>NC_051850.1:160440519-162907624 GCF_905115235.1 Hermetia illucens
TGATCCTTGATGCTGAGGTAAATGCAAGAGGTACGATCCTCTTCAAGCCCACCCAACTACTGGCCTATGCTGACGATATCGACATCATAGGAACAACCACCCGAGACGTACAAACTGCCTTCATCCAGATCGAGCAGGCGGTAATCGGCGCGAGATCTTGGGCTGCACATCAATGAAGGCAAGACAAAATATATGGTGGCAACGTCAGCACCGAAGACGAGTCAACCAACAACATCAAACCGCACTGGTCAAACACGAAGAAGAATAAGGATAGGAGAATACAACTTTGAGACAGTTGACAATTTCTCCTATCTAGGGTCGAAAATCACAACCGATAACAACTACGATGATGAAATCCGCGCACGGTTGTTGTCAGCCAACAGAGCCTATTTCAGCTTACAAAGACTGTCCCGCTCGAAGCGTCTCACCATAGGGTTAAAGCTCTTACTGTACAAGACTATGATCTTGCCAGTCCTCATGTATTCCTCGGAAACTTGGGTTCTTAGCAAGAAAAGTTGCGAACTCTTGGCCGCGTTCGAGAAAAGAATCCTCCGAAGAATTTTTGGCCCCCTACATGAGGATGGACGATTCCGTAGCCTACACAATGACGAAATCTATGAGCGATACCATGACCGTCCGGTTGTGGATAAAATCCGGTTCAATAGGTTACGGTGGGCGAGTCACTTAATCCGTATGGATGAGGATGATCCCACCCGGAAAGGCTATAAGGGCAATATCTATGGTAGAAAAAGAAGGCGAGGCAGACCCTGCCTGAGATGGCGTAGGTCAGGACGCCAGACAGCTTTTAGGGATATCGAATTGGTGGACCTCGGCGCAAAACCGGGATGCCTGGATCTCCTTATTAAGGCAGGCCTAGACCGGATACCGGTTGTTGCGCCGTTGATTATGATGACGATTAAGGTGCCATACAATATGAATCAATAATCGATACTTCGAACAGAGGAGGTGTTTCCGGCGTCACAATCTGAAACGAGTGAGATAAGGCTCATGATCAACTAGCTCCAAACAAACTATCGAATCCACTAACTTTCGTACCTACCTTCAAAGTTACATGTCCCCACGGCCCCGATGCCGTCGCCCAACCTTTTTTGACCGCAGGAATTTTGATTAAACCTTACCAGAGGAACAAATCGCAAGGGAACTTCTGTGCAGCTCGCCTACCTCACCGACCAACGTAAATCAAACATTCATTAACTTATTTCTTTACTATCAAAAGGCGGGAGATCTAAACACCAAGTTGTTGCACTTCGATCTGCGTGCCCTGGCTTATCAGCTCCAGATCATCTGCATTCCCAGCTGGAAGATAAGATTTTGGATTCTTAGTTTCTCAAAGACTAATCTGTCTGTCGAACCCATGTTTTCATTTTTGACTTTCCATTACGACTATATTGCCCTACCTATCCCTCGGTCTATATATACATATTTTGCCTGCCTAAGTTACTCTCACCTGTACGTAGAATTTGTCGACAGATAATTGGAAATCTTAAAAGTAGTTTTCCTCTCTGACTGAATTTAAACTTTCCATTCAGCGGTGGCAATTATCAATTGAGATCTCATTCTCACTCCATTAACAACAGCGTAAAACAATTGATTGTTTTACACAAAACCTTATTAAAATCGGTTTACTCTCTGTCTGTCCGTCTGCCTTTTTAAGGTTTTGTGTGAAACAAAACCTTATTAGAATCGATTCGATGTCTGTCTGTCCGTCTGTCTGTCTGTCTGTCTGTCTGTCTGTCTGTCTGTCTGTCTGTCTGTCCGTCTGTCTGTCTGTCTGTCTGTCTGTCACAGCCGATTTATTCGGAAACGGCTGAACCGATTGTCACGAGAATTGGTGGGAGTATGTGATCTGCCGTTCCCTTTACATGCAGCAACTGCCGCCATTTTGTGTTAAGTTTAAGGGGGGCTCCCCATACATGTGAAAGGAGGGTGCAAAATTTTTTTTCATAAAATGTGGCCATGTGGGGTATCAAATGAAAGGTCTCAATTAGTACTTTTCGAAACTGGTTCAATATTTGATATTGGCTGAAAGATAGTGGAGTGAGGGCTCAAAATATGACCCCCAAAAAGTGTAACAGGTCTCGTTCTCAGAACCTATCCAACCGAAAAATCTGAAAAAAATCTCAATAGTGCATCTCTACGAAATCTAGGCCTCAAAATATATCCGGTTCCGATATCTGCACAAATAAAGTTAATAATAGTATATTTCCACATTTTAGAAATTTACCCGGCACCACCCTTATGTTCATCCGACAAGTACAAAATTTGGCATGGGCATAGTGAAGAATATAGTGCACAATTTGGTCAAGTTTGAGGAAAATCCAACTATTACTAACAAAGTTATAGGGGGTGAAACTTTACAATTTTTTGTGAATTTCGTTCACTCTACAACCTGATGACGTCATCATCATATATCAATTCGTCAATACCACAACGAAGTTAGTTCGTATGAATTGGGTGCAAAAAGATTATTTTGTTTTAGTTTTTTAGTCATTTGGGTACGATCAATTTATATAGGTGCCTATATGTGTACAGAATTCGAAAATAGGCAGTTTGTTTGTTTAGGGTGAGCGTAACATCTACGGCTGTAATATGTACGTATGTCTCGTAGTTTTGTAGCTATATACGAGTAGAAAAATATGCGTTGAAATTTCTTAGATAAGATTAACACAAAACCTTTATACCCGAAGCACGAGCTTCCGGTATTCCGACTTGTTTTTTCTTTAAGAGGAGGAAATCAAAGGACTCTGGCCTGAGAACGTCAAAGTGTGCGATTTTTACCCACTAAAACCATCCCTGATTCCCCCCCCCCCGCCCCCCTACCCCGTGGAACCACCTTGAGGTTCGTAACAGCGTCTTCCTCACTTCTTTTGCTTTTCGCAATTTGTCCTGGATTGCTACGATCATGGAATTGCTCCCAATCCACCTGGCAAGCTAACATTTTCTGGACAACATTTTCTGGTGATATCACTTCACCTGGAGTTTCTTCTAGGTTCCTTCTTTCTTCCTTGAACCTAGAACATTGAAAGAATACGTGCACCAGGTCCAATTGGCTCCATTGTTGTTGCCATTTGCATATGGATCTATACCTTTTGACTTTTTACACCTACGATAAAGGAGAGATGGATCAGGTATTGTAAATGTTCATCATCTTAGTTGCCAAAATGTCAATCAGCATCATTCCCGAAATAACAAACGCTGCATCATCTGAGACGGTCATGAAGGCACACCCTTAAGGCTGTTCTTTTGTAGATCGCACTCAATTTATGTGCATTGCCTAAAACTTGCAGCGCTTTTCCTTAAACTGGGTCTGCATATAGCAAGATAGAACTCACCACCCCGGCTATGAGCAGCCTGCAAGTATTCCGCCCCCTACTACGTTCGGCATCATCTTTGCCAGAGCCATATCCGTGTTAGATGCTCTCTCACAAGTAGTTCTTTGTGCTATTTAAAATTGAGTTTTCCTTATCATCACTCCCAAGTATTTAATAGCCGGCGTGGCAGTGATAATACCATTCCCAATTCTATGTTAATGGAGGCATAATTTCTCTTGCGGCGCTTAGTGATGAGCACCGCTTCCGTCTTTTCCTCCGCGAGTGCCAATCCATCACTCTTTAACCAAGCCTTAACAACACTGATTTCTTCGCTTGAGTACAACTCAGCATTTTCGAGATGCTTTGCGACAACAACAATAGCACTGGTTGTTGTCGGCGTAACCCAACGTAGCCTCGTATGGAACCGGAAGGTTAAGTACATCATTATACATGATGTTCCAGTAGTGGGCCCGGTACAGAGCTATAGCAGCAGCAATGTATACTGCATGATCCTGCCAAGTTTGGTGGAAATCACACTATTACTAACAAAGTTATAATAGATCAAAGTTGTCGCGTCTTTGCAAATTCAAAACTTTGAATATCAATATCATCCGAAAGTGGATATTCTGAAATAATATATGGACATATTACGTGCTACGTACTAATTGGACACTCAAATGTCTTTATAAAAGAAATACACAAAACCTCTCATACCTGAAGCGCCCAACTTCCGACTTTTTTAATATTTATTGATGACTGTGGAGATCTTACAAAGACACCGCGCCCCAGGTTGCAGGACAGTGGTGGATTCTCATCCCCTAAAACCGCTCCACTTTTTCCTTCTTCCTTCTCCGCGGGACTGCCATAAAGACTTCCGCTCTTTGCGCCCTCCTTCCGGGCCCCGCTTCTCCAAGTTCGGCATGTACTCTTTGGAATGCGGAATTTACCGCATCCCAGTTTGCGTCCAAATTCTGCATTTGCCCGATGATGTTGTGAGGGGTTATGCTCTCTGAAAAAAATCGAGGACAGTAGAACATGACATGCGCCGAGTCCTCAGGCGTGTAACCACAGTCAGGGCAAAAGGGTGCATTGTCCAACCTGTATCGGAATAGATGCTTCTAGTAATTATCATACTCTGACAGGAATTGAGTCAGATGATAGTTAAGCTCGCCGTGTAGTCGCTGAATCAATTCCTCAATACAGGGAATCAGAGTGTGGGTCCAGCGGCCTCTCTGCAAGTCATCCCACCGTTGTAACCAATTTTACAGTGATTCTCGCCTTGCAAGTAGATTAATACCACTAAGCGGCAACTCATGTTTTCCCACCCCCGATTGTGCTTCCTCTCAGACCATGCCGCGTATAACAGGGTAAAGTGACTCACTCCGGCCACGTCTATATCGTCTATATCTTAGGCCACAAATACTATTCTGTATTCCTTTTCGAACGATTGATAATCAAGACTGCCCCTTTTTTTTGTTTTGCAAAGTCAAGTTAAACTAATGGTTTCGCTAGCAATCACTTCAACATCTTCAGGTTATTGTTTAGAATAGTGAGGGATCGTAAGTCCACATCCACTTCATGTTGAACCGGACCAAATGGAGAGCAACTTACTCTCAAATTTGTTTGGCCCACGGATCCCTCGATTGTGGCATGCCACCCAAGCATTCAAAAATAGGAACTAACGGTTTCGTCCATAGCAGAGGCAACTCATCAGGCGCTACCTCACCTCTGCCCTGGGAGCAGCGTGACCGTATGTGGCTACAGGTGGAAAACGCCCATTTATTTATTCGCAAAAACATGTCAAGGGTGCGAATTATATCTAAGTGAAACCATCAATAGTTTGAACCTAGGGCAGAGGTAAGGCAGCCTCTGCCCTGGACGAAACTGTTAGATAGGGATCTTCAGGTTGTTTTGCGACTACAACCATGGCTAGATCATTTGCAAAACCGATTATCGTGGCCTTCTCTGCCCCGGGCCAGACAAAAACCCCGTTGTACATAACGTTCCACAGGAGAGAACCCTACACTGAGCTGTGGGACATTTTTGCGGTGGCGGTGTACTTCTTAGGTCCTTCATCCATATCGTACCAAAGTTCCATTCCCGAGAGGTAACATTTGACGAGCTTAGTCAAATAACTAGAGCCACCTGTTTTAGCCAGTGAGCTTTTTATCCATTCCCGACTGGCTGAATTGGAGGCATTTTTGACGTCCAATATTATGACGACACAGAATTTATTAGAGACTATGGCATCTCGAGGCAGCTTCAAAACCATCGAAAATGTCACTCTGATAGATTATCCCTATATTGAATGATAGGAAGAAATCCATTGTAGATTATCCTTTCGATCATCTTTTCTACCGTGTCTATAAGGCAAATGGGGTGATATGATGATGAATGTCGCCGTTGCTTATTGGGCTTCGGTAAGAAAACTAGTTTTTGCCAGTTGCACCGATCGGGGAAAACTCCTTCTACCAAGCACGTGTCAAATGTGGTGAGAGACCATTCGGGTCTGGTCTTAACAGCGAGTTTAAGAGCTCTATTAGGATTAGCATGCAAACCAGGAGCTTTATTGTCACCGAACCTTCGGCAAATCCCGGCAAGTTCCTCCAGGATTATCGCAGGTACGGTAAAGACATCCAACGTTCGTTTATATTTTTTCACTATATTCGGAAAAGGACGCGGGCAAGCCAGCTGTGGCATTTGTCTTCTTATCTTCTCCATGACAACCCTGCACGCTATTCCCCAGGGATGTTGGCCTGCCTCCGCTCAAAGTTCCCTGAACTATTTTCGCTTGCTGGTCCGTCCAGCCTGCTTAAGCTTAGCGCAAAGGTTCGCGTATACTTCCCGTTTCTCGTTGGCAGATCCTTCTTGCTAGGAAGCATGCAGCCCATAACTCCACGACTTCTTTGTTCCATCAATAGTTTGACCGCCAATTTGTAAGGATTCGCCACATCGGCATGGGATTGGCCTTTTCTTGCTGACTCCATCCATTGTTTATCGCAGCAGTCTTGAACTGGGTCTTACAAATATTCCAAACTCGTGCTTTTAGGTTTTTCTGATCGTTTTCTATTTTGATGATGTCAATTATCTTAAAATTAGTCAAGTTCATTTTTAACTGGTCGAATTAGCGGCTTTATTTTTCAATTTCCACTTGTACAATTTTTCGCATAATGATTAATTCTCAGGTGTACGTCTCTTCTCTTCAAGTTAATTTCATTTGTTTGACGTTGGAGTCACTATTCAGCTCACTTAAGTCAATTTTCATCCCACTTAGGCCATTTGTCTGATCATTGAAAATCTTTTCCAGTATTTCTAGCAACGTATCTGTCATTCTCGCAGCTTCCTCGGTCTCTTCATCGTACCCAGCCGTGCTTTTTTCCATTCCTTTGCTTTTCGCAATTTGCTGTGGATAGATGCGATCATGCCATAGATATCCTCGCGGGTTCCCAACTTTCTTGCCATCTATTTACAGATGTCTCCCTTTCTGTGTCCTTCGTCTGCGATAAAGCGAGATAGGCTTCGTATTGTATATATTTGTCATTTTATCGGCCAAGGTGTTAAACAACATCATTCCCGAGATGACGAAGCCTTCATCATCTGTGCTTCGGTAGACTGCACGCAGTTTATGGGCATTAGCCAATGTCTGTAAAGCCTTTCCTCAAACTGTGGCTGCATAGGGCAAGATCGAGCGCACCACCCTGGCTCCCTTTTGTTGTGTTGTGTTGCTTATAATTAAACTTCACGCCAATCATCACTCCCAAGGAATTTATGGCAGGCTTGGAAGTGATTACTTATTCTGCTTGGTGATAAGGACCGTTTCCTTTCTTTCCTCCGCAAGTGTCAGACCAGAACACTCTAGCCGACCCTCTGCTTCTCCGATTGCTAAGCATGAGTATAACTCAGCATCTTCGAGTTGCTATTCAACCACAACAAGTGCTGTGTCGTCGGCATAATCACTAAGGAAAACTGTACATGAGTAAGCAGTACGGAGCCCCGTGAATTACCTGCCTAGATACTACTCCTAGATAGCCTAGATAGTACTCCTGAGGTCTGTCATCGGTGTCATCTCAGAGCTTCCATTCTTGTATATAGCTATTAACGGTAGCAATGACATCGGGTGAATACCAATCTTTCCCAAGCATTTCCATATTAGGTTCCAATTGGCCGGATTGAGCGCACTTTGAACAAATCATCGAACATGTCCAGTCTGAATTTTATGGTAAGCTTAAGGATCTTATTGGCTACCCCTTTCCAGACCTGTAACTTTACTGTATCCCTTTGTATGGTAGATCTCAAGTAGCCCCGCTTTGGAGATTGCTGGAATCGCCGTCACATTCGTAAGTCGCTGGAGTTGTCGGTGTTCCTACTCTCATCATGATTCTATAGACGCTACCGCAGGGGTTTATACCCGCCTTTAAGAAGAGCTCTTTAAAGCATTCGCTGGATGTCCAGCTTGAGGGTTTTGCAGGCTTCTTTATAGCCATGCTCTGTTCGCCTCTGATCAATGCAGCCTTCCGCCCTCTGAGCCGTTCGTCTGGCCAGCTAGCAGGCTGATCGAGGGCTGGCCAATTCTCTCTTCCACCTGAACTTGGGTCTAAGCATCTACTAGGCTTGGACGCGTCGCATCTTTTGAAGATGTGTTACGTCAGATGGAAAGCTCTTTCTGTAGAGGGCCTCCCTTAGTAAGTTGGTGTAACCACACCTCTTCGTAGGTCTGCGCGCCCAAAGCATTTACACACCAGCTGAACGTCTTTCTCGGTTATGGTTCTCTGCCCTACCGCTCCCACCTATTTCAAAGAGGATTGCCTGGTGATCACTGTGGGGGTGATCCTTGCTGACGTATCAGAATATACTACGCGCCAATACAGGGCTGACAAAGGGTCGGGTTCACGATTGATGCAAACCGTTCCATCGTTTACCAGAACTATGTCCAACTGCACCAACGCATTAGTTTCTCCACTACCTAACTCAAGTATCCAAGCGTTGAAGTGACAGGCAAAATCACCTTTGGACTTCGTCGTCTTTCGTCGGGAATAAGAAAGTCAAGTATTATCTCGAATTCAGACAGTGGCAGGATTCGTGGGTCATTGCAGCTGTGAACATATACACCACCTACATTGGCACACATATATCCACTAGTTATCTGATTTATAGGGCATTGTACGGTTTATAAACTGCACGCCCATATCGTTTCTCCATCAGCCAAATCTGTAGCCCTTATGCCATAGTGAGAATTTCTATAAGGTTCACTAATAATGGCAATTTCCATCTGAGATTCGTAGCTGGAGTCCTCAAGCAAATCCTGAGCCACCCTGTCATGATTGAAATTTACTTGAACAGACTTGATTTCTTCAATGCCTGCCTGAAATCCCGGTAATTACCACCTCTAGCAATATGTTTGTTGTCTCGTCCCTCCTGTTTCTCGCACAACAGACATTCGGGATCTCCATCTTAACCGCCCCCCCCCCCTTTTTTTTCAGAGGACTCTGATATCCGTCCCATATTCTTTATGGTTGGTGCCCGTTGCACTTCTCTTTAATAAATTCGGATAACTTAACTATCAACTTTGGTCGAAGCGGGGTGAAAGATAATTCCACTGGATCAGAGCTCTGTTCGCTATTAGCCTATGGAATCACTCCTTTTATCCGCACCTTCTTGGATTCTTTTTTTTACGGTCGTTGGTTTTAGTCAAGGAATATCTACACGCGGAAGCCCGCTTCCCTATTGCCAAAAGTCACCGGTACTGTGGTTCCAAGCAACTTCACCGTAAGTTTACTCCTTCTCTCGTCTTCAAAGGCGGTTCTATGTTCCGGGTATCCTCTGTATGTGCACTATTCCATGCACAGACTGAAAGGAAAGTGAAATATTAACACATCAATAGGTATTCCGCAATCTGTCACCCGTGGTCACACCTAATGGAAAATCAGACAACTAATAGGTTATCAGTCTGTCAGTCTGCTACATTTCTTCAGAAACCGTTGCACCGATTGACACAAAATTTGGTGTGAAGTTCTAAACTGTGAACGTCCCCACATACAGCTAGTCTCATATTTCTACGGGTAGTTTTAAGGGGGATCGGATGTGGTGATGAGGAATATCAAATGGAAGGTCTCGATAAGCTAGCACCTGTTTTGACATATGACACAAACGGGACAAGGACAGAAAGCTGTCACTACACGGTTCTAAGTTCCAAAATACCCTCAATAAAGTTACTGAAAACACCCTTTAGGTTCGTCCTAGAATCATGAAATTTCACTACCGAGTTTGATGCGAATCGCACTATTTCTAACAAAGTTTTGTATAAATTAACTGAAATCTAATATTTTGAATGTCAGCACCACACTCAACTGAATAGTTTGACATCTTTATGCATATGCATTACGAGGTACACGTAGGAAGATTGTCCACGCAAACACAGAAGGAAGACAGAAAACCATTCATATCTGAAGAGTCAAGCACCCGGTCTCTGACTTCTTAGATCTATTTTCATTGGAATTAATTCTCTTTCTAGATCCCACGATCGGAGGCAATATTTTCCCATACAGATCCTTTCTACCAGGATTCTTGCCACAAATTCTACGGATTGCATACTGGTCGACAGGAGTCACCATGCTCGCGATTCAAATTGTAGCAATAGATTGTCTGAACGTGAATCTGATCAATCAAATTCGATTACACTTGAAGCTCCTGAATCTGGACTTATCTGAATTGGTATCATCAAAGCAGTCATCAAAGGATGCTTTTAATATTTTGAAAAATTGCATCAAACACCACCAGATAATTTTACGGTAAGTTGTTATGAGGCGTAGTAAATTTATCTGTTTTCAAAATTTAAATTTATCTTTCAGGCTGAGAAACGAAATTGAAAGTATCTTCAAATATCCAGTTTTGGTCCAATTTTCGGTTTCGTTACTAATTTTCGTGATGACCGGATTCCAGGCAATTGTATTGACGGGAGCAGATGGAATAATACTCGTTTATTTTTACTGTGCATGCATCACCTGCCAGTTGTTCTCGTATTGCTGGTTTGCTAATCAGGTTATGGAAGAGGTAAATTCTTTCTTTTTGGTTGAAAGTTAAGTATTACGATCCTCCGGGGTCCACTTCGATCACACTGTTCCTTGAGCAGAAGTGAGGCAGCCTCTGATGAGTTTGCTCTACCCAAGGTTTGCAATTTGCAGTTTTGCTCTTTAAAACTACTATGAGCCTCGGGAGCTTCACGCAGAACAGGACAATACTATATCATCACCTTGGAAGCGGAATCCGTAAACTATGGCATCACTCACTGCAACCATCCATTATGGGCTATAACAGGTTATGACCGCATCTCCGCGTGGGCTATGTTTCTTGTTCTCCGCAACACTATCGAAAGAAATTTGGGGACATAACCAATAGAGCTTGTCTACGGGACTCCACTCCAAAATACCTCGAAAATCAACAGGCCTTAGCAACTTGGGGACAGTTACCACTTTATTTACTTTATCGATTTGTCAGCTTCTCGTCAGGCAAGAATTTCTTTGTAAGCCAGGCATTTCCGCTACAAACTTTGGACATTCCACACGCAAGTGACCCGTTTTGCAGTTTACATACCTGTGAGCGATGCAGTTCATATACCCCTATGAATACCCTGGACTGTTTCCTTCTTGATTAGTCTGCCCAGAAAAGTTCCTTAAGCCCTTCTTTTTCATTTTTCAATACCGTCGCCCATTTTCGACTCCACAAAAATGGCTTTGGCCTGTATAGCGGCGTCGTTGCTCCCTTCCTGGTCAGCTCTTCCGCAGTCTCGTTCCTTTCTCCAATGACCCCGGTACCTGCACAATTTGCCGTAAGGGATCCGTCAGTGTACCAGGTAATCAGCCGCTGTGCCCGTTATTCCAAACTTTTTATCGAAGTGAAAACTCGTTGTCATGTCGCCCTCTAGTATCAGCAATTGTGGATTTTGCCTAGAAATATATGGTTACCCTTCACTCCGTGGTGGGGTAAAGCGCGTCAACCATACCTACACACCATCGCTCGCGGTTACCTAAAATGTCCTTCAGCACCACTCATGACTTCCCAAGACCCTCGCACTCCTCCTCCACTATTACGAGCCAAACGCACTCTTCTGGCGACCCACTCGTCGATCATCTTGGGAGAGCGGATTCCACTCCTTAATATGTGACCTATTCACTGCAACTTCCATCTTCCAATCACAATGCGTACGAGTGGCAGGCCTGTGCGCCGAAGTTCTTAGTTTGAGATAGTGTCAGATCAGCGATGAAATGTCGTGGACAGGTATTGACTTTTAAGTAACACTGAAGTTTACATTCCATATGCTACCACCATATAGCAACACAGAAAGCACACAACTGTCTCAACTTGATGTTTTTATTGAGCAGCGAAAACGGATCGCTATTAATGCGTCCAACAACACCCAGTTCGTAGAAACCACGGTTCCTAGATACACAAATTGATCAACGATTTCGATGCTCTGGCGATTAATGTAGATATTCAGAGAGCCCGCCCATGGCCCGGGAGAGAGCAAACAGACGTCATCAGCGTAGTCTCCAGGATTTTACCTCGGTGCAGCACATGACATTTTGCGCTATCATATGTCGCTCTCGTAATAGCTATTACTTTTTCCGAAATGCCCCTCCTGCGCAGAGCACTCCAGATTCATTTCTTGTTAACGCTATCGAACGTTTTCTCGGGATAGAATAAGAGCAGGTGCAGTTAAGATCTAAACTCCGCGCACTCTTCCAAAATGATCCGTAAGGAGTTGATGCGGTCAATGCAGGAGGATGGGGAGCAGAAACTAAACTGCTCTCTGTCGATCAAGCTTTCGAGATATTCTTTGATGCGTTCCAGAATTTTCTTAGCTATTATCTTTACGATGGCAGGGAACACGCAAATAACCCTCCAATTGTCAACCTCAAATGGGGGATCCTGATGATCATTCCCTTCTTCCACTTTCTGGAAAAGGTCCCTAATTCACAAGATTTCCGTACGAGTGGAAGCAGTAACTGCATGTGCAGCGGTAAATAATTCTGAAGAGAGGCCGCCATGCCCAGTGGTTTTACTCCGTTTGGGTGCATTGATGGCTGAAATTATTTGCTTACTGCTTGGAGGAACAATCCATAACCACATGTTACGGCGACCGACCTTTTCGTCCACAAGAGGAGAAACCTCACTGGATTTGGATGAGAAGTCGCTGGCCGACGTCCTTCATAGGACCATCGAAAGATTTGCAACCACATGAAAGCTCTTTCGTGATATTGTATACAGTTCTGAAATCATTGTGATCTACGGCAACTACCGTTTCCCTGACCAGCGCACTAGCAAATTCTCCCTTGTCATAGCGTACACTACGCTGAACTTCCCGGGATTTCGCTCAGTAGTGGAATTCGAACACGTCACTTCCGCCATCACTCGCAGCGCTCAGTGGAGCCGTCAACCTCTTCTATTCATTTATCCGCTTCCACGATTCTGCAGTCTGCCAGATCTTATGACGCAACTTTGGGACGTGGTCAACGACCAGTGTAGCACCCGATTACTTAGTCTATATGCCGTTACATCAGCAAGATAGTCGAGCGACAGCTGGGTCGTACAAGCGGTCAATGTCGAGCTTAGGGGTCACAGATCTCCAACCTTGCGAAAAGTGGCGGACGCAATACGCAAGCGAACATAAGCGACCATCAATTGCTGATCCACTTTCTCAGTGTTTCTTTTATTACGCACATCCTGAAGACAATTGCTAAATCTACTAATGATCGCAAAGTGGTCGATCTGATTGCTCGTACGACCATTCCAAACCCAACTGACTTTATGCAAGGTTCTGTGCTCGAAACAATGTGCCACCAATGGCTGGGCGGTGGAAATTGGAGCCACGAACCTCCTACCATTACCGTTGCGGTCGCCAAGACCGTGCTTCCCCATCACACGCCCAAGCTAGATGTTGTCAGATCCCACCTTGGCGGTCAGATCGCCCATCAGGATCACAATGTCACCTTCAGAAAGTCTTCCTTGAACTGCGCTTAATTGCTCGTAGAAAGCATTCTTCTCCACTATGTTGGAAGTCTTCAAAATCTTGCAGTAAGAAGTCTGTCCGAAACCGGCTCCCAGATCAAAGGAGGTAGCCGTCAGAAACGACTCGACACCGGATTCCTGAGTACAAAGGCACATTGCCCCAAAAAGGAGAGGAGCACTCTTCAGAGTCCCACCATCTTACTTCGCTTAGCCCAGGATGTCCAGTTTATATCACTGCAATTCCTCCTCATGTTGAAGAAACCGAACATTCTGAGGACCCTCGCTATCGTTGTCCAGGAGCGTGCACACATTCCAGAAAGCAATAATAATCCATTTCTAAGAGATTAGATATTGTCTGCTATTTGTAGTCTAGCCTAAAATTGATAGACCAGCCGCTACATCTTTGTACTGATGAAGGGGGTAAGTTGCTCCTGAAATATATATCTACACTGATAAATAAAAATTGTAGTTTGGAGGAAGCTATTGGTTTACAAATAATAATCCGTTTCCGATAACGAAAGGTCGTTGCCGTGAGGTCAGTCCTTAGCTGAGGTGCAATTAACGTTTCGATAACAATAAAGTTTCAAAATGTGCCGAATGCTAGCCCGCAAATACAACAAGATAAAAGAAAACTTTGAGTGCCTTTTTAATCCCCAGCCCACAGGGCATCCCATACATCCCATGAAGATAGCCCTTCTTCCCTGAATCTATATAGCTAGATGGAGAAGAATCAATCTTAGGATGACCTCCAAGGATGTCGTTGGGCAAGTTCCCATTACCCCACTGATACACACATAAGCCAGTTTTTGAAGTTTACTTAAGTCCGTTGCTGTTGTGCTAACTTCCGCTCTGTCTACCCAGATTACCGCCATTGACCCTGTTATTGCAATGTATATCCAGTGCAACATTTTCGAGATGCATCCCTATTTTTCCTGGCAATCACTAGAGCCCTTGTGGCTGGCCTACATATGTTTCCAACATGTGTCTGCCAGAATAGTGTGTGGTCTAGAATGATTCCCAAACACTTGACCTCTATTGCTCGTTTCACCTCCATGTCATTCAGGTTTTCAGGTGATCATCTTGCGCTACCTAGTGAATAGTACTATATTGGCCTTGGCTTGTGTGGCTAGTGATTTGCAGTTCGGTTTGGATTCTGTCAAACTGAATATCCCCTCATATTTACCCCTCCATATTAAAACAATGGCTTCATCGTAACCACGGACCTGTATTCCAGTGTTTGTTAGCTCTCCTAGGAGTTCATTAACTACCATAGTGACAATACCCCAACCTTGAGTAATGCTCACAACAAAAGAATTTTTATGTGTTAATATTTCTATTGGCCTACTCTCTAACATTCTGCCCAATCCTTGCGAAGTTGAGCATCTCGAATCTCTGTATCCGATTTGTTGTTGAACGACATTTGTTGAAATATAAAGAATTAGAACGTTAATTCTAATATAGTTGCCTGCGACCTTCTTCACTATTTTAAATACGAACGATGTCAGGTTTAGGGTGTAGTGACTCTTTTTTACCCGATTTCGAAGTAAAGGCCACTCTTGCCGTCGCCTTGCCTTTGGTATATGTATATCCCAAGGCTATGCTACCCCTTACCTCTCTTAGTAGAGGTCTTAAGATGATTTCAAGGCCTCTCTGGGGTTGTGCTGGAAACATTCCATCTAGTCTGGGTGATTTCAGGGGTCTAAAGGTTCCCACTACCCATCTAACTCGCATACCCCTTTCGCTAGTTTTCAATTCAACTTTTTCCTCCTTCTCTAAGAAAAGTTCCGTTAGAATTGCTTTCTCTTTTTCCCTCCTGAAAGCCACGGATAATTATGGACAGGGTCCTAAGGGATAAAGGAGTCCTTGTAGTGCTGTTAAGCATAGGGTTCCTTGATGAGCGACTTCCGGGCTCATATTTTGGAACGATTTTAGTAGCTTCGGCACATTAATGTTGTATACCGTGATCAGAAAAACTTACTCATTTATGAAGTTTGGTAAAGCATCGGGAACAGAGGAGGTATTGACACATGGCACTGAGGAGGCGGGCAATCATCCTTTTGATGCTCACCCTATGTCTTATTTTCCTGCCTTTGGACGAATTTGAAAGGGTCTTCCAATCGGTCTTCTTCGACAAGTTGCAGATATTCTTCCCCGTTTCCTCACGAGGTGAACGGGGTGACAAAGTTTTGCCTGAAAAAGTTTAAATTGGGTTTAACACACGTTTGCCAGTTCCTAAAAGAAACATTAATCAGGTTTGAAACTTTCTTGACGAAGTGACGTTTGTCAGTGAGAAATCGGTATAGGTAGGCACAGCTATGGGTTGGCGGCAAGTTACTCCCTCTTCTGAATGAGCCTACTTTCCGTATGCCTAAGAAGGGGTAGGAAGCGAAAACGAATGCTCAATTAGACTGCCTATTTTTTGACTGTTTAACATGAGTTTCTCAATACTTGTGCAGATTCCCTTTTCCAGTAAGAAGAGAAGGCTACCACCAACTTTTGAAATATGCAATAGTTTTGTTAATTTATTTATTAGAAAGTTTAAAAGATATTATTTCAATACTTTTTAGAATAAGCTTCTGGTGATTGCTGGATATAATACCTCCTGGTTTGATTTTGAAAGCAGATATTCAAAAATTCTAATAATTTTCATGATCAATGCTCAGCAACCATTAACGTTCACGGTCGGCGGATTTTTCAATCTTTCCTTGAACGGTTTTACTGGGGTAAGATTTACATAAAATATCTGAATCTTGGCCAGTTAAAAGTCTATTTACAATCATTCCAGATATTAAGCCGATCGTATTCTTCAATAGCGGTGCTGCGTCAAATGTATGCCAAATAATCCATGGCGTTACAACTGCAAGTTATACAGTACAGTAGAAATATTCTAGAAGCAAATTAATCATTCACTTGCTTATTGACAGGGCATTTGGGATGAACTACTTGAATATCTTTTAAGCACAAGATTATTTGAAAACTGGATTAGTCTAACCGCGTATAATAACTCAGATTCAAAAAGCATCACAAAGTTCATATTATTGATATAAATTTCGGAGAACTTTCAATAGTTTTCATCACAAAATATAATTTATCATAATTGTAGCCATTGTCTAGATATATGTATAGAATTTAAATTGGCACAACACACGCTCTGTGATCACTTTAACATAAATAAAAGTATTGGAAAAAAAAATTGTTTTGCACTCATAAAAGATAGAAACACCTATTGTGAAATTTTTCCAAAAGTACCAACCGAGCCCGCAAAGCCTACTTCACACGATTCCTCCTTCCAACCAGCTCCATGACAGATTGCACTGGATATCGCTCCGTCACTGCATTCCCCACCCAGCTGAAACCTAATGGTTTCGGCAAGAGAATCCATGGCGTGGCTACTCGGCTGCAGTCAATTAGTTGACCTCAAAACGAACGTGCCACTTTCGATTCTTTCTAGTGCTGTATGCTTCTTGGAAGAAAGGCTTTAGCCTGTCCAAGGACTTCGGCTTGCCAGCGACGTTAAAACTAAACGATTTCTCCCCACGCTCGAAGACCACATAGAGGCCCTCGTATGGTGGCTGGAGCGACTTCTGGAGTGCATCACGAGAATGTGGGCACAAACTTTAACTTCCCCAAGTGCATGGACCGCCGGTTGCATATGACGACATTGCGGAGGTGGCTTTAATCTGGAACGGCCTCTCGTAGAACCCGCAACACTCTGATCCTTCCAAAGCTGTTTTTCCTGTCGAGAACCAGGTCCCTACGGAATCGAAGGTTCCTCCGTACCCCAGCTCAGCAGGACAGTCAGCAAACTCTTTACGGACCGCTGCACGGAACCCAAGCAAAACGAAAGGCAAGACCTACGGCCAAAACGACTCTTCGCGGGCCTGCATCGTTCGATGCCAACTTTATAACATCCCATTGGGCTCCCGTTTTATTTATTTATTTATTTTACGGCATACTTTTGGCGGAATGGCTCGTATGGTGACGGAATCGTATGTAGAGTACGAAGAGGAAAAGATGAATTCGGCACGAAAAAGGCCCTTAACAGATATATAGGGTTTATGGGTCCAGGAGATAGTATTAAAAGAATGATAGTTTGGTTAAACTAAAAGTATTTTATTGATTTAACGCGCTTAAAGTATTACGTACGTACAGGATGATGGTGTGAATAGCTACTGATGTTTTAATTACAATGCATTCTATTTATATCCTAAATCTAATTACCCCCACGCGCTCGCATCTACTGCTAGGTACATGCTGTACTTGCGTGACCTACTTACTCAGGGTTTTCCTCCCGGGGGCTGCCCCGCAATGACCAGATGTGATTGTCTGGGGGTTTCCCCATACTTAATGAGCGTCGCTCTAATTATACTCTACGTACCACACGGCCATTCCTGACATATCGCCAGTCCCTGGCGATGTAATACAATAAACATTCATATCATACGACAGACACATATTACAACGATTACATACGTATACACATAATTCTGTGAATCCATCAAGATTAATAAGATGTTAATTAGAGATTAAAATACATGATATGCAAAACATGAATACATCTTATAAATAAAATACAGTAATCAAAACAAGAATTATAGTATCAAAGGAAGTTACATATCATAAATATAGTAGTAGAACTAAGTGCAAAAATAGAAGTTACAGTAAATAATTGAGAGTTACATATTATAAACATGTCGTATAATAGGGATATTATAAAGACATTTTAATTATTTCACGCGATTTCTTGATCTACTGAGATACTGTGTTCGCCTTCATCTTCTTCGTCGTCATCGGGTTTGAGGTCATCAGCAAACCCACGCCACGGCTTCATGTAGTCTGCTCCGGTTGTTGTTAATATTGGTCCTTCGACTTCACCGATCCTTTCAACTTCATACCTATCGCTGTCCTTTACTCTTACCAGTTTGTATGGTCCTAAGAACTTGATGGCTAATTTTTTGGACCTGGTCCTCGTTGGGTTCTTCTGATGGCTGCGATGTCTCCGACTGAATACTTGGTAGGTGGTCGGCGGTTTTTGTTGAAGTTTTTGCTATTTTCAGCCTGTGTTTTCTTAATTTGCTCTATTGCCCTTTTTCTGAGTTCTGATCTTGTATCTATGAACCTTTCTTGTTTGGCCTCTTCTATATACTTTATGATCTCCATATCTTCAGGCATTCTTAATTTGGCCCCAAACATAAGCTCAAATGGGGTGGCGTTTATTGAACGATGATGTGTCCCATTTATGGCGTGTTGAACTCTCCTTATGAACTTGTACCATTTGTTAGGTTGGCCGAGAGAAACTTTGGAGAATACGGCGTTTGCTACCTGAATAACGCGTTCAACTTGGCTATTTCCTCGAGACATTCCGGTTGTAATAAGATGTAGATCAATCTTGTTTTCTTTGCAAAACTCGTCGAAATCCTTGGAATCGAAACCTTTTGCTCTGTCGGCGATGATGCGTGTCGGAGTGCAGAAATGTTGTTGCAATATGGAAAGTTTTCCAAGGGCTTCTTTGGTTCCTTTGGTTTTTGTGGCAAAAATCCATGTATATTTTGTGAACGCATCCACAATCACAAATAGGTATTTGTAGTTCTTGTTCGTGGATGGTAGTGGACCTACATGATCTATGTGCCAAGTGTGAAAGGGAGCCTCTTGCTTAGGGATTGGTTTGAGTAGCTCCTCTTGTTTGCCTTTCTTTCTTGAAGCTAAAATGCAGGTGACACAGTTGTTAATATAATGATCTACATGCTTTTTCATATTTTCAAATGCAAATTCTTCTTGCAATTTTTCCATTGTCTTTTTTGTGCCAAAATGACCGATGTCGTGAGCTTGCCGAATGATGTCATATCGCATTCCTTTTGGCACAACTAACAGCAATTTTTCGCTTTTCTTTTCGTAGAGCAGGTCGTTGTCCAGGGTATAATTTTTGTATGGCCCTACGTTAAGAAGTTTGCGAATTAATTGCAATTTTTCGTCGTGTTGCTGTGCTCGTTTGATCCTATCCAACAGGGGATCATGTATGAGAAGTATTGAATCCTGTCTGCTCAGAGCGTCGACGTGTTGCATCCTTTGAGCTGATCGATGTTCTATCTTAAAATCAAATAGCTCAAGGAACATGATCCACCTTGCGTTTTCAGCTCCTTGTTGTTCAGTGTCATTTGTAGAGCGGAACAGTCCGTTACTATCTTGAATTTAATACCTTGCAGGTTTATGCGGAACTTTTCCAATGCTCTCACTATTGCTAAGGTTTCTAGCTCGTAACTATGGTAATTGCGTTTCGTCGGGGTAGTTTTTCTACTCATGTAGTAGACTGGATGGAAAGCATTGTCCTCAGGACACTTCTGGAGGAGAATCGCACCATAGCCATCCTTTGAAGCGTCGGTATGCAGCTCCGTTTCACGATTTGGCCTGTACAGTTGGAGGAGGGGTTCGCTCGTCAGAACGTGCTTCAATAGCGAGAAGGCTTTCTCCTGTTCTGGTCCCCATTTGAAGGTGGCATCCTTGCGTAACAAATTGCTAAGAGGCTTTGCGATGGTTGCATACCCCTTAACAAATTTTCTAAAATATCCCGTAAGCCCGAGCAGGCGTTGTAACTGTTTGGTTGTTCTTGGCTGAGGATAGTTTAGCAAGGCTTCCATTTTAGCTGGTCCTGGCGTCATCGTTCCTTTCTCTACTATGTATCCGAGAAACTCTACTTTCCGCTGTAGAAGCTGAGATTTTTTCCAATTGAATTGAATTCCATTCTTTTGCGCTACCTCTAACACACGTGCCAATCTTTCCACTGCTTGATCCTCGTCTTCAGCTTTCACAAAGGCGTCATCCACGTAGATTTACATTATGCCTTCATTGATGAGTTCTTGAAAAACATTCAGTATGAATCTTTGGAATGCAGCTGGTGAATTGCAGAAGCCGAAAGGAGCTCTTTTCGGGATGTATTGTCCCCATGGAGTGACGAAGGACAAGTACTTCTGACTCTCCTCAGATACTTCTACATGAAAAAAGCCATCTTGGAGGTCCAGCGTGGAGTGCACCACGGAGTTCGCAACTGAGTCTACGGCATCTTCTATAAGTCGCATTGGTTGTTGTTCACGTTCGACGACTTTGTTGAGAGGCTTATAATCGATGCATATCCTGGCGCGTCCGTCTTTTCGACAAGCAACGACAATAGCACTCGCATATTCGGAAATTCCAGGAACTACTACGCCTTTTTTCGTCCATTCCTCAAGTTGTTTTTTGACATCGACTTCATCGGCTGGAGATAGGCGCCTCGGTCGACATGCAATAGGCTGGGTGTTCTTTAGCCTAATCGACATTTTAACCGAGGTTTGAGGAGGCATATTTGCGGAATAATTTTCTAATAACTGCCTAATTTGCTCCCTCCTTGCCTCTGGTACCTTGATAATTGCTTGACGGACCCCATCTTTAGCTTCGCTTATCTCTTCCTCAATAAGTTGTACGAAGTCGTTGCCGATGATTGGTTCTATTTGTGGTCCTTCCTTACTGAGAAAAACCCTGGCAACGTCGAGTATAGGATCACCTAAGAGAATTCTTGATGGTAAATTTTCTTCTGGCACTACGGTATATTTTAGTATGTACTCCGTGCCATTGATCACCGTTGGTATCCTTACATTTCCCAATGTCCAGATAAGGCCACCAGCTCCGCTGAGTGTTCCTTGTTCGCCGTTCAATGGGAAACGATCTTCGATGCGTTTGTAAAAATCCTCTTTCATTACATTGCGATCTGCGCCACTGTCGACTTGGCAATTCTCGATAACTCCTCCAATGTATGCTGTAATCCGATTGCGATTACCACTTTTGTATTGAATGTGGTTGATTTTAGGTGCAGAATTGTTTTGTGTTTTTCCTTTGTACTGGACGAAGTTTCGAGAATTGGCCTTTAGGCCTTCCTTGAAATTAGAAGGTCGTTCCTGGACTCCTGATTGTCCTAGACCTGGTCGGGTTGCTTCTAAAGTTGCCTCGGTACAGCCTTTTCGGAGGTGCCCGTACTTGTTGCAGTTATAACAGCGCTTTGTACCTTGTCTATGGTGGTGCCGACGTTGATTATGCTCCTCCGACTCCCGAGCTTTCATTTTTTCATGAGACTCAAGTAGTTCCATGAATCGCAGGCGAGATGAAGCACCAATAAGTGTTAATTTAATAGATTGGTCATTCGTTACACCATTGACGATGTATTGCCTTATCTCGTCTTCGTCCAAGTTAGCCTGAGATGCTAGTAGTTCCATCTCTTGAACGTAAGCCAAAATAGTCTCATCTCTTCTTCTCTTCCGCTTGCTTAGAGCTTCATGTATGTCTGAAGATTTGACACGTTTTCCAAAGGATTCTATCATACGTGTTTTCAACTCTTCCCATGATATTATGCCTTTTTGACCATCGAGCCATTTCCGAGCGGTACCTATTAGTGCTCTTTTTGCCGCTATGAACTTCTCTACGGGAGACCAAGCATGAATTGTAGCATCTTCGTCGACTCTAACGATCCACGCCCGAACTGGCTGGGTTGGAGAATCAGCACTGTATTTCTGCAGTTGTTCCATAGAGACTGACAGTGGTACGCGCCTAAGGACTTGCTGCAAATCGGATAATATTGTTCCTGCGTCAGATATGCTGCCTGTTGGTGTTCGATTAAGCTGCGAATACATCGCCTGGTTGTCTGCGACCGGTGAAAATCCAGAACCGTTGGAATCATGGCGATTTTCCTGATTGTTGTTCGCCGTGAGGACGCCAATAGAATTTCTATGAGTAGCTTCAGCTGTGACCATAGAATTCGATTGATCCTGTGTTGGAGTTGAGGCTCCGCCCGTCCCTTGCTCTGTTCCGGCCGTTGCTGCTGCTGTTGTTGCTGCCGCCGCCTGCTCTGTCACAGCCGACGCTGCTGCTGCGGCTGCTGCCGCCGCTGCTCGTTCTGCTGCTGCCGTCGCTGCTGCCGCTGTAGCCTGCTCTGCCGCGAGTTTATCCAACAGCAGACGCCGCTCGTTTATCCATGATTCGCGTTCATGCTGCACTCGAGCCAAAAATTCTCGATTGCTTTGAGCCTCGTTGCTGCGTTCTGCCTGCATCGCTTGAAATTGCTGTCTAAGTTCGGCTAAGGCGGATGAGAGCTCGTTAGCTTGTCGCTCGGCTTCTTCACGACGCTGTTGCTCCTGCTGAAGAAGCTGTTGATGTGTCATTGTTGTTGTCTTGGTGCTTCTTGGAGGCTGGAAGCGCGACGGGGCGATTACCGATTTCTTTTGATTTTCAATCGTGATTTTTAATTTTTTCGCACTCACAGAAACCACTTTTAGCACGATAAACACATCTATTTTCACGTATATTGGCTATTAAACAAACACTATTATTTAACTTTTATACAACTCGCGAGTATTCACTTGCTGCTCCACGAAGGAGGTCTCCACGTCAAGGAGATTTATTGCTCCACTAAGGAGATAT
The DNA here is from genome assembly GCF_905115235.1 of Hermetia illucens. Lineage (NCBI taxonomy): Eukaryota > Metazoa > Arthropoda > Insecta > Diptera > Stratiomyidae > Hermetia > Hermetia illucens. Next base: position 160,463,298 of record NC_051850.1, read on the forward strand.
GACGGCTCCACTTAGGAGAAATGCTCCACCAAGGAGAGATTACGGTATTCGCGAAGATTTGTGCACCAATCAACGCGAATATTAATCAAACTTCTAATTTACTACCTTAGGACGAGCCCCCATATAGGGTTTATGGGTCCAGGAGATAGTATTAAAAGAATGATAGTTTGGTTAAACTAAAAGTATTTTATTGATTTAACGCGCTTAAAGTATTACGTACGTACAGGATGATGGTGTGAATAGCTATTGATGTTTTAATTACAATGCATTCTATTTATATCCTAAATCTAATTACCCCCACGCGCTCGCATCTACTGCTAGGTACATGCTGTACTTGCGTGACCTACTTACTCAGGGTTTTCCCCCCGGGGGCTGCCCCGCAATGACCAGATGTGATTGTCTGGGGGTTTCCCCATACTTAATGAGCGTCGCTCTAATTATACTCTACGTACCACAGATATTACGGCACCTCCGCGAGATTGCTCGGAGCTCGGTCTCTAAAATCATGTTATCCAGCCATCATCATCATTAACAGAGCAACAACCGGGAGCCGGTCTAGGCCTGCCTTAATGAGAAACTCCAGATATCCCGGTTTTGCGCCGACGTCCACCAATTCGATATCCCTAAAAACTGTCTGGCGTCCTGCCTACGCTATCACTTCATCTCAGCCAGGGTCCGGCTTATCTTCTTTTTTTTTACCATAGATACCTTACCTTTACAGACTTTTCAGGTGGGATCATCCTCATCCATACGGATTATGTGACCCGCCCACCGTAACCTATTGAGCTGGATCTTATCCACAATCTGACGGTCATGGTATCGCTCATAGATTTCGTCATTATGTAGGCTGCGGAATCTCCATCCTCATGTAGGGGGTCAAAAATCCTTCGGAGGATTCTTCTCTCGAACGCGGCCAAGAGTTTGCGACTTTTCTTGCTAAGAACCCAAGTCTCCGGTTCAGTAGGCGTTTCTCAGGTTTTATGCTCCATCGTGGGTACCAATCCACGTGTCGCCTGGGACCTGTACTACCCTTTGACCTCCTATTCAACCAGGTTTCGGAAATACAGACGACGTGATGTTTGAATGCTAAGGCATAAAGTTTGAAACTCGACAGTTGGTCCGTAGTTCCCTTATATTTTCATAAAAACGTTTAAAATTGTGAGAACCACTTAAGTCCTCTGATAAGGATGATATCAGTTATATGTTAACGTTTGAATCAAAGGAGCTTTCCAAGCTCTGAGAGGAGAGTAGATTCAAACTGCATTCTCTGATCTGTGATGATGATGGCAGGAACACCAAAACGCGGTATCCACTCTCGACAGAAGGTCTCAAAACATGACTGTGTTGTTTTGTCCTAACGGGGTATTACCTCCGATCACCGCACAAATCGATCAATGATCGTGATGCTTGTTGTCGTACGGGTCTCGCAAAGGGCCTATAATGTTGAGGTATATAATGTGAAAACGCCTTGTCGAACTAGGAAATGCATCTAATTCTTTCCTGACATGTCTAGTCACTTCACACTTTTGGCATGCGATGTACTCTTTGGCCCAAGGGTTCACGTCCTTGTTCATGGTCGGCCAAGAATACTTACTGGAGGCTAGGCGATTCGTTGTCCAAATGCCAAGATCATGCATCGAGAGAAATACTTCCTTACGAAAAACGCCCGGAATATATATCATGGCTCCCTTGTCAGAAATTCCGCAATAAATAGCAGAATGTAAACCGAAGATGGGCTCTCAAGAACTGCGTCATCTTTCTGGGTCACAACGATTGCAAAAAAAACCAACTGCGGCTAGTATGTTGATCTCGGAGATCTGGGACAAAGCGACTAAGTTGTCTTTATCGGACACATGTTGAACGTCCGATGGGAAGTGGCTAATGTAGGCTAGGTGGCGAGGTTGGCGAGAGGACGCTTTTTCGAGCTTCTGCAAAAGTCAAAGTCTTACGGTCCGTGAACAAGGTGAATATCGGAAGTACTTAATACTCAAATATGCGGTTAATAATTTATGATTTCAGGTACTGTAACTCTGTTGCTTGAGATTCAATGACCCAACGGTTGCCATCTTGGATTCACCCTTGGGTGAAGAACAGCTGTTGCTTGATAGTTTCAGGCGCTTGGACGTTTTCTGGAGACCACAACCATTCGGGAATACTTGGTCCTTGAACTACACACGCCTTCCGTTAAGTAATTCCTGGTAGTGAGCGGCTTTGGGCAGCAAACGATGGTAGAAGTTTATCATGCCTAAGAACCTTCTAAGATCTTTAACCGTCTTTGGCAGCGGGAAGCTCTCGATCGCTTGTACCTTGTCTGGCTCAGGTTGTATGCCGTCAGGGGGATGGAATAACCTGGAAATTTCACTTGCCGCCGGACAAATTTGCATTTGGCAACGTTGAGAATTAGGCCATTTTCAAGGAGGCGTATTTTTTAATACACCCCAGATGTACCAAACGTTCAGACTCGGAGGAAAAGTGCCATCCAAGTAGGCGAAACGGAAGCTCAAGTTTCGCAGAAAAAAAGTGGATGAATCTCTGGAAACTTCACGTCACATTGAACAGGACAAAATTCATCCGTGTAAACTTGAAAATTCGGCAAGGTGTGCAAATTGCTGTCATTGGAATATCTTCGGGAGGCCTTGGCGAGATCCAAGGTTAAAAAGGACGACAGTTTGCCAAATAATGCACAAAGTCTTTGAATGGGAATGCTTAAGTAGTTGTTTAAACGCTTTCCGCGAAACAGCGAGCTTTTGGGATGGTAGAGGACGCACGTTTGAGAAGACTGGTGTGCTGAACATCATGGTACGTTGGCTGAGAGAGACTACATTCGCTAGTAATGTTGCGATATTTATGGAGACGTACGCAGATGGGTGGATCGACAACATCATCATCATCATCATCATCATCAACGGCGCAACAACCGGTATCCGGTCTAGGCCTGCCTTAATAAGGAACTCCAGACATCCCGGTTTTGCGCCGAGGTCCACCAATTCGATATCCCTAAAAGCTGTCTGGCGTCCTGGCCCACGCCATCGCTCCATCTTAGGCAGGGTCTGCCTCGTCTTCTTTTCCTACCATAGATATTGCCCTTATAGACTTTCCGGGTGGGATCATCTTCATCCATACGGATTAAGTGACCCGCCCACCGTAACCTATTGAGCCGGATTTTATCCACAACCGGACGGTCATGGTATCGCTCATAGATTTCGTCATTGTGTAGGCTATAGGCTGTAGGCTGTGGATCGACAACGTCTTCAAAAATGATAGGAAGACCGAACTTAGCTTTTCGGAGTCCTGATGAAAGTGCAAAGGTTGGTACATTTCGTAGCTTGATCCGCAAACCTACGGTACTACTAGCGCATGCCTGAGTTCGATGCGGACCGCGACGCACGGCTGGCTGCCCTTACGCTTATATTAAGTGGGGGACAGCCCACCGCTCTCACGAACGCAAAGCATTCATCACCGCCGTAAGTGTGGCGACATTGGCTATTTTCCTCCTCAATTCCGCCACGTTAGTGGCCTAACCCGACTCCTTCACGATCACTTGGCACGCGTGCACATCGTGGACTTTATCCACAGTTGCGGCCAACACATCGAAAGAACCGCAATTCGCACACGCTAGTATGGACTCCGTGCCCCCGCAGTCGCTAAAGCATAAGGACTTCAATGGCTCAGACCAAACCCTACTCAAGGAGGAGGAGCCGCTCAGCGCGTCGAAACATGACCAAATTTAGTAGTGCCTGTTGTGAAGTCCGCCGCGCGCGAACTGCGCCTCCAACTGGAGAAACTAAACCTCTGAGTTCAGACTCCAAAACGGTGGCACCTTAATCGAAGCGATGGCTAGGGCGGCAGAAGGTCAAAGACGGATATCAAAGGTGTCAATTCAAATTTTCTTCAGAACAGATGTTGCATTAGATCGTTGTAGTTGTTGAAGTATTTCATACCTGGAAGAAGTTCTTCGGAGGCTACAGCAACGAGCACTGCAATGGCACCAATTGAAGACAAAACAGCAGCAGTTACATTTCCATTACCAGCCTGTCTAACCACATTCAGACAATAGTCCGATAAAATCTAATTTTCCGATAAAATCTAACTGTCGCAACTGCCTCGGATTCGCTTTTTCGACTTGCTGACTGAAATTAAGCGTTATTGTTTTATGGTTTGTTTTAATCACTAGATATCAATTATGTGACAGAAAAAATTGAGTGTAACTCACAGGAACCCTTTGGAAAAGGCGCACTGATGTTTTTGCTTCACAAGACACTCGTTGGTGTTGTGCCAAAAGCTGCGACATAGAATACAAACGAGGTAAAAATGGCTGTAAACTTCTCTATTTTGGTAGCCCACGCTCTCAAATATGGTGTCAGCATTGCCGTCTCAGAGGGTTACCCTGATGCCATTAAAAAAGTCGAATGATTTGATGATGGCTGGTGAAACTCACTATTATATCAGCACGATTCATTTCTACCCGTAGTCAGGTAGTCTGGAGAGTTCCAGACTTTCTAGGATGTTAAATGACCGTGTAAATTGTAATCACTGAAGCAGAGAACAATTAATTGCTGAAATATCGATATCTGCAATAAATACAATAGAGTTGCCCCTAATCAAAAAACAATCTTTTCATTTCCTTGAAACACAGGCCAACCAAAAAGTTAAACGTTACAAACCACACATTAAGGCTAAGCCTCTTAATCCAGTAAGTATTCATAGATTTTAATCAACTCCCAAAATGAATTGGTTATAAGCTCCATTTTGTGTCCGGATAGCTGAGTGGTTAGAGCGCAAGGCTGTCGTACGGAAGGTCGCGGTTCAAATCTCACTGGTGGCAGTGGAATTTGTATCGTGATTTGACGTCGGATACCAGTCGACTCAGCTGTGAATGAGTACCTGAGTCAAATCAGGGTAATAATCTCGGGCGAGCGCAATGCTGACCACATTGTCTCCTAGTGTACCGTTACGGTCTTGAATGAAGTGCTCTAATACACTTCAAGGCCCTGATCCAACATGGATTGTTGCGCCAACGATTATTATTTCCGAGTTATCACAATCTCGGCAGATGCCGGATTTTACCTAATACTAGCACTAAGTGCCAAGCATTTAGGCTCGGACGATCCTACCTACTTAAAAACTAAAGGGGCACTGGTGGTGGTGGCCGGTGGTAGGTCAATGGGAGAATCCGTCGAGTACCCCCCGCAACATCGAGCACGTATGCAGAATGGTGTACTTCTGCATGGTTTGAACCAGACTGTGCGAAAGGCCCAGGACACCAAGGGAAGCCGTTAGGGATTTAGGTACAATACCTGTAGCTGACAATATTATGGGAACTATGATACAACCACCCGCTCGAGACGCCAAATTTCTTTGATTTCCCGAGCCAATGGCTCATAGTTCACCTTCTTCTCCACGTATTTCCGTTCAATGTTGCTATTATGGGGGATAGCAACATCAATAATATACGCGGAGCGACCCGTCTTGTCAACTAACAGTACGTCAGGCTTGTTGTGTGCTGTATGGCGATCAGTCAGAGCTTGCCGGTCCCAATACATGCTGTAAGTAGAACTATCAAGTACTGCTTGCGGCTCATATCGGTAAACCGGGCATGTCCCCGTGATCAGCCCATGCTTATATGCAAGGTTTTGATGGATAACCTTACATACAGCATTATGCCTGGCGATGTATTGCACCGGTGCCATAACAGTACAGCCAGAAATGAGATGGTCCAACGTCTCTAACGCCGAACCACACATTCTGCACTGGTCGTTCTCCACCCGTTCTTTCATGATGAGCTTTTTATAAGCTCGGGTGGCGACCACGCCATCCTGAATGGCACACATAAACCCCTCCGTCTCAGCAAAGAGCTCCCCAGCACACAGCCATCTGTTCGACAGATGCAAATCGACAAATGGCTGCCAAAGACAATTCACGTGTTTACCGTGCATTGCCTTCGACTTCCATTCATCGATCCGCTCTTGGTCCGACTTCACCCCACTCAGAGGATTGAAGGATCGATCCTTCAAGTTAAGTGGAGTCAGTCCACAGTCTGCCTTACAGACAGCCGCATGCAAGGGACTCGCCTGCTCCTTGCTGTAAAAATAAGCGCGCAGCGAGTCGACTTGGCGATGATGTTGTGCTGCCACGTCAACCACGCCTCTACCTCCGATGTCACGAGGCAGGTTCATCCGCTCCACGGCAGACTTTGGGTGATGCATTCGGAATTTGGACATAGTTGTCCGCATCCGCCGCTGGACGTTTTCCAGGTCGGTCTTCGTCCACGGCAATATTCCGAATGCATAAGCCAGTGAAGAGATAGGGAATACATTCAACGCGCTTATTTTATTCTTCCCCGAGAGATGCAATTTCAGCACCAGCTTTACACGTCGCAGGAATTCGGACAGCAGAGCTTCCTTCAGATCACCAACTCGAGCATGGGTTCCTTGCAGAATTCCTAGGTACTTGTAGAAGTCTGTCTCGGTCATAGCTTCGATGTGGAGGTCACTAACGCTATGTCCGGCATGCGGCTCGTGATGACCTTTGCGAATGGCTTGGATTCGACATTTGTCTAATCCAAACTCCATCCGAATATCACGGCTGAACATGTCAATTATTCGCAACAGACTTCTAAGATGGTTGTCAGTACCAGCATACAGCTTGATGTCATCTAGGTACATCAAGTGTGTCAGTTCGCACTTAGCACGTAGGCCATATTTTATTGCAAAACCATGTCCTCTAGCATCATTCAGTAGCCATGAAAGGGGGTTCAGTGCCATACAAAACCAAAGAGGACTCAATGAATCCCCCTGGAAGATGCCCCTCCGAATACGGATGGGCTCTGAGGTATTAGCACCCTCAGATGTACGGACTGACAAGGTGGTATGCCACCCTTCCATGACTGTCGCCAAAAACTTTATTCGGATCAATGCGATACAGATGTAGGATGTCGATTAGCCAGGTATGCGGAACGCTATCAAAAGCCTTGGCATAATCGATATAGCAACTGAAGAGGTTTCTTTGGCCTCTAGTTGCTTGTCCTACAACTACCGAGTCGATAATGAGTTGCTCTTTGCAACCCCTTGACCCAACTCGGCAGCCCTTCTGCTCCTCGGACAGAATGTTGTTAGTCTCGAGGTGCGCATTGATTCTTCCACTAATAATGGACGTGATGAATTTGTAGAGGGTTGGTAAGCAAGTGATCGGTCTTGTGTCTGCGGGGTCCTGCACCGTGTCCTTCTTAGGGATAAGGTAGGTAATTCCCGCAGTGAGGAAAGGTGGAAATTCCTCCGGCCGACTCATGACCTCATTTATACTGCGTGCCAACCGACTGTGTACGCTGGTAAATTTCTTATACAAGAAATTCTGCACCCAATCCAGACCTGGGCCCCTCCAGTTCTTCGAGATGTTTATGGCTCGTCGAACTTCCTCTTCGGTAACATCCGCGAAATCCATGCCAGGTGTATTGGCATGACGGGTGCCTTCGGCGGTGATCCACTCAGCATGCTCAGCATGCTGGGCGGGTAACCCCAAAGTCCACCCCAGTATTCTTTCGCTTCCGTTACCGAAAACTGCACTGTCTGGACGCTCTGTTGGGATTCGTTGAGAGATCTGAAAAAGCTCCGCTGGTTCCTCGCGTATGTTGCATTCTGGACACGTCTGGAATAACTTTCGCCATACCGTCGTAACCGACTGCATATGACAGAAAGTTTCTGTTTTAGTGTGTCCAGAATTTCAACTACGGGTGTCTCACAGGGGATGGCATAGTTCCGGTAAACCCTCTCCACTTTATTTCTCACCCGTCGGCTGGCATTGCCAGTGCTGATCTGAATCAGTCTAGCAATGTCTTGCCTTAGTGAGTCCCGCCGACGTTCCAGACGAATTTTCCATGGTGGATCTCTTTTGTCACTCAAACCAATAACGCGAAAGCGAATCTTCTGACCGTGCAATCTGATAGCCGCAACTGCACCACAATACACAAGTGATTGTAGTTGCAGCAGCGACATATCAGCACACAGTCGAGACGCAATCTCATCATTGATTTGAGATAGAATTCCCGGAGTTGCTGGAGATGCATAGAGCCTGGGAATACCTGGTCTATGCAAAGGATCCATATCCGAGAATTCTATACACGCTCTTTGGAATTCGTCCCGAACTTCAGCGGAAACCTCAGCTGGACGGTGGAGAAGAGTGCTTCGGCGAGTACTGAACCTGTTGCCTGCAGTGCGGCGTGGTGTTGTTGATGCCGCCGCCTCTGCCCCCATCGACTCTCGGTCACCAGTTTCCCCGATGACTTCAAGTCGAACACGCTCCCTGATGGTGGCTGGGATTGTGTCGCTGCGAGTAATAAAGCGGTACTGGTCTACGATTCGCTGCACAGTCACGTGCGCGAATTGCGGGAAACGCTCGACGAATCTCTGGTGCAACAAGAGGCGGTAAGATGTTATACCCGCCCCCGCCGTTATTTCGTAGTAGGAGCGGATGATGAAGAGGTTCATTTCTTCAGTCCATTTCATCCGCTTCCTACGCGAACCTGCTGAAGTGGTCGCCACATTATTATAAGCTCCATTTTACGATTTGAATTTCCACATGAAAAGCATTTAATTAATTGCGACTTTTATATAACTTTTGTATAAAGTTTGATTTATTTGACTATGCTAAGTGCAACAATAATGTAACCGCTATAACAGCAATAACGTTAAGCTCTTTTATTATAACAGAATTACAATAAGTGAGTGGTAAAATTGAACCCGTTCAATGGTGGAAATAAAACTACAATAAAAAGTGTTTGCTATTAAAAAAAGTCATTCCTTCCAATATTAAAAGTTGATTGAATTGTGAAACGTTACTCGGAGTAAACTTGTCTCAACAATGCAATGAAGGAGTACGATTTTCCGAGAATCTGAAATGAAGCAGAATCCTTTATTCCTGTAGCTAATGCTAATAAAATCAGAACTACCCCCGTGAATGTATTTAAGGATAAATCAAAGAAGCCTCCTACGCTGAAAGTTACTGGCTTTTGCGCCCTCAGCAAGAAGAATATCAAATCGTTTGTATACTTTGTGCCAAAAGTATACCAAGAAGAGTCGTATCCTGTTATGGCCAGCAACTGATTCTGAAAAGAGTAGGATCAACCTTTTGAGTTGTAGATGGCTTTTATACTTTTTGGGAATAGTAACTTACCTGATCCATAACCTGATTGGCGAAGAAGCAATAAATAAACAACTCCGAGAAGATGCACCCTAAGTACATGTATAAAATGATCATCCCATCGGAGAGTCTGGCCGTTGTGGCTTGAAATCCAGTTAACGCAAAGATCAACAATGAAGTGAAGAACTGAATCAATAATTGGTAGCTGAAGATGCGCTCGATGCGGTTCCTTAAACTTGAAAATTCAAAATAGAAATTGTAATAAACTTATGGGAAATAGAAGGACCAAACGATCATCCTAGTTGGCCGAGAACGGCCTAGAGAGAAGAGCTATCCCAGAAACCTAAAAAGTTGGCGAAATTGACCGTGAAGGTCCGCCCGCAAAGCCTGAAGCTCCATCAAAATGCTGGGTCGCCACGTTCTTGCACGCCTCTATGCTAGCCAGGCTCGGGAATGTGGGGGAGGGGGGTCCTTTGAGCGCTCTGATCCCTCACGTGTTATTAATGCAAAATTAACGTGTCTATACCGATGCGTGGGGGATCAAAGCGCTTAAAGGACCATCCCACATTCCCCAGCCTGGCTAGCACAGAGGCGTGCAAGAACGTGTCGACCAAGCACTTTGGTGGAGCTTCAGTCTTTGCGAGCGGACCTTCACGGTCAATTTCGCCAAATTTTAAGTTTCTAGGATAGCTCTTCCCTCTAAGTAGTTCTCGGCCAACTAGGAGGATCGTCTGGTCCTCCTATTTCTCATAAGTTCATTACAAAATTGTGGTTAAATTTGGATGAAAGTGTAAGAAATCACATAGAAACTAGTTAATCATGCAAGCATGGAATAGGCGCATCACCAGTAGTGATCATTTTTCTAGCCCATATGTATCGTGGGAGGTCGTAGTTTTCGTATACTGGCATACTCGTCTTTAGAGGCGGCGAGTTTTGAACGACACAAAAAATGTCCTTAATATCCATAAAATTGTCCTAATTTAACAAATAATTTGATGCTATTTATGTCTGAATATGATTTCGGGCATGTAGTTGGCGCACAGACTTTCACAGTAAATGCGGCTGTATTTCGACAATAGCGCGTCGAATGTTGACTTCTAAGCCCTCAAATGTTTCCGGTTAATCGGCGCGGGCATACGATTTTGCACACCGATCCGAGAAAGACGAAACAACCAGGCCAATACGCAACGACGTGACCAATCTCAGTGCGAATTTAACCGAAATTGAATAGTTTACTAGTCTGGGTGTGTTGATTATACCCAAGGAATCAGGTGCATTTCTTATAACAAAACCCATGAGGAGTTTGGGAAGGGTTGGCCAAAACTACCAAAGGGCACGGCGGAGATGGTAAATATCATTAACTACGCTGGTCTACTGATCGAGACCCGCCGGAGGGCTCGTCACAGCCAAGATAAGACTCAAAAAAGCCTGTCAGAGAAACCTTGGGCGATTCAATCTTACATCAGGTCCACAGGCATGCACAAAAGGAAAACATGTCGGAATGCCGGAAGCTGGGGACCGCCGGAACAGTCAAAAATGACAGACAATAGCATCCCATCCAAATTTTGGCCACCGATCAAATACGACTTTAGATTGCGATATATTCACGTGGAAGACAACATTTTGACCATCTATAACTTTGTTAATAATAGTTGTATTTTCTTCCTTTCCTAAATTGTGTATTATAACCTTATTATAATGATAGCAAATTTTGTATCTCTAGGACTTGAGGGGGTTTGACACAAATTTCTAAAATATTGTAATATACTATTATTAACTTTACTTGAGCAGATATCGGGACGGGATGTATTTCGTATTTTCAGATTGGATAAGTCCTGAGAACGAGACCTGTTATACTTTTCAGGGCATACATTTTCAGCTCTCACTCCCCTATGTTTTACCCAACATCAGAAGTAAAATTAATTTCGAAAAATTGCACAAACGATGTAAAAAGAAGAGGAAAGAACTGCAAGCAGCCATCTCCAGAAGTAAAACTGAACACTTCAAGAATGACTCCGACCCATGGAAAGATGCATATAGTACAAGACAGTCATGACACCAATCAAGGGTAAAAGCTCACACCGATATCCAACGCTGATTTGCTGCTGGATATCGTTAGTACTCTCTTTCCACAAGTTTCAAGTGAATCGAACCTACCACCAGGCTGAGACGGCATTCCAAATAAAAGTCTAGTAGTGGCCTTCAAAACAGTCCCACAGTGGTTCGGGCAACCATTTACGGTTTGCTTCAAAGAAGGAAATGTGAAGAAACAAAAGCTTGTTATAATCCCGAAGGCTTTGTGGGACCCTTTCTAGTAGAAGTCTATATGCCTATTAAACGGCGTCGGTAAAATTTTCGAACGGGTCATATAAAATAGGCTTGCACCGCCTACAGAAAGGAAAGTTGATCTCTCACATAGGCAGTACAGATTCCGAAAAGCAAGATCAACTGTCAATGCGATCAGTACGAAGACGAAAATTGCGGAGGAAACCAATAAATATTGTGCGGTAGTTACTCGCGAAATACTTTTAATACGCAAAATGGGGAAAACTTATTAGACTCTCTCAAATAGTTGGTGTGTATAGTCATAGAATTCCTCCGCGAGAGCCTGTTGTGTTACGATTCAAACGATGGACCTAAGACTTACAGAACAACTTACGGGGTTCCACAAGGATCCGTCCCCGGTTCTCTTCTGTGGTTAAGAATGTATGATGTAATTTTGACTTCGCAGACGACATCGGACTGACTCTCGTGGAGCAAGATATGAAGAAGATCGAGGTCCTCACAAACTAGGCAAGTTTTGAAATTAGATCTAAGTATTTTGGACCTCCTTGACTTTTCTGATTTTCCAATTGAGTAGCTTTTGAGAATGCGTTCTAAAAATAATTGACCCATTTCGGGCCCCCTCCTCCTGAAAAGTACTAATCGAGACTTTTCATTTGATAGCTCGATCATATTCGGTGAAACTTTACACCTACTTGCAAGGAGAGGCTATTTTGAAGGTCTAAATCTCCTCTATACTAGTGATCACGAATTAAGCTCCTTTTCTCGAAATTCTCAATATTAAGGGAGATATGAGCGTTTAAAGTTTGTCAAAAGATTCCTCCACTTTTCGACCATTTCCTCACCACATAGACCCCCCAACCCATATACCATTCGAAAGGTCTTTTTCTCCTCTATACTAGTGATCACGAATTTTTATCCGTTTTTCGAAATTCTAAATAGTAACGGAGATTAGTTCAAAGTTTTTCAAAACATTCTTCCACTTTTTGGCCGTTTTCCCTGCTCCTAAACCATTATCAGATTGTCATTATCGGGTGACTTTTTGGTTTCAAACTTTCTTTCTTTCTTTCAAACTTTATCAAGCCAGCATGTGGAGAGGAAGGATCACACTGTAGGTTTCCTGACTGCATTGGCGGTCATGATATGGAAGTCTACTAGCAATTTGTAGACCTATGTTAGGATCTTTGAGCCTAAATAGCAGCTGAGGGTATGGTCACTTGACGGGTAAGGTGCCCTTATAGTTGGAAATGAGTAGGTACATTTTTATCAAATGATTTTTTTGGGGGGTATGCTTTGCGGTGGAAGCTATTCTGACTCCGACCTGTGCGTTGAAAAGGGGTGTGTAATGTGAGAAATGCAAAGAGTTGAAGTACACAATCGACGAGAAGGAAGCCGAGCTGGAGAAGCTCTGTGGAGATGAAGTATGACTGGACTTCGGAGTTAGTTCAGAGAGGGATTCACTTTTATACACTTGTCACCAAAAGGGATAATCTTTTTGCTTACTGTAATGTCATCTAATTTTCCCAGCCAGGTGAACTTAAAAACTATATACGTAACACAGCACAATATGGGAAGGTTAACGATATCTCGAAAAATTTAGCGAAGCTGGAGTTCCTTGCTGGAATCCTGCAACTATGCATTTCCGGTTTGACACTTGTTCGACGGAATAGGGGATTTAAACTAAATTAACAATAGGTCCTTGATTTTATAAAGTTTATTGTGTTAATTGACTTTTCTCATCTGAAAGGCAAATGAGGGGTTTGTCAAAAATTTAGGCTCGGTATTCCGTTCAATCCCAGCTGGAATATACTGCAGGGAAACTTGAAATAAAGGGATTGAGTATTTGCAGAATGTATAAAGTGGTAAATACCTTTTATTGGTCTAGTGCTGAAGACGACATGAACAGAAACTGAATCGAAGTATTTTCCGAACGCTCCGAAAGCACTTTAGCAACTGAACTACGAAGGACAAGAATTCAAACTTTGTCGCCTCTCGTAGTCGTCGCATGTCCTTTACTCATCCTCCAGATCTCATTGTTGATGCCTCCACTCTAATGGAGGTGTATATTCTCCATATCGTCGTCATTTATCTATAAATAAATTATTTTTTTTGAGTAATTGCGGTGAAAACTGCGCCGGTTGCAGTGGAATTCTTAGAACTTTCTGTCATTGCGTATCAACATATGTGGAAATTCTCAGCCAAAAATGGTAATAGCTCTGTTTCTGGGGCGACAGTAGGACTTTTATTTTCTGAAGTATTCAGTAACTCCAAGTTCCCTAAGGTTTCTTAACGTAGGAGCAGAGACAGCCTCAAGAAATGTTAGAAGCAATCACTGCACACTTGGGAGCGATTAGGTCCCTTGAAATGAATTTGACTGTGGCCCAAATGTTTGGAGTGCCCCTGTTTTTGCGTGGAACTTCCCAGAGTCGTCGATTTTTAATATTATTTTATTGCCTAATCTTTTGGACCTTGTTTAATTTTTTCTATTTGTATTTTGAAGTTTTGGATTTGGGTCTGATCACGACTAACTTCAACCAAATCGCGCAGAACATTTGCTTGACCTTTACTCATTTTGGTGGTAATATCAAGGTGAAAAGATAAATTTCAATTTCTCAATTAGCGAAGATACTTTTTTTCTAAAATCTGATTGTCTGCAGTTCTTGAATATTATGTATAAATTCCATAATGTGAAAATCATTGTTGAGGAAATGCTGGAGCTCCCGTCTTTATACGTCCGTGACGAGAAGCACGTAAGTTTTCAAAAATTGACTCTCAGATAGACTGACCCATTTTCAATTTCAGCAAAAGATATTCAGAGCCAGCGAGATTGAGAATAAATTGATTGTTATCGTTTATTCGACCATAGTGTTGTCCACGGCATTTCTTGGAATCGGAACATTGATCAAAGGTAAGTTCTTCCAATTGTTCCTCATTAGCATGCGATCCTTACAGAATGTATGCGTTTCAAGGAAACTTGATGTGGTTGTTTGTTATTAGAATAGTCAAAAAGTTCATGTATTTTTGGCTATTAACGACTACAAAAAAGACGAAAAGGGCATGACTCAGAACAGGTTTCGAACAAGTCAACAACTGCAAGCTTCGATTTTTTTTGGAACCCTCCCGTTGGGTACTTTCCAAGGATGAGTGTTACACTTTTGGACCTCTAACTTCTTTTGAGTTGGTTTGATTCTCTTTCCGCGGAATACTAGCGCTGTGCTACCTACCAGCGGTGGACCTCTTCAAGACTATGACTTTGACAGTCAGCCTGCATGGACTTTCTGGAGATGGGCCTCCCTCGAGGATATATTTTTACCGCAAGCTCAACTGTCTGTGATTCGTTTAATAATTCTGCAAAGTTCAATATACGTTCAATATACGAGGGCGGTCCGATAAGTACTTAGCCTACCAAAAAAAAAACGAAAATTTTTGAAAAGTGGCGATTTATTTCTCGACATAGTCTCCTTTTAACTCGATACACTTCTCCCAGCGATGCTCCAACTTCTTTAACCCGTCTGAAAAATACGTTTTCTCGAGGTCTGCAAAGTGGGCTTCCGTGGCGGCTATAACCTCCTCATTCGACTCAAATTTCTGCCCGGCGAGTGACTTTTTCAAGTTAGGAAATAAATAATAGTCGCACGGGGCCAAATCTGGGGAATACGGTGGATGGGGCAGCAGTTCGTAGCCCAATTCGACCAATTTGGCCGTGGCGACGGCGGAAGTGTGAGCCGGTGCGTTATCGTGGTGGAAGAGCACTTTTTTCTTCACCAAATGCGGCCGTTTTTTCCGCAATTCGGCGTCAAATCGGCTCAATAATTCGGCATAGTACAGCCCTGTGATCGTTTTGTCCTTCTCCAGGTAGTCGATGTAGATCACACCTTGTGAATCCCAGAAAACGGCGGCCATCACCTTTCCTGCCGATTGCACAGTCTTTGCCTTCTTGGGAGCACGTTTGCCGGGTAAAGTCCACTGTTACGACTGTTCCTTGGTCTCTGGAGTGTACCAGTGGATCCATGTTTCGTCGACGGTCACGAAACGACGAAGAAACTCCTTCGAATTGCGCTTAAACAGCGTCAAACACTGCTCTGAAGTGGTTTCACGGTTGCGCTTGTTGTCCGGAGTGAGCAAACGCGGCAGCCATCTCGCCGACAGCTTTCTCATGCCCAAAATTTCGTGCAGGATATGACCCACGCGGTCTTTTGAGATGCCTACTGTCTAGGCTATCTCGCGTACCTTCAATCGGCGGTCTGCCAATACAAGGTCATGGATTTTTGTAACGTTCTTCTCCGCAGTAGCCGTTTTCGGGGCACCGGGGCGTGCTCATCAAAAACTGACGTGCGACCACGTTGAAATTCATTAAACCAATTTTTGACGGTCGCCATCGAAGGAGAAGCGTCACCGTACACAGCATCCAAGCGTTCTTTGATTTCGCTGCGCGATTTCCCTTCCAAAAACAAGAATCGAATCACCGACCGATATTGTTCTTTTTCCATTTTTCTAAAATTCGCCCGCACGCCCGCTTCTACACGCGCTAAAAACAAAACTACAAGTCCTATTCGACTAAAATTTTGACAGTAGCCGTCTACGAGAATGTTCTACACGACAGTAAATACTTCTTGCGATAGTAGCGCCATCGGGCGGAGAGGCTAAGTACTTATCGGACCGCCCTCGTAAGTCCGTACAATAATCAATAATTTGAACAGACGAGGTGTTTCCGGCCCTACAATCTGAAACGAGTGAAGTGAGGCTCATGATCAACTAGCTCCAAATAAATTATAGAATCTACTAAATTCCGTACCTCCCTTCAAAGTTACATGTCCCCACCGCCCCGATGCCATCGCCCCGATACCGTCGTCCAACCTTGCTTTTGACCGCAGGAATTTTGATGAAACTGCATTCCCAAAACATAGCTAGAAGATAAGATTTTGGATTTCTAGTTTCTCAAAGACTAATCTGTCTGTCGAACCCATATTTTCATTTTTCACTTTCCATCACGACTATATTGCCCTACCTATCCCTTCGTCTATATATAAATATTTTCCCTGCATAAGTTACTCTCACCTGTACGTATTTATCGACAGATTATTGGAAATCTTAAATGTAGTTTTCCTCTGTCTCCCCCTCATTGTTTGTGGTGATTATAATCTATCTATCCTTGCCAGGCTTTACAAGACTTCAATACCTCCTTCTACTCTTCCCATTCTTAATGAAACTTGACGGACACTTGCGCCGCTCTTCAATTCATCCTAACAAGAAATTACCACCACCGCACTCTTGATTTTGTCCTCTCCAACTTGTCTGTGCGCTGCTGTTCCTAGTTTCTAGATGCTCCTAACTACTATTCTTCGATTTGATATATCAATAGCACTTCTAAATGGCCCCTCCCTCTTCTTGTGAATTTCAACTTTCTGTGGGATGAACTGAATTTAAACTTTCCACTCAGCGGTGGCAATTATCAATTGAGATCTCATCCTCACTCTCTTAACAACAACGTAAAACAATCGATTGTTTTATGCAAAACCTTATTAAAATCGGTTTACTGTCTGTCTGTCCATCTGTCTTTTTTTTCTTTAAGAGGAGGAAATCAAAGGACTCTGGTCTGGGCACATCAAAGTGTGGAATTTTTATCCACTAAAACCATCCCTGACTCGCCCCTACACCGTGGAACCACCTTGAGGTATTACATCACGGGGCGGAGTTAGCTTACTTTAGCTAGGCCTCCTTCCGTCTACCCTCGAGGTTTGTAACTGCGTGTTCCTCACTTCTTCTGTTTTTTGCAATTTATCCCGGATTGCTGCAATCATGGAATTGATCCCATCCCAATCCACCTGGCAAGCTATCATTTTCTGGACAACATTTTCTGGTGATACCACTTCACCTGGAGTTTCCTCTAGGTTCCTCCGTTCTTCCACGAATCTAGGACATTGAAAAAATAGTTTGGTCAATTTGATGAGGTTTCAAATTTAAAACTGTACAAATATTGGCGGCATCCTCCATGGCCGGTGAAAAACTGGGTGATATTATAATTGATCTCCCCATACTTTCTCTCCAACTACTCCCCAATGGAAGGGATCAACATGTAAGTCCAATGACCCTTTTCCGATTGGTCCCACCGGTATTTTCACCTACGATAAAGGAGAGATGGATCTGTTTTTATATATTTTCATCATCTCAGTTACCATTAAATCAGTTGGCATCATTCCAGAGATGACGAAGGCAGGCAGAACACACCCTTAAGTAGACCGCAGTCAATTTATGTTCATTGCCTAAAACGTGCAACGCTTTTTGCCAAACTGGGACTGCACATAACAAGATAGAATTCACCACCCTGGCTATGAGCAGCCTGCAAGTATTCCGTCCCCTACTACGTTCGGCGTCATCTTTGCCAGAACCATACCCGTATTAGATGCTCTTTCGCAAGTAGTTCTTTGTGCTGCTTAACATTGAGTTTTCCGCCTATCATCACTCCCAAGTATTTAATAGCCGGCGTGGCAGTGATAATACCATTCCCAATTCCAATGAAGGCATAATTTCTCTTGTGGCGCTTAGTGATGAGCACCGCTTCCATCTTTTTCTCCGCGAGCGCCAATCCATCACTCTCTAACCAAGCCTTAACAACACTGATTTCTTCACTTGAGTACAACTCAGCATCTTCGAGATGCTTTGCGACAACAACAATAGTCTGTGGAGATCTTACAAAGACACCGCGCCCCAGGTTGCAGGACTGTGGTGGATTCTCATGCCCTAAAACCATCCCACTTTTTCCTTCTTCCTTCTCCGCGGGACCGCCATAAAGCTTCCGCTCTTTGCGCTCCGAAAAAAATAGAGGACAGTAGAACATGACATGCGCCGGGTTCTCAGGCGTGTAACCACAGCCAGGCCAAAAGGGTGCATCATCCAACCTGTATCGGAATAAGTGCTTCTAGTAACTATCATACTCTGACAGGAATTCAGTCAGATGATAGGTAATCTCGCCGTGTAGTCGCTGAATCAATTCCTCAATGCAGGGAATCAGAGTGTGGGTCCAGCGGCGCCTCTGCAAGTCCTTCACCGTTGTAACCACTTTTCCAGTGATTCTCGCCTTGTAGGTAGATGAATAGCATTGAGTGGCAACTCATGTTCACCCACCCCCGATTATTCTCACACGCTAGTGCTTCCTCTCAGACCATGCCACGTATAACAGGGTAAAGTGACTCACTCCGGCCACGTCTATATCGTCTATATCTTAGGCCACAAATACTATTCTGTATTCCTTTTCGAACGATTGATAATCAAGACCGCTTCCATCTTTTGTTTCGCAAGGTCAAGTTAAACTAATGGTTTCGCTAGCAATCACTTCAACATCTTCAGGTTATTGTTTAGAATAGTGAGGGATCGTAAGTCCACATCCACTTCATGTTAGACCAGACCAAATGGAGAGCAACTTACTCATACTTTTTTTTGGTGCACGGATCCCTCGTTTCGGGCATGGCACCCAAGCATTCAAAAATAGGAACTAACGGTTTCGTCCAGGACAGGGGCAACTCATCAGACGCTACCTCACCTCTGCCCTGGGGGCAGCGTGACCGTAAGTGGCTACAGGTGGAAAACGCTCCTTTATTTATTCGCAAAAACACGTCAAGGGTGGGAATTATATCTAAGTGAAACCGCCAATAGTTTGAGCCTAGGGCAGAGGCGAGCCAGCCTGGACGAAACTGTTAGATAGGGATCTTCGGGTTGTTTTGCGACGACAACCATGGCTAGATCATTTTCAAAACCGATTATCGTGGCCTTCTTTGCCACGGGCAAGACAAAAACCCCGTTCTACTTAACGTTCCAAAGGAGAGAACCCAACACTGAGCTGTGGGGCATTTTTGCTGTGACGGTGTACTTTAAGTGTACGTCCTTCATCCATATCGTACCAAATTTCCATTCCCGAGAGTTAACATTTGACGAGCTTAGTCAAATAACTAGAAACACCTGTTTTAGCCTGTCAGCTTTTTATCCATTCCCGGCTGACTGAATTGGACGCATTTTTGACGTCCAATGTTATGACGATACAGAATTTATTAGAGACCATGGCATCTCGAGGCAGCTTCAAAACCACGTCAACGGCGTTAATCGAAAATGTCGCTCTGATAGATTATCCCTATATTCGAGCATCTTTTCTACCATGTCTATAAGGCGATATGATGATGAATGTCGCCGTTGCTTATTGGGCTTCGGTAACAAAGCTAATTTTTGCGACTTGCACCGATCGGGGAAAACTGCTTGGTAGAACCTTTCGGGTCTGTTCTTAACAGCGAGCTTAAGAGCTCTATTAGGATTAGCATCCAAACCAGGAACTTTATTGTCACTGAACCTCCGGCAAATCCCGGCAACTTCCTCCAGGATTATCGAAGGAACGGTAAAGACATCCAACGTTTGTTTATATTTTTTGCGCTTTCCTTTATGCGAGGGAAAGAGCGCCACCACTATATCCGGAAAAGGACGCGGGCAAGTCAGCTGTGGCGTTTGTCTTCTTATCTTCTTCATGACAACCCTGCACGCTATTCCCCAGGGATGTTGGTCTGCCTCCGCCCAAAGTTCCTTGAACCATTTTCGCTTGCTGGTCCGTCCAGCCTGCTTAAGCTTAGCTCAAAGGTTCGCGTATGCTTCCCATTTCTCGTTGAAGTCTGGTCTTCTTCTAGATCGTTGACAGATCCGTCTTGCTAGGAACCATGCAGCCCATAACTCCACGATTTCTTTGTTCCATCAATAGTTTGACCGCCTATTGGTAAGGATTCGCCACCTCGTCCTGGCATTGGCCCTTTCCTACTGACTCCATCCATTGCTTATCGCAGAAGTCTTGAACTGGGTCTTGCAAATATTCCAGGAAGTTGGTCAATCAAAAACTCATGCTTTTAGGTTTTTCTGATCGTGTTCCATTTTGATGATGTCAATTGTCTTAAAATTAGCCAAGGCCAGGCTTTATTTTTCAATTTCCACTAATATAATTTTCCGCATAATGATTAATTCTCAGGTGCACGTCTCTTATCTTCAAGTTAATTTCATTTGTTTGACTTGGACTATTCACTATTCAGCTTACTTAAGTAAATTTTCATCCCACTTAGGCCATTTGTCTGATCACTGAAAATCTTTTCCAGTATTTCTAGCAACGTATTTGTCGTTCCCTCAGTTTCCTCGGTCTCTTCACCGTACCCAACCGTGCTTTTCTCGATTCCTCTGCTTTTCGTAATTTGCTGTGGATAGATGCGATCATAACATAGATATCCTTGCGGGTTCCCAACTTTCTTGCCATCTATTTACAGATCTCTCCCTTTTATCGGCCAAGATGTTAAACGACATCATTCCCAAGCTGACGAAGCCTTCATCATCTGTGCTTCGGTAGACTGCACGCAGTTTATGGGCATTAGCCAATATCTGCAATGTCTTTCCTCAAACTGTGGCTGTGTAGGCTCCCCCTCTGTTGTGTTGTGTTGCTTATAATCAAAGTTCACGCCAATCATCACTCCCAAGTATTTTATGCCAGGCTTGGAAGTGATTACTTATTCTGCTTGGCAATAAGGACCATTTCCTTGTCAGACCAAAACACTCTAGCCAATCCTCTACTTCTCCGATTACTTAGCATGAGTATAACTCAGCATTTTCGAGTTGCTATTTGACCACAACCAGTGCTGTGTCGTCGGCATAATCACTGAGAAAAACTGTACATGAGTACGCAGTACGGAGCCCCGTGAATTACCTGCCTAGATAAAGTACTCCTAAGGTCTGTCATCGGTATCATGCCAGAGCTTCCGTTCTTGTATATAGCTATTAACGGTAGCGGTGACATATGGGGAATACCAATCTTTCCCAAGCATTTTCGTATAGGTTCCAATTGGCCGGATTGAACGCATTTCTCACGTCCAAATTCCATTAATTGCATATTCCGCGAAGCCAGTAACCAAAATAATGACATCAATGCTTGATCTGATTTCGCAGAACACATTCTACCGATCTGAAATGCCTCCTTGATTTTCGACAACCGGTAGCAATCTAATGTATACAACCCGCTCCAACATTTTCCCCACACTGCCGAGAAGACATATAGGTCTGCAGGAAGATTGTTTACCTGGAGGTTTGCTTGCAACAGTACTAACTTCTACCGCTTCCATGCTGTAGGAAGTATCCCCTGAGACATGCACACTTCGAACAAATCATCGAACATGTCCAGTCTGAATTTTACGGCAAGCTTAAGGACCCTATTCGCTACCGCTTTCCAGACCTGTGACTTTTCTATATCCCTTTCTATGGCAGATTTCAAGTAGCCCCGCTTTCATAAGTCGCTGCAGTTGTCGGTGCCCTACTTCCTGGGCGAATAACCCCTTATGATCATTTTTAACAAGAGAGTAATAAAGGAGGAGATAGTAGGAACAGTCTCATCATGATTCTATAGACGTTACCCCAAGGGTTTACACCCGCCTTTAAGAAGACCTGTTTAAAGTATTCGCTCCTACTCCGCTGGATGGCCAGCTTGAGGGCTTTGCAGGCTTCTTTATAGTCATGCTCTGTTTGCCTCTGATCAATGCTATCGCCCTCTGAGCCGTTCGTCTGGCCGGCTAGCAGGCTGATCGAAGACTGGCCAATTCTCTATTCCACCTGAACTTGGGTCTTTTACCAGGGAATGAGCATCTACTAGGCTTCGACGCGTCGCATGCTTTGAAGATACGTTACGTCAGATAGAAAGCTCCTTCTGTAGAGGGCCTACCTTAGTTAGTTGGTGTAATCACACCTCTGCGTAGGTCTGCGCGTCCAAAGCATTTACACACCAGCTGGACGTCTTTCTCGGTAATGGTTCTCTGCCCTATGGCTCGCACCTATTTCAAAGAGGATTGCCTGGTGATCAGTGTGGGTGTAGTCCCCGCTGATGCATTAGAATATACTACGTGGCAATGCAGGGCTGACAAAGGGTCGGGTTCACGATTGATGCAAACCGTTCCTTTCGAGAGGTGTTTACATAACCATCGTTGGCCAGAACTATATCCAGCTGCACCAACGCTTCTAATAGACTGCGCTTCCTCACATTAGTTTCTCCATTACCTCACTCAAGTATCCAAGCGTTGAAGTGACAGGCAAAATCACCTTTGGACTTCGTCGTCTTGCATCGGGAATAAGACTTCGAATTTAGACAGTGCCAGGCTTCGTGGCCCGCAGCAGTTCTACTAAAGCTACTAGTTGTCTGATCTATAATGCATTGTACGGCTTACCCACTGCACACCCATATCGCCTCTCCACCAATCAAATCTGCAGCCCATACGCCACAGTGCCCATTTCTATAAGGTTCACTTATAATGGCAATTTCCATTTCAGATTCGTAACTGGCTTGGTGTCCTCAAGTAAATCCTGAGCCAATGATGATTGAGATTTATTTGAACAAACCTCATTTTCTCTTTGCATTCAATGCCTTCTTAAAATCCCAGCAATTACCACTTCCGGTAATATGTTTGCTACCCCACCCCTCATTTCTTTCACACTACAGGCATTTGGGGTCCCCATTGCACACCCTGGTAAATCGCCTTGAACCTCCCTTCCCCCAACACCTTTTCAGACCGATCAATGCTGCCGGTGCACACCTTCATGACTCATATAAAACACCTCCCAACCCATCCAATCCGTACTATTTCGGCCGTCATCTACTTCTGGTTCATTTTGTGGCCGTTTGAGAACCGCCATCGGCTTTTCTCAAACTGACAATACACTCCTCCGCAAGTTCTTTTAACTTGTATCATTCTTTCAAAGCAGTACAAATTTCTCCTTTTGAAGTCACTTGTCTTGTTTTCCCGCGCGTACTGCAGAATTCTTCCCAAGTGAGTTTTTAACTTGAGTGTGAAAGCTGTCAGTTTTTCCCACGTTGGATCTTTTCAGCTCGAACATGAGATCCCCTGGGTTCTTCAAATTCTGTGGACATTTTCGCTCCCGGCGGTCCCGTCCTTTTCCCGTACTCTTTTATTCGGCTGTAATTCTATAGCAATGCGTTTAGGCGTTACTTGAGTGGGCTATGGCAATGGTGGGGCAGTTTTTTCCTTGGAATTAATTTCATCGTCCTGCGATCTGTTATAGAGGGCTCTGGTAGCCGCTTCATATTATTTGTAGTTGGTGCACCTTGAACTTGTCCTTGATAAATTCGGACAGCTTAGATATTTTTGCCCGATGCTGGGTGAAAGGTAATTCCTCTGGGTTAGGGCTCAGTTCCCTATGAGTCACTCCTTTTATGCACTCCACCCTGCATTCTTTCGTTTACGGTCGTTGGATTTGGCGGAGATCTCAGAGTTGACGAGCTCCTCGTGAATGGGTCCTATTCGTAGTCCTGGACTACCTCCTGCTGTCATCCCTCTTGAACAAACACAATGGGTGTTAACACCGTTTTTGTAGTCCAGCAACATGCTTTTAACTCACCTCTCTTTGGTTTTATTACTTGTGTTCTCTTTAAATGGTACTACGTTTGAACACTTCCTTCTTCGAATCTAAAATACTTGTTTCTTTAGACGCCACGTTGGCCAAATTGATTGCTCACCACCGAGGCACTGTAGTCAAGGAATATCGATACGCAGGAGCCCGCCCCCCTATTACCAAAAGTCAAAAGTCCGAGCAACTTCACCGTAAGTTTACTCCTTCTCTCGTCTTCCAAGGCGGTTCTATGTTCCGGGTATCCTTTGCATAGTCGCACTATTCCATACACAGACTGAAAGGAAAGTGAGATATTAACACATCAATCATCTGTCACCTGTGATCGGACCTAATGGGAAATCAGACAACTAATAGATTATCTGTCTGTCAGTCTGCTACATTTTCTCAGAAACTGTTGCACCGTGTGAGGTTCTGAACCGTGAACGTTCACACATACAGGTAGTCACATATTTCTACGCTGAGTTTTAAGGGGGTCCATATACGTACAAAAGAAGGTTGTAATTTTTTTAATCGGATGTGGTGATGAAGAATATCAAATGGAAGGTCTTGAGAAGCTAGCACCTGTTCTGATATTTGACACAAAAGGGACAAGCGCAGAAAGCTGTCACTACACGGTCCTAAGCTCCAACATACCCTCAGTAAAGTGACTGGAAACACCATTTAGGTTCGTCCTAGAATCATAAAATTTCACTACCGAGTTTGATGCGAATAGCATTATTTCTAACAAAGTTTTAGTAGGTTAAAGTTGTCCCTTTTGTATAAATTAACTGGAATCTAATATTTTGAATGTCAGCACCACACTCAACTGAATAGTTTGACATATGCATTACGAGGTACACGTAGGAAGATTGTCCACGCAAACACAAAAGGAACGCAGAAAACCATTCATATCTGAAGAGTCAAGCACCCGGTCTCTGACTTCTTAGATCTATTTTCATTGGAATTAATTCTCTTTCTAGATCCCACAATCGGAGGCAATATTTTCCCATACAGATCCTTTCTACCAGGATTCTTGCCACAAATTCTACGGATTGCGTACTGGTCGACAGGAGTCACCATGCTCTCGATTCAAATTGTAGCAATAGATTGCCTGAACGTGAATCTGATCAATCAAATTCGATTACATTTGAAGCTCCTGAATCTGAACTTATCTGAATTGGTATCGTCAAAGCAGTCGTCAAAGGACGCTTTTAACATTTTAAAAAATTGCATCAAACACCACCAGATAATTTTACGGTAAGTTGTTTTGAGGCGTAATAAATCTATCTGGTTTCAAAATTCAAATCTATCTTTCAGGCTGAGAAACGAAATTGAAAGTATCTTCAAATATCCAGTTTTGGTCCAATTTTCGGTTTCATTACTAATTTTCGTCATGACCGGATTCCAGGCAATTGTATTGACTGGAGCAGATGGAATAATACTCGTTTATTTTTACTGTGCATGCATCACCTGCCAGTTGTTCTCGTACTGCTGGTTTGCTAATCAGGTTATGGAGGAGGTAAATTCTTTCTTTTTGGTTGAAAGTTAAATGTTACGATCCTCCGGGGTCCACTTCGATCACACGGTTCCCAAAGCAGAAGTGAGGCAGCCTCTGATGAGTTTGCTCTACCCAAGGTTTTCAATTTGCAGTTTTGCTCTTTAAAACTACTCGGGAGCTTCATGCAGAACAGGACAATACTATATCATCACCTTGGAAGCGGAATCCGTAAACTATGGCATCACTCACTGCAACCATCCATTATGGGCCATAACAGGTTATGACCGCATCTCCGCGTGTGCTTTGTTTCTTGTTCTCCGCAACACTATCGAAAAAAATTTGGGGACGTAACCAATAGAGCTTGTCTACGGGACTCCACTTCAAAATACCTCGAAAAGCAACAGGCCTTAGCAACTTGGGGACAATTGCCACTTCATTTGCTATATCGATTTGTCAGCTTCTCGTTAGGCAAGAATTTCTTTGTAAGCCGGGCATTTCCGCCACAAACTTTGGACATTCCACACGCAAGTGACCCGTTTTGCAGTTTACACACCTGTGAGCGATGCAGTTCGTATACCCCTATGAGTACCCTGGACTCTTTCCTTCTTGATTAGTCTGCCCAGAAAAGTTCCCTCAGCCCTTCTTTTTCATTTTCCAATACCGTCGCCCATTTTCGACTCCACAAAAATGGCTTTGGCCTGTACAGTGGCGTCGCTGCTCCCTTCCTAGCCAGCTCTTTCGCTGTCTCGTTGCTTTCTCCAATGACCCCGGTACCGGCACAATCTGCCGTAAGGGATCCGTCAGTGTACCAAGTAATCACGCGCTGGCTTAAACGTTATGACAATGCCATGCTCTCCCAATGTGTTCCACCAAACTTTTTATCGAAGTGAAAACTCGTTGTCACATCATCCTCTAGTATCAATAACTGTGGATTTTGCCTATAAATAGATGGTTGCCCTTCACCTCTTGGTGGGGTAAAGCGCGTCAACCATAACTACACGCCATCGCTCGCGGTTACCTAAAATGCCCTTCAGCATGACTCATAACTCCTCCATTATTCCGAGGCAAACGAACTCTTCTGGCGCCTCGTCGATCATCTTGGGAGAGTGGATTCCACTCCTTAATGTGTGACCTATTCACTGCAACTTCCATCTTCCAATCACAGTGCGTACGAGTGGCAGGCTTGTGCACCGACTAAGTTCTTAGCTTGAGATGTCACCGATAACTAGAAGAAATACAGGACGCACCCCTAGCGGACCCCACCTTGGACCTCAAAATCCTTCAGGATTTTACCTCGGTGCAGCACGTGACATTTTGCGCCATCATATGTCGCTCTAGTAATAGCTATTACTTTTTCCGGAATGCCCTTCCTGCGTAGAGCACTCCAGATTCACTTCTTGTTAACGCTATCGAACGTTTCCTCGGAATAGAATAAGAGCAGGTATAGCGAATCTCTAAACTCTGCGCACTCTTCCAAAATGAACCGTAGGGGGTTGGTGTGGTCAATGCATGAGGATTGAAAGCGTACAAGCTAGTTTACGCTCTGTCGATCAAGCTTTCGAGATATTCTTTGAAGCGTTCCAGAATTTTCTTAGCTATTATCTTTGCGATGGCAGGGAACACGCAAATAACCCTTCAATTGTCACCCTCAAATGGGGGATCCTGACGAGCATCCCTTTCTTCCACTCTCTGACAAAGTCTCTAATTCCCAAGATTTCCGTACGAGTGGAAGCAGTAACTGCATGTGCATCGGTAAATAACTCTGCAGAGAGACCACCATGCCCAGTGGCTTTACTCCGTTTGAGTACATTGTGTGGATGTGAAGTCGCTGGTTGACGTTCTCCACAGGACCATCGAAAGATTTGCGACCACATGAAAGCTCTTTCGTGATGTTGTATACAGTTCTGAAATCATTAAGATATACGGCATCTTCCGCTTCCCTGGCCAGCGCACTAGCAAATTCTCCCTTGTCATAGCGTACACTACCCTGAACTTCTCGGGATTTCGCTCGGTAGCGGAACTCGAAGACGTCACTTCCGCCATCACTCCCAGCGGTCAGTAGATGCGTCAACCCCTTCCGTTCATTTATCCGCTTCCAGAGAAATGAGCACTTTTGATGGTGAACCAATGCTCATCGATATTCTCAGACGGGTTAATCAGCATATATGCCGTTAGATCAACAAAATAGTCGAGTGACAGCTAGATCGTACAAGCGGTTGACGTTGAACTTAGGGGCCACAGTTCTCCAACCCTGCAAGAAGTGGCGGACGTGGTGGACCATCAATTGGTGATCCACTTCGAGGTCGATGTCAGTGTCTCTCTTATTACGCACACCCAGAAGACAGTTGCTAAATCTACTACTGATCACGAAGTGGTCGATCAGATTGCTCGTACGGTGTTGGCCAGTTGAAACCCAACAGACCTTATGGAAGGTTCTGTACTCGAAGAATATTCCCGTTCCGGTCGTCAAGAGCGTGTTTCCCCATCACACGCCGTGCAAGGTGTTGTCATATCCCGCCTTGGCATTCAGATCTCCCATCACGATCACAATGTCACCTTTAGGAAATCTTCCCTGAACTGCGTTTAATTGCTCATAGAAATCATCCTTCTCCACTATGTCGGAAATTTAGGTTGGAGCATAGCATTGTACAATTGTGAAGCACCTTATGCTGAACTAAAATCTTGCAGTTAGAAATCGGTGGGGGGCTCCCAGGTCAACAGAGCGCGCCCTGCGGTAGCTGTCAGAAGCAACTCGACACCAAATTCGCGGCTGCTACCATTAGGCTTTCCTGAATATAAAAGCCACAAGAAGGAGAGAAGTACTCTCTAGGATCCCAACATCTCACTTCGCTTAGGATGTCCACTGGAATTCCTGTTCAAGTTGTAGAAAGCGAGAATTCTCAGGACCCTCGCTATTGTTGTCGAGGAGCGTGCGCACATTCCAGAATGCAATAACAATCCGTTTTCGATAACCAAAGGTTGTTGCCGTGAGGTCAGTCCCTACTCTAGGCGTTGTTGACGTTTCGGTAGCAATAAAGTTTTAGGCGCCTCATATGATAAGCAGAGAATGTTTTGAGTGTCTTCTTAAGCCCCAGCTCATAGTGCACCCCGGACATTCTGAAGTTTGCCCTCCTTGCCTGCATCTGTGTAGGTAGATGGAGAAGAATCAATGTTAGAAGGACCTCTAAGGGTGCCGTTGGGCAAGTTCTCATTGCCCCAATGATACATACAAACAAGCCGGTCTTTGCAGTTTGTGTAACTCGCTGGCTGTTTTGCTGAGTTCCGTTTTGTTTGCACAGATTACCGCCCCATTGATAAACATTGACTTTACTAATGCAATTTACAGCATTTTCGGGATGCATCCTCATTTTTTCCTTGCTATGAACTGATCTACTGTGATTCCCAAATACTTGACCTCTGTTGCGCATTTCACTTCGATGCCATGAAATCTAGCATATTGGCTTCCGCTTCACAGTGAATAGTACTATATTGGCTTTGGCTTGTATGGCTAGTGATTCGCAGTGCGGTTTGAACTCTCTCGAATAAGGTATCTCCTCATATTTACCCCTACATATTAAAACAATGTCGTTAGCATAACCACGGACCTGTCTTCCAATGTTTGTTAGCTCTATTAGGAATTAATTACCATTCTTCAATACCGCAACCTTGAGTAGGGGTCATGACAATAGAATTTGTATCTATTAATATTTCTATTCGCCTACTCTCTAACATTCTGCCCAACCAGAAGGCCAGGGGCCCACTTCCTTCCGAACTTGAGCATCTCGAATCTCTGTATGCAATTTGTTGTTGAACGCTCCTTCCTGTGTTTTTATAGCATCCAGTGCTATCTCTGTTAGCTGATACCAAGCAGTTGCGGTTAACCATGCTGCTCGGTAAGCGTGCTGACATAGATATAGAGAATTACGTATTAGCACGTTCTAATATAGTTATCTGCGTCCTTCTCCACCGTTCTATTACGAACGATGTTAGGTTTAAGGGGGCAGTTATCCTTTTGGTGTTCACCTATTTCTTTCTCTTCATTTCTCGCCTATGAATGAATTTGAAAGGGTCTTCCAATCGTTCTTCCTTGACAAATTCAAGATATTCTTTCCCATTTCCTCACGAGATAAACGGAGTGACAAAGTCTTGCGCCGAACTAAGAGTTAAAATTGGGTTTAGCCCACGTTTGCCAGTTCCTAAAAGAAATAAGGCTCGAAACGAAGTGACGTTTGTCAGTGAGACACCGGTACAGGTAGGCAGAGCTATGGGTTGGCAGCAGGTTACTTTCTCCTCGCAAACCTGAAAGTGAATCTACTTTCCGTATGCCCAAGAAGCGGTAGGAAGCGAAAACGACTGCTGAATTAGATCGCCTATTTTTTGACCGTTTACCATGTGTTTCTCAATACTTGTGCAGATTCCCTTTTCCAGTAAGAAGAGAACGCCACCACCAATTTCCGAAATATGCAATAGTTTTGTTAATTAATTTATTAGAAAGTTTAAAAGATATTATTTCAATACTTTCTAGAATAAGCTTCTGGTGATTGCTGGATATAACACCTCCTGGTTTGATTTTGGAAGCAGATATTCAAAAATTCTAATAATTTTCATGATCAATGCTCAGCAACCATTAACGTTCACGGTCGGCGGATTTTTCAATCTTTCCTTAAACGGTTTTACTGGGGTAAGGTTTATATAAAATATCTGAATCTTGGCCCGTTAAAAATCTATTTACAATCATTCCAGATATTAAGCCGATCGTATTCTTCAATAGCGGTGCTGCGTCAAATGTACGCCAAATAATCCATGGCGTTGCAACTGCAAGTTATACAGCACAGTAGAAATATTCTAGAAGCAAATTAATAATTTACTTGCTTATTGACAGGGTATTTGGGATGAACTACTTGAATATCTTTTAAGCACAAGATTATTTGCAAACTGGATCAGTCGAACCGCGTACAATAACTCAGATTCAAAAAGCATCACAAGGTTCATATTATCGATATAAATTTCGGAAAACTTTCAATAGTTTTTATCACAAAATATAATTGATCATAATTGTAGCTATTGTCTAGATATATGTATAGAATTTAAATTGAAATTTGTCTATTGGAGTATACATGTATGTATCTAAAGCTTAAACATTCGCACAACACACATTTTGTAATCACTTTATCAAAAATAAAAGCATTGCAAAAAAAATTGTTTTGCATTCATAAACGATAGAAACGCTTTCCAGAATCATCCTTCCTTCTAAATGACCCCTACCCCTACCATAAATTAAGATAACGAGCACCATTCTACACCTAACAACCTCGGCCGTAACTGTAGCTCCGCATCTTCTGTTATGATGTTGGGCTCGTTTCGAAACGAAAGAGGTGGGAAATTTGGATCCGTGGAGGGGAATGACAGACTAATTCTCATCACTTATTGTCAAATTTTTCCAAAAGTGCCAACTGAGCCCGCAAAGCCTACTTCGCACGATTACTCCTTTCAATCGGCTTCGTGGTAGGTTGCGGTCGGTATCTCTCCTTCACAGCACTCCACCCCCAGCTGAAAACTAGGGGTTTCGACTAGAGAACCCGTTGCGAGGCTACTCATCTGCAGTCGATTAGCGGACGTCAAAACGATCGTGGCACCCTCACTTCCTTCCAGTGCTGTATGTTTCCTGGAAGAAAGGCTTCAACCTGTCCAAGGAAATCCTCTTCGACTTAGTAGCGACGTCCAAACCAAACGACAGAGGGTGTCAGCACATGACTGTATTGTTATGTCCTAAAGGGATATTACCTCAGGTCACCCCACAAACCGATCTATGATTGGGATACTTGTAGCCATTCAGGTCTCGCAAAGTGCCTAGATTGTCGAGGTATATAATGTGGAAGCGCATTGTCGACCTAGGAAATACATCTACCTCCTTCCTGACATGCCTAGTCACTTCACAGGGTACTCCTTCAACTTATGGTTGGAGGACAATTGAAGACTCTCAAGAACTGCGTCATCCTTCTAGGTCACAACGATTGCAAAAAAATCGACTGCGGCTAGTAGGTTGATCTCGGAGATCGGGGACTGAGCATCAGCGATTAAGTTGTCTTTATCGGACACGTGTTGAACGTCCGATGGCTGATGTAGACTAAGTGGGGAAGTTACATACACGGCTAATAATTTACGATCATAGAAGCTGTAATTCTATTGCGTGGGATTCAATGATCCAGTGGTTGCCACCTTGGTTTCACCCCTAGGTGAAAAACAGCACCTACTGCTGTGTCTAAGGCGTCGACGAACACGGTTAGGGGTGGAGTTTGTTGATGGAATGCCAACAAAGTAATGTCTACCAACTGTTTTTTTTTGTGATTTCAAACGCTTGGGCGATTTCTGGAAACCACATAACCACTCGCGGATCCTTGATCTTAGGGCTACACAGGAAGGCGTTAAGTAATTCCGGGCAGGCGGAAAACTACGGCAGAAGTTCACCATGCCTAAGAACCTTCTAAGGCCTTTGGTCGTTTTGGCAGCGGAAACTTCGCGATCGCTTACACCTTGTCAGGGTTGAGTTGTATGCCGTCAAGAGTAATGAAATGGCCTAGAAACCTTACCTGTTGCTTGAGAAACTTGCTTTTGTCAACGTTGAGAATTAGGCCATATCCAAGGAAGCGTTAAAAATGCACCCGAGATGTGCTAAACGCTCGGACTCGGCGGAATAAGCGACCAGCTCGTCATCCAAGTAGACGAAACAGAGATCCAAGTTTCTTAGAACAGGGTGGATGGCACTGGCCAGAATTCATTTGTGTAAACTAGAAGAGTCCAAAAGGTATGGAAAATGCTGTCTTTGAAATATCTTCGGGAACTACAGAGAATTGATGGTAGGCCTTGGCGAGATCTAAAGTCGAGAAAACACGACAGCTTGCAAATAAGTCGCAATGTTTTGAGGAACCAGCAGTATTGATGTAATGCTTAACTGATTGACAGAGACCACATTCGGCAGTAACGTTGCGATCTTTTTCGAGGAGTGTGCGAATGCGTGGATCTGCAACGTCCTCAATCTTGATAGAAAGAGCTATGTTGTTAGAGCAGATTGAAATTTTCCCTCATGATCGCAGAGACGATGTGAGGTCTATCAGGGATCTATGCTGCATATTTACCAGCAATCCATAGTGACACAGGAAGTCTGCGCCTAATATGGGGATACTGATGTCAGACAATATGAGGTTCGACGCAAGCCAAGGCTCATGTCTACTTGCCTGTAGCGGTAAGTTGCGATTGACGTGAGAGAAGACAGAGAGGACCGAAACTTCCACGCCTGTGTCTACCAGATAATTGCGCTTACTAAGGCGGTCGTACACTGTAAGGCGACATGTTGCTGAAATTCGGGTAGAGGTCACCGTGCCCTCCAACGAACTCAGTTTCTTGGAGTCGCGATGAAAGTGCATGGGCTAGCATATTTGTGGCTTGATCTGCAAACCTATTGTGATACAAGCCCACGCCAGACCTTCATGCGAACAGCGGCACGAGGCTACCCAAACGCCCATTTTTTGAGGGGGACGACGAACGTATTGGCAACCGCTCTCAAGAACGCAAGGCATTCATCGCCGCCGTCAGTGTAGCCACATTGGTCATGTGCAGGGCCATTGGCTTTCTCAATTCCGCCGCGTTGGCGTCCTCGCACGACACCTCCACGACCACGGGACACATTTGCACCTCACAAATTTTATCTACAGTCGCGGCCAACTCCTCCAAGGAACCGGAATCCGCACGCCCTAGTATGGCCTCCGTGCCCTACGGCAGTCACTGAAGCACAAGCACTTCAAAAGCTCAGACCAAACCATGTCGCCAATCGGCTGCTTCATTTACCGAAGCAGCTGGCTGGAGATGCGGTTGCTACACGTCAGATCTATCAGCAAGTGATTCAACTTACCTGTCTTACTTATTGACAGGGGCCTGATGAGCTGATCCTTCAGTTGTAGGCGCCTGCTGAGCTTATCCTTCAGGCATAGGAGCAGTCCCTCAGCATCTCGGCGAAGAGAGCAACTGTCTCCTCGTCCAGTTCAACCAAAGCATGATTCAATTTAGTGGCGTCCGTCGTGACGCCCGCCAACGCGAAGTGGACCTCCAACTGGAGGAACTACGCCTCTGGATTCCGGCACCAAAATGGAGGCACCTTATCCGAAACGATGGCTAAGGAGCAGAAGGTTGACGAGGGATATCAAAGGTGTCAATTCAAATTTTCATCAGAACTGGTGTTGTATTAGATCGATGTATTTGTTGAAGTATTCCATCGCTGGAAGAAGTTCGTCTGAAGGTACAGCAACGACCACTGCAGTGGCACCAATTGAAGACAAAACATCAGCAGATACATTTTCATTACCAGCTTGTCTAACTATATTCAGACAATGGTCCGATAAAAACTAGTTCTCCGACAAAATCTAAGTGTCGCGACTGCTTCGGATTCTCTTTTTCGGCTTTTTGATTGTTATCAAACGCTATTTTTTTATGGTCTGTTTTAATCACTAGATATCAATTAAGTGACAGAAGAAATTGAGTGTAACTCACAGGAACCCTTTGGAAAAGGCGCACTGATATTTTTGCTTCACAAGACACTTATTGGTGTTGTGCCAAAAGCGGCGACATAGAATACAAACGAGGTAAAAATGGCTGTAAACTTCTCTATTTTGATAGCCCACGCTCTCAATATGGTGTCAGCATTGCCATCTCAGAGGGTTGCCCTGATCCCATTAAAAAAGTCTAATGATTTGATAATGGCTGGTGAAACTCACTACTATATCAGCTGATCACACGATTCGACTGACTGACTGACCCTGGCCAATGTGCGAGGCCAGATAAAAGCAGCAGGATCATTCTCAAGACCATTCGACATCAACAACGGTCTAAGACAAGGGGATGCCCTATCATGCATTCTCTTTAACCTGGCCCTCGAGAAAGTGATCCGTGATGCTGAGGTAAATGCAAGAGGTACGATCCTCTTTAAGTCCACCCAACTACTGGCCTATGCTGACGATATCGACATCATGGGAAGAACCACCCGAGACGTACAAACTGCCTTCATCCAGATCGAGTGGGGGGCGCGAGATCATGGGCTGCATATCAATGAAGGCAAGACCAACAACATCAAAGCACACTCATGTATTCCTCCGAGACTTGGGTTCTTAGGAAGAAGAATTGCGAACTCTTGGCCGCGTTCGAAAGATGGATCCTCCGAAGAATTTTTGGCCCCCTACATGAGGATGGACGATTCCGTAGCCTACACAATGACGAAATCTATGAGCGATACCATGACCGTCCGGTTGTGGATAAAATTCGGCTCAATAGGTTACGGTGGGCGGGTCACTTAATTCGTATGGATGAGGATGATCTATGGTAGAAAAAGAAGACGAGGCAGACCCTGCCTAAGATGGAGTGATGGCGTAGGTCAGGCCGCCAGACAGCTTTTAGGGATATCGAATTGGTGGACCTCGGCTCGAAACCGGGATGTTTGGAGTTCCTTATTAAGGCAGGCCTAGACCGGATACCGGTTGTTGCGCCGTAGATTATGATAATGATCACACGATTCATTTCTTCCCCGCATCCCCACCACAGACACGTCAATGCGAAACCGAAAGCCATGCCTTTTGGCAACTTGCCTGTAATGTGCCTATATCATCATTGCGTACGATCTGCGATATGAGTCAAAAGGCAGCCGGCAACAGGTATCATGGGAAAAAGGATTTGGTGTACGAAATAAGGGTCCTTAGATTAGTTTTGATGTTTTCTAAATTAAGTTGAAGAGCCAAGATGGCGCGTTTCCAAGGTCCATGTTCATCCGATTTTTCACCGGCAGTCTGGAGAGTTCTAGACTTTCTAGAATGTCCAATGACCGTGTTTAATTAATTAAAAGCTCGGGATATACTTCTCAAATTGTAATCACTGAGGTAGGAAAAAACTAACTCCTGAAATATCGGTATCTGCAATAAATACAATAGGGGTGAAATCGTCAGTCAACTTTTTCGTTGTTTTTTGATAACTTGGGTGTTTAACCCAAAAAAGAGGAGTCCGTGGACTACAAAAGAGGAAGTAAGTTGCTTCCCAAGTGGTCCGGTTCGTCACCAAGTGGGTGCTGACTCAGGACTCACAGCATCCTCAACAAAAAAAAAATATAATAGAGTTGTCCCTAATCAAAAAACAATCTTTTCATTTCCTTGAAACACAGGCCAACCAAAAAGTTACAAACCACACATTAAGGCTAAGCCTCTTAATCCAGTAAGTATTCATAGATTTTAATTGACTTCCAAAACGAATTCGTTATAACCTCCATTTTACGATTTGAATTTCCACATGAAAAGCATTTGATAAATTGCGACTTTTATGCAACTTTTGTATAAAGTTTTATTTATTTGACTATACTAAGTGCAACAATAATGTAATCGCTATAACAGCAATAATGTTAAGCTCTTTTATTACAACAAAATTACAATAAGTGAGTGGTAAAATTGAATCCGTTCAATGGTGGAAATAAAACTACAATAAAAAGCATTTGCTATTAAAAAAAAGTCATTCCTTGCAATATTAAAAGTTGATTGAATTGTGAAATGTTACTCAGAATAAACTTGTCTCAACAATGCAATGAAGGAGTACGATTTCCCGAGAATCTGAAATGAAGCAGAATCCTTTATTCCTGTAGCTATTGCTAATAAAATCAGAACTACCCCCGTGAATGTATTTAAGGATAAATCAAAGAAGCCTCCTACGCTGAAAGTTACTGGCTTTTGCGCCCTCAGCAAGAAGAATATCAAATCTTTTGTATACTTTGTGCCAAAAGTATACCAAGCGGAGTCGTATCCTGTTATGGCCAGCAACTGATTCTGAAAAGAGCAGGATGAACTTTTTGGATTATAGGTTGCTTTTACACTTTTTTCGAATAGTAACTTACCTGATCCATAACCTGATTGGCGAAGAAGCAATAAATAAACAACTCCGAGAAGATGCACCCTAAGTACATGTATAAGATGATCATCCCATCGGAGAGTCTGGCCGTTGTGGCTTGAAATCCGGTTAACGCAAAGATCAATAATGAAGTGAAGAACTGAATCAATAATTGGTAGCTGAAGATGCGCTCGATGCGGTTCCTTAAACTAGAGAAGTCAAAATGAATGATGCGGTTAAATTTGGATGACAATGTAAGATATCACGTAAAAGCTAGTTAACCAAGCTAAACGTAGAATAGGTGCATCCCTAGTAGTGATAATTCTAGATTAGATGCATCTTAAGAGGTCGAAGTTTTCGTATATACTCGAAGAATGATCTTTAGAGACGAAGAGCTTTGAATTAAACTAAAAATACAAAAAATGTCCTTAATATCCATAAATTTTGACAGATAGAGTAGGGCTTTATATACCGACGCGAGAAAACAAGAAACAGCCAGGCCTATATGCGAAAACGTAACCAATACCAGCGCGAATTCAACTGAAATTGAAGAGTTTACCAGGAGAGGTTTGCCAATTAAACAACTGATCGAAGCTCAAGAAATAATATGCACTTCTCATAAGAAAACCCCTGAGGAACTTGGAAAAAGTTGCATAACACTACCGAAGGGCACGAAGCCAAAGATGGCAACTCAAACGTCCCCAACTACTTTCCCTAACAATAGGGATCTGGTCAAAACTCGCCTTTGGAAGACGTGCTTCAATCAAGACAAGAAATACAGGTACAAAACAGGATCTCCCACCAAAGCACTGTGTCAGTGTTGGAGTAAAATGAGCTGGCAGCGTAAGAGATACGAGCTAAAGTTCGACCTTGGTTAAATCAAGAAATAAACGATATGGAACCAAAAGAATAATTCGGAAACGAAATCGCCAAGAAGCGCTTGTACTAACAGCAAAAGTGGGTGTGTCCTATGTTGATATTCACCGCAGGATCAAGGCGGATCCTACGGAGAAGGAGCTTAGTGGTAATGTTACGCGAATTAAGCAAACAGAAATAGGAGGGTTGCTGTTCGAACAATCCAAGACGCGTACAGCGACACGTAGACAGCGGCTCTAACTATTCATATCTATGATATTAGCTACGAAAACATTGTCAGCGGTTAAAGTCTACATGGGATAGGTCGTGTGCAGGCGAGCCAATTGCCCTAAAAAGTGTTCCTAATGCCTCGGGTTCGAACATATGGCGAAGGATTGAACTAGCACCACCGATAGATCCAAACTGTGCCGAAGAAGCGGAGGGAGAAATTATTTGGCGAAGGACTGCTCGAAAAGCCCTCACTGTCTTCTATGTCATAGATCGCGATTTCAACCATACAACGGATAGCACCAGATGTCCAGCCTACTGCTGCTATTGTTTGCGCATAATACAAGAATCTCCATCAAGGCGACTAAAAAACGGACGTAAGTGAAAGGCTACGGTGTGGGCCTGCGGTAACCGTGCATTGTAGCAAGGAATGAAGTATGATGAACACTACTTTGTGAGGGTCAAAATCTATGCCCTCTATTTTTAGAACGGTTATGACAAGTATGACAATAGTAGAGTATTGTAATACTAGACGAACTAGTGAGAGGCTCCAGAGAGCAGAACGCGAAACCCATTGTTGGTTACATCAACGCCTATTCAGTAGGGTGAGAAAGCCAAGAATCAAATGAAAGAGAAAGAGTTCTACCCGAGATGTTTTCCTGCCTAAACATCACCGTCGGAAAGGCAAACACGTTGAGGAGAACTACGTTGGAGAACTAGGTTCCGTCGTGACCATGTTTCTGGTTACTTTGGTAAGTGACTGAATTGAAGAGACCAGAAACAGGTTGGCTATCAAGATCACTTGATGAGGATACATTTCTGGAAGTGTTGCGGCAGAATAACGAGTTTACTGGAACGGCTGTATATAAGACGTCGCAGTTAACTCAACAGATGTATCGAGCATGTGATACTTCCAAGCCAAGACACGCCCCCTTTCAGAAGCACAACCGTGCCTACCGGTGGAACGCTGAAATAGCTAAACGGTATGCCTGAAAGTCAGAAGGCAAAGTATGAAAACCTCGACCTGCAAATGATCCCACCAAAGTGGTTAGTAAGCTAGCCAGGAGAACTTTTGACAAAGGCAAATACTGCACACTGGTGACTATCGGCATCAAGAATACGTTCGAACCGTATTATTGAAGCGACCATCGCGGTACAAACTCCAAACTACTTATTAAATATTCACAGGAAGGGACTAAGACGTACAATATAATGGTAGGTGTTCCGCAGGGTGTGCGATGGCGTTTTACGACTACCAGTACCTAAGCAAACCGTCAAATTCACAGATGACGTCAGCAAGGCTATCGGAATGGTCGAGTCTTGGCTTAACTATTTCGGGTTGAACCTTGCTGAACACAAAACTGAGCTGGTACTTTTGACAAAGTGGCAGAAACAGAAAACCATTCAGATTTGCGACGGCACTCACACCGTACACCCTCTCTTCGCTGAAATACTTACCTGGGAGTAACTTTGGCTTGAAGCTGAGCTTTAAACCCCATTTAAAGTTTAGTGGGAAGAGAGCAGTGGCATTAGCAAGGATACTTCCACATGTGAGCGGCCCGAAACAGACTCTACAACTACTTTTATGGACAGTCATAAGTTCTGTTCTTTCTTTCCACGTGTCACCTGTTCAGGCATCAGCGAGAAACAGCGTAGAAAATCGCAGACAGCTTCAAGCTGCATATCGACTAAGTGCCCTCCGCACATACCGTGTCTATCAGACAACATCATATAAGGAAGGATGCGTAATTGTGGGGACGATCCCAGTGTATATTTCAACCGATGAAACAAACGACTTGTACGAGAAGCAGGAAGCGAGGCTAAGCATCTTGCTTGTTTAACCGTGGGAAACAACATGACGTAGAATAGCTTTGGACGGACAAACTTATCCTATTTACGATTTGACCCTTAACCAGACGCGTTAGGTGCAGTAAGTACCTCTACAGGTTTCGTTTGAATAAATCGCCCAATTGTCCTACGTGTGATGAAAAATATGCAAAACACGTTATCTTCGCCTGCCCAAAATTTGAAAGCTCAAGTAGAAACCGGAAGCTGACCTAAATACCCGTTTAAAGCTCGCCATCCACGTACAGTTCGGCCTGTCGGTTACGCCAGAAGAGCCCGCAATGCACCTGCCCAGCAGTTGAACTGAATTTACCATCCACGTACCGGCAAGCCGCTACATCATCAGTCCAATTCTGGAAGCGGAAGGTCTTGAGACGAGAATTTGAGACATCTTTATTTGTGGGCATTTGTCTAAAATGTTCACTGCCCATGAAATTCTCGTTCACATGCTAAACAAACAAGAAATCCTCGCTCCTAACCTAAAAAAACCGAATCATTTTTCATTCGATCACGACCACTTGAAGAATCCAAACTGACAGGCCAGAGCCTCCTATCCACTTTACAATCGGCGGTCAATTGCAGGCTAGTCAGGCGTAACTGACAGGCCGGACTGTGCGTGGATGGCGGGCTTAATAGTGGAAAATATGGTAAGGTACCTGCCCCAATCGAATACAGCCGGTACACGGTAGTTGCAATGGTGAAACACACCAGCGACTAAAAAAAGCAGAAACGGATGGGAGTCATAGAAGAGAATGTACTGTAATTAACATCATGCAAAGTACTAGCAGCTAATCCATGCAGAGCCTCTGCTCCTCTGGTAAAGCAATACCAAGGGGAGAGTGTAGAGGTTTT
Organism: Hermetia illucens; assembly: GCF_905115235.1. Classification (NCBI taxonomy): domain Eukaryota; kingdom Metazoa; phylum Arthropoda; class Insecta; order Diptera; family Stratiomyidae; genus Hermetia; species Hermetia illucens. The sequence goes on from NC_051850.1 coordinate 160,503,310, forward strand.
AGTCGGTAAGAGTCTGGCACTCCAGATTCTCAGGGATGCACACTAACGGATTCATTTTAAAGTTGTTGAAGCATTAAGATTTCAGCAAGACCATATTAATCCTAAAAAGGCTTCGACGTTATTACGAGCAAAATAATCAAAAAACTACTATGATCTACAACCATTTAACTGACACAAATATCTAATAGTGCCTTACTTCTTACTTTCCGAAATTCTGAAAACCATCACAACTAGCGATGATTCCGATCGAAGGTAAAGATCACACAGTTGTCACGCCCAATAGATCAATAAGTCTGCTTCCCTCATACTCAGAGCGATTCAAGAAACCAGTCATTTGACGTGAAAGGGGGCGACTTTGACCTGGTGTAAGTTTGTTAAGAATGATGATGATGATGATGATATCTTTTCTGATTTTTCAATTGAGTAGCTTATAAGATCGGGTTCTAAAAATAATTGACCCATTTCGGGTCTCCTCTTCCTGAAAAGTACTAATCGAGACTTTTCATTTGATAGCCCGCAAGGCCATATTCGGTGAAACTAAGTTTACACCTCTCTTTGTATGCATGGAGACCCCTCACCCTTATGCTCGACGTAGAAAGATGTTCCTCACTGCAGGCAAGGGGATTTGCCCACCTGTCTACCAAATTTCGCGTCAATTGGTGTAACCATTTCAAAGGAATGGGGGGGATGAGGATGCCCTATCATGCGTCCTCTTCAACCTGGCCCTGGGGAAAGTGATTCACGAGGCCGAGGTAAATGCGAGAGGCACCATCCTCTTCAAGTCCACCCAACTACTGGGCTGCGTTGACGATATTAACATTATGGGAAGAGCAACCCGAGATGTACAGTCTACTTTCATCCAGATCGAGCAGGCGGCCCGAGATTTTGGGCTGGACATCAATGAAGGCAAGACGAAGTACATGGTGGCAACGTCGGCGCAAAATGGGAAGAATAAAGATTAGAGACTACAACTTTGAGACCGTTGATAATTTCTTCTATCTAGGGTCGAAAATCACAATCGATAACAGCTAACCCGATGAAATCTGTCCACGTTTGTTGGCAGCCAACAGAGCGTTTTTCAGCTTACAAATGCTGTTCCGCTCGAAACGTCTCACCACAGGGTCAGAGCTCTTACTTTACAAGACTATGATCTTTACAGTCCTCATGTATTCCTCGGAAACTTGGATTTTTAGCAAGAAAAATTGCGAACTCTTGGCCGCGTTCAAGAGAAGGATCCTCCGAAGAATTTTTGGTCCCCTACATGTGGGTGGACGATTCCGAAGCGTATAAACGACGAAATCTATGAGCGTTTGCACGACCATTTGTAGGTAAAATCAGGTTCTATTGAGGGTTATCAAGCAGTAGGAAGAATTTGCATTTCTTAACATAGAATACTGGACCGGCCGGATGTTGAAAAATGCGCTCCTAAGGCTCTAAACCTTGAGACTCAGAGGAGGTAGCGGTCAGAACATCAGTCAACTATACGGGAAAAGCGAAGGTTCCCTAGCACAGACTGGCTGAATCTCTAAAAGGTTTGCACCGCATTGCACAGTAGAAAAGCCATCCTGGCGAATACGAAGAGTCCAAAAGGTGTGCATATTGCATATTGACTTCGGAAAACACACAGGGTTTTGGTGATACACCTAAACCTGCGATAGAGTGCACATCGTGCAAATCGTGGATGAGCAGAGTTGACGTCTGTAATCGCCAAATGGTCTCCAATCACCATTGGGCTGAGGAACCATGTGAAGTAGCTAAGATTAACAGCTCTGAAGGTCTGCAAATTGTCAATGGATGCACCCTAGAAATGATTGAGGACTCAATAATGTTGATGTGATGCAGAATAACATGCCTAACCTGTTCAGAGAGATTACGCTCGGTGGTGATATTGCGATATCTTTCAAGAAGTTCGCAAATATGTGGGTTGGCAATGTCCTTAAAAACGAGAGAAGGAGTATTGGACGTGCAGTTTAACATTCTTCCTGATGGCATAAGGGGGTTTATGGGGTCGATAAAGAATTTGTTACGGAGATCAGCTGGAACTCCATAGTGCGCTTAAGATTGGAGTGCTAATATTCACTATAATGAAGCACCAAAAAAACATTCATCGAATTGCAAGATTGACATCTATTTCTGCCTATAGCCGGATCGACGAGGAATTTGCTGGCGCGAGTTTCAAGGATTGTGGTGTTAAGTGACTATTCCGAGATGCGAGGAGAACCGAGACTTCAGCGCCTGTATCTATTAAGTAGTGGCGTCTCCAGAGCTCCAACAAGTCTTTGGTGAAAAAAAACAGGTGCTGATACATTTAGTGGCCTTTTCGGCGAACTTTCGGGGATATGAACATGTTCTGGTCCTTGTCGCGAGTCGCGATGACCGATCAACTCCTTTTTCCGTTAGACCGTCTGATGCATCATCTCGCTATAGACGGGTCGCACTTGGACTTGTTGCATCTTATCGCTGATAGCGGCCAACGCGTCCAGAGAACCCAAATCTGCACCCGTCGGGATCGCCCGTGTGCTGTTTAAAAATATCTGCAACCATTAATGTTGAGGCAGTTCGGCACCGACTTTGTCGTCACCCAACTGCTTCATCTATCGCAACAGTTGAGTTGACATGCCATCACCAAACGTTAACCCTGATAGGCATTTAATAAGCCGTTCCTTCAGCTGTGAGTATAGCGCGCCTCATCGTGCGTTCACTGTCCAGTTGTCGAACATTTTCCGCTCCTGTGTCTCAGAAAACAGTGTCACCAACTTCAATTTCTCCGCCTCTACACCCCTTTTGTATACTTGCTTCTCATATTTGTCCAATAATGCTAACAATTTAGTAAGTTTAGTCTACTACAATATCCTCTTTTGGCAACCTTTGTCATTCCATGTCATGAATATCTTTGATATTTGGATCTATACATTTTTTTACCTATGCATTAGAAAGGAAAAAAACCAACAAATCTAAACGCCTTCAAGAAAAATTGTTTCTACTTACTCCATTATAATTTGATGATGTTGAACGCATCTGCTGAGAAGTCGTTTAGGATTCGAAACTTTTCCATCTTTGAGGTTTTCCACATTGAGATTCAAAACTCTTAGTTGACATCGTATTTGATTAATGAAATTAATATTGAGCGAGTCCAAAATAACAACTTGCACAGCAATGACCAAGGCACTTGTAGCATGGTAGCAAACTCTTACAGAAAGAGGAAGGTACTTAGGTAATTTTGAACGGTAAGGAAAGGAGCTTCCAGCAATACTTGGATCTGAAAAAAAATCCCAAAATGAATTTTCATTTCCTCTACAATTCTTTTTTCGTAATTCTCCATCTACTTTTAATTGAGATAGTGCTTACATTGTGTTATCACCGCCACTAAAGTTGTGCAAGTAGTGAGCTTACAATAGCGGGACAAAGACAGACAAATACAAACATTCATGACGCAATCTTTTACGAACTCGAGGGACAAGATCGGTCCCCTAACGCTCAAACAACAAACAACAAAAATTAACCGAGACTTAAAAAAGTTGGTATTCGCGATATGTTTTAATATTACTGTGGAAAACACACTGCAAAAGAAGGCTCCATGAAGCAGTTGCGTTTTAATAACGGCCTTGGGCAGTCCAGGATAACACCCATTTACATTATAAACCCTTTGCAAGAAACACGATGTTAAGATGACCACTTGGTAAAAAGGCTGAAAGGCCCACCGTCTAAATGGAGAAGGAGACTAGTAATGAGAGCGGGAGCAGCATCGTGGAAGCTCATCGTTCAGGCGACCAAAAAGGAGAGGGGCCTTCGAGATAGAGGTTGCAAAAACCGCCACGAGAAAAGATGGGAATTTGTGTGACACTCTTTTGTCATAAGAAAAGTGATGACCTCGCCAGCCATCCGAGAACTCAAGTCTCCTCACCGTAGAAGGTAGGCCATAGACCTCATCTGAAAGACAAAAACAAAAGAGAAATTATAGCTGATGCCATCGTCCAAATATATGGATGTCAAAAATGGTATAACAGCAGCAAAACTCTTGGTAAACTACGGAATAGCAGCCCTAGCCACACAAAACGCGAAGCCTTCTGTCCGCCAGGCGGGGAGGCAGCCATTTGATAAGAGGAAGGTGGAAACCAAATTGATCATATTCCAACCAAGTGGATCAGTGGACTCATATTCACTCGAATCATTATCCGTCTTGAACCGAAAAAGCTTCTCCGAGAATTAACTCTCAATTATCTGTGCTAAGTAGACAGAGACACCCAGTTTAGCCAAGGTGTGCTTAGTCTAACCCCAGTTGGCCGTATTAAAGACATTCCTGACATCTAACGTCACTAACTCGCAGCATTTACCAGCAGCCCACAACTCCCAAGACATGTTCTCCAATATATTCCCTAAAGTGTCTAAAAAATAGACAGGGTGATATGCAGAGTGTGCTCCAGGTGGTTTTTGGGGCTTCCATAGCAAAATTGTATTAAAACGTAAAAAAGGCCGTTTTCCGCCCGGGTGATTCGTCCCTTCTCTTTTTCCGCTCCCCTGAACTACCGGAATATGTCGCGCATAGGAAGACCGCAGAAGGTGCGATACCGCCGCTGGCAGAGGCCGATTAGGATGCTTCCCTTTTGGTAGCGCAATCCGCCGGCGTGGTTTCGACAACTAGAAGTGTAATTTCCGCAGGCGGGCGTCATATCGGACGCCACCCGGTTCAAGCACGCCCTCATCAGTCTCAACGAAGAGACCATCGAATTGATTTCGGACGTATTTGCGGAGTGGTCGAACGCCGCTTGGAGGAGCAGCTAATTCAACGCCTTTCAGTAAGTGAAGAAGCAAAGCTTACTATGGTGGAAACGTAGTCGCAGCATTGTGCGGTTGCACACCTCTGTTCAGCACTGATGTCCCACTTTTACCGTCACCATTCTTTTTTGGGTCAGGTGCTTCTTCAAAAGCCGCCAGGAATGCCTCTCCTCGAACGCTTTAGTGAGACAGCCAGTTATCCGGGTTCTGGACTTGGTAGTCAATGTGGATCTAACGTTCACTCATCCGTGAGATTATCCCCCATCGCCAATGAGGTTCTGAGACAAGTCTGATCGATGATCAAACCTAATCCTCTGCTTCGAAAGGTGACCAAACATCCAACGTTGGCTAGTACAATTTCCACATCCACAAAGTTTTTAAGTAAATTTTGGCGCCTGGTGACTGTCACTCGGCTTTCCCACTCCAAAACCGACGTGTTGAGTCATAATGAGCTATTGTTACACTAGGAGGGGCGTAAGCGCTATAGATATGGACATCGTTGATTTTCCCCTTATAAAGCCAGCTTCCGGGAATGCTATTGTTTCTTGCGTGGCTTGCCTTCTGCATGTCCACATAGCCACATTTATAGATTCCTCTTTCAACCACGCAGCCCCACCGTAATTTCGGTAAGGTTGGAAGTAGACATTTCACTCGCGAATAGTTTGCGAGAGCAGCATCGGAATGATTGTAGGTGATTTATATTTATATCATTTGGTCTTACAATTTAGCTTTCTCCTATATGCCAGAGACCTGTCACCACCTCCAAGGTACCGATAATTTACTCCATCTTCCTCTGTGCACAACATACAAGATGGATCTTTAGTGTAATTCTTGAAAGAGATAACCCTCTTTTTCATACTTTTTACACCTTTTCGGTCTGCCGTATCGTCTAGTGCATGCTGCTGTAAAGTGTCCAAAATCGAGGATTTGAAGTGTTCCTGAAGCAGCTCCCTAAGCCGGAACACGACCGAAGCTACTCTTACCTTACCTGCTGCAATGATTCCAAATTCAGATTCTACCCGCAAACTAATAATAGCGGTTTATGTACCACCATATGCCTTCTTCATCCTCTTAATCGCGTTTTTTTCTATTCCGCTAAGCAAGAAGAGCAAATCCAGCGGCAAAGGAGCACGGAATGTCATTGTGTATCGTTTCGATAGGGATGAGGCAGCTAACTGGCCAAGACCCATGAGGTTATTGTACTGGTGTGTCAGTGTCTCGTTGGCGCTTAGATGGTTTTCTTATGTGTGTTCCCCCATTCCATGTTGCAAACCATAAACTCACATATACAGCACTAACACCAAAACTTATGCACGGAATTTTCCTCCCGCAATTACTGTTGCGGTCGGAGATGCGCAGTGATTTTTGTCTACTATAAAATCTCAAACAATGCACTGCGAGTTGAATCTCTTGTATATAGTCTTCTTGCCGCTAAGCTTCAATTGTTCCCATAACACCACACAGAAATTCTTCCGTATTGTAACCTCGTCCTTGCACTCAATTACCCTCTTTGACTTTCGAGCTTTCATTTTCGCTTGTTCATCGAACACTTTTTCCACTTTGCCGCGAAAACTATTCCTTAACACGAAATTTGTGTAGCTCCAACATCAAATCCTCTTTCTGCATTCGCGTGAGACGACCTAAAATACCGCCGAAATTTGTCAGTCCACAGGATTATTATGAGGAATTAGCAGTGAAACCAGCAAAATTGATGGAAGTGGGGAAGTTTGTGTGAGACTACGAGAATTGGGAACGCGGGACCAAAACGACTGAAAATCACCGCAAGCTAGGGCCCTGACCATAATCGTGTTTCACTTACGGCCACTGATATTTAAATAGACACTGATTTCATAGGGAAATGCACAACCTTGAATTGAGCAAGGATAGTGACATTTTCGAGAAGCAGGAACTTCTTCTGCAGAAGGCGTTTCAGTTGAATGCTGTTAAGGGCCTCCGTAGTAAAATAAGTTGGATCACAGACAAGTAGGAGAAGAAGGGACGTAACAGGGAGGAAATCATGAAAGATGTTACAAAAACTACTAAGAGTTTGATCGCACGTTGAGCTAGCTAATATGCGATCCGAGTTGACTGATAGAATAGCGTCGAAGTTGGATTTATGGAATTCGACACGGAAAAAGCTCCACGTCAAATTTAAGGGTTGGAAGATAAGCGTCGATTTTGTCATACGGGGATACACAAAGAAATATATAGAGATAACACTAAGATGGGTTAGGAAGGTGAAGATCGAGAGTGCAGTCCAGGTCGGCATAGGTATTAAATTAGAGCAACAACGAGACTGCGAGGGATTGTTGTAAGGGACTAGAAAGCATTGATTAGCCGATTTCAGCATGGGAAGGTTAAAATCGCCGAAGAAGGAAAAAAAGAAAAGAAAATAACAGTAAGAAACTCAAACAATGTGTGAAACAATTCTCTATACAGGTGGGAGGATCAAGCACAGGGGAAGTATGCGGAAGAGACAATAAACAGAACAGAGCTATGAGGTTAAAACACGAAAGACAACACAATCATAAAGGGAGCAGAGAGAGTAAAGAAGGTTCAATAAGGAGTAGATGTTTAATTCCAATTTGGATTTGACTCCTGAAGAACGACAACGCACCCTAGATGAGTGGCAACTCTCTTGACAAAATGAAACTAGAGACAGATGAACTGCGCGACTCATTGGCAACTTAGGAACGTAGTTGAACCGGAAGCATGGTGAAACTGACTATTTCTAAAGTAGGCAAGTTTTCACTCTTACCTGCACAAGGAAACGCAAGATTTTCGGAGTGTCTGTTTCGCAATAGAGTTGTGGACAACGCCCAGCACACTTTTTCATGAGAAGGTGGAATGGGATTTTCCTCAGCAGCTCTATTTAATTACAGGGGATCTCTCTCCAGACAACTTTGTCGAGAAGATTCTGAGGAGTGCTGACCGGTGGAGCCGTGTTTTCCATCCTTGAACTGACAGTTCCCTTCCTCCTCTCACCTCCCGTTGGTGAAACGAATTCCCTGATTTGAAGTAATTTGATAAACGATTTCAGGCTAGTTCTCCGACGGTGGGGATGTGTTTAGTTGGTAGACCCATGACGTACCGAATCGAGAGACCAACACTCTGTGCATAATTGCATCCCCGCCCCAGCGAAAAAGTCAAGTGACGTTTCTACAATGTAAATGATATAAGAATTTTGAATTAGTGCGGACAAAATAAAGGCCACCAGCTTCGTTCTTAATTCTCTAATGGAATCAGTTATCTAGACCGATGGGTCAAACTCACTGCTTGGAAATTTACTCAGGATTTGGCACTGATCGCTGTTATATTTAACTCTGCAGGTTCGTAAAGAGAAACTCCGGGCTCAGGCTGAAAATTATATGGAAAAACGGGGCCCGGGCTGAAAATTATACGGGCCTGGAGTGAAAATTATGTGGGTACCCTCTTCATTCCCTCTTTTATTGAAATTTTTACTCCGAGCCTTCTAGAAAACTTCGAACCCTAGAGGAAACTCTCGTTTCCACCCCCTTTCGTCAGGTCTGTAACTGTAGCATTAGCAATCCAGCTTGAATTGGTGCTTGGGGAATATTGTTGAAGCGGGGAAATCGGAAGAAACGTTGGACGGTGTCTGGTGAACTTCGTGAGATTGTTTCAAAAAAGGGTGGAAATTTTAATTTTTTTTTTGTATCAAGCCGCTTCCACATTTTTATGTGAATTTAAGGTCCGGTAAAATCCCAAAAATACTGGAAAAACGCACAAGTCACAACACATAGTCTATAAGGTTGATAAAAGCTGACTTACTCGCAATAACAACAAATGCCCCTGCAAATGCGGTGAAAGAGACAGCGGACATGTATCCCAAAAATATGTACGTATTAAATTTTTCAGAGGATGTCAATATTTTACGCTGAAAAGAACAGAATCTCTAAGGGTCGGCTTACCAATAAATCCTTATTACTGAGGAGTAGAAATTGAAGGCCTACCTGCTTATCAGAAATTGTATATTTGCGAAAAGTGTCCTTCAGAATATTTACTATTTCCATGATCTCCGGAAGGTGATAAAGGACGTTGATTCCCTTCAGATTAAAGCGTGATTGATGACGAATTATCAATGTCATGATTGTTACCTTCAAGACTCCGCCAATATGTGTGAAAGATAATGAAATATTTTGCGTCAGGGCGTCCATGTCCTGGTACGCATCCATCATATCTAGCACTTCACAGTAAGTGTAGAGGATTGAAATCGTGCTCAGGATTGCCAGAGAATAAAACCGGAAGGCCAATGTTGCAAAACGACCCCAACTGATTGTAGAAAATGGTATTCCAAGAAGGCGACCGCAGTAGAGGTTCAGAGATATAGATCCAATTTCCCCATCCTTGCCCACTGGTGGAAAGTGTTGAAAAATAATTCCAGAGATGGATTTCATTTGATGTTACTGCTTAGGACTATTATCAGCGACTAAAACCGTTTAGGAAAGTTTAGGGAAGGAAACCTCGCCTTCTACTAAAGACGGTGATTAAAGGTTTAAAAATTTCATCTCATTCAATTGCTTCTGACGTTACTACCTTTCACTTATGTCGTTGTAGTTTCCAAACATTTTGAATAATATATAGCTCAATGAACAACCTATGCTGTGGGAATCACTGCAATATTTATTCACCCTCCAGGCATGTTTAGCCACGTTGTGATTAGTAATTTATTCATGGAAGACACATGGTTAGCGTCAGATATGTTAATTTGTTTTTTACTAAATAATTTTTAAGGGGTAACATCACCCTGCATGCAAAAAATAAGGGTGATTTTTCTTACGTTATAAAATAAGTTGTTCTACAGCTAAAAATGCATGTTTTAATGTATGATACGAACATTTTTTAGATTTCTTTAAAACAAAATGGCACCATGGAGCGTGTCGCCCTTCAGGTGTGGACGGTTTGTGGATTTCATACGTAATAAAATGTGGGTTCATTGTGGCCCTATTTGTACCTATCATACCTTTTTCCTAGTCTATCTGTAGGTACAATAACATTCTGCACCAAACATCAAAATTTTCAAATGCTCCCTACTCCAGCGTTCTTTCCACCGCCATCGGGCAACCCTCGATACGTCCTTCGAGTGGAATGGGGCTAACGCTTCTTTTCTCAAAAACTAGGTGATGACGGCATTACGGTTTCTTACCAGGGCAGAGGCAAATCGCATTACGTTGCCTCACCTCTGCCCTGAAAGCAGGGTGACCGAAACGGCTCGCAGATGTAGAGTGCTCCGTTATATAATTCGCAGAACACAACATGACTACGAACTATATTGAGCGCAAATCCGCCTTATTGACCAGAGCTTGGCCAGAGCTGAAAATATTTTTTTTTTTGAGAATTGTGGGGTCCTAAGTCCGCATCAACTTAATGCTGGACCGGACAAAATGGGGAGCGACTTACTCCTTCTTTTTTCGGTCCTTACCAGGGCAGAGAACCGTAAAGCCGTCCTCGCCTAATTTTTGGTAAGTTTGGATGCTAAGCCCTAAACGAGTGCGAGTAGATTCCGCCCTTAACAGACGCCAGCGATTCGCCGACTGTACCCACCGAAGGACTGCCAAGAGCAGAGCCCCGCCAGGCCAATCCGTCAGACCGCTTATTCTCCTCTATGTTCCTATGGCCGGGAACTCAGAGGAGGATAGCCCTGAGCGTGCTGCCCAGACTGTCCAGCGCATTTCTGCACTGCCCCACCAGCCTGGAGGATGTCGTCAGTGAGTACAAGACCCTAATGGCCGCTTGGCTGTCGGCCAGAATGGCTACGTTACCGCCAGTACTTCAGCTTGGAATACACTGGAGAAACCTAGGAGGTCATATGACTCGGATACACTCTGTGTATCCGAGAAAACCCCCGGACCAACTTCACAGACCATTTTTGTTCCATCGGTGAAGAATACTGTGTCATAACCCTGCAACACAGCGCCAGTCTTCTACTCTGCCCTGATTGGAGAGTCCTCAACAAAGTCTCTTGTGAAGTTCAGCTTGGGTGTGGCATAGTCTGTGGGGACTGTCCAGATTTCCCGAGTTACTTCGTTTAAGATATTACTATGGCCGTAGAACTTCGCTGTCCAGTATCCGACTCACGTAGCCTGACGGCACTGCACGTTACAACGCGGTTGATGTGGAGCCCTAGGGGGAGGCATCTGCCGGGCAGGACTGCAGAGCCCCAGTAGCATCTGCATACGCAAATCTTTGGATTCTATCAAGCTTCGTTCTATTGTACTTTTTACTCAAGGCCTCGACGTGATATTTCAATAGGTCGAATAATTTCGGGAATATTAAGTGTGTCAGAATGAAGACGTAAAATGTCTAGTGATGACAACGGACACTCACAAGTGCACTGCATTGCTGTGCCTATACCACATTTTATTTTCCACGATCCGCCGTTGTGGCTCGCGATGGCCCTGCGTACTTTCGAGGCCGCAAAATTGAAAATTGGAGGTACGATATTTGGACATGTGCTCGCAGTGCAGTAGCCGAGGTACGCGTGGGGGGTCAAGGACATTCTAATGTCACCATCAGCCGACCTACCGTTCACGAAGCTTAAGTAAGAGTTTATCAAGCACCTCGACTCATCACCGGGAACCAACACTCGGCAGCTCTAGAAAAAGAAGAGATCTGTGACCGTACGCCATCACAGTTTTTCCGTCGACTGCTTGTTTTCGCGAATAATGGAGTCAGTAACGCAATTCTGTGCAAGCTGTGGATCGAACGTCTATTGCAGTCAGTATAAGCAATCCTCACGACACAAAAGAACGTGGCACTCGATAGAGAAGTAGAACCCGCCGATACTAAATTAGAACCGCCCGACCTAGTGACATAAATGAAGTGTAAACTAGTGCGAGTCAAGAGGCAGCTATGGTAGCGAAATTGGCGCCACGCTATGACAGTCTAAGCTCGCAGGACGAATTTCATTCCATTCGCCAATAAATCTATGTGGCTCTCCATAGAGGCCGCTCCAAACCCTAATCTTGCTCACAATCTTACATTTTTGAGCCACTAGGAGACCACTGCTAGTATCGTCACATCTACCGCTTCAAGGTTTGTTCACCAGAATAGAGGCAAGTCCCTCAGTAACTGCCATGGCCGTACGGGGGCCGCCGTTTTGGCGTAAAAGTCCAGCAGCGTGGTTCCTCCAACTCGACGCCCAATTCGCTTTAGCTGGCGTCCCAGTGGACGCCATTAGCTTCAAACACGCGCTGCTCGGGCTAGATAAGGACACTATTGAGCTTATCTTCGATGTTCTCGAGAACTGCTCTTATTAGAGCCTAAAAGAGCAGTTCATAAAGCGCCTATCAGTAAGTGAAACGGCCAAACTCAGCCACTTACTAATAGAGCTAACTTTGGGCTACCGTACGCTAAGCCAACTGCTGCATTAAATGAACCAGTTAGATAAAATTCATGAGGTCCACGTGCGACCCATGATAGGGGAGGTGTCTCTCGACAACTCAAACCAGGTTGGACAGCTGCAAAATATGGTGACAGCATTTAACAACTACCGTCTCTGAGTTGGCAGAGTGTTCGAGAAGCAGGACTAAGGTCAAAGTTTAGATCCATGTGTGCCTGCCCTTGCAATTTCTTGCCCAAAAACCAAACTTGCCGGGAGTTATGACCACTGTCACCCAAAATGCAGCACCACTTCGTCTCACAATCTACGACCCCTTGAGCCAGCTACCTGGTCGATATAGGTGCTGGAGTTTCGGTTCTTCCCGTATCCCAGCATCGTAATTCAATACCGCAATTGTTGAAACTCTCGGCAGCAAATTCTTCGTCGATTCGCACATATGGCTACTGACAGGTAGACTTGAGTTTAGCACGCGAAGATCGAGAAATAAAGGGGGCGGCCAGCTCTGCCAATCTTCCCCGCCGCTTATTCGTTACCGACAAAGAGACAAAGCGAGACTTCTGTGTCGATTCAGGCGCCGATATTCCACAGACATTCGTCAAGGATATAAAAAGTTTACGAACGAACTCGCGACAGCAAACGGCTCTGCGATACATACCCTTACGATGTTACGAGATCAGATTTCCTCCCATATTACAACTCATTGGTTGACTTGAAGTGCAGCCAGCTCATCGATGGGAAGACGAATCGTACATCTGGTAGTGCCTCCATATGCGGTGTTTCGAGCGTAAAGAATTGGCTTACCACCAGCTGTTAGTCGAATTTCTCAAGATTATTTGCTCCGATGGCCGTGCTTCAGTGGTCACAGTAGTCTAACATAAAACGAAACAGTATATCGAAACGGCTCCTGGGGCACCCGTTGCGCGCCAGCCTCGACGTCCCGAATCCGACTTCTTCATCACTGCACGCAAACAGTTCGAAGCAATGGTGCAACTAGGTACGGTGTGTCCATTATCCAGCGGCTAGGCAGCTCCTCTTCATATGGTTCTCAAGGACAGTGGAAACTGGTGACGGTGCGGAGATTATCGAGCGTTCTACGCGGGTACTATTCCTGCTCATTATCAGGTACGAGTCATAGCAGACTTCACCCAAACGCTCCGTGGCAAGAAGATCTGCTCTAAAATCGACTTGGTGCGAGCGTTCAACCAAATTCGAATGACAGAGAAGGACATTGAGAAGACAGCCAGTACGGCACCATTGACTTGTTCGAGTCACTGTCCATGATCTTCGGATTGGGCAATGCAACGAAGGCATGCCAATACCTGGTCGATGAGGTTACCCATGGACTAGATTCTTCCAATTCGTATATGGACCACATTCTTGCCTCATCCATAGATAAGAGGAGCACTTGAAGCAAAGTGTGTTTTCGTTGTGCCTGGTATACTCGTTCTTGCCCATCTGGTCAATGCTCACGGTGTTCACCAACCACTCGAAAAGGTGGAAGCCATCCGTAGCTATCCAAATCCGAATATCAACAAGGAGTTACGTCAGTATTTTGGCGGAAGCAACTGTTACAGGAGCTGCATCCCGGACTGTGCTAAGGCACAAGCACCAATCAACGATCTTCTCGTCGGCAACCTCAAAGGAAAGGCCGATTTTCGGTGGACTCCTGAAGCTGAAGCGGCTTTTCAAAAAGCAAAAGACAACTTCGCGCAAGCCACCTTGCTCACCTATCCTCAGAGTAGAACACCACTTGCGCCGAGCCGACACACGCGCAATGACGCAGGTGTATATTCAGTGTCAGTGTTCGAGAGTCTCTAAACACATGCACACCTGTTGGTAGCTTCTCACCATCACATTCACGCTTTGATCATGTACTCGCATAAAGATTATACCATGCCACGAAGGCAAACCAGGGCTTCCGATGTCAAAACAAGAAGATAACACCGTTGCTCGGACTTTCTATAAGGGCTGGATATGACATTTTGACACGTATCTTCGATTGACAACTGGTCAGGGCAGACAGTTTGAATCGCACCTGTTCAAATCATTTAGCCAGTTGACAGGTACGACCCATCTCCGCACAACGCCATACCTCGATCAAGCTACCGGACTTGTGGAGCGTTACAAAGGCAGCTTAAAGCTGCTCTCCGATGCCACGAAACACCGAATCCAGACAAAACCATCCCTTGGGCCTTGCGCAAGAACCTGAAAGTGGATACCGTCCTGAACCCAATTGGCAGCGGTACCTGATATGGTGTGGTTCATTGATGAGCGTTATATAAGCTTTGATCTCCGCAATGAACTGCGCGAAGAACTCGTGAACGGTTGTACTCCGGTGCATCTTTATCTGTAGGATTATAGCTCTCTCCAGTTCTGTTCTGAAGTCTGGACACCGTGCCAAACCCGCAGTGCACGCAACGCTCTCATCAGACGCGCCAAGATCCCTACAAAGAACGCAACTGCCCTTTTCGTTGCAGATATTCGCTTTATGGCCTACCTGGCGGCATCTATGGCTTGTTTTCCCTTCTGTTAGTTCCCTGGAAGATTGCGGATTTGTGCCCATAATGTAAACATCTGTAAGATTTGGTTGGGGCGAATTTGTATCCTACATATTACCGAACTAATTCTAATTTTCAAGTTGTTAAGAAGCTTCCTCAAACATTGTTCGGCAACTTGTGCCACTGCGAGAATTGGCGGAGGTGGTACCAATTCGAACATTAGCTACTTCTGGACATTCGCGCTTGTTGTCCTCATTTACTTCGTTCGTTTCTGTAAGGCAGTCAAGGTCTCGAATTTCCAGAGAGCACATAAATTCTAGACTAGAATCCATAGTTTTCACCCCCTGTCGCCTCTTGACCGCTTCACCTTTATCTGATGTCCTGGTTCCTAATCCAATTAGTACTTCACCATTTTTCATTTTCCGAATGGAAAACACTTCTGCTATCTTAGGGCTTGATACTATTAAGGATTTATCTGATGACCTCCGCAAAGATTTTGCCTACTGTCGTCTTAATAAACAGAGCTGGCGATCTAGTCCTCCTTCATCTTCCCAACTTTCCCTTTGGTGTTTCAGCCTTGATGTCCGCCTTAATTTTAGGTAGAGCTTTCTCTAACGACGCGGCTTGTTGTTACCTCTTCTTCTTTTAAGCTCTAGAGAGTACCTGAAGGAAGTAATTTTTCCCCCACTTCGCAACAGGCTATCTGCTCGAGGTGATTTCAGCGAGGGAAGCGGTGGCTTCTGCTTTTCGTGCTTCCTCTGTTCCTCTGCATGTCTGCCAATAGTGCGCCAATTCGATCGAGGAACTTCTCCAATTTCATCACGCCTTTGCTGGTGTTTTTCTGGAGAAACGTTGAAAGCCGCATGCACTTCACAACTACCATGCATTTCCTGATAAGCTTTTACTTTTCGGCTTTCGGAAGAACAGTTGAATGTTCGACTGACCACCCGCTGCGTCCTTCGCTGGCGACTACGGTGGGTGACACATTTTTGTGTTGTATACAACTCTTTCTTCAGTGAGTTTCCTCTTTTTATTTTTATTCCCTATTGAAGTTTTTACCAACTCATCCTATGCAAAGGAACGGCCGCAATAATTAGAAACAGGTATACCCTCTGGGGCAAAGGCCCAACCCTATTTCCCTCAGTCCTGACCTATGGTTCGCTGACCCGGGAACTCACAAATGGATCAGTGCTTGCCCGGGATAAGGCGGTCTATTAATATGGGCTCAATGCATATTATCCGACCAGGCTCCCAAAGGGTTGACTCCTAATGCACGCCACGACTACCACCTTGGCAGAGCTAGGATCATATCACATCCTCGACATCTCGACGTGTGCCGGTCATTGGCCACGGTGATACAGCTGACGACCCCTGAATGGATTGAATTGTCTCTACCAGGAAAGGACGACAGTTCCATCTGAACTAAAGGCGAATATTCGAAAAGCCACTAGGACGGAGCTGTACTGGTGGAATACTTTCGAAAAAGGTCGCTGCAGTCATACCCTGATCCCATGTATTGAGCCCTTGCTAGTCAGAGGTGCACGGGGAATTGGGTTACCGTCTGATGTAGCGTTCTACAGGACTCGGTGATTATAGGATGTATTTGCATTGCTTGGGATTCCATGATTCTCCTGGCTGCAAAAAATGTACTATTGCATTGGAGGACTCGCAGCATGTTATAGTTCGTTGGTCGAGATTCGTGAATGAAAGAAAAAAATCGAGTGATGCCCTCAACATAATTATCGGGTCCCATAATCGGAGGAAGGAGATGCTGAGGTAGGAAGCAAATCAGAACATCACAAACTAGTGTAGAATGTACATAAAGCTTCGATTTCTAACTTGAATCTGTATATCGATATGAGTGCGCCTTGGAGTAAATTTTCAATTACAAACTAACAATATATCCGAGACCAAGAGGGTACTGAAATGATTTCCAATTATTAAAAAAATCTGGAATTCCTAAGGCGCACACTATCACTTCAAACCATCTATAATTAAAGAACAATCTGCGCCGTTCTCAGTTACGTTTAATTCACCCCCACTTGGAGACAATTATTCTAAACTTACTATCCTAACTGTTGCTGAGTAATCCCGAATTCAATAGGTTGTTAAGTGGGACACAATTACGCTTGGAAAGTTTTCCCATGAACTGGTATCAAGTATTCTGTATGAAGTAAATGAAAGGGGCGAACACGCCCACTAAACACATTTGTGTTTGGCAAGAATCTATAAAGGATTCAACGGAAGTATCATTCGAGTGAAAAGCGTGGAAATGGCGACTGACTCGGTGTCAAAAGAGCTCCGTGTTCATTCTCTCAAGATAAACGTCATTGTGGCTCAAGTTTTTGGAGTTCCTTTGATTCTTCGGGAGAACACCAAATGCACCCGATTTTTAGTGGTTTCCTATTTCCTACTTTGTCTGATTTTATTCGATATTCTTTATTTATTTTGCGAATTATTTGATTTGTTCTACGTTGGGAATAATATTAATGCGATTGCCCAGAATTTCTGTTTGACAATAAGCCACTTTGGAGGATGCTTGAAGGTAAAGTTTTTCAAGTTGAAGTGAAAAGGCTGGTCACCAAAGGAATTCCTAGTTCTTGAATATCATGTACAGATCCCATGACTTGCAGTCCATTATCGAGGAATTAAGGCGACTGCCGTCAGCGTATATGGTCAAACCAGACCATGTAAGTTCCTTTGCGGTTGTTGGAAGCAACCACCTCAACGTTTTAAATATTTCAGGATAACCTGTTGAGGAGTAGTGAGAAAGTAAACATGCGGATTGTGAAAATATACGTATCAACTATTGTTGTTACGTTTTTTGTGTCCTTCGGAACATTGATTCAAGGTGCAAGTTGAAATATGGTGTCGCTGAGGATTCAGAATCTCTTTACGTCTACCGCCCTTATGACAGCTTGTGTATTTTAGATCCAACTATGGGAGGAAAGTTTTTCCCGTTCAGAGCATTCCTTCCTGATTTTCTACCACTGGCAGTTCGCATCATGTACTGGTCCTTTGGAGTCCTGATATTAGGGATGCAAATAATGGTGGTTGACACCATAAACATAAATTTAATAAATCAAGTTCGCTTTCACCTCAAGGTTCTTAACTCAAATTTGCTGGACTTAGCATCCATGGAGGGTCTTGATAAGGATCCATACAACGTTCTGGTCGATTGCATTAAGTATCACAAAATTATTTTGGGGTAGCTTTCTCGTACGTAAATTCTTTATCGAAACTAACTCAAGATGAATTTCAGGTTTAGAGATGAAATTGAAGATATTTTCAAATACCCGCTGCTGGCGCAGTTTGTCATATCGATCCTTACAATTGTTGCAACCGGATTTCAAGCGGTTGTTTTGTCAGAGGGTGTTCTGCTGATATATTTCTACTGCAGCGGTCTTTCAGTTCAGTTGTTCTCCTATTGCTGGTTCGCCAACCAAGTCATGGAGGAGGTAGGTCAAAAATAATTTATCACGAAATATCTACTAAAAATGTATTTCAGAACAAACTCTTATTCATAGCGGGATATAGTACAAACTGGGTCGAATTTGGAACGCGATACTCGAAAATATTACAAATATTCATGATTACTTCACAAAGGCCTCTCACTTTTACCCTCGGGGGATTCTTCTCGCTTTCGCTGAATACGTTTACGGTGGTAAGTTTTGAAGCTATAGTATCAATTGGGGTTGAAATCCTGCAAAAAATTCCATTTATTTCTTCCAGATATTGAGCCGTTCATATTCATGTATAGCTGTATTACGTCAAGTATACGCAGAGTGATTTGAAAAGGGTGGAGATTATTGGAAGATAGAGGGAACATGGCCCATATTTAAATGTATTTTCGCTTGGAATGCATACATTTGCAGGTTTCGTGTTTATAAAAAATCACATTAAATTGTCGTTTTGTTCACACAGTTGCAGCTGTGTTTTTTTATTGAATCTATTTTGGAAAGATCTTTAGGTATGATTTACCCTTTTCCATTCACTTTATGGTAGTCGATTTTTGACCTCGTTTCTTACAAAAAGTTGAGATTTTGCATTTCAATTTTTCTTCCCTGTGGGCATCCCTTCAATTTCACTCTCCCGATTTATCTTTCTTGTCCTGGAATCATAATAAATCCCTTAATATCTTAATATGATAGTTGGTCTCTTCATGTCTCCGTCCAATCCATTCCCTCATGTTTGGACTAGGTTCGAGGACTCGTCGATCATACTATTCCTGGTAAGAACAAACTCATTTATCGATAGTGTTTATGGACTAGCATCATACCCCTTACCACATGCGCTAACTACCTCATCTAACGTGGTGAACTACATATTTTTGCTTCTGTGAGTTTGAAAGTAGCTTATCGACGGTGTCTACTTTGTCTCAAGCATATTTTAGGTGCCGTCTTAAGCTAAGTTTGGCGTCAACCATCGCTTACCATCAGCTTCGATGTTCAGACCAATCTTAGCAAATGAATTCTCGATAGCGCGAATTACGTGACCATACCATCGAAGACGACTCTCTCGCAATTTTTCCACAATCGGTGCAACCCCTTGTCGATCGCGGATATCCTCATTTTGGATGTGATCAAAACATCACGTCGCTGATCCAACGCAACATCTTTATCTCCATTACCATAGCCGTTCATTGTCTTTTATAGTCGGTCAACACTCAGAACCATTGAAAGCGACAGAACGGTCAACATTGCGGTAAATTTTGTGTCTGTTTCACGGGGATCGGTCGTCAAAAATTCAGTTTTATTCAGATCCAATCTGATACCGTGTTGCTTGAAGCGATCATTCCATTTTTAGACAAGTTGCTCGAGATCATTTTTGCTATTGGACGCTAGGAAAATATGATCTGCTTAAAGCAGTGTATAGGGCGCTGGACCTTGGATGTCCCGTGTGACAGTGTCCATAACAAGAACAAGGAGGAGTGGAGAGAGGGTGCTTTCTTGATGAATATCGGCAGAAACACGAAACGGTTTTGAAACACCCACCACACTTCGAACTTTGCTTTTCGTATCTTGGTAAACTAATTAAACCCAGGGCACGAGTTCTTCTGGCCCTAAGTGTTGTCGTAGAACATACGAATAGAGTTCCTGTGGGATTTTGCGAATACGGTTGTCAAGAATGCGTTCAAAAATCTTCATGGTATGGAACAGCAACTGGATCGGACCGTAATTTGAACATTCTACTGGACTACCTTTCTTTTTTCATATTAGAAATGCGGCAGCAAGAAAGTGTTCTTGCCAGCCAGATGGTGTTCTACCTTCCTCAATAACACGATTGAAGAATTTGTGGCGCGGCAGGATTCGCAGCATTCGAAATTTATTTCGAATGTTGCGAGTGCGAGCGAATAGATGGCGCGGATCTATCCACTTTGCGTAGCACGCCAAGGGAGTGGAAGATCGCAGTAATTATGTTTTTCAGACATGTCACTAATTTTTAATATTAAGTTTGGAATTGAAAAAAGAACACTGAAGTCTTTTTGATTTGGAAAAGAGAATTGGAGTTGAGTTCGCTGACTAGAATTGGAGTTGAGTTCGCTGATTAGAATTAGGACTAATAATATGTAAAACCATTAATATTAAATGTTCGCTTAAATATTTTAATAAAAATATAAGTAATGTTAATTACTTAATTGGTGACCCCGGAACTCGCACCAACAGCATCAACAACTAAGATCCCGAATTCCCAGAACCTGCAAAATTGAAAAACTCAAGCACATCATCAACAAATCGCAGTCTGCGCAAGCACAATCGCCCAGCAGGCAGCCGCAGCCGCCATCGCTGCCGCAGCCACTTTCGCCGCCGCACTCAACTCCACCATCGCCGCAGAGGTCGAAGCCGCCGCCGTCACCGCCGTAGCCGCTACCGTCGCAGCCGACACCAATATCACCGCCGCAACCATCGCTATCGCAGCAGGAGCCGAAGGCTCCGCCACCATCGCCGCCTCCTCAGCAGGTGCCGCCGTTTTAGTTGTTATAAGTTAATTGTATTTCACTCTAAGTCAATATTAAAAGTGAATAATTGTCCACCATCGCCGACATTGGTGAAGTTCTATTAACGACAAAAATTCGTCCGAGCAACACGGCAGAAATAGAACTTCCAAAGACTGAGAAATCCATCCAAAACATCAGTAGACCGTACCGCAAGCGATTTTCACGCGTTCGCATCTACAGTTGAGTGTGGAGTGCCGTTGTAAACATCACGAAAACGTGTCGCATCTCCACATCCCGAGTCGGAGCAGAGGCAAGAAAGAAAAACGCGAGAAAACCTTCTCTACACAGTGTACTGCGCGACACACGTCGGACCCTCACCAGAAGTAGATTTTCACGCGACTTCCCGTACGCACGCCCTCCTGCACAACACCTTTCACGCACCGGACTAGTCATCATTGCCACAACGATCAACAACAGCAACAAACGAACGGCCCCAGCACCGCCAACGCCGCAGCTACAGCCGACAAACTCGACCAGCACCGCCGTCGAGGAGTTATACTTAAGTGAAATTATTATTCATTTATATATAATATTTATTTATTTATTCAGTTAAAAAAATAGTAATAAACAAGTCGGAATACCGGAAGCTCGCGCTTCGGGTATAAAGGTTTTGTGTTATGTAAGAGACGCACATTTCTCTGTCCGTATATAGCTACAAATCCAACATAATCCTTCATATTTTTCCAAACTACGAGACATACGTACATATTAGAGCCATAGATATCATGCTCACCCTAAACAAACAAACTGCCTATTACCTGCTGTACACATATATGCACATATCTAAATTTATCGTACCTATATTTCCGATTTACGTCTTATATCTATCTGAATTAGGCACTAGCCGCAAAGTTCATTAGCACTCATATATTATATACCTACATATACACATGTCTGGTTGACAAATAACTAAAAAACTAAAACAAAATAATTGTCTGCGACCCAATTCATAAAAATTCATTTCGTTGTGGTATTGACGAATTGATATGTGATGATGACGTCATGCGGGTTGTAGAGTGCACGAAATTCACAAAAAATTGTAAAGTTTCACCCCCAATAACTTTGTTATTAATAGTTGGATTTTCTTCAAACTTGACCAAACTGTGCATTATATTCTTCGTTACATTCATGCCAAATTTTGTATTTCTGAGATGAAGATAAGGGGGGTGCCGGGTAAATTTCTAAAATCTGGAAATATACTATTATTAACTTTATTTGTGCAGATATCGGAACCGGATATATTTTGAGGCCTAGATTTCGTAGAGATGCACCACTGTGATTTTTTCCAGATTTTTCGGTTGGATAGGTTCTGAGAACGAGACCTGTTACACTTTTTGTGGGTCATATTTTCAACCCTGACTCCCCTATGTTTCATCTAATATCAAATATTGAACCAGATTCGAAAAGTACTAATTGAGACCTTTCATTTGATACCCTACTTGGCTACATTCTGTGAAAAAAAAATTTGCACCCTCCATTCACATGTACGGAGAGCCCCCCCTTAAACTTAACGCAAGATGGCGCCACTTACTGCATGTAAAGGGATCACCAGATTACATACTCTCACCAATTTTCGTGACAATCGGTCTAGCCGTTTCCGAATAAATCGGGTGTGACAGACAGACAGACAGACAGACAGACAGACAGACAGACAGACGGACAGACGGACAGACAGACACCGTCACCATTCTAATAAGGTTTTGTTTCACACAAAACCTTAAAAAATTGAAATCGCTGCAAGAGACGGCGTGCAGGTGTTTAGCATCGCGTGTCCTCCATTCTCATTGGTGGTGTTTTTGGTCTGCGCTGGATAGCGTCCGCTTCGTTTTTTCTCGTTTCGTGCGTGCATTTGTGGGTGCGGCCTGCCGTGTCGGTGTAAAGTTCACCGCGTTTCAGTATAAACTCACCGCGTTTACATCTCAATCTCGTACTTCTCTGTAAGAAAAATGTCTTTTGACAATAAAGACACGGCAGGCCCATCGGACCCGCAAGTGACCGCCCTCGCCGTACGCGTTCCTCCGTTTTGGCGGCGGAACCCCGAACTGTGGTTCGTGCATTTGGAAGCACAATTCCAAATGTCCGGCATCACATCGGACGCGACCCGTTTCAACTACGCGGTGGTCGGCCTGGACGAAGAGTCCATACTTCTGGTGTCCGACGTGGTGAAGTCGACATCGTACGTGCAGCTCAAGAGCGAGTTGATCAGGCGCCTGTCGGCAAGCGAGTCGGCAAAATTAGACCACTTGCTGGCAGGTTTAACGTTGGGTGATCGAACTCCCAGCCAATTGCTTCGTGAAATGAGGCAATTGGGTGGGAGCAAGATCGGCGACGACCTGATCAAGTCGCTCTGGCTGCGTCGGCTCCCGGAGGGCACCCAGGCGATCCTCGCTTGCGTCTCCGGTTCCTTGGAGGAACTGGCAGCGACGGCCGACCAGGTTCAGGAGGTGTACGTACGCCCAACCTTGGCGGCCGTTCAACCACCGTCGGATGAGGTGGGTGAATTGAGGCGCGAGATTGCTGCATTAACAGCCAGTATGGCCGAGATGCGGGCGACGTTGGACGCTCAGCGTTCGGGCGCCAGATCGCGAGCACGCTCGCGGTCTGCCATCCGAAAAGGGCGATCAGGTAGCAGGTCGTCAAGACAGTCCACGGACCCAGGGATTTGCTGGTACCACCGCAGATTCGGGGATAAAGCGACAAGATGTACGCTACCGTGTAGATTCTCTCCTACCGCAAAAAACTAGGTCCGCGGGGGGTCTTGGCGGCGGCCACCCAGAACGCAGCGCCACGTCGCCTAACTATTTTCGACCCCCTCAGCAGGCGCAACTACCTCGTCGACACGGGTGCGGAGGTTTCGGTTCTTCCCGTACCCCAGCATCATCAACTTTTCCCTCAACCGCTCAAACTTGCGGCAGCAAATTCCTCCCGCATAAACACGTACGGGTATAGGCAAGTGGACGTGAGTCTTGGCTTGCGTAGGACGTTTTCGTGGCGTTTCATCCTGGCGGATGTCAGCTTCCCCATACTAGGCGCAGACTTCCTGTGTCACTATGGATTGCTGGTGGACTTGCAAAACAAGTCTCTTATAGATTCCACGACCAAACTTAATTCGTCGGGACATATGGTATCTCACCCAGGCAATAATCTTTCCGTTCTTTTAGAAGACATTACCGACTCTCGTGTTCGGGCACTTCTCCAAAAGTTCAGCCAGATTACTACCAACTGTAGTCTCTCCAAACCAGTGAAGCACAATGTGCAGCACCACATTATCACTACTGGTTCCCCGATCTTCTCGAAGGTGCGTCCTCTACCACCCCAGAAATTGGCTATTGCGCGGAAAGAATTTGAACAACTCGTTCAACAGGGTATCTGCAGGCCCTCAAACAGCTGTTGGTCTTCCCCACTGCATATGGTCCCTAAGCCAAATGGCGAATGGCGCCCATGTGGGGATTACAGAAGGCTAAATGCACAGACTGTTCCTGACCGATATCCAATTCCACTCATCCACGACTTTGCGCATCACCTCGCAAATTGCCGCATCTTTTCGACCTTGGACTTAACCAAGGCTTATCACCAAATTCCAGTAGCTCCTGAAGACATTCCAAAGACGGCAATATGCACACCCTTTGGACTCTTCGAGTTCACCCGAATGACTTTCGGATTGTGCAATGCGGCGCAAACCTTTCAAAGGTTCATTCACTCAGTCCTGCGAAACATCGAATTCTGTTTCGTATATTTGGATGATGTTTTGGTCGCTTCTTCCACTGAGTCTGAGCACTTAGCCCATCTCGAGTGCATTTTTCAACGTCTCCTTGAGGCCGGTTTAGTCCTAAACGTTGAGAAATGTAAATTCCTTCAACAACAGGTGAGATTCCTCGGCCATTTCATTTCCCCTGAAGGAATACAGCCCGACCCAGACAAGGTGCAAGCGATAACTAGCTTCCCGCGTCCTAAGACAGTGAGGGAGTTGAGGAGGTTCTTGGGCATGCTAAACTTCTACCGTCGTTTCCTGCCCAAGGCCGCCCATTTCCAGTCCATTTTGAACGCGTACTTGTCTGGCCCCAAAACTAAGGACACACGAGAGATCGTGTGGTCTGAAGAGGCTATCTGCGCGTTTGACAAATCTCGTCAACAACTGGCTGACGCTACACTCTTGGCATTCCCTCTGCAAGATGCACCCCTAGCCGTTTTTGTTGATGCCTCTGACATCGCAGTAGGTGCTGCCCTTCACCAAAAGGTGGACCAAGTTTGGCAGCCGTTGAGCTTCTTCTCGAAGCAGTTGAATCCCGCTCAACGGAACTACAGCACCTACGATCGCGAACTGCTCGCCGCATACCTGTCCATCAAATACTTCCGTTTCTCCCTAGAAGGCAGGCCGTTCACAGTGTTCACGGACCATAAGCCTCTCACGTTCGCTTTGAAACAGAAGCCCGACAAAGCGTCCCCTCGTCAGCTTCGACACCTGAGCTTCATAAGCCAGTTTACGTCGGACATCCAGCACGTGTCCGGGAAGGACAACATTGTTGCTGACGCTTTGTCTCGTGTCTCCGAAGTTAACATCCCCGCCTCACTCGATTTCTCGGCTATTGCCAAGGCGCAAGTGGATGACGCAGCACTTCAGAGCCTCAAGTCCAACCCCAAATACAAATTTCGGGAGTTGCCCATCTTCGGCTCAAACCTCTCGCTCTGCTGCGAAGACTCGGAAAAGGGACCTCGGCCATACATTCAGGCCACATTTCGCAAGGAAGTGTTCCACGCAGTTCACGACTTGGCGCACCCCGGCATCAGGACAACAAACCGGTTAGTCACCGGAAAATACTTCTGGCCCTCCATGAACAAGGATATCAATTCCTGGGCCAGAGAGTGCATCGCATGCCAAAAGTGTAAAGTCTCCAGGCATGTAAGGAAAGAAGTGGGCTCATTCCCCCGCACTACCAAGCCTTTCCACACCATACACCTCGACATAATAGGGCCTTTGCGAGACTCGCACGGTTATAAGTATTGCCTCACAATCATCGACAGGTTCACGCGGTGGCCTGAGGCAATACCTCTGAAAGACATTACGGCGCAATCATGTGCTGAAGCCCTCTGTCGAGAGTGGATACCTCGCTTTGGCGTCCCTGCAGTGGTCATCACTGACCAGGGAATGCAATTTGAGTCCACCCTTTTCTCCGAGTTTGGCAAACTCCTTGGTTTTAAACGCCAGCGGACTACGGCATACCACCCACAATCCAATGGGATGTTGGAACGTTGGCACCGGACGCTGAAAGCCGCCATTATGGCACGCGACGACCCGTCCTGGACGCAAGTCTTGCCTCTCGTCCTACTCGGCCTTCGTACAACCCGCCGAGAGGAATTTGCTGCCAGCCCCGCGGAGCTGGTTTACGGGGAGAACCCAAGACTCCCAAGCGATCCGGTCTTCGACAAGAGATCGGGTCTCACGGAGTCGGGGTTGGTGCGTCTGCTGAGGGACAATCTCCGGCGCATCAAGGCGCCACCACCCACTCGACACTCGTCCATACCTGCTTGTTCGCCCAAGGAACTGGACACATGCACGCATGTGCTGATCAGAACGGATGCCGTCCGGAAGCCGCTGCAGCCTCCATATGAGGGCCCGTACCGCGTTCTCGAGCGGGGAGAACATTTCTTCCAGCTCGAGATCGGTGGTCACAAAAAGGCGGTCTCTTTGTCCAGGCTGAAACCCGCGTGCGCCCCGAAGCAACGTCGTGTCCGCTTTGTGGATTAACGGCGAACGAAGTTCGGGGATCAGTCGCTGAAACCCCTAGGTTTCATCTGGGGGCGGAGTGATGTGGCGCGGCAGGATTCGCAGCATTCGAAATTTATTTCGAATGTTGCGAGTGCGAGCGAATAGATGGCGCGGATCTATCCACTTTGCGTAGCACGCCAAGGGAGTGGAAGATCGCAGTAATTATGTTTTTCAGACATGTCACTAATTTTTAATATTAAGTTTGGAATTGAAAAAAGAACACTGAAGTCTTTTTGATTTGGAAAAGAGAATTGGAGTTGAGTTCGCTGACTAGAATTGGAGTTGAGTTCGCTGATTAGAATTAGGACTAATAATATGTAAAACCATTAATATTAAATGTTCGCTTAAATATTTTAATAAAAATATAAGTAATGTTAATTACTTAAAATTCACTGAGCTACAAACTTGGCTCCCAGCTCTTCGTTTCCCAGACCAACCATTTCTGACTATTGCGCCCGCTCCCTTCCACACGATGCACTGGTGAGTTTTCCATGGAGAATACACAGAAATTAATAAAAAACAAGTCGGAATACCGGAAGCTCGCGCTTCGGATATAAAGGTTTTGTGTTCATCTTATCTAAGAAATTTCAACTAACATTTCTCTATCCGTATAGAACTACAAAACTACGAGACATACGTACATATTACAGCCGTAGATGTTACGTTCACCCTAAACAAACAAACTGTCTATTTTCGAATACTGTACACATATAGGCACGTATATAGATTGATCGTACCCATATTTCCGATTTACTTCTTATATCTATCTGAATTAGGCACTACCCGCGAAGTCCATTAGCACGCATATATTATATACCTACACGTCCCGTTGGAATAATTGATATTCACATACAAATGACTTAAAATCTAAAACAAAATAATCCTTTTCCACCCAATTCATTCGTGGTGGTATTGACGAATTGATATATGATGATGACGTCATGCAGGTTGTAGAGTGCACGAAATTCACAAAAAATTGTAAAGTTTTACCCCCTATAACTTTGTTAATAATTGTTTGATTTTCTTCAAACTTGACCAAATTGTGCATTATGTTCTTCTTTATACGCATGCCAAATTTTGTACTTCTGGGATGAAGATAAGGGGGGTGTCGGGTAAATTTCTAAAATGTGGAAATATACTATTATTAACTTTATTTGTGCAGATATCGGAACCGGATATATTTTGAGGCCTAGATTTCGTAGAGATGCACTACTGCGATTTTTTTTCAGATTTTTCGGTTGGATAGGTTCTGAGAACGAGACCTGTTACACTTTTTGGGGGTCATATTTTGAGCCGTCACTCCCCTATGTTTCACCCAACATCAAATATTGAACCAGTTTCGAAAAGTACTAACTAAGACCTTTCATTTGATACCCCACATGGCTACATTCTGTGAAAAAAAAATTTGCACCCTCCTTTCACATGTATGAGAAGCCCCCCCTTAAACTTAACACAAAATGGCGTCAGTTGCTGCATGTAAAGGGAACGGCAGATTACATACTCCTACCAATTTTCGTGACGATTGGTCCAGCCGTTTCCGAATAAATCGGCTGTGACAGACAGACAGACAGACAGACAGACAGACAGACGGACAGACAGACAGACAGACAGACAGACAGACAGACAGACAGACAGACAGACGGACAGACAGACATCGAATCGATTCTAATAAGGTTTTGTTTCACACAAAACCTTAAAAACGACAAAACAACAGGGAAGGAGGAAGAGCTGAGTGTGTTTGGGCATTGCACCAAAATGCGTCATTCACGGGAGCGATCAGCGAAAGAGGCAGCGAGGAATGACATACACAATGTGACACCGGGGCGCCCTCTTATCAAGTAGCGTGACTGACCGCGCGAAGATGACAACTCCAATACATTGTAGTGCCGCTGTTCCGAAAAGAAGCCCAGTCAGAATCGCTAGTCCTGAGCAGGTGGATTCAAACACAAAACGAGTGCAAGTGTAGTCGACGGTGCTAGTTAGAATCAAAGAGGAAAGGCCTATCAGGAAATGCACAGCAGTGGTGAAGCGTATGCGATCGGCAACGTTCCTCCAGAGGAACGTCAGCAAAGACGTCAAAAACGGGCTGATGGAACTGGAGAACTATTGGATCGGATCTCCTTCTATAGGCGAACGTGGAGAGTAACGGAAGACGATTGAAAAGCTCTGCTCATTAAGCCAACGGAAAGTAAGACATTTGCGGAAGTCCTTATTGAATCACACATACTGCGGGCTCGGGACGGTGTCCATTGTTCAGGGCGGAATTGGGAAGGACTATGGTGCGAATGGCATGATCCGCATTTTACGAATTAACATGCACCGGAGTGCAACCGCTCACCAGTTACTAGCACAATTCGCTGCGGAAGTAACTGCCGGTCTAGTGCTAATTAGCGAGCAATCCCGGAACACGGACCCGTCCTAATGGCATCTCGACTTATTGGGCACCGTTGCCATCTGAAATCGGGACGACGTTCGATTTCGTGTTCTTGCCGGAGGCCGAGGGAACCGGTTTGTCTGATCCGGTGTTTAGGGATAACGTTTTTTAGCGTTTACCTGAAGCCGAACGAGACGATGCCGGACTTTCGGCCGGGCTTGGTGCTTTAGAGGGCGCCGTTTCGAGCACGAAAAAAACGAATCTTGGTAAGCGGTAATTTAAATGCCAGGGCCCTTGAATGGCGCATGCCTCAGTCAGACTCCAGCGGAAAACGGATTCTGGAAATGACGGCGAGAACCGGGCTCGCAGTATTAAACACCGAATCCACGTCAACGTTTTGGGACCCAGGCTGTTACGGAAGCATTCCTGACATCACTTTTACGTCGGAATCTCTGGCATAATCGGTGGACGGGTGGCCAGTCCTAGCACCAACCTGGCCGTCCCTCTGCCTGCGGAATGTTGAGAGGGTGAACATCGGGAAGTTCGTAGCAGCTCTTGGAGCAGGCAAAGCCACGCTGGAGAGCGTGTTGTGGCTCTTCTTTTTATATTATCCTGCGCCAGAAGGTTCAAACGGACTTCCACTTGCAAGTTGCTTCAAATAAGACAATAAAAGTATTTCAATTTATAGTCAACCTCTAAGTAACTTTCACTCCGGATGTTTGCATTTAGAGTAATTTCCAGTTGAGCGCGTTAGTTAGCAAAACAGAAAATGAAATCAGTGGGAAATCCATTCAGCTAAAAGAACACGAATAAAACGTGAGAATGCGAGTAGCGTGCAGACCACAACTGATTTGGAAGCGTCTCAATAGCTCAGGATGAACTGCGAAAACCAAATTCAATTTTTGTTCTTTTTTTTAATCTTGCCTTTAATTTAATTTAATATTTTTAGCCTTTTTTAGGATTTACATAAGTTTAATTAAAACAAAGCACCGAAACCGATCAAGAAGACACGTCTGCTTACACCGCCGCGGTTGGAACACAAGAGACCGACTTATTTCCATGCGGTCCTTACTGTCCCAACCAACGGCATATTTTTCGCCGCTAATTCTCCACTCCCCCGGTGCGTTCGGAAAATTAGTGAGTGGAGAGTTCGCCATCTACCCGTCCGCATCCGCAACATTCGAAATAAATTTCGAATGCCGCAGATTCTGCCGCGCCACAAGCGCTCTGGGGGGTGGTAGGGTCGAAGCTGACACCGTAGTAAATTCAATGGTGAACCTGGTACCGACGGCGTGTGAGGCTTCCATGCTCAGGAGGGGCCCCAGCCGCGACAAGCCTTCTATGTACTGGTGGACGGCAAAAATTGCCGACCTATGGAGGGAGTGTCATAAGCTCCGCTTTTTGGCACAACGTTTGCACGCCAACGAGAAAGCATGCTATATAACGGCACAG
Source organism: Hermetia illucens (assembly GCF_905115235.1). NCBI lineage: Eukaryota > Metazoa > Arthropoda > Insecta > Diptera > Stratiomyidae > Hermetia > Hermetia illucens. The sequence continues at coordinate 160,533,535 of NC_051850.1, forward strand.
TATAGATCAGCAAATCAGCAAGGGGAAAAGAGACCCGGAGTTCCCGTCTGCATACCGACCTCTATGTATCCTTGACACGGCCCGGAAAGTGTTCGAGAAGTTCATTAGGAGTAGACTCGCTAAGCGATCCACACTGCCGGGGACTTACCCCCAAAGCAATTCGGATTCAGAAGAGGGAGATCCACAGTGGATGTTGTTATGGAAGTCGTAGATGCGGTTCATCGAGCCCAGGCACACAGCCGCCCATCTCGACGGATAGTGCTCCTCGTAACGCTTGATGTCAGAAATGCATTCAATTCAAAACATAAGAGGTTAGATATTGTCTTCTATTTGTAGTTAAGTCTAAAATTGATAGACCAGTAGCTTACTCTAAACTACAATTGTATTTTATTATGGAGTAGTAATACAAAGCTTTGTACTGATGAAGGGAGTAAGTTGCTCCCGAAATATATATATATACATAATAAAATCAATTTGTGGTTTGGAGTAACTTTTTTCCTACTGGTCTATCAATTTTATGGACAGATATGCAAGGCACATTAGAGAATGCATTTCACGTACGAAGCTACCTCTTGCGGATATTGAGGGATTATCTGAAAAACCGCTCCCTGCTCTATGAGACGCTAGACGGATGGAAAGGAGGAGGATGGAAATCACATCGATAGTCTACTGAGACTCGATATGCCCGAAGAGTCGTGTTTAGTCGGTTATGCAGACGATGTTGCGGCACTTGTTGCGGGACGCACTGTTGAACAGACGCAAAGCAGACTTGGTATATTGATGCGACGGGTAAGCGGATGGATGACTACTCACGGGATAAGCTTCCTCGAGCAAATCAAGCAGCTGGGGTAGCGGCCTTGAGTCGACTAATGACAAATGTTAGGGGCCCTATATCTACTAGGAGACGCCTCCTTATGAGAGCAACGCAGCCACTAGTGCCAAGGAGCGCAAAACTATCTACCGCCATAAGGACGAGAACTTAGGAGAGGTGGTTGCCCGTGAAGAGTGTCAACGAACCCTTGCCGAGTGGCAACTCTCTTGGCAAAATGAGCCAAGGGGGAGATGGACTGCCCGGCTCATCGACAATTTAGACCCAGGTAGGGGTTGTGGTAGAGGCGTTTCTTTTCACGGACCTTTATTTCAAGCACTTTACAACTTTCTGCTAGAAGGCATCTTTCGCGGCATCAGGTCGACTTGCCCATAGCGCACACGCCGTGAAGAAACGACTAGTGCGATCAGCTGATATAATGGTGAACTTCATCAGTCGGTAAAGATCGCGTCTTTTGTCACAACCTTTCTCGTAGAGCGCATTGATATCTGAGCTTCTCCGAAGGGCTCTTGTGAATATTAAGCGTGCAGACACGTTTTTGGTTTTGCTCGAACTAATTTAAGGCCCAAACACAACAGCGAAGTGACTGCGTCCATCTGCAGTGTGAGAGCTGTCAAATGAAGTTCATTACACGGACTTCTATGAGGCAATATACAACAAGTCCGATGCGCAATACGGCATGCAGAAAAGTTCGGAAAATCGAACTTTTGCGAAGGCACTAATTGAATTGGTTGTATCAATTAAGAATGTCACTTGCATTATATCCGAAGCTCCGATTTATAAAAATTGAATTTAACCCGGAGGCAAGTGCACTCTTGGGGGCATCAATTGTATGATTTTGTTAACATAAAATAGGCATGCAGGTAAATTTTAAGTGCACAAATTCGCGGCATTGCAAATAATCTTCACGTTTATGCAAATGCTGGAAACCAGAACAAATGAAGTACACAAAAAAGAACAACACGCGCCTGGCAAAGCAAATGCTGGAACACTTTGTTTTCATAATGCGTCTGTGCCGATAATGGAAAAAAACGTTTTCAAACGTAAACACTATTTGGAAATCATAACTTCCGATTTTCCCTGTATGTCACAAATTATTTTACAGCCTGCAATTTCAGTTAATACATATTGGCCGACGCCGACAGTTGTCTGCTCGATTCTGCAAAGAAGAAATGGTTAAATCGCTCATTTAGCCGGTAGACCTGGAGAAAATTCAAGCTTTCACCTTTTACAACCTACATTGGATACATTTTCTTGGTCGGCCTGTCGCGGCACTTGTCACCAAGAGAGATCAGGTAGGATTCAGCATAGTGAAATAACTCCAACTAGACTTTATTTATCTCTTTCCCTGATGTCAGCATTTTATTTTTGTTTTACTAAGGATAGTACAAAATACGTTGCCTCAAACCTTATTCCTTTACCTGGGCTTGGGACAAACGTGCCATGTAAATAACGTGATGAAGTGATTATACTGGCAAGGCTGCCAGGTGTAAATAAAAATGGACCGCAATGGATGTTGTAAACTCTACTTTGGCAGCTCCTGCTCCAAGGGTGAGAAGACGCTGTTAGTGAATAACTTACCTAATTTTGCTTCTTATATAGAAATATTTTTCAAAATTTGAGATGCTAAATTCCCGATAAGAACTTTGTAATGATTGATTGACATTGACACTAATCTTAGGCATACCATTCCGAAAAGGACGTGCATCAAAGTTGACTACTTAGAAGCCCTCCCTTCTATGGAAAATAACGTCATGCTTTGGATTACTTTCTCAACTTCTCCTTTTCTAATATAAAATACAGCCCTCACGAGGATTTGTTCACCATTTAGTCTGTCATTAAACCTTCATAATTAATTATTGGGCGTACTCCAGACTGAAGTAGTCGAGACTTAAAAATGTACCCTGGGTAATTTTCAACTTAATTTGAACGAATCCCACCATACGTGTCAGGTCAAGCTTCCATTAACAAGTCAACCTGGTGGCCAGTAAGTACATAATTATTAGTTAAATGAACATACTATTATGTAAGCGTGTGCATTTAAAACAGGAGCCTCCCACTCAGAAATTCAACGGTTTAATGAACATTTTCTTCACAGTAAATTTTTAAGCAATAGGAAAGGATTTCCAGACTTTTTAAAAATTCATGTATTGGTAACGCTTCGGCTCCCATTTCAAACTAAAATCCTTTGTTGAACACTCAATTAATTGTTAAATAATGCACAATGAAATTCCTTAGAATGATTTAAAATTAATTGAGTGAAATCAATTAAAACTACCAAAAATGTTTAGCAAAATGTATTTTCCAGTGTAGAAATAAAAAGAGCAGACCGCTTTGTAACTAGGGATGAACCCGGTACATTTATTGCAGATATCGATATTCCGGAAGCCAGTTAAAAGTATAAAAGAGACATTTTTCCTTAAACGCCTCGACTAAGCTAATGACATTTGTTTACTCTCTCACCGGGTGACCTTAGCCAATTAGCTTCGAATTTGGAAAGAGAGGCAGGTAGAGTGGGGCTGGACATAAACCCGAACAAAATCAAGGTGCAGAGTCTGACAGGTTATAATACTCTCCTATCTGCATTATGGGCAGAGCATTGGAAACGTTGATCAATATACATATATATATATATCCAGGAAGCGTAGTTTCTGCTGATGGTTGTCCGACGCACTAACAGGGCTAGATCCGCTTTCGTGGAAATACAGTTATAAGTTACCTCGAGATCAAATTGAGACTATTCTGTGCGCGTGTCCTTTCTGGGTTGCTATACGGAAGTAGCACATGCAAAATGACCACTATGTAACTCAAAAGCTCCAAGCTTTCTTCAACACCTGTCTGTGTGGTACCATCGGAGTATGCTGGCTTGATATTGTTACAAACGAAGAACTTGATTAACACACAGGCTTTGCATTAACACGCAATGTCATCGGCAGACCGAAAATTAAGTCCACGGCTCCTCCGTTTTAAGCTAGCATCTGATTTTTCAAAAAAATAAACGATTCAAGATTTCATGCAGGGCAGAAGAAGCTCATCAGAGACTACCTCACCTCTGCCCTGGGAGCAGCTTAATCGAAGCGGATACCTGAAACAAAAAATTTAGTTCTACTTCAGCCGCCGTAAGCTTGAACCCTGCTAGGCGGTTTTTGAACTGAATATAATTCATACTCAAGTCGTATTTAAGAATGCACGGAAGGGGGCAAATAAAACCTTGTAGCCACTTCAGTATGGCGGAAAGCATCACGAACGTTACTACATCCAGAATAGGTCAACTAACCTTAACGCGAAAAGAAATTTCTGGTAACCTATGTCAAAAGAAAGCTTTTGAGCAAGCAACAGCGTGGTCTCCCACGTTTCTGCAACAGTGCAACCAACCTTAAGAAGGCTTAAAAATGGAGCGAACAAAGCTGGAAATGTAACGAAAAGACAGTGACCGGAGTCAGAGATACCATGCTTTTAAATCTACCTCTTAATAGATGGGGCTTAAACGTATCAGAGCAAAAACTGCAGTACCAACCACATCCCGAACGAAACAGTGGGCTACGTCTCACGAACAGCTAGTTGTTTGAAGGGGTATTAATCGATATAGCCGACCAAATGGTAGAATGGCGATGTAAAGGTGATGAAAGGGGGAATAAGTCGGAATACCAGACGCTGGATGCTGGGTTTTGTATTCATCTTATGGGAGGAACTTTCTATGCACACTTTCCTTTTAATAGATAGCTAAAAATTCAAAAATATTCCTTCATATATTCCTAAACAAACATTATCTATTACATTTATATATAGGCACCTACCATGAATATTTCCACTTTATTGCATCCACCAAGCAAAAGTGGAATAGCGCTGGTATTAAAGTAGATATACATCGATTAGGGTGGAACATAACCTGAAAAAAATTGTTGTGATTGGTCGGTTTCGATCACAGGCTGGACGTTGACGTTGCCTCGGGCCTCCACCCAAGGGCACACCGTGAATTAAACCAACTGCAGGTGGTATTTTGCTCTACTTTGTTTAACTCAAAACTCGAGGTTTAATTTAAAACTTGAGGCCCACATAGATTTTGCATAGGTGCATAACTGTGACTTTTTCAGATTGTTCGGTTGGATAGGTTCTGAGAACGAGAGCCGTTTCACTTTTCAGGGCACTCATTTTTAGTCCTCAATCCCCTGGGTTTCATCCAATGTCAGAAATACGATCATTTTCGGAAAGTACTAACTGAACCCTATCGTTTGATATCCCACATGACCATATTCTGGAAAAAGAAGAATTTGCTACCTCCACCCCTCCCCTTTCGCATATATAGCGAGGCCCAGTGCAAAATGATGCCACGCAAGACATACAGACCACATGTTCTCCACAAATTTCGTGACAATTGATTCAGTAAGTAAATAGAGTAAATCGCGTGTGACAGCCAGGCAGAGGACTTGTGAGGGATTGCCAGATCTCCCATCAGGTGCGACCCCGGTTGGCGGATTTGTGGCATACCTGTTGATGTGTTAATATGTATTCATGCACTTTTCTTTTCTGATTGTGCATGGGCTAGTGTTTGCTCATCACCGATGCGTCGCCGAAAATGACTATGACTAGGAAATAAAACCAACATGGAAGAAGAAAGGAGGGGGAAACTTAAGATGCAGGGGCTCGGTCGTCAATATTCCTCGACCGCAGTGCCACGGTGGTGAACACCTTGACCACCGCGGCATCTAATGCCACAAATGGTTACAGTTAAACAAGGAGGAGTTCAAGTGAAGCAAGACTTTGCCAAGAAAACCAATCACGAAGGCAAAAAATGATGTGAAATAATAAAAACTTGTTTTTATTAATTTATTAGTTTTGCAAATACCGATATTTCGGGAACTACTTGTTCCCTTCATCAGTGGAGGCAGTGCAGAATTTATTGTCGGCTGGAAAGGTTCGAATTGGATGGGGTGTCTGCCGCCTGCGAGAGTAGGTTCCAAAGAGGTGTTTCAAGTGCCTTATGTTTGGTCACTTCGCAAAACCATGCATCAGCGGTATTGATCGATCCGATCACAAGGTGTGAGGAGAAAAAGGACATATTGCCAAGGAGTGCAATAGGGACGCCAAATGCCTAATATCCGCAGGAAGGGAAAACCGGCATATTGCCGGAAGTGGTAAATGTCCGCAATTCAGGAAGGCGTTGACTACAGTGAAACAAGTCGGGAAACCGGAAGCTGAACGCTTCAGGTACGAAAGGTTTTGTATATTACTTAGTACCTACCACGTAATATATGCATATATTATGTGAAATTATCCACTTCCGGGTGATATTGACATTCATAGTCTTGAATTTGCAAAGAAGAAAGAACTTTGACGTATTATAACTTTGTTAGTAATAGTGCGATTTCCACCAAACTTGTAAAAATCATGCTCTATATTATAGCCTACATCACTGCAAAATTGTCTGGGGTCTACGATGAACTTAAGGGAGGGTTTGCAGCCAATTACTAAAAATTATAGTAATATATTATTATTAACTTTATTTGAACATATATCGGTAGGGAAGGTATTTCGGAGCCCAGGCACCATGTAGCGGCAGTCTCCTAAAATGTCAAAACTGAGACCGACTTCGAAAAATACTAACCGAAACTTTTAATTTGATACCCCACATGATTATATTTGATGAAAAAAAAAATTACACACTCCTTTTGCATGTAGGCTTAGTCATATAAAACTCAATCATTGGAGGGTCGCTCGTGATTCACTGGAGCAGAGAACCTCTGAACCACTAATGAAAATTGCCATCATAAATAAACTCTACAGAAACCGTGACGGTTGTGTATGGGTCGCCGACTCGACTGATGAAGCGGCGATATGGGCGTTCGGTGGCGAAGCTATACATTGCGCATGAGTCTGTCAGTCAATGGTTTCTTGTGGGCTGACTGGTCTGGTCGCGGCAGGTTACAAATGTATGCCCGCAATCCGTCTATAACATTTGGTTGGGACGGCCCAAATTCGCAACCTACAGATCACCTAACCAATTCTGATTTTCCCACTGTTAAGAATCTTCCCCGCACATTGCTCCGCAACTTTCACCACAGCGAGTGTTTGACGCCGCAAATTCGCAGAGATGGTACCAATTCGGACATCGGTTACCTCCGAAAATTCGTGCTGAATAGCCTCTTCTATTTGGTTCTTTTCTGTCAGGCAGGCACAGTTAATGTTTCAGAGAGCACGTGGATTCAAGGCTAGAAACAAAAACTTTTTCTTCTTCTTCTTTCCCAGTAACCCTTGACTGCTTCACAAAACCTTCATCTCTGGTCTTCGGGCCTGTTTCGAAGAGGACTTTACCACCCTTCGTTTTCCGAAAGGAAGACACTTCCGCTTCACTATCTCCGGACTTGATTCTATAACGGATTTCGCAGAGGTCTTGCATTACATCGGCTTAATAAGCAGAATTGGTGGTCTAGTCCTCCTTCGTTTCCTCGCCTTTTCTTTAAGCAGAGGTTTTGCAGATGGTGTAGCGTATTTTTGCCTTTTATCCCCCTTCACTTTCTCTTTTTGAGCCATGGAAAGTACCTGAGTGAAGTCTCCCTCAGATGTCCCTTTCTGCATTCGTCTTTTACCCAGGTCCCTCTGCAGCGGGCTGCCTGCGATCCTTTTGGTATCTGCAGTGTTTTCAAGAGGGGGGGGCGGCTGTCCCTGCTTTTCGCGCATCTTCTGTTACACTCCATGTATGCCTGTAGTACGAAATTCTGTCGTCTAGAGGAACGTCGGAGATGGCATGCGCTTCATAACCCCCGCGCATTTCTTGCTAAGCCTTTCCTCTTCGGCTTTCACAAGAATTGCAAATAGCGCTCCAGTTCGACTAATATTTGAAGCCATCTGGATAGTTTCAGTAGTTTCCACTGTGCTTCTTTCCGTGACAACAGTATTTCATGGGACGGTCTGGGTTGAAGACCCCGTCACACGTGCCGCATCACTCTGCGAGCCTTCTTCTCTGTTTTCGAATCAAGAAATTTCGTCAGATATTTCAGCTCTTGCTGCGCCCTTCGCTGGGGTTGGGGCGAGCATCGCACTTTCGCGCTGCGTACAAATGCAGCCTACTAATCTCCTTATTTATATTTTCTTTTTTCGCCATTTAAGTTGTTACCGGCCCATCGTCTGCAAGAGAGCGGGCCACAATAGTCAGGATCGGGAATACCCTCGGGGACAAAGGCCTACCCCAATTCCCTGAGGCCCGACACAAGCTAAGCTGATCCCGGATCTCACGGACAAATCAGCGCACGTTCAACTAGGGTGCCGAAGGTGGTTGCTCATGATACACACCACAACTACCACCTTCACAGAGCTAGGATCACATCACTCCATAAGTTCGGAGGACGTCCCATGTGTCCCAGCGTGTTTCGGTGATTCCCAGTTCGCTCTTCATCGACAAGCTTTCTCGAGCCTATTATCTGGGATGCAGGTATTATGTCAACTAGGGGGTCAGAACTACTTGCTAGGGTACCTAGAGGATACTACCCCTCCTCCCGTATCGTAAGCGACATAATTAAAAATCGTTAACGACCTCTAACAGGGTCACTCGCTCGAGTCGCCTCTTACGACATGCAGGGAATACCTTAGAAACAACCAACCCCTAACTCACAGGAGAGTCACTTGGTCAGTAGGGCAGCAACTTCCCGCTTTGAAAGTTATACAATTATTACTTAATCATTATTGACATATAGATGTCAATTCTCTATTTAAATCCGTGTTACCTTACCAATAATTTAGTAGCTAAAGTACCGAAGAAGGGAGTAAGTGGCTCCCGAAATAGGAAATACAAAACTTTCTAGGAAGAAAAATTACCTGTTTATATTACTGAATTATTCAATCTATTATGTTTCCGCCTACAGTGTATATGTGGACATGTGTGTATGAACACCAAACTGATTCATACTCCCCAGTTCAACCTACAGAATCATCGATTAAAATGTAAGAACTGTTGTTAAGAGTTCGAGCAGTTTCAGTAACAAGTCAACTTGGAACCTGTAATTTTATGATTATGAAATGAATGTTATTACGTAGACGTATGTCACTCTATAAATTTTATATCAATCGCAGAGCGGTGGGAACAGAAGTTAGTCCATCACATGTTCACTATTCGTCCTTTCGAAGCAGCTTCGCAGGATTGAGAAACTTGTTTTATGGAAAGGATGTCGGAAAGTACAACCGTTTCAGTATCTGGAATAAATCCTGTCCGCTCCCTAGAATTGAATGTGTTTGTTGCACAAATTTTCGGTGTTCCAGTCTTTTTTCGAGAAACTCATCTTTATACACGAATCCTAGTATGTCTTTACTGCTTGGTTTCCTTTATTTTGTTTAACGGTTACTACTTCTACTGTGAAATGCTTGACCTAAGTTATTGCAATTCATTCAACGATATCGTGCAAAATCTGAGTCTATCTGTAACTCATCTTAGTGGTACTGTGAAAGTAAAGATTTTTTTGAGTTTGCAGTGAGATACTATTATAGTTTATGGATTTCTATCTTCTTTAGGTCTTGAACGTGCTATTCAGAATACGGAAGCTGCAAGCTGTCCTGGAAGAAGTTAGAGGTTTACCTTCACGTTATGTTAAAAAGGAAGAACAGGTATTTGAAAATAATATCTTTTGACAACACTTTAATCATATTCAAGCATTTCAGCATGCGATTTTCCGGACCAGTGAGATAAAAAATAAATTGATTGTGATAGTTTACTCCTCGACTGTAACCTGTACTTGTTTAGCTGCGCTTTTTGCGATGATCAAAGGTGAAAATGGCAACAATAAGGCATTGGCATAAACCGCAGATTAATTTAACAATCTGAAAACTCTTTTTCGCTTAATTCAAAATTTCAAATCATTTTCCTTGGATTGCTTACTCGTAATCCTTGGAATTTGCGAATTTGAATCAAACACACTTTCCGCCCGAGCAACAGAAACATTTCCTAGTGCCAATACCTGTATCAATCTATATCTTTAATTATAGTAATCTATTAACATTTCTAAAAGACTTCAGAGTGAATTGTATCGAAAGAAAAGTATCTCAAGAATTATCTTTTTGGGTGAAAAATGTTCAAGGAATTTGTCAAAATGTTTAAACTGAAGCTGCTGGAACTAATAGAGTTCTCAAGAAAAATCAAGTCTACCTGACTTCATTAGAATTTATTTCGTTTCAGAGCCAACTATGGGAGGAAGGAAGTTCCCATTTCGCGCTCACCTACCAGACTCTCTGCCAATGAGTGTCCGCATCCTTTATTGGTGGTTTGCAGTTTTCATCCTGGGAATCCAAATCGTTGCGATCGACAGCATCAATATTTTGTTGGTGAATCAGATCCAGTCTCACTTGAAGTTCCTTACCATAAACTTCTCCGATTTGACATCCTCTGCTATCTTACAAAAGGATGCCTGTAGCAAATTGGCAGAGTGCTTAGAATACCACCAACTTATTTTACGGTAAATTGTTATCTGGCAATAAATCTGTATCTCTTAATTATGGAATCCATTTTTAGGATTCGAGATGACATCGAGAATCTGTTCAAGTATCCGATCCTGTTTCAATTCTTCGTTTCCCTTCTTGTAATCGTTGTAACAGGTTTTCAGGCAATTGTTTTACCCGCAGCGGAGGGAGGATTACTGATATATTTCTACTGCAGTGGAGTATTCTTTCAACTGTTTTCAATTTGTTGGTTCACCAATCAAGTGATGGAAGAGGTAATATGTCTGGTTCTAAAGTACTCTCAAAGCAAGTTATTGAATACGACAGCTTTCCTATTGACTTATTTTGGTGGCGCCGGGAGAATCCAATTGCCTTCGTCCTTTTGTTTTTTACTTCCTTTCGCATAAAATTCTTGCCTCCATTTTTAACATCATCGTCATTAACGGCTCATCAACCGGGCCCCGACCTAAGCCTGCTCTAACAAAACAGCCCACTTTTGCGTCGGTGTCCATCAATTCCATGAATCTAGCAGCTGCCAAATATCCTTACTTTACCCCTGTGTTTTCTAGCCTTCAAAATTAAGAATCCCCCTTCTATTTAGGATGAGTTTCACGAGGAGGACAATAAAACCGTCAGGAAACTAAAAGCTGAACGCCTCAGGTATGAAAGGTTTTGTATATTTCTGATATAGTATATTTGAACGGACATTTGTCCCATTGTACCTAGTTCGTAATGTATAAGCATATACTATGTCGGACTATTCATTTTAGCAATAGAATCCGTATAGTGACAGCCTTGTGATTTTTCAGATTTTTCTGTCCCTTTGCATCAATTATCGGAAAAGATTTAGATAGTACTAGTCGAGAGCTTTCATTGAATACCCCGCATGACTATATTCAGGAAATATTTTTGAATGGCATGTGTGAGAACCCCCTTTTACACTCAAAGTGAAAAAATGTTACACACTGCATGTGTTGGCGTTAACACTTCTACCATCCCACCAAATCCCAAGTATCCCAATCATAGACCTGACCATTGTCAGTCCTGCACTGACACATGTGCTGGCACGTTAGCCAGGACTATACCCAATGCGATCACCAGGCAATTATCTTCAAGGTATGGAGACAGGCACAATATAGGGAAACAGGATACCCAAAATCGGGAAGGAAATTAGGCTGGTCTACAAAAGCATTGAATGAACAAACTTTCATTTGACACCATGCATCTCCAAAACATATAACCCATCCATACCTAGAAGATACACGTTCCCCAGTAGTGGTGGTATAGTAAACTAGCCATTCGTCGAAGAACCTGCCCCCGAGCAAGGTAGGTAGGTAGGTATCAGTGGCCGCTACGAAGAGCCCAATTAGCGCTTTGGTGCGCCGTTTTAATGCCACAAAATTCTAAGACCGTGACTGTTGTTATGGGGCCAGGGAAGCAGAGTCCAGCCGGCTCGTAGCATTCACGAAGGAAATCAGCTCTCCCACCCTGCAGCTAGAAATCTCACTGAGGTCCCCAAAGAATGGTTTACCCAGTGTCCGCAACCTGACTCTAGCCAGAGCCGGGCAATCGCAGAGAAAGTGCATGAGGGTTTCCCTTCCTTCTTCGCAGCTTCGGCAATGCGAGTTGTAGGGTATGCCGAGCCTAGCGGCATGGTCCCCTATGGGCCAGTGCCCCGTGCAGACCGCCGTAATCTTGAATTCATTTGCACGCGTCTGGTACAGGAGCTCTCGTGATCGGGCTATGTTATAAGCAGGCCAAATTCTCCTTGACTTGGCACAGCTTGTAAGCCTTCGCCATCTTAAGCCCGTGGCTGCTAGGTAGTGCGAGTAGACTCCACCCGCGACAGCCGCCAGCGGAACACTGACTGTATTCCCCGAGGGACTGCCAAGAGCAGAGCCTTGCCTGGCCAATTCGTCAGCCCGCTCATTCCCCTCTATGTTCCTATGCCCGGGAACCCAGAGGAGAGTCACCTTGAGCGTGCCGCCCAGATGGTTGAGCGTGTCTCTGCACTGCCCCACCAGCCGACAAGATGTCGTTGTTGAGTACAAGGCCTTGTTGGGCGCTTGGCTGTCAGAATGGCTATGTTACGCTTGGGGCTCGAATCACGCTCCAGCCATCGACAGACTTCCACTATCGCCAGTACTTCCGCCTGGAATACACTGGTGAAACCTGGGAGACCATACGACTTGGATACACTGTATGTATTCGAGAAAACCCCCGCGCCGACTCAATAGGCCATCTTTGATCCGTCCGTAAAGAATACCGTATCATAGTCTTGCAACACGCCGTCGGTCTTCCACTTTGCCTTAGTTGGAAGGTCCACAGCAAAGTTTCTCGTGAAGTTCAGCTTGTGTGTGACATAGTCCGTGGGGGATCCCCAGATTTCTGGAGGTATTTCATCTAGAATGTTGCTGTGGCGGTAGGACTTCGCTGTCCAGCATCCGGACTCACGTAGTCTGACGGCACTGCACGCTGAAACATATTTGATGTGGAGGTCTAGGGGGAGGAGATGCAGGAGTACATTGAAACCATCTGCCGGGCAGGACTGCAGAGCCCCCGTAGCACCTGCACACGCGGTTCTTTGAATCCTATTAAGCTTCGTTCTATTGTATTTCTTCTTCAAAGCCTGCCACCATACAATAGAGCCGTACGTCAAGATCGGACGCACTACAGCGGTGTACATCCAGAGGACCATCCGCGGCAAAGGTTCTCTTATAGGCATAGAAGGCTATACAGGCCTTCTTAACCCTCAGTTCTATATTCAACCTCCAATTTAGCTTATATCCAGTATTACATCCAGATACTTTACATTAGAGGAAAGAACCAATCTTTGCTCATTCAGCCGTGGTATATGAAATTCAGGTATCTTTGTCTTGGTGGTGAATAGCATCAGTTGCGTTTTGGTTGGGTTCATGCTGAGTTCGCATCTTGCGGCCCACAGGCACACCTTTCGCAACGCTCCTTCCATGATGTCGCTCATAATGGACAGAAACATCACTGATACTAATATCACCAAGTCGTCGGCATACGCCACCAGCTTCACCCGGCTGCTGTCCAATGTACGTAAAATTTTGTCCATTACTATTAACCAGAGCACCGATGAGATGGCGCCACCCTGGGGCGTGCCTCTGTTTACAGCTCTGGTCAAGTGGTTGCCTCCCAGATCCAACTGAATTATCCTGGTACTCAGCATGGATATAATCCAATGCGTAAAATACCCGTCCAATCCAATATCGGTCAAGGCTTCCTTGATGGCGTTGGTACTGACGTTGTTGAAAGCTCCCTCTATATCTAAGAAGGCAGCAAGGGTATACTGCTTGTACTGCAGCGACCGCGCAACCATGCCAATTACCTCGTGGAGGGCGGTTTCTGTGGATTTTCCTTTGAGGTAGGCATGCTGTGACTTAGAGAAATGCGTTCTCTCCATAATCCTCCTTAAGTGAATGTCCAGGACGCGTTCTAGGGTCTTCAGCACGAAAGAAGTCAAGCTGATTGGTCGAAAGTCCTTCGCGGACTCATGACCGCGCCTGCCCGACTGCGGTACGTATCCTAAAGTGATGCAACTCCGGTAAATCTCAACAAACCACGGCTCAACCGAGCAAGACGAACGGCCCAGAGGGATGTAAGTAAGATCAATAAAGTGCAAAAAGAATATGCATGTAAGGAAGTCCGCATTAATCTTAAGCTAGCTGTGCGAAGCAAAATAGAATACTGTAAGGAGCTCTGCTCTGAGGTGGAAGTTGTGGAACATAGAGTACGATGGAGTTAACAACCCCGTCTGCAAATCTACGTACCTACAGCCGTATCTCGGCCATTCCACCCACCATTGCGGCCTTTCAATCTGCCACCTGCATAATACTAAATACTACTCTAATCTAAGTAGCTGCCGACAGTAGAAATGAGATAATTGAATATTAATCGTCGCCCGGCACATCCGACCAGGGTCATCTATCATCAAAATTTGCTGATTCTACATCTTCAAGTCTTCTCTGCTTGGTGTAAAGGGTCACTTAAAGGGATGCAAATTTTCAAGGAAGACAAACTGCAAATTTTGAAAATATTTACTGCTACCGAAACGTCTCCAACGGCTCGGATAGGGGATGACCTCATGACTACGAACTTTGGCTATCGAAAACGTGCCATGACTGTTTTCTGGAAAGTGCGCACGCTTTCTCTAACCCGGGAATTCCACCGATAAAAGCTGGACGTTTTGGACTCAAGCGAAATAAGATTTTGGGACCCCGGAGGGTACATCTTTCCCTCTTGCAATCCGATTTTATACTCTGAAAGCTGAGTGGTAGCAGACGCGAATCCGGTGTCGGGTTGTTTCTGACAAATTACCGCAAGGCACGGTCTCTTGGCCTGGCAACCGGTTTTTGACAGAATTCTGATTGTGAGATTCCGGTCCAGGTTAAGAAACATCACAATTTTGCACCAACGGAGACTTCCGGAATAGAAGATAGAGAAGGATGCTTTCTTTCAGGAGAGGCTTTCTAAAAGCGAAATCGTGGTGGGTGATCTGAATGCTAAGATAGGCTCCGACAACACTTTGCTTGGACATGTAATGGGGAAACACAGTCTTGGCGATCGTAACGATATTGGTGGGGGGTTCATAGATTTCTGCAACTTTCCCCGCCTCATCATTGCTGGCACATTGTTCGAGGACAGTTAGCGTACCATACATATACGGACTGATCCCCCAAGCAGAAAAAAAAATTCATTTCGGTCATGACTCTACTCAAAAACGAAAACAAGCCGCTGGGTATAACAGTCTTCACGCCGAATTATTTATAGCTGCACCTGTAATTATTGCTACTTTCACACTGAATCCGTGACCTTTCCAAGAGAATGGATTCCAGAGAAGGGGACCCGTTTCGAGTGCGACAATTGAAGGGGAACCTGCGCGCTTTCAGCCAACAAAAGAACTAATTTAATTCATCAAAAGAGCTAATGTAATCCTAGAAAACATCAAAGAATATCTCAAAACTTGAACAGAGAGCAAGCCCGTTTGCGCTCGAGATCCTCTTACACTGACCACATCAACACCCTGCGGATCATTTTGGAACAGTGTGCGGAATTTAAATCTTCGCTGCACCGGTTCAATGATTTCGAGAGAGCTTTCAGTAGCGCAAAGAGAGAGTGTATCTGGCATACTCTATGCAGGAGGGGCATTCCAGAGCAACTAATGGCTATATGCAGAGCGATATATAATGACGCAAACTGTCACATGCTGCCCTGAGTTATAACCTCAGAGGCCAGGGTTGCATCTTGGGACCGGTATTATTTCTTCTTGTAATCGATGACGTTACTCATGTTGCCTCTTCCGGAGGATGTGGAGAAATTCAATGGGCTTTGACATCTTTCCTCAAACACCACGGTACGCTGTTCACATCCATTTAGTCACTCAATGCGTCATGGACCCATCGAAAGCATTAATCAATTTGTATATCTAGGAAGCGTGGCTTATGCTGACAATGGCGACCGAACACAATTATCTCAACACCAAGATCAAGTTGAGAGTGTTCCGTGGTAGAGTCCTTTCTGTGTTGCTATATGCGAGTAGCATGTGGAAGGTGACCACCACTGTCACACGAAATCTCCATTCCTTTGCCAAAACCTGTCTGCATCGTATCCTCCAAGTGCGCTAACCTCATACTATTTCAAACGAAGAAATTAGTCGGCACAGAGGCCTGTTACCGGTACACGAAGTGAAAAAGGCGGAAGTGACATTGGATAAATCACACATTAAGGACAGGTGACAATGGCATTGCCGGCTATGACATGCAGTAGAAACCACTATTCCAAGATGGCTTACGAGTGTGCCGCTCCAAGAACACTTGGCGCAAAACGGTAGAGGAGGAATTCGGGCATTCCAGCACCAGTTAAAGCGCATTTCGGCGAACCGCGACCGATGCCTCGAAGAGACTGTTGTACCGTAAAGAATTCTTCTGTCTCATAAAACGCTACATATTTTATGCAACATCTGTTAGAGGTTTCGATGTCAATGTCCGACAAAAGCATATGTCAATGTTTTGCTGCACTCGAGTTATATTCGACATGGATTCCCACTCTCTGTTTTTCAAGTTCAAAGGAGGTAATTTACTATCTGAAATGAAGTCATTGTTCAGAGCATTGTTTTCAAAAAAAAAATTGACGAAGAGAATGCACTTGAACAAATGAGCGAAGTGCGACCCGCCCTTCCTCCGTGATGTCCTGAGAAGTAACCCTCAACTTCAGGTTTTTGTTTGGAGTAACTACTCTTCTTTATCTAACCGGAAGTAACATCCTCTTTCGTTTTGAAAGAACAAGCTGTTGTGTGTCCTTTGCAAGTATCAAAAAACTCCGGAAACCATAATTTTGGATACGTGTACTATATGTTAACTATGGCAGCTGCAACATAGATCAGAATATGATCCTCTGGTGCTGTAGGTTCCCAAGCCAAACTATCACTCAAAATTCTTTCATTGGCAGTAACGCTGTCGGCAGTTGCCAGAGTCAACTTTAACGTTAGGATATTTGGCTTAGTCTGCCCTCTTTGTGAATGGGAGTTAGAGTACGGTCAAGGCCCCATTATATTATAGATTGGAATGTCGACCTAATTTCTATGCTTCTCCTAACAACTTGGTTCTTGTGGTGCCTTATAGATGAAGTGCTCGAAATATTTCTTTAATCAGTCCGGCCTTGCTGAAAAGGCATGCATGGTTTGGTGGACAAATTTCTGTTCAGGAATGTTACTTAGTTTGACTTTTGTGATCTTATTATCCACTTGGGCTAAAGTCAGATACTTTCGGTGTCGGCCAAAAATAGAATGCTTAGCTTTTGCCATCCAATTAGGACTAGGTGTTTCCCAAAATCATCTGGAGCTGTAGTTACTATAGTTGCCAAGTTACTCATTAGGAAGGCAACACGAATAAGGGAAACCAGTTACTGAAAACTCCAGTTACTGAAAATTCAGTACTCAAACATTGATTTCTTTCAAATATTTGTAGAATAAACTTCTAGTTCAGGCTGGTTACGATACCGCATGGTTTGAATATGGGGACCGATACTGCAAGATGCTACTCATATTCATGATTAACGCTCAGAAACCACTTACGTTTACGATTGGAGGATTTTCCGGCCTTTCTTTGAATACATTTTCAGGAGTAAGTTGAAAATAAATTTACAGAACAATCAACTTGAAGATGAATAAACAATTTTTCATTTCAGGTGTTAAGCCGCTCTTATTCCTATATAGCTGTGTTACGACAAGTGTATGCATAGTAATCAGCTTCGATGGAGGTCCTTGCAGGATTGAAATGGCATTTATAGTTCACGAGCAAATAAATTTGATTGCTTGTAACAATCTGGTATTTGCAATGGAGAAAAAACCAACTAAAGACACTTAAAATGCAAATATGTATCTATCAAGAAATAATAGCACAGTTTCACAACCTGCAACCCTTATTTTACCAATAATTAGCATTAAATGTCATTCTAGTGATAAAGGCAATTTGACAAATAACAAATTGGAAACCGGAAGCTCTGCGCTTTAAGTATGAAAGGTTTCGTGGAGTTTTTATGTAAGAATCTTTGGGCGTTTGATGAACTAATTTATCCAAAGTTTGCAGTGGGTATGTATTAAACAGTTTTAGTTAATTTAAGGCCTTTTTGAAGGCCCATTCTACTATCCCCTAGCCCTTTCAATGGCCTCCTGTCTGTCAAGTTTGCATGGTTTTATGAATCGCAAAACATTTTGCTGAGGCAGAGAGTGCGCAGCTTTTTCGTTGAAGTTAACCTTACCCACGTATTTACACATGTCCGAGGTCTGAAAAGGCCAGGCAGCTGCATATGAGGTGCCGGCCTGACTCGTTCTGTTCACAGATGTCTGTATATAGCCAAAATAACCACCCTAATTTCTTCCATCGGGCGTGGCTTTCATGTCTCACTTCTTAAAGGACAATAAAAATATTGCTGCGGGGCCTTTAACCCCGTGTTCTTGCGTGAAGATTTTCCACTTGATGGCGCGATGCCATCAGTTTTATTGCAAACATTCTTCTACTTCCGAGAGTTTCGGCTAGTTCTGTCCTCTGGTTTTCCAAAAAAAAAAGTCCGATTCGTCTTCCACCCTAAAAGACTCGTGGCCAGTTGAGGCGAGGAGATCATCCAATGAATCTACTGTCGTAAAAGTCTCCAAGTCAGTTGACTACGCTGAGGAGGATCCAACTTTGGATTAAATTCAAGCCACCAAATTCTGAATGCACTAACTTACCAATAATTATTACGACTAGATCGCCCGTAAATACTTATCCGTGTAGATATCTCTTAAGAAATCCTGCATCAATGGATCTCCGTCTTACTAATAAATGAATTTTTCTTGACTCCATCTTGTGGAGAACTGATTATTCGCGGATCGATTTCATGTTGTTTTCCAGCGTCATAAGTCACCAGGAATTATGAGCCAATCGTTCGTGCTTTTGTCGTTTAGGTTTAGCCATTACATTTTCCGGTATACACATGACGCCTTAAATCAATGATTGATGCCTCTCCAGTGCTTACAACCGGCAGGAGTTTCCTCCGAAGCTATTCGCACTGCTGACTATCGTGCGATAGCCCTAACCGTCGCTTCGACAGCTTTAGCTTTTGCTGAACTTTTGGTTGAGGAATTGGGTCCATTAACGACCGCTGCGGCACTGGTTTGTCCTTAGCTGCAGATTCCCCGGACGATCCTTTCCTCTACCTTGTTGTAACCCGAATTTGGCCGGAGGCGGTTTGTACAAAGGCTGAGGATTACCTATAAGTAAGGTTTAGTCTTTACAGGTGGTGCCGACTGGAAGTTGAGACCAAGAGTGCTGACAGAAAGAGCAGATCTCAGCTCACTTCCAATTAAGTGAGTGAAGAATCTACCTCTCAGGTTCTTTATCGATGGGATCAAGGCTACCTCATACAGGGCATACGTCATGATGAAAAGTTAAGTTTTATTTTTTGGATGACATTGTGGGTTTTATCATAATTGTCTGCCATGTATTTTGCTTTATTGAGGAACGTAATTCGATCCCGACAGAGCCCCGGAGGGGATTCAGCTAATATCCAGAGTTCAGCGTTCGAAGCCACATCTTAACCCCTGTGACCTGTCAGACTTTGACATGTGGTTTTGATTACCGCTTACGACTTTGACATGTGGTCTTGATTACACTACGACAAACTGAATAATCATCAAGGGAAGCCATAAACCCCAGGCCACACCTTATAGGCGTGTTCAAAATATATATATTCAACTTCGTACTCATATCCGAACTCGACCGATAATCCTGGCGGTGATCAAGCAAACATTATTCTGAGTAAATTCTTAGCCAAGACCAAGGGTAATTCTTGTTGGAGACAATAACACAATAACGCTTATCAAAATGGAATGATGCAACGACACTCATATTTCTTTCAACAAGAAGCTAAGCCATGAATCACTGTTTATTTTAGTGTGGATGAAGCAGACGATAAGTACCAACTTTTATCAACAACGAAAGAATTCAAGAGGAAACTTGTTCCAGAGCAAAACTGTGAAGCGGAATGAATCATGAAACCAGAATGTTGATCCCGAATTGTATGAATTTCATTTGCAAACTATTTAACCTTCAATTAAATTCACTTTTTCTCTGATCCTATTATCGTAACTAAGGTTATAGTGAAAAAGTATTGACGTAGTCCACTTTCATTAGAATAGGAATGGACACTACTGCAAGCCTTTAAAAAATAAGGTGAATTGCCGAGAGCAGAACAATTAAGTGACCTTATTTGCAAATAATAGACAGTTTCAACCTAAACCACTGAAGAGTTAAGTGTAGCAATACGTCGCCTTAGAATATATGACCCCATTAGTGGCTGCAATTAGCTGGTAAACAAAGGCGCGAAAGTCTTGGTCTTCCCCATCTCCAAACCCAACAAACAATTTCCTCAGTAACTAAAATTAGCGGCAGCAAACTTCATCCCGATCACAACTTACGACTACAGGCAAGGTTTTGCGTAGGACCTTTTCCTGGCGCTTCATTTTGGCAGACATCAGTGTCCCCAAAGTAGGAGCAAACTTCCTGTGCCACTATCGGCTACTAGATATGTAGCATCGGTCGGTCGTTACTCTTTCTATTGTCTCATGTAGTGTCTCACAGCCAGTTAAGGATGATGTCCTGCATCACGTTAACACTATAGACGCCTGAATGCTCAGACGATTCTTGACCGGTACCCCCATTCCACTCATCCAAGACATTGCGCATTTCGCTGACTGCCGTGTTTTTCATTTTTCAATACCTTCTTTAAAATAGTCTAATATTCAACGTTGACAAATCCAATGGTGGATTTCCCCAGTAATAGGTGAAATTTTTAGGCCATTTTATCACCCCTCACGGCATTCAACCTAACTCAGACAAGGTGCAAGCAATCACGAGCTTTCCACTCCAAAAGAAACCACCAGGCAAGAGCCGGTAAATACTATTTTTCTAGCATTCCTTCGCCAAGATGCTCCTCTAGCCGTGTCGACGCCCCAGCCACCACAGTAGGCGCTGCCTACTGGGTTGCTTCTCAAAACAGTTGAATCTCTGTCAGAAGAATTACAGAGACATTTTCGAGCGTCGATGGCAAACCCAAGAGACTGAAGCCTCTCTTCCAGGAAGAAGACGGCACTGGAAGCAAGCGAGCAATATCGGGAGTAACTGGAGTTACAATATTATTAGCGAAAATGTCACCGAATATAAGCGGCCCAGGATAAAACTGTTGGCCTCATATCTCCAGAGTTGTTAGTTCAATTTTGCTTCATTCAAGGAAAAAGATTGCATGCCCATACCGATTAAGAGCATTGGGACAACGCCTTTACGACCCAACATACGCTACCCTGAATCCCACCCCTACCATCGACAGTTGGCACGAACTGAAGCAATACTCGAAAAGCACTTAAACTATGCTGGATTTACAGAATTATCCCAGATGTCAGATGTCAGATGACAAAGTGTTAGCTACAATCTAAAACAATTTCTAAATTGACATGCAGAGTACCCCACATATCTTTACCGCTTTGGTCATGACAACACCCGCATTGCCAACAAGTCGGGAAGATGATAGCAGCCATCCATAAGAACCTTAGGCAGGAAGAAGTCACCCGAAAAAATGAAAGTTAAACGAACACGAGTGTAGGATGAATCCTGGTCCAGCCCTGCGACTTAATATCATATGGGAATCCGGCGGAGAGATTGGAAGCAGAAAAAGGTGGTTTTAGTGGGTAAGAGTTCCACATAACCGTCTAGCAAGAGCTAATAGTAGTTTCCATCGACATAAAAGGGCACACGGACAAACAGACAGACGGACCGTAAACCGATTTTAATAAGGATTTGTTTTACACAAAATTCACGCCGGCGCCCCTAATGATAATGATGAAATTTTTGTGGATTGCTGAGGTTTGCATTGCCTGATCATTGGTGGCACATTTTTCGAGCACAGTGTCTGTCATATAGCCTATTCAGTTTCAACGATCGACACCGTGCGAGCTGATTGACCACTTTGTTACTAGCAGTAGATTTAGGAGTTATCCTTTTGAAGTGCATAATAAGTGAGGCGGGGACATAGGCCCGGAGAAGGATCACGATCCGGTGGCTACGTCGGCTACGTCCCGAACGACATCAAGATCTGACTATAGAATTGTGTAAACGGATCGATGAATGGAAGCAATTGAAGTCTCTACGACCGCTGCGAATGATAGCTGGTGACTGGTGAAATCGGCGTCACATTCGGAGACCGCTGAAAGGTGTGAGTATCTCCTTTTCCTGGGGAAATAACCCCTGGATTAGTTTTTACAAGAAGATAGAGCACGTGATCAGCGGAGATGAACGTCCTCTGAATCGTCCTATCACGATTTTATAGGCACTATCCCGCGGATTTATGTCGGCCTCGAAACAGAGCTCCTTAAAACATTCTCCCTTGCTCCGCTGGGTAGCGAGCTTCAGGTCCTTGCGGTCTTCCCTATAGCCACGCTTCTTTTGCCCTTGAGTTATCCTACCTATTGCCCTCTGAGCCGTCCGTGTGACTAGATGGCAGATCGAAGGCTGGCCAGTTCAATGTTCCACCAATAATGGGATCTTCTAATAGGGAATGAGCATTCCCTAGGCATCGGTGCGCCACATGCTTTAGAGATGCATTTTGTGACCGTGGAGGTGCCTGCTTTGCTAGGCTGGTCCAGCCACCTCTTTATGACAAAAGTCATATCTACAATTGAACCGAATCCACCTTTCCGATAGGTATTTATATCACTTTCGTTGGCTCGAACTATATCCATAAATCGTCTAACAGGTCTTCAAACTCACAGTATGAGACTCGGTGGGGCGTAGCATCAGTATACGAATGTGCCGCTTATTTTTGCCCAAAAAAAGTCACTAGCCGCCTGGCCTATGCTATATTGTATGATTTAACGAAGACACCCCCGTACCACCACTCTACCAATCAAATCTGTGACCCATACACCACCGTCGAGGTTTCGTAAGTGGTCTGCGCACGCAAATTCTGTGTGACCCTTCAATAATTGAGGTTTATTTGTATTAACAAAATGTTTGCACTACAGTTAATGCGTTTCTAAATTCCAGGGATTTACCACTTCTGGCAATAAGCCGGTTATCTTGGCTATCCTTTCCTTCGCACAAAATGCATTTGGGGTCTCTACTGCACTCCTTGGCAATATGTCCTTTCCTCCCACCTTCGACATTGATCGGACCGATGGATACTGATAGTGCATGCCTTCGCGAGGTGTTTATAACATCAGGCAATTGAAGCACCTTTTTAAAGAAGTCTATTCCCTTAGCCGGCAAAGAACCCATTCAATCCGAACCTTCCCTAAGGCCAACAACTTCTGCGCCGCCTCCACTAACAGTCGCATTGTGGCCGTTTGAGTGCCGTCATAGGCTTTTCTTAGGCCCACGATAGATTCTTCCCTGAATTCCTCCAACTTGAACCTTTACTTCAAGCCAGTGTAGATCTCTTCTCTGGATGTTACCTCATCGAGATCCTTGCACTGTATATACATAGATCTCCTGTTTTTTGGACACCCTCTCAAAGTGAGGTTATAACTTGCTTACGAAGGCTGTGAGCTCTTCCCATGGTGGATTTTTTTAGATCAAACATTTGGTCCGGTCCAATAACAAGTGGTTGTGGACTTAGGATCCCTCACTTATCCTAAACAATTAATGAGATCCCCTTTCTTTCTCTACATTACAATTTCGCACCATTAGTTTCTTGTTTTTTTTTTGTTTAAGGCCTTAGTCCATTAACCGTTTTTCCTTGAGTTCCGCTTTGCTAGCCGACATTCCCACTTTGGCCCATGTTTTCATCTTTCTGAATTTTTAGTTTCGTTTGTTGGACTGATCAAGATGCGTTTTTCCCTTTTCCCGCCTGCTGATTCGCTAAAGCTTCCCTCGCACTCTCTTACTTGATCGGAGGACGATGACCGTGTGCATTGGTGTCACTTGTGTCACTGTGGGGCAAGGGGTTTTAGCTTTGCCAGTCTATCTGTCTGTCACACGCACTTTTCTCAGAAATGGTTATATCGATTTACACCAAATTAGATGGGAAGGTGGGACCTGTGAACGCTACCGCATGCAAGGAGTTACATGGCTCTATGTGAATGTTAAGGAAGACCATATATGCCAAAGGGGAGTGTATATTCTTTTCACCGAATATAGTCATGTGGGGTATCAAATGAAAGGTCTCGAATAATACTTTTCAAATCAGGTCTTAGTTTTGATTGAGAAACGAGGGAGAAAAGGAGTCAGTTAAATTAAGGGGCGTTCTCAGAAAGTACCAGACAAATCTGCAAAATCTGAATTCATGATGATGCTTCTATATGACATCTAGGCTCCGAGATACCCTCCATACCGATATCTGTTAAAATAATAGTAAAGCTTTCAAACTTGAAGCGCCGGGCTTCTAGTTTCCCGACTTGTCAAGTATAATCTTATCACTGGTTTTACTTGACTAACCTATGCTATAGGAAACTTCATTTGGTGACGACTGGCGCTCAGCAAACTGGATATGACAATTTTTTTCAACGTGTCACTGTTCTAACGCAACACATTTTGGCTCTACCTCCATTGCAAATCGCCCTTGAGGCTTTTTTCTAAATCTCGTTACTCTGGATCAACGCGTCATTATGTGGTTTATGCAGCTTCAATATGGAGAGTTTGTGATATACGTCACGTACGCAAGATGCAAAAACTGTCGAGGAATACTCCAGTGTAGGTCGATGGGGCGAGATGTATTCCAGTGAAAAGAATGAAGGCGTATGTAGTGCACATGACGGCATAACAGAAAAAAAGGAAGTATGAAAAGAAAAGCGCAATTAAAGCACTTAATAGATTGAAGTCAGCAAAGCCCCAAATGGCTCATTATTTCAGATAATTACTATCCATATTTATATGGCCATGAAATGATTCCATCTTTAGTGAAACTTCCCGCTTTACTGAATATTGTATTATATTTCGTGCATATTTTAATTGTTATCACTGGTTAACGTGCGCGTTGAGTTATTCCGTTGAAAACGCCTGCTTGGGGCCAATACCAGATTCAGACTAGGAAAAAGTTACTATGATTGTGCAGTCTATCAAGAGCACCATATGATTAAATTCCTGCTAATTCTCGGGGGAATCATATCATTTGTCAGAGTTGAGAATAGACTCAGAGTACTTTTCAATGTAAGAAGCACTTCCTCAAGGGGACATACATAAACATTTGAAAAAAAAACCCAATTTCGTCGAGTGATAACAAACGTTCTTATCAGAACTTCTTAGCAATTTCTTAGCAATCTTTTTATAAACCACATTTTTACTAGAAACTCACTAATTCCCACAAATTGAGTAGTAAGGGAAAACCGCGGTTTAAAGGGGCGTTAAAAGCCGGCATCTAATGGCTATGCACATACTATCTTTTGCAAGATATAGATATAGGTGATTTTAGTACTTCATTCAGAGCTCACTTGTATTTTTATATGTTTGTAGTTTTCATTGCACTCATACGCAAGAAAGGTCGTATTAGTTAAAGCAAACATTTCCGGGTACTTTATGGGATTTTTACATGAATCACAGCCAGATCTTCTGAGCCACGCTATCGACAAATCGACAGGAAGATAGCATTGAACTGACCAGATAGAAATATACAATGTGAAATGGGCGACGCTTAGCCAAATTTGAAGAAATGAATAGCAAAGACAGTTGGGATCAAAAACAATCTCGCGATTATCTTACTTAAGAAACGAAAGGGCAAGGTTGTATCTACTTCTTCTGTAACCTCTACAAAAAAAAAACAGCTTAAAGACCGGTAGCTAAATCAAATTACGCTATAGCATTAATGGCTGAGATGAATGAATGAAACCCATGTTGTTGACTTCAGTTGCAACCCTCACTGGTGGGATGGGAAATCCATCCCTCCTAATACCCATAGAAAACTGACAAAAATCTCCTCTCAACCTTTAATTGTTCTGAGATCATAGTGTTACCCCATGCAGTTGTCTTCTGGTACACTTGCGTTCGAAAAAACCATCTCGAATTCGTTCAACGGCCGCCTCGGGAAATGGACGTTCGGATAGCCGCTCCACGCTCCACATCGAACTCTGGCGTGTGTTGGTACCACGGTTTTCGGATCAAGCCCGGAAATGTACCACCTTTTTCACTTTTAACGCGACTCCAAAAAATTGAATTTGCTGGGGCGAGGCGGCCTCTACCCGAAGTGCAGCAACACGTCACCTTACAGTATACGACCCCCTTAGTAGATGCAATTATCTGGTAGATACAAGCGTGGAAGTTTCGGTCATCGCCTCCCCAGACCCAAAAAACTATTTCTCCGGCAGCTAAAATTAACGGCAGCAGACTCCACGCCCATCACAAGTTACAGGTACTAGCAAGTAGACGCGAGTCTTGGTTTGCGTAAAACCTTTTCAAGGCGCTTCATTTTGACTGACATCAGTGTCTCCGCAGACTTCCTGTGTCATTACAGGCTACTGATAGACATACAGCATATGTCCCTGATAGACCCCACAACCTCCCTTCGGTCATCAGGGAAAAATTTCAACCTGCTCGAACGACAACATTCTTTTTACCATTTTTGGGAACATTACCAATCCACGCGCTCGCATATTGTTTCAAAAATATCGCAATATTACTACCAAATGTAGTCTCTCTCAGTCAGTTAACTATGATTTCCAACATCACATCAGCACTACTAGTTCCCCACTCTTCTCGAAGGTGCGTCCTCTACCACCCCTGAAGCTTGCTGTTGGACGGAAAGAGTTCGAACAACTACCTATGCAGGGTAAGTGGAGACCTTCCAACAACAGATGGTAATCTCCACTCCATTTGGTCTCTAAGCCGAATGGCGAATAGCAAGTTTGTAGAGATTATAAACGCCTGAATGGGTAGACGATTCCAGACCAGTACCCCTTTCCACTCATCCAAGGCTTATACATTATAACTGTCGTGTTTTTTCCACCTTCGGATCCCGTAAGGCCTACCATAAACTCCCTGTAGCTCCCAAAGATATTCCATTTGCATTTAACACATCTCTTACATTTTTCAACGCCTAGGCCATTCCCCCTTCCAGATAAGGTGCAAATGATCATGAGCTTTCCGATGCAAAGGCGGTGAAAGACCTAAGAAGGTTCTTGAGAATGGTAAACTTCTAATGTCATTTCCTGCCCAAAGCGGCTCACCACCAGGCCTTCCTCTCTTGTCCTAAGACTCAGGATCCGCGACAGGTTGTGTGGTCCCGAGAAACCGTTCCAACGTTTGAAACCAATAACTAACAGCTGGTAGACGCTACTCTTTTCGTATTCCCTGAATAAGTTGCACCTCTAGTCTTATTCCTTGATGCCTTAGACTGTTGCTCTTCAAGGGTGAATGAAAGCTCTCAGATTTCTTCTTAAAATAGTTGAATCCCGCTCAACGGAATTACAGTGTCTAAGATCGTGAATTATTAACCGCCTTTCTGAGTATTAAGCACTTCCGAACTTCCCTTGAAGGCCGCTCACCTTGTTCACGGACCATAACATCCTGACTTTCGCCTTACTGTCCCTTTGCTAATATCGGCACCTAGCTTACAGCAGCCAGTTCACATTGGACATTCAAAGTCTGTCCGGTAAAGACAATTTAGTCGCTGACGCTTCGTACAGGATCTGCGAGACAAACATTCCAGGCCCGGATTTTATGGCAATCGCTGTAGCCCAGAAGGATGACGCAGTTGTTTAGTGCCTGTAATCAAATACAAATCCAAGAGTTCCTTATCCCCTGTCTATTGAGAGATCTCTAAAAAGGGACCTAGGCCATATATTCCGGCCGCTTTTCGTAACGAATTGTTTGTCGATGTTTGTTTGTCAGTGCACGATCTTGCGCATCCAGGCATTTGGACAACGAATCGATTAGTCTCCAGCAAATATTTCTGGCCGCCCATGAACAAGGACGTGAACTCTTGCCCCAAGGAGTGCATCGCATGCCAAAAGTGTAAAGTCACTAGTCATGCTAGTAAGTAAGTAGGTAGATTCCCCTGATCGACAAGCCGCTTCCACAATATACACCTCGACATTATAGGCCCCTTGCCAGACTCGTACTCCTACTAGTCCTGCTGAGCTAGTTTACAGGGAGAACGTTCGACTCCCTGGTGACCTGATCCTCGACAAGAAAAACGGTCTTGGAGAGACCGAATCGTTGCGTCGTCACACAGAGCCCGTGGTCTACTTCCTTAAGGAACTTAAAGTTTGTACCCCCATTCTGGTGAGGACTGATGCCCTCCGGAAACCGAGACACCTTACAAAAGCGCTGCTTTCATTTTGGGGTCCGCAGGTTGGCCTCAGCCGAGTTTTCTCGCCAAAACATACCTCCCTCCCTTCCTCCACGTGGTGATCGAGAATGATGACGGGATAGATTGTACTAGCTGGTCTTCCAGCTTGGGGGTTGGATAGGGCTCACAACCCTGCACGCAAAACCAATATTACGAAGCCAGTAAATAAGCCCCGGACAGAATGCACTTTAAAACGACGAATCCGGCAACGACAACGGCATAACGATTTGCGCATTTTCAGATGGAACGTGCGCTCCCTGTACAGACCAAATACTGCTCAGCAACTATCCGATACACTGCGCTGGACAGGGTCCAGTTTCCCGGTGAAGAGTCACTACATCATATATCGGAAGGCCATGCACTCTGCGTTTCCGAGGCAAATTAAGAAATGTAAGCCCCATAAACATTCACGCTCCTACAGAGGAGACTGCAGAGTCGGCTTATCCCAAGTATGATATCAAAAACATGCTTGGAGATTTTAACAGTCAAGTGGGCACTCAGACCGTATTCAGACGATACGTTACATAAAGATGTGTGTGTAAAATGTAGACTCGGATCACTATCTCGTTGGCATGGTGCTCCTTGCTCGAATAACAACATGGCCTTGAATCCCCTTTGACAATCAGTTCTTAGAGTAAACACTGAAGTCATCCACAAGACAGTCCTATAAGAGGGAAATGGACACTGTAACAAATGCAGTCAACAGAGTTCCTGACGATGAAGCATCAACAAATGTTCTTCACAATCACGTGAAGAACGTTATCATTGATACGGCCACAAACATAGTTGATCCCAATCGTAAAACAAGTCGGAACGGTTGATACAACGATGAATGTAAGCTAGCAACAGAACGGAGGTATGCTGCATACCGAGTAATGTAGTGCGAAGACTCATCACGAACTCAGTCGAGCGGAGAAGCGACTTCACAGACAGAAAATGGAAGCCTGGGAAAACCAACAAGTCTATGAACTCGAAAAGTACAGGGAGCAACCGCACCAGGCGGGGGCAGTTTTACCAACAAATTCGCAGGATGAAGCCAGGATGAAGGAGGGAAATCTGATTTCCGACAGAATGGCCAATATGCCCATGCGATGGGTTGAATATTTTAAGGAACTGCTAAACTGAACTGCTAAGATCCCGCCAACTGAAGACGACGGACAAATACTGCCACCACCAAATAGAGTCGGCAGGCAGGAGCCAATGGAATTACAGTCGAATTGGTTAAATGTAGATGCGACCAATTACACCAAGCAGTACATCAACTGATGCTCAAGGTGTGGGACACCGAAACAATGCCTGAGGACTAGCAACGAGGCGTTATCTTTCCGAAACATAAAAAGGGAGATATCACACAGTGCAATAATTATAGAGATTTTACGTTGCTGAGT
Organism: Hermetia illucens; assembly: GCF_905115235.1. Taxonomy (NCBI): domain Eukaryota; kingdom Metazoa; phylum Arthropoda; class Insecta; order Diptera; family Stratiomyidae; genus Hermetia; species Hermetia illucens. The sequence goes on from NC_051850.1 coordinate 160,563,010, forward strand.
ACCATTCATAAGATATTCTCCGCTATCGTGCTGGGTCGGATAGCCCCATACGCCCAGCACATCATTTGCCCATACCAAAGAGACTTCACTCCAGACAGATCAGCGATAGATCTGATTTTCTCTCTGAGGCAAGCGATGGAAAAACATCGGTTGCACCATCTTTTCATCGACTTTAATAGTATCCCGACGAGATTGATAAAACTGACTAGGCTGACCCTGACCAATGTGCGAGGCTAGATAAAAGTAGCAGGATCACTCTCGAGACCATTCGACATCAACAACGGTCCTCTTTAACCTGGCCCTCGAGAAAGTGATCCTTTATGCAGAGGTAAATGCGAGGGACATGATACTCTTTAAGTCCACCCAACTATTGGCTTATGCTGACGATATCGACATCATTGGAAAAACAACCCGAGACGTACAAACTGCTTTCATCCAGATTGAGTAGGTGGTGCGAGATCTTGAGCTGTACATTAATGAAGACAAGACGAAACCAACAACATCGAATCGCACTGGTCAAAAGAGAAGAATGAAAATAGGACACTTCCCATTAGATACATTTTCCTATCTAGGGTCAAAAATCACAACTGATAACAGCTATGAACCGATTTCAGCTTACGAAAACTGTTTCACTCGAAACGTCTCACCATAGGGTCAAAGCTCTTACTGTACAAGACAATGTTCTTGCCAGTCCTTATGTATTCCTCGAAGACCTGGGTTCTCAGCAAGAAAAATTGCAAACTCTTGACCGCGTTCGAAAGAAGAATCCTCCGAAGAATTTCTGGCCCCCTCATGAGGATGGACGATTCCGTAGCCTATATAACGACGAAATCAATGAGCGATACCACAACCGTCTGCTTATGGATAAAATCCGGCTCAACAGGTTGCGGTGGGCGGGTTACTTAGTCCGTATAGATGAGGGTGATCCCACCCGGAAAGTCTATAAGGGCAATATCTATGGTAGAAAAAGAAGATGAGGCAAGCTCTGTCTGAGATGGAGCGATGGCGTAGGTCAGGACGCCAGACAGCTTTTAGGGATATCCAATTGGCGGACTTCGGCGTAAAACCGGGACATCTGGAGTTCCTTATTAAGGCAGGCGTAGACCGAATACCCGTTGATGCGCCGTTGATGATGATGATGAAGTGTCAGACCACAGCTCTGTAGCCAACCTTTAACAACACTGATTGCCTCACCTGATTAAAACTCAACATCTTTGAGATGCTTTGCGACAACAACCAACGCTATACGAAAGGATTAAGTACATCGTTGTACTCGTACATGATATTCCACAGTAGTGGGTCCAATTCGCCCTGCGGGACACCCGCAGAAACAACGTTCTCCTGGAGTCCGTCATGGATGTTATACCAGAGCCTCCTTTCAACGAAAAAACTATCGACGGTAGCAACAAGGGGAGGCGGGAATACCAACTTTCAATTGGCCAAACTAAATTCATTTTTCACGTCCAGGGTTACTAGCACGTAATATTAGATGGTACTACCCTTTTTGTGAATTGCATTATCAGCCAAGCCAGTAACCAATTTGGTGCTATGGTTGATCAGGATTTACGGAACCCATACTGCCGATCTGAAAGGCCGCCTTGGTTCTCAACAACCGGGAGTAGTCTATTATAGAGCCTGCTCCTACCTGCTCCAATATTTTGCCCACGATTCTACAAGTACTGCCCCACGGGTTTACGTCCGCTTCTGAGCAGAGCTCCTTAAAACATTTTTTTCTTACTTCGTTGGATGGCGGGCTTGAAGGTTTCGCAGACTGTTTTATAGGCGCAGTCTTTTTGGCCCTGACTCTACCTACCGCCCTTTGATCCACTCTTCTAGATTAATGGCAGGCTTCTCGAAGGTAGAAAATTGCGCATCTAGATAAGGTGTTGTAGCTTATTAAATTGTTCACGTTTTCGAATTCCACAAAGTACCAGACGCTGCAGCGTCTGGTACGGTGCGTTCAAGTGTGCAATACAAATCTTCCTCCTGGGTTATACTTACCGCTTCTTTGGCTCTGCTCGCTTTTGATCGCCTATTGCTTTTTCACAGAATCAGGAGCTCAGCTTACATTGGTATCAACTGTTCATTTGCATCTTCATTATTACTTCGCAATTGTCTTAGCACTGTTCGCAAGCAATTACGATTTTTGCGTCACGGATACGAAAATCTTCACATCACACCGTACTGAATAATGCGTGGTCTTTCGATTGCAATTTATTTTTAATTTTTTCGTGGTCACCACTTTGGTTCAACGAGGTTTATTTTAATAACAAATCATTACTTACATTATCCCTTTTACATTTAATAAGAATCATTAAAATTGAAAATAAATCTTTTCTTTCAAAATCATCATGCGCTCCACTTCGTGGTGAATTATGCCACTCTGGTGTGGGGATCAGACCAATCTCCACTAATCGACTCCACAGCAGTGTCTGCAGGTTTCATGTATGCTGACCAGAATAGCTTGGGTATTCGCCTGGGGTTGCTCCTAATCAATAACATCCCAGTCCCAGTCGTGCATGGAAATCTTGGGGTTTTTAAGGTGCAAGAATTCGACGAGCAACGGGTATCCTAGGAATCTCATCGTATAGAGTAACCTTGAGTTTGCTCAATGATAGGCAAGTCTCAGCACTGGTTCACCGGAGCTGCATGCTCCTAGTCACGTCGCTCAAAGGTTTCACAGTCCATATCTTGTCTGTTGTTATTCTTTTGGGGAACGGGGGACCTTCGAAGTCAACGATTTCGGGATAAGGTACTGCTGCTGGTACTCACTATATCGAGTTCGACGACACTGGCTTCCAAGCTGGAAACCGCTAGTCCGACTGCCGCTTCGCTCTCTAATATCCCTGTTGTTGGTTTCAGCACACCGGTGTCACGCCTGACACCACCTCTACTGCCCTCGACGGCTACTTTCTCCTAGCTGGATGCCAGCAACTTGTCCTTCGATGATGCGCCTGCCATCACCACCTCTTCCTCGTCTATCTTCCGTTTTTTGTTTATGTTTGTTGAGTTCATAGCTTGGTCCCACGAGTAATCCGGGAAAACTTTTCAGCTTGGTTGGCTGGGTCACCAGGATAGGGTCTGCATACGAGAGAACAATGTTTCCATCGGTCACACAGCGCTCAGCGTATTCTGTTCCACCTTCTGGGATCCTATTAGCACCTTTCCCAGTACACAGAGGACGGTACCTGAACTGTTATTTCGGTTCATCCGCATGAACGTGAAGGCAAACCAATGTTCGCCAGTTGGATGAACGAAGACAGTTTCCAGCGCCCACCCCCACGGTGAGAAAGTAATCTAAGAACTTGCCGAATTATACAATCTTAACCTGAAGCATTATCAGATCGTCCCAAAATACCGATAGTTATTTTGGGCTAATTGTTACTGGTTGGATATAAGATATGGACATATGAGTGTACGAATATTCTCCATTATGACACCTTGAACACTGAAATGAAGGCACTACGAAATTGTAAACAAATTGCAAGTAAAATGTAAACATTCATACATACCTGTCCAAGCGTTCAGATACTTACGAAACCTAAATTGTCTCTCGGAAAAGTAAGTTTTATTTGTTGCAGACACATTTCCAGTACTCTTGGGAAGACAATTTGGAGAATGAATGTAAACACAAACGTTTTCAGCCGTCTATGGACATTTGTTTGTGCAATGAAGCGAGTTCCCAAACAAAATAACGATCAATATCTAGGAAAGTTGCCGGAGTATCGTAAAGATATTTTTAAGTTTAAGGGGGTGCTTTGTTCTTTCATAAAAACAAGAATGACATATATTGTGTTCAAACTAGTTTTAAACCGTATTTTTTAAAATTAGGGGAAGATTGCATTTAGAAGGGTGAGTGGGTGGCGAATTTACCTCCACTTGTGGCCTAACTCTCACCAATTATCCATTGGAAAATTCGACCCCCTGTCTTTGGTAGTTCGTCTACTGTAATAACCTTGGTCTTGCCAATTCCCCAGAAGAAAAGATGACAGTGGTACTATTTCAAGAGATTCCAGCTATGCATTTCCATCGGATGCGCATGACTGCAACATTGACGTGATGCATTGGGAGCACCACCTTGGCCTGACTAGCTTCTCAGACTATCTATTTTAAATAATGAACTGCACATATCAAAAAATGCTAAACGCTGAAGCGTCCATTTTCCCTATTCAAGCTCATAAGCAAATCTGCCTTTGAGCGTCTGAAATCGTTGATAAAAATGTTGGGAGAGAAATATTTTTATATCAACTTCGGTTTTCCAGTAAAGTTTGAACGCTCGATTGGTTAAGAAGAACCAAAAGCTCGCTGTGGATAGCCACTTCGCCCAACACGTTATCGCGGATTAATTTTTGGTTCTATGGAAATTAGCACCTTCAAAGAAACCACCTTTGAACTGATCGAAGCCGTTGTTTGTTGTGGCCCTTGTTAACCTCCTCTTGATAGTGCTCACGTTGAAAATCGGGGTCCGGGAGATCCCACGTATTACTCATGACAGTGGTGAGTTATGCCTGCTATGATGCAACTTATGAGTGCACTGTGATTGCCGGTTTCTGGCCTTTGCTCTGCGATCTGATATAGTGAACTTAGTGGAAAAGTGAGATATTACTGATGACTTAAACAAAAGATATTCCGGTGTAGATTCAAACAAAAGAGAAAGTGCCAAGTGTAATGCCTGCGACAAGATCGTCAAACTGCGTAATTACTCGCAATTTTCATTGATCGTTTATCATAAGCGCGTGGACATTCCATTCAAAAATTCATATATACTTTATGTATCTTTATTCAGGTAAGCACGTAATACAGATTAAGATACCAACATTTTGAAGGTACTTAGCAATAGAGGATGTTCTATGCCTTTCGTTGGTCATCATTGAGTTAATATTTGTTTGCTTTAATTGGTAGCCTCAAACTTTCGTTAGCAGATATGTAAAATGTCACGATAAGATACAAACGTATCTTATCACTTTGTGAGTGATTAGTCAGCAGGCGGAACACCGATCACGCCTAGTAAGATATTTAAAGCATCAACGGAGCAAACTTGAATGGAGGGGCTCCACACTAGACTTATAATACTCGTATATAACTTGCGCAAGTTTGGCATGACTTTTGAAAAATTATTAGGAACGCGATATGGAAATGTTTTAGGAAACGTGTCTGTGAATAAATTTTACAAAGCAGGCAATAAAATATTAGCAATAGATTTTTTAAACCAGCAGATTCAAGATAGGAAAATTTGTAGTAAATTAGGGTACACTAGCAGTTGGTCGGGCAATGAAGGGTTTGGCAACGCTCAAAAGAAATTGACCAGGGACTGACCAATACAAACTTAGAGAATACGCACTGTGTAAATCTAGGGGGGTGAAACCAAGCGCTTGATAACTTCAAATATAGCATAATATATAAAATACGGTCTTAACCACGTTTGTGAAAGAAGGGAAGAAGAATCATTATAAACTTAATAGTCACGTAGCATCCATCCGTTTCAGAGAGTAGTTGGGACTTTATTAATAGTGTCCAATATTAGCTCAAAGTATTTTTACCCCACTAAGATAATGACTACCTCCGCCTTTCTTGCTCGGATAAGAAAACACGGCTTTAGGGACCGTAAGGAGAATGGTGTGGAGCTTTTGAATTTGAGCCACTTGTACTGCCTCGTCGTTTGCGGGATGTTAGTCTAATGCAGAGTCTGCTATAAGATTAATGCATTTACGCACAGATGTTGTCGGACTACCAACACCTCCCTTTCGTCAGAGAGATAGCCTGAACCCTTTAGCACAATACTTCGGGCTAGTCCTCGAACTCTCTCGCGTTGCGGAGCCCTCAAATCAAGGAATACCTTTTACCAACGGGAGAGGAAAAGACTCCATCCAGCCCCTCCACCGATCGAGCTCAACCTTCTTTGCAATGAGAAGAACCCGAACGTAATGCGAGACACGGCTCCACCTGTTTGCGCTCCTCAGTATCTCCTCAACAATGTTGTCTGGAGAGATCCCCTGTGTTCAAATGCTGTCGAACCCCATCCTATTTTCCACAAAAAAAATTGCGATGGGCGTCGTCCACAACTCCATTGTAGAACATACAATCCGGAAATCGTACCTTTCCCATCTTGTGCAGGTAAAACGGGTAACTTCCATTCCCACTTAAGAACTGGGTAAGTAAATAGTCAGTCTTATCATGCTTCCGATTCAGCCAAGCACCTAAATTGCCAATGAGCCGCGCAGTCTATCTGCCTCTAGTTTCATTTTGCCAAGGAAATTGCAACTCATCTAGGGTTCGTTACCGTTTTTCATGAGCAACCACCTTCCTTGGCTCTTCTCCCTTGCGTTTGTATATGGCTTTACGCTGCTTAGTAAGAAACGCAACGGAGATCACACTCGCGATCACCATCACAGCCGCGAGACGCTTCCTATATACCTCCTTGCCGAGAATGTCAGCCCATACCTCTGCTCCGTAGAGGAGCACAGACTACAGGAGACATCACCTGCTAGACGTAGGACCACCAATATTTGCCATTGGCCTACTTAAGGCCGAAGCTCCAGCTGCAGCCTTGCTCGCTGCTATTTCGATTTGCTCAAAAAAGCTCATCTTCGAGTCGAGAATTAAACCAAGGTATTTAACCGCTGGTTTTTGCTCCATTATCGACTCGCTGGACGAAGGGTCGAAATCGTCCTTTTAGTCTGGATGACTGCTTTGGTTTTTTCCAGTGCAGAGTGGGTCCCTGCGCCACCACCGACGTGGCCTCCATCCTTCTCTGACAATCTAGCGTTTTACAAAGCACGAAGCGGTTCCTCAGATGGTGTCTCAATATCCGTAAGAGATAATTTGGCACGTAGAAAGTATTGTTTAGTGTGCCTAGAATGTCTTTTCATACTTCGGAATTTAAGGCATTTCTGACGTCAAGCGTTACAAGGAACACAACCCGTCGAGATCGGCGACTTTGCGCTTCCGCTCGACAAACGGCATACAGGACTTGCATGACAGCATCAACTGTGGATCTCCCTGCTCTGATACGGAACTGCTATGGAATAAGTCTCCGGCAGCGCGTATCGCTTCAGGGAGTCTACTTTAAATGAGCTTTTCGAGCATTCTCCCAGCAATGGCAAGCATACAAAGACGACAACTCAGGGTCACTTTTTTCTTTGCTGATCAGCGCCAACCTCGGCCGATTCTAACGAGAAGGGAAAATGCCCGCTTTCAGGCAAACATTGAATGCGCCTAGCAGTAGGTCTAGCTGATGTTGGTACACCAGTTTGTATAACTGTGCTGGGATACCATCGGGCCTTGGCATAGAGAAGACTGTCAGTTCCAACTTTTTTATAGAGAAAAGTGAACAGTCCTCGGCGCCATCTGCCCCGACGTCATCATCCCGAGCGGGATGCGCTGGGGATAGTACCTGTACAATGCGGTCAATCTGCTCGGCCTTAAGTGAACAGCGTTTCCGCAAAGCCCCAATTTTTCTGGTTACCAGTTTGTAACCGAGTCGCCACGAATCGCCTTTCACCTCGTCGACCAGATCCTGCCACCAGCGAGCTTCCCTCCTGTTTATTGCCCCGCAGAGTCTTCTTTTGGCTAATATGTACTCTCTCGTTATGATACATGCCTCTTCACGGTCGTTTAGACAGTGTGCCAAGCAGCGGAGCCTCTGACACTTCTTTCGGAGCTCGGCAATACATGCATAGAAGGTTTGTCACGTCTCGATGCCCTCCTGGACATGAAAGCTCCGCAAGCTGTCGTAATCAGGTTCATAACTGAATTTACAACAGTGTTAGCTACAGCGCCCTCACCCCCAAAGGCATCAGTCCAGGGCGACCCCACTTGTTCCAAGAGTTTCGACAAACCTATCGGTGCGCGACGCTCCATGCACAGAAAGAGCGCCGGAGTGGGGCACAGTGAGAGTTTGGGTCAACCACTTCAACGGCAATGTACCGATGATTGCTTGTTGAGAATTCCAGAGCTCCAGAACTCGCCAACCGTCCACCGGCGGCATTAGTGGCTTCAACGCGAGGGTTACATCTGGAATGCTTCACTGCCTGGGTGACTGACACCGTTGTTCTTGGCAGCTTCTTCTTGCTGTCCTCTGATTTGGGGTCCCTGGCACCCAGCGCCCCCAACGACTGAAAACGAGTTTCTACGAGTTGCAGAAACTCAGCCAGCGATTGCAATTGTTTAGGATTTTCCAGCGACTGCTCGTATAACGTGAGTATCGTTTTATCAAATTTCTTCGACACTATGCGTAGGAGTAGTGGATCCCAAGTGTCCACCGAAACTCCCAAATTTTTCAATTCATGACGCAGAGCTCCGATTTTCCGGGTGACAAGCTTCTAGCCAAGTCCCCATGGGTCCTCATTCACTTCGTTGATAAGGTCCTGCCAGCCCCAAGCTTTGGTTTTATTTATAGTGCAGCGAAGTCTGTTTTTTGATGATGTATACTGTGCCTTTATGGCGCATGCCTCGTCGTTCGGGTGGAAACATTTTACCAAAGGGCGGAGCTTATGATACTCCCTCCGTAGATCGACAATTTCTGCCGTCCATCGGTACATAGAAAGCTTGTCGCGGCTGGGTCCCCTCTGGTGTATGAACGCCTCACGCGTCGTCGTTATCAGGATCATCACTGTCAGCTGACGGAACGTCCTCCAGCGCGGCTCTGCCTGCTCCAAGAGCTTCGACGAACGTCCCGACGTTAACCCTAGGGACATTCCACAGACAGGGGAAGCGTGACGTTGGTGCTCGCCGACAAGTAGCGTCAACCACTTCGAACGCAATGTACTGGTGATCACTTGCCGAAAAGTCCTCTCGAACTCGCCACCCGTTCATCGATGATGCCAGAGATTCCGACGAAAAAATGATGTTAGGAATGCTTCCTTCACAGCCTAGAAGCCGAAACGTTGGCGTGGATCTGGTGTTCGAAACTTCGAGCCCGGTTTTTGGTGTCATTTCCAAAATCCATTTCCCTCTGGAGTCTGGCTGAGGCATACCCCACTCAAAAGCCTTGACATTAAAATCACCGCCTACCAGGATTCGTCCCTCCGTGTTCAAAAGTTCGGCAGCGTCTCGTTCGGCGTCAGGAAAACGCTAAAAAACGTTATCCCTAAACACCGGATCCAGACAAACCCATTCCCTCAGCCTTTGGCAAGAACACAAAGTCAAACGTCGTCCCAAACCCAGATGGCAGCGGTGCCCCATAAGTCAGGATGCGATAAGGCCGGGTCCCTGTTTCAGTATTGTTCGCTAATTAGCACTAGATCAACAGTGACTTCTGCAGCAAACTGTGCTAGCAACTGGTGAGCGGTTGCACTCCGGTGCATGTTAATTTGTCAAATGCAGATTATGCCATTTGCGCCCAAGCCTTTTGCAATTCTACCCTGAAGATTGGACACCATCCAAAGCCCGCCGGGTGTGCGACGCTTTCACCAGACGCGCCATGATCCCTGCAGAGAACGCAACTTTCGCTTTCAATGTAGGTCTTCGCTTGATGACCTATCTGACCGCATCTCCTGCATGCCGTCCTCTTGTCCGGCCCCTTGCAGGTTGCTGACGTGTGTCCATAGTTCAGACACTTGGTGGAGACTGTTCGCATTCGTACCCTGTATACTACTCATCCAATTTTGATTCTTCCACTGCTAAGGAGTTTCCACACATATTGCTCGGGAACTTCCACCACGGCGAGTTTTTAAGCTCGAGCATTTACAGAGGTGATACCTATCCGGGCATTGGTTGCCTCTGGACATTCCAGCTTTATCGCTTTCTCCACTTCGGGCTTTTCTGTGAGGCGGTCAAGATCCCGGATTTATAAAGAGCACATTAGCTCTAGGCTAGAAACAAGACCCTTCTCCCCCAGTAACCCCTTGACCGCTTTGCAGAACGTACTTTGGTCAGTCGTCTTCGGGCCCAGTTGGATGAGGACTCTGCCACTTCTCGTTTTCCTTATGGATGACATCTCTGCTCCGCTGTCTTCGGGTTTCATCCTGTAGCGGATTTCAATAAGGACTTCCGCAAATGTCTTCCCTTCCGCCGGCTTAATGAACAAAGCCGACGGTTTAGTCCTTCATGGTTTCCTCGTCTTTTCTGCTTCTGGCTTTTTGGCTTCCTCGTTTTTGGACAGACGGGTCTCTGGTGGGGTAGTCAGTTGTTTCCTTTTTCCTTCTTCGTCTTCTTTTTTTGGGACCTAGAAACTACTTTGATACAGTCTCTTTCAGGCATGTCATCCTCTTTTCGCTTTTTCCCAAGTTCGCTTTGCAGTAGACTATCTACGGTCCATTGAGCGCCAGCTGCGTTCTCAGCGGGCAGTGCGTTTCTCAAGAGGAACGTTGCCGACCGCGTAAGCTTCACCACTGCTGCGCATTTCCTGATGAGTCTCTCCTCTTCGGCTCTAGCTAGGACAGCCGACTGCACTTGCACACGGTTTGTGTCCGAATTCATCTACTCAGGATTAGCGATTCTGACTGGGCTTTTTTTCAGAACAGGAGCACTGCAAGGTATTGGAGTTGCCATCTCCGCACGGTCAGTCGCGCCACTTGATAAGGCTTCTTCTTTATTTGGGCGCCCCGTTGTCACATCGCGTATATCAGCCGTCGCTGACTCTTTTGCTGATCGCTGCGATGGACGACGCATTTTTGTGCTGCCCCCAAACGCACTCAGCTCTTTCCCATACAAGTAAGGCAGCGATGAAGCTCATACCGTAGGATCTAATACCGCGTTCGTAAATTATTAAGGACCGTCTGAACGCTTCCATGTAGCGTGTTCTTGTGTGCTTCTCCGATTATTAAACCAGAAAGGTGATGTTCTCGCGGTGGGAGTATCAGACATTTATGTTGGTGTGACAATTCCACAACCTTCCCCCAACTCCCAGGAAGTGTTGGTCAATAAACCGATTTAGTTTCTGAAGTTCTTTCTGCAACGGGTCTCCCTTCGCGACGTCCTCTTTGCCAAACGCTGCCTTTCGTACCAACCGAAGAACCCGTAATCGACTCCTTTCATACTTTTTCAGTGGACTTAAAGAGGATGCACTATCCTCTCTAATTTACCTCGGCATCACGGATCACTTTTTCCAGGACCAGGTTAAAGAGGAAGCATGATGGAGCATCCCCTTGTTTTAGACCGTTGTTGATGTTGTCTCGAGGGTGATCCTGCTGCTTTTATCTGGCCTCGGTTAGGGCCAGCCTACGCTGTTGACACTTCGGTAGCAATAAAATTTCCAAATTTGCTGCTGACCCACAAATAGAAATATAGAAATAAAATAAACCACAACTTGAGATTAAAAATCCCCCGGAAAAACCTAAATGCAAAGACCAGATAAAAATATATTCTTATATATGCATATTGAGTAATGCACTCTGCAGCAAACTTTGCCGACAAGGATCGATTCCTCTTATGAAACAATGGCTGCATCTTATCGCATGGAAACTTGCAAATTTATTATAATAAATATAAACAAATTTAATCGGTGCCAACTTTTTCATTTTGGGACAGAAGATGTTGGAACCACAAGCGATAAAAATTTGCAAATTAAAATTGTGTGGCTAAAATTAAAAGCAAAATAAGTTCAAATGAAACCGATAAGCGAAGTCGATAAGACAAAATTCTATTTAAACACCCTGAAACCGACATTAAAAGTGAAATGGGAAAATCCACAAAGAATGAGTAATCAGTGGGTCATATTCAGAAGAAATCCAAGTATTTCCTTCAGAAGGAAGATAAAGTAGGAAACCTTAGCCCACGCTTACAACTATTGTAGGAAAACGAATCTAGTGGACCAAGCTCGGCAAAGGATCAATTCTCAACTCCATCCTCTTTCTTTTACTATATCATGAGGATAAAGTTTGAATTTTCAACCCTACCCCGTGAGGAAGAAAGGATGGGGAGGATATGCAGAAGGAAGAAAAACCTTCTTCCATTCTACCTCCGTGAAAGAGTTTCGGGCACCGCCCCTTGAGGAGCCATCGTGCCTCAAAGTGGGGCTAAGTTCATGGTAAATCGATAGGGTTAATTTTGAACCCGATCCCCACCAGCGGAAAGAGAGTGTACATCGAAAGGCATAAAAGATAATTGAAAAGTCACGACGGTCATCCATGATGCTTGGGGAAGGGTCTACCAGATATGGAAAGGGAAACGAGATGCCGACCTTCCCCGACGGGCCTATGCTGACATGGCGTGAAAGTGTGCGGTATTGGATGAACTATTCCCGAGATCTCTTAACGATAGCACTAAATAGATCGAAGAAGTTCCTTCTTTGAGATAGAGGAGAGCATGGCGAGCCTTAGGTCTTGGATGTCACCTGGCTGGGATCGCATGACTGACCTGATCTCCAAAGTCGTTTAGCGATCATCCCATCTCATGTCCGGTGTCTATACGATTATTTTCTACGGGAAGGCTAGTTCTCTTCTTTCTGGAATACTGGGAGGGTTATTGTGCTCCTGAAGTGGCCAGAGGAGAATAACAGCGTACAAGGCTACAAGGCCATATCTCTTCTCGTGAAAGTCCTGGAGATGATTATGATCCGGCGATTATAGGTGTCCCATCGGGCGATTGACAGGCAGTAAGTCTTTTGAACTGGTATGTCGACTGTGTCCGGTGAGTTAGCAAATACGACCTTGGAATCTTTGTAGATTTCAGTGGCGCATATGATTATCTGAGTTGGTGATCTGTGTTGTCGAAACTTCGTGACTATCAGGTTGTCAGGAATCAGCTCTGTGGAATAGTTACTTCATGCTAGGAAAGAATTCGTCCAAGATGTCAGTGAGCGTGTGTGGGTTAATATGAAGCGCGGGCGTCTACAAGGATCTATATCAGGTCCATTTGCGTAGAGTCTGCTGACGGATGAACTGTTGAGTGAGCTTAATTTGTTGATTGAATACGTTGCTTACGCGGATGACCTTCTCATTCTTGTTTGGGGGAACAGCCGACTTGAGCTTAAGCAGCGTCATACTGAGTGCTGGCGCATCGTAAAAGCATGACCTCTTAAAGCTGGTCTTGCCGCTTCAAAGTAACAAATCTTCGCGATGTTGCTAAAAAGAACCTACGCCGTCCGGCCGTAGTAAAAGCAGAGGAAGTAAATTTGAAAGACCAAAAGAAAGCGATATACTTGGGAGAAACAATTGCTTAACGAATGCGTTTATGCCCGTACCTGATCGAGCTCGGCACCCATTTAAGCAAATTAGTGTGTACGTAGGTAGATAGGTATCAGTGGCCGTTCCATCGAGCCCAATTAGCGCTGTCGTGGCCCATTTTGAAGCCATAAACTCTTAAGACCGTCTCTGCTGTTATGAGAGCAGGGAGGCAGAGTTCAGTCGGCTCGGATCTTCAGAGCCAGTCCGTAACATTCACAAAGGAAGGCAGCTCTCCCATCCTACAACTAGAAATCTCTCTGCAGCCCCCAGCTTCGGGAATGCAAATTGTAGGGTATGCCGAGCCTAGCAGCATGGTCCCCCATGGGCCAGTGCCCTGTGCAGACCGCCGCAATCTTGAATGCATTTGTACGCGTCTGGCACAGAAGCTCTCGTGATCGGGTTATAAGCGGGCCTAATTCTCTTTGACTTGGCACAGCTCGTAAGTCTCCGGCATCTAAGGCCCACGGCTGCTAAGCAGTGCGAGTAGACTCCGCCCGTTACAGCCTGCCTGGCCAGTCCGTCAGCCTGCTCATTCCCCTCTATATTCCCATGCCCGGGAACCCAGAGGAGGGTGATCTGGAGCGTGCCGCCCAGACTGTTCAGCGCATTTTCGCACTGCCACACCTGCCTGGAGGATGTCTTCGCTGAGTACAACGCCTTGATGGCCGCTTGGCTGTCGGTCACAATGGCTAAAGTATGCTTGGGGCTCGAATCTCGCTCCAGCCATCGATAGACTTCCAATATCGCCAGTACTTCCACATGGAATAAACTGGCGAAACCTGGGAGACCATACGACTTGGATACACTTTGTGTATTTGAGAAAACCCCCACACCGACTCCACAAGCCATCTTTGATCCATCGGTAAAGAATACAGAGTCATAACCTTGCAACACGCCTCCGGCCTTCCACTTTGCCCTGGTTGGAAGGCAAAGTTTCTTGTCCGTGGGGAATGCCCAGATTTCCCGAGCTACTTCGTTTAGGATGTTACTGTGGCCGTAGGACTTCGCTGCTCAACATCCGGACTCACATAATCTGACGGCACTGCACGCTGCAACTTATTTAATGTGGTGGTCTAGCGGGAGGAGATGCAAGAGTACGTTGAGAGCTTCTGCTGGGCAGGACTGCAAAGCTCCAGCAACACCTGCACATGTCGTTCTTTGAATCCTATCCCATTTTATTTTTCGCTCGAAGCCTGCCACCACACAATAAAGCCGTTAGCATTGGTCGCACCACAGCGGTGTACATCCAGACAACCATCCTCGCCCGAAGACCCCATTCGTCGGGATACCAAATTCTCTCATAGCCGTGTACAGTTTTACCCTGGCCATGCTGTCATACGCGGCTTTACAGTTGATGAGAAGATCGCTTGCCGCAGAGAGAAAATCTGATCTGTTGCTGATTTGTTTGGAGTGAAGTCTCTTTGGTATGGGCGTATGGGGCTATCCGGCCTAGCAAGATAGCAGAGAATATCTTATAGATGGTGCTCAGCAACGTGATACCTCTATAGTTGCTGCACTACGTGATATCTTCCTTTTTATATGTGAGAGAGATAATCCCTTGTTGCCAATCGTCAGGCATTGACTCACTGTCCCACACCTTGATCACAAGTTAATGAACCTCTTGGTGTAATTGGTCGCCTCCATATTTAACCAATTTGACTGTAATTCCATCGGCTCCTGGCGACTTATGATTTTTAAGCCGATGAATTGCACGGACTGTTTCTTGTACATTTGAGGGTAGTAGTATTTGTCCGTCGTCGTCAGTTGGCGGGACCTCCAACTCGCCGATGTTCTGGTTGTTGAGCAGTTCATCCAAATACACAACCCATCACTCCAATATGCCCATTCTGTTGGAAATCAGATTTCCCTCTTTGCCTCGGCAGGATGAGCATCGAGGTGCTTCATCCTGCTGACTTGCTTGTAAAACTTCCGCGCCTGGTGCGGTTGCTCCCTGTACTTTTCTAGTTCACAGACTTGTTGGTTCTCCCAGGCTTCCTTTTTCCGTCTGCGAAGTCACTTCTCCATTGGACGGAGTTCTTGGTAGGTGCTTGCGCGTGCCCGCGTCCTTTGAGAATGCAACATTACTCGGTATGCAGCATTCCTCCGTTCCGTTTCTAGCTTACATTCTTCGTCAAACCAGTCAAGTATGTTTGTGGCCTTATCAATGATAACGCCCTTCAGGTAGTTGTGAAGATAATTTGTTGATGCTTCATCTTAGGGACATTTGTTAGCTGCGGTTATTGTGGCATCCATTTCCTCATTATAGGTGTTACGGCGAGCCGTGTTGTGTATGGTTTCAGTATTCACTATCAACTGATTGTCAGAGGGGATTGTAGGTGGTGTTGCAATTCGTGCTCGGACCAACATGTCACCGAGATAGTGATCCGAGTCTATATTGGCCCCGCTATATGTTCTGACATTTATCAAACCTGAGAGGTTGCGTCGTTCAATAAGCACGTGGTCAATTTGGTTGAAAGTGGTCCCGTCTGGAGATGCCCATGTATGTTTGTGGACCGCTTTCCGCACAAACCAGGTACTTCCAACAAACATTTCGTGTGATACTGTTAACTGAATAATTCGCAGTTCGTTATAATTGGTATCCCCATGTAAGCTATGGGAGCCAACGTCCCATCTGAATACGGGCTCCGTCCCTAATTGACGGTTGAAATATCTAAATATGATTTTGATACCATATTTAGGACAGGCTTCAAGGGTCCGCTCAACTGCCTCGTAGAAGGTATCCTTCTCCGACTGTCTCCTCTGTAGGGGTGTAAACGTCAATGAGGCCATTTCTAAATTCCAAGCCGATAAGAGCATCATCATCATCAACGGCGCAACAACCGGTATACAGTCTAGGCCTGCCTTAATAAGGAACTCCAGACATCCTTGTATTACATCGAGGTTCACCAATCCGATATCCCTAAAAGCGTCCTGACCTACGCCATTGCTCCATCTCAGGCAGGGTCTGGCTCGTCTTCTTTTTCTACTATAGATATTACCCTTATAGACCTTCCGGGCTGGATCATCCTCATTCATACGGATTAAGTGACCCGCCCACCGTAACCTTTAAACTCGGCTTTTATCCACAACCTGACAGTCATGGTTTTGCTCATAGACTTCTTCGCTATGTAGGCTACGGAATAGTCCATCCTGATGTAGGGGACCAAAAGGGGAGGATTCTTCTCTAACGCAGCCAAGATTTCGTAATTTTTCTTGCTAAGAACCCAAGTTTCCGAGGAATACATGAGGACTGGCAAGATCATAGTCTTGTACAGTAAGAGCTTTGACCCTATGATGAGACGTTTCGAGCGGAACAGTGTTTGTAAGCTGAAATAGGCTCTGTTGGCTGACAACAACCGTGCGCGGATTTCATCATCGTAGCTGTTATCGGTTGTGATTTTCGACCCTAGATAGGAGAAATTGTCAACGGTCTCAAAGTTGTATTCTCCTATCCTTATTCTTCCTGTTTGACCAGTGCGGTTTGATGTTGTGGTTGATTCGTTTTCGATGCTGACGTTGCCACCATATATTTTTTCTTGCCTTCATTGATGTGCAGCCCAAGATCTCGTGCCGCCTGCTCGATCTGGATGAAGGCAGTTTGTAACATCAGGTTTCACTTTTTAGCTGACTAAGAAAGCTACACCGAGCACATGATTTACTGGATGGCAGCAATAATATATGAAGTAGTGGTTCTTCTCCAGGAAATCGGCCCCTGTCCAACGCATCTCCTGCAACGCTGTTATATCAGAGCAGGGTATTTGCTAGCTGCTGGGCAGCATTCGGTTTGTACGCGGAGCGCACGTTCCATGAGAAAATGCGCAAATCGTCATTCCATTGTCATGGTCGAGTTCGTCGTTGTAAAGTCTATTCTATCCTAGGCTCCTTCGGTGGGTCCGTAACGTTGGTTTTCCGTATAGTGTTGTCAGCCCTACCCATCCCCAACCTGGAGGACCAGTTAGTACAATTTGTTCCGTTTTTAGGCGCGGGAGATTCACCTTCATCCTTTTCCATCTGCAACTTTTCGTTAAGAAAGAGCTCCCAGCGATCACCACCTGGACGTGGAGATAGGGTTTGTTAGAAGAACTTTTGGTGTTGATTCAGCAAGCGTACCAATCCACGTTTCGCCCTGGGACCTCAACTGGCCTTGGACCACCTGTCTAGGTTTTTGCACAAGATTAATATCTGTTACTTTCGAGCTTTCATGTCTTCTGGCTCATCTATCAGGTTGTCCACAAAGTTTTCGCACAAATCAAAGACAGAATTCAGCAGATAAGTTTATAAAAACCTTTAATTATTTAATCTAATATATAATTGCCTCCATTAGATACGACTTCCCTCCATCTATCGGGCAACTTCAAAATCCCCCCTCTATAAAACTCTTCCCCCTTCCCCTCAAAGTACGTGCGAAGTGCACTTTGGAGGTCAGTTTCAGAAGTCATTTTTTTACCATCCAGAAAATGTTGGAGGGACCTGAACAAATGGTAATCAGAAGGAGCAAGGTCGGGACTATACGCAGGATGACTCAAAACTTCCCAGCCAAGCTCACTCAATTTTCGCTGAGTAGTTAAAGATGTATGCGGCCGGGCGTTATCATGATGAAAGACAATATTTCGCCTGTTGACCAATGCTGGTCGTTTCGAACGTAGCTGGGTGTTTAATCTGTCGAGCTGCTCGCAGTACTTATCGGCGGTAATGGTCTCGTTTGGTCCCAAAAGCTCGTAGTGTATGGGGCCACGAACGTCCCACCATATACTGAGCATTCGCTTCTGCTGATGAATAGACGGCTTTGCTACCGATGGACCTGGTTGATCTCGATGAGTGTAGGCTCGTTTCTTCGCTACGTTTTCGTACACAATCCATTTCTCATCGCCAGTTACCAATCGATTCAAAAAAGGGTCGTTTTCGTTCCGTAAAAGGTTAGCGGAGCAAATTCTCACTCTATCGGCCAGATTTTGCTCAGTCAGTTCGTGCGGTACCCACTTTGTGCTCTTCAAAACATATCCAAGACGCGTAATGGCTACTGCTACTCCTGATTTTGATACACCGAGATCCTCTGCAAGCACACGTGTCGAAAGAAAAGGATTCGCTTCCAGTTTGTTGCGCAGGATATCGTCGTCAATCGTATAGGGTCTTCCTGAGCGAGGTTCATCTTCAAGTGTCAGGTCTCCGCTGTAGAATTTTTCGAACCAATCGTAAACTGTCCTGCGCTTTACCTTTCCTTCACCGAATACCTTCGACAAATTTTCAATCGCCTTCGGCACCTTCGTCCCCATTTGAAACTCTACAAAATGCAATGACGAAAATGTACTTTGTCGAATTCCATGTTTATCCTTGAATATCCTTCACAACACTGATCCTTCAAGGATAATTTACCATGCATTTTATAGTTAGGACTCTGACCTTTCCATTGGGATATCACATGTTGTACCTGCTGTTTTGGTTTGTCTGCTAATTGCTTTTTAATTGTCACATTAATATTTGTGCGAAAACTTTGTGGACAACCTGATAGCACCTTTTTCACTTGACCGAAAAAGCTATTCACTCTCTTCTCACTAGATTTGTTCAGCTCCAGCGTCAGATCCCCCTTTTGCGTACCCTCGATACGATTCCCACTGCCCCCCAAGTCTGTTAATTTCGGATCGGCTTTGGCTCTCCGAAGGATATCGGCTTAGGACATATCTCCTTTCTTGGAAATAATGATTATTTGTGGATAAATCTTCTTTTTCTCCTTTTACCGCTCTGTGCCGCCCACCTTTGTCCATTGCTCGGGTATACGAACTGTAAGCTCTCTCCTTTCGTCAAAGTTGTGGCCGTTGTCGAAGAACTACCCTGAACTTTTTCCGGCACAGCTTTCTTCGGCGAAGATGCCTTTTTCTTTTTGGCCGCTTTCTGGGCACCAACAAGTTCACTAATTCCATCCCTACTCTTCATCGCTCTAATGTTGAACAAAACAGGGTTCACTAATTCCGTCCCTACTTCTACTCCTCATCTACCTAACTTTGAGGAGACGTTACCTGCGGCTCTCGCGTGACTTTGGCATATCACGCTTGGGGGTTTTCTTCTTCGCCACCCTAATCTAGGACAACTTAATGCCACATATCGGAGCCCTGATATTTTGGTGAATATTCCGCCTCTTCTCCTTCTTAATGAACTCATGAACTTGGTATGGATTATATTCAAGATTCAAACTTCTTGGAGGAGCATGAGCCCGGAGAACTTAGTTGCGGAGAGCCTGAAGTCGAAGGAAAGCTAGTTTACGGTTGCCTCTTGATTTTGGCCTAAACTTACTGAAATAAAGCGTTGAGGGGCTCCTGAGTTCGCATCCACATGGTGGCAAAGCCGACCAATTGGAAAGAAACTGTCTCCCATTATTTGTGGTCTAGGAACCCTCCATTTTCGTCGCAATTGGTCCATTCCTGAATCAAATGCATGTGGAGCCAACACTTCCTCAATCTTATGTTTGGCAGGATTTCGCAATAGGAGTTCAAAGCGGCAATATGGGTTTCGGCGAGCCCGTTCTACGGTTGATGCAGTAGCAAAGGTCGAAATGCATTGGCCATGGGCAAATGCTGTGCTCTGGTGACGCTGGACATCAAAAATGCTTTTAACTCAGCCAAGTGGGGCTGGATTAAGGGCGCTTTGGCCAAACTGGCTGGACCTGGCGGACGAAAAGACGGAGGCGGTCCTCATTACGAACCGTAGGAACAACAACACGGTTACCATCCGGGTTGGTAATCGTGAGGTCGTCTCAAAATCGGTTGTCAAATACCTGGGGGTGATGATCGATGCCAAGCTGAGTTTCAAGGGACACTTGGATTATGCGCGAGAGAAGGCAGCAAATGCCAGCTCATCCCTTGCAAGGATGACGCCTAACGTGGGAGGGCCGAAGTATAGTCGCAGGCTACTCATTGCGGGAGAGGTGAGGTCGATCCTGCTATACGCATCCCCTGTCTGGGCGGGAGCGTTGATCCACGCTGTCAACCGGAGGAAGATAAGTTCGGCATACCGGCCAATTGCGCTAAGGATGTGCAGCGCATTTAGGACGGCGTCGACGGAGGCAGTGTGTGTCATCGCAGGAATGATCCCTATAGATCTTCTAGCGAGCGAGGCACACTGGCTCTACGAAAAACGGAAGGCAAATCCAGCCGAGGTGAATGCGGATTTCCGAAAAGCCATCAGGATAGAGTAGTGTGGCGAGTGGCAACAACGATGGGATAACTCCGACAAGGGCCGGTGGACTCATACATTGATCCCGTGTATCGAGAAATGGGTCAACCGAAAGCACGGAGAATTGAATTACCACCTGACACAGTTCCATAGGGGACACGGTGTTTATAGAAAGTACTTGCATCGCTTCGAGTTGGACGAGTCTCCCAACTGTCCTGAATGCGGTGCTACACCCGAGGACCCGGAGCACGTTATGTTCCATTGTCTCAGATTTCTGCAGCAGAAAAGGAGGTTGAACAGCATCTTAGAGGCGGACATCGAACCCACGAACCTGGTTGAAGAGATGCTGAAGTCGGAGGAAAACTGGATGGCGGTAAATGAGGTAGTAGCCGTGGTGCAGACAAAACTCCTAGAGTTGGATCGAGCTCGGAAGGCGGCGTGACGGAGACGTGACATGGACGAGCTGGTATAGCGAACCAGAGCCTCCACCGTGAAGTAATACTTCACGGTGGTCCCGCGGGAGGGGCAGAAGAGTGGGAGTGGTTTTAGTGGGTGCGAATCCCACACACTGCTGCAACCTGGCGCAGCAGCGTCTTTCTAAGATTTCCACCTCCATCCAAAAAAAAAAGAAATAGGAGTTCCAGCTTCATATCTTTGCCCGTGTGTGATAGAGTACAAGGAGGCCAATCTAGCGCTAGTTAAAGTTAAACTATCTTTTTGAAATAGTCTTTAAAATTATTTAGGCATCTGAAAATTATCTTTTGGGTTGCCATGTGCCTAGCATAGCACATCAACCACGCTGAGTTCAAAACATCGTAAATTTTCAGGGTGGTCCTCACTGCCCTTGTGATCCCATTTTGGAAGTCTTTCTAGAACAAGGGATATTACGATTTTAATAAAGCCCATTTCCAGCCGAGTTCTAACCAATGATTGGATATGACCATTAAATCGTCCGTCTTTCTCCTGTTTCACTAATTTCCTGCCAACCGATTTTCCCCAACTCAGCCCACCTCGTCCCATTTAGAAAACCGCTTTTTAAATAAGCTCCTCTTTGCGTTGTACATATATAATGGAGCTTGTATATGGAAGTTGTGGTTTGCTGGTTGTAGCAATTAATTTTCGCTTTTAGAAGTTGAGAGGAAAGCGATAAACTTTAACTGCCCATAGATTCCCACATCGGATGGCAATTATGCTAGCTTCAAACTCAGAGGAAAATGGAAAAAGTGAATTCTCCTCTGACTGATCTGAGCAGTTTATCAATCGACATCTTGGCAACCACAACAATATGGAAGCATAAACGGAGTTTATAAGTGGAAGTATTGAGTCATTTCTGGAGTATCTCAGTTCAAAGTTATACAAAAAAGATGCGAGAGTTCAGTTCCAAAATAGACTTAAAAAGTGAACCTGGTGGTAATAAGCAGAGGCTCCCCGGAGATTAAATTAACGTTGTTATATCAGTCATAGAACATCCTTAAAGTACGTGAATTATATTTCAGGATGTATTGCTTAATGGAAACAATGAATTTCCTTTGCAGGTCTTCTCCTAAAGTTAAAGTAGTTCAACAAAATGATACTTAGGACGCATTTGTTGTCAATAGTTCTCTTCGTGCACCAGCTTTCGTTCGGAGCTGGAAGTATCGATCAACCTTGCAATTACCATGAATCCGTTAACATAACCGGCGGTAAGAGGCTATCTGACGGATCAATTACTTTTGAGGGCGTCAACTACCCTCTAAAATACATTGGAACCTGGGATATCAAATACATAAATTTGACTCTTCCGGTAGATGCAGAACCTCACTTCCGTGGTTGCATCTGCAAAATTAAAACTTGTATTCGAATGTGCTGTGAGGGATCCAAAGCCTTTTCCAATGATACCTGTAAAGAGCCAACACTTCCTGTCAATCGATACATCAATGTCACATATGGTCCAGGAAATATAACAACAGTGGAGCCATCCAAAGCCTTTGGAATTATACACGGCGTTGTTTGTAGTGACGGTTACTATTTGTCACCGAAGATGTATGACTTTGATAAGTGGATCATGCAAAAGGTAAGTTAATTTAATTTCGTAATTTGATAAGAAATAAACCAACCAACCATTTCCCAGTAGTCATTTTCTCTACAATATATCGCATCCGAAGGCTCAGTATCTGCTGGTAGATGTAGATGGGTCAAGTGAAAATGCCTAAATCCTGGTCTCTCTTAGGGTGGTACCTATTCACTGCCAATTTTGCCAAATGTCTATGATGCACGGAAAATCCAACACCAAGATTTAATAACATATGTAGAATTCAATTAAATGTCCAACAAGGGTTTTCATATTCCCCTTCTTAAAGAGACGATAACAATGCCGGTATCTTCTACAAAAATGTTTGCCTATCACCAGAAATTCGATTTATCCAATCCACCGCATGGATCCTTGCAACTTTAGACTTCAAAGTAGGCTTGGTAATATGTTGCCTCTGGTCGCACTGTGTGTGTGTGCGCGCGTTTGAGGTGGGGGGAGAGACAAAGCCTTTAAGCACTCACGCCTCAGTGGTCCATTGTCTAACGGAATATCCCGGATCTGTTTATGAATCGCAGAATTTCCGTTAGTGAATATGATGGTAGCCGCTGCAGTTGTATCACATCAGCACCAAAAACCTGATGTCTGATACGTCCATAGGCGAGGCACTCACATAGAAAATGTTCCGTAGATTCCGCTTCCGCAGGACACATATCATCTTGGGGAATTCCTATTCTAAACATATGACCAACTTCCGACAGAATAAAGTTTGCAGTATGTTTGTTTGATTCTGACGGGAAAAGTCTGATGTGTTTAGCAGCATTCAGGCTCCGCCACCTGTCATTATGCGAAGCGTCCTTAAAGAATTATTGTGCCCCTTTTACTGGTTACAGTGTACCTATTAATCATAGTATCTCAAGCAAGCCTATAACCGTTAGGAATTTTAATATATTCCATCCGTATCTGGTATTAAGTGTTCTCCCAGACGCCTTGATCTACTTTACGCAAATTCCGGATACTGTCCCAGGACATATATAGAGGTTTCATCACACTCCGCACAAAACCTGCAGGCAGTGTCCGTAGATATCCCTAGCTTCTCTAGGCGATATTTTAACCGACAGTGACCAGTGAGAATTCCCACTGTGATTCGGAGGTTCTTTTTGGTGAGGTTTAAGCAATCCTTTGTGCGCATGGGTTCGTATCCCTCACCCTGGGCTGCTCCATTCCGGGTATGCCCGCTCAGTATAGTTCCCTCATCCGTTCTTCCAATTCCACAGAAGGGTTCTGGCCCATGTAAAGGCGTCCCTGCTCCCTTCTTGGCTCGTTCATCCGTTGCCTCATTGCCTTCCAGCTCAACATGGCCTGAAATCCAGAGTATCTAGACCTTGTTGGACGAGCCGAGCGTATTCAATCTCTCAAGGCATTCCCATACCAATTTAGAGTTAAGTGCCTTGATCGCTGCTTGGCTGTCAGTGAGAATAGCAATGTTCTGCCCCCTGGAGTTTATTTGGAGATTAAAGCAGGCACATCTATCTATGACGTATATTTCCGCCTAAAATATGCTAGTGTGCCTACCCATTGACTCCAAGTACCGCTCCAATGACACCGGCATCCGCACTCTCTACAATGAGGGATCCGTCAGTGTACCAATTAATCAGTTGCTGGTTTAAGCCGTATGTCCCAGCCACGCTCTTCCAGTTTGCCTTGTTACTCCAAAGTGTTCCAGACTTCTTATCGAAGTGAAACTGTGTTGTCATGTTATCCCTTGGTGTCGGTAATTCAGGATACCGCCTAGAAAGAATGTCAATCTTCCTTCGGTTTAGGCAGCTTCCCGCCTCACTGATACCTCCGACCATCCTGAATATTGCCCTCCTTGCCTGCATCTTTATGTGCAGATGGAGAGGGGTTTACTCCGAAGGACCTGCAGCGATACTGTTGGACATGTCCTCATTGCCCCACTGATACACACACAAGCCAGTCTTTGGAGTTTGTGTAACTCCCTGACTTGTGTGCTGAGTTCAGTTCTTTCTGCCCAGATTACCGGCCCATAGATAATCATTCGCCTTACTATTGCAGTATATATCCAAAGTAGTATCTTCGGGCTGCAACCCCATTTTCTCCACTACCATACTCCATATAAGATGCGATGGTACCTCGCCCTGTGGACAACCTTGAGTAGTATTCATGACATGATGTTAGGTAAATTGGTCTGAAGGATTTAGTGTTAAAAGGATCCTTTTTACCTGCTTTTGGAATAAAGACCACTTTTTCCCGTCTCCATGCTCTTGGTATATATCCCAGGGCTATGCTGCCCTTTACCACTCTCAGAGGGGACTCTAAGATGATTACTAGGCCTCTCTGGATTAGTGCTGGGAAAATGCCATCTACTCCGGATGATTTCAGTGGTTTAAAAGTTCCAACTGCCCACCTTATCCTAACTTCTGAGCATGCCTCTTTTGTTAGTTTCCAGTTCTCCTTTCTTCCCCTTTTATTCGTTGTTGGAATGTCAGGCAGAATGTCGTCGCCTGCCGCCATGGGGTAGGACCCCGCGAAATGAGTTCTGAGTAATATTTGTCCTCTGTACTGCTCCTTCTCGGTAAAAGCCCCATCTTCCTTCTTCACGCAGACAGAAGGTATTGCCCCATCTTTGGTTACAGCCTTGTAAAGCCCGGTTGCTTCTGTGATCTGGTGGATCCCTTCACAGAATTTCCTGAAGCTGTTTCGTTTTGCTTCCCTGATCGCGTGCATTTTTGTACCTCGGCAGTTCCCGGCTTGTTTTACCCGGTTGAATAGTTTTCGTATCTCTGTTCTTATTCTTTCCAGGTTCCTGTTCCACCATGCTAGATCCGTTGATGACTTAACTGTCTTAGCCGGACAGCTGGCCTCATATGGCCTCAATGACAACTGTGTTGACGTTTTTCACCACTGTTTCTAGTTCTAGTTCGCTCCTGATGTCACCAGCCCCTTGCAGGTAGGCCATGTTGTTACTAAGGTGCGTTGCCTAGGATTTCCAATCCGTTCCCCTTGTATTCCTTATTATTCTTTTTATTTCGAAGAATCTGATTATTCTTTTATCAGACGGAGAGGGCTCATCCGACACCCTCCAATTCCTGATCAGCCCGTTCATTATGTTGGAGTGTTCCCAAAGTTATATATTTCCAACTTTTTCTTAAGAATAGATTCAAGAAGGTATTCACCTCTGTGATTGGTATCGCTGCTTCCCCACACTTGGTGATGGGCGTTGGCATCGCAGCCGAGGGGAAGTGGTAACGTCCTCTTCTCACAATAGTTCACCAGTTTAGCGACTTGTCGAGAACTCTGAAAGACATATATATTTTAAATTAAGTTTAAAAATTGTGCAAGCTCTTGATTTTGCACAAGAGGAGTCACAAATTGCCTGCATGGTTCCTCCTTGCAGACCACGAATCTGCCCCGGTATACCCAGGGCTCCTGAACCAGCACTATTCCAATGTTTTCCTTGGAACTTGCCTTTGCAATTACCTCAGATGCAGCTTTCGCATGGTGGAGGTTTATCTGTGCTGGCTATTAGCTCTGGTATTGTTTGAAGCTCCTCTGCACTGTCGGAGTATCGCCCTCTTACGCCGACATGGCGCTTTCCTGTGCTTCGTAGTCCACCCTGGGGCCTAGAAGTGCGCTCTTCACTGGGCAGCACATCCTCAAATCCTCATTCCGAGCGATTATTAGGTCCGTGCGATCTTTCGTCTATATTGTCGCGGCTTTCGGGAGAAAAGCTGGCACTATCTGTGCTGCTGGTATATCATCCCCAGCACATGTTAACAGTTCTGCTCTGCGCAGTCTATAAATTTAGGAACTATGGTCTTGCGCCACTCTGTCTTCCGTCACGCAGTCCACCAGTATATGACCTCGTCGGAAGCGTATTCCGGTGAACACAACTTTGGCAGTCCATCCCGCGCACATCTAGCTGACAACATGGATTCCTCCTCCTCACGAATGAGTATTTGCTCGGGAAAGATTTTTGGCAGTATGGCCAGTCGAATGCCTGCAATAGCATAGCTAATGGCGGGCTTCCTGATTCCTGCTTTCATCCCTGACCCGCCCGGGTTTTCTCCCCCCTTGGGTTCAAGTTTGGATTTTTTTGAGCATTTAGCACCTGCCTCCTTCCTGACGTCTGATATATTATATTTATGTCAAACGTGCTTTTGCAAGTCCCTGCTTTTTGAGCAGTGGCGTTTGTTGGTTGTTGTCCTTGCAGTATACCAATGTTGACCTTGGATCTACTGCTCGAGGTCCCTACTTCTTCCATACTTGGGTGTAATCACCTGGCTCTCAGTATTTCCCTCCGCCCCAGCCTCCGCCTAGTTAACCAGTTTGTGTGCGGTATGGGGTCCCGTTTTATTGGCTGTAGTTTTTCTTATTTTATTACGGGTACTCATTTGATTCCCACGAGTATGGAGGTTAGGAGGTTTGCCGTGCCATAACCCCGTAGCACGGTAAAGTTTAATTTTCTCACTGAGGTGACCAGGTATTAGTGAAGCTCCGTTCGAATACAGTTACCTCCGACTGCAAACTTTGCAATGAGCATGGTCCGCATGGCACCCTTGATTGGGGGAAATGTTTTTCAGTCTGGATCCGAAGCATTTTGTTAATAGTAGGGTCACCTCGTAAAGGGCGTGGCTATCACCACTCACTAACGGTCTTGGTAGACGAGAGGCTTCACCTCTGAAAAGCCATACATCGCTCTAGAGGAGAGACAGCTCACCATCAAAGAGAGATCGGTTGGCCACAAGGAGCTATAGTCCGCGTCAGTGTACCCTGCAATGCACTGCCTGACCCCTTTCATCACATACACTTCACCCTGAAAGCTCATGGAATATTGTCCAAAGGGAAAACCCACTTTCGCTTTTGTTCGAGAGATTGACTCCTGCTCCAGAACTCTGTTCTGTTTTTGAGCCATCGGTGTAGAAGACGTCAGTATATCCTGACCCTCATTCTTCTGGTTCGTCCCAGTTTTCTCTTTTCAAGATAACATCACATCTTCTACCAAACAAAAGTTTGGGGATTTGAGAATCGGAAGGCATTGCGAAAGATAGGTTCAGTTCTCCCAAGGACTCTTCCAATGCTCTGTGCCCCCTTGTCCATTGTTTTCCCATAGATCTAATCGAATTAGTCTATGAGCTGCTCTCATTTCAGGGCTCCGAATAAACAAATCCAAAGGCTGAAAATTGAGTAATGCATTCCGAGCTCCGCCGGATGTCGTGTTCGAGACACCGGCGATACCCAAACACAAAGTTCTTTGCAGTGTGAGTACTGATAATGGTAGTCATATACCAAAGGTCTACCTACACACCCCATTAGCTGTGAGAGCTCATTTAATTTTTATCTCTACATGTTTGTTCCAAAGAAGTTTCTTATCTAAAATAACTGCCAGATATTTCACTTCTTCGGCGAGTTGAAGGGCTGTACCTCTGATCTCTGAACGGCAAAGACCATTCAGTTTCCTCCTTTCTGTAAATAATCCCATTGTGGATTTATTTGGCCTTACTGAAAGTCCATGCTTGAGCCACCAGCTGTCAATTACTCACCTCGTTGAGGGCAGCATATCTTCGCTTCCGTTGTTAGGTAACGACCAACACCCATTTCGGCACACAGAAATCACTGGGTTTAGCATAGAGTAGATCCAATTAATTGAAGTTTCACCATGCTCTCTGGCGAAAACACAGAGCTTTTGGAAGGGCGCTCAGTCAAACGCACCTCCAATGTCCACTCGCCTTTCAGAATTCCGTCCTCCATCTTCGAAACTAAAGACTAACGGGCAAACTCACAGGACTTTCCATGTTGGTATGCGTGTTGGTTTTCATTTAGTGGCTGCGACCGCAGCATCTTCTTACGAATGTGACACTCTACCAGTCTCTCCACACATTTTAGCAAAAATCATGCCAACCTGATTTGCCTGAAACTCTAAATTTGAGTAGCCATCTTTCCCAGGCTTAGGTATGAAAACCATCTTCACATTCTGCTAAGAGGAAGGGCACGTAGCCTAGAGGAAGACATCCACGAAAAATATTTCTTAGAAGTCGCTCCAAGTACATCACTGGGTAGACGCCCTCCATGATAGGTGCTTTGAAGTGTTCCAATGATAGTATAGCAACTCTCGCCGTTGCATTGGTAACAACCGCTCTCGCAGTGTCCCAATTCCTCTTGCAACACTTTCTCTTAAAAGATTTGCAGAACTCACCAATTCTCTTCTTCCCTCTGTTTTCCCGGGTGGTGTATTCCCAAGAGAGTCTTTGTAGACTGAAACATAAAGTACCATCCGGTTTTCTAAGAGGGTCCAACTTGGCCGACTAACCCTTTTTAAGACCCTGAAAAGCCTGGAAGTCTCGCTTTCACCTTTCAATTCCTCACAGTACGCTCTAAAAGAGCTTCCTTTCGAACGTTTTGCGAACATCTTATATTCACGCTGTGAGTCGAGGAAGTTTAACCAGTCTTCTTCCTTACTGGTTTCGCAAGCAAGGTTTAGAAGACGTCTAGTTCATTTCCTGAGTCTTTACAATTCTTAGTTTACCCATGGAACCATTTTACCGGGTTGGCCTCGGGAAATGAACAAGCCTCTTCAAAGCACTCTAAAAGTGTGCGATTCAGAGTTTCCAATTAATCTTCTATGGTCAAAGGAGTCCCTGGTCCCCTAGGGAGCTCAACTTTGTCACCAAGAAGTTCACTGAACTTTGTCAAACCCGTTTTCCTAGGGTGCCGTCTTTGTATTACAGATACCTCGCCTGCAATAGTCAAATTAATTTCTAAGTAGCGGTGATTTGAGGGTAAGACTTAATCTAGCGCTCGCAATTTTCTAATCAATTCTAACAGCTTTAAAGTGCAGATTGTTGGGTCAATTACTTCACTTCTTCTTAGCCCCACAAACGTAGGGGCGCATCCTATGTTCGCGCTTGTCTCCTCTAGATTGCATTTGCTACTATCCCAACAAATATACTAAGCGTTCACATCACATCATTTAAAGTTCCAGACCCCTTGATTCTTCATTCATTACCAGATCCCTTAGTTCTTGCGTCGGCGGTGGAGACAAAGAATCATAGGTTAAGTAAACAAAGGCAACTATGACGTTTCTCCTCTTACCATTAGTCTGGTATTGTAAGTTGACCGCAACAAGGTCTTGGGAAGAAAATTGTCTCAGCATGGTTGCCTCTAACAATTTTGACATCAGAACGGAGGCACTCGGTTTCGAGGATCTTTCATCCTAGTCCTCTTGCCTGATTCAATACCACAGATTTTGTTAAAACGAACCAGAAATATATAAGGACAGTCATGCAACTTTGCCAGCCGTGCTACCAGTCGATAGGAAGAGGCTTTGGCATGCTGCAAGTTCATTTGGCTAACTCCTATGTTTGTAGACATAAGTGGTGTCTAATACGAAAAGCGCCCCTGACTGAAAAGTCTGCTGCATTCAGTGTGGATCTCACCGCTCATCGAAAGTTCCGCTTTCTTGCGTCCGATTTCTCCGGATATCACCATACTTGGTACTGTAGCAACGCCCATGTCCTCATTCCGAAGAAACTTTGCTTTCTTTCGCAATGCCTTCCGTTGTCGTCGGCTGGGAGCCCCCCCCCCCCCCCCCGGTTCACAGTGTCCGCGCTCCATGGATCTGTTTTGACATACCGGAATAAAACCAGTTGCGTCCGCATAACCAGCTTGTCTTTCTTCCGTTTTTGCAGGTAGAGGTGGAGAAGAAGGTTCTGTCACGCAAGCCTGTAGTCCTTCTTCTTTGCGGCTGAAGTTTCCTTCTGCAGAGCCTTCCTACCCCGCCTTTTGAAAGAGCTAGGCAACAGTGTCACCGACAGGCCGTCCGTAGTCAGGTTTCCAGTTCCTCTCGTTAAGGAGGTTGCTCTACTATCCTTTCCGCCTGACCGCGCAGTAGACACCGGGTGTTATTTTTCCACTGAAGTGGAGAGCTTGTCTTTCACAGATTTCTCCGACCTTCTCAAAAACGCCCAGTCTGATCTGCTTTCCATGACTGACCAGTGCGTAAAGTTTTTCTTATGAATGGAGGTAGAACGCTTAAAAGGAGACTACTAGTTAGAGGTTTTGTATTTGTTAAATATATTTATTGATTTAAAACTAGATATTCTAAATTATTGAAGCCTTCGCGAAGCTAAGGCATCTAAAGCGCCGTTTTAGCGACACCTGATCTCTAAGACAAAACATAACCCAGCTTATTCTCACTACCTTCACTGATAGACTGATGATGGTCTAATGGACACTATCCCCCAAATTAGTAGGCTCTGGGCCTGCTTTCACTCTTTTGAGAATGTCACCGTATGACCCTTCACTTCGTTTGGAGATGATAATAACCTCCTACGGTATCCTCTTCATAAATCTCCCTTTCCGGGGCGGCAACTTTCTCCAGGCTTCTACACTCTTCCTGTGCGGTCCACACCTTCTTCCCGGAGTTGATGCTACATGAGTTTCGCCAGCAGTTTGAGTTTTCTCCGAGGGGTTTTCTGGCTAGCTGACTTGTTCAATCGGTGGCGAAGCCTCTTCCCCGGTTTCTACCGATTGCACCTTATGTCGCGCAGGTAGTTAGGCGGGACTGTTTAATCCTTCCTGTGTCCCGCTACACTATCCCCCTTGAGAGTAGCATTTTCATTCGTGAGGTTGTATGCCTGTAAGGTTGGAAATCTGCGAAGAATTGAGCTTCTTCTGAACAGGTGAGTCAATGGACAGTTCTACTCTCTTGTTCGCGCTTGGAACATTCCATGCCACAGTAACCAAGGTTCCCAATACTGAGACACTGCGGTCTTTGGATATGGACGTCCCGATTGCCCACTCCCAAAACCACCGGGGCTGGGTTTTCGCAACCCTGCACCGTAATTTTAACTCTATTCTTCTCCTCCATGTTCGGTTTTACTTCTGAATATCCTTGCCGTAACCAACTTTTATCAACCCGTGGGCATTTTTTTGCCACCCACCTAGCCTGCGAATGAATATGCATGCATATCTCCAGATGCTTGTATTTGCACGTCCATATCGCATCCGCCGAACCTTCCCTTCTCCGCGCGAAGGACACCCCTCATGAGAAGTTTGAGAACTACGCCCAGGATTGAGGCTACTTTAAGTTTGCTCTAGCAGACAATACCAGCTATACGTTCGGACTTCCCGCCTGGGTTCACCATATCGATATGAATATCGAGCTAAGCAGGATAAAAGATGTCAAATGCTACCAGTCCAAGCAGCGGAGAGGACATCGTCAGTGTCCTTAGTGGAGACAAATGCAGAGGCGTAAAATTTATTAAGACGTTGTAAATTCTGCGCTCTGATAGCTTTCCACCATACTAGATGATGGGATTTGTGAATTCCATGCAAACACTTTTCAAACTTTCAAGATTCAAGATTAAGATTAAAATTTACTCCTTGCATTCAAAAATTCATCTTTTGTTACAGGATGGAAGAATCTACATCGAAGAATCGCAAGTGTATAGATCGAAAGATCAATATTGTCTTTCGCCCTCAGAAGAAAGCGACACGACGATGGCTTTAAATCCATTCCTCTGTTTTGAAAATTCTGACACATCGAGATCAATAATTTATAGCGTTGGTAAGATCTTAAATATTTTTTAATCTCATTTTCTCTACGTTTTGTTTTTACGAATTTCAGAAGAATATAGATCTTGAAGCTGAACCCTAATCTTAAATCGAGACGTCTTCCTCAGGTTAGAAAATGAAAAATAGACGTTATTGAAAGAAGTTACCTGACGGTTGCGTTCAGGGCGAGGCAACTCATCAGACGCTGCCTCACCTCTGCTCTGGGAGCGGCGTGACTGTTCGACGGACGAACGGATTTCACTTCAATATAATTCGCCCTCATGTCGTGTTTGCAATTATATATAAATGAAGCAATTACCACCTATCGCTACTTTCGGTCACGCTGCTCCCAGGGCAGAGGTGAGGCAGCATCTGATGATTGGCCTCTGTCCTGGACGAAACCGTCAGGCAACGTTTTTAATACACTTGGGTGCTTAACTCGAAAAGGAGGAGTCCGTGAACCACAAGAGAGGAAGTAAGTTACTCCCTAAGTGGTCCGGTGCGTCATCAAGTGGATGCGGACTCAGGACTCCCAACATCCACAACATTATTGAATTCCTAGCCGGAGCTTAGATCCACTGCCCATTAGAAATTTGGGATTAGGAAAGGTGAAATACTCCCACGGGGAACTAATCACACATAACTAGGTCGAAAGGAATAATAAACATCGCTGGCAATATGAAAGCTAAACACTACTTTGCAAAAGATCTGCACACCCAATGTGGTTGGATTGAAACCATAATTTGACGTTAAGCCACCCATTGCCTTGGAGCCCTTAAGTTGATATTTTCACTGTTCCTTAAAAAAAGGGGCTAGAAACTCAACCCGCAAACTCAGAAAGATTTTCTTCAACCATGAATTTATGCACTCTCTGTCTCTGCAAGTGGAAGACGTTCTCAGATTCACAAAAACCAACGATCGTCGCAGGCGACAGGACGTTGAATAGCCAATTTTAGGGTTACGGTGCCATAGGCCAAATAATAAACTGGAGTGCTTGGAGTTTCAGTCCCTCCGTGAAACTAGTCTAACCTAATCCTGTAACATGGAAATCAGCCCTCCTGATACCTATTCCTAAAAAGGGTTGTTCCGGCGACCTCAAAGATGTGATGTCCACCCCTTCTATCCAATATCCACTTCAACAGGCGCTATTCCTGTCCCATTCCGCTAAGTCAATTCGGCTTCGAAATTTTCAGATCCACTGAACAGGCGACCCTCTATCTGCAAGACCACATCCTCAATCACGTTGAGAACGGACAATGCACTTTAGACCTTGGAAAGGTATTCGATTCAGTGTGGAAAGAGGGCTTGCTCCTCAAGCTAATCCGGGCTAATTGTCTTCTCCCTTATTTAGAATATTTGTAGATTTCCTCTCCAATAGAACCTGTCACGTGCGCTTTAACAGACTTCGCTCCAAATACTTCCTTGTGGATTCAGGAGTTCCACAAGGCTCCATTCTAGACCCTAAACTTTTTAACATCTTCCTTCCTTAATCACAATATCCTTGATCTGATTAGATGCTCGGTGCCTGCCAGTCGAAACCCAACTGGCCTTAGTCCTTAGTCCTGATCAAGTGCTCAAAATTGGACCGTCTATAACGAGGCGATGGAAGTTGCAGAAATCTACAAGTCTTTCACCCTTGCTATTATGCCGGATCCACACACTTGCCCCTTACAAGCTGTCGCAATATCAAACGTGCGAATAGAGCCTTTGGCTTGGTTGGCGTAGGTTTGCAAGCACCCGCAGCCGATACGTTTGCTCCCCAAAATTAAGTCTGTGAAGATTTGGAGTTTGCGTGTGGAACCGGTGTTATGATTGCGAAGATATGCCTATTTATCGGCACAAAGAATTGACAAACCCCTCTTTGATATTCAGATCTCCCATCATGACTACAATGTCACCTTCAGAAAACCTCTTACCAACTGCGTGTAGTTGCTCACAGGAAGCAGCCTTCTCCTCGGTAATGGAAGAAGGGAGGTTACTAAAACAATTGGTGAGTAAAAAGAGAGGTATTTAGAGATAAATCCGTCCCATAGCCTAACATTTTGCAGTCCACCTGAAAAGGACAAGAGTGACTTTAACAACCTTTTTTGCTGCACAGACAAAAGAATATCTGTTCAACTCAAAAAACTACCCGGGCTGTGATTTATGAAGATAAGGAAATATCTGGGGTGACAATGGAGTTGGCAGGCGAGAGGTCTGCAGGAAGAGGAAACAGGCAATATCGAAGCAAAGGAGCTGAGGTGTGAACACATCGCTAATACAATAAGACTTCAACTTTTTAAAATGACGTGTCCAAGAAAACTATTCAGAGAAACGGGCGTAGAAAGGCCGCAGTCCAAGGAAATACCGATTGCCAGTGGATCAAGATTATTTTGACAAATGATTCGTTCTTTGGGAGTAGCAACGAAAAGCATCCAATCTGAGGGACCTTGAGTTTTGAAGAAATTTCTTAATTGATGTGCTTTTCATGAATGGATACAGCTTTCATTAGAGTAAATTTGGTGTTCCTAAAGCTTCTGTCACCCATCCCTTGGTGCCTCCTTTGATGCCTTTGTTATGAGTAATTTGAGGAGCGACGTATTGTGTCGTTTTCCTTGTACCACCTAATGCTATGGTAGTGAAGCCATCCATCACCAAGGTACAGTCGTCGAGGAATATCCGTTGCTTGTTCACTCCTGCCCCTATAAAAGCCGCGGAGACTCGGACTCCAAGTCCGCGCCTCGTGAAAGAGGAGTTCTTGGTGATTTAAAGGCCCGAGTTAGGACGCGGTCAATTGAGCAGTACCGAAACAAGAACCCAATTTCACTCTGACAAATCAGGTACCGCTGCCATATAGGTGCGAGACGGCATCCTCCTTAGAGTTCTTAGGCAAGGCAGAGAGGACGGCTTTTTCTGGATTCGGTGTTCAGGAAGAACGTTTTTTAATGTCTGTCTAACGCCGAATGAAACGATGCCGGACTTTCGACGCAGGCTTGGTGCTCTGGAGGACGCTATCTTAGGCAGAGATGGACAGATCCTGGTCCATCCTGGATCGGTGACTTCAATGCAAGGGCACTTAAATGGGGCGTACCTCACATAGACTCCAGAGGAAACGTAACGTTTGACGTCAGCGTTACGTTGTTACATTCCGTAAGACAATCTAGGCACACTAGACAATACTTTCCGCATGCCAAACTATCTCTGACGGATATTAAGGGATTATCTGAGGAACCGATCCCTGCTCTATGAAACGCTAAAGGATCAGAGGAGGATGGGGATCACGTCGGGGGTAGCACAGAGATCCATTTTAGGGCCGGACCTCTCAAACGCTACGTATGATAGTCTACTTAAACTCGTCGTGCCAGAAGAGTCGCGCCTGGTCGGTTATGCAGATGATATCGCTGCGCTTGGCATATTGATGCGACGGATAAGTGGATGGATTACTACTCATAGTTTCAACCTTGCACTGAAAAAAACCGAAGTAGTCATCCTGACTAAAAAGAGGATTCCGACCCTGCGTCCCATATCGCTCGGCGAGTCGATAATTGGGTCAAAATCAGCGGTAAAGTACCTCGGGTTGACTCTTGACTCGAAGATGACATCTTTTGAGCAAATCGAAGCAGCAGCAAGTAAGGTTGCACCTGAAGTTTCGGCGTTAAATCGGCTAATGGCCAATATTGGGGGTTCTACGTCGAGCAGGCGACGTCTCCTGATGAGTTCCACGCGGTCTGCCCTGCTCTCGGGTGCAGAGATATTGGCTGACGCTCTTGGCAAGGAGGTATATCGTAAGCGTCTCGCGCAAGTATAGAGACGGGGAGCTTTGCGGGTGGCGTGATAGTGATCGCAGGAGTGATTCCCGTTACCCTTCTTGCTAAGGAGCCAACCCATATACAAGCGCATTGGACAAGAGCGAAGGGAGGTAGTTGCTCGCGAAAGACCGGCAACGCACTCTAGACGATTGGCAGCTCTCGCGGCAAAATGGAACTAGAAGCGGATGGATTGCGCAGCTCATCGGCAACTTAGGTGCGTGACTACATCGGGAAGCATGGTGAGACTGACTATTTCTATTTGAGTCTTCCCTGCACAAGATTGGAAAGGCGCGATCTCCGGATTGTGTGTTTTGCAATGGAGTTGTGGACGACGCCCAGCTCACTTTTTTTGTGGAAGGTGGGATGGGGTTCGTCAGCAGCTCTATTTAAACACAGGGGATCAACTTCCAGACAACATTGTCGAAGAGATGCTGAGGAGTGTTGACAGGTCGAGCCGTGTGGCCCAATACGTCCGGACCCTTCTTGTTGGGAAGAAGATAGAGCTCGACCGGTGAAGGAGCCGGATCGCAGGGGGTTCTTCGAACTAACAGTTCCCTTCCTCCTCTCCCCTCCCGTTGGTGAAAGGAATTCCCTAATTTGAAGGTTACGCAAGGCGGGAGAGTTCGGGGACCCAGGCTAGCTCTTTGACGATGGAGAGGTATTTAGTTGGTAGTCCGACGACGTACAAAACCGGGAGTCCAACACTCCGTGCATAAATGCATTCACCTACGCTAGTCCTGAGCTTTCGCAAGCTCGTCAAGTAAAATCCGCGCTCTAATTCTCTACACAAAAATGGCATCGGGTGCGCATGCTGACGTCTAAGGTGTTCATTCGATCGTAGTTGCGGCGGATGATTTGATGCGGACCAGATTACGGCGGCTGCAGGGTTCCCATACGGCCTCGATCCTTCTAAAAATGTGGGTACACAAGCGTAGATCTTTGAAAAATAACCTAAACTTCTCTAGGATATGTCTCGAAACTAGCGTTGGCTCAATAGTCCGTGCAAGGCTACAGAAACTCTCAACGAATGTAGAGGGGCAGATGTCCGATGGGCTCTTTGAGTGTAATGCCGTACAGCGTCTCCGCAGGGGATACCTGCAAATCTTCCTTAAAAGTGGTGCGGAGGATAAGCAAGACAAGAGAAGGTTAGCATGGTTAGCACCAGGGAGCTGTTTTTAGCGTGCGATGGGTGCTCTCTACCATTCCATTTGATTGTCGATAGTAAGTGCGTATCCTCGAAAACCCCAAGTCAACTTTTCCTCTTTTTTTTTGGAAAAACTTGGGTGTTTAACCCAAAAAAGACGAGTCCGTGGACTACAAAGTCTGGTCCGTCACCAAGTGGGTGCGGGCTCAGGACTCTCAGCATTCTCAACAATAGAAATCCCAAGAGTTTAGCTTGTCGTGATCGTTAATGGCGTCCTATATGAACTGATCCAACTATCGATGAGTGCTCTGACGACGGTGACTGCCTACTGGTCGGGAAGCGGTGTTACTTCCGGCCATCTGGTGAATCTGTCCACGATCGTGAGGCAGTACTGAAATCCTTGGGTGCGCCCATCGATTGAGATCGCGGCCCATACTAGGTCAAACGAATTTCGCGGATACCAGGCGTATGGTGGACTTGTCGCTCGGGTTCGAGAGACAATGTAGAGCCTTGAAGATCGTACGTCCTAAGCGCTAATTGCAGGTACGGTCAAACAGTTCTCCTAGAGCTGTCGCAGGAGTTGGAGAAATCGTCGATTATGAGCGCCTTGAGATCCAGGCTCGATGTACTGGCAATTCGCTAAAGCTCCTTACTTTGGAGAAAGGCGACGTCCGCTGTGTGTGTGTGCTTTAGGGGTAATTTTGAAATGCTAAAGTAGAAGAAATCTAGCGCCACTTCAGCATTATTTTAATCTTTTTTATTAATTTCCCGAAATCTCATCAAATGTTATGTTTTGCTGTATTTCTAGCTCTATTCATCTCGGTGCCATTCATAATCCTAACTTTCATAGTTTATGCTGCTCTTCCTGAGTTACGAAATCTTCATGGGAAAACGTTGTGCTGTTATCTGTTCGCTCTGGCTCTTGGTTACAGCACTTTAGGTGCTATACATCTTCAGGAAGCAGACATGAGCCCAACAGATTGTTTTTTCCTTGGTAAGTGATAATTTTTTTGAACTTGTACTGAGTGAAACATTTTAAATCTACTCAATTTTGAATGGAAAAATCATTTATCTATCAGACAATTGAGGACTTCCACATCAGAGGAATCACTCATCTTTCAAATGATTAACAAAACCAATTGGTAGCATCTTTACGTCCTTACGTCAATGAAGCGTACCCAGCGTAAGCTATTTGTATGCTTCGGAACAAACAGGAATCGGAAGATGTAGTATCAAAAGAATGTGGCGGCTTGGGGAAGTACTTACCTTTCGATGATTTCAGCGCGCTACGCTTCCCAACTAGGATGTATAAACTCATGGACAGTTTATGCAGGATCAAGTTTTGTTGCCTTATAAGGCAGCTCCAGCCTGTTTGCTTACTTTGTATCATACCATTGATTGCTAAATTATACACCCCTGTCCAATCCCCTAGTTTTAGGAGATATTCGACACCCCGGGTAGTACACCTCCGCGAGCAAACAACTACCGTATGAGAGGTCCTTCTTA
The DNA here is from genome assembly GCF_905115235.1 of Hermetia illucens. Classification (NCBI taxonomy): domain Eukaryota; kingdom Metazoa; phylum Arthropoda; class Insecta; order Diptera; family Stratiomyidae; genus Hermetia; species Hermetia illucens. The sequence continues at coordinate 160,601,305 of NC_051850.1, forward strand.
TTGCAAAGCTTGCATATCGATTCTCTTTGTAGACACTCACCCTGTGCATTTTATTCAGTTCCAGGATTTCGGCTCTTTTGATTCACCATCCATTATGAAGCAAAATGTTTGATGACCTTATGGCAGGCTGTGCGGCAACAGTACGCCACCAATGACGAGGCGGGTAAGTTGCAGAAATCCACCAACCTCCCACAATTTTCGTTACGGTCGCCAAGACCATGCTTCCCCATTACATCCCCAAGCAATGTGTTGTCAGATCAGCCACCTTGGCATTCAGATCAACCATCACGATCACAATGTCACCTTTTGGAAGCTTCCCCCTAACCCCTTTTATTTGTTCGTGGAAAGCTTCATTTTCTGCATCGGAAGTCTCCGTTGGTGCGTAGCACTGTCTGTCAAAAACCGGCTCCCAGGTCAAGAGAACGCGCCTAGTGGTAGGAACTCGACAAGGGATTCGCGCCTGCTACCACTTGGCTTCCCAGACTACAAAAGCACATTACCGCAAGAGAGAGAGTAGTACTTTCCAGAGTACACCATCTTACAGAATCTCCCTTTTATATCGTTGTGATTCCCGCTCAAGTTGGAACAAGTCGGGAAACCGGAAGCTAGACGCTTCAGGTGTAAAAGGTTTTGTGTATTTCTTTTATAAAGAGATTTGAGTGTGCATTTGCCCTACTGGCGTGTAGCACGTAAAATATGCATATATTATGTGAAAATATCCAGTTTCAAGTGATATTGACATTCATAGTCTTGAATTTGCAGAGGAGCGACAGTTTTGACCTAGTATAATTTTGTTACTAATAATACGATTTTGGCAGGATCATGCTCTATACTGTAGCCTACATTACTGCAAAATTTTGTGATTCTAGGGTGAACTTAAGAGGGGTTTTCCTGTCAATTACTAAAAATTATAATAATGTACTATTATTAACTTTATTTGAACAGGTATCCGTATGGAGGGTATTTCGGAGCCTAGGCACCATACAGTGGCAGCCTCCTGATCTTTTTCAGATTTTTCGGTTGAGTAGTTTCTGAGAATGGGTTCGTTAAAAAAATGATCACTTTCAACTCCCCACCTTTCCAGAAAATGTCAAAACTAAGACCGGTTTCGAAAACTACTAACCAAGACCTTTAATTTGATACCCCACATGACTATATTTGTTGAAAAAAAATTCACACCCCCCTTTCGCATGTATGGGAACCCCCCGCTTAAATCCGACGTAAAAGGATGTAACTCACTATATGCATGAGCGTTCACAATTCCCACCTTTCTACCAAATTTGGAGTCAATCGCTACAACCGTTTCCGAGAAAAATGAGTGTGACGGACAGACAGACATACAGATAGACAGTAAACCGATTTTAAAGCAAGCATTCTGAGGACCCTCAATGCTGCTGTGGAGGAGCGTCTGTACACTCCAGAAACCAATCATAGCCCATTTTCGATAGCCAAAGGTCGTTGCCGTGAGATCAGCCCCTATTCGCGGCGGTAGCAATAATAACAATAATCGTCGGCGCAACAATCCATGTTGGATCAGGGCCGACCCTGCTTGTAAACGGGGAAAATGCTAAAGAAAAGGAAGGCCGCTTTTTGCCACCTGCCACCATCGATATTCCTTTTCAGCATTCTTCGTGTACTGGCCACATAAAAGCACTGTCCACTTCTAGAGTTAGGCTTTTGGGTTCGTGGATTATCCTGCAGAGTTCGTGTGCTATAGGTCCCTGTGTGCCATTAAGTCGCAGTCTCTACGGTAAAAGCCTCGCTTCTGCCTTTATTATCAACTCTAAGGGTGGAAATGTGTGCGTTGAACCTATACTCCAGAAGCAAACAAGACTTTGAAGTCGGGATAAATACTTTACAGCTTTACTCTGGCTTACTTTCAGTCACCATACTAAATCTCTGCGAGGACCTTACCGCGGTTTGTTTTGATATATCCAGCATACCATGTGGATTTTTATTAGTTTCCACTTTGGAACTTAACTGGAATCAACTCAGTATGGTGAACGGTAACCAAACTTTTCCACTAGTGGCATACCGCTTTATAAACAATACAACACAGGACAACATTTTCACAAAACATACTGAGCTGGTAACTGTCCATTCTCCCATTATATCCCTCCGTCGTCGAAAAGCAATACTCGCGTATACATTAGGGCATCCAAGTGTTTTCACTGCTACGCTCCGCAACTAAGTTCTCCTCATCCTAACGCTCTTGCCCAACGCTTGGTTCAGGTTCCTACTCCCCATTACGGACCTTAGGTAGTGCAAAATCATATGCTTTGCATCTGCTGGTATGCCACCCCATCCCTTATGTTGAGAATGAACCTGTGCGTTCACTGACCCTTCGTAGACTCGCCCCATCTGCGTTGTCAGAAATCAGGCTATTCTGACCTTGCCGCATTCCTACTTCTGTGTGCCCCTCCATGCGCCTTGCATAGTACAGCGCAATCATTTTTTTGACAGAATATCGACAGAGATTATGCCCGTCACCACCAATGCTGCCTCTTCTGATACGATTCTAAAAGCATTGCAAACCCTCAAAGCCTTCAGTCAGTAAACCGAGTTCACTTGCTTTCGTCTCTGAGCGTTTGCAAACGCCTCTGCCCACACAGGTGACGAGTAAAGCAGGATAAATTGCACCATTCTGGCCAGAAACAACCTCCGACAGTGCTTTAACCCACCAATTTTCGGAAACATTTTTGCAACAACCGTGTTGACACTGGCTATCTTTTAGCATGCACACTTTGGGTGATCTTAATTTGGTGTCAATTATCACCCCCAGGTATTTGATAGCCGGCTTTCATACGATGACATTTCACAGTGTTCCTTTTCTTGCATTTCGCTATTAAAATCGCATCCGTTTCTCCGTGGCCAGAGTTAATCCGGCTTTTTCTAGCCAGATCTTTGCTGCTCTGACCTTCTCCGTCTCTTAAACCTCCACATCAGGATGTCTTGCTGTAACAAACACAGCTAGGTCATCTGCGAAGCCTAGAATCGTAGTCCCCTCTAGGACGGGAAAAGCAAGCACCCCATTGTACATAATATTCCACAAAAGGGGACTCAGTACCGAACTCTGTGGTACCCCGAGTGTGGCGATATACTCTTTGGGACCCTCATCCGTCCCGTACCAAAGAGTCCTCTCTGAGAGGTAATTTTCCACCAGATTCGCTAAATACCCGGGGGTACGAATGTCAGCCGACGCCCCTTTAATTCTGTTCCAGTTGATCAAGTTGAATGCGTTTTTGATATCCAGGACCAACACGACACAGCAGCCACCAGAAATCAGTCCGCCTTTTGTCATGTTCACTACTATGCTTATTGCATCCACCATAGAATGGGCATGCCGGAAACCAAACTGCCGCTCCGATAAGCCATTGCTATTATCGACGATGGGTAGACGTCTGCTGTAGGTAACTTTCTCCATCATCTTCCCAATCGTATCCAGCAGGCAGATTGGACGATAAGACGGTTGCTATCTTAGTGACTTGTTAGGTTGGAGAAGCAAGACCAACTTTCGCTTTTTACAATGGACAGGAGATATTCCTTCTTTTAGGCACGGTTTTGGCAAAAAGATCGGGCGTAGTCTTCACTACCAGTTTCAAAGCTCGGTTGGAAATGCCATCTAAACCTAGGACCTTGTTGTCACCGATCCTACCACATATTTCCTGCAGCTCCTCCACAGGAACTGGAGGTATTATCTCCACATTCAGCCGGACAACCGTTTACCTTACTATATTTTCGTGGTGAGGGAGCAGAGTGGTACCAATCCGTTTCAAGAGGCGCGGATAAATCACCTGAGATGATTTCCGCAACATTTTTATTACCACTCTGTAGGCCTCACAGTTCTTTTTACAGCCCCGAATGTTTTTTTAAGCCGCCAGGCAGTTGCCTGTATGTCTCCTCTCGACCGCCGCCACCGGGCGTTCCCCTGAATCTCTGGTAAAGCCTTTCTCTCTCTGCTGCCCGTAAGCTGGCAATTTAGTTGTTCCTAGACGTACCCTTCAGGGATATATTGGGTTCGAGTGCCGCGGAAAACTGGTCCCCCTCGAAAACTTTCACCGCCCAGGCGAACAAACCACCCGACATTCTGCGAGAATTCTTCTTCGAGCTGATTGACGCAGATTGCCTGGTGGCCCCTGTGATTATAGTCCCCACTGGCATGTCAAGCGATTCTGCTGGCTAAAGCGGCATTTGTGTATGTAAGATCCAGTATATACCTCCCCTGAAAGTGTATGACGCCCCAACATTCACGAGTACCACATCTAACACCGCGAATGCTTCGAGGCGAACACGTCCGCTCAAATTCGTTGTCCGGCTGCCTCATTCAAAGGCCCACGCACTGAAATCACCTGCTAATCTTATAGGCCAACATCCTCTTGAATCCAAATTCAGAGCGCTAGGCATCTGCTTATACTCGGCATGTGTAGCGCTGGGTGGAGCATAGCAACTGTAGATGTGGACTCCTCTGATGACGCTCTCCTCCGAGTACTCCAGTATTTCTTGGAAGGCCTGTTCTCCACAAGCCCATAGCGCTGCTTGGCCCGTTTTATCTTTGATCCAAATGCCACCACCGTGATTTCGATATGGCCCACTAGTTATGGCCACATCGATGTTTTTCTCGCGTATGGTTTACGAGAGTAGGTCCTGCGCCGCCTAGCAGTGGTTGCGGTTGATTTGTGTTAACCTCATCTTCGACTTATGTTAAGGGCCCATCTACATTGTAGGCACCTGCTGATGCCTGAAATGTGCCGATGATCTACATCCTCCTTCCCTTTGCACAGTTATTAATTTGGGTCAGCTCCGCACTCCTTGTTGACATGGCCATCCACTCCGCATCTCCTGTACTGCTTCGACCTGTCATTTGGACTGTTGCTTCAGCGCCAGCTACTTCCTAAGCCGGCACATAACCCAGCTTATTCTCACTCGCCCTGCTGCCTACAGTTTGAGTGCTATCTCTGTCGGTAGGGTGATGATAGCAGTTTATGCTCCCCCATAGACTTTATTCAGCATCTTCACCGTTGACTCCTGTAGTCCGATAAGTTTGAACTCCAACGCTACGCGAACCTCCTCCTTGATTGATGTTATCTACATCTTTGCAGATGTTGGTGTTCTCCAGCCTGCTAGCACTTCGACTTCCTGTCCTAACGACTCCCGATTTGGCTCATGAATTTGTCCGCGGTTATATCCTTGGATTTATTGAGCTTGAATATAAGGTCTCCTTTCTGGGACAGTCTAATGCGGCTGACACTATTTCCCTTCACCTCTTTGGGAAGTGGTAATCACTTCCGGTCTCATCTTCCTCCGATCACTTCTTTTTCGGGATGCCACTTTTCTCCAGGTTTCCGCGTCCGCCTTTAGAGATGTAATTTCGCCGGCAGTTTCAGTCGTAATATTCATATGCTCCGCCTTTTTGGGAATTGAGTCCTTTTTTCTTTTCGGCGTTTGCTGGCCTGTTGAATCGTTCAACTTTTCGCGCAGCCTGTTCCAAGGTTTCCTTTCGTATTTTGAGCAGCCGTTACTTGAGTCGTCTGGCTTACTTTTTCGTTCGACAGCTTTCCCCTTCTTTCAACCTGAGCTTTGCCGTACACGAAACGGATGCCTTTTATCAAGACCTATAAATTTTGGTGAATATGCCTGCGTTCCTTTATGAATTCACACAGCTCCATGGTGTTTTTACCCAGGGCTGTAAAGGTAATTCCTGATTGATCGTTACTCCCAACATCGCCCACTTGATTCCACGCCAAGGATTCTTCCTCACCGAAGACTCTCACTACACACTTCCCACTGCGGCTTGCGGCCACGTGGGCGCTAATCTTCGAACGAAGCCTATCTAATACCTCTGGCGCAATTAAGGGGAAGGGCGCCCAAATGGTAAAGCATAACTCCACGCTTAAGCCCACAAGGAACGCAAAACCACAAAGGGGCCAATCGCAAATAACCCAAGGCCGAGAACAGGTGCTCCTAGAATTCCCCTAAAGCATAACCTCTTAAATGGTTGTGAGGTTTCGTGGCAAGAATCACTTCAGATTGGTCCCTTGCTGATCTTGATTATGTGGGAACGGCTCTCCTCAACGGCTTGACTGAACTCATTCCGGTGTGAAAAACCACAGGCACAGTTAAGTCCTAGTGATTTTACATGAGTATTCGCCTTGCCGACCTAACCCCACGGTGCTCTTCGGACACGGATTCATTTGGAATCAGAGCCTTGAGAACCCGACACAGCGGTAAACTGAGTCTCAGGAGCCACTGCAGATGAGTCCCGCAAAAACACGGGTCTGATCGCCCTAGCTAAGCATTCGCCTATTGCACCACGACCAGCCAGGCAATGTTTCCCGGTTCCGTCATTAGAAGGTTGTTCTTTGCCGGTTTGTGTTGACTCAGCCAAGGCAAGGTTGTTGCCCCGTCGATCTCCTCGCTCGTCGTTAAGTTGAATCCTTTTTTTGACATCTAACACCAACCCGGCAAGGATCACCTTTTGCTTTTTTTACTAAGCAGGAAATTTTCCTTTGTTTAGGCACGTTTCGAAGGAGTTGACGAATAGGTCGGCTTTTCCTTTGAATCTCGGATAAAGTATTTTTCTCCGAAACCGTGTGGTGTACAGCATTGAAATTCCTTTGTTTCGCCGGTAGATGTGTTGCCTACTGGGGCAACCACGCTCCTGTGATCAATTGGGTAATCTAGACGATCTTTTCCATGGGCAAACCTTTCCTCAGAGACCTACGTCGTCCATTAGAATAACCTACCTAAATAAATTGTGTAAAAACCACTGCAGTCGCTGTGAGTATCCCTATAGTAATCACTAACTGGAAGTACCGCGTCCTGCTCTATAAGAGCTTATAATAGAACCCACCCCCTGACACTCGATGTTTGGCTCATGCAAGAGCCTACGTGTTCAACAGTACAGCTCATAGCTTTGTTCATATTCGGAAAGTGTAGCACTAGGAGAAACATAGCTGTTAGCTGTTAGAAAGGAATTCGCTTCACCTTCGTCCTTATGGGTGCAGCCGTCAGATGTTGAGGATGATCATCGTCGATTAGCAAGTAATGGAATCCTAGCGTCTATTCTTGGTTACAATGTGCCATCGGGTCTATATTTCCCTTTTCTTTCTACATTAGATTTTCCTACACCTATGTTGTGCTTGGTGCTTTCTCCAGTGTTTATTTTGCCACTGCTCTGTTGAGAAGGTTCAGGCTAGGGCTTTAACTGGTCCTTAGCTACACGCGTTACTGGCGGTGGTCTCTCACGAATATGACCATTATTTGCTGTTTACCTGTTGGCATTCAAGGTTATTTATACTACGACGGAGAGGGAGACCCAGTGTCCCAGGTCTTCCATTCTTAATATCATTAACTTTTTTTACCATGTCCTTATCAGCACGGGCCGCAGTATACTTTGGGGTTTGATTTCCGATTAGTTCCCATTTTTCCCAATTAAGGGCTTTCTAAAAGAGATCCACTTTTGAGTCCCCAACTACGAGAAGGTAGGTACAGCACAGATGAGACTATCAATTGCTGCTTCCTTGATTTTGCAGAGGAGATCATACTAACCCTTGACTAAGTGTTGACCTTACATCTCCTATTTAATATTAGACGAAGACGGCTTTACGGTTTCTTACCTGGTGGAAGCAAATCGTCAGACGCTGCCTCACCTCTGCCCTGGGAGCAGCGTGACCGAAGCGGCGCAGAGCCGTCTTCGCCTAATATTTTGACGAGGAGTCGGTGGACCAAAAAAAAGAGGGAGTAAGTTGCTCCCCATTTGGAACCCCCTCAATCATTAAACAAAAAATTCCTATTTAAGATTATTTCTGTTGAAAACCCCATTCTTAATTAACTTATATTTTACAGGATCAGTGACGTACTATTTAATCATGGCATCGTTCCTTTGGTTGAATGTCATCAGTTTCGATTTATGGTGGAATTTCCGAGTCGTTTCGGCACGTGGACATAAAAATGAACGCAGGCGATTTATTATATACTCAGTTTACTCATGGGGTTTGGCCCTGGTATTCTTCATTATGGTGCAGATTTTTCAACACTCAAATATGCCGAGCACAATGAAACCTGGTTTTGGTGTTGACGGCGCTTGTTTCCTAAATGGTAAGTATGTATATATTAAGTCGTCGTCAATATGAGGACCCAATTATTTCTGAATTTTGAGCATTAATTCCAAATGGAAGATTTAAACTTTGTCAATTAGGGTAGAGACATACCCGAAATGTGGAAGGATGCATCCCTTCGCGTCGTTCGCCGTTATCTTCCCCGAGTCTCATGAAATAAGATGTGGTAGCTCAGATAGGCCCTCAAAGTCCTTTGTAGGGTGCCTGGCGCATGTGAATAATTTTCCAGAATCACAAGCAAGTCGGCCCACTTTCCAGAATTTAAGATGAAAAACGTCCCTTACAAACGTTACCAGCAGTACCACTCATTGATAGTAATGACAGTGCGCTTTAGCTCGTCTGACTGGTTCTTAATTATAACGATTGCGGGTAGCTTGGCTTGATGAGGTTCTCGAGCGGCTTCCCACCATGAGCGAAATACTGGGAGGACAGAACACCGGCGGTAATTCAAGATCTCCAAAGGCTTTACTTAGCCGCACAAGCCTCGTAACATACGTCGTAGGCTCCAACGAATTAGTCAGAACTTGCCGGTCCCAATACATGCTGTAAGCAGTATTATCAAGTACTGCTTGTTGCTTATATCGGTAAACCGGACATGGTCTCGTGATCAGCCCATGCTTGTATACAAGGTTTTGATGGATAACCGTCTCTAATGCCGAACCACACATTCTGCACTCGTCGTTCTCCACCCGCTTTTTCATTATGAGCTTTTTGTAAGCTCGGTTTTCGACCACGCCGTCCTGAATGGAGGTGTTGACACACTCCACACAGAACCTGCAGTATCCGTGGATACTCCTAGCTTCCACAGATGATAGTTTATAAGCAGTGAGGGGATGGGAGGTTTAAAAAGTCCTTTATGCGTTTGGGTTTGTGCCCTCCCACTGGCACCTCGGACTGCTCCATTTTATTCCGCAGAAGAGCTCCGGCCCGTGTAGGAGCTTCCCTGCCCCATTCCTGGCCAGTTCGTCCGTTGCCTCATTGCTTTCCAACAAAAGATAGCTTCGAACACAGAGTAACTAGAGCTTATTGTGCGAGCCGATCGTACTCAGTCACTCAAAGTATTCCCACTCCAGTTTAAAGCTCACCGGGTTGGACCTAAGTGCCTTGATCGCGAGTTTGGATTCCATCACCTAGGGTATCCTCATATCTTCCCCTACAGATAAAAACAATGTCATTAGGGTAATGCTGGACTTGTATTCCAGAATTTGTTACCTCGTCCAGGAATTCATCCACGACCACACTCCACATAGGCGGTAATAGTACCCCACTGCGCCGTGCACAACTTTGAGTAGTATTCATGACAACAGAATTATCATTCTGCCCAGTCAGAAAGTGTGGGTGTTTCTCACTTCCTTGCGAATTGAGGCATCTTGTATCTCTTGTTCTTTGTTAAAGTTCAGGCAGAATATCATCGCCTACCGCCATGGAGTACAACCCCGGGAAATGAGTTGAGAGAAGCAGGTGTACTTTGTCCTATTCATTGTCGATTTTCCTTCTTTGGACACGCAGAAGATATTGCCCTGTCGTTGGCTATAACTTTTTGTAGCTTAGTTGCTTCTGTTCGATCCCTTCATAGAATTCCCTGGAATCGTTCCGTCTTGATCTCCTGATCGCGTTGCCGTACGCACTCAGTGCATTTTTTACCTTGGCCAGTCTCCAGTTTGTTTTGCCCGGCTGAAGAGTTTTCGCACCCTTGTTCTCATCCTGCTAAAAGTTCCTATTCCATCAGGGTACTTCCCTTCATGACTTAACCGTCTTAGCCGGAAATTTGGCCTGATATGTGTCAATGGCAGCTGGCACCACTGCTTCAAAACCCAGTTCGCCCCTGATATCACTGCCCCTTTCTAGGGGAGCCATGTTGCTACTGATTATTCTGTGATACGACAAAGAGAACTCGTTGGACACCCTCCAATTCCCAATCGCACCATTCATCAGAGTATTCGCTAGATTGAGTCTAGCGCCTCTTTTCTAGCGCCGATCACAAACTTTGCAATGTTCCCTTTGTTACATATTTCAAACTCATTGCTAAGAATAAATTCAAGAAGGTACTCACCTCTTCGGTTTGTGTCGCTGCTTCACCAGATTTCGTGATCGCGATCGAGGAGAGGCAGTTGCGCTCTCGTTGCACAGAACTTCACTAGTCTAGCGACTAGCTTTGGTAGGATCTGGATATCGTCTTCTGAGAAGTAGTTCAATGCCACGACTGCCTCTCGAGTTCCCCTCTTGGCTTCCAGTGAAACTTGCAGGCCTCCGGTCAGGAACTCTGAAGGACATTATAGACTTTGAATTACATTTAAGGATTTTTGCAAGAAGATTCCCAAATCACCTGCAGGCTTCCTTCTGGAAGACCGCGAACCCGGCCCCATTGCCAATTACTGCAGATGAGGTTTTGCAAGGTGGAGGTTTACCTGGGCTATCTAAGTGCTGGCCATTTAGCTCCGTTCGTTTTTGGAGCTCTTCTCCACTTTCGGAATATCACCCTTCTCCTCCGACATGGCGCTTTCCTGCACGCCGCTGTCCACCCTAAGCCCTAGAAGGTACAGATCTAGCTCATCCAGCTTCCCTTTTCCATTAGGTAACATGTCTACTTCCCTATTTGGTCCGATCTTTTCAGGTCCTATAGCCACCAGGATTCCTTCGGGGGCCTCAGTTGGTTTTCCACCTGATGTCTTCTACGAAGTGTCTTTCTTTGGCTTTTCCTTGTGCACGTGATGTTGCCAAATCTATATCTATCTAGAGTTTAAATAGCAACTTCGACATTTGATCGCGTCCAGGGGTCGGTTATCCACCCCGACCATCAGAAGTTTACCCCCACCCTTCACTTTGCTCCTGAAACCTCTCCATAATCGCGTATGGAGATCCTCATTCTGAGTAATTATGAAACCCATGATATCTTCCGTCTCAAGAGCTGCGGCTTTAGGAACAAATATTGTCGCCATGTGTGCTCTTGTCATATCATCCCCATGTGACATGTGACATGTTTCTACCAGTGTGTGACCTGGATGAAAGCTTATCCCTGTGAAAACAAGCTTCGCAATCCTTCCCCTGCACATATGCCTGACCACCAAGTCTTTGACAGTTTTCTGCCCCCCGCAAGTGGGTATTTGCTGAGGAAACGTTTTTGACAGTATGGCCAGTCGAATGCCCTTGACCACACTAATATAGCCAATGGCAGGCGTCCTGATTCCAGCCTTCACCCTTGTTCTACCCGAGAGTTCCCCCTCTTGAGTACAGATTTGTGTTTGTTGGGAAGATTCCTCTCTTGTGGGTTAATCTTCTCTGCTCCCTATTTTCTTAATAATAATCGTTGGCGCAACAATCCATATTGGATCAGGGCCTTGAAGTGTGTTAGAGCACTTCATTCACGACCGTAACGGTACACTACAGTACACTGTAGGAGGCAATGTGGTCAGCATTGCTTTCGACCGAGATTATTACCCTGATTTGACTCAGGTACTCATTCACAGCTAAGTCAGCTGGTATCCGACGTCGAATCACGATACAAATCCAACTGCCACCAGTGAGATTTGAACCGCGACCTTCCGCTCCGATAAAGGTTGCTTAGGTTTGTCTTGAGGCTTCTTTATGGCCTCTTCTGGCAGATACCATTTAGTACCTGCGCCCCTGAGGCCTGTCTCCTTCCTGACGTTTGATATACTGACCTCAGACGTACTTTTACTTTTCCCTGCTTTTTAAGCAGTGGTCTTTGTTGTTTGTAGTCCTCGCAGTATGCCAATGTTGACCTTGGCTATACTGCTTGGCGTCGCAACTTCTCGCTTTTTGGGTGGAATCACCTGGCTCTCAGTGTTTCGGAGATGTGCCTTCGGCTAAGTGGCCACTTTGTGTGCGGTATGAGTTGCCGTTTGTTTGGTTTCATCTTTTTTATTTTCCATTGGTGCACTAAATTTTTTTCTACCGAGTATTGGGCCCTGGCACAGTCCCATGTAGCACGATAAGATCAAACTTACTCACTAAGACGACGAGCTATAAGTGGTGCTCCGTTCGAATACCGCCAGTGACCTCCGACTTTTACAATTAGCATGGTTCACATGACACCCTGAATTGAAGGAGATGTTTTTCGACTCTCCAGTCTAGATCCGTAGCATTTTGGTAATAGTAGTGTTACCGCATAGACGACAGGCTTGGCTTCTGGAAAGCCACATGTCACCTCGAAGGGAAACAGGTTGGTCCCACGGAGCTATCATCATCATCGTCATCAACGGCGCAACAACCGGTATCCGGTCTAGGCCTGCCATAATAAGGAACTCCAGACATCCCAGTTTTGCACCGAGGTCCACCAATTCGTTATCCCTAAAAGCTGTCTGGCGTCCTGACCTACACCATCGCTCCATCTCAGGCAGGGTCTGCCTCGTCTTCTTTTTCTACCATAGACCTTATAGCCTTTCCGGGTGGGATCATCCTCATCCATACGGATTAAGTGACTCGCGCACCGTAACCTATTGAGCTGGATTTTATCCACAACCGGACGGTCATGGTATCGCTCATAGATTTCGTCATTGTGTAGGCTACGGAATCGTCCATCCTCATGTAGGGGGCCAAAAATTCTTCGGAGGATCCTTCTCTCGAACGCGGCCAAGAGTTCGCAATTTTTCTTGCTAAGAACCCAAGTTTCCGAGGAATACATGAGGACTGGCAAGATCATAGTCTTGTACAGTAAGAGCTTTGACTCTATGGTGAGACGTTTCGAGCGGAACAGTCTTTGTAAGCTGAAATAGGCTCTGTTGGCTGACAACAACCGTGCGCGGATTTCATCATCGTAGTTGTTATCGGTTGTGATTTTCGACCCTAGATAGGAGGAATTGTCAACTGTCTCAAAGTTGTATTCTCCTATCCTTATTCTTCTTCGTGTTTGACCAGTGCGGTTTGATGTTGTTGGTCGATTCGTCTTCGGTGCTGACGTTGCCACCATATATTTTTTCTTGCCTTCATTGATGTGCAGCCCAAGATCTCGCGTCGATTACCGCCTGCTCGATCTGGATGAAGGCAGTTTGTACGTCTCGGGTGGTTCTTCCTATGATGTCAATATCGTCAGCAAAGGCCAGTAGTTGGGTAGACTTGAAGAGGATCGTACCTCTTGCATTTACCTCAGCATCACGGATCACTTTCTGGAGAGCCAGGTTAAAGAGGACGCATGATAGGGCACCCCCTTGTCGTAGACCGTTGTTGATCTCGAATGGTCTTGAGAGTGATCCTCCTAGGTCAGCCTAATCAGTCTTATTAATTTCGTTGGGATACCGAATTCTCTCATGGCCGTGTACAGTTTTACCCTGGCTATGCTATCATAGGCGTCTTTAAAGCCGATGAACAGATGGTGCAACTGTTGTCCATGGGTAGGTAGGTATCAGTGGCCGCTCCGAGGAGCCCAATTAGCGCATTGGTGCCGTGACCGTGACTGTTGTTATAGGAACACGGAAGCAGAGTCCAGCTGGCTCGGATCTTCAGAGCCAGCCCGTATCATTCACGAAGGAAAGCAGCTCTCCGACTCTGCAGCTAGAAATCTCACTGAGGTCCCCAAAGAATGGTTTACCCAGTGTCCGCAGCCTGACTCGAGCCAGAGCTGGGCAATCGCAGAGAAAGTGCATGAGGGTTTCCCTTTCTTCTCCGCAGCTTCGGCAATGCGAGTTGTAGGGTAAACCGAGCCTAGCGGCATGGTCCCCTACGGGCCAGTGCACCGTGCAGACCGCCGTAATCTTGAATGCATTTGCACGCGTCTGACACAGGAGCTCTCGTGATCGGGCTATGTTATAAGCGGGCCGAATTCTCCTTGACTTGGCACAGCTTGTAAGCCTTCGTCATCTCAGGCCCGCGGCTGTTAGGTAGTGCGAGTAGACTCGGCCCCCGACAGCCACCAACGGAACACCGACTGTATTCCCCGAGGGACTGCCAAGAGCAGAACCTTGCCTGGCCAATTCGTCAGCCCGCTCATTCCCCTCTATATTCCTATGCCCGGGAACCCAGAAGAGAGTGATCTTGAGCGTGCCGCCCAGATGGTTGAGCGTGTCTTTGCACTGCCCCACCAACCGGGAAGATGTCGTCGTTGAGTACAAGGCCTTGATGGCCGCTTGGCTGCCGGTCAGGATGGCTATGCTACGCTTGGGGCTCGAATCACGCTCCAGCCATCGACAGACTTCCAATATCGCCAGTACTTCCGCCTGGAATACACTGGTGAAACCTGGGAGACCATACGAGTTGGATACACCGTGTGTATTCGAGAAAACCCACGCGCCGACTCAATAGGCCATCTTTGATCCGTCCGTAAAGAATACCGTGTCATAGTCTTGCAACACGCCGCCAGTCTTCCACTTTGCCCTGGTTGGAAGGTCTACAGCAAAGTTTCTCGTGAAGTTCAGCTTGCGTGTGACAAAGTCCGTGGGGGATGCCCAGATTTCTCGAGGTATTTCATCTAGAATGTTGCTGTGGCCGTAGGACTTCGCTGCCCAGCATCCGGACTCACGTAGTCTGACGGCACTGCACGCTGCAACATATTTGATGTGGAGGTCTAGGGGGAGGAGATGCAGGAGCACATTGAGAGCATCTGCCGGGCAGGACTGCAGAGCCCCCGTACCACCTGCACACGCGGTTCTTTGAATCCTATTAAGCTTCGTTCTATTGTATTTCTTCTTCAAAGCCTGCCACCATACAATAGATCCGTACGTCAGGATCGGACGCACTACAGCGGTGTACATCCAGAGAACCATCCTCGGCCGGAGACCCTATTTCTTCGCAAAGGTTCTCTTACAGGCATAGAAGGCTATACAGGCCTTCTTAACCCTCAGTTCTATGTTGAACCTCCAATTTAGCTTAGGATCCAGGATTACATCCAGATACTTTACATTAGAGGAAAGAACCAATCTTTGTTCATTCAGCCGTGGTAGATGGAATTCAGGTATCCTTGTCTTGGTGGTGAATAGCATCAGTTGCGTTTTGGTTGGGTTTATGCTGAGTCCGCATCTTGCGGCCAACAGGCACACCTTTCGCAACGCTCCTTCCATTATGTCGCTCATAATGGACAGAAACATCCCTGATACTAATATCACCAAGTCGTCGGCATACGCCACCACCTTCACCCCGCTGCTGTCCGATGTACGTAAAATTTTGTCCATTACTATTAACCAGAGCACCGGTGAGATAGCACCACCCTGGGGCGTGCCTCTGTTCACAGCTCTGGTCAAGTGGTTGCCTCCCAGATCGGACTGGATTATCCTGATACTCAGCATGGATATAATCGAATGCGTGAGATACCCCTCCAATCCAATACCGGTCAAGGCTTCCTTGATGGCGTTGGTACTGACGTTGTTGAAAGCTCCTTCTATATCCAGGAAGGCAGCAAGAGTATACTGCTTGTACTGCAGCGACCGCTCAACCGTGCCAATTACCTCGTGGAGGGCGGTTTCTGTGGATTTTCCTTTGAGGTAGGCATGCTGGGACTTAGAGAAAGGCGTTCTCTCCATAATTGTCCTTAAGTGAATGTCCAGGACGCGTTCTAGGGTCTTCAGCACGGAAGAGGTCAGGCTGATTGGCGGACTCATGACCTCGCCTGCCCGCTTTCGGTATGAAAACCACCCGTGCGGCCCTGCAGGACTGCGGTAGGTATCCTAAAGTGATGTAGCTCCGGTAGATCTCAATAAGCCACGGCACAACCCTTTCCTGCTGCTTCTGTAGCATGACTGGCATTATGCCATCTGGGCCTGGAGATTTGTATGCGGAGAAACTGTTTATACCCCAGCCGATCGTATCCCCGGTAATTACCGATTTGATAGTCTCGCACAGCTGGGGTTGCCGCAAACCCTCCAAGCGAGGTTCTGACTCACAGTCCTCCTCGCTGGAGGGAAAGTGCGTTTGCACCAGCAGCTCCAAGGTTTCGCTAGAAGATTCCGTCCAGGAGCCTTCAAACTTTTTAAGGAAGGATGGACTCTTATGTTCCTTGGACAGAATCTTAATTATTGAGCCTCGCGGATTCACTAGTGCTTTCAATGTTCTGACAATAGTCTAGCCAAGACCGCCTCTTGGCGGTCCTGATGGCCGACTTGTACTTCTTTAGGCAGTCCTTGTATGGCTGCCAGTATTTTTGCCTGTAGCAGATGTTGAAGATTTCTCTGGTCAGCTTCCTGAGACTAGAGGGATCTTCGTTCCACCACGGTGGCAAGGTCTTTTTGCTGTACTTAGCAGGGCACGAGACTTTGAAGGCGGTATCAAAAGCCTTCTCCAGAGCCCCGACCTTTGACTCCAGTTCGTCTGTCGTGCCAATCCTACCAATTTGCGCACCGAAGAGTTTGTCCATATTCCAACAGTTTTTCCATCGCTTTCCGCAGAGAGAAAATCTGATCTGTTGCTGATTTGCCTGGAGTGAAGCCTCTTTGGTATGGGCCAATGATGTTCTGGGCGTATGGGGCTATCCGGCCTAGCAAGATAGTGGAGAATATCTTATGGATGGTACTCAGCAACGTGATACCTCTATAATTGCTGCACTGTGTGATATCTCCCTTTTTATGTATGAGTCAGATAATGCCTCGTTGCCAATCGTCAGGCATTGATTCGCTGTCCCATACCTTGAGCACAAGTTGATGTACCACTTGGTGTAACTGGTCGCCTTCATATTTAACCAATTCGGCTGTAATTCCATCGGCTCCTGGCGACTTATGATTTTTTAGCCGATGAATTGCACGGACTGTTTCTCCTAAACTTGGTGGTAGCAGTATTTGTCCGTCGTCTTCAGTTGGCGGGACCTCCAACTCGCCGATGTTCTGGTTGTTCAGAAGCTCATCAAAGTACTCAACCCATCGCTCTAATATGCCCATTCTGTCGGAAATCAGATTTCCCACTTTGTCTCGGTAGGATCGAGGTGTATAAGGCTTCATCCTGCTGACTTGTTGGTAAAACTTCCGCGCTTGGTGCGGTTGCTCCCTGTCTTTTCTAGTTCACAGACTTGTTGGTTCTCCCAGGCTTCCTTTTCCGCGTTAATCTATCCTGCAGTGCATTGTTTGACCCCGACGCTGAACTAACCAATAACATTTTTTTTTTACTTTCAGTTGAAACATGGATGCAATTAATCTATTTCTACGGACAGATCTTGTTGACAATTTCCTTCAACACAACCGTTTTTATCCTGACATTATGTAAAATTCGGAAGGTTAACAAGGAAATGAATCAGATGATCTCTCGTGGGGAAAGTCGAAGCAGCCTTAATCGTGAGAAAGCGAAGTAAGTGAACCGATTTTCAGGAATCAAAGCTTTTACCAATCTAATTTACCAACCCCTTTACAGGATAATGTTATATTTACGACTGTTTATCATAATGGGAGTAAGCTGGTCCTTGGAGTTTATATCGTGGCTTGCAGGACAAAAATATGAACCTTTGTTCTATATTACGGATGTTTGCAATGCGATCCAGGGACTTCTCATTTTCATGTTGTTCGTGATGCGAAAGAGAGTGTTGAAATTGGCCGTGAATAAGTGAGTTATGTTTTTGGACTAAGAACATGTTGCATGTGCATGTCGGTTGTATATAGTCGAACAATTTTTTAGTTTTAGCATAGTATCAACTTTTTGACGAAAATATTTTCTCCTGTTAGGACTTCATATCTACTTAGATAAAACATTGCACATCACACACACAATTTTCTCTTAGAATACCGAAGAAATTTGCATTTACTCACGGGTTGAGAAAGTTATACTGCATTTCGGGGACCAACTGTCCCCTTCTTCAGTATTTTCTCTTCTCTCCAACTATTCCCTTGTTAAGTATTTTCTCTTCTCTTCAGAAGAGAAAGCGAAAAAAGAGAGGAGAAAACACTGAAGAAGGGGAGAGTTGGTTCCCGAAATGCGGTTTTTGTTATTCAACCAATTTTTAGGCAATGAAAGTAATTACCTTTTCAACCCGTTTAATCTGTTCTTTGTTATGCAATTCTCAAACGGTCAAATATTCAGACCCACTCGGAGAGAAAAACTTTCCTACATACGAGCTCATCCAGACTTCTATCCTCTAATAACTTGTCACGTGACATTTGATCCGTACATTGACATATGGATCAAATGTTCAATCTAAAATATATCTGGCTAGGAAGCAAAGTCTAACTTCATGCTTAATGCCCTTAAAAACTTCACATAGAACAGCAGTGACAAGATCAGCACCTCTACCCAGTTGAGTATTTGAAAAAAAAAACACACCACAAATGGGGAGAAGGGCTTCAGTCCAATTTAAACGTGTACAGGTATTGACGGTATCCTCCATGACCGGTGAGAAACTGGATGAGATTATAATCGATCTCCCAATGCTTTTTCTCCATGAAAGCGATCAACCTGTAAGTCCAACAACCTTTTTCTCGCTGTTCCCATCTGCGTATGGATCTCTCCCTTTCGGCTTTTTTCACTTGCGATAAGGAGCAAGGGACCTGGTGTTTTAAATAACCATCATCTCGGTTACCAGAATGTCAATCAGAATCATTCCCGAGATGACGAACGCTGCATCATCTGAGACGGTCCTAAAGGCAGAACACACGCTTAAGACTATTCTTCTGAAAACCGTACTCAGTTTATGTGCATTACCTAAAACCTGCTACGTTTTTCCCCAAATTGGAACTACCATGCTGTATGGCTGTGAACAGCCTGTAAGTATGCCGCGGTCCTCCTAGGTTCAACATCATCCTTGCCAGAGCCATACTCGTGGTGGATGCTTTTTTTCCAAGTATGCTCTATGTGCTGCTTAAAATTGAATTTTCCGCCTATTATCAACCCCCAAGTATTTGATGGCCGGCTTGGAAGTGATGATACGATTCCCGATTCTAATGCAGGAGTAGCTCCTCTTGCGACGTTTAGTGATGAGTGCCGCTTCCATCTTTCCGTTGGCAAGTGTCAGTCCAGCACTCTCTAACTAAGCCTTGACAACACTGAATGCTTTGCTTGAGTGCAACTCAGCATCCTTGAGATGCTTTGTGGCCACAACCAGTGCTATATCGTCGACGCCACCCACCACCGTGGCTTCCTACGGTAGCGGGAGATTAAGTACATCGTTGTACATGATGTTCCACAGCATTGAGCCTAGTATAGAGCCCTGTGCGACACCCGCAGAGACAATGTACTGCTGGGGTCCGTCATTATTGTCATACCATAGCCTCCGTTCTTATAAATAGTTGTTGACAATAGCGGCAAGATAAGCGGTATGCGGGAATACCAATCTTCGTCAGAGATTCCCGTATTATGTTCCAATTGGACGAATTGGTTGCATTTCTCACATTCAGGGTCACCACCGCGCAATATTTGCTAGTACTGCCCATTCCGTGGATTACATCTTCGGCCAAGCCAGTAACCATTTTGATGGCATCAATGATTGATCTGGCTTTACGGAACCCATACTGCCGATCTGAAAGGCCTCCCTGTCTCACAACAACCGGGAATAAGCTATTATAGATTACTGTGGATTTCACGGCAAGCTAAAGCGCCCTATTCGGTACGTTGGATGGTGGGGTTGAGGCTTTCGCGAGCTTCTTTGTAGACCTCCCTTTTTTGCCCTTAGTCGATTCTGCCTACCGCACTCTGAGACGCTCTTCTGGTTTGGTGTCAGGCTGATCGAAGGCTGGCCAGTTGAGTATTACGCCAGTAATTTGGTCTTCCACTGGGCAATGAGCACCCCCTAGGCATGGACGAATCACACGCTTTGACGATGCATTGGGCCGCATGGACTGCCCCTTCCGTAGAGGCGCCTGCTTTATTAGGTTGGTCTAGCCCTCTGTGAAAGTCTGCTCATCCAGAGCTTTAGCAGACCAGCCTGACATTTCACTCGGTTTCGGGCATGATGGTCTTCTGCTCGGTGACTCCACTCACAGCTCAAAGAAGATTGTCTGATGATTGCTATAGGTGTAGTCCTTGCTGACGCACCAGGGCATACCAGATGCCAGTGCAGGGCTGACAAAAGTTAGGTGAACGATTGAGGCAGGCCCCCTTTCTGAAAGGTGTTTACATAACCTTTGTTAGCCAGAATTATATCCAACTGTGCAAAAAAGTCTAGTAAACTACGGCCCCTTGCATTTGTCTCTCGGCTACCCCACACACAGACCCAAGCATTAAAATCACTAGCAATCACCCTTGGACTACGATCCCTTGTGCCGAGAACAAGACTATCAAATATTTCCTCGCGTTCGGACAGTGTCAGACTTGATGGGGCATAACTTTACACATATACCCCGTTTATTTTCGCCCACACAAAACCACTGTATATCTGACTCCTATATCGCGGCTCCATCTGTCGAATCAGTAACGCATACGCCATCGTGGCGGTTTCTATGGAGTTCGCTAATGATAGCAATTTCCACCTCGGATTCGTAGGTAGTCTGCTCGAATAAATCTTGAGTAACCTTGCAATGATTGAGGTTTATTTTAATAAACCTCATTTTTCATCGGTGTCAGCGCCTTCCTTAATCCCGGGCATTTAGCACTTCCGGCAATATGCCGGTAATCCCGTCCCGCACTTCATTCGCACAATAAACATTTGGGGTCCCTACACCTTCTGCATCGATCGGACCGATTAATGCCGCTAGTGCATGCCTTCGCAAAATGATCAAACACGAGACACTGAAGCACCTTTTTAGAGAAATTTGCTCTCTCAAACGACAAATAAACCATCCGATTCCTACCTTCTCGGTCGCCAATAACTTCTGCGCTGCGTCCACTGGTAATCACAAACTCACAATGGACTCCTCGGAAAGCTCCTCCAACTTGAACTGTTCCATCAAGGCACCGCAAATTTCTCCTTTGGATGTCACTTCATCGCGATCCTTGCACTGTATATAAACTTCATATTTTTGGTTCCGTACTGTTACATTTTCCCGAAGTGAGTTCTTAACTTGAGTTCGGAAGGCATCAGTTTTTCCCAAGCTGTTTTTCATTTTCAGGTCAAACATGAGGTCATCCTTCTGGGTCCTTCGCATCTGGCTGACAAGGGGTCAGGTTTGACCTATTTCAGTATCTCCGCGTAGGAAAAACTTCCATTGCTGGAGATCACAATTGCTTCTGGGCGAATTCGCACTTTTGCCTTTTTCTTCGCCGTTTCATTAATTACCTTGGTCCATCCACCGTTTTCATTTCCCTCGCATTTTGCCATTTCGATTGCCGGAGGTCGCACTTGAGGGACCTGTTTCTCTCTTCCGTTCTCTTCCGTTTTTCGGAACTATTTGTACGGTCTTTTTCCTCTTAGGTACCTGATGGCTTTCCAGAAGACCCACATCTTTTTCTCGCACTCTCTTGTTTGGCGGCAGATTCATTGCATTACGAGTAGGTGTCAGTTGGGTTGCCTGTGACACCGTTAGGGCAGCAGATTTCGACTTGTCCTTAGAATTTTGTTCCTCCTGCTATGATTTGTTGTAGAGCACTCTAATAGCTCTCACTAGATTCTTCATGGCTTGGTAAACTCAGATAGCTCAACTATTTTTGCACTAAACTTCACTTCAGGGCTCTGGTCTCCATGAGCCATAACCAGATTACTACTTTTAAATAGTCCTTCACATTTGGCATTTATTGACCTTCCCTCCGTCTAATCTTTTTTGGTGTGTGGCATTGGCGGAGATCTCAAAGTTGACGAACTTCTTCTGAATGGATTCTGGATTACCTCCCGTTGTTGCTCCTCTTGAATATGTGCGATCGGTGTTGTTGTTGGTTTTGTCGTCCAGTGATCAGTTTTCAATTTATCCTTCGATCCTTCGATTCCCTTCCCTTCAATTTTATTACTGGTGTTCTTGGGAAAGTGTTTCTTCGCTTGAACAACTCCTTTTCCAAATCTAAAACATTTGTAGTATTAGATGCCACAGGGGCCAAGTTTTCCATCACTGAAGCACTGTGGTCGAGGGAAATCGACGACCGGCAGCCCGCTTGCTCACTCCCAAAAATCGCCTGTAATGGGGTGCCGAGCCCCTGCACCGTAAGTTTCCTCCTTCTCACTTCTCCTATAGTGGTTTTGTATTGTGGGTATCCTTCCCATAGCCATTTTGGTCCGCGCACCAGAGATGAGCAAACACTAGCCCATGCACAGTCAGAAAGGAAAAGTGCCTGAACACATATTTACACATCAATAGGTATGCCCCAATCCGTCAGCTGGGGTTGCACCTGATGGGAGATCTGGCCACTACTCACAGTTCGTCTGTCCGCCTGCCCGTCTGTCCATCTGTCTGTCTGTCACATGCATTTTTCTCTGAAAAGATTATAACAATTGACACGAAATTTGGTTACAAGGTTGGAAATGTGAACGCTAACCCGTACTGGGAGTTATATCATTCTACGTTGGATTTAAGGAGGGAACGGTTCCCTTGCATTTTTTGAATCAACAAAACCTTTCATACATGAAGCGTCCAGTTTCCGGTTTCCCCAACCTGTTTTCCTTTGGGCCTGTTGATACAAAGTTGAGTGGGAAATGGTAAACCTGAATTCCCCAGTGGAATAGCAAAGTTCTAAATGACTTTGTGTTTACCTCGTGCATTTTTCCAAGAAGTGATTATACTTATTAACACGAAATTTGATGGAAAGATTGAATTCTGAACTGCACATTTTATTTGTAGCAAGCATTCCTCAAGGTTTACTCTACGTCCCACACTATATATTAGCCACCCTTCACACTGTCTCCCTCTCTATTTGTCGGCTCTAAGATGCATTACATTGAACGTACTTTCAGAAACCGCCCAACAGCAAACTAGAAAAAAGTCATTTTACTCCATAAAGTACACTACATTTCAATATTCACTCAAATAACTTTGATGAAAGATATTACTGTATTTTTCTACTTTAGTAGAATACCTGATAAGGCAGGACTATAAAATTTCGCACCAAGATAAGCCATAATATAGGACACGATATTGAAAAGTTTCTTGTAAATCCTAGCGTTGTTGACTATGTTATAATAGGACAATATGTTTTTTTTTTTTGTGCATACACGGAGGTGGAAAATCTTAGAAAGACACGTCCGCCGCCTGAACGGCGGAACTACAGCGGGCGCGTTTGGGATTCACACCCACTAAAAACCACCCCCGGTCTCTCCAGCCCCAGCCCCAGCCCCGCGGGACCACCATTGAGGTATTACTTCGCGGGGTTGGTTTGCTCTTAGGCACTCATCCTTCTCCTATTTGCAACTTTCCTCCTTCTTTGTTCCTTCAGCAACTCCTCCTGCATTTGGATGATTGCGGAGTCAACCGCAAGCCACTTTTCCTCGGACTCCAGCATCTCAGTAACCAAGCTCTCCGGCGTCCCAATCCTGCCCAGCACCTGGTTTAAGATCCTTCTCTCCATCGCAAATCGTGGGCAGTGAAACATCACATGATCTGGATCCTCCGGTATGCCATCGCATCTGAGACAGTTCGGAGAATCATCCAACCCAAAGCGGTGCAGATACTGCCTGTAGCAACCACCGTGAGGAACTGGGTAATGTGGTAGCTGGTCTCCCCACGTTTTCGCTCAAGCCACATCCTAATGTTGGGAATGAGCCTGTGCGTCCACCGACCTTTGGTAGACTCGTCTCATCTGCGCCAGAGATCAAGCGACTCTGACCTTGCCGCATTTCTACGCTGTGCATGCCCCTCCATATGTCTTGCACTGTACAAGACACTCATTTCTTTGGCCAGAATGTCAACCAGGATCATGCCTGCCACCACCAATACTGCCTCATCTGATGTGGTTCTAAAAGCACTGCAAACCCTCAAAGCCATCCGCCGGTAAACCGAGTTCACCTGCTTCCGTCTCTGAGAGTTTGCAAGCGCCTCTGCCCACACAGGCGACGAGTAGAGCAGGATGGAACGCACCACTCCGGCTAGCACCAACCTCCGGTAATGTTTAGGCCCACCAATATTTGGCAACATTTTTGCAAGTGCCGTGGTGGCTCCGGCTGCCTTTTGGCATGCATGCTCTAGGTGTTCCCTAAACCTCAATTTGGTGTCAATTATTACCCCCAGGTATTAGATAGCCGGCTTTGATACGACCGTATGTCCACCGACCTCCACTTTTACAGTGTTATTTTTCCTGCGTTTCGTTATTAAGACCGCTTCCGTTTTCGCGTCCGCCAAGGTCAGCCCGGCCTTTTCTAGCCAAGACTTTACCGCTCTCACTGTTTCTGTTGCATAAACCTCCACATCTTCTGGAAGGACAATAGGTTGATGGCGTGTACATGCGTAAAGATACCATAGACTATCAATATCATTTGGGGGAAGACCCATATACTTAGTGTCCTGTTTTTGGTACCAACTTGTAAGCTAGTGATTTTAGGAAATTTTGAAATTTTTCTCAATGAAAAGTTCCCAGGCCTGCAGGCGAACATCATTTTTCATTTAACTAGTTAAAAGCGATGCCCGCGAAGTAAATATCATGATCTTATTAAAATAGATACAATATTTATCCATTCTAGATTTAGTTTGAAACTAACTTTTTTCTCAGAACGCTTCTACTAAATCATTTTGTAAATTTCTCAAAGGCAATGCACTTAATCTAGAACAAAATGCACTCAATTCCAGGCACAACTCTTTAAAAACTTACATTTCCAAGACTGCTTACAACATGTAAATATCATGAATGAGATTAGCTTTTATCTTGTAACTGTTCATAGGTTTTATATTTAAATTTAACGTTCTGCCACAGATACTATTCCATGCGAGGTATAACTCGGAAAGAAAGTGCGTCGATGACGCAAACCTCTAAGTCCAGCGTAATTCCTATGAACTCCATACACTGCAACGACCAAGAAAACGGCAAGGAGTCGAAGAAAGGAGAAGACCCTCTCATGTCGACTATAAGTGAGGGTGAAAGCCAGGAGCACAGCTAAATTCTAAGGTTAATTACGAACGAATTCATATACATTCAGTGAGGTAAATACTTTTATATAAACTATAGACGATTACATTGGACTTCATTTTCAGAATCTCCGAATTAGCTGCTGTAAGGACCTTTTTTGGACAGAGAGGAAGCATGACCAGAACTGCTTTTATCAGGAAATTATTTTAAACAATAAGCGATCCAGCAAATGCGATTCTGTTGGCTGTTTATCCCTAATTCCATTCTATTTAAGGATGAAGTTCACATTTATTGGTTAATTAGTAATAAATTAAGAAACCATCCAAAGATAGTTTGTAAGTGAAATATCGAGAATGCCCCGAGTGTTTTTTGCCTCAAATATAGAGAAGGTGTACGTAAATAAGGGCGCATTGAAATACTCATCTGGCATTTAAAGATCTAAGAAAGTTTTAAGAAAATATGTTAGATACAAGTATTGAGAATAATAAATTAAAAACTGCAAGTGTTTATCTTTTCTTAAAAAAACTAAAAGATTTTTGGAAATTTTTGGAAGCGGTCGAAGTATCACCATCAACGGCGCAACAACCGGTATCCGGTCTAATAAGGAACTACAGACATCCCGGTTTTGCGCCGGGGTCCACCAATTCGATATCCCTAAAAGCTGTCTCCATCTCAGGCAGGGTCTGCCTTATAGAATTTCCGGGCTGGATCATCTTCATCTATACGCATTAACACCCCCACCCACCGCAACCTGTTGAGCCGGATTTTATCCACAACCTAACAGTCACAGTATCGGTCATAGATTTCGTCGTTACGTAGCCTACCGAATCGTCCATCCTCATGTAAGGGGCCAAAAAATCTTCGGAGGATTCTTCTCTCGAACGCGGCAATTTTTCTTACTAAGACCCCAAGTCCTCGAGGAATACAAGAGGACTCCTACTGTACAAGACACAAGTCCTCATGTATTCCTAGGGGACTTGGGTTCTTAGCAAGATGAATTGCGAACTCTTGGCCGCGTTCGAGAGAAAAAGCCTACATGAGGATGGCCGATTCCGTAGCCTACATAACGACGAAATCAATGAGCGATACCATGATCGTTAGGTTGTGAACAAAATCCGGCTCAAAAGGTTACTGTGGGCGGGTCACCTAATCCGTATGGATGAGGATGATCCAGCCCGGAAGGTCTATAAGGGCAATATCTATGGTAGAATAAGAAGACGAGGCATACCCTGCCTGAGATGGAGCGATGGCGTAGGTCAGGACGCCAGACAGTCTGAGATGTCTAGAGTTCCTTATTAAGGTGCCGTTGACAATGATGATGAAAAAACCTACTCCGAGTACATGGTTTACTGGATGGCCGCTACAATATATTATGAAGCCACTCTTCGCCAGGAAACCGGTCCCTGTCCAAAGCTGTTACATCAGCCCTATATTGGGACAGGGTATCGGCTAGCTGCTTAACGGCTTCATCTCTGTACTGGGAATGCACGTTCCATGATAAAATGCGCAAATCGTTATTCTGTTGTCGTTGCCGGGTTCATCGTTATGTTATCTGTCCAGTCCGAAGCTCCTGTTGTGGCTTCGTAACAAATTATTTTCCGTGTAGCATTGTCAGCCCGACCCAGCCCCCAACCTGGAGGCGCAAGAGACTCGCCTTTATCCTCCTCCGTCTGCAGCTTTTCATTAAGAAAGAGCTCCCAGCGGTCACCACGTGGAGTTAGAGATAGGTTTTGGTAGTAGAGCTGTTGGTGTTGATTCAGCAGGCGTTTCCCAGGTTTTACGCTCCATCGTGGGTACCAATCCACGTTTCGCCCTAGAAATACCCTTTGACCACCGGTCGAAGTACTTACAAGTAAGATAATGCACAAATCCTTGTAGAGTGCGAACGAATGACCTTTAGAAGCGCGCCATATCACATAGAGAGGTAACATTCCTCTCAACATGTATCAGAAAATTTAAGAAGACAGTTTACATTTTTTGTCTCTTTTTGCTAATAGTTCTTCTAGGACGCAGCACAACTTCCCTAATTATTTATCCATATGGCTAATACTAGCTAAAGGATGATAGCCGGTGGTAGGTTAGTGAGAAAATCCGTCGAGAACTCCCCACACATTGAGAACGTATGCAGGTTTGTGTTCTTTTGCATGGTTTAAACCAGATTGTGTGAGAGTCCCAGGACATCAAGGGAAGCTTGTAAATGGCAATGTTACGGTAACTACGTTCTCGAGACGCCAAATTTCTTTTATTTCTAAGCCAGTGGTTTATAGTTTAACTTCTTCTCTACGTATTTCCATTCAATGCTGTCTTGTCTCCTCCTTGGATACCACCTTGTCGTAGTGGGGGAGCCTTTAGTTGCCTACTGCTACACTAAGGGTGTCCAAAACATAAATATGGAGACGACGGATTTAAACTCTCCCAATGGTAAGAAGTCACAGACTTCCAATCCGCGCCATGAGCAATCATATCGCGGCCGAAGCGCGAATTTTGCAGGTCTCACCACATTCATACTCCCCTACAGATAAATCTGTAGAAGGCCTGCTTTCCGACTCAGTGGAAAGCTTGCATTTAGTGCCTACGGCGAAGCTTGCTAGAAAGGGTTACTACAGCCCAAATCTACCCGCAAACGGAAGAGAGAGGTTCGGCAGAAGGGAACTTCGGTCACTAAGGAGGGGGGACTACCAGCTGAATCCTGCCTGTCAGAGCCTTCTCCTTCATCTTTACCGGGATAAGCTGAAGAACGGGAAGCTAGTGACTTTGCCACAACTATGTTAACGCCGGTATGTGGAAATGGATCCAAGCGGACCGCACATCGTGAACCTGGAAAGGTCCCAAGCCGACAGCAGAAGAGAGCACTGCGAAGGAAGATGAAGCACCTTGGGAATGAGTACATGGACGCGGCTGTACCACTAGGTGCAGTAACGTCCAGAGAAATCGGACGCAAGGAAATGGAATTGCCGGCGGAAGGTGGGAATAAACTAGTCACCCCGTTGAAATCCACAATGAACGCACCAGACTCTTTTGTCAGCGGTAATCGGCGCAAGAAGCGTAAGATCAATACATCAATTGTGGCCAAAGCTTTATTGTGCTCCGCACCAGGGGTTACATCCACGCGTCTTGCGGAGATTAGAACCAGTATGCCGGAAGGTGATCAAATCAGCGAGTGAGATCTCAATGAAGCTGCTCCCTCCCATAGAAATATGGGAATGCGCAAGTTGCAGCCTCTGTTCTGACTGCTCCTATGGGAGTTTCCTCCAAGGATGGCAAAATGTCAGAGGGACAATTTACCATGCTCGGGGAATGCCTGTGGAAAAAATGCTGGAGCCTGGAACGGAGCTACAGTTTAACAATCAAGGTTTTCGCGATGAGCTTCTCCATTTGTAGTGCACTGACGAGGCTGCCTTAAAGTGGCGGTCGGTCCAAGTTCACTATTGTGAACATTGAGCTACTCAGGACAGAACATATCGGATGTTGGTTACCGGACCCTCGAAGAAAGGCAGAGGACATCATTCGAATGCTGGGTGAACAGAACCCGGGCATGAATTGTGGTCATTGGAGGGTAAAGTTTACGAATTCCAAAAAGGACAAATCTACAAACGTGGAAGGTTTCAACTTGGTATTCGAACTGGACCAAAAGAGTCTAAATGTGCTCAGGGGAAGTCACCATATAGTGCTCCATTCAGTCATATCAGGAAACTATAGAGCATCATCTCGATTTTGAGAGCGAAGAACAATGATGGTCTTCGACTCACACAATATAGAGCAAATTGCAGCATCTTCGGTGCGCTCTCCCACAATGGAGTTGCCCGGGGAGGCTAGTGCATACAATGGCGGAACCCCCGTATGGAGGTTCGCACTGGCGAAGAGACTACAGCGTGAATCCTACCTGCTAGTAACTTCAAAGAACATGTGGAAGCCAGAGACGTGAACGGAACTGACTTCATACCAGATCCAATGATCGAATCTATGCAAACCGGACACCGCCAACCAGTCAAGGTGCTAAGTGGAAAACAGACGAAAACTCTGCGGGATAAAATGAGATTTTCCATGAATGAGAACATGGGAACTGCTGTATCTCCAAGGGCGGCCTTTCTCAAAGAAACCAAGCACGAAAGGTCAAGTCTCTGGCGATACGGTGTGGGGGACACCTCGTTACAGGGGGCCCCTACGTTCGTGGGGCCGAGAAGAAGCGATGTAATTGACCTACCAATCAGTACCCCAATAGTGTTAGAGTTGATGACACACTGCAACTGCACACTTTTACAGTGCTACGAAAAGGCTTGTTCTATTTCCCGAGTCCAAAGCGGTAAAACGGTTCTTTGTTGAACCGGGAATTACAAAATCTCAGGAAATCAACTAAGCAAATTCTGAACCGTGCTTGGAAACGTAATAAGAACGAAGACTGGTTAAATTTCTGGCACTCACTCACGCGTGAATATAAGAGGCTCGTTAGATGTTCGAAACGAGACTCCTTTAGAGCGTACTGTAAGGAACTGAAAGGCGAAAGACTGCAAGGCTGTGCAGAGTCCTTAAAGGGATGAGCAAAGTTGACCTCCCTTAGAAAACCCGACGGTACTTTCACGAGCTCCAGACTGGAATCAGTACAGACCCTCCTGGAAGTATACCACACGGGAGGACGGGCGAGAGAAGTGGTAGGGGGAGAGTTGATAGTTCTTGCAACCCCTGCAAGGGGAACCGGAATACTGTGAAAGCGATTGTTACCTATGGAAAGGTGACAGCTGCCATATTGTCCGTTGAACATTTCAATGCAGCTGGCATGAATGCACCTATCCAGCAATGCTAAAGGAGCACTAAGAGCAATCTGCGCATGGAAACAGAAAGGAAGGAGTAGGGGTGGTTTCCGTGAATTAAAAATAAGTAAACTGCTATGACCTGGCACAGCAGAGTATTCCCCAAATACACGCTTAGAGATCAGGTAGATGTCGTCAACATAGTGGAGGTGTTTGAGAAGAATATGCTGGTCCTTTCAAGCCCTCCGCGTCCTTCGGGCAGTTTCTTTTAATGCCAGATCAAACCACAAACTGTAATATTGACTTGTTATTTTGCCAAGTACAACCCGCAAGTCAGGTATCAAGCGCCGAGGATAGTCGTGATTATCATTCTGTAATAATTAAAGATACAAATTTTCCATAAACAACAGGTATTCATTGTACTTCCCTGAAGGATTTACCATAAATATTTCACTATGGCTTCATTAACGCCGTTCACAAGTTAAACGGTTTTCAGTCATCAATTATGAAAATGTCTGTATGTGCATAGCTAATAAGCGAACATAATAAAATAATTCCAGCCTTTGAAGGCAATATAGAACTTGGTATGCTTGATTTACTGTAATCATACATCCTGGTACTATGTGGTGAAGCGAGGCCATCCCTCTAAGAACGCCCCCGTAAACATGATTACATACTCCTCGAACACATGCATGTGACTACCGTCTATTAACTCTGAATTAACTTCATTAGATTCAACTGTTAAGGGTAATTCTAGAGGGGATGACCAAACAAGGCCAGAACATGACTCCTGTTTGAGCCGTAATAAGTGGGCGATACGGAATCATCTATTATTAGGGTGGGGGTAAATGTTAAACATGTGCTTTTCTAGTAAAAGGAGGCTATAAATATGTCAGCGTGGTTTACTCATTTGCTGCGAGGATATGCGTTACTAATTGTAACTCGTTTTTCGCATAATTCTAATATAAATTATTTGACCGAAGGAGGTTTCTGTTTAATTAGCTTTGGAATGATTGGTGACTCCATAGTTTCTTTGTTTTGATGTTTTCCGTTGATAAACGTCTTAGTCCATCATCCAACAGAAAGGACGTGAATGAAAATGGAATTGACTTTTGATAATGAGCAATGTTATACAAGCAATTGCCACCTGGGGGGTGAGGGCGCAACCACATCCTTTTTCAAGCCTCAGGTTACACCATCTTCTGACCGCAGCTTCACAGCGACCACATTACTTTGTTCGCTTTGTCCTGTAACGAACTGATGGGCGATGTATTTCCTTGCGTACGGCATATTTCCCTTTCCACCTACTCAACTACTTTCGACATTTCCATTATCCTCTTTCCAATTTCCTATTTCCAAACCTGACATGACTTATTCTAAAATCTTACTCTAAAAATGGCGTTTTTATTTTTGGACGTTTTTCCGAACGTCCGACGTCCAAAGGAAACCCTCTAAACCCTAAAATCCAGTTAAATATTTTCAGCCAGAAATTTTATAATATAAACCTTTCTTGTTGTTTTAACATAGACCTATTCCAACGTTTATTTCTGGCTAAGGAGAAATATTCCGCGTGCGTGGGGTGTGAATCCAGAATGGGCCAAAAAAATTAACTCCTGTAGTTCGGAATGATTTATCTGGTTCAACTCTGCTCAACCGGTCATCACCAAATGAGTAATAGTATCGTTGTATGTCAACAATATAGGATGTTTCATATCATAGGTTCATGTTCGCCTCTTGTAAGCGTCCTCTAATTTTGATGACACCTTTTCTGTCCAAAAATGGAGCAAGTGCGCACCACCTTTGCTTGCTTAGTTTCTTCTCAATGCTGCATTTTCCTGGGAGGGTACATGTCGCCATTGTTTAGTAGAAGTAAGCTCTTGTATTGCCGCTACTCGATTCGCAACGAAGGTGTCATACGACGACGATGGGTTCCTTAGCCAGACAAGAACTATCTCCGAATCTGACAAAAATGTAGTTTCGCTTGAATGGTGAGCTTGGTAGTAAATACAGCGACTTGAAGTTCACACCATGGTATCTATGTAGCTTTTAGCGGCGCTATTTTCGACATACAACATAGAAGTGTGACAACCACGGTACCATCCTTGTGTTGTGATTGTTCGTATAAGGCAGCTCCGTATGCCCTTTCTGTTGCATCGCTGATGGCATATAATTCGATGTTTTGTGGTGTGTTTCCAGAAAATACATGTCTTGGAAATTTAAAGTCTTGCAAGCATTGCACCTCCTGACAAAACCTGATCCAAAGGTAGTCCGTCTTCATTGGCACTGCTGCATCCCCATCGATTTTTAGACTCCAGAGTGCTGAAGAAATACTTTTGCTTTGGTCACCACTGGGCTCATTATTCCTAACGGTTCGAAGAGATGCGTTATGTCAGTGCAAACTATTCCTTTCATTACATTGCTGTCATTTGGCAGGAGAGTGTTCACGCAGAAGTTGTACTCTTGAGGGAACCACTTTACGTCTAAAGTCTTCACCTGGTAATGATCTTGGTATCTAGATCGAATTGGACGGCTTGGTCTTCTTTGGGGAAGCCCTCATCATCATCATCAACGGCACAACCGGTATCCGGTCTAGGCTTGCCTTAATAAGGAACTCCAGACATCCCGGTTTTGCGCCGAAGTCTGGCGTCCTGACCTACGCCATCGCTCCAACTCAGGCAGGGTCTGCCTACCATAGATATTGCCCTTATAGACTTCCCGGGTGGCATCATCATCACCGTAACCTATTAAGCCGAATTTTGTCCACGACCTGACGATCATGGTATCGCTCATAAATTTCGTCGTTATGTAGACTACGGAATCGTCCATCCTCATGTAGGGGGCCAAAAATTTTTCGGAGGATTCTTCTCTCGAACGCGGCCAAGAGTTCGCAATTCTTCTTGGTAAGAACCCAAGTCTCCGAGGAATACATGAGGTCTAGCAAGATCATTGTCTTGTACAGTAAGAGCTTTGACCATATGGTGAGACATTTCGAGCGGAACAGTTTTTGTAAGCTGAAATAGGCTCTGTTGGCTGACAACAACCGTGCGTAGATTTCATCATCGTAGCTGTTATCGGTTGTGATTTTCGACCCTAAATAGGAGAAATTATCAACGGTCTCAAAGTTGTAGTCTCCTATCTTTATTCATCCCGTTTGACCAGTGCGGTTTGATCTTCTTGGTTGGTTGGTTTTTGGTGCTCACGTTGCCACCATATATTTTGTCTTGCCTTCGTTGACGTGCAGCCCAAGATCTCGCGCCGCCTGCTCGATCTGGATGAAGGCAGTTTGTACGCCTCGGGTGGTTCTTCCCATGATGTCGATATTGTCACAGCATAGGCCAGTAGTTGGGTGGACTTAAAGAGGATCGTACCCCTCGCATTTACCTCAGCATCACGGATCACTTCTCGAGGACCCAGTTAAAGAGGACGCATGATAGGGCATCCCCTTGTCGTAGACCGTTATTGATGCCGGTTTTATAATTAGTTTTTTTAAAAAAGTTTTTTAAGCAATGGTTAATAGCAATTGCCTGGATCTGAATTCAACCTAGTGTCTACCGGCTGCTTGCTAATGAATAAGCTTTCGTAGGCGTCCAGCTGGTTAATTTTTCTTACCTGTTTTAATACTTTCAAATCGTCGGCGCTTATTTTATGGCCGCATTCCACCATTTCTTCTAGAAGCGTTGCTGACTTAGTTTTTTTCAAATCCCTTCGTTCCTCGGTCAAATCTTTAATACGTAAGTCCAGACACGAATATTTGTCCAGTGTGGAAGACTCATTAAAGCGCGGAAATTTGAAACCTTTCTGGTCCCACATTCGCCCTGCCCAGTTATCCGCTCCGTCCATTAAATTCTCTGGCTTGTCAGCTAACTCCCCCCAACGATCTTGTGATTTACTCTGCCGCTACTTTTCGTCAGTCTATGTTCCTCCCCCTTCCTCCGAATCCCTCCCGATAGTAGATGTAGCCTGCCCCGCATCGCCTACCATTCCCCCACTTACCCCTATCCTTGTCGAATACCTCATTGGCGAACTTGATGCCAAGGTCGGACCTGGCCACGATAGTCTTCCAAACCTCTTTTTGCTTAAAACTGGTAAGTCCATCTCCCTTCCCCTATCTCTTATTTTCAACAAAAGCCTTGAAGAGAATCATTTTCCCAGCTTGTGGACAGAGGCTCTCATTATCCCCACTCACAAAAGTGGCGATCGTTCGCTTGCCGAGAATTACCGTCCCATTTCCCTCCTCTCCTCCTGTTCCAAAATTCTGGAAAGATATGTCAGCGACTGGTTGTCCGCCCACTTTGACCATCACATAGTGAAAGAACAGCACGGCTTCGTTAAACGTAGGTCCACTGCCTCCAACCTGCTTGACTTTAGCAACTTTGTCGCCAAATGTCTAAATTCACGGCAAGAAGTGCATACCATTTACACTGACTTTGCGAAAGCCTTCGACACTGTAAATCACAAGATACTTCTATCCAAACTCTCGTCCCTAAACGTTCCCATACCACTTGTTTTATGGCTTGCCTCTTACCTTTCCAACCGATCCTGCCGCGTCTCTTTTGACGGCTG
This sequence comes from Hermetia illucens, assembly GCF_905115235.1. Lineage (NCBI taxonomy): Eukaryota > Metazoa > Arthropoda > Insecta > Diptera > Stratiomyidae > Hermetia > Hermetia illucens. Next base: position 160,635,512 of record NC_051850.1, read on the forward strand.
TACTTCCCGCTCCTTCTCCCTCTCTTCTGGCGTCCCACAGGGGTCTATTCTGGGTCCTTTGCTATTTTTATTTTTTATTAACGACCTTCCTCCCCTCCTTACTTGTCCCTGTTTGCTCTATGCAGACGACCTTAAGCTGTTTTCCGCTATATCGTCGCCTATAGACTGTGTTTCCCTTCAGAATAACCTGGACACTCTGGTTCATTGGTGCTCGACTAATGGTTTAGCGCTAAACGTCAGAAAGTGTCACTCTATGTGCTACTCCCTAAAATCCTCACCCACTTCTTTCTCCTACTCGCTTGACGGACATTCCTTATCCTGCTTAAATTCCACTCAAGACCTCGGAGTCACTTTCGACAATAAGCTCCGCTTTGACACCAATTGCGTCGATGTCATCAATCGAGCAGCAAAATTGTCAGGCTTTATTCTTCGCTCCTCCTCTGATTTTCACTCCATCCAACCCTCCTTAGCTCTCTTCAATTCCCTTGTGAGGAATACCCTCGAGTATTGCTCCGTGATCTGGTCACCCACTCGTAACTGTGATTGTCTTGCCCTTGAAAATGTGCAACGTAAATTCACCCGTTCTCTCTTCTTTAAGAAAAGCTTCCCTCGTGTGGATTATCCCTCCCGCCTCCGCTTTCTAAACCTTCCCTTCCCACAACAGCTTAGATCCTATCTGGATCTATGCACATCCTTTAAACTTTCCTCGGGCCTGATGAACTGCTCCGCCGCTGACGAGATCACCTGCCGTCCTGCGTCTTATGACACACGTAACGCAGATATTTTCAACGTGCCCTTCGCGGAGCTCGAAATCTATTTTCATTCCCCGATTCCCAGGCTTTGCCGAAATTATAATGCAAAACAGCTTGGTCCTTTTAACTTCCCTACTTTAAGTAATTTTAAACGTAGGATAAGTTTTTTGCTTTCTCCTCCTCCTCCTGAGGACAATAATTAATTGGAATTCTATCTGTTTGTTGTCCGTTAATTAAATAAATAAATAAATATGTTTAGCCACCATAGATTTTGTAGGTTTTCGGAAGTACTTGATAGCCACCTCTGCCTCCTTCGTATGCTCCCTGAATCTAGTAGTTACCAGCCTTTTCGTTTGTCCGATATACACCTTCGGACAATTTGAGGACGCGATTTTATATATACCGTTCATCTCCTCTACCGTTTTTTGCTCCTTTTCCCTAGCCAGCTGGGATTTTAGCTGGTAGATACGGCTTGATCCTACCAGTTGTATGTCGAACCTTTTCAATGTCCGTTTTATATGTTTGGACAGATTCTAACCTTCGTGCATGCCTCCTGATCATCGTGTCTATGGTGGTGGTAGTCTTCTTGAGTGGGACTGTTAGAAGACGATGGATCATCGTGCCATAAGCTGCCATTTTATGCTGGTAACTATGGAACGAGGTGACCGGGATTGTACGCTAGGTGCTGAAAATAGAAAAAGGAAATTGTCCGTTTTGACGTTTAATTAATATATCTAAGAAAGGCAATTGGTTATTAACTTCAATCTCATGAGTGGAGGTGATTTTAGAGTGTAGCGTGTTAATGCTATCCAACATATTATGGATACTTGTTTCCGGGATCACTGTCAAAATGTCATCCACGTACCTCAACCATATATTTGGCAATAATCCATCCTGCTGCGTTTTCCCCTACAGTGATGCAATAGAGATTTAATTTAGAAGTGGGGAGAGAGGATTGTCCATCGCTACACCTGAGGTTATCTTGAAGTATTTTCCCCTGAATGTGAAATCATCATCGTTTTGGCATTCTCCTCCATTCTGGTGTCGAACCAAACCGTAGTAGCCCCTCTTTAAATTTTGTTATTGCCTCTTTTAGAGGCATACTGGCAAATAAAGCTTTGACATCAAATGACACTAGGCGTTCATTATTCCCCAAAGCCCCCAATATATTCAATCTTTCAATCAATTCTTTCGAATTCTTGAGATTGTTTCCCGTTGGTACACCCCAATTTTTGGCAATCCTCAACTAACCACTTCGCATTGTTGTAAGTAGGGGAGTTAGAATCTGCAATAATCTCCCTTATCTTATTGCCTGATTTGTGTATTTTTGATTGGCATCTGATTCTGGGTAAAGAGGGGTTTGAATCCGGAGTCCGACTGGGTTGTCAACCACTAGAGAGCATTCTTTTAGGGCCGTCTCTACTCGTTTTATGGATCCTGGTAGCGGGTCATTCCTCAATTCAAAGTAGTTTCCTCCAGCCAACATTTCCATTACTAGGTTGTCGTAATGTTGCTTATCCATAATTACAATCGCATTACCTTTGTCCGCTTTTAAGTAGTATACCGGTTTCTTCTGTAGTTCTCGTAAGATATTGGTTTCCCGCTGATTAGCAGACTTTTGAATCTTAGTTTTGTAAGCCATGGCTTTTGATAGTTCATGCCTGATTTCCTCCTTCGCTTCATTGTCCATGAATTCTATGGCTCCTTCCACATCTGCAACAACCTGTTCAACTGGCAGGTCAGTTTTTACGTCGTAGTTCCAGTCCTTATTGAGGAGATCAATTTCTTCATTGCTGAAACTAATAGATGATTTATTAATAACTTGATTAGGAATAGTGCTTACCGTTGGTTTTTCCTGTCTATAAAACTTGTTTTTTCTTATTCATTAGTGTTGATTCTTTGTTTTTTTGCAAATGCCGATATTTCGGGAACCACTTGTTCTCTTCATCAGTGCAACAAATATCAACATTAGCAAATAAGAAAAATCAAGTTTTTTATTATTTCAAACACCTTGGTAAGGTTTCCTTCAATGAAGAATCTGCACACTCTCAGCCTCCGGAGAATATTCTCAGATTCGTTAAAGCCTGCGAAACCCGTAAGTGGGAAGCCATTGAATAGGTGATTTACGGGGATAGTACAATGGGCCTAACAGTGACCTGAGTGCTTGGAGCCACCTAAACTAACTAACTGCACATATCAATCATCTTAGCACAGGTAATGAGTCCAACACAATTGACCGTTTCTATGCGTCTAATATGACAGAGCAGACAGCAAGGTGCGGCAAACCTTCCATGTACTGGTAGACAGTGGAAATCGCCGAGCTCCGGAAGGGGTGTCACAGGCTCTGCAGCTTAACACAACGTCTAGGCGACCGGGAGGAGGCATGTACCATAATGACGAAGTACAAATCAGCCAAAAGGAGACTCCGCAGCGCAATAAACAAGAGCTAAGATCGTTGATGGCAAGATCTTGTCGACGAGGTGAATGGGGATCCATGGGGACTCGGTTACAAACTGGTAACCAGGAAAATCGGGGCTCTGCGGAACCCTGTTCGCTTAAGGCCGAGCAGATGGACCGCATTGTAACGGCACTCTTCCCTACGCACCCCGTATGGGATGATGACGTCGGCGCGGAGAGTGCAGAGGACTATCCACTTTTCTCTATAAAAGAGTTGGAACAGGCAGTCCTCTCTATAAAAAACAAGAAGGCGCCAGGACCCGATGGTATTCCAGCAGAGGTATACAAACAGGTATTCCAACATCGGCCAGACCTACTGCTCGGCGCATTCAACACTTGCCTGAAAGAGGGTATTTTCCCTGCTCGTTGGAAGGTTGCGAGGCTTGTGCTGATCCATAAAGGGAAAGACGACCCCGAATAGCCGTCTTCATACAGCCCATTATGTATGCCTGACAATGCTGGGAAAGTGCTTGAAAAGCTCATTAGAAGTAGACTCGCTAGAACGATACGCGCTGCCGGAGATTTATCTCCCCGGCAGTTTGGTTTTCGAGCAGGGAGATCCACTGATTGACGCTGTCATGCAAGTCGTGGACGCTTTTCGAGGAACAAAGGCACATAGCCGCCGAACTCGACGGGTGGTGCTCCTCGTAACACTTGACGTCAGAAACGCCTTTAATTCCGTAAGATGGAAAGACATTCTAGGCACACTAGACAATACTTTCAACGTGCCGAACTATCTCTTACGGATATTGACGACGGGTGTACAGAGACGGGGAGCTTTGCGGGTGGCGTCTGCGTATCGCACTGTCTCTGAACGGGCCGTGATGGTGATCGTGGGAGTGATCCCCGTTGCCCTCCTTCCTAAGGAACGTCAAGCCATATACAAGCGCAAGGAAGATGAACCAAGAAAGGTGGTTGCTCGCGAAGAACGACAACGCACTCTAGACGAGTGGCAGCTTTCGTGGCCCTAATGAAACTAAAGGCAGATGGACAACTTAGGTGCGTGGCCGAATCGGAAGCGCGGTGAGACTAACTATTTCCTTACCCAATTTTTAAGTGGGCATGGATCTCCAGATTGTGTGTTTTGCAATGGAGTTGTGGACGACGCCCACCACACTTTTTTTTCTTGTGGAAGGTGGGATGGGGTTCGTCAGCAGCTCTATTTAAACACAGGGGATCTCTCTCCAGACGACATTGTCGAAGAGATGCTGAAGACTGCTGACAAGTGGAGCCGTGTTGCTCATTACGTTCGGGCCCTTCTCGTTGAAGATAGAACTCGACCGGTGGAGGAGCCTGGTGGCAAGGGGTTCCTTGAACTGACAGTTTCCTTCCTCCTCTCCCCTCCCGTTGGTGAAAGGAATTCCCTGATTTGAAGGCTCCGCAAGGCGGGAGAGTTCGAGTACTAGCCCGAAGTAATGTGACAAACGGTTCCAGGCTAGTTCTCTGACGATGTGGAGGTGTTGGTAGTCCGACGACGTACCGAACCGGGAGTCCAACACTGTGTGCGTAAATGCATTCACCTACCCTACCCCATTAAAAAAGAAAAATATGACAGAGCAACACGCTCCTTAAATCTCTCTCCACTCGCCATATTGTATCTTGAATTAACTTTGCTCTTCAACTGATAGCGAAAGATATTTGAGAATCTACGGGGATAGTATAGTATCATTAACTTCTTCAAGGAGTGCCCTGCAAAAACAGCATTCCTCATCCTTCGCGATATCTACTTACTCAGTTGAAATTATCCATAGTCATTCCAACAGAAGGCTCGGAGTATCTCATTTTTCAACTAGGTTCGGAGCCGATAGAATCATCATTATCCTATTATCCTAATTATTCGACCACTCGCTTTTTGCACAAACTAATCTCCTTGGTAATATAATCAAGATAGTACTCTCTTCCACTAATGGATGCAGTTGAAAATGACAAATGCTAATAAGTCAGCAAACATGTCCTTTAAATTAATTTTCTATGCTTAACCCTATAAAGTATTGAAGGTGGAGCATGACATTGGACAAATTCCCAAACGATTTCTGTGCGTCGGGTTCAACATTAATTACCACTCCCCTGGACATCATAAAACAATTAAGATGATTGCACTCGTGGCATTTATCTATCTCCTTATCATCCTCATTGACGTTTGACATAATCCCTTTCTACTTTCCGATAAATCATATTCCCTTTGTGGTTTCAGCGAAAACATCCAACTTGGATGACACCAAGCCCTGCTGGTTAATACCCGGCTAATGAGGTGACGATAATCCAACATTTCGATTCCAAATGAAATTATTGGATACACACTAGATCCTCCCCCCCCCCCCCCCCCTCGTATTATTGTTGCGGTAATAACCATTGTTAACGTAGGTCATTTGAATAAACGCGTGATAGTCCTTGTTTGGAACATATGGGCATCCGTGCTTATCTTTAATGAGTCTGTGGGATCCAACGCAAAAATTATATTTGTTCTGTAGAAATGCGAAATATACTTTGACTCGATTTAGTAATTTGCTATTGTTATTTGATCGATACTGTTAGATATGTGAATTATGTGGGACACTCAGAAGAGCGTAAGCAATTTACATATGGACAGTAGTATACGCACGTACATTCAAATTGAGAGATAGCAAAAGATATATGTATCTAACATAATCTTTCGTTTATGAGTAATGTATGCTGTGGATAATATGTTGGAGTATGTTATATCCCGCTCGAGGAAGTTGATACCTTAACTTTGTTTAAATCCTTGCATATGTTGCTAATTTATGCAGTGCATACTAAGAAAATCTATTTTAGTAGTTATACTAACTCTCCAAAACTTCTCAGATATTATCATCCAACCTCACTAGCGCTCACAGAGTTGTATAGGTCCCAGGGCGAAAACGTGGATTGGTACCAATGATGGACGATGAAACTTGGGAAATGCCTACTAAACCAATATCAAACATCAACAGCTCTACTACCGAACCCTATCTCCAACTCCACGTCGTGATCACTAGGAATTTCTTCCTTAACCAAAAGCTACAGAAGGGGAAGAATGAAGACGAGTCTCACACTCACCGACTGGTTCTCCAGGCTGGAAGCTGGGTAGGACTGACACACTACACAGAAAACAATTTGTTACGAAGCCACAAAAGGAGCCTCAGAAAGTGTGCTCTCTATGCAGATCGAATGCTGTCCAGCAGCTAGCCGATACCTTCTCCCAATATAACGCCGATGTAACAGCGTGGCAAGAAATGCGATAGACAAGGAGCGGTTTCCTGGAATATAACCATTATACCATATATTATAGGGGTCTTGCTCGGAATAGGTTTCTTAGTTAGCCAGAAAATGAAACCTGCTGTTATCGGCTTTGAAAATATAGGTGAAAGACTATGTACTCTACGTATGCGAGGCAAGTTTCAAAATATGAGCCTCATTAAGGTTCACACCCCTACAGAGGAGACTATAGAGTCGGAGAAGAACACCTTCTATAAGACACCTAACGAACCCTCGAAATCCACCACAGGTATAGAAACAAAATCATATTTGCAGATTTTAACAGCCAAATAGGGACGGAGCCCTTATCCAGGCGGTATGTTGGCTTCCATTCTTTGCCGAAAAACATCAATGATAACGACTCGTTCGGCAAATATAGCAAGTAGTATAGTAGCAGCAGAACAAGACTACTTCACACAGAGCAATGCAACAATCTCCGAGCAAGTACACGCAGAGACCTTTCACAAATTTCCCCGAGTGAATAGTAACTTCATAAGGAGGAAAAGGAAGCCTGGCAAAATCAATAGGTCTGTGAATTTCCAAAGTACAAGAAGCAACCGCATTAGACGCCGGAGTTTTACTAACAAACCAACAGCAAGACAAAGAGAGGAATCTGATTTCCGATAGTATGGGCATGAAGCGATGGGTGGAGAATATTAATAAACTGTCAAACATTATACTAGGCCGGCCACAAAATATCATTGAGCCATAACAAAGAGGCTTCACTCCAGCCCGAGAATAGAGAAGATAGTCATCGGTTGTACCATTTTTTCATCGATTTTACGAACGTCTATGATAGAAAAGCCAAAGTCAAACGGTCGTGAAAGAATTCGCTATCCCGACGAAATTGATAAGACTGACTCTGGCCACTGTGCGAGGCCAGATAAAAGCAGAAGGATCACTCTCGAGACAATTCGACATCAACAACGGCCTAAGACAAGGAAATATCCTATCATGCATCCTCTTTAACCTGGCCCTCGAGAAAGTGATCCGTGATGCAGAGGTAAATGCAAGAGGTACGATCCTCTTTAAGTCCACCCAACTACTGGTCTATGCTGACGATATCGACATCATGGAAAGAACTACCCGAGACGTACAAACTGCCTTCATCCAGATCGAGCAGGCGACGCAAAATCTTGGACTGTATATCAACATCAGCACCGAAAACCAGCGAGGCAACAACATCAAATAGCACTGGTCACATAAGTCCAATAAAATGAGGAGACTACGTTGATAATTTCTCCTATCTAAGGTCGAAAGTCACAACTGGTTACAACGGTTATTGACAGCCAACAGAGCCTATTTCAGTTTGCAAAAACTGTTCCGCTCGGAGCATCTCACCACAGGTTCAAGGCTGGCTCTTACTGTACAAAAAAATTATCTTGCCAGCTGTCATGTATTCCACGCAGACTTGGGTTCTCAGGAAGAAAAATGGGTAATTTTTAGCCTGAAAAGTCTTACAGATTTTCCGGGCAATACTATGCTAGCAAAGGAAGAGGAAACAGACCCTACCTGAGATGGACCAATGGCTTAGATCATGACGCCACACATACTTTAAGGCGGCGCAAAACCGGAATGTCGAGAGTTCCTTATTAAAGCAAGCCTTATCCGGATACCGGTTGTTGCGCTGTTGTTGATAAATTATTGAACATCTGTCGAGCTTTCCTCTTTTCTTTTCCGCGTGATTTTTCGGTGCAACTATTCTGTAGCTTCGTGATCGCCTTGCCTTTTATGTCATTAGCGTCACTATCTTGCTAGACACAGCAATTGAATACAGTTGAAATTTTTTTGCATCGAGCAACAGTCGTTCCTTCTTTTGACACTTTTGACGTGTCACTCAAGTTTAAAACCCTGGTGCTCTGGAACTAATGCCAACTGATTTTCTATCTTTTCAGTTCTAGGAACGTCTTTTCAAAAGTTACTTCGTTCAGAAGTCTTCTATCGCTTGACGCACTTACGCCATCTGAGGAAAAACATAGCTCATCAAGAGATGGGTGGCGGAAGACCTTAACCGAGCTACCATTGACGCGGATGAGACCAACTCTCCGCTTAAGACAATCACTTCAGCAAGAGACATGGAGCAGTGTTCAGAAAACACAAAAAAAACAAGCGAAACAAACCAGGGACCCCCGGAGGTACCAGGACGCAATAGCCGCTTACAGCAATGAAATCAGAAAAGGAAAGCAAACAACTTCTGGAATTCCTGTGAAGAGAGTAAAGAACCCACAGCAAAATTCTGACTAAGAAAAGTTGAAGCCGATTAAAAGGTAGGTAGAGTGCCTTTCTAAGAAAGAAGGTTGGACATTTCCAAAGAATGAGAAGGACCGGGCAGATCTGCTTGTGGAAACTCCTTTGCTGGGATCCTATCCCACAGCAGAAAACCATAACATCCTGTTTGACATCGCAGTAACGGGCAGAAGGAGGAAAAGTTAAAATTAGAAAATAGTAAAAGCGGTATGGTCGCAAGTTAGAGTAAGATGGGCTGTGGAAACCTTTAAACCATTGAAATCATCTGGAGTGGGGGGCATTTTTTCAGCAAAACCCTAGAAGGTCCTTCCTATAAATTATTTTAGGATCTCTCCGAACGGTACGATAATGATAAAAGGTAGCATATCCTTAGGATATATACCAAGAGCAGGAGGTGAAGAGTCAGGACGATATTGCATTAATCTGCAAAACAATCCTATTTGAATTGAAAATTACTAGCATCGGGTGCAAGGCAACTGGGCTGCACATTAGTACAGGCAAGACCAGCATAGTAGCATTCATCAGAAAACTCAAGGTTGGTCAATTAAAGGCATTAGACTACATGGTGTAAGAGTTAAACGGGAAACAGAGGTTGAATACTTGAGACCTACAGCAGCGCAAAAACTATTTTGGAAAACGAAACTTCGAGAAAAATTTTAGGAAGCTGCAAGAATGATTTGCAAGTCCACTGACTTCTTCTCTTGCATACAGATGCCGACAATGAAGGCCCTTTAGCGAACCAGAGATGAAACCTGAAACTAAACAGTAAGGAGAACGTCAAGCCAAGGTGTGACTACCGTTTGCAAGGCTGAATGATCACGGAAATGAGGCCTTGAACGGTGAATGCTTGGTTCCAGACGGCCCCAGTTTTAACTAGCCTTGTCTTGGCAAACACGTGCTTTGTCGCGATCGAGTTGCTTTCCCCAGTAAAACAAACAACAAATAAAATTAAATTTCGATAGTAACGATCCAATCCAGTGTGAAAGGAAATATTGAGTTTATCGATGGAAAACCTGGGTTTAGACTATGATTCTCCATTCATTCAATTTGGGGACCAATCCAATTGAAACCTACGTTTTCAGAGCGGGAGATTTGCTGAAAGCGATAATAATTATCGGTAAGATGATTGACACAATATGTGAACGTATGAATGCAACTCTGTGATGAACGTATCAACAAACGTTTCAAATCTAAAATTTACCGCAGTGTCGTCCTTCCTGGCTCTGAGTGTTAGCCGGTTATAAAAGCCAATGAACGGCGTCTTGCGGTAATGGAGATGAAGATGTTGCGTTGGATTAGTAGCATGACACGTTTTGATCACACGCGTAATAAGCATATCCGCTATCGAGATGGGATTGCACTGATCGTCGAAAAACTACGAGAGAGAAGTCTTCGATGGTATGAGATTGCATCCAGATGAGGCATTTGATAAAATAAAATGGCGAAATCGATCACGACGAGCCGACCCCGCTTGTGAACCGGGCAAAGGCTGAAGAAAAAAAGATGAATGCAATTCTACCGATAATTCACACTTGGGTCCTTCGTAACAGACTCCTGGTTAACGCTGAGAAGGTTCGACTAGTTATGTCTGCTATGAACGTTAGATGGTTAGATCGTTTGGAAGTCAAACGGAAAGCTGCTAGACAGGCATCTAAATTTGACACCATTCATCATCATCAACGGCGCAACAACCGGTATCCAATCTAGGCCTGCCTTAGTAAGGAACTCGAGACACCCCGGTTTTGCGCCGAAATCCACCAATTCGATAACTCGACCCTAAAAACTGCCTGGCGACCTGGCCTACGCCATCGTTTCGTATCAGGCAGGGTCTGCCTCGTCTTCTTTTTCTACCATAGAGATTGCCCTTATAGAATTTTCGGGTTGGATCATCCTCAACTATACGGATTAAATTACCTGCAACCTATTGAACCGGATTTAATCCAGAACCTGACGGTGATAGTATCGCTCATAGATTTCGTCGTTAAGTAGGCTACGGAATCGTCCATCCTCATGTAGGGGGTCAAAAATTCTTCAGAGGAATCTTCTCTCGAACGCGGCCAAGAGATCGCAGTTTTTTTGCTAAGAACCCAAGTCTCCGAAGAATACATAAGTACTGACAAGACACTCTCTTGTACAGTAAGAGCTTTGACCCTATGGTGGGATGTTTCAAGCGAAACAGTTTTTGTAAGCTGAAATAGACTCTGTTGATTTCACCGTCATTCCTGTTATCGGTTCTGATTTTCGACCCTAGATAGGAGAAATTATCAACGGTCTCAAAGTTGTAGTCTCCTATCTTCATTATGTTCGCTTGACCAGTGCGACTTGATGTTATTGGTTGGTTGGTTTTTAGTGCAGACGTTGACACCATATAATCTGTCTTCCCTTCATTAATGTGTAGCCCAAGATCTCGCGCCGCCTGCTCGATCTGGATGAAGGCAGTTTGTACGTCTCGGGTTATTCTTCCTATGATGTCGGTATCGTCAGCATAGGCCAGTAGTTGGGTGGACTTGAAGAGGATCGTACCTCTTGCATTTACTTCAGCATCATAGATCACTTTCTTCAGGGCCAGGTTAACGAGGACGGATGATAGGGCATCCCCTTGTCGTAGACCGTTGTTGATGTTGAATGGTCTTAAGAGTGATCCTGCTGCTTTTATCTGGTCTCGCACATTGGTCAGGGTCAGCCTAGTCAGTCTAACCAATTTCGTCGGGATACTGAATTCTCTCATGGCCGTGTACAGTTTTACCCTAGCTATTCTATGATAGGTGGCTTTAAAGTCGATGAAAAGATGGTGCAACTGATGTCCATATTCCAACAGTTTTTCCATCGCTTGCCGCATAGAGAAAATCTGATCTGTTGCTGGTTTGCCTGGAGTGAAGGCTCTTTGGTATGGGCCAATAATGTTCTGGCGTATGGGGTTATCCAACCTAACAAGATAGCGGAGAATATCTTATAGATGGTACTCAGCAAAGTGATACCTATATAATTACTGCACTGCGTGATATCTCCCTTTTTATGTATGGGACAGAAAATACCCCTTTGCCAGTCGTCAGACACCACCTTGAGCATCAGAGCTGGGTGTAATTGGCCGCCTCCATATTTAGCCAATTCGGCTGTAATTCCATCGGCTCCAGGCGCCTTAGTTTTTAAACAGGTGGATTGCACAGACTGTTTCGTCTATGCTTGGTGGTGGCAGCATTTGTCCATCGTCTTCAGTTGGCGGGACCTCCAACTAGCCGATATTTTGGTTGTTGAGCGGTTCATCAAAATAATCAACCCATCTCTCCAATATGCCCATTCTGTCGAAAATCAGATTTCCTTCTTTGTCTCGGCAGAATCGATGCTCATCCTGTGGAGACAAAGAGAGTATAAGGCTTCATCCCGCTGACTTGTTGGTAAAACTTTCGCGCCTGGGGCGGTTGGGCCCTGTACTTTCCGAGTTCTCGTTTACGGTTCCGAAATATGGGCTAAGTCCCTCAGTAAAGAAATGTACCGTAATCGCCTAACACAAGTACAGAAACGAAGGGCTCTGCGAGTTGCGTCCGCCTATCGTACCGGGGTTTTAGCTGGTAGCCCGTCTGAGGCAGGAGTCTGGCACTTTGTGCGTAAATGCGTTTTACATCCCTACCTCAAAAAAAGTGTCTTCACTAGCTCGCTATTTCTCCTATCGACATTAACTATTCACAATAACGTAACAGTAGATACTTAGATAGAAGGAACCGTGGAAGCAGGTTTTTGTATATTCCTCGACATTTAAAACAAGTCGGGAAACCGGGACCTGGACGGGGAGTAAACAAATGATTCTTTCAGATCCTCGCAGGACGCGAAAAGGTAAAAAGGCCTCTCACTTTCCCTTTTCCGGTGAGGGGCCTTTTTGCCTTTTCCCGTCCTCTGAGGATCCGAAAGAATCATTTGTTTACTCTCTACCAAAATCGTGAAAACTGCAGCGCCGGCTCTAATCGACCCAAGGGAGGTAAAGCCCCAAAAAGGAACCAAGAAAGCATGGATCAAGGTTGGAGAAAAGAAAAATGCGACACATAAAAGAAGATTACGGCCCGAATTAGTTATCATCTCCAAAAAAAGTGATATGACTTATGCCGGAGGAACTTGGAAAAGCGGAGGGTGCAAGGATGACACGAAGAACGGAAGACTTGGTCGCTTAAAGCGCAGTCCACCCCGCGCAGTTGTGCTTTGTGGCGGTTCCGCGGAGAAGGAAAGAGAAAGTTGGGGTGGTTTTAGTGGTTGAGAATCCCACACAATGTTGCAAACTTGCGCGGCAGTGTCTTTGTAAGATTTCCACCTCCATCCGTAAAAAAAAAATTAATAAAAAAAGGACACAGACACAGTAAACCGATTTTAATAAGATTCTGTTTTACACAAAACCTGAAAAAGAGTGAATATTATTTTCCTCCTTATCAAACCAATATAATTAATCCCGTAGCCTATTCACCACCTGCACGGTGTCTATTAAACATATCAAATCAATGTTCCAACCTTATCTTTAGTAACGAAGAAATCTTTGGACTAATGTTTGTTTCATTGCACTTAATACTGAACAATGACGGTCAGTGCAGAGATAAGCTTTTCTGCCTCTGTGTCACCTAAAAAACAAAAATCTTATAAAAAACAATCTTATCAAGATTTGATAAGCTGAGTCCATTCTAGGATTCAACACTTCAAAATTCGTAAGAGTCAATCAACACCTGGACTACATATTATGCACATACAAGTGTAGCGATAACTTCCATTGAAGGAAAGTTGAACAGAATTATTGGAAGCCACACGTTCAACACCATTCATTCAACTTACAGTTCGTTGAATAAATATTGAGCCGCTTCTCAGCTAGTGTTCCACTGGCTGCTTCTTACATGAAATTCAAGTTCCAATTCTCTCCAACGTGGTGTATATTTTAGTTTTGCGCAGCACATCAGATATGAAAGCTTCAAGATATTTGTTTAAATAATAACTGTGAACACGAGCGAATGGCAAATTCTATTTCATTAAAGTCTTCTGCTGAGTCCATCAGTTAACTCTTAACCGTGGTACGGATTGCACGCGGGCTTTCCCAGCTAAATTCGTGACAGTCCGGGAAATACCTGGCTCAGTTTACTTGGAGCAAAGTGCAATCTTTCTGTTAATTTATTATCGTTGGAGTATCTTTATAGCCTCCGCTAATAAACCGGTTTTTAACAATAAGAAAATTCACGGATCGGTGCAAGTGGTGTTAGGTGTTTTTTGGCTGCAAATTAATAGTTCAGTGAAGAATCACAGGTGAAACAAGTGATTGGTACTGAGAGCAAGGTTTTTGCAGAATGGTGATGAGATAAAAGATTGATGCTGGCGAGGGTGCCCGGATATTGAATTGTGTTTTAATGACTATGTGTAAGTTTTTTGGTTCTAAGATTTAATTTGTAATGGACTGTTGGTGATTTAGATGTTCTTTAATGTTATTCGCCTGAAGTCAGTTAGAAACTGCTACTTTAATTTGAAACCCGGAAAAACACCCGTTCTGGGGACATCATACTTATCTGCTAGTTCTACACCCAACGAAGATAAATAGCGGCTATCATCAATAATTTACATATAAACACGTCTTACAATCACTCTTTCGAGCCAATTCCTTAATAGACATTTACCTTATCTTAAAACGTCGATAAGATATGAAAGACGCAGCTATGTGTATAGTACACAAGATAAGCTCTTGAGCGACTTTTTACTATGTTTACGGAATCTAGAGATGTTTACGATTATTCCGAGTCCAAAGCTGTTTCCTTTTGCATTCTAACTCTCCAGGTTACCATTGAGTTCTAGCGATTTCGATAATCAAGTTCGAAGTTAGGAGCAAAAACTGCACATTTTGCAGATTACAGATTTAAATTTATGAGAATTTGGTCAATTAGGAACTGCATACGATGGTTGCGGTTTCTGTGCTGAAGACCATTTCAAAAAAATTCATTCCATAGTTTATGGCCATTGAAGTTATGGTAACATAACAATTTGTGGAAACCGGAAGCTAAACCCTTCAGGTATGAAAAGTTTTTCTTAGGTTTTCGTCTGCTGCATTTGATGATGTCACTAAAAATTGAACTGCCCACCGTTTTCCGAGGGAATAGCCCACTTGCATTATTACCTGCATTCACGATGAGAAGAGAGTTACACTGCTTTATTGTTTAGGATAGTGAGGGATCCACTTTATTTTCCTAATTATTCTTATAATCCATTTCTATTACTGGGTAACTTATATTAGGTTGGGGAAAAAGTAATGTCGTATTTTGTCAATAGATGGTGACACTTAAACATATCTTATGTTGTACGTATCGCATCAGGTCATACTATATCGAGATTTCAAGACGACAATCTGGGCTACAGGTGTCTCTTTGACAGTTTTATGATCGTACGTTTCAGTCTCAAGTTATAGCGCGTCAAAGATGGAGTCCACCAAGGAAGAAATTCATCATATTTTACATTTTTACTACCTGAGAGAGAAAAATGCAACTAAGGCGGCCAAAAAAATTTGTGAAGTTTATGGGTCCGATACTGTAACGATTCGCACAGCACAGCGTTGGTTCGATCGATTTCGTTCTGATGTAGTGGATGTCGAAGATACAATCCGTACTGGTAGGTCAATCGTCGAAATCATCCAAGTAGACCGGCATGTGAGCATTCGCTCGATTCGCCAGGAACTGGGAAAGGACCATAAAACTGTTTGGAACCATTTGCAGAAGGTTGGATTCCAAAAAAGTTGCATGTTTGGGTGCCACACGAGTTGACGCAAAAAAATCTCTTGGACCAAATCAACGCCTGCGTTGCACTGCTGAAGCGGAACGAATTCGACCCATTTTTGAAGCGGATGGTGACTGGTGATGAAGTGATCACGTACGAAAATCTCAAGTGAAAAAGATCGTGGTCGAAGTGCGGCGAGCCGGCCTAAACCATCGCCAAGCCCGGATTGACGACCAAAAAGGTTTTGCTGTGTGTTTAGTGAGGAAAAAATTAAGGTGGTGCTTTTCCAAATAAAGAACATGATCCATAGTATAGTCCCAAAAAGAACTATCAACAGGTAAATAACTGGACAACCACACCAGAACGTCGGTTTACCCGATAAAAGGATTATATAATCTCCAAAGTTAAGCGCTTTGAATATGGTAGTACTTGAATGGGAGACCTCTTACGAATATGGTGTCCACTTGGCGCGCATTTTATTCCTATTTTTCAATCTAACTCAACTATCAGGTGAATTCAAATTCTCAGTACATGATTCTGTCCAATGTATGTTATGAAGGAAAACCGCAGACTTTTCATTGACAATGCGATTAACGAGGTAACCGAGCAAGTGCACATGAAGTTCTAATAAAAAATGCATAGCTTTTATAAACGAGTATGCAAAATATTGAAATTACTTTTCCAAACGATTAATTCTTAATGGATTTGCCAGAAAGGGTTCATCACTTGCACCTTTCACTCATACCCCCCACTGAACTCCTTGTTTTCTGTGGAGTTGATTGTGGAATCATTTATGTAAATTAAAGAATGATTGATGCAATTTTCCAACTCGATGATTATAAATTAAACCATGAAGCAGATTTACATTTCTCTCTACTCCAAGTACAACTGTAAAATAAAGCAATCTACTAATGGTTAGAAAAAATTAGCATTGATCTTATCTTTTTCGCGTAAATACCAACTCTAACGCCACTGTGTATACAGCTGTAGACAGGTTTTCTTTCAATATACAAATTTCCATAACTTGTAGTTTCCTGAAAGTATTATCGTGTACACTGAGATTATCTAAGCGGTGTACTCTCCAGGAGTTGATTTGCAATTGCGCCTAATCGCGAAACTAATTCTGTATAAAATAAAAAAAAAATCGATAACTGCAATCAATTCTGCGCATTATGGATTAATTAGCAAAAAGTGGCGGTAATTTTTAATTTCCCCTAGTAACAGGAATTTGCCATCTGTGGTTCAGGTTTCTTACTTCAACTGAACTTGATAAGTGCCACTTACCTTTAGCCGTCGTACCTTAACGTCTCCTGTTCATTTCTTTGCAGAGCACAGCAGTCACCTATTCTCTGTATTGCTGTTTTTCCGAATTAATTTTTCGATGAGACTGTGATTCGCTCTCTTTATTGCTATTCGCAATATTGTGCAATGAATAAGCCTAAAACAGCGGGAAAACACAAAGCCAAACAGCGTATGTGTGTGACACAACCGGGATTCGAACTCAGGGCACAAAGTTGGTTGGTATTTTGGCATAGACAATTCTCCTAAATGGTCTCAATTCTCAAGCGGGTGTTGCTGGTAGTATACTAATTATCCAAAACCTACTTATATGGTATAGAGGACGTTACGTCAACTACACACAGGCCTCATAAGCGTTCTCTTAACGCTTCTCTCTTCTAATTTTCAGAACATGTTTTGGCTCTGTCCCACCTCAAAGCATGGCCAGCAATAGTAAGGCTGGTTTTGGTAAATGCTATATATATCTGAGGTACAAATTGCCATTTCCGGTTCAGAAAAAATAGCACAGAACAGCAGAATTACAACTAATGTATGAGTATTTGGCAACAATGTTTTTCATGTAAAAAACTGTTTTTTGAAACAGCATTTTTTATGAATAAATATGAACATTACAATTTAAAAGATACTTAACCTAGCAGGAACCTTAGCAGCTAGTTTAATCAAGGTTGAGTGTAGATAAATGGGTACCTGAACGAAAGTTAACAAAAAGGTCCACTCATTATTGTCGAGACCTCTAAAATAGGGAGAAACACCAGGATAGGGATAAGGATGGGAAAGAAATCAGGTTGGGAAAGTGCGTTATGAGCGGTGTGAGTCGCTTTGTTTGTGTGGAAAACATATTAGGCGTTGGAATTGTTACGTGCACAACAATTATGGCCCCACGTTGGGCGCTAATTCAGTTACGATGAGAGTTAGGCGTTGCATCACTTTGGTACCAACACGGTCACCAAGGCCGTCAAGCCGGAATACTAACAGTTCGGCGAGATGAGGGCCGGGGTTTTTCGATCTCAAATAGCATGTCCCTGTCAGGAAATAGAGATTTCATCACGTACTTTGACTTAATAGTCAAAAAAATAAACCCGCTCTTCGCCAACGGATGAATCAAACTTGGCAACCGTTGAGCTTCTTTTCGAAACAACTGAACCCAGCTCAACCTAACTAAAGCCCTTTCGATCGTGAGCTACTCGCCGCGTACCTTTCCATGAAAGACTTTCGTTTCTTCCTTGAGGGTAGCCCGTTTACAGTGTTCACGGACCATGAGCCCCTTACTTTCGCGCTTAAACAAAAGTCCGACAAAGCGTCTCCTCGCCAACTTTGTCAACTAAGCTTCATCAGCCAGTTAACTTCCGACATCCAACACATGCCTGGAGAAGTCAACGTCGTTGCAGACCTTTGTCTCGAATCTGGGAGGTTACAGTCCTCGCATAAAGATAGCACAGAGCTTCAAAGCAAGTTCAAGGAGTTTCCTATTTTCGGTTCAACTCCTATTTACTTTGTAAGACCTCAGATAAGGGACCTAGGCGATTCATTTCGGCCAATTTTCGCAAGGAAATTGTTAATGCAGTATACGACCTTGCGCACCCAGGCATCAGGACGACGAACCGATTAGTCACTGGAAAATAATTTTGGCCGTTCATGAAAAAGGAAGCCGGCATATTCCCTAGATCGACCAAGCGCTTCCACACCAATCTAGACATCATTGGCCCATTACGAGACTCGCACGGATACAAGTATTGCCTCGAAATCATCGACAGGCTTACCCGGTGGCTTGAAGCAATACCTCTGGCTGACAGTGCGACACAATTATGTGGTGAGGCCCTGTGTCGAGAATGAATCCCGCGCTTTGGGGTACCAGTCATAATCATCATGGACCAGGGAATGCAGTTTGAGTCTACTCTTTTCTCGAAGTTAGACAAGCTCCTTAGTTTCGAATGTCACAGGACTACTGCATACCATCTGCAGTCTGATAGGATGCTGAAACGTTGGCACCGGACACTAAAGGCCGCCTTAATGGCTCACGACGATCCATTATAGTCAAAGTCCTTGTTTTCGTCCTCCTTGGCCTCCACACAGCTCACCCAGAGGATTTTACGGCCAGCATGCTGCGCCTGCTCAAGGACGCGGTTTCAAAACTACGGCTGACTCCACCTTCACAACACACGACGTCGGAGGTCGACACCCCCAGGGACCTCGAGACAAGCTTGCAAGTCCTCATTAGAGGGGATGCTCCTCGGAAACCGCCGCACCCACCATACGAGGGCCCCTTTAAAGTCTTGGAACGACGGGAGTAGTGCTTCACGCTCGACGTTCGGCGCGGGTCGAAGTGGGTCTCCTTTTCGAGGCTCAAGGTGGGTCTCCTTTTCGAGGCTCAAGGTCTTCACTTAACCAGGGGATGTTCTGAAAAGGCACATGCGAAGCGTCAGCTAGCCCAGTATCTCCATTGGCGGGAACATGTCTCGGGTTCCTCCGCTGAACCCGCGCGATTTCAGCTGGGGACGGAGTGTACGCCGCCGCGGCACTGCACTGTTGCTGCCGCGGCTGGCGGCTTGGCACGAGGCCGGCGTGCAACCTTTGCTTATTCTCGTACGCATCGCCGACGCATCTAGACGCGATTCTTTTAAAATAAAAACAGGAAATTCATCTCTCACTAACGGTTTCAGGATAAAGAAGGATTCAGAGTTTTCTTTGCTGCTGAATGTAGAAAAGTGGTTCCCTGCTATCTAAACTTGAATTCGCTGACGAACAGATAGAACATGGGAAGATAATCCAACTCCTGAAATAACGGCCAACCATGTCCGGGCATCGCTGATCCCTTAAGGGGGCGTAACGTGCCGAAATGGTTAGATATTGTCTTCTATTTGTAGTCAAGCTCCCGAAATATATATCTACACTGTAAAACTCCTCGTTCCTTCCTCTTTTTTCTCTGCCAAGAACAAAATTCCCCAGCCATGTAGAGCGGCAAAGCAGAGCAGGGCAAAAGAAACGATAAATTTCCCTTCCGTGATCGAAGCTTGACGACTCAAATTTGAAGATCCAAACCTCATCGGCGGCCAGGAACCCGTGTAGAGAACTACTCTACATTTACTGTCGAAAAGACGTTTATCAGTTTTGTAGGAAAGGAGACTTTGTGGGAATCGGTTCGAGCGGGAGAGTTTTTAATTGCATGTAGCAGAAAATCTTGACTTTTGCTGGGGTGGGTGGAGTGGATAATGGGGTATAATAATCTGAAGGCGTCGTTTGCACGGTTTAAAAAGTTATTAAAATGAGGAATAGAATTGAGTTTATAGTGACGCCGATGTAGAGATACTGTGAGGAAGGGTGATATATGGATTTTTAAAGATGGGATTTTGATATCGGAACCCATTTTCGGAGTTATCTTCATATTTCCCTTCAGGACGATTTTTTGGCATTTCTGCGGGTTGAGAACTAGTTTCCACTTAGTGAAATCGGTAGAGGTCGTCGGCATATTGGAGGATCTTAATAGGATTGGGTGTGGAAGTAGGTATCGGGATATCCGCGGTAAAAAACGCGAAAAGGATTGCGGACAGGACTGACCCTTGTGGGGTTCCAGCTGGATTGGTGTACGGGGATGACAGTTGCTGCTGAACCTTTACTTGGAATTACCCCCCATCATGAAAGCTAAATATTAGTTTACAGAGGTACGGATTGAAATATAATATACTATTTAACTTATAAACAACAACAATACGATGTCATAGGGACTCAAAAGCATTCCTTACATCATGAAGACCGACTATTGTAGGTGTCTCGCGGCTAATTCCGAGCAAGACGTCGATTTCTAGGACAAGAAGGGCATGTTCAACCGAATGACCTAATCGGTTGGCGAGCTGGATAGAGTTGTTTCTATCGCAGAGTTCATCTTGCATTAACTGGATGGTTAGCTCGAACGTTTTGGCGTGAGTTGAAAGGATAGACGCTGCCTCACCTCTGCCCTGGGAGCACCGTGACCGAAGTGGCTCGCAGATGTTAAGTGCTCCTTTATATAATTCGCAGAACAAAACATCACTATGAATTATATTGAGCGCAAATCCGCCAATTCTATTGACCAAAGCTTGACCAGAGCTGAAAATATTTTTTTGAGTCGATGAACTCGTTGCTGCTTCATCTCTCTTTGGCATTTGATTCTGGGCAGAGATGAGTAAGGTATTCTCAATTCGGCTGTTTTCTTAATAATGGGCTTGCATTCTTTAATGGTTTTGTGATGATTGGAAGATGCTCTTTTCCTTGTGCCCATTTGCTCGGTGGGGGTCAGTAGTCGCCTAATTTCTTCTCGGGTGCCGGCTTTTCTTCTTGTGATGTATATTTGATTCCTGCCCCTCTTAGGGGAAAGTCTCTTACGTGTCAGGCCACTAGTCCAACGCATCATCTTCGTTTCCATTACCGCAAGACCCGATAATGGAGACGATATATGTTTTGCTGGACTTTGATATTTTATATAGGCAGTGCAAGATTTTTTGTTCACATTTAAGGGCTGGGTAGTTTCTGACAATGGGTCCTCGATTTATATCTGCCCTTTTTCATCCCCTACTAATTTTTTTTATCATATCACCTCACACCTCACAAACCTCTCATATCTACATTTGATGGAAAAAATGCTATTATATTACATGCATGAGTAGTCCCCTTAGACTGAATGTAAAAGGATGTCATCGCAGCGTGCAGAGAGTTCATTTCACACCAAGTTTAACTTCAATGGATATAACGTTTAAATATAAATCGCGTAATGCAAACAATAAGTTTTAAACCCATTTGATTTTGGGCAAACCACAAAAACTACAAATTAGAATTAAATTAAACTTGGCAAAAAAATTTGTTTAGTGAAGATAAGTGAAAGTAATAACATATATACATACCATTCTAAAAGAACTAAAAAATTAAAATGGAAAGAATATATTCTACATATATTCCGCCGGAACTTTTTATGCCGCTTCCAGCATTAACCGACGATCGTTTTCCATATTTCCGACCCCTATTGTACTGTACTCATTCCGTGCAAATAATTGCCATTTTTAAAAGTTCTAATTCATTATTTATCTTATCTTAGCACACAACTAAATTTCTGAATGTTTAAAACCACAAATTAGCTTATTAAGTTGTCTCTCTGGACATGCGATATGTAAATCCATACAATACCAAATTTATATTAACTTACGCGCTGATATTTTCCACATATGTATGTTTATACACTTAACCATGGTTTTATTTTTCTGCTTGCTTTTGGCGGTGGATTAACTTAAAATTAGCCAATAGTACTATATATACACATGATTTTATCAATTTTATGTATTTCCTCAAAATTAAAATGAATTAAAATGGGCAAACGATAGCGATGAATAATTACAAAATAAGCCGTTCCCATATAATATTAATATCACTGATCCATTGGGTGTGATATTAAACAGAAATTAAGATTTGTTTTCGAAATACCAAATGGAGGAAGTTGATGTGAAAATAAGCCTCCCCGAATCGTAAAAAAATGAACTTTAGAGGCGTTGTAGAAATGAAGCCTATATTTCACCCTGTGGGATCGCTGATTTCTGTATAGTTTCTAATTAAATTTAGAACTGTTGATCTACATTTTTACAAATGATAACTAATGTTATTTGCATCCCCTGGGGATTTTAAAAAGAATATACATTGCGTGAATAAGCAAAAAATAAGCTATCTTCAGCAGAACTGAAACAAAGGAGCGAGAATGTATCTTGGAAAACTTAGCCAACAATAAAGTTATTTAAAGCGAATTCATTCATAAAAAGATTCCCTTGCTCCACTTTTCAGTAATTGGAAAAAATTGTAACTGCTCATAAAATTGTCCACGAAACATATGTCATCGAGAATTTTCTTTGTTTAAATAGGTCCCAGACTCATAATGCGTTTCTTGCCAAGGATGGCTACAAAAATAACATGAGGTAAAATGTGGTGTTGAGTACCACAAGTTCCAAACCCATGCATACTTGAAATGCTCACAAAATATAATATGCGATGCAATCACTTGCTATGATTTACTTGAGGGAAAGCATTCAACTTTCTGGATGGCTACTCATGGGAAACATCAGAAAATAAACTTCATGAGAACTTAATATCCATACAGCTAGTATGCAATCCATTCATTATGTTAAATAGTGACATAATGTGGATACCGTATCTATTTCTATAAACTAATGATTCGTTGATTGGATCATCATAAACCGCCCACTTAATCTGGGATAATAAATGACACTTCGTCACTCAAATAAAACTGTGGATACCTTCAAAAAATCTTGTGTGATGCACAACCATTAGATTGTCACGTCACGAATTTTTAAAATATATTTCTCAAAAGTAAACAACATTTTTATTTATAGTAAATAGTGTTTGATAAGAAGCTCGTCTGGTCTTGAAAATGAGGAGGAAAATTGGGGGAGGTAGAAGCAGTTTATCTAGTCAGCATAAATTTAGTCCAAACAGTCTAGAATCTTGGATTGTTTTAAATTCCGGAACACATTTTCAGTGAGAAATATATTGAAAACGTGCGCTAGAAGAGATCATCAATCATCAGCTAATTAGTTGTTTTTTTTTTGTTAAATAGATCCAAATGATAAATACGAGTTTTTAGTATTTTATGACTTTCTAATTTGTCTTAATTTTTATACTTTTTAAGGTTTTGTTTGCAAAACAAACCCGTAGTAAATTCGGTTCAATGTCTGTCTGTCTCTCCGTCTGTCTGTCTTTTTCTTTTTATACGTTGGAAGCTAGAAAGGTTCAAAACTTACCGCTGCCTCCTGCCATACGGTTATGTGAGACTTTTACTCACTAAAACCACCTCGTTCTCCTTTGCTTACCCCGTGGGACTGCCATTTCGATATTACATCGCGGAGTAGGATCAGTTATGAACTGCGGCTTCTGTCGTTATTCGCAACTTTCCTCGGAAGCTCCTCCTTCCTCAGCAGGCTGTGGATCGCCTTCATCGATTTTTCCACCGCCCTCCAAGACGTTTCAGAGGCTAGCGTGTGGTCTACGATTTTCTCGGGTGTCAACCGTGCCTTGGCGTCAATTTCCGCCTCCGCTCTGTGTGCAGCGAACCGCGGGCAGTTAAAAACAACATGCTCCACATCTTCTGGAATCATCACCCATCTCGGGCAATATGGGGAGTCGTCACGCCCGAAGCGATAAAGGTATGCACGGTACCTTCCGTGTCCGCTTAGGAATTGAGTTACGTGGTAACTAACCACACCGTGCCTTCGTTTGATCCATTTAAAGACATCTGGAATAATCCTCTCTGTCCAGCGTCCTTTAGGTGAATCATCTCATCTTTTTTGCAATTCCAAAATAGATTCACTTCGTGCCAATTGCGTCGACCCTCGTTCGCGAGGATGTCGATGGAGATCATGCTTGCTATCACACAAGCTGCTTCATCTGAAGTTGTACGACAAGCGCATGACGTTCGCAATTCACTCAATCGGCATGGGGCTGCCATTTTTCTTCTAGTTGCTTCCACCTTCAAAGACGATGCCCAGACTGGAGCTACATGAAGCAAGATAGACCTAACAACTCTCGAGATCAGGAGCCGACGGCTTTGCCTGGGACCACCTACATATATTTGGTAACATTCTTGCCAACAATGTAACCACTCCGGAAGCCTTGGCTGCTAAATTTTCAAGATGGGACTTGAATTTCAGTCTTTGGTAAACCATGGCTTCTAGGTATTTAAGCGTTGGCTGCGACTGTATGGTGTGTTCACCAATCCTGATCTTTATCGACGGTAATCTAGACTACCTCGAGTGCCAGACCAGCTTCTTCTACCCAAGACCTGATTTGTGAGTTCCTTTGAACCCTACGATCCCTCACATGTTATTATACGAAATTCACATGTCTATACGAGTGCGTGGGTCCGCACCGGATATTAAAAACAACCGTACAAACATAGGCAGTTGCGTAAACCTAACGAGTTAAACCAAAACGCTAGCTAAAACCTGAAAAAAACCACGGCCCTACCACGCGTGTGGAGCCGTAAATCTCCGGAACTGAGTGCCATGATCGAAAGGGAAGATCCACGACGGATTACAGCCTCGATCCCTGTTTCTTCTATCTCAGATATTTATTGAGATGCGGCCTCTGAGGTTCCCTTCCTTCCTTGACATCCTCAGGCCATTATTTGAAGGATGTACCTAGATTTGGTAGTTGGAGTTTTGCAGGATCAAGGAGGAGGAGAGAGGGCAAGCAGTCAAATTGAAGAGATTAATTCAAATCCATCATACAAAATGTGTTCCTGAAGAATCCAACAACGAACGGGACGTTAGATATATTACACATGATAAAAAAATAGATTCCAGAAACCACAACAATAAAAGAAAATCAACCAATTCTTTAAACGAGGATAATAATAACAATCCGAAAACATATAAGAATCAATAAGATAAATAAATTTTAAAAGCATTCTAATAAAATGTAAGAAAGATAATAATACAAGCAACTAGAGGCCAAAGAAACCTCTTTAGTTGCTATATCGATTATACCAAGGCTTTTGTATCGCATTGATCCGAAACTAATAACGTTTTTGGCGACAGTCATAGAAGGTTGGCATACCACCTTATCGGTGCGCACATATGAGGGTACTAATACCTCAGACCCCATCCGTATATGGAGGGCCATCTTCCAGAGGGATTCATTGAGTCCCCTTTGGTTTTGCATGGCACTGAATGATGCTAGTGGGCATGGTTTTGCAATTAAATATGGCCTACGTGCTAAGTGAAAACTAACTCACTTGATGTACTTAGATGATATCAAGCTATATGCTGGTACTAACGACCACCTTAGAAGTCTGTTGCAAATAGTGGACATGTTCAGTCGCAATATTCGGAGTTTGGATTCGACAAGCGTCGAATCCAAGCCATCCACACAGGTCATCACAAACCGCATGCCAGACATAGCTTTCTTTGGTGACTTCCACATCGAAGCTATGACCGAGACAGACTTCTACAAGCACTTAGGAATTCTGCAAAGAACCCATGCTTGAGTTAGTGACCTGAAGGATGCTCTGCTGTCCGAATTCCTGCGACGTGTGAAGCTGGTGCTGAAATCCCATCTCTCGGGGAAGAATAAGATAACATCATTGAACGTATTCACTATCCTTGCACTGGCTTATGCATTCAGAATATTTCCGTGGACGAAGACCAATCTGAAAAACGTCCAGGGAGTAGACTGACACTATTAGTCTCATTAGGATTTATTTTAAGTCTGACTCTGTTTGCCACCCTCTCCATTTCGCCCAGATGCACGACTCAATATGAGAGCTAGGAGATGTTGTAAACCTGGTCGGTGTGTTTAAAGAAAGATCACAACGTCCAATAAACCTCTCCAAGTCGGAATCATAACGATTGTCCCATTCTTCCATTCACTGGTAAGCACCTCAAATTCCCAGGATTTACGAATATGTGGAAGCAGTGACTCTTTAGATACTGCAGGAGTTGCAAAGAACAACAAGGAGGAGATTCCCCGGGTCCAGAAGAATGAAAAAAGTAATAATGTAGGTCCAATATAATTTTCACCTCAGACCCTTATAATTTTGACCCCGGGCCCGGATTTTCTTTCTACGACCCTGCTAACGACTTTATAATTTCTTAACAAAAGCTGAGCTTAGAGGGTTTTTAGTAAAATTCTGTCAGAAAAATAAAGATTCAAACCGCTTTCTTTCGACGACTACTTGTCGCCTTTCTCAGTGTTTGGGTTCCAAATCCAAAGCTGTTCTATTTATACTGACTCTGCTGGGTAGCGAAGGGGGTGGGGGGTAATTAACTCATCATATACTCTTTTCTCCCGATTACTCATCTCTTCGTCAGAATGGATGTTAGAACTCCTATAATTGTGTCCACGGGTGCACTTTCTGATAAGTTTGAAGAGAAAGGAGTTACCGTGGTCTTGATTCTCATTGAGAAGTTCATCTTTTGGTGTCCGTTGCACCCTTTTTTCGGCCAGCTCTACTTACTTCAAGTTCGCTCCAAAAGTTGTTTCCACGTTCCTTTTCGTTAATCCGTGCTTGGCTATTTGATCGATTGGATTCTCGGTCGATCCTAGAAGCGTTTAGAGCTGATTGTTCCTGCTGTTAAAAACTGCATCCAAACCATGTTTCCCCAGTTTTCGTTTGAATGAACGGGATGAGATGCCAGCCGCGTCTCTGGCAAGACCATTGAAAAGCTGCCAACTACTTACAATTTCTTCGGTGATTCTTACTGTAACCTAATCGTTGTTCTTTGTGCCAACTTCTACTTCTTTTATCTTAATTTAGGCAATTCAGTAGAATCCCGATAATTTGTATCGTCAAGGGACTGACGGTTTAGTACGAATTATTGGGATTGCCAATTATTGTCAGTACAAAATAAGGAAAATTAACTCTGGGGACCATCATTTGTAATGGTGTAGGCTATGTTTCGCTTCTTTCATTTTATCACAGTGATCGAGTTCTCAGCTCTTTACGTTCATCGATCCACTCTCTGGTTTTCGTAGTCAACAAGGTGACCGATAATTTCGCCAAGACTAGTGATGTTGAACATTTTCGGGTAGGTTGTTGAGAGTTGAAGCCGTTTGTGCAACAAGAAAGTATTTCTACTTCTGGACGACAAACGAGGAATGGCAAAAGGGATCCGATTGGATTTGTGGGACCGAGGCTCTATGTCCCAGCAATCAAACGCAATCGGGGCATGCAATGGCGATTGTGTCTTCAAGGGTTTAAAAATTTTTGAAGCCGATCCCGATTCATCACAAATGAAATCATATTTTCTTCCCCATCTTCGGATGACAATGTTATAGCACTAAGCTTTCGCAAAGGAAGAGGGTCGTAGAGGGGTTTGTATCGAAGGCATGCCTGATATCAATCAACTCAGTTGCGAATGAGTACCTGACTCAAATCAGCGTAATTTTCTCGGGTGAACGACCCCTATCGCAAAATGTTAGCAATATTGAGAGCGGGGTTGTAGGAATTTCACGTATTATAAGATTTCATTCAATTTTGAAAGCATCATACTCATCAATTTCGTAGCATCATCATAAACCACTTCATTCCAAAAATGAAATCCAGTTTAGTTCAATTAAGCGATTTTGTTCCAAAATATGTAGTTTTCAGACAAACTCTAGATTGGATTGCCTTCAAATTTAACCCGTTTCCGAGTTAACAACCTTTTTTGATGGCTGAGAATTCTTATGGAGATGCAATGTTATGTCAACATATAAAGGAGAAGCACCGAGAATGTAAATTTATATTGAGAGAGTTCTCAACGTACGTACCCCTTAGCCAACTTTTAAGTTTGAATATTTTAAGGTTTTCTGGAGGAGTGGTTTTCTTTTCTAAGTAAGTGTGCTATTTACTCGAAAATCGCCGAACTTATGTTTGAAATGACATGATTTTGCATCAAATCTAAGGATCGGGACCTTCCTTCCAAAACGAGGCTGTAAGTGAATATTTTTGGTATATTTTTTCTTTGAACCGGAAAAATTCCGTATATTGCTTGAGGTATACCTAAGTGAGGAGTGGATAACAGTGGATGAGCTATAAATATAAGTCCTCATTTTTAGAATGAATCTAGTCGTAAAATCTCTCGAAAAGTCGCAGAAATGTTCCTAGATGCAATCCGTATCTCAAAATGCATATCAATATCTGATTTTTCACTTTCGAGTTTGTGAAACAAAATCAAAAGCAACAAAAAAATGTATATATAATAGTTAGTCACTCGAAAGTAAATATGCGCACGGGCCATAAAAGTCGTTTCTGTTTCGTAATTCACAGATCATAGAAATATAATCTTTATCTATTGGGTGCGGCGAAAATATACGTATATATTTTTTAGCATATTTTTCCATTGTTATTTGCATCATGGAAGAATTTTTACGTCTTTTATGCATGGAAAATAACGCCTTGCAATCACATATTATCGAAGTCTTACTCTGAAATTCGTCATGATATCAAAAAGCATATTTATCGATATTGACAAAAGATCGGGTAACTGTGCTCGTCACGAAATATCTCCTTGAAGTGAAATTAGGCGTTGGGGGACATCTCTCTAACCGCTTCTATGAGAGACTGGGATGTATGGAGTCTTGTTCCATCTTACTGAAACCCCATTTGGGCCTTATGCAGGTGTCTTCTTTAAATTTTAGATCCATTCGATCTCCGTATCATGAGGATACATATACTGATCCGAGTTCACCATTGCAGTTTACCTATCTTACTCACAAGTTTTCCATAGCTTTGTGCTGCGACCATAATGGCGAGCATTGAAGGACCGGTGGAAAACTAACTACGCCCACAAATCGGAATCATTGTCTTTGAAAAATGTTTCGATTATGAAATCACAATGAGCCTAATTCCATTGTTTATTTGTTTCGGATATGATAACTACTGATGACACCCCACCTCGAACTATGTTCCTTCCTCAATCATCAAATATTTCTGATCCATTCCATTATTAACTATTATCCTACTGCGTTCTAGAGAAACGGACCTCCCTGTTCAATTTCCCGAATTGGACAAGCCGTGGTGTCACTAATGCCTCCTCGAAAGCTCCACTCTTTGTTATGCCAAAATGTTACCATCGGCAGCACTGGAGAGTCTATTGCTGAAAACTTGACCATACTTTCTTCAGTCGATCGTCCTAGAATCTCCGCAAGGGTTGGTGATCCCTGTAGCGATATTTAAGCTGAAAAATATTCAACTGTAATCAGATAGTTCTCCTTCCTGAAAGTCCCACTGTTGGTTAGTAGGGTGATATCGAAAATCTCCTCCCAAACGTTACAATTCTCCGAGCCGAGAAAGTGGAATGTTGGTGTACTGCCCCTGTTACACGCCGATAGATTTATGTCAATAGTACAATAAAACGGAGACTGTCCTCTTTCGTTGATCGTCAGGCTGTCCCAGAACGCAAACCCCGCATTGGTGTCACAGCTTTCGAACAGGGTGGTTTTTTCCGCCGCTATGATGCACATATATTGTGGTCCGGCTATGTAATCCGAGGAAATCTACCTATTTTTCCGCTCCCATCTACTGCAGTTTGACCATGGTTAGGCAGCTCAAACGCAGGTCCGGCCACAGAAAATCGTGCAGGCCCTTCCTGTAGAGGGTAAATCCTTTATGTCCATTCCGATTAGTTTCTCTTGTATTGTGGCCTTGTAGTATCCAAGAGGAACACTAGCAGACTAGCTGAAGCGTATTTCCAGTGCTACAAACTTATCTGCGCTATCTTCAACTTGATTTGTTTGCGTAGAGGGTTCGTCAGTCCCCGTCCGACGGTCGATTTTCATCTCCTCCAACAGCTCGTTGGAGGCAGTCGGTTGCATCCAATTCCTCGTCCAGTTTGGGAAAAGAACACTTTCACTTTTACATTCCTGACTCCAAACTACACTTTACAATCCGCCTTTTCCAGCGCCTCCAGACACTTTCCGTTTATACTGAACAGAAAAGTTTGACGTTCACCTGGGGTTCCTCCTCCTTCATCACCACGAGCTGAACGAGCTTCTCCGCAAGTAAAAAACTTCGATCTTTTTTGGTGTGATGGGAGGTTGTGATGTGAAGTAGAAATTTGAAAGAAGGCTAATAAGTAGTCCACTCAGATGACGATCGTTTTGATTCTGGTGTGAAATAGTGGGATATCGCCGCATAAATTTGGGTTTCCTATGGAAAAAGAGCTTTAAACACTGCTCATAATCGCCAACTCATTGTTTTTGGTCGATTATGAGCTGGGGGAAACCCATTTTGCACAGAGGTTTCGCTCGTTTTATGCACAAAGTTCCTTTGATAACATTAGGCCCTCTGCTACCCCGATCAACTTCACTTTGTGGTCATGCAAAATTATTTTATGGCCTTTTGTGTAAAACAAAACCTTATTAAAATCAGTTTACTGTCTGTTTTTCTCGCAGAAGGTTATTGCGATTGCCACAAAATATGGTGGGAAGGTGGGAACTGTGAACGCTCATGCATACAGTGATTTGCTTCTTTTTACGTCGAATTTAAGGGGAGGCGGGGGGAGCATACATGCAAAAAGACGGTGTAATTTTTTTTCACTAAATATAGTCATGTGGGGTACCATGAAAGTTCTCGAGTACTACTTTCCGAAGCCGATCTTGGTTTTGACACTTAGTGGGAAGGTGAGGAGTGCGGCGGGCCGAAGATGATCATCTCTTTAAAGGACCTATTTTCAGAAACCACCCAACCGAATCGAAAATTCGAAACACCCTCCATATCGACATCCTTTCAAATAAAACTAATAATAATGGGACAAATGCACACTCATATGTCTTTATATTAGAAATGCACAAAACCTTTCATACCTGAAGCGTCTAGCTTCCGGTTTCCCGACTTGTTTGATATTTTCGTCGGTAATAGCCTCTTTGGGGCGTCCACTGCAGGCATCGCCCTTGCTGCCTGTTTCGCCTCGGACGCACGTAGCTGTGATTCTTGGCGGCCATGACATGGAAAAACAATTTTTTTACGGCAAAAATTGTTTTTCGGTGTCAGTTCTAGATAGAACGAGCTCGAGGAGAGAAGGACTTCTCTCAACCAATTGATTAATAAAATAAAAATATATTTATTTTGAAATGATTTAAAAATAAATTTAAATACAATAAATAATAAATGTCAATTATACCTAAATAAAAATAGAGTTAAAATGTTCTGTCACAAATAGAACTGAAATTTATTGTTATCTTAAGAACAAAAACAAACATAAATATAAAAAAAAAAGAACGCCGCAAGAGACGGCCCAAGACCGTTCGCCTTCTTCTCTGCTCTTTTGCTTCTTTCTGTCTCGAACTCCACTCGTTTCACTATCGAGCATAGTCTCCCTGACCCGTTGAGCATGATATTCAGCACCACATCAACACTACTGGCTCCCCATTTTTCTCTAAGGTTTCGTCCATTACCCCCGCAGAAGCTGGCAGTTGCGCGAAAAGAGTTCGAAAAACTTTTTAAGTAGGGTATTTGCAGACCATCAGACAGTTGTTTATCTTCGCCACTTCACATGATCCCTAAATCCAATGGCGAATGAAGACCTTGTGGCGACTACAGACGTCTAAATGCTCATACGATTAAAGACCGATACCCCATCCCACTCATTCACGATTTTACACACTCTATCATAAACTGCTGTATTTTTTCGACCTTGGACTTAGTCAAGGTATACTATCAGATACCTGTAACTCCCGAAGGAATTCCGAAAACGGCAATATGCACACCTTTCAGACTCTTCGAATTCACTAGGGTAACTTTTAGACTGTGCAACGCTTTCAGAGATTCATCTACTCGTACTCTGTGCTGCGAAACCTCCACTTCTGTTTCGTATATTTGGATGATGTTCTGGTCATGTTTTCCTCTGAGTCTGAGCTGCTAGTACTCAACGTTGAAAAGTGCAAATTCTTACAATCACAGGTGAGATTCCTTTGCCACCTGATTATTCCTGAAGGCATTCAACTGAACCCAGTCAAGATGCAAGCAATTTTGGGCTTCCCGCTTCCAAAAGCTGTTAAGGATCTCAGAAGGTTCTTGGGCATGTTAAACTTTTATCGTCCTTGATCTCTGGATCTTTCTTTACTGACTCCCAGGTTCTTTCGCAAAGTAAAACTTATTTTTCGCCAATCTTAAAACCCATTCGATCAAGTAAAACTTACTCATGATCGTCACCTTCATGTTCATCGTCAAACGAATTTCCAATCATTTCTTCCCAACTCAGGTGAAAACTTTGGTATTTTACAACTGCATATTGTTGTGTAATTCCTCCCAACCACGATCAATCGCCTGCCTGCATCCAACAAGTTTATGAGGGTCATCGAAGGGTTGGCAGGGTCAATTTTCGCTTGCACTATTTGAAAATTAGTAAAAAATAAAATGTGGAATTGTAAAAATGAAATTGGGTTATTGAATTTAAGGGAAAGGGACCAGTTGTTAGATTGTAAAATTAATTATTTGAAATGTTAATTGTTTAAATGAGGGACGGGATGGCAATTATGATTTTGGGAGGGATAAATAGGGAAAGCTAAGGGGTGTAGAAAATAATGTGAGGATAGAGGGAATATTACACATTAGTAAGTGCATTCTTTGGTCAGACTAACCCCGGAAAAGCCGGATGAAATACCGCTGATGTGGGTAAGCCAAGGACACTACAATTTATTTGAAGACCAACAGTAACCTCGAAATACCCTTAAAATAGATGGTTTTTTACCATCAGTCAAGAGGAAGAATATTTTCGTTTATTTACAAACCAAGAAATACATAGTTATGCACATATACGTATATATGATGTTTTGCACAACTATAAATATGTGGAAGACATTCAAATCTTTATTAGATGAATACACCTTTTTAACAGGTTTAAAGTGATTGACATTCCTTAGAAATGAGATAACTTCAACAATAGATGAAATATCCAACCAAGATCTTCTATTGACAAATCAATTGTTTGAACGTTTACGACTTCGAGATATGTAGGTGGGAGTCATGTTCATCTCGTCAGGTTACGTACGCACAATTAGGAAAAAATTGTTTTCTCGTCAAGCATGACGTACGTAGTCATTTGCCTCCAGAATCACTAAACAATTTACTCACTGAATTAATTTCTTTGAAATTAAAGTGGGAACAAATCATCTAAGTCTCGCCAACACCCAACGTAACATTGATCGACAGCATAAATAGCATTGAAAAGGATAGAATCAAATCACGGAGCGAAATGCATTAATTACCACTTCATTGTATCCACACGCAATAAAATTTTCTTTCTTTGCACCACATTTCACAATCCGCTTCCAAAACAACAGGTGGGTCGTGTTTTCCACACCAGTCGCTCTCAGAGGACGGGGCTGAAAACCGCGGCGAAAGGACCAATTTCAAAGAAAGTACGATCTTACTGAAATCAAGCATCGAATCATCGCCCACAAATAGGTGTGTCTTAAAGCTCCTTCATAGATAAATTTGATACACTCAATTAATTAGCATTAGGAGATATGTATCTCGCTTAATTCTTGAAATTATTGTGGCTAGTTGTTCTGTTATGCTTGATTTTATCGTGGTCAACGTGTTGATGGCGGATTCAATGGGACGTTTGTTGCGTATTCTAAATATATCTTCAGAGCAAATGTTTTGAAAGCAGTTAAACTTGGCCACGTTGTGGAAATTTGCACATTCCCACCTGTCGGAATTTACTGAATAAAGTATCTTTCAGAGGTGCGGGCAAGTATACTCTTGGGGTAAATAGTTGGAATACTTAACCCAGTGTTTCTGAACCGGAAACATAGGCTCAAATGTATGAGGAAAAAGGAGGAGACTAAGCTGCTATTCGCGCCATACATTCGGATTATAGCTTGAATGTTTGTCTGATATCTAAAAGAGTTAGCCGCACATGCAATACGTGTGAAAACAAATCTTTGGAATTTCCCTGCTAACCTAGGCATTTTCTTTCCTATTTGCATCGTAAGTGCTAAAAACAACGTTAAACACCACCACCTCCGAAGGGGGAGAAACAATGCTTCCCATGGAATTACCAAAAAGCAAGTAAATAAACACTTGTCGGAAAACAAACTCATCTCCCAGATGGATATGTAAATAGAATTCAGTGAAGGTAATGGACACTTCCACGCGGAGTCGGCCTTAGCGATCCGCATTGAGGCCACATAACCAGCCAGCGCTCATTATGTGGATTAAAAAGATTCTGATGTCACTATTGTGAAAGCTAAACAATTCGGTCACTATTTGCGCACTCTTGTAAATTGGAGTGTTTGGGCTGCACGAAGAGACGTCAAGGATACGAGTTCAGTTGGCAGCCATCCAGCCCTCGCCTGTTTGATGGGAGATGGATCAAAGTGGTTAGTCGCCATTCGCAAATATGCATGGAAAGATGAATGCTAATTCATTAATGATAATTGAAATGTTATCACATTACAAGACTTAATTAAATTTGAAAGTCTCGTCTGATGGGGATAATGGAAAAGGAGTGTGAAAGGGTTTTACCTGTGTCAGTGTGATGCGCTGGTCTTGGGGCAAGTGATTAGACGTGCTCACAGACATTATCCTTTGATCAACAGGAAAGCCGAACAGTACACCTTCGTATGTGACTTGAGGGTAAATACTATGACTATGGAATACCGCACCCCCAACAACCCAATATTCTGTCTTTTCAATTATGAACATGATACTGAAGGCTAAATTTGACCACTGGGTCTTTTTGATATTTACCTGTAAATGGTAAGGATAGTGATAAGGAACAAAATGTTTTGCAATGTGGCTTTTTAGTAAAGCCACATACATAGCTCTGCTAAAATTGTCATTTCAATTAACACTAGACTATTTTGCTGAAGTATGCATAAGTGTTCTTTCTCATAGCAATCATAGCTTCATATAATGAAAGACAACAGCACTGACTCCAAGGCAATCAAATGGCAATATGTATTTATGATACCGGTCACACGCTGGCTACCTCATCTCAAAATAGACCATTAATTTCTTAGGTACATTTTTCGCTCTCCCCTTCCCGTTGAATTTGTCTGCTCAAAATATTGAATTTCACAAGCAATATTGAAAACAAAGTCTCAAATCAATTCAAGTTCGTCAATTTAAATCGGATCCCTTGAATATGTTGACAAGGAAGACAGAGCAAATTGGACCAAGCACTACAAACCATCAGATGCGAGAGAATTGTCTGCTCCTTACTCGTTGCTATAAACTACGCCCCTTGACATGAAAGTCACAAAACAGTCTCATTCGCTCGATAATAGAATTTGCGTGATACAGTCAGAATTTTGCCATAGTAATACGAATCTTTAAACAGTGATGTTCCGAATGCAGGTGTTAGTGAATAGATAGCGAACATATTCTTCTTCTTTTTCTTCAGCCTTTGTCCCGTTCAAAAGCAGGGTCGGCTCGTCGTGATGGGTTTCGCCATTTGGCTCTATCGAATGCCTGATCTGGGTGCAATCTCGAGGCTTTTAAATCCTCATCCAGCGTATCAAGCCACTATTGTTTCGGCCTGCCTTTTGGTCGTTTACCATCGACTCCGATGTTCACACCAATCTTGTCAAGTGAATTCTCGTTAGCTCAAATTACGTGACCATACCATCGAAGACGCCTCTCTCACAATTTTTCTACCATCGGTGCAACCCCATAACGATCGCGGATATCCTCAGTTCGGATGTAATCAAAACGTGTCCCGCCAATAGTCCAATGCAACATCTTCGTCCCACTTATCGCAAGACGCCGTTCATTGTCTTTTATAGTCAGCCAACACTCAGAACCATAGAAGGCGACAGAACGCACGACATTGCGGTAAATTTTAGATTTAAGACGTCTGTTGATATGTCGATCACAAAGAATACCAGCTATGGATGGTCTCATAGGAAACGGCTTTGCAATCAGTGACAGTGGTAACATGTCGGCGTCTTATGAGAATATAGTACGTTTTACTGTCTCCACTATAAAATATAAGAAAATGAGACAATCGTTTGATGAACCATGTATTGATAAGTACAAGATTATGGGTGTCCGCAAAATCGATTATACGCTCGCCACCCTCATTGCGCACTCCAAACCTGCCTTTTCACCCACATGACCATTAAGATCGTCGGCAATAATGATGTAGTCGTCAGCAGGCACATGACAAGTCTTTTCATCGAGAAGTTGCCAGAAGGCATCTTTCTGGGCATCATGTCGACCTGTCTGTGGTGCGTACGCGGTGAAGAAGTGAATAGTGCGATCAGCTGATATAATGGTGAGCTTCATCAGCCGATCATCAAATCTTTCGACTTCCTTAATAGCATCACAGAAAGCCTCTGAGATGGCAATGCCAACACCATATTGAGTGTGTGGGCCACCAAAGTAGAGAAGTTTGTAGTCATTTTTACCGCGTTCGTGTTCAATGTCACAGCTTTTGGCACCAGACCTTCGGGTTTCTTGCAGACCGCAGATATCATTGCGCCTTTCCCGAAGGGCTCTTGCGAGTTCCTCGGTCTTTCCAGTTAGAGAACCAACATTTAGCGTGCAGACACATATTTGTTTTGTTCGGACTAGCTTGCCTACGTCCTGACGCCGTCCACGTGTCAAGAACCCTTGCCCATTTCTCGACAGGACCGGGGCCCGCCCTGCCGCGTCGACTGAAGTGAACGTCCTACCTTTTCTCCGAGGCTTGTGGCTCAATCCGATCATCTTGTTTCTAATGACATTGTATGCATTTTCTTGGTCCGCTTGTCGCGGCACCTGTCACCAAGAGAGATCAGGTAGGATTTAGCATTGTAGTTTTATTGTAGACGTGAAGGAGATAACAAATCGATGGACTCAATTTTTCGAGGAGCTGCTGAATACCGCAACATAATTTTTCACAGCGGACAACTATCGCGTTACCAATACTCTAAGAAGTCAAGAATGCAATTAAACCGGCGCCAACCCAGGAACAAACGTGGCATATGAATGGAATGTCCACGAAACTTCTAAAAACAGGAAGTATGGGAATGGCAACGAAGTTTCATGTCCTATGTTCCTAAACGCTACTTGCGCTGACTAGACTATAATGAAAGATTGGCGAGGAAGTCCCATTCGGCTTTTTAAAAAAGAAGCTGGCAAATTGCGCTATGAGAGCAATAGAAGGATACGGTTGTTGTCAAAAAGGTTCGAACACTTCTTGAAAAATATTGTTAGCAAATATCAGGGAGGATTCTAACATGAAAAAAATTAACAACGGATCAGACATTTTCGATGAAACAGATACTCGAGAAATGTTGAGAATAGAACGTTGATATCCTTCAAACAACCATACGACCGTATCAGTGGCTCGGTACAATTAAAAAACTGTCTGAAGGCCTACTAAAGATATGTTTTGCTGCTAATTCTGGATTAAAGTAAGGGCGTGGGTTGAGACCGTTGACAATTTCTCCTATCTAGGGTCGAAAATCACAACCGATAACAGCTACGATAATGAAATCCGCGCACGGTTGTTGTCAGCTAACAGAGCCTATTTCAGCTTATAAAAACTGTTCCGCTCGAAACGTCTCACCATAGGGTCAAAGCTCTTACTGTACAAGACTATGATCTTGCCAGTCCTTATGTATTCCTCGGAGGCTTGGGTTCTTAGCAAGAAAAATTGCGAACTCTTGGCTGCGTTCGAGAGAAGAATCCTCCTAAGAATTTTTGGCCCCCTACATGAGGATGGACGATTCCGTAGCCTACACAATGACGAAATCTATGAGCGATACCACGACCGTCCGGTTGTGGATAAAATCCGGCTGAATAGGTTACGGTGAGCGGGTCACTTAACCCGTATAGATGAGGATGATCCAGGTGGGAAAGTCAAACCCTGCCTAAGATGAAGCGATGGCGTAGGCCAGGACGTCAGACAGCTTTTAGGGATATCGAATTGGTGAACCTTGGCGCAAAACCGGGATGTCTGGAGTTCCTTATTAAGGCAGGCCTAGACCAGATACCAGCCGTTGATGATGATCAGTGAAACAGATGAACAGGCGGTCCACACTTGTCAGCAGGACATTTTACCTCGTACCGCCGATTCTAAAAAAAAGAAATTACTACATCGACGATTTTCCAGGAGAATCTTAGGCCCAGTGAAGATAATGGATATGAGAAAATGATAAAGAAATGAGATAGAATATGACTAAGCAGAAGCCACCGTTCATATTAAGATTAGACAACTCCAGTGGGCGTGAGACGTGAAACTTAATCCTACGGTCCTCTTCAGACACGGATTGATTTTGTGACCACAATCAGAGCCCCGCTGAGACAAGCAACAGCGGTACCAGTGTATACCAAGTGCATGGCTTAGCATTCATACTGGTGGATGCAAGAATTACCTAAATCTCTACCCAACTATGGAGTACGGCATCCGTGTTGATACGCAACACCACGTCGAGGCCCGAAGGTCTCTTCTCGCTTGAGCATAACCACAACCACCATGAAACTCCCACTTGGGGGGCCAACCGCAAATAACCGAGATGTCCTCACATACAACAGGAGTTCACCCGAAGTATGTGAGTCCAGGGGCTTTCCCGGTTCCCATGGTACCAGTATACCCCTGGTAAGGTTTCGTGACCAATTCGCCACTTCAGATGAGTCCCCGTGCAGACTCGGGTCTGATCGCCCTGATTAGGCCTTTGGAGCATTAACCTACTGAATCACGGCCGGCAAACCAAAGTGACTACAGCGTCTCCCGGTGCCACCACTAACTCCAATGGGCAGGCTATGTAGGGCCTA
Organism: Hermetia illucens; assembly: GCF_905115235.1. Classification (NCBI taxonomy): domain Eukaryota; kingdom Metazoa; phylum Arthropoda; class Insecta; order Diptera; family Stratiomyidae; genus Hermetia; species Hermetia illucens. The sequence continues at coordinate 160,674,467 of NC_051850.1, forward strand.
TGAACGGTAGAAGTATTTCCAGATACATACTCAAAGGCAAGGTGAAAAGTGAAAGGTCACCAGGAAAACGCCAAAACAGATGGGAGAACTCGGTGGGCAACGTAAGTTAGACGCTCAATCGAGAAGAGTGTAATAGAAGTCTTCCAGGGACCAAGGACCAAGATTGGACTCTAGTGCCATTTATGGTGAAAATGCATTTTTTTCATTCTTATTTTATTTATTTTCCAAAATTAGTGACTTACTTCTAATACATTTTCTTTATAAATACAAAGTTTAGAATTAGCTTAGCTAGCTTAGAGTTCCTTCCGCACTTCTTAATCTTCCAGTTGTAAGACAATCCAGTGCAATGTCTCAATACACGGCGTTCGAAAGACATGCATTTATCCATGGCTTTCGAAGAGCAAGTGATCCATGAACGGGCTCCGTAGCATATGATGGGTCTGATGAGAGTCTTGTATAGGATCAGCGTAGTTTTGATGCTTAGACTCATATTTTTACGAAGAAGAAAGTAGATCCTACCCAATGCAACATTTGCTTTGCCAATAGTGAGTTTGACATGATTGTTAAATCCTAGCAATTCATTGAAATTGATAAATATTCGATCGATTGCGACCCTCTTACTATAGTATTCCCGATTTACAGTTTCAGGCGTTTAGCCTTCCTGTGGATGGATCTAGATCCCAAGTATCTAGATTTCCGCCTAAAAATGCAGACTTTTGTCTTGGCTGAATTCATTTTAATACCCCAGCTATGGTAGTAGTAGCAGAGGTCAACCAAGTAATCCTCTATTTCGCTGATCGAAAGTTGGAGGAGTAGACGAGTGTATCGTTGATATATTGCATAATTTCTGTACCGACCTTAAGGGAGGAAACATCAGCAGTGAACATGTTGTACAGAGTGGGACCAGAAATAGATCCTTGCGGCACTTCAGAAGTCACTGGTAATAGATCGGAAATTTCATTTCCAACACTGACGTAAAAATGTCTATCCTCGAAGAAACTGATGACAAGTCTGATCGTCGGGATTGGGAATTTGTACTTGATTAGTTTATAGATAAGTCCGTTTACCCACACGGAACCAAAGGCTTTTTCTAAGTCCAGAGCGCAAGCGTTAAGTCTGCTAGCCATAGTATCGTGGGAGTAGTTCAGGGCGTGCTGTGTTCCGTGTTTAGCACGGAAACCGATCTGATAGTCTGGAATAATGTTATTGAGATTGCAGTGTTGGACTAGCCCAACTGTCCATGCTCTCTCAAAAAGTTTCCCTAAGTTAGATAAAATTGAGACGGGTCTGAAGTTACCTGGTTCGTAGGAAGCACATCTTTTCCTAATGGCTATAATTTTCGCTATTTTCGAGGTGGATAGAATGTAGCCATTATTAATGCAGCTATTAGAAACCGCGGGTAGGAACTTAGTGGAGATTACTGGAAGGTTTTTTAAGACGAAATTCGTAATTTCGTTTGGCCCTTCTGACTTCTTACCGTTAAGGTTATGGGGAATAGCTGTGAGTTGTGATACACTCAGAAATTTGCTCGAATCAGTAGGATTGTTGGAAGGGTTCTGGGTAAAAAAAGACGTGATTCTGTAGCAGTTCCTGGAAGTGAATTCTCTGCCTGTTGAATCACCAGTTTCAGTGAAAGCCTTTCTGTTGGTAGGAGGTGCTGCGCTGAGCAGGGGGGTCAATTCCTTGCTACGGAAAAAGAGTACCATACCACAGATTAGCGTACTAGATGAAAATGCATCATATTTATGCCTAATCAGCAACCACTCTGAGTCATGCTGCTCCCACGGTGGTGATGAAGTTACGTTGAAAGTCCTTAGGCTTCTATCTCGAAGGCAATTATACTTGAACTTGATTTTTGCAATTGACCATCATAACAAAGATGTCTGCTATCTGCACAATTGATTGTCATTAAGCGTTCATATCATCATCAGTAGGTGGCGATAAATTGTAAAATCAGAAAAAAAAACACCATATCAGCCTTGTTGTATGTCTCCCACGAACAAGCGACATTCACTACAATTAGCCCAGGACAATTACAGATATCCACAAACTAAATGAAGCGATAAAACGTAAAGTGCCCATAAACTTCACGGACCTCGTAACTCATAACTGCTACTTAGTATGAGAGAGCACATCCCGATGGATTATGTTTATGCTAAATTACTTAAATCTTTCATTAATGCTATCAACTGCAACGTGTTTATTCTAAAATTTTCTCCTGGAATATCTGCCAGACCAATCGGCGTTCAGGGCCTTATTCATTGAAATAATAACAATTTCCGTGCACTTTATTTCTTATTGCGATTTTGAGGAAACTGTAAGTAAATTGAAGGTACGTACATGCGTTTTTCACGAAAATTATTTTGAGATATTTTCAGAAGCGCGTCATAGCCTATAATTATTGTAGAAATACCAAGGATTTGGGAGAATCATTTGGTATTCGGTGAATTCCCACCAGAAGAATTGTTTACGCAAATTAGGAATTTTGAACACAAATTAGAGCAGACTTTCACTGTGAAGTTTGTTTGGTCAATTCTTTTCTCAGTAGTCAAGTGGTCAATTGTCTTACGCTTCATTAATTAATTATACATATTGGATAGGTTCTATACTTTTAAACTCCTATTGCCAGTTTTCAAAGAAATACAGTATTCAACAAATATTTTTTTACTACGAGAAGAACACACTAGTGTTCTTTATTAGACTAGGTCGCAAATAGAGAAAATAAATGTTTGAGCACTTGCTTTCTTGTAAACTAATCAATCAGATAAAAAAAAAGATTCTTCTTTGATTTGCTTCGTAACTAGTTTCAATGAACATGTAAAATCGTTTATTTTGCTAATGTTTCATCCTGATTTATCACCGCATTCATGCTAATTCATCCGTGACCAGTTCTATGGATGATTAACGACAAGATAGTCATATTTTATTGGCATATCTACATAGTTCATACTTGCATTGAGTGTTACTACTAAGGTAACCCCTCTTGGTTTATCACACATTCTTACATCACTTTGTGGTTTTCGAATAATGCATATATTCGATCCAGTTCGTGTTTAGCGATATTAGCTGTAATCATTTTCAATGGTGTCTACTGGAAAGTTTATTTAAAAGAGGGAAAACAAAAGGTCGAAGTTGCATTCATTATTGATTGACATTTTCAACCACACGTCGAAGAGGTTTGACCTATGAACGGAAGGTTATTATCGCACATAATACAATCGAAGTATTAAAAAACATATTCGCCTAAGCTCGAGATATTTTCCATAACTATCAGGAAGCATCATCTAACTCTTTATACGAGAAAAAGAAGTGCATCAAGTGACAAAAACATAACTTCTACAATGGAACAATAACAATCGTTACTGTCTCGTTGTTATTTCTCCACCTTTTAACCTTATCACCATCATATTCAAAGCTGTGTAAGAGATAAGCCTGCAAAAGCCGGACAAACACAAGCGCCCATGGCCAGAACAAAGATTCGACCACAAAGTACAAGAATCGCGGAGCTGACTCTCAACCACTTTGTCCATCGCACCTCAAAATAGCTAGACAATCACCCAAATAGATCAGGTACTGCTTCGGAAAAATAAGCTCCCAAACTTCTTGATACTCCCGGTTACAGATCTTTCTTTTGATATGAATAATGGGATGGTCACTAGTTTCCTGTCCTTATCATAATCACGATGGACCTACGTGATATTTGCTTGCGTTAGGGTAACAAATACAATCAAGTCCTCGTTTTCTGTACTGGGTAGCTCTACAAATTTTGTCGGGCGTACTAAAGTTTGTGGGGTTACTAGGCCCTATAGTTCTTCGGAAGTTGACATGCGAGGAAGTTAGTTATGTGTGTGAAATCATTTTGAAAGTTATCAAAAGTGGAATATCACAAATGCAATTTTAATTATTTCTTCATTGGTCACAGGCTGTTCGGGTACAAAATTGACTATTAGGTTACTTCTTCTTCTGCTCGCCGTGATCGGTTGCGCCATTTTGCTCTATTAAAGGCCTGATCTGGATGCACCCAGCGAATCAAGCCGCCGTTGTTTCGACCAGCCTTTCGGTCCCTTACCATCGATTTTGATGTTCAGACCAATTTTGGTAAATACATTCTGCATGCACCATACCATCGAAAACGCCTCTCTAGCAACTTTTCTACGAACGGTACAACCCCATATCGATCGCGGACATCTTGATGTGGCATGACATGCTACTAGTCCAACGCAACATCTTCGTCTTCATTACCGCCGTTCATTGCCTTTTATACTCGGACAACACTCAGAACCATAGAGAACGACAGAGCGGGATTTTAGATTTGGGGTGCTGTGGAAGGCCACTTTATCTAGGTTGCGCTAATGCGTGAAGCAATTTCATAACGGAGTCCTCCATTGGCTAATAGCATCGACCGGGATATTTAAATCGCTCAGGTCTGGCAAGTCACTGCCTGTCAAAATTTTTCGAAATAAACGGATATTTCTCAGTAAAAGTAACATCTCTGCCTTTAAGGATAGCAACAATAATTTCCAAAGATTACGTTAGGTATCATTCATTGTGAAGTCGGGATTTATTACAAAGAATTCGAGCGATTCGGTTATTGGTATAGTGCTGACTGGACAACCATTCGTGATGAAGTTCCCGCTCACTTCTGCTGCCAGGAGTAAAATATAGCAGCGGGGGTAACTTTCTTAACTTTCAAGAGCACTGTCTCAATTGACGTTGATCAATTGTCACTTATGCTAAGTCTGTGGATCCTAATGTATGGACGGGTGCGAAGGTGGGTCAAAGAATTCCAGGTCGAATGTACCGCCGTCCATAAAGAACAGTATTGCAATCGACCTTTAGTTCGGAAAAATAAAAACTAAACTAGTGAATCGAACTATAGAACTATTAAGTTTTCTTTGATTTCCTGAGAATATTTTTGTTTTCAAAAGTGAAGTCTATGTCTAAGTCCACTTTTGGTATCTTTATCTGTATTTAGCACAACCTTCCTATGACACCGCGGCAAATTTTACGGGGCGTGGTTTAAACTTCAGTAGTTTTAATTATATGTAATTTTCAACGAAGGAATAATGGATACTTTTTCCCAGTATGAATCACTAGTCTTCATTGGCATATTCTGACCTTTCTATCTTCGCAGCTCCACTCAAATTCATCAGTTGTTGTTGGGGACGTTCCCCGTGTTGGTTTCGTTCGGATGGAACAGATTATGGTGCACGATCCCACCAAATGTTGACCTGCGGATATTCAGTTTTTGCCGTCGATGTTGATGCGTATCTGGAGTAACCACATTTTTTGCTTAGAATTGTCTTAGCAGTGTTGTTGAAGCAGCTGTTCACATGTGACTAAAATGTCTTTCAATATCTCTCGGCTTCAGTTCATATGTTAACCAATTGTTGATGATGACGCTTCGTCATGCAGTTAGTTGCAGTATAGCATGAAAAGGTAAATAATTTCTGCTGTAAGCAATCAACTAGGTCTTTGGTTACTTTCGGTTTTATCTGCTGGCCTCCTGATCTCCCCATTACATATAGAGATATCCTACCTATTGAAGAACAATTCCCACAGATTGTTAGCCTTTACAACAGTGATAACCGTCACTTTGATAAAAAAAAGAGGGTAGTTCTCCACGCCAGTTGCTAGTCCCTTTTCTAATAAAATATGTTTCGCCACCTAACCAAAACGGCCCATGCTGCTTCTAGTCCACTTTCCCAACCGTAACTTTCATCCTCTCCTTCGCTTTAAGGTGCTGTTTTTTATATAAATCGAATCAATATGTGCCTTTCCGTCTGTGTGTCAATCACACTCACCGGTGTGCGAGACTGCCGAAAATGGATAAAAATTTGCTATTCGAATATCAACCGCGTAAAACGTCCTCTCATAGTCTGGGAGCCGATTTCTAACAGGATAATGACTGCAAGATTCCGATCCAGGTTCGATAGCAACACGATTGGGAACGGGGCTAAGGTTGAAGAAAAAGATGACGCGAATGGTATATGACAGTATGTACATAAAGACTTTTATATTGCCTGAGAAAGTACGCTTAAGAAAAATTCATTTAATTGTTTGCTAGCATGGAAATTGTATAGCATTCCAATGCTAAAATATAAGTGCCAATGATAATTTCAAATGTTTAAATTTCTGTAATTCGAGAGATGTTAATTTTAAATGATTTGGAGTAAAATTAATATGATCATTTGAATTGAATAAAAGAATGTTGGCTTTTAATATTGTGGAGTCAGCAAAGACTGCAGGGAATTGCAAATGGAATTATGAAAATGATAAAACAAGTCAGCAAACCGGAAGCTTGACGCTTCAGGTATAAAAGGTTTTGTGTTTCGCTATGTGAGGAGCATAAAGTAGTTCTCCATTGCCTGATCATTCACTTGATATATGAGTTCTGTTAGCGGCAGTGACCTGCCCAGTTGGTAATATGCTATTAGTAGGTTTATTTGAGCAGATATCGGAATGGGACATCTTTTGAGGACTAGATTTCATCTAAGCGCACCATCCTGATTTTTTCGGATTTTTGTGGGTGGGGTAGTTGCGGAAAATGAGTCCTGTCTCACTTTAAAAGTGTACATTTTCACTCCTTACTCGACCACTTTGCAATTCACGTCAAAACTTATATCAGATTCGGAAAGTACTAACACAGATTCCGGTAATTGCCCCTCAAAATTAATAAGACTCGTCGCGATAATTAACAGGTAAATAGGTTAATAATTTAATGTTTTTTTTAAGTAATTTAGGTAATTAGTGTTTAAGTATAAATAGAACCCTATAATCGCAATTGCTTTCAGTAGCTTTGCGCTGATGAAGGGGGTGGGTTGCTCCCGAAATATATATACACTGTAAAATAAAATTGTAGTTTGGAGTATGCTACTGGTCTATCAATTTTAGACTTAACTACAAATAGAAGACAACATCTAACCACTATTGTTACCTCGCTAGCAACTGGGACATTGAGGACATCATTATACATGATGTTCCACAATAGCGGCCCCAGTACAGAATCCTATGGAACGCCCGCGGAGACAATATATTCTTTGGGTACACCAATCGCCGCCAAGGTCCTCGTTATAAGGTTCCAACTGGCAAGATGAACGCATTTTGCACGTCAAGGGTAATCACAGCACACTTGCTAGTGCCACCCGTTCCGTGCATCGCATTTTCAGTAACCATTTTGATGGCTTTGACCGTTGATCTGGCCGTACGGAAGCCTCCAAGACTTTCTACAGCCGCGAGCAATCTGTTGTAGATTCTTCTCCCTAACATTTTCCCTATAGTAACCAATAGACATATAGGCCTGTAGGAAGATGGTTCACCAGGAGGCTTACCAGGTTTAGACAATAAAACCAACCTTTGTTTTTTCCATATCTCAGAAAAGATCCCACCCGCCAAGCATGCTTCAAACAATTCCATGAATATGTCTGACCTCGACTTGACGGCCAGCTTAAGGGCTTTGTTTGGAATGCTGTCGAGGCCGCGCGCTTTGTTGTCTCCCAATCTACCGCAAATCTCCAGTACTTCTTCCTTCGTTACTGAAGGTATTACAGCCGCATCTAAGATTTACGTAGACTGTAACCCCTTGTGTTCTCCTAACAAACAACAAACCCTGAACGATTTTCAGTAGGAGATCGGGACATGTAATTTGTGGAGCTGCCTGACCTCTAAATCTCCCCATCACAACCCTGTAAGTGTTTCCGCATGGGTCTATATCCGCCTCTGCGAAGAGTAGCTTGAAGCAATCCCGCTTGCTTCGCTGTATAGCCAGCTTCAGGTTTCTTCGGGCTTCCTTGTAAGCTCATTGTTTCACCTCCTTGTCAATCCTACCCATTGTTTCCTGAGCCGCACGTCTGGTCCGATGGAACACCGACAGTCGCGCTTTCTACTGGAGAAAGTATAACGTCTCAGCATCGATGAGTGGCATGCCTTCGCGATACACTTCCTGATATGGAGCACTCTTTCCGATGGTGTACCTTGTATAGTGTCCTGGTTCATGAAAGTTTGCTCCTCGATTGCTTTCGCAGAACAACCTGACGTTCTCCTCATTTTTGGACGAACAAATTTCCAGTCGCTTGTCTTGCTCTTCAGGTCAAAAAGTATTGCCTGGTAATCACTATGGGTGTACTGTTCACTGACGTTCCAGGATATATCGCGAGCTAGTGAAGGACTAACAAAAGTCAAATCCATAACCGAACCGGTCCCCCTTTCCGATAAGTATTAACCTGACCATCGTTAGCCAATATGATATCTAACATCGCATTCGTCAATGAACTTCCCAATTTTGTGGCCCATACATTGAAATCACCGGCGATGATTTTTGGTTTCCGTCCTTTTGCATCCAGTACCAATCTGCCCAGCATGTCCTTGAATTCGACTAACGTAACGTAATGTAGAGGAGCATAGCAGCTGTAGACGTATACGCCGTCTATTTTTGCCCATACGAACCCACTTGTGGATTGCTTCATACATTCTTGTATGGCTTGGTCCCCGCATGCCCACAATGCCGCCCCATCTGTTGGATCGGCTAACGATACATTATTGTTAGGGTTTCTATAGGGTTTGCTTATTATAGCCACTTGGACCATTGATTCATGGGTGGTTTGCGAGAGCAGATCTTGCACGACCCTCCAGTGATTGAGGTTTATTAGGACCAACCTCATTTTCTCGGCGCATTGCAAACTAAAAATGATAGTCCAGAGGCAGTTACCCCGCGTCTATAACAAAATCAAATAAACATCTTTGTTTAGAGCGGCAGGAATCTTCCCCCTCAATCCAGATATTTTTGGCGAAATTGATTTCTCGCCCGGTCATATCACTGATAGAGCATGGAGTGAAGCAGACCGACCACGGTCAAGGGCGTCAACCGAAAGCAATGTATTGAATGCCTCAGGGTCAAATCTGATCGACGATGAAATCGCCCCCCATTCGACCGTTTCCAAAAAGGTGATGACAGGTTACAAAAAAGGTCGAAAACGCAGACTGCAATTCTGACTGAGGGTTGAACCATTGAAAAGAAATAGTAATTGTTTTTTATTTATAACAGTTTAATCAGGAAAAATTCCCAAATAGAAAAATGCTACTATTTGCCTCGGTCTCCCCTAAGCCCAATTTACGAATATGTCGGCAATGTAACAAACTGTGCCGTGCTTTCGGGGGCTCTATTCTGTTGGAAACCAAATTCAGCCCTAAGTCCTTTTCAATGTTTCGTTTAGTTCGCACCTTACATAATGTCATCCAGACAATTCATTAATTAGGAAATGACGATTCATATCGGAACGTCCCAAGTTTAAAACAAGAAATGAAAGGAAAAATTTACCCTCAGGAAACTCGGCTTTTTTATGCCTCCTTCATTTACTTTTCCATCTTCACTTCTACATTCGTTGGAAACCTTGTCCCATGGTCACTTTTAGCGAAGTGAATAGATGGTAATTTGAAGAGCAAGTCAGGGTAATGCGGCGGGTGATTCCAAACGTTCCAGCCAAGCAAGTCCAGGAGTTGCTTCGTGATTTTGGTCGTGTAAGGTCTACGGTTGTCGTGCTGAAGTCAGACCCTCTTTGTCAACATACCACTCCTCTTATTCTGAATCCCCCTTTTCAATTTTTTAAGGTCTGCCAGTATCTTGTCACACTGATGGTCTCCCCCTAAATCAAAATTATGACTTTTTGGTTCCAAAACAATGATTGAAAGAATTTTTGAGTAAAATTGAGGTTTGGATTTTTGGCTGACGGTGAAAGGATGTCACGTTGAGAACATTTTTTGATTCTAGACAGGTAATGATTACTCTCATGAACAGTCTGAATTTCTTTAAAATTCTTAGCTTCAGTTTTTCTCTTCATATCCAGGTAGTATATGACGGTGCAGATTTTGCACTTGGTGGGAAATCGAATCGATATCCTTTCGCAAGAAATGATTCTTGGTCAAGAATTTCTAATATTTAAACCCATCCCCAAATGATCTCATTTTAAAGGTGACTAGTAGAGCTATACGGCAACACATTGGAAAGTCATTCTGTACGTTTGTGAGAGCCCCAGAGTACACGTACGTGCCTCATACGCAGCCTTAGCATCTCCCATCCTCATTTATGACTCGGTTATGTGGTGGCCTCTGATGAAGAAAGGCAGCACCACCATTACTTTGCCTTCATGATCTACAGATGCTTTAATAGTTTTGTCATGCATCCTCCCCGTTGGCTACTATATAGCCATAATATAACATTTAGTGCCGATTGACTAAGGGAATTTGAGTGCTGGACAAACAAACTTGATGAAAGCAGCAATATCCTAAGAGTAGCTCTACCACCAAGGCTCTTGGAATGTGCCAAACACATATGACAATATATAGTAGATTCTGTCAACGTGGGGTAAAGTCTGCTTGCTTACGGATCAAAGATCAAACACGAACAGTGTGTGTGGCTACCGAAATTATAATCAAATGGAATTTGAGAATAACTTTTATTTGTGCAAAAATTTGCACCTGGAAAGTTGGCCGGTGAAAAACCTCCTGCACTCGAAAAAAGCCAGGAATTTCGGAAGTTGTGTTAAATTAAGCAAATAAACGAAAATCTATTTATTGAAAAAATCCACCTAAATATTTACCGCACTTTTCTCTGCTTGGGTGTGAGTTCTTGGAATTTTTTTTATTTTCGGTGATTATCATTTATTCCAAATAAATCGATTATCCAATTATTTCTGTTGCCTCTAGTAGTTCTTGTGTACATAAGCTCATTAGTGTGGGCGTGTAAAATTTGTAAAGTTTATAGTCTGAAAAATTTATTGACTCCGGTTATGTCCAATGACGCTCTCAGGTGGATTTTGAACCGCTTAAAATCATATTAATTTGTTTAAGGAATGATTGATTTTCAGTAAACATTCAATAAATATTTGACTGCATGTGCTGAGCTTTCATACAGGTTTTGCAAACAGCGAAAGGCTCGTGATAACGACAGAAACTACTAAAAAGATATACACCTATAACAAAATATCTTTAATGAATCTAAAGATAAAACAACCTAAAAGGAACCTCATGATTTACATGGATATCGACCAATCATATAATTGTAACTTCTGTAGTTATATTATGTTGCTCTGTATATGATGTTTATCATTTCCGGTGTTTGTATGGAAGCTTAACAAGAGAAAACACAGTAAAAACCCAATATGCTGCAATCTGTGACTCAGTAATGAAAAGTAAATAGCATAACAGGATGTAGATTTTTATCTTTTCAGTTCTTTTCAAACCCTACTTTGCAACAACCGATGCAACTTTAGCTACCTTTACGCTTTGTGACGTATATCATATAATTATCAAAAGTGATAACAAATCATATGGTTGCCCCCCATTTTCTAATCTTTAAATTATAGGTTTGCTGTTATCTATTAGACTGGATAATTAGCTATAAATCATTCAGACGTAATCATAACTGTGCTGAAAAAAATAACGCAAAGTGCAATCAACCGACATTTTTAGAAAAGACAGATAGACTTTGTTTACTTAGCAGTGGATTTGCTCTTTTGTGTCTGGTTTGGTTTTTTCTCTTTTTTAAGGTTTTGTTTGTAAAACAAAACCTTATTAAAATCGGTTTACTGTCTGTCTGTCTGTCCGTCTGTCTGTCTGTCTGTCTGTCTGTCTGTCTGTCTGTCCGTCACACGCATTTTTCTCGGAGACGGTTGTAGCGATTGGCACCAAATTTGGTAGAAAGGTGGGAACTGTGAACGCTCACGCATATAGTGAGTTACATCCTTTTACGTCGAATTTAAGGGGGGGTCCCCATACATGCAAAAGGGGGGTGTAAATTTTTTTTTCATCAAATATAGTCATGTGGGGTATCAAATTAAAGGTCTCAATTAGTACTTTTCGAAGCCAGTCTTAGTTTTGACATTTGTTGAAAAGGTGGGGGGTGCGGGGGGTTGAAAGTGGTAATTTTTTCAACGAACCCATTCTCAGAAACTACTCAACCAAAAAATCTGAAAAAAATCAGGGGGCTGTCACTATATGGTGCCTAGGCTCCGAAATACCCTCCATACCGATACCTGTTCAAATAAAGTTAGTAATAGTACATTACTATAATTTTTAGTAATTGACAGGAAAACCCCCCTTAAGTTCACCCTAGAATCACAAAATTTTGCAGCAATATAGGCTACAGCATAGGGCATGATCCTGCCAAATTGGGTGAAAATCGCACTATTACTAACAAAGTAATACTAAGTCAAAGCTGTCGCTTCTCTGCAAATTCAAGACGATGAATGTCAATATCACTGGAAAGTGGCTATTTTCACTTAATATATGCATATTTTACGTGCTACATGCGAATGGGACAAATGCACACCCAAATCTCTTTATCAAAGAAATACACAAAACCTTTCATACCTGAAGCGTCTAGCTTCCGGTTTCCCGACTTGTTTTATATTGATCACCAACAAAGGGGTTGAAAACAGCATTCTCGATTATTTCTGTTCGGATAGAACAGATGGAAAGGATCGTTTTGTTTAACATTACTAAAAGATGAGTGAACTGGGTCTAGTCATAGTCCTACAAAAATTGCTGCTCTGATCATCATCCAATTGACCAGAAGCCAAAGTCGCTGGGCGCAGAGTTATTTTTCGCTACACCTTCAGCCTCTGCAGATCTGCTACTTCTACTCGTATGCAAATCTTGGGAATCCGACACCTTTCTCAGAGAGTGGATCGTTAACACCCCAAAGAAGGGCTCAGTTTGACATTTGGAGTGGTATCTGCGTGCTCCCTGCCCTCACAAGGATAACAGCTAAAATAACCCTGGAACGCATCAAAGAACATCTCGAGAACCTGATTAACAAAGAATGGCCTGGCTCCCTCTTCGGATCCTCCTGCGTTGACCGCATCAACACCCTATGGTTCATTTTTAACACGGCGTGGAGTTTAGATCTTCGCTTTTCCTACTCTTAATTGGTTTCGAGAAAGCTTTCGAAAACATGAACAGGGAGTGCAGGGCGACATAGGATGGCGCAAAACGCCACGTGCTGCATTGAGGTCAAATTTAAGAGGACTTTAGGGTCCACAGCGTAGTCCGTATCTGTGCTCATTGCTTGTGAGGCCATCCACATCCTCCTATGAGACATATTTCCCCTAGAGTTCTCTCTTCCATAAGGGTGACGTATACAATAGATTGAATCACGCGTCTTCAGTTATAATGACCTCCCGAATCTAAACCTGGCTTCGAAATCACCATATCTCCAACTTTATTTTGCTAGCAGGAGCTCTTTATGACGGCTTCCTTCGACCAAATTTATACTAGCAGTTTCCAGCCATTATTCTTATTCTATCAATGGAAGCGGCACTGCGTCCTTAAACTACTATTGTGCCGCTTTTACGGGTATAGTATACCTGTTTTTTGACGGTCTGAATTCAGCTTTAGCGTCTTTCAACTGGGTACATATATTAAGTAATTCATCATGTGATCAAGCTCTTAACAACTTCTACAATATCCTCTCTGATCTCCTCTCCTATTATGTCCCTTCTTCCCCTCCCTGCCTACGTTCGTACCCAACTTGGTTCACAACGGAACTTCATATTAACATTCGCTTGAAACATACACTGCGGAAAAAGTTTCGGGCTTCTAAAAATGACGTCGACCTTGCTCACTTTAAGGCTATACGATCTACTGTGAAGTCAATGGTCAGAAAAGTGCGTAAAAGGTACCTATTGAGCGTCGAAGCCGCCCTTGCCCGCGGTAACTTAAAACCCTTTTGGTTTCACGCTCGCAGCTCTCGTAATCCAACTCAATCTGTCCCTTCTTCTATCAGCTTCGCTGACTCCACTGCCAACTTCCCACAACAATCCTGCCACCTTCTCTGCACCTACTTCTCTTCAGTGTTTTCTCCCACGAGCCCTTCACCCTCTACACCTTTCATAACCGCAGACTCCTCCGAATCACTAGCCATTGCTCTCCTTTCGCCTTCCTTGGTTGAGTTCCTCATTTGTAACCTTGACCCCAATGTGGGACCTGGCCTCCTCCTCCTGGCTTCCTAATCTCTTCCTCCTTAACTGTAGAAAACACATTTCCCTCCCCCTGTGTATAATCTACAACAAAAGTCTAGACGAATGCTACTTTCCCCGTCTCTGGAAAGAGGCCCTTATCATTCCTATCCTCAAGAGCGGAGACCCTTCCCTTGCTGTGAACTACCGCCCCATTTCTCTTTTCTCCTCTTGCTCCAAAATCCTAGAAAGATACGTCAACGACTGGTTGACCGCGCACTTCGGTCACCTCATTGTCAAAGAGCAGCATGGTTTTGTGAAACATAGATCAACGGCTTCAAATCTTCTGGTCTTTACCAACTTTGTTGCTACTGTTTATACTGATTTCTCCAAAGCCTTTGACACCGTTGACCATAACATTCTCCTCTCTAAACTTTCTTCGCTAGACTTCCCTCCCTCAGTCATCTCCTGGCTTTCCTCCTATCTCTCATACCGTTCCTGCAAAGTTTCTTTTCATGGTCACTCATCTGGTTCCTTCTCTCCTTCCTCTGGTGTTCCCCAAGGCTCTACACTTCGCCTCTTACTCTTCTTGTTTTTTATCAATGACCTCACCTCCTCCGTATTTGCTTTACGCAGACGACCTTAAATTGTTTTCCTCTGTTTCGTCTCCATTGGACTGTGCTCTCTTACAATCCAACCTTGATAATTTAGCCCGTTGGTGTTCGGTCAACAAGCTAACACTGAATGTCAACAAATGCCACTGGATGTGCTATTCCCTTAAACCCTCCCCATCATCCTTTTCCTATTCTCTCAGTGGTCAACCCCTTTCACTACTGACCTCCTTCAAAGACCTGGGTGTAATATTCGGCGATAAACTTCGTTTCAATTCCCACTTCGTTGACATCATCAATAGAGCTTCCAAAATGTCTGGTTTTATACTACGTTCCTCGTCCGACTTTACCTCAATCCAGCCCTACTTAACACTCTTCAATTCCCTTGTCAAAAACATCCTTGTCTGGTCCCCCTACCGCATCCGTGATGGCCGCGCTCTTGAAGCTGTACAAAGCAAATTCACCCGGTCCCTCTTTTATAAAAAGAACCTTCCACAGGTTGATTATCCGTCACGACTCCGCACCCTCAATCTCCCCTCCCTACAGCAACGCCGTATCTTCCTTGATATGTGTACTCTTTTCAAACTCTGCAATGGTCTGATGGACTGCTCCACCAACTCGGATATTACTTTCCGTATCGCCTCGTCTCATAACACACCTAATGCGGACATTTTTGATGTACCCTTCGCCGAGCTCGAGATTTACTTTCATTCTCCGATCTCGAGGTTTTGCCGGTCCTACAATGCCCTACAGCTTGGGTCCTTTGACTCTATGTCCCTCTCTAGCTTTAAGCGCAAAATATGCCATTTACTTGCTCCTCCCTCTGAGGACAATATCTAATAAGTAATTTGCTTTCTGTGTATTATCCTCATTAAATAAATAAATAAATAAATAAACTATCTAAGTATTCCGTTTTACTCCGATGCAGTTGTAGATCTGATTTTTGTCAGTCCTGTGCTGGCACGTAATAAGTCCGGACAAGTTAGCAAGGATTCCAAGTACAGCGACCACCAGGCAATCAAATTTGAACTAGGGGCGGGACCACAGGGCGGGAGACCCATAACCCAAAAGCCGAAATTGAAAAGAACGCCAGGATATTCTGCAAAACATCCGTGGAGTCATCTTTAGGCCAGGCTAGCAAGGTAGGCAACTCCACGGATAGAACTCTCCATGCCACACAATAAATCACTAGCATTTGACGCATCGATGCCTAGGAAATGCTCATCCAGCGGATGGGTTGTACCAGCAAATATTGCGTGGTGGTAACCTTGGACGTGAGGAATACATTCTACTCGGCCAAATGGAACATTATACGAAAGTCTCTGGTGACGATTGGTGTCCCCCCCTATCACGCTGCTATTGTCGATAGCTACTTGCTTGAGTGGACGTTCTAGTTTGATACCTATGATGAACCCAAGGAGTACGTTCTCTCCGCGGGTGTCCCACAGGGCTCCGTACTGGCCCCATTACTGTGGAACATCATATACAATGATGTATTTAAACTTCCATTTCTGGAGGAGGCTACGGTGGTGGGTTACGCTGGCGGCATAGCACTGGTTGTGGTCGCGAAGCGTCTCGAAGATGCTGAACATCTTGCGAAGCAATCAGTGCTGTTAAAGCTTGGTTAAAGAGTAATGTACTGTCACTAGCGGAGGAAAGACGAAAGCAGTCCTCATCACTAAGTGTATTAGAATTGGGTATTGTATCATAATTTTTAAGCCGGACATCAAGTACTTGGGAGTGACGATAGACGGAAAACTCAATTTTAAGCTGCATGTCGAGCATTCTTGCGAAAAAGCATCCACCACGAATATTGTTTTGGCAAAAATGATGCCAAACGTGAGAGGAGCGCGGGTGGTAAGTTCTATCCTGCTGTGTGCAATCCCAGTTTGGGGAAGAGCACTGCATTTTTTGACCATTGCACATAAACTGGGTGCGGTCTACAGGAGAACAGCCTTAAAGGGGCGTTCTGCTTCAGGACCGTCTAAGATGATGGCTTTCGTAATCTAGGGATTGATGCCGTTTAACATACTGGCAGAGAAAATGCTGAACCTCTATAAGGTCAGGTCTATCTCCCTTTATCGCAGGTGAGAAAAGCCGTAAAGGAAAGTTCCATAAGCAGATAGCAACTGCGATGGGACCAGTCAGCAAAGGATCGTCGGATTGACAGGTTGCTCCCTTCCATCAGGAAGTGGCTGGGGAGAAGGAATGGGGAAATCAATTTATCGCCGGTCCTGGAAGATATCGTCGATACCTGTATAGGTTTGAATTGGACACCTCATCTGATTATCCAAACTGCGGCGAAATCCCAGAGGACCCAGCGCACGTATTCTTCTAATCTTCGAGGTTCGCGGAAGAAAAGAAGAACTTGAAGAAAACTCTAACATAGGTGAAGTCCAATCGTCGAAAAAGTTTGTTCGCAAAATGGTAGCTTAATTGTGGTTCCACAGAGCAGGGGAGAGTCGGAGTAGTTTAGTGGTTAAAAATCTCACACTGTCTTGTCCAGGCCAGAGTCTTTTCAAGATTTCCATCACCAAAGTGCCTCAACCTAATGCCGGATACTGTCCCAGAACCTGTATGGAGGTTTCGACACACTCCCCACAGAACCTACAGGCGGGATCCGTAGATATCCCCAGCTTCCCCAGGTGATAGTTTAGTCGACAATGGCCAATGAGTATTCCCACTAATATCCGAAGATTCTTCTTAATAATAAGATTCGTTGGCGCAAGAATCCATATTGAATCAAGGCCTTGAAGTATGTTAGACCACTTCATTCAAGACCGTAACGGGACACTACAGTACACTGTAGGAGGCAATGTGGTCAGCATTGGGCTCGCCCGAGTTTATTACCCTGATTTGACTCAGGTACCCATTCACAGCTGAGTCGACTGATATCCGACCTCCAGTCACGATAACAAATCTCTCTGCTACCAATGAGATTTGTACCGGGGCCTTCCGCTACGACAACCCAGCGCTCTTCTTGGTGAGGGTTAAACAGTCCTTTGTGCGCTTGGATTCGCATCCTGGATTGTTCCATTCCTGGTACGCCTGGAGCAGTCCCCCAGCCGTTTCTCTTCTCGCGAATCCCATGGAGCTGGATGCCTGTTCCGACATTGTTTGTTGATTAGCCCTAGATCGATTTTTACCTCCGAAGCGAATTGCGCTACTAACTCGTGAACAGTTGCATTCCGGTGCACATCAATTTAGAGGATGTGGATCATCCTAGCCCCGTCTGCGCCCTGAAGGTTGCCCTTGTCAGTAGGCGACTCAATGACAGAAAATATCAGCAGAGACTAGACCTTTGCCTCGACATGGGGACTTAGGCCTCAGGTAGTAATGTGGATATATGTTGCTATCATTAGGCCGATGTTTGCTTATGCATCCAGCTCTAGATGCATTAGTCAATTTGCAACTATTTGCGATATACTAGTATATATAAGTTCAAAGCATTGCAATGGGAGCAACTCATAGATAAATTCGATTAGGTCTATAGGGATACCACGAAAGTGAGGGCACAGAGCACTGGAAGAGTTATTGGGAGAACTGAATCCAGTTCTTACAATACCTCCTGATTCTCCTGAGTCCCAAAAGACGGTTTGGCGGGGTATACTGATGGAATAGGGTTCTGCAGCAGGAGTGTAAGTTAGAATAGGAATTGTACCAGGTGATACGTGTTCCCCCAATAATGAGGAGACGGAATCCACGGAGTATTTTCTGTGTGAATGCACTGCCTATGTAGGGACGCATCAGATATCCGATCTTGGATGCTGATGTACTCTAGTTGCAACGGGTAACATCACACCCACTGACGAAAATCCTTCCATGCAGACGTTGGTCTGCGTGCTCAGAGGCAATGCTTCTCCCCCCCCTTCCACACCTTAAATACACACGTACGGAGAAGGGAAATGCAGTGGTTATATTTTAGGGGGAGATCTAGAATATCATTGGAACTATTCAACAAAGAAGGGGCTCAGAAGAGAAATGGAAGATATACTAACTGAAGAGGAATCAGCAGTGCCACAAGAGAAGTGATCAGAATGAGAGTGCCAGACTGAGTTAGGAGACTAGCAAATACGATGAGGTAATTTGATACTCCTCTGCTACGATGGATGAGGAAAGAGCGGGAATTCTGGACGTATGACTAGCAGAGTTTGAATTTCAGCCGCTCGAATGAGCCTGCCCTTAACTCTTTAAGTACTGGGAATAGTTTTGATAACAATTTTTGTAGTAGAACGAAGGGCCTTAAAGTTTACCCAATCTTTGGCATTACCGAAGCTTCAAACTTATGTTTCCCTCGGAGAGCATCGCTGACTTGTACAATAAACTAAACAGGCTATTTGGGCCGACTGGGATGAGCTATTATTAACTTAGAGAGAACTATTATTAAGCCAACAACAATAAATCTCAAAAAACCTAATGAAACTATGCATTTTCTACTTTCAGAAAACGCGGTTGATGAAGACGATTTATCTCTAGGAGCCAAATCTTGTTAATCTTTGAATATTGCGTGTACAGATCACTAAACCTGCACTAAAATGATTACACTGCAAACGACAATTTGGCTGTTGATACTAACATTTTCTATTGTGATATCTAAAATTGACGCCATCCAATATGTTTACGACAGTCTGAACGTACCTTGCAGTTTTTGGAATACAATTAACATTACCGACGGAATTCGCCTGGCAAACGGGTCCTATTTATACGATGGAAGAATTTACCCCGAGGACTACGTGGGGACGTATGATTATGAGTTCGTCAATTTAACTTTCAGGCAATCAGTCAAACCACACCTTCGCGGGTGCGTCTGCAAGATGGCAACCTGCGTTAGGTTGTGCTGTCCAGTTACTCAGTATTTCGACGATCGACAGAAAATATGTAGCGACCCTCCGAGAAATGTCAGCACCCTGGTCAATGTAACTGATTATAAAGGGAACGTGGAGACAGTAAATATTGGGGAGAAATTCGGTTTTGTTTACGGTACGCCATGTGAGAAAATGTACTACTTGGATCCTGCTTCGTTTGAGTACGACAAATGGGATCTGTTTGAGGTAAGGTTGCTGCAGCTCATTTTCGTTCTTAGAGTTATCTTAACTGTATCCGATGAATTTCAGAATGGCACAGTTTTTAGATGGGAGGACAGAGCTTACCTATCGAAAAATGATTATTGTTTTTCTCCAACTTTCACCATGAACTCATCTGTGATGATTTTTAGTCCATTCGTCTGTTTTCCAAATACAGAAACTTCACAATATTTAATTTATGGAATTGGTGAGTTTATCTTTTCTTGAATTAGTATTACTAAATGATTTTTGATGCGTTATCAAAGGGAACCAATTAATTCAAATTTTTAAAAAAGTCGCTTTTGATTAGCAAGAAAATATAAATACTTATTAAATGCCAATCAGTCGATGAAGTAACCTTTTTCGAGGGCGACCTTGCAATGAAGGGGGTGATAACTAGTTCCCGAAATTCTGCATATGCTGTGTCTGTTGATGTTGATCTACATTCAAAGATTGGCTAGAAAATCCACTCCATATTTAACGATGGTCAACTATAAATATTTCTCTTTTATTTTAGCTATGTTGACTTCAGTGCCATTTTTCATTATAACAGTCTTAGTATACTTGGTTATTCCCGAACTTCGAAACTTACATGGAAAGGCTCTCTGCTGCTACCTCTCATGTCTGGTGGTGGGCTACAGTTGCTTGGGGCATACACTGATCGAAGGTGGAATAATTGTGACAGATCCTCTTTGTGAGATTTTAGGTATATTTGCATATACATATTTAAGGGCTATTGCCGAACACACTAGAACGATTCCAAAGATTGAAAAATCTTGAACCTTCAACGGGACTAAGAAAAATAATTTGAAAGTTTATCGTAATTTTATTCACAGGTTTCACGGCATATTTTGCACTTATCAGCAGCTTCCTATGGTTGAGTGTAATCAGTTTTGATTTGTGGTGGAATTTCCGCATAATGACAACGAGAGGACCAAAAAAGGAACTAAAACGGTTCATAATGTATTCCTTATATTCTTGGGGACTCGGATTGTGCTTCACAGCGGCTGTTATTCTAATACAGAAATCGAATATACCTGAAGAGTGGAAGCCTGGTATTGGCGGAGGACAATTCTGTTGGATAGATGGTAAGTGACAACTCAATGTATAATTGAAGTTTGGATGTTATTTGTTATGACAAAGCAGAAAGAGCGTACTGGTAAAGGGGCAGTTGGTTCCCGAAATATAGGCTGTATGACTCTATTAAAAAAAATCAAAGAAAGGAAAATGCTCTTCGAATTTATTTCTTTTACTTCTAGACTGTTAATTTGGCTTTATGTAATGAATTTGGAATTCTTTTTCACCGATACTTATCATGATATATGACCTTTATAAAAATAAGAAGACAAAAACTAATTTCAGTTTTACTGAATTCTCGTTACAGCAAGGGGATGGTATCAGTTGCCATACTTCTATGGGCCGATGATAATAATCATAACTTTTAATATTGCGATGTTCGTTATGACTACCTACAAAATCCACCATGTGAAGAAAGAAACTTCAAAAGTTATGGGGCGAGAAGATAGTCGAAGGAATATTAACCGAGAAAAAGACAAGTAAGTTTCTGTCTCTAGATTTAAGCATGGGTGCTGAATAAATATTTAAATAAAAGGACAAGACAAACCCTCATTCTTCCCTTTTCCCACTACTTTGCCTTTTACCATTTTCCTTTTTTTATGCGTTGGAAGGTGGAAAGGTTCAAAACCTACCGCTGGCTCCTGCCATACGATTATGTGAGACTTTTACTCACTAAAACCACCTCCTTCTCTTTCGCTTACTCCGCGGGACTGCCATTTCAGTATTACGTCGCGGGGCAGGATCAGTTACGAACTGCGCCTCGTGTTGTTATTTGTAACTTTCCTACGAAGCTCCTCCTTCCTCAGCAGATTGTGGATCGCCTTCATTAACTTTTCCAAGATGTTTCAGAGGCTAGCATGTGGTCCACGATATTCTCGGGTGTTAACCGTGCCCCGACGTCAATTTCCGCCTTCGTTCTGTGTGCGGCGAACCGCGGACAGTTAAAAACAACATGTTCCGCATCCTCAGGAATCATCACGCATGTCGGGCGGGGGGGAGTCGTCACACCCGAAGCGATAAAGGTATGTAGGGTACCCTCCGTGTCCGCTTAGGAATTGAATGAGGCGGTAACTAACCTCACCGTACCTTCATTTGATTCATTTTGAGACATCTGGAATAATCCTGTCTGTCCAGCGTCCTTTAGGTGAATTATCCCATCTTTTGAACCATTCCGAAATAGATTCACTTCGTGCTAATTACCAACGATAGGTATAGGACTCGCCGATTGCATATGATGGGTCATAAAGACGTCGATCCTCGTTCGCCAAGATGTCGATCGGGACCATGCTTGCTATCACACAGACTGCTTCGACTGATGTTGTACGGTAAGCGCATGACGTTCGCAATGCACTCAATCGATATGGAGCTGCGATCTTCCTTCTATTTGCTTCCAACTTCAAGACAGTGCCCAGACTGGAGCTGCGGCTCAATGTCTGTTTGTCTGTCCGTCTTTTTTTTTTGAGGAGATCGAAATCTTCAGAAGCCACTGGTCTGGAGACACCAATGTGTGGGATTTTTACTCACTAAAACCATCTGCGCAAAAGCTTCTAATAAACTGCGCCCCCTAGCATTTGATTCTCTGCTACCCAACTTTAGGGAAATCACCAGCAATCAGTTTTGGACTTCGTCTTCTTGCGTCGAGAACAAAATTATCAAGCATTTCCTCGAATTCAGACAGTGTCAAACTTGGTGGGTCGTAGCAGCTGTATACATATACACCACTTATTTTCGCCCACACAAAGCCAGTGACTGCCTGACTTGCAGTACCTTGTATGGCCTGGCGACGCAAGCCAATATCGCCACTCCACCAGTCGAATATTTGACCCATATGCCACCATGACGGATTCTTTACCGTTCACTTATGATGACGATTTCCATCTCAGATTCGAACGTGGTCTGCTCAAGTAAATTTGAAAAACCTCATTTTCTCATTGCAGTGAGCGCCTTCCTAAATGCCGGACATTTACCACTTCCGGCAATATGCCGGTTATCCTAAGCTTCTTTTACTTCACACAATAGGCATTTGGGGTCACACTCCTCTGTCTGTCTGTCCGTCACACGCACTTTTCTGAGAAACGGCTATACCGCTTGACATGAAATTTGGTGAGAAGGTGAGAACTGTAAACGCCCAGACATGCAGTGAGTGATATCCTTCTACGTTGAGATTTAAGGGGGTGCCCATACATGCAAAAGGGGGATGTAAAATTTTTTTTTACCGAATATAGTCATGGTATCAAATGAAAGGTCTCGATTAGTACTTTTCGATGCCCGTCTTAGTTTTGAGATTTATTAAAAAGGCGGGGAGTGGGAGGGGTGGGAAGTGATGATTTCTTTAACGGACCCATTCTCTGAAACTACCCAACCGAAAAATCTGAAATAATTCGTGAAGCTGCCTCGATATGGGGCCCAGGCCTCAAAATACTGTCCATATCGATAACTGTTAAAATTAAGTTAATAATAGTATATTACCATATTTTTGGGGAAATTGAGTAAAAAGGGGGCTTAAGTTTATCCCAGAGTTATAAAAGTTGGTAGTAGTATAAAACATAGTATGAAGCATATTATCCCTAAATTTGATCAAAATCATACTATTAGTAACAAAGTAATAGCAGCTTAAAGTTGACTTTACCGTGTAAATTTACTGCAACTAAATATCAATATCACACTAAAGTGGGTAGTCAGACATGTTAATGCATATACATAACGGGCTACGTACAAATGGGATAGTTCTACACTCAAATATACTCACACGAGAAGAAAATAAAACCTTTCATACTTGAAGCGCCCAGCTTCCGGTTTCCCGACTTGTCTTATAATTTGAATCGTATTGCAATGTACATGCTCATGCCAGTGCGCAATTAGGTGCATTTTCCCGAACATTTTTCGAGCAATATAGAAATATTAATGTAGATAATGTTGAGAAATTTCCGAAGCGTTTGTTAAATATATAAGCATCGGCTGGGCGTTGCTCCAACGGTTCCAGTGCAGCGGGCTACAACCGGTAGTTCGACAAGATCACCGATAGCTGAACGTTGCATCATTTAGTTTTTGGGAGTCGAAGGGAGAAGCGTTCCCTTAGTTTCGTGTGCAGAGGGGTAGTTAATTCGATGTGAAACGAAAAGTTCACTGTATCCTCCGGAGATCTTCTGATTTGCTGGCCCAGAACACGCTTCGGTTTTAGCAATAGTAATTCAGTTTCGAATGCGTTTCAAATATTTGTCATGTATGGCCAACCTCGCCATATGATATGAGGACTGGCGCCCGCACTGAGCAATGCTTCACAGGGTACCACTACCCATTTTCAATTCTAACCACGCGAGCTCGACGTGCGTTTTCATAATTTTTGGCATTTCCCCAATTTGTTTTATGAGATTTTGATACGATCTCCCCTCGTGAGAGACGCTGAAATGTTATAAAAATAATCAGCCAACCGCGTGTCGACCACTTGTTCGGTCAACTTTCACCACTTTTTGTAGCTTTTCAAAATAACTCAGCTCCCGTGATTGACCCTAATCAATCCGGATAGTCATTTTGTCCATCTTCGATTTTTAGCCTTTCCAAACAGTTTTTTTTCTGAACGCCGAAATTTTTTCCTCCACGGCCAATTTTAATTTTATATAATTTGCCCGTTACTCCATTTGCCATATATAGGGCGGTAGCTTGCACTTGGTACTTGGAGGGCAGTCAACGGAGACGGGGGTCCTACGAATGCGAACCATTCCGAGGCCTTGTTTCCAATTTTTTTCGGTCAAAATCAATAGAAATAGGAATCCCATCAAAATTAAGCTGAAGGAGAAGAATGCACGCAAAAGGTGACTAGAAGAGGTAACAGTTTATGAATTTAGAAATTTTCGTTTCATCGAAAAGTTAGCGGCGCCTTGGATAGAAACGGACTGAGAACTTGAAACTATCGGTAGTAGACGCGAACCATGTGTCCAAGTGTGACCTGACTGAATACTTAGAGACGGATAAACATAAGAACCTGAGAGCTCTGTTGGCTCTATGAGCAAGGGTGAGCGTCACACGCAGGAGCTCCACTAAACAGACCAAGTCTAAGAAATATAACGTAACCTAGCGTATGTAGTAAAGAAAGGAATTCCACAATTACATTAAGCAGGACAGCAGAAACTATCGCAAATAACGACGGTATGCCACCGTATAACGCATCAGGTTCAGGTAAACCTTTCAATGGGAGGGGTGTTAATAGTAGGCTTCTCATTCATAATGATGAACAGTTGAAAAAATAGAAGAAGCATACACCATTATTCAAAATCGTATAAAGTCTGAGGAAGTTCCACCTCTTGTGGTTGATATAATAATCCATCGTTACATACGGGTACGGACTCTCTTCCCAAACAGAAACGAAATTATCTTTATCGTTAACGCGCTCAAACGGAGTAAAGCCGCCGGCCTTGACGGTTTTCCCGTGGATCTGTTCCTTGCAACACCTACAGTCTGTGTGGAGCTGTAACTTCCATTTATTCGTAACTACTAGGAATGTTCCTGATGTCGCAAAGATAATTACTAAAATAATCCTGAAACGGATCAGAGGTCACCTCGAAGGTTTGAAATGGGCAGGCTGGTTTCCGATCGGGACCCTCCTGTAGTGAGTATATTGACACCATTCGAATCATTGTGGCAAAGTGTACGCAATTTAAATTCCATTTTAAATTAAGAGTCCTAATGGGATTTTGTCAGTGTTGCCCTTTGTCATCGACTATTTTTCTTCTCATTATCGAGGACGTCCTTCATAATGCCTAGTTCGGGGTATGTGAAGGAGTTCATTGCATGATTGTCATCTTTTCAGAAATATACTGATGGCATTTGTTTGCTCTCTCATTGAATCATGAACTTTAGCAAAATAGCTCTGGATTTGGAGGAGGTGGTTGGATTGGTTCTCAAGGTCTTCAGTCTGATTTGCATGAGTGAGCGGAACATTGAAATTGTTGAAAAATTTGTATATTTAAGGAGCATTGTTTCTGCTCATGGAGCTTGATGACGATCACCACGCCGATGCTCCCTTTTTACAATCTTTCAAGCCAGGTATCCGTACACTTGTTGATGAAAAAATGAAAGTGGCATTGAATAGGTCACATTGAAAAAAGGGACAAGGAAGTTGTGGGTTATGCTATGCAATATAACTCACTCACAAGTGAGCTGCCCTAGAGCTACGTGGGAAAAATGATTTCTCAGAAGTTAATGAGAAGGGTAGGTAGGAATCGACCGCGCTTTCGTGCGACCACTTAGTGAAGGGTCAATAGCAACCAAATATGGCATGTTCTTCGTGGCGCCAGGAAAAACATGTCTAGGGGTTTGCCACACGGAAATAGCTGTAAGAGGAAATTGCAGCTATCGCAATACTTCTGGCTCATCATTCGCATACACATGTATATAACCTTTCAATTAAGGAGGACATTTCTAACAAGCTTACATGCTTACCTCATTTCCGGAACAATGAGATTTTATGATATTGTTCGGTGAATGGAAAATGGATGGAAAAACCTGAAAATTTGCAACTGCTTGTTAGTGGACCATGAATAAAGAAACTTCTCTGAAATATTCTTTTGCAGTTTAAAAATAAAATTAGATTCGCCTCATCATTTCCATTCTGTCCATGAAATTCGACAAAGGACCACAATCATGCCCTTTTTCCTCAGCTACTGCATAGCTACGTCAATTATTTTGTGGGGGCGAAAAATTATTATTGGTCACTCAAATATAATGGGCAACTGGAGGATGGTGTTCATCACCAACAAGTATTCTTGCTGCGTGGGTGAGAATATCGTCCTTTTACGCAAAACAAATAAAATTCAAATAACGTCGTAATCCAAATGTGGCACAATTAAAGGAGTGAGGAAAGTATATTGAGCAATAATTTGACTTTAGTGTTAAGAAATAAGAGTGGTTGACGCTTGGACTAATCCAATCAATTTACAACTTTCTTCCAGTGTTGGACTATTCCTGCGACTATTCATCGTAATGGGCGTCACGTGGTCACTGGACGTGGTATCATGGCTTCTTGGAAAACGTTACGATTTTCTCTTTTACATTACGGACATTTGTAACGCCATCCAAGGCCTCATCATTTTCATATTGTTCGTAATGAAAAACAAAGTGAAACGACTAATCATCAAGAAGTAAGTACCTCATTTTGCTCAATTAGACTAATTCAAACTTCATTCGAATCCATTATTGCTACGCATACGCTTTTTGGTCGTAACAACTGCAATGCTTTTTGTTCGCTTTTCCCCAGCATGCGGAAAATTTGGAAAGTGTTAAATAAAGATACATTTTTTTTCATAAATATTGACGGTATCTCTGGATGGTTCTAATCAATGGATGGAAATTGTATCGGTGAAATGAATTAAGGAAAACTTCTACAAGTCAATATTTAATTTATGTCGGTGTTTACGGTAATAAAATTTCAAAAATATCCGCTCGGCCTAAGTGTTTGCGCAATGACTGCATGACTATGTTTATTTGTTCAGTGGCTACAATTCAAACGATAATCGGGCGATCATCGATGTCTGTTTTCCCACGAAAGGAACTAATGCCTAACACTTTATTTGCTTTCAAAATAAACAATTATCGGTGGATTTATAATTGCTACGTGTTTGCTCAATTGAAGAGAAATTAGAGGATTAGGGGAAATTAAAACGCCTGAAAGTGCTAATCATAATATATTGTTTCAGGAAATGTAATTAAAACTAACAAGGGTAAGGTCAGTAGAAAACACGAAACAAAGCGAGCTTAACTTGAGAGTTGTTGCCCTGAAGATCATAAATGGCCATGGAAAGTGTTCATTAAAAAAACAGGACACTACTCTCCTGCTAGTGAACCAAAAAGTCAGGAGATTCATCTTCCAGTGTAATGTTCAAAATTGCATGGAGGAAAAAAACTATTGCACATATTCGATTTAAGGTAAATGTACGAGAAAAATTTCTCGCAATAGATCTCGTGTTAGTGCCGTGTATGTGAGGCAGTGTGTTGTTGTGCGGCCACGTGGTTCCGAGCACGGTTCCATCTAGGCCCCATCGACACACCAATTCGTGAACCACAAGGGTCACGGAGCAGTTAGCTACCTCGTCCCTACCGCGCGAACACGCAATGATATTCTGTGCCCGCTAGACACTAGATTTGCTCATCCGATATTCAGTCTACTTGCTGTGAACTATATTAGGGATTCTTCGCTGGACTTCTTCTTTGTCATTTGAGGTGATCCACCCGTTACTCCTAAAATTTATGTTGCCCCGTGAGAAAGACATTCTAGTCAGATGTTAATGCCCAGAAAACTTCTTGGGTTTTATCGATATTTTTAAAAATCGTTTTCTATTGGCAACAGCAAGACTTCACCACTTTTATTTATTTCTAATACTATCTCAACGAAAAATGTTGAAATTGCATTGCCACCTATAACGACAAAATACAATTTTATGTATTTTCAAGATACAAGCATTAAAATCACAATTCACAAACAAACTTGGAACCTTTCACCTTACCAGTCGCTGCGAACACATACATATGTCACAAGAACTATTGTTACCCTTCACTGATTACACCATACCTATAACAGCTTATAACCCACAGAAATTTGTTGTTTGTTATTACCTACTTCCAAGTGTTTCAACCGGGCATCTGGTATTAAGTATTCTCCCAGGCGTCTGAACCTATTACCTACAATAATGTCGGATACTGTAGCCGAACATGTGTGGAGGTTTCATTATTCCTGTGAGGAGAGTACAGACAGGAGGCTCTTCTTGGTGAGGTCTAAACAATCTTTCGAGCTCTTGGGATCGTTCACAGAATCGCTCTGACTCGTATTGAAGCGTCGCTGTTCCTTTCCAAGCCAACTCGTCTCCTGCTTCCTTCCTAGCCAGCTCGTCCGCTGCTTCATTGCCTTCTAACCCAATGTTGCCTGGGTATCCCGACCTTATTGAACGAACCGAGCGTGTTCAGTCTGTTAAGGCATTTCCATATCAATTTGGAATATACCTGATAGGACCTAAGTGCCTTAATAGCCGCTTGACTGTCGGTTAGAATAACAATATTTTGCGCCATATAGTTCCTTTCGGTGATGAGGGAGGCACATCTATTTATAGCGTATATTTCCGCCTATAATATGTTGATATGCTTACCCATTAAATCAAAGTGCATTTTCCTTGAACCAATGACCCCGGTCCGGATGGCTTAAGTGATCAGATCGCTGGGCTGTCATAACGAAAGACCACGGTTCAAATCTCACTGGTGGCAAAGGGATATATTATCGTTACTGGATATTGGATGCCAGTCGACTGAGCTGTAAATGAGCACCTGAGTCAAATCAGGGTATTAACCTCGGGCGGGCGTAATGCTGATCATATTGCCTCCTACAGTGTACTGTTACGGTCTTCAATGAAGTGCTCTAACACACTCCAATGCTCTGATCCAATATGGATTGTTACGCCAACGACTATTATTATTAATGACCCCGGCCCCCATAAAGGATCCGTCAATGTACCAGGTAATCACTTGCTAGTTTGGGCCATATCTTAATGTCACGCTCTCCGAGTTTGCCCTGTTGATCCAATGTGTTTCCCAGATGTGTTTGTTTTTAGTCTAGTGTGACTCCCAAATATTTGACCTCTATTACTTGGTTCACTCATTACCTTTCTTCTTCCCGCGTACTGGATAAAGACCACTCTTTCCCGTATCCATACCCTTGTTATATATCCCAAAGCTATGTTG
The DNA here is from genome assembly GCF_905115235.1 of Hermetia illucens. Taxonomy (NCBI): domain Eukaryota; kingdom Metazoa; phylum Arthropoda; class Insecta; order Diptera; family Stratiomyidae; genus Hermetia; species Hermetia illucens. The sequence goes on from NC_051850.1 coordinate 160,703,894, forward strand.
CCAATTACCACTCTTAGAAGGGATCCTAAAATGATTTCTAGGCCTCTCTGGAATAGTACTGGGAAAATGTCATCTACTTCGGGTGATTTCAGTGGTTTAAAGATTCCCACTTGCTCTAGCTTCCCAGCATACCTATTTCGTTAGTTTCCAATTCAGCTTTCTCCTCTTCTGTTCGTTTTTGAGGTGTCAGACAGAATGCTATTGCTTTCCGCCGTGCGGTAGGACCCCGGAAAATGAGTTTCTATGAGTCACCATTCTTGATAAATGTCCCATCTTCCTTCTTCAGACAGGTAGAAGATATTGCTTCGTCTTTGGCTATAGCCTTATATAGCCTGGATACTTCTGTGGTTTGTTTTATTCTTCACAGAATTCCCTGAAACTGTTTCGTTTTGCTTCCCTGATCGTGTTGCTATACAACGTCAGTGTTCTTTTGTACCTCTGCAAGTCCTCGGTTTGTTTTTCCCGTTGACGAGTTGTCGTGTCTCCTTTCTGATGCGGGCTAGGTTCCCATTCCTTGATGATTTGAATATTTTAGCCGGACAATTGGTCTCGTATGCTTCAATTATGACTCTGTTGAGACCCTCCACTACTGTTTCTAGCTCTATTTCGTTTCTGATGTCCCCGCTCACCTGTGGATTGTCGTCAATCAGGTGTCTTGTGAAGGAGTTCCAATCTGTTCTCTTGGGATCCCTTAATATGCTGTCTACTTCCGAGTTGCCCCCAATGCCGAATCTGATTATTCTGCAATCCGATATAGAAGGTTCACCCCACCCTCTCCAGTTCCTTACTAAGCCGCTCATCATAGTGTTCCGCAGAATTATGTCTAGTACCTCTTGTCTGGTGCTGGTCACAAATGTTGGCATGTTCCCTAGATTATTTCTAACTTATTACTGAAGATGAATTCCAGAAGTACTCACCTTTTCGATTAAAGTCGCTGCTCTCCCAGACCTCATGATCCGCATTGACATCGCAGCGGTGAGGAAGTGGTGGCGCCCACCTCTCGCAGAACTTCGCCAGTTTCCCAACTTATTTTGGTGTGAAACGGGTGTCGTCTCCTGCTTACTTCGCGATTTCTTCCTCCGGCTTCCAGCGGGACCTAGACAACCACGAAATCTCCACTGAGAAACTCCGCGAGGTATATGTATTTTAAGTTTCTTTTGAGAATGTTGCAAACTTTTATTTTTTAATCAGGGGAATCCCAAATTACCTGCATGCTTCCTCTTTGCAGACCGAAAATCTGCTCCTAGTATACGCAAGGTTCTTTAGCCAGTATTATTACAATGTATTCTTGGATCTTGTTGATCTTGTAATTACTGCAGATGCAGCTCTTCCATGGTGGAGGTTCATGTTCGGCATCGCATCCGTTAATACTTGAAGCTGTTCCCCAATGTATTCTCCGTATTCTCCAACGAAATTCATCATTCTCGTCGTATTTTTTAGAAGTCGCCAGTGAGTTTCGTCTATTTTCTTGTTGCCCTTTGTGAGTGCTGCAACCTAAGTGCACAAAACTCTCGACTTGTTCGAAATTGACAACGCTCTTCTTTTATTTATTGTCTGTCTCTCTGTCTGTTTGTCACATGCATTTTTCTCGGAAACGGTTCTAGCAATTAACATCAAATTTGATGGAAAGGTGGGGAATTGTGAACGCTAACGCATACAGAGAGTTACGTCATTCTACGTCGAAATTAAGGGGGTATTCCCATATATGCAAAAGGGGAGTGTAAATTTTTGTTTCACCGCATATAGTCATGTAGGGTATCAAATATTGGTTAGTACTTTCCGAGGCTGGTCTTAGTTGTGACATTTGTTGAAAAGGTGGGAAATGGGGGGGGGGGACGTCCTGACGTGCAGGGCAGAGGTAATTCATCAGACGCTGCCTCACCTCCGCTCTGGGAGCACCATGACCCAAAGTAGCGACAGGTGGTAATCGCTCCATTCATATATAATCGCAAACACGACATGAGCGCGAATTATATTAAAATGAAATCCGTCGTAAGTTCAGGCCTAAACCAGGCTGAAGTGAATTTTTTGTTAAGGATGCTGGGAGTCCTGAGTCCGAATCCACTTGATGACGGATCGGATCATTTGGGAAGCAACTTACTTCCTTTCTTAGTCCACGGACTCTTCTTTTCTCCTTGTTAGAAACTACTTAATCGAAAAATCTGCCAATATATGGTGTCTAGGCTCCAAAATACCCACCATACCGATATCTGTTTAAATAAAGTTAATAATAGTATATTACTATAATTTTTAGTAATTGACCGCAAACCTCGTCCTCTTAAGTTCATTCTAGGCTCAGCAGGCTGGATCAATGCATGCTGCAACATGAAGCATGATCCTGCCAAGTTTGGTAAAAATCGCACTATTACTAACAAAGTTATAATAGGTCAAACTTGCTACTTTGGCGCTAATTCAAAACTTCGAATTTCGGTGGAATGGATAGTCTCACTGAATATATGTATCCATTATGCGTTAGGTACTAATGGGACAAATGTTCACTCAAAGGTTTTTTCCCGACTTGTTTCGATAATTTTTGAGAGCATTTCGTAACATGTACACACGAACGTTCGTCATAATTTCGTCAGACCAAACCGGGCTTAGCAGCTCATAAAGCTTACTCTCCAACCCCATCCACAGGTATTCCATGCTAAATACCGTTCTGGACGGGAATTTTGCTGTCATTATTCAACTTGTAAGCGGATCTTAAAATATTTGCTTTCAATCAATTTATGTGCGGATCTCGTCATTTATACGCTTTCGTTTTTTCTTTCTGCATAAATGCTACAGGACTATAACGGCAGTCATTATCATCATCAATGGTGTGGCAGCCTACATTGAAGCTTAGCCTTGAAACTACATTGACTTCTGTGTCCTCTCAGTTTTCTTCTGGGTCATGTACCTCAAGTGAACCCCTTAATGTGCACTTTGGGATTCTTGTGTCATCCATGTGTTGTAGCGTCCTATCTTTGTAAAAAAATCTTTAAATTTCTCCTCGCTTTCTAGCTGGTCCTGGCTATCACTTTGTGCTTCCCTCGTGTGTGAAATCTTCAAAACATTATGCAACAGGATGTGTCGTGTGTGGGAAAGTGGCAAAGTATCTGAACACGCACATCCTAGTAGCCCATTGTACTCGATTCCCTCATCTAACGGAATACCCCCTTGTACCGCAGAAAAACATCGTCAGCAAAAATCTGCTGTCTGATGCGTTGTTAGGTGGGGCATTTACATAGAAAATGTTTCATGAATCCCGCTTCCTTATTGCAAGACTGGTTTTCAACCGGATAAACTTTGTAATATGTCAGTTTGGTTCTGACAGGAAAATTTTGATGTGTCTAGTAGTATCAAGGGTCTGCCACCTGCCATTACAAGATGCTTGTTCTCAGTTGTTGATAGCAGCATTAGCTAATGTTACTCACACTCCAATTGATGGTTCCGGTCTCGGAAAGGGGGAAATTGAATCTTTTTTTGCTAAAAGCCATATCCAGAGTGATTCCACCGTATTGAATTGATTTATGCACTCCTGAACAATTTTCAATGTAATCAAAGTACTGCTCGACGCCTTCAATGCAGGTTGAATATCACTACAAATTATGAAGCGCCTACCCTTCAACCGCTGATCACTGAGAATCACATATGCTTCGGTCTGAAAGACCGTTGCTTATTATCCCAGAAGAAAAGCCCTTTCTCGTTTTTATTCTCCAGAACCCTATTCAGTTGTTAAGCCAGACCTCAGTATATTCTGCCATGCATTCATCTGGTTCATCCCAATTTTCTTTACGTTTCCAGATAACTTCATATCTTCTACCAAACAGATGTATACAAAAACTGAATTCAGTTCTCCCAATATCTCTTCTAATGTTCTGTGCCCCTCACGTTCATTGTTTCCCCATAGATCTAATCGAATTAGTCTATGACCTGCTCTCATTGCAACTCGTGCCTTAGGCACTAACTGTCAATCGAATCAAAGCGCGTTATGTATTTATGCGCAGTGTTCCGAGATCCTGACCAATATCCACCACAACCACGTCATCCACATAAGCTCGGGCGGGTATTGGCAAGTATTACAGTTCGTATAATAATGGGTCGATCAGCATATGCTACAAAAGTAGCGATAACACACGTCCTTGGTGGAAGTCAGCTTTTCGTCAAACGCCCCTCCAATGAATGAAGACTACCTTAACCTTCTGCTTTCCGGTAGACAGGTGGATAGATGCCGTCCATGCCAACGGCTTTAAAATATTCAAGGTAACCAAAGTTCTCACAGCGTAGCAATTCCCCTTGCAACACTATTTTATTAAAAGGTTTGCAGAAACCGCCAATTTTCTCCGTTGCACTTCCACACAGTCTATATAGTCTCAACTCTGGGATTCTTGAAAATTCCATCCGGTTTTCTAAGAAAGTTCAACTTGACTGACTCATCACTTTTCAAGACTACGCAGAATCTAGAGGTTTTTACGCTTTCCAATTCCTCACAGTATGCTCTAAAGGGGCTCATTTCGAACGTTTTACAAGCCTCTTATTCTCGCTATGAGTTCTGGAAGTTTAGCCCATCCTTATTCTCATTGCTGGCTTAATGCAGGTTTATTTAATTTAACCTTTATTTTTATCGATATGAGTGCAGTTTAATGTGAAAGCCGGGGTTATCAATTCGTCCCCACCTTCCTTGCCGAAAGTTTCTTGCTCTCACTTGACGGTGAAGTAATCCTCATGTCCTCACTCCCAAGAAGATTAGCTTTTTTTCGCAATACGTCCTGCTTTCGTCGACTGGTAGCCTTCCAAGGTTCACGGTGTCCGTCCAAGGATCCGTGTCCACCTACCGGTATTAGACCAGTTGCCCTCACACCACCAGCTCCTAGAGGCGGAAGAGAAGTTTCTAACAGATAAGATTCAGTCTGTAGCCGTCTCTCCTTTGAAGCTGAAGTTTCTTTATACCGATATCTCTAGAATCCATGGCTCGACCACGACTTGATTGTTTAAAGTCGCGAGTGAATTCAAAATCTATGACCCCTTACAACTTAGAGCGTTACTATTCGTTGCTTCAATCTTCATTTGTTTTGGACATACTTAGTGCAGTAGTAAAGTACTACTGGCTTCCCAACCACAACAAGGTGGTGTCCGAGGGGGATGTAGGAAGATACTACTATATCGCCGGATCTCCGAGAGTAAAGGAGAGCCATAAAATATATAATTTTAGATTTTATGCAATACTTCCACTAGAAGATCTGAAGGCCATAAGGAAGAAGAAGGATACAAAGTACATCTCTCAGTTCTAGCTCAAATAATTTGCTTTGTTTTCTGTTATGTATATATGATGGCATAGTAAAAATGTAGCAGGGTCAATTAGATGTCTGCAGATTTTATGAAAAAGCATATTTCATTTATTTAAACTAAAAGATCTAACCAATTATCAAATAAACATCGAAACAACTACTCCCTTAGAAGTGGTCAATTTTAATTTTTTGGGTCATCAGCTTTTAATTTTGGATTTACCCATTTTGAAAATTTACATTTGACCTTATTTTTCTCCTAATTTTGTTATTTTTTTCCCCCAAATTAAAAATAATTTTCACACCTCGAACCCACTTATGCAGATTCAACGGATTCAGCGTCACCTCATGGACATCTCGCGTGGAGCAGTCTTCGCCACCAACTCGCATAATGCCTGTGGTCAAAAACAATTGCATAAAAGTTTGCCAGGACAAATTCTAAACTCTAGACAGGCAATAGTACAACACTACGGGGGAGAGGTACATCAACGATGGCTGTGATATAGAAAGTTGTAGGCAAACACGACGTACTGAAAGCAGGTCCTTTAGAAAAACTAGTTCTATGTACTTGTAAGGAACTTTCAAACTTGAGTCCACTAACTTTCCAAATTTTCCCCTAACACGCTAGTCGTAGGATAGGAAGTAGAATTCATTATTAGCTCTTCTGCATGTTTTTTCCGGTGTTATTGGGTTATGGTGAAAGCCATGATTGGTCCGTATTTCTAATGACTAAACCTCTGTTCCTCTCAACAGGTATAATTCAGTACGTGGCCTTCAAAAAGACACTAGGACAAGTCAATATTCGACCAAAACCAGTAGCGTAACCATGACGACCACGCCCACAAGTGCACTCCATGACAAAACTGACATGGGACTCATCCCTATAATCGAGAAACGAGAAGGTAATTCAAGGAACACCTAAGGATCCTGGGGATTTTCCTCATTGCAGCATTCACCGGCAAACGCTTTTCCATCACTCCACGAAGTCTTAATTCTCAGACGCATGATGTATTTTTATAAAATGATTATTTATGACAAAACTATGAATATCACATGGAAAGTGAAGTACATTCCGATCAAGAAAAGAAACTCAAGGATCACTTTTAATTCGAATTTTGTGGGCCTTTTTGTGTGTTTTAAAGTTTGAAGTGCTTGTTTTAATCTCACTTTGAAAAATGGAGGCTGGTAGTTTGCACAACTTTTTTTTGTGATGAAATGCATCCCCTAATAATTAAGCAATGAAGGGAATGATGAAACGCTAATATACTACCAACCCAGATTGACAAACTCAATACTGAGCTGCACATACCTAAGTACAACTTTTTGACCGAATGTAACTTTACAATTGATGATTTGATTTTCGAGATGCACACCGACGCTTATTACTCTTAAGAACTATGTATCGAATGTTTTATTTAGCGTAAGTTAGGACGTAAGGTTGTCTATTGTAATACATTTTGTTGTATTTCATAAATATCCCAAAAATAATAAACAATTAGCACCAAACTCCTTGTTATTCGTACTTTCTACTGTTTAAAATGTTCAACGTGGTTCCCACATTTTTTGCATTCCTTTCCCCTCAACTACTCAACATCCTCTCCTATGATGATTAATTTTAATCGTTTCCCATAATTCCGCGTAATTACAGAGATATTGACGTTTTTAGTTTTAAACCTCAATTCTGCTGATTAACGATTTGCCCGTGATCACTGATATACTGGTCCTACGTCCACTCTTTCCTGAATTTCCCTTAAATGTATCCATTGTTCTATTATATCTATTGTTCGCCAATTTACCACACCTGGCTCCCCGGATTTTGAAGGCCTCACCACATTCACTTTTTTGCCCTTACACTTTTTTGGTGCAAGAGCCCTGGGTTCGATTTAATAGAATTCGCGGCATTGGATCACTAAAGTGGGCTAGGATCCAATTTGATCGAGAGCTTGTGTCCTGATGTCAAGATGGTTAGAGACAACCACGCTGAGACAGTTTTGTTCCCGAGACTTAGTTACGGTCATCAAACAATACCAAATTAATGGCGAGGGGAAAACCTGTGGCTTTCCCATGTCTAATGACATAATTTGGTAGGCCGATGGTAGAAGACTATCCTTAGTGCCGCGAGATGACCATAAGGGGAAAACAATCCTGAATACCTAAAAAAGTTGGCGAAATTGACCGTTAAGGTCCGCTCGCAAATACTGAAGCTCTACCGAAATGCTCTTTCGACACGCTGTTGCTTGCCTCTTTGATCCAGAAAATACCAGACGCACTCCAGACGGGTGCTGTGGTCCAGATCGTTGACCGCCAGTTTCTCGAACTGGTTACCTCGTGTTCGAATTCTAGTTGCCTTAAATGTTTGTGGAATCAGAGTTTTTTAGATAAAATTGTGAATCTAGGCAGCAAAATATATATATATGCATATTTTTTATATTTTAAAATGGATGCATATTAGGGTGGCAAATAGCAAATTGTAAGGAGGGAAATGGAGGTTTAGGAGTTAGGTAAGTAATTGTTATAGGAGTCAGGTAAGCAAAATGGATGCTCTATACAAGGAAAGGAATCTTCAATCCGTACTTCACTAAACAAAAATAACTAAGGGATCTGGTTGTGGATGGATACACGTCTGAGTGAATTGATGGCCAGAAATATGTCGGTTCTATCTGGGGAAGCAATTCATATCGGCATGTTAAGGTGACTTCCCATTTTATCTATTAGAGATAGACCTTGCGGGATGTTATTCGATTTGGAATCGTGGCGAAGTGGTCATCCCTTCAGCTACTCGTTATTGTGCATAAGGAACTAACTTTTAATGTCTCTCGCGGAACCTTTCATGATAGGTTTATATAACGAAATCGTTATTTGTGGCAGCCCCTGCTTCGCTCACCAACCCAAGGGTGGATGGGTGTCGCCCACAACCGCTTTGCAGAATCCGCAGTCGGGGGATCGTGCCTTACCAATCTTGTGCAAGTAAGGCTGAAAACCTATAGATCCGATTAGTAGGTGCATAAGGAAATAGTCAATCTAACTATGCTTTCCATTCAACCACGCACCTAAATTGCCAATGAACCGTGCAGTCTCAATCTGCCTCTTGACTCGTCTTGTCAAGAGACCTGCCACTCATTTAGTATGTGTTTCCGATCTTCATAAGCCACCACCTCCTTTCGCAAGTATGGAGAGCGCCCCCTCCCCTTCAGCTACAGCCTTGTCTGTTGTCGTTTGGTTTCCAAGAAAAGTATCGTCTGCGCCAGCAGTGTCCTACAACGCGGTTCTACCTATTCTGATAACTTCGACGAATCTCCCGGTGTTTACCTTCTCGACGTTCCACGCGAAGGGGGCGCTGGACTGGTGCACACCCGGAGGTAGCGACACTAACGGTTCCGACACAAAGGTTAGGTCGAAATTGTTTCCTTCGCAGTCTGGGCGCCTAACCGTTGACGTAGATCCGGTATTACAACTATAAGTGTGGTCCTCGCCGCCATTTCTAGGATTTGGTCTTGTCTGGAGTCTGTGTGAAATATGTCCCATTCTAGTGCTCTAGCGTTGAAGTTATCCCCAACCAGAATCCGCCCCTCTGTGTCTAAGTCAGCGTCCTCTATAGCATCAAGTCCACATTGAAAGTCCGCATGATTTCATTCAGTGTTAGATAGGCGCTGAAAAATGTTACCCCTAAACTCCGAATGCAGTCAAAGCCATTCCCTCTGCCTAGAGCCAGAACTCTAAGGCTGGTACTGTCCTGAAACAAAATGATAGTGGTACCTGATAAATCGAGGTACCATGGAGTTTGGTCCTTGTTCCGGTACTCTTCACTAATAGCCATTAAATCAGCTTTTACCTCCGCAACAGAGACGCGCGAAATATCAACTTAGTAGGTAATATAATATCGCATCACTTTTTAAAAAAAGTGATATAACAATGTAATATCACAAACATTACAAAAAAAGCAGACGGCATTACCAATTATTATTTATCGCTGAAGTCATATGCACTTTCTATTGCTTTGCTTTGCATTGTGTAGGTAGAACGGCCATTAATTGTGAATATCGTAAGCGTGAGCCTTTGGTTGATGCCAAGTAAAGGATAAGCAATCACTTGTTGCCGTTGTTTGTTATAGCTTAATCAAGCCACATATATATAAGGTAGGTATATAGACCCACTCAACATACATCCATGTATTATTTGCAATATGAATATCTAATGTTTTAGACCACCCCGTGTGAAGGAGTAATTTGTTTTTTGTATAAAAGTAAACCAGTTAGAATTTAATTTACCGTTAACTTCCTATGTAAACCTGATCAGTTGACTTCACTTCATACTTTAGCAAGCTTAGCACTGAACAATTTATTACTTTTAGATTGGCGTATTTAAAAATCAAATGATTATTTACACTAGATGGGGTGAAATTACCCACGGAATTAAACAAATTCTAAACCCAAAATAAAAGGATACCCGCACTATAGTCGACAAATAGAGTGAATAGTGAAACTAAAGTAAGTAAGAATTTTTCGGAACCAACTAAATCCGTTTTCTTATCATTATTTCTACCATAATATCCCATATTACGCAAATGCCAATAGAAGTGGGCAGAACTAATACAAATTACGGGTAGAGTATATATGCACCATAAACAAGGATTACTCCTTACATAAGAGCATTGAGCAGCACACATCATAAAAGACAAACACTGTAGTGATCTCGCTGCCTTGCTGGTGCTGGATCCAATGTAGAGTTAACATTGGATCCAGCACCAGCAACATACACACACCAATCAGCAGACGAACGATAACATTAATTTTACTTAAAGCAAAGAATCTGCATCCACATATTCACTTGCACCCGAAGTTATTTTTTTAGCCGGAAGTCTATCCAAAACCATCCCAAAGCAGCCAAGAGAAGAAGCAACCATAACAAAAGTAGATTCACAAGCGATGTTCGGCGTCGGTATCAGCTCGGCGTCGTCATCAGCATGGCACTCGATAACTACCGCAGAACATTAATTTTCAGAGAATTATATCATCCACACTTTTAAAATGCGGTGATGGTTGATGCTAGATGATGCGGTAATACAAGATAATGCGCCGATATTAGGTGATGCGATAATGTTAGATAATGCGGAGGTAATACTAGGTGATGTTGCATTGTTTAATGACGTTTTAATCGCGCTGGATGGTAGTAATATGATATTACACTTTAAGGTGATATAAATTTTGTAATATTACATACTTCACCTACCCATATCTACTCCGCAGCAAACTGCATGAATAACTCATAAATGGTTGCATTCCAGTGCACGTTATAGGATGTGCATAATGTTAAAAGCATTCTAGCTCTTTCCAATTCCGCTCTAGAAACCAAATACCGCCCCCAACCGGCATTATGTACAACGCTCTCATCAGAACGCAACTTGTAACTTCTTTGCAGGTATCCGCTTTGCGACCTACTTGACCTCATCTGTCACATGCTGCCCTCCTGTCAGGTCCGTGGCAGATTGCGGACAATGTGTGCTAATAATCTAAGCATCTGCAACACTTGATGGGGGCTACCCGAATCCGTATCCAACATATTACGCAATTGATTTTGATTTTCACGTTGTTAAGAAATTTCCTGGCGTATTTTTCGGCAACTTCCCACATCGAGTTGATGTCCTATCCACCCGAGCGTTTTACAGAATGTACCTTTCACCAATGATCATTTTCCGAATGGAAGACACTTCTACCTTACTGCGTTCAGTGGATTAACAAGGCAAACTGCGACAGCAGGGCTGCGAAATACGGCTTAAACCACCAACTGATTACTTGGTACACTGACGGATCCCTCACAGCAGAGGGAGCGGGTGCCGGTGTCATTGGTCCAAAGAAAATGTACTTCGAGCCAATGGGTAGGTACACTACCATATTCCAGGCGGAAATATACGTCATAGACAGATGTGCCTCCTTTGCTATTCTCACCGACAGCCAAGCAGCGATCAAGACACTAAGGTGCAACCAGGTGAACTCTAAACTGGGAATCCCTTGAGAGACTAAATACGCTCGGGTCATCCAACAAAGTCTGGATACTCTGGGTGACAGGCCATGCTGGGTTGAAAGACAATGAGGCAGTGGACGAATTAGCCAAGAAGGAAGCAGGGACGCCTTTACACAGGCCAGAACCCTTCTGTGGAATCGGAAAGGGTTTCATGGCTGTGAATCTAAGAAATGAAGAGGAACGGTTGAGGCAACTATATTGGGCGGGCCTACCAGGGATGGAGCAGCCCAGGGTGCTTATTGGGGGATACGAACCTATGCGCAAAAAGGATTGCTTAAACTTCACCAAAAAGAACCTCCGAACCATAGTGGCAATTCCTACTGGCTACTGTCGGCTAAACTATCGACTAGGGAAGCTAGGGATATCTACGGCCACTGCTAGCAGGTTTTGTGCGGAGTGTGATGAATCCTCTATACACGTTCTGGGACAGTGTCTGACACTTGTGCAAAGTAGGTCGAGGCATCTGGGAGAACACTTAATACCAGATGCAATGTTGGGAAAATATACTAAAGTTCCTGACGGTTATAGGGTGGCTTGAGATACTATGATTACTAGGTACACTATAATCAGTAAAAGGGGCATAACAGTTCTTTAAGGATGCGATGCGACTTTCCCTTAACAGAATAATAATACTGCCTTCAGACTTCATCTTATAGAAGATCTCGCTGAGGACTTCCGTCGGTTTAATAAACAGAATAGAAATACTCATATGCATAGAAGAAAGTCTCGATGTCCACTTTAGATGCGTTCATATATGTATAGATGCACGCAATAAAGGATGTTTCCCAATGATTTTTTAGGATGAAGATAATAGTTATAATAGTCTTTATTTTGAGTGCAAAAGCATTAGTAGAAACACAAAGCCTTCGTAATTCATTTCCAGGCTCAAGGTTATTTAGCTCGAATAATAGAGAGTTACCTTTCGGAGAGACTTCTTTAGTACGAGACGGACTACGGGCCGAAGGAATATGTTGTGACAGCAGTTGTTCCCCAAGGTTCTGTATTGGCGCCTCTGCTGTGGAACATACTATACGACGGAGTACTTGGCCTTTGCGTGCCAAAGAAAGCAAAATTGATTGGTTTTGCAGATGACCTGGCATTGGTAGTAGTTGCGAAACACCACCCGGACGTAGAATCGCATGCAATTGAAACCATTCTTGCAATCAAAGGATGGCTCCAAATGGTGAAATTGGACCTAGCGAAAAATAGAACGGTCCTTATTACCAATCGCAGGAAAAACAACATTGTCAAAAGCCGGGATGGTAACCACGAGGTCATTTCAAAATCAATCATTAGATACCTGGGGATAATAATCGATGCCAAATTGAGTTTCAAGGGGGACCTGGACTATGCGCGAGAAAAGGTAGAAAAAGCTAACTCATCTCTAGTAAGGATGATGCCTAATATTGGAGGGCCAAAGTCTAGTTGTCGGCTGCTTATCGCAGGGCTGGTGAAATCCATCCTACTATACGCGTCTCCTTTATGGGCGTGCACACTGGATAATACAGTGAACCAGGTAAGGGTAAGTATGGCATACCCGCCAATTGTACTGAGGGTGTACAGTGCATATAGGACGGTATCTGGCGAGGCAGCGTGTGTCATCGCGGGGATGATTCCCTTGGATCTTCTAGCAAACGAGGTACACTGTCTCTATTGGAGAAGGAGGGCGAATTCGGCAGAAGTGATTGCGAGCTTCCGGAAGGCCACTAGAAAGGAGCTGTACAAGAGGTGGCAGCAACGGTGAGATAATTGCGAAAAACGCCTCTGTATTGAAAGATGGGTCAAGCAACGCAGTTCCTAACGGGACACGGTGGATATAGGAAATACTTGCATCGCTTCGGATTGGATGAGTTCCCAGACTGTCCCGAATGCGCCGCTACATCCGAGGATCCGAAGTATGTTATGTCCACGATCTGCGAATGAAAGAGGGAGGTTAAACAATGCTCTAAGCGCAGTTATCGGACCCCATAATTTCGTGGAGGGGATACTGAGGTTCGCAACAAATTGGAGCACGATGAATGCAGCAGTAACTGGGATACAGGAAAAGTTGTAGAAACCTGGCAAACCTGGCGCAGCAACGCCTTTTTAAAATTTTCGCCTGGGGGGTCGAGGGTTACAATATCAAAATTATTCTTTGCGGTGTAGCATTTTTTTATTTCTCATCATTTCTCACAATTTCAACAGAAAATCTAGTCACAAATGGAAAACCAATAACTAAACAATGTTTTTCTTTCATGTTCATTTCACCTCATGTCCATTGTCATCATCTCTCGTTATCTCTGGTTAGCAAAGAATAAACGTCTCAATAAAACTTTCTTTCCCTTTCCATTTCTTGTTTTCTTAGTATTTTTTTTTTTGGTTTTTGTTTTGAGCTTTTCAATTTTCCTCATTTGAAATCTATCTTTCACTACAAAGTGCTACAAGCTATTGTATAAATCTACTCAATCGTTTGCTACTTCAAATGTTCTTTTTATCTACTTTGCTTTTTGAAAATTTCACTTCTTGCTGTTTTCGTAGTCGCATTGCTTCGTCGCGTTTTTTTTACGTTTTCTTGTCTCTAGATCGAAACAGTTCATGAAATTCTTCCAGTTTACCTTGTTTTTGTTTTTTTTTTTGTATTTTTTTCAAGTATTTATTGATTTCGCACTTTCTTCGGAAACTGTGTGTACCCTCACCTCAATACTGCTCCTTTTGCCCCCCACTTATTCTTTAACTCTCAATCTATTCTACATAGAATCTGGAAAAGATAGTGTAAATAAAAAAAATAGTCGCATCTGTTTTCCTTTCCCTTTGCATTGCTTTCTTGTGACTGTGTTACCGCCCCAGTGGAATTTAATTTTATTCTTGAATTATCTAACACTACCTTAACGCTAAAGTTCTTTTCTTGTTTTATTACTAATTCTTAATCGCTAGAATTCCCTTAAAAATACGACAATTTCTCAGTTCGTTCTTTCCGATTTTTTATCTACTTTTCTATGTTTTTTTTTCCTTTTTTGGTTTCTTACGCTGATCCGTGGTTCGAATCTACATAGAAAGACGAAATATTCTTTCACTTTGAGTTCTTGGGATGAATGCAATTCACGTCGAGGTGTCTTTTGTTTGCTGTACAGTTTTAGGTTTCCATTTAGTTTTTATCTTTAATTTACTTCTCTTTATTTCTTTTGTATTGCAAATATATTGTGTAAACAACATATATATCAAGTCTTGTTTCGTTATTCGATTAGTTGTGGTATACACTTGTTCTTTGTAAAAATTGTAACATGTCTTTTGTCTCAATATATAGAGATTCTTTCCGTATATAAAAACAGTTGTATAAATTCATTGTGTACAATCGAATTTTATTTTATTTAATGAAAAAGTTATTTGTTTTCTCCTTTCGTTATGTGGAAGATGTCTTTCATTTGTTTCAGCGTTTTATGTATGTCTGATTAATTTGGAAACGAAAAACTGACTTGAGCAGTTGAAGGTATACTTTATACTACTGTCAGCCCTAATCTATGCAATTTCATAGATTAAAAACATACGTATTTTCTCCCTTTACTGAACTGAAATGTTCCCATTCTGAAAAAGAAAGAAAGGCGACTAACGGTTTCACCTAGGGCAGAGGCAACTCATCAGACGCTGCCTCACCTTTATTCTGATGTCTGAAAATGATGAGGTGCCTCTGCCCTGGAAGAAAGCGTTAGTATAGGGGTCCATGGACCAAAAGCAAATAGAAGTAAATAACTCTCCATTTGGTCCGATCTAACATTAAGATATTAACCTTGGATCCTTCATATCGCAGATTAACGTTCCCATTCGTTACTAAAAGTGACCAAATATCAGTTAATTTGAACTGCTCATCCCATAAAATTGACCCAATAATATATGTACATATATATATATATATATCGGCCACAGATTCGTCCTGAAAACATGATCCTAGATCCAAGAAGTAGTGTGTGCTTGATGAAGTTTGTGATTGGTGGTGATTTCTTCGCAGGGACCACTGGATGGGGTATTGCGCTAACAAAAATATTAAGACACAGTTACCAGCAGGGTAATCAGGGGCGATAAGTCCAGCAAAGTCGTAGATATAACCTTAGATAGTCGTGCTATGGCGCTTGAAATATGAATATTGTTTTACAACTACCATTAAGCATCACTTTGAAATTTAAGTAAAACCAAAACAGTTGGAACGTTTAACATCTGCAAACCAGTATGACCTCAGCCTATGGATAAAAATCTCTACCATGAATAAAGATTTTTCAGCAGATTTCAACTACTGGAATGGTGTCTAATGTTTGGTCAACACCATACCTACCTCCAAAGAATGCTTAAAAAGGCAGGTTTGCAAGCTTCTGTGGTAAGGGATATCTCCAATCTTCTTTGGAATAATAGATAAGAGGGTAATATGAATAATAGCAGGGAAGGAGGATGAGTCGACTGTGTTTGATCACAGCATGTAAATGCGTTGCTAACCGCAGCAGCCAACGAAAGAAGCAATCAGGGCTGAAACACCCAGCAAAACACTGGAACTCCAAAAAAAGAGAGAAAGAGAAAGTGATGCAGCTGCAGATGCCGTAACGGCAGCTCCAATTCCCTTCAGTGTTCCTCTTTCGGAAAATAGCCCAAAGAAAATCGCTAGAACTGAGCCAGTGAACTCGGAGGCAAGTCGGCTGGGAGCGAAGTCGACTGTCCTTACTAGAACCGCACATTAAAAACTTATTTGGAAATATACGGCAGTGGTGAAGCGCATACGGTTCACAACGTCCCTTCAAAAAAATGTCTGCAGAGTATAAAAACGGGGTAATGGAACATGGAAGAACTCCTGCACCACAATTCCTTCCACAGGCGGACATAGACAGCTGTAGGAGTTCGAAAAGCAAAAATAGCTGCGCTTCTCACTGACAACCCCGTAAACGCCAAATAGATCGCAGATAGTACGTTCCAGAGCGAATTAGACTTCATCCAAGAAGTTTCCTGGGTTCAAAACGAAGGCAAAGATCGACAAAAGGAAACAAAGTGCACACTTTTAGCAAACCGTCTGTCCATAGTTAAGGCGGTTACAAATGGTAAATCACGAACGGAAAAGACGAAGAAAAGAAGAAGGACTAGACCGTCGGCTCTTCTCATAAAACCGACGGAAGACAAGAAATTTATGGAAGTTCTCATTAAGAGCGGCTATAAGATCACCCCCAAAGAAGTCTCTTTTATACAGAAACCGAAATATGGCGGAATCCTCGTTGAATAAGACCCAAGGACAACTAACAAGGGTACGCTCTGCGAGGCACTCAATGAGATACTGGGAGAAAAGGGTTCCACTTTCTAGGCTAGAGTGTATGAAATAGTTGAATTGGGGAAGGCTGTCAAGCGTGAGTGTTCAGAAATAATCAATGTCCAGATAAGTATTACCTCCACTAATTCTCGAGGCTAACTCACTATGGTGGAAGTTGCCGACCAATGCGCGAATAAACTAATTAACAGCTTAAAAATCAACTGGCTACCTGGCTCTGCCGTTTGACAAAACATTTAAACACCCGTGAGGAGACATGTACAACAACGGCAGCCAACAAAGCGCGCTGGTGGCAGGACTCAGCCTACGAAGTAAATAGAGATCCGTGGCAACACGGTTATAAACTTATCACCTTGAAAATCGGGACTTTGCGAAAACTCTGCACTCTTCCTTGCTGCTGAAAGGTGGTAAGGCTCACCCTGATCAACAAAGGGAAGGAGACACTCAATTGACGTCTGCATATCGACAGCTGTGTATGCTTGGCACGGCGGGAAAAAGCCTCGAAATGTTCATCAAGAGTATAAGCTGAAGCAATACCTGTTCCCGGGGACTTACCACCAAAGAAATTCGGCTTTAAAGCAGCTAGATCCATGTTGGATGCAGTTATGGAGGCCGTGGATACGCTTCATCGAGCTCAGGCACCCAGCCACCAATCTCGACAGGTAGTGCTCTTCGTAAAACTTGATGTCAAAAATGGCTTCAATTACATAAGATGAACAGATATACTAGGCACACTACAGAATTCGTTCCACGTGCCAAGGTATCTCTTTTGGGGGGTGAACAGGGATTCACCCCAGGACTGGATATCTGGAACGTTTGTCACAATAGTCTGTTAAGGCTCGATACGTGGGCACGCCATTGAATAGGAGCAAACCAGACTTGGAATATTGATACGACAAGTGCTGCTCATGTTTTTAGCCTTGCGCTGGAAAAAACACCGGAGTATTCATCGCACTATCTCGGAACCGGCTGTGATCGTAATCACCAGAGTGGTCCTTGTTGCCCTCCTTGCTAAGGTACATAAAGCCGCGCAAGAGTGGTTGTTCGTGAATAAAGGCAACATATACTACATGAGTTTCAACTGTCTTGGCAAGGTGAATCAAGAGGTAGATGGACTGCCCGGCTCATCAATTTAGATCAGTTGTTGAATGGAAAGCATGGCGAGATTGACTATTCCCTTACTCAACTTCTAAGTGGGCATGGAGATTTTCAGTTTCACCTGCACAAGATGGGTAAAGCACGACGCCGATCATAACTTTCGTTGTTTTTTGGAAGGTGGAGGAGAGCTCTTACCGCCAACTTTGAGAGCGAGAAAGTAAGATGCTGAGGAGTGCTGTCAGATAGAGTCGTCTCGCGCAATACGTTCGGGTGCTTCTTGTTACGGAGAAGACTGAACTCGAGCAGTGGAGGAACCAGATGACAAGAGGTTCCCCGAATTAACAACTCCCTTCCTCCCCAACCTTCCTTTGTGAAAGAAATTCTTGCCCGAAGTAAGGAATCAAATGGTTCTAGGCTAGATCTCTGATGACGAGGATGTGTTTAATTGGTAGTCCGACGGCTTACAGTTTCGGAAGTCCATTCGCATTCACCAAACCTACCCACAAAAAAAAGGAGCACGAAGAGGTAGCACTTGAAGGGTATGCCCATAATGCTGAGTATCAATCGAATCTAAATTCATTTCTTTCGCATACCCAAATCATAATATCAAGATAAGAAATGAGACACAGTTGCTTTGATAACTGAAATGGCTAAGAACAAAATTACGACATTTTCAAAAAAATGGTTCACAGTCTTAAGTTGATTGCATTGACAGGCTAGTTAAGAATTCAAGAATTCATAGAAATCATAGAGGGTGTTCGGATCACAGAATAATAAAATTCAGTGTTGAAGGCAACTATGAAATAGATAGAACAGTAAGTTAAGCAAATTTGATGCCTGTGTAAGGCACTTGAACAATAACATCGCTCATTGCGAAGTGGGCTGGAATGGAGACAATAATGGAAGACTTCAAAAGGATCATCATTGATGCATATGAGGCTAACTGCTCCGTTAATAGATTAACTTCAGCTAGAGGATGAGGAGAGGACAGAAGCCCGGGAACTCTTCAACTAGTCAAACAAAAAACAAACAGGAACTGACCAAGGTATACAAACGCAATGACTACAGCAGACCCAAATTACTTCAGAAACTTCTGAGAAGGGATTCAAAAAAACAAGTAAGCATCAAGGGTATACGAAATTGTAGTTAAAGGCGGAACAATTTCTTATACCTGTCTGAAAGGGAAGATGGAACTTTTCTCCAGAATGAAGAGGATTGGGTATACCAACTATTCAAAACTCATTTCGTAGGATCACATCTCACAGTGCTGTACACAAGCATTTTCTCTGACACCCCAATAACAGTCAGAGGGAGAAAAAAGAAGAAGGAGAACAGACAAAAGGAGAGTAAGATGTCCAGTGGAAGCGTTTAAACTAGTGGAACTATTGCGAACGAAAGGCATGTTCCCAGCACTACTCAAAAGGGGCCTACAAATCATTTCTTCCCAGAGGTCGTAAGGGGCCATGTAAACTGGGGATACCAAAGGGGCAACAATGGTGCGCCAGAAATCGGACGAATTGGTTTTGGCGTCGTATACTTTTGGTTGTGAGAAAATGTGCCAAATAATCGTCATTTGCGAAAAGTGTTAATTTTCTTCTCCCATTCGAAGAAATCGAGAGCTCCAAAAAGTTTACGGAGATGCTGCTCTAACTGAAACCGTGTGCCGTGATTGATTCTGCCGGACGATGATTCTGATGTTGACTATGTCTACTTTAAGAAAGGCCAAAAACCTTCACCTACACAGCGTTCATCTTCACCAAATGCAAGAAAAGCTTGCTACAGCATTAGGAGTTACTCGCCATGTTTGAGAAGGGAAGAACTTCTGTTCCTTTTGATTAGAAGCCAAGCCGTTTTTTTGTCCATGACCAACTGCTTCAACAGCCTAAAAGGGAGGGCTTTCTTTACATCGTGACGGGTGATACGATTGAGGCGAACACTGTGCGAAAAACGGCTACAATACGAACAAAGACTCGGAAAGTTTGCATGACAACAGCCTCACGTTGTCAAACCCGTTAAAACACACCTGAAAACGATCAAATGGAGAGTCCTATCTTAGTTATTGCGCCGTATTATTATTACTTCTGCCGTTTGAGGGCAAACGGCCTGGTCGTTCGGCAATTTCGCTTGTATGAAGGCATCAAAAAATGGCTTGATTCGTGGAGAGCCGCAAAAAAAGAAAACTTTTACAGTAATTTCACTTAACACCAAATCTTATCGGGTTGTTATGACATCCAGTTAATGCGTATGTCTTCGTGCCGATTAAGGGATGCTCTATGGATGCGTACAAATATGGGTATATGAATCCGGCAGATGTCGACAAAATGTCCACCAGTAAGGATACCTATAAAATAAACTAGCTATGAAGGGGAAGAAACAGAAACTTGTTGATTTCTACGGCAAAGAAGTGCAATGCCTCAGTAGTGGTAATCTTAATTTCAATGATTCCTAATGTTACGAGTGAACAGAAACGACTGAGAATGAACCCAGTAGAAGAGCTTTGCAGAAGGAAACCTTTGCCTAGAAAGATGATCCAAACGATGCTTTTGAAAAACACTGATTCTTGGCAGGAAACTTCTAGAAGACGAGAACTTCACAAAAGAAAGAAGGGACCCCTCCCTAGAAACAGACTAAGTAAAATCAATTTTTCAAATAACATACTGGCGAAGAGCAAGTGGCTGTGCACGGGCGGAGAGGAAAGAATCTCAAATTTTATTTGACAGAGAGAGTTGGAGGAGGGTACTTCCCACGGAAAAAAATTCGGATAAGGATACAATCAGTGGTGATCGTCATCTCTAAACGAAGAGATGGAAGATATGGTCGGCTATATTTTTGAAAAGACAGATGCATGCATCGTCAATCTGCGAGAAAAATTTTAATCTCATTAGTAGATCCAATGCTGGAATTTAAAAAATCCTATGATAATCCTATGATACCTGTTGGATAAGTTCCTAGATTGAATAGCAAAATCTTTAGAAAAGGGGCGCATATAAATCCCAGCGAGCAGGTGGCTATTATCAAAAGCCAGGACATCGGTGAGATGATTACTAAAGAAGAGTTCGAGAAGTCTTAGTCGCTGATTCGATCTAAGTGGTTCAAATCGCCTATACGTAAGGTCTCTGGGGGGCAGCGATGCCATTTTTCAACAAACGGACAGAGGCTGCTTAAGAACAAGTGGTACTGAAAAGATGCATAATAACCGTACTTAGAAGTGCAAAGCGCAGATCGTCATATCAGCAATAATTCTGAAGTTAACCTAAAATATATCAGGTAGGCCGTCGAAATTTGGAGGAGTAATAGATGGCTCGAATTTAGTAGAGTCCTTAATGCAAATCGGAAATGACATTTACAAAAATTGATTACAATCAATGCGAAGCTGCGCAGATAGATGTGGCCGTAATAGCCATCCATATCGCATTTAGGAAGTGAAGAAGGAACGAATCAAAGCGTACAGAGAAAACACGCGAGTGTCACATTAGTGGAGCGAGTCACTTGGCGTATTATATGTTATGTTACTCTCACACTGACCGATAACCAATTTATATGCAAATAAAAATAATGCTACTAGAATCTCAAGCAAGTTGCTTGATTGGCGCGAAAACCGGAAAAGAAAACCCTTGCGAGACCCCCGGAATCAAAATACAAGTGGAAAGCACTAACCTGGGAATATGCTCTCAAATTATTCGGTGCTCACTCTGTTCAGAAAGCGAGAGTTTTCCAGTAACCCAACCACTAATGGTCCAAACTTTCCAAAAAAGGACCCTGTCAGGGGACGGGGCAGTCATATTCAATGAGAAAACTTGTACAATCATCAGGCAACTTTAGAAAGAGCAGAAATCGGCAGAAATCGCAAGAGTATGGCCTAAAGTGTCGTTACCGAAAGACTGCATGGACAAAGATCAACGTAGGTATTCTGACGGCACTTTTTCAAAAAAATTAAGGCCGCTTTTTCCATGACTATGAAAACTGAACTGAAAATATGTGGACGAATCAGCTATAATAAGGCTCTAGATTTCAATGTTCCCAACAAAACTGAAGTTGACAGTAAAGAGTGAGTCTCCAAGACTTGCCAAAAACCTTACTACTTATATCTGAACCTAAAGAACCACCACAACTTCCAGCATGGTTACAGCCCTGACAAAAATTACATTCAGTTCTAGGAGGGATTATGCCGTGTTAACTATGGACGTGATAACCGCACGTTCAGATCGGTAACAAATTACAAGTGCGTTCACTAAAATAGATCTTCTTGGCTACATCTCGACACTCGTCGAAAAATGATACAAGATGGACATTGGAGAGCACATTGTAATTTCGGAGGTCCCATAAAACTCGGTACTATTTTTTTTATCTGAAATATGATATATAATGAAGTCCTGGCGCAATACAAATGGAAGACACTACCATGAGTAGATGCTCTCAAAGTATTCAGTGCTCAGGATGTAAGAACTTTCTAGTAAGCCAACCACTAATGGTCAATACTTTCGGGCAAAAATTATATAATCATCAGAGAGGCAACTTAAAAACGAGTCTGCGGAGAAGCAAAAGGTAAACAGCCATTAGAAGAGGCCAACAGCAATCACATGATTATGGCCTCACCATAAACTGCAAGAATATGGCCTAAAGTGTCGTTAACAAAAGACTACATGGACAAAGATCAGTGTAGGTATTCTGGCCTCCCCGCACCTTCTCAAGAAGCCACCTTTTCCATCACTATGAAAACTGCGGAAACAAACGTTAGCACGTCACCCCATCACTACAAGACAGCAATGAAAAGTTTGTGGAAGAATTGGCGGTAACATGGCTTTAGATTTCAACGTTCCCAACAAAACTTTGAAGTTAACAGTGAAAAGCGAGTCTCCATGACTTGCAAAAAACCTTACTGGTTATATCTGAACCTAAAGAACCATCACACCACGCCCTGACAAAAAGCACATTCAGTTCTGGCAAGGATTATGCCGTGTTCACTATGGACATGATAAAAGCGCGTTCAGATCGGTAACAAACTACGAGTGCGTTGACTAAAATAGACCTTCTTGGGTACTTCTCGACACTGGTCGAAAAATGACACAAGATGAACAATGGACCTGGAAAGCACATTGTCATCGCGGGGGTCCTACAAAACTCGGTACTTTTTTTTTATCTGAAATGTGACATATAACGAAGTCCTGGTACCTATCACTAAAAAGACATAGCTGCCGGCTTCGCAGCCATCTTAACCACTTTTATTAGCGCCACGATTGCTGGACGCAGTAGAAGTTAAGCCGTAGCTGCAAAGCGCTGGCAGGTCAGTGGGCGAATGATCATCTCGAAGTCGACTAGCGACTATCTGGCAGCAATCAGCGACACCATTTTAAGCTTTACGGTTGAATGTTACCGGATGGTGATGCCACCGAAAACAGCTAGAAACTCCTGGGTACCCTCATGGGAAGAGAAATTTTCAAGTTTGCATAAGCGAATGAAGACAAATTCGGTTTGCTGCCTGATAATTATGCGGGTTTGCTCACAGGACACCGAGGCTGCTGGACACAATATTGGCACAGCTTCGGATTGGATAACTTTCTCAATTGTCCAAAAGGCGCTAACACACCAAATTCGAAACTAAGAGCTACAAAACAATATATACTTAGTAAATAGGAAAGAAAAATGTTCTTCTTGCCCAAATTTTGTCAACGGTTTTTAAGGACTGTTCGACAGATTTGGCAACCAAACTTGTCATTTAGAGGAAACTCTTCTTTTTAGCTTGAGTAAGGCCGATATAAAGTATACTTTCAAGCTGCAATGCCACGTAGCTTCAGATAATACAAATATCATCGAAGCGCAATGAATGTAATTCAACCTTATTTCCACAATGCTCACAATGTGTCTCCTTTCATCCACAAGTACGTCCTTTTTGACCTCATCATACAAAGTACAGTTTCCGACTAATACTTAGCACGAACTTAACTACTTAATTCTCTTTTATCTTACATCTAAATAGTTAATATGTAATATTTTTTGGTTTGCTAGCTTAACCTTTAAAGAATTGCTAATCTAACTTAAGTTTCTACTTAACGTTATATGTAACTTATGCTTTTTGACATTTTGTTTGGAAAATATACAAAATTCTCGCCGACAAACGTTACTAATAATCTTGCAGACAACGCACTCTTTTTTCCCGTTACTAAGAAAAGTTAATTTCAATAACGCGAAGTTTTCGGTTTGCAATTTCAACACTACGGGCTAGCCTCTGTTTTCCGCTGTCATTCTGTCTAATCTGGTTCGTAACGATTATTGCGTATACTAGTTTGGAAATGGGAAGTAGCCCAGCGGTTGGTCTACGATCTACTGTTTCACTCTCGGTTTGAGTCGTCTGTTTTCAACTTATCACTTCAAAAAGATTTTGTCATTGGATGCAGCGTTTTCGCGTTTTCGTATTTTCGCTAATTTTCAAGTCCCTCCTTAAGTTAGCTCTATTCGTCTACTATAAACCTCTCCTTATTCTACTTTCCTACGTTACTTAGTTATCATCTTTCGTCATGTAACACTTTTAATATTCTTCTTTTAGTTTACTTACAAAACTAGGCAGTCAAGTTTCTTTTTGTCTTATTTCCGCACTGAATCGTCTAGTTCAGGGGAAATTGCGTTTTATGAACAATTTTTCATGGTTTTGCTTTATTCTTCTTTATGTGCAATAGAAAAATATGTTTTCTCTCTTGAATGTTTTCAATACCTTATGTAAACGTTTTAGATTTAAATTATACACATTTGATATAAATAAGCACACTTAACCGTTGAATTCAATAAAAAATCTTTTAATAAATAAATTCTCTTTCTTGTCTCTCTTTTTATTCTGTGTACAATTCAATTTATCCAATTTACAATAACTATAGTGTTATTTGTTAAATAATTCTATATTTCACAAAATATGATTGCACCATCGATCGCAGCGGCTCTGACTGCGCTATAATGGGTACTTGGAAAAATTTAAATTATTTTGCTTGTTGGTGCCTAATAGAGGGAAAATTAAAAATAAATGTGTATATAATCATAATATATTACATACCTACCATTTTTTGGGGCTTTTAATATTTTAAATATTCGAATTTTTAACAAAAAAAATATTTTTCAATAGTTTAGTAGTTTTTGAAGTAAATTTTTGCTCAATTCACTGCACAAGTACATATCTTTCGATAGAATACAGAATAGCATAAATTAAAGACAAAAAGAAGTGCTAAATAAAAAAGGACCAGAAAGGAAAAAAATGGGATAAGTAGGAAAACTATGAGGAAGCTTTAGTCCCAATATGCAAAAGTTAACCAAGCACCAATGTCTCAACTCCATTCATAACAGCCCCACCAAAAGATATCTTAGCTCCATCATAATAGCTGCACCAAAATTCCGGAAGTGATATTACACCAAAAGTATTTTGTTGTAGGGATAATAATTCTATAATCGACGGTGATGCTATAAATTGAATGAATATATAGCTATTTAAATATCTAATAACAAAGTTCAGACAAAAACTCATTGTGGAATAGGACAACTGGTCCTCGGAATATTGATATATGAGAAATATAAAATTTTTATTCAGCATTTCAGGAATTTTTTTATTTTTTATTTATTTTATTAAACAAAGTTCAGTGCTCCGAAATGTTCAGAGAATGTTGAAAGAATTTTCAATATGAGTAATGGAAACAAGTCGGCAACCGGAAGCTGAACGCTTCAGATAAGAAAAAAGCTTTGTGTATTTCTTTTATAAAGAAATTTGGGTGTGCATTTGTTCCGTTTGTACCCCCTACACTCCCCACCTTTGCGACAAATGCCAAAACTTAGACCGGCTCCGGAATGTACTAATCGAGACCTCCCATTTGATACCCCACATGACCGTATTGCGTGAAAATATGTACATCCCCCTTTTGCATGTATGGAGACCCCATCGCCCTTAAATTCGACGTAGAATGATGTAACTCACTCTATGCGTGAGCGTTCACAATTCTGGCCTTTCCACCAAATTTGATGAACCGCTAGAACCGTCTCCGAGAAAAATGCGTGTGACAGACAGACAGAGTGACAGACAAGCAGACAGACAGTCCGGGAAACCGCGAAGAAGATACCGAAATTAAAACACCAGGTTTAGATGGCATTCTGAATAAACAATTGACAGTGGCCGTCGAAACACTTCCAAGGTGGTCCGCTAAAACATTTACGACGTGCCTCATAGATGGGATTTTCCCGGAAGAATGGAGGAAATAGAAGCTTGTGCTAATCTCAGAGCCAAATAAACCTTTGGGTGATCTTATAGACCTAGATGCCTGCTAAACGGTATCGGCAAACTTTTCGAATGGGTCATCTTCAATAGGCTTGTACCAATCACAGAAAAGGAAAGTAGTCTCTCAGACAAACAGTTCGAATTCCGAAAGGTAGAATCTACTGTCAATGCGATCAGCACGGTGACGGAAATTGCGAAAAGAGCAATGGAAGTCAATAAATCTTGCGCGGTAGTTACTCTTGACGTGAAGAATGCCTTCAATACAATAATTGCGGCTTTAGCCAAATTGGGCGCTCCTAGTGCACATAGTCATGGAATTTCTCCGGGAGAGGATATTGTGTGACGTATATAACAACCTGCGGGATTCCACAAGGATCAGTCCGCGGTCCTCTCCTGTGGATAATAATGAATGACGGAATTTTTAATTTGGAACTACCCAAAGGAGTAACAATCATTGGTTTCGCAGGTTTGACCAAAGACTGAAATTCAAGTCCCATTTTGAAAAATTAGCAACCAAAGCTTCCGGAGTGGCTACATTGTTGTTCATCGTCCCCTGATCTTGAGAGTTGTCAGCTCCATCGTGCTTTATGCAGCTCCAGTCTGGGCGCCGTCGTTGAAGTTGGTAGCAAATCGAAGAAAAATCGCAGCCCCTTACCGATTTAGTGCATTGCGAAAGTCGTGCCTTACCGTGCAACATCAGACGAAGCAGCCTATGTGGTAGTAGGCATGGTCCCCATCGAGGTGAGGTTAGTTACCACCTAACTGGGACCACATCCTAGGATCTGAAACATTTTGGAGGGCGTTGGAAAAATTAACGAAAGCAATTCACAATCTGCTGAGGCGGGAGGAGCTTCGGAGGAAAGTTACAAATAACGACACGAAGCGCAGTTCGTAACTGATCCTGCCCCGTGACATAATACCGAAATGGCAGTCCCGCGGAGTAAGCGAAATGGAAGCAGCTGGTTTTATGGCAGGAGCCAGCGGTAGATTTTGAACCTTTCCACCTTGCAACGTGTAAAAAAAAAGACAGACAGACAGACAGTAAACCGATTTGAATAAGATTTTGTTTTACGCAAAACTTTCGCTAAGGGCATACGGTGCTTAAAATGATATATTACGATTTTTTCAAACGAAAAAAGGTTAACCTAGACAGATTCGACCGCTTTGAATTTTGCTACGAGGCACCTCTAGAAAGTGAGAGTACTGCATATTTTCTCGTGCTATGAGAATTTTATTTCAACGTTGGCAACACTGAGTGGTAGTGAGAGTTCTTTTCAAGAGAGGCAGCATATATGAGATCATTTTTGTATAAATTATAGCATTTCCACCTCGTGTTAAAGACATTACGGATGAAATTACCAATTTTCAAAATTAAATTAACAACTTCCCACGCCAAATTCACTTCTATTCAAATCAAATTCATAATTTCCCAAATTAAATTAACTTTTTTTCCAAATCAAATTAATGCTTTACCCAGTGAAATGAATATTTTTCTAAGTTAAATTTAGAAAATCAAAATATTCCTTAATTTTCTTTAAATAAAAACTATGTATGAAAGAGGCCTATATTCGCTCAGATTACCTAATAATACTATCTTCTAAATTTGATTTGGAAAAATGTTAGTTTTATTTGGAAAATCTTTATTTTGTTTTGGAAAAAAGTTAATTTCATTTGAAAAATTCTGAATTTGAATTGGAAAATCGTGAATTTGATGGCATCCATTAATTTGGTTTTGAAAATTGTTAATTTCTAATATATTGGAAAAGCATTCTGCTAAGTGTTAGGTGTCACCAGATTCCATCTCGTTGAAGGCGAAACATCTGTTAAAATCTTTTCAAGGGATTCAGAGGTTTGGGAGACCTTCTATTTCGTATAATGACTTGTAGCCAAAAGTTAAGAAAACTACTCGTAAAGATCGGCCATTAACACTGGATGAACTTTTTCTATACGAAACAAACGCAGAAATACTGTAATTCCTAAAGTTATGTTTAAGATAGGTCCCAAAACTATCAAGTCGCTAGTGCTAACGAGCCTTTTGAACGATTTGAATTGGACAGTGAGGAATACTGGGTGCCTCAATATATTGCTTGGACAGACAGATAAATATCACAGAAACGACACGCCTACACATATTCCATATGAAAAAAATTCAAAGCCTCAATTTCAGGCAGAGAAGTGATAGCTGCAATATTTTGAAAATAGAAGGAGGAGACGATTAATGCAGCACGATACTTTGAGGCCCTAAAGCTAAAGAGCAATTCCAAATAAACGAAGGGGGGTGCTAACAGAAGGATTGTAATTGTTACACAACAACACGCGCCCGCCTTTGACGCTCCTCTGAAGACTCACATCTGCAAAAAAATCAAGCAGTGAAAGGCGAACTTGAAAAATAAGATGTCTGAAAAATCCTTTGCGGGGGCATTAAAAAGCTTGTGTCACGGTTCACAAACTGCTTAGAAAAGAAAAACGTCTTCTTAGGGAAATAACTAATACAAAATACAGGATCTGCCCATCGAATTATGAACGATTAACTTCTTTGAGAAAATTTATCACTGGGTTTTTGATGGTGACGAAAAATCAAAATATGTTGTCACCTTTATTTGTTTTTTCATTACCTCGGGTGGGATGTTAGAATAGAATTAGAACCGGAAAATCAGGAAGTTAAGTTTAGAATAGTTATTTGGTAAAAACATTGATTTTATTTGGCATATACACCTCAGTTTTTTAATATCGGCGAATTAACAGGAAATGGGTGAAAAAGGACATGTTAATGTAAAATTGAAGATGCAAGTTGTGTCTGTTTTGAAAAAGGGGAGGGGGTAGCTCAATAGCGATTGCCTTTAATGTTAGTGTTTCCAGGTCATCAGTGGCTGGAACAGCAAGAAAATTCGGTATTACTTTTGATAAGAGGTTTTTTTAGAGTAGTCGCAGAAACTGCAAGGGAAAACGGAAAACTAGTCAAAGGGAAGACCCACTAATTTTGCGAAAATCTCAAGAGGCCCGAACTGTAACCTTGCCGAGTATTTTGGATGACACGAGAGACTTTGTGCCATATATCAACAACCTGCAGCTTTTGTGTACAGAATATGCCTTTATGCAGGATATCAGCGCAGAAACACTATCCTTTTAAATTTCAAAGAAGACATTAAGGATATATGGTACAGGGTGCGGCAACATAACTTCCTTTTCTAAAATGCGCGCCACTCAGTTAGTTGATGTCATAGCGGAGCGCTAGTGGTCTCGTTCAAGAGAGGATACTGTAAAGTTTTGTTCCGACATGGTTCAGTCGCCATCATGCGTTAGAATAGTGAGGAGCGTGCCTTTACCGTTGAGGTTTACTTTTCAAACGGATGTTCAGTTATTGCAACACAGCGTGCATTTCGGAATCGCAAATCAATTGTTACATGGGTCACTTCATTCAGACAAACTGCAAGTGCGACAAAGAGAAGAACTGCAGTCCCTCGGCCCGTTAGATCACCTGAGAACATTGAAGCAGTGAGAGCGTCAATGTTGTTAACAAGAGTCATGACAAACGCCAGAAATCGGTTTACGCAATGTATGGAGAATGGGGGACGTCACCTAACAGATTTGATCTTCAAAACAATGTAAATAAAAACTTTAGACATGTACCTACATTATAAAAAATAAATAAATATTTTCCGATGCATACAATAGTTTTAATTGTGTTTTGAAAAAAGGAAGTTATGCTGCCGCACCCTGTATAACGGTTTGCATATATTCGTAGTGTTCATAATTCAATGGACAGATATTGAACTTACTAACAAAATTCATTGTTTTAAATGCAAAAAAATGTAATATAATTATAATAAACAGCTCGAAGAACTGAGGGGACTCTGGCCTGGCTCGGGTGTAAAATTTCTGCTGCAAAAAGTTCATTTGACAAAGCGAAATTTTCAAGCTTCCTCACTATGGAGATTACTTACTTTATCCCTAAAAAGGACCGCGTGTAGGACCCCGCAGATACAAAACTGATTGCTTGCTTACCAACCTTCTCCGATTCATAATTTCCATTATTAGTGGAAGGGTTAATGCGGCCTCGAGATGCCAACAGAATTCTATGCGAGCAGCAGATGGGTTGCTGAGTTAGATCAAGATGTTGCAAAGAGGAATTCATTATCGATTTGATAGTTGCAGGACAGGCAATGGTCGATCGATGTCCTACGATTACAGGACATTAATCCCAAACTATTAAGTATTTGGCGACAGTCATGGAAGAATGATATACCACTTTGTCAGTGCCTCAGAGAAGGGTGCCAACAACTCCGAGCCCATCCGCTCAGAGGGAGGCATCATTCAGGGGGATTCAACGTGACCTCCTTGGTTTTGTATAGGACCCCCCCCCCATAACTCTTGCACGATGCTGGAGAGCATGGTTTTGCAATCAAATATTACTTACGTCTAAGTGTATTCTTGCGTTGTTTCCAGCGATTAAATTATTTGGCATAATTGGACAGTTTTTGCTTTTTAGCTACACGACTGCGGGGAGATGACCTCAAGTAGTATGCTGATACTGAGAGCCATCTTAGAAGTCTATTGCTTATAATAAACATGTTTTGCCGTGATATTTCGATGGAATTTGGTCTAGACTAATGTCGAATCCAAGCCATCACGAGGCTCATGCTGGACATTACATTCGTGACTCTCACATCCGAGCTATAACCAAGACTGCAAACACCTAGGAATTCTACAAGGAACCTTTGTTTAGTTGTTTATTTGGAGGGTGCCCTGCTGTAGGAAAGAATAAAATAAGCGAACTAAATGTATTCTCTATCCCTTCAATGGTGTATGTATATATTTCCACTGTTTACTCCTCTTGTGGAGTATAGTGCATCCACACAATTTCAAGTTTCAATGAGACTGTGCTGCAAGTAATAAGTCTACAGAAGCAGGATAGCACGAATACGAACACAAACATCCAAGACGACCAGGGTTCAAAACGAGCTCGAGAGGCTGACGCGCAACTATTTCGGCCTCCGCACGCGTCGTTCGCCAGCATATTCATTCGGAATATTTCCGTGAATGAAGACCGATCTGCAAAACGTTCTTCGGAGGATCCAAACTACTGTGACCAAATTCCGAATACCTCACCTAAGTTCTGCCGTGAAGCGAATGAACTTGCCTCGTGACATGGAAGGCAGAGGCGTGGTTGACGTTGTGGCCCAACCAGTGCACAATATGTGGTTCGGCATTAGATATGTTGCACCATCTCATTTCTGCTGCCCTGTTATGGGATCGGTCCAATACACAAATAGGAACCTAAGTCACGGTTTGCTTAGATGCTCTGGTACTCTCACACAGTCTGGTTTAAACCATGCAGAAATACAGTAGGTAGGTAGTGCCAGGTTCTCTATCATCTCAGAAACAATTCATATAACAAAGTTAATAGTTTTGTATACACTAGGCGATATCAAGAACGAGAAGAAATTGCTATAATAGGGAATCTTTCAAATTCCATGGCCACTAAGTCGCTATTCTCCATATTTCAGAAGGGTAAGAGATGAAGTTTTGCAAAAAGGAATAACAAACAACATTTTCGATTTGTTCACGCTTCCGCGTGACGTAAATATAGTCCAAAATAATGGGCTGGTATGCAAAATATATAAAGCCCATACGGGCTACCTAGTATGAAACATGAAACATGCTTCAATAACCTCAAGGAATCTTTGCACAATAATATCAACCCGTCATAAGGAATTACAGTCTCTCGTACTCGCTATTCCGGGTTGGTGATCAGCCTTGTATCATGTATGTTTGTTTTCGGCTTTTCAACAATAGGAGGCATTCAATAGTCCCATCTGTCGTTTATAGGGGATCGATTAGAATTAGGGATAGAAGGCTCTAGAATGGATAAAAAAGATTTATTTATCTTTTTTGTTTACTTTACTTTGAAAGAGTTCTTTTCTTGCTTGCGGTTTTGTTCACCAGAGCAGAGTGAAACTCATCAGACGCTGCCTCAATATGAATTGTATTGAGCAGAAACCATCGGTTTACAAATTTTGCAGGTCTGAGTCTAGATAACAACTATTTTTATTTGAGGATATTACTTAATGATGCACTAACTTTGATGACCAACTCACTCTTTCCTCGTAATGCACGAACGTTGTGGATGGAGCTCTACAAATATTCGCGTAGTCAGCATTGATGACAAAGGAAGTGATGCTGCCTCGATATCGCCAGAAGCCATTACCGAACGATTAACGATTAATTCGAGTGTCTACTGTCAGCAATCAATGCAGTTAAAATAATCGATATCGGTACCAGGGTTCGAATAACAATTCGTCATGGAAGTATATGTTCGTCTTGGTGTTGTCCCACAATTGTAGGCTTATCACTTGCACAGTTTTGAGTGCAGTAATAATGAAAGTGAACTGGAAAAGTATAAGAGGAAAAGAAGAGGCAATGTTGATACCCTGCACTCCACAAAGGTGTAAACGGAAGGCATACAGACACATTGCGCTTTATCATGGCTACAACAAACCCCATTGGTGACATTTACTGGAAAGTTTTAATGCATCTATCGCATGGTCATGCTATTGCACATTCAGATTACGGTTTGTTCCGATGTTTGGCACGCCATTTTATTGGTTTTATTATAACAAGCAACATTGCGTGATTCATGGATGGCGATTGTCTCTGATTCATATTCAATAAGTCGAAAACATGAACCAGCAACCAAGCCAGTAGAGAGAAAACCCAGTCCCGGGATGAAAATGATGTGGAAAATAGGGCTCGGGGTGAAAATTATACGGGTCTCCCGGGAGAATGAAACGGGTCCACCTATTCTCCCTTTTTCCGTGAAATTTCTATTCCAGGCCCTCGAGAGAACTCCCAGCCCGAGCAGAGGGGCCTCCCCTCCTTTCTACCCCCCTCTCGGCGAGTTGCCAGCAGCACATTTCATCCTTTAAAGAAAGATTTCTCATTATCATAGCTACAAGTTAAATAGCCGAAAGGAAAGACTGAAATGTGGTTCAGTTTTTTCCGGGCGAGGGTTCACTGCATGGTCGTAACCAGTGCAAAATTATCAAAACGACTTTAATACTCATCGACACGAATTTGATATTCGGTATTCATGCCAGAGGTACCAGATCTAAAACACGTCGTTACAACAATTGCAGAATACTGCTCTCAGGTTGTAAGGCATAACTCAACGTACGCTTATAAGAGCACTGCCGTCATTAGAAAGTCACATCAAGGAACCAACGGAATAGACCTTCTTTCATCTACATCTTTCAGAATACATTGCCGTTGTCTAGTCCACGCTTTACGCACTGCTTGTTGTTGGTAACGTTTTCATTTGTCTAACAAAAATGCTAATCTCAAGCAACTTATCCAAAGAAAGAATGATCACCTTATGCAAAAAACACCAATTAAGCTGGCACAATCACTACTAATGATAAAAGCCTGCGGAAAAGTGAGCTATTTAAATATCTTGCATTAGTACCCTCAGTCTATGATGAGCTGCACCATGAAATTGTTTCACGCATCTGCACAACCTCTCTACAACTCACGCCTTTTGCGATTAATGCCTCAACTATGACTTCAAATGGAAATTCTACTATAATGTCATTCACCCTGCCCCCCCCACTATCGTTCGAAGTACTTGCCGACTATTGAGGACAATGAACACCGCTTAGCGGAGATGAAACCAAAGATTGGGGGGGGAGGGGGGGGGGGGGGGGGGTAGGTTTATAATTCTTTCTTTCTAACTTTATTGACTGATAAGCATTTTTTATGGAGGTATGCCTCTTTAAATGATTTTCATTCGCTTTCATTTCTGTTAATTTTATCGTATTACCAATTACAAGAGAAGCTAGGTAAACTAGCGTAGTAGTTGCAAGAGCATTAGGACTATATCATTAACTTATAGTTGAAATAGCGTGAGGAGGAATTTTCTGCTAATCGAGGTAGTACAATCTGATATATGTATTGAGTAGCGGAAGACATCTTAACCAAGTGTATCGAAGTTTCCAATACAGGACATTTGTTTTGTTTATATGCACTGGCAAATAACGACACGGGTCGGTAACAACAAGTCCGTATCACAGTGATTATTGTAAACACGCCCGGGTAGAAAACTGCCAAGGCAAAACGCGTTTCCGCTACGAGTAGCAAGGATAATACCTTCTTGAATTTCAATGTACAGTCTAAGGCTTATATCGAGCGTCTTCGGGGTGTGGTCGGTAAAAATGGTGTAGTCCTAAAGTACTTTGGCCGTATCACTCTTTCAGAAATATTTATATACAGAATGATACAAAATGAACGTGAAAGTGATGGCGACTGTCTCCTGGGATGTTAACATGGTGAAAATCTACAAATTTGCTTGCCCTTACGCGCCAAATCTAGTCTGAGAGGGTTTGTTTGTTACCTAAATCATTCTTTCCTTTCTTCGAATGAGGAGGTCATTACCTTCGG
This sequence comes from Hermetia illucens, assembly GCF_905115235.1. Taxonomy (NCBI): domain Eukaryota; kingdom Metazoa; phylum Arthropoda; class Insecta; order Diptera; family Stratiomyidae; genus Hermetia; species Hermetia illucens. Next base: position 160,738,236 of record NC_051850.1, read on the forward strand.
AAAAAAACTATGTCGCAAAAAAAGACGACAAATAGGGAGGGATGAAATCACCGCCGGGAGAAGTGTACAGACTTCCAATGAGGTTATGTACACACAAAAATTGAAGACAAAAATAGCGTCTTTCATTGTTAGGCTGAAAACTTTTCAGATAGCCTACGTATACGTTAGCTACACACTGGCGCAAGAAGTTTAAATTGAGTAGAATATTCACGCAAGGCAAATACCGCGAGGGTCGCATACTTATTTCACATGCAGAGAATAACGAACAAAACTGAAAGACTTCGACATAGTTTGCCGGAGAGCATATGGTGGCATTTAAACAAGTCGGGAAATCGGAAGCAGGGCGCTTCAGGCATGAAAGGTTTTGTTTGCTTCTTCTGTGAGTATATTTGAGTGCAGAACTATCCCATTTGTACGTAGCCGGTTATGCATATGCATTTAGCATATCTGACTACCCACTTTAGTATGATATTCATATTTAATTGCAGTAAATTTACAGGGTGAAGTCAACTTTGAGCTACTGTAACTTTGTTACTAATAGTACGATTTTGATCAAACTTGGAGATAATATGTTTCATATTATATTTTATAGTACTACCAACTTTTATAACTCTGAGGTAAACTTAAGGGGGGTTTTACTCAATTTCCCCAAAAATATGGTAATATACTATTATTAACTTAATTTGAACAGACATCGATATGGAGAGTATTTTGAGGCCTGGACACCATATAGAGGCAGCTTCATGATTTTTTCCAGATTTTTCGGTTGAGTAGTTTCGGAGAATGGGTCCGTTAAAGAAATCATCACTTTCCACCCCTTCCACCCCCCGCCTTTCTAATAAATCTCAAAACTAAGACCGGCTTCGAAAAGTACTGAGACCTTTCATTTGATATCCCACATGACTATATTCAGTGAAAAAAATCTTTACACCCCCCTTTTACATGTATGGGGACCCCCCCCCCCAAATCTCCACGTAGAAGGATATCACTCACTGCATGTCTGGGGGTTCGCAGTTCCCACCTTCTCACCAAATTTCGTGTCAATCCGCATAGCCGTTTCTGAGAAAAGTGCGTGTGACAGACAGACAGACAGACCGACGGACAGACAGAGAGACATTGAATCGATTTTAATAAGGTTTTGTTTTTATAACCGTAACAAATTTTGTACCTCTAGAATGAACTTAAGGGGGTTTTTGGGAAAATTTCCAAAATACGGTAATATGCTATTATTAATTTTATTTTCGCAGATATCAGATTGGGATGTAGGCCTAAATTTCGTATCTATGTATCATTGTGATATTTTTCAGATTTTTCGGCTAGATAGGTTCTAAGAACGATACCTGTTAAATTTTTCGGAGCCCACATTTGAGACCTCATTCCCTTATGTTTCACCCGGTATCAAAAATATCATCAACTTCGAAAAGTACTAATTGAGCTCTTTCATTTGATATACCACTAGATCATATTCCGTGAAAAAATACTCCCTCCTTTTGTATGTATGGGAAGGGGGAAACCCGGAAAGCGCTGGGTAAATTCTTTTGACGTAGACAGCGCATTACTGCTCGCATTGATTGATTGCTTGAAATGGGCTGTAGAGCCTCGACAACGACGACGAATGTCTATTAAGAGATTCTGTGGAAAAATTTGTTATTTTATTTGTTTTTTTTTATTATTATTATTATGTTCGGAATACCCCTCGTTCATGTGATCATGAATAACATAAACGGTATAGGCTGGAAGCTATTGGAGAATTTCCTTCTTTGAATTAGCATTGTTTTGATGTACTGCTCAACAACCAAAATATCAACTAGTTGGAGGTCCCGCCAACTGAAGACGACGGATAAATACTGCCACCACCAAGCATAGAAGGAATAGTCTATGCAATTCATCGGAATTAATTAAAATTGATAACACTGACTAGGCTGACCCTGGCCAATGTGCGAATCCAGATAAAAGCAGCAGGATCACTCTCGAGACCATTCAACATCAAGAACGGTCTTAGACAAGAGGATGCCGTATCATGCGTCCTCTTTATTCTGGCCTTGAAGAAAGTGATTCGCGATGCCGATGTAAATGCGAGAGGTACCATCCTCTTCAAATCTACCCAACTACTGGCCTATGCTGATGATATCGACATCATGGGAAGAACAACCCGAGATGTATAGTCTACCTTCATCTAGATCGAGCAAGCGGCGCGAAATCTTGGGCTGCACATTAATGAAGGCAAGACGAAGTACGAAGAAAAAGAAGACGAGGCAGGACTTGCCTGAGATGGAGCTATGGCGTGGTCAGGACGCCAGACAGCTTCTAATTGGTGAACTTCGGGCCAAAACCGGGATGTCTAGAGTTCCTTATTAAGGCAGGCCTAGACCGGATACCGGCTGTAGCGCTGTTAATGGTGATGATGAAGAAGAAATACATGGTGGCTACGTCAGCACCAAAACCATAAGAACGAACAATATCGAATTGCACTGGTCAAACGAAAACAATGAAGATGGGAGACTAGAACTTTGAGATCGTTGAAAATTTCTCCTATCTATGGTCAAAAATCACAACCGATAACAGCTACAGATGAAATCAGCGCACGGTTGTTGGCACCCAATAGAGTCTATTTCAGCTTACAAAAACTGTTCCTTTGTTCCGCTCGAAACGTCAACGTCAAAGCTCTTACTGTACCAGACTATGATCTTGCCAGTACTCATGTATTCCTCGGAAACTTAGGTTCTTAGAAAATAAAAATTGCGAACTCTTGGCCGCGTTCGAGAGAAGAATCTTTCGAAGAATTTTTGGCCCCCTACATGAGAATGGACGATTCCGTAGCCTACATAACAACGAAATCTATGAGCGATTCTACGACCGTCTGGTTGTGGATAAAATCCGGTTCAACAGGTTACGGTGGGCGGTTCACTTAGTCCGTATGGATGAGCCCGGAAAGTCTATAAAGGCAATATCTATGGACGAGGCAGACTCTGCCTAAGATGGAGCGATGGTGTAGGTCAGGATGCCAGAGAACTTTTAGCGATATCGTATTGGTGGACCTCGGCACAAAACCGGGATGTCTGGAGTTCTTTATTAAGGCAGGCCTAGACCAGATTCCTGTTGTTGCGCCGTTGATGATGATGATGTCTCATTGAAAATTGTAACTAGGTTTTCAAACGGATCTTTTACTGAAGCACAATCGAAACAATTGATATTCTTCAATTGTTCTGCAATTTCATAGACCACAATGATTGCCTCAAACTCGATGCTCAAAACAAATTTTTTGAGTTTGCGATAGAACCTTACTTGGACTTGCCAAATTTTTCAATGAATTAAGAAGTACCGGAAGAGGGTTGGTCAGCTACGATTTCGAAATAGTACCAGAATCTGTCTTTCTGGAAGTCACAAATACAAATCTTGCCCGAGTCTCAACTTTCAGTCTAGTGACTGTCAGGAAGTTTCGTAAAAATTTACAAACTATTTACAGCCGACAAGCCTATCCTCCGTGATCTATCTACAGTATCGAAAAACGCAAAAAGAAGAATTTTTGTATCAATAGCGAAATCATTATCAGCTTTCAGCGGCAAAACCTCTGCTTTTGACTCTAGAAAATCATCAATATCATATCTCAATTGAGGCCCTCCAGTTTTGCCGCGAGCATAATATCACAGTCTTAACATTGCCGCCCCACTGTTCTTATAAACTCTACTCCTTGGATAGGACTGTTTTTAGATCATTAAAAAACCATCGAACCCAAACACCTGCAATGTTGATATTTCCGTCGCCGACGTCCTTCGACCGTTGCCAAAACCAAGCCAAAGGGCAGTTACGGATAGGGGACAAAAACGCAATAAGAATGCAATTTCAGGTGGGATCAACGGAATAAACGCGTGATGGAGGAACAAGCACCAAGATACAAAAAGTAGAAGCCTTCTGAAGAGCAACCACCTCCTAAAAAATGTGGATACCCGAGAAAAATCGTTCGATGCAGTTCTGATGAAGGCTGCAACCGATAAGGCTTACAGGACATGAAATGTTACCAGAACTTATGAGGAATCTCAGACCGTCGCCCACGCGGCTATATACCAATGGCTATAACTCCCGAAAACGCTAATAAACTCAAATCTAAGTTACATCGTAATCGCCAATAAGCAATGAAAAGATAACGAAGGAGCTCAACTTCAACTAGGCATAGTTAATGGTGCAATAAAGGGCAAGGGCTGGAAAAAAACGATGGATACACTTGGTCGCCAGTGAGTTAATTTCACTGCCGAAGTTGCCCATGATGACCAATTAATCAACGCCAGTTTCTTAAAAAATGTGAGAAGAAATCAACTGTGGCAGAAATTATCGCTCACAGCCACATTCCAGCTCAAGGATGGCTTGCGCAGACATTGGTGCCTTAGAAAAAACAAGGGAAGTTCTCATCGATAAGAATATAAAATTCGATACAGCTAATTATCATAAAACCGTACCGTACCGAACGTAGTCGGAAATTTTCAATCGCGTCTGCGTATGTGTATTGAATTTAATAGAGGCATTCCTGGTGTTTTTTTATTTTTAAGTTTTTGTGTAGAATCAAAACCTTATTTAAATCCGTTTACTGTCCGGCTCTCTGTAAAATACACTTTTCTCGAAAACGGCGTCAACTGTGGGGATGACATTTGGTTGACGTATGCAGACTATGAATTCCCATGCATACAGCAAAAGGCATGATTTTATGTGAAGTTTAAGAGGGTTCCTATGAAAGCAAAGGGAGTTAGGTTCAAATCTTTTCCTCAATATAGCTCTATGAAATACCAAAAGAAAGGCTTCCGTGCTTTACCAAGCCGGTCTTAAAAGGCAACCACGTGGACAACCAGGACGATTGATCGAAGATATCGCAAGCAAATTAAACGTAGAATATTTGATAGTTTTCTGGTACTCTCAACAGCTTGGAAAATTTAATAAGCTTGATAAGTGCGCATTTCCTGAACGAGACACCCCCATCCCCTCCGTCGACTAGAAATTTGCAATCCACTGCTCCCGCGCAACAGTGTGGCGCAGCAGGATTCGCGGCATTCGCTCTCCACTCAGTTTAGAACTCGCCACAGGACTGGCGGCAGAATGATGAAAAAAAATAGCAATCTGATTCTGCCATCAAGTTTGGAACTGCAGCCGACACGGCAGTATTTTCCAATATAAGTTTGGACTTATTAAAACTTCATTTTTTGTGGATTTGTCTTGTTGAATTTTAAAATTAAGCATTAAAACATATTTATAAAGTTTGCTTGTGTGCTTGTTTACGACCTACGGCTTTTGGCTTAGTTTGGTGAAACGCCTTTCAGAAATTGCTTGATTTTATCTTCAATCGTATCTAGTGAAACTAAGAGTATAAATAAATTCAGTTCTTTAGAGAGGCGCCTTGCCTCCATATTAAAGCTTCTAAAGCAGCATGTGATGAAAGGTGGATTTTGTACGGCAGTCGTTCTAGAGCAGCACAATAGTTACATGCCGATGAGTCGAGTGAAATAAATCAGCATATTTGACACACTACTCCTATTTACTAAAACAACCACAAAAAAAAACAATCATGACAAATACATAAAATTATGCCGTTTAATTCTAATGTAGTGTTGAAAATTATCCTGATGTCATCTTCCTTATAGTGGAAATAAAAATCACAATCACGTTTTTGTTGCTGTAATAGTATCATCATCATCATCAACGGCGCAACAACCGGTATCCGGTCTAGGCCTGCCTTAATAAGGAACTCCAGACATCCCAGTTTTGCGCCGAGGTCCACCAATTCGATATCCCCAAAAGCTGTCTAGCGTCCTGACCTACGCCATCGTAATAGTATGTTTTCTATAAAGATTAGAAACGAACGTGCTTTTCTTTCTCATGTCGATAACCATGTGTGAAGAAAAATGCGAGAAGCCATCAATGTGAAATTAAAAAAATGTGGAATTAAAAAAGAAACTCTGAGCGCTGCCTATGGTGAGCATTCTCTATCTCGTGCGCGTGTTTTAAAATTGTATAAATGGTTTTCTGAAGACCGAAAGAACACGGAAGGTGACCAACCTGTTTCAATTCAGCAAACAATAACCAAAATCAATGAAATTGCAGGCAGGCAGGCATCGTCGTATAAGGATACGAATGATTATTAAGACTCTGAACGCCGGTAAAAAAAGACTGCCAAAAAAATTACGCCTGACCGAAACCTCATCCGGCAACAGATCTGCTCAGATTTTCTTGAAAGGTAAGATAAAGAGCCTGAAATGATCATCACTGAAACTAAGCGGCAATCAAGGTACTGAAAACTCCTGCATTGCCAAGAATGAAAACAACAACAACAAGGCATGCTAATTCTTTTTTTTTTCTCGACGCCAACGGCATCTTAACGGGCGAGTGGGCCAAATTGAAAACCCAACTTATTATCTGACAATTTGGGCAATGCCGCGAGAGCGAATTTGTAAGAAATAACAGGTGTTGTGGGAGAAGAAGTCTCGCAGAAGTAGTATTATAATATACTATTAGTAATTAGTACTATTAGCAGATGTCGGAGTGAGACATATTTTGAGGCCTAGATTTCATCTAAGCGCACCACCCTGATTTTTTGGTTGGATAGTTTCCGAAAATGAGTCCTGTCTCACTTTAAGTGCGTACATTTTGACTCCTTACTCACGCACTTTGCAATTCGCGCCAAAACTAATGTCAGTTTCGGAAAGTATAAATCTTCCATTTGATACCCTACACGACTATATCCGGTGGAAAAAATGTTTGAATCCCCCCTTTGCATGTATGGGGAGCCCCCATTTAAACTCCACCTAAATTTATGCCACACGCTGTATGCGTGGGATTTCATAGTTCCCATCTGTTCACCGAATTTCGTTCGGATCGAGAAGATGGAGATGGAGAAAAATGCGTGTGACAGACAGACAGACAGACATTGAATCGATTTTAATAAGGTTTTGTTTTACACAAACTGGAACAAGAAAAAAATCTGCATTAAATTAAGATGCATATGCTGTTGAGATCCCCTTGCTAAATTTTACCTCATTTCTTCTAATGACTGATCCCACAGTATGTCGACCAGGAAATGCATTAATTGTTGTTGGAACGCCTGGGATATGCGGCAAATTAGCAATGGTTTTTGATGGGTAGTATTAGGATAAAAGTAAAATAGTCTTCAATAAGAAAGATAAGGAATTCAGTAAGACACGCTTGAAAACTTGTATCTAAATCAATATGGCTGCCGGAGAGCTAAAAAGGCAGAACTGATAATTGGCGAATATTGAACGGACAAGCCTACCAATTATTACATGTAGGTCTATTGAAATGTTTCGGCAACACACGCTTTCATGCCCCTATGCTAGCCGGAATGGAACTTAAAAAATATAGCGTTGCAGTAAGCGAATAATAAAGCAACTTTTCATATATTGAATATTTTTTTTAGGAGAGAAATTTTACCAGCCGCCTGTAAACTTATTTCCACTATTCGAATCCCGTTGGTTCGAAATCCCCGGAATCAACTTCGGACCAGTTCAATATATCACAAAAAACCTCCGAGCGATCTACGATAGCGGCCGGACGACCATCGCCCAAAACAATATCTTAGGCGAGCAACAATTTGCTACTTCATTCGCATCGTCAGACCTCATTATTATAAAAGCGTTGAAAGACTAGAGATAATTTTGCAGATTGGTTAGCGGTAGCGAATTTAATGAAAAGATTTTTTCTATTCTCGGAAATATCTGAGCCCGAAAAGAAAAAAAAATGCTTAAATAAAAGAAATTGTTCAAGTCCATCTTCCCAAGCGGTGGATCATATTTTGGACATTCAACATTTGGATGCTCAAAGTCAAGCCAGAAACATCTGGCGGGGATACAATATCTTCGATGGAGTGCAACATGTGAACCCGACTGCAGGCAACTTGCATGTCAGCAACTACATTGTCATCCCAGATGGCCTTAATGGTGATATCGATCGGAAGGGGATGACTTTAATGCTCATACTGATGAGAAGGAAGATGACCTTAATTGCCATCACCCACTATGGCTAACTGCAACATGCTCAGCGAGACATGAAGACACCGCCGAACCAGAGAGCATTTGCAAATCAAAGCGATTCTGGAATAAATGAACTGATATCCGCGACGCCCAATAATCCCTAATAAGCTTGGAATTGAAGCAAAATCATCCTCCATGAAGCGGCCTGCGCATTAGAATGGCTTTTTCATTAACCGCGGAGCTTGGTTTTAGGACGATGATATTCAAGTGAAAGCCTGTGAGAAATCGATCGGTAGATCCAAAGCTACGTATGAAAGAATGCAAAGCAAAGAAAGTAATCGCTACTATCTGTGCATCTGGTAACAAAGAGACTGCTCGATAAACTGAACACTCGTAACGGTATTGGAGATCTGATTCGACTAGTCAAAAACAGGTGCCAATACACCCATGATATCGGGGGTATTTTTGCTGTGTTAATGGCAGGGGGGATATTTAGAGCAGATATCAACGAAGAATTTTCCTTACAAGACACTCTTGCAAGCGTTGCCGACTTTTGAAAGAATTTGTTTCATCAGCATCTCAGAAGTTGAGAATTATAGAAGGTTGTGGCGGCACTGTGGAAGTCAACATTTTTCAATAAGGTTATTAAGGAGAACAGAAGACCACATGATTAGCAAGCCAGCGGAAGCGGCGGAATTACTAAAAGACCGGTCGGTGAACATCGTGGAGTCAACAAACGCAGTTAGGATGTTGTTGAAATTGAGTTTCGTCAACACCTGACCGAAAAAAATAGAATAACGTCCCAGACTCCTACCAAATCGGCAACAAACTTTCCTGGAAATGGCCCATCGTGAGAGGCTGACAGTAGATGTGGAGTAGAACTAGATTTCAATATCGCCTAATGGGAAAAACAGTAAGGAGAATGGGACCCTGACAAATATCATACAGCAGCGGAACAAATACTTATGACGAAACCAAGATTGGAAACGATATATATTTGGTTGTTCATGGTGATTGAGTAGCAAACTCATATGGTGTCTGCTCTGCACACATATTCGGGGGAAAATCAAAACCACAAAATAAGTGATATATTCCGTAATTTTATAACAGGAAAAGGAAGAAAGATTTTGTTATTTTACTCGAAAAGCTGTTAATAAACAAATATGATGTTGCAGTTAGACTTAACCTGCAGTGTGTTAATAGAACTGAATATAACCCGTGTAAAACGAAATCCTTCCACAAAGTTGCCAATAGAGTACACAATAATAAGTAACAATATAAAATGAAAACAAAATCAATTTTGCCTTTTTTGTTTTCTTCAATTTTTCTTAAAGAAAATCAATCTTTATTTCTTTCAAAAAAATTTCTCTCTTACACCTAAAAAAGTTTTGTTTTTTTTTTCTTCTTTTTCACTACATCGCTAGATTTCCTTACACTTCTACAATTCAGACACAAAATTCTTAACGCTATCTCAGAATAGTTAAATCTATGTGCGAGCAGAAGCACAATAATCAAAAAATCATCACTTTGTATGCCTATCAAAATTAAGAAAAAACACCAAACGTATTTCTAATTAACGCCCGCCTATACTTCTTTTCGCGTTCTGCATTAAGATTTTGTGTCCACGTGTTGTTGTTTCTTTCTTATTGTTTTATCATAAATAACACTGAATTAAACGAAAATAATGAGAGTAGAGTGAAACTGAACTGTAAAAAAAAAAACTAAGAAGAGTTCAAACGGAATAGAACAACACAATGGAAAGTAAAGGAAAAGCGAATTTCGTGGTTCAACAAAGAATGGGTGAAATGGGGAAACAAAACGGGAGAGTTGAAAACGTTTTCTTAGATTTACTCTTACTGTTTTTTTCTTCTTTTAGATTTTGCTTCTTTTTTTTTTGTTTCAATTAGCGCAGTCAACAAGCAAATAACACTTCACATCAATTTTTTTTTTATGTTTGCATCAAAGCAAAAAAGCACTTTTTTGATCCAATACCACGTGGAAAAATTACAATACATTGCAGCATGTAATTCGCTCGAATTTTACACAAACCACTTATAAAAGAGATTTTACTATTTTTTTCTGTTTTGATTGTTTGAATCCATTTTTTTTTTGGGTTTTTTGGTAAAACAAAGAAGTACATCTATGCGATTGCATTTATAGCTTGTTTTGGGTGCTCCCAAACAAGAGAAATTTACATTTTCATCTTGTCTCGCTCGAAAATGCATGCGTACATGCATGCAATGCAATTTATTTTATTTATAAGTGTTCTGTTTTGAATTATACTCCAATTAGCTTCCATTTGCAATTTAGTTCTCTTATTTACAGATTTGGAAAAAAAAATAGTTTACAATTAAACATGAACAGATCGGAAAACGTTTTGTAAATATCTTTCTTGATTCGATCATTGAATCATTCTTATTCTTCTTTGCATCTACTCCAGTCATCAATGCTTCATCTCACTTGTTTTCGTTTACTAAGCATTCTATTAGTCTGAAACTATCTTAAGAACTAAATTTTTTTTTTCTTTAATCAATTACTTCAGCTTCTTATTCTTCATGTATTCTTCTTATGTTTAGTTTTCATTAGTTATATTTCCTAGAAATATAAAAAACAATTCTCTTTAGATTTCGCCCCCATATCATTTGACAAATGTTCTTCCTTTACTTGCTTATTATTGTTATCTTTTCGCGTGCAAATCTCCCGACTTTCTAAACAGTTTCTTCTTTCCTATACGCTTCGCTTTCCATCTTGATCGTCTCATTCTAATGTTTCTTTGAAAATATGTTTCGCTTGTTTCATATTCTCACGATACTAAAATAAATTAACTACTTACATATTAGGAAAAATATAAAGACCATCTTTGCAGACGTAAACATTTTTCCACACTTAAATTTAACCTTACGTTCTAGGAAAGAACTTATCTCTTAACGACAAGACAACTATGAAAAACTATTACATAAGCCTAAAAGGGGAAACAAAAAGAAAACTGAACGACAAATAAAAAGAAAACAAAATTCAAAACTTAAAATAAACATTGCTCAGCATCTGCAGATTGCCGTTGCTGTGTCGGGCCCTCAGCTTGAAATTTCGAGTCTGGTGGTTCGCAAAGGCTAAGATGGTGAGGCGATATCAACATTCAAATTCAGTCTTATCATCCAGCCAAATAAGAATCTGTGTCATTCAGGACACTATTGGAAACTTTTACGAAAAAAGTTCGACAAAACTATGGAATCATCTCTTAGTGGGCGTTGGTATCAGGATTTGCTCTTCAGAGGAGAAACCCCTCTGAACAAATGTTGTGAGCCCAGCTTAGATGTACCAGGTGTACTCCTAATTAATTTCCATTTTTTTCGATAGATAGCGTTCTATGTTTTGTGTCGCTGTTGTTCACACATACCCGCCATTTTGTTTAGTTGGTGTCGAGTGTCTAAACTACGTTGACGTTTCCCCAAAAAGTTCCTCCAGCAAGTTTTTATTGCGCGTCAAAAATGTCGAGCATATGCGCCATGAATTGCTTTTCATGTTCAATCAAGGAAAAAAAAGTGTCCGAGAGCCACTGTGCACTTGTGGAAATTTATGGCGATCGTCCATTAACACTTCGGACATGTGAAATGTGGTTTCGACAATCCAAAAATGGATATTTCGACCTGAACGACGCCGCATGCTCCGGCAAGCGATGGTATGGTCACGCAATTTCTGCTAACGAGAATTCACTTGCCAAGATCGGTTTGAACATCGAAGTCGATGGTAAACGACCAAAAGACAGGCCGAAACAATACGCTGGATGGGGATTTGAAAGCCTCGAGATTACACCCAGATCAGGCATTCGATAGAGCCAAATGGGGAACCGATCACGACCCCGCTTGTGAACGGGACAAAGGCTGAAGAAAAAGAAGAAGAAGCGATGGAAAATATTTTGAATTGGTTCCCTTGGAATTATGGGTTTTATTCACAAAAAAAAACGTAAATTAATTAGGAGTACACCTGGTAACTATCTGAGCTGAAACCCAATCCCCCGAGAGACTTTTCACAAAATTTAGATAGTAACGAATACTGGGAATGCAGCAACGGTTAAGTTCCTTCATAACAAATGTGGTAACTCTGTCAAATGACTGGAAGTTAAAAAAATATCTCGATTCGCCAGCGATGATACTCCAATTAGTTGATATTAGAATCCAACTGAAAAATACCAAATACCAAATCACCGTGCCCATTTGCACCTTCCACCATCAAAAATCATCCCCGTTTCACTTGCAACGATACCTACAAATGCTGAGCTATATCACCAAAAAAAATCATTTCAATATCAAAGCTAACTTTTCAATATTCAAACAAGAAAAAAGTCCTTACAATCGTAAAACTTACAATTTAACTTATATCGTAAAAAAAAAAAAAAGAAAACCGACTTTCACATTCATTCGCCAACGACGCATCCCACAAAACATCAAATTTCCATATTAGCCTAACACAATCAATTGTTTCTCCTCTCTTGATATTTCTCCGAGCTAACGGGATTGGCTGAGTGAAAATATATAAAAAACAAATATCCAATTTTCAACTCGTTACGCCCCCTTCTTCTTCCTTTTCCCTAGACAATTTCTCACTTTCAGATGAATCTCCTAAGCACTTAAAATCAAATTTTTTTTTTCCTTAGTCACCCGCGTTCCTTTTTTCTCTTTTCCTTCTTCTAAATTTTCTTAGCACATTCTCCGCGCACTATCTTATATGCGCTCTGAATTCCTATAACAATAAAATACTAAAAATCTAATAAAAATCGAAAAAAAAATAATAAAAAACAAACTGACTTGCTGGTTTCTCCTTCAAAAAAAGAAAAAACAGCATCTAGAAAACAGTAAATTGATAAAGAAATCTTAGGAACCAGTTCCTAACTTTCTTAATTTTCGTAACCTCAAGAAATCGTTTTGGAATCACTTCAATCAATACGGTACCAGCTCTGTCAAGAAGGACACGAGCTCGCTTTGGTTCCGTATCGACTGAAGCGATTCCCATCTAAATTCAAATCTACTTTCTGAGCCTTCCTTTATTAATCTTCACTTTTCAAACATTGCTTTTGATTTCTTCTTCATCCGTTCAAATCTATCTTGAAGAGCCTACGGTTCAAGGGATTGTTAACATAAAATTGATAATGGATCAATGAAAAGGGATTATAACTCACATTTTCCACATTACAATATATTCATCTCTTTTTTGATCACTTGTAAAAATTAACGTTTTTGTTTCTCAATTTCGCGCTGGACTGTCTTGCTCCCAACACTTGAATTGAATTTTTATTTTTTTTATTCGCTATTTCGTACAATTCTGAAAAGACGCTTCAAAAATAACGGATCTAATGCCGCAGAATTTGTTTAGCGCTGACGAATATATTTATAATTTTACATGTTACATGTGCACACTGTGCACCGATTTCATGCCGAGAAGTTTTCAAAAAACGATAGTCGTTTTAGTATAAAACTACAAATACCATTAACAGGATTTTCTCAAAAAATACACATACATTTCTTCTTCAAGAAAACACATGCAAAAGCATGTCGTAAAAGCACGAAAACAAATATACAATCATTTGCAAAACGAATATCGTTTTTTGAAATACAAAAAACTTGCAAAAATCAAAAAAGCCAAAAAACTACTTCTCCTGCAGGAATGATGTTTTCCGTAGTGAGAGAACGCTAGATTTGTTTTCAAAAATTAATTTAAAGACGCCCTTGTTTGGTTTTTCCTGCATTTTCTCCGGATTCTATTTAAAATCAATGAACAAAAAATTATTTCCTTCCTTTTTCGATATTCAAAAAAAGGACACTACGACAATCCTCAATTAGAAACAAAGGTAACAATCCAACACGGATTTCCAACAAAATCGCTTCAGTTTTTCAACATAATTAAATCAAAAACGTTAGTAGAACCTAGAATCAGTTTTCTTGTCTTTTTATATATTATCGGTTGCCGCGGTTTCTTATTTTTCGTCTACCAGACCTATATTCTTCTTCTTCTTCTAATAAAAAGTAAAAACAAAAAAAAACCGTCGAAAGTAGTGGTTGATGGCGATATTCTTTCTGTTCTTATGCTTGATCCTTAGTTCCAGTTCTCGAATACGTCTCTCAGTGTAATTTTCAAATCGGTCAAAAATTGTTGAAAAATTAATGTAGTCATCCTGCTGTTGTCAATGCGGTTTCTTCTATAAAGTCTGGCTTGGTAGTTTTGAAATCATAGTAGTTTGCTGGTACGTCGAAGAAGAAAAGCAATTCGGTTATACAATCACCTTGATCGGATGTAATAAATGAGGTATATGGTGATCAAATCTGAAATTGTGAAAAAGGCATTAAATGATTGAATAATTAAAGGATTATCTAACTAAAATGCTTGCTTATACGCAATTGATAAAATTTTAAAAGTCGAATATCCAGGACCTTGGTAAGACAGCTTTCTAGGCTATAAGAAATATTCTATAATAACCAAGGATTCTATTGGGTTGTACTATGTCCCTTGGTAAAAAGGAAGGTTGGGGAAATTGGCGACTTTTGACTGTTCGGATTCGCACCTAAAAGCAGCTTCCCAAAGTGCTCATGGATACGTACTTGAATGCCATTTGGTCATCTACTTCGAGTATATGTGCAGAGTAATTAATACCTCAGTTCTTGGTATTTCGGTTCTTTGTGTGTTATTGCACCAAACCCTTGATCTAGCTTCCAGTATTTTGCTTAGGATTTGTAATGTCCGCGGCTTTACAATATGTTCGGTATGTCGATTGCCTTCCCCGGGTTCCATCCGTTAGGAGCTGATGCATTCAAATAATATGTAATCTTCCTTTTTTTGGTTTTGTTTTTCATTATAAAACTCCTCTCCCGATTACCCCTCTCAATTGTATAATTCCTATCCTGATCCAACAATACTTAATTTTAATTATCTAGAAAAACCTAACAACTGGTCGCTCTCCCCTAACTTTAAAAATCCTATTTCATTTGAACAAATTTCAATTTACATTTACTAACAATTATTGATTGTCATCGAAGATTGACCGTGGAAAATATACGTTGTTGGTACTTTAACTAGCCCCGGTTACGTATTACTGAATGCACATAGGCGATCGGTTTACCTGGGCTAGAACAAATATCCATTTAGCCATGCAAAAATGTGAGTTGATTTTTGCATCCGCTGAGCTGACTTGAATTTGAAGTTCAAGGGCGACGTCGGTGGAATCACAAATGAACAGAACCAAGAACCAGCTGATCACGGAGACAGCTGATGAGCGGGGCTTGAGATGGAAAAATGATTTTTGCTGAAGGAGGAGATTGGTCGTGAACAGGGGATTCTGTAGTGGTGTCCTAACAGCAAAATAGTTTGAAGTTAAATTAAAGGAGCGGAAAACAAATGCAGATGTACATTTTTTTAAGAAAGGATATACACATTGTGATAGAGGAATTATTTGTGATAAAAGTAGTTTATAAACCCCGCGCATTAGAAATTTCTATTTTTGTTGAGATTCATCAAAAAGAGTTACGGAAAAACGGAAAATTTCGTGAAAACCACAAGCACGTATTAGAAATAAGAAATCAACAATATTTGGAGAGATCGAAAATACCGAAAATCAAAACTTGAAAAGCGGAATTTCTTTTTCCGATTCAGGGAGACGATTCCGGACCGAAAGACAAGAATCTGCCATCGAAAAATCGAAAGCATAAAGTAAGTGAAAACAATTCGGGAAACCGGAAGCTGGCCGCTTCAGGTATGAAAGGTTTTGTTTGCGTCTTCTGCGAGTATATTTGAGTGTAGAACTATCCCATTTGTACGTAGCCCGTTATGTATATGCATTTAGCATGTCTGACTACCCACTTTAGTGTGATATTGATATTTAGTTGCAGTAAATTTACACCGTAAAGTCAAGTTTTAGCTACTGTAACTTTGTTAGTAATAGTATGATTTTGATCACACTTGGGGATAATATGCTTTATATTTTATTTTATACCCCCGCGCTCCCCGCGTTTCCAAGGAATGTCAAAACTAAGACTGGCATCGAAAAGTACTAATCAACACCTTTCATTTGATATCCAACATGATTATATTCAGTGAAAAAAAATCTTACACCCCCCTTTTGCATATATGGGGACTCCCCCTTAATCCCACCGTAGAAAGATGTTACTCAGTACATGTTTGGGCGATCGCTGGCAGTTCTTTCTTCATGAAAAACTGCAGACGGAAAGGGATGAACGCCAGTCTCCCGTGCCTAAACACGGGACAAAAAGTACCAACCCAGGTTGGGCGTTAGGTAGGGCGGACAACCCCACACGGAAAACCAATGTTACGAAGCCACAGAAGCAGCCTCGGACAGGATGGATTTTACAACCACGAACTCGGCAACAACAACGGATTAACGATTCGCGCATTTTCTCATGGAACGTGCGCTCCCTGTACAGCCCGAATGCTGCTTAGCAACTATCCAATACCCTGTCTCAATATAAGGGCGATGTAACAGCGTTGCAGGAGATGCGCTGGACAGGAACCCTTTTACTGGAGAAGAGTCGCTACACCATATAATATAGTGGTCATCCAGTAAACCATGTACTGGGAGTAGGTTTCTTAGTCAGCCAAAAAATGACACCTGTTGTTATCAGCTTTGAAAATATAAGCGACAGGCTATGCACTCTGCGTTTGGGAGGCAAGTTTAGAAATATAAGCCTTATAACCGTTCATGCTCCTACAAAGGAGACTGCAGAGTCGGAGAAGGATACCTTCTACGAGGCAGTTGAGCGGACCCTCGAAGCCTGTCCCAAGTATGATATGAAAGTCATACTTGGAGATTTCAACAGTCAAGTAGAGACGGAGCCCGTATTCAGGCGATACGTTGGCTCCCATAGCTTACATAGGAACACCAATGATAACGGACTGGGGATTATTCAATTAGCAGTATCGCACGAAATGGTTGTTGGAAGTACCTGGTTTGCGTGGAAAGCGGTTCACAAACATACGTGGGCCTCTCCAGATGGGACCACTTTCAACCAAATTGATCACGTGCTGATTGAACGCCGCCACCTCTCAATTTTAATGAATGTCAGAAGATATAGGGGGGCAATACACACTGGGACCACTATCTCGTTGGCATAGTGCTTCGAGCTCGAATTACGACATCACCTACAATCCCCTCTGACAATCAGATGAGAGTGAATACTGAAGCCATTCACAACAAAGCCCTCCGAAACACCTATAAGAGGGAAATGGATGCCACAATAATCGCAATACTGTAGATGAAGCATCAACAAATGATCTTCACAACCACCTGAAGTACGTTATCATTGATACGGCCACAAAGATACTTGGCCCCAGCCGCAAGAAAAGTCGGAACGGATGATTTGACGATGAATGTAAGGTAGCAACGGAACGGAAGAATGCCGCATACTGAGTAATGTTGCATTCTCAAAGAACGCGGGCACGCGCAGAGATTTATCACGAACTCCTGCGAGCGGAGAAGCGACTTCACAGACGGGAGTTGTAGGTCCCGCCAACTGAATACAACGGAAAAATACTGCCACCACCAAGTATAGAAGAAACAGTCCGTGCAATTCATCAACTTAAAAGCCACAAGTCGCCAAGAGCCGATGGAATTACAGCCGAATTTGTTAAATATGGAGGCGACCAATTACACCAAGTAGTTCATCAACTGATGCTCAAAGTATGGGACAGCGAATCAATGCTTGACGACTGGCAACGAGGCATTATCTGTCTCATACATTAAAAGGGGGATATCACGCAGTGCATCAATTATAGAGGTATCACGTTGCTGAGTACAATCTATAAGATATTCTCCGCTATCTTGCTAGGCCGGATAGCCCCACACGCCCAGAACACCATTGGCCCATACCAAAGAGGCTTCACTCAAGGAAAATCAGCAACAGATCAGAGTTTCTCTCTACGGCAAGTGATGGAAAAAACTGATGAAATTTGGATATCAATTACACCATCTTTTCATCGACTTTAAAGCCGCCTGTAACAGCAAAGCCTGTACGCGGCCATGAGAGAATTCGGTATCCCAACGAAATTAATAAGACTGACTAGGCTGACCTATGACCAATGTGCGAGGCCAGATAAAAGCAGCAGGATCACTCTCAAGACCATTTGACATCAACAATGGTCTACGACAAGGGGATGCCCTATCATGCGTACTCTTCAACCTGACCCTGGAGAAAATGATTCGTGATGCAGAAATAAATGTGAAAGGCACTATCCTCTTCAAGTCTACCACACTACTGGCCTACGCTGACGATATTGACATTATGGGAAGAACAACCCGAGATGTACAGTCTACCTTCATCCAGATCGAGCAGGCGGCGCGAGATCTCGGGCTGCACATTATGCAGGCAAGACGAAGTGCATGGTGGCAACGTCAGCACCAAAAACCAAAGAACGAACAGCATCGAATGCCACTGGTCAAATGAAAACAATAAAGATAGGAGGCTACAACTTTGAGACCGTTGAAAATTTCCTTTATCTAGGGTCGAAAATCACAACCGATAACAGCTATGATGATGGAATCCGCACACGGTTGTTAGCAGCCAAAAGAGTCTATTTCAGTTTACATATGTTCAAAAGAAACCTGGGTTCCTAGCAAGAAAAATTGCGAACTCTTGGGCGCGTTCGAGAAAAAAATCTTTTTAGCTTTTAGGGATGTCGAATTGATGGACCTCGGCTCAAAACCGGAGTGTCTGGAGTTCCTTATTAAGGCAGGCCTAGACGGGATACCCGTTGTTGCGCCGTTGATGATGATGACACCGATCCCACTGTCGGCAGAAAGAAAGTATCAAGATGCAATCTTGGTGAACTTCATTTTCGACTTTAAATTTTACTTCAGTGCGGCACGTGGCATTATGCGCCATCTGTGCCACCCTTATAATACCTCCGAAATGGCTGCCCTGCGCCTCCTCGCTGTTGATCGAACTTTCGACGTGTTCTTTGATGCATTCCAGGATTAATTTTGCTATTATCTTTGTAACAGTATTTCACTCATTCGGCAAGCTCTTAAACACTCACAATTTAAGAAAAAGTGACAGAAGTAGCTCTGCAAGGATTACAGGCGCAACACGAAAAAAATCCGCAGGTAGACCAACAAGGCTTTACTTAGTTTGAATGTCCTGATCGGAAAATTTCGCGACTGTTTGGAGAAACAGTCAATATTTCCATGCTTAAGTGGGTTGCGCAGTCAACCAGATCTTGAAATGTCCTCTTGAGATGTGGCCGACAACTTCATCCACATCACAAATAAAGATACCTTTAATCGCGGTCCCATGCTCATCAATATTCTCGGGTGGAATATTTAAAGTTTGTGTCGTTAGCGCAACAAAAAAGCTTTGCCACTGCTGAACGACAGCCGGATCGCTGGGACGGACACTCTGTCCTCTGACTATCAGATGATACACCCTTTTGAGGCCGATGTTTGCACCTCTTTTATTACGCAAACCCGCGTGATTCAAATATTTGGGAATCAGGCTAGACCAAAAATTACTCTGGAAGACGCATCTCGAAAACACTTGTCGAAAAGCCACGAGAGCTACGATGACTTGCAGGTTCATAGCAGGAAAAAAATTGGGTTCCAGCCCGAAGATACTAATCTGGTAATCTGAGTGGAGAGAATTGAACTCTGCTCACAAGTCAGGAGTTACACAAACTCCAAAGACTGGTTTGTGTGTGTATCAGTGGGGTTATGAAGACATGCCCAACGGCATCCCTGGACAACCCCTCTTTATCTGCATATACAGATACAGGCAAGGAGGGCAATATTCAGGAGTGAGTCGGGGAGTTGCCTAAACCGAAATAATATTGATATTCTTTCTAGGCGATATCCCGAATTACTGATACCAAGGGATAACATGACAACGAAAGTAACAAAGCAAACTGGGAGAGCGTGGCTGTGATATACGGCTTAAACCAGCAACTGATTGCTTGGTACACTGACGGATCCCTCACAGCAAAGGGAGCGGGTGCTGGTGTCATTGATCCAAGGAAAATGTACTTGGAGCCAATGGGTCGGTACACTAGCATATTTCAGGCAGAAATATATGCCATAGACAGATGTGCCTCTTTTAATCTCCAAAGGAACTATAGGGGGCAGAACATTGCTATACTCACCGACAGCCAAGCAGCGATCAAAGCAGTTAGGTCCAACCAGGTGAACTCTAAACCGGTATGGAAATGCCTTGAGAGACTAAATACGCTTGGGCCGTCCAACATAGTCTGGAAACTCTGGGTTCCAGGCCATATTGGGTTGAAAGGCAATGAGGCAGCGGACAAACTAGCCAAGTAGGGAGCAGGGACGCCCATACAGGGGCCAGAACCCTTCTGCGGAATCGGAAACGGTTTCATGGCTATGCCATTCAAAAAATGAAGAGGAACAGTTGAGGAAATTATACTGGGCAAGTCTACTAGGAATGGAGATGTCCAGGGTGCCTATTGGGGGGATATGAACCCATGTGCACAAAGGATTGCTTAAACCTTACCAAAAAGAACCTCCGAATCATAGTGGGAATTCTCACTTGTCACTGTCGGCTGAACTAGCATCTAGGGAAACGAAGTAGGTCGAGGTATCTGAGAGAATACTTAATGCCAGATGCAAACTTGAAAGATCTGGAAGTAGGGAATATACTAAAATTTCTAACGGTTATAGACTTGCTTGAGATACTATGATTAATAGGTACACTATAATCAGCAAAAGGGGCACAATAGTTCTTTAAGGACGCGGTGCGACTTTCACTTAATAGAATAATGACCCAGGAGACACTGCTGACCGCGATATCGTTGGGTGCTCGACGAAACCCAACTGACCTTTTAGTAGACCCTTTGATCGAATAGTGGTACGACGATGACAAGGCAATGAAATTGTGCAGAAATTTATGAAATCACCGTTGTTGTTCCAGTCACTAATAACATTTTCGAGCAAGGTCTTATCAGAGTTCACCTTCGCATTCAGATCACTCATCACTATCACAATGTAGCCTTTAGGAAGCCTCCTCTGAATGCATGCAGTTGCTCACAGAAGGCGTCCTTCTCCTCTACAGCGAAATCTTCGTTAGTGTAGCACTGCACAAATGCGATGCTTCTCAACCGCAGTCGAAATCTCCTAGTATATTCTTGTCAAGGTCCTGATTCATGTCTGTTACCACAAGGTTTTCCGGAATACACAAGTACTGTGCTACGAATGGGAGCGAATTACTCTCCGAGTCCCACCATCAACTCACTTCGCTTAGACTCACACTGTTCAGCTCATATCGCTGGAACTCTCGCTCAAGTTCAGGAAAGTGAGCATTCTGGTGGCTTTCGACGCCATTGTTGAGGAGCGTGCTCATATTCCTGGGTCCAATCCTAAACTGTTTTTGACAGCCAAAGACCGTAGTGGAAAGGTCAATCCATATCTAAGGCGCAGTTGATATTTCGGTAGCAAGAAAATTTCAAAATGTGCAGGCTTTCCCCCAAATTTCAATCCTTTTTAATGACCTTTTACGACCCCATCTTACGCAACTCCTCTCAATTATCAGAGTGTGAAATTGTACAAAAAGCTGGACTAATGGAATAAAATCTTTCAATTCGTTACGATGCCCCACTGATAATTCCTGACAAAATCATCCAATCAATAAGTATTTTCCCATATTATCTTTCACCCAGAATTGATGAGTCTTTATATGTTCGTTCACTAATTGCCTATTAATTTGTTAGCCTAAATTTAGATTGAAAACTATCACATTTCAATCGATTTTCGGCTCCATTATGATGGAACTTCCCAGCATGGAACTTTCATTTTCTCATAACCGAAAATCGATGCTCCTCTGATTGAATGGGGATGTGCGGTTGCAATGCTTACTAAATAGCCCCCACAAAGGAACTATGATTCGTGCATATGAAAATTGTGTGCATAATCGAATATGTTTTGTCGTTAGTCGTCATTTGGGGTAGAATTTACTATGAAGGAATTAACTTGCAGAGCCTAATCGACTTATCAGCTGGTTTGAAGATGCTATTTTTACTGAGAATTGAAGCCTCATTTTGTGCGAGGCTTGAGAGAATGAATTACTCACTTCTAAGTTACAGATTAGTATTTTGAAGCGCTATTACTGAATGAGCTTATATAGTCTCGTACACTCCCAAGGCCTGATATTCCAACTTTATGTAGGGCCTCCAAGTTCTCTCGAAAATACTTCTGATGGGGGTCTCACATTGTAGCCTTTGTTCTCATGGGGGGAAAGTTACAAACTCAATATGAACAAGCAACCTCAGTGTATCACAATTTCAACTCCGCATGCATGGTAAATTTCAAACAAGCATGAAAGTGTGAAAAATTGCACTCAAGGGGAGCGGAAAAAATTAATACATTGTACACGTTTTCGCAGCGAATGAAATTCGAGAGCATCCGGCCACCACACCGACTCACATGTGTTGCAAAAAAATTATCACACTGAGCCTTATTAAAATCCACTTAAGTCCTTAATCTATTTCAGCCTTGCAGGTGCAAGTGATAGCAAGTGATAGTGTGATAGACAAGCCTCGTGAAATTCATTCTTAATCCCTTGAGCAAGTAAAACAAATTACGAAATTTCATTTGATTCCGTTTGTGCGAGCGCCTTACTAGTCTTCCCGACCCACGTACACTAGCAGCGAAATTTTATTTGTTTTAAGCCAACCTATCAGATATATCTGCTTGCGTACAGTCGGAATTGAAGCACTCCTCAAGTGACTACCACTTCTGGATAAATTGTGTTAGCGGAAGGGGTGTCGTCAGATCCATCGGACGAGACAACTACACCGTTTCGGGTTGAAGAGTTCTCCCAGGTTGTGGGCGCACTTCAAACGAATGTAAAATGAAACTTATGTAATCGAGTTGTGGTCCCCAACACTATTTATCCAGTATACATAGAAATTGGATTAGAATGAGGGCTCAAATTACACATGAACGAAATGAAAACAAAATTAAATTGTTTGAGATAGGTAAATGGAACCTTTTGTCATGCTCAGCGCACAGGGAACCTGACGATATCAGATGAAATGATAAAATGGGGCCAAAAAATTCTGAGAAAGGATAAAATGAGAATGGAATGGGAATGGACTAGTTAAAGTGCTCTTTACTTTGTGCAAATACAGAACTACCTGCACAATTTCTAATCGAATCGCTCCTATGACTTACGTTCTTATATTGAGTTCATTATTTGAAAAAAGAAAGAAGGAAAAGCATATCCTGGTGAATCTGCAGATGTCCTTTGTCCTAACTTTACTTCAAGCTTACCTTTCGTTGACCTATTTAGGATGTTGATATTGTGTGTAAGCCTCATCCGGTGATGCAGCTGTACTCGCTTGTTCTGAATCAGCAATTGGCATAGTTGGAATTATCGTTGGCGTATGATAGTACGGGTAAGATGGACTAATATACTGCTTGAAATGTTCAAAATCAATCATTAATTCTTGTGTTCATAAAAAATTTCAGGGAGCTGGATACGAAATTCAATTTCGAGAGCCAGTTATTGAGTGCTAATGTCGACACTCGAAATTTAATATGCTATGACTTATTGCTACCGATTTGAATGTTTAATTTTTCCGTCAATAACTGCTCAGTCCATGAATTTGTATCTTAATTAATCATTGTGGCTTACCGAGTTTCCAATTTGGAGTGTAGCTAGCTGAGGCACCATCGCCCCATATGGCACAGTTTCTCCGCTCATTACCATCGATATACTGCGAGGCTGCACTCCGTCTGGTTTGTAAGTTGATGCTACGCTTAGCGGAGGTGCTGCCATTTGCATATACTAAAAAGAAAATGGTAAATGTTATAAAATGTTTATTTTATGATGAAGCGTAATATAAAATTCATTTTGAAAATTACGAGGTTCACAACCGAAACCTCCTTTTGGTAAGAGAGTAATTTTGCTCGCACTATATATACTTCGTCAATATCCATTACATTCGTCACTTCAAAAAAAATTGTCATCATATCTCTATACCTTTTAACAGTGGGACAAACTACAAACTGTTTGTGGTGGAAAACTTGCTTCCCAAGCTCTTCTCCTAAGAACGTCCGGCTGCCAAGCAACCTTTCAATTATTTTTGAAAACATTTACTACCAAATATTGTATCTTCCAGCCAATTAAGCATACCGTTCAGAACCACATAAAAACTACTGACTCCCCAATCTTCTCGAAGCACGATGTCGCCTGGAAAAAGTTTAAACAACTCCTGTATGTAGACCTTCCAACAGGTTTTGGTCATCTCCCCTCCACCTGGTCCCCAGGCCTAATGACAAATTGCGACCTTGTGAAGAGTACAAACCCCATTCCTCTCAACCAAGGCTTTGGGCATTGCTTAGTCAACTCTCGTGCATTCTCAACCTTGAATCTAACGCAGGCATACCACCAAATCTCTGTGGCTCCCAAAGATATTCCAAAGACAGCAATTTGCCCACATTTTAGCCTTTTCGAGCTCATACGGATGACTCTTGGCCTACTCAATGCGGAGCAAATCTTCCAAAAATTCACTACGAAACTTGGACTTCTGTTTCGTTTACTTCAATGATGGTCTCCAGAAGCCATCTACGCTTTTCAGATTACCAAGCAGCAGCTAGACTAGATGATACATTTTTTGCATTCCCTCAACAAGAGGTATCCCTAGCCGTGTTTGTCGATACCTGAAACATCGCAACCGTTGAGATTTTTTTCTGGAAGTAGTCGAATTACCCTCAACGTAACTACAGTACCTATGATCGTGAACTATCAGCCGCGTATCTAAGCATCAAATACTTCCGTTTTTTCCTTGAAGGCCTTGCTCACGAGCCACAAGCCTCTCACATTTACCTTACGGCAAAAGCCGGACAAAATGTTCCACGTAACCTGCATAAGCCAGTTTAGTTCGGACGTTCAATATGTGCACAGTTGCGACAATATAGTCACCTACGATTTGTACCAAATTTCAGGGATCAATATTCCAGCCGCAGCCGATTTTTCCGGCAATCGTTGCAGCCTAGAAAGAGGAGGAAGAGGGGAGTTCCCTATATTCGGCTCAACTTCCTCTCTCTGCTGCGAGGTCACCGAAAAAGGTCCTAGCCTTTATATTTCGACTGTATTCCATATGGAAATATTTCGCTTAATACACGATCTTGCGCACTTCGGACAACAACCCAACTACTGGCAAAATTATTTCTGGCCATCCATGAACAAAGACCGTAATTCTTGGGGCAAAGAATGCATCGCATACTAAAAGTGTTAAGCCACTAGGCATGTTTAGACGAAAGTACGTGTATTCCTTCGTTTAGTTTGGTATCCGTGGGTATATGGAGAGAATCTACGACTCATTATCATTATCAACGGCGCAACAACCGGTATCCGGTCTAGGACTGCCTTAATAAGGAACTCCAGACATCCCGGTTTTGCGCCAAGGTCCACCAATTCGATATCCCTAAAAGCTGTCTGGCGTCCTGACCTACGCCATCGCTCCATCTCAGGCAGGGTCGGCCTCGTCTTAATTTTCTACCATAGATATTGCCCTTATAGACTTTACGGGATGGATCATCCTCATCCACACGGATTAAGTGACTCGCCCACCGTAACCTATTGAGCCGGATTTTATCCACAACCGGACGGTCATGGTATTGCTCATAGATTTCGTCGTTATGTAGGCTACGGAATCGTCCATCCTCATGTAGCGGGCCAGAAATTCTTCGCAGGATTCTTCTCCCGAACGCGGCCAAGAATTTGCAATTCTTCTTGCTAAGAACCGAAGTCCCCGAGGAATACATGAGGACTGGCAAGATCATTGTCTTGAACAGTAAGAGCGTTGACCCTATGGTGAGACGTTTCGAGCGGAACAGTTTTTGTAAGTTGAAATAGGCTCTGTTGGCTGACAACAACCGTGCATGGATTTCATCATCGTAGCTGTTATCGGTTGTGGTTTTCGACCCTAGATAGGAAAATTTATCAACGGTCACAAAGTTGTAGTTTCCTATCTTTATTCTGCCCGTTGGACTAATGTGGTTTGATGTTGTTGGTTGGTTTGTTTTTGTTGCTGACGTTGACACCATATATTTTGCCTTCATTGATGTGCAGCCCAAGATCTCGCGGCAGTCTCCGCCTGCTCGATCTGGATGAAGGCAGTTTGTACGTCTCGGGTCGTTCTTCCCATGATGTCGATATCGTCAGCATAGGCAAGTAGTTGGGTGGACTTAAAGAGGATCGTACCTTTTGCATTTACTTCAGCATCATGGATCATTTTCTTGAGGGGCAGGTTAAAGAGGGCGCATCCCTTTGTCGTAGATCGTTGTTGATGTCGAATGGTCTTGAGAGTGATCCTGCTGCGTTTTGGTCAGGGTCAGCCTTATCAATTTCGTCGGGATGCCGAATACTCTCATGGCCGTGTACAGTTTTACCCTGGCTATGTTATCATAGGAGGCTTTAAAGTCGATGAATAGATGGTGCAACTGTTGTCCATATTCCAACAGTTTTTTCATCGTTTGCAACCCAGAGAAAATCTGATCTGGTGCTGATTTGCCAGGAGTGAAGCCTCTTTGGTATGAGCCAATTATGTTACTTATGTTACGGCCTAGCAAGATTTTTTTTTTTTTTGTGCGTACACAGAGGTGGAAAATCTTAGAAAGACACGTCCGCCGCAGCTCCGTCGCCCGAACGGCGGAACAACAGCAGGCGCGTGTGGGATTCACACCCACTAAAAACCACCCACAGTTCGGAAAATCATCCAACCCAAAGCGGTGCAGATACTGCCTGTAGCATCCATCGTGTCCCGTGAGGAACTGGGTAATGTGGTAGTTGGTATCCCCATGTTTTCGCTCAAGCCACACTCTAATGTTGGGAATGAGCCTGTGCGTCCACCGACCTTTCGCAGACTCGTCCCATCTGCGTTGCCAGAGATCAAGCGACTCTGACCTTGCGGCATTTCTACGCTGTGCATGCCCCCGCATATGTCTTGCATTGTACAGGACACTCATTTCTTTGGCCAGAATATCAACCGGGATCATGCCTGCCACCACCAATACTGCCTCATCTGATGTGGTTCTAAAAGCACTGCAAACGCTCAAAGCCATCCGCCGGTAAACCGAGTTCACCTGCTTCCGTCTCTGAGAGTCTGCAAGTGCCTCTGCCCACACAGGCGACGAGTAGAGCAGGATGGAGCGCACCACTCCGGCTAGCACCAACCTTTTTGCAAGTGCCGTGGTGGCACTGGCTGCCTTTTGGCATGCATACTCTAGGTGTTCCCTAAAACTCAATTTGGTGTCAATTATCAGCCCCAGGTATTTGATAGCCGGCTTTGATACGACCGTATGTCCACCGACCTCCACTTTTACAGTGTTATTTTTCCTGCGTTTCGTTATTAAGACCACTTCCGTTTTCGCGTCCGCCAAGGTCAGCCCGGCCTTTTCTAGCCAGGACTTTACCGCTCTCACTGTTCCTGTTGCGTAAACCTCCACATCTTCTGGGTGTTTTGCTGCAACAACCACAGCTAGGTCATCAGCAAAGCCGACAATCGTAGTCCCCTCTGGGACGGGAAGAGCAAGCACCCCATTATACATGATATTCCACAACAGGGGACCAAGTACCGATTCCTGTGGTACCCCGGCTGTGACAATGTACTCTTTGGGGCCCTCATCCGTCCCGTACCAGAGAGTCCTCTCTGAGAGGTAGTTTTCCACCAAATTCGCTAAGTATCCGGGGACACCTATGTCAGCCAACGCCCGTTTAATTCTATTCCAGTTGGCCGAGTTGAATGCGTTTTTGACATCCAACGCCACCACGGCACAGCAGCCGCCAGAAATCAGTGCACCTTTTGCCAGGTTTACCACCATGCCAATTGCGTCCACCGTAGAATGGGCGCGTCGGAAACCAAACTGGCGTTCCGACAAACCATTCCTGGCTTCGACGATGGGCAGGAGTCTGTTGTAGATGACTCTCTCCATCATCTTCCCCATTGTATCCAACAGGCAGATAGGACGATACGACGCTGGGTTTCCAGGTTGCTTGCCAGGCTTCGGAAGCAACACTAACTTTTGCTTTTTCCACTGGGCAGGGAATATTCCTTCTTTTAGGCACGCCTCGAAGGTGTTGGCGAAAAAGTCGGGCCTAGTCTTCACTGCCAGTTTCAAAGCTCGGTTGGGGATGCCATCCAAACCTGGGGCCTTGTTGTCACCGAACCTACCACATATATCCCGCAGCTCCTCTACAGTTACGGGCGGTATTATGCCGTCATTTGGCTGGACAAAAATTTGCCTTCCCCTATTTTCGTGGTGAGGGAACAGAGTGGTAACAATCTGTTTCAGGAGGCGCGAACAGGTCACCTGGGGTGATTTCCGCAGCCTTTTCATCACCACTCTGTAAGCCTCGCCCCAAGGGTTTATGTCGGCATGGTCGCACAGCTGTTTGAAGCAGTTCTTTTTGCTCCTCCGAATGGCTTCCTTTAGGCGGCCACGCAATTGCTTGTGTGCCTCCTCTCGACCGTCGCCACCGGGTGCAGGCTCAGGCCTCTGGCAAAGCCTCCTTGCCCGAAAACATGCGGCTCGTAAACTTGCGATTTCGTTGTTCCATCAGTAGTTGGGTTGCCTACTGGGGAGCAATCGCCTTCTGGGCATAGTAGCATCGCATGCTTCCGTCACCCATCGAGTGATCTGGGTGGCTTTTTCTCCAGCCGTACCATTCAGGGATATGTTGGATTTGAGCACCGCGGAAAATGTGTCCCCCTCGAACGCTTTCACTGTCCAGCCAAGCATACCACCCGGCATTTTGCGAAAATTCTTTTTCGAACTCGATCCGCCCTTGATCTCTATGCAGATTGCCTGATGGTCGCTGTGAGTATAGTCCTCACTGACATGCCAAGCGATTCTACTGGCTAAAGTGGCACTCACGTATGTCAGGTCCACTATAGGCCTAGCAAGATAGCAGAAAATATCTTATAGATGGTACTCAGCAACGTAACACATCTATAGTTGCTGCACTGTTTGATATGTCCCTTTTTATGTATGAGACAGATAATGCCTCGTTGCCAATCATCAGGTATTGATTCGCTAACCCATACCTTGAGCACAAATTGATGAACCACTTGGTGTAACTGGTTTACTCCATATTTAACCAATTCGGCTGTAATTCCATCGGCTCCTGGCGACTTATGATTTTTAAGCTGATGAATTGCACGCACTGTTTCTTCTATACTTGGTGGTAGCAGTATTTGTCCGTCGTCTTCAATTGGCGGGACCTCCAACTCGCCGGTGTTCTGGTTGTTCAGTAGTTCACCAAAGTACTCAACCCATCGCTCCAATATGCCCATTCTGTCGGAAATCACATTTTCCTCTTTGTCACGGCAGGATGAGCATCGAGGTGTATAAGGCTTCATCATGCTGACTTGTTAGTAAAACTTGCGCACCTGGTGCGGTTGCTTCCTGCACTTTTCTAGTTCACAGACTTGTTGGTTCTTCCAGGTTTCTTTTTCCGTCTGTGCAGTCGCTTCTTCGCTCGACGGAGTTCGTGATAAGTCTCTGCGCGTGCCCGCGTTTTTTGAGAATGCAACATTACTCGGTATGCGGCATTCTTCCGTTCCGTAGCTAGCTTACATTCATCGTTAAATTAGCCATTCCTACTTTTTTTGCGGCTGGGGCCAAGTATCTTTGTGACCGTGTCAATGATAACATTCTTCAGGTGGTTGTGAAGATCATTTGTTGATGCTTCATCTCCAGGATCTCTGTTGACTACGGTTAT
Organism: Hermetia illucens; assembly: GCF_905115235.1. NCBI lineage: Eukaryota > Metazoa > Arthropoda > Insecta > Diptera > Stratiomyidae > Hermetia > Hermetia illucens. The sequence goes on from NC_051850.1 coordinate 160,767,937, forward strand.
TGCGGCATCCATTTCCCTCTTATAGGTGTTGCGGAGGGCTGTATTGTGGATGGCTTCATTATTCACTCTCACCTGATTGTCAGAGGGGATTGCAGGTGGTGTCGTAATTCGAGCTCGGAGCACCATGCCAACGAGATGTTCTGACATTCATGAAGGCTGAGCGGTAGCGGCGTTCAATCAGCACGTGGTCAATTTGGTTGAAAGTGGTCCCATCTGGAGAGGCCCACGTATGTTTGTAAACCGCTTTCCGTGCAAACCAGGTACTTCCAACAACCATTTCGTGTGACCCTGCTAATTGAATAATCCGTAGTCCGTTATCTTTGGTATCCCTAAGTAAGCTATGGGAGCCGACGTATCGCCTGAAATTTCCAAGTATGATTTTCATATCATACTTGGGACAGGCTTCGAGGGTCCGCTCAACTGCCTCGTATCGTTCTCCGACTCTACAGTCTCCTCCGTAGGGGCGTGAACATTTATGACCCTTATATTATATTTCTAAACTTGCCTCGCAAACGCAGAGTGCATGGCCTTTCGCTTATATTTTCAAAGCCGATAACAGCAGGTTTCATTTTTTGGCAGACTAAGAAACCTACTCCGAGCACATGGTTTACTGGATGGTCGCTATAATATATGGTGTATTCTGAACACAAAAAAGAACTCCGTTAGTATTCCAGTCCAGATTGGACGTCTTGCTTTGTCAGCTTCTCAATCTTGGTTTCAAGATAGGATTACGACCATTGTGATAGAGGATAGATTTTTTCAATAACTTTTCAGGAAAATTACAGTATTACTTTCATCATTAAATGATCCCAGTTCAGATTTGCCAATCGGAGGAACCAAAAGTAACCATTGGAACCTAATCTTACATGCTATATTTAATAAATATCCATCAATCACAGGCATTTGATTTATACTTACTTGATCTTCTACCTGAGCAATTGGTTGGGTCATCATATAGCTTGGTATCCATTGTGATGGTGGCATTGGATAGCCACTGACTTGTGGAGCACCAAAACGTGGATATGGTACACTAATTGGTGTACCAACATTTACACTTACACCATTCTGTTGCAATGTATGATCATATGCAACTGGAAGTGTTTCATCACGCCACGCACGTGCATTTGGATCGGGACTCTTAAATGGATTCTTCTTTTTCGGTCCGCCATCAGCAAATTTCACGAGTAATGGATCTTTGGCACCTTGTATCTGATGACCGTTAAAAACTTGTATAATATGTTCGCATTTTTCTCGATTCTCCATACGAGCAAAACCAACTCCTGCAAATATAAAATGGGAAACAATTGATTAGAGGGAATTAGTAGGCAGAATTTCTTTAAAACATCTACCATTAAAGATAATATTCAAGTCATATAGCCAAAACATAGAAAGCGCTTATGGTGTATTTCAAGGGTATCACTCGGGTTCACTGTAAAATTTTCAGACAACAAGAACAATGATAGGCGCCATTCAGCTAAATCAAGAAATCTCGCATGCCTTGCAGATTACCTACTAGAAAGATCATGGGCTTCGTTGCAGCGCGACGCCTATTTATTTTAACAAAAAAGAAAACCTCGAAATTATAAGATTTCCTTTTCTAAAAATCGTTCTGCAACAGCCGGAGAAAAGTCGTCAGATTATAGCTAGTCATGGTTTGTCAAAACTACCTTTTCGAAATGTAGACATTTTTTTCAGTTTCTGTGATGCTTATAACCAGGATTGCGCCACCCGGAAGACACGTCAAACTCAACACCGCCACCTAGGGTAACAACTTCTGGGTTTAACTGTATTTTGGTCATGAAATTGTTAGACTTCAATAGTGCCGGATGCCAGCGTATTATGCCGATTTGACGGTTACCGTCTGTGAGGAGCACTTACCCAGTTTCTGGGGCGAAGATGTTGGGTCATAGAGAGAAGTATAGCGATAACCCCAAGAACCACTGGAGCTTCCTTAGTGTGATTTTGACCATAATGCCTTGGTAAAATAGAGACTGTCGTGAAAAATGGACATCCTCGGTGTGTGTGGCGGTGCTAATTATTAGAACTTGTTTAATTAGCATAATTTTCTACCGAAATGATCTACTAATGATCTACTCCTTAATTAGCTAATTGGTTGAGGGATAAGTAGAGCAGTCACTTGGCAGAAGGTCTGTGAGTCCTTGAGTATTTTATGTGGGTACCTGACGTGGAGACTTAATCCCACGGTCTTCTTAAGATACGGATTGATTTTGTGACTACAATCAGAGCCCCGCTGTGACAAGCAACAACGGTACCAGTTTACACCAAGTACATGGCTTAGCATTCATACTGGTGGATGCAAGAGCTACCTAAATCTCTACCGAACTCAGGAGTACGGCACCCGTGTTGAAACGCAACACCACGCCGAGGCCCGAAGATCTCTTCTCGCTTGAGCATAACTAACAACCCCCATGAAGCTTGCACTAGGGGGCCAACCACAAATAACCGAACTGTACTCATATACAACAGGAATTCTCCCGAAATATATGAGTCCAGGGGCTATCTCGGTTCCCATGGTACCAGTATATCCCTGGTAAGGTTTCGTGACTGATTGCAATTTCAGATGAGTCCCCAGACTCGGGTCTGATCGCCCCGATTAGGCCTTTGAAGCATTCGTCTACTGCATCACGGCCGGCAAGCCAAAGTGATACAGCGTCTCCCGGTGCCACCACTATGGTTCTTCTCGGCCACTTGGTTTGGACAGGGTTGTCGCCTCATCTTCCTCAGCGCCACCTCTGAGCAGAAGGTCTGCGACATAACTCCAAGTCTGAGACGAACGGGAGGAGGCAGAAAGGGTCCCCTCTCGACAAGTTACAAGGCACTCTTGTGCCACTAGCCACTAAACGATTCCGCAGCCGCCACCCCTCCCAAATCGACTAGTTAGAGAAGGAAAAATGAGGACAAGATTAAATATATCCAAGCTCATTTTACATCGACTTTAAAGGATCATCAGCCTTCTAGAGTTTGTTGGAGCATAAATGTCAATCATTACATTATTTTCGCAATATCATTGGCTGCCATTATCTTCCATGGAATGAATGAACTTTGAGTTCCCAAAACTTGTTGAGGACCTCCATTCACCGCCAAGCTTCCATTCGTCTTAAGGAAAGGGAGAACTACTCTGCTAGTGTAAGAGAGTTACCTAGTCAAGATTCTAGCTTTAATATTGGGGCAGCGCAGATCACTAAGACAGTTCAACGGGGAGAAACTCTGCTTAAGGCAGCAATTTTGAGTGCAGGTGCTACACACTCCAAACTGCGTAAAGGAAACCAAATCACAGAACAAACTTTTGGGCTATTTCAATTAAATTGAGGAATATTGGATGAGGTTGCATTAACTTAAAGTCACAAACATTAAAGTAGTTAAGATAAGGACTGCCTACCGAAAGAATAGTAAAAGGATTTAAGGAAGTTTTGGATGGGTAACAGCTAACTTATTCATAAGAGACAGTGCACCAAATTGTTCAGACAAAATTAGAGTGAAGCACAGTCCATTTGGAGCTAGACAAAGGAAATAGATAAGGCTCACAATATACAGTAAAATACAGACAAGTGAGGAAAAATTGCTGAAATATAACGAAGGGACTTAAATGGACACTTTTGGGACGCAAGAATAATGTGGAAAATATTCATAGCCTATCATCAAAAAGATACATACGAGGCGAGCTATAAAATATAGGTAAACAATATTTTGTGATTTACTAAATCAAAAGCCTTCAATAATTGACAGTGCGATGATTGAGAGGGTGAAGCGTCAGCCTTCTAATCTCGCTGCTCTGGGTTCGAAACCCAATCGTCATGGGTTTCTATGTTCGTCTAGATGCTGTCAGCTTATCACTTTCTCAGCGTTAAGTGTGATAATAGTGAAACTCAAGCACAATGCGACTGTGTGGATGCCCTATACTCCCACGAAGAGTGAGTAGGAAACACAAAAACCCTTCAATAAGCAACTTGCTGGTAGTATCGATGCTTTGCAACACCTTTTCTCTCAAAGAAAAAAATGAGAAAGAAAAAGGAAGGAGGGACTATTACACTCTTGTATGACAGAATATATGGAGCAGTCTGCATCCAACTTTGGGAGAGAAGAAAACGTTCAGCAATTGTAAAAATAGGACTGCAAGGCAAATCATAAAATAGTTGTAGAGGGAGGGGGAAAGGTAGCATGAACACATTGAATTTGGGAGGGGATTGAGTGAAATGGTTGCGCTACAAACCGGAACTAATACTGACCAAGTAGCCCTTTTGAATTTTATTTACCAGTAACTTTACAAAAGAGCGGAAATAGTGAGAAGAAGGGAGAGAGCGCGGAGGGGATGAGCAAAGTCAATTTAACTCTCAAATGTCATAATCATCTCCATGCCACATGTTTCAAATATGAATTAATTTTCATTTCTATGGTGAACCGGATTGAGTAGGAGCGCAAGAATTTGGGAGAGACAAGGGTGTAACTAAGAAACAGATGAAATGTGAAGGTATTAAAAGTGTTAAAAGCTTATCTCAGGTGAATCAAGCGGGGTTTGTCAAGAACTGTGGAACTAATGAATAAAGAGGAGTGATGCTGCTCCGTTTTCCTTATACTTAATGATTAAAGCTTTGCTGTAGAAAAAAAATCTATCTATCATAGAAATATCCTTTTCAAAATCCATGCGATGCATAGATCATCCTTAACTATAACCTTACTCACCTTTAGACTGTCCTTGCTGATCACGAAGAATTCTCGTCGATACTACTTGTCCATACTTTGCTAGTAAAGTTTCTAAATCAGTTTCTTTAAATGTTGGCGGCAAATTTGCAATGTACAAATTTGTTGGATCCTGTTCTTGTTGCTGCTGATTGAAATCGCCGCATCCAATGTTGTATTCAGAGTTTCCGAAGTTGTTTAAGAATTGGCAAAATAAAAAAATGTAAAGAGAAAAGAAAACATAAAAGAGCATAATTAGTAGGGAGATATTATAGATTTCATTTGGTAGGAAGAACTTTGTATTTGGATATATAAAAGATGGGCTAATTATCCTAAGAATTCTAATCTGTGTTTAGAATATTGAATGACAATTGTACTTTTTTTTAAGTCAAGAATTGTTAGTTGTGAATTAACATGATGCATATGATGCGAAAGTGTTACCAAAAATGTTCAAATCATCCTCGCTAACAAGCGCGCTCGAGTTTGTCTGCAATTAGTGGTATAGTGAGGATCGCACAGTACCTATGTTCAAGATGGAGTAGTGGATCAAAAAGCGGCACGCAATCGAGTTTTGTCTTCAAGTTTGGAAATCGGCTATGTGCCGGACGAGATGTGGAAAATAGACTAAAGGGTTCCGAAAGTGCTGACCGACGACCAGGCCAAAAATGATATGTTGAAGTCCAAGTTCACGAATGCATCCAAAGAAATGTCAACTTTTTGACAGAGCAGTCACTACTGAAGGCACTTAAATTTTCGATATCATCCTAAACCAAACCGGCAAAACAACAGATAGTCCAGATGTGTGACCACTAGAATTCGTTTTCAAAGAATGAAAAGGGGCTTGAAAGGTTTCAACATTGCAGGCGGTCATAGAAGTTTCTATAACCTGCGTCCCCTTGACACATTTCCAGGCACCGGATAAAGCACTGGTAATATTGTGTCAGAAGGACAAAGGGATAGGATCCTGAACATGGTCGGAAGGGAAGGGAGAAAATAGGAAGCCTATACTATCTTGATTTGCAATATTAATTTGTAGAACTGACAAAATCTTGATGTTCTTTCACGTCAACGGTCTTTTTCCGAGTATTCGGATAAAGGAGGACCATGGGTCCTAGTTCCTTTTTGAGCAGCCTACAGGGAGCTCTGCTTGCATTAATCAAACAGAAGTGCTTTAAGAAAAAAACCGCAGATCATAACCTTCCGTCCAAGGCAACTACAGCTGCTATCAGCACAATAGCGGTGGTAGTTCTTAAGCTCCCAATCACAGGAAACTAGTAATTGACTTTCGAATTCAAGATAATGGAAACCATCATTAAGCGCATTACTGACACTGATAACTCACGAATTCTCATTGCATATCAAGGGAAGAATTGCGAAGGGGTGAAACGTCGAAAGACCAAGAGAAGGAATACAAAATTTATTTGTCTGAACGGTTATCACCCAGTAGCAAAAGTAACCCATTAACATCGATAGTACAGCTAATAACTAGTCTGTGCTACTGAAGGAAATTGCCAGTCAACTTTATTATTTAGTTTGAATACGATGTTAACCAAAAGCTCCGATTGCATTCTCATCAATAAGCAACGAAGGAATGTCAGATATCTGAAGATATAATATTGACTAAAGTGTCGGTCATACCTATCTAGCAAGAATGTTTTTTGATATTTTGACACGGTAAAAGTCTGAGAAAACAATATAAATCAACCCGAAATTAGAGCGTCCCGAAAAAAATTCAGCGAATGCTTAGGTATGCACAGGGCCATTCGGCAAAAATTTCTCAATATCATGGAGCATCCCAAACTTTAAGAAGGAGGAGAAAAGGAAGAATTGGTTCCTGAAATATGATATCTGTCCCAATAAGGAAAACTGTAGCCAAAAAAGGCAGATCCTCCTTTTTTCTTTCCACTTCAAAAAAGACATACACTAAAGACAGGCTTCCGAAAGCAAGAAAGGCAAAAGTATGATGCCTTTCTTAATCTATGCGCTGTCACCTTCTTCAGCAAAAACACTGGAGAAGCGAAAAGCGGAGTCCCGAAATATTGAGTTTTATGATAAAGGATTCCATCAGCACAAAAAAAAAGACTTCCTTCTTCTCTTTGGCTGCAATGCTGTATTTTGGAAATTTCCTTTTCTCAAGAAAATCACCGAAAAAGGGAGAATACGATTCCCGAAATATGGTATTTGTTGAATAAACAACTTTGTAGCAAAAAAAACGAAGAATCTTCTCTAATTTAATTAATTGGATTATTGTTTCGAAGAAATATCAATTGACTTTACAATATCTATCAATCAAACTAGGAAATAGCAGAAGATCTCTGCATTCCGAATATGATTGTAAGGGCGTGCCAAACCAAATCTATAGATAAGTCCTTAGCAAGTTCAATTCTGATCAGAGGATCGGATTTCTAAGACAAATTTGATTTTCAAGGAAGTATTTTCCCTGCTGCCCTGCTGCAATATTGTTTCAAGAGTAAAATTGAAGGATTGAACCACACCCTCAAAAATATCTGGACGAATCAGTACGATTAAAATGGATAGGAGTAGTTGAAAAACAAAGCGAAATGTTTACGCAAACGGCGCACAGGCAGGTGCGGACGAGTGTCGGGTGGGTGGTGTGGCTTTGATGCGTCGGAGATTGTCCCTCAGCAGACGCACCAACCCCGACTCTGTGAGACTCGATCTTTTGTCGAAGACCGGATCACTTGGGAGTCTTGGGTTCTCCCCGTATACCAGCTCCGCGGGGCTGGCGGCAAATTCCTCTCGGCGGGTTGTACGTAGGCCGAGCAGGACGAGACGCAAGACTTGAGTCCAGGACGGATCGTCGCGTGCCATAATGGCGGCTTTCAGTGTCCGGTGCCAACGTTCTAGCATCCCATTGGATTGTGGGTGGTATGCAGTAGTCCGCTGGCGTTTAAAACCCAGGAGTTTGCCTAACTCCGAGAAAAGGGTGGACTCAAATTGCATTCCCTGGTCAGTGATGACCACTGCAAGGACGCCAAAGCGAGGTATCCACTCTCGACAGAGGGCTTCGACACAAGATTGCGCCGTAATGTCTTTCAGAGGTATTACCTAAGGCCACCGCGTAAACCTGTCGATGATTGTGAAGCAATACTTGTAACCATGCGAGTCTCGCAAAGCTCCTACTATGTCGAAGTGTATGGTGTGGAACCGCTTGGTAGTGTAGGTGTGGAACCGTTTGTATTGTAGGTTCTTTACTTACATGCCTGGAGACTTTACACTTCTGGCATGCGATGTACTCTCTGGCCCAGGAATTGACATCCTTGTTCATGGAGGGCCAGGTGACTAGCCGATTTGTTGTCCTGATGCCTGGATGCGCTAAATCGTGAACCGCGTGGAACACTTCCTTGCGAAAGGTGGCCGGAATGCATGGCCGAGGTCCCTTTTCCAAGTCTTCGCAGCAAAAAGAGAGGTTCGAGCCGAAAATGGGCAACTCCCGAAATTTTTATTTGGGGTTGGATTTGAGACTCTGAAGTGCTGCGTCATCCTCCTGCGCCGAGAAGTCGAGTGAGGCGGGGATGTTAACCTCAGCGACACGAGACAAAGCGTCAGCACCTATGTTGTCCTTGCCTCAGCGCAGGTGTCGAAGCTGACGAGGGGACGCTTTGTCGGGCTTTTGTTTCAAAGCATACGTGAGAGGCTTATGGTCCGTGAACACTGTGAACGGCCTGCTTTCTAAGGAGAAGCGGAAGTATTTGATGCTCAAGTACGCGGCGAGCAGTTCGCGATCGTAAGTTCTGTAGTTCCGTTGAGTGGGGTTCAACTGCTTAGAAAAGAAGCTCAACGGCTGCCAGACTTGATTCACCTTTTGGTGAAGAGCAGCACCTACTGTGGTGTCAGAGGCATCAACAAAAGCGGCTAGGAGTGCATCTTGCAGAGGAAATGCCAAGAGTGTAGCGTTGGCCAGTTGTTGACAGGATTTGTCAAACGCGCGGATAGCCTCTTCAGACCACACGATCTCTCCTGTGTCCTTAGTTTTGGGGCCAGACAAGTACGCGTTCAAAACGGACTGGTGTTGGGCGGCATTGGGTAGGAAACGGCGGTAGAAGTTTAGCATGCCCAAAAACCTCCTCAACCCCTTCACTGTCTTCGGAAGCGGGAAGCTTGTAATCGCTTGCACCTTGTCTGGGTCGGGCTGTATTCCTTCAGGGGAAATGGAGTGGTCGAGGAATCTCACCTGTTTCTGAAGGAATTTGCATTTCTCAACGTCTAGGACTAAGGCGGCCTCAAGGAGACGTTGAAAAATGCACTCGAGATGGGCTAAGTGCTCAGACTCAGTGGAAGAAGCGACCAAAACATCATCCAAGTATACGAAACAGAAATCGAGCTTTCGCAGGACTGAGTGAATCAACCTTTGAAAGGTTTGCGCCCCATTGCACAATCCGAAAGTCATCCGGGTGAATTCGAAGAGTCCAAAGGGTGCGCATATTGCCGCCTTTGGAATGTCTTCTGGGGGGATTTGATGATAAGCCTTGGTTAAGTCCAAGGTCGAAAAGATGCGGCAATTCGCGAGGATGAGTGGAATTGGATATCGGTCAGGAACAGTCTGTGCATTTAGCCTTCTGTAATCCCCACATGGGCGCCATTCGCCGTTTGGCTTAGGGACCATATGCAGTGGGGAAGACCAACAGCTGTTTGAGGGCCTGCAGATACCCTGTTGAACAAGTTGTTCAAATTCTTTCCGCACAATAGCCAGTTTCTGGGATGGTAGAGGACGCAGCTTCGAGAAGATCGGGGAACCAGTAGTGTTAATGTAAGATAATGTCTGACAATCACATTAAATTTAATTCTCTGGGTCGTCTATTAGAAGCGCTAAGCAATTGGATGATAACAACAGATAAATACACTCTCTAATTAGATTTTCAAAATAAAAAAGTCAATCTTAGTAGCACTATGAATTGACAGATAGACTAAATTACTATAAACGATTTCTTGATAGTATGGAAGCAAAGTATTGGCGATAACTTTTATTTTGCATGGCTTTCGAATAAAGATAAAAATTTAATAGTTATTGATAAATAGTACCGCGATCCATAGTACAATTGCCATTCAATATATTCTAAGTATTTCAAATATATATTAAACGCAGGGAACAGTGCGATTATATAAAACCTGCACTCAATTGGTCAAGATCTTCCTGAATAATTACTACATTTGATAATCAAGAACAGTAAATAATTATATATCTGAAAATCACAGCAATCTCTTTCATTTTTTTTTGTTCAAACTTTGATAAATCTTTAGAACTCTCTACTACAAATATATATATATAAATAGTCTTATTAAAAAATATCTAAGAACTCCTATTGTATAATATTAACACATTTGGCCGGCACACTATTGTGATTTGTTTAATTAAGAAATCATTTGATCATCGTTTTGTTATCTAGTATAACAAATTCGTCTATGTATATGTAGTTTATATGAATTCTTTGTACAAGGATTAATATATGTATAAAAACTGATTATGTAATTCAACTATGCACTATAAAAGATAATTGCATTATTAATATTTTTATGTAACTATCTGTTGCCTACATTCAATTATTTACGTGTGCGGTGTTTAAACATATTTTTTTTACAGAATTTTAGACGATTTTTAATTGATTTGACATGTAGTTTTGTGTTAACACGATCATATTAGTTTACAATATTTCAGAGGTTATTTGTTGGTGAGCAATTCACTGATTAAATTTCATGTGCAAGAGAAAGTTAAGCATTGCTAGCTAGCGTTCTGTCGAAGCCTAGCGCAATCTGTGATGACTAACGCATTATTAGATGATTTACCATAGATACATAGATGCCAAAAATGAGATTTTTTGAAGAATTGACTGATTTAAAGAAGTTTTCTCATCTACGATATCAGCTCCTTCCTAATGCAGATGCTATTCAAGTGAGTATGCAATCTGACGTTCTGTTTAGAGTTCACTTTGAAAACACCATATACAATATTAATAAATCCGAGAACTATCTGAAAAAATTCTGAGTACGATACGAGGCTATTCCTATGTAGTATACTTGATTTCGTAGTTTATATACGACACTATGAATATTCCCGTATGAGCAGAAAAAAGTATTTTTGTTTGAGGATTGATGGTCAGTTGATGTCGGACCGGACCAATTCAGAAGAAACTTTCCGCCCCATTTGTCCATCGTTAGCCGGGCTATTTTGCCCATCGTGTTAATTGCCCGTTTTTAACAAAAAAAAATCTTTCAATGGAAAACTGGAAGAACAGCAAGTAATCAACGGCACTTACTCTTATGTTGGCACTTATTGCTCATGCGTTTATCTTTGTTGTGGTTTTTTATCAGTATGAAACGTGACTAGCGTCAGAGACCCCAAGATAGGAAATTTAAGTATCCAAGTAGCTTTTATCAAAGCAGCCAATAACGAATACTGGTAAATTTTGTTTTCACTTTTGCAGGTACTAATGAAAAGCAAAATATGTTTGTTTTTCTACTTCCAGGTTCGTGTTTTATAGGCAATATTACCATATGACCACTTGAAAAACTAAAGTTATTTTGATACACCTCTGGGCTTGATAAATTATCCAATTTTTTTACTGGTCTTTATGCGGTTCTATATTCGTGCTACTTTTTAATTTCATAAAAAGTTCAAGAAAACCCATGCTCAAAATATGATATTGCCAGTTCAAGGGTTATTCTCATTAGACACTGAAGACGCTCTTCGTGCTGGCATTGATGGAGGGATGTCAACAAGGCAAATTGCATCAAAACTCAATATACCAAAGAATATCATTCGTAACGAATTTGCCGGTATCCAAATGCACTATTTGGTCATCCAGCTACACCTTCTATTGCACAAAGTTCTTGTATATGCTGGCTGGGGGATACCATCAGATACCTGGAGCCTAATCGTGAGAAACCACTTGACGCAATATGCCCGAAATGTCAAAAATTTCAAATGTGATTTGTTTTTTCAACGCTATAGAGAGGAGCTGTCAGTGCGAAAATGCTAAAATATGTCTCAAGTATGACCCACCGTAGGGATCGATGAACTTTCAGTTTATATTACAAGCAGTTCCACCAAGTTGAAAAATCGTCATCATCATCAACGGCGAAACAGAGAGCATCCCCTCAAATCCTGCCTTAATAAGGAACTCCAAACATTCGAATTTTGCGCCAATGCTCATCAATTCGATATCCCTAACAGTTGTCTGGTATCCTGGCCTACACCATCGTTTCATCTGAGACAGGATCACCCAACTTTTCCTTTGAAGTTGAAGAATAGTGGCTTCCTGGGCAAAACATAACTCTGGCAGAAGCACCATTGCAGACAATGTTAGCAGTCTTAGCAGCAATGAAACTGTCAGGATTTGCCAAAATTAGACCATCAAGTTCACTTTAACTACCACCCAATGTCATAAACTTGTGTCAACCCCTTGATGTGTGCATGTTTGATCCATGAAGGAGGGGAAAAGGAGAAAGGAGACAGACATCAAAATCTTAGTTTATCGCAGCAACTACACGAAGAGGTTTTGAAAGAATAGGAAAAAACTTATGATTTCTGGAAGTTGTGTTGAGCAGGCTGCTGCTGAAAGAATTCCAAGAAAAATTCCAACCAACCAAAGACCGCCCCACCCGGAAAAGCCATCAACTGAGCAATCTTAATCTCACCATATACTAGATTCAAAAAGCGATAGCCTCAGTTCTTTTGGTCTGCTTCGAGCAGAGAGTAAGATGCCAATATTTCTACTGGTGATACGACCAGTTGTGCTGAAAAAAGTTCGATGAAAAAAGACCACACATTGAAATAGGTAAATATATACAATATATGGTTACCATTTACCCCTTGATGACCACTTCAACACACCTACACACCATCGTTTGGGATTACCTGAAATGTCCTTCAGTTCGCCCATTGATTCGTAAATGCTGGGAATCTGAGGTCCTTCTCGGTGTGTGAAAGAAGGGTATGCTCGTTAAGATTCCGAAAAAGATCACCCATCTTAATTGTGAAAGCTGGAGGGGTATTTGCGTACTTCCTGCTGTCGAGAAGATATTGGCTTATCCTCATAAGCGCCAAGGTGTACCTCGAATATTTGTTCCACAGAGAGCAGGCTAATTTCCGCTCTTTTCCTAATATTACGGAACACCATTCACGTCACTGTTCTACCTCCTCAGTTGATACTTTGCACTGAGGTAATAGCTCAGAGAAATTCAGCCAAGATTGCGTTTTTTCACTGATACTTTTTCTTCTCGTTGTCCGTGGTTCCCTTCGCTGCTGCCTTCGCTGAAGCGCGTAGAGAGGTTCAATGGATCTTAGCGAAATGGAATTGAAGATGGAGGCAAGCGGAGTTGCATCGAAGATAAATAGCAATAAAACTAATGTTTCCAGTCTGACTGGTCATTGCACTCTCCCTATTTGCATTTATAGGCAAAACATCGAAGGCGTTGATCAATTTTTATATTTGGTGCATTAACAGCTCTAATTCCGCCTTCTCCTTTTTATCAAAAACTTTCAAACGCGACAATTCCACACACAAGACTAACAGTAAGTTGAGGCCACTCCGCGCCAGTGTTCCCCTCTATGCTATTATATGGGAGTTGTAGTCTACTGAAAGTGACCCACATTGTTACAAAAAACCTCCAAGCTTCCATCAGTTATGCATCCTGTCATCGGGATAGTCTGGCCTAAGACGATTACTAACGAAGATCTTGGTCGACATATGGGCCAGATATCCGCCGACGTGTTGATCAGGAAGTGAAGTGAAAGGGGGGTACAAGTTTCTTAGAAAATCGAAGAGGGAGTTGAAGCACTCGAGCCGACCGCGATGGCGCGTAATTGTGGCTGACACGCTATGCCCCAAATACGGGATTATGGCAACTTCATATATTCACGCATGTTCTTCTTCAACATCAAAATCAACCTTTTCTGAACTAAGTCATAACCAAAGACGGGAAATGCATCACATAAATCCTACAAGTCAGTACCCGGCCTGATGAACCCGACCCCTCCAGGGGGAAACTAAAATAATTTTATACTTGTTTTGAGATATTCGTGAACCGTCCACTACGAGTGGCTTTCATACCGAAAGCGGAAGGCACGCCATGAGTCCACGAAGGACTTTCGGCTCTATTGTCTGGTGGTAGGCTGTGAGCAACAAATACAATGGAACGAAGCTTAATAGGATTCAAACAACCGCGGGGCGCTACTGCACGGGCAGATGGTCTCAATTTACTGCTGCAGCTCCTCCACATAGACCTCCACATTAAATACGTTGTAGCGTACAGTACCGCCAGACTGGGTGAGTCCGGATGCTGAGCAAGGCCTACGGCTAAAGTAACATCCTAGACGAAATACATCGGGAAATCTGAGCATTACCCAACGACTATGCCACAGGCAAGCTGAAATTCTCCAGAAACTTTTCTGTGGGCTTTCCAACCAGGGTAGAGTGGAAGACTAGCAACGTGTTGCAAGGTGCAGGGGTTTTCTCGAATACATACTGTGTATCCGAGTCGTATGATCTCCCAGGTTTCGCCAGTGTATTCCAAGCGGAAATACTGTCGATGGTTGGAGCATGATTCGAGCCCGATGCTTCGCTGGCGATTCTTAAAGGCGGAATCTACTCGCACTACTTAGCAGCCACGACCTTAGATGGCGAAGACTTACCACCTGTGCCAAATCAAGGAGGGTTTGGCCCGCTTATGACATAGCCCGATCACGAGAGCTCTTGTGCCAGACACGTGCAAATGCATACAAGATTACAGCGGTCTGCACGGGGCAGTGGCCCATAGAGGACCATGCCCCCAGGATCGACATACCCCACGATTCACAATGCCGAAGCTGCACTTCCTCTGCGAATGCCCAGGTCAAGCTAGAATCAGGCTACTGGGTAATTCTTTGAGGAAGTCAGAGAGATTTGTAGTTGCAGGGTGGGAGAGCTGCTTTCCTTCGTGAATGCTACGGATTGGCATTAAAGATCTGAGCCGCTGGACTCTGCCTCCCTGTTCCCATAACATCAGTCACGTTCTTAGGAGTTTGTGGCATCAAAATGGCGCACCACAGCGCTAATTGGGCTACGCGGAGCGACCACTGATGCCTACCTACTTACCTCACATTTAGTCGAAGAGGTGGAGTCATCTATCACCAAAACTACTGCAATGGAAAATTTTTTTCTCACTTTGCATATTCTTTCAATCTTGCACCATCTGACTACCATCTATTCCAGTCGTTGTAAAGTCGCTTAAACAGAAGAACTTTTGGAGATAATGTCCGGATCCAGATTTTAAAACGGGGATCGCAACCGATATTTCTTTCTTCGTCGATGTATATTCCCTGTTCACTCTTTTCAAGAGTATTGCCCTTTGAGTATCTTTTTTGTAATTATCTTTTTCCCAATTCTTATTTACAGTGAGACAGCTTTAATATCACCATACTTAATGCGGTGCAAATGATAAGCTTACAGTGGCGAGACAAGGATAAAGACGGACACAAGCATTCATGACCCCTGGGATTTGAAGCCATATGTCAATATCACCATATTTACTGGGAAGATGTGGTTTGTATTAATTTTGAGGAGGCCATAAGGGATGTGTGAAAGTTTTTCTCTAAATATGACCAGTATGCAGTTTCATATGAAAGAGGTCATTTGGTCTTCTTCTTGGTGTAAATTCCGTTACAATTAATAAAGTTCCAATAGCAGGATTTTATGACATTAATAGTCTGACATACTAATGGCACACAGATGCTACAAGAGTAGTGCTACACATTATCTAGATTATTCCTGAACTCCTTCATAGGTAGTTAAATATATGTGCAGACTAACCAAAAACGGAACGTCCTCCCCGTTGGAATGTCTACATGTCCATTACTTCTTAAGGGCAGTTTCTTAAAACTCTTTTATTTCTCAACTAATGTCAAAACTACGACCTTTCTCAAAAGTACCTTTCACTTGAAATGCGGAATAAGATCCATAGCTTAGGGATCGAGCCTAGGCTGGAAATGTACCCTTTATCATGAAAGGGATAGAATCCAACGATATTGGAAAGAAGCTCCGGGTTGAGCTAGCGGCAGGTCCACGAAAGGTGGCGCCATCAGCATAGAGAACGGCGACGAGACATATTGCTCAATTGCAGATAGGAAGATCTATCAAAGTTCTTCCGTTAAAAATATCTCTTTAGAGGGCCATCCTCATTTATTTTCCGGAAACTTAGACCATGGGAAAAAAATGAGAACTATGTGCCGCGTTTGAGAATAAGATCCTCTAAATAACCTATGCCCCCCTAGGATGGATGATTGCGACGCCTGTATAATGTTGAAATCTTTAGGCGATATTGTGACTGTAGAGTCATAAATAAAATGAGGCTCAATAGGCTCGGGTCGGTAGGTCATTTGATCCCAATGGACGAGGAAGATCCTACTCGGAACGTTTAAAAGTGTAATATCTACGGTAAAAGACGACGAGGTTGGCCCTACCCTCAGTGAAGCTATGACGTAAACTAGGACATCAAGAATTTGTTGGTAGTAACAAGCTGGACGACCGGGACCTCTTAAATTTTTGATAGTGAAATACCATGCGTATAGGGAGTATCGGCTCTTTGAATATTATCATCTGCAAAGAGCAGCCATACAGACTTTCAGTCGATTTTGATGAAATATTCACCTTTGTAGTCTAGTCTGAGGAGTCCATGTTGAAGTGTGTAAGAGCACTTAACTAAAAGCTGTAATGATGCACTAAGAGCAGGCATTAATTGCTATCATACTTTCACTGCGGAATAAAATTAAACTTTCAATGAGGAACCAATAAAATCGAAGAGAAACTTTGTAAGGCTGGAAGTGCGGTCTTACAAACCGAAGGGATCTGAACCACGAGGTATGAACATTAGGTTCCTCAAATATGTGATGTTTTTGATGAACACAATCAACTTGAAGGAATATATAATCTTCACTCGAAAATAAGGGGATTTCTTGTATTTTCTTTCATTACATACAGTGACAGATTCATAAGAACTCACCTATCTCCCAACACTTCAGGGAAAAAGATACAATACCAGTAATTCCACAATAACTTCCTCAATCAATTATTCACTGCTAAGTAACCACCTCATATTGGAAATTCACACAAAAACAATTCCTTTGCGGCACCATAACAATTTTCCCCAATAACCGATTGGAAGAGACGAGCAAAGAATTTATGTATTCATAGGCAAACAGATACATATTGTCTTCATCAGATACAAACAAGTGGATAAGAGCGGTACATTTTGCTATTGACGACATTGTTCTCTTGTTACTTTGTTATCAGCTTAATAATATCTTTTTTTTCCTCAAAGATAGCCTTGAAGCGATGTAAACGTTACATGTTCCAGCTGTAACGAGGCAACAAAGTTATCAAACTCTTCCAGCTTTTATCTGGAAATGGCTCTGTTCGGGCTAGTATTATATATTTTACTCTGAATTCTGCCATTCCAAGGGATATATGTATTCTGGTTAAAGGATGTCAACCTTATTTCTTATCATTTCCAGAAATTTGATGGAGCATATGATGATGATTCTATTCATTTGTGGTCCATGTAAAACACATAGTTTGAGACTAGAAAAGGAGATGGAATATTCTATTCTAATTTCGGATAAAATTTATCATATTGCCATAGACAATAAAATGCCGTTTGACTGAAATATGAATACTAGATATTTCCTCTTCGTGACCTAGAAAGAATATACCTTATTTTCAAACCCCACATGGAAGAGAAAATTCCTTTCAGTTTCATCTTAAACAGCCTGAATCCATTAAATGACCCAATCAACCAACCAAGTGAAAGTGAATTCTTTCAATTATTCATACTCCATTGATTTTTGAACCTCTCAAATAAAAAACGAAATGGAAATTCATTCTTTTGTGGTCAATGGCATAATCTATAGCCATGATGAATATAAGGGACTGCTTAACCAAAGATTTCATTTCCCAAACTATATCTATATCTGGAATCGAAATTTATCTATTCTGATTCTGACATACATATGAAAAAAGCAGAAACAAATATACACTAGTAAGAAGGGTCAGAAAGCCCTTGAAGCAATATCTGGCCTTTTAGGAAGTGGAAAAGGGCTCGGGAAGAAAATATTTAGCGAAATCAAGGGAACTATTTTCTATTTCCAGAATATTCCAAATCGGGTCTGAAGAAATATATATAATACATAGTATTCAAGTAGATAGAAATCTAACTGGTAGAAAAAATAATGGGAAACGTTACATTACATCACAGCTAATCCCATTCATATATGAAAATAGTTTGAACCCTTGAATGTGCCAAGAAGACTACATACAGGGAACCGCGTCTCCCGGCGCATTGTTTGAATTGTATGGTGGAAGAAAAGAAATGCACACGTTCGATGTACTTCAGTCACTTCCGCGTAAAAAGTTCTGCGCATCGTTTTGATGAAGTTGGTGTCTATGGGTATGTATGTGATGCATGAAATGGGGAAATATAAACAAAAAAGCCATCTAGGCGTCATCGACACATGTGCCGCTACCCCGTTTTGCTTCTCCTCCTACGAAATTGTTGAGGGAATAGTTTAAATCTTAGTCCAACAGCCGAATTTAAAGGAACACAAGATCAACGTTTTATTTATTTTTGAAATTAATGGAACCTGGATCCGCCATCCTGTTTATGACGAACCGAAGCAATTGGAGAGAAACTTTCTATTTCTTTTCTGGTTCAACGCGGCGTTGTGTTAGGGCATACCGAAAAACTTACTGCATGGAACTAATAGAGACACACGCTAGGACAGGATTAAAGTTTCAAAATTTTGGCATGATTCCTGCATTTACCATATAAAGGATCGCTACAAAGGAACGATTTCAAATATGACTTTGGCATCAGAGATTTTGATAGTGCTAGATCCTAGTAGATCTTCCAATAATCTCCACTATATTGTCCCCGGTCAAAGGGTAGTATAGGTCCCAGAGCGAAACGTGGATTGGCACAAACGATGGAACCTGGGAAACGCCTGCTGAACCAACACCAACAGCTCTACTACCAAACCCTATCTCCCTCTCCATGTGCTGATCGCTGGGAGTTCTTTCTTTATGAAAAACTGCAGACGGAGAAGGATGAAGACGAGTCTCCCGCGCCTAAAAACACCACCCACGATCCCATCTGACAATCAGGTGACAGTGAATACTGAAGCCATTTACAACACAGCCCTCTGTAACACCTATAAGAGGGAAATGGATGCCGCAATAACCGCAGTCAACAGAGATCCTGGAGAAGAAGCCCCAGCAAATGATCTTCACAATAACCTGAAGAAATACGGCAACAAACATACTTGGCCCCAGAGGCAGACCCTGCCTGAACTGGAGCGATGGCTTAGGTCTGGACACCAGTCAGCTTTTAGGGATATCGAATTGGTAGGCCTCGGCGCAAAACCGGGGTGTCTAGAGTTTCTTACTAAGGCAAGCCCTAGACTGGATACGGTTGTTGCGTCGTTGATGATGATGATTTCCGCAGGCTAGTGATAAAATTTACCCAACCCAGTGGAAATCATACGAACAAAATGTGGTTCCAAGAAACATAATATCCTAAAGATTGGAGAAAAAGTATGATTATGGAAGCCATTCTATTTGATTTTCGCCGTGCAAGAAGTCTATGTAAGAAAAACAGATAAGGCGAACAAGATGGGAGACCAAGGTTCTTAGTATGTAAGGCAACATCAAAACTTTTTAATCAGTCTCAGTCACGGACAAGCAGGAACGAAGAAACGCAATGTATATAGAATTTTTGACGATATCTGAAAAATCATCAACTGCATCAAAAAAGTTTGCCAAGCTGCATGCTTACCGAGTTGCTGGATTGAATAGTACCAATCAGTGCAAACCCATAAGAAGTTTTGAAGGCGTTAAAGTCATTCGACATTGTTCACTGGAATAAATTCCACATGGACACACGGAAGAAAAAAGGCCACGTATCCCCTGAAGATTTATTTATTCATTTATTGCTTTTTATTTTACAGAGAGAAGAAAATCTGTGGAGACTGAAAAAAAAAGAACCTGTAGGCCTTGTGCGTCGGTTATATCTCGCCGAAAGTTCCCGAAACACTGGCCTTTCCTTGATTAACCCAATTTTTAGGCATCAAATAAAAGAACAGAGGAACGGATCTACGAGAATAACATCTTAGTGGTTTCAAGGTACAAGGAAAAATGACGTCAAAAGCATAAGAATTATGTATGATGGTGCAAAATGTCACGTGTTGCAAACAAGTGTAAAATTTTTGGAAATCTTCTCGTTGCTGCCTTGGTTGGAGAACATGAACGGCTTCAATCGGCCATAAGATCTGTCCTGCAACATATTGACTACTCTCATTACATCGGTTTGCTCTCCTATGAGGTAATGAACATTGGGCTGAATGGCTCTGAATTTGAACTCACTTCTGCCGACGGCGATAACGAACTTGGTGTTACTCGAAGCCTTTGTTGTTTCTTCCAAAACCTGAAATTGCAATTATCTCAACACCAATACCAAGTTGCGATTGGTAGATTTTGTTTCTGCGTTTCTATATGAGAGTATGAAAAGTAATTGCCAGCATTACTCGAAAGACCAAAGCCTTCGTCAAAAATTCGACTACGTCGTGTCATCAGGGTATTCTGGCCTGATAAACTTCCAAATGAGGAACTTCCTCCGCGCACAAACCAAATACCCATGGATATGAAGAAAGAAATGTAGAAAGTGAAAGTAGCAGTAGATAGGTCACACATTGAGAAGGACGTGAATTCCATTGCTAGCTACGCCACGTAGTGGAATCCTTCCCAAAGTAGGTCGCCCCCAGTGGAGGAGAGTGAAAGTTTGTCTGGGTCCTTGAGGGAGTTGAAATACATGAAAGCAAACCGTATGGATGGTTGACGCGCTCTATTTAGGGGTAATTACGCAACGTTAAGTTTGGATGAATAAAAGCATCCCTGCCAATTTTCACATGAAACGCCAGCTCAGGCTACATCCACTAGCGGAAGGGAAGAGAAGGAAGGAGAGGGAACATAGACTGAGAAAAAGTAGCGGGAGAGTAAATTTCAAGATAGCTATAGGGAGTTAGCTGAAGAGCCAAAGAATTTAATGGACAGCGGGAGTTGCGAATGTCGGACCACAGAGATTTCAGGTTTCCGCGCTTTAGTGAGTCTTCAACACTGGTCAGATATTCATTTCTGGTCATACGGAATAAGGATTTGACCGAGGAATGCAGAGTTTTGAAATGAACTAAGTCAGCATAGGTTCTAGAAGACAGGAACTTCTCCTCGCAATGCGTTTTTAACGAAGTTTTTTGTGGATTTCAGTGGTCAACCTATCAGGGTAAGAGTGTAAACACTTAGGAGAGGAGGGATCATCACAGGGAAGAAGGTCAGATAAAATGGTATAGAAGCTGTTAAGTGCTTGGTCACACGTTAATGGAGAGAGGATGGGAACCCAGCTGATTGCCGCCAGGGTTGAGTTCAAACCTTCGAAGTTCGCCTTATGCGCTTGCGCTCGTCAGGAGAGCGCAGTCGGAATATTTCAGCACCGAACTCGACAACAGGATGATGGACGTCAGTAATGTGAGAGGGGACATGAGGGGATTGGGAAAGACAACGCACAAGAAGGTTAGAGAGGATAAGATTATGTGTGCGATCTAAGTGGTTTCTAGAAAGATTAAACTATTGGGTGGCACAGGTGTACATGAAAGTGGATAAAGGAAGGGAATGGTAGGTGGAATTATTAGGGAGGGAGGGAAGGCCAGGAGTAGTGGATTACGAGAGGATAGGAAGATTAAAGTCGCCACAGAGGATGAAAGGAAATGAGGAGAACAAAAGGATCAGATCGTCTGATAATCAGTCGAAGAAATCCTCGTACAGAGAAGGGAGGCTAAAGCAGGGAAAATATACCCAGGATATGATAAAGGGGCATACTTTTGGCGAAATGATTCGTATAGTGACATAATCGTATGTGGAGTAGGAGGAGGAAAAGATGATGGCGAGCGCGCCGGAAATTTACTCGAAGCTTAGTCCTCTGATAAGGATGATATGAGTTAGTTTGAATCGTTGCGCGTTCCGAGCTAGTAATTCACTATTCATTCAACTGTTTTGAGAAGGAACTCAACGGTTGCTAGCTTTAACTCACCCTTTGGTGAAGAGCAACGCCTACTGCGGTGTCTGAGGCATCTTTTTGAGAGAATGTTTCTGCAGACCACACAACCTCCCGCGAATTTTTGATCTTAGGGCCACACAGGATGGCGTTAAGCAATGCCTGGTGGAGAGTGGCTTTGGACACGAAACGATGGTAGCGTTTACCATGCCCAATTATCATCTAAGGAATTTGACCGTCGTTGGCAGTGGAAAGCTCGCAATTCGCTTACACCTTGTCTACGTCGGGTTGTATGGTGTCAAGGGTGATGGAATGACCTACAAATTTTTGGCTGAAGAAATGTGCATTCGTCAACGTTGAGAATTAAGCCAGCGCTGAAAATGCCAAATGCCAATAATGTGCATTCGTCAACGTTGAGAATTAAGCCAGCGCTGAAAAATGCCAAATGATTAATTTCGATAGAAGAAGCGACCAAAACACCATCCAAGTAGACGAAACAGAAGTTCAAGTTTCGTAGTATAGAGTGAATGAATCTCTGGAAGGTTTGCGCTGCATTGCACAGGCCAAAAGTTACCCGTGTGAACTCGAAGAGTCCAAAAGGTATACAAATTGCAGTCTTTGGAATGTCTTCGGGAGCTACAGGGATTTGATGGTAAACCTTGGGGAGATCCAAGGTCGAGAAAATACGACAATTTGCGAATAATGCACAATGTCTTGGGGAACCAGTAGGGTTGATGTGATGCTCGACATCGCGCCTAACTTGTTGAAAGAGACCACATTCGGTAGTAACGTTGTGTTGCGTGGATCGGCAACGTGCTCAAAAATGATAGAAAGACTGTTGTTAGAGCAAGTTGAAATTTTCCCTGACGACCGAAGAGAGGTTGTGGGGTCCATCAGGAGCCTATGCTGCACATCTACCAGCAGCCCATAGTGACACAGAAAATCTGCGCCTAATATGGGGACACCGATATCAGACAAAATGCAGCGCCACGAAAAAGTTCTACGCAACCCAAAACTCACGTCTAGGGGTGAGTTACGATTGGCGTGGAGGAAATAGCATGTTGGGTCTGGAGACGGGGACGACCGAAACTTCCGCGCCTATGTCTACCAGATAATTACGCCTACTAAGGCGGAAGTACACTCTAAGGCGACGTCTTGCTTAGCCATTGATTCAAGTTAGCTGGTACGACAACACTTAGTGCCCGAAGAACTTATGTACTCTACCACAATCCGAAAAGTAAAGTTTGCCTCTGTTGGTGTTCATCAAGTAAACACCCTCCCACCATTCTTATTAGATCTTATTATGGACACTGTCACACGGGACACCCAACGTCCAGCGCCCTATACACTGCTTTATACAGATGATGTTTTCCTAGCGTTTCACAGCAAGCCTGATCTCGAGTAACTTGCCCAAAAATGGAATGATCGCCTCATGCAATATGGATTCAGAGTCAATCTGAATCAAACTCAATTTTTGACGACCGATTCCCATGAAACAGGCACAATCACTGTCAGTGACAGTGACCTACCCAGAACTGAGCCATTTAAATATTTTTGGAAGTTGCTATCATCGAATGAACAACTGCGTTATGAAATTGCTTCGTGCATTAGTGCACTTTGGATGAAGTGATATTCCAAATTGACTCCTGACCATTACAGAGCATATGAAGAGTGTGTGGGATATTAGTTGGATCTTATTAGAAGTTTCTAACCCACAAATTGAACCACTGCATTGTCTTGGACCACGTCGCTGTGAAATCTGTTCTACATCTGATGACAGACGACCAAAAAGTCAATGGCATCCACGTTTATCTGGAATTGGTTCATATTTCAGAAAAGGATGACAACTCCTTATTAGCTTGACAACGAGTAATGAAGCGTGACTTCACGGTTATGACATTGGAACGAAGATTCAATCGTCCTAATGATTGGAAGTAATGTCTCACAAGCCAAATGAAAAGCTAGCCAAGTTCGATTCAATGTCCCGATACTGTCCCCAGCTTTCATTGACGCGAAGGATGTTGTACACCGCAAATACCTCCCCCGAGGCTTGCACAGCGAACTAGACTAGATTAAACGTTGAAGTTCAGAAATACCTTCACCGCCAAATGGCCAAAAATCTGGATTGGTGGTCTTTTCATCTTTATCACGGTCTAGCCCATTTAACCTGAGAGCTATTGAATTTCTGGCTAAATATTCGATCACTTGTCACTGGTCTCCCATACCCCCCCCCCACACACACCTTACTTCTTGTGTCTTTCTCTTAATCTCCAAACTAAAGAAACCCCTCAAACGAATTTCCAAAAAATGCGACAAAAGGTCTGAACGATCTTACAAAAGAAACCTGCCAGAACCGTTTCAACAAGTGGAATTGGGATGATTGTGTGCGTTTGAGAAGAGAGGAAGAAAGGAACTCAGACATGGAACTTCTCCCTGCAATACATTTTTGAAAGTTTGGGTGCTATGTTCACCTCTGACCAAGTTTTGGTCTAAAGTATGGGCGGATTTACGCTCAATATAATTCGTAGCCATGTTCTGTTCTGCGAATTATACAAAGGAGCTCTTAACATCTGCGAGCTGCTTCGGTCACGCTACCCTGGTAAGAAAAAAAAATATGAGCAGCTCTCGTAGTCCTAATCGTGGTTATTTTGAGAAAGCAACTGATCAAGAAGAAAAGGTTCACTATAAGGCCAAGCCTCACACTGCGCCATGGTCAACTGAAAAGCGCCCGCCGGGTGCTTAAGGAAACTCATATTTTCTACTGTAAGGCTAGATTGATAAACGCAACAAAGTTGAACATCCCCTTCAATAAATTAAAATATTATTTCAAACGATTAAAATGCGAGAGCACTTTTAAATTCTGGAACAGGTTAGTTAGAATTGTGGTCCTTTCCGTAAGGAATCAGTTAGAATTTTGAGTAAGACTCATAGTTAGGTACCAAGACCCAGAGTCTTGCAGTTGTATGAATGTAATCTCATTCATTCTTCTGGTATTTAAGATTATACTTTACTATTAACTGAAAGCCAAATTGATGTTATGAAGGATCAAACTGTGTTTCCTGCGAATAGAGTTCCAAAATTTTATTCATCGGGAACTATTTTTACTTTTCACATTCTAGGCGTTTGCTTTGTAATTTGTTGTTCGCTGTATGTCCGGTCAGCCCGGGATCCCGTTTTTTATCATAATTTTCAGTTGCGTTTCAGGTGATGTATAAATGATTTGTTGATTTTACGTTAGAAAGTGAGAAATGTATCTGTTATCATTTAAATCCATATCCACAGCTGATATTATACATGAGCTATGTAATTTTTCAACTAGCTTTCGAATCTATATTTACTCCTACAGAGATATGTTATTTCATGTTTTATTTATACTATAATATGTAAAAATCAAACATGAAAATCATAAACAACACTACCTACAATATCCATATATTACTTTCTCTAATTGTATTATTTATAATACGAGTAGCGATACATTTCAAATATATTTTTGCATCTTATTATACGCATTTAGATATATTAAACTCGAACTATTCAATCTAACTTTGGAAAGAAATTGCAAAAGGAAATCAGAATGAAAATATAAAACTATGACATTAAGTGGTTGTCTCTAATCGATACATCAAGGATTCTATCAAATGTTTCTAAGTAACTCTGCACTCAAATAACGAATTCTCTAAGCTGTTTTACCTGATTCAAATCCGATTTATTACTTCTCAAGTATTGATTGATTTCTATTTTTACATTGGACATTTTCAATGGAATTTATTTTCGTACATTACAAGCTTGGATCATACAATTGTATAACGTAAGAAAGTTTTATACAGCATTAAAATAAAAAAAAATAATTTGTAAGAAATAAAGCCAACATAATACCAGAAAATAATGGAACTGAACTAAAGTGAATGGAAAGGAGACGCAAGGACAATACTCTGAATTGGTAATTGGGGATAGGAAATATCAGTTGAAATTCGTAGTTCGGAAATGCATTCAAATGTGGCAACCTACGATCAAAAAGGATTACCATCCAGTTTTATGCACTTATCTGAGTTTAGTTCCTTTCAAATTATGACTCTTTGATGTTAACTCATTTTTGAGTTGAAACTTCGTACGATCCATCGTAAAGGCTCAAAATGTTACCTCTGCGGTATCTATGGGATGGTGCAAAGCATCCAATCCAAATAGCATTTTATGCGTACATAATTGGACTAGATAGCAAGAAACTTCTACCCAGATACAAAACACTCCGTCAAAGTTGAAATTTTATGTAATTATTCAACATGAAAACTTTTTTCAATGAAAATGAGAGCATCCCTTTCAAAAGGAAAATTATATAAAGGCTTTGCCTGCTATACACCAGCACAAAGTGAATTTTTTCGCTTAATGTTAATTATCCTTCTGTTTTCACACCTTTTCCACGTTATGATTTTTGAACGTCAGCACGAATTTTGGCTTAATTTGTTCTGTTTTACGTGTAGCATTGTTAATTATGTCCATTTAATACTTTCTCTAGGCGCACAGCAAATTGAGCCCTCGTTGAATTTTAATACGCTAATTACCCAATTCCGTATCCGTTGGGTTGTAAACATATAACTTCGTGCATATACACATATACATATATTGTATACAAAATATATGAACGAAAAAGAGTAGTTTGGCAAAGAGTGAATAGATAATCCGTAAAAATTGCCATTTTTTTGTGAGGAAAGCTCATAGCGCTATCTATATAAAGAAACAAGAGAATGGCGCTCCGAAAGAGACTTAGTGGGTGAAATTCTGTTTTAATTTTTCCAGATAGTTTGCGGAATTTTATGAAATTAATTCGCTTAAAACAAAAGCTCCAAACTTAACGTATTTTGGTTTTAAAATTTCCCTCATAAGAATCTTGATTAAAATTTTCCCCTTAAGTTCGATGTTGCAGAATTTTACGTGCATTTATTTCACAGCTCAAACAATACAGGGTTTAATTTCCAGGACTGGTAACATACCAAAATAGTTTGCAGGCGCAAGTTTTTCTGCCTTGCTACCATAAATACCTTTTTACATGCAGATCACTGCATTAAAGATGACAAATTTGGTTCAATTCAGACTTCATTTAGCAAAGTTAAAGTAATTTTAAAATGCCAATTTCCATGTAATATGAGACGAATTTTCTTTCGTTACTAGGAAAATTAAAAGATTTGTGAAAATTGTATCATTCGCAAAATTGTGCCCTGTGAAGAAAACTTGGTCTATTTCAGCGTTAGTTTTACTATATGTTGATGAAAAAAGTCTAATAACCGATGTTTGTTTCATTTATGTTAGGTTAGGTTTGTAGAAACAGAGAAATGCGTGATCAATCCAAGAAAAAATTAATTTTTGTGGCCAAATATCCAAAATGACAGAAATCGGCAACCATAAATCCAAGAAGGTGTCATTTTTGTTAGGAGATGGGTTAGGGGTTCAACAAACTATGTTGATTTAGGAAGCGAAATGACTATAAAATGTCAGGAGAAAAATTGATCACTAAATAATATTAGGTTGTTGCAAATGAAATGTCGGATTTTTCAATGAAGTGAAGTTAGTTATGATTTTAATGTTTAAAACTGCCGCAAGGTAACTCTGGTGGTATCGGATAATTGAGTATAAATAGTCGTTCGTTCGATCAAGGAGTCATTTCAGTTTCAATCGTCATTGAAGTTCTAAGTAAAACCCAAAGAAAAAAGCATGGAAGGGAGTCAAAAACGTCTACTTTTTCTATATGAATTTAAACTTGGTCACAACGCAGCGGAGGCAACCAGAAACATTTGCAGAGCATTTGGAGCTGACGCAGCAAACGAACGAACGACGCAGCGGTGGTTCGAAAAATTCCGATCAGGCGACATGACCCTCCAAAGTGAACCTCGTGGACACCCAGGACCATCGATCGACAACGACGAGTTGCGTTTGATAGTGGAATCTGATCCCCGATCATCGATTCGTGACATTGCAGAGAAAATAGGCGTACACTATTCGACAGTATCTCGGCACTTACAACAGCTTGGAAAGGTGAAGAAGCTTGATAAGTGGGTTCCGCATGAACTCAACGAGCAAAACATGGCGCTGCGAATGGAAATATCCAGTTCTCTACTCAACCGCAACAGGAACAATCCCTTTTTGCGCAGAATAGTGACATGCGATGAAAAGTGGATATTGTACGACAACCGTCGCAGATCAGCGCAATGGCTAGATGCCGATCAGCCTCCACAACACATGCCAAAACCGAGCCTTCACCCGAAGAAGGTAATGGTAACTGTTTGGTGGTCTGCATCTGGAATTATTCATTATTCGTTTTTGGAGCGTGGTGAAACAATTAATGCAGAGAAATATTGTGCCCAACTTGATGAAATGCACGAGAAATTACGTGTTCAGCGGCCTAGATTGGTCAACAGAGATGGAGTGATACTGCTCCATGATAACGCCCGACCTCATGTTTCCAGAATGACGGTCCAAAAATTAAATGAATTACGATATGAGACTCTTCCTCATCCACCATATTCACCCGACCTCTCGCCAACCGACTACCACTTTTTTAAGCATTTGGATCACTTTTTGGCGGGGAAACTATTCAGCAATGAAGTAGCTGTCAAAAGTGCCTTTGAAGAATTTCTTAGCTCTAGAAACCCAGTCTTTTACGAAACTGGAATAAATGCCCTTGTATCTCGTTGGGAGAAGTGCATTGAAGCTGCTGGTTCTTATTTTGACTAATAAAATTAATTTTCATAAAAGTTATAGTTTTTTGAAATTTTACTCCAATATCCGACATTTCATTTGCAACAACCTAATATAGGTTAAAACGTGTATTCTTTTATGAGTCAGTTTAGTCATTTAGGGAATGTAAGGATTTTTTGAGAAATATCTGTGTAATCTGTGTAAACCTAGGGAAATATAATTTCCAAAAAGTTTTCAATTGTCAAGTGTCCTCGATCATCGATTGATCTTCAAGGAATGTTTCAGCTACGCGGGCGGGAAAGCAACGAAAGTTGTAGTTGCGTTCAATGGCATGATGTCAAATATTGGAGGACCCAAACGAAAGAGGAGACTGTTGCTAACCAGAGTGAGTTCATCCATTTTACTGTATGTCTTCAGGCGTATAGGAGAAAATGATCTGCAATATAACGTCTGAGTGCCTTAAGATTCGCTAGCGCATTCCGAACAACATAAACCCAAGTAGTTTTCGTAATCGCGCGAATGGTGGTCATTAATATTTTGGCTGAGGAGATGCGAAAACTAAACAATTAGAACGCACGAAGTGACCATAATGCCGAAGATCGACAACCAGAAGAAAGAGCCCGCACAATCAGGGTGCGGCAGGATCGTTGAGATAATTCTTACAAGGGGAGTGGACGTACAGGCTGATTCCAAATATCGGGCTTTGCGTTACGTGCAGCCATGGAGATGTGCACTATCACTTGATCCAATCCAATCCAAACCTGAGTCTATAAACGAATACGGGGACCCGGAACATACACTTTCCATATGTCCGAAATTTGCAAATGAAAGGGAACAGCTTCAACTTCTCTTGATCCTCACAACTACAGACGATCATTTCGCAAATACTGGAATCCCAAGAAGTGTGGAATGCAGTTAGTGGCACCTTCTCCCTCGACGATTACCTACCTTGCCGTGATGAGGGAGCTCAGTAAGGAAGATACTCCAGGAAGCGGGAGGTGACGCCTGAAGCCAAGTGGTAATCAAACCCCCAGGCCTACCGTGACTACCATGCCGAGGGCTGAATGGTCACAGGGGTTAAGATAAACGGTGAACTCTGAGTACCAGGCGACCGGCAGGTTCAACTAGCCCTGTCTCGGCAAAAAGAGGCTCTGTCGAAATCGAGCTACTTTTCCCCATAAAACTGAGTCAAGAATGCCAAGGTAGTCAATTATGAAAAAAACAACCTATTAAACCTCGATCGTGACAATCCAACCCCGAGTGAAGGGGCAACCCTAAGCTCATCGATGGAGAACCTGAGTCTAGACTCAAATTCTCCACTTACTCAGGTGGGAACCAATCTAAATGGGACCCAGTCCTTAACGGACGAGCCGAAGTAGGCCCCTTCTGTCAGCACTCCTGACCCCAGGCCCCAATCGGCGCCACCTGCTGAGGCTAAAGTCTATCTCATGGCTAAGTACCTGTCCACGGACAGCAAACAACCTTCGAGCAAACCGCCTCCGGGCAAATCGCCTTCGAGCAAAGCAAAACCCAAGGGCTGTGCCAAGGTTTGAGGAGAAAGGATCGTTCGGGGCACCTGCGGCTAAGGGGAAACCGAAGCGGCGGCGGTCCTCGGACGACCCTAATTCTTCCACACAAAAGGCAGTAAAGAGGGCTCGGCCGGCAACGGTTAGACTTTCATTTGCAGCCAAGACTATCGAAGCCGATCGATGGGTCCTAAATGACGACTCAAATCCATCCGGTTAGCTTAGGAGGAAATTCCTCCTACCTGTAAGGACTGCAAGGCATTAAGCTTTGCTTTGAGTCGGTAGGTGTATACCGTAAAATGTTACCGCTAGAAATTTTACCACCCACACAACGATATGTAGCAGAGTGCGCGACTAATTTTGAAAAGGGTCTCTGAGCTACTATCGCTAAAAAATTGCATCCTCTGGCTTCCAGAAGAATGGCGGAATGGTGCCGAGGTTCTAGAACAACTTGGTGTGCAGAATAACTTCAACAGTTCCACCTGGGAACTCGGCGTTCTGCTAGGGACCGTCACATTACAAACGTCGGCTCCTAAAACCTCGGCATCTTCATCTGAAACGTTGATGAGGTGTCACATTTCCCAAAAAAATTTGCAGCATTGTAAAGCGGCAACTGCACTTATCAGTCGTCCGATCATTAGCTGCAATACATTTATATACCCCATACAAGAACCGTGGGTTGTTGGTGGGATAGTCAGGGGCCTAAACTTTCAACATGCTGATCTGTTATACGCCAATGGAAATGGTCGACCCCGCTCTATAATGGTAGTCTCAAAAAATTTCCAGGCTAGTTTGGTTAACGACATATGTGATGGCGACACCACATGGGCTAAACTAACCATAAAAAGACAACAGGGAGATAAAGAGATACTATGGTGCTCTGCATATTTCCCCTATGACGCAGAAGACGTTCCCAGTGGAACATTGATCAGACCTATCCAATATGCTAAAAGTAGAGGCACGGGGGGTAATAGCAGGATGTGATGTCAACGCTCACCACATATGCTAGGAAAGTTCCAGCATCAATGCAAGAGGGTCGAGACCACTGGAGTATCTAGTAGAAACTGATTTGCAGATCCTTGATTTGGGTATTGAATCCACTTTCTCCAACGTGGTCAGGCGAAAGGTCATCGACATCACGGTGACATCCTGTGACATCGCGGCTCTGGTCGTAGAGTATCAAACGGTATCACACTCTCGGATCACAGCCGCATTGATTTCGTAATGTGTATTGATCCACCTCCATTTCGGAATGCGCGGAAGACAGATTGGGTGACGTATAAAATAGAATCGAGCGCCCAAGTCACGATCCCTGGGAAGCGCATCAAATCTATTGCTGGAATTGAGAAGACAACCCAGATCATCACAACTAGTATGAGAGAAGCTTTCAAAGAAAGCTGTCCACTCAAGAGGCTAAAGAAAGGTAATACATCATGGTGGAACTGGGATTTGGCAAAACAGAGGAGAACGACAAGGATGCTCCTCAATCGTGCTCTGAAGCATGATTCACATCATCTTGGAGATGGTTTTACTAAGAGACTAACTCTCTTGAGGCAACCTCAAAGGTGAAGCGGATTCTGGTTGAAGAACGTAGCCAGAAACTGGGTTATTTACATTTACAAAACGGGAGGTACACAGAAAGCGATGAGGAAACGGCAAACCATTTGCTTGAAGTGCACTTCCCCGGTAGCATCCATCCATCTAATCTCGGAGCGAACAGATGCATACTGCCCTCAACCGAAAGACTGGAATCTGGCATGCAAAGTAGCATCACTGGAGCGAGTTAAATGGGCATTTAACTCGTTTCATAGATACAAGTCTGCAGGTCTGGATGGCATCACTCCTGCGCTAGTAATAGAGGGAATGGATGCCTTGGGTCTACATATTCGGAATATATATCGCGCATGCCTAGCACACGCTTATATTCCAATTAACTGGCGTGATGTGAAGGAGTTATTCATTCCCAAACTAGGGAAACCCACCTACACAGACGCAAAAAGCCTCCGACCAATCAATCTAACGTTTTTTCTACTAAAAGGAATAGGAAGGCTAGTAGATCGGATCATAAGGGATACACACATTCCTAAGTGGCCACTTCACGCCACTAGGCAACACGTCTACCAGAAAGGCAAATCCACGGAGAGAGCACTCCATGAACTTACGGCAAAAACTGAAACGGCGATGTCCGAAAAAGAATACGCCTTAACCGCATTCATGGACATCGAAGGTTCCTTCAATTATGCCTCATTCGCGGCAATTTGTGATGCGGCAAGACAGCATGGAATCGAACAGCTGCTAATCAATTCGATCTTGCACTTGCTAGAGTGGAGAAAAATCCACATATCGGTCGGCCAGAAGTCTATTGAAGCAGGATGTCTTAGAGGCTGCCCACAGGGAGAGGTTCTCTCTCCGCTGTTATGGCTCTTGGTAATGGATACCCTGCTGTGGCTCCTGGAGGACAAAAAAGTCTTCGCGCATGCATTTGCGGACGACCTAGCCGTAATAATTACTGACAAGTTTGCAGACACAGTATGTGACCGCTTGAATGCAACTCTGCATGTAATCCACAGCTGGTGCCTCCGCAATGGACTCACGGTGAACGCTAGGAAGACTGGACTAGTTATGTTCACTAGGAACGTCAGGTGGAGCAGCTATACGCTACCCACTTTGGCAGGGGTGGAAATCCAGCTGGCACAAACAGTCAAGTATTTAGGAGTACATTTCGACTCCAAGTTAACGTGGAAGCACCATATCCAGGAACAATATCAGAAATCCTGCAGATTGCTCTGGAGCTCTAGGAATACGATAAGTAAGACCTGGGGACTTTCACCAAAACGGATACACTGAATGTATAAATCCATAATTAAACCGATTTTGATGTATGCAAGCATCGTCTGGCGATCAAGACTGAACTTTGCTAATAGGAGGAAGCTGCTAACGCAGATTCAGAGGCTTAGTTGTCTAAGTGTTACTAGAGCAATGAGTGCTACGCTGACTGCGGTACTTGAAGCTATCCTAATTTACCCTCCATTCACTTGGAGGTGAAACGGAAAGCAGCTAATGACGCATATAGTCTCGATACCATTGGGGCGTGGAAAGGCGACTAATCACACGGTCATGCGTCTATCTGAAACTTCCTTGAAAAACATCCGGTAGCCCTGATGCCGACCGATCATATGGTTTCCAGATTCGTCTTTGAAAAGACATACACTGTCGTAATCACCAAAAGAGAAAAATGGTCGATAAATGGCCATGGATCTTTTCAGATTACAGACTTAATAATCTTCACCGACGGGTCAGCCATGGAGGGTGGATCGGGGGCAGGGGTGTTCTCGGGGAATCCAATTATGGAACTGGCCCGGCCCCTCGGAAAAATGACGACCATATTCCAGGCGGAGATGTATGCCATTTCATTGGCAGCAGGAGAATGTCTGGAGAAGGCGCACCATTCGAACCTGTTCCGACAGTCGGGCGGTATTATCAGTACTAAACAGTAACGACATATCAAGCCAGTTGGTGTGGAGTTATCATCAGGTGCTGTTGCAACTTGGCCGACTGGACGAAACATTACTGATGTGGGTGCCGGGGCACTCTAACATCGTTGGTAAGAAGGCTGACAGACTCGCTCGTCGAGGATCTGGATCCACAGTGGCGGGGCCAGAACCAGCATTTGGAATCCGACCATCTGCTGTCAAGTCTACTCTGAAGGGTGAAATTGCAGGGATTCAAGCAGCCGAGTGGAGAAATTTGGACTCTTGCCGGCAGGCGAAAATCCTTGTGAAAGAGTTTAGATTCACTAGAGCGGCATTTTTGTTGTCCCTTAAGAAGTGGGACATGAAAACCCTAGCAGAGCTTTTAAGGCGACACTGTTCCTTAAACTACCATATGGAAAAGATTGGGGTGATGGTTTCGGCTATGTGCAACCAATGTGAGTAGGAGGAGGAAAGGGTCCTGCAATTTTTATGCAGCTGCTCAGATCTCAGACGAAGACACCTTGGCAAGGTTTTCTTCGATGAAGAATCTGCACACTCTCTGATTTTGGACAATGTTCTCAGATTCGCTAAAGGTGCGAACGCCGAAGGCAGGAAGCCATTGAATAGGCAACTGACGGGGATAGTACAATGGGCCTAACAATGGCTTGAGTGCTCGGAGCTGCGGCAGTGCTTTCTATGGTCTCCACCTCTATACACAAAAAAACAGACAAACCGACAGACTGCAAACCGATTTTAATAAGGTTTTGTTTTACAAAAAAAAACTTTAAAACGAGTCTGAGACGAGAAAATCCCATCCACCCTTGGAAATAGCTGGCACAGTATCCTTTTATATAAGATCTGTACTGCTTTTAGTATATTTTTCGACTTGTCTTTTCGGCTCTTCTTTCCACACTTCAGTAGATAATGCCCACTTGATGGTATGGCTATGCAATTTATAGCCAACAACCCAATAGGGATAATCCTTTGAGGTTGTGGAGGATTATTTTTTATAGATTTCCAACCACGTAATATCGTGGGCATTTTATTCGATTGACGCAGGAAAGTACTGGAGTCAAGAGATTTCAATCCAGTGCATACGGTTGTCATTACAAAGGATGTTATTTAAGTATTAAGTATTCGAAAAAAAATAATCATACGCCTACAATTCGGACCCGAGGGAGGATTTCATTTAGTCATTTTATAAATATAACTTTTGTATTAAAATGAAGGAAAATTACACTGCGAAATTATGATTTTCCTTTCCAGTGAACCCTCCTCCGATGTTTGGTAGATAATACATGGATTTCACAAACAGATTTTATGTTCTAAATTTAAAATGCCAGGAATAGATGTGGGATATGATTCGGTTTTCTGAGGTAAAGCCACTTATGATGAAGCTTTTTTTTCATTGAGAATCTCATCTAAATTTAGGGATTTTTCGAGTTCTGGAGAACTTGTTGAGAAGCAGTCACCAAGGAAATTTTTCAATTGGATTTTAGCAAAGGTTTTTGCGTACGCAGGGAATTTACTAGATTTCTGTTATCTCTTGGTTTGCATCCATTAGAAGATGTTATTGGGGGTCTTATATTAATCAAAATTATTCAGACCAAGTGAAATAGACATTGCCTCCTTGTTGGGGTAGTTTTATTTTCTATTTTTGTTTCCCGGCTGTTTTTATTTAAATGACAGGAACATGCATCAACTGAGTACGAGGAAGAGAAACGCTTGAATAATGAAAACCAAAAAAATAATAGTAAAAATTGGGAATTGAAAAGGGGTTGTGAAAGTGGTGGGTTGATAAACCTTTTTGAATATATTTCAAGCTAGAAAGATACATTTTGCAGCAAACGTACAGCTCTCTGTTAGTCCTAATTTTGCGCGTATCTGGTTGCGACCCCCTACCCCTAAGTAAAGCCCCAGCGTTACATCGCGTTGTATTCTTATCGTTGGCATTGTTTCATGCAACACCTGATATTAAGCTGTAAGTAGGCGTTTTCTGTGGGAAGGTGGGTTTTGCAATTTGTTTGTTATTTCTCGCAAATATATTCGTTTGATATCGGCTTGCAGTTCCATTTGATAAAGGCATTTAATTAGTTGATAATCGAAATTAGATTGGTTGCCTCGTTTCACCGCTCCCACTAGACCCAATTTCATGCATTTAGCAGCACTCGTTTGAATAAATTTCCCCATGAATGGCAACCAATCTAGTATGTGTCTACATGTGCTGTGCAAGTATGAATAATTCCACTGGCTGTGATTCTTTTTGCTATCTTAGTTATTATGAAATTGGCAAAGATACGCGACCAGCATGGTAACTAATATTGCAGTCGTGACCATATAATAGATATATTTGGCGATATCTATTTCATGTGTGTAATGTTGAACAGTCTTCACTGTCACTGCTATCAATCCTCGGATGGCAACATATGTGTCTGGGCCTTAATTTCTAGATAAAATTATTAATAAATTAGAACATTGCAAGCAAGCTTGAATTTCAAGTACGTGTGCTGAGTAACAGATGAACGATTGAAGTGAGTCATGCCGCGCATTTGAGAGAAAGATTTACGCCTAAGCTCTGTGCCTAGTTCTCTGTAATGGCGCCATTTTGAACCCTTCCATTTGGCAGAATAATTAAAATGAGTAAAAAAATTATGTAACGCATTCGTAGCTTGTAATTTCAAGAGAATTAGACTAAAATAGATGTAGATTTTTTATATTATTTCTGAAATGGTAGTGAAATGGACCTGACATTTTCCTAGCCCCCAACCTCAGACTAAATTGTTCCCTCCTGTACAAAATCTATCCCTTCCAATTGTTAATGTTAGTCGCAACTACATACAACTGAACATAGAACAACAAATAGTGAATGTTGAAATAGGAAAAATGAAAATTGTTAATAACAAATACTACAAATAACCAAAAATGTAAATATACATAAATTTGGAAAATGCTGTATATATCGAACGCGAGAACGGTTGCTTATTAGCTTGTTTTTGCCATTTCATATGTGTGAGAAATGTATGTAAATTTGCTTGCATTTCGTTGTTTAATTAATTTCAAAGTAATGCTATTATTTATAAGAAAAATAAACGCTTCCAATGAGTGAAATTTTCATTTGTTAATTTTTTCAAAATTTGATTTTCTTTTCCGAGAAAAAAATTATAGAGAAGAGATAAATGAGAATTTCTTTTTTAATGTATAAATATGTAGTAGATATATATGTATGCATATATAAGGAAGCTAGAAAGAGAGAGAGATAGAAGGGGTGAGTATTACTTGCATGCAAACAAACGTACAATGGCCGGCCTATGTAGCATCCAGATACCCACTTTGGCCATCTGTGCCTGAATGCCCTTCGCCTGGAGCCCCTTCACAGCTCCTTCGGCACATTGCGGTGACTCGAAATCTACAAAACCATAACCTGAAATTGTAAAATGTAAAAGAAGAAAAATATTTTTGTCTTTTTCATTCAATCACGACTTCTTCCATTTCGAACAATCTACGTTTTATATTTCTTAAAGTTATTTTTTTTTCTTAACTCAATTATTTATGGGGTGGAAGATTCAACTCCAGGTGTGATTGCCACTTCAAACTTAATCCAGTTTATATGAAACTTTGCTACAAACTGGATTTTTCAACAACTTTCTTTATACCAACTAAATTTAAAGGACAAATAAAAGTGACTTTACCACAGCCAGGATACATATGAATTTCTCCACAAGATCTTTCACCCCCAAAAATAATCGATTGTGTCATGTGAAAATTCTACGTTAATGTATAGTGCAAAAAGGACTAGATTTTAACTAAATCTTTGAAAAATAATACTTTAGAATTGTATACAAATAAATCCACGAAATCAATACGTAATAATTGAAATACTGGAACGTTTTAATATGAAAATAAATCGTAAACTGTTTTATAAACTTAACCATAAGAAAATAAAAATAAAAGTGACGTAAAAAATACCTTTACATTTGTTTGTTGTTTTATCTAAAATAGCCTTTGTTGAGATTATATTTCCATACCTGAAATTATAAGAAAAAACGCACGTTTAAATTGACGGCTAAATTTATAGTCAGAAAGTTTATTACTATTTTTTAATTACTGCCATTTCATTGTCCAAATTAAATCTAATTATGGAACATAAAGAGGTATCCATCTGAGATTAGGCCGATTCAAAATATATTTGACGAAATAAGGTGGAATCAAATACAGATTACTTAAGTTATCACTGGATATACCATATCTAGCTGATTTAACATACGTCACTGGTGTGCCGAAGTACACATATTTAGGAGAATAGTAACGACATTATCTAGCGAAATCAACTTTTATCTTTCATTAAGAAGGAGGCTCAAACTGTTTTTGCAAGCAGAGCCATGGAAAGTAGCCGACAACGCTTTGTTTCGCCATGAGACGCCAAATGCTAGCCTTTAAGATGTACTACCAGCTACAGTCATTCAGGCCTGAAATGAGACGGTGGGCCCTGAACTATACACTTTAGCACCTGCAGCATCTTTTACTTCTTCAGCCTCCTTTATTTTAAACAACGCCAAAACACATACTCCCTTCGCATGTGAAAATGATATCTCACTCAAAGCTATACTTAGGTGAAAGAGTCCGCTCAAAACGTCAAAGAAGGATAAAACACTAAGATATAATTCGTATTTGGCAAAACAAAGGAGAACGGCAATGATGCTCCTCAACTGATCTCTTAAGTCTGATTCAGCAGCCACTGGCTGGCATCGGTACAAACAGGTTCTAAAGAAGAGAATAAGCTCGTCTACACAATCATAATGGAATCGCCTTTGCGAAGAGACAAACTCTCTCGGAACAACCTCAAAAGCTGAAGCGTACCTTTGTCAAAGAACGTAGCCAACAGATGGGTTATCTACATTTACAGAGCGGGAGGTACATAGAAAGCGATTAAGAAACAGCGAATCATTTGCTTGAAGTGCACAAAGTGCATAGAGTCCTTATTTGGAGCAGTGATGATCAAAGAGTAGTATAAGTCCCAGGGCGAAACGTGGGTTGGTACCCACGATGGAGCACAAAACTTGCGAAACGTCTGCTGAAGCAACACCAACAGCTGTACTACCAAACCCCATCTCCACTTCCACGCGGTGATCGCTGGGAAAGACGGAGAAGGATGAAGACGAGTCTTCCGCGACTAGAAATGGAACAAAATGTACCAACTTGTCCTCCAGGTTGGAGGTTAGGTAGGGATGACAACCCTTCACGGAAAACCAATGTTACGAAGCCACGGAAGGAGCCTCGGACAGGATGGATCTTACAACGACGAACCCGGCAACGGCAACGGAATAACGATTTACGCATTTTCTCATGCAACGTGCGCTCCCAATACAGACCGAATGCCGCTCACCAGTTAGCCAATACCCTATCCCAATATAAAAATGATGTAAGAGGATTGCAAGAGATGCGATGGACAGGGACCGGTTTCCTGGAGAAGAGCCACTACATCATATATTATAGCGGCCATCCAGTAAACCATGTGCTCGGAGTAGGTTTCTTAGTAAGCCAAAAAATTAAACCTGCTGTTATCGGCTTTGAAAATATAAGTGAAAGGCTATGCATTCTGCGTCTGCGAGGCAAGTATAGAAATATAAGCCTCATAAACGTTCACGCCCCTACAGAGGAGACTGCAGAGTCGGAGAAGGAAACCTTCTACGAAGCAGTTGAGCGGATCCTCGAAGCCTGCCCCAAGTATGATATCAAAATCATACTTAGAGATTTCAACAGTCAAGTAGGGAAGGAGCCCGTATTCAGGCGATACGTCGGTTCCCATAGCTTACATAGGGATACCAATGATAACGGACTACGGATTATTCAGTTAGAAGTATCGCACGAAATGGTTGTTGGAAGTATCTGGTTTGCGCGGAAAGCGGTCCACAAACATACGTGGGCCTCTCCAGATGAGGCCACTTTCAACCAAATTGACCACGTGTTGATCGAACGTCGCCACTTCTTAGCCTTGATCAATGTCAGAACATATAGGGGAGCCAATATAGACTCGGACCACTATCTCGTTGGCATGGTGCTCCGGGCTCGAACTACGACACCACCCACAATCCTCTCTGACAATCAGGTGAGAGTGAATACTGAAGCCATTCACAACACAGCCCCCCGTGACACCTATAAGAGGGATATGGATGCCGCAATAACCGCAGTCAACAGAGATCCTGGAGATGAAGCTTCAACAAATGATCTTCACAACCACCTGAAGAACGTTATCATTGATACGGCCACAAAAATACTTGGCCCCAGCCGCAAAAAGAGTCGGAAC
Organism: Hermetia illucens; assembly: GCF_905115235.1. Lineage (NCBI taxonomy): Eukaryota > Metazoa > Arthropoda > Insecta > Diptera > Stratiomyidae > Hermetia > Hermetia illucens. The sequence goes on from NC_051850.1 coordinate 160,807,722, forward strand.
GGCTGTTTCGACGATGAATGTAAGCAAGAAACAGAGCGGAAGAATGGCGCATATCGAGTAATGCTGCATTCTCAAAGAACGCGAGCACGCGCAGAGACTTATCACGAACTCCGTCCAGCGGAAAAGCGACTTTGCAGACGAAAAAAAGAAGCCTGGGAGAATCAACACCAGGCGCGCAAGTTTTACCAACAAGTCAGCAGGATGAAGCCTTATACAACTCGATGCTCATCCTGCCGAGACAAAGAGGGGAATTTGATTTCCGACAGAATGGCCATATTGGAGTGATGGGTGGAGCACTTTGATGAACTACTGAACAGCTAGAAGATCGGCGAGTTGGAGGTCCCGCCAACTGAAGACGACGGACAAATACTGCCACCACCAAGTACAGGAGAAACAGTCCGTGCAATTCATCGGCTAAAAAATCATAAGTCGCCAGGAGCCGATGGAATTACAGCCGAATTGGTTAAATATGGAGGCGACCAGTTACACCAAGTAGTTCATCAACTTGTGCTCAAGGTATGGGACAGCGAATCAATGTCTGACGATTGGCAACAAGGCATTATCTGCCTCATACATAAAAAGGGAGATATCAGTGTAGCAATTATAGAGGTATCACGTTGCTGAGTACCATATATAAGATATTCTCCGCTATCTTGATAGGCCGGATAGTCCCATACGCCCAGAACATCATTGGCCCATATCAAAGAGGCTTCACTCCAGGCAAATCAGCAACAGGTAAGATTTTCTCTGTGCGGCAAGCGATGGAATATGGACACCAGTTGCACCATTTATCCGTCGACTTTAAACCCGCCTATGATAGCATGGCCAGGGTAAAACTGTACACGGCCATGAGAGAATTCGGTATCCGGTATCCCGAATTGATAAGACTGATTAGGATGTCGCTGACCAATGTGCGAGACCAGATAAAAGCAGCAGGATCACTTTCAAGACCATTCGACATCAACAACGGTATAAAACAAGGGGGGGCTCTATCATACGTCCTCTTTAACCTGGCCCTCAAGAAAGTGATCCGCGATGATGAGGTAAATGCAAGAGGTACGATCCTCTTTAAGTCCACCCAACTACTGGCTAATGCTGATGATATCGACATGATGTGAAGAACGACCCGAGACGTACAAGCTGCCTTCATCCCGATCGAACAGGCGGCGCGAGATCTTGGGCTGCACATCAATGAAGGCAAGACATATATGGTGGCAACGTCAGCACCGAAAACCAACCAATCAACAGCATCAAACCGCACTAGTTAAATGGGAAGAATAAAGATAGGAGACTAGAACTTTGAGACCGTCGATAATTGCTCCTATCTAGGGTCGAAAATCACAACCGATAACAGCTACGATGACAAAATTCGCGCACGATTGTTATCAACCAACAGAGCCTATTTCAGCTTACAAAAACTGTTTTGCTCGAAACGTCCATACGGTCAAAGCTCTTACTGTAGAAGACAATGATCTTGCCAGTCCTTATGTATTCCTCGGAGACCTGGGTTCTTAGCAAAAACAAATTGCGAAGAATTTTTGGCGCCTTATATGAGGATGGGCGAATTTTATACCACGACCGTCTGATTGTGGATAAAATACGGCTATTGTTGTGTTGTAGGTTGCGGTGGGCGCGTCACCTAATCCATATGAATGAGGATGATCCAGCCTGGAAAGTCTATAAGGGCAATATTTATGGTAGAAAAAGAAGACGAGGCAGACCCTGCCTGAGATGGAGCAATGGCGTAGTTCAAGACGCCAGAGAGCTTTTAGCGATATCGAATTGGTGGACCTCGACGCAACACCGGTGTGTCTGGAATTCCTTATTACGGCAGGCCTAAACTGGATACCGGTTGTTGTGACGTCGATGATGATGATGAGGTTATCAGTAAGCACATCAGTTTTTTTGAACTGGGAATATATACCATAACCAAAACACCAAGGTGGTCAGCATAGCGTTCAACTCGAACGTAGTAAATTCAAACTTGTGTAAAAATGGTTTGACAAACTAAACACGCTCCACCTCTGTAAAAAAGTCGGCATGTTATGGATTCTGGGCCATAATGGTATAGAACGCAATGGAAGGCCGCCCCACAGACCAGAATCCTTCTGTTGGGTTTGTAAGGATTTCACTATTATGATACTCCAGAAGAAGGAATAATATTTGAGGTACTATATTAGGCGAGCTTACCAGGATACCCAGTGCGCTACTTTTAAAATCATCAAAGACCACCATTTCATGACCACTCTTGCCTACTTGGCGCCTATACACGCGCCCTTTAAATGAATTTAAAATTTTACTTGAAAGTGTGATCGCTGCTGCATACTTGGATCTTAACACTTCCGAGAAGCTGTTAGACATGTTCGAGGAAAAAAAATCCACCGAAATTTCGTCCCAGTATTCGTCCAATCAGAGCTGCTTGTTTTTGTATCTAGGCTCCGTGAACACCTTCGTCTTCAACCTGGACCAGACATTTTTTATGGAATTCAAACCGGGAGATTTGCCAGTTTTATTCATGACAGGATATTTGCATGCTACTCCCGACCACGAGCGGTTCTGTGAAACGTACCAATAGCCGACGACTTTTCTTATTAATCTGCATATTTCCTCCTTTTGAGAAAAACAACTTCACAGTGTATTTGTGAACTTCCAATATTTTAGAGATATATTTGTTGCTGTAGCCAGGTTAGCAAATCCTTTTGATTTGTAGTCGTCTTTGGATTCGGGTATTCATCATTGCTGTCGTCCAGAAATTTCACTTCAACACCTTCAAGATATATCAGCTTTGTCTTTCAAGTACATTTTTGATGTGAGTGGCTGGAAACTTTTGCGCCTCCCTACATAAAACTTTTATCTGATGTTTTTGGGAAAGGCGACTTATGAAAACCGACAACAAATAAATAATGGGATCGCACTATCCAGTTAATCTTAAATGAAACTGAAGATTTTATAAAGAATCTCATAATCAAACAAAACTATTTGCTTTGGATTTTCATGCAGAATTTGTAAATCTTCCAGAAGATAATATTTGGCGCTGAGTTTTGTAATTGTAGCTTCAATAGTTGCCAAGCAATCGCGCAAGGAAGTATTATAGATATAGACAGAGATTGACGCGATTTGGGCAGTGTTCTGTATTCAACTATGCAAGTTAGTTGTTTCAGCTATGAATACTTTGTGCTTTTTACGTGGAAATGTATGATATTTTTTAATGTCCTCGACTGTTCATTGTTGTGTTACTAGCTGCACCAAACTTTCTAAAATCGTGGCATATGTTATGATTTATGTAGCTCCAAACTTGCGTTGCTCTTAGAACGAAATTAAGGAGTATGGCCAAAGTAGAATTTTCTAAAAATCAATACTCATAAGAATAAGATACAATTCAACTCAAAACAAAATAAACCTATCGACACTGATCATAAAATTTAAGCCGATTTAAACTTGATTTTCAATCGATGGGGAAAGAACTATGATTACCAAAGAATCTGTCTTATTTTACTGTACGTGGGCTTTGATTCTTTGCTCCCATAGATCACACTACTGAATGTGAAGACATCCGAACTGAACGCTGAACGTCAATTGTCAAATTAAAGGGGCAAATAAAACCAACGATCAGAATTCCCTATAAGTTTTCTATATGCTGCAACTAAAAGATGACAGATGCAGATAAGGATTTTGAAATGACATAATCTGAAATAAACTTATTCCGTTAGGGAAGAAGAAATATCTATGCTATATCTCAAATTTGAAATTAGGATATAAATAAAAAAAATAAATTTAAATACTTACTGTGCACACATATTAACTAAATCCTTATCGGTTGTGCCTTGCTGTAAACCTCTAATATATAAATTTGTTTTCGACAATTGCTCTTGGGCTTGTGGTGTACCGTTAGGACCCATTGTTGTATTCGTATTGGTATTACTCAGACTAGTACTTAATGTTCCGCTCTGGGAACCAGTATTTGATGAGCTACTTGAATTTGTATTACTAGGTGATGCTGCTGTTGGGACTCTTTGTCCGTACTGAAAAAAAAATAAAAAGAAGAAAATAGATACGTTAAAATCTAATTTTTATCTATAATTTGAATTTTATTTTTAGCATTAAAAATACGATAAATATGATATTTTCATTGATATTCAATTGCGAGTAGGATAAGTAGATAAGCTATTTTTTGACTCAGATAAATGTGTCAAAATGTTTTATATTCCCCGATTATCTTAGTTAATTGATTTTGGGTTTGGCTAAGATATCTTGTTTGCTTCTATTTTCCTTTGTACGTGAAATGCAAATATATGGCTGAAGTTATAAGATAACAAATTACGCACTTATCTAACTTAAATATGTGTTTGCGGGTATGGATAAATCCACAGAGCTACGTTGAATCATAATAGTAATATATTTGGCAATTTAGGCTGGATTTAAAGCGCCAGACTTAAGTTGGAGGTATTTGGAATAAAAACGGATTATATAAGAGTACAATTAGTTAATTATGCTATAAAAAAAATATAATTCAGACACATGTGGGAAAAAATATTTCTTGCGCAACTTTAATTATGGAATTAGTCCTGAGCCGTGCATAAATTTTACAAATATATACATATGAATTCCTGTTTATTGAGCATTGAGAATCCGCAAATTATTTTTACGATTATTAACAGCTATTTTAACTAATGCAACCGAAGGTATTATAATGTTCATCATATTAGCGAATGATACAGTATTTTTTGAATCCATTTAATTTCCTTTTCATAACTTTTATTAAGCGCCATGTTTTCTTTCCAAGGGTATATAGTCAATATTGGCTTTTCCAACATCAAGAGCTGATTGTTTGCCAATTTAAATTCATAACAGAAAAAAAATGTAAAAGTGCACACTGTAGCGTAATGAGACGACTAGAGGGTAATGACTTCAAGGATAATGATTTCAATCAATCGGCTGCGACTAGGGTCAAAGCAGCAAGTTGAAGGTTCCATTTATGTAGAAGGATATTTAATTTCCGTCTTAGTCTGTTTCGGAAGATAGCTATTGATTTCTTCAGGGCGGTTTTTTGAAATATGTCATTTTCGTTAAGAAATCTGTATTACCGGAGCAATTTGTTCATTTTTTTGGTACACTTTTTATCGAGAAAGACAAAAGAAGCGATTTAATGTTTGCCAAACTACTACACAAATTTTGAAAAATTAGTAGCGTAAAATTAATTGAAATAGATTTTTTGGAATCTTGATTACTTTAGATGTAACCATTGCTCATGACAATGGTGTATTCGCTATACAACTGGTTCAACCCAGAGGATCCGTAGTCATTTGAACACCAAGCGGCTGATTGGAATCACTGAAGAGGGAAACAACTAAGCTCTGAAATATAAGTCACACCTGAATAAATAGCTTTTGAAATAAATTTTTCCAGCTTTCGTTTTGACGAAATCACTTTATATATCAAAAATGATTATTTTTATAATCACAGCTCGATAACACTCAGAATTAACAATAATCATTACACATATCAGGCTGGGGCTTTCTAATGAAGAAACACTTTCTTCGAATAGGAATTTCCCGATTTCGTAGAATACACAATAACAATTCCTTTTAACGGAAATATTCTTGATTATGGACTTTACAGAACCCAAGCATAAACCTTAATCAGTTTTCCAATGAATAATTATTAATTTTAGATAAACGAAGGCCATACCTCGGTAAGGAGCGTAGTTAGTCGTATACATTAACAGCCCTCAGCCGTATGATGCCAAGCTAAACTGTTAAGATATTGCCAGGCTGATATCATCGGGATGCATAGTTGCGACGTAATCGACTCTTAATAATTGCTATTAAGTGGACTTTCAATACGATTTTACGTTTAAAACATGGATTTACGTTTAAAACATTAGATTCCACAATATAGAATTCATTTTAGGAATTGTCCTTTAGTAAAGTTGTTCTTAAAGAAGAGAGGTCATGTGAATTTGTGGTGTTCCACTCCAAGAGCGAGACAGTCAAAATCACACAAAAAGCCTGGTCAGGAAACAATATTCAAGGATGTTCCTAACGAGTAAGTTAAAGAGTGTGAAGGACATGGTCATCACCAATTACCTAGGTTGGATTATAAAGAAAGACAATCGAAACACAGACTAACAGAAATAGGTGTAAATGACGTCCACTTTCTGCCCAGAATTAGGACCTTTAGCAAATAAAGTGATAATCTCAGGTAAGTTGGAGGCATTGGACTGATATGTAACGACGGCATATTGTTTTTTGGTTTGCTTCAAATGCTGAGAAATTTTTGTTGAGCTTTTTAACATTTCGTAAAATAGTGTACCCTAAGTTCGAGGATTGTGATTGTGAGTATTCGGAGTGTTGAACAAAAAATTACCGCAAACACATAAGTAGGAATACCGGAAGCTGGACGCTTCGGGAATAAAAGTTTTGTGTTCATCTTGTGCGACAAACTTCCTATGCACATTTTTCCATTCGTACATAGCTATCAATCCAAAATATTTCTTCGCATATTCAACTCCGCCGTTTATATGAGTTCACTTTATATTATGATGACGTCATATACGCCCTAGATTGCGATAAATTTACGTGAAATACAAAATTTAACCTTGTATAACTTTATTAATAATGGTTCGATTTCCGGCAAACCTTTCAAAATTATATATTGCACTATTACTTGTAATGGTGCCGATTTTGCACTTCTAGGGGAGTTTTCGGATAAATTTATAAAATATGGTAACAGACAGACAAAAATTGAATCGATCTAATAAGGTTTTGTTTCATACAAAATCTTTAAAAAAAATGATCTTGCATTTTTCAAGACGAGTTGCTTGTGGATCCGAATAGATAATCGAAAGGAGAGGAAAAACCTAGGAAAATTGATAATGTTACGAATTTCCCCATATCGTAAAAACAATCGCCAAAGTAAACCTAGATTAGAATGTCAATAAAATACATCAAGTTCTGATATAGAAAAATAATGAAGGAGTTAAGTTTTAGTTTTTCAACAGAAACTTTCCTTGAATTTACGAGGCCTAGCGCACAACTATTGGCGTCAGAAGTGGGACTCTGGAAAGTGAAAAGTGCAAAACTGGTGAAGAATGTGAAGACAAAGAATATTAAAATGTGAAACGCAGAAAATGACAGGTTATGTGAAAGACATAAAAGTAGGAGAACTGAAGGTGGAACTGAGGAAAAGGGCGATATCAACTAGTGGATGTAAGGCTGAGCCTGTTAGCCGTTTAGTAGACGCATGAAAGCGGCAGGCTATGATCCGTACGTTTTTTAAAGTAATCCCGAGGAGAACAAAGAAGCTGCGGGAATGACAAATATGTTGTTGAAAATGCTGGAAAACATTAATAGTGGTCAGACAAGTGGCCTAAGTGGGTAAATGAGCTGAGAACTTTCAAGTGAAATCAACTTGAAGATAGAAACAGTTCACCTGAACATCAATCAACAAGCCAAGGAATGAGAAAATTGAAAAACAAAACCAAGAAATCAAACTTTTAAAAAGGGACTTGGCTAATTTTAAGACAACCGGCATCATCAACCGAAAAATGATAAGTCAGAAAAACCTAAAAGCTCCAATGTTTGATGGACAGACTTCCTGGTATATCTATAGGAATCAGTTCGCGAATGCTGCGATAGACAATGGATGGATTCAGCAATAAAGAGCTAATGCTGAAATATTGCAGACGACCACGAAGGAACAGCAGAGTGACGTCACTTTACTAATTCAAGGGCTGGACCTTTGGTATGGAGAGGAACACATGAATCCAGAAAAGCGGAGAAGCTCTGCAAGAACTCGCCCAAGACATCGAAAAACTGATCTTGTTCTCGTTTCCAACAATGGAACAGGAAAATAGAAGCCAAGCTCTGCGTGATGCAAAATCGCCGTCAAGAAAACTTTGAAGGCAGCCTTAACATACAGGATCCAATTCAATGCCGCAAAACACACACCAAGGACCCCCTCTAAATTTCAAAAACTAACGGACTGGAAAAGTTCACGGAAATCTGGATGCCCAGTCTCGCAAACCATATTCCCAGAATTTTGGTTACTGTTCTCGTCTAGAGAAGAGGGAAACCGACGACAAGTTGCGGTTGCTGACCATAAACCCAAATGATGGACAGAGTCCTCACGAATGGAAGGAGGCTCAACAAGAAGATCCCTATATCGCTCATAATAGACTGGAACAATAAAGAAGAAAGACCTGAGTGGAAAGATATATTAGGACGAAGAAAAATCTCTTGGAGCCAACAAAATAACTATCGATGTTTCTGGACCACTTCCGGAGTCTGAAAAATACATATTGGTTATGATGGATTAATTCGGAAAATGGCCGGAACCTCACGCCATTCCAAATCAGGAGACTACCACCATTGCCGATCAATTGATTACGAATTGGATTACCGAATTTGGAGTTCCTCGGAAATTACATTCCGATCAAGGAAGAAGCTTTGAATCCGATATCTACATTCGAATTTACGAGGCACTGCGGATTGATGAAACCTGGACCGCCATTGCACCCACCATTGGACGGAATGGTCAAACTGTTCGGCAGGATTTTGAATGTGAATCTATCTAAATTGGTCAGAGAAGGTCAATGAGACTGGCACGAGTACATACCGCTGTTTTGGTCTACAGGACTTCGGTGTATACGACAACTAGAGAAACCTCATCCACAATTCTCTTTGGTCAGAATATCCGGACCACATTCATTGAGAAACACATCACCAATTTGTAGAGATGATAGGCTGAACGTTAAATTTGAAATAACCATTGCATTGTACTCGTTACGAAACATTGAATGAATACTTAAAAGTTGTTGCGCTTGGGAGTCAACAGGAAGGTACAACGAATTAGTTAAAATTAAAAGGATAATGGAAGGACCTGCATAAATTTCATCTCGTGCCGAAGTTTCTCTCTACGGCCCTGCTCATCAATTCGAGAGGATCTGAGTGGATCACTCCAGCTTCAAAATATCAACAACAACGGTTTTAAGGAAAAGAAGTAGGGAGAACGGTAACAAAACACCCGTGGAATGATAGGCGAATTAAGGACATTTCCGCAAGGGAATGAATCTAGGAGTGTAGGTGGGAATTCGAAAATATATAATTTTCATGAAATGATAATATAAGTTAGTCTTAAATACCTCGATGAACTGAAAACGATACACTGTGTATCCGCACCCTACTGAATGGGAATTGCCTCTGTATGCCGGCGGTGGTCGAGTCTGTTACGGGCGGGGGTCGAATCCGATACACAGTATATCGTCTCCGCTATCAAGGTGGTAAAGGGTCAACCCCACTTCTAAAAATCGATTGTTTTTTTTTACAGTTATATATGAGATATAACTATCTGAGAATACGTCCTTGAAATTTTAACTCGAGATATGATCGTTGAAAGAGAAGAATGCGTACCGTAAACGACCAGAGGTTCAAACTTTAAACGATTTTTTCCATAAATGACATGTTAGAGACCGGTGACCAAAATTACATGAAAACTAGTGAACCGCTCTTTCTGAAACTTGGCAGATTTATTCAATATATAAAAATGCAGTACTTAACCTTTCCATTTTTTTGAATACAAAATGGCATATGATGAAAATGCATATTTTTTTCAATTGTTCGAGCAACCACTAGTTTTCACTTCTATTTAACTAAATCTAAATCTATCAACTTTTTCTTGGTTCGGATCACCCAGTTGCTATAATTTTGGTCACCGCTGAACAAAAAAAGTAAAAGTGCTGTTTTTTTTTTCAATAAAAAGCTTACTGAAAGCTGTTCAATGTATCAATTTTAAAATGACATAATGACCATATAGAAAAGTTTTATGCTTTTCTTAAAAAAAAATCATGAAAATGACCTATTTTTTTCGCAACAAGTGAGGTTGACCTCTTAATTATACTCGTTCTCAAGATTCCTTATATTCGGATCACTAACCCCTGCAATACTCTTCTATATCACACACATTTCACATTTTATTTCCTTTTTCATTTCTATATTATTGAAACGAAATTCTTAACAATTTTTTTCTAATTACTAACAACCCACAGAAAAAAACAATAAAAGGTAATATCAATCAACAAATATTCAGATTGCTCATCTGTTTATTTCTCAAATCTGACTCAGAAAATCTATCCAGACATAACACGTTTGTATGCAAATTTGCAAATTTTTTGCATATTCAACCGTAATGAATTGAATATATAATTTATACTCTTATTGTATGTCAAGGTGTTGTGCGATACTTTCAGTAGGAAACAACTGACTTATTTAGCGACCATGTTAACAAAAATATGTTTGTCGAGAACTTAAGGTTGAAATAACTTTTCACCCTTAAGTTCCTCCCGACCCCTGGTTTGTAATACGATGGATCTGCTTCAATTGAACACAAATTTCTTTCAAACCATGACCCCTACTGTTTATCTGAAATATCGTTACGAGTTCCGGCATGCTGCTCATGGATGGATTTCAAGTAATTACTAAACATATCATACTTTTAATTTATCTACTCAATCTCCGCAGTTTTTGTTTATAGAGAATGTTCAACATAAGCAATAAAGAGCAATTTAATCGCAGCACTTTTCTCTGAAGTGGGGATAATGAAGTAAAATTTTCTAGAAAAATTGGTTTCTACAATGGAGCACTTTCTATTTTAAAGTGTTTTAGAAAAACACGTGAGATACAAGATAAATGTGAGATACTGTATCGGATAGATGGGACATGCAGCAAGACTCTCAAAAAATCTCGTGACCAATATGAATAGACTGGAATACGAATGCGAATTTATTTCTTGGAAATCATTGAGATTCCTGCATTTATGTAAATCAACTTTTTAGATACGCGCTTGCATATTTAGTTTGCACTTTTTTGCGACAGAAAATTGTAAAAATGTCTTTATTGTCGTTGGGATCACCTACGAAACCATATCAGACTTTTTCGTGAAAAAGCTCGTTATTGAGTTTATATAACCATTTCAAGCCAATTACCATGTTTTCCAGCTGCACATTTTTTCATGAACTTTGTCAAGGGTAAATTCACTGAGCAATACAATGGAAATGATACATTTTATCGGCCCGGCCGGCTTTGTTTTTTTGATTATTTACGAGTATGTATTTGTTTCTGCTGTTCGTGGAAACAGCTCATGAAAAAGTTAGTCAGCTGATGGAAACTATGAGTGAGTCATCAGGTTGAAATGTGTGGAAAACGATAGGGAAAATAGTGCACGGCTGACAACAACGCGGACGAGACTCGGTTGTATATTATTGTATGGCTGGTTTTGGATCAAACCAAAGAAGAAAAACTTAGTAATTAGATATTGTGCAGTATGCATTCAAGGAAAGCTGATTAACTTCCGTGCGCCGTTGAGGGAAATAGATTTTATATACTACTCAGCAAATATGCTTCTCAGTGATTGGGTTTGACAAGATGGAATCAACTGACGGTTTCATTGCCGAGAAAACCTCTACAAACAGTCTATCATAGAAGGCCATGTTCTCAGACCAGAGGACTGACTTTTTTAGTAACGATGATAACAGGAAATCTTTGGAAAGATTCGATTGCTAGGAGTCTTCAATTAAGGGGGTCGTGCAGTTGTGAACTCGAATTTCGAGCGTATTATTTGGCCTTCTCTTTTCAGTAATTACAGACGACGTTCCCGTGTGCCGCGTAAGATGGTGGAAGAACCGAAAGTGACTATGAATGGTGACCCATATCTCGTGAATGATTATGTTTTGAGTTAAATCCATTATAGGATATATTTCTAGTAACATATAGATTCGAAATATATAAAAAAAAATTGAAACGCCATAAACGGACGACTCCCTTAAATTTCCAGTAAATTCGCCTGGGACTCTTCTTGGTAATTCGGAAAACCATTGCTCCCTTCAGTGTTAGCAAGGACACACTAAAGAAAGTAATAATTGGTTCCCGAAATACAGTTTTTGTGAAATATAAATGAAAATTTAAGCCAAGAAGGCAGTGCCGAATTAAAGTCATCAGCTAAACTTTGAATGGAAGAAGATAGCAACGCGAAGTCTTACCTAATCTTTTCAGTAAGCCTTGACTGAAGCAGATTAAGGATTGAAATACTTCACGTAAAGTTAACTCCAATTGCTAGGGATATTTCAATCAAGTCGGACCGATAAAGGCCAAAACCATGAGTACACTCGTTGCTGACCAAGACCATTTGGCCGAACAATATTTTTCTCACGTCAGACTTGTATGAAAATTTATGGAGGTTGTTTTTTTCTTCAAAACAAAAATAGTTTAAAAAAATTCACCCCACTAGTTGCCTTTCTCTTACTATAAATCGTATTTTGTGTCGATGTGGAGAACAAACCCAAACACAGAAGTATCACTAGACGCAACAAGATGAAGAAGCTGGGAAAAACAGCACCCTAAGCGGGTAGCATATAACATTTGGGCACTTGTAAATAAAAGATGTTCGTGAGGATGTCAGGCCTGTATACGAACCAAAGGGTAAGTCACGTACATATATGACGACTCTGTGCCTTACTAAGGCAAGCCTTAACCCTAAAAACTTTGTTCGAAACCAAATTCATTTTAGCAAGCTTAACGGAAAAACTCTTTTCGACGCTTGGTTATGCCTGATGTCAAAGAACTTAAGGTGCTTGGACAATGAAGGGTAAGTTTGAGTCGCGTTCTTCAAAATTTTAAAGGAATACTGCCAGCTCAGAACAACGATTTTCACGAATTCCACCTGGCATTATATATCGTAGAGATTTAGTGACCATTTCTCCTATTTTGACGGCAACCTCGGTAAAGTTAAAAATCGAGATTGAGTCAGTATTATTATGAACTCTTCAAATGGTAGAAGTGCCACTAATATTCGAGAACCTGAAGAGGCTGCATAACAGGAATCTTCCCGGAATGAAACGAGAAGATCAGAGACCTTTATTTGCATTTTTATTATTTTTAATTGCTGGACACTCATATTTGACAGGATTTATGAAGCTTTCAGTGGAATGCCTACAAAGAATAAGCATTTAAGTAAAATATACTCGGTAATATGACAGTTATATGTGGCATACCATGTATGGCATATTCGACAGAAGTTACAAGTATAGAAATGGTAACAAACAAACAGGAAGAGAATCCTGAATTATAATCGGTCAGGAAGAAATTTTAATGTTGCTTATACATACGGCATTGGATTAGCTGCACTTCTTGCTGCAGATTGACAAACTTATAGATAAATCAGTGTCTCCTGTTCACCTCTATGGGGAAAGTATGGCATCCACACATTCTCTTTGTTGCTATTGATTCTTTTTCCCTTTTTTCAGTGGGTGTTTCAGTTTCATTATCTTCCCACTTAACGCTGTGCAAATGATAAGGTGTCCGGATAGCTCAGTGGTCAGAGCACTAGGCTATCATACGGAAGGTCGCGGTTCAAATCTCACTGGTGGCAGTGGAATTTGTATCGTGATTTGACGTCGGATACCAGTCGACTCAGCTGTGAATGAGTACCTGAGTCAAATCAGGGTAATAATCTCGGGCGAGCGCAATGCTGACCACATTGCCTCCTACAGTGTTCTGTAGTGTACCGTTACGGTCTTGAATGAAGTGCTCTAACACACTTCAAGGCCCTGATCCAATATGGATTGTTGCGCCAACGATTATTATTATTATTATTATAAATGATAAGGTCATAGCAGCAAGACGAACATGAGCATCGATTGGATTTCGAACCCGGAGCAACGAGATCGGAAACTAGCGTTCTAACATACCCCCGTAACTCTGACGCCGTCATAGCACATATTGCTTTTCCCTAAACATTTCCGAAATTTTGACCAAGCATACGACAGTATAGACCGAAACATACTTTAGAAAATAATGATTGCTTTTGGAATTCCAGATAAATTTTCCGACTCATAAAAATGGCTATCAGTAACTCGACGGCACAAATTAGGATCGACAATAATCGAATGAACCCATTCGAGACAGAGAAAAGAATAAGGTGGGGCAATAGAGTGGCCCTATTTTTATTCAATCTAGCTCATCATGCGGATGCTAGAGGAAGGTAAATGTCAAAGATACATTATCAACAAGTCCAACCAAATAGTGACCTCGTTATCCTTCGCATCTACGAAAGAAATTTTTATAAATCTTGATTGGCATCAATCTTTATGTCACTTCAAAGTGATCTTGTCCCTCTTGATGATTCATAATCACAGAAAAAATGGACTCAAAGTCATCACTTCTAAATTTCACTATTCATTTTCCAGTCTAATGATAACTGACTTTTGGGTAACAATAAAGGCAAGATTATACTCAGGAAAAGATAACTGTCGCCCCGTTTCCTATACTACAGGAGGGAGGCTTTCTTAAATGCCATAAAAAATAACATGAAATCATTGCTCGTTATATGATGATGTTTCATTGACTTCCTATATTCCCAACAAGTTTTGCTTAGGCAGAGATGGAGACCTAATTGTAGAGAATTGATGTTGTGTCCATTCGATATTGGAAGGTGCAGTCTGTTTTTGTTGACGAAGGAAGAAATCCTATAGAAAGACCATTTTTTAAGCAATCAACTAGATACTTTGAAAGCCCGTGTCTGTCAAATTCTTCATGGGTTAACGCCCCCCCCCCCCCCCACAGTCTTCGTCCGTCCGAAGACGATTTCCAGTGGCCACCACGAGGAAGTCGTGTGAGGACTTGCCCAATTATGCAACTTTAACCTGAAGCATAATCAGACTAGGCCGCCGAATACACAGATACTCCTCCAATTGTCACACTCAAAACGGGGGCCCTTCTTTGGAATCTTAACGACCATTCCCTCCTTTCACTCTCTAGGTAAGGTCTTGGATTCCCCGTGTATCGGATCCGCGGAATCGAATTTTTTTTGGCATCAATTGTATCTAGATATAGTGTAAAATATATGGGTAAAGTGATTTTTTGATATTCGGGGTCGTTTCGAAATTATAGTGTTGAACACGTGGTAAGTCAATTGCCAGATTTATGCCGATCGCCGTAATAAAGCGCCTATTTATCGGTCCGAATGACGTTCGAATGACTTCGCTAAAAGGACAAAAATTGAAGCCAAGGCTGTACATGTGTTTTTTCAAGAAACCTAAGATTTGTGGATTAGGTATAGAAGATTAATGGCCAGTTAAGATTTTATGGCTAAAAATCCCATTCTACTTTTTAAATGCCTTTTTCTCAAAACCGCATGTTGAAAATCGGCTGCCGCCATAGCCCAAAATCTATTAAATGAAATTCTTTGAAACTTTCAGGACTTATTCAGAACATATTTCTACGGTCCGCAAACTAGGATAATTGCGATTCATTCAGTAGTTTTTTTTAATTCATTAAAGAAGCCTTAAAAAATACCAAAATTCAGAAAAAAAAGTTTAACACGGCACCAAAAATTTAGTTTTTCATATTTTTTAATAATCCTAGTTTGCGGATTGTAGTTAATGACGTTTAAATGCCGTTTACTTTTTTTCTTTAAGATGATTTTACCGTCCTCTAGCGTGGCAGCAGAAAAACACCTTTTTTTGGAGATGGGTGTATAAATTGCTCTGTATTTCAATAACGAACTATGTGATCGGGCTGGAAAAATTACTACGCATGCTCAAGATATCAATTAATATATGGTGGAAAATTCGTATTTGTATCTTCATCCAGTTCTTCACAAAAAATTTATTTCTAAAAAAAGCAAAAAAAAACGGCCTTCACACCCCCCTTAAGTGCATTGATAACTAAAATGATTTCTCCTCTGCTTAGAGGGATAGTCCGTATCCGCAAGCTATGGTG
Organism: Hermetia illucens; assembly: GCF_905115235.1. Taxonomy (NCBI): domain Eukaryota; kingdom Metazoa; phylum Arthropoda; class Insecta; order Diptera; family Stratiomyidae; genus Hermetia; species Hermetia illucens. The sequence goes on from NC_051850.1 coordinate 160,823,495, forward strand.
ACAAGAGGAGGATAAGGTATCAGAATACGAGCTCCTTCCAATTCCCAACCATGTGCTGATTGCTATTAATAGGCAGCAGTCACTACTGCGGTTTTGATTACATAGCCTGTAATTTTCACCATCTGAAGTGATGACGGTATCATTGCCCTTTACCAAACAAGCAACAATTTACATCTCCTTCTTTCTTTTTTATAATATTGGACATCACAAATAATTACATTTGAGTTGAAGAAGAAAAAAGCAAAAGTTTTTACAAATTATCCCGAATTGAACATCATTCTTGATTTGTCGAATTTTCTGTGAAACAGATCCTTATTATCGGTTCAATATCTGTCTGTCCGCGTGACAGGAGATTTATTCACAAATGGCTGGAGCTATAGTCAAGAAATTTGGTGAAAATATGTGGTTTATGAACCGCTACACGTGCAACAAGATTCATAATTTTGTGTTGGATTTAAGGGGAGGCTCCCTATATATGCGAAAGAGGGGATCAAATTTTTTTTTTACAGAATACGGGTATTGTCATGTGGGCTACTAAATGAAAGAATATTGGGTGAAACGCAGGAGAGTGAAGATTCAAAATGTGAGCCAATAAAAATTAAATAGGTCTCGTTCTCAGAACCTATCCGACAGAAAACCCTGAAAAAATCACAGTGATGCATCTATATGACGAATCAAAGATGGGCTGTGGATGGGTCGGGAGTTTTCTCGAATACACACAGTGTATCCGAATTGAATGGTCTGCCAGGTTTCACCAGTGTATTCCAAACGGAAGTACTGGCGATAGATAAAGCCTGTCGATGGCTGGGGCATGATCCGAGCCCCTAGCGTAACATAATCATTCTGACCGACAGTCAAGCGGCTATTAAGGTATTGTACTTGTCCCGCTGGCTGACTGACTGTCAAGGGTGGAACCTACTTGCACTACTTAGCAGTTGCAAACCTTAGATCACGAAGGCTCATCACCTGTGCCAAGTTAAGGAGGATTTGACCCGCTTATAACAGAACCCGTTTCCAAGACATACTGTGCCAGACGGGTGTAACTGCATACAAGATTACGGCGGTCTGCACGAAGCAACTGCCCATAGGGAACCATGTCGCCAGGTTCGGCAAACCCTACAATTCGCATTGCCGAAGCTACGGAGAAGAGGGGCAAACCCTCAGATACTTTGCGATTGCCCATTTCTAACTAAAGTCAGGCTACGGACAGTAGATAAACCATTCTTTGGGGAGGTCAGAGAAATTTCTAATTGCAGGGTCGCGGCGCAGCTTTCGTTTGTGAATGCTACGGGCAAGCACTGAAGATCTGAGCCTACTGGACTTTGCGTCCTTGCTTTCATAACTGCAGTGTCGATGTTAAGAGTTTATGGTATCAAAACAGCGCACCACAGTGCTAATTGAGCTCCTCGGGGTACCGCAAACTGCAACAGAAATATCCATGACGCAATCATCGAAATCTAAGATTGAGGGGCCTACCTCAACCAATTCCGCACTAACATCACTTCTAAGCTTGCTTGTAATTTACAATTGACCAAAAGTATCTGAATAAGGATTATACATTGAAGGAGTTAATCGAGGTGTTGCATAGTGCGTATGAAATGCACTTTTTACAGTTTAAAATACACAAAAGCTTCGGGCGCATGAAAAACCTTATTTTTACCAATTTCCAAAATAATAGAGTAAACATATTCAATCGTCAAAAGACTACTGTTTTCCAACTAGAAAAAAGGATTAAAAATACTCTAGAAAATTTGAAAGAATTTTCATCGCTTAATTGTTCGCGGTATCACTAAAGAGATTACTAGCTGTCATGGAAAATAGTGTTATTGGGGGACGAAAGAGCGCAATATTTTATCACATAAGATACAGTGCATTCTACAAACTGATGAAGAAAGGTTTCTCCGTAAAAGTTTTAAGATGGCATTTATTTCTCAGTTGGAATCTTGATGAAGTGTGAACTCCAATAAGGTTGCCTTTTAAATTGGCTTATGCTGTCCTTTTTCATCGACCAACTGACGGAAACGTTCAAAACCAGACTCCTTTTTCAAGAGGTTTTACTTTATAGAAACGACTAGATCATCCTAGCTAATTCCACAAAAATAATAGTTATAAGCATTCACTAAAGAAGAAAGGTCTATGAAAATAGGGGAAGTGGACTTCTACGAATCAAGAAAACGAAATCTTATTGTTACCTAAAAATAATTCTAATCCAATGTTGAGTATAGCTCACTCAATATTTTATGACCCTAGACAATGAAGGTTGCCGATAGTGCAATATCTTAGTGGAATATCTTCATGGCATCAGCGTGGCGCTGCATGTGTTATCTGGCATACGATTAGAGCTACTTGCAGGAAACTGTACTGGAAACTTTCGAGCGTACCATGAGTATAAACAAAAACAAAATTGTGTTTCCTTGGAAATCATAAAACATTAGATAATATATTACATGTGCTACCAAGGTTTCCGGTTTATCGAGAGTTCCGTTCGTCACGAGGAACTGATAGCGTTTTTGAATGGAGATGATTGTAATATTGTTATTGAGTTCTGTTCTAACGTTCTTTAATAAAAAAAAAACATTTAAAATTATTTTTTAATTATATACCTTTCAATTCGGCGACTACTTATGATAGCAATTTATACTGTAATTTCCTTATCAGAACTACCCACGTGACGGCTAGACATTAAGCTCATATATTTCCATTTTTGATTCACTGAAGAGCTTTATCTATCTATCTATTTGCCTGCCTATCTAGACATTTACTCAGCTGGTTGCTACTTTATTTAGAAAATCAGGTGTAATCATGTGAGTTGTATTGGGGGAATCCCAAAAAGTGTACCTGCTCCTAAGGGGTAACACCACTGTAGAGGCTTCAAAACAAAGGATTTTCTGCCAATTTTCCTTAGTGGAAAGAAAAGCGATAGAGGAATACAAGTGGGAGGAATTATTGTGCATATCTTCCAAGTATATTCCAGAAAAATATTACGAGAAAAAGGCGTTTAAAGTTTTGACACATCTTGTTGAAATGAAAGAGGCGTTATGGGAGGGACTCACTTCGATCTAGATCAAGCTAGGTTGAGAATGTTTTAGCAAAAAGTTGCCAGTTCAATTGAACAAGTCGAAAAACTGGAAGCTGGATGCCTCAGGCATGAAAGGTTTTGTGTATTTCTTATATAAAAAAATTTGAGTGTGCATTTGCCCCTCTTGTACGTAGCACGTAAGATATGCATATATTATGTGAGAGTACCCACTTTCGGGTGTTTTTTACCCTCATAATCTTGATTTACAAAGATACGATAACTTTTACTTATTATAACTTCGTTAGTAATAGTGCGATTTCCACCAAACTTGGTATGATCATGCTCTATGCTGCAGCCTTCTGCAAAATTTCGTGGTGCTAGGATATGCCAAATACTAAAAATTATAGTATTAAACTGTTACTAACTTTATTTGGAAGGATATCGGTATGGAGAGTATTTCGGAGCTTAGGCACCACATACTGACAGCCTCTTATTTTTTTTCAGATTTTTTAGTCGGCTAGTTTCTAAGAATGGTTCCGTTAAAGAAATGTTTATTTTGGCGCTCTCCACTTTTCCAACAAATATCAAAGCTAAGACCGATATCGGAAAGCACTTATCGATTTCTTTCATTTGATACCCCCACACGACTATATTTAGTGAAAAAAAATTTAGGAAGGAGAAAACACAACCGGTGCAATCAACAGTCTTACCCAGTGAAATTTTACTGAACCATCTGGAGAAACCCATCAATTAGTCTACATGGACTAAAGTAGAGAAAAAAGGAAGACCGCAAAAGAGATCGCGGCCAGATGCGCTCATTATAAAAAGGACAAGCGAGCTGGCATATGCGGAAATCTTGCGGAAGATTAAGGCAGACAGTTTCCTCCACTTGGTTGAAGATGTGAACAGGATAAGACGCACGCAGAAAGGCGATTTACTCCTTGAGCTTAGGCCTGGAAAGAGTAAGTCTCACGATCTCCATAAGAAGATCGACTCATCATTGGGCAAAGCAGCGGAAGTAAAGGTGAGCCAGGACTCAATGCTGATTGAGTGCAAGGACCTGGATGAGATCACCACAAAAGCGGAGATCTCCGAGGCCTCGATGACGCAACTTGGGGTATATTCTATCCTTGAGTCTAATGTGATCAGGCTGTGTAATGCATATGGTGGAACTCAAATGGCCACAATAGCCTTGCCATTCGAAGCGGCGAAAAAAGTCATTGCTGTTGGCAAAATCCGCGTTGGCTGGGACAACTGTCGACTGCGCCAAGGAGAAGTTTCAAATGCCTAGAATTTGGACACATTTAGGAAAAAAACTGTATGAGCAAGTACGTTAGGTCTAAGCAGCGCCGAAGATGCCGAGAGGAAGGGCATATTACCAAAGAGTGCAATGCGAATCCTAAATGCCTGCTATGCAGAGAAAAACAGGAGAGTAACATCGACCACATCACAGGCAGTTACAAATGTCCGGCGTTCAAGAAGGCGATTTCAGCTTTTCGTAAATGAAATTCCTACAGCAGAATTTAAACCACTGCCAGGCAGCCCAAGACCTGCTGTCCCAAAGCCTGCTTGAAAATAAAATTGACGTTGCCATTATATATGAATACTATAAAGATCTCCACAGTGGTGTTTTTATATCAAACAGAGACAGAAAAGCGGCAATCTGGACCTGTGGAAACCGAGCATTTAAAGACCCATTAGCCCCGATTCACACGAGCCAAGGTAAGCGGAATTCACATATTTAATTGCTGTGCCAAGCCTCACGCTAGATGAATTCGTATTGATGGTGGAAAGATTATCTTCCGAAGCAAGCCGCCACAATAATAATAGCTGGCGATTTTAATGCTTGGGGCGAAGATTGGGGTAGCCGCGAAACAAATACAGGAGGCCGAAGAATTTTCACATCTGAATGTCGTTTTGGCAAATGCTGGTGGCGTCAATACTTTTCGGAGGCGGGATATGGGATCGGTTATAGACCTTACGTTGTTTAGCGACACATTATCTAAGGATCTGCAATAGGAGGTGAGTCAGGACTACACGCGCAGCGACCATCAGGATATCATCTTCTAGATGGAGTGAAGGATAGGTGCAAAACGTATCAAGAAAGCTGCAGTAGCGGGTTGGACATCCAAGAAACTTGACGAGGAAATGTTCGAGGAAATACTTCTGCAGGGAGCAATGCCGGCGGAAAACGCAGAAGAAAAGGCGACGCAGGTTCCTAAAAGGATCCCAAGACCATGTGTCGCTTCCATGCTACGCCGCACTGTACTTAAGAGGCGAATGCGAAGGTGGAATGCCGGAATCGATGAACTTCGCAAAGTTTCCCTTAAAGCCAGGAGACACAGTCAAGAACTACAAGTAGCCCTCTCTAGAAGTAAAACTGACCTCTTCAAGATTTTATGCAAGGATGCGGACTGCAACCCGTGGGGAGGTGCACCCAAGGCAGTCATGGCATTAATAAAGGGTGAACACTCTCCACCGATCACCAATCCTGATTTGCTGCGGGAGACCATTTGTACTCTCTTTCCAACAGTTTCAAATGAATCGAGCCTGCCGACTGTCCAGATAAATTCCTATGAAACTCCCGAGATAACCAATGAAGAAATCCCGGAATCCGTAAAGAAAATTGTGGAAAATAGAGCCCCAGGCTTAGATGACATTCCAAATAAAGCACTGGTAGTGGCCGTTAAAACAATTCCAAGGTATTGCGATGAAATATTTACGATGTACCTCAAAGAAGGGATTTTCCCGCAAAAGCTTAGGAAATAGAAGCTTGTCCTAATCTCGAAGCAAAATAAACCTTCAGGTGATTCTTCGTCTTAAAGGCTTATATGCCTATTAAGCGGCATTGGCAAACTTTTCGAATGAGTCGTTTACAACAGATTTGTACCGTTTGCAGAAAAAGAGGGTGGCTTCTCAGATAGGCAGTTCAGATTCCGCAACACAAAATCTTCTACTGTTAATGCGATCAGGACGGTGATGAAAATTGCTGAGGAAGCAGTGGAGGCCAATAAATTTTGGGCGTCCCCAAATACTTGGTGCGCATAGTTACAGAATTCCTCCGGGAGAGGCAATTAGGCGAGGCTATTCGGACGATGGACCTAAGACATATAGAGCAACATGCGGAGTTCCCTAAGGATCAGACCTAAGACGTATACAACAACCTGGAAGGTTCCACAAGGATCAGTCCTCGATCCTCTCCTGTGGATAATAATGTATGATGGAATTTTAAAATTTTCAAGAAGGAACTCTCACATAACCGTATGGCAGGAGTCAGCGGTAGGTTTTGAAGCTTTCCACCTTTCAACACCAAGAAAAGACAGACAGTAAACCGATTTTAATAAGGTTTGGTTTTACACAAACCCTTAAAAATGTTAGCGTGGACTATTCCTAAAGACTTTTCAACATTATCCTTCTTGTTCTATATTCATTTAAAATCTTAATTCCTTTAATGCTGTGAATGTACTTCGTACATCACATAATGAATTGAAGCACTTAATATTGCATTGAAGTCTTAGGACACGCGTTTAGTAAACTTTCCAAGAAACATTCGAAAGATATTGACATGGAGGTCAAATCCATCGATACAAATGTGATATTGAACTAAAAAAATTAATTGAAACCCAGTCTAAATTTCAAAGTGGTATTCACAGTATTCAATATGTATTTCACCCTTGCGGTCTTTTTTGAGAAAGTAACCCTCGTGAATACCAAACTTTCATTATTTTCAATAAAAAGCCAAATAATCCGGCAACTTCTTCAGATCTAAAGCAAAACTTTCCACAAACTATTAGTGACACGCATCACGTCAACAGTTTGAGCGTGACTCAGGGATCATAGCCACTGACTGCAGCTTAATTAAATCCAAAAACGTTTCACTAAAATATCTTGAACAATCAATTGAATCTATCAATAACTATAATTCGAGCAATGACTTTCACTTAATTTCTCGTATGTTTACTGAAATTACGGTTCAATGGCGAACATCAGAAACCATAGAAATATCTCGTTAGAGTCTAAACCTCATGCAGAAGGCATGCCAATAATTACAGTGGCATCGGTAAACAGCACGAAGCTTTCCCATATCTACACATATGTATCTACTCCGACTCCTCCTCCTCGTCGTAATCAGAATATTACATTCTTTAAATAGCGAAAGCAGGCAAACTTTTAAACAACAATAATTGACAAAGTTGAATACACATGGAACATTGGTATTTTATTTTTGCTTATTATTTCTTTGTTATTATTCACGAGTGTTAATTTGTGAAGATAGCCTGAATGAAGCCAAAAAAAATTAATACAAATTTCGATTATGACAGAGTGCGACTGTACTTTCAAACAAAGTGCTACGTGATGATTTCAATTTTGTCTAATTATATAATTAATATTGCGAAAGTTCGGGGTTGAAAATTGACTTAAGGCCGAGTGAAGTTCGGGGAACTTAGGTAGAAAAGGATTAAAACAGTTTTGGCTTATTCACCAGCAAGCATTTTTCCAGAAACTTTATCCAATAGAACCCAAGTTATGAACCACCCTTCAATTCTTGGATAGATGGTCACGTTGCAGACATTGCGGACAGTCAATTATTTGAAATTCAATTCAATTACCCAATACTTTACTGCTCAAACTTGATAACCTTTGAACAAAAGCACTCCTTATAGTTATCAAAATTCGAGACCAGAATTTTATAATGAAACATTCCAGAAACAACAAATACGCTTTTCTGCTAATCATTTCTCCCATTGTTAACAAGAACGATCAGATGGGTCACCAACCTTAACAACAATATCTACAGAATCTTAATCTCTAGATAAAAGAGCAATACCGTTCGATAATCTTCCAATAAAAACAAGTCAGGTATCCACTATTGTGAGAGTTTCATATGTGTAAAAGCTTGTGGTCCTCTTTATATAAGGATGGGCATATAGGCAGAAATGCATACAGTTTTTTTTTGTATTTTCAAGTACAACATCCCACGATGTTAAAAAAGGGTGAAATAATTTTCAATGGTTTGAATCAACTTCAACTTTGTCAATAATGACGGCATTTACACCAAAATTTTCTATTTCGTTGTTTCTTCTTGGTTTCTTAGCGGATTTCCAAAGCGAAGGATGAAACAATTGTTTCGTTGAAAAAATGATTTTTGGCCAAAATATTGACATATTTTCTGCTTATTTATTAAGCTCAGCCATCTTTGCTATTAACGTCAAATTCAGGACCGTCCTGAAAATGCCAATCAGCTCTCAGGAAGAGAATGAAGCGGTCTGTATCAGATTCTGAAATATTGTCAAAAGAAGGAACAAAGGCACGCAATTAAAGTGGAAAACATACATCAAAAAAGGTATGGCTTCCGCAAAAACTTACTCAAAATCTCCAAACTTTCGTCAATACCTGTCTGTGTCGTATCATCATATGTCATGCAGTGGAATTCTCCCAAGATGGTCGATAAGTGAGTCGCTCCAAGGGTATTTGGCGCAGAAAAGTGGAGCACGAACGTCTTGGGAAGTTATGGGGGAGCTGAAGGGCAGATAACCGTGAGCGATGGCGCGTAGGTGTGGTCGACGCGCTATAACCCACCAAAGGGTGAAGAGCAACCATATATCCCGCAAAAGCACAAATATGTAAGCCCCGAAGCAAAGAACTGGAGACACCAAAAAAAGGGACAAGAAGTGTTTGCTTTACATACAACCGCAAAGTAAAACGTATCCTACATGCCAAACTACATACTTTCATCTAACCTTCAGCTTGAAAAACTCGATGGTGTGATATTGGTCACAGGTAATTTCCGCTCTGAGCATCCCAATACCACAAAACTAACTCCGAGGAAAATGATACCGATTCAAATGATGGCCCGATAATTGGGGAATTGCTGAAACTGTGAATAGAGAAAGAAGGAGAACTTTTGACACCTTGAAGGGCCTATCCTATCTGAAACATTTCATTAAGGGACATTTCTAACTTCTCAATCACTACATTGCAGTGATGAAGCGGGAAGCTGGTAGCTCCAAACGCCAGAAGTTAGCAGTGAATCATAAATTGTCGTGTAGGTTTCCTTTTAAACACAAAATGAAGAAGTAGAAGATCAGATTGTTTTCCTCCAAGAAAGATCAATGTGACACTTGCGCATAAGACCAGACTCAAAAATGAATGACTATCTTTTTGTGGCCTTCGTTGGATTAAGTACGACTCAAGTCAGTTGTACACATCTTAAAGACTGTCGCTCCAAAATATTCTTGCCAAAAATTCTTCGCCAATCTCCATCCCAAGAGACAAACAGGCCAATTTACGGAATATAATAGTTGAATGTTGGTCTACTTGAGATCCATAGACGTGTTGATTAGAAAGAGAAAGTTGGCAGTGAGTAGGTCACATCTTCAAAAGGCGTCAAGGTTGGTACGTAGGCTCTTTTGATGCGATATAACCCAAATAGGTGTTGATTAGTTTAAAATTCATTTAGCACCATCTACTATCTATTTTCCACCATTCAGCATCTCAAGGATTGATCCTCCATCCTCCATCGAAAATAAAAAGAAGCTTACTACCCATGCAGATTTTTCTTCACGTTATCAGGTATGACCAGCGTACATATGCTAATGCGTCGCCAGTCTTCCCGGTTTTTGGATTATTACAATCAACTGATGATTGAACAATAACCCAGCTATTAAGTGGGATAGGTATCTCACAAGAGTCCTACAAAAGAAAAAACGAAGTAGGTGAAGTATCAACAGCATCGATAGGGCAGTTACGCGAAAAAAAGCGAATAAAGGCGAGTATTTTAGCCTGTACAAGGTCAAGGTAATGCTGGGAAGTTAAAATGCTAAAGTGAAAGAGAGAGCGATACCACAATCGTCTGGTTGTGGATAAAATTCGGCTAACCAGGTTGCGCTGGGAGGGTGACCTGTCCGTATGGATGAGGTTGATCGAGCCTGGAAAGTTTATAAGGGCAATGCTTGAACAAGAAGACGAGGTAGACCTTGCCTTAGATGGGGCGATGCCACAGGTCAGGAAGTCAGATAGCTTTTAGGGATATCGAATTGATGGACCTCGGCGCAAAAACGGGGAGGGGGGTGTCTGGAGTTTCTTATTAAGGCAGGCCTGGACCGGATACCGGCTGTTACGGCATTGATGATGATGATGAAAGAGAAGAGAGCATAATGAAAACTTTTGAAAGGTATAGCATAGGAGCCTCTTCATTATGAGTATAACAATACCTCTGAACCGGAAAAAAAAGAAAAGGACCTAGTGTAAAGCAAAAGGATGGGCTCAACGCTATACTGCCATGCTTTCTTTCCAGAATACTAACTACACCGAACTACTTTCGGAAGAATTCACATCTGGCAATAAACAAAAATGTACCATCGAAAAATCGAAGTTATCGACATTGGTTTAATCTGATAAACCGATTCTACTGGTAGAGCTAGAAAACATTTGCAAGGTTGGACTAGCCGAAGTGGAAAAAATGTAATGGATCAAAATATAGTAGTAACTAAAAAATGTTCCAGAACATGTATTAGGTCATAAACTAAGAGAGGGAGTATACTGTGAAGCATTGAAACATAGCTCCTAGGCGTAATGTAATTCTAGGACATCTCATACACTTGCCTTGCCCCTATTGAGAAGTGCGTCTTTCGGTATTCTGTAGATTTCCAGACTCTCGGCTGGGACTAGCTTCCTTGTATCTCTTACGTGCTTCACCAATCTTACATGCACCTTGGAAACGATGCAAATTTAGGACGATATGTTCCACTACCTGCGATCTGAAGACTAACACGCAACTTTGTCTCCTCCTTGTATTTTTCAAGACATATTTCCACGTTCCGTTTTGTTCGCAATCTACGCAGGAAATTTCATATACCACGGCCTTGGCCTTTTGATCGGTTGAGTTCTCGGTTGATCTCAGAAGGGTTTCGAGCTGGCTATTCCTGCTGCTGACAACGACGTCCAAACCATTTTCCCCAGTTTTCGTTTCAACGAAAGGAAAATTTCGTTGAATTCGAAAACTATTCTCCGTTTGGCTGTTAATCCGGAGTCAGCTTGTTGTGCGGTTGTCGTTGAAGCGACCTCTTTCATTTGTTGATCAACCTACTAATGCTCTGATCGCTGTATCGATTCAGTCTGGTGATCTAAAAAATGTTCTTCACCACACCTGGTGAATCACGTGTTTGAAAGAGGCGACATTGTGCTAACGAGGGCGGTTCAAAATGCTGAGGATAACTCGTTTCGTATTTATGCAACTAAGGGGAGGAAAACAGGAGATGAAATTTGTAATCTTTGACTGATGCGATTTTGGGATCACCTACTCTGCGCAAAACTCAATGAGCTAATAAGCCACTCCGTGGTAATCAACTAAAGAATCGTCCCGTGTCGTTTCCAGGGAAACCGATCGAATTAATAGAAGAGCAAGGCCATCAACGAAACATCAGCGGCCTCGGTTCTCGCCAACAGCCCCACTTAAAATGTAGGGCTAAGGAACGAGCTACTACATTCACACTTTGAATCTAGCATGGCCAAATATGAGGAGCAACTGGAACAGTAGAGGCGTGTCATTGACCGGCTGCGTAAGTTCCGAAGAAGAAATCTTTGTGAACTCTGAAAAAGATCTATTCGAATTTGGTCTCCGGGGCAGGATAAGGTGGAATAGCACGGAGGCATGGTCTTCATGGGACAATACTAACCGGATCATTCCACCAAAGAAACATGAGATGTCACAGCCGCAATCTACATTCTGACGGCACCATCCGAAGTGAACGACTCCATTTCGGGAAATGCATACGAGGAATATAAAGAGCATGAGGAATTTAAGTTGGTCTTTTATTTTCGGGACTTCAAGAAAGCGATTTTTTTGTTTTACATATCTCCCTGGTGTTATCAGAAATATGCCTTAAGAAGGATTTTGTGAAATACACTATCTTTTGGAATTTGACTTATGCTTTCGAACGATTTAGCGGCACGTGGACGCTTTGTCTTCTCATGTCCTTTTTCAGGTATGAATCCTTTCCCAGAAAGAAAGAGACTATTAAAAAACTCAAAAAAACTTAGATACAAAAAGATCAAAATTGCATTAGTCGAGAAGTTCAAATTGTTTATGGATGCTCAAATTTGGACATTTACAGAAGCCCGCTAACCAGGAAAGATATTATTGGAAATCGACCTTCAAACTGAAGAGAAACTGTAAAGAGAGCATCAAACAAATATAAGGTCAGATTCGCAGAGAGACTTTATAGTAGGCAATATACAGGTATCTACTTTAGTAAAACATTCAGTCCAACGACAAAATATGACTCCATCAATTCTGCTGCAGGTTTGATGAACGTGCATCCCAAGCAGTTCAAAGTAAAAATTGCTTTTCTCCACGGCGACCCGGCAGAAACCATCCACATGCTCCGATCATAGATGTTTAACCCCGGAAGCAACAAAGACTGCAAACTCAATCACAGCTTATATGGTCCCGGAGAAGTACCACGTATACAGAAAAAGGAAATTTTGCTGCACTCAGTCAGTCTATTCGATCCTTGTCTTTGTATCAACAACAGAAACCAAAAAGGCAGTCAAGTTCGCAGTAGGTATTGACAACGCTCTCATCACGGGTGAAACAGAATTAATGATCAATTCGATACTCAATGAAATATTTATGGCGCGACTTCAAACAATATTGAATTGCTTCTAGGGTTGCAAAATGAGAGCTTGAACGATAGTATTAGGAAACCCATAGACAGCCAATAATATGGAGAATGCAAATGTGGTGGCGGTAGGCAACGACTCTCACAAGGGCAATTTCAACCTCTAACTTCAACATGGATTCGTTGGCATATAATTTAAGCCGGCCAGCACATGGAAGATGCTCTTAAGATCCATTCGCATGCAGGCAAAAGAATTTTTAAATACCTGAAAGGATGGAGTTACCTTCACTTCTGAGCAGAAAGAATTGGTGCCCTGCCCGTCTATAATTGGTGTCGAGGATACATAGATAAGAAGTTTCTAGTCTTGTCCTCAACAGAGATTTTGTATACAGTTGAACGAGCTGATTTATGTAAATGAAAAGACTCCTAGGTAATCTTGCCCTACCCCAGAACTTCAAGGCTGAAACTGATCTGTTACGATAAGCAAGGAATAGTTGCTTTCTTCTGAGGTTATACTATAGCGACTCAGCCCTTCTCTTTGTCAACCGTCCCATATGAGAAACATGGGACATGTGATCTTTTACTGGGAAACTCTAACAGGCAATTATAAAAAGTTATCTTGAAAATAACAGCACAGTGCAGTATGGTAATGCTCGGACTCATGGCGCTATTGAAGGCCGACCTCCTCCGAAGAGGAGAGAGAGGAAAATTTCGTTTGATCAAATCTATTCAATCTATATATAATTGCAAATTGAAAGATATGGTTGATATACGTTGAAAGTAAAGGTTGATTATCAATAGAACAATAGTTCCTACTGTTTCGAATCAAAAATTGACGCAGTGTCCTCTGTGCTGTCGCCCTCTGTGGTTCCGAGTGTTGGCCGACCATGAAAGAGAAAGAACAATGCCTCGCGGTAATGGAGGCAAAGATATTGTGTTGGATCAGTGGCGTAACATGTCATGATCATATCGCGGAGTGAGTAACTTGCGTGTCGAATCCACACAATTGTGATCAAGATTACCATGACTTTGGAAAATTGTTTTTCAAAGTCAGAAAGTGAGTTCGAGAGATAGATTTTAATTTAATTAGTCTTCCACAATGGAAGATACATTAAGAATCAATAGAGTCATCAGCTATCAATCTACGTATTATCTTACTTTCCTAAAAATAAATTTGGACAAATTTGGATGGCCAGACAAGTATCCATCCAAGGCCAGACTCAAGTATCTTCCATCAGTGAAACATATATTATGTCCCGTGACCCACTCCACACCCAGACTTAAAGCAAATATTAGGATCTCCACTAATAATCAATAGCAAATGTACCTTAAATTAAAATTAGTTTTGAAGTACATACTCGGGACGTTCGATATAAATATATTGTATATCTTAGTCAGTTTTTTCAATTACTTCTCCGAAACTCTCTAAGTAATTCTGTACATTTCTGCGTGCAAATATTCTCCTTCTAGAATCCACTTTTATTTACACTAAACTCTCAAGACCCATTCAATTTTCTCGTGTACACAAATTCCTATTTACTCGCTTTAACAGTTGAAATATTTTTATCTACTCATTTATGTATTCATCAACAGCTTGAAATACGATGTTAAGTTGATTATTAATGTAAAAAAAAACCTAAGCAAATATGCGCTATTCATAGAATTGTGATAAATTGAAATTAATTTGGAAAAGTTCTGATAACAGGGATATGATAAGGAGGAATTCCTTTTTCCTGTCATTGACGTATATGCAGATGACATTGCTTGAAAGTTTAGGAGTGTCCTAGAGCGGACAAAGTGCTGTAAAATATACTCCGGGCGATATGATTCGAATGACGTCTGGGAGTGTCGGAAAAAGGACCAAACGGAAGCCATCATAATCACAGAAAAGAGAAATAAATATTCACCAAAAGTTTGTCAAATACGCCTACACCAATAGTAAAACCAAGAAAAAACCCACAACCCACAAAATCGTGGGTGGTAATTCATTCAAGCGATGTGTAATCAACGCGAGTGCACGTGGAGCCTAGTCCGGAGAAAAGTTTCAGAGACTGATACGTCACCTCAAGTCGCCCATTAAAAATGAAGTTGACTTTTTCCAGGAATCATATGTTTCGTGCAATTTAGCATTTTCGAACTTAATATTGTTATAAATTCAGAAACTTGGAGGTAGGCATAAGGCTATTGGAACTAACAGGGGTAGAGCTATACCTCTCATCTAAAATTTAGCAGGAGAGACCATTCAGCCCTGTTGCACTTAAGGATTTGATCTATCCTGATGTTGGAAAACCGTCAATTCCACAGACAAGGCAAAAATATCCGCAACCTACAAACGGGGTAGAAAATTCAGATATACATACTATAGAACTCTTGAATCCTCCAACACATTTTGAACCATATTAGAGGACCTCAAAGGAGTAACTCATCTTAGAATCGAGAAATTTTATTTTCGAAGTTGAAACACTTTTCTAGAAGCAACCGAAAGTAGGATTAGGAACATGGATCCTTGGGGTTTTGCACCCACAATTTATCTGGATACTCTGGTCTGACCTACAGTCTGTTACATAAGAGCGTGGCCACTGTTACACGTAGATAAAAAATCAGAGCGTCCTGTTTCTTTTTCTATGACATAGAGGGCACCTCAGTCCTTCATGCTTTTTGTAAAAAGTCAGCTCTCTGTCAAATTTAGTCTTCAATTGAGTGGTTTTTCGAAATGAGTGCTGTTTACGCCTATCGCTTTGAGGCAATTTTTCTATGTTTGCATGAAAAAGGACCCAAATTAACGCAAACTGCTGCTGCGAAATATATGGGAAAGTCGAAGCAGTTCGTTAGCAAGTGGATAAGTCGCTATAAAAAGGTCGGTAACGGTGATGGTTTTCCTGATCGCGGAAGTGCAAGCAGTCTCAAAAAAAGACGAAAAAAAGATGCTCGCATTGTTCTCGAAAGATCCAACTTTGACTTTACGTGGAGCTGCTGTGAAATTGAAAGCAAAAGGTGTTGACATATTTTACGGAACGATTCGCAGGCACTTGCTTGCCAATAAACTGAAATATCGCAGTACTTTGGAAAAACCAATGTTGAGTGCAAAACACGTTGAAAAACGAGTGGAATGGGCGAAGGAAAACTTGGACCGCGATTGGAGCAACGTAATTTTTTCTGATGAATCCTCCTTCTGGGCATTTCCGAGCATCAAACACGCCTGGACAACCTCCACCAGTAGGATGCTTCAACGGACTGTTAAACACCCCGTCAAGATCCATGTTTGGGGGTGCTTCTCAAACAAAGGTTTCGGTACTTTGTTCTTATTTACCGAGAATTTAAATGCCGAAAAAATGAATAAAATATATCAAAAGGCTTTGTTACCATCTGCTAAGCAATGGTATATCAAGAAAAATGAAAGCTGGATCCTTCAAGAGGACAACGATCCGAAACATCGGAGTCGAGCGTGTAGCGAGTGGAAGGCGCAAAATGGAGTTGTCACTTTAGATTGGCCATCTCAGTCACCGGATGCAAATCCCATGGAAAATGTGTGGGCTCTGATGAAAATGCAGCTTCGCAGACGCAAGCCATGTAATTTACATCAACTTTCTCGACAAATTCGGAAAATTTGGAGGTCTTTTCCGGTAGAATATGCAGAAAAACTAGTGGAACGTCTGCCCCGACGGTGCCAGGCCATAATTGACAATGCAGGAGATTGGACTTGCTACTGAGGTATTTGCATTGAGTATTGACGACCAAATTATCAATAAATTTGCGAATTTTCGAAAAATCAATTGTTGTTATTATTTAACAGTGACCACGCTCTTATGTAACAGACTGTAGTTAGGTGTTCACCAGGCTATGCCAAGTATCTTCGTTAAAACCGCAACCGAACTCTCGTTAGGCCAGAACCACAGAAGCCACCGTCACTATTAATCTAACTTTAATAGGCAAATTCTACCAAGCACACTATCCTGCAATCCATAATACTTATGACGCTTTCCATACTAAATATGGTATATCACAGACAAGTCCTCTCCCTCCGCTTCTACCAAAATTTCGTTTTTTTAGAATTGACACCTGAGAACGACGTTCTTCAAAGAGCTGTAGCATGCCTAGACCTGAGTTCGAAACAGCATCCTATGTGAGTTTTATATCATTCCCCTTCGGGTATGGCAACTTCAGCTTACTCTTTAAACAATGACTGAAAACATATGTGATGGAGTATTTCCCTCATAAATAAAGTAAAGGATCCTTAGAAAATCTATGTGCCTCACAGTTTCATTAATTCTCTCAATTCCAGCCGTCTGGTCTAGTGCTTTTAGTGTTACCACGAAGCGATACATTTTTTGGTTGGGTGACTAGGCCAGCGTAAGCCATTAGGACATAGCTTACAGATCCGTAATGGAAAGGATATTTCCAAAAAATAATAATAACCGTTTTCCCCCATCACCGAAAATCTGGAAGGTAAAGTGTGACGGAACCCAATAAGTTTTCGACATCCCCAGTCTCTAGGGAGGAACTGCGAGAGATATATGAGAGGTTCAACAAATAGAAATTATCAAGTTTGGATGACACTCCCAACAAATCGTTAAAGTAGACTGTAAAGACTAGCCCCGACCTATTCGTGAAAATCTGCAAGATACGGATAAAGCGTAAAAAGTGGAAATTCGTTGTTACCAAAATTTAATAAGTTACCAGGAAACCCGGAATCCAACCTATCTGCCTACTGGATATACCCATCGTTGAGAACGGAAACAGCTCGCTTGAGAGACAGTATGGATTTCAGTGTGTCTATTAAACTGCGGGTGCAAAAAACATAATTATAGACCTCTCAAGAAATGCATTCAGTTCTGGCAAGTGATGTCCGATAACACTGGATACTCTCGGAGAAGACTCTCTAGTACCAGACGGATTCCCATGTTTCCGCCCCGAAAGAGCCTATTGTTGCAAATGTCTTTGCGGTGGTTGCATTTAGAAAATATCCGGGTTATGAAAAATGACGAAAGAAAATCTGGCTAGAATGGGTTGGTTGTCTGAGAAGTAGATGGAAGCGATCATCTGCGGTCAAAGGGCAGTATAGGTCCCATGGCGAAACGTGGATTGGTACCCACGATGGAGCATAAAACTTGCGAAACGCCTGCAACACCAACAGCTCTACTACCAAACCCTACCTGCACCTCAACGTGGTCATCGCCGGGAGTTCTTTCCTAATGAAAAACTGCAGACAGAGAAGAATGAAGGCGAGTCTCGCGCGCCTAAAAAAAAAACAGGACAAAATGTACTAACTGGTCCTTCAGGTTGGGGGTTGGGTAGGGCTGACAAGCCTGCACGGAAAACTGATGTTACGAAGCCACAGAAGGAGTCTCGGACAGGATGGATTTTAAAATGACGAACCCGGTAATGGACGTTCATGGAACGTACGCTCCGTGTACACACCGAATGCTGCTCAGCAGGTAGCCAATACCCTGTTCCAATATAAGGCTGATGTAACAGCGTTGTAAGAGATGCGCTGGACAGGGACCAGTTTCCCGGTCTAAGATAAGGGGAGGCCCTATCTTGCGTCCTCTTCAACCTGGCTTTGGAGAAAGTGATTCGCGATGCAGATGTGAATGCAAGAGCTGACATCCTCTTCAAGTCCACCCAACTACTGACCTACGCTGACGATATTGACATTATGGAAGAACAACTCGAGAGGATGTGGTCTCCCCTCGCTTACTTGTAGTTATTGGTAGATTTTATCACAATCTAAAGCGTAAAATGAGGTCGCTACTGTGGCGCATTGCAGAAAATTTTATATGGAAACCCATAGAGTTTTAGGGTGATGGGCTTGGATGTTTGTAGTCGATGTGCACATGGGAAGTAGACATTCCTGCATTTCAAATAAAGTTGTCAGCTATTTGAGACTTAAGACGAAGATACCTCAAAGTGGTCTTCAATAGGAATAGGCATTAGACGAGATCGAGGAAACCTTCTTTATAGGCATATCCAGACAGAGTAGGTTTTACGCAGCCTTAGTGTTTGATAGAATGATTTCCCTCGCTCTGAGCCTAGCCTAACCTATGATTATGAAGTAGAGAAGAAGATCCAACTAAGCTGCCAGCCGATAGCCACATGATCATGACAAACTCCAAACGAACTTCGGGAGTAACCTGAAATACTCCTGTCGAGAGGTTCCGCAGATTTCCCGAATGGTTTGCAAGAAATATACAGACAATGTGTGCCACAACAAAAGCACCGAAGTCTCTGGTGATTTGTTGGACGACGAGGTTCTTTCTTATATGAAGGGCTTCCTTCAATAGATACAGATACAAATTTCTGCTCTCGCTCTCAGACACTCATTAGCTGCTGCAGAAAATATTTCCACCACTTTGTATGAAATAATTGTCCTGGTAGGTAAGTAAGGAAGTAAAGGTCCGAAAAGAGAACTGAATAATCATTGCTAAACTAACGGAAATACTGCTGCTTTAATTTTACTAGTGAATAGTTTATGCTGCAAATCGTAAAAACACGAAAAGAGATTTTTGGATCGATCAATCATCTGAACTGTTTTAAGGCTGGAAACAAGGTGGAATAGCGAGCAGAGCGTCGAAAACAAAGGACAACGTCATCACACTTTTCGTATCTGCAATCAACGAGTAGAGCATTGAAGACGTTGATGGTTTTATATATCTTAGACGACGAAGTTGCGTAGATGGGAAATTGTCATTTGTAACGGTTAGGGTTGCATACCACACTGAATGTCAGAAACACATTCAACATTGTCATGTAGTACGTCATATGATAGCTGATTTGAAGCTCCCTATTTGGGATCATAACAATGGTGAAATAGGATTAGAGAACTTAGTAGGCTTTCAAAGAACCAAAAGAATATCTTACAATCGTCCAGCTAATGGCATAATAGAGTGCTAGTATCGCTTTCTGAAAGCAGCCATAATGTGCCACAGCACCAGTTGTGATAGTTTTGCCTGATCTACGAGACAGACTCCAAGAAGGCTTAAAGACATTCATAGTTTATGAGACTGTCCTTGGAATACTTGGGAGATGGTCCATGAGCGTAGAGTTTCTATTCATAAGATACTGCATTTCTGTTCACATGGCTTCATTAAAATAAACAAAATAAAGAAACTGTAGCCCAACGAGGAGTTATTCAAAACTGACATTTAGACACAACGTCACATTGAACGACTACAATTTGGAGTAATTAGACAACTACATATACTTAGGGGAAAAGGTCGAGGGTCAAGGGACGAAGGATCATGTATGGTAACCAAATCATATTACCTCCAGCCCTGATTCGACTAATTCTGTGCTAAGAAAGCGAGGTGCTGATAGTGAATCAAGCCGGAGAGTAAGCAAGTAATGCTTTTCAACGAGTGTTCGGATGAATTTTAGGCCCACCGAAGGGAGATGTTTATTGGCACAGATACAACAAGAAGTTATACCTTTTATATCACAAACCGGAAACCACTCCTCACATCAAAATCCTCAACTTCCAGGGAGCAGGCCAAGCAATTCAATTCACAACGCGAATTATACACTGCTAGTTTCCGGAACTGCAATCGCTCGACAAAGAAGGGAGAAAGCGAAGACTTTGGAAGGCCGATTGCACTGTAGAGGATATGTAGAACTGCCTGTGCTCAACACAATTGGCTTTATCAACTATTGTGATTTAAGGATCAAGGAAGGCAGTCATTCGATATTTTAATACCGTCAGATCAGTCATTGCTACTCTTTCCAAAATCTGGAATTGCAGATACCTCAACCATGACATTAAGTTGAGATTGTTCCTTGAGAATGTTCTCTTTGTACTGTTAAATGGGAATAGCGCATGGGAAGTGGCTATCATTGATACACAAAGGCTCGAACCCTTTATTATTTTTATTCTAAATGTGAAAATATACTATTATTAACTTTTTTTGTACAGATATCGGAACCGGAAGTATTTTGAGGCCTAGATTTCATAGAGATGCACTACTGTGTTTTTTCTTTCAGGTTTTTCGATTGGATAGGTTCTCAGAACGAGACCTGTTACACTTTTTGGGGGATTTTGAGCCCTCACTCCCCTATGTTCCACCGGACATCAAACTTGGAACCAGTTTCTAATTGAGCCCTTTCGTTTGATATCCCACATGGCCACATTTTATGAAAAAAAATGTTGCACCCTCCATTGACATGCATGGGGAGCCCCCCTTTAAACTTAACAGAAAATGGCAGCACTTGCTGCATATAAAGAGAACACAGATCACACGTTCTTACCAATTTTCGTGACAATCGGTCTAGCCGTTTCCGAATAAATCTGGTGTGACAGACAGACAGACACACAAGGAGGTCCTTCTGGAAGATACATTGCTATCGGGAAGGGCACAAAAGAAAGTTTCACAGGTCGTGGAAAAATTGCAGCGGGCATGCGATGGCGCTATGCCTATGACTTTCAGAAGACGAAATCCTAATTTCTGGTGGAATTCAGAAATTGCGGAATGCCGGGAAAAGCTAGGCGACGCTCCCAGCGCAAAGAAACCGACTTGAGTTCGAGGAGCTGCACGTGCAATATAAAAATGCGAGAAAATCGCAAAAAACAAATCCGAACATTTCAAGCAGATGTGTACTCAAGCTGACTATGAACCATGAGATGGCGCATACAGGTCGGTAGTGTCATCACTATAAGGCGAGCGCTCCCCACCGATTACTTGTCCAGAGTTGTTGCAGAATATAGTGAACGCTCTGTTCCCAGAAGATGTGAACTGTACAAGTCTTCCTGCAGTACATTTAAATCCCGACGAAGTTCCGATACTGGTTAATGAGGACGTTCTAGACGCAGCGAAAAGATTGATTAAAAAAAAGATCCACCGCGTTCGAGAGAAAAATCCTCCAAAGAATTTTTGGCCCCCTATATGAGGATGGACGATTCCATAGCCTACATAACGACGAAATCTGTGAACGATACCATGCCATGACCGTCAAGTTGTGGATAAAATCCGGCTCAATAGGCCTGGAAAGTCTATAAGGGCAATATCTATGGTAGAAAAAGAAGACGAGGCAGACCCTGCCTGAGATAGAGCGATGGCGTAGGTCAGGACGCCATACAGCTTTTAGGGATACCGAATTGGTTCACTTCGGCCCAAAACCGGGATGTTCGAAGTTCCTTATTAAGGCAGGCCTAGACCGGATACCGGTTGTTGCGTCGTTGATGATGATGATGAATATTCTCTCTGCACTGAACATTGAATGGGAACAACACTTGGAAAATGACCATCATTGATACTCAAGAGTACCAACCCTTTCTCAACACTTTCGACCGTGTCATCGATTTACTCTGGCCCAACATACTCGTATTCTTGATCTTTCTACTTCGGCTTACGAATGAAATATCGGTAAGTGTGTTAATTAGAAGGCGGAAGTGACAGTAAATCGGTCACATTTTAAGAAAGGGCCACGACCCTATGTCGGCTATAGCATGGAATAAAATCTACTTTCCCAAAGTGACCGACAGATAGGTCGCGCTAATAGTAATAGAGGAGTGTAGATTTCTCGCATTTCTCTGTTTAGGGAGCTAAGGTACATTTCGAGAAACCGCCGATGACGATGCGTAGTTGTAGTGAATGAGCTCTCCACCATTTAGGGAATATTGCCAACCATATAAAAAAATTGGATGATGTATAATAATTGCAAGGATAAACTTATCCGCTGTCGAAGGAAGCGTTAAAAACCGATCAGCGTCCGCAATAGATTCTTCGCAGACAAATGCGTCATTTCGATAGTCAACAAAGGAGTCACAAATTAATTGGCATACCAAAGCCAAACTAAACTAAACTACGTAAATTAAAAATATAACGTGGACAGAGGACCCTAAACTATTCAGCAACTACCAAAAATACACCTGTTAATCCGTATTATCTTCAAATGGCATGTTTCTAATAAATTCGCAAATCAGCTGATAAATTCAGAATATCTATGAGTCATAAATGAGCACGGGGATGTTTTCTTTAGATTAAATCCAATTCTTGAACAAAGAATTTAGTTTTTAGCCATCGTTTTGACCCATCCATGGATTGATTCCCGACTTCTGGCAAAAAATTAGAGCCCGCAAAGTGAATGGATTCTATCTCAGAAGCTGTTTTTCCGTGGAAACGTATTTATCGGGAAAATTCACAATTCACTGCTGATTTTATCGGTAGGTCACCGATAAGCTGTTTACTTTCTTTATTGCATTTTCGTAAAGCATATTTAAGTAAAGATGTTGACTAGCTTACATGATAGCCATTTAATATAAACATAGCAGCATTGTTGAAGTGATAACAGTCATCCATTTTGAGACGATCGCAATTTGATTCTGATTAATAAAAAGAGAGAATCACAGGAATTCCTCCGGAAGGAGCACAAGGCACATTAACGTGATTTCGATTTTACTTTCTTTTGGGTGTTTTTTTGTACACTGGAATCACTAGATTTACATTATTCTCTGCTTTCTGTGATGAAAGAACTTGCACTTTACTATTTTTCGCACAGTGACTCACTCACATACAATGATGGCCATTTATCGATATTTTTTCTAATTAAAAAAGCACTCCATTAACATACGAACTATTCGTGAAGCACGGCCGATTTTTGGTGATTAAGCGGATGCGATTCGGGAACGCGATTGAATCACAAGTGCAACCGGGGATCACTACAATATGTTGTCAGCTCTTTGCTGGAATTGTGGAAAACGGATCCAGTATCTGTTCTGCCTAAGAATTCCGACGAGATACGCCCCTGTTTGAAGAATCTCGGATAATTTTCACCACTAACACCGACATCAATGACTTCCACACACTAACCAACACTAGTGCTGTATCAAGCGGAGCGATTATCAGTAGACCGCACTTCAGGGGCAACAACGAAAAATGACTGAACGCCGCCATATACCAAAATAAGTGAAAAATTTTCTTTCATTGTTGTGTTGCTCCCGCAATCAATTTACAGAGTTTTGTGGGCGTCTTATCATTTCAGCTTTGAATAAAAACAGCATAGAGAAAAAATACTTTATAGGCGGCACGGAATTCTCTCGCTCGCCGGCCGCTGCTATTCCGGAGACAACAGCGCAACTTTATATTGCATGCACGACGTATGGCATGCTAAGTACATATGTGGAAAAAATTGCGATAGCGGCAAGTGAGCAAATTAAGCTACAACTGAAATCCAGAGTTCATGTTTGTCCATATGGTCCATAGGATTTTCGAAGATTTTCCAGTCGTATCGGGCTAGCCATCCCATTTAGAGAGCGCCGGAAGGCAAGACTCAAGATTAGGAATGCTGCAGTCTGCAGCAGCGCAAACAATGGAGGCTCATGGATAGCCTGCGACATACACGGACTTCACATACTTCCATACGTTGTGAAAAATTATAAGATCCCATGAAGCCTGCAAAATAAATCGATACAAGTTCAGGCCCACCTCCTCTCTCTTATCACTGAAGAACCAGAGGCTCCAAATCAGTCAACCCTGCTTTTCAAATTGAATCGACCATCAAAGGCTGTGTAGGGTGGAAGGCATCTTGGGATGCCTCGATGTAGGGCCAGATTTTTGGCAGCTCCTCAAAGAAACCCAAAGAACTCCGCATGACAGCCTATTACCAAAGGAAACTCTCCCGTGCAGTCATGGTTTATCTGAATTCCACGAAACTAATTACTCAAAACAGATTCACTCAGAAAAATTGAAGACCCATCCGCCATCCAATAATAGTCATTACATAGTCGCAGTAGAACGAATCACCGAGATACGAGCGGCGCTCCTACTTAGAATACTTGCAGATAGCGATATTAGGCAATGATTAGCCCAAGCATCTGATGATGCCTCCCTGGCACCGAAGCATATCTAAACTTCGCATTAGCAATCGGCATGGGTCATAAATTGACATTAAACGACAGCATTCCAGGCATTATCAGCATCTTGGCGAGATTGAAGATGTTGGGATGGTGGAAAAAATGCAGCGGACCAAGAGTAATTCTTATCACGTATTGTTGCGATTCATATAGGCGAGCAGTTGTGTGCGTATTGTTTCTGCTCAATAATAAAGAATGAATATAATCGCTCAGGCGATTACCGTCTTAATGGCTTTATGAATCATGCATTCATGTGACGCAAGCCCCAAATTATCTACAAGCTGGCGATGATAATAAATACGATAATATGATATGAATTCAGCTTTATTGAGGATTTCGGCCAGAGAAAGCGAAATGGATAAAAATTTGCACATAAAGCACACCCTATTTGATAAGAGAACGGAACGAAATCAGACGAAAAATGGTCATAATGAAGCATGCCCAGAGAACAGACGTCAAGAATGACCGTTGTATCTCAGATATGACCCTCTCACTGGCTGCATACATTTGCATAATATTTCGCTTAACAACCTGAAGGTTGGATGAAAACGTGGAAAAAAACTTTAAGATAAATTCTGAATGTTATTCATGATAGTGTAATGCATCTCATTCAGTTTATTCCAATTAGCCTGGAAACTGGTGTCCAAACATGAATATGGAAACTACGGATTTGAACTCTCCAAATGGTAAGAAGTCACAGACTTCGAATCCTCCCCCAATTATGTCGCGACCGAAGCGAAGAAAGCTGTAGAAGGCATGCTTTCCGAGTCAATGAAAAGTTTGCAATTAGTGGCTACGGCGAAGTCATCCAGGAAGGAAAGGGCGGCAACTCTCAACTTGGGAGAAATTGGTAATCCCACTACGGCTGGCCCGCTTACGGTACTACAAGCTAAATCTACCCGCAAACGGAAGAGGAAGGCTCGACTGAATGAAACTTCAGCCACTAAGGAGTCCCCTCTCCTGGCTGAATCCTTGTTGTCAGAATCTTATCCTTGACCCTTAGCTAGTTTAGTTTACTGGGAGGAGCCGCAGCTCCGAGCACTCAGGCCATTGTTACGCCCATTGTACTATCCCCGTAAATCGCCTATTTAATGGCTTCCCGTCTACGGCGTTCGCAGGCATTAGCGAATCTGAGCATATTCTCCAGAGGCAGAGAGTGTGCTGATCCTTCATTGAAGAAAACCTTGCCAAGATGTTTTCGTCTGAGATCTGAGGAGACCGGGCAGCTGCATTAAAAGTGCAGGGCCGTCTCCTCCTCATCCTTCACCTTAACCGTGAAGAGCGGGAGAGAGGGAAGCTGGTAATGTGGACGCTACTGCTTTAACGCCGGTATGTGGAAATGGACCCAAGCAACTCGGACACCATGAACCTGCGAAGGCTTCAAAACGGCGGCAGAAGAACGCACTGTGAAGGAAGCACCTTGAGAATGAGGACATGGGCGTGGCTGCACCACTAGGTGCGGTAATCTCCAAAGAAATCGGACGCAGGAAAACGGAATCTTCGGCGGAAGGTGTTAACCCCGATAAAACGCACACTGGACGCACCAAACTCTTCTGACAGCGGTAATGCGCACAAGAAGCGTAAGACCAACACATCTGTGGTGGCCAACGCTTTATTGTACTCCGCACCAGGGCCTACATCCCCGCGTTCCGTGGGGATTAGGACCGTTTGCCGGGAGGTGATCAAATCAGCGGGAGAGATCTCAACGAAGCTGGTCCCTCCCATACGAATACGGATACATTTGTGACTGCTG
The DNA here is from genome assembly GCF_905115235.1 of Hermetia illucens. Classification (NCBI taxonomy): domain Eukaryota; kingdom Metazoa; phylum Arthropoda; class Insecta; order Diptera; family Stratiomyidae; genus Hermetia; species Hermetia illucens. The sequence continues at coordinate 160,849,732 of NC_051850.1, forward strand.
CCTTGGGAGTTTCTTTCAAGGATGCCAAAATGTCAAAAGGACAATTTATTTAGAGTGCACTGATGGGACTGCCGTAAAGTGGCTCAAGCAGGTAATCCCGCATTTGAAGTTCATGTCGAATGTTGGTTACCGGACAGCAGAGAACATCATCTTCCTGCTGGGTGAACACAACCCAGGCATGGACTTTGGACACTGGAGGATAAAGTTCATGAATGCCAGGAAAGACAAATCTACAAACGGGGAGGGTTTCAACTTCTTTTTCGAACTAGACCAAAAGTGTCTGCATGTGCTCAGGGGAAGTCATCATACGGTGCTCCACTTTTTCCTAGATAAATTGAAATTCAATCATATGTATCCATTTTGAGAGCAAAGAAAAATGATGGCCTTCGACTCACGCAAGATAGAGCAAATTGTAGCATCTTCGGTGGGCTCTCCCACAATGGAGCTGGGCGCGGAGGATAGTACATACAGTGGTGGAACCCCCTATGGTGGTTCGCACTGGTGAAGGGACTACAGAGTGAACTAACTAGTAACTTCTCCTACACCTTTTACGGAACAGGTGAAAAAAAGGAAAGCCGGAGACGTGAACAGAACTGATTTAGTGCCAGTTTGAATGATCGAATCTATGCAAACCGGACACTGCAAACCACTCAAGGTGCTAAGTGGAAAACAGACGAATGGTCTGTGGGATAAGATGAAACCTTTCGTGAATGAGGGCATGGGAACTGCTGTACCTCCAAGTGCGGCTTTTCTCAGAGAAATCAAACACGAGGGGATCGAGTCTTTGACGGTAGGGTGTAGAGAGAATTCCGTCACACGCGGACCGCGGCATACGCGTTTAACAGTTTTCCACCACATTGTAGACTAAGTTTATGTCGAAAAACATAAGGATTGGTCAAATTAACCTGCTGTCCAGATAGCTGAGTGGTTAGAGCGCAAGGCTATCGTACGGAAGGTCGCGGTTCAAATCTCACTGGTGGCAGTGAAATTTGTATCGTGATTTGACGTCGGATACCAGTCGACTCTGCTGCGAATGAGTACCTGAGTCAAATCAGGGTAATAATGTCGGGCGAGCGCAATGCTGACCACATTGCCTCCTAGTGTACCATTACGGTCTTGAATGAAGTGCTCTAACACACTTCAAGGCCCTGATCCAACATGGATTGTTGCGCCAACGATTATTATATAAATTAACCTGCAGCATGCAAAAGCCTCTCATATCTGTTGGCAGCGAGGCTGACAAAGCTGCAGGACTGTTCCTACATTTTTCTGGTGCGCGAGCCATAGGATCAGTAAAGGAGACTAGGATATTTTACGATGAAAGATCCATAAGACCAAGAGCTTCTGTCTTGATGTCAAGACCATACTGAGCCAGTTCTGTTCCCACGCTACGGACATCATACAATACCAGATTAATGAAGGGAGAAAAAGCATCATAGTTGCCTCCGATAATTCATCCTATGATTCTTTGAATCCTTCACTGACGCAAGAACTAAGGGAACTAGTAACGTATCCAGAATCAAGTGATCTTGAACTCTTCTGTGATATTGGATCAGTCAAGAGGACTGTGATGAAAGATCTTCGAGACTAAGGGCCTGCGTTCTGATGTCAAAAGGAGTTAGAGGCGACCATGCTGAGACAATTCTGTTCTCAGGACCTTGTTGCGGTCAATTTACAATACCAGGTTAATGGTAGGAGGAGAAACGTCATAGTTGCCTGAAGTGATTGACCTAACAATCTGCACTTCAAAATTGTTCGAGTTAACTAGAGACTAGTGAGTGCTAGATGAAGTCTCACTCTCAGATCATCGTTACTTAGAATTTAATCTAACTATCCCAGGCAAACAGCCTGTAATACAAAGACGGAATCTTAGGAAAACGAATTGGGCGAAGTTCGATGAACTTCTTGGCGACAAAGTTGAGCTCGGTAGGCGTCTGAATAGCACACTTTTAGAGTGCTTTGAAGAGGCTTGTCCTATTTCCCGAGGCCAACGTGGTAAAAGGGTTCAATGCTGGAACGAAGAACTGTAGAGACTCAGGAAATCAGCCAAACGACTTCCAAATCGTGCTTGAATGAGAATGCAACTCTGAAGGGTGAGTACGCGATGGGGGTGTTCGTGGACATTGAAGGGGCTTTTGACTGTGCGCCCTTCCAAAAGCTCTGTGATGCCACCAGAGAGCATGGTGTTGACGAAACTTTAATAAAGTGGATCTACGCTATGCTAACGCGGAGATTGTTGTGTGCTGAAGTGGGTGTTGATCGCTACTTAACAACGGAAGCAACGAAAGGCTACCCTCAAGGCGGTGTGCTATCGCCACTTCTGTGGAGCATGCTGATCAACTCACTACTATGCGAACTGCAAAATCTGCCATGCGGATGACGTGGCTGTGCTGGCTGTTAGTCAAGATCTCGGAATTGTGTGTAGAAATACACAACGCGCCGTTGATTTGATTGACAGTTGGTGTCTCAGGCATGGACTTTTAGTAAACGTAAATAAAACTGAATGGTCTTTGCCTTCCAGAGATGAGGGATAACAACTCTCCGAAGAAGTGAAATATCTGGAAGTTATCCTAGACAAGAAGCTTCTTTGGAACAAACATGTAGAGGTAAAAATGGAACGAGCTCCTACAGCTTCTGGGCTGTGTAGGTGGATCTTTGCCTCGACATGGGGACTAAGGCCTCAAGTAATAATGTGAATATATGTTGCATCATTAGGCCGGTGTTCGCTTATGCATCCGAAGTGTGGTGGGTTAAGGTGAAACAGAAGAGTTCGCTGTAAACAAGCCACATTGCAAAGAACTGTGTGTCTGGGTATCGCCGGGGCCATGAGCACCACATCCGGCGCAGTTCTGAATGCATTACTAAATTTGCTGCCCTTGGATTTCAGAGCACTGGAATGAGAGCAGTTCATAGACTAATGCGATTGGATCTATGGGAAAACAATGGACGTGGGGGCACAAGCATTGGAGGAGTCATTGGGAGAACTGAATTTAGTTTTCGCAATGCTTTCCGGTTCTCAGATCCCCATACATCTGTTTGGTAGAAGATATGATATTATTTTGAAATGGAAAGAAAACTGGGACGAACCAGAGGAATGCGTATCAGGATATACTGACGTCTTCTACACCGACGGTTCAAAGACAGAAAATGGTTCTGGAGCAGGAGTCTCTACCTCTCGAATAAAACCGACAAGTGGGTTTTTCCTTTGGGACAATACATAACGGTCTTTCAAGCTGAAGTGTATGCGATCCTAAGGGCGGCAACTTGGATGATTGACGAGCGGTTGAAGGGCAGGCGCATCGCGATCTGTAGCGAAAATCAAGCTGCATTGAGGGCGTTGAGTAGTACTTTGATCACTTCAAAAATCGGTCAGAAATGTAGAACCCGATTGAATTCTGTTTCTAGATTCAATACGGTGGATTTATTCTGGGTACCTGGTCATTGTGGTGCAGAGGGAAATTAAATCTCAGATTCCTTAGCAAAATAGGCTTCAACTTTCCCCATGCCCGTACCGGCAGCATTGGCTGTCGCTGTTATCAAAAACTGGGAACAAGCCATAAGGGCAGGTGACGAAGCCTTAATGCTGCTAGACAGACCAAACTCTTCCTGTCAGAACCAAACAAACATAATGCAAAGTTTATCCTGTCGAAAAGCAGGAAGACTTGCAGAAGTATTGTGGGCATTCTGACTAGCCATAATTCACTAGCTGGACATATGTTCAGAATAGGAATTATCCAAGATGATACGTGTCCATCCTGCAATGAGGAAACGGAATCCACGGAACATTTTCTATGTGAGTGCCCCGCTTACGAACACATCAGACATCAGATTGATTGATACTGATGTGCTCCAACTGCAACGGATATTTTTTTGAGAATTGTGGAGTCCTAAGTCCGCATCAACCTAATTCTGGACCGGACCAAATGCAGAGCAACTTACTCTCTTTTTTTTTGGTCCATGGCCGATGACGGCTTTGCCCTGGGAGATGAGGTGAGGCAGCGTCTGACGATTTGCCTCTGCCCTGATAAGAAACCGTAAAGCCGTCATCACCTGACATTTTTTTTGCAACGGATAGCATCACATCCACTAACAGGAATCCTGCGATACATTAAAGAATCCGAGATATTGCGTTAGACGGGGGATCGAGTACAATGAACCATTAAGGTCTGAGTGCACACACAGGTTATATCGGCTGTCGAGTGTAATATGTGGTGCTGGTGATATAACATGACTTTTCCGATTTGCTTTGTAATATTATTTTTTTCAAGAAGTGATGTGATACCACTTTACCTACCAAGGTGATGTTTCATTGTGTAATTGAGTTATAATGAATCGACATTTGTGAGGATTCACTCGGCAAACATGAAGGATTCACTATGCGAATGCCACTACCGCTAAGCTGTAGGAAAGGAATATTTCTGAAGGTCACCTTTCAAACTATTTTCAGGACTCTTATAGAAGTCAATTTGCATCAAATCCTCTGCCAGCAATATTGGATTCAACCACGCTGAATGGTAATATATTTCGATTTCGACAGGCTATTTTCCAGGGTATCTAGGCTAACTAGTTCGAAATCAAAGGAAACCTTTGACAACTTTTCACTGTACCCTATTTGAAATTTAAATAAATCACCGAAATCCTGCACAACTATCAATCATTCATCAACTATTCTCGTAATGCTAATCCGTTATTTCAAATACGTTTTCATTTAGGCTCGAAAATCTCTCATGTTACGTTGTAATAAACCATTCTCGTTTCGCTTGACATGAAATAATGATATTCACGTTTGTATTGTTGTTGCTGCCTTGCTTTTATTGTTTAATAAAAAAGATTTATTTCCACCATGAGCTAATATTTCACTACATAAAGTACTTGATATAGGTGAAGCCTGTGCAATTCCGTAGGCAGTTGGGCATCTGGTGAGCTGATTCTGGGTTCCTGACGACGTCTCTATTGTCTATGTAGAGTGTGCGGTCGTGAATTTAGGCTAAATAGCATCATCACCCCACGAAATGACCGATCCACATCAGTGATTCTCATTGCAGTAATTAAAAATTTATTAAGTTAATTTGAATAAATTAAAATATGGAAAGATAGTGCGATTAAATAGATGTACTCATAATGTATGATGATAATGGAGGAATGGAAGTCATTATTACGTAAAATTTCTTTGATATCGTTCCAGGTATTGATTACAGATGCTTTTATGAGATACTTGGGCTCTTGGGCTGGGGGGCTAATTAGGAAATGTCTCCAGGTTTCCTTGAATTTCTCTCTCGTTTGTCTTTGATATACCAAAATAACGCCCTAAGTGACTCTCAGAAATTCATCTCTTCATTGAATGAAATTTTCAGAATTTTTTAAATAGAGTAGCTTTGGGGGAACTTTCTTTTTTAGAGGCGATCCCGCCATGGCAACAGTGAACAAATTAGGACACAATTAATAACTTGCGTTTTATGTGTTTCCTCATTTAACATGGCAACCGCGATTACATAAAGCACTAATTCTGCACATGCGAGAAATAAGTATGACCAAACCCGGTCGAATGCAATAATCTAATAAGTGACAGAAGCATACAGTCCTATAAAAGCCAGCAAGAGCCAACAATAAAAACAATTAGAACAATCCAATAAAATAATCAAAATTTAATAGCCGCACAAAACAGTCAACATCTTTCTTTCCCCCATAATTCCGGGCGTTTATGGGGTGGTACCAGATATTTGGAGAGGAGGTGGCTGAGTGGTACTTCACAGCAAGAGTAGCTTCTTTAATTTTCATGCACTGCTAATTCGAAAACCTCGGGTATTTTCTATCATAGATTCAGTTATACCCGTAAATCCCACGGAGGAAATCGCGAGATAGGCAATGAAATCCACAGCTAAGAAGTTCTAATGGCATTTGTCTTAATTGTACTAAACTGTAATTCAAGGTTGCCATGACATAGCCAAGATAAACGAAACACAAAGACGCCGACTGAGAAAAGTATGGGGGAGAAGTTGCCCAGAGCAACTTGCATTAAAACTTTAGTAATTAGAATCATTTGCTGAACAAGCCGCACTGAATTGCGCCCCCATCGTTAATTAGTTGTGTCTATCTGTATGATCGTGAGGCAAATCTCGCTAATATTCTTTCCTGTGTTTAGATATTCTTATCTGAATTTTATGCTCGGTATTTAATCATAAAATTAATTTTGGTTAATGGATTCGTGGAAAAAAGGCTGCAATTTGCTTTTCGAACTAATGTGGTTGACGAGCCAGATAATGAAACATATTCAATATTCGGTTTCTTTACAGGATGGCGATTTGGGATGATTTCTCCCGCTTGTTCATCGCAACCCTTGCTGGCTCTGCAGAGCTGCTCCTTCGCCAATCAGTGGAAAAGGGGGATGACCGTCAAAATTGCGAAGGAAGACAGCCTCTTGAATGCGACAATTGGAAGGTTGGTCCCTGCTATTACAAAGATTATGGCTAAAATTATTCTGAAATGCGTTAAAGAGCATCTCGAAAACTTGATCGACAGCTGCATTTATAACATCAACGCCCTTCGCATCATTTTGGGGGCAGTGTTAGGAGTTCAGATCTCTGCTTCATCTCCATCTCCATTGCTCCACTGATTTTGAAAAAAATTCAGAAGAATTTTAAGTCTAAAGCGAAATCTGACAAAGTGTATACTGTCGCAGATATGTTTTTTTTTCTTGTTATCGGTGACGCTCTTCATGCTGGCTTGTCTATAGGACGTGGAAGGCTTAAATCAACGAAGAAATTCTTCCTTAAGAACCTCCACTACAGTGATGATATCTGGTTGTTGTCTCATCGAAGGTCAGGGACCTTGACTAAATGACAAGCACAATCCGAGTGAAGATAAACAAAACCAAGGTTCTTAATCTCATGGATCATCTTACTTTTCCTATCTACATTAACGGTAGAATATTCAAGAAGGATAGATACATTGATAATCTATCTTGGTAGAGCTGTTTATACTAATGGTAAAACCGAGCTTCAGGTAGCGCATTACCAGCGCTAGATCCACCCTTGTTTTCTCTGGAATTTGAAAATGTAAATACCTCAAAGACTCCAAGCCATTCTTAACCTGTCTCCGCCGTGTCAGGTGTACTCTAGCTCGACATACTTTCAAACGAGGAGCTGCGTCGGCGTATGAACCAGTCACCGGTAAAAGTACTGATTAGAAAGCTTAAGTAACAAGGATAGGTTAAACTGTAAGAAACTGCTTTGTTGGTTATATTGGGCCATTAAGTATGAAATCAACTAGTGCTTTGACAGTAGACAAATTCGAGGTGTCTCACTGACAGCTCCCAATTTTTTGAATGTATTGCTACACTCTGGTTCTGCCAATCCTAAATTATATTTTACAACCATTCTTTTATTTTGCCTTGTTTAGAGCAATTTTTCCGACACCATGGATAAGTCAAGAGTGCTTGCCATTTTTCGAGATGTCAGCGAACAAAAGCAGCGGAAGCAGTTCGTAATATATCGGATCTTTCGGTGATAGTACAATTGTGTATGGTGGGGGAGAAGCTACAGCTTCTGAGCACTCAGGCCGTGTTGACCCATTGTACTCGCCGATAGTACAATTAATGAATCCACTATTCGTCGTTGTTTTGTAAAGTTTTCTTTGGCCGATTTTAGCCTTGAGAATGAGCCTCGTGGTAGATCCGAAGCTAAGGTTAATAACAGCGAATTAAGAGCCGTATTGGGAGATGATACTTCACAAAGTATTGATCAGTTAGAAAAAAGGTTTCACTCTTCTGTCATAATTGAACATTTGAAACAGATTCCTACCCCAAATATGATTTATCGGAAGAATCCAAACAAGTTCGTAGAAGCACAATGGCGCAGAACTACTGAGAAGAAGTGAAGGCTTCTAGAGAACACGTTTCGTGGAATGGATAACAATGGTGGGTAGACGGGGTGGGTGCGCTATGGCCGCCATATTATATTTGAGGCTTGATATACCCTTTACGCATCTCCAGTGACTGTTTGGTGCCGCTAAGAAGACAGTTCTGAAGAAGCTGAAGGTCGAAATAACGTTAGAGTGAGCTAAGAAATCAACCACTGAGGAAACGTGTCCCTCCTCCTCTTTTGAAGCAAAACGAATTATGCGAAATTAGGCCAAACTATTAGGTTGTTGCACATGAAATGGCCGATTTGGCAATCAAGTGAAGTTAGTTGCGATTTTGCTGTATCAAACTACCACCAGTGGCGCTGTTGATGGCGGATAATGAAGTATAGATATTCCTACATTTAATCAAGGAGTCATTTCAGTATCGTTGTGATAACAAAGAATAAAAAGGATGGAAAAGAGCCAAGAACGTATTCTTTTTCTGTATGAGTTCAAACTTGGTCATAAAGCAACGGAGGCGACCAGGAACATTAACAGCGCATTTCGAAATGATCCTGGTCCTGTCTCCCTCAATTTTTTGTCGATGCAGTCTAATAATTCACCGTAGTATTGTCCGGAGATCGTTCTTCCTTTTTCTATCAAATTCATGATTCAGGATGACGTCGTTCGCATCGCAAAAAAATCGTCACCATGACCTTTCCGGCCGTTGGGACTGTCTTCATCTTCTTTGGAGCAGATTCATCGGGAGAAATACATTGTTTTCATTGTTGGTTAGTTTCTGGTGTATAATGACGAATCCAAGTTTCGTCAGCGGTGACAACTCGCTGCAAAAGCTCCTTCGGATTTCGTTTAATTTTCTCTAAACAAGTTAACAGCCATATCCGTTTGTTGTTCACCGTGAGTAATCGCAGGCCCATCGGGCAGACAATTTTTTCATCGCCAAGTTATCACAAATAAAAATAAAAAGTAAAATATCAATTGCCGTTCCGGCCGACACACTTACGACCTCTGCAACCTCGTGCATTTTCGTTCGTCGATCAGCGAAAATCATGCCATGGACTTTTTGAATGATTTCCTCGGTGACCACATCTACCGGGCGTCCTCGTCGCTTATCAGCAAAAACGAATGTTCACCCAAGTTTAAATTCGTTGAACTAATATCTAACTGTAGTCATAGATGGTGAAGTGTCCCCATAAACAGTATCCAACTTTGCTTTTATCTCCTCGTATCTTTCCCATCCAAAAACAAAAAGCCAATTACCGAACGATACTGTTCTTTTTCCATCTTAGCGAAAATCACGAAACACCGTCTTACTCGAATGGCTGCAAATCCAAATTAATCTGTCAATCAGTCTCAATTTGTTTTTCCGTCGTTTGATAGATGGCAGCACACGATAATAACACCAATATCCCTTAGGAATGCCCTCTATCGCTAAACACGGGTACTTATTGAGCGACACTCGTATACTCCAAAGTTTACCGCGTCGAAAAGCAGGCATTCTGAATGCTGATAACCCACTAGCTGGAAATATGTTCAGAATAGGAGTATTCGAAGCAGAATCCGTGGAACAGTTCTCATGTGAATGCCTAGGGGCCTATAGGGGCATCAGGCATCAAATTGTTGGCCCTGATGTATGGTGAATGGGTGAATTTACGTTGCACATTTTCAAGGACAAGACAATCATAGTTACGAGAAGGAGACCAGATCACGGAACAATACTCGAGGGTATTCCTCACGAAGGAATTGAAGAGAGCTAGGAAGGGTTGGATGGAGTCAAGATCAGAGGCGGAGCGAAGTATAAAACCTGACAATTTTGCTGCTCGATTGGTGACATCGAAGCAATGAGTGTCAAAGCGGAACTTATCGTCGAAAGTGACTCCGAGGTCATGGGACAGGGACAGGTTGGAGGTAGTGGACCTACGGTTAACGAAGCCATGTTGATCTTCCGCCATGTGTTGGCCAAAATGGGCGGATATATCTTTCCAGGATTTTGGAACAGGAAGAGAGGAGGGAAATGGGACGGTAATTCTCGGCAAGCGTACGATTGCCACTTTTATGTATGGGGATGATGAGAGCCTCTTTCCACAAGCCGAGAAAATGATTCTCTTCGAGGCTTTTGTTGAAAATAAAAGATAGGAGAAGGGATATGGACTTACCATCGTAACCAGGTTCGACATTGGCATCAAGTTTGCCAATGAGGTACTCGGCAAGGATAGGGGTAAGCAGGGGAATGGTAGGCGATGCGGGGGAACATAGACTAACGAAAAGTAACGGCAGACTAAATCACAAGATAGTTGTTGGGGGGACTTAGCTGAGAAGCCAGAAAATTTAATGGACGGAGGGGATAACTGGGCAGGGCAGCGGGAGTGGGACCAGAAAAGTTTCAGGCTACTGCGCTTTAGTGAGTCTTCCACACTGGTCAAATATTCGTTTCTAGACTTACGTATTAAGGATTTGACTGATGAACGTAGAGATTTGAAAAAAACTAAGTCTGCATCGTTTCTCGAAGAGAAGAACTTCTTCCTCGCAGTCTCCTTTTGACGTAGTTTATTGTGAACTTCAGTGGTGAACCAGACGGGGTAAGAGCGTAAGCACTTAGGAGAGGAGAGAACGTAACAAGGAAGAAGATCAGATAAAATAGTATAGAAAGTGTTGAGTGTTTGGTCACACGTAAATGGAGAGAGGAGGGGGACCCAGTTGATTGACGCCAGGGCTGAGTCCAGACCTTCGAAGTTTGCCTTACGAAAGTTGTACTTGGTAGGCTTGCGAACGAATGGAGAGTGGAGTCGGGATATCTGAACATCGAACCCAAGAGCAGGATGATGGGCGTCAGGGCAGGATTGGAAAAGACAACGGACAGGAAGGTTAGAGAGGACAAGGTCAAGAGGGCGATCTAAGTGGTTTCTAGAAAGGCACCACAGGTGTACATGAAAGTAGATAGAGGAAGGAAAGGGTGGGTCGAGTTATTAGGGAGGGAGAGAAGGCAAGGAGTAATGGGCCAGGAGAGCATAGGAAGATTAAAGTCGCCACAGAAGATAGAAGGAAGTGAGGGAAACAAAGTGGTTAGGACCTCTGATAATCTGTCGAAGAAATCCTCGTACAGAGAAGGCGGGCTTAGGCAGGGAAAATATACACACGATATGATAAAGAGACATACGTTTGGCGGAAAGACACGTATGGTGACAGAATCATAGGGGGAGGAGGGGAGGAAATGGGACTTAATAGCTATGAGGGCTCCTACGCCATTTGTCTTGCCAAGCGCAGTGCAGTCTCTATCACAACGAAAGACAGAGTAATCTTCGAGGAGCTGAGAATCTAAAACCCTGTCATCGAGCCAGGTTTCAGAAATGCAGATAACATGATGTTGGAATGCTAAAGCAGACAGTTTGAAATTCGACAGCCTGGTCCTTAGACCTTAGACATTTTGGTAAAAGAGTGTATAATTGCCGGAATTATTCAAATTCGGCGAGGCAGGCGGGTGGGCCGGAAATTTTCGCGAAGCTTAGTCCTCTGATAAGGCTTAACGAAGACCCCCTATCGCCAAAAGGAAGATTGGACGATAGCATCGAAGTCGTGGGGATATGTCACTTTGAAGGAAGCTATCACTCGGTTAGTAGAGCCATCCTTTGTCAGCTTCACACATGAAAGAGGTGACAAAGTTTAGTTGGTTTTGCTTCTGATATAGGGCAGAATATCGTCGGACTATCCTTGAACAGCTGTTTTGGTGGCGACGCAACGTTCAATTGGGGGCCGCTCGGGCGACATAAGGTCGGAAAGGCCTGCGGTTCAGCGGTGGCGGGCGTCGATGATACACAGGAGGAAGCATGTGGTGGTGCTAATGCACCGACTGTAGGACAATCGCCAGAAGTGCGTAGCGCATCCGATGCTAAGTTGAGAACATATTCCTTGGATGGAGGACGATGGATGATTTTTCAGTTGGCTACATCCACGGAAGTTATCATAAGAGTATTTTTTTAAACTTATTTCAAACATTTAACATTTAAAAGAGAAAATACAGTTCTTTCCCCTTCAGTTAAATGTATAAAGATTTTAGATAATCAGGGAAAATATTGTCAGGGAATTGCCTCGTGATTGGCATCAGGTTATAGGTTTGCATATAAACTGCAACCTCACGAATGTTGACAATATTTAATCAACACATCATAAGTAAATAGTTCCTGAATGTTTAGATGACGTCAAAGTTAATCATTGATTCCCATATTACATGGGCGTTATTGATAAAATTCCCCAGAGCTTTAACGTCAGTATAACTACACAACCTAATTCCCGCGTAGGTTGATAGTCAACATAAACCATAAGTAACCTAACCATTGGTTCAAACCCTGGTTTAGTCATGAGTTTACCTCTGAGTTTACTCAGCTGGTGCAGATTTTTTTATATTCGCAGTATTCAATGTCAAGATTATTTAAATGAAGCAGTGAAGGGCAAACTTACTGCAACCCTCTCCTCTGTCATTCATTAGTTTGGCCTAGCTCTGGCAAATAGTCCTGGATTGATTATGTATCTGAACCAGTTGCATTTGGTACTATACAAGATATAGTGTTACCGAGCAAGTGATCGCATTCTACGAAAAAATCTCAAGATACTTTTTACCGAAACATCTGACATACGAAAATTAAGTAGGTCAAAAGGAGTGGGGGATCCAAAAGGGATGTATGTACTTCTCTACAATATTTTAAATGGCCAATACTAGATAACTCAAGGCTCTAGGCAGAACCTCGGCAAATATCGATTTTGATCTAACGGACATGCTCATTCATTGCCGCTTATTCTCAGATAACAGCGAAATTGTTTTATTATCAGAGAAATCCTCCAGCCTTAGATTCGGACACAGTACAAACAAAGTCTACATGTAAAGCAAGTTTGTATTATAGTAATATTCTGTCTACGGGAATAATCAATAAGACCATTTTGCAGCCCCCGAAAGAGAAACGACCATTTCGCCTTTTGGCTATCGACCTTCCGTTGTATCTTATCTTTCCCATTCCAGAACCAAACGAAAATGACTATTATCGTCTCCAAGACATTGGGGCCACCATTAAAGACGGCAGGATTATAAAATGAATTTATAAATATCCAGGGAAACATAAAATTCACAATACTAAGCCATTATATTCGACATTTATTGTAACATTCAAATGAAAATACCCGAAAAGATTTGCTACAGATTCCTCCGTTGATTTTGCCTAGAGTTCAATTCGGGGGCTCCTTGGCAGAAAGTTATGGTAACGACCTAGGTCAAGAGCCTTGCTATCGCCTTCATTGCCCGCTGACATATTGCAGAGGAATGTTAACGCAGGGAGGGTTCCAAAGGCGACATTGAAAAGCACTAGTATGGAAACAAGTGTTCATCCCACACTCACTCTGCACCTAAGGCCAGTGTACACATGAAGTTATTATGTCAAATGCAATGATAACAACTGGTACGCAGCTGGTCTACATTTAATTCGATTGTGGGCTCTAGTCTGGTTTTTCACCACCAACAGCTAGAGCTTAGCCCAGCATATTGACGTCAAAGGCGTGCCTATGTATATTGTTAGGCGTTAATGCGTTAAGCAGGCCAATGTACCCAAAATCGGCTGAAGATATTATACTAATACAGTGGCTACCTAACGGCTTGGAAACATGATGGATGGCACATTTGACCGGATTGCAATCATGGGATAGCGTCGATAATTCAAGCATAATCACGGATATTTGGGAGATTTCAGACACAGGGAATAGGCACAAAAACACTATCAATTACGAAGGGCAGAAAGATAAATTGGTTCCAAGGTTCTCTGAAAATATCCAGTTGCTAACCACTGATTTTGTAGCAGAACTATATTGATAAAAGGCATCGCTTCCTGGGACTTGGGTCGGAAACAGCTCTGCTGCTCTGATATAGTTACCATCAATGCACATACAGAAACCCCTCTGAGCCCAATCTAGATACAATATAATGCCGATAAGTGTAATATCACTAATTGCCTGCTGTTTGCCTAACGAATTTTCGCTCTTCCTGTTCATTTTCCCAATTATTTATTTTCTTTTTCTGCTGGAATTGTTGATAAGCACTCGAATATTATCGAGAACTATTGGCGATAAAAGAAAATAGAGGAAGTAAAACTGACGATAATCAAATGCATTATCTTGGAGACAGAAAAAAAATCAATTAGATGACATTTTTGTACTAATTGACCGCTGGAAGAATGAAATATTAGAATGGGAGATATTTCTTAGAATATATTAAATGCCACTGAACCACCGTGCCTGGAGGCATTGAAAAAGGCCTATTATAAAGTGTGGTTCGGGGTCAGGAATGCCAAGGTAAAAGTGTTCCGCTCTGCAAAACCGGACGACGACCTAGACCCAATCGACGCCGCCAACGAGCTGTTGGAGGAGATGACGATCAACGGTCCGACGGGGGCTGACGAACCCCCACGCAAGCAGATCATGCTGAAGGTAACGCAGATAAATCTGCAGCACTCGAAGTGCGCCTCGGCTAATCTGCTTGTCTTCCTTCTAGAGGGAGACATCGACATCGCATTAATACAGGAGCCCTGGGTCGGAAGCGACCGAACCATCAAAGGGCTCCAAAGCAAATATTTTAATTTATTCCATAGCACAGGAGACGCTGATCAAGACAGACCTAGAGCATGTATTCTTGCGAGGAAGAGTCTGCACGCTGTCCTGTGCCCGGACTTGAATTGCAGTGACCTAGTTGTGGTCAAGCTGGAGCAGGCGGGGGCATAGAACGTGTATATTTCCTCGGCTTACATGGCTTATGACCGATCAGCTCCACCGGAGGTCTCCAAGCCCTTTAGAGACCCCAGGAGGATCGACTGGAGAAAGTTTGGTCAGGTAATTAAGAACAAACTCTCCGGTGCGCAAATTGGTAGGATTGGCACGACAGACGAACTGGAGTCAAAGGTCGGAGCTCTGGAGAAGGCATTTGATACCGCCTTTAAAGTCTCGTGCCCTACTAAGTATCGCAAAAAGACGCTGCCACCGTGGTAGAATGAAGGTTTCTCTAGCCTCAGGAAGCTGACAAGGGAAATCTTCGACATCTGCTACAGGCAAAAATACTGGCAGCCATACAAGAACTGCCTGAAGAAGTACAAATCACCCATTAGGACCACCAAGAGGCGGTCTTAGCTGGACTATTGTCAGAACATCGAAAGCACTAGTGAATCCGCGAGGCTCAGTAAGATTCTGTCCAAGGAACATAAGAGCCCATCCTACCTTAAAAAGTCGGAAGGCTCCTGGACGGAATCTTCTAGCGAAACCTTGGAGCTGCTGGTTCAAACGCACTTTCCCTCGAGCGAGGAGGACTGTGAGTCAGAACCTTGCTAGGAGGGTTTGCGGCAACCTCAGCTGTGCGAGACTATCAAATCGGTAATTATCGAGGATAGAATCGGCAGGGCTATAAACAGCTTCTCCGCATACAAGTCTCCAGGCCCAGATGGCATAATGCCAGTCATGCTACAGAAGCAGCAGGAAAGTGTCATGCCGTGGCTTGCTGAGATTTACCGGAGCTGCATCACTTTAGGATACGTACTGCAGTCCTGGAGGGGCGCACGAGTGGGTTTCATACCGAAAGCGGGCAGGCGCGGTTATGAGTCCGCGACTTTCGACCAATCAGCCTGACCTCTTTCGTGCTGAAGACCCTGGAACGCGTCCTGGACATTTACTTAAGGACGATTATGGAGAGAACGCCTTTCTCTAAGTCTCAGCATGCCTACCTCAAAGGAAAATCCACAGAAACCGCCCTCCACGAGGTAATTGGCACGGTTGAGCGGTCGCTGCAGTACAAGCAATAGACCCTTTCTGCCTTCTGGGATATAGAGGGAGCTTTTAACAACGTTAGTACCAATGTCATCAAGGAAGCCTTGACCGGTGACTTGGATTGGAGAGGTATCTCATGCATTGGATTATATCCATGCTGAGTACCAGGATAATCCAGTCGGATCTGGGACTTGACGAGAACTGCGAACAGAGGCACGCCCCAGGGTGGCGCTATCTCACCGGTGCTCTGGTTAATAGTAATGGACAAAATTTTACGTACATTGGGCATCAGCGGGGTGAAGGTGGTAGCGTATGCCGACGACCTGGTGATATTAGTATCAGGGATGTTTCTGTCCATTATGAGCGACATCATGGAAGGAGCGTTGCGAAAGGTGTGCCTGTGGGGTGCAAAATGCGGACTCAGCAAACAAACAGCGGACCCAATCAAAACGTAATTGATGCTATTCACCACCAAGACAAGGATACCTGAATTCCATCTACCACGGCTGAATGAACAAATATTGGTTCTTTCCTCTAATGTAAAGTATATGGATATAATCCTGGATCCTAAGCTAAATTGGAGGTTGAACAGTTCTACTGAGGGTTAAGAAGGCCTGTATAGCCTTCTATGCCTGCAAGAGAACCTTTGCAAAGAAATGGGGTCTCCGCCCGAGGATGGTTCTCTGGATGTACACCACTGTAGTGCGTCCGATCCTAACGTATGGCCCTAATGTATGGTGGCAGGCTTTGAAGAAAAAATACAATAGAACGAAGCTTAATAGGATTCAAAGAACCACGTGTGCAGGTGCTACGGGGGCTCTGCAGTCCTGCCCGGCAGATGCTCTCAATGTACTCCTGCATCTCCTCTCCCTAGACCTCCACATCAAATATGTTGCAGCGTGCAGTGCCGTCAGACTACGTGAGTCCGGATGCTGGACAGCGAAGTCCTACGGCCACAGCAACATCCTAGATGAAATACCTCGAGAAATCTGGGGATCCCCCACGGACTATGTCACACGCAAGCTGAACTTCACGAGAAACTTTGCTGTGGACTTTCCAACCAGGGCAAAGTACAAGACCGGCGACGTGTTGCAAGACTATGACACGATATTCTTTACGAACGGATCAAAGATGGCCTATGGAGTCGGCGCGGGGGTTTTCTCGAATACACACGGTATATCCAAGTCGTATGGTCTCCCAGGTTTCGCCAGTGTATTCCAGGCGGAAGTACTGGCGATATTGGAAGTCTGTCGATGGCTGGAGCGTGATTCGAGCTCCAAGCGTAACATAGCCATTCTGACCGACAGCCAAGCGGCCATCAATGCCTTGTACTCAACGACGACATCTTCCCGGCTGGTGGGGCAGTGCAGAGAAGGCGCTCAACCATCTGGGCGGCACGCTCAAGGTCACTCTCCTCTGGGTTCCCGGGCATAGGAACATAGAGGGGAATGAGCGGGCTGACGGATTGGCCAGGCAAGGCTCTGCTCTTGGCAGTCCCTCGGCGAATACAGTCGGTGTTTCGCTGGCGGCTGTCGAGGACGGAGTCTACTCGCACTACCTAGCAGCCGCGGGCCTGAGATGGCGAAGGCTTACAAGCTGTGCCAAATCAAGGAGAATTTGGCCCGCTTATAACATAGCCCGATTACGAGAGCTTCTGTGCCAGACACGTGTAAATGCATTCAAGATTACGGCGGTCTGCACGGGGCACTGGCCATAGGGGACCATGCCGCTAGGCTCGGCGTACCCTACAACTCGCATTGCCGAAGCTGCTGAGAAGGAAGGGAAACCCTCATGCACTTTCTCTGCGATTGCCCAGCTCTGGCTGGAGTCAGACTGCGGACACTGTATAAACCATTCTTTGGGGACCTCAGAGAGATTTCTAGCTGCAGGGTCGGAGAGCTGCTTTCCTTCGTGAATGCTACAGGCTGGCTCTGAGGATCTGAGCCGGCTAGACTCTGCCTCCCTGCTCCCATAACAACAGTTGCGGTCTTAGGAGTTTGTGGCATCAAAACGGCGCACCAAAGCGCTAATTGGGCTCTTCGGAGCGGCCACTGATATCTACCTACCTACCATCTTAAATGCCAACGTTCAGATGCATGACATATATCACTTCCGCACAGAAAAGTTGCCATAATTTTCCAGAAACTGAACAGATGGACAAGCAAAGGAAGTCCATAGTCCTTAGTACCTAGTTCCCATTCACAGCAAGTCTCCAGGAAGTGAATACATACAAGTATGTTTGCTAAATCTTCAATTTTATTTAATTCTTATCTCTCATACAGATTTCTTATTTATTCAAAACAACATTATTGCTGCCATTACGTAAAATCGGTAATAATCCGCACACGGCGCACCCCTATCGGATAGAAGAATGAGGCCAAGTGGTAATGTGCTTGACTAATCCTATTTTATGAATGCGAATATTGTGGTTTTGTGGAATCAGCCCGCAGCCCACCACCCCCTTCTCACAACATCCGTGCAGGACACGAAATCAAGGATACACACACGCGTATGCCTATGTTCAGAGGAAGAGAGTTGAAGGACAAAACTAACACTTTTAACGGATATGCTTAGGGGGAGATGGAAAGGGTTTCCGAGCTGGTCTACAAGAGTTTTTCAGGACCGATGACTTTACACACAACAATAAAAGCAATTTTCAAAAATCTTTGTAGGCACATAAATATCTTCACTCCAAGCGTATCTAAAATCTAAAGTTGTCTGAGACTATCGCATTTGCAGATATTTCCGAAGTTTCCTACATAGTTTCGTATCGTATGAGCTGGTATGTTGCTCCGTGCAAGAAATGACAATTCGCACCATCCATTCACAGTAATTAAAACCACCCCTACAGCTGTAACAGATACCATCACACTCCCCCGTCCAGAGGAAAATATACAAATATCTCAAGATTATTAAGAGAAATACAACTGAGGCCGACTACCATTGTGACAATAACGATGATGACAACAGCCCAACTCCAACCCCTCCTCAAATAATTCAAGGAGCGTAACGGAAAGACAACCATACCAAAGGTCAGGTCGCACACGTATCGATGTAATGAATGGATAAGATAAGAATACCAAAATCCAAATGCCTCAGATATAATACATGGGAAAATACAATGTCGAGATTGCTGTTATGTCCCCACAGACTTGAGCTCTGGTTAAGAAGTTGGTTTTATGATTTGTCATGTATTGAGATGGAATGATCCAATGGCACAAACAGTCCCACATCGGGACATATATGTTTTGTGATGTTATAAACCATTTGAATCGTTCAGGACGTGATCCCGACATTGAATTTATGCATGTACATATAAAATTCATTGCGTAGGCCATAGGGCTAGAGGCAAAATATATTGGGACAAGTGGAGCTGGAGTGAATTTATTTGTTCAGTAAGCTAAAGCTCAATAATAAATGTCACCATTTTTAGAAGCGTTCGGTTTTCCTTTTAAAAAAGTGGGAAATGTCTGGCTGTCTCTACGGCGAATATTTATACTACCGTGTTTACTTTGAAGGAATCATGTTTCACCTTTGTCGGAAAATTGAAAAATTTGGTGGAATTCTGTTCCAATTTTGAAGTTGCTGGTGGGGGTTGAAATTTTAAATTGTTTTTTTTTCAGGGAGATTGTAATTTTACTTGACTTTTGGCATTTATGGGTTTCATTTTTACGGTATTCTTGTTTCCAATATGCGATTTGCTGAACAGAAACTCTTTTCCGGTAAAGCGCCCTGCCCTTTTGCCATCGAAAAACGACTTGCCAATGAAGACATACCAGTTTACATTTTACATCTTCCTCAGTTGACTTGAATATTGACATTATTTGTAAAATATAAATAAAAAACTTTTAGTCAAGGACAGAAGCTCTATAATTTCCGTTAGTTTTCCCAACTTTAAAAGAGCTCCTTTTGATTTCCATTCACAAAAGGGGAAACATTAATGATTTGATTCTACCATAGACTGCGGTCACATACTTACATCATAATCGTCCAAGAATACGGTTTCACATCATACTATAGTTGCCTATTGCCAATTTTCTCAACTTATCAGGACTCTATCCTCCCTGACAATATGATTTAGAAGGCCAATGTTCTTGGTGACTGTCATCACCTTGGTACAAGGCAGCTGGAATCATCAAAATGAAGGTAAGATACTCTGCCAAAGCAAAACGAGTCCGTGATGCATGAAAATGCAAATATTTGCCAAGCTATAACCGACCAGCTGCAAGGGTAATTTTGCTCTTGCACGAGTTTCGGAAAGCACTAACTGAATCCTATCATTTGATCCCCCACATGACCATATTCTGTGGAAAAACCTCCTTCTACATATATGGGGAGCCGACTGGAGTTAATCATGATCTCCAAATGAAGTGAAGCGTCATACAATGATATTTTCTCTGTGGACTATCGGCACATTGCAGACAGCAGCAGGTGCCCGGAATACAGGGGAGCCCTCAGCGCAAGTCGAATATAAGGTTGATACGAATTAACCTCAACCATTGCAAGACGGCGCAGGACCTACTCGTGCAAACCATCCGCGGGAAAGTCATCGATATGACCATAATAAGTCAGTCAAGTAGAAACTATGGCGGTGACATTTGGGTCAAGGATTAAACGAGCTAAGCAGTGCTATGGACTTACGGAAAGCACGCCATCCGGAAAATAATCGAGCATCGAGTGAAAGCAATCCATATATATAGTTGCTATGCTCCTCCCAGCGTTACCCTTGCTGAGTATGAGCAAACGCTGAGCGGTCTGTTTCAGGACGCGAGACGTTAGTCGAAAATCATAGCAGGGCAATGCAGGACAGTCGAGTCTGATAAGGCAGTAGTAGTAGTGGCGCCATGATCCCAGTGAATATTCTGGTGAAAGAAGTAAGTGTGCTGTATCATGCAAGACGAATGGAAGGGTACACAGAGCGCAAGAATGCGGCAAGGTTATAAACCAACGATCTCTGACAGTGTGGTCTTTGCAGGATCATAGAAAGCACAGGCTCATTCTCAACCTTAGGGTATGACTTGAGCAGAGACACGCCGAGACCAACTATATTATACAGTTCTTCACAGGACACGACTGCTGCTAAATAGTATTGCCATTGTTTTTGGTTGGTTCTGGTTCAAACTCTTCCACCTTAATGTTCTTCGTTTCGTTGTCCGAACTTTTGGTGTCATTCCGCCATGCTAAATCTACCTGATCTGTCTTAGTGACAGGTCCCGTGGCAGGCTGAATAATAAAATACATCCAATGTCGATAAAAGCATGATCGGACCGATTAACAAGCCTCGGAAAAATGTTAGGGCATTCCTCAGTCAACGCGGCAGGACGGGCTCCGGTCCTGTCGAGAAATGTGCAAAGGTTCTTGACACATAGACGGCTCAGGACGTAAGTAACATAGTCCGAGCAAAACAAATACGTGTCTGTACGCTAAATGTCGATACCTTCACTGCTAAAACCGAGGAATTCGCAAGACATCTTCGAAAAAGGTGCATTGATATCTAGGCTCTGCAAGAAACCTGCTGGTCTGGTGTCAAAAGCTGCGACTTAGAACACGAACGCAATAAAAATGGCGACAAATTTCCCTATTTTGATAGCCCACAAATTGCCATTAAAAAAGTCCAACGATTTGATGATCGGCTGATGAAGCTCACCATTATATCAGCTGAACGCACTATTCACTTCTTCACTGCGTACACATCACAGACAGGTCGACCTGATGCCGAGAAAGATGCTTTTTGGCTGGGGTTTGAAACCCGCAAAGAAGGTAGCGAGCGTATAATCAATTTTGCGGACACCCATGGCTTTGTACTTATGAATATAGGGTTCATCGAACAATTGTCTCATCTACCATTTTATAGTAGGACCAGCGAAACGCGAATCGACTATATTCTCATAAATCGCCGCGGATTAAAGAAGAATGAAAAAATGATATCACTTACGGGATTACCAATGTAGAATAATCTTGGAACCAAATTAAAGACACAATCCACAAAGCGGCCTCTGCAACCCTCGCAACCAAGTCAGCTTTGGAATGACCAAGTTAAAATGAAGGTCCGTGAAAAGAAACGCCTCTATCACAAGTTCGCTCGCCAGTTGGAAAGTTTATAAGAATGCCAACCGGGAAGCAGAGAAAGCGATCACCCGAGCAGTCCACTACAAGGACCTTTACGATAAACTGAACACTCGGGATGGCGAGAGCGCTCTGTATGGGCTTGCCAAAAGCAACACGAACGCACACAGAATATCGAACACTTCTGTTGCGTTAATGACAAAAACGATACTTTGCTTACCAACCGTCGAGGTGGGACCCAAAACCGTGGCTCAGTGAATTCTTTAATCGAGTTATTCAGGAACGTAGAACATCGTCTGACTGGCAAGAATATACCACAGTGGGAAAAACAACGGTGGTCCAGCAGAATATTCAAATTACCGTTCGACCTGGTTACTTTTCCATACCATGAAGATTTTTCAACGCATTCTACATAGCCAACCGTTTTCGCGAAATCGTTGAAATAACCGGTAGCATATTCCAGGCGGAAATATACGTCATAGACAAATGTGCCTCCTTTAATCTGCAAAGGAACTGCACGGGACAGAACATAGCTATTCTCACCGATAGCCAAGCAATGATCAAGGCACTTAGGTCCAACCAGGTGAACTCTAAACTGGTGTGGGAATGCCTTGAGAGACTGAATACACTCGGCTCGTCCAAAAAGGTCTGGATACTTCGGGTTCCAGGACATGCTGGGTTGGAAGGCAACGAGGCAGCGGACGCCTTTACACGGACCAGAACCCTTCTGTGGAATCGGAAACAGTTCCATGGCTATGACTCTAAGAAATGAAGAGGAACAGTTGAGGGAAATATACTGGACGTGCGGAAGATACTTGGGACCTGGGTACGGTGCAGTTCGTAATGTACTAAAGTCAGTTATGAACCTGGTAACGATCGACTGCGGGGCCCCGGGGGCACCAGATCGTGGACAGTGGAAATTTCCATCCTGCAGAGAGAGCATCATAAGCTGTGCGCTTTCACACAAGATTTAAACGACTGGGACATGCACCACAATGGCAGGTTGCATATCAGCTAAAAGAGACCCTGCAGCGCGAAAAAATGAAAGACAAAGCTTGCTGCGGGCAGGAGCTAGCCGGGAAACTGGCTATAAAACCGAAAAATCGGAAGCCTGCGGAAACCCGGTTCACTTAATGCCGAACAGATGGTTCGAATTGTGCAGCCATTATTCCTTACAAACCCCGTTCGATTTCATGACAAAATTATAGAAGCCGCCGCGGATTAGCCAATTTCCATCATGAAAAAGCTGGAAGAGGCAGTCCTCTCTATGAAAAACAAGGAGCAGTTTGCATGCTGACCACATTGTATACTTGACACAGCCGGAAAATGCTCGAGAAGCTCATTAGACTGGTCGAAGCGATACGTGCTGTTGGCGACTTCCTCAATTCAGTTCGGTTTTATACCAGAAAATATACCGTGGATGATCTTATAGAGATTTTCGGTGCTGTATATCGAGCTGAGGCACTCAGCGTTGATCTCGACCAGAAGTGCATTTTGAAACGCTTGATGTCAGAAATGCCTTCAATTCCGCCAGATTGAAGATAAACTAAGCACTCTAGGAAATTAATTTCACAAGTAGCACCTGCTTCTTGTGGATATGGATGGAATACTTAAGAAGCCGTTTCCTGAACAGAGGAACGGAGGGGGGGGGAGATAAGGATAGAGATTACGTTGCACAAGCACCCATCCTAGGCAGGGACCTCGCGTGTGGCGTCTGCCTACCGCGCTGACTTAAAAGCGGTTGTAATGATGATCGCGGGAATCATCATCCCTTTGTCCTCCTTGTTAAGGAATGGGAAAAGAGAGAGGGCCTAAGGAGAATGATGGTAGTTGCGGCAACATATGCTGAATGAGTGGTAACTCTCTTGGGAAAAAAGGCAAGAGGCACATGGACTATGCGACTTGTTGGCAATTGAGGCCCTTGGGGATTGGGAAAGTACGATTCCCCGATTACACTTTTTTTTCTTGTGAAAAGTGAAATGATATTCGTCAGCAACTTTATGCAGTTACAGGGTAGCTCACTCCGGACAGCATTACCAGTGATGCTGAGCGGCGCTGATAGATTGAAAGTTGCACATTAGGTTCAGATATTTCTTGTCGAAGAAGATTGACCTCGACTGGACCGGGCGGCAGGGGACTTTTTAACTAACAATTCCCTTCTTCCTCTCCCCTCCCTTTGGTAAAAGGAATTGCCGAATTTGAAGGCCCCCTAAGGCGGGGAAAGTGGAAGGTTAGCCCGAAGTAATGTGTCAAATTTTGGCAGCCTGGCTAGAAAACTTCTTTGAGCCAGTAATTATTCCATCATTTCAGGCTGAATCTCAACTAATTTACATATGTAGAAGTGAGAGCTGTTTTCGGTCCCAGAGCTGACTCCGAACGATGTAGAAATATTATTTATCTGTTATCACAATCCAATTTCATTTTGGTTTCCACTTATATATCTCATTCGCTCCTCATTATGAAAAGTTATTTCTACCTCATTGTCCTGTCATCGACTATAGTCGAACACAGACAACAATCATAATTTCAGCAAAAATCAAGTCTACACGCGACATATCATTTTCACTTCTATAGAATTGAAATTCACAAAGGGAAATTGTGTTTTATGTTCATTGTCTCAAGTGCACTCACTTGCGAATGTACATACGCGTAGAAAACAACTCCATATGTAACATATATGCAAACGCTTCCTACCATATGTACCCAGTCGTGCATACGTAGCTGACTAGAGGAAGTCCCACAAAGCTATTGTATAAACTGATGAGCAAACATTGCGAATACAGCTCGCATGTTATTTAAAAATTAAGAAGGAAGGAAGCTTTCTTCTCGTCTGGAAAAATGGAAAAATGTCAGTCTCAAACAAATGCAGATACGAGTCGAGGGTTTTCAAATTAAGAATTAATGGCACGATTTAAAGGTGAAGTGGCGTTACAAAGTCGTCTCCAACTCAATGGGTTTCCATGAGCTTACACTGCAAACGTATGCCGAAGGACACCAAAACGTTTTGAACAGGAACTCGAGAGTTCAGAACCAATGTATCTTCCTGTAAACTAATGTATCTTTCAGAAATAGTATCGTCATTAGTCAAGCAACAGCAGAGGAGATATTTCCAAAGATTTTTCATCAACACTTATTACTTTCTGGAGAAATTTTGAACGGTGCTGGCGGAGATAAGACCGTTTCTACGAAATATACTTAATTACAGCTAATAAATCTATTTACATATATAACATCGATAATTTAATGTTGTTCAGCAGCAATTCGTGCGGGCGATGTCTTTCACAAAAGCGGCAAACAGCGTCATATTGTAAATTCTCGCGACTCCATTAATGTCGAGCGGGAGGTTCGAATGACAGAGTCCTTGGTCCTCCTCCTCCTCAATCATTGCGATTCCATTGTGTACCCGCACGTTTATGAAAGTCTTTATTGCACGTTTCAGCATTCTCTTCTGCCACTTTTCAGTGGGCTGAAGTTCCATAAATATATATTGCCTAAAATAAGTTTTCCTTCGCGCAGGAAGGAGAGCAGGGACAAAATTATTTGATGATAAAGCATGTTTTGCTTTCTTTTTTGATTTGTTCACATCATCCCTCTACTTTGTCAAGGTGAAATTGCCCATAATATGCCTGGTACCTGTGTGGGTGGTTGTGCGAAATTCATCAGCTCTTTGCGGCACACATTCATTCAATTTGGTGAAGGCGACGTGCGAATGAGGAAATGTTCTCCTTCCTTCCTTTCACTTTCATGAGAAAGGTCCTAATTTGACTGAGATTTTCGGGACGATGATTATAATTAAATGCTAAGAAAGGAAGTGTAGGATTTAGCGACCTTTGTTGCTGCGGATATGTTCTAATATGTGCGAAATTAGAAGCGATATCTTAATAGTGTACAGCTAGGTGGCTACTTCTTTATTTTTAGTTCTTTAAAGAATATTCCTTCGGCTAAACATATCTTCCTTGGAAAATTAATCGAAATTGGCTGTAGATTTCGACATGTTCAGGTTTCTATTCTTGGTACTCACGTTGAAGTTAATTTTCAAATGTGACCGGTTCAGAAACTTACCTGTAAATAAAAGATACAATTCTAGATTATTATTTTTATATTTATTCAAATTCCAAAAATAAAAAGAAAACAATTAAAATAATTATCCTTATGAGAATATCAACTATTCCTTTCATAAAGGAGACTAAAAAATTTATAGCCTACCCATTTCCTTAAAATTTCTCTTCCATAAGAAATCTACTAAGAAAATCTGAAAGTTAATTATTCCTAAACCTTTGAACAAGATTGATTCATATCTCGACAAATATGAGCAGAATTATGCCTTGAAACTAGATATCTCTCATTATCCGTCTCTAGTGATACAACGTCTGAAGATTTATCTTACAGGATTCAGGATTTCGCCCCAAAATATGGAGAATATCTTGAGATATTGGGATTAGGGGCAGTATATCACCGTGATTTACAAGATATATTTATAACAACATTCAGGAATATACGTACGTAACATTGGGAATTTGGAAGGGCAGTGATAGGAGGCATTGAAAGAATTCAAAGAATGTCCTAAAAGGATCTCCCATACGAAAGCTTACATCTGTTTAAATTTCTCTTAGCATTAAAGTCTTCTGAATTTTTAATTTTATTCTCGAAATGGAGTGTTAAGTTTGGAGCCAACCAGCACGATATGATGTTCATAAGAGTAGTACACATACAACAACTATTAAGAATTTTCACATATTATAAAATATCTTTGACTCGCTGAAACTTTGCTGATAATGGTAGAATTTGCACCAAACTCTCCAATTTAAATGTAAAAATTTATTCCAAAAATAGGTGGGAAGAAAACTATTAGGCTGTTGCATATGAAATGGCCGTTTTGGCAATCAAGTGAAATTAGTTGCGATTTTGCTGTATCAAATCACCATCAGTTGGCGCTGTTGGTGTTGATTATTGAAGTATAAATACTCCTACATTTAATCAAGGAGTCATTTCAGTTTTGACCATCGTTGGGATAACAGGGAATAGAAAGGAAAAAAAGGATGAAAAAGAGCTAAGAACGTATAATTTTTCTGTACGAGTTCAAACTCGGTCATAAAATGGCGGAGGCGATCAGG
Source organism: Hermetia illucens (assembly GCF_905115235.1). Lineage (NCBI taxonomy): Eukaryota > Metazoa > Arthropoda > Insecta > Diptera > Stratiomyidae > Hermetia > Hermetia illucens. Next base: position 160,876,560 of record NC_051850.1, read on the forward strand.
AACATTAACAGCGCATTTGGAGCTGATACGGTAACAGAACGAACCACAGACGACGTAAACCTTCAAAGTGAATCACGTGGACATCCAGGACTATCGATTGACAACGACGAGTTGCGTTTGCTAGTCGAATCCGACACACGTCAGTCTGTGAGAGACATTCCAGAGAAACTGGGCGTACACTATTCGACAGTTTTCCGGCACTTGCAACAACTTGGAAAGGTGAAAAAGCTCAACAAATGGGTTTCGCATGCCCTTATGGAGCAAAACATGGCACTTTGAATGGAAATTTGCAGTTACTGACCCGTAACAGAACCGATCCCTTTTTGCACAGAATAGTGACATGTGATGAAAAGTGGATATTATATGACAATCGTCGCCGATCAGCACGATGGCTAGATGCTGATGAGCCAGCAAAGCACATGCCGAAACCGAGCCTCCATCCGAAGAAGGTAATGGTGAATGTTTGGTGGTCTAGAGCTGCAGTTATCCACTATTCTTTGTTGCCACTGGAGAAACGATAAATGCACAGAAATACTGTGCCCAACTTGAGGAAATGCACCAAAAATTGATTATTCAACGGCCGACATTGGTCAACAGAGATGGTGTGATACTCCTTCATGACAATGCACGATCTCATATTTCCAGAACAACGGTTCAAAAGTTGAACGAATTGCAGTATGAGACTCTGCCTCATCCACCATATTCACCGGACCTTTCGGCAACCGCTACCACTTCTTTAAGCATTTGGATCATTTTTTGGCGTAATAACAGTTTAGAAACGAAGAGGCTGTCAAAATTGCCTTCGACGAATTTATCAACACCCGACAGTTGGACTTCTACGAAACTAGCATAAATGCTCCTGAATCTCGCTGGGAGAAGTGTTTTGAATCGACTGGGACCTATTTTGGTTAAATAAATAAATTTTTATAAGCTTTACGGTCGTTTCAAATTTTAGTACAAAAATGGCTATTTCATTTGCAACAATCTAATATTATGATAAATCACGAAACGTCTCACCATAGGGTCAAAGCTCTTACTGTACAAGCATATGATCTTGCCAGTCCCATGTATTCCTCGGAAACTTGGGTTCTTAGCAAGAAAAATTGCGAACTCTTGGCCGCGTTCGAGAGAAGAATCCTCCGAAGCATTATTGGCCCCCTACATGAGGATGGACGATTCCGTAGCCTACACAATGACGAAATTTATGAGCGATACCATGTCCTTCCGGTTGTAGATAAAATCCGGCTCAATAGGTTACGGTGGGCGGGTCACTTAATCCGTATGGATGAAGATGATCCCACCCGAAAAGTCTATATCTATATCTATGGTAGAAAAAGAAGACGAGGCAGAACCTGCCTAAGATGGAGCGATGGCGTAGGCCAGGACGCCAGACAGCCTTTAGGAATATCGAATTGGTGGACCTCGGCGCAAAACCGGGATGTCTGGATTTCCTTATTAAGGCAGGCCTAGACCGGATACCGGTTGTTGCGCCGTTGATGATGATGATGAAGAATGCCTTCTCGAGCTCTTTCATGTTGGAAAGTGGGTAATCCGCGGCTACTTCTATAATTTTGTCAAGAACTCGAACGACCATCTGTTCGGCATTAAGTGAACAGGGTTTCCGCAGGCGGGTTTATAACCAACCACCAACAATCCAATTCCTCGATTAGCTCTTGCCAACACCAAGCTTTGTCTTTTGTTTTTCGCGCTGCAGGGTCTCCTTTTAACTGGTATGCATCCTGTCATTGTGGTGCATATCTCCCCCCAGTCGTTTAAATCTTGCGTGAAAGCTCGGAGTTTATGACACTCGTGCTGTAGGTCGGAAATTACCCTTGTCCACGGTCCAAGCCATCGTTACCGAGTTCATAACTGACTTTAGTATAGTGGCAGCCGCAGCGCCACCACACTCCAAGGTGTGGTTAAGCAGCTCTGCCTGATCCATGAGTTTTGACGAATCTTCCGATGTTCACCTTTGTGACCTTCATACCGAAAAAGAGCATCAATAATTTCGATTGCCTGCCCTCCTAATCGCATTATTGCTCCTGAGCAGCAAAAACCCATGGAAACAGGGCTCACTTTTAGGTTTTCCGTAGTTTGACCTGGTATTGGTCAGTGAAAATGATATGAATAAATAAACCGGATACCGGTTGTTGCGCCGTTAATGATGATAATATTAAACCAAACAATTAGCAAGTCTCGTGCTGAATAGAATTGATATATCTGCATCGCATTAGCTCCTTTGTCACGTGATATTAGTTCGAAGTTTGTGCCCATCAAAATATTCGCTCACTGATTCGTTAGTTGAAGCCCAAAAAGTGCACAGCTGAAATTTTAGTTACAGGTGGCGTGGGTAGTTCGGAATGGTTAACGACCGTCAGACAATAATCTTCGATGAGAAGCACTTTTGACGTCCGATAACAGCGGATACAATGTTTCACAAAATCACAGCAGAACGTGGGCTGACACTGTGAAACACACTTCCAAGTGAAGAACGCGTTTCCGTGCCGGGAAATGTCTTTAATGGTGAAACCAGAATGTGTATATCTGAAAGGAAATGATAATCTCATAAGTGACTGCACTTCCTTTCGCTGTGCATAATGGTTGTCTTCCAGGATGAAAAGGAATGATTTCGGTTGATTATTTGGAACAAGCACCATGTGAGTGTGGATTTAACAACACGTTCGTCGTAAAGGGCAGCTAGAGGGAATAGAAATTGGCGGAGTACTCTATTGCCACTAAAATATCGAAAACAGCCCGTATAGGGACTGCAGGTGCTGATCCCGCAACTGCGACTTTTGGCAATCAAAAACGGTTTATGATTTGGGTTTTGCCATGTACGCACGCTCCTTAAAGGTCCCTAGAATGCTTGCTTTTTCCAACCTGAGCCATATTCTGGACCTACGCGAGGTAAGATGACGGCACTCTGGAGAGTACTGTGCTTACTTGGAGGCCTGATGTACCTCACTTTTAACGGATAAAAAGAAATATATTTAACGGATAAAAAGAAATACCAATCCGATGTCGGACAATTACTGCAGGATTTCAATCCAGGTTAAGATCCATCACAATTGTGAAGTGCTACATACCAACGGAGCAAGATGCTTTCTATTATATGAACAATTACACATAGTTCAAGGGAGTATTCCTCATTGTGGTGGCAAAGGTGGGCTCTTGTAATACCTTGCTCGAGCACATGATGAGGATGCGATCTTGCTGACCGTAGCAATAACGATGAAAGGTTTGAAGACTGCTTCAAATTGCATCACCTCGCCATCGTTGGCACACTGTTCGAGCATAGAGCCTGCCATAAGGTGAGCTGGTATTCGACTGATGAAATTCTAATCAGATTGACCACATCGGAATCAGCAGTAGGTTTAATGGTTACCTTCAGATTGTGCGTAAAAAGAATGGAACTGCTATCTGCCTCAAAAGGGACTATAATCTGACGGCTTACCTTCAATTACCTGTCGTTGCTGTATCTGTTCCGAGGGAACAGCACCTCAGATCGGTTCTGATACAGCAATCGACCAGCAGGAGAAACATTTTCTTCTTGCGCAAACCATACAACTTCTGGTCCTTTATTTTTAGTCCGGGGGAAGTTGTCAAGGACAACCCAAAAGGACATTAGAAAACCTAGGGACCATAGGCAGATCAAGTAGTATTTACCCTGAAAAATGGAATGCCGCTAACGTGTTATCCACGCAAACAGGAGCCGATGCAAATAACAAGTATAAAGAACAGCTCTAGAAGTGGAGAGAGCATTTACGGTAGAATAGCGCTCCATCGAGATGGAATTTCAAAAGAATTTAAAATACAAATTGGAGGTGCACCGTGTCGCTGATATTTACCCTTTTCGTTATCAATGCCATTCTTCATGCTGCCTTGGCTGGAGGATTTGGAGGGCTCGATTGGGCCATGACATCTTTCTTTCTGTTTCTTTTTGCTCTCTCACCAAGTCATGCCCCTTTGTCAAATGGATCTGGATTTGAAACCGAACCAAATAAACTTGGACTAAAGATAAACACCAAGGAACCTAAGATTCTCAATCGGACGGATTATCTCTACTCTTCTGATCTGCATTAATAGGCAAAACATCAAATGCGTCGAACAATTTTTATATCCAAGTAGTGTTTTTTCCGCCGACGCTGGAACCGAGCTCGATATCATCTGGCACATTAAAGAGCTAGATTTGTTGTTTTTTATCTAAAATCTGGAAATAACTCCAATATCAAGTTGAAATTAAACCCCGTCAATATTCACTCTGTGTTGTTGTCTGGTCGTATTTTCGGTGTGTATCTCACACAAAGAACTACGTCGCTATACAGGCGAGATGCCGGTAGACGTGTTAATTAGAAGTTTGATAGGTCAGGCGACAATTGCATAGCTGGCTATGCCATGCATGGTATTTAACAACGTGATACCGCTATAATTGCTGCACTGTGCAGTATCCCCCTTTTTATGTATGAAACAGATAATGTCTCGTTGCTAGTTGTCAGGCACACGAGATGCCAATCTAATACTCTCAAGTAACAACTATTAACAAGTTTCGCATAAAATACGATAAAATTTACACCAAACTTTCCAATTTCTATGTCCCAAGGTGACTCAGAATGAGACGAAGAAAAGGAACTATTAAACCTAAATATTACGATTCCCCCCGACTACCCTCATAGTTTCGAAGTTGGTATCCGTGCAGATATTCAACCTACAATTCGTTATTGGAGGCCAAAAAAGCAGTATGAAACCGAGACTTACCTACCCTACCCGAGCTTATGATAGGTGCATGTAATATTTGGCAATAGGCTAGAATGTTAAACGAGGAGCGCTTTGGATGTCCGATAACCCCGAAGACAATGGCCAACGTTCAAGACTTAATTCCCACAATATTACAACGCGTTTGAATGCTTCAACACCGTGCGAACAAATGGAATTTTCTATCGGGAAAAGTGAAAAGTGAATAATGTACAGGGTCTGTCCCAGGAGAACGAGCGGACCAGAAGCAGTTTGCGCGTACAGGATTGTAGACAGGAAGTATGGATAACGCTGGGCCGTTTGTACTGCGAACGCTGTCGAAACGCCTCGTTACGAAGAACCACGAAGCGCTTACCGGACCAGCAATACGCAACAAAATTTTGTGTAAAGCTTGGTAAAACGGACAAAGAGACCCACGACATGATTAAGGAGGCCTATGGTGTTGCTACCATGGTAAATTGGATTTTTTGGGTGGCACATGCTGTTCGGAGAGGGTAGAGGAAGAGTGAAAACCGGACGCCCTTCGATCAGCAAAACTGATGAAAGTATGTTGCGAGTGAACAATTTTCTTAACAGTGGTCGCAGGATCCGTACTCATCCTGATGATTGCTAATGACTTGAACACTAAAACCCAAGTTTTTAATATTGCGACAGGAAGTTGAACCATAAGCAAAACATTGCCCAAGGCTGGTGCCGCGATTGTTGTCAAAAGAACAACGCACAGCGATCATCTGCGGCAGTCGTCCAGCAGCAGAAACATTTTCCTTTCTGCAAACCATACAAACTCTGACCAACCAGCCCGAGAATACTAATGAGCACTGCTATGCCTTTATCTTTGGCATCGATAAACTTGTCAGCCACAACTCAAAAAGGAGGTTACAAGACTCGAATAACTGCGAAAACACTGCTGCTCGCTGCAGGGGCGCATGCAGTAGAGCCCTGTAACTATCAAAAAATACAAGAGGCAGAAGAAAAAGTGTACCGTTATGTTGACCAAAGAAACAGAAGCTGCCGCAAATGATGGTTACCAGTCGTGAACCGCAAATGCTTGGAGGTGATGTTAAGCCTTTTATTGGTTAACTATAGAGCAAATCTTGCTGTATCACCCACATCAACACCTTCCGGATCATTTTGGAGAATTCTAAAGAATTACACGTAGGAAGCTGAAAGCACGGGCATCCTCTAGGAAATTAGCATGCACTTCAGGGAAAAAAGTCATACTGGCAGGCCAAAGATTCCGAGTGTCGGAAGGTGAAGCAAAGCCAAAAGCAAAACCGATGAATGGTCAAGGCTACCAACAATAAAAAAAGAAGAAACAAGTAAAAGTTAGATATCGCCCAGAGGTTCCATTGTTATCTAAAGTAATCTGTGGTATACGAGTATACCGAAAAATTTCAAAATTAGTCCCGACCTAATATCTCAATAAATATATAAGCGGAACCGCCTATGATAGCATATCCACGGTAAAACTGTACACGGCCATGAGAGAATTCGGTATCCCGAAGAAATTGATAAGACTGACTAGGCTGACCCTGACCAATGTACGAAGCCAGATAAAAGCAGCAGGATCACTCTCGAGACCATTGGACGTCAACAACGGTCTAAGACAAGAGGATGCCCTATCATGCGTCCTCTTTACCCAGGTCCTGGAAAAAGTGATCCGTGATGCTGATGTAAATGCAAGGGGTACGATCCTTTTTCAAGTCCATCCGACTACTGGCCTATGCTGATGATATCGACATTATGGGAAGAACCGCCCGAGACGTACAAACTGCCTGCATCCAGATCGAGCAGGTGGCGATTGGCGCGAGATCTCGGACTGCACATCAATGAAGCCAAGACAAAATATATGGTGGCAACGTCAGCACCGAAAACTAATCAACCAACAACATCAAACCGCTCACGGTTGTTGTCAGCCAACAGAGCCTATTTCAGCTTACAAAAACTGTTCTGCCCAAAAGGACTCACCATAGGGTCAAAGCTCTTACTGTACAAGACAGTGATCTTGCCACTCTTCATGTATTCCTAGGAAACTTGGGTTCTTAGCAAGGAAAATTGTGAACTCTTGGCCGCGTTCGAGAGAAGAATCCTACGATGAATTTTTGGCCCCCTACATGAGGATGGACGATTTCGTAGCCTACACAATGACGAACTCTATGAGCGATACCATAACCGTCCGGTTGTGGATAAAATCCGGCTCAATAGGTTACGGTGGGCGGGTCACTTAATCCGTATGGATGAGGATGATCCAGCCCGGAAAGTCTATAAGGGCAATATCTATGGTAGAAAAAGAAGACAAGGCAGACCCTGCTTAAGATGGAGCGATGGCGTAGGCCAGGACGCCAGACAGCTTTTGGGGATATCGAATTGGTGGACCTCGGCGCGAAACCGGGATGTCTGGAGTTCCTTATTAAGGCAGGTCTAGACCGGATACCGATTGTTGCGCCGTTGATGATGATGAATGTAGACGGCTGAGGCTCACTTTTAGGCCTGTATGAACTGGCTGTATAGCCCAGTCTGGGGAGAACCGCTGCATATGGCATGTAACGACACAAATGTAGAAAGACAGCAGTGCACTGTCTTTAGGGCCACCCGAGATGTTGCAGTCGTCATCTCGTCCAACATAAAATCCCGTTCTATTTTACCGCAGACGAAGAACGCGGAAAGGGAGAGACCTATTAATAGACAAGAAAAGCGATGGAGACCTCAGGAAAGAGTCTTGGTCACACAAGCTGATCCCGAAAATAAACTTACGCGCAGACGGTGATTAGCGTGGCAACGTAGGGCAAATTTCATTCCGATGAGAAGAAGCTATAACAAGAGCAGAAGCTAGAAAAATGTGAAGTATTTCAGAATGGCAGTAAAGTATCGTGGACAAGTTCATCTGCCATTATCATATTCTCAATAGAATAAACTACTGTAAAAAATTGACCTGATATTAAAGTTAAACAGACTTAGACCAAAGTTCATGCAGACACAAAAGTTGTCCCCCAAAACCTACCACACAAGCTAGTCTTATAAAAATTGTGTCTAACCTTCCAATTGATAGCAATTTCACACATAACTTCGCACAATCTAAGATTGTTTTCTTGTTTACCAAAGAGACCGCTTACGAGAACATTAAATTGTGTTTTTCTTCCTTTATGAAAAATTACAGTCTAATGGCACGTGACTGACATCAAAATAAAACTTGCTTATTCTTTCACTTTACAGAGTTCATTTACTCGCAAGCACATACGAAAACACTTCAGTCCCGAAAAAATAATAAGAAGAAGAATAAGAATCTAAAGACACACAGGCACGAGTATAAGACCACCCTTTTATGGAGGACGGCAATGAGATCATCGTATCTTCATCGAAATGTCTAGATAAAATAATATTTTCAGATTCTTTCCATGGCAAACATATTAATCTGTGTTGTGTTGTGGATTGAGTATTCATATACCAACTGCAGATAGATTGAGTATAATGTGGATATTATGAAAGATCTATAGTGGAAGGCTCTTGAAATACAAGCCATAAATTCGATACAATATTATGGTTAGAATGGTGAAGACATTGAAATTAATATATTTGCTTCACTTAGATGGATGAGTCTGGCGGCCATCGGATACTTATGCCAATTAAGCAAGATAATGCACGTGCCAATCAAAAATCAAAAGATTCATGGGATGGGTCATTTTTCGCTGGAAAATTTTAGTTTATATTGAGATTTGATGGGATATTTAGAATAAAACGAATTAGTAATTTTATCTTTGCAGTATTCGACTGGAAGCAGGTTTTTAAATATTAGGATAATATCCTGCGTCAGAGTTTTAATTCTCAATAAATCAGAAAACTGCAGAAAACTGAATGTTTGTTGAGAATGCTGGGAGTCCACTTGGTCCACTTGGTGACGGACCGGACCAATTGGAAAGCAACTTACTTCCTCTTTTGTAGTCCAGGGACTCCTCTTTCTCTTATTTTCAGTCACGCTGTTCCCAGGGCAGAGGTGAGGCAACGTCTGACCGTCAGTCAACCTTTTCGATCTTTTTTGCAGAGATGTGGTTTTTGATTTAGAAGTCACTTTGAAGAACATGATTTTGTATCAAATAAAATTATAGGAACTCGGTACCTGCCTCGATTGGAAAAAACCAGCCCTACACTAAATTGTTCCTTGCAGCTGGATTAACGTCTATCGGTATGAATATATTGTTTATTTCAGCTCTGATCTGTCTCTTCAAGGTCTCCATCTACTGCCTGTCAGATTTAAAACGTTCGAGGATTGGGAGCGCTTGGTCACAATATGTATTATGTAGATATGGTGCCTTTTCCGTGCTATACTCATAAATTGCACGAATTGAACAGTCCACAAAAAATACTCCTGTCAATAATAAGAGTAACTTTTTTTCCAAAATGAAGTGCTGTAAAGTAAGCATAGCAGAGATGGAGATTGCATACTACTTTAGCAGTCAAATCCACCACTTGGAACGTTACATCATCTTTTTACGTCCGCGTAATAATTAGACATTTCGACATTATTCCCTTCAAGTCTCGAGACATTTCAGTAAACTTTTAGACAATGCAGAATACAGTTTCTTATATATCATTTCCACTGCATTAAGATTACTACCTCACAATAAATAAATGACTAAATATATTTCCAGATATACAATATTTCGGCAACCAATTGCTACCTTCTTTAATGTAAAATCGTATCTAAAAGGCAAGAACTGGTTCCCGACATGCGGTAGTCGCGGTGGTTCAATAAAGAAATGTAACTCTCCCGAGTAAAGTAATTAATTTGGCTTTCTGAATTCCACTAATGGGGAAAAAAGGTTAGAAACCATTTACAACATAACATATGGCACAGGTTCACCTGCATCAAAGCCTGATTACTTAAGATAACGGAAAACTACCGATGATAGCATTGCTCACTGAATAAGCATGATGAAGTATCCGATACTATCAAAGAGAAGAAAGAGATCATATTTCCGAATAAAAATCAGGGTGTAGTTAGAAATTGCTGCTGTAGAATGACGAACTATGTCAGTTGCTTTCAAATCGATGCACGTTTGATCGACCCTTCGCTGGCCTTAGCCAAAATCTCTCGTAGCCAACTAAACAAAGAACTCTCATACTTAAGGCCAGGTCCTAAGCCCAGGTAAAGGAGGAGGGTTTGAGGCAACGTACTCTGTACTATCCTCAATAAAACAAAAAATAAAAGGCTGAGAACATGGAAAAAGATAAATAGAATACAGTTGGGGTTATTCTACTATACTAAATCCTACCTGATCTCTCTAGGTGACAGGTGCCGCAACAGGCCGACCAAGCAAATGCATACAATGTCGTTACAAACATGATGACCGGATTGAGTCACAAGCCTCGGAGAAATCCTAGGGCGTCCACCTCAGTCGACGCGGCAGACCGGGCCCCCGTCTTGTCGAGAAATGGGGAAGAGTTCTTGACGCATGGATGGCGTCAGGACGTAAGCAAGCTAGTCCGAACAAAACGAACAAAACGTCTCAAATCTAAAATTTACCGCAAGGTTGTCCGTCCTGTCGCTCTCTATGGTTCTGAGTGGCCAACTATAAAAGACAATGAACACCGTCTTGCGGTAATGGAGACGAAGATGTTACGATGGACTAGTGGCGTCCCACGTTTTGATCACATCCGAAAAGAGGATATCCGCATCGTTATGGGGTTGCACCGATCGTGAAAAAGTTGCGAGAGAGGCGTCTTCGATGGTATGGTCACGCAATTCGTGCTAATGAGAATTCACTTGCCAAGATTGGTCTGAACATCAAAGTCGATTGTAAACGACCAAAAGGCAGGCCGAAACAACGGTGGCTTGATACGCTGGATGGGGATTTCAAAGCCTCGAGATTGCATCCAGATCAGGCATTCGATAGAGCCAAGTGGCGAAACCGATCACGACGAGCCGACCGCGCTTGTGAACGGGACAAAGGCTGAAGAAAAAGAAGAAGATATACGGTATTATGTGGTGGTTAGGTTGACTGAGGTTATAAAAGATAAGGACCGTCGAAGAGACGACTACCTAGACTTTTACATCTTAATATACAAGATACTGAAAAGCATCCATTTTGGTAGGAATCTTAGATGTCATGAATCGAAATTTACGTCCTTTATTGTCGTCCTCGCTGATAGGAAAAGAAGACTTAACGCACTTTTTCAAACCCACACTTTATTCATTTGTTTAAAGGAACAATACATAAAAAGATAGAATTTCTAATCACGTATTGTCTCCATAGGATGCTTCTTGCAAATAACTTATTCTACTTTTTTTATGAATTTGGGAGAGTCCTAAGTCCGCATCCACTTGATGTCGGACCGGACGAAATGGAGTGCAACTTGCTCCCACTGTTTATGGTTCACGGACTCCTCTTTTTGAGTTGAACACCCAAAGTTCAAAAAGTAAAAGAGGGACCTGGGTTAGAGCCCCGATAAATGAGTTTTGAAAAGTAGATGCAAATTGTGCAATATCTTTTCGATAACATCTTTCTTCATCAGGCAGATGGACAATATTGCTCTATCGTTGACAATAACCTTGTATATCCCGGATGGTTCTTGAAGCTATCTCGATTTGCTTCTCGGATAGCCATCGGTGCGGTTTTGTACGTCGACCAGTTCCTGGTTTGTTTTACCCAGTTGAAAAATCGTTGGACCTCTGTTTTCCCTTGATAGAGTAACTGTCAACTAGCGTCTATGATGAATCTGTCGATGTCTTCCATCACTGTCCCCAGTTCCAGTTCAAGTCCACAGCACCGCCCTTTGTAGATGGGTGGGTCATATTATAGCTTAGATTCCTTACATAAGAATGCCAATCTGTTTTTCTGGGATTTCTTATGACCATTCTATTTCCGACATAGATGGCTCTTCTGACATCCTCCTCTATGGATTGATTAGCCCGATTACATGAATATATGCTACATCCTGTTGTCAAATGATAATTACGAAACTTGCCGCGCTTCCCACAATGTGCGCATTTCTAACCCATTGTTAAGGATAAATCGGTACTCACCTTTTGGATTAGTTGAGCAGCTTCCCCCAAATCTAATTATAAACGTTCGCTTCAAAGCTTTCTCTTTGCAGTACCCAGTCTAACGACTAGTTCCGGTGAGATCTGGGTGTTGTCTTCAGGAGCATAGGCCGATGCCACGACTACTTCTCGAATTCTCCTGCTTGCTTCCGATCGTCCTTGCATAGCCACGCGATTTTGGGCCAGAACTTCTCAAACCCAGTTGAGAATATACCTGGCTTTAATAGTTGTGCAATCTCACGGCTAACAAATCACCTTGTGGGCATACCAAACTACCTGCATACTTCTTCCTTGGAGGACATGAATTTGCTCTCAGTACCCCAGGGTTTTTGAGCGGGCATTATTCCAATGCCACCGTTGTAAATTGCCTTGCAATTACCACGAACGTAGCCTTTACATGGTGGCGGGGCTATTTTGGTGCTAGTCATTGGCCTCATTCATGATTGGTATTTCTCTTCAGTATTAGAATATATATAAAATAGAAATTTTCTGTCTTGCGCAGTCTACTTGTAACTAATCTGGTCAAAAGCGTAATGGCACTGAACACGAGCTTGAGGCTCGATCTCTTGTATTTGCTTTGCAGATAATTTACGTAGGCCAGTTCTCTGATTCTCCTGGCTCCTACCTTCACTTGTGAGCTACTCTAGGTGTCCTCCTTCTGCGGTTTGGGTTCGAATTTCTGTGGAGAATTTCCATCTTGTGGGCTGTGGGCTGAAAGCTAAAGCCTATCTTAAGCCCTTCCTGGAAGCCTTTTTTGATGCCCCTTCAGATAGTACAAAATTATTTTTTCGTCAGAAAATCTTAAACATGTTCTTCAGAATTTGGCTCTAACTCTAATTTGTAATTATTCCATATGGAGAACGGTAAAATGCAAACACATCGTGACCTACCAATCCCATATATCGGTCGGAAAGTACGCTCAGCAAACAGCCTGTAAACTACTACCTCTTGCCTTTCCAGTAGTGTTCAAGCCAATTCGCTTTATAGTTCTCGGAGTGTCTAAAGAGGTTCGAGCATATATTCACCCGCCTGACTACGGTCTACATACTCATGGACCAACTCTTCAATTTTGCGATTGCCACCTGCCACCTAACGCCTGCAATCTCGCCCAACAATTGGCAATTATTATAGATAGAAATTATCCCAAAGTGTGAACATCCGACACTGATGACTTCGCCCCGTAATCATTTTGCCGATTGTTTCGAAACTATTCGAAAAGCTTCTCCTTCCAAGAGGGTAGTGGTATTGTGGAGATCTCCCTTTAATTAATATACTTCAGGAAAGCGCGCTTGCTATTTTCCGGACACGGACATTATACAGCTCAATTAAAACGGGCCCAAATTTTTACGAGTGTAACACCAGTAGAAGATATGAATCTCCTATCCAGTACTTTTGAGAACCCCTAAATTTTACGACCCCACAGCCTGAACCCCAGTAAAATTAAAGTTCGATCTGTAGAAGCCAGGTGGAAAACAATGGGTGCCAAGTGAAAGTCCAAAACGAACTGGATTTTCCCGCCTCCATGGCCCTCACAATCTACTGCTTGAGTAGGTTGTGGTGAACTCAGTGGACGCGAGAGGTTTGGTGCTCGTAAAATTCACACATTTGGCAGCGCAGATGATATGATGACCTGGTTAATACTATGTGTGTGAGGCGGATATACTGAGAGTTGAAGTCAGAACTAGAAATTAAGGACAACAGGTCGAGAGCTAAATAGGTGACTTAAGCGTCGAAAAGTATCCTCATTGGGAGAATATACCTAAGGTTCGTGCTCATTGAGAATGGCAAATATCGCAATAAATTATGGCTGTTCATAGGGCACTTTATGTGGTCCTTTTTATCCTAGATCACACGAGAAATAGGCGACTACAAAATTTTATACCCATAGACGTGCTGACGAAAAAATGGAAGTGGCAGTGGATAGGTCACACATTGAAGCAGCGTAGCAACTCCACTGCGTGTCATGCCATGCAATGGAGACTACTATCCCGGAATTGCCATCGACTGCGTTACCTTGAACTTCATTGCATAGAACAGTCGAGGAGGAATGTATGCTGCTCAGAAAATCGTGAGGTGAGATGAAACAAAATGTCATATATTATTCATGTATAATCAAAAGAGATCTGCGTAAAGAAGAGCAAGGAATTGTAGAGTGGTTTTATCCCGGTAGATTACGCTGCATTTCTGTTCCCGGCGCAGTTACAGAGTAGTTAATTTTCATTGGCTTTAATTTCTTTCTTGTGTTCCCTACTAAACTGAATATCATCGATAATTGACTAACGAATTCTACGGCAGTTGCATTGTGGTTTCCAGGATCCTCTGAGCGAGTCAATGCACCCAACACACATATACACAACTGAAATTTTGAGCTTTGTCTAACATCATTTTTTGGTCGAATGTTAGACAGCGAAAACCTACGGCCGCAGTCACATCCTAGACGAAGTACTTCGAGAGCTCTGGGCATTCTCAGCGGACTACGCCACACATAACCCGAGCTTTACGAAAAAATTTTCTATGGACTTTTCAACCAGGAAATAGTAGAGGACCAGCGACGTGTGGCAAGGTTCTGACACATTGTTATTCACCGACGCACTAAAGATGATCTGTGGAGTAGATGCGGAGGTTTTCTCAGATATCGTCGTACGGTCTCCCAGGATTCGCCAGTGTTTTACAGGCGGAAGTAAAGGAGATGTTGGAAGCCTGTAGATAGCTGGGTGCTTAATCCGATCCCCAAGCGGTACGTAGCCATTCTGATCGACGGTCAAGCGATCATTAAACGTTTATATTCAGTGGGGGCATTTTTCAGCCTGGTGGGGTAGTTCATGCACTGAACAGTCTGGGTGGCACGCTGAAAGTCATTCTTCTTTGCGTTCTAGGTCATATAAATATAGAGAGAAATAGGAGGGCTCTGTTTTTGGTAGTCTTTTGGTGGGCACAGTCTGCGTCCTCCTAGCGATTATCAGAAATGGAATTCTCTCGCACAACTTAGCGGCCGCAGACCTCAGCAGACGCAGCCTCACCACCTACACCAAGTCAAGGAGCATTTGCCTCGCCTATAAAGAAACTTGATCCCAATAATTTTTGTGTCAGATGCGTGCAAATGCCAGAAAGATTACGGCAATATGATGCCAGACTCCGTATACCATATGATCGGCTTTGGCGGAGCTACGGAGAGGAGGGAGAAACTCTCATCCACTTCCTTTGTGATTGTCTGGTCTGGTTGGAGCCAGGCTGCACTCCCTTACTTTGCCTTCGCTAGTGGTGAACGTTAATTTAAGGACCTCAAGAAGATCGCTTGTGGCGGGCTTCGAAGGTCTAAGCCCCCTAGGCTCTGCTCCCCTTACTCTTAGTCATGGTCTTGGAAGTTTATAACATCAAAACGACGTATGGTGTAAGTACTCAAAACATTGACATTAAACAATCTCAAGATTTTCCTTCTTGTTATTGTACATGACGCTCAATTCCCCATGGTGCTGACTAGATTTGTTTTGCCTTTGGAACCCGGGAAGGTGTAGCATATTGAACTAGATTTTTTAAATCCTCAATGAACTCGGTGAATATCAGGGCTCTGCCTGCCTCCATGTGTTTTTCAAATTTCTCGTAAGGCTGGTCTTCTCATTTTGTAAAATGGTATACGTTCGAGTTGTAGTTATGATTTTAGACTTTCTAGGTCCTTTAGTGGCAGCTCCAGCTGTCTACAGAAAAAGAAAGGAGGTGAAGCATACTGTTGCTTCAGTGCGGTGATTTCTTGTTGGTCGGAAATAGCTTCATAAGCAATTGAGTTTTACATAGAACACTTTTATTAGAAAGTTCGCTATCTGATAGTTATCTATCTATTTTATTCCAGATTGTAGCTTTTCTGCGCCAATTCAGGGATTATGTTCGGTTCCTCTTTCATTGTATTTCAGGAAATACAAATTATTCAAAATCTGTCTATTCAACTAAAAATATCCTGAATAGAAAACAGGATAAACGTAGAGCAAATAGGAAGGATAATTCACACGAAAAATCTGTACGTTCTAATCTGGATTTGAATGGATAATATACATAACATAACACACATCTAACAAGCTCTTCCTAGTGTCCTGAAATATAATACATATTTGTTGACAAATGTAATTTTAGATTGGCATAATTCAGCCATTGGAAATTTCTTCCTTTATTATTAAAATGTAATTACTCTACTCTAATTACCCCTAGCCCATTACCATTGAATCTATTTTTACACTACCAAAACCTTCGTTATCCTGATGCTGAAATAAATCAATGAATGATTCCTTTCCTCCGTCATTCTGTGGAAACAAGTGATATTATTCAATACCCGGGCAAAGTATCATGTTGGGAGTCGTCAATTTCGGAGGCAATTAATTACGATAACATTAGGGAAAGGAAAAAATATGATTCATAAAAGTATGGAAACTTTAAATAAGCAAAGCAGTAATGGTGTCATAAGTGATGTAATTTATTGAAACCTCGCTTAAGGGTGAAATGTGAGTCGGTTTATGTGATCAATTACGATAAAAGCTATGGGGTGGGACTTTGTGCGCTGGGTGGTTGGACCCTGGGTATTCATTTAAGAATATATTTTTTTTTATTTAGGGAAAGTATAATGTCCCGTTGAAGAGCTATCATGATTGAAGATGACCGTGGGCAACGATTTGACCGTAAAGCTTGAAATCAAATATTTCCCTTTCAATAGTCGGGTTACACGAAACAGGTCAAATCCGAGTAATAACATTATCTATGTGGGCAGATAGGCAGATAGATTAAATATTATCTTATATAGTTTCGACTGGAATAGATTTATAGGATGAGCATTGATTATACATTTCAATATGAAACTTGGTTTCTTGATTAGTGTCATTTGTGCGTGGGGGATGATTGATTTTCACGGAAGATTCGGGGAAATGAACTAGGTCCATTTTAAGAACGAAACTTATTCCGGATTGTGTAAGCGTAGTATGTATCCCTTCCGTATTTTTCGTTTAGTGTAGGAAGTTCAATTACGGATCACATAGGTCGACAATTCGAAATATTCGAAGTAAATGGAGGTTTCAACCGAGTTCAAGTTGTATGAAAGTGATGATTGAAAGACAGCGCCTGATGAGTTGCCTCTGCACTGGACGAAACGCTAGTCGTCTTTAAACAAAAATTTTGGATGTAATCCCAAAACGAGGAGCTCATGGACCAGAAAAGTGAGAGCTAGTTTCTCTCCAATTGGTCATCAAGTGGATGGCGGATTCAGAACTCCCTCAATCCCGAACAAAAAACTAAATGCAATTTCACCTAAGCACGTTTGAAGCATTGGCACTTTAGTCCCTCTTACGTCATTAGCAAATTCACGACTCTCCTGTAAACGATCTTGTTGGAAGTCCTTTTTAGCAAACTTTCTTATCTGTAAGTGTTGGGAACTTTCTTTCTATCGGTCAATTCCAACTTTACAAAATGGGATCCCAGGCGGGGTTGCAGATCGGCCTAGAGCCCCTCGGCCGCAGAAAAGCTGGTTAAAATTAATCGAAATTTAATTTTGCGTAAGCAGAAAATCATAACATCTGACATGAAATTAGAACCGTTCTTCACATGCTGGGCGAAGACCTAAGACTAAAAGCTTACAAACGATATACTGGGCACCTCCCCATTCTGTGATTGAAGCATCTCAAAGTCGAAACATCGAAAGAGCTACGGCGCAATTACGACAAAGGTTTTCTAAAAAAAATCTTGTTCACCGCTAAAATTTACGAAGAAACTGTAATCGAAACAGTGGTCAAGCCAGTAAATGATACTCTCTTCGTTGGTGAACATTGGATCTTCCAACAAAATTCTGCGCCAGGCCATAATTCGAAACGTTGTCAACACTGACAATACTCCAGCATTTACCACTGCTGAGAAGGCAGTCACTTTGAATGATCTATAGCCCATTAGAAATGTATTTTCTCTCTTGCGAAAAATAAAAAAAAAAACATTTTGCGTTCGACGTTCTGTTCACAAGTTATGGCGTTTCAAAGCACTGATAGTATTTATGGTTAAACCGTGTAGATCGCTAGGCCATGTTAGTTCCAGGGAAAACAACAACAAAAGAGGTTAATGATCACTTTTGGATATTTGCATCATCACCAACGGCGCAACAACCGGTATCCGGTCTAGGCTTGCCTTAATAAGGAACTCCAGACATCCCGGCTTTGCGCCGAGGTCCACCAATTCGATATCCCTAAAAGCTGTCTGGCGTTCTGACCTTCGCCATTGCTCCATCTTAGGCAGGGTCTGCCTCGTCTTCTTTTTCTACCATAGATATTGTCATTATAGACTTTCCGGGTGGGATCATCCTCATCCATACGGATTAAGTGACCCGCCCACCGTAACCTATTTAGCCGGATTTTATCCACAACCGGACGGTCATGGTATCGCTCATAGATTTCGTCGTTGTGTAGACTACGGAATCGTCCATCCTCATGTAGGGGGGCAAAAATTCTTTGGAGGATTCTTCTCTCGAACGCGGCCAAGAGTTCGCAATTTTTCTTGCTAAGAATCCAAGTTTCCGAGGAATACATGAGGACTGGCAAGGTCATAGTCTTGTACAGTAAGAGCTTTGACCCTATGGTGAGACGTTTCGAGCGGAACAGTCTTTCTAAGCTGAAATAGGCTCTGTTGGCTGACAACAACCGTGCGCGGATTTCATCATCGTAGTTGTTATCGGTTGTGATTTTCGACCCTAGATAGGAGAAATTGTCAACGGTCTCAAAGTTGTAGTCTTCTATCCTCATTTTTCTTCGTGTTTGACCAGTGCGGTTTGATGTTGTTGGTTGATTCGTCTTCGGTGCTGACGTTGCCACCATATATTTTGTCTTGCCTTCATTGATGTGCAGCCAAAGATCTCACGCCGCCTGCTCGATCTGGATGAAGGCAGCTTGTACGTCTCGGGTGGTTCTTCCCATGATGTCGATATCGTCAGCATAGGCCAGTAGTAGGGTAGACTTAAAGAGGATCGTACCTCTTGCATTTACCTCAGCATCACGGATCATTTTCTCGAGGGCCAGGTTAAAGAGGACGCATGATAGGGCATCCCCTTGCCGTAGACCATTGTTGATGTCGAATGTTCTTGAGAGTGATCCTGCTGCTTTTATCTGGCCTCGCACATTTGCCAGGGTCAGCCTAGTCAGTCTTATTAATTTCGTCGGGATACCGAATTCTGTCATGGCCGTGTACAGTTTTACCTTGGCTGTGCTATCATAGGCGGCTTTAAAGTCGATGAACAGATGGTGCAACTGTTGTCCATATTCCAACAGTTTTTCCATCGCTTGCCGCACAGAGAAAGTTTGATCTGTTGCTGAGTTGCCTGGAGTGAAGCCTCTTTGGTATGGGCCAATGATGTTCTGGGCGTATGGGGTTATCCGGCCTAGCAAGATAGTGGAGAATATCTTATAGATGGTACTCAGCAACATGATACCTCTATAATTGCTGCTCTGTGTGATATCTCCCTTTTTATGTATGAGACAGATAATGCCTCGTTGCCAATCGTCAGGCATTGATTCGCTGTCCCTAAAGGAGCACAAGTTGATGAACCACTTAGTGTAATTGGTCGCCTCCATATTTAACCAATTCGGCAGTAATTCCATCGGCTCCTGTGACTTATGATTTTTTAGCCGATGAATTGCACGGACTGTTTCTCCTAAACTTGGTGGTGGCAGTATTTGTCCGTCGGCTTCAATTGGCGGGACCTCCAACTCGCCGATGTTCTGGCTGTTCAGTAGCTCATCAAAGTACTCAACCCACCGCTCTAATATGCCCATTCTGTCGGAAATCAGATTTCCCTCTTTGTCTCGGCAGGATGAGCATCGAGGTGTATAAGGCTTCATCCTGCTGACTTGTTGGTAAAACTTTCGCGCCTGGTGCGGTTTCTCCCTGTACTTTTCTAGTTCACGGACTTGTTGGTTCTCCCAGGCTTCTTTTTTCCGTCTATGAAGTCACTTCTCCACTCGTCGGAGTTCGTGATAAGTCTCTGCGCGTGCCCGCGTTCTTTGAGAATGCAACATTACTCGGTATGCGGCATTCTTCCGTTCCGTTGCTAGCTTACATTCATCGTCAAACCAGCCGTTCCGACTCGTTTTGCGGCTGGGGCCAAGTATGTTTGTGGCCGTATCCATGATAACGTTCTTCAGGTAATTGTGAAGATCGTTTGTTGATGCTTCATCTCCAGGTCCTCTGTTGACTGCAGTTATTGCGGCATCCATTTCCCTCTTATAGGTGTCGCGGAGGGTTGTGTTGTGGATGGCTTCAGTGTTCACTCTCACCTGATTGTCAGAGGGGATTCTAGGTGGTATTGTTATTCGAGCTCGGAGCACCATGCCAACGAGATAGTGATCCGAGTCTATATTGGCCCCCTATATGTTCTGACATTCATCAAGGCTGAGAGGTGGCGGCGTTCGATCAACACGTGGTCACTTTGGTTGAAAGTGGTCCCGTCTGGAGAGGCCCACGTATGTTTGTGGACCGCTTTCCGCGCAAACCAGGTACTTCCAACAACCATTTCGTGTGACCCTGATAATTGAATAACCGTTTTTGCGTGTAAGCTTTGGGAGCCAACGTATCGCCCGAATACGGGCTCCTTCCCTACTTGGCTGTTAAAATCCCCAAGTTTGATTTTGATATCATATCTGGGACAGGCTTCGAGGGTTCGTTCTACTGCCTCGTAGAAGGTATCCTTCCCCGACTCTGCAGTCTCCTCTGCAGGGGCGTGAACGTTAATGAGGCTTATATTTCTAAACTTGGCTCGGAAGCGCAGAGTGCATAGCCGTTCGCTTATGTTTTCAAAGTCGATAACAGCAGGTTTCATTTTTTGGCTGACTAGGAAACCTAATCCGAGCACATGCTTTACTGGATGACCGCTATAATATATGGTGTAGCGGCTCTTCTCCAGGAAACCGGTCCTTGTCCATCGCATCTCTTGCAACGCTGTTATATCAGCCCTATATTGGGACAGGGTATCGGCTAGCTGCTCATCAGCTTCATCTCTGTACAGGGAGCGCACGTTCCATGAGAAAATGCGCAAATCGTTGATCCGTTGTCGTTGCCGGGTCCGTCGTTTTAAAGTCCATCCTGTCCGAGACTCCTTTCGTGGCTCCGTAACTTCGGTTTTCCGTGTAGGGTTGTCAGCTCTACCCAACCCCCAACCTGGAGGACCAGTTGGTACATTTTGTCCCGTTTTTAGGCGCGGGAGACTCGCCTTCATCCTTCTCCGTCTGCAGCTTTTCGTTACGAAAGGGCTCCCAGCGGTCACCACGTGGAGGTGGAGATAGGGTTTGGTAGTAGAGCTGTTGGCATTGGTTCAGCAGGCATTTCCCAGGTTTTATGCTCCATCGTGGATACCAATCCACGTTTCGCCCTGAGACCTATACTACCCTTTGACCATTATAATTGAATAATATTTAAATAGATTGCAGGCTTTAGGAGATTTAAAGTGAGAAAGTTTTGTGATGAAATTTGAAGACAAAAAATTAAAGTATTATTTATAAATTAAAACTGAAAATATGGTAAGGTTTTTTGTGTAACGTGAAGTCGTGATGAGAATTAGGAATTTAAGAAGAGGAGAACAGAGGTGCCAACTGTTACTAGATGGTAGGGAATCGAAAAATGTGAGATACTAGTGATTGTATCTTCCTCATCAACTTGTTGTAGAACAAAAGCGAAAAGAAATGAACGACGTTCTATAAAACGACGGATACTATAAAGTCATATGATCAAGAAAGCGGGTAAAACGTTATCACTGCAATCCTCCAAGCTGTACATACTACATGAAATACTTGTCCAAACTAACCATAGATACCAATGTCACATTTTGAACGAATCCCAAAGGCTTTGCTACAGTTATACGCGTAGATTTTATTGGGCCGTAAAGGTGCATATCAATTAGGACGACTGTCAAAACGTGACCCGTCCTCATGTCAGGGTCGTACAGCCCTGCTGTGTTGAAATTGGATCCCACATAACGTAATGTTATCAAATCTCGGGAAATCACTTTTTCAACCCCCTAAGGCTAAACAAGTATTATCCATTACCCATTCCATAAACGGAAAAACGCATGCATGTCTGCAATATGGAATCAGCTCACGCTGAAAGTTATTTATTATGAACAATCAGGCGTTCAATTTCAGCTCTTCAATGAAAAATCTAATGCAATTATTTATCTGCAAACATGAGCCCAATAAATTTAACTCATAGTAAATATTATCTGAAACATATGACAAAAATCCTCCACCTAAAATACATTGCATTTGATCACCATTAAAACTCCACTAAAGGGTGATTAATTTCTAACATAATTTCGGTCTAACAAGCGTATTTCAACCCCCATCCCCCCAGCATTTTCCAATTATTCACGAACAATGCACCACTATTTTCCTTCTATGCGGAAAACTAGAAATGTGAAATAGTGCTAAGGTGAATGCGAAAAATTCATATATAAAAATTTCGAATGTGTTTGTAGATAATATCGCTTTGAAGTGTAGTCTGCGGAAAATTAATATGCAATGCTGGTATGCAGTGACATACGGCACATATGACCGTAAATCAAGAGAATTTAGTGCTTTAGAGCTGTTTTATTTCCAGTTTTATGTTGGAAATATGATGATCCTTTCAACAGGTTTTATGGCGCTTTCGCCTGGAAAGGAAGAGTTTTAGTGGAATCGCATTGGATATGAGCAAGTGCTTAGTGAAGTTAGAGGGTGGCGTGTGGAAAATTTCGATCCCTACTTAAAATTTTACTTTTCAGAATCAATTAAATTTGAGAAACAATAAAACCTTGCGAATTACTCAAGTCTCTCTCCGGGTCAAGCAGTGCACTGCAGGATAGACTGACGCGGAAAATAGCTCGCTGGGGCCAACCTATCTCTCTTTGAGGATGAACTGTCTCTCCTCGAAGGCGATGTGTGGCTTCCCAGGGGCCAAGCCTCTCGTCTACCAAGACCGTTAGTGAGTGGTGATAGCCACACCCTGTATGAGGTGACCCTGCTATTAACAAAACGCTACGGATCTAGACTGGGGAGCCGAAAAACACCTCCTTCAATCCAGAGTGTCATGTGAACCATGCCCATTGGATAGTTTGCAGTCGGGGGTAACTGACTGTATTCGAACGGAGCCTGACTAATACTTGGCGGCCTCAGTGAGGAAGTTAGACCTTACCGTGCTACGTGGGGCTATGGCACGCGGACTTCCTAACCCCTATTTTCGTGGGAATCATATGAGTTCCCGTATTAAATTAAAATTAAATTAATTAAAAAATACAGCCAAACAAGCGAGACCCTGAACCGCACATTAACTGGTTAGCCAGGCCGAGGCACATCTCCGAAATATTGAGACCCAGGAGATTACACCCAAGAAGTGAGAGGTTGGGACATCAAGTAGGTGATCCAAGATGAACACTGGTATACTGCGAGGACAACAACCAACAAACACCACTTCCCAAAAAGCAGGGACATGTAAAAGGACTTCTGAAATAAATATATCAGACCTCAGAAAGGAGGTAGGTCTCAGTGGCACAAGATAGACTTAGGCAATCTTTATCGGAGCCAAAAAAGCGGGTAGCAACAGAGATTAGCTCGCATGAAGGGAATGCTCCCGAAAAAAACCTGAACCCAAGAGGGGAGAAAACAGGGGCAGGTCAGGAGTGAAGGCAGGAATCACGAACCCCGGCATTAGCCACCCTAGTGTGATCAAAGGCATTCGACTGGCCATACTGCCAAAAATGTTTCCCGAGCAAACACTCACTCGTGAGGAGCAGGAAACTATCGAAGACGTTGTCGTCAGGCAGATGTGCAGGGGATGGACTGCGAAACTTGTGTTCACCGGCATACGCTTTCGACCAGGTCATATACTGGAGGACAGCGTTACGGAAGCACTACAGAGTGGCTTAGGACCATACTTCCTAAATTGCCAGGCTGGGAAAGAGCAGAACTACCAACATGCGCTGGGGATGATATACCAGGAGCACACATGATGACAGTTTTTCTCGCAAAAGCCGCAACAATAGAGACGGAAGATCTCATGGACCTCCTAATCGCTCAGAATGAGGATCTCCATACGCGATTATGGAGAGTCTTCAGAAGCAAGGTGGTAAAAGACCGATTCCTGGAGGCAATCAAACGTCGGAGTTGCCATATCAATTATCGATTTGCTAACATACCTGTGCACGTGCACAGTGAAAAGCCGAGGAAAGACCCCTCAGAGGAGACACCGAGAGAAAAGCATACCGAGGTCGTCGAAGAACTCTCGAAAACCATAGAGGCAGAAAAGACTGGATCAGCCAGGGAAGTATACCTGCTGCCCAGTGAAGAGCAGAAGCTGAACGACCTATACCTAGGACTTCTAGGGCTCAGGGTGGACAGCGACGCGAAGGAAAGCGTCATGTCGGAGGAGGAGGGCGATATACCGACAGTGGAGAAGAGCTCCAAGTAATAACGGAGCAATCACCAGGACTAAGATAGCCCAGACAAACCTCAAACATGCGAAAGCGAAACGAACTCCTCCTTGCGAAAAAACAAGAGCTTGCATAATTCTTAAACGTAATTCAAAATATATATGTCTTTCAGAGTTCTCGACCGGGGACCTTGTGGCTATCCAAGTCTCATTGAAGGCCGGAAGGAGTACTCGAGAGCCAGTCGCAGCATCGAATTCCTTCCCAGGAGATGAAATCCGGGTTCCACGGGAACAAGTCGCTAAACTGGTGAAGTACTGTGAGAAGAGGATGTTACCACTTCTCCTCGACTGCGATGCCAGCGTCCATCACGAAGTCTGGGGAAGCAGCAACACCAATCGAAGAGGTGAGTACCTTCTTGAATTTATTCTTAGCAATAAGTTAGAAATATACAACATAGGGAACACTCCAACATTTGTGACCAGCACTAGAATTACTCTAATGAACGGGCTGGTCAGGAATTGGAAGGCGTACGATGAGCCCTCTATGCCTGATCACAGAATAATCAGACTCGACATTAAGAATAATTTGGAAATAAAAAGAATAATAGGGAATCCTAGCAGAATGAATTAGACGTCCTATGCAACACAACTGTGCAACAATATGGCTCACCTTTAACTGGAACTAGAAATAGTGCTGGAAAACATCAACACAGTCGTCATTGACGCATATCAGGGCAGCTGTCGGGCTAAGACAGTTAAGTCATCAAGGAATGTGCCCTGGTTACACCAGAATGAAAACAGATGTACGAAAACTCTTCAATGGGGCAAAAGAAACCGAGCACTGGTCAAGGTACAAAAATGCACTGACTGCGTATAGCAACGCGATCAGGGAAGCAAAACGAATGCTTCAGGGAATTCTGTGAAGGAATCGAACAGATCACAGAAACAACCAGGCCTTACAAGGCTATAACCAAAGACGGGGCAACATCTTCTGTCTGTTTGAAGAAGGAAGATGGGACATTTACCGAGAATGAGGCGAACAAAGTACACTTGGTTCTCAAAATTCATTTCGCGGGGTCCTACCTCACGGCGGCAGGCGACAACATTCTGCCTGACACTTCAACAACGAATAAAAGGGGAAGAAAGGAGAACTGGAAACTAGCAAAAGAGGTATGTTCGGAAGCTAGGCTAAGGTATGCAGTAGGAACTTTTAAACCACTGAAATCACCTGGAGTAGATGGCAGTTTCCCAGAACTAATCCAGAGTGGCCTAAAAATCATTTTAATAATCTCTTCTGAGGGTAGTAAGGGACAGCATAGCCCTGGGACATATACCAAGGGCATGGAGACGAGCAAAAGTGGTCTTTATTCCGAAAGCGGATAAAAAGGATGCTTTTCACCCTAAATCTTTCCGACCAATTTGCCTGACATCGTTCGTACTCAAAACAATGGAGAAGGGCATAGATAACTATATTAGAACTAACGTTCTAAAGCGCAATCCCTTGCATCAGTGTCAACACGTTTACCGGGCAGAACGGCCAACTGAAACTGCTCTGTATCAGCTGACGGATGGATTACGGGATGCCATAGAAACAAAAGAAATAGATTTGTGTGCATTTTTGGATATCGAAGGAACATTCGACAACACATCGCACACAGAGATACAAGACGCCCTGAGCCGCAATGAAGTGGGAAACACCCTGGCTTTCTGGATGGACAAAATGCTAAAGAGTAGGCAAGTAGAAGCATCGACAGGTACAAATTCGCGGACAATATTGTTTTAATCTGTAGAGGCAAATATGAGGATACCTTATGTGATAGAATCCAAACTGGATTAAGGGTTACTAGTGCCTGGTGCAGGAAGGTGCCACTGCCGATCAATGCAACCAAAACCACCGTAGTACTCTTCACTAGCAGACGTAAGCTTGACCACCTGAGAGCCATAAGGTTACATGACATGGCGGTGAAACGAGAAACAAAGGTCAAATATTTGGGAATTATGCTAGACCAAAAATTACTCTGGAAGACGCATGTCGGAAGAGGGGCTCTAATGACTTGTAGGTCCATAGAAGGAAAAAAATCGGCTTGCAGCCCGAAGATACTACTTCGGATATACGCTGCAATAGTAAGGCCAATGATTACCTATGGGGCGGTAATCTGGGCAAGAAGAACTGAACTCAGCACACAAGTCAGGAAGATACACAAACACCAAAGACTGGCTTGCGTATGTATCAGTGGTGCAATGAGGAGATGCCCAATGGCATCCCTGGAGGTTCTTCTGGGATTAATCCCTCTCAATCTGTACATACAGATGCAGGCAAGGAAGGCAATGTTCAGTATGGCCGGGAGTATCAAAGAGGCGGGGAGCTGCCTAAATCGAAAGAGCAGTGAGAACGAAGTTTTACTTCGATAAGAAGTTTGAAGTACGTTGGAGAAAGAAGGTAAACTGCGAGAGCGGCGCTATGATATATGGCTTAAACCAGCAACTGATTACTTGGTACACTGACGGATTCCTCACAGCAAGGGGAGCAGGCGCGGGTGCGGGTCTGGTGTCATCGGTCCAAGGTAAATGTCCTTGGAGCCAATGGGTAGGCACACTAGCATATTCCAGGCAAAAATATATGTCAAATACAGATGTGCCTCCTTTAATCTCCAAAGGATCTACAGACGGCAGAACATTGCTATTCTCACCGACAGGCAAGCAGCGATAAAGGCACTTAGGTCCAACCAGGTGAACTCTAAACTGGTATGGGAATGCCTTCAGAGATTGAATACGCTCGGCTCGTCCAGCAAGGTCTGAATACTCTGGGTTCCAGGCCATGGTGCGTCGGAAGCCAATGAGGCAGCGGACAAACTAGCCAAGAAGGGGGCAGAGACGCTCTTACACGGGCTAGTATCCTTCTGTGGAAATGAAAACGGGTTCATGACTATGACATTAAAAAATGAAGGGGAACGGTTGAAGGAACTATACTGGCTACCAAGAATGGAGCAGTCCAAGGTGCTTATTGGTGGATACGAACCCAGGCGCAAAATGTATTGCTTAAACCTCACAAAAAAGAGCCTCCGAATCATAGTGGGAATTCTCACTGGTCATTGTCGGCTAAACTATCACCTAGGGAAGATAGGGATATCTACGGACACTGCCTGCAGGACTTCCTCTTAACAGAATAATAATAATACTCAAGTCTCTCTTCTTCTATTTCCATCAGAAGCACAGACGATCCAGAATATAACCACGTTAAAACACCTCTGACATTAAGATATTCGTATACTGTTTGGAACCCTATCACTATCCCCCCCAAAGTGCCCCCACCAGATTGAATTTCCGGAAAACTTTCATTCGAAAAGCAATTCTCTAAAATATTCCGATGCAGTTTTCGTTATCTCCGCTCTCTCCACTCACCCGCACCAAACAAGATATTGAATGAGTGAAAATAGTTTATGAACCCGGAAAATAAAAGTCTTTGGAAGGGAAGTAGAGAAATCGGAACCAATCCAACTTACCATTCTTCCGTTTCGGAGCCATAACATTGTTGGATAGAATCCTAGATCAGCTCTTTGAGGAAAAAAATTAAAAACGAAATAGGAATAGGCTGGCGGGCAGATAAACAGGATGCAATAATAGAACCTCCAGGAAAAAGTTCTTCAAGAAAAAAAACCACCCAACAACGGAGAAGAAAGAGAACATGAGATTCCTCTGCAGTCAGTTCAACATCCGCAGGGGAAATATCTTATGCTATTAAAATAGGATATCTGGACGTGACATTCCAAACTAAAAGCATATCAGCACGATACAAAGCGAAAAAGTAGTCTTAAGTATTGTTCATGTTGTTAATGTTCTACTGTTATTGTTGCGTCGCTTATCGGGATCGTTTTCACCTTTCTAGAGCGGAAGCGAAATGTCTTGGTTTCAGTTTATGAAAGGAAAATGATTATTTAAAATGTTACTATCTGCATGGATTGGTTTTGATAATGAATAGTAGTCATGTCGTTGTTTCTGAATGGGAGATATTGTCATTGTCCGTTCCGGGAAATATTTCTAATTTGTATGGGAGTCATTCGATAGCAATTTTAATTCCATTCAAAAATTATTTTTCCCTTATCAGCTGGAGAAAATAGCGATAAAGGAATAATGCCGAATGGTTGGTTTCGTAAAAATTGAAATTTCTTTGGAGTAAGGCCTTGGCACTAACTTTCCCTCACTGCGATATCCATTGTTTTTGTGAAATTTAATTAGCACGAGTTACGTGGTGCAACAGGCATACCTGCCACACTATATTCACATAATTAATATTTTCCATACCTACAATTGCGGTGATTGCAACCTTCAATGATAAACTTACCTGGAAAGATAAAAAATGAAAATGATAATTTAATTAAGAGAAATTCAATTGTTCAGAAGTAATTTGATTGCTCTGAATTCAGAGGCCTCATTATTGTTTTCGAAAATTCAAGTTGCTTTGTTTACTCGAGGTACCTCAACAGATTCAACCTCGATCCAATAAAGACAATACATTTTTTTCTGATACGGAATTGTAGATATTTTCACCAAAAAAACAACCAGATTAACCCGTAAAATTATTTCCATTATTCTAACAATATTTTGACAAAACTACAATAAATAGAATTCCAAGTGCAGTTGAAAATAGACTGGGACTGTAATGGTCCACGGCTTAGGTGAAATGTTTGAGACATAGCCGGAGGATTGACCTGACAGATGGCGTTTTTTTTTTGGAAAATTTATTTAATGTTCAAATATTTCCGGCAGAATAAAAGTGTCTTTTATAAAATTTACTCCCAATATTCAAAATTGTGTAAGGCAAAGCTAATAAATGAGATCTGACAAAGTCAATCTTTCCTTCGCCTTGAAATACCAAGATAAGGTCGGGCCCAAAACGTCATGGCTCAATTTGATCCGAGGTTAGGCGGATGCATCTTCCATTCCTCGCTGAAATGGGGTCTCCAGGGCACGCGAACGATTGAGCCGTCATTTTTCTGGTGCCTGAACTTTTAGTTTCTCTGGATATATAACGATTCGCAGTTTCCCTGGTTCACGACGTAAATTTGTGTTGCGGCCGTGGATGAATCACGTGATCTTTTTTTTTCGCGCAAGAGGTCTGATGTAGCCAACAGACTTCTCCACACACCACGAACCAGTAACTGGGACACTTCAGAAGTGCATACCTGCACTATTGGCCAATTTCCGTGGTGAATTTAACTCTGCCCTTTGGCTGTTTGACAACCACATGGATTACAGTTCGGTCTTTAGTCGTAGAAAATTTATTTTCATATACACTACATCATCAGATCATCATATACAGTATATCATCTCAAAGACAATGTTGAGAAACGTTAACACAGCAGTTTTACCTTGAAGTGGTAAACATTTATGACCCAGTAATTTTGGAAAATCGAAATTAAAGGTCAATAAAGTCATACACGGAGGACGTGTTTTTCAATTACAAGAATTTCCTCATTTACCACATTTATATGTACGGCAGATATTCTTCTTTTTCTTCGGCTTTTGTCCTGCGCACAAGCGGGGTTGGTTAGTCCAACGCAACATCTTCGTCGTAAGACGCCGTTCATTGTTTTTTTATAGTCAGCCAGCACTTAGAACCATAGAGAGCGACAGAATGGACAACATTGCAAAAGTTTTAGATTTTGAGTTTCAATCTGAGACCACGCTGCATAAGGCCATCATTCCATTTTTAGAAAATTTGCTCGAAGTCATTGTTGGTATTATACGCTATGAAAACATAATCTGCATAAAGCAGTGTGGCACCCTATACACTCTATGGACGTTGGACGTTCCGTGTGACAGTGTCCATAACAAGAACAAAGAGGAGTGGTGAGAAGGGGCTTCATTGATGAACACCAACAAAGATACCAAGCAGTTTTGATACACCCGCCACACTTTGAACTTTACTTTTTGGATCGTGGTAGAGCAATTGAACCCAGCGCACGAGTTCTTCTGGCATGGCACTAAGTGTTGTCGTAAACCATACCAGATGAGTTCGAGTGGCACATGGTCAAACGCTTTCTCTAGATCCAGAAATGCGATTCTTGTCACGGTGTTTCTTCATGAGTAACCGGGCAGCGTGTACTGCGCCAGTAGTTCCACAGTTTTTGAGAAATCCGGCTTGATTCACAATTATTTCAACGATTTCGTGAATACGGTTGTCAAGAATGCGTTCAAAAATCTTCATGGTATGGGAAAGCAACCGGATCGGACGGTAATTTGAACATTCTGCTAGAGTACCTTTCTTTTTCCATATTGGAACAGTGGTACTATCTTGCCAGTCAGACGGTGTTCTTCCTTCCTGAATAACCCGATTAAAGAATTCACTGAGCCACAGTGTTGGGTCCCAGCTCTTCGCTTTCCAGAACTCAGATGTGATGTCGTCAGGTCCTGTGGCTTTCCCCGATTTCATTCGTTTTATTGCGTCCTCGACTTCAGCGCTGTTCCAAATGTCGGGAATGATTGTGGAAGTGGAGGATGAACAAATTCTTCCGTTGAAATCTATTCAAAGTTTTCTCGCTATCTATCGATTATACGCTTGCCACCCTCATTGCGCGCGCCAAATCCTTTTTTCCCATGGCACCTGTTATCGTCTACCTTTTCACCCACATGACCATTAAGATCGCCGGCAATGATAATATAGTCATCAGCAGGCACATTAAAAGTCTTTTCATCGAGAAGTTGCCAGAAGGTATTTTTCTCGGCATCAGGTCCACATGTCGTTGGTGCGTACGCGGTGAAGAAGAGAATAGTGCGATCAGCGGATATAATGGTGAGCTTCATCAGCCGGTCATCAAATCGTTCAACTTCTCTAATGGCATAATAGAAACCCCCTGAGATGGCAGTGCCAACGCCATATTGATTGTGTGGGATACCAAAAAAGAGAAGTTTATAACCATTTTCAGCGCGTTCGCGTTGTAAGTCGCAGCATTTGGAAGCATACTATCGGATTTCTTGTAGAGCGCAGAGGGCTTTTGTGAGTTCCTCCGTCTTTCCAGTCAGGGTGCCATTATTTAGCGTGCAGACACGTATTTATTATGCTCAGACTAACTTGCTTAGGTCCTGACGCCGTCCATACGTCAAGAACCGTCGACTGAGGTGAACGCCCTAACATTTTTCCCAGGCTTGTTACTCTTTCCGATCATGTTGTTTTCAACGATGTTGGATGGATTTTCTTGGTCGGCCTTTTGCAGAACCTGCCACCAAGAGAGATCAGGTAGGATTTAGCATAGTAGAATAACTACAACTACACTTCATATATCTTTTTCTCTGATCTCGGCATTTTATTGATTTCCTCCTCCTTTACCTGGGCTTTTTGCAGCAATTCTACCGATCACAGAAATTGAAAAGCAATCAAGTAAACGATGCCGGGGAACACAACATGATATATCGGGCAGCTAATCTTCAGGAAGTAAAGAACTGACAGACAGTTATTCAATCTTATTTTTGGAAAGGGTAAAATACCGGCACAACCTTCTATTTCCTACATTGCCTTCATTGATCTAGATATAGCGTTTGATCACGCGCCACATAAATCCATCTGGTATACACTGCGATAACATCTAATGCCAGACTAACCCGTATGCTGGGTTAAGCTATTCTACCCTAACCCAAAAAGTATGGCAAGTAAATTGAAACCATCCCGCGTCCCTGTTGGTGTTCATCAAGGGATCGCCCTCTCGCTGCTTCTCTTCAACTATGTTACAAATACTGTCAAGAGGGTCATACAACATCCATTCCTACACGCTGTTCTATCTCGGTTTAATTATGTTTCAATAACTTCTCATAATAAAATTATGAAATCACGAGTTTAGATGACGGACCTCAGTGACTTCAGTATCAGTAACAATGGCCTGTCTAAAAGTGAGCGATTTAAGTATTCGAATCAGTCCTGTCAATAATCATCTACGCGATGAAATTATTTCCCGTATCAGAAATGTCTTTTATGACGACTTAAATCGGAGATTTACTGCAGCATCTTTCGCTTCGTATCCTTCTCAGTTCCGGAGAGAAGCAAAACAAAAGAGCTTTTAATGGTACGTCTATACCATTTGCACCGATGAGAAGGTGTTAACTTTAATTTACCTGAACATCAAAATTGATGAGAAACGATTCGAAAGTCAACCGAAACGCAATGACTCAACACGTTAGATAACTTTCAAAGCCTTTCTGCCTCAGCCAGACTAATCTTAAGACCGAGATAATTGACAAACTCATCTAAAGCAAACCAATCACACTCCTGGACAAGGAAAGGACTAAGGAAAATTACGTAAAAACATGCACACACTCCTTATTATAGTAACATGTTCCAAATTTTGACTATCTCCATTTCCTCTCCTTATACAACAGAAGAAAGTGCCCGTCGACAAAGCGGGTGTGGATCGGAGCCCGGAGCATCTAAGTTGTCTCGAGCGTCCGAAATACAAAAAAAAAAAACGTAAACAAAACTGGCGACTTTTCGGTTTTAGATTAACTTGGTGTCGTGTAAACTACGAATAAACGCGATTTGAGATTCCCTTATCCTGATCCGCGGGGCAGAGTCTAGCGGCCATGGGAAGGAAAAACTTTGGCACGACATTGCTCGCATGAAAGTGAGCGGAGCACTGACGTTGAACTGGCATGACAGTGTTTGTGCCTTGATGGGTGAGTTGTTTCCGAAATCCAGGCCTGATGATCACGCTGAATCGGTTGAAAAAATTACCCCTATACAGTCTTTTGAGATCAAGCGGAACATGGTGAGGCTTAAATCTCCAAAGTCACCTGACAAGAATAGGTTGACTGACGAAATATGCAAAAGAGGGCCAAAAGACTCCTAGGGCTCTCGTGCTCCTGAAATCACCATAGAGATACGCATAAGGAATATCTCGTCTCCCTGCCTTTGAGAAAAACCCTGAAAATGATTATGGTCTAGTGATAAGAGACGAAAACATCTCATCTGGTCCCCCCCCCCCAAATAGTGCAATTTTCCAACTGGTAGATCGTCGACGTCTTATTGTATGCGAAAAATTTGTTGTCCGCAGTCGACCGACCTTAGCATTTCTGAAGATATGACTATCTAAGTTCGGGCCTTAAGTGTTGTACTTGAGCGTGGCTGCCAGGTTTAAAAGAGATGTTAGGATGTTTTCTGGTATGCCCAGAGGTTTTTACCGACATTATGCAGGTATCGTTGGTTGTTACCTCTCTTAATCTAGGGATACTCGTCTGAAGGAAACTAGAATTTCTACCCATTCCTTACTGCATCCTTTCGTTCAAAATTGTAGAAATTAACATTTTCGTTCGAAATCTAGAAACAAGTCGGGACATCGGAAGCTAGACGCTTCAGGTATGAAAGGTTTTGTGTATTTCTTTTATAAAGAGATTTGAGTATGCATTTGTCCCATTAGCATGTAGCACGTAAAATATGCATATATTATGTGAAAATAGCCACTTTCAAGTGATATTGACATTCATAGTCTTGAATTTGCAGAGAAGCGACAGCTTTGACCTAATATAACTTCGTTAGTAATAGCACGATTTTCACCAAATTTGGCAGGATCACGCTCTATACTGTAGCCTACATTACTGCAATTTTGTGATTCTAAGGTGAACTTAAGAGGCGTTTTCCTGTCAATTACTAGAAATTATAGTAATATACTATTATTAACTTTCTTTTTATTTTTTCGGTTCGGTAGTTCCTGAGAATGGGTACGTTAAAAAAATGACCACTTTTAACCCCCCGTACTCCCCACCTTTTCAACGAAAGTCAAAACTAAGACCGGCTTCGAAAAGTACTAACCGAGACCTTTAATTTGATACCCCCACATGACTATATTTGATGAAAAAAAAATTGACACCCCCCTTTTGCATGTATGGGGACCACCCCCTTAAATTCGTCGTAAAAGGATGTAACTCACTACATGTGTGAGCGTTCACAGTTCCCACCTTTGTACCAAATTTGGTGTCAATCGCTATAACCGTCTCCGAGAAAAATGCGTGTGGCGGACAGACAGACAGACAAACAGACAGACGGACAGACAGACATACAAACAGACAGACGGACAGACAGACAGACAGTAAACTAATTTTAATAAGGTTTTGTGTTTACACAAAACCTTAAAAAACAGGCTATAAAATGGATGAATTAAAATAAAATAAAAATTCAAAGCAGATTCAGAGATGAGAAAGAGAGATAAATCGGTTCTGTGAGGGCAGCTCGGATCATAAACGGGTAGAACTCTTTTAAGAGAATGAGAATGAGATTGTAAAAACCTCTTTACATCTAAGAATTCCCCGAAAACACGTTTGCATCCCTAAAAAGTTGACAGATTAGAAGAGTATGAAATCATTCCCCACTAACATCTGATGAGGTTCTTATAGAATAGTAATTCCAAGAAATTAATCATTGCCCGCAGCTCTGATTAAGCTCTTCATTATTTATTCTTCGAATTGAAATCTGACCCATGAAAATGTAACAATAATGACGGGATTATTATTTCCATTTCAAACCACTTTGTTGATAATCTTCCAAAGTAGAAAACATCTCAAATGCAAGAAAATATTCCGGTCTTTAGGCGATTATGTTGTGAAGTAAATATAGACAAATCAACAGTTTCGTATTTGGGTTGGAGCCCCGTGGGGATGGCACCTGAAATACGCTGTTAATTGCAGGAACAATACAATACAGAATTCCATGAAGATTTTGGTCTGAATATGAAGGGATGTATGATTTACACAGATAAAGTAAGTACACCAAAGACGTCATTATAGATTAGGACACCAGTCTTGCAAGGAAGGTGGGTTGAAGAGCAAGAGTATAACAGGGCCAGGACCCTCGTTCAATGGTAGGAAACTACCTTCTCGGCGTACTAGCTTATTCAAAATTACAAACAATTCCCAATTTTCTTAGCTATTGTTCCGTATACAATGAGTAGTAAAATTGTTTACTAGAATAAATTTGCAATTTCGATTACAGAGGTTTGATCGAAATTTTACAATTTTTGAACTGTAGGTGATAAGATAAACATCTCGTACCATTCTAAAACCATTGAACCTCTGCTTCCCACGTTCAATTAGATTCTGGATATATTCCGATGTTAAGAATCATTACATTCCTCCAAGAGCAAAAGAGCTAATTCTATGTTTATAAATTAACCCATCTACCCAAATTCAACATATCTAGTGGCTCAGGTGATGAAGGTAACGCACCAGTCCATCCCGGATTCGTTTACGTGTAAAATTAGCTCCCTGAATTGACATCAGCAAACCATAGACATAAAAGCATCCCATTCTAAGTATTAGGGAAAACATATTAGATTTCCAAGTTGTTCATGCCCATTCAGAGTGAAATACTCTGACTTCCTGTATAGGGAGTCTTTTGGGGTACCTATTGTGATCGTGAAATATATCTGAATTGTGAAATGAGCTTTCCACAAGTGAATAGATTGTTTGATAACTACAGTAATACGTGTTGAGGCTTTATAGTTTTATGGTTCACCTTTTCGAATAAACACGGATATTTACGACAGCAGCAGATTACAGCTCCAAGTTTACCTCAAAAAATCCCTATGATATAGCTATCCTTTGATAATGGCACAATTATCATGTACCCTGGAATAATACAATTCAAAAGGGACTGGTTTTGATTGAACTTTACTATTATAAAAAACCTCAGAATTTTAAAAGTAAAAATTTAGGAGATAGACTATACCACGTCCATAAAGCCGACTCTTTCTTCTTCTTCTTCTTTTTCTTCAACCTTTGTCCCGTTCACAAGCGGGGTCGGCTCGTCGTGATCGGTTTCGTCATTGGACTCTATCGAATGCCTGATCTGCGTGCACTCTCCAGGCTTTTATGTAAATCCTCATCCAACGTATCAAGCCACCGTTGTTTCGCCCTACCTTTTGGTCATTTACAATCCATTTCGATGTTCAGACCAATCTTGGCAAGTGAATTCTCGTTAGCACGAATTCCGTGACCATACCATCGAAGGCGCCTCCCTCGCAATTTTTCCACGATCGATGCAACCCCATAACGATCGCGGACATCCTCATTTCGGATGTAATCAAAACGTGTCACGCCACTCGTCCAACGCAACATCTTTGTCTCCATTACCGCAAGACGCCGTTCATTATCTTTTATAGTCGGCCAACATTCAGAACCATATAGAGCGACAGGACGCACGCCATTGCGGGAAATTTTAGATTTGAAACGTTCGTTGATACGTCGATCACAAAGAACACCAGTTGTGGAACGCCACTTCATCCAGGTTGCATTAATGCGTGAAGCAATTTCATAACGCAGTTCTCCATTGGCTGATAGCGCTGACCCGAGGTATTTAAACCGCTCAGTTCTGGGCAGATCACTGCCGCTGACAATGATTGTGCCTGTTTCATGGAAATCGGTCTCTCAGGGGTAAATTTTGAAAAAGAGCCAATGAATTGAGTCTCTATGTAGATTTGTAGCATGGAAATTGTTTTCGCAGAGAGTGGAAAAAGGGAATGATTATCAAAGTCCAAGTGCAAAAGGAAAAGCTGAAATAAGCCTTGACTGATGGATTAGATAGGAATGGATTGCTTCTTCTCCGAATTCTCTTCTTTGGCAACATCACCGATACGTTCTAAACCAAGAGTTGTGTCACATTACGGATCAGGTACCAATAAACGAACTGATAAGACGGCGAGGGGGGCAGCGTTTTATCGTCGTCTGTATAATCAAAGTGATCTAGGGAGTATCTTTATTTAAACGCGTACTGAGCTCTGCGTGAAGAACAGATAACTGCTTCACCAACTAGGGGGCAGAATAAATTGAACCATATTACACGCATAGTATCATACGAAAAACTTTTGTTGCTACTTTTTGAGTAGTTCCGCCGAAATATGTTCCCTCTGCGCGTTTCTGAAAAATCCACACTTATTTTCAAATATTCTTTTTCAAGAACTCTGGGCAACCGCCACTGCTAAATAACTAAAATTAAACCATTTCTGCTGGGTGGCATCTTGGCAGGGCGAATATTAATTAGTGTCTGCCTCCATCTGCCGGAAAAATTTTTTAAGGCAACTACGGTTTTGCCAGGGCAGAGGCAACACATCAGAGACTGTCTCTGCCCCTACTGAGAGCAGAGTGACCGAAGGCCAGAGGTCGAACTAGTTGGTTTAGTTTATTGGAAGGAGCCGCAGCTCCAAGCACTCAGATCTTTATTAAGCCCATTGTACTATCTCCGGAGAACGCCTGTTCATCGGCTTCTCGCTTACGGAGTTCGTAGGCTTTTGCAAATCTAAGAACATTCTCCAGAAACAGAGATATCTTCGTTGGAAGTCACTACTCCGATTTTTCCCATATGGTAGTTCACGAAGAAGTGTTCCGTTAGGGTTTTCATTTCCGCTTCTTAAGAGACAGAAAAATGTCGCTCTAGCGGCCTCGGTCAAGTTTTTTGCCTGACGACAGAAGTTCAAATTTCTCCATTCGGCTGCGTGAATCCTTGAAATTTCTCCTTTCAGAGTATACTTGACAGTAGATGCCTGAAAGCTGGTTAAGGATCCACAACCTTGGCGAGCCAGTCTATCAGTTTCTTCATTATCGCCGATAGTTGAGTGCCCCGGCACCTACATCAGAAATGTTTTGTTTAGTCGACCAAGTTTCAGCAGTACCGAATGGCAACTCGACAACAACTGGCTTGTTATGTCGTTGCTGTGTAGTGCTGATAATGCTACCCGACTGTCGGAAAAGACTCGAATGGTTTGACTCATCAATTTTTGCCGTTAACATTCTTTTGCTGCCAACAAAATAGCAGATATCACCGTCTGGAATATGGTCGTCATTTTTCCGAGAGGTCGAGAAAGTTCTCGAGAATACCCCTGCTTCCGATCCGTTCTCCACGACTGACCCATCGGTGCAGATTATCATTTCTGTACTCCCAAAAGATTCATGGTCATTTATCGACCATTGTTCTCTTTTGGTGATTACGACAGAGTATGTCATTTCAAAGACGAATCTCGAAACCATACAATCGGTGGGCATCAGAGCCACCTGATGTTTCCCAAGAAAATTCCAGATGAAGGTATGATCGGATGATTGGCCGCCTTTCCGCGCGCCAATAGTATCTAGCCTATATGCGTGGTTAGCTGATTTCCGTTTCACTTCCAAATGGGTTGGGGGTAAATTTAGAATAGATTCGAGTGTCGCGATGAGCTTTCTACTCATCATTAGTCAACCAAGCCTCTGAATCTGCATCAGTAACTTCTCGCTGTTAGCAAAGTTCAGTGTCTGGGTCACCAGACGATATAGCGTGTAGCTACCCCGCCTGAATTTCCTAGTGAACATAAGTAGTCCAGTCTTCCTAGCATCCTCTGTGAGTCCATTATGGAGGCACCAATTGTGGATTACATGCAGTGTTGCATTCAGGCAATCGTTACTATGCCCGTAGCTCGTAAACCTGCCGATAATTATCATGGCTTGATCAACCGCAAATACTTGTGTGAAGACCTTTGTCCTCCAGGAACCATAGCCAGGTGTCCATAACTAGGAGCCATAACAGAGGAGAGACAACCCCTCCTTGTGGGAAACCCCTAAAACATCCCGCCTCAATAGAATTCTGTTCGACCAATATGTGGATGTTTCTCCACTCTAGCATGTGAAGGATCCAACTGATTAACAGCGGATCGATTCTATGCCTTACATCTTTATTTGGATTTAACGTGATGTTCTCAATTTTCTAAATAAAGTGTGTCGAGTCTTTCGCGTGAGGTTTCGATTTAGTCAACATCACTGACAATAAGTCTCAGCAATAAATCATGTGCATTAATTTTGAACAAGCCGTACAACGTCGGAGATGTTTTTTCTTATTTGTACAATTTACATTGAAGTTGCTTATCTTTGAAGAAATGTTTAATAAGCAGATATTATCAGGTTTACTTTACGGAAGAACTTGAAGAAGAAATGTCAATACTGAAAAAACTTTACAAGTCAGGCAGGAAGAAGTAACGGAGGCCATAATTCCACCCATTTACCTGGTGATCTCTGGATACAAGTAAGAACACCCTTATGGTAGTGACCATCAGTATAAACAGTGGTATAGAGTAAGAGGTCTGTCAAAAGCGACAATGCGGTGGATGAAGACTTCTAAACATGAAACTCAACCATTCTCTTTTGAGTATTTGATTAATGACAAAAGAATAAAGACGTGAAAACCTAGCGTATGGCAATTCCAATTCCCAGGCCGACAGAAAAGTGTAGAAATAATCTAATAACATCACCTTCTCAATTCTTGATTAAGTGAATAAAAGTCGGGTAGGAGATACAATCAACCTCCCGAATTTGCAACCATCCAACCTAAGCCCTATAGTTTCCCAGAAAACAGGTTGCTTGTAGGAAGGTGTTGCTTTCTTACATTTTAATGTGGGAAATAGAAAACTAGGAACAGGAGATCATGACAACATATGTTGCTTTGCCCTGGACAGTAGTACAGGGTTTACCATGCCCCTTTTTTGAAACGTCATTATAAACAAACGCCTTAAGTTATCCTCAATTGTCAAAGCAATTGTCAAGGTCTGCCATTTGACGATGAAATTATAAAAATTTATTATAAAAATAACGAGGCGGTTCCGAATACGTAAATTGCGCAGAATTTACGGTCGCCATAATCGTCCAGATAAGAAGACTATTGTTCGTATGGTGGAAAAGGTTGAGTCTAAATTTAGTCTTTTGGTTGTGAAGTCACCAAACTGAATGCGAAATAAGCGATCCGAAGAAAACATCGCGGCTGTTGCAGCCATTCCACGTCCACCTCAAGAGTTGGGGTTCTCAGAAATGATATTGTGGCATATTTTACGCAAGAATCTTGACTTACATCCCTACACCCGCGAAAACGTCATAAGTTTGTAATTAGGGCTCTAAACCAACTGGTGGCGGATGGGGAATTTCACCAGAAAATCATCTTTACCGACGAGGCTCACTTTTGGCTAAATGGATTCGTCAGTAAACAATTTCCGTTTTCTGTGTTAGTCAAATCCTCATAATATATTGGAATAGCCTGTACTTTCAAAACATTGATTGTAGTGACATTCATGGTGGTGGAGTGATTGGGCCCTATTTCTTTTATGACGATGCAGGAAAGGCTTGCACCGCAAACGGCGATCACTACCGTACCATGGCTGACTCACTTTTTCTTCCAGAAAATCGTTGAAATGGACTTGCGCCACATGTGGTTTCACCAAGACACCCAGCCTGCGAAACAATCACATTACTGAAACGCAAGTTCGACAGTAGGATTATTTCAAAAAACGACCCCGTAATTTGGCAACCACGTTCGTCGGATTTAATACCACCAGACTGCTTTCTTCGGGGTTATGTTGAATTCATGGTCTTCTCCAACAAACCACAATTTATGGCATTAAATTCTCTACAAAATAAAAAAAATATCTAAACATTGCATTTTAATTGAATTGAAAAAAGGGGCGTTCTTAATTGCAAAACCTGCATATAGAGAATCATGTGGCCAAACAAGAAAATCGTAAAGAGTAGTGCGTGGAAAATTTTGGTTTCTCTAGTCAGAAGCGCTAAGCAAAATCCTTTTCCTAGAATCCATTCCAAACTACCAGTTCGGACGTCTAACATGCAATATAATCACGAGGACCGCAAACTCCATTGGAAGATGCATAACATTCACTGACCAGTTTCTTCAAATTTGTCCAGTTCCGCTAAGGTTCTGCTAAACATCATAGTCATATGATATATGGTCGCCAATTAGACACCTATTAAAACTGATTGACCCTT
This sequence comes from Hermetia illucens, assembly GCF_905115235.1. NCBI lineage: Eukaryota > Metazoa > Arthropoda > Insecta > Diptera > Stratiomyidae > Hermetia > Hermetia illucens. The sequence goes on from NC_051850.1 coordinate 160,917,529, forward strand.
TGTTTAAAAGAAACTCTGCTCACTTCGTCCGCTTTTTACAATCAACTTAGACACGAAATGTTAATAGGTTTATGGTCATGGAACTGTCAAGCCCTCATGTGTGCACATCGGCCAGCTCAGCATTTTCTTAGCTGAGCCCTATCTAATAATTCTTCAGCAAATGGGAGACGATTCACATTTTAGACGCAACGAAACATTGAGCTGACTGGGCGCTCCTAACGCAATATGGGCCTTAACCGCACTCACGATGAAACAAAAGAGGACCAACCGCAACAAAATCGATTTGAAAATGGATCCTAAGAGAAGAAAATTCCAGAAACTACAGATGCTTGGATAAAATACGAAACGTGGAATCAAGCTAAAAACACGGCCCATAAAATGGGATATGCAACTCTTGGAACTACTGGCGCAATACAGGCTGCTCGGATAGTCATAGAGAAACACTGTGAGAAGTATCGTCTTTTCTACATTGCATCTCTGGACCTAGAGAAGGCATTTAACTGTGTGCTACACAAATTTATTTGATTTATTTTGCAACCGCACCTAGTACCAAAGGAACTTATGTGCTGAGTGAATTTGCTCTCTCAACAAGGAAGTGCCCTCCCCAAATTCCTCTTCCTTTTAGTAATGGATACAGTCACTCAGCACATCTAATGTCCCACAATATGCTACTTAGTTGCTGTTTTCCTAGCCTCTCACAATAAAGCTGATCTTGAGCAACTTGTTCAAAAATAGAATCATCGCGTTATGTAGCACGCCCTAAAACCGAATTTGAATGAAACATAATTTTTGACTAGTGGCACTATCACTGTGCAAGCTGAGAACTGAGGGATTTAAGTATCCCGGAAGAGTGCTCTCACCCGATGATGAAACGCGCTATGAAATAGTTTCACATATCACGAATGTCTCAAATCCAAAATTCTGAGTACTGACCGACTATCAAAGGTGATGAACGACGCTTCGCGGTTATGAAGATAAAGATGTTGCATTAGATTAGTAGCGTAGTTCGCCATGTTCACATCCGGAATAAAGACACCCCATCATGCGAGAGAAGACTCTTCAGCGGTATGATTATGCACGTAATGCTGACTAGAACTCACTTCGCTTTTTCACGACCCTCCTCTGATACTCATTAATTCGCATGCGTATTTTTCTCCGCCATTTAGTGGTGTAAGCTGTTTATTTTCAGGATTCAATCGACATGATTGCTCCACCAAATCCATACAAGACTATTTATAGAAGAACTCATTGAATTTAATCGAAAGGTTGTTTTCCTTGGATTTCCGACTATCTGTCAACTCATTACTTTAATCCGAACCAAACCTATCTCTTCATGCGAGCTTTTTGAGGGCTTGGGTGCGTGTTTCCATTTATGTTAATTGAAGTACAAGCAGCTTCCCTCTTCCTAGAAATCCGTGAACTTTCACCGATTACCGAGGATTTTCCCAATTTTATAAGCAAACGGCAATAACAACCCATTATAGGCGGCGTTGAAAAGAAACCAAGCGAGAAACTGGTAGCAAGCGTACAAGGATATGGCCATATGTTTAAATGAATTTGTAGAGGTAAAAGGTGAGATAGAATTTCGAGGGTTGAGAGAATTCCCCAATGGCTACGACGTTACTTTTGCCTTATGAATATTAATTAAGTTAGGAGATATTTCACACCTAATTCTTAACGGCCGTGAAAGTTGCCTTTCCTTTGACGGTGCCCCTTGACAATGACCCTTAGATTAAAGTCCAATTCGTTGTCTGTATTCTGAGTATTGTTAACGACGAGGGTGAATTGTGGGAAGAATACCATATGACTTCCAAGCCAAATCGTTTTCAGGACATTGACGAGGGGTTGGACCAACAGGTGGTTATCCGCAAAGTACGAGAAGGAGTCAGACGAACAACGAACCAAAATTGTCACGTAAGACCTGAAATTTAGCAAATTTATTAAAGAATGTGAATTAATTTCGAACCCAATAACGAACGTTTTTTTAATATGCATTTACAACCCCCAGTCCCTCAAAAAACGCAATACTCGTATCAAATAAAAAGCCTTCTATTCTCTCGCTAATTCCACTTTCCGCTAGTACTCGGTAACACAAAACCTTTTCCCCCTTATTATGCTCATAATATCCCTCCATAAATCGAACAAATTCTCCCGAAAAACCTTGTTCAAGAAAACCCACTTCATTCTTATGTTTCCCGAAACACCAAAAATTCGAAATGTTATGCGTGAAAGGTGGCAAAGGTGGCGACCGGTCCGCCGAGCAGGAAAATTATTTGAATAATGCAAAAGCGGATTTTCTGGAATTTAAATGAGAGAAAGAGGGCTAGGAACAAGCATGTACTTACTAGAAAGATATCAGAGATCTCGGCTGAACTTGTAATGATTTCCTACGGAAAGGATTTCCACTGTTTGGAGGCGAGGTGAAATGTTTCTGTTGATGAAGATGACGGCAATGGTAATGGGGAAAAAGGGTCTGAATGTAGGCGGAGGTTATTTAAGTATAAGAATAAGAATATTATCTGAGAACATGCATATAACATGAAAAGTATAACTTAAATATGGTAGATGGAAAGGAATTCATAAAAGGAAAGAGGTAGATCTAGGGAAGGGGTCGACGTAGGGACGAGAAGACAGGGATCAAAAGAATAGACAAATTTTGTCCAGATGTTTGCGGAGTTCATGGGACAACTGTGGTTAAAAACGCCCTGCTCGGGGGATATCTTGCTTTGGGAGAATCACTTGAATGTACCCAGCATGGTTTGGTAACATTGAGGATAAAACACTTCCTGATAACATACCATATGGCAGTATTGAACCTTTCCACAATAGCACATATTTTATTCCAAACCGGCCGACATTTGGTGCACCATTTAAACACTATATGATTTCGGACACTCTTAGAATTCGATGAACTTTTATTTTCGTTGCAATAGTTCTTTGTTAAATAATTATCACACCGACAATCTTCACATCCACCGATAACTATCGATTCCGATGGTAGGGCCGTAGAACTACTAATCGAAAATATCTAAATCTATTTTGAACAAACGAAGGAGGAACGAACGCGAACGCAATGACCGTGCAAAGACGCATACTGTTGTCAGCGGCGACATTGGGCCCCAACGACCGACACAGAACCCCACCGAGGTGGTGAAAGCGAATAAACGAATGAGGAAAAAAATCCCGAAAATATACGAACTAACTAACGAGTGTGTTTCGACAATCTTCTAAGAACAAACCGCCCAACAATATGACACTAGTGCCATTTTACAAAGCTCTTCTGCTCTACCCGGCAGACTGTGAACAAAGGACCGAGCCAGGAACGGAAAGATTCCATGCCATTTGAGACGCACACCCTGCGAGAAGGCGGTTAGAAAAAGGACACCGAAATGTACGATAAGAGACTTCAGTCAAGCTGCAAATATGAGTGGGTGGTTTGGGGGCGAAAAGGGTGCCGCAAACATCCACTATCCGGTCCCCCTGCGTATCCGAATTCACCAAGTTCTTCTAGTCTGTCGTGCCGGGCCCAGCGAGGGTTACCGATTTCGTCCAAGCTGGGGCGGTATGCAAGCTATTCAAGCTTAGAACGCCCACACCAAAATCGCAATTACATCGGTCAGATGTGAAGCGAAACAGCGCTACGAAAACTCAGTGTCTGGCCTACGGTTACAATCTCTTTTCCCTACAGCAGTTGCATTTTCACAAAAACAGCAATTCACTGCTTTCACTCCCCAGGAACCCCCGCGCGTATGAAAAGTCAACAATGCAATTAAATTTCACGCCCAGCCGTCAAGGAGTACCTTTTTAATAAGTTCCTCGCACGCCTAATGAAAAGCTGCGTCAAAGATGTCACGAGCATCCCCCAAACCTCCACCTAAATCGTTGGAGGTGAAAGGGTGGAAACTGTATGAAAACTGAAAGTCTGCCGGTTTCAACTAAAGCCGGTTTTCTCGGAAAGTTATTGGGGGTGTGATGGAAAGCTATCGTAGCGAGCTTAGTCCCGTGGAAATTATGAATGAAAGCTTTACGTACGACTAGGAGGGATGAAAACTTCTTTCGGGGGAGATATCCTACTTGTAGGGGATGAGGTGAAGTCGGTAGCGAAAGCCCCTTTTGCAATAAAAGCATCGATGAGTTATGCATGCGCACTTCGCAGGAATAGTTGGAAAAGAAGCTTTTGGAATTTGGGGGAAACGGGGGGAGGGCAAAGCTAAGGGTGAATTATACGCGGAACATAGAGGTGATTTAATATGGGAACACAGTCGAAAAGTTCTCACTGCTCAGACAGGAAGAATGTATGGTGTTCCTGAAACTTCTGGCTGCTATCACTCATTGTATTCCGGAAGCAGTATATAGAAGGGTAGTCGGAGTCTTCGGTTTCTCATGTTTCATAACTATTTTCATGTTTTCTCGAGGAAAATTTGAGGACCGAATTCGGAAAAGAAAGCTTACGAAAGACATTTTAAGGGCTAAAAATATGAATCTTTTCCTAGTTTTCCTTGTACGTTTACATGGCTTAAGCGAACGGAAGAATCTTGGGAATATATGTTATGTATCTCTGTAATGAATAATACCCGGAATTCAGATATACACTCACGAGCGCTTCTCACCCCCAATCGTCTCCCCAAACCTCCTTTTCTAAAATCACCCGCGAGAGGTAATAGCGAAATTTTCATCGCTTCTCCCAGGTTACATGTGAAAGTACTCGTCGTCACCTAACTTCCCACCCCGAAATATCATCTCTCGTCCTTTTTAATGTTGATCTTCAATTCGAATGGAATGGTTACCATTCAATGGAATGGAAATTTGAAAGAGCGCGTTGGCGTGATCCAGCTGAAGAATTTACGAGAATTATTATCGAAAGAAATTGGTTGAAAGTATTCATATGTGTGTGAAGGACTCTCAGTATGCGGGATTGTTGTGTGGTAGCGGGGTTGAAATTTTTTCTGAAGAATACGAGTATGTCGGAAATAGCGGAATTCAATTTGAGATATATTCGTTGCGATAAGTGCGTAGGTGTACCATTAGCAGCAGATGGTGCTGGTGGTGGTGGTGATGGGGTCCATCGATTTGGCAGAAATCTTTAATTTATTTGGTTGTATGTATCCTATCAGGCATGAAACCGTCCCGTGTTCCTTTTGAAAAATTTAGAGTGAAATAGGATAAAGTAGAAGGGGAAAATATCATGTTGAATATTAATGGAAGTATACTCTGCTTACCGTTACTACTGATAAAAATGGAACAGAATAAACGAAAATAACTCAACCCAACACCGAACGTCTCCTAAAACAAGCTTTTGGGAATGAAATCATAACGACCATGGTACAATATTCATTGGTATACCATCGTCTGCAATCGATAAGGTGTTAATTTCTAGACCCACGTCCCAGCCCAGCTTAAGCTAAAGTAAAACCAGTTTTAAAAATGACAATATAAAACTGTCAGCCAACTCCAGGAGTATTACAAAAATTTTTAAACAAAATTCTGCACTCATTGCACTTATAAAGAGCTTTATAATGAACCAAATCCCTGAGCAAACTGAAAATGAGCACTCAAGTGGACCATTGTCCACTACTAGGATGGAGCGGTCAACCAATAGAAGACTAGGGAATTTCAACTATTCAGATCCTAATTTATATGATACCTAACCGCAGCTCTGTCAAGAAACCTCCCAATATGGACAAGAAAATGTTTCCGTTCGGTCCTCCATCTAAGAACTAAGCACTCCCAACGACGCTTAACCTTGTTGATAGAGCAAAGAGTAGTTTTTTTCATTCAACTAATCTTCAACTAAGTAGTTCTATGTAGTCTGGGAATCTTCGAATGGAGATACACTCTATCTGCTGCGTGATAAACACTTGAAATGTAGGCATTATGTAATAGAAGGGGTATGGCAGCCAATATCAGTAGAGGTCGAGTACTAGATCAAGCCAGAAGAGAATTTTTTTACAAGCGAAATTGAAAGAGCGAAAAACGGGTAGAAAATTCCATACAGAAAACACAAATACAGAAAGGTAAGGCTGAAATTGTTTTGATCTTTTTTAAGAATAAGATAATCACGATTTTAGCAAGATTCAAGCGAGTAACACATCGAGTAGCATTTAGGGTAAACTCATTAGCAGAGCACAGTTGGTCGGGAAAGTCGTTGACAAAGGATAAACATGTTAGGGAACCCAGAATGGATGCATGCAATATACCAAAGAAGGGAAAACGAGCGCAATACGTAACCATGACCAGAACGGCGCAGGATTGCTTAGAACTTTTGCCTAGTTAAGTGAGATGAGTTTGAACAGAATTTTTTTTATTTATTATTATTAACGAACAATAAACAGAGTAAACTCCAGTTACTTATTGTAACTCCCTCCAGGAGGAGGTGAAAGCAAGAAACTTAATCTATGCTTAAAACTACTGAAAGATGAGAACTTTAAGGGACCAAACTGTTGTGCATTACAACTTCGACAAAGTCTAGGAATCAAGGAGTGCTGAATGTTATTACAAATGTCTGCATTGCGAGTATTATAAGATGCAGGACGGCAGATGATGTGGTTGGAGGCGGAAATGTCAACATCAGACCCAAAGAAAGTTTCAAAAATGTACATAAATGCAAATAGGTTCTACGCTGTTATAGGAAAGGGTAGTCCACACGAGGAAAGTTTTTCTTAAAGAAGAGACAACAGGTAAATTAACGTTGCACATTTTCAAGGGCAAGACAAGGGAGTGGGTATTTCTCACGAAGGAGTTGAAATTGAAAGTTAAAGAGGGTTTGCTGGAGTCAAACTCAGTCGAGGAGCGAAGTATAAATCCCGATAATTTTGCTGCTCGATTGGTGATTTCGAGGGGGAAGTGGGTGTCGAAGCAGAGCTAATTGTCGAAAGTGACTCCGAGGTCTTGAGTGGAGAAGGGAGAGAAGGGGGAGAAAAGCGAGTAGGTTGAGGAATTAACCGAGTTGTATATAGAGCGACACTTTCTGACATTTTGCGCTAAACCATTAACAGTGCAGAAGCCTATTAGAATGTCTAGATTTGATTAAAAAAAAAGACACAGTCCACAGGCGACGATATAGCGGAGAACAACTTAAGGTAGTCAGAATAGAACAAAAAGGGAGAAAAGAGGCAGAGAAAGTTGCTGTTGAAAAATAGTAAAGAACGCAGAATAGATTCCTGCGGGACACCAGAGGAGAGGGAAGAACGACAAATGGACTAGGGACGCATAGAGACACAAGTCTGGACAGAAGTATCTTGTGATTTACAGTATCGAAGGCTTTCGCAAAATCAGTGTAAATAGTATGTACTTTCTTCCGCGAATTCAGACATTTATTGAAAAAGTTAGTGAAGCCGACCAGGTTGGAAGCAGTTTACATACACTTAACAAAACCGTGTTGTTCTTTCACTATGGGGGGGTGCCAAAGTTGATCGACAACCCTTTCCACGTTTCCCAGATTTGGATCAGGAGAAGAGAACCGAAATGGGACGGCAATTCCTGGCTAGAGTGAGATCACTATTTTTGTGAATGGGAGTGATGAAAGCCTCTTTCCACAGGCCAGGTTAATGGATCTCTTTGATGCTTTTGTTGAAAATAATGAAGAGGGAAAGGGAGATAGACTGATCGGTTTTAAGCAAAAAGAGGTTTGGAAGGCCATTGTAGCCAGGGCCGACATTGACGTTAAGCGTCCTAATGAAGTACTCTACAAAGAGATGGGTAATTAGGGGAATGGTAAGGGATGCGAAGCATACATTAGCGGGAGGAAAAAGAAGGGAGGAGAGGGAACATAGACTGGGGAAAAGTAGAGGCAGAGTAAATCACAAGATAGTTGTGGGAAATTAGCAGAGGAATCAGAGCATTTAATGGAAGGAGGAGATAGCTAGGCGGGCTTGCGCCAGTTGCGAATGCACAGAAGTAAGGTGTGGTCATAGAGTCGAAGGACTTAAAACAATCCATGTAAGTAGAGTCCACTTTTAGATATTTAGTTACAAATGCGGTCGAGCCGACGTTTTACAAAGCCGTGTTACCATTAAAAGTATGTGATCAAATGAGCGCACAACTAATTTTTGAAAAATTTTTTAAGCATTTTTCCACAAAAAGGGAAGGGTGAAATAGGGCGCTAATTTTCAGCAAAAATATTGTCGATGCTTTTATGTAAAAGGATAATGGAGGCTTTAATACTCTTTGAGGCGATAATTATGGGCGGGAGAGGGCATGAGATTGGTCATCACCGAGGAGAAGTGATTGTCAAGTAAGTCACAGGATGATTGAGGCCAGTCTACAGAGAATCTTACAAGCTTTTAGAAAGTGGAAGACGGCCGATATCGGTTGCAGCAGTTGCAATCTCGATAATACTAAATATCCTTCAAACTTTACCAAGGATCAATATTGGTAGTTTATGAATCTCAGTGGTGAACGGTGGTGGGCGCGAAATAACAAGGGCACGCGTCAGACAGAATAGTATAAAAAATGCCGAGGGCAGCGCCACACGTTAAAGATTGGTCAGAACTAATTTAAAAAAGTTTAATTTAGCGGGCTTGTGCACAACATGCGAGTTGAGATGAGCGACTCAGGCATCGAATTCCGGTGTAGGATCTTGGACATCAGAAGCAACTTAAGGAAGAACATGTGAGTGTGGAGGGAGCGATACTCGATTCCCTGTGCACCTCATTTTCAGCACCCGACCGAGTAAGGAGCGCGCTCGGTGAATACGCCGACAACCAGGAAGCGTAGATGGCCATGGGGTCGGCCAGAATGCGGACTATGATGAGTCTGTTTCAATTAGCCAATGAGAGGAGAGCGTTTTTCCAATCCACATGTCATTGAAATAGGAATAATATTTTCTTATATTTTGCCTAATTTAGTTTAAATATAGGGAAAGTGGTTTATAAATCCTATATGGGGATTTAGAAAAGCAAGGCAAGTTCTAGTGCGGCCTAATAATTCCCGCTGCGGTTGTACTGGAGAGCGGCATAGGTTGACAAGGTTGGAAAAAATTATTAGGTAAGCGTAAGGAGTTACCACAACGATGAATTGGAGAGAATGAAAAATGGCATTTAGAACTTTTGATGTACCGAAAACTTTGATATATTGAAAAAATCGAAAGTGTACGCAGAAAATAACAAATGACCTTGCACTAAGGGTAAAAATACATTGAACTGAATAAGCGCAGAAATACATTGAATGGCACAGTCGTGTGGGAAAAAGGAGAAGAAAAAAATCAGTTCGGCATGGAATAGCGATTAAGACGCTCCCGCCAGTTGCTCCATGCAACGCTGCGGTAAGCGGGTAGTCCGGATTTTGCCGATATTTGTCTCTTTGGTAAGGTTTGATGAAACCCGCTTCCAGCCAAAGTTCACGCTCGGGGAGCTATCGTTCTTCAGTTTCACGCAAAATAAAGGTGCCGGTACTGAGCTGGTTTAGCTCCTAGGATTTCAATTAAATGCTCCGGAATAGTATTCTATGCTGCGACTAATAATGCTGCAAAGTTCTATACTTCAGAATGCATGGATTCCCCCAATCTTGAATGTCCTTGTCACTTTCGATACACTAGAAACGCCCGTTTTGAGGATTGCACCATATAAGTTCCCATCTCTACTCAATCCTTCGTTTGTAGCCAGTGTCAGCGTCAGTGCAAGATTTGAGAAGCCAACACAGGCTTCTTACTACCCAGTGGTAGGTGAGAAGAAGGCAACCAAATTGTTGGCAGCACCAACAAATAATAGTGCTGAACCATATATCTTAACGAGACGCAAAATCTAGAAGTCAGGCGAAACCATAAGGAGCAAAATTAGGCATGCTAAGGCCTTCCAGGTTGCAATAACAAAATAGGATTGGGGATGATTGGAAGACCATCCTGAGTGCCCGCAGATATCCAAAAGCGAAGAGTTATCCTAAAAACCTAAAAAGATGGTCAAATTGACCGTGAAGTCCCGCCAGCAAATATTTAAACCCCATCGAAGTGCTCCGTCGACACGTACTGGAACGCCTCTGTGCTAGCCGGGCTTGGAAATGTCGGGGTTGGGAGTCCTTTGGGCACTTCGATCCCTCAAGTATCCTTTTAACCGACACAAGGGTCCGTAACGATAAAACTCGCGACAGTAGGTGACGCCTCACAATACATCCGAGGCCGAAGTACCGACTTGTCGTGAATCGTCCCTTTCGATTGCGACACTCGGATTCGGAGTTTTACGACTCTACGCGCGCGGTAAAGTAGTTCTTTTTGTAATTTCACCAATTTAGCCTGTGTGATTATTTTTCTGGTAGGCTCCCGTGAATCCCTCTGATTGTGGAATTTTCAGGATCCGATGCAGACCCACGCATCAGTTAAAATAACACGTGAAATTTTGTGTGACGACACGTGCAAGATCGAAGGACTCAAAGGGCCCCCACATTTCCAAGCCTGGCTAGCATAGAGGCATGCAAGTACGTGCCAACGGAACACTTCGATGGAACTTCAATATTTGCGGGCGGACCTTCAAGGTTAATTTGGCCATCTTTTTAAATTTTTGGGATGGCTCTCCGCTCTTGGTCGCCTCCGGCCATTCAGAATGGTTTTTTGACCATCGCAATTTCCAATTGTCATTACAAGGTATCCTTAAACAATTAAATGGAGAAACAAATGATTAACCCATTGCGAAAAAGGTGATTATGAGCAAGACTAGCAAACAAGACAAAGAATACTCGAGAAGACATAGTAGTCAGGATACTCGGTAGTCGGTTTTTCGTTACTTTCAGTTACCGAAGGTTAATTAAGGGAATTAAACAGCTTATCAAAATCTAAATACCATCAGAAAGATTGAGAGAGTGAGCGATATTCTGTGCCTTTTTCACTAAAGTATTATATCAAAAAATCCAAACCCAACGAAAAAAAAAAAATTTACCAAACAGAGTGGTTGTATTTTGGTTTGACTATTCAAAGCTTACAGATCGTAGGTTTTCCTTGGTATGAAATATAGGAAATAATACTTTGTCCGGTAGAATTAGGACTAAGATTAGGAGAACTTGACGTATCAGAGAATATTCGCCACCGATGATTGATTTGCCGAGGTCCTGAACAAATAGAATATGCCAAAAAGCATACTAACGATAGCCTACATGCAAGTGAAGCCATCTAGGAGGGACAGAGTCGACACTTATCACGAGAGAGAGGAGGAGGAGAAATAATATTATAATATTAACATCGAGAATATGGTTATTAGGTTCATATGTTGCAATGATGATCGAGGCAAGGTTGATCCTTGGGGGTACCCTGAGAATGGGTTTAAATTAACAAGGATAAGCAAATGAATGCCCACATGGACAATGATATATAAACAGTGAATTATCCGATGTGAATGCGAAAAGTCACTGGGAATGTCTTTTTGTTCAAGACCGTAGATTTAATGCAATAAAAAAAGTGTCAAACAAAAGCAGGACATCATCCTGCTAGCCGCAAATATTTGGATCCCTTTGAGTTATGTGAATACCTCATCTCTTCCGAATGTAGCACTGCACATCGTTGTGATCACGGGCAGCAAAAGTGAGAATTCGGTGAAGGTATGTTCTGAAAATGAACATCCGTCTTCTGTTGCCTCCTTTGTGGGATGCATCATACCATTTTTGATGACTGTGCTTTAGTTTCATTATCATCACACTCGGGACAAACATAAACACGAACACAATCATCCATGACGTAAAGGGAATTCTAATTCAGGTTTCAATTACCTCAGCCATCGCACCGTCAAAGTGAACATGAAACCCTTAAATATCATTTAAAATAGACTTCAAAGTCGAAACCCAATTGAAATGGATTTGAAACAAACAACAATGCATTAGCAGCAATGTGGAAGGATAACTGGATAGCATATTGGGTTAGACCAGAGCCAGCTCAGTGAAGCAATGTATTCGAAGTTAAAACAAACCAACAATGAGCTAGGTTTAGATCCATAGATATCTGAAAAGCCTGAATACATACCATATATGTAGCTATTCATGGTAACGGGCTCTTTAGCTCTACTGTATGGACTACTTTTAATGCAATCTTGATATTTCACACTCAATCCCCTTTCCAAACCCCCAGAGAACCCATTCCTCATTACGCCTGAAAAATTACATTACAGCTAATACACATTAATTCAAACTTACCCGACTGTTCCTCTAATTAGCTAAATTCACGTGATTCACGTTTTCGGCAATCACATTTAATCCAAACCACACACCGTCAACTACTGAATTAGCACAAAAAAGAAATAATTGCATTCAATTTTCTGCATTTGGCATGTTTCGCATTTCATAGAGCAAACAAAAACTGTTTGCATCCCATCGAAAGCTACCTCTTCCTGAATGCCGCTCATGTAGAGACATTAAAATAGGACACACCTATTGAAATTCCTAATTCGCTCAATTACTTGCTTGTCACGAAATACGAAGTACTCCAGAGTTTCACATGCATCCATCCCATAAAACAATAATTGGTTTCGTAGGCAAGCTCTGAGCACCGGGAACTGGGGGAGGCGAAAGGTTTCGTATGCAAAGTTTTCGCGACCTTCCTTCTCACCCATCCCACCCCATCGAATACCTCCTTTATCCCAAATCCAGCTGGATGCGAGAAATGAAAGGATACTGAACTCGAATTATTTAAATTCAATCAGCTTAACTTGCTCAGACTTAGGCCAGATCGATTGCAGCCTCGCTTTTGCTTGCCAAATCAAATCCACAAATTCGACCTCAATTTGTTCAGAGGTTTACATTTAAAATGACGTCCTCGTTCCACCTGGTGTATCTGGTTTTTTTTTTGCTCCAAATGTTTTTCCGGAAAGTTTGTGAATATGAGCTCAGGTTTTTCATTAAACGATTGGGATGCACGGGGACTAGGATGTGCAAGGCATGGAGTTTCGACGAGGAGACCTAAATGAAAATGCTGCACCTGGTCCGTATGAAAGTGATTTGTTGGAAGTTGAGCTAAATGCCCGGCAGGGAAGGACTAATTGCACTAACAATACATTGTATGTTGTTTATTTAGGTTCATATTTAATTGCAAGGATGCTCTGTCATGGTGCAGGCTGCAAAGGATCAGGCAAACTTTTATAAGCTGTTGTGAGAATTGTGCGAATTGTAGTCAGTGTTCTTTATGGTTGGACAAGTTGGAGTCATGGCTTGGGATTTTTCTACATTGTTGTTCGTACAATGAAAATAAGATGAAATATGAATAAGGATCATTTTTGTAAGAATCCGAAGGCAATTCCACCATGACTGCTTTCGAAGGTCGCCATTCCTAGTGCAAGGAGGTCATTTGAAAAATTTGAGCCATCCATACCTCGAATCTTTTTCGCTTTCTTATATTAAAAGCAGTTCAAGAACCAACATGCATTACAGTGAAATCAAATTTTAGAATTGTGAATTCAAAATGAAAGCTGAAGCGGAAGAATTATGGTTATTGATCCTTAATATCGATACTGACCCCTGATAAATTTCCTGCTGTCCAACTTATCTTACTCGCAATTCCCTCAAGGTTATTATTTCCAACTACGTACCGTATATTCCTGCATCTGTTCCACCCTATCCATCTACTACCAGTGTCAACACTCCTATCCAAAAAGACCTCACTACAATACAAACTGCCAAATTGGTTTTCCCCCACTAAACCCATATACCTGGCAGGTAGTGATGCCTGCCCATACTGGACGATTTCAGCACCACACATAAATGAAGACCAATGTCAGTCAACGTCACTTCTGGCTAACCATGTGCGGGAGGAATAGCCGGTTTCAAGGCACGTTCAAATCAGGATACAAATGATACGACTAGGAATGTAATGTGCATCTCAACAGAAACAGCTCCTTGTAACTCGCTGATTATCTTATATTCTGTTTGGAGTGGAAAACATGAATACACGTAAAGTCGACAAGATGCGAAGGACCTACATTGATCGGCGTAGGGGTCCAGTCGTTCAGTATATAGGGTTGAGCTGTTCACTGTAGAAAGTCAAACTAGTGGTTATTGTTATCGGGAAGCTTCCTACAAAACTAATGTGACATTCCGAGTTGTCAATATTCATATTCTGATTTAGCAACTCCTTTTGTTATATTTACTCATGGATAACAGGAACAACACTGACCCTAAACTCGAATACCTCTGGCAGAATCCTTGACATCTCAATTCTAGGTTAGGCCATCTATCTAGTACTATCACCGGCATCTGGTTCATCAATTAATTGTTTATATAATAATCGTTGGCGCAACAATCCATATTGGATCAGGGCCTTGAAGTGTGTTAGAGCACTTCATTCAAGACCGTAACGGGACACTACAGTATACTGTAGGAGGCAATGTGGTTAGCATTGCGCTCGCCCGAGATTATTACCCCGATTTGACTCAGGTACTCATTCACAGCTGAGTCGACTGGTATCCGACGTCAAATCACGATACAAATCCCACTGCCACCAGTGAGATTCGAACCGCGACCTTCCGTATGACAGCCTTGAGCTCTAACCACTCAGCTACCCGGACACTCGCAATTAATTGTTTACACCCCCACTATCACAGATCTAACAACCATAAAACCACCGAGTACCACCGTTATCATTAAAAAATGCTCTGCGTCTGTTAACCTGTTCCTGTCCTGTCGGTGACAACCGATGGAGAAACTGTGAGGATAATCCAGCCTGAAAAGTTTATAAGGCCAACATCTATGGTAGAAAAAAAAACATGGCAGACCTTACCTTAAATAGAGTGATGGCGTAGTTAAAGACGACAGGCAGATTTTACAATATATCGGAGTAGTGACCTACCGCGCAAAACCAGGGTGTTTGGAGTTCCTTACTAAGATCGGCCTAAACCGAACACCGATTGATGTGTAATTATTGATGATGTTTTCTCTAATGAGCCTGTACTCGCTACTTCCCCATGAACTAGAAGCATGCTGAGATCATTTCCGCGTGAAAAAAATTAAACCCCCCTCCCCCCCTTACAGTTACCGGCCCTCTCTACATTTTCACCACGTTCGCAAAAGCCGCGAGTACAATCAAATCTACTATCTCTGACAATTCACATCCTGGGT
Organism: Hermetia illucens; assembly: GCF_905115235.1. Classification (NCBI taxonomy): domain Eukaryota; kingdom Metazoa; phylum Arthropoda; class Insecta; order Diptera; family Stratiomyidae; genus Hermetia; species Hermetia illucens. The sequence continues at coordinate 160,932,550 of NC_051850.1, forward strand.
AGTTTTACCGGTCTGGATGACAAAAGGATATATATGAAAACCTGATGGTAAATGTTTGCTCCAACTCCAAGTAGAAAAGGAGCTTTACCAGGAGATGGACCAGCAGATGTGAGGAGACAGGTAATAACGACCAGAAGCAGGGAAGGACCAAAGCGAATGGTGACGCAAAGCCAGGAAAAGTTCACCTTCAAACCGTCCTTGGAAATTAACGTGAACGTGATATCAGCGTTTGCTTGAATACAATAAGGTATGAACTTTTTGAAAATAAAGTGTTCCATAAAGTAATGCAAAAAAATCTCACTTAGAAAAGCAGGTTCCAAAATGACTACAGTTCGCTCGGGGAGTAAATACCAGGCACGACTAACGGGTATGGTGTTATAAAGGTAAAACATATTTCCAGGGCTGTGGAAAACTTCCTGCGAAGGTCGTCTACCATGGATGTGCACCAACGTGAACTTTTGACCAAAATTTGGACGTCAGTCTCTTGATCGCGTTCTTTGTAGATGTTTGTGTTCCTTTTTGTGCTTGTCTCGTTGATAATGATACTGAAGCGCAGTCCAGTTGAAAAAAAAAATAAATAACAGCACAAAGGAGTGAACGAATTGAAGACATACAATCTCGTTCAATGACAATGATTCCAAATATCGCAACGGACGTAGATTGGAAAAATGAAAATAAGATCAGTGAAGTGTGCCAGCCCATTCCGTCAAAAGACGTCAAGCCACTAGAACATGTTTGGTTATAATGAAGGTCCGGAGAGCTGGGAGAATTTAAGAAACTTGGTTTGTTGTTTCTCCTTTTCAATGGAAAAAGATATGACGTTAATTTACACCAGAAAAATTGGTAGTGGAAATACGGAGTAATTATCAACAAGGGACCATAGTTTACTTATATATCTAATGGCTCAAAATTATCAGAAAATGAAAAAAATAAAAAATGTCAACTTTACTTATACTTCATCGTCGCAACATTTTGAAACAAACCGCATTGGATCGAAGACGCCCAGGGAGTGAAAGGCAGAGACGATCGGTAAGATCCTAAAGAGGGGTATCTGTCCTAAGTGCAGGCAATGGTAGCGAAGCCCTGCTATCGCAAAAACAACTAACATTTTCTTAGAATACATTAAAGAACATCTCCAAAGTGTGATAGAGTGGATCCTTCTGAACGGTGGATCCTCCTGTAATAACCACATTAACACCCTTTGTAGTTTGCGGAGTTTAGATCAACAATTTAAGGAGGCTTTCACGCGGCAACAGGGAATGCATCTGGAGCGCTTTACACAGGAGAGGCATTCCGGCGCAAAGTGTCCTATTCTGCATCGGAGAAAAATCTCGAAGGGGGTTACAATTTAAAGCGGACTTCAACAGGACTGCATCCTTTAACCAAAACTTTTTCTTCTTGTTATTCTCCTTCTTATCGATGACTTCCTTCGCGATCCCTCGGTTGGAGGATGTGGAAGGGTCCAATTAAATACCTGGCATCGTCTCCTTCCTCACAAGAATTTCCACACCACACCAGATACCGGTAGATGTGTTGATCAGGAAGCGCAAGTGGCAGTATATAAATCACAGATTGAAAAAGGATGACCTGATGATCCTCCTGTTTTTTGTTCAGATTCATGAGATAGCTTCTTAGAATAGAACTTATTGCATGTTACGGTGCGTAGATTTTCAGACCTAAATCCGCTTCCACCCAATACGGAAAGTTAAACCAGAGTTTTTAAAAGCACTTATTGAGCCCCCTCCCCTTTTAATACCACACAAGACCACATTCTGTGAAAATTTTTATCAGCCTGGCGGAACCAACACTTAAACTGCAAAGAGAGAGCGTTCTTATTAAGGTTTGCGGCGGAGAAACAGAGCGCATGTTCTGGAAAAGCTAGAAAATATTTACGGTCGGCATGTGGCAGGTACCGGCAAATGTCCGGTTTATATCAGACTGCTCAACCTCACAGGTTAATAAGCTTAATAAAAATCGATGTCAGTCAGGTAATGATTTCTGAACCACACCGGTAAGATGGCAGGACCACTTGGTTAATATGTTAATATGCCCCAGGTAACGCTGACCAAGTAGGAAACAGGCCTTTTAGGAAACTATAGCACCCGCAAAAGCTGGTTCCTTAAGAGGGAAAATTAAAGGAATGCAGATTGGCAGCTATTAGACTCTTCTAATGTAACTATACTGCAATACAAGTAGATATTGCGAGGATTATGCCCAAAGATGATGTAGATGCGTATCAATGTGAAATTTTGACTGGTTGATTTCTTATACCAAAATTTGAAACCAAGTTTATTATGTTGATTTGCTAAAATCTGCTAAAAAAATAATACCCAACAATCAATCAGAACTGACGGCGCGATGGCTGAGTTAATTGAACGTCAGCCTCTTGATCGCGCTGCTCCGGGCTTGAATCCCGGTCGTCATGCATGTCTTTATTCCTCTTTGTGCTTGTATCGCTGATAATGATACTAAAGCACAATCCCACTGAAAAAAGTCAGTAACACCTAAGAGGCCGTGCGGATCCCCTACACTCCATAAAGGAGTGAATAGAAGACAGTAAATACAGAAAATACAATGATCCGAAACACTAGAACCGACGCACGATGGAAAGACGAAAACAGGGTCAGTCAGTTTAGAAACAACAAACCAGCTCGCTTTTCTACGACGGTCAATTATACCATGGTGAGCGGGAAAATTAGTTGAACATCAGTAGTGAAAATTTCGGCTAATTTTAAACTGAATTATCAGAAAATTAAAAAAAGACAACTTTGCTTACAGTTAAGACCCCTTGCCGATTTTAGAAGCCATCGTCATGTTTGGGGAATCTGATTTCGAAAAAGAGGAAACAGAGAGGTCGACGACGGGAAGCATTTATGCAGTAAGATAGTCAGGGTACCCTCCCAATCCGCCGAAGGTTTTGAAAAAGATATATTTCCAGTAATGTTGCAAGAGGCAATCGTTAGAACAAATAATCGAAGCATCCAGTACTACAGCGCTCTCCAAAACGAAACCCAACTGCTGGTGGAACAATGAAACTGAGACCTTGAGGTCGTCATGTCTCCAAGCGAAAAGACTTAATCAAATAGCAAAAGAGAGGCCAGATCATCAGAAGCTAAGGGAATAACACTGAAATTCTCAAAGTAACTACACATATGGAGGAGCAAGTGAGAATGACAAATCGCTCTAGCAGAAAGGCAGAAGGTGCTTTTACTACCGGAACCACAAAAGCCATCCGGCATGATTTTTGTTGATGTCATCCTCTTTTTTAGATATTCTGGGAAAGATGTTGGAGAGAGTGATATACAAAAGGCTGATCGTAACATCGAGGAGGCCAGTGATTTATCAGTGCGACAAAATGATTATAGGCGGAATAATGAATAGAAAGGGTCGAGGATTTAGCTCAAGATACGAATGCCTTTGTAAAGTACGACGACGTATTGATGCTGCACGTCAAAGTTACGTATAGCTCAGGACAGGATGACAAGGATACTCGAGGAAACTCGATAAAATATGTAAGTACCTGGGAATTATGATCAATGGCAGGTTAAGTTTCAGGGGATTCTTGGACTGTGACCGCGAAAATCCAGCGATGGATGACTAGCTCACGTTTAGCAATAATAACGGCTGACATTGGAGGATCCAGATTTGTATATGGTACAATCCATTCTGCTATACAGTTTAGCGACTCCTGTATGAGCAGAGTCATAGGCCAACGTTGGGAACCAAAGAAAAGAAAGTTTGGCATGCCCTCTAATTTCACTGAGAGTGTCCAGTGTATTCAACACGAAGGGCACTAAGGAGGATTCTACTTTACCATGCAAACCTGGGCTTGTTACTCCCTGGTAAAGGTTCCAAAAGAAATATCCAATTGATCTGGAGTTATTTGGTTAAAAAGAAGCAGCTGAATGACATTTTGACAGTATAGTACTAGACTTGCAGAAGATGTTAATGAAAGCTTTCTATGAGGCCTATGTGAGAGGAATCAGTAATTTCGATTTCTACAATATGTAGCACCTGACTATCCTGAATACAGAACCTGGGTTTAGATTGAGAAATCAGACGAGTTCCACATATGCAAGTGTAACTGCCAAGCGTGAGCTACAATTTAGCTGATATTTCCATATTAAAATGAAAGGATGTTCAAGAATATCCCCCATTTGCCCTGGCTGTAAAGTTGGAATCATATACATAAACTGGACAGAATCGTTTCCCCAGGATTTTCTTTTAAAGGAGGAACCGAACTAGGTCCTCTGTACTATTCTACCCCCTTTAGATAAATACAACCATCCATGACCATGACCGGGAGTTGAATAACCCATCTAAGTCGTAGCACCGCCGCATTTTGACTCTCTAACCGCCATAATAATAATGCGCGAGGGAGCTAAATCTTGAAGAAAGCCAATACCATTTTCGATATTATGCATAGAATTGATCATTGGAACTGGGTTTAATTACCACTGGATGAGGTGGGGGAATAGTAACGAGAAACCTATATTATATATATTTATTTAATGAACAATACAGTCCTCAAAAGGACCAAATAAGTGCCTTGGCTTCTGTTTAAAACTAAGGAATAGGACAGAATAAAAAGACCCACGCTGTATGGCGTTGTAGGACCGACATAATGCCAGGATCGAAGAGTGAAAGTCGATGTCAAGCTCTTCGAAGGAGACTTCAAAAATGCCCGCACTACGTGTGGTACAGGAAGCAAATATAATATCGAAGTTCACAGGCAGTCCATCGCCAATTGCAAGGTTCGAAAACGATACACACATCAAGGAAGACGCGGCGTTATTGCAAAAATGGGAGATTGAGAATGCGAAGCCGGGAAGGATAGTCCACACGGGGAAAATTTTATTTGAGGAAGAGGGACCGGGTGAATTTTCGTTGCACAGCTTCAAGAGCGCGGCAGTTACGGTTCCGGAAGCGGGGCTAGACTACACAGCAAGATTCAATAATGTTTCTAACAAGGTAGTTGAAAAGTGATAAGGAAGGCTGAATTGAGGTAAAATTGAAGGAGGAACGTAGGATAAAACTGGACCTTTTGCAGAAGGTCAATAGTGATGACAGTTATCCACCAAGAGAGTAGAAAAAGGAGACAGGTTTAAGGGAATAGCACATCCGGTGGCATTTGCTGACATTTATTGTCAGCTTGTTAACCGAGCACCAACTGACCAAAGTATCTGGGTTGGACTGCAAGAGAGTACAGTCCAGCGGAAACGAAATAGGTAATTAATTTAAGATTATTTGCGTTAAGCAGACACAGGTAAGTGAGGATGGAGGGGAGTTAATTAATAAAAAAATAGGAATAGTTGGGGGTCAACTATAGAGCTTTGGGGAACATCAAAGGAAGGGAAGAAGGAAAGGGATGAATAACCATGAAAAGAAACCCTGCAAGAACGGTTTAATAAATGAGAGAGAGATAGAGAGCCACGAAATGATTGAGTAGTGGAAGTAGTGAATAGAGAGAGTTTAGAGAAGAGTATATTGTGATCAACAGCGTCAGAGGCTTTGGAGAAATCAAATTAAGGCATTTAGCAACGGATTTGATAAAGATAAAGTTCAGAAGATTTGAAGGGGTAGATCGATGTTTCACGAAACCATGCTGCTCATTCACAATAACCGTGACCGAAATGCGCGTTGACGTATCTCTCGAAGATTCTAGAGCAAGAGGAGAGAAGAGAGATGGGCCGGTAGTTCACAGCTAGAGTAGGGTCTCCCCTTTTGAGTATAGGACTAGTAAGGACCTCTTTTCAAAGGTAAGGAAAGTAGCATTCTTCGAGACTTTTATTGAAGATTGTACACAGAGGGACGGAAACGTGTTGCAGGTTACATGGAAGAGGCTAGGAAGCCCATCGGGATCAAGTCTGATATTGTTGCCAAAACTATCAGTGAGGCACTGCGCGCGAGGAAATGTGCGTTGAGGTATATCTCGAAGATTCTGACACAGCTAGAATATGGTCTCCCCTTTTGAGTACAGGGGTAATAAGGACCTCATTCCAAAGATGTGAGGCACTCAACAATGGAAATTGTAATAAGAGAAATAGCGAGAGAATTGGAAGACTGTCAACCTAGAAGAAGCGTAGAGGGTACACTGGCCGAGGAAATAAACACGGGAGATAAGTAAGAAAAGAGTAAGTATATGGAGGAAGATGAAAGACTTCACTGCTAGCCATGCGAGCTATTCACTTTCGTGCTTCACCCTCCACGTCATTTGTACGGTTTAAGAAACACGTTTGATAATCAATAAATAAACTTACCAGTTGATGTTATTCAAGAAAAAGTAATCAAAAGTTGCTTACCTGTAAAGAAACAAAGTGAAATTCAAGGTTAAATGGCTAATCTGATTATCTAAATTAATTGTTGGAACTAATAAATCTCCTCCTCAACGCGCAAAGACTAAACAATGAAATTCGACAATAAGTTCATAGTATGCATTGTGAGTGGCTGCTATTCAATTTCAAATCCAATAAGGTCTTACATAATATGACGACAGTCACCCACTGCGGATTTTAAAATAAATCAATACAAGAAAGGTGGTGGAAGAAAACAAGAACTCTGTTGAGAAAATCCATATTCCCACAAGAGCCTTTCCTTCAAAGAAAATATTACCCTCCAACTTGGAACGAAATCAACATTGAAGCGAGGCAAAGAGATCCTTACAAATTGCCATCATCATCTCAGAACACACAATGATTTCTCCTTTACGTATAGACAAACAGAAAGGTGAAGAAGCCAAATGAAAACCCCACTTTATTCACCTCGTTTTCGTCGATATTTGCACTATAAATTCCAAATAGGAAAGTGTGAGTAGTGGGGGGCTATCTTCAACAGGAGCCCCGGCTGGTTTCTTTGACTTTCAACCCTTTACTAAATCAAACTTGATTATATCTTGTGAGAAAGTTTTCTCAAACGAAAATTTGATTAGCCTACGAAAGACAGTGATAGTGGTTAGGTAAATTATGGAAACACAGAAACAGTTGGTAGGCTTGGAAGTTCATATTTGGTATAGCTTTAATTTATTCTTGCCTAACAGAACCAATTTACCGTTCAATTAAACAACTTGTCGTCATCATCGTGTTGTTATCTTTGCGTTAATTTGACCAAAAACCGCGTCGTACTCTACGATTTTCAAGTGCTCTCCGGGTAGCCATTCTTTCATCTATGCCCGACCCCACCCTTCCTTCCGGCCTACTAGTAAAATTAGATATCTACCCCATTGGCTTCCTGTCTTAGTTTCTGGCTATAGCCATTATCTAGAAATGAACTTCGCCATTTCGTACACATTTAGTGTTCTCTTGGGAACGTCAAGAGCTTCCCAAGATGAATATGTTACGGTGGTGAGACTCGACGTGTTTATTTCGCAGGGTAGTGCGTACCAAAATTGAAGCCTGCTGCTTGAAATCGTTTTGAATACAGAGTGGATGCTGGATTCCAAGCATCCAACAAAAACAAGATAATGCACAAAAGTCTTGAAGCAGCTTATCACCCCTCACTTATCGCCTTCATCTTCAATCAGGCAACCGTCATTCTGTGAGGTCGCATGAACACGTGTCTTGGAAATTAATCTAAAAGTCGGACTTTCCGAAGCAAAAAATTATGCTGAAACCTTCAAAACTCACTTCATTTGCATTTCAGTGCCGTCATTTCGTGTCCCCAATCTTAAAATATACAACCCCATCCTTCTTTTCATTACAGGCTGTCTGTAACTATTAATGACGGAGAAAGGATATATTTGACCCCCATTCTTGTGGGAGTATGTAGACGCAGAGATCCAGTTTCAGCGGCGTCAGAACGCTTCCATCACCATCTTTCAGTGGAACATAGACGCACACGAAGTACATGGAGACTATGCACACTGTCATCAGTGCCATCAAAACGTAGGCGGATGATAGCAGCAATAGCCTTCAGCAAGAGACTCTTGTCTCCGACTCCATGAAATTCGTTCTTAATATCCTTGGAGTATAAAAGTTAGGGAGTGGATATGATGACCCATGAATTGAGCGCCTTGAGCCCTTGTTAGCGTACCGGCGTCCAATTGATGATTTATGCATAGAAGAAAATGACCCCTCGCTCGTAACAACCCATATAACGGAAATACGTTATATAATACTTTGCGGCTTTGAGAAAAATAATTGTCTCCGCACCTACTATGAGAATTGGGAAAACGAAAAAGGATTGAGATGAAGGGAGAGATGAAATAGTCCACGGAGGACGATGATCGAATTATTGATATTTGGCTCGTGTGTCAATGACTAGGCAACTCAGAGTCCTCCTTTTTCAAATTGTCTAACCACTCAGATACCATTGATTTAAGGGACAAATTTTAGATACAATCCAAAAATGTCAACTTCAATTATAAACTCCGCCTTTCTTATGAAAATATCCTGCAACATTTTGCCGCAAAATGACTCCTTCTATACTTTGTCTTCATGATCTCTGAGAACCATTTTTTGCCCCGTTAAATTTATCACCTCGCAGCAGTTTACCTTTCAACAAATCTTTCCAGGATAATGCAGTAGTATCCACATAAGATTTATGGAGCAAACCACTCTGATGTTCTTGTACTGCTTGCAGTATCGAGTAAATTACTTTAGCCACGGCATCATAACAACGTACAAAAACAGAAGGAGGACAGGAGGCCTCTTCAGATTGTCGAGTGGGGGTAGGAGTCGAAGTGAAATGGGTACTCTCCTATTCTCCCTCTAACGAAGCATAGCCGACATTTCTCGTTTTGAAAACAGTTTCAAAAAAAAAAAAAAGGAAGAAAGAACTCGGCCAATGACAAATGCGAGATGGTGGAAGAACTTAATAAGTTGATGAGTTGACTCTTTCTGGGGTTCTTGTTCATTTCGGTTGCCTCGTGGCGGAAAATTAAACGTTTCGTCAGAAAGCTTGATGAGGTTGGAAAACACCCCCTGCAAATCAAGAATCGATTCCGATTTGAATACCAGATTGGTGATTTGCCATTTTATCTTGGGGTGTTGTACGGGAGAATGTTGGTACGGGATAAGACTTTTGAAGCAAGAACTAAAGTACTTTTTTGGTCATTTATTTAAACGGTGGAAAGATAAGACCATCGTGTTGTGGGTTGTCAGCGTATTTGTGTATACCCTGAAAGGAATAGAAATGGGATGCTGGCCAGAAACCATCCGCCAAAAAATTCTTGTGTATATCATCCACATTGCCTTAGAATTAGCCGTAAAAGCATGAAGAACAAAGATAAGCGATTTAGTACAATTAGATATGGTCACTCAAATGAGAAAATCACAATGTATCTACCTCATTTACATCAACTACAAGATGGAATCTTGATTATTGTGGTTACGCTTAAGGGAAGGCGGTCTGCTAGTCTGCTTCTGTCTAATCCATACTCATAGTTGTTAAGACCAGTTTAGTCAGAAATCAAGTCATGGACCACAAGCTCCTCTCTCCTTTCTCCTTCCTCGCGTGGAGTTACAATAAGAGCATGAAGCTCTCAGCTTGTGTGGTTTTCTCATGCAGGAAAATATAAAGCAACAGATTTCGGTTTGAAGTGCAATTACATACTATTCGTTGACATGACAGTTTGCTTATTTCAAAGCAACAACACAATTCAAAAATTATCCAAAATAGAGCAAAATGCAATGGTAAATGTCATTTTAAAGTCATACAAATGTCTCATTAACGATGAGATTTCCACCAAACTTTTCAATTTTATTGCCCATATTTCTTGGCTATGCTTGAAAGATAGAAAAGTTAAAAAATAGAAAATCAATTATTGGCCGACAGGACCACAACCTGGAGTTAGTGAAACCGTCCAGTATATGACTTGAAACGTTCGCTAAATATTCCCATCTGATTTGGAGTTTTGGTGTGGTGGTTCGGTGTTGCTCTCTTTTATCACTTTGGCACAGGATAGAGGAAAAAGTTGCTCTTTATGTACTCCAAGGTCACTGGCGCGGGTGGATGAAGTGTCAGGGTATAAAGCAGCGACGAGAAGTAGAGTTTCATTGACAACGGAAACGATGTTCAAAAGTGAGGCCGCTATGTTCCGATTTGTGACCTACTGAGGAGGCTGTGAATATTGTCCCGTTAAAGGCGTGATGAAGCGAGACAGGATCGGAATTCGGTGGGCCGTAACTCGTCATATAGGGGCCGCTGAATCACAGATGCAGAGCTAGTGGAAGCAACCCTGATGTAAAAAGGCATTGCAGATAAAATCAACTCAGATTAAGAGGCATGTTGCACAAATTCTCGAGAAGATGTTGAGGCTATACTGTCAGGCATGAATGAATGATGAACCCAACCTCAAACCTCTTGAATCTTTTTAGTATCAGCCAAAACCAGGATCAAGCCTTATATGATAAAATCTTTGACTAAGTAGGGGTGCGAATCCAATCAACAACTGGCGATAATCGCAAGTACAGCGCGAGAAAAATATTCGTTCAAATCCCAGAATGTTTGAACGGAGCCGACGGACGAGAGACACGATTACTATCCAAGGAGGAGTATGATCGAAGGGTTCCACATTTACTATCGAAACCTATAACGAAAAATGGATTCACCACTACACTTTCGAGTCAAACCAAGACAAAAACGAGCGAAAAAAACATCAGCAATGGTCTACCAATGAAGGGCGCAGTTTGTAGCTGTTAAGGTAACAATAAAAAAAAAACATAGCTTCAGTCTGAATGGCTGTACGCTACCGCAGCGCCTCAGGGAGTAGTTGAGGAAAGTGCAGCAACTTTGCAGTCTTGCAGATTACTCACTGAGGAAGTTATCGCCACACCTAGCAATTAGGTATAAAATACAAACCCAAAAATGAGGAGAAGGAGCAACTTGAGCTCCGGTACGGATAACCGGCGGGAGTCGTTTGACTTGGTGACTGGGTCGGGCTCTCGTAATGGACAGCACGGCGTCGAAACCGCCACTCGTGGGGCAGCTCAACGTCTAGGCGCCACAACGGCCAAAAGCATTTCTCCATCTGCTGCAGCTGTTTCGCCACAATCTGTAGCAACCACTTCAGCAGGTTCGCGTAGGCAGCGGTTGAAGTGGATCTCTTCATGATCCGGTCCTATTACGAAACAACGGCGGGAGCGAATATAACATCTTACCGACCCTTGATACACCTGAGACTTGTCGAGCGTTTCCCGCAATTCGCGCGCATGACTGTACAGCGAGTCGCAGACCAGTATCGCGTTATACCTCGCAGCGACACAATCCCGGTCGTCATTAGGGAGCTTGTTCGACTTGAGGTCATCGCAGAAACTGATGAGCGAGTCGATGGGGGAGAGGCGGCGACATCAACAGTACCACGCCGCATTGTGGGCAACAGTTTCAGTACTCGCCGAAGCACTCTTCCCCACCGTCCAACCAAGGTTTCCGCTGAGCTTCGGGACGAATTCCAAAAGGCACGTATAGAATTCTCGGAAATTGATCCTTTGCATAGACCGGGTGTTCCCAGGCTCTATACATCTCCAGCAACTCCGACAATTCTATCTCAAATCAATGATGAGACTGCATCTCAACTGTGTGCTGATATGTCGCTACTGCAACTATAATACATTCACTTGTGTATTTTGGTGCAGTTACGGCTGTGAGATTGCACGGTCAGAAGGTTTGCTTTCGTGTTATTGGTTTGAGTGGCCGCAGATATCCACCATGGAAAATTCGTCTGAAACGTCGACGGAACTTACCAAGGTAAGACATTGCTAGGCTGATTCAAATCAGCTCTGGCAATGCCAGCAGACGGGTGAACAATAAAGTGCAAACGGTTTACAGGAACTATGCCATCCCCAATGAAACACCCGTTGTTGAAACTCTGGACACACTAAAACAGAAAGGTATGCATTCGGTTAAAACGATATGGCGAAAGTCATTCCAAACGTGTCCAGAATGCGACATATGCGAGGAACCAACGGGTTTTTTTTTTCAGATTACTTAACGAATCCCAACAGAGCTTCCAGACAGTACAGTTTTCTGGGCGAAATGGTATTGATGTGGATTTTGGGGGTTATCCGCCCAGCATGGTGAGTGGATCACCGCCGAGGGCATCCGCCATGCCACAAGAATTTCCACCCTTCCTCACTGCGGGGATTTCCTACCTTATCCCTAAGAAGAAGACGGTGCAGGACGACGCAGACATAAGACCGACTACTTCCTTACCAACCCTCTATAATTTCATAACGTCAGTGCGCGCCTTGAGACCAATAACATTCTGTCCGAGATGCAGAAGGGCTGGCGAGTTGGGTCAAAGGTTTGCAAAGAGCAACTCATTATCAACTCTGTGGTTGTAGGACAAGCAACTAGAGGTTACAGAAAACTCTTTAGTTGCTAAATCGATTATGCCAAGACTTTCGATAGAGTTTCGCATACCTGGCTAATCGGTGTCCTACATCTTTATCACATTGATCCGAAACTAATAAAGTTTTTGGCGACAGTCATGGAAGAGTGGCACACCACCTTATCAGTGCCTTCACTTAAGGGTGCGAATACCTCAGAGCCCATCCATATATGGAGGCGCAAATTCCAGAGGGATTCTTTGAGTCCCTTTGGCTTTGTATGGGATTGAACCCTCTTTCATGGCTACTGAATGATGTTGGAGGGCATGGTTTTGTAATAAAGTATATCCTACGTGCTAAGTGCGAACTGACACACCTGATGTACTTAGATGACATCAAGTTGTATACTGACGACCATTTTAGAAGTCTGTTGCAAATAGTTGACATGTTCAGCCGTGATATTCGGATGGAATTTGGATTAGACAAGTGTCGAATCCAAGCCATCCGCAAAGGTCATCAAGAGCCGCATGCCGGACATATTGGTGGTGACCTCTACATTCATGCTATGACCCAGACAGACTTCTACGAATAGCTAGGAATACTGCAAGGAACCCATGCTCGAGTTGGTGATCTGAAGGATGCTCTGCTGTCCGAATTCCTGCGACGTGTAAAGTTGGTGCTGAAATTGCATCTCTCGGGGAAGAATAAAATGAGCGCGTTGAATGTATTCGCTACCCCTTAACTGACTTATGCATTTGGAATATTGCCGTGGACGAAACCCGATCTGGAAAACGTCCAGCGGCGGATACGGACAACTATGTCCAAATTCCGAATGCATTATCCAAACTCTGCCGTGAGCGGATGAACCTGCCTCGTGACATCGGAGGCAGGGGCGTGGTTGACGTGGCGGCGCAGCATCATCGACAAGTCGACTCCCTGCGCGCTTATTTTTACAGCAAAGAACAGGCGAATCCCTTGCATGCGGCTGGCTGTAAGGCAGGCTGTGGGCTGACGCCACTTTACTTGAAGGATCGATCTTTCAATCCTCTGAGTGGGGTGAAATCGGACCAAGAGCGGATCGATGACTGGAAGTCGAAGGCAATGCACAGTAAACACGTGAATTGTCTTTGGCAGCCATTTGTCTGTGGCGCAGCAGGGTTAACAGGTTTCGAAATTTATTTCGAATGTTGTTAATTCGATTGACAGTTGCCACCACCGGTGTTCTCCGTGGCAGAGTAGGCCGTGATTGAAGTAGAAAAATAATTGAAAGTAGAAAGTTAATAATGACAATTGGGGACTTCAAGAAAGAGTTGTAAATATTGACGTATTATAAATATTGATGTAAATAAAAATAAAATGTTTTTAATTTAAACTAAAGTGGTGACCCCGACATGATATGAACACGCAACCTTCTGGCAGGTTTGACGTTGGGCGATCGAATTCTCAGCCAATTGCTTCGCGAAATGAGATAATTGGGTGGAAGCAAGATCGACGACGATCTGTTGAAGTTGCTCTGGCCTCTGACGACTTCCGGAGAGCACCCAGGCGGTCCTCGCGTGAGTCTCCGGTTCTTTCGAGGCGCTGGCAGCTGCTGCCCATAAAGTGCATGAGGTGCACCCTCGTCGAACTATAGCGGCCGTTCAGCAGCCTGCTGACGAAGTTGGCGAAGTGAAGCGCGAGATGGCCGCGCTTGTGGCCAGTATGACGGAGATGAGGCCGACGCTGGACGTTCAGCGTTCGGGCGCCAGGTCGCGAGTTCACTCGCGGTCTACCGCCCAAAAAGGGCGATCGGGTAGCAGGTCGTCAGGACAACCTACGGACCCAAGCATTTGTTGGTACCATCGCAGATTCGACGAAAAAGCCCCCCAGAGGTGCGCCACGTCACCTAACAATTTATGACCCTCTCAGCAAGCGCAGTTATCTTATAGATACTGGTGCGGAGGTTTCGATTCTTCCGTACCCCGGCATCATCGGCTATTTCCTCAACCTTTGAAACTTGCGGAGGCAAATTCCTCGCGCATTAACACCTACGCGTACAGGCAAGCGGACGTGAGTCTTGGCTTGCGTAGGACGTTCCCGTGGCGATTCATCCTGGCGGATGTCAGCTTCCCCATTTTAGGCACAGACTTCTTGTGTCACTATGGGTTGCTGTTGGACTTGCAGAACAGGTCTCTTATAGACCCCACAACCAACCTTAATTCGTCAGGCCAAATCTCATCTCTGCCTACAACAATCTTTCCGTACTTTTGGAGGACATTACTGACTCTCATGTTCGGGCACTCCTCCAAAAATTCAGCCAGATTACTACCGAATGTACTTTCTCGAAACCAGTGAAGCACAATGTGTAGCACCACATTAACTCTACTGGTTCTCCCATCTTCTCAAAGGTGCGTCCCCTACCACGGAAAGAGTTCGAACAACTTATCCAACAGGGTATCTGCAGACCTCCGGACAGCTGTTGGTCTTCCCCACTCCATATGGTCCCTAAGCCAAATGGCGAGTGGCGCCCCTGTGGGCATTACAGAAGGCTAAACGCGCAGGCCACGATTTTGAGCATCATCTCGCAAATTGCCGCATCTTTTCGACTTTGGATTTAACCAAGGCCTATTACCAAATCCCTGTAGCTCCAGAAGACATTCCAAAGACGGCATTTGTCGAACAGATGGCTGTGTGCTGGGGAGCTCTTTGCTGAGACGGAGGGATTCATGTGTTCGATTCAGGACGGCGTGTTCGCCACCCGAGTTTACAAAAAACCCTTAACAGCAACATCGAAAGGAAATACATGGAGAAGAAGGTAAAGTATGAGCCATTGGCTTGGGAAATCAAAGAAATTTGGTGTCTCGAGCGGGTGGTTGTAGTTCCCGTAATATTGTCAGCTACAGGTATTGTACCGAATTCACTGACCTACCACCAGCCACCACTACCAGCGCCCCTTTAATTTTTAAATAGGTAGGATCGTCCGAGCCTTGGCACTTAGTGCTAGTATTAGGTAAAATCCAGCATCTGCCGAGATTGTGACAACTCGGAAAGGAAAGAAAACTGTGTGGTGGTTTACACTCTACAAAGGAGCAAACAGGGGATAGGCTCGCAATTCTGCCGATTAACACAATAGAATTTGATCCTCAAGATCGGACACAAACCTAATATATCAGCAAACGGGAGTTTTTGATTTTGCTGGAAAACCATTGGCCTATTCTCCTTCTTCCTTAGACTGAAGATTGATTTTGTCATACAATATGTAAAAATTGTAATCGGAAAAGTTGTTCTTAGCCAATGACAATAGAGGTGAGGATAATACCTCCATAAATTAGTATTATTGTCTATCGGGAATCAAAATTCACACCGTCAAACCAAGGCCTTGCTGAAATGAATAGATTTCGATTGGCCATCAAAACTGGGAGGCCATTTTTGTTAAAGTTCCTCATTGAACTGCTCAGTTCTACTCGACAAAGAAATCCCCCCCGGGTTTCATGAATAAACTCGGGTCATAATTGGCTTGATTGATCCACCTATGTTCGCACTTTGCCTAGCGTCTGGTGCTCCTCTCCTCGAAATAAAGTAGAGTGAAAGCCGTCAGTTACACCTGAATCTAAATAATCATCGTCCTTGGAACTATGTATGCCTTGCAGGATGTTGAAATCCACTCCATTTCAACCGCATAGCTGGTTTTTATAGTTGACCACAATTAAGTTATTTCGCTGCAAACCACGATATTTACATATAGTATTGTAACTTGGTCGCGTGCCGACAATACCACTAAGTATTTTTTTTATAAATCACAACATGAAATCGTAAGGCCACGAGCAATTAGATCCCTGCTCACTTCCCGAAATATGCCTGATGTGGTGTGTTTGGTCTTCTGCATTTAAATTAAAGTATTATTCAAATATTTAGGAGAGGAGGAGGGGGAAAGAGTAAGACTCGCATTGTGCACTTGACAAAGACTGATGGTGCCAGATTAAGATGAAAACACATTAGTAGGCGACACCACGTTTTCCTATTCTGGACAGCTCCTTAATTCTAAAATGTACGTACTCCACTCAACGAGAATAATACATGCTACAAGTACTACAAATCCATCTCCACGAGGCTCCTTGAAGTCTACTCTCTTGCTTTGCCGGAAAGGAGATTATGCGGTGGAATAATCTCCCATCCAGACAAACCAAATCGCATTTTTGAATATTTCAAGAATGATCTTTTCCACGAACTAACCGATAAAAAGCATATTAACATGAATAACGACTGTATAAATGGTAATCAAAAACAAATTAAATGATTTATGCACAATGAGTACATTATGTTACTTACTAACCTCTGACGAGTGCAGCATGTCGACAATTTCATTAATAAACTGTGGACCACAGCTACTGGGATAAAATTTCCAGCGAAATTGCATAATAAATGAACTGCGACCAGACTAAGACCATTATGAAGGGAGAATATCCAGAAATGTAATGGCGGTCGTAAAATGCAAATAGAGAACTAATGTCAACAACTAGCACCATCACAGCAATGACAAAGGCTCACCACAGATTTGGCCCTTATGATTGCCAACGGTCCCTACTGCAGGGTTGCTCAGGACAATAAATATGTTCGCTAACTTAGTTTGGAACATTGTAAGAGTTGTACCGAGTCGTGGTAGTGTTAAATGTGAAGTTTGAATGTCATGGTCTGCTGAGCCTATTCAGAGTGAACATAATTTTCGCCAGTGGCAAACTGCATTGAAAATTAAGGACGAGATCTGGAAGCAGTGGAAGCGGCCATCTGGAATGGTATGAATCATGATATGGACGAATTTCTTCCTAATTTCTAACTTCAAGGATTCACCCAAAAGTCAGGTTTCACAAGGACAAAAAAATTCCAACTACTCGCACTCCAACATCCCCTACCAAACACGTATTAGGTAGGTAACATAAAACTGACTTAGTGAGAGCACGAAATCTTTCTACCCTCCCCCAAGAGCCTTCTCAAAAGCATTCCTTGATCAACTTCTTACATGAGGACGCAAGGGTGTGGTTTCGTAGCTCACTTGCCATCGGGCTAAATCTAATCGGCAACCAGTCGATTTCCCAGGAAAGGGAAGCTGAAAAGCTTTAATGAACGGTTTAATGTAGGCAATGCTGGTATTCGTGACGCTTGATTTATCGTTTATATTGTTCAAGTGTGGGTAAGCGAAAATCCGTCTTTGTGAAAACTTTCTTTCTGTATTACAACGAAGAAAAAATTGCTCTTATTTTCTGCGCGAAATTATTCGAGCGTTCGGCAGGACGAGCCTCTTAGCTGTGTTGGAATGCCTCTTGACTATAAGAATCCTGGCATGCCAAGCAGCAACTTTAGGACGACAATTACATTATGTAATTTATCGTCACTCATTTTCGTGGATTGCTTTTTGTTGGGTTGGGGAAAGAAGGAAGTGCAAGCGAAATTTACTTGGATATTTTTAAGTAAGGAGGGACGAGCGGATGAGGTTTCCGTGTGAAAACTCCATGGTGCATTGAAAAATTCAAATTTTCCACAACGGATTGTGCAGTGATTATTACGAAGGCACATTGAAACCAGGAAAATTACATTAATCTGGTGAATTATTGTATATAAGGAGGACTTACCAAGCAGTGAAAGGAGCATCGCCTTAACGCGGTTGCATTTCAATACTGGTCCCATTCAGCATGTAGAAAACACCTTAATTAAACACTCAAGATTATGACATATAAATAGGTTTAAATGAGAACCCCTTCTCGTAAGGAAATTCCTTCGGCCTTCAGATAATGACAAGCTAGTTCCAAGTAAATTTGTGGTGTCAATATCTGAATACCGTCTACATTTGAGAGGAAATACCTACTCGAGAACAGTATTCAATACAACAAAAGTATACTCTTCCCTTAATGTACAATACGGTTATGAGACATGCTGGAAATTGGATAGGAAGTAGGCCGAGATCATCTACTTCTTCGTTTTCCTTTGTCCCGTTCACAAGCGGGGTCGGCTCGTCGTGATCGGTTTCGCCATTTGGCTCTATCAAATGTCTGATCTGGGTGCAATCTCGAGGCTTTTACATCCCCATCCAGCGTATCAAGCCACCGTTGTTTAGGCCTGCCTTTTGGTCGTTTACAATCGACTTCGATGTTCAGACCAATCTTGGCAAGTGAATTCTCGTTAGCACGAATTCCGTGACCATACCATCGAAGACGCCTCTCTGGCAATCTTCCCACGATCGGTGCAACCCCATATCGATCACGGATATCCTCATTTCGGATGTGATCAAAATGTGCCACGCCACTAGTGCAACGTAACATCTTCGTCTCCATTACCGCGAGACGCCGTTTATTGTCTTTTATAGTTGGCCAACACTCAGAACCATAGAGAGCGACAGGACGGACGATATTGTGGTAGATTTTAGATTTTCGTTGATACGTCGATCACAAAGAACACCAGTTGTGCAACGCCACTTCATTCAGGTTGGCTGATAGCGTTGACCCGAGGTATTTAAATTGCTCAGTTCTGGGCAGATCACTGTCGCTGACAGTGATTGTGCCTGTTTCAAGGGGATCGGCTGTCAAAAATTCAGTTTTGTTTAAATTCAACCTGAGATCGTGTTGCATGAGGCAATCATTCCATTTTTGGAGAAGTTCCTCGAGATAATTTTTGCTATCAAATGCTAGGAAAACATCATCTGCATAAAGCAGTGTGTAGGGCGCTGGACGTTAGATATCCCGTGTGACGGTGTCCATAACAAGAACAAAGGCCGAGATCATATACTAGGCTGTTCAATAAGTTTTGTGGTTAGATAAGAGAGGGCGTTGCTACCAGCCTAGTTTTTTTGTTACGTTGGTACACTCTTGATATAAGCGTATGTGAATTATCATTCCAATCTGTCAATTCATTCTTTGTTTACAAGCCATTTAGTATCCACTGCCCCCAGTATTTTTTTACAACGGAAAAAATCAAAGTATCGTGCAATGATTGAATTTTAATTTTTGGGAGGTTTAAAAGCAAAGGAAATTTATGAACAGGTGTTGAAAGTGTATAAGGGCGCTTCGCGTTCGGTTAGTACAGTAGAAAGCTGGATTACTAAATTTAAATGTGGTCATACAAGCCTTGAAAACGATCCCCGTCAAGGATATTTTAAAAATTGCATCTCCAATTCGGGATAAAATGAATGAAAAGTGTTATTTCCACATTTTTTTGTACAACTTGTATTTATAATTGTTACTTTAGTTTTAGAGAAAAATCAAATTTTTTGATGATTTTTCAATAGACTTAAAATGAATATTTTCTATTTTTCTGCTAAATGAAGTCGACCAGTCCATACCAGCTTCGCAGGGCTGGCAGCAAATTCCTCTCGGCGGGTTGTTCGGAGGCCAAGTAGGACGAGAGGCAAGAGTCCAGGAGAGATCATCGTGGGCCATAATGGCGGATTTCAGCGTCCGGTGCCACCGCTCTAGCATCCCATTGGATTGCGGGTGGTATGCAGTAGTCCGCCGGCGTTTGAATCCCAGCAGTTTGCCTAACTCCGAAAAAAGGGTGGACTCAAATCGCATTGCCTGGTTAGTGATAATCACTCCAGGGACACCAAAGCGAGAGATCCACTCTCGACAGAGGGTTTCAACACAATATTACGCCGTAATGTCCTTCAGAGGTATTGCTTTAGGCTACCGCGTAAACCTGTCGATGATTGTGAGGCAATACTTGAAACCGTGCGACTCTCGCAAAGGGCCTACGATGTCGAGGTGTATTGTACGGAATCCCTTGGTAGTGCGTGGAAATGAGACCACTTATTTTCTTACATGCCTGGTGACCTTACACTTCTGGCATGCGATGGACTCTCTGACCCAGGAGTTGACGATCTTTTTCATGTAGGGCCAGAAGTATTTTTCGGTGACTAGCCGATTTGACGTCCTGATACCTGGACGCGCGAAGTCGTGAACTGCGTGGAACACTTCCTTGCGAAAGGTGGCCGGGGTCCCTTTTCCGAGTATTCGCAGAAGAGAGAGAGGTTCGAGCCGAAGATGGGCAACTCCCGAAATTTGTATTTGGGGTTGGATTTGAGGCTCTGAAGTACTGCATCATCCTCTTGCGCCTTGGAAATAGCAGAGAAGTCGAGTGAGGCGGGGATGTTTACCTCGAAGACACGGGACAAAGCATCACCAACTATGTTGTCCTTGCCGGACACGTGCAGTATGTCAGACGTGAACTGGCTTATAAAGCTCAGGTGTTAAAGTTGACGATTGGACGCCTTCTAGGGAGAAACCGAAGTATTTAATGCTTAAGTACGCGGCGAAAAGTTCTCGATCGTAGGTGCTGTAATTCCGTAGAGCGGGGTTCAACTGTTTAGAGAAGAAGCTCAACGGCTGCCAGATTTGATTCATATTTTGGTCAAGAGCAGCACCTACTGCGATGTCAGAGGCATCAACAAAAAGAGCTAGGGGAGCATCTTGTTGAGGAAATGCCAAGAGTGTAGCATCAGCCAGTTGTTGTCAGGATTTTTCAAACGCGCAGACAGCCTCTTCAGACCACACAATCTCTCGTGTGTCGTTTGTTTTGGGGCCAGACAAGTAGGCGTTCAAAACGGACTGGTGTTGGGCAGCCTTGGGCAGGAAACGACGATAGAAGTTTAGCATGCCCAAGAACCTGCACAACCCCTCACAGTTTTCGGACGCGGGAAGCTTGCGATCGCTCGCACCTTGTCTGGGTCGGGCTGTATTCCGCCAGGGGAAATGGAGTGGCCGAGGAATCTCAGCTATATTTGGAGAAACTTGCATTTATCAACGTTTAGGACTAAACCGGTCTCAAGGAGATGTTGAAAAATGCACTCGAGATGGGCTAAATGCTCAGACTCTGAGGAAGGAGCGACCAAAACATCGTCCAAATACACGAAACAGAAGTCGAGGTTTCGCAGGACCGAGTGAATGAACCTTTGAAAGGTTTGCGCCGCATTGCACAACACGAAAATCATCCGCGTGAACTCGAAGAGTCCAAAGGATGTGCATATTGCCGTCTTTGGAATGTCTTCTGGAGCTACAGAGATTTGGTGATACGCCTTCGTTAAATCCAAGGTCGAAAAGATGCAGCAATTTGCGAGATGAATGGAATGGGATATCGGTCAGGAACAGTCTGTGTGTTTAGCCTTCTATAATCACCATAGGGGCGCCATTCGCCTTTTGGCTTAGGGACCCTATGCAATGGGGAACAGCTGGCTGAAGGTCTGCAGATACCTTGTTGGATAAGTTGCTCAAATTCTTTCCGTGCAATAACCAGCTTCTGGGGCGGTAGAGGACGCCCCTTTGAGAAGATATTGGAACCAGTGGTGTTAATGTGAACTGGTTTAGAGAGGCTACATTCGGTAGTAATCTGGCTGAACTTTTGGAGGAGTGCCCGAAGACGAGAGTCAATAATGTCCTCCAAAAGTACGGAAATATTGTTGTTGGGGTGTGATGAGATTCTGCCTGACGAATTAAGATTGGTTGTGGAGTCTATAAGAGACCTGTTCTACCAGTCCAGTAGCAACCCATAATGACACAAGAAGGCTACATCTAAAATAGGGGAGCTGACATCGGACAGGATGAATCGCCACGGGAATGTCATACACGTCCAGTTGCCTGTAACCGTCGGTGTTAATGCGCGAGGAATTTGCCGCCGCAAGTTTTAAAGGTTATGGAACTACCCGGCGGTGCCGTGGTACGAAAAGAACCGAAACTTCTGCACCAGATAAGATAAGATAAGATAACTGCGTTTGCTGAAAGGGTAATAAATTGTTAGGGGAGGGTCTGGGTGGCCGTCGCCAGGACCCCCCGCGGACCTAGCTTTTTTAGGTAGACGTGAATTTACATGGGAGCGTACATCTGGTAGCTTTTTCGCCGAATCTACGTTGTCCTGACGACCTTTGGCCCTTGGCATCTATCTGTCGCATTAACAACATTCGAAATAAATTTTGTTCTTGCGACTTCGATTAGACACTGGAATTCGACTTCGGGGCATATGCTTATTAAATCCAACATAACCATAACATAACTCGATTAGGATAGACCAAATAATATTTAAAAAATTTCCGAAAAGCTAACAATTTCATTAAGTCAAAGCAGAGTCGAAAACAAAATATTCTGTCCGCGGATTCTCTTATATATGTTATATATAGGTTGGATTTAATTAAGACATATTTCCCCAAGCACAATTGGCTCAGTTCAGGCTACCCGAAACAAAAAGGTGTTATCTTTTCACCAGCAGCATTAAAGCACGACGTGACAATTCCTTCATTTTATCTCTTGTTAAGGAATGTTCAATTCAAACCGACTGGGTAGACAATATGCAATTTCATGGGAGTTATTGAAGAGCCCACTTACATTAGCTGAACAATATTCCAAACACTCCAGGGCCACTACCCTCGCTCTTACGGCATTGCGCCGTTATATTCTGACAAACCTGACAAAAGTTACCGTGAATCCAGCGTCGGATTAATGCTTATTGCATCGGCTAGGAGCGCACTGATTTACCAGGATCCACTAGACTGTTAATTGCTAGATTTCAGTCCAGGATGAAGACCATCTCAATAGAACAGTCAGTGTTACGCACCAACGAAACCTTTCGATGCATAGGAGAAGAATGCTTTCTATACGCAACTCGACGCAGTCGATCGTGATCGTGAGTGATCCGAATACCAAGATACCTTGCTTGGGCATGTGATGGAGAAACAGGGTCTTGGGAATCATAATGACAATGTCGAGAGGCTGGCTATCCAATTCAATGAAATCCACTTTCCTACAATTGTCGACGATTGGCTCGCCCTAGAAACACATGATACAGAACCTCAAGTTAAAAAAATGAAGAAAACTCAATACTTGTCAATGTTAAACTTCTAGTTTCCAACTGACTGAAGTTTGGTGTGGCTGCTAAAATACGTATACGGTTATTTAATTATTCATATATATCCAAATTTAGGGTGTTACTGGGTCCAAAAATGATCAACACAAATCCATTCCGCAAAATGGCAGCAAATTTGACATGTCAAAGTAGAACTGGCGGAATTTAATTATTATTGGAGTTCATCAGAGAACAAGTTGAGAGCCCTATCAACTAAACTTATCGCTTCAGAGATGACCATAAGTGTGTCTTTCAAAAGCTTATTTCTATCCTTTTCCTGTAGATCAAGAACGCAATTAAAGCCGTTGAAACTAGTAGTAACTGGTAGATGCAGTTGAACCTGTTCTGAAGAACAATTTTCCTGTTATTCAACTTAAAAACACAATCTCGAAAAATACTTAATGGTGTGCCATTTCTATGGACCCAATAGTAGTTTGGCGATACCGAATGGATGTTTCAGCAAATCTCTGCGTGGTTTTCCCAACCCAACACCTGCAGAATAGTCATCCTACTCGTCGTGAAGTCCAGAGCCTACGCTAATCGTGGAACAAGTCTAGAGTCGCTAAAGCAATCCAAGCAGTGGAACTATTTGACCGAGAGTTTGAAGTCATGTTTTGTACTCAATATCGTCGACAGGGGAAGCCATTTTGGAATCACCTCCTGCTCATATTATCGTTATTCATCTGTTTTGTTGAATGTTATTTGTTCAGTATATTTTAAGTAAGGGTTAGAAGGGTTATTTAGTTCCTATTCTTATTTTTCAGTTCCAATTAATAGACAGGCCTTTCGGACTAATTTGAAGATTGGAAATACATCGAGAGTAAATTCTAAGAACACCTAGAATAACTCTTGCAAAATCCACCCCATCTACGGCTTCAACAACCCAATGCCAATTTGCATTGGGTTCTAACTGTTACTGGAACATTTTTGCGTTGTTAGATTTCCTGCAGTGTTAAAAGGCAAAAGGTTTTACCGAAAGTTCTTAGCCTTGGGGTTTTTTTAGAAAAATTCTCTTGTTTCTTATGCTTTTGGCCAGTTTTATTAGTCTGTCAGTAATTGCTACGAGAAGAGATAATAAAGACCGCCCAAACACCGAAACGTCAGGTGCACCAATCTTAGAAGCAAGTAGCTTGAAGAGTTGTCTTCCTAGAACCAGGTACTGTTCAAATGTCTGTTTAATTCAGGGAGAAAGAAGCAGGGTGCAATACCCTTGTAAAACACTTTAACGCGACCTCCATTTTCGTAGAAAGCTGGATCAATAATGTCCTTTTGTTAGTAAAATGTACTTAGACACAAATGTATATTGGCTTCTCTATAACTTCGTAAGAGGCTTCCCAGTCCGAAATAAGGCAGTTTTGCTTGTGAAAATTTTGATAAATGTTTCCTTTCATAGGAAAACCAGAGGCAATATCGAGATGGTATAAAACTCTAAGAAAGAAACGGATGATCAATTTTCACGTTAACCGCACATTGTCAGCGAGTAATTCAAATCCTTTTTATTTGTGACAAAGTGGAGGCCTCAAGGTTAAGTGCACAAATATAGGGAGCGTTTGGGCATTCTGTAAACATTGAATTTTAAACTTAAAAAATATTCAATATAATTTGGGGATCACAGGATGTTAATCTGGGGGCTCTCATCGACACAGTAAGTCAAACCGTCTATATATATCCTATGCATCCTCCACAATGCAATTATAGTAAAAATTTTATCTCAAATTCAAATATTCAACAAAAAATGAAAACTGCAAATAAAATTTTCATTATTAACAATGCAGCAATACCTCTCTGTTAATTCAGAAGAGTTTCTTCCGTAACAACTTCCTCGGAAAAAAGAACAAAAACTTGAAACTTTTCCACAACAATAATAAACTTTGAAAACCAAAGTTCAATGCAGATAAAAAAAAATCGAAAATTCGCGCTGCAAACAAAATAAAATAATCACGGACGGAAAAACTCAAAGTATTCACGTAAAATTTTATGAGCTTCCGCACTTACATAGAACCCAGGCAAAAACTTCCGGGCAACATTCTACAAGCATCCAAGAAACTCCGTGGACCCAGATACGTATAGGCCGCCTTCCCCAACAAGTCCTTATTTTTGCCTTGAGTACAGTATCAAAATCAGGAAAAAAGAAAAAAAATATAAGAAAAATTTCTGGGAAAAAAAAATTACTAAACTACGGACTGTTTACAAGTAGGAAAATAATCCTTCAGGTATAATACCGCAAAATTCACAACAACAAAAGCAAATACACCTTACAATTCTTACGGCAATAAAGACGACGAAGATGATGATGGCGATGATGAAAAGGAAACAAAAGGAATTATGAATAAAAACCATTATAAGTGAAAAAAGGCACTTCTATTTCCATCGCTTTATTCAGTTTTTTTTTTCGGAGAATAGAAAAAAGGAGCAGCATACCAACTCGGAAAGTTTCCTTTAGCATCCAAGGAATATTCCACTTGTGCTGTGACGTTCCTTTAGGCCAATTCGCCAGAGAGTGGCAGCAAACGGTAATGAACGAGACAAAAATGAAAGGACTACTAAACGGCATCTATACGTCTTAAGAATGAGGCATTCCTTTCACAGGATCAAAGCACATAGGACATTTTGCAATCGTTAATTCGCAAGAAGGATAACGTCTTACGATGTATCCTTAGGGCTTTTTTCCACAGAAGAGACTACTGCACAACGTATTTCAAATGGGCTCTGCAAAACGAAAGAGAAATAGAAAATTGTTTGGCGTTCGCATTTTCTTTTTGATATTATCGTTAGCTAAGTGGTTGAAGAGTTTGCTATTTTCATTCAAATTTGCTTCTTCTTATTCTCCTGCAAATTTCAGGCATGTTTTTTATGGAAATGTGACGCATAACTGTTCCAGCGGAGGAGGCGAATAGTAGGTTAGGATTGAACTGTTTTAAGATATACACATAAATACGTAATGGAGTAACTGGTTCATGAAACTCGGAGCTAAAAAATAAAAGTTGAAATGAAATCGACCTACACCTGTCTGCCATATGGAAATTGGATTAAAAAAAGTTTTCTGGAAAAGTAAGAGCTACAGAATATTAAGCCAATGATTCCTATGCATGTAAAAGAAGGGCGTACGTTTTTCAACCCTGTTTTGTAAAAAGTTAATTAGAACACTTCGGGCGTGGGCTCTCGATTGAGAGTAGACATCATGCATGACATTGTATAACCAAACGCAGGAGCCAAGTCTAGTTTATTTTCTACAATGAGATATAGAGACAGAAGCCGACACGGCTGACTAATAGTTTTGATTTACGCACCTCAGCTTCACAGTCATTATAGTCCTTCTCTAGCAATAATCACAGTAATAATGGAGTAAGCTAACGTATCTATTCTTACAGGTCTGAGGCAGCTTTATCGATCTTCAGTCATGCATGTTACATCAACCAAACTGTCATCTGGTACGCCAACTTCATTTATAGATTCACTACACAGTTTTTTTCAAAGAGCAAGGAGGGATGCCCAAATCTGTGTCAAATTCTGTAAATGCAGCTCTTCAGAAAGATTTTGTATTTTCCAAGTCTAGTTCAGAATTTTCCAAACCAAATTCAGAAGTCTCCATACTAATTTCAGACTTTTCCAAATTAACTTCAGACTTTTCGAAATCCATTTCAGAATTTTCTTTTCATATTCAGACTTTTCCATTCGAAAATCAGAATTTTTTATTTCAAATTCAGAATTTTTTAATTATTTTACTATAAAATGTTATACCAACTTTTTATCACTGGATAAGATTGAAACTAGGATTCTTTGAAAAAAATTTGAGCCGCCCATAAAGTTTCTATTATCATTTGTTTTAGTGGACCATTCCATACGGTTTGGGGAGAAATGTAATGACCCTAACCTTTGCTACTTTTTTTATGACCTTTAAGGGAACGTGACGGATTCAATTTTTGTAAATTTTTATTTTTTGTTATGATTGATTTTGATTGAAAATACGTCCGAAAATATGTGGTAAGAATATGAAAGTCATATTCGATTTTAAAAAAGAGCGAGGCGTGTCAAAGCAGCATTTTGAGCCTCTTACTTCTTGTGTCGAGCCTTTCTCTTCAAAAAGTCTGCTCTAAACGTTTATGTTACATACTCTCGTTTTGTTAATATGTTGTATAAGAGAAGGAAACATTTTAGAAACTGGTTTTGCGGGTTATGATCCGGTTTCTATTCTGAAAAATCACTACTGTCAGAACTGTTATAAATTTGTAAACGCATTTTTCTCCAAACAAGGTTTTTAGGTTGGCATGGGTGATTTAAAAAAAACACTTGATCAATCGCTTTGAAATTTTAATACAGGGTAAGCCATTTAATATGGGCTCATCTGATAACCCTGTAACTTTTGGCAGGAATGTCAGATTGACTAATGACATACCGCGTTTGAAGCGTTAGTCCAAGACAATCTATAACATGGAGCAATACACTCCAAAAGAACGCGCTGAAATAATTCAGCTTTACATTCAAAATAAGCTCCCAATTGTGTTAACTCAACGTACATTTCGTAAAAAAAATAAAGTGAAAAGTGCTCCATCTAAAAACACTTTGCAGCGTTTATACGCAAAATTTATTAATCACGATCAGCAATACCAGTCACGCCCCCAGTTAACGTACAGGATGTTCCGATGAAAATATTGAAGCCGTACGAGCCAGTATTGAGGAAACTCTGAGAACATCGAGTTATCGCCGTTCCCAGGAGTTGGGCGTTGCAAAAACCACACTCAGGCGCATAATTCGTATCGATTTAAAAATGTTTCCGAATAAAATTCAATTGGCACAAAAATTAAACCCAGTTGATTGTCCGAAACGCCTTGATTATGCCAAATGGGCCGTCGAAATTGTTCCCAATGAACCAGATTTTTGGCGAACAATCATGTCAGGCGAAACCCATTTTCAGTTAAATGGAGGCGTAAATAAGCAAAACTGTCGCTTCTACGCTACCGAAAATTCTCAATTAATTGAAGAACAGCCTCTCTTCGATCAAAACGTGATTGTGTAGCGCGGTGTTTGTGAGGAGAAAGTCATCGGTGCGTTCTTTTTCGAAAATGACGAAGAAGCCTCCGTTACCATCAATGGCGAGCGTTATCGGATCATGATTTGTGATTTTGTCATGCCAATCATCATTGAAAATGGCATGGAAGGCTTCTGGTTTCAGCAGAACGGAGCAACTTGCCACACTTCACGCGCTACAATCGATTTTTTGAACCCATTGTTTCTTGGAAGGTTGATATCCAAACATGGTGATTTTCCATGGCCATCGAAATCACCAGATTTGACGCCACCAGACTTTTTTCTGTGGGGCTATCTCAAATCCAAGGTATACATCACCAATCCAAGGACTCTAGCTCAACTCAACAACGACATTCGATGCGAAGTGGCCGGCATATCGGCGGAAACATTGGCCAAAACGGTGGAAAACCATCAAGGCCAAAGGCGAACATTTGAAAGATATAATTTTCAAAAAATAACTGGAACAAATCTTCTTGAACTAAAATAAATGTTTTTAATATGAATAGCAAAAAAGAATGTTTTTTTCATGTTTTTCCAGAAACAAATGGGCGCACATTAAATGACCGGCCCTGTATGTTATTCTACACATTTAAAGCAATAACCTCGGAGACGGAAATAGGTGCTAAATATTTTGATATTTAAATTGACGGGGATTGATGCCGTGGCGAAAAGGCTTAAGAAGCGATTCGGAAGAATAACTCCTCCCAAACAACTCCCGGATTAAACGCTTCCGTGGTAACGAGGAAGAATATCCCGAATGGAGGTTCTCGAACTCAAGACGCAAGCAAGAAATGACACACAAGCCGCGAATGGATAATGCAAATATTACAAACCTGAAATGGGTGGACGACAGAGAAATAGTTGGGACAAAAGTGGCCAAGAAACGGTTGGCGTAGAAGAGCAAAAACTCAGAAAACCGAGACCAGACGCTATTTTGATTAAGAAAACGGAGGAAACGTCGTATGCGGATATATTGCGCAGCGTTAAAACTGACCCCAAATCGGAGGAAATAGGCATAATGGTGTCCAAATTTAGAAGAACTCAAAAAGGGGACCTATTTATTTAGTATAAATTTCGCGAAGCAGGAGAAAAATTAGCTGAGTTCAGAAGGACCATCAGAGGGGCGTACAAACAGAACTCTAACCCATCGTATTACCATCGAATGGAAAGGCATCGATGAAGTTACCACCCAGGCGGACATGGTGGCGGCGAATCGCTCTCAAGACCAAAAGGGTTTGAACTTCTATATTCTATATTCGAAATAATCATCTTCGATTAAAGTTAATATTGCTGAGCAAATGACTCAAAAGTTGGCTTGAGAACGATGTTGCGAGGTAGGGCATCCGGGATGTTTCCTGTGCACCAAATAGGACATTACCACAGATTCGCCCAAGTGAGGAAAATACAGGAAGGAGAAAGATTGACCAGGAAACTGTTAAATTTACAGGCGACCCGATTGCATGATAAATTTTGTATCGCATCACACAAGTCAATTGTAGAAAGAAACTTATTCAGAACTAGAAAATCAAGCTTAGGGAAGCTATAGGTTGTACGTTGGACGACGGACTATAATAATAATCGTAAGTCCAATAACCCAATTGGTGCAGAGCCTTGAAGTGTGTTAGATCACTTCATTTAAGACGTAACGGTACACTATTACAGGATTACAGTATCCTATAGGAAGCAATGTGGCCGGCATTGCGCTCGCTCGAGATTATTATCCTGATTTGACTCAGGTACTCGACTGGTATCTGACGTCAAATCACGATACAAATCCCACTGCCAC
This sequence comes from Hermetia illucens, assembly GCF_905115235.1. Lineage (NCBI taxonomy): Eukaryota > Metazoa > Arthropoda > Insecta > Diptera > Stratiomyidae > Hermetia > Hermetia illucens. Next base: position 160,962,481 of record NC_051850.1, read on the forward strand.
CAGTGAGGACTGAACCGCGATCTTCCGTACAACAGCCAACTATGACGGTGAAAATGTTTTAAAAAACCTCAGGTGGCCTAAACTAGAGGAAATTTATCTCTTCCAAATCAAGTGCGCAAGTGCAAGAAATCACGAGACTTTCAAATCCCCATCCAGCGCATCAAGCCACCGTTGTTTCGGCCGGCCTTTAGGTTGCTTACCATCGACTTCGATGTTCAAACCAAAGAATTCCCGTTAGTGCGAATTACGTGACCATTCCAACGAAGATTTGTCTTTTATAGTCGGCCAAGACTCAGACTAATAGAAAGCGACAGGACAGACTTTGCTGATGATAAAACTCTTGTTATATGAACTGAATGAAATGAAACACAAAGTTAGGAACAAATCGACCAAAGAAATGAATAATCGAGAGTGATTAGGACCTGAAATTTCTATAATAAAACAAGCGGATCCTGGAACGAGACTCGAAGCTCCATAAATAATAAATAAAATAAATGTATTTTCCTGTTTCCTTCGAAATAGCTTAATTAAAATTATTTATATTTTTCTTTCCAGAATCGCAATATTTCTGCCTTCAGATGTGATACATACCCTTCGCAATTAGCTTGCAATGTTGTTATTTCCGAGGGGCGGGTGCAGATACCAGGCACGTTTCACTTGTCAAATGCAATTATGATTTAAAAATTTAAGTAGGTTGTTTAGCACTATTAAATATTCAAAATCTGTCACACAATTGCATATCATATTTTTTTACCAGCTGTGTATTATTTTTTGCATTCCGTAACTTCTTAACCGGCTTTCGAGGAGACCTATTTCAATTAGTGGGCGAAATTATCTATTATCTATCATATTATCTCGAAAGCTGACCTGTATACTTCTTTCGGCGTATTCTATTCTTGCCACAATTTGGTATATATTGTTGATATCATCCACTTCTCTTTCTAAAGCAACTTATCAACCGCCTTTACCTCAGATTCCTAGTTCGTAAATTTTACACTCCAAACAGTCCTCAATTAAAGTAACATCTTCAATAATGCTGCCAGTTTTTTACCCCTTCAAACACACCCTAAAATGCAGAGCTTACAATGGAAAAAAATCATTTACATATAATTTTGCATTTATTATGCTATTGCCGGCATTATGGGCAACTTGATGGATGGTAGAGATATTGCTTGTCCTTGCGACCTTAGCTGGGAACAGGGGTGAGCGGAGTAGTGAATGTGTAATATTAAGAAAAACGAAATCGGGGACCTACGTTGACCTTTGATGAAAAACAGTAGGATTCAGCTCCTATGATTTGAAGGAGTAGGGAGAGAGGGGTCCGTCTACGTTGCAAGAACCTGCCGAAATTACTCTCAATGGAAAATAATCGGTGCGGAAAGCATACGTTTGAAAGGAATTTAAGCTAGTAAATCTTTGGTGCTGAAGAAAAGGAGATCTGAAAATAAAGAGACAAACTATTGCGTGGCAATCAGATTTTGTGTTTATGTAAGAGGTTCGGTCCGTCCGCAGGGCTCTTTCATTGCAAAGTTATCAGTACTGCCCGGGCGGGTGAAAATTGTCCTGGCATAGAGACGAACCACCTGAATTTTAAGCTTTTGCATTGTTTGTGGTTAATATTTCATTCTAGTTAACGAATATTATTCACCGCCAATTTTCTTTGGTAAAATTTAAAATTCTAAAAAGAAAAAGTTTTCCCACAAATTGCCATAATCGATTATGATTTACGTTTTAGATAAAGCGCAGCTGGGATATGTAGGTCAGCATCTGGAACAATTTTCGCAGTTCAAGGGGTTTCCAATTTACTCCACCAAAGCAAGTAAAATGCAGCAACTGTAGGTTCCGGTTACAAAGGAAGAAGTACCGAAAGAAAAGGAAACACCGTCGGAGTATCCTCCGAAAGTACACTATCAGTTTTAAGCGGAAGTCCGAAGTCCGAAAGTATATTATCAGTTTTAAACGGTAAGAACGTGTACAATACCAAGGGGGAGGTGGGTAGTATCACAAACAAATGTTTGTGATACTATATACTGACCACTGGGAACTTAGTGTTAACCGAAGGGGAATACCAGAGGGTGTAGTCTATTTACAGCTTCTCTCAAGTATTAGGCTCGATATTCATCTGAATGTGCCTCTATATGACGGATAAGCGAGCACCACAGTCAGTTGTCAGTTATGTAGAATCCAAGTGGGGAAAACGGAATATGCCCTCTATATGAAAAGGCGAAGAGCGCTTCAAGCGGCCTGCAGCAGCTAGGAAGAATTATACCTAGTTACCAGTTTAATTTGTTTTTAGGAATCACGATCTCTAAGAGGAAACTAGTCAAAATCTTAGAGATGACAAGGTACCAGATTTGTATAAAACTTTCCAATGGTCTTGCTGAAATATATCTGATTGATCCTTTAGTACCTTTGAAGATTACATGATGAAAAGGTTATTTCATGGCTAATTAGAAGGGAGAAGCTTTTGTTACGGAGTCCACCAACTGGGAAAAAGTTACGTGGTAACACACTGTTTTCCTTCGTACGACACTAGACGCCTCTCACTACTTCATAAGGTCGATCAATACCTACCCAGATATTCAATGCAACGAAATAGACAATAAACCAAACGAGTAATAGTAGTAATGGCAGAAATTCGTTAAAGGTCCATATTAGCACCCCTCTACGGAATGTGATGAATAATAGCGTATTCGTCCTTTCCATGCCAAGAGAAACAGTAGTAATGACTAAGACGTACGATATGACGATAGTTGACGATTTTTATTCAGTAACCACTTACTTGAGACATACAATTATCCAACCCCATTTTCTAACCTCCTTGGCCCAATTTAGGCATAGAACCTTCACAGCCTCCCGTCGTCTTCGGCACATGAGTATATTTAATCACAACTACAATTTTGCTGTCGAAAATTCCCAATTATAATATTGTCTTGAGGTCAAAAGGAGATTTCTATCAAAGCCGTAATTAGTGAAACAAAGTGTTTATAAAAAGGACAAGATTCCACTCAAAAATAAATAGCAGGACTACCGAGACAACAGTTGACAGCGTCTCTTTTGATGACTCTTTTTATGTGCAACCTAAACCTAGAAAAAAATAGACATTTCGCAGAATGTGTTGAATATTTTTCTGTCTTCCCCGAGGGTCATCAATTAAGGGAATACCTGAATCACATCAGCTCTAGTACTAGGAGAAACTGAACAACTGGCTGGTTTAGTTCGCCAATACAAAAACAAGTTCAGAATTGGTTCCAGTTTCTAACTTTTTTTAAATATCGTAATTTACAAATTTCGCGAAATTCCCATTTCCGCAGATTGGAATGTCCCTGAAACCCCTAAACCCCTTCATCCGTTCATTTCTGCAACGCCCATATAACCTCTTCAATCCTCAAACAAATTTCCTCGAAAAAATCGTTAGAAAAAACTCTCATGGCCAATTATTATGGAAATCGTTTTCCTATCATTTTTCTCATAGCATTCATTTCAAATAACGATTATTTCAAGTCAAATCCCTGAGTACCACTTGGTACCCGCCCATCGACGAAACGCAATAATAATGGTCCGTGTGAAGGCCGTTACCGAGGGTATGAAATGATTTTTCCGTAGGCCTATTTCACTTGTTTTTCCAAGCTATCCAGGACTATTTTCGCCGTTTTCGGCTTATGGGCTACAGGCTTTATAGTCGGCAAAAACCTCCGCATTCATTCTTATTCACATTCGCAGCATCATCATCATCATTCAGCAGTTTCATCGTTGTTCGTTCTTAACATCAACCAGGGTATATATGCCATATTATAGTATGCGTGGTATGTACGGAGGAACAGTTTCATTGCTCTATTACCAGAAAACGATGGACTTTTTCATGAAAAATAATAAAAACCGAGAAAGTTTGATAGACTTTTATGATTGGGTTTGATTTTATGTACAGCCCCGAAACAGCCCAAGTGAAGGAAACAGCGTTGATTACATCAAATGAGTTTTTCTGTGATTATAATGAAATGTTCGAAAGGTTACGAAGTTCATTGGCTCAGATATTTTTCCCTATTGTTGTAGGCGTTCCAGGCGCGTAGATTGCCTTTGAAGTTAACGGTATCGGATAATGATATTATATTTGCCTCGGGGATCTTTTTCATGGGGGGTAGTTAAATCTTAAAATTTGACTTCAACACTAAATGGTTCTAGTTCCGAGGAATAATGCAAGGACTGCATTGACAATTTTTGATGAACTCTAAGATCAGGTATTAAGGTAGATGCCATCCGACGCGAGTTCCCAAACTTTATTTAAAAATTCCCTACTACATTTACTCTCTGGTCTTTATCTTTGCTTTTCTTCAAATTCCTAGTTCTTCTTCTTTCTATTCCTTACCTGAAACATAAACTAATTCAAAAAACTATTTCCATTTTTCCAAATCCACTAACCTTCATCTTTTTAAAATATCGGTGTTGTTGTTGTGTCATTGCTGCTATTGGAAACAGCTAGACGTACATCATAGGCTTAGGTTAATGGTTGGGACCCAGATGGGATGCGTACAAATAAGTTCTATACGAGCAACTGATATGGATTGAAGTGCGGGAATTTAACTTTGAACGGGAGAAGGACTTAAATAAGTAGACCGGTGAGGAACCTCGAGTTTTTAATGAAGTATTTTACAAGAAATGGAATTGTTTGAAAATCGGTAAGCGATGTGATTTTTTTGAGGACCTTTTCCTGACTGTTGGATGTCTCAAAAAACTTTTCAAATCCAGTAGGTCGTAAGATGCTAAAGTAGGGATGGAACCTTAATGTCAGCTGATGTTGTATCAGAAAAGAATATAATCCGTAGTCGGTCTCCCTCATTTCGATTGCGTATTCTTGATTGGAGGATGTTCAACTCCACGCGTAAATTACATGATCTATGATCATTATGGTCTATTTCATAACCGCTTTCTTATATCATTTTGAACTGCGTTTAGCGTTTTAAGGTCCATCCCTGTTTAAGTTCATTAGCTGATGAATTTTGTTCATTAGCTGATGAATTTTTGTGCCCCAAATACCTAACCAGGTATTCTTAAATTAGTGCGCCCCTGCGTTTAATCATCCGCTATCACCGCGGTCTTAGCAATGGTCTGAAAAGGCACTTTGCTGGCGAAAGTTAGGTGAAAATATATTGGAGGTAAGAAGGTCCATATACAAAAATGTGAAATCTTGTCTTGAGAGAAAGAACGCGGACCAAGTTAATGGCCGATCACCTACATGGGAGAGTAGGGTGCGGTATCCCTTGATTTGGAGTGAACATTGAAAATATATAATTTTTGGCAGTTCCAGGATTGAGGGGAATCTGAGTTTCCTTGATGACTGATCAGACCAATTGTCAAGAAATGTTCTCCCACTTTTGTTGAAAATTATACACAGAGAGAGGGAAATATGTTGCTTGGAGTTAACAAGGATGAGGTTAGGACAGGTCCGACATTGCTTTAAAACTTACCGATGAGGAACTCAAGTAAAGAAGACGTGAGGAGAGTAATAATGAGAGATTCGGAGCAGTCTGTATCTAGAAGAAGCGTAGAGGCCACAGTAGTTGAGAGAGCAAACACGGGAGAAGCAAGAACGGAGAAAGTCGCAGGATTGTTGTGTGGAGTTGGCAGGGAGGTCAATGGAAGAAGGGAAAGACTGAGTGTGGTTATGGGAATAGAATGTGTGGGACCGAAACGGTTTCAAGTTACTACGGACAAGGGCGGCCACGACAAATATCTGTTATACGGTTTTTTAATCATCGACTTTGCAGTGGCATGCATAGCCTTGACATGAGCAAGGTCGACGTCATTCTTAATAACCCGAAACTTCTTCTGCAGTGCATGTTTCAGGCGGATGTTATTAAGGATATCCGTTGTGAACTAAGGTGAGTTAGCACCCAAATAAATAGTAGAAGGAGGGACATAACGTAAGAGGAGTTCAGACAACATATTGTAAAAGATGCCAAGAGTTAGATCGTACGTTGAGTTAGATAATATGTGATCCCAATTGATTGACGATAAGGCTGAGTTGACGCCATCAAAGTTGGCTCCGCGGAAATTGAACGTAGCAATTTTACGCACAATTTTGTTTTGGAGTTTGAACGAGAGAGGTGGCGCTCTAGGAGTTTGGAAACGAAGAGATTGAGAGTGCGGCCCAAGGAGTTTTTGGTGGTGTTGAAATTCAGGACAGGGCAAGTGTTCATAAAAGAAGAGAGTACAACGGAAGAGTGGAAGGAATTGAAAGACCAGGTAAGTAAGGGGAGGTTATAATTTCCGGAGATGGAGGAAGGGAGGAAAGAAAATTTGACAGTAAGGAGTTCTAACAAGCTATCAAACAATTCTTCGTACAGGTGAGAAGGACAAGCACAGAGGACGTATATACATGATACAATAAACTGGAGGGAGTTGGACGGGGTGACACGTAGAACAACACAATCATAACGTGAACCAGCGGAATTGATCATTTATTGTAATAAGAAGCCCACCGCCAGTCGGCGTACGTCATGCAGCCTGGTCTGTGTCGCAGCGGAGAATGAAATACCCTTCGGGGACCTTCAACTTTAGTATATTATTGTTATGCGGGGTTTCAGAAATACAAACTACATAATATTGCTGAGACAGGGCGGATAAATTGAAAACCCCCAGCTGGTTCTTAAACCCCTAACATTTTGATAAAACAGACGGACATTGAACACAGAATCAGCTACATTGATCGGCGAGGTAGGTACACTACCCTGAAATTTATTCGCGTTGGTACGCTTGAACGGCTTGATGAACACACCTTCAGGCCAGAAAGAAGGATTCCCGATTTAGTGACAATCGCGCAGACAAGTGACCTTAAAAGAAGTTATCACTCGTTCAAGGTTGCTGACTTTTGTCAATTTGACACAGGACAATGGTGAGACTTTGCTTTTTATATACTCCAGCACCTCGTCAGTGGAAATGGCGAACACTAGCAAGGAAAAAACACCTGTTTTGATGGAGAAGCCATCTTTATCCGAGGGCGTTTGGTTAGAGTGAAACGCCTGGGCTTATAGTAGCGGCGGGAAGAGAAGCTTCGCCGGCGACGGGAACGATGTGAAAGGGTTATAACCTGGAAAGGAGGCTACGGATATTGCTCCTTGAAGGTTTCCAATAGTAACAACACGGAGCTAAAAAAGTGAAAGATCTGTTCTGAAAGCGACTCTCCGAATCAAATCCCAAAATCGTTCCACACTCATCTACGGGAATTCGTTCATAGTAAGGATGCATGATATCGAGAAATACCAAAAGAGACCAGGTTCATATATGTGAATTTAGTTACTGTAAAAGTTGGGAGGCAAACATGCTAAAAATCCTTTACCTTCAACGCTCTGATTTAGTTTCAGGTTCTTTTGTTTTCAGCTATTTAATACCGCAGCACTGTTGCAATTTCACCAGAGCTGCAGGGAGAAAATCCAACCCTCGGGGTGAAAATCATATGGGTCTGGTATAAAAATTATGCGGGTCCCCATATTATTCCTTTTTTTTACTGAAATTTCTATCCCGGGCTCTCGAGAAAACTCCCGGCTCGAGGGGAATCCTCCATTTCTATCCACCTCTCATCAGGCCAACATTTCGCTAATCAATTTGTGGATGTAAGCTCGGTCCCTTTCCAGCGTATCGGGACTTACAAAAACCGACAAAAGAACGTTGAGCTTTTTATCTGGACGAAATAGAGATTTAAGAAACACTAGCTCCTATTCTGAGCTTTTGGTGAAGGATCAATTTTTTTTATATTATGAATGGCTATGGTCTTGAGAATGTAATATTAGACGTAAAATATTGAACGATTCTGCCTGGCAACGAAGTTACATTGAACGGGAAACCATGTGACTTTTCACAGCTGGTTCTTTTGGAAAGCTTTCCATCAATTTTTGTAGAATTGACAGCAAAAATTCTACAAATTCGACAACAGACCACCAGAAAAATTATAGAAGGGAGCAAACGGTGATTCACTATGTTACGTTCTAAAAGGCTGATGGAATCGACTGATTGGGAAGCTCAAGAAGACATTTTGAAGGGCAGCTAGCATGATCTTATATGTCAGGATATTCACGACATAGCCTCATTGACTAGAGACCGAACGCTTTGAATAGTGGCAGGGCGTGTCCTTTCGGAATAGTGCCCTTCTCTGGGTGCCAGATTCTGGTTACCACCACCGGTTTCGCCCATAATTCTTTGAGCTTAACACAGCTCGCCCGAAAAACCTTCCGTTCTTGACTAAAAGGAAAAGGTGAGGAGTGTTCTGTGCGTATTCCACATAAAATAATGACAGTCCCTCAGAAATTCAGCTGGTTGTGACTGCTTGCTTTGCTTTTGTTTCTGAGTGATTTCGGTTCTCGGAACAATGACGACAATATTAGCGTAAAGTGTGCCTGCCAATTGGAGCTTCCGATGGGAATAACCGAAATTGGTTGGAGGGCAGATCGGAAAAATCGGTTCATTCCTTGGTAAGAATTCCTTCAACAAACTCCAATATTTTTTCTGGCTGTTGTGTTGCCAATATATACGAGACAACTCAGTCATGTTGAGTTCCACGATAAGAGGAGCAGGAGAAGATGCGATACATGGTGCATTTTCTCACTCCATCGCGGCATTCAGATCTTAAGTGGGCCATATTTTGTTACTTTTCCAATTTTAGATTCGTGCTTTTCTTTCTCCCCTTTGCAATTTAGTTTCTGATGGGATCCCATGTATCGGATAAAGGAAACGTCAAATAATGATGCCAGAAGGATTAAAGTTTCTAAAAGGGCTAAGCCTGACTAGCGCAAAGAGATGCAAATTAGTGTCGACATGATACCGTTCCAACAGAGCTGCACTAACACAGATACTGACAGACTTACACGCCTAATTACGAAAATTATCCTAAGGATTTGAAATAGTTCGGTTCCAATGGTTCACTATCGTCAACTCGAATGATATTTCAGACCTTTCTCCAATTTTTAGAGCCAGTAAACAACACATATTCAATTGAAAATTTGAAATGAGGAAGACGATGACTACGCGCAGTTTTTTCCATTGATCTCCTCAGTTAAAAGGCTGTGAGAAAGGGTCATTCATAGCTAGAAAAATCCATTTCTTTCTCATGCACTTGAAACCTCCTACCTACATAAGGTAATCTCAGAGTCCAATTAACCTCACTCACACAAAATTGATTTGCGAGGAATTCAACCACCAAAACGTCCACTAGTCAACTTCGATGCCCATCTAGCTGCTGATAATGACAGCAATAGCATAACATCAAAAGCTAGCGGAAGGAAATGTAAATACGTTGCGGATTAACGATATGTAAAATGACTAAAAATTTAGGGCAAAACACTTCAAATTCTCCTGAAGTTTCCCATACCGTTATTTTTGATATGAATGATTTGAACATTCTCATATTAATACATATCCAAACTATCGAAAAGGGAAACATCTTTGACAAGCTTCTTATATATCTACGGTTGATAAGTTTGCTTATGATAATATACCCACATTTTTTAGGGAAGCGGCTTTTCCTTCCTTATTTGTTCGGAAAACAAGCTTAGCTAAAAATAGAACTTCCGGAAGAGAGATTTTATTTTTAGCGATCCCAATCTCGCAATTTTGAAAACAATACCCAAGATTTCAGATAGATGCCATCGACTAAAATACATATGTACATAATGCATATACCCTCAGGCTAATCAATCATAATACCCCATAACCGAAGTCCAACGTCTGCGAACTCGTCTATTTGTCGTCTATTCCACTTGATTGACAGGAAATTGATGGCGACTGATGACACAGGTACCCTCGTCCTCATCTCAAGTATAAAGAAAATAACCCAGAAAAAAAAATTGAACCAAACTTCAATATCACGACGTAATTAATCCTTTTTGCAAAACAGGCCAAGCAGACCATCAGGTGTTGAACTTGTTCGTTTCCCAAGCTGGTAACATTGGAGAACATCCCCCTAGAGAAAATACTAATGAAGAATTGGGGTGACACTCTATAACAAATTCATTTCTCTCCGTCACAATGACACTTTTGCTGGCAAAAATATATTGTCATGAATATTATTCTGTATAGATGTTTTCAGCACCTCCATTTTTTTCGTCATTAGGTCTCTTTCATTCGCTCTCCCACCCCATTCAATTTTTTTTGTTTGTTTACTAACTCCCGCGACATTAATGATGTGTTGATTACCATACTCATTTCGGTGTCCTTTTTCACTTCCATAATGGGTTAAAAATTGGACTGTTCGTCGCTCACTCCTTGCTTTGTGTAAATAACGAGCGAAAATTGAATTAATTACCGTCATTAGGGTCCCATGCAAGAGGAGTATAAAGGAGGAGCACTTAGAGAAAATGTGTGGAATAATACTATAGTTATGCTTCCTCACGTAATAAAACATTATTAAATTCTTTATGGAGAAATGTTATGAAAGCATAAACGCATGAGTGCATTATTATCTTTGAGTTTCAGATGGTCTTCTGCGCTAGGACGAATTTATCACTTTGTTTGTCTGCAGCTGAAGGTTTTCCACGTCAAATGGGAAAATCGAGGAAAACTTGTACTTACCGTTGCTGGCGTATGTGGTGTGTATGGAGCATAGGCCTGTTGCGGCAACGGGGCTGTATATCTGTATGCTTGTTGAGCAGCCGCTGCAGCGGCTGGTGCATAACCTTGTGGCGTCCACGTGGCACCTCTGTAGGGAGCAGCTAAACCACCAGCTGGACTAGTCATAGCTGGCCTTTGGGCCCCTTTTAATGATACCGGGGCTGGGGGCGGAGCTCCCGGATATGCAGTACGGGGCGCTGCTGTTGTGCTGCCCTGAAAATTTAAGAAGAAAATATTCATTTAGTGAATGATGAAAAGTATCTTATTGCAAAAATGGGGTAAGCTAGCGTTTCTTGAGTTGACAAGTAGAAGATGTGGGAAGGATTTATATTCTAAAATGCGATCAGAAAATAAAAGCAACACAGGAAATCTGCTTACTTATTAAAGTGAACTTCTTGGAAAAGATTAATGAAATTCCTAAAAAAGTTTAATTAATGGTAAATGTCAAGGACGAATCTTTTCGACAAGTCACGCGAAGAGTTTTCCATTGAATCCTTGTATGTTCTCATGAATGATTGCATCAAACTTTCGCTTCTTTTTTTCCTAATTAGCTTTAATTAAGTTTCCTTGTTAATATCCCTACTTCTGCTCCAAGTTTTACCTAGTCAAAAATTCTTGTTATGAAGGGTGTAATATCCATCAAAAATAATTACCAGCAGCTGCAAAGCAGGAGAGCAAGTGCCCTGAAACCGAATCCATACCGCATGTAAAGATTTGGTGGCGTGACCAAACCAAGGAAAAGTTACTTAAAAATTCGGTTGAGGTTCTTTCCTAAAATGTCACTGCACGGCCAGAAATGGAGTCTGCACATTTTCTTAAATTGTGACCTATTAACTGCCACTTTCGCCTTCTAATCAACACGTCAATGGGAACTAATCTTGCCCTTCGACAACTGTACGTTCAAAATTGTTTCAGATCAGTTTCAATCACTGTGCTGTCACGAAACAGTCTCACAGTCTCTCTGATAAGAGGAACTGAAGCCTTACGATGGCTGTCCGACAGAGCGGAGAGAGAATGCTTCAAGGAACTCTGCTCAGAGATGGACGTAAATCCAACGGAGAGAAGAGAGAATTCTTTAAGGAACTCTGCTCGGAAATATAAATCCGCGTGGAAACGCCTATTGAATTGTACTGAAAATTATCCAGGAATTATTTTCCTAACAAGAGAAGGATAATGACGGCTTCAAGACATCTCTGAATGTGACGACTATTCGTGCAGTCGAAACGAAGTGCTGGATATCTGTAATAAAACAGGAAACAATACAGCTGAACTGATCGGCATACCGAATAAGACACTTAAGATTACCTGCTTAGAGAGCGATCGGTCGGCGGACAACAAGACCGAAAGAATTTTCATCATCAAGTGCCATAAAAGAAATAATGCTTCGTTAAGATTGAGAGCCATATCAATACTTCCGGGAGAAGTGGTGACGAATGCAAAACTCAATTTTAAACGGCAAATGGAATGTGCTTACGACGAAGCATCCATCAGAAGTATAACCCTAGCAGGGAAATGCAAGTATGCTAAGGCTAAGGGACCTCTTCAGAGCGAGCTAACTCAGGAGGAAGTTGGATGGAGTCCTGGCCAGTGTCTATAAAAAATGTCCACCTCCTTAAAGAAAACAATTTTGATAAGGTTTCGGAAACTTGAAAATTTCAGGAAAATAGCTAATTTTCAAGCTCTGAATTTTCAATGTTTGAGAATTAACAAAACCTAATTAGAGCGAGTATCGGTTCGGACTGAAGCACTGACGAAGGAGATAAGTAATTGCCAAGTGACAGTGCAGCTCCATTAAAGTATTCCGTTGATAAGCCTCTGTACTAACCAGGCTCGGAAATGTGGTCGTATGGGGATTGCTTTTGGACACTTCAGTCCTTCTCATGTGATAATCAAAGTTTTCGAGTATGCTCCAGTTTGACCACGCCCGTGGAGCCGTAAAACTCCAGTTCCGAGTGCCGCGATCGAGAGGAAAGATCCTCGATGGACCACATCCTCAGTCGGTGGTTTTGCGGTTTCCCCATTATTAAGTCATTACAGTTTTTGAAAGAGATTATTTTGATTTTCCAAGAAGGGTTGAAATAATTCGAAAAATGGAAGGTAGAATAGTACAATCAAAAGACGGAAGTTGCTGATTTTGTGTGCGCCCTCAACAACGAAGGGTCAATAGGAGTAGTCCCCTGAACAGTATGTCAGATTTTCATAGGCATTTTGAGTGTCGAAATAAACGCTTGGCATACGGAATAATACTTCATTAGGGCAGGTCCTTGTTTATTTATGTTTCCTACGCACATTGTCATTTCAGTTGACCGACATCCAAAGTATTCCAATCCAAGTTGCTTCAGGGAGAATAATTTTGGGTTGATTCCAAGCTTATGAGGGATGTTTAGACGTCGCGGAAATCAAATCATTTACTCCAGAATCGATACCATCTGTATGTGCCCTCTGCTTCGGCGATGTCTTCATGTCTCGGGAAGCATGATTTTACAGTTAGTGATGATGACGAATTAGCGGCGCCGTGATGAATATACATATTATCCACGCCTCACTGTTGCTGTTGCAAAATTATGGGACTTGCGACACCCGCTTCATACATAAGCATATTGCTTATGTATGAAGCGGGTGATGATTGCAAGGTCGTCGGTCCGCAGGCATTCTCCTTCTCATTGGCATGACCATTAAAGTAAGGTCAACCACTTCCGTTCGACACGGCTATTAAAATTATCGAAGTTGACACGTTTATAACAGACATGGATGGATTCTACAATCAAGCAAAAGGATAGTGGTCTTCCGCCGCCAGTCAAAGGATTACTCAGTTTAGTTAACATTCACGCACGAAAAAGGCAATGCAGGTGCGACAATAAGTGCCTGAGGCTACAAAGTAAAGCTGCTTAGAAGCATTGTTTTCGCGCTTCAAGCTCTGCAACTCGTAATTGCATTGCAGATGTCGATGCTGTCTTAGATCTCTTGGAAGTCCCTTGGAGTATTCCGATGTTGCATGTACAGACTATAATGATCCATGGCTTGCCCGGAATGCTTGAAAAAGGTCTTTTATTATAACGTCTTTTTTCGGGTTCAAATACTTTAGGGAAGAGAAAGATACTTTTTATTAAATTAGCTACCACTATACAATTTTTGAAATTTTTTTATGATTTTCCAACGCTCGTCTAATAATGGCCGCGTGCTATTACGTAGGAGTTGTGCAAGCGCGAAGTAAAAAATTGTCGATAGCTTCAAAATTTGCTTGGGCGCAGATCGTTCAGGCGCTATCCTAGAGGTAGAGACTTTCGATTGATGTACTGAATTACTTTGAAGCTCATTCCGGGGATCTCAATCTGGACGGTGGAGGTGACACTGCGATTTAAGTTTTCCCCTTAAAAATGATTCAGTGTATGAAAAGACTGTTTCAGATTTCATTATTCCCTCACTACAAATTTGTTCTTCTAAATTCGAGTCTGGTTTGCATTGAGGTACGCACTTTTTGGAGATATTGACGCGGTATTGCGCAACTGCAGGTGTTAGGAGGTACAGATCAGTTAAGGTTTTGGATCAAACCGAAAACCCTTAGTTCACTTTTCGGAATTTAAACAAGAAAGATTAGGCTACTGCGGTGGGCAAACAGTCAACTTTTCTCTTTACACACGCAACCAACGCTTCTTCTTGCAGCTTTTCTTCATCGCCGGATTATTTTTCGTGAATAAGTTCGCGACTCAGGGTTCTCCCAAATCTGCAACACATGCATTTAAATAAAAAAAATCAAAACATGAAAATTCTTCCTACATCATGTTGGAAGTTCCTTATCTTGTGACTCACCTGTGTAAATTGTTCACAGAGAACGAACGAATTAGATCCCTAATTCGAAAGCCTTCTGACCAATTTCTACCGTTCGTTTTCGATTCCCTCTTTTCCACCTCCCGAGCGACCTACCCACATTTCTCATGCCCTCTATTTGTCCATTTAATTTTTGCGCCTGGCCATACTGAGGTAGCTGGCTTATGCAAAATGTATCCATTCTAAGACCACTTGTCCCTTCTGATTTCAATAGCTATCATCTCTTCTAGTATATCATTTTTAGGCACTTATTGAAGAATACTTAAGAATTTGCGCGACGCCCGTTCAAAGTTCCCATTAGAACAGAGTACAACCATGTACAGAACAAAGTGACACCATATTTTGTGAATGCCCTCTTTTCCTGCCATCATGCTTGTATAGACGACGAAGAAAACCAACCAATTTCTTGATTAAATTGGCAGGACCATTTCGAAGCCTATATAGCGATGAAATCAGTTAATGAATAAAATTAGGCTTGGCGAGTAACTTGATTCAAATGGGCAATAAGAGCTACCAGCTCAAAGATAACGAGGTAGGCCCTACCTTCAGTAGGTCGGTAGGACAACATGTGCCAGAACACCTAAAATAACTAGGGAGTAGTGAACTGGGTGACTTTGTCTTGAGAACTCTCCATTATAATGGGTCTAGTTCAGACACTGGGGGTTGCCTCATTAATGGTAATGTTGATTCCCACTAAACATTAATTATAATATATTAAGGTATTTAATAATTTCACAAGCAAAAACAGCAAAAGCTGGAGAGTTAGTAAAGTTTGACAATAGAATGTGATGTTCCCTATTACACCGTATACTTTCTATAACAAGAAAATTAGGGTGTTCTTCTTCTTTTTTTAGCCTTTGTTCTGTTCACAAATAAGGTTGGCTCGTCGTGATCAGTTCGACGATTTTGTCCTGATTTGGATGCAGTCGCAAGGCTTTCAAATCACCATATCTAGAAACCACTGTTTCGTCCGGGTTTTAGGTCGTTTACTATCGATTTCGTTGTTCAGATCAATCTTTAGGAATAAATTCTCTTGTGTGTATATCGCGGACAATAAAAGCGATTAATCGGAAAAAAAGAACGAAAAGTACGTCTGGAAGCTGATCGAAAAGAATCGTGGATAAAGGTTCGATAATATTCTGATTTCAATTCAGCAGGATATTCGAATTCAACATTTGAGTCAGCAGTACTTGTCTCTAAAGTGTAATATCACATTTCATGTCCTTGGCTGAATACGGTTGAAATATTACCAAACATTACAACATCACCGCACTACTTAGCATTACCGCATTACAAAACTGATGGTATTACTTCTGCGATAAGTAATGTTTTAAAAGTGATACCATACGTCATACATCAAACATCGCTGCTTTTCGCAGAACAAGTGGCGGCAACAGTTGTGAAGTACCGAGCGGATGCCAAGACTGTCAAGTATCACTTGCAAATCTATTGTAGTCATGATTGACTGTTATATTTTCTGGTTTTAGGCTAGAAAATGATTGCGAGTACATTTTAATATGGGGATGCTGGACGAATCACTTTAGTGATAATAAAATATTTGGTAATGTGGGCTGCCGCACGTTCATTTAATGTTGCTGATATAACATTATATGTAGGTTATGGAACTGAAAGGTGATGTGTGTAATATCACTTTTTCAAAAAGTGATATGATATCACGTTACCTACTAAGGTGCTGTTTCGTGCGCGTCTAACCTCCATAGGAAACTAGCTCATTTGCGATATTCAGGTGTTCAGAAGAAGTTTTAGATACGATTTATCCAAAAGTTAGCCGAGGGCTAAGGATTCCCAGCGCGTTCTTAATAAATAGTAATACCGGGCAACCTTTGCAAAAAAATTCTTTCGGGTTTTCCATAGCAAATCGATTATTGCACCATCAATTTTTTCGTGACATTTGCAATTCAAACATAACAAATTTATCATTTACACCACTCTTGAAGGGCTTTCCTACTATTAAGCCATCTAAGCCTAAGGCAACCCTGCGAAAGTTCATCCACCTCATTAATTATTACCCACTTCCATCGATTAATCGACCAAACAAATCTAAAATACTCTCGTCTAATCCGAACTGTTTACAAGCTCTTTCCTCCCAAAGTACATATTTCATAAAAACAAATTTGCCATGGAGAAAAGTAATATCGATTTATTAGCCCCCCCGAACTATTTTAATATTTCTGCAGTTAATAAAGTTACTTATGTAAATCGTGGAACAGTAAAATCACTACATCATCCTACATACTAGATTCTAGGAAAATACAAATGTTAGCTTGTAATAATGCGAAATGTATGCTCATAAAAAGTGCTGAAACCATAAAGCACGAAATTAATATTATGGGAGTTGCTGGAGTCATTTTCATTAGCATATTTGTGTACGTGCCGGACTACGTCACGGTCAGAGGACTGTAGTAATGGAATAGCGTATTGCAGCAGAATTTGGCGGAATAATTGCAGTAATCAGTAATTGGCATGGATTTTGAATCGAATCTGAATTTGAATAGAATTCTTTCTGGAATGGACGGCAGGGGACAGGAAAACACTCTTAATCTGAAAGGAAATGATGAGGACAAATTGGGGTCAGCATTGGCGTTACATTATTGCGTAGCTTCAGCGAAAATAAGTCGGGATTTATGCTTGCGGAAACAAACTTTTCTGGGAAAATCTTTTTCTGCTTTCAAATTATTCCTAATTTACTTGTTAAAAAAAATCATATTATTTCCTGAAATACTATAGAATAGAAGAGAGACTTTATTATTGTTACAACAAAATTGTATATTAGTGAAAAGGATGCAGAACGCTTCATTAAAAATTGATAAATATCATCATCGAAATTTGGAATCCGCCACGCGAACCCAAATGATAATTTGGAGCATTTTTCGGAATGAAACTGAACTCAAGTTAGATAATATTCCTCCTTCTATAAAAAAATACGGTTTGTAAAAGGATGTCGTCAATCAGTTATTCTTAGAAAATCAACTCTGGAATAAAAACATGATTGCAAAACGAACCCGAGGGGCTGCTGATGGAAAAACAACAAACCCCATTCAAATTAGCAATAGATTTTTGAATATTTTATACAAACGCGAAATATCTCTTCACAATTTCCTCAAAGTAACTTTTCCTTAATGACTTTTTTCAGGTTCACAATTTTTTATCAATTCTGCTAAGGCTATAATTATGTTCAGTTTAAACAAAATACGATTTGATTGATTACTACGACTAAAGTTAATTGATCAAACAGACAAGGCTGAGTTCAAGACCGTTTAAGATTGAAGGACTAAAGATATGGAAAAAAGATGTATCTTTCTGAAAATTCATCAATTTCCATTGATTTCATTTTAACTCTTGTCATCAATTTGACTTTTCTACCAATGGAAAAGTCTAATTCAACGAATCGATCTTTTATTTTATTAATGGGAAATCAATTTCAATTGAGTTTCACAGAAAATAGACGCGGACAGTTCTGGGATATTAAAATTCAATTTACGCAATTTAGAAATTATTTTCCTTTTGGGTAAAATATAAAATGCAGAAAATTGAATATTTTCATTAAGATGCGTCCTAAAAGGGAGCATTAATTTCGGGTCAAGTGTAATAAATATCCCATTCGTGAGAGTTTCATGGGCAGAAAAAGGCAATTTTCAAAGGTTTTTCCAATACTTTAGGGAAAGTTCAAATGTGAATGAAGAAAATGAAGAAATTCTCTTTTAATGGAGAATGCAGGACACTATTTTTTTGATAGGAGAGGCTAAAATAAAATATGAAGAAAGGGCCAGGGAATTTACTGCCGTCTGTGCCGTTTTATGCCTACATGATGAACACAATGGAGTTTCCAGTCAATTCCGATCATTAGATACCGGTGTCATATAGGGGCAACATTACGACTTTTTTCAGATTGTTAGTATTTTCTGAAAATGTCTTTTACTTTATATGCGTAGCATTCCACTTTCACTTCCATTTTCTTACAACCGATGCTAAAACTGACCTTTAAACCTCATCATCATCAACGGCTCAACAACCGGTATCCGGTCTAGGCCTACCTTAATAAGGAACTCCAGACATCCCGGTTTTGCGCCAAGGTCCACCAATTCGATATCTCTAAAAGCTGTATGGCGTCCTGACCTACGCCATCGCCTCATCCTCTTTTTCTACCATAGATATTGCCCTTATAGACTTTCTGCCCTGAATCCTCATCCATACGGATTAAGTGATCCGCCCACCGTAACCTATTGAGCCGAATTTTATCCAAAACCGGAGGGTCATGGTATCACTCATAGATTTCGTCATTGTGTAGGCTAGGGAATCGTCCATCCTCATGTAGGGGGCCAAAAATTCTTCGGAGGATTCTTCTCTCGAACGCGGCCAAGAGTTCACAATTTTTCTTGCTAAGAATCCAAGTTTCCGAGGAATACATGAGGACTGGCAAGATCATAGCCTTGTACAGTAAGATCTTTGACCGTATGGTGAGACATTTCCAGCGGAATTGTCTTTGTAAGCTGAAATAGGGTATGTTGGCTGACAACAACCGTGCGCGGATTTCATCATCGTAGCTGTTATCGGTTGTGATTTTCGACCCTAGATAGGAGAAATTGTCAACGGTCTCAAAGTTGTATTCTCCTATCCTTATTCTTCTTCGTGTTTGACCAGTGCGGTTTGATGTTGTTGGTCGATTCGTCTTCGGTGCTGACGTTGCCACCATATATTTTATCTTGCCTTCATTGATGTGCAGTCCAAGATCTCGCCTCAATCGCCGCTTGCTCGATCTGGATGAAGGCAGTTTGTACGTCTCGGGTGATTCTTCCCATAATGTCGATATCGTCATCATAGGTCAGTAGTTGGGTGGACTTGAAGAGGATCGTACCTCTTGCATTTACCTCAGCATCAGAGATCACTTTCTCGAGGGCCAGGTTAAAGAGGACGCATGATAGGGCATCCCCTTGTCGTAGACCGTTGTTGATGTCGAATGGTCTTGAGAGTGATCCTGCTGTTTTTATCTGGCCTCGCACATTGGTCAGGATCAGCCTAGTCAGTCTTATTAATTTCATCGGGATACCGAATTCCCTCATGGCCGTGTACAGTTTTACTCTGGCTATGCTATCATAGGCTGCTTTTAAGTCGATGAATAGATGGTGCAACTGTTGTCCAAATTTCAACAGTTTTTCCATGGCTTGCCGCAGAGAGAAAATCTGATCTGTTGCTGATTTGCCTGGAGTGAAGCCTCTTTGGTATGGGTCAATGATGTTCTGGGCGTATGGGGCTATCCGACCTAGCAAGATAGTGGAGAATATATTATAAATGGTACTCAGCAACGTGATACCTCCATAATTGTTGCACTGTGTGATATCTCCCTTTTTATGTATGAGACAGATAATGCTTCGTTGTCAATCGTCAGGCATTGATTCGCTGTCCCATACCTTGAGCACAAGTTGATGAACCACTTGGTGTAACTGGTCGCCTCCATATTTAACCAATTCGGCTGTAATTCCATCATCCAACATGGGTATATTTGGTGGAAAATAATTCCACAGCCTCTTCTCTTTAAACTCAATGTAAAAAGATCAAGGCATGCATGTGCGTTCACCATTTTAATATTTTCACTAAATTTCGTATCAATAGATAGACAGGAAACCGATTTTAATTAAATTCTGCTTCACGCAAAACCTTAAAAAGGAAGACATTTTATTCTAAAGTGGAACAAAGGATATGAAACGAACCACAGTTAGGTTATTGAAATTTGTTTCCTACATTTTCACAAAAATGTACAACTACGAAATCCTTAGGAAAAGAATGTCTACCTTTCCAAAGAAAGATTTAAGTAAGATGTGGTGTTGCCTGCTACTCTAGGAAACTTTGTGAGAACCAAAAATTAGCGGAGTACTGGATGAGAAAAGTTCGTTATATCTAGCGGTGAAGCTGCGCTGTCAGATCTGACCACGAGCCTGCCCCTTTTGAAAACCAGTGTCGCCGAGTGCAGATTTTTTTTTTTTGTTTTGTTCCCATCGATTCAATTGAAAGTTGTGTAGTATTAATCAAATTTGATTTCTTTCAATTCAAAAGATTGTGATCATGACAAGGGTGACCCCGAGGAACATCGGACCCTGCGGAATTCAAGTCATCGTGTTCAATCACCTGGTAAAACCCCCAGCAGCTGCACCCCAGCGTTGTCACACAGCCCGCATCGGTTGTACAATCAAGGAGAAGGTTGAGAAGGCCACCAAGTCAGGTGATACCGCCGTTTTCATCCTCGTCCCAAACAAACCAGAGGCAGACCGTTGTTGTCGGTATAAAATGAAGTAATTACACATTAATACATTAATAGTAAATGCTACAATAGAAAGTATACACTCGTCGCAAAAGCTAGCGCAAAGTTTTTGGTAGTGTGTTCCGCTCCGGTGCACCACAGTCGCAGTTTTCGGTTCTTTTAGTTCCGCCTCTACGGTTGTTTTTGTGTGTACTCCACTACATCCCACTCTGGCAATGGCCACTGAACAAAAGGGCGCAACAGGGCCTGCACAACCCGTCGCCTCTATGCCATCGTTATCGCGCAAGAGCTCCGAGGCGCAGTTCCGACAGCTAGAGGCACAATTTGCGCTAGCCGGCGTCACATTTGACGCCACACGTCTCAATCATGCGCTGGTCGGGCTGGACGAGAAATCTACTCAGGTCGCCTTCGATGTATTGGAGAAGGGCTCATATGAAATATTAAAGAGCACCGAATACGACGTCTGTCATTAAGCGAGACCACCAAGCTGAATCACTTCCTGACAGAACTCACGCTGGGCGACGGGACACCCAGTCAGCTGCTGAGGGAACTGAAGCAGCTGGCTGGGGACACGGTGGGACCAGCTCTGACCCGAGAGACACTCGTGCCATTTTGGCGACATGCCGAATAAACTTTCGCTACTACAAGATTCAATGGACGCATTGGTAACCACCGTAGCAAAACTAGCCGACACTGTTGCTGCTCTCCATCCGGAATGAATCTCGCGAAACAGGTCGAAATCCACTCCGCGAAATAGACGCTCCGGTAGCAGGTCGTCAGGGTCCACTCCACGAAATAGACGCTCCGGGCTATGCTGGTAACACTGAACGTTCGCAGAGAAACACACAAAATGCACCTTTGGAACAAAAAAACTAAATTTCGCGGTAACCTTGGCGACAGCTACCCAAAACACAAAGCATTAAGGTCTTTTAATTACTCAAATATAAATTTTAAAATATTTATTACAAAACCTTTTGACCTTTAAATTCCCCGAAACCCTCAAACATAAATTACATAAATTTTGAAATATCGAGTGTTAATCTTGGGTGTTTTTTCCATAACTTATATTACCCAGCCATGTCTATGCACAGGCTGATCTACTAGCAAATGTATTTTTGCCTAACGGATCGGATAGAGCAATTGCAAAGCATCTATTGATTTGTATGTTGCCCCAAAACAGAAAACAATTGAAGTTGTATTGGAAGGAATTGCAACCAAGTTAGTCTTTCATGTTCAGATTTGCAAAAAGGGGTTTACACGCATATAGGAGCTGGTTACTGCTGTTCTGGGGGAATTTTCATGATATTTTGGAACGAAAACTTAACAATATGGAAGGGTCGATTCTGTCGTGAGCAAGTTGACAAATTTGGCGCTAATGATCTGCTGAAATGCCGATCGTGTCGGCGTGGATTTTCTACAATTAGGAAGGCAATTTGTATTGCAAGGAATTTTAATCTCTCTTTTTAAAAACTGAGGAGCATTCAGCGGGTCGAGTACTAAAACTTTTATGATTTTGATTAGAACATGGTGTTTATGGAGCCAGGCAGGGTTTGAAATAAGATCACAATTGGTGGTTTCGAAATTTAATCTGGAAGAAGTGTTTGGGACGTTACGCATTTCTTTCTCTACGCTCAATTTTCGACGTGACTCAAGCGTGTCGTGTGATGGTCGTCGGGAGGCTGTAATAGAAAAACATGAGCATTAAACCCAACCTTCTGTGAAGGCAGTCAACTTGACCCACTTGATTCGTGTCATGTACATCACCGGGATCGGAACAGGACAAAATATATATAGTTTTGGAGGTAAGAGGTTGACGTTCAGAAAAAGTTTGATATGTGATTAACCCAAGGTTTACTGCTGATCGCCCCGCAGGCGGTTGGCTCGGCATTTTGTTAGGTTTCGTGCAGTCGTTATAGTCGGTTTACTTTCTGTTTATCTGTCAGACGCATTTTGCTTAGAGATGGTTATATCGATTGACACCAAATTGAGTGCGAGTTACATAGTTCTACGTGGAATTTAAGGAGCGTGTAAATTTTTTTTTTTTTTTGTTGATCAAATAAGTGTAGCTTGAGGTGGTAAATGTATTATCAAAACCCATCCAACCGAAAAATCTGGAAAAAAAATCACAAGGCTGCTACTATACGGTGCCCAGATTCCCAAATACCCTCCATATTGATATTTGTTCAAGTAAAGTTAATAGTCATGAAATTGTGTAGTGATATAGGCTATAATACAAAACATGATCCATTTGGTGTAAATCGCACTATAACCAACAAAGTTGGGAGGAGCAAAGCTGTCACTTCAGTACAAATTCTTTGATTGTGAGTAGCAAGCGAACGTAAACATTCCTGAAGTGTCCAGCTTCTGATTTACCAACTTGTTTTTTTAAGGTTTTGTTTGAAACAAAACCTTATTAGAATCGATTCGATGTCTGTCTGTCTGTCTGTCCGTCTATCTGTCTGTCTGTCTGTGACAGCCGATTTATTCAGAAACCGCTGGACCGATCGTCACGAAAATTGGTAGGAGTATGTGATCTGCCGTTCCCTTTACATGCAGCAACTGACGCCATTTTGTGTTAAGTTTAAGGGGGGGCTCCCCATACATGTGAAAGGAGAGTGCAAAATTTCTTTTCACAGAATGTAGCCATGCGGGGTATCAAATGAAAGATCTCAATTAGTACTTTACGAAACTGATTCAATTTTGATGTTGGGTGAAACATAGGGGAGTGAGGGCTCAAAATATGACCCCCAAAAAGTGTAACAGGTCTCGTTCTCAGAACCTATCCAACGAAAAAATTTGAAAAAAATCACAGTGGTGCATCTTTACGAAATCTAGGCCTCAAAATATATCCGGTTCCGATATCTGCACAAATAAAGTTAATAATAGTATATTTCCACATTTTAGAAATTTACCCGGCACCCCCCTTATGTTCATCATAGAAGTACAAAATTTAACATGCGTATAATGAAGAACATAATGCACAGTTTGGTCAAGTTTGAAGAGAATCCAACTATTATTAACAAAGTTATAGGGTGTAAAACTTTACCAATTTTTGTGAATTTCGTGCACTCTTCAACCTGCATGACGTGATCACCACATATCAATTCGTCAATACCACAACGAAATCAGTAATATGTACGTATGTGTCGTAGTTTTGTAGCTGTATACGGATAGAAAAATGTTAGTTGAAATTTCTTAGATAAGATGAACACAAAACCTTTATACCCGAAGCGGGAGCTTCCGGTATTCCGACTTGTTTTTATCTAAACTTAGCTTCACATGTGTTTCACTAGATTCCCCAGGTTGTTTTAGGCTTTGGGGCGGTCGCACAAATAGGATTGAAAGAGGCGCGAATATTTATAAATGACCTGAGAGCGACTAAAGTGTCAATTGGATCCTTCATATTCCTGAGCTAGCACATAGGCGTGCCAGCCTGTGTTGAAGGGGTCTTCATGGTCAATTTTGTCAGCTGGTGTTTGGATTGGTTAGGCCTTCGTGGTAGACTTCGGTTAAACGGTTTTTGGCCATCATGAAAGTGCACCGAATCATTACATAAGTCTCAAATGCAAATGCTGAAAACATTTGTAGAATGAAAATGAGATGACACATTGTTTCAATTGAGGCAAGGTGCTTCAGAGGCTGTCTGCAGTGACAAATATCCTCTCTCTTACTGTTGTTCATGATAATATATCCTATATAATATATTGCTATGATCCTGCAGGATGGGAAAGTATTCCGAGTATTTAGCCGTTGAATACCTCGGTGAGTTTACCGAAATGATGTTTAACTGCATGAGTAAAATTCTACAAGTGATCCATACCAACTACATGAGGTTGCTAAACAGCCAAAAATTGAGTGCCATCTCTGTGGGACTAAGGTGGAATTTCAATGTCAGAAATTCTGGGAACATACATTATAAGGCCCATTTTAACGTCTGAACAAATCGTCTAGTGACCGAGGTTTAACTTTGTTAGCAACTGGAAAGGCAAGCGCTTGAGACGTACTGATGTCTGCAAAATAAATGACTTCCAGATTTGTCTTTAAGAAGGCATACTCTATCGTAATGATCAAAGAAATAAACGGCCGGGGATCAGCTATGGAAGGGGCTCGGGCCTCGAGATGCTTTTGGAAAATAGGATTGTGGAACTAGGGGAACCTCTCAGAAAATTGATGACCAGATTTCTGGGGGGTGCATAAGTAATTTTACTGGTAGCGAAAGACTGCATGCGGTAAAGCTAGCAAACACGCACCACCCGAACCTTGTCACTTCACTAGTGTCATATCAAGCCAACTGTTAGGATTTTGCCACTAGATGTTATTTAAACTCAGCCTACTGGAGGAAGGGACAAGGATATTGAACGCTTAGGTGGGTGACAAGGAACTTGAGCATCTTTGGTAATGATAAGATTGACAGATTGGTACGTCTCAATTTTTTCAATTCCTTTTTGATCTACTTTCTCTAGAGTGTGAGTGTGAGTTAGTAACAACGTGATCTAAGGATTTATTGCTCCCAAAGGCAACTATGTGGACGAAAAATTCTACGGTTCGCTCGAAAAGGTATTGATAGGATGGATAAGTTAATATGGAAATCGTTTTCGACAGTTCTCAAGAGATCGAGGATTATTTCTGAGAGTGTGAAAATTCAGTGTGGGATTTCTCCATACAATGGTCTCCATGATTTCTATACTATGTTACTCATGTTGTATAAAAGGCTGTTTTTCCGAAATTTTGTAAGTTGCCTGGCCCGAATTACTCTGCCCCAACAACATTGATATCATTGCAGCAAGGTACCACCTCTAAAGGTGTTCCTTGGGTTTTTTCAAATCAGTACGACTTTTATCGGAGAAATAATAGCAGGGAAAGGGATCTTTAGTACATTGGCACATTTGGCACATTGGTGGATGTTTAACTGCGGCCACTATATTATGTCAGCCATTATACGATGATCAGACTGATTTTTTCGGCAATTATTTTTTTATAATAACAGATTGTCGTGACCCCTCCGACTGGCAGTTCCGATTAAAATTAAACATTGACTTAAAAATGAACAGATTGAAATGAATTAAAAATGAACAGAAATTGAATTATTTGAAGGAGGCTTTGGACTACGACTCTCCTAAGGAAGGAAATAGTCAATATAAACCGAAATCATCCGTTGCAATGTAAATGTTTAGGTACTTGCCATTATTTTTAATACGAAATATTAGGGACGCGTTCAGCGTAATTTTCGTCCCTTATTATCACATTTCCCTCAAGTTTGGGTCCTACAATCTTCAGTTAAAAAAAATCATAATTAAAGATAATTTCATTTTCTTTCTAAACCATGACCAAATGAAAGGCTCGATTTATCTCCCCCTTGGCTAACTGAAATTTTATCTCAAAACCTTAAGATGTCAGTGAGCTGATGAAAAGCAAAGTAATGGTCTCAGTTTTAAATACATACCAGCGAAAAGAATCTGAACATCTGTTTCAAATCGAAATCTCGTTACAGTAAAAATGGATGACACTTGTTTCTACCATGCAATGACAAGAGATTAAGGAGCTCTGCAAATTTCGATCCATGACGCCTGGAACTAATGCACTTTGGACATCAAACCTCCACAAAGAGGATATGACGTCAACACGCAAGGATAGTTCTCCAGTCGAACAACCAGACTAAATGACATTTCAAACACAAACACTAACGACAAATCACACAACACATACACTCACACACTTCCGATGGGTGTTTTCTTGAAACTTGGTTCCTGTATCTTTTTCCTATCGAACGTTTGCGAGGTATCTTTTCTATTATTGTCCTAAGTCTAATCACTAAGCACCACTTTTTTTTAATTCGTTACTAAGCCAGTTGCGATTCCTCAATTATCTACATAATATGGAAGATTATAATTGTTGTAAGGCAGAGGCAAAATAAATTTCAGGAAAAACACGGCAAGAGATCAAGAGCACTGCGATAGCAACGGCGGCGACGATAAAAACCGGAAAATCGAAACTTACGGGAAAACGTGGCTACCGTCATATTCCCAACGCCCCAAAAAGCTCGGCTGTTTGGTAAATGGGAGTCGGTGGGTGGTTGGGTCAGGCGCATTGCAATGACCTACGCAGTGCGCATAGCCCGTGCAAATGACGTCACCGATGCGAAAGTTCTCGCCCTATTGTCGTTCAGTGGAAATTGAAGGGAAGTTGATGATGGGTGGGTGGGCGAGTACAGTCGTGGGTACAAGTTGATGTATTTACGTGGGACGGTTTTTTCATGTAATGACTTAGTACAAGAAGGATCCTTGTAATTCTTCCAATTCGACAAGCAGCAATTGCCTCGACAATTCAACGTAGATTTTTTTTCAATTTGGTGAAATCCAACATAAAGGTCTCATGAAAAAAAGATATTCTGAGTCATCTCGAAGATTAATTCAAAATATAGAGCTCAATAAGATGCCTCGTAATTCTTTAAAGGAGCAATGATGATAGATTGCGAAAGACTTCCTACATTTCACTCAACGCCAAAATAAAAAAGGAATCCTTTTTCGAATCTTTAGGGCAATGCAGAAAAACATTTAATAAATGGCTTGCCGCAGTCTAAAAAGTGATACCAAAACTAATACCGGAGTTTCACCCTCTGGAGATGTCTTAATTTAAGTTGATGTATCTCCCCTGATTATCAGGGACAGAGGCTTTCAACACTACTCCGATTTGTTTCTATCCAACACGAGAAATATTCCTGTCAAAACAGCACTTCCCACTACTGTAGTTCCAACAACCGGCAGCGCCCTTTTATTGAAAAACGCTTTCAACCACCAACCATGCGATTTTTCCGACATTATGAACCGGAACAGTACCCAGTACTCGATGAAAGTTCAGCTGTCTAATATGCGCGCGGCAAATTGCGTGCGGCTACAACAAACCGTCGGGAAAGCATCTTACACGTGTAATCACCGCTTCTGTGAAACAGTAGTGGGTTTTGTTATTATATAACTGACGTAATCGGTAGGATCGAATGACGTCATATGGTCGCCGTTCAGCTTGTCCCAGCCCGGCACATAGCAAGGGTGAAATCACGAGATGAAATCGGTGCGGGTTGGATTAGGGATGAAAACAGACAATGGCCGACAGATTTTCCAAGCTTTATACAGGCCAGCGTGAGAGGTTTTTGTGGTCGACCCCACCTCCTCGCCGATATACCATCCCCTGGCTTCTCTATGTACGATATAAACGAGACGATGGGGTGGGGAGGTCGGAGAAGATGAGTATGGAGAATTTTCGAACTCCAAACAAAAATCACCGGTTAAGGAGCAAAAACTTAC
Source organism: Hermetia illucens (assembly GCF_905115235.1). Classification (NCBI taxonomy): domain Eukaryota; kingdom Metazoa; phylum Arthropoda; class Insecta; order Diptera; family Stratiomyidae; genus Hermetia; species Hermetia illucens. Next base: position 160,990,486 of record NC_051850.1, read on the forward strand.
GAAATGGTGTATCAACATCCTTCAGGATCATCGTTAGCATTTAAATCTGTTCCCGTCGAGCACAAATTTCCATCCATTTACTCCAAAAATAGCTGAAAGTACTGACGATATGCCAGCACGATGCCTTGCACCCCTCACTCAATACCTCCAGTGGGCGTTCGATGGACATCTGAGCGAATGGACCGAAAGATGCCTTTAAGGCTAAGCATAATGGCGGTTTATGGCAAACTTCGGCGGAATTTCGCTCAGTAGTTAATGAACTTTATGGCCATAGAAAAAGAAAATACGGCAAATAATGCGACCATCCCCAGCCGGGTCCAAGCCAACAACTTCAATTTGATTGGCAGATGGATTTTGTCAAGTTGACAAAAACGGTTGACCCGGCTTTTTGCACGTCCATTTTTTACGACATGACAGTTTTTTTCCCCGGGCTCGACCCGCGCTCCTGCTTTTTCCCAACTTTTGTGAGTTTTTAAGGACTATCTATACTGTCACGCAAAACGATGATTGATGATCAACCGGCCGAACATATGAGTGTACGTGAAAGGAAATTTAAACAATTTAAGAACGATGAAGATGTTAATCGAGGACCTTCCGTTGGAAGCGTGTGCGAATTAGTCGAGGAAGTTGTTAGGAGCATGTGAAATTCATGTTAAGAGGGTAATGGGAGGGAAATGTTGGAAAATGATGTTGGGAGGAATTCAAGAAAAATTCATTAAAGGTTCATAATATTAGGAAAAAGGATAAAAGTGCTGCCATAAAAGATTGGCACAGAGAAAAGAGTTTTCCTGCCGAAATGGTATATAGTGCTTCTCACACGAAGACAATAATTAGAGGGATCAGCTCATAACCTATGAATTAACGTTAATGCCTCGATATACATGAATATAGAACTAATTATTCCATTCGAAAAATAGCTAATTAAACCTTCATATGGAAAGGTTTGAATCGGGAAACTAGTTTTGAACCTATCTGTCAATGCCATGCTCAAATAACTGAAGAGATCAGAAAGATATACAAACATAAAATAATAATATAAAAAAATTAACTTAAACCTCTTTCTAACCCTCCACACCACCACTTCCAGCTCTGCTCGGCAAACACTATTTGGGACCTTTCACTTGATACCCCACATGGACATATTCGGGACAAACTAACTTTTACGCTCCCTTTTGCATGTATAGAAAGCTCCCCCAGCCTTACGCTGACTGTAACAAAGTCACAAAGTCATTCGCAAGGGGTTCTCAGTTTTAAAATTTTCAAAAAATTTTTGTATCACCACCATTTCTGAGGAAAATGCATGTGGCAGACAACCAAGCACTTCGGACTTCGCTTCCTAGAACACCTACCGCAAAAGAGCAAAAGGGTGCGCCCAAGGAAGAAGAGATAAGCGTTCAGAAGTAGGGAACCACAGGATGCTCGCAAGAATCGAGAGCTGGATCCATTCAGGGGAGCACAACGATTATGAAATCTCCTTTAAGGTCTACGGCAATAACAGGCTCAAGCAGTTCCCTAAGAATCTGAAATCTGAGGAACCAGAATTGGAGGTCACTCTGGAGCAAAAAATGATTGCTGAATATAAGTCTGATTTTGCTTGGAGTTAAACTTGGAGACAAACACAACGTGCTCCAGTCATCAGCCTTCGCCGTTAACACAGTCAACGCAGGTGACAGTCAACTGTATATCCACAGGTATCTAGCGAAATGAAAAGCTACGAGAAAAGAAGGAGGAACATCTAGGCATCAAATGTCAAAAAGCGCCCAACTTTTTGGAAGGGACTAAACTTAGTAGGAGGAGAAATGTGTCAAAAATCGATGCTCAATCGAAAAGAACCTTAGAGTTGGGCTACAGTTAAAACAAAAAAAAACAAAGGCAAGTCGGGGAACCGGCCGCTGGACGCTACCCATTTTCGCGTGATGCTGACATTTAGTCTTAAATATGCACAGAAGCGGCAAGTTTGACCTATTATAAGTTTGTTAATAATATTGCGATTTCAACCAAGTTTAGTAGGACCGTAAATTTATAGTAAGGAGGGTATTTCATAGCCTAGGCATCACATAGTCGCAGCTTCTTGATTTTTTTCAGATTTTTCGGATGGGTAGTTTCTGAGAATGGGTTCGTGAAAGAAATGATCACTTTCAACCCCTCGCAGTCCCCACCTTTCCAAAAAATGGAAAAACTTAGACGGGCTTCGGAAAGGACTAACCGAGACCTTTCATTTGATATCCAACATGACCACGTTCGGTGGGAAAAAAATTTATACCCCCCTTTTGTATGTATGCCCCCCCCCCCCTAAAAATGCGACGTAGACAGATGTCATTCACTGCATGTCTGGGCGTTCACAGTTTCCACCTTTCCACCAAATTTGGTGTTATTCACTATAACCGTTTCCGATAAAAATGCGTGTGATAGACAGACACACGATTATTAACCGACGGCTAATTACAAAGGCCCATTCAAAAAAGCACGAGAATAATAAAAGCAGCACCAAGAACCGGTAGAGAATCAAACCAAAGAAAGAGCTCTACCTCCAACGTAGCTAACGTGGCAGAAGAACCAAAAGGAAAAATTGACACCAGGCAAAAAGCAATAGGATGGATATGGATGAGGATGATCCCACCCGGAAAGTCTATAAGGGCAATATCTATGGTAGAAAAAGAAGACGAGGCAGACCTTGTCTAAGATGGAGCGATGGCGTAGGTCAGGACGCCAGACAACTTTTAGGGATATCGAATTGGTGGACCTCGGCGCAAAACCGGGATGTCTGGAGTTCCTTATTAAGGCAGGCCTAGACCGGATACCGGTTGTTGCGCCGTTGATGATGATGAAGATGAAAAAGAAATAACCCGGCCAACGTAACCAACACCAGCGCGAATTAAAAAAAAAAACATGGATGAATTCACCAGGCTGGGTTCGTTAATAACACAGCTGACGCAATACGTCAGGTCAAGGAACAATATACACCACGCCATTAAAAATCAGATGCAGGCCATCCAAGCTTCTTATAACAAAGCCCGTGAGCCAAAGGAGACAACTCAAACATTTCCAACGATGCTGGCCCAGAGAAAATATCTGGCCGAAACCCAGCTTCGGAACATCGTTTCACAGCCAAGACATGAAACACAAAAGCATGTCAGGGAACCCGTTGACGATTCAGCCGTACAGCAACAGATAAGAAGAAAAAACAAGTCGGGAAACCGGAAGCTCGACGCTTCAGGTAGGAAAGGTTTTGTGTATTTCTTAGTACGTAGGACGTAATATATGCATATGTCCACTTTCGGGTGATATTGACATTGATACTCTTCAATTTTCAAAGAAGCAACAACTTCGACGTATTATAAATTTGTTAGTAATAGTGCGATTTCCATCAAACTTGGTATGATCATGCTCTACTTTATAGCCTACATCACTGCAGAATTTCGTGCCGCTAGGATAAATTTAAGGGGAGTTTCCAGCCAATTACAAAAAATTATAGTAATATACTGTTATTAACTTTCTATGAACAGATATCGGTATGAAAGGTATTTCGGAGCCAAGGCACCATATAGTGGCAGCCTCCTGATTTTTTTCAGATTTTTCGGTTTGGTAGTTTCTGAGAATGGCCCCCTTAAAGAAATGATCACTTTCAGCCCCCCGCACTCCCCACGTTTCCAAGAAATATCAAAACTAAGACCGGCTTTGAAAAGTACTAATCTAGACCTTTAATTTGATACCCCACATGACTATATTTGATGAAAACAAATTTTACACCCCCCTTTTGCATGTATGGGGACCCCCCTTAAATTCAACGTAAAAGGATGTAACTCACTGTATGCGTGAGCGTTCACAGTTCCCACCATTCTACCAAATTTGGTGTCAATCGCTATAACCGTCTCCGAGAAAATTGCGTGTGACGGACAGACAGACAGACAGACAGACAGACAGACAGACAGACGGACAGGGTAGTCAGCTCCGTGCTACTCTACGCAGCTCCAGTTTGGGCAACTGCTCTGAATAACAAAGTGAACTGCCGAAAATTGGGAATGGCATATCGATTAAGTGCACTCCGGGTATGCAGTGCATATCGGACAACATCAGGAGAAGCGGCATATGTACTAGCAGGGATGCTCCCCATAGACATCTTGGCGAAGGAAAGTCGGCGACTCTACGACAAAACGTATGCAGCTGGAGAGTCTAGCGCATTTCGACGGCAGCTGGCACGGTGGGAATCTATCGAACGGTGGCAACAGCGATGGGACGAGTCCCAAACTGGTCGTTGGACATACCGCATCATTCCGGATATTCGGAGATGGTTTGAACGAAACCATGGGGAACTAAGCCACGAGTTAACACAATTCTTGAGTGGACATGGAGGTTATCGTGCCTATTTACATCGATTTGGTCACGACGAATCACCATGCTGCCCAAGATGTGGTAACGTGGCTGAGAATGCGGAGCATGTCATATTTGATTGCCCCAGGTTCACCGCGCACCGAGCAAGAATGGAAGCGGTCGCAGACAGGCGTTTAACACCCGAAAACATTGTGGAGTTTATGCTGGAGTCAACGGATGCCTGGAACCAGGTTGTAAGGGAACTGCAAGCTATTCACCAACAGCTTAGGCAGGAAGAACTACGACGAAAACAAGGAAGGGAGAGAACCATAATGAGTCGCAGTTAAAAGCTGATCCAGCCCCGCGATGCAATACTTGATAGGAGTTCCGTGGGGAGAGTGGAATGAGAAGGAGGTGGTTTTAGTGAGTAGAAGTCTCACATAACTGCGTGGCAGGAGCCAGCAGTAGGTTTTGAACCTTTCCACCTTCCAACGCCGAAAAAAAAAAAAAAAAAAAAAAAAAAAGACAGACAGACAGACAGACGGTAAACCGATTTTAATAAGGTTTTGTGTTTACACAAAACCTTAAAAAGAAGGATCCCTCGCCAAAACATCGCCAATGCGGAGTGAAAGGAGCCAAAGGGGTCCGAGCCCAAATTAGGCAAGGAGCGGGGTGAAGCAGGGAGAATGATTACGAAATGAAACCGCCAACAAGTCGGAATACCGGAAGCTCGCGCTTCGTGTATAAAGGTTTTGTGTTCATCTTATGTAAGAGACGCACATTTCTCTGTCCGTATATAACTACAAATCCAACATAATCCTTCATATTTTTCCAAACTACGAGACATACGTACATATTAGAGCCATAGATATCACGCTCACCCTAAACAAACAAACTGCATATTACCTGCTGTACACATATATGCACGTATCTAAATTTATCGTACCCATATTTCCGATTTACGTCTTATATCTATCTGAATTAGGCACTAGCCGCAAAGTTCATTAGCACGCATATATTATATACCTACATACACACATGTCTGGCTGACAAATAACTAAAAAACTAAAACAAAATAATTGTCTGCGACCCAATTCATAAGAATTCATTTCGTTGTGGTATTGACGAATTGATATGTGATGATGACGTCATGCAGGTTGTAGAGTGCACGAAATTCACAAAAAATTGTAAAGTTTCACCCCCAATAACTTTGTTAATAATAGTTGGATTTTCTTCAAACTTGACCAAACTGTGCATTATATTCTTCGTTACACTCATGCCAAATTTTGTATTCCTGGGATGAACATAAGGGGGGGTGCCGGGTAAATTTTTAAAATGTGGAAATATACTATTATTAACTTTATTTGTGCAGATATCGGAACCGGATATATTTTGAGGCCTAGATTTCGTAGAGATGCACCACTGTGATTTTTTCCAGATTTTTCGGTTAGATAGGTTCTGAGAACGAGACCTGTTACACTTTTTGTGGGTCATATTTTCAACCCTTACTCCCCTATGTTTCATCTAATATCAAATATTGAACCAGATTCGAAAAGTACTAATTGAGACCTTTCATTTGATACCCTACTTGGCTATATTCTGTGAAAAAAAAATTTGCACCCTCCATTCACATGTACGGAGAGCCCCCCCTTAAACTTAACGCAAGATGGCGCCACTTACTGCATGTAAAGGGATCACCAGGTTACATACTCTCACCAATTTTTGTGACAATCGGTCTAGCCGTTTCCGAATAAATCGGGTGTGACAGACAGACAGACAGACAGACAGACAGACGGACAGACAGACACCGTCACCATTCTAATAAGGTTTTGTTTCACACAAAACCTTAAAAAGCGCTGGTAACAACAACAAAAGATGGTATATCCTATGCTGATATTTTACGCAAATTTAAGGCAGATCCTGGGCTGAAGGAGCTTAACGCAAATGTAACACGAATTAGGTGAATACCAAAAGGGGAATTGCTGTTCGAACTATCGAAGGAAAAGAAGAATCACGTTGACCTACAAAGGAATATCGAGGCTTTACCAGACGAGCAAGCGAGCGTCCGCCTGCCTAGGTCGGCCAATGGTTACGATGGAGTGTAAAGATCTTGACGAGGTCACTACCAAGGAGGAAATTTGTGCACTGCTCAAACACCAATTGCAACTGGAGGACGTGCAGGAAACTACATCAAGAGTCTAAGGAGAGCGTTACGATGGAACGCAGACAGCGACGCTTACTATATTTGTGACTTCAGGCACAAAAGAGAAGGTCCATCTGAATGAACAAAAGAAGTTTGCCAATACATCAAATTGGCATCCTTGTATATGAGAGAAACCTATTTCACCTTCAGGAGCAAATTCTACAAGACAACCTGCAATAGGTAAGCTACTTTCTCCCCTATTTTCCATGAAAAAAAAATTGAAGCGAAAATGGAAAAAGGAGGGAGTAATCCCCCCTGGGTAAGGTGATGTCTTTGCCGTAATCAAGAGGCAAGACGCAAGCTCCGTTTTGGAACGTCTGAACAATATCCACAAAAAAAAAATTGCTTTCTCAATGAAGACGGAAATAGACCAGAGTCTTCCTTCCTTTTACGTCAAAATAATGAACGAGAAAGGAAAGGTGGAGTTTGACATCCACAGAAATATCACCCCACCCGACGAACGACCCCAATAACCTCCCACGATTTATGAAGTCAAAAAAGGCCCTTTCAATTCCGTGATTCATCACAACTACACGAACTCCCTTTGTGAGGAACATTTCGAGACAGAGAGCACCGCGAATATGAACGGCTGCAAGGACAAACAGTAGACGCATCTAAAGAGGAAGGAACTGACGGAGCTAAGCATGCAGCAGAAAAAACCCAGAAAACAGAAATAGATTTCCTTGCATTTACTCAGCATCGAAAATTTAATACCTAAGATAAACTTGGTGCTGGTACCCACTAGCAAGAAACCGCAACTGAAGGAAAAAACTGAGTTCCTCGATTAGGTCTATATCGGATAAACCAAAACACTAGTGGCAACCAGGTTCAAAGTCTGCAATGATATCAAGGAACTGATAATTGAAACAGAGTCTACTATAGAAGGTTAGAACTATATGATGAGAGTTGACCACTGAGAGAGTACAATAAGGGACTTGGAACTTATTCCCGGAAAATTGACGAACCAAAGTGGGGTCAATTACAACAAAAGACTGATAGTAATGAAGCAGGAACAAACAGTTCCAGGTCATCAAAATAGAGACCAAGTACGAGCAAATGAAGAGAGGGCAACTAGTTGATTCAAGGCAGTACTTTATAGAGGCTTCAGGGGATAACTTCAGAAGAAAGAGAGAAGTATCATACTGTATAAGCTTTTATGAATATGAATAGTAGGGCCATTTCTCGAAAGAAAGCGGATGTAACACTCTTCGGTGCCATTGTCCTTTGACCATTTTACCCTTCTCCTGGTAGTGATGCAGATCACACCTCGTGGATCCGAGAAAACGGTGGCCAATACGTTTCCGGCCGATAGGACAGTCTTCGCCTTCTTCGGAGCACATTCGCCGGGTGATGTTTCGGCTGTTCCTTGGTCTCCGGTGTGTACCAGTGGAGACATGTTTCGTCGACGGTCACGAAACGACACAAAAACTGCTTCGGATTGCACTTGAATAGCGCAAAACACGGTTCTGAAGTGGTCTCACGGTTGCGCTTGTTTTCCAGGGTGAGGAAGCGAGGCACCCATCACGCCGACAGCTTCCTCATGCCCAAAGTTTCATGCAGGATGTAACCCACGTGGTCTTTTGAGATGCGTACTGTCTCAGCTACCTCGCGCACCTACAACCGATGATCTGCCAATACGAGATCGTGAATTTTCGTCACGTTATCCTCCGTGGTAACCGTTTTCGGGGTAGATTCTCCGCTCATTGTTTTCACTGTGCGATTTCCCTTCCAAAAACAAAAATCAAATCACCGACCGATATTTTCCTTTTTCCATTTTTCTAACAGTCGGGGACACGCCTACTTCCACACGCAGCCAGCATATTTGTACGAATTAACCGGAAGTACGAACTGCGGGATTCCAATGCATATGGTTACTTGAGCGGATATCGAAGTAGTAGGTATTTTGAGGTCTTGACCCCATATAATGGCAGCTTCCGCCCTCTTGCATTGGAGAGTAATGGTCACTTAGCGAAGTATTTTCAACACTTAATAATCTAAATTAGGAGCAATTATTCGTAAGGTACGACGAAGAGAGCTACTGTTAGTGGTGAATCTACAGGCATTTCTTGTAATAAAACCACAAACACAAAATTAAGTTATGTAACTCCCTGGCATCATCTTGAAAGGAGTACGCGATAATTACACTTCTGAAAAAAAAACTGCGCTTCTTGTTATAGCTGTTGAAACGCCTGTGGAAATTTTACTTAGTTATACGCCGTTGGTCATCACTACGAACGATTTTCTGATGAAATTCAGGTCCTGTACAATCTTCGCTGACCGCATACTAAGAGTGGCAATTGATGATAAAATAGGTCCTGGGAGGCAATGAAGTGGATTTAGTTGCGATTTCGCTGTATCAAACCACCACCAGTTGGCGCTGTTGGTGTCGGATAATGATGTATCAATACTTCTACATTAAATCAAGAAGTCATCTCAGTTTGACCATCGTTGTGATAACAGTGAATAAAAAGGAACAAAGGATAGAATAGAGCCAAGAATATGTATAAGTTCAAACTCGGTCATAAAGCAGCGGAGGCGACCAGGAACATTAACAGCGCATTTGGAGCTGATATGGTAAGCGAACGAACCACACGGCGGTGGTTCAAAAAATTCCGCTCAGGCGACGTAATCCTTCAAAGTGAGCCACGTGGACATCCAGGACCATCGATTGACAATGACGAGCTGCGTTTCCTAGTCGAATCCGACACACGTCAGTCTGTGAGAAACATTGCAGGGAAACTGGGCCTACGCTATTTGAAAGTTTCCCGATATTTGCAACAACTTCGAAAGGTGTAAAAGCTCGACAAATGGGTCCCGATGCCTCACGGAGCAAAACATGGAGCTTCGAATGAAAATTTGCAGTTCTTTACTCTCCCGCAACACAAGCGATTCCTTTTTGCACAGAATAGTGACATTTGATGAAAAGTGGATATTATACTATATATATTATCGTCGCCGATCAGCACAATAGCTAGATGCTGATTAGCCACCGAAGCATATGCCGAAACCGAGCCTCCGTCCGAAGAAGGTAATGGTGACTGTTTGGTGGTATACAGCAGGAGTTATCCACTATTCTTGTTTGGCACCTGGAGAAACGATAATTTCACAGAAATACTGTGCCCAACTCGAGGAAATGCACCAAAAATTGAGTATTCAACGGCCGAGATCAATCAACAGATATGATGTAATACTTCTTCACGACAATGCACGACCTCTCAGCTGAACGAATTGCAGTATGAGACTCTGCCTCATCCACCATATTCACCGGACCTTCCGCCAACCACGACCACGACTACCACTTCTCCAAGCATTTGGATCATCTTTTGGCGGAAAAACAATTTAGGAATAAAGAGGTCATCAAAATTTCCTTGGAGTTTATCAAATTTTGGTACCAAATCGGCCATTTCATGTGCAACATATTATCGTATTCTGGCAGATTAAAAGCTGACGGGGACATCTTAACTTAGTTCCACCAGCAGATAAGAAGGAAAAGTAGGGATAGAGTGCACATTATTCGACTAATTTTGTTAGTCGACCAATTAATGGACTAATACTTTAAATGGAATAATACTTTAATTGATTAAATTAATCGCGATTGACTCATTCATGATTAAAATTAACCCTTTATCATTAATTCATAAATTGATTAACCTGGGAATTGTTTAAGTATTTACTTTGTACTCCATGCAGAAAATTCGTCTATTATTTTTGGAAATTTTAAGAAGCCATTGACATTGACGAGATGCCTTTATTTGCTGAGAATGGACATCATACATCTTTTTCAACGAGTGACCCTAACCGACATCGTTTTGTTCCGGGTTGGAGGCACTAAACTTAGGACTGTCGTTAGTTCTGAAGTTCCAAGTAAGATATCAGCAAGAAAGAAAGGAAGGATTGACTTAGAAGTAATGTCACCAACGATCATTACAATTTGATAAGGACGAACGGGTGGCTATTCGGCTCATTCGAGCAGCGAATCACATTCATACTTGGCTGCACTCAGCTCAACTTGCAGTTCAGAGCAAATTAGACAGCACGACCTTAGGGGCGATGAGACCGCCAACATTCTAGTTCCATGCGATTTTGTAGAAATTGAGACAAGATCTTTTTTTCTCCGGTTAATTGTCATAAAACCAACGTCCGGTTTATTTTAGCCAAATTTTTACAACAAAATTTTAGATATTTCCTAGTTATTTACTGACCTGATGAGAACGTTTCTAGCTGCAGTGTCAGATTTGTGCTGCGAATAGTTTCATTTTTAAATAAAAAAGATATTTTCTTCCGCTTTTCAATGGTATTTGCAAAATTTTAGCACAATCAATCTACAAAATTTTTCAATCTAAATATTACTGGCAACTCTACATCCGCCGAGGAGCCAAAGTTGCATACACTGCTTACAATGGCGAGTTCCAGATAAAATCGTGGGCATTATATTTTTTCATCTTTAATACTTTATTCCGCGGCAAACAATAGGCATTATCTGATAGGACCGTAAAAAATTACGTAACGTTTTATTACCAAAACACGGCATAGGTAAAAAAATGCAAAATTTATTACAATCTGCTCAGATTTTTTTTTTGTATTCTTTCCCTTTTCTGCATTTTTATTATTTTCTATTTTGCCATTTGGTCATTCGTTTGAGATTACTGAACTGGAAATTTGCTGCTGAAAATGACTTCTTTTTTCAACTATGCATTACAATGCTGTATGCAAAATAGAATGAATGAATTAATAATGGTGTTCGCTGGCTATAAACTTGACGACAATAACCCACTGGAAGAGTATCATGGAAGATGGTTATTACCTTCAACATTGCGACGGATACTCCGCGCTATTCATTCATCCACCTGAGTTTCCCGTTGAAACGCCATCGTCATCTTCGCCATCGTTCTCGTTACTTGGCTGGATGACGGGGCTGAAGGTTCGCTTTCAAAATGATGCACGTTGTTCTCATAATCCAAGATTATATTTTTTTTCCTCAAAACTTTTCAGCTAATTCGTTTCCGGTTTAGTGCAGTTGGAACAGCTTTTTTGTGTTTATTTCATAATTCCACACTAGAGTCACTTGCAGTCGGGGGCAACTTCCAAGTTGCTGCGGATGAAAAATGATGATCTAAGCCTTTTCCCTGTTGCAAATTAGGCTCCGAAAAGATACATAAGCAAAATTTGATCTGTGACTCAGATAAAACAGATGAAGTAACCAAAAGGTCCGCATACTTCAGGAGTTATATCAACCTGTCCTTCACATTTCCATACTATAGTCAGTCTTCACATAAATCTTTAAATTTCACTACTCACCAATTATGCACGTCTGCAAGTATCTAATTTGGTTAGTAAAAACCTTCATTAGCATTCTCCGATTGCTCGTTCGATCATGTCTACCAGGCAGATATGTCCGCGGTGCAAATAGCAGATATTCATCTTTTGTTGCCGCAACTAATTTTCTATTATTATACGGGAATATTTGAGATTGAATGGCGCAAAAGCTTGTAGAATAAAGTCTTGTGGAAAATGCCTTTCTTTCTCCCCTACAGATGCCACGATTCACATATTATTGTATGCGCTCTTCGGTTTCAATTCGATGAAGAGATAGAACGGCTTGGTATGTTCTTTTGCAAATTGGCGAGCTTACCAAGTAACACGCCTTGGACAATATTCACCCGGTAATCTAGAGGTATTTGATCATGGCTCATGCAAGCAAACATTACGAATATATCTCCAGTTCAATGGCCTCCAATGGTAGTGATAATTCACGGGCTTTAAGTACAATTTCAACAAGAAACATCTATGCAGATACCAAATCACTGAACAACTTTTGGAACCAGATTTCACAAATTGGATGCTTTTGTCATATTTTAAGTTGTACCTTATTATTAGGTGACTTAAAGGGTCGGTTGTTAATGACTATTGCGTTGACAAAAAAGTGACCGACCCTTTTTCGACTTTTCGGAACAAACTGATACAACTGCCTTAAGACCTTTTATAAATCTTTTGACAACTCAGCTCAAAATACTTTCGGGTTTGAGCCGTTAGAAACAATCGCACTGAGTGTGCCCTTTTTGTATGTTTTTTTTGTTCTTTAAGAAACAAAGGTCAATTAATGACTTATCCCCCGTTTTATTCGATGACATTTTGCAATCTTTCTTTATAGACCTAAAACTGAAAAGGAGCTGTTCTGGTGCCTCGTCTGAATTTGAAGTTCCTTCAATCAAGGGGCTTTGAGGAGAGCGAAAGAAGTGGAAGCTTGACAACGCAAAATGAGGCAAATATGCGGAGTAACGTGACACCGGGTACCACAGATGTGTGTGGTTTCGCATTGTCGTAATGGACCACAACTCCTTTACGATTGACGAGCTCCGGGCGTTTCTGAGTGAGAGGTGGATTTAAACTGTCAAACTGCCGACAATACTCCTCCAAACGGATTGTCTGATTCCATGATCCACCTTTCTAATCCCACCAATGAAAGCGTAATCTCATTTCATGAAGTTCTTCTTTGACGCTGTTTGACGCAGATGTTCACGTTAGGACCAAGATTGTTTCCTTTGCAAATTCTTGTATACGATCCACTTCACATCACCAGTTGCCCTCCTTATCATAAAAAGGATCGTTTTCTTTCGACTTCTTTAAGTGCAATTGAACACGTTTTTGATTAACCTCCGCAATGGTGAGTGTCGTGTAACGTGAGTTTGACCCTATCACGGCTATAATTTTTTCGTCACCAATCTCAGGGGCTGTGCTGACCGAGAAACATTTCTAATGTCACAATTCCCAGCCCAGAATTTCTTAAATCAGTTTTGGCACTGGATTGCATTTGGGTTGCACTGCTACCGTGAACTTCACTCCACTTTTCATGAGTTCACTCAAATTCTTTTTACGTAAGTGGGAGAGGAAATTATAAAGAAATGGCACATTTTAGTCTCCCGTTTTTAACTTGTTTTGAAATTTCTGGGACCCAACTAAATCGCTCGATTTTTCTAAAAAATGAAGTTGAAGCCGTCATCTATCAAATGACATATGGCAAACTTATACATATATATACAAAGGACTCCAACTGCTCCAAAATTGTATCAGCACCATTTATTGTAAAAAACGCAGTCAATTTTTATTCAATCCAACAAACAAAATATGATCTCTCGGAGGCCACACAGGCAGCTCCACGCCGCCTAACAATATATAATTCTTTCAGCAAGCGATCGAGTACTCGCGCGTCGAGAGACCTCAACAAGTCCTGCAATCGCTGGTATTGCCGCATTTTTGTCAACAAGGTAAAGAAGTGTATCAGCTGCACGTTCACGGCATGAAAAAACTAAACTCGTTGGGAGCTCCGACAGCGGCTACCCAAAACGCAGCTCCACGCCGCCTAACAATATATAATTCTTTCAGCAAGCATCATTACCTAATTGACACGAGCGCAGACGGCTCAGTCCTCCCGGTATTACGAAATCACAAATTGATTCCGCAACAAATCAAACTAGCGGAGGCAAACTCTTCAACCATCCAGACTTACGGCTACAGACAAGTGGACGTGAGTCTAGGACTTCGACGAACGTTTTCATGGCGTTTTGTTACAGCAGACATCAGAAGTCTTAGGTGCAGACTTCCTAGGCCATTATGGATTGCTAGTGGATCTTCAGTCTCTTATAGACCCGATAACCTCGCCCATGTCTTCGGGAAAACTTGCCATCTGCTCAACTGTCAGCCATTCGCGCGGTCTTTCAAAGATACAGCAACATAACTACCGAAAGTAGTCTCTCGCAGCCAGCTAAGCATGATGTACCCACCAGCACTACTGGATACCCTATTTTCACGAAGGTGCGTCCATTACTAGCTCAAATTTGATATACTTTTAAAGCAGGGTATTTGCAAACCAGCAAATAGCTACTGGTCGTCTCCACTTCACATGATCCCAAAGCGCAATGGCGTATGGAGCCCATATGACGATTACAGACGTCTGAAAGTTCAGACCTTTCTAGACCGCTACCCCAAGCAACTCATTCACGACTTTGCGTACGACCTTGGACTTAGCCAAGGCGTACCATCAAATCCCTGTGGCTCCAGAAGATATTCCAAAAAAAAACGGCAATATGGACACCCTTCGGACTCTTCGAGTTCACACGGATGTCTTTTCATCCTGCGAGATCTTAACCTTTGTTTCGTGTACTTAGATGATGTTTTGATCGCCTTTTTCTCTGAGTGTTAGTATTTCGAACATCACAGACGAAGATTTTTGGGCATGTTAAACTTCTATCGTCGTTCTTGCCCAAAGCCGCACAACATCAAGCCATCCTCAACGCCTACTTGTCTGCGCCCATTGCCAAAGACTCACGCATGATTGCGTATTCTGCAGGGGCCGTCCAGGCTTTTAAGCTAGTCAAACGACAGCTGGCGGACGCTACACTCCTGGCATATCCTTAACCAGATACATCCCTAGCCGTATTCCCTGATGTCAAAAACATCCCAGTAGGTGCCGCCGTTCACAGTGCTGCCTTTAAGCAGAAGCCCGACAAGCGTCCTCTCGCCAACATCGGCACCAGAACTTCATAAGCCAGCTTACTTCGGACATCCAGCATGTGTCCGGTAAGGAGATCGAAATCCCTGCCACAGTCGATTTTTCGTCAATCGCCGAGACAATGGAGGATGACGCAGTGTTTCAGAGCCTCAGGAAAAACCCGACATACAAAGTTCGGGATTTTCTTCTTTTCGGCGCAACCTTCGAAATGCTCTGCGAGACCTCTGAAAAGGAACTTAGGCCATACATTCCGGTCACTTTTTGCAAGGAAGTATTCCATACAGTACACGATATTGCGCACCAGGTCACTCGGACAACGAATCGAATTTTCACTAGCAAATATTTCTACAAAACACGAATAACATCGAATCGTATTGGTCAAACGAATAAAAAAAAACGAAAAACGAAACGAGGGTCGAAAGTCACAACCAATAACAGCTACGACAATGAAATCCACGCACGGTTGTTGGCAGCGAACAGAGCTTATTGCAGTTTACAAAAACTGTTTCGCTCGAAACGTCTCACATGCGGATGCACGTTCCGTAGCCTATATAACGACAAAATCTATGAGCGATACCACGACCGTCAGGTTGTGGATAAAATAGGCTGCGGTGGGCGGGTCACTTAATCTGTATGGATGAGGATGACCCAGCCCGGAAAGTCTATAAGGGCAATATCTATGGCAGAAAAGGAAGACCAGGTCGACCCTGCCTGAGATGAAGGGATGGCGTATGTCAGGACACCAGACAGCTTTTAGGGATATCGAGTTGGTGGACCTCGGCGCAAAACCGGAGTGTCTAGAGTTCCTTATTAAGGCGGTCCTAGACCGGATACCAATTATTGCGCCGTTAATGATGATGATATATATACAAAGGACCTAAAGTGTTCCAAAACTGTATCAGTACCATATGTTGCCAAAAGAAAACGCAGTCACTTTTCATTCAACCCAATTCTGGCAGTTTTAATACTTATACGAATTTAAATACACTTGCAATGGACATAAAGTATTGAAATAGACAATGTTCGATTGAGCTGCATGATGGACCTTTTCCCAATCAAATTTTGATAATTTCCAATGGTTTTTACAAATTCCCTCTTGATTCATGGAAGGTTCCTTTTCAAAATTTAGAATTGTCTACGGTTAATACCTCAATTGCGGGAACTTTGAGCACTGTATTTTTTCCTAACCGTAGGCAACCAAATAAAAACTGGATATCATATCCGCCGACGTGAATATGGATAATGAATTAGAAGAAACAGGTACTTCCGCTCATAGTGGAAGGACACTTTTGAACATATTTCCGCATTATATGTTCAGTCTCTTGTGGGACACCAAAGAAAACTTGCCGACAGAAACACCTACGAAAGGTGAATGCGGCATCAGCACCGACAGAAATGAAAGAATCGGAAACTTGGAGCGCCAAACAATAAAAAAGAAAAAGCAACAAAATTATGATGATGACGATTAGTATCAGGAAAGGAGCTATATACCACTTCGCCATCTTTCTAAAATGAAAGCGGTCCCGAAATTGACGAATTTCGGATAGTCTAGCTCCAGCTAGGGCCGGCTGCAGACACTACGTAAAAGTACTTTGGTGGCCATAAAAGGATCTCTAGTTATAGAGCGTAAGACCTTTTATCCTTCGTAAATGCGAAGAGCGAACTGAGAAAATATGGACCGAAAAGTTTCTACGCCCCTTGCCCTTTTGACAGTAGTCACGGTCTTCAGAATTAATAACATCAAAGCGGACCACAACAACGCTGGTGGGACTCCTCAGAACAGCTACCAATCTCTGCCCACCCACCTAAATTGGCAGGAAGTAGTTCGAACCCACGCACCCCGTGACCTGATTTTTCCCTGAAACTTGAAAGAAGTGGAATTTTTAACGAAGACGGTCTAAAAACAGGACGCCTTCTGATCCAAACTATCTGAATTTTACAATAAAAGGGATTTCGTTGCAAGCAGATCACTGACAGTATGTAGTAGATCACGAAGTAAACTATATATTAGATTAAAAGGGTTTTTTTTAATAGTCCAAATAGCCTTGAAATAACTGCTGACGAAGTCGGGTAACGGACACCAGTGTCCATATCTTACTTAAAACCTTTGCGCAGGTGGACATCGTACAGACCAACGTTAAATGCGACGTGAGGGCTAGGTTCATAACCTTATGTACCGCACAACCTTGTTGGTGAGGGAGAAGAGCTGGCCAACGAGTGAGCACTATACACTGAGCAACCACCAGATTACTTTTCTCGACACTGACAATAGTGCAAATGACAATCAAAGGAACACAGAAAGTGAAAAAAGTAGTATGGTTTGCTTATCCTGCGTCGTGAAAAGCGAAAATCCCTTCGGACTCTAGGTGGAGGGCACGACTCGAAGCTATGTCCGGTTACGAAAATGAGGCATATGATGTTGCAATGCTGCAACGGCGTCTGCACCACTGCAAGAAACCAAAATACCCACCTTTGAGGTCTTCAAAGGAGCCACAATAAAACCATATCTAAAAGCAAACGAGGTTGCTATAAGCAGCTGTATCTTGAGGCTAATACGAAACCGTAGGACACCGACTATCAACTTTTCATGAACAAGATGACCAGGATCGCGGTTCTTGTAGACAATAATTACAACTCTTTTTCCGCCGTAGCAGGAGGAGGGTGTGCCTCAAATGACGGTTCAGCAAGATGATGGGATTTAGATAGAGCGACATATAGCAAGCCGCTTCCATTCATTGATTTAACGAGTGGACTATCAGAGCAACAGTATATGTAGGTTTCAACATGCCCCTTATACGATCAATGCGATAGCAATGGCTCTGGCTATGCAGTGGCGACGCTAGAAGTAAAAAATGCCTGCAATTCGATCAACTGTGGTTGAATGATGAGCATTTTGGCTAAATTTGGAGTCTCTGGTTACTTAGATCGGTAAATACGCAGCTCACAGTCGGAAGCCACTTACCGCAGGGTTGGTGAAATCAATCCTACTCTAGGCGGATCTTATCTCGTTATACTGACCATCATGTTGGAAGAGTCTAGTGCATATAGGATACTATCGAATGAGGCAGGATGGGACACAACAGGAATAACTCCTCTCCTCTAACGAACTAGAGAAAGAATCCGTGACCGTGCACTTCTGAAAAGTTACTACACTCAAAATTAAAATGAATGAATGAAGACACACAGAATTAAAATGAATATGATGAATATGAATTGTCATAAATATTGGCTTACTTCAGTTTACTACACTCGAGTAAATTCGCGCGAAATTGTTAAATTTGAACTGCTATAACTCAGGAAATCTGGCATATGCATGTGAAATATGGTCGGTATGTTTGTGAGAAATTCGATAGTCCTAGAACGAATTTAAGGGGGGTTCTTCAGTTAATTTCTAAAAGTTAGTAGTATACTATCAGTATTATTTGAGCAGGTATCGGAATTGGACATATTTTGAGGACTAGATTTCAACTAAGCGCACTTTTCTGATTTTTTTTTTGGATTTTTGGGTTTGGTAGTTTCCGAAAATGAGTCCTATCTCATATTAGGTGCGTAAATTTTGACTCCTTACTCGCAATTCAAGCCAAAACTAATACCAGTTTCGCAAAGTACTAATCGAGACCTTTTATTTGATACCCTACATGACTATATCCGGTGAAACATTTTTTAAATCCCCCCTTTGCATGTATGGGGAGCCCCTTTAAACTCCACCTAAATTTATGTCACTCGCTGTATGCGTAGGATTTCATAGTTCCCATATGCCAATAAAATTTCGTTTGGTTTTACACAAAACCTTAAAAAGGGACAGAATTGAAACGAATTTGAAGTTCACATTGGGCTTCATATGACTCAAGCCTTCCTACTAAACTCTGTGTTAATCGGTACAATCTTTTTTTAAAAAAGGTACCTGTGACAGACAGACGGACGGACAGGTAGACAGTTAACGAACCGATTTTAATAACGGCTCATTTTTTCCAACTTCAAATTTTTAAGTGATGGATGGGCGTTAGAAACAAAGGACAACAGTAACAGTAGAAATATCAAATGGTTACCGTGGGACGTACCGAACTCAACCTAAATGAACTGACATCGTTAACGAGCGGACCAGAGGCTTGGAAAAAAAGGAGACCAAATGCTTTCAATGTTCTGAAATAAAAAGGGCATTGACAAGCGGGAGGAAGAGGAGGAGGAAGAGGAAGAGGAAGAGTGTTAATCCTCATATAATAAAGAGGTTTCACCACATTTTCAATGAAAGAAGGACTGATGAGGATCCCATCGGCGTCTACCGATGGAGCTTTAACGTTATTATTCGCCGACCACTTATGCTTCCCTGTGGTGAGCTTCCTAGGAGCGGAAACCGATGTATATTAGTATTTGCAATTAAAAATAAGGTAAAAAATAATAAAGGAAGGGAGACGACGTCCAGCATATTATGTCATTCATATACGCGAATATACGTTTCCACCTACTAACCGCCTTCTGGTGAATGAAATTATTTACGATTTAATTAGCTGAGACAATGCTACAAGTTGGCCTCACGACCAAACGTCACCAAACGTCATCCCATCTAGGTATTCAATGACAGTGAAGAGGGAATCCGGAACAATTGTGCAAATACAGTATTTAGAAGGTAAAAGAAATATTTCTGTGGCTTAGCGCTTTCGTCTAGTTTGTTGGAAAGAGTACAATCTCTTACTCATTTCCACGAGTTAGTCATCATCGACCACAGTTCAGTTCATAGATACTTTCTAAACTTAACAAAACCGTTGATATCTTTGAATGATAATAACCGGTCGAAACAATTACGAGACTGTCTATATTTGGAACTAAAAATACTTTCTTACCAACCAAATATTTCAAACAACTCTGCATATTTTGGTGCTAAAGTTCCATGATTTATCAACCCATCAAACACGTCTCCACTCCAACTCATGACAGCCAACTTTTCGAAACTCAAGTCCTAATGATACCATCTATACATAATTTATTAGAATTTTTCCATGAAAAAGCTGCAATCCTATTACGAATCCACTATCATATCTTTTCGTTCTCAACAATCTTGGACTGCAAAACTAGTTTCCTTTCCGAAACAAATTTGCATAATAATTGCAATTCACAAAACTCACAAAAGTTCGTAGAACTTACCCTTTTTTTCGAACCATACATTTGTAAAGAAGAAGTCGCAGAAGCAGAAGCAGAGCCAGGGAGGCAGTTAAGCTAGCCAGTCGTCCTAATTTAATATTCCTATCACTTTGCGTTTTTTGAAACATAATTCAAATGAAAGAAATTGTGTTTGCTTAAATGAAATTTGCAAGTCAGGAAAGTTGTTTGTCGAAACTAGAAACAATTAAGTTTCCTTCAGAGAAATGGAAATGAAACGTGCAAGTATCATTCGTATCAAGTCGATGGGAAAGTTAGTTGAGCGTCAGCCTTTCAATATCATGCCCTGGGTTCAAAGCCTGATTAAGTTATGGATGCTTGGTTACCTTTGTATCCGCCCAGATGATGCAGGCTTATTACCGGTAAGTGCAGCGATAATGAAACTAGAACACAAACCCATTGAAAACTTAATGGAGAAAACAATAAAATAATAAGGAGCTCAGTGGATGTCCTTTGCTCCACAAAGTAGTGAGCAGGAGACATATAATTATATTTCACAGTCATCTTATGGCCAATAGTTCAGACTCTGTTGTAGGAATCAATATCTTTCTTCTCTCCTAAATAGCAAACAACTGACATCCATCTCAGCTAGCTGTTCTGTAACTAAATTTGGGAAAAATCGTTTTCTGAAAAGCAAATTGATTTGGGTTGTTCCTTTCTGACAGAGAAACTAATGAGATTTTCATTAGCGCTGGCGTTACAGCATACTTAGAGGTTTCCAGCAGGCCCATTGACGGACCACGCCAAGGTAAGATGAAACTGTCACAATCTACGGTCAAAGGTACTATCGGTTAGTGGATGATTTAGGATCTGCCAATTATAGACCAGAAATGCTGATGTGAAACAATGAGATTAGATAAAATTAACCACTAGATCCCTCACAAAGTTAATGCAGCTTTTGCTTCACTAATCAATCTATAAAGTTGCTTGTCACTTCTGTGAGATTCATCCGACATTTTTTCGGTTCGGGTAATAACTTTAACAGGCAGCCAAAGCCCAGATATAAGTTGTCTTCATCGACTGTACTGTCAAAATTATGACCTTGGAGACAAATAAAACCCACCATCCACGTACAGTTCGGCCTGCTTGTTACGCCTGAATAGCCCGCATTTATTTGGCGACCGTAATGTGGTTGGGATGCAGTTGGTCTGTCAGTTTTGAATCTTTAGGCAGACGATGATCGAATGAAAAAGAAGTCGGTCAACCGGCCAAACATGTTTGTTTGAATGAGGAACTTTATGGGAATTTTTATGGCTGGTGAACATTTTTGATAAATGCTCACACGCAAAAATATCTCAATTCTCGTCTCTAGGCCTTCCACGTCTAGAGTTGAACTAACAATTTTGCGACTTGCCGATACGCAGATGGTGCTATCAGTTCGATTAGGGGCCGAATGTTTTGCGGGCTCTTCGGGTTTAACTGACAGGCCGAACTGAACGTGGGTGATGAGCTTCAGAAGCGTTAGAATTACAACATTTGGGATAAATGATGTGATACTTTTAACAAGGCTAGCTTGCGGCACATTCAGTCAAAACAAAAATTGGCACCGCTGAACAGCTGTTTCTTGTTTTTTAGAACACAATCTAGAAAACCATGAAAAATCTGAAAATTAACTCCATCGTATTCGAAACCCATAAGTATAAACTCAAAACGTTACAGTGGCCCCGCCTTTGCGACATTGACAACATTTTCTTTGCCTTGTCCAGAAACAAGCTGACGATAGAATGCATTTAATAATATGCAACATTCCTTCGTTTTCTCCCGTCCTCACACTCCCTAGCCTTCCCAAATTCACTACTTTCAATTTACCCATCTCCATCCTCATCTTCCAATTCCAATTTTCAACTTAAATATGTAACTTTTGCAACTTCTAAATTAAATGCTTTTATTTATTTTATTAAAGGACTATTTATAGGCCCTTTTCCCCTAACCCCAAGAATTTATTTAAACTTCACAATTCCAAATCGTATTTTAAATTCCCCATTTGCCTTGTATAGTGCAACCTGTAGATGTACACCTCATCTCATTTGTGTACTAGCGTTGCTGTTGTTTTCGCAACGCATGAACTTCAAAGTTCAAGGCCAGGTTTAGCGGGACCGGCTAATCGAAAGACGGCTGATGAGCAGGACGATCGTTTTTGGCTTTTGAGAAGTGAGGTCCGATTTTGAACTTGCGAGGAGTGTGACACAATTCTTCAAGAATTGTGTAGTTCGTTGTGCGAACAAGACGGGCAGGAGGATTTGGCCCGTGAAAAGACCCACTTCGAAGTTAACGTAATAAACAGCTCTCGTGATTTATACATTCGTTTGATTTCATATGATTAGTTTTTCCTAAATTAGGAAGTGAACGAAATCGTGAGAGGTAATTGAGAGGAAGAGGTGAAAGATTGGTCGGATTGGGCGAACATTTCCCGGCGGATCGAAACCGCTACATGTCTATAAAAACAACAGCTATTTATTGAGATCGCTTAGGAGCGGTTAGCTCATTATCCTTTTTGAACTCCGATTTCTAGCGGTGTTATAAGTGAAGTGGAGAACAAACTCCAAATTTAGAAACGGTTGACGAAGCCAATCTTGCCAATTTTGCGGTCGCTTTTGAAAAGTTGTCGTTCGTCATCGGAGAGCATTCACTGTTACTCTAATAGAAATCCCAAAAGAAAACACTAAGATAAAAGTTAAAGAAAATGTCCAGAAATATATAAGGAAGTTTAACAAAAAGGGAAAAAACGACGCGGAGGCTAGTGAAAAGAAGGAGTTGTTTGAAAATTCGTCGGGATTTTCAAAGCAATTGTACTATACTCAGTAATTTTCCACTCATTCCTTCAGCGCATATCAACCGTTAAATTTTTTTCTTTGCAAAACGTTTTTACATAAATTTTAGTGTTTAGTGTTATTTAGTGAATCTGATCATAAACACAAAAGGAACGCCGAGTGTACCTAAAAAGCTAAGAAAACCTAAGCTTAAGAGATTAAGCCTCACTTCCATTGGTCACCCATTTACTGGATTAACCGTGCAGACCCAGCGTATCGGTTGATTATAGTATTTAAGATAAAAAAACGAATTTTAAACACTCATTTGTAGGAATGTTCGGTTACGCACGAATAGCAACACACAGAGTTCTCGGTGGACCTGTAGATTTTAACATTTCACTTTTTCTTATTTATTTTCCTTATTTTTTTTTTTTTCATTTAATGTTTATTATCTTTCACTCCTCATTACCACTTTAATTTTATTATTTTTGTTTTGTTTTTATTGTTTTTTCTTCTTGAATTTTCCTTCGTATACTTTGATGATTTATTCTATTTTATTAATTATCAATTATTATTTTTGATTGAGGATATATTCTTGCATCATGAATTATAGCTAAATTTTTTTTCGTTTAGAGTACTTTCTTTGTCTTTCCTCCTCCTTAACCCCGCAAAATTCTCACATTTTAAGGGAATTCTCCAGAATAATGGCCTCAGGATGTCAAGGAAGGAAGGGAACCTCAAAGAACGCGCCTCACTGAAGATTTGAGGCAGAAGAAGCAAGGATCAAGACTGTAACCCATCGTGGATCTTCCCCCCTCGATCGTGGCACTCGGATCCGGAGATTTACAGCTCCACCCGCACGGTGGCCGTCGTTCAATTTTATTTTCATTTTTCAAGTTTTACCTCGCGGTTTGGTTTATCTCGGTAGGCTTACGCGAATCCCCTTATTTGTTTGAATATTTTCAGGATCCGGTGCGGACCCACGAACCGGTATAGTGTATTTTGTATAATGACACTTGAGGGATCGAAGCACTCAAAGGAACCCCCCACATTCCCAAGGCTGGCTAGGACAATGGCGTGCAAACATGTGTCGACCGAGCACTAGGACAGAGCTTGAGTATTTGCGGGCGGACCTTCACGGGGAATCTTGTCATTTTTTTAAGTTTTAGGATAGCTCTTCCCTCTAGTTCGTAACCAGCCACTCGCATGTGACCACCGCTATTCTCGTTAGTTAATTGCAATGTCTCCTACTGAACAGACCCATTGTCCGTTTCGAAAATAGATTGCTTAGGAGGAGAACACTGGAAAACCTCCAAACAGTCATTTTGCCAAAAAAAGGCCAGTTGTTCATAATCATTGGCTATACTGTTGGATATCAAGTATGAATGTGAGCACTACAGGTTTCGAAACGTTTTCTCCACAACGCGCACAATAGCATGATTTCATAAACTCAAATTCACCCTACGTACTGATTAGATTACCAAAACAAGTCACTTTCGCGTGATACTGACAAAGTCTTGAATTTACATAGAAACGACAACTTTGACCTATTATAACTTTGTTATTAATAGTACGATTTCCACCAAACTTAGTAAGATTATAGCCTATATTACTGCAACCTATACTGCTGCAAATTTTCGTGACGTAGTATGAACTTAAGAGGGGCTTCGCAGTTAATTATTAAAAATTATAGTAATATACTATTATTAACTTTATTTGAGCAAATATCGGTGCCTTGGCACCATCTAGGGGCCACCTCTTGATTTTTTTTCAGATTTTTCGGTTGGGTAGTGTCTGAGAATGGGTTCCAGCTAGGATAACAAACCCCCCTGCCACAAGTGAGATTTGAACCGCGACCTTCCGCTACGACAGCCCAGGGCTCTAACCTCTTGAGCCATCCGGCTATCCAACTATCGCACTCAAAACGAATGCTCTTCTTCGGAATTTTATAGATCATCCTTTTCTTCCACTCATTTAAAAAGAACTCATATTCATAAATTTTTGAAAGGCTATAAACTTTGCACTATTCAGAAACGGTTTGTCAAAGAAATGATCACTATCGACTCCTCGCACTTCACACCTTCCCAACAAATGTCAAAACTAACACTGGCTTCGGAAAGTACTAACCGAGGCTTTTCATCTGATACCCCACATGACTATATTTGATGAAAAAAAAATACACCCCCCTTTTGCTTATATGGGGGCTTGTTTTATACAAAACCTTAAAAAGCTTAAATTCAATCAAACAAAACATCGAGGCACAGTATACATTTATCCAGGTTAAGGAATGACGACCAACCAGACTGACTGAGAAACTTGCAATAGCGAAGCATGCCATAATTCTACTTGGAAGAAATTAAGGTACTCACCAAAGCCAAAGATGAAGTAACACGTATTCTATTGCCCAACCCCACTGTCCTCCAAATCCTGAACTGGAGGGTGAAAAGTTACCGTTTTGTTTTTTAATAAATTCTTTGGTACTTTATATCTACCTCCTTTAGACAAATAACACCAACGACTGTGATCGAGCCCGTACCCAGGGCAGGGCGACGAAATTGCAAAGCAGACGACCCAAAAATCTCGGTCAACCTACCAAACCAAGCTAACCAAACTAGAGTCTAATAGGATCCGTGGATTGGCCGACTTCAATAAGGGAATTAAAACGCGAAGAAACACTGAAGCAAAGCCATCAAAATTGACTCTGCACTTTGGTGAACATCCTAGTATAAATAGCACATCCTTCCTTAGCATTATTTGATTTGGGCTATGTGTCTCCTGTTCACTTCTTCGTGGAGGGCAGGGCTCTATTATTATTGTTTTTTTTCAGTTTTGACTTCACTTTCATTATTATCACACTTAATCTTGTGCAAGTGTGGAAGTTCACAGCACCTAGGCACAAACCTCCATAACGATTGAGATTCGAACCCAGGACAACATGATTGAAAGGCTTGTGCTCAACACCCTCAACCATCAAACTGTATTAGGAACACTGAATTAATAAGTGGTCATATGACCGACCCAAGCTGCTGCAATTTGAAAGCGTGTTTCCTCAACGCATAGGCCACAAATTGTATTTCCTTTCAAAAGGAAAGTTTGTCTAATAACTACCCTTCTTAGTTAAAAAACAGGTTCTATCCCAGTAAACATATAGGACATGGATCATTGTGGTTTGTAAGTCTTTCAAACCTGTCGTTCCCGTAATGACATTATTTTTAAATCCTCTCAGTTGCAGGTTCTCGGGTACCAAATATATATATGTAACTTGTACGGTAGATGACATCTTCGCTCAATGTTTTGGTGGATCAAATAGCTACTTTCGGTCACGTTATCCCACAGAAGATGTGAAGCAGCATCGAATGAGTTGCCTTTAGAGTGGATGAGATCGTCAGTTACCATTTGTAAAAATTTGGTTCCTTCCTTCTTTTTTTGAAAGTGGAGGTCTGCGACGAAAGTAGTTAGCCTGGTGGCGTGCCGAAGTACCCGATGTGTATCGTTGCCGACTTCCTAATTAATAGGCTTCTGTGCTGCGAATCAGATAAAGGAATGAAATTATACCAAATCGACATGTGGGGTTCCACAAAGGTCCACCCTAGAGCCACTCTTGTGAATTATTATGTATAACGGAGTACTGACGCTAGACCTCCCTATTGGTGTGGCCTCCATTGGTTTTCTGGAAGATATTGGTGTGACGGTTGTTGCACGCTTCCTCGAGGGAGTCGAGCTTTATGCGAATGAAGCAGTCTATGACATTAAATCCTGGTTAGTGAATGCTGGTCTACAGCTCGCAAAATATAAGACGGAAGTAGTACTTATTACCAAGCGCAAATCAAAGTTGAAACACAAACAATTCATTCCAAGCCTGCGCTCCAGTCCTTAGGCGTAATGATAAACCAGAGGCGAAACTTCAAATCACATGTGGAAGGTGCAGCAAACCAAGGCATATAATCTCGGAGCGCTGATTGCGAGAATGCTACCAAATATAGCTGGCTAAACGCGGAGCCGTCGACTCCTCATTTCGAGGTTGGTCAGTTCGATCCTACTATATGCAGTAGATGCGCTGAAAAATACAATAAGTAAGAGAAAGAATGGAGCTGCGTATCGCATAAGTGCACTCCGAACACGTTGCGCTTACTGTTTTGTATTGTGTTGTGCAATGAAGCAGCTTGCATGATAGAAGGAATGATCCCGATTGAGATTTTGGCGAAAGAAGGACAATGATCGAGCGTATCTCACTGGAGAATCCCCGACTGTCAGTGGTATTTCGCACAAACTGGAACTATCGCGGAATGGCAGGAGAAGTTGGACGAGTCAGAAAAAGGCCGCTGAAGTCATATAATCATAAGGGATAACCCGTGGAGAAGGAGGTGGTTTTAGTGGGTAACAGTTCCACATAATCGTGTGGTAGGAGCCAGCGGTAGCTTTTGGAGCTTTCCACCTTCCATCGGCAAAAAAAGACAGACAGACAGTAAACCGACTTTGTTTTACTTACATATGGGAAGAATTTGAGACTCCCCAGGGACCCTGTGTTCGATATCACGTCAAACCTTCCACCACTGGGCTTTCGTGTTTGCTCCTTAATGCCGTGGTTAAATTAAAATCACCCCCACCATCCCATCATTCTTCGACGAAGACTAATGTCTGCACACACTACTTGGTTTGCGTGGATGCTTTACACAAAACCTTAAAAAGAAGGTTGTCAATGGCGGACATGACATAGTTAACACCAAATGACTTGCAAAGTGCATCGAAATGACCGTATTCGTAATCTACCTGAATGAAATAGATACAAAATTTCGAATAGTGGCAACTGATCAATTTTCGGATCTGGCATACTAGAGACCTTCATATGTTGAAAACCCTTCAAAAAACACAATTACACGACCAAGGAAGTCGGTCCAATATGGTCATATGACCACAGGTATTCTATATGCGTAAACGCCGGCGAGTTGTGGAATAATTAGGAAAATTATGCAAGTAAATATTTTCGGCCATAAAGACAAAGTACAAAAAAATGTGAAACGTTTATCTGTTATAGGAGGGAGGGAGGGCCTGAGTGAAAAGCGTGAAATGACTGATTGCCTGAGGGAGACTGAACGCAATCAACGAATTCACCACAGACGCCAAAATAAATAACAGTAGTATTTTCAGGCGGAAGCGACATAAAATAAAAGCGGACTTGTTTAAGGTCAACATGTACTAATGACATGAGCCTTTTTGAATATTCATCAAATGGGCAAACAAAAAAGAAATTTCAAGGCAGACTAGGCAACATTTTCCATCTAATGCTTACCTTCTTTATCTAAAACCTTCTTCGTCATCACCATTTATCTTATTTTCTGTCTAAGGAAATTCAAATTGTGATCATAATTGATTATATAGTTGACATTACCATTACCACCTGCAATCGAACATCACCTCAGGGCAAAAGTTCACAACTGTGTTTACAAAACTAAAGATGCAAAATGCTAAGGTCTTTCACAGATACATTTCACAGGCACGTATTCCGCATCCAATAACGTAGTGAAAATTATTGCAATTGTCACTCTAACATTCTCCGTGACATTTATCTATATGAATATCTTTTCAGGTGAAAAATGTATCTGCATAGCATTGGAATGGCATAAAGTCATGCGGAAGACACTCACTTCATCTTCTTTCAAATTTCTTCCATGTCAAGATGGAGAGAATAGTCCAATCACCTGGACTCGCTGAGTTATTGAATTCTTACACGTTTGAGATGATATGCATACCTCAGAAATGGAAATATCATGAACATGGACAAAATATAAATTTATGGATTGTGGTGAACAAAAAAATTGGGTGATGGGCAGGGGAGGAGCTTTTATTTATTCCCTCACCGGATTTCCACAACCCAGACTAGGTCTATGTAATTTTAGTAGTTTAAAAATCAACTTCATACTTTTTTCTTGTATTTTTACGTATCACGGATGTATATATCTCAAAATATCTAAAATTGTTCAAGAAAACAAAATTCAGATATTATATCACAAAAATTTCTTTATTGAAAGAAAATATTTGCAGCCTCAAAAATATTGCAAGGAAAATTTCTCCATTCTATGTGTCCAATAAATCTTTCTGCCAGATTGCTCCTGGTGTGTATAAAGAAAATACGTCAGTTCTGGAGAAAAATACAAAATTATCGTGTCATCTTATAAAGCACGTTTATCTTATTCTATTTCAAGAAATTGCGAACATAACAATGAAATTATCATAAAATTAGTCAGGCCTGGAAAATTTAAAGACTTTCGTTATTCAAATCCTTGTAGTTTGCAAACGCATACTGCGGCAATGAGATACCGATGGTTTCTAAGGAAACGGCAGTCCGCTCCGTAGTTTGATTAAAATACTAAGTAGCCACCGTTGTTTTACCGTATTCCAACTTTTAGAGAAGATACACTAGCCCATATCGTTAAAGAATAATTCTGCTTCTTCTTCTTCAACGAGGTCGGATCAACTTGATCGGTCACGCCATTTTTCTCGATCAAAGATCAAGCCTGGAAGCAATTGCGAAGCTTTCAAATCACTATCCAACATGTTAAGCCACCATTGTTTTGGCCGGTCTTATGGATGTTTGGACCGTGCAGACCAATCTTGGCAAATGAATTTTCATTAGCGCTAATTATCGATCGGTTGTCAAAAATGTTGTTTTCTTCAGATTCAATCTGAGAGGGTGTTGCATGAGGCGGTCATTTCATTTTTGAACGAGTTGCTCTAGATTAGCTTTGGTATGAGACGAAGGAGAAAACATCATCTGCATAAAGCAGTGTATAAGATGCTGGACTTCGAATATCCCCAGTTACAGTGCAGATAACACCGATAGAGACGCAATACCATTTTGATATGTCCGCCACACGTCGAACTTTATTTTTTGGTTTGCAGTAGAACAATTTAACCCAGTGTACAAGTTCTTCTGGTACCAGGTGTTGCGGCAAAGCATACCAGATAAGTGGGGTGACATATGGGCAAACCCCTTCTCTAGATTAGAAGAGGTAGTGTAAAGAAGGCGATGCTCTCATGCTGTTTCTCCATAAGTAACCGCGCAGCGTGTTTCGCATCAGTAGTTCCGCAGTTCTCCACAATCCCACCATGAATCACTGTTGTACGGACGATGTCGTGAATATGGTTGTCAAGCATACGTTCAAAAATCTTCATAGTATGGAACAGCAACAGAATTAGACAGTAATTTGAACATTCTGTTGGAATATATTTCGTTTTGCATATTGGAATAGCGGTGCTTTCTTGCCAGTCAGATGGCCTACCTTTCCTCATAATCCTATTGAAGAACTCACTGAACCACAGTGTTGGATCACAGCTCTTCGCTTTCAAGAGCAGGCAAGCGATGTCGTCAGGTATTGTTGCTTTCCCGGATTTCGTTTGTTTTATTGGTCCCTCGACAGTTCCGCTGGCTGGTAGAATTGTTCCAAATGTCGGAAGTGTAAGTGTAATGTAATGCGAGGCAGGCCAATGCGTTCCTCTGTTCTTTTGTAGGTGGCTTACTTCGCAAGATGTTGAGGTGCGATGATCTCATAGCCCTCATTGCGTGCTCCAAACCCTTTTCCCATTAAGGTCATCCGCAATGACGATACAGTCAGCGGGAGGCACGTTATAGGTCTTTGCATCCAAACGTTGCCAGAAGGTATCTTTATCGGCATCATTTTGACCTGTCTGTGGTGAGAAAGTGAATAGTGCAATCAGCTGATATGAGTTTAATCAGGTGGTCTCCAAATCGCCTGACTTCTTTAATGGCATTAGAGAAACCAACTGAGATGGCAACGTCAGTATCGTACTGAGTGTGTGAACTACAGAAATAAAAAAGGTAGCTTTTGGCACAACAACGAGTTTCTTGTAGATATCAATGCATCTTTTCCCAAGGCCTCTTTCGAGTTCCTCCGAATTTCCATCGTTATTCCAGATTTGGAAAAATCTACAGCATTTGCTTCCTATACTGAATTAAGACATTCAGCAACGACGGTGGAAAAGACCAAAAGGTTTGAAGCAGTAGATCTACGTTTCACTCGACCATGCTGGTCTTTGACAATGAAGCAACCGTTGATGTATCTTTCGAGGATTTTGGAGTAAGAAGAGAGGATAGGCTTGAGATGGGGAAAGTAGCATTCTTCTAGACTTTCGTTGAAGATTATACAACAAAGAAGCGAAATGTCTTTTTACAGTGAAGAAGGAAGAGGTTAAGAAACTCATCGACACCAGGCCCGACGTTCGTGTCACAATTACTAATAAAGAACTCAACCAAGGAAGGTGTGGTGAGGAGTGAAATGGCCAGAGATTCAGAGCAGTCTGCATGTAAAAAGGCGTAAAGATCGCAGTGGTCTAGGGAGAAAACCCGGGAGAAAAGTAAGAATAGGGAAGGTCGCAGGATTATTGTAGGGAGTTGGCAGTGGAGTCAGAAAACCTGTTGGAAGAAGGGAGAGCTTGAGTGAGGGTACGGGAAAATAGCGAGCGTGAGACCAAAACGGTTTGAAATTGCTGCCAGCAAGGGCGGCTTTGACGCTCAACAAGCAGTTTTAATCAGTGAATGCCTATTGCTCTCTCGAAAGGTCGCGAATTTCACATCTGTAATATGGCGCATGTACTCTAGGAACGGTTATCATATTGTGGTCCTAAAATTAGTCGAGGTCCGAGGCAAACTGTGAGATTGTATCTTTACGGCAGCTCCTTCTTCTTTTGAAGACTTCGAACGCTCATGTGTCATCATGAAAAAATTCGCGTGTGCTTCTAACCGACAAACAGGGGGATTGGGGCGAGCCTACCGAACGATCAACATGTAGGCTAAATTTCTGAAATAAATCTCAACACCATAATCAAATTGAGACTGTCTGGTGCTAGTATTTTTTTTGGAATACAAAAAGGCATGACCACAGACTCAAAATGTTAAAGTTCCCACTATAGGATACGGTTAGAAAATCGTGCCACATCATGGATCCTCATGAGTTCTAGTGCATCGGAATTTCACTTCACAATACATTACGCCCCCGCCTCATTTTAAACTCTCATGAAAAAAATTTGAGAGTTCGGCTTTAAAAAATATGAGAGATTAACCATATTGCTAAACTCTGCGTAACCATATTGCTAAACGTTAGGTAAAAGGAATTGAAAAATTATTTTTTTCAAAGCGGGAAAGTTCTGAGAAGTTATTTCGTTTGAAGTTTTCCTTCCAGAAATAAAATTCGTCAGAAACTCAACACCTAAACAATCCTTGAAAATAAATTGGCAAACAATCCTTCAAATTCAATACTCTTCGGAGAATACGACCCAACCAAGTACTTATCGGGAACGTTAACGTAGTTAATCTTCAATTCTAAACGAACTAATAATCATAAAAACTCCATATCGCCATATTTCAATTAATCCAGGACATTTATCTACCTAAACTTTATTTCATGCCACTTTTATGACTTCACGGGTTTCATAACAAATCAGTTAAACTCAAGCTCCACCATAAATACACGATGGTCCACCGAAAAACTCGTCACACATATGCTGACAACTATATCCTGGAAAAAAAGGAGGATAAACACCTGCTCAAGCTGAAAATGTCCTTGTCAGTGAGATAGCAAAACATAGCTTCGCCCCGGAGGAAGATGCTCATATAAGATACGAAGCGTATAGACACCTGCGTCAGAACCAATAAGCCAAGAAATCACGTAGAAAGTTGACAATGATGGAAGCGGGGATGAGCGGTGTCGAATAACATTTCAAGATAGCCCTGTTGAAATGCGACACAACTGACGCTTCCCGGGATGATACTGAATTTGGAAAGGAGTTTTGTTTTTAGAACCGACAGAATGGTCGATGAATTGGAAAAAATGTATACAAACTGCGGTGAATGTGTACGAAAATATAGGACAGTGATAAATGTGCAAATTGAAATAAATAAAAACAATGAAAGTTTAATAAAGTGATATAAATCGTTCCCAGAAGGAGATACTGTCCCTTTTCGATATCTTGGCGGTTATGGAAAACCGTAAATTTCCTTCTTTAACATCGCAGAATAAAAGGGATACTTAAGGATTTAACACATCCAATTAAAGAGATTCACTTAGCAGAGTCAATCAATCAATCTATGATTGAAAACTGAAAATAATAAGGAAGGATTTGGGTTTTTGGGAAACAATTCAATTCTTAGGTCGTGTCCTGTCTAAAAAATGCGGTAATAGAATAGAGTTTCGGAGTTGACTCCTTGTAAATGCCTCCGAATTTGTTGGGACATGAAACTCGAATTTCCATCCAATAAAATCCATTTGTCATAGCATACCTTCATTAATCGACCTCTTTATGTCACAATGATGGTATTTGACAACTCCATCATGTTCAACGTATGATATTGATAGCATATACTTTCTGCTATATCATCAAGGAGCTCGGTCCTTTGGGAATTATTCGTTCTACTTTTTTACAACATTAAGTTTTGAAAGTGGATTTACTTTATGACTTTTGATAATCAACTCAGGATGTTTTATCAACGTACACGACGAAAAAGATCACGAAATCAACGACCACTCTTTGTGTGTGTCCTTCTCTCTGGAAAACCGTATATTTTCTTGTTTCCAAATGCGCACTGATCATAACTAGAGGCACCATCTACTGCGTGAAAACTTTTCGAGGAGCTTGAACCATTCTTCGACCGTTCCACGCCAAATAGTTTTCTGCGATTCATTCGTCGGTTATCTTGGGCTAGCGAGCTCCATCCCTTCCACAAAATGTGATTCATCCCCTGGTATTTACACCTTCTAACCAACCGGACCGACTCTACTTCAATCTTTCTGGTTGCAACGGCTTCCGGAGGGCACTCACGTCATTTTGGCGTGCGCGGACTCTGGTTCGCTAGACAAAATCCACAACGCGCCGAATAAACTCACGCAACTACAACATTCAATGGCCGCATTGGTAACCACCGTAGCAAAACTAGCCGACACAGTTGCTGTTCTCCATCCGCGATGAAGCTCGTGACACAGGTCGGCATCCGTTCTTCGAAATAGGCGCTCAAGTAGTAGGTCGGCAGGGCCCTTGACAGGTACCGGGCTATTCTGATACCACCGAACTTTCGCGGAAAAAGCCACAAAGTGTACCAGCCCTAGCGCCTTTGCAACAATAAACTAAACCTGTTAATATTGGTGGCGTTTCATTATAGCTGACGTTAGCACTCCCATTTTGGTCGAGGAATTTCTGTACCACTATGGTTTGTTTATGGATCTGCAATGCAGGCCCCTCATTGATCCCACAACCAACCTTACGTCATCAGGGACAATCTCCACCTGCTAGGTAGCTAGTCTTTTCACACCAGTAAATCATGATATTCAGCACAACATCAACACCACCGGCGCTCATATCATCTCTAAGGTGCGTCCACTGTGTGTGTGTGTGGTGGAGGAGAAGCTACAACTTCTGAGCACTCCGGTCGTGTTGGCCCATTTAACTCGCCACCCCGGCTAACAGAATATTGCGGATTCGTTGACGTATCGCAGGATTTCGGTTAGTGGATGTGATGCTACCCGTCGCAACTGGATAAACATTCTGAACATATGCCCAGCTAATGAATTATGGCCTGCCAGAATGCACACAATACACAAGTCCTCCTGCTTTTCGACAGGATAAACTTTGCATATTGTCCCAAAGGAAAAGCCCACTTCTCGTTTTTATTCGAGAGGTACCCTCTTCTGTTTTTGAGCCATCGGTGTAGAAGACTTCCGTATATCCCGCCACGCATTCCTTTGGGAGTTCCCAGTTATCTCTACACTTCAGGTTAACTTCATATCTTCTACCAAACAGATGTATGGGGACACGAGAATTGGAAGGCATTGTAAGAACTGGATTCAGTCCTCCCAGTAACTCTTCCAATGCTCTGGGCCCCCCACATCTCTTGTTTCTCCATAGATCTAATCGACTTAGTATATGCTCTGCTCTCATTGCAGTGTCAAAACAGGGGCTGCAAATTGAGTAGCGCATTCAGAGCTGCGCCGGATGTCGTGCTCATGGCACCATTGATATCCAGACACACAGTTCCTTGCAGTGCGGCTAGTTTACGGTGAAAATCTTGTTGTCCTATCTTAATCCACCACACTACGGATGCATATACGAACATCGGCCTAATGATGGCAACGTATATCCACATGTCGAGGCAAAGGTCCGTCTGCACAGCCCATGAGTTGTGAGAGCTCGTTTCATCTTTACTTCTACATGTTTGTTCTAAACAAGTTTTTTGTTTAGAATGACTCCCAGATATTTCACTTCTTCAGAGAATTGAAGGGTAGTACCCCTCATCTCAGGGAGGCAAAGTTCATCCAGTTTTCTCTTTTTTGTGAACAATACCATTGTGGTTTTATTTGGATTAACTGCTGAACGACCATGTCTGAGGCACCCACTGTCTACCGAATCAACGGCATGTTGTATTTTCCTACACACCGTTCTAAGATCCCGATCACCAGCAAGCACAACCACGTCATCAGCATAAACTTGAGCGTGTGTTGGCAAATTTTGCAGTTCGAGTTGATCAGCATACTCCACAGAAGTGGCGAAAGCACACCTGCTTGGGGGCAGCCCTTCGTTGCTTCTACTACCACCACAGAAGCTCGCTGTTGCGCGGAAAGAGTTTGAAGAGCTCCTCAAGCAGACCCTCAAACAACTGTTGGACATCGCCACACATGGTCTCTTAACCAAACGTCAAACGGAGACCTTGTGGCGATTATAGACGCCTAAACGCGCAGACTATTCCGCACCGATATCCCATACTGCTCAAACATGACTTTGCGCATTCTCTCGCTGGTAGCCGTATTTTTTCTACTTTAGATCTAGCCAAGGCCACCACCAAATCCCGATAGTTCCTGAAGACATTCCGAAAACAGCAATATGCATACCTTTCGGACTTTTCGAGTTCACCAGGATAACTTTTGGACTGTGCAACGCGGTGCAAACGTTTTAAAGAATTTTCAAACTTCAAAGTTTGTTTCTGGGGAGGATACTTCCTCTCCCTGCTATCTCTTGCAGAATTAGAAACATTTCCTTAAAGTGAGGTATAGCTCTGCCCTTGGGGTACGAATAGTTAACCAAAAATGATCTTTTGGTCACCTCCAATGACCTGCGGACCAAGTTATTTACTCCAGAGCGACAAAATGGAAATTATATTATAATCAACGTAGGAGAGGATTATTAAATTCATACACTAAGAGGAAAGCCAAAAATCTTATAGTAGCTAAAATACTTAGAAATGATATGTCCTTGAAGGAGGTGTCTTCCTAAAATTTGTATATTCGAACATGTAACAGGTTTGCGCCGAGATGAAAATTCGTTGTTGACTTACCTGAAAGAAAAAGAAAAAGGATTAGAAAAATATTCACCTCAAGTACGAAATTTTGGTGAGATCTTAATTCACTATCTTCTAGGCAATGAACCCTGGGATCTTACAATCTAGATAAGGGCAAGTTCCCTGCGTTTCCTTCTTAATCATCCCAAATATTTGAACACAAACCAACGAGAACGTCATCAGCTGCTCTTTGGTTGTCAGTGCTCACTCCCAGCGCGCCAGGGGTTGTTTTAACAAAACAAGGAGACAACCAAATGTGATTACACCCTTTTCCAAACATCACCCTAATTGAATAAACAATAAATAACGTCAACAGCAACGTTAGCCGTTCTAATTATGCAACAAACGGAATATGTCAAATATGTTTACATTCCGCCTAATATCGCTAAGCGTTTCACTTTGTTGTTACTGTTGTGTAACCATATTTCCAATAAACACACTGTGGATAGCAATTTTGTGTTTTTTGTGCACATGGAACAGGGAGAGCGCCATGTACGCAATATCGGCAAAAGTCGAACAATCTGTGTATGGGACGGTTCCGCTGAGAACTCTGCAAACTGACAACATAAAATTCAATTTAATTCTATATATATATTGTGTAACGTAACGCACTGGAGCGTCCAAGCGCTAGCATGTATCAAAGTTTGAAGAATGACATCTGTTTTCTATACAACATTCTATCTAGCGCCGGATTGTTAGCCATGTTCGACTCTCATGTGCTCATCTATAGTGGAAATAATGCGAAAGAACAGGGAATGCTTTTAAAGTTTGTTCGTTTTTCCCACAACAGCAGATACACATGTACGTGCTAGAAATGTACGTATCCATGTGTGTATGACACGAGGGTGTGGTCCTTGCATCTTTAGAATTTTTCCCTCAACGGGAAAGATGGAAACGTTTCCCAGAAAAACGTTAAGGGTAAAAAGGATTACGAAATGTTTGTTGAAAATCCGATGGAAAGTTACTTTCGAACTCAAACGATTATCGTGGTAATCCCATAGTGGGAAATTTATAGTTTTTAAGGGGGTTGATTGCTAAAAAATTCGCGAAAATTGAGATGCATGACTATCTTTTAGGTTTTCCTTCCTTCCTTCTAAGATTAGTATTTGTATATTTTGGCTAACCGTATGCATTCAAGGAGAGGACTCTTAAACATTATCACAAGGGATCTGTTCAGTTTATTGGAAGAGGTCTTACAAATCCTTTAACCTTTGCCTTGGTTGACTATAACAAGCAATATGAGCAAGCTTTCTCCTATACCACTTAACGCATCTCAATCAGTACTTACAATCAAGAAAGGGACCTTATCACATTATGATCCTAATGGATCCTAAGAGTTCGTCTAACTCCAATCTCCTGGATGTGTGTACCGAGCGTATGCTCAGCTTTGGGAATTTCACCTAAAGCGGTTCCATTGAAATTCTTGAAAGTCGGGGAGGGACGGGAGGAAGAAAGCACTGTGATGAAGGAACTTTAAATTTGCTTTAAAAGCAAGTAACATTCATGGAACCCTGTGAAAGTACTAAGCACGTTTGAGGTTTAAAAGTTTCTTCTAAACCTATTTAAAACTTGATATCAGTTTTGAATTAAAATTCGTATGTAACTTGCAACTTATCCCGAAATAGCTTAACATTTGGTAATATTGACAAAATCGGTGCGAGGAAATAACGTTCGACTCCAGCACAAAAGTTAATGTATACATAGATATGGGCATAGAGGCATTGATGGAATATAAAGTTTCTCGTAATTTGGATGGATTTGGTCGTAAATGCATAAGCCCATAATGTCTACGGAAAGAACTAATTTATAATCAATTTCTTGGAGCTAAAAATAGACAGTTTCGGTGAAAATTAAACTACATTTTCTACCACTGTCAAAGGTACATACATTCGCCCACATTTAAATTCGATTGCAAACTATACGCACTTCTCATCATTTTTAGATGCACCCGAAAAGTAAAGTTCCAAATGTGGCGGACGTATCAAAAACCGCTTGATGCTTCTGCCAGCGTTCATCAAGCAACCATCAGGACATCCAACGTCCAGCCGTTATACACTGCTTTATGAAGATGGTGTCTTCCTAGCGACTCATATTTTGTTTGACTGAATCTGTTCGTTGAACGGTCCCAAAGAAACAAGCACTATCACTGTCAGTGGCAGTGAACTGCCCAGAATTCAGCAATTTAAATATTTAAGATTAATGCTATCAGTCAATAGTGAACTACGTTATGAAATTAGGTCACGTACTAGCGGAACAAGGATGAAGTAGCGTACCACAACTGATTTCTTTGTGAACGTCGCAAGTTCAAAATTTACCGCAGTGTCGTTCGTCCTGTGGTCGTCTATGGTTCTGAATGTTGGCGGGCCACAAAAGACAATGAACGGTGCCTCGCAGTAATGAAGACGAAAGTGTTGCGTTGCACCAGTGGTGTAACACGCCATGATCAGATTATGTCCGAAATGAAGATATCCGTGATGGATATGTGGTTGCACCGATCAAAAAACATAGTATAGTCGCGCTAAAAAGAACTCATTTGCTAAGTGAAAATCGAAATTGATAGGAAACTATCAAAACAACGATGGCTTGATACACTGAATGGTGATTTCAGAGCTTCATACCGAGCCTTTGCCGAGCAAAGTGGCGCGGCCGTTCAAGACAAGAACGGGGCAAAAGCTGAAGAAGAGGAAATGCACTTATGATATTCAACTGAAGCTACATCTACTTAAGTTTGCAAACCCAAAGACTAAAAACTACTAAAGGCAATTCCATAGTAATTATGGAGAAGCAACCATACGAAGACCTGGTAATGGAAAAACTCACAGGAGAGAACTATTTTGAACTTCGTAACGACCCCTTGCCGGGGATGCCGGGTCGAGAAAACGATATCGGCCAAGTGGCCGCCGCCAGAATTGGTGACTATAAGGGCCCGTTTTATGGCATTTTCCATTACTCTTGCCAGAACTCTGTGCGGCAGCTTCTCGTATTCCTGACGAATATTCTCCTTAAGGGCTTTAAGAGTCTGAAGCTTGTTGACGTAAATCCGCGGAAACCCCATAAAAAGAAGTCTGGGACGGTTAAATCTGCAAACTGCTTCGGTTTGCTTTCGATGCAGCGGTGAACCAGCTAGCATATCCCATTTAAGCAGTTTGATGGTGTCTTGAACAATGGAAGTTCAATGGCATGGAACATCGTCGCGCTGCAATATCATTCGCTGGTGTATCGTGTTCAATTCTGGCCGTTTTTCTTGATGAGTTCTTGTCGATAGTGATCACCATTGACAGTTTCACTCAGTTTCAGCAACTGATGGTATACGATTCCTATGTGGTCCCACCAACGCAAAGCATTGTCTTTTTTTTGGGCGGTTTGGCCGTGCCGTCGATGTTGATGCTTCGCGAGGTGAAAGCGAAGAATTTTGGCGCTTGGGATCCTCAAAATGTACACATTTCTCATCTCTTCGCTTCTCCATTCGTCTCTCAGTCAACTCCTGCTGATCAGCGTCCTTGGCGGACACCGTTCTTCACTTCTAAGCTCCATCCAAGACTTCAGTGTAACTTTCGATGATAAGCTTCGCTCCGACGTTCACTGTCTTAATGGCAACAGTTGTGCTTCTAAAATGTCTGGCTATTCTTCTTCAGAATATAACTCTCTCCAATTCTCCTAACTTTCTCTCATCCTCAATTATTATTCTGTTATCGGGTTTTCTTCCCGTAACTATGATTGGCTCGTTATTTGGATAGTTCCCCAGAAATTCGCATCTCCATGCTTTTAATCCCCTACGAAGAACCTTAATCGATGTGCATATTTTTTTTTGACTCTCTATCTATATCCTCTACTTATATAACATACCGTGCCGCTTCGTGTAGCACCCGTAACGTAGATAAAAAGAAGTGTCCTTCTCGGAGCTCGAACTCTACTTCCATTCTCCGATTAAGAGGGTATGTCAATATTATGACCCCTTAGAGCTCGATGCGCTAGATTCCTCTTCTGACTTCAGTTTTGGGGACAGGCTAAGTCTCTCGCTATCTTTTTCTTCTAGAAGCAATATTGAAATAATTCATTCTATAGGTCGGATTTAGAATTTTCCAAAACTATTTAAAACTTGATATCAGTTTTGAATTCAAATCCGTATGTATATTGTAACTTATCTCGAAATAGCTTAACATTCAGTAATATTGACAAAATCGGTGGGAGGAAGTAACGTTCGATTTCGGCACAAAAGTGTCGTAGTAGATGATGGATAATAAAGTTTTTTGTAATTTGGATAAAATTCATCGAATATGTATAATCTCATAGTATCTACGGAAAAAACTGATTTATAATCAATTCTTCGGAGCTAAAAATAGACATTTTCGGAGAAAATGAAACTAAATTTCCCAGCACTGTCAAAGATAAGATTTTCGCCCACATCTAGATTCGTTTTGCAAACTGTGTACAATTATGATATTCAACTGAATCTACATATATTCAAGTTTGTTAAAACGAAAGTTTGAAAAGCCACATGTTTCTCACATTTTCAAAGTGCCATCGTTGGTCACAAAGTCTTCTGTTTCTTCTCGTTTCGGGCCTTGGATTCCTTAAACTTTTGCCTGCATTTGTTTTGGTTCAATTCGTCCACCAATTTCTTGTCTGTGGCTGTGTCTTGACGGGGCAGCAGCCCTGTCGGCCAAACCAAAACTAAGCGTCCAAGGAGAACCTTCATGTGGTGGCATCCCTATGGTTTGCTGAACGTGATGCAGTAGGCGAATGCTCCAAAGGTCTAATTAGGGCGATCAGACCCGAGTTTACACTAGGACTCATCTGAAGTGGCAATAGGTCACGAAACCTTACCAAGGGTATATAGGTACCATGGGAACTGGTATAGCCTCAAGAGAATTCCTGTCTCATGTGCGTTTAGCTCGATTATAACTGTTGGTGTCTGGAATTTTTATGGTGGTTATGGTTACTTATTTATTTATTTAATTTAACGAACAATAAACAGAGTAAACTCCAATTACTTGTTGTCCACAGGAGGAGGAGGAAGCAATAATCTTAACCTAT
This sequence comes from Hermetia illucens, assembly GCF_905115235.1. NCBI lineage: Eukaryota > Metazoa > Arthropoda > Insecta > Diptera > Stratiomyidae > Hermetia > Hermetia illucens. Next base: position 161,031,792 of record NC_051850.1, read on the forward strand.
GCCTAAAACTACTTAAACTAGAGAACTTAAAAGGACCAAGCTGTTGTGCGTTGTAATTTCGGCAAAGCCTAAGAATCAGGGAATGGAAGGCAGGACGGCAGGTAATGTCGTTAGCAGCGGAGCAGTCCATCAGACTCGAGGAAAATTTAAATAATGTGCATAGATCCAGATGGGATCTACGCTGTTGTCGGAAGGGAAGGTTCAAAAATAAGAATAACAAAGGGCCCAGAATAGATCCCTTGGGGGCACCAGAGGAGGAGGAAGTGCAGCCGTTGAAAGAGACAAGAGATTTTGGAACAGGAGGAGAGGGAAATGGGTCCGACATTGACATTAAATTTGTCAATGGGGTACTCGACAAGGACAGGGGTAAGAAGGGGAATAGTAGGCGATGCGGGGCAGGCTACATCCAAGGAGGGGGAACATAGACTGAGGAAAAGTAGCGGCAGAGTAAATCACAAGATAGTTGGGGGAGTTAGCTGAGGAGCCAGAGAATTTAATGGACGGAGGGGATAGCTGGGCAGGACAACGGGAGTTGCGAATGTGGAACCAAAAAGGTTTGAGGTTTCCGCGCTTTAGTGAGTCTTCAACACTGGTAAAATATTCGTTTCTGGACTTGCGTATTAAGGATTTGACCGAGAAACGTAGAGATTTGAGAAAAACTAAGTCAGCATAGGTTCTAGAAGACAGGAACTTCTTCCTCGCAGTGTGTTTTTGACGTAGTTTTTTGTGGACTTCAGTGGTGAACCGGACAGGGTAAGATCGTAAGCACTTATGACAGGAGAGGATGTAATAAGGGAGAAGATCAGATAAAATGGTAAAGAAGGTGTGGAGTCCTTGGTCACACGGCTGAGTTCAGACCTTCGAAGTTCGCCTTACGAAAGTTGGACTTAGTAGACTCGCGAGCGATAAGAGAGTGGAGTCGGGATATCTGAGCATCAAACTCGGGAGCAGGACGATGGACGTCAGCGGCAACGTAAGACGGGACATGAAGAGATTGAGAAAAGTAACGTACAGGAAGGTTAGAGAGGTCAAGATCAAGGGTGCGATCTAAGTGGTTTCTAGAAGGGTTAAACTGGAGGGTGCCACAGGTGCACATGAAAGTGAATAGAGGAAGGGAAGGATGGGTAGAGTTGTTAGGGAGGAAGGGAAGGCCTGGAGAGCAAGGGAAAATTAAAGTCGCCACAAAGGATGAAAGGAAGTGGAGGAAACAAAACGATTAGGACCTCTGTTAATCTATCGAAGAAATCCTTGTACAGAGGAGGCGGGCTGAGACAGGGAAAATATACATACGATATGATAAAGGCACATATGTTTTGGAGGAATGACTCGTAGGGTGACAGAATCGTAGGTGGAGAAAAAGATGATTTCGGCACGGAGAACTTAACAGCTATTAGGGCACCTCCGCTGGTTGCCTTGCGAAGCGCAGCGCCGTCTCTGTCACAGCGAAAGACAGAGTAACTTTCAATGAGCTCGTCGGTTAAGAAGGTGATGAGAATAGGTCCGTGAAAGAAATGACCAATTTCCTGTCCCCCTTCCCTCTCTTACGCACTGAAATGAAGGAACGAGCCTAGCATTGACACCCTCCAATGACTATATTTAGTTGAAAAACTGTATACGCCCCCCTTTGGCATGTATGGAAACCCCCCTTAAACACATAGAACGATGTAGTTCACTGTACGCGTGGACGTTCACACACCTTCCCACCAAGTTTGGTGTCAATCGATACAACCGTGCGAAGAAATGAAAAGAACTCGGTAACGAAAACGGGTTATGCGTTTGGAATTTCGAATAGAATTTTGCTGGAGCCGGAGATATTCCGACGTAAAATCGGTAGCTCATAATGCCGGACGACGAAGTGGTTTGGTAAGGAAGCTAGTGTCTACCCCACATTTAATACATCTACCAACGGAAAGAAGGATAACAATAAGGAACTTAGACTTTTACGTAAATACAGTATTTAAGCAGTAGGATATACACTTCTAACCCATCAATGAAAAAGTATGCACGATTCGCCTGTAGGTCATCAACAACTGAAGCAATCTATAACTGATTAGCAATGACAGTATACCTCTTATAGCACCAATAAGATATTTGCGTCGAAAGTGTAGTGACTCGTCTAGAGATTTACCAGCTAACGAAATTAGCTAATGTAGACAAGATACGAACAACACACCGAGTTTAAAGGCTTTATGGTGTTCAAATTCTTGCTGTTGTTCTGATATTTTAGTTTTGATAAGTTTCCCGCTTTTGAAAACCGTGAACATTATTTCAAAAGCTGCAAGATATTTGAGACTTGTGTTTCTATAGGCGCTGTCGTATCAATATTTGTGTTTAAGGATTGATGGAGCCGGACTCGCTTCGCTTTTTCTTGGACTACGGACCTGTCTCTCGAGGCTAAGGACCCAAGTTTTTACAAATGATGACTGACGATTTCATCCAGGGCAAAGGTAACTCATCAGGCGTGAGGGGAGGCAGCGTCTGATGAGTTGTCCTGCCCTGGGGGGAACCCTTAATTATTATTTCTATTTCTTGAATAATTGGGTGCTATGCCAAAAAGGTGGGGTTCGTGGACCAAAAAAATGAGACTAAGCTGCTCATCATCTGAACCGATCTAACGTCAAGTAGATATGTACTCAGGAGCCCTCATATACCAAACGAAAAATGTTCCTGCAGTGTTTTCTTTGATAGTTGCGTATTCCATTCAAGTCACCCAAAAATCCAGTCAAGGTCAACTAATATTTTTAATCGTTATCAAAGACCATTGACGTGCTTGGTTGCTCTACGACGATGAGCATAAACTCTTCTCTTCTATAGTTGCTTCAGCAGGTCTGGCTTCTTAGCAAGAAAAATTGCGAACTCCTGGCCGCGTTCGAGATTTTTGGCCCCCTACATGAGGATGGACGATTCCGGAGCCTACATAACGACGAAATCTATGAGCCATATCATGACTGTCAAGTTGTGGTTAAAATCCCGCTCAACAGGGTGCTTTCGGCCGGCCACTTAATCCGTATGGATGAGGATGATCCAGCCCGAATAGTCTATAAAGGCAATATGTACGATAGAAAAAGAAGACGAGGCAGACCCTGCGAACGATGGCGTAGGCCAGCACGCCAGACAGTTTTTAGGGATATCGAATTGGTGGACCTCAGTGCAAAACCGGGCTGTCTGGACTTCCTTACCAAGCCAGGCCTAGACCGGATACCGATTGTTGCGCCATTTATGATGATGATGATCTAAGACCCCGATGTAGCTTCGATGGCAAACATAGCTTTTGATAGCCACATTATCTTGATGTCACCTATCGTACTTCAAGTATGTTTGGCTTGATATACTGACTCTTCCTAACTCTCTTTAACACTCTGCAACTCCCTCATTAGAATAATTGACGAATATGTTGTTTGTGATCTGGTCTCGCCCGCCCCAACTGTGCTTGCCCCCTAGACTCCTCTAAGGAAGACTGAGTTTGTTACTACCTCGTCCTTCTGGGGCAATATTCAAATAGGGGGCTTCTGAGTTCCTCCAATGCATGTGTACATCTATGCCTCATAGCTTCCATATCCGCGTATTTTCTGTCCTTACAATTGTCAAATATTGATTTTTTCTCAACTTTTGTCAACCAACCGCCCTTTTCTAGTTTTAATTAAAATTTTCTAAAGTTCAAACATGCAAATTCCGACAAGCATCACTTGAAATTAATTATCATCCAGAACTAGACAAATCTGTGAGAATTCCTCCACGCGAACTGGCTCATACAATTCATTATCCAATTCACTCACCATTTGCTTATACTTCAACTGTGAAATTGTGCAAAAAGAAAAATGGATTTGAATGGGAGCCACTTGAGCATCGGAAAACTTCGTCTAAACTACTCATTCCGTCTGCGATAATTTTACTGCTTTTCTCTACGTCAAGGGAAAAGCCATTAGACTATTCGTTAAGTGAGTACTAAATTCCGGATAATGTTATCTTGGCAGTGGTACTAAATTCCGCTGGGAGCCGAGACAGCGGAGGACGAATGCGACGAATTTCAATCCCTTACTCTTTCGCCATATTCCGACTTTTCTTCTTTTCAATCACCGCAGACTTAGTTAAATGCTAAATAAATTTATTCGCCCTCGGTCATGGGAAAGTGCTCGGGTGGGGGTGGTGGAGTTGTGGCTACTTGTATAACATAGTAAAGCGCTCCCGGGAGAGTGAAATTGATGTTGTCAGTATTCGTACACTGCAGAAGTCAGCACGTCTAGCTTTCTGTGGCAAATTGAGCAATTTTTATTTGCCAGCAAAGTGCTTCGTTTGTTGAACGGAGTCGATAGCGTGTCTCTTGCTCAGGACGGCGGAAACCAAAGGGTCTAAGGCGAATGATTGTAGTGTAATTAACTTTTATTGGACTTGATGTATTTCCTGATTCAGTTTCACCCAATATGGATCAAAGCAGCTCCTTGGAGTGTCAAATCACAAACTAGAAATGAATTTCATTTAACACTAGGCCAAGTCACTGGAGAAAAGCATCTTCTCAGAAGCTGAACTCGATCCAGCCAGCATCTTTTCGTAAGAGATTGAATTCAAAGAAAAACCTTCCAGCGGGAGTGTGACTAAGTCAGTGGTAATTGCATTGTGTAGTGAGTAATTGACAGACAAGGTTATTTGATTTGATTCAATTCGCTGGTCCAGCTGGCACGCTGCTAGTTCTCGTCTTATTAGTTCGCCTCTAATGCATTATGGACGAGTATACACATTTCAGATGAGCTCAAATCTCTAATTTTGAAATAACCTAACTGAATTAACTCCAGCACAACATACAAAAGCCATCCATTAAGCAATTTACTCAGCACAAAGTCTGCCATTTGTCACACTCGTCTTCCTCCTCTTTGACGTTTCTGCTTTGCTTTTTCCTGTTTACCATGGAAAAAACTCCAGAAATCAGCGAGGAGAATTCTCTATGATAAAATATTCGTATGGAAGGAATGTGTGCTTTTAAAGGTTAATAGCAACAAATTCATAGCGATAACATCTGATTGTTATCATATCGAGCCGTGAACAAGGTGATAAAAAAACGACATCGTTTTTAGTGACGGAAAATCAATAAATGGCCCCAGACATAAAATCAGATGATTGGCGGCTTCGGGGAGACTTGCCAATTTTATAAATTAAATTAGTCAAGTGGGCGAATCGCTTCGGGTCATAAAAGAAGATTAAATTGTTACCTTTGAGAACGATAGATATGTTTTTGTTTGTTTAGTTGCTACACAGATGTACAAGTATGTCATATTTGACTTGCAAGAACTCACTTAGGTTTTATGCTTCTGGGCAAGTTTCCTTTTGGGATCAATTTGTAGGAAGATGACTGATTAAATCGAGTGCACATTCAAATGGAGAAAGCAATCTAAAGACGTATCGTTTTAGTCCTTTACATGAATCAGATATCAACTACATCTGAAACATGATGGTATTGCCTTTGTATTATATTGTGTTCTGCGCTATCTCCACCTTATCTTGTAGCGTTTTTGAGATGCTTCTATTATCTGTGTGGAATTTCAAGAGAAAATGCCTCCATTTGTTAAGATGAATGAAGCTTTTATATTGTTCAAGGACAAATTGTCGTTTCTTTTTTTTCAAAAGGATCCGTGTTTTTATTTATTTAAATTCCTTGGAGAAGAGATTTTCTGACACTTTTTCAATAAAATCCTTCGAACTATCAAAATCACTCACTCCATCTTTTTGACACTCAAATCCATTTAGTCCTAATCCTCAACTCAGTAGAAGGACAAGCAGGTATTGTTTGCGCGGTTTCGATAAATTAGAAATGAGTATGAAATGCGCCAAGTCGAAAACCGAAAGGTCGGCATTTCAGGTATGACAGATTTTGTTTGACTTTTTTGCTTAAGAGTATTTAGGTATACGATGATTCCGTTTGTACAATTGACTTGACTTGAAAATGATATTGACATTTTATCTCTTAGAGTGCTGGAATTTCAGGCGTCAGAGACAGATTTGACTTATTGTAATTTTGTTAACAATAGTAGGATTTCTACCAAACTTTCCAATGTGATGTTCCATAAAATCATTAATAAAATTTTTATTTCAAGTAGAGCCTAAGAAGGGCAGTTAGATATAGTTCTGGCCAACGAAGGTAATGTTAACATGTTTGGGAAAGAGTGGCTTAACTCAATGGTAGACCTGATCTTTATCCTGGCACATTAGCGAAGACTACACTAATAGAGATCTCTAGGCAATTATCTTCGAACTATGGAGAGAATCACACAGCAGGGAAATTAGCACTTGGTATAGCCTGGCACATTAGCAAAGACTACAGTCATAGCAATCACTAGGCGGATTACCTTCGAACTATGGGGAGACCCACAAGGCAGTGAAACTACATATCCAAATTTGAGAAAGAAATCAGGCTGGTCTTCAGAAGCATTAGACGAACAAAATTTCATGGAAATGTGGCTAGACCAACCTACCAAGCCTGGTGGATCCACGGAAATAGCTCTCCATGTGACATAATGCATAAGCATACGACGCCCCTTATGCCGGGGACATATACATTCCCTAGTAGAAGACCTAACTACTGATGGAATTGTGAATTGGCCAGTGTTCGATGAGTCTACCATCGAGCCAGACGAACCGTCCAGATGATAGTAGATAGGACCAATCAGGTGCAAAGAGAGCATCCATATAAGGAAACCCGCGAAAATCTCATGCCGGTGGAATTTTTAACAGCATGACAAAAGTTGGTATTGTTGCATAAGGTTGGCAAACCTCGAGGTGAGCCAACCTTGTATGCACCAATACGTCTTTCTAGACTCTATATAAAAACGTTGGAGAGAATAATCTATAACAAATTATTCCTGGCTGTTGTGAGGCCCGGAGGATTTTCATATCGGGAGTTTGCTTTCCGTAAAGCCAGATCAACCATTGGTGAGATCAAATTGGTTAGGGACTTGGCCGAAAATGCAACGCACGGAAAAGGTGGACGTGAGAAATGCAATCAACTCGGTGAATTGGAGCCTTATATAGAAGTGGCTGGCGATGATCGGTGCTCCACTTATCTCGCTGTTACTTTCGATGGCTTCCAAAGGATTCAGCGCACCTATTCTTCCTATGCCCATAATTGAATGGCAGGAGGAACTTAGGGGAAAATCAAGGTGAAATGCTATCATCAGCAAATATCCTCTGGAGAATGCTAGTATGCGAGGAAGATTGGAATGCCATCAACTCCATTATCGTAACAACCTAGGGTAAATTGCGAAAAGCGGAAAAGGTCAGAAAAGCGCACTTACGAACACATCGCATGGAACTGGAAGAATCGGGGGTAGCTTTAATGGCTAATAATCCAGAAGGCAACTATAAGATGGTTAATAAACAAGTTTGACAAAGATACCTCAGATAAGGTTTTGCAGATCGGCGAATAGTTACGAATATGTAGTGCATCGATGCCAAGGTGTTTTGCGTCTTGTATTTTACGAAAACGCGCGGAAAAAGTAAAAGGGACGATGGTCCTAATTCATACTTTGGTAAAAAAAGGATAACGTCTTTAAATCGAGCGTTTGTCATCGAAGAATCTGCTGCCCACTGGTAGTAACTCGCACGGAGGGAAAATATCGCTGAGTGGCAGGAGAAAGGAAATTTCAAGAGAAAATGCCTCCATTTGTTAAGAAGAATGAAGCGTTTATATTGTTCGAGGACAAATTGTCGTTTCTCTTCTTTAAACGATCCATGTTTCTATTTATTTCGATTACATAGGCAAGTGGTTTTCTGACGCTTCTTTAATAAAATCTTTCGAACTACCAAAATAAAACGTTTAATTCATCACACAAGTCCATTTGGTCCAAATCCTTGAATCAGTAGAGAAGAACAAACAGGTGTCGTCTAGGTAGTCTAGGTGTTTGACGAGGTTTGCCATGTCCATTAAACTTGCACATGTTATTCAAGTAAAGAAAAATAAAGTTCTTCAGCAATCACAGCAGGAAATAATATCGACTACCAATATTCCGAATTTCAAACTGTTCTGACGTTTGGTTCCTACTGCGCCTTCATAAATAACTTTGATAAATAGAAGGAGTTCTCCCGGGGTGTTCTCCTTTCGCACTTGTGAAATACGCCAAGTGGAAAACCGAAAGCTCATCGCTTCACGCACGACAAGTTATTTTTTTAATTTTTGACGAAGGAAGACTATTTATGTATACGATGGTTTCGTGTGTGCATAACTTTAATAACGAGTCTTGGAATTGCACGCGTAAAGGATATATTTGGCTTGTTTAAAATAGTAGGATTTCCACCAAACTTTCCAGTGTTCCATATAATGGCCTATGCTATCCCATTCTTATTAACATTTATCATTCTAGGATGAACCTAAGAAGCGCTTTGCCAATATTGCCCCCGGCTCTCTGAGGCAACGGAAGGCCAGAGAAATATAGAGATCACGTCGAAGGTAGCACAGGGTTCCATCCCAAGACTAGATCTATGTAACGATTTCTATGATATTCTGCTAAGATTTAACATGCCAAAAAAGTCGCGACTCGTTGGTTATGCGGATAATGTTCCAGCATTTGTCACACGCACTCTCAAATATGCAACAAGCAAACTTAGCATATTGATGTGACGAATCGATGACGGCTCAGGATTTCAACCCTGCGCTGGAGAAAGCTTAAGTAGTAATCTTAACTAAAAAGAGAATCCCGACCATGCGTCCCATATCGATGATTATAGAGTCAAATCCAACAGTTAAGTACCTTGGATTGAAGCTCGATTCGAAAATGAGCTTTTTCGAGTAAATCAAAACAGCGGGCAAGGCCTCGACTAGGGTTTCGGGCTTAAATCGACTGATGGCAAACTTTGGGGTCCTACCGTCCACTCCGTTCTGCTCAATGACCCGGAGGTTTGGGCTAATGCTCGGAAGGGCCTTATTCAAGTGTAGAGACTAGGAACTTTGGGGGTGGCGTCTGCTTACCGCGCTTTCTCAAAACCGACTGTGATGATGATCGCGGGAGTGTTCCTGTTGTTCCTTACCAAGAAACGTAAAAACATCTACATGCGCAAGAGAGAAGACTCAAGGAAGGTAGTTGCTCATGAAGAAATATAGCATACACTAAATGAGCTCGAGTTGCTTGGGACCGGATGACAGGAGATTGTTTAAGCGAGCGACTCCCTTCCTCCTCTCTACCTCATTTGGCGAAACGAATTCCTTCACTTGCAGGCTCTCTGAGGTGGGAGAACGGGAGCAATGTGTCAAACGGTTGCAGGCTAATTTTGTGATGACGGTTAAGTATTTAGTTGATAGTCCGACGACTTACCGTTGCGGGAATCTAACAATTAGTGGGTAATCAATTCATTCAATATTCCAACCAAAAGAAAAAAACAGAATGGGAGAAATGGGAAGTAAAACATAAGAAAAATCCTATAATCACTTATTCTAATTTCAGAGTTGCGCATGTAAATAAAATGTTTGGTCTATTTTTTCGGAGAATTCTAATCTGCGAGCGGCTGCTGCACTATTATTAACTATATGTGGGCAGATATTATGAATAGAGAGTATTTTGGGGCCAAGATTTTATGTAGGGGTGTCATCATTTTGTGGCGGGCTACTCTCTGAAAACAGCCCCTAACCACTTTGCCGCCTTTACAACTAATGTCAAGAGTGACACTTAATTTGATAAGTACTAATCGAGACTTTTAATATGACAGCCCATATGGCTACATTCGGTGAAGAATGCTGTACCCTTCAGTTGCATATGTGAGGACCCTCTTTTCTTAGACTCAACGTAGGAACATGTGGTTCACTGCTTCCCATTAAGTTTCGTGTCAAGTGCTACCACTTTTTCCGAGAAAAAATGGCTGGGTAGACAGAAAGAGAATCACGTAGTCATTGAATATGATGCGTTGAACGAGATTACTGGAAAAGAGGAAGTCTGGCAAGCTTGACAATCCCAGCTAGGAATACAGTCAGTACAAGACACAGATACTCTACGGCCAAGGAGGGAGTACAAACCGTGTCGATAAGTCCAAAACTTGAAGTGGCGATATTTTGGTTGTCTAGAATTTGGGCACATGGCAAAAACCTGTACTAAAGCACCACAATTATGCGGTTTGTCCATATACAGTTCGCTCCACTGCATCTTACATTGTCCGAGTCTGAAGATGTATAAGATAAACTTACCCATGACGCACGATGACGAAGTCAAAATATGATTGCCTGTGACTTTAATGGATGGGCCCTCAAATGAGGAAGGAAGGAAAGCGAATGACGCAAAAAATCGAAACCCATCAAAGGTTTTTTTATGTAGTTAGATATTGTTCTGTCTAACGGTAGTAATGTAAACCCCTTTCAGAGAGGGTGCTCTGCCTCAATCGTAGACCTGAATTTTAGCGAGGACTACAAATTGGTTGATTATCTGAATCACCTTTCAATACATTTTCTAGATTTCATATTGGCTGCTGAGTCCCATTTAATTCTGATTACTTCAAGAAATTTTGTTATGAGGGTTTTTGGGTGTGTTTAATAATGCAGATTCGCTTTCCCAAAGTTGAAAAATTGTTCAACGTGAAATGTAGCATTGTCCTACATGATTTAAATAAGACCCTTACCCTGGTGGCCGGACTAGCTAAGTTGGAAACTTTTCCCGGACTACCTGTGGGACCAAAACATGGACTCAAATAAACAACAACAAAAAAACAGACGATAGAAGAAGACATGGTGATGTCAGCCGCAAGACGAGCTGCTGGCATCCAGCAAAGAGGCAGTAGCCGTCGAGAGCAGCACAATCAGTGCAACCCGCTGTGCGGCTTGCATTGATTCCCAATTTGGAATCCACTGCTACCGTCGAGCTAGGTATAGCGAGTACCAGCCATAGTACTACTAAACCCAAACCATCGACGTCGGAGACCCTCTTAAAAGCAAAAGCGGTCTCCGAAAACCGGCTAAGAAGCGGAGGTCCACTGATCTACTCAAGAACCAGTACCAGGAGGTCATACATATTCGACGGCAATGTCGACGAACGGGATGAAAAGACCTATTTAAATACCAGACAATTGTTGAAGAATATAACAGCAAACGCCTGGCAGACGAGCAGAAAGCGAAACCCACCGCTCTTAAGACCAATCGATATCAAGGCAAGGTTTAACAAAAACACAAGTGGAGCAGAATGAGCAACGGCTCGGACGCTAAGTAACCTTTGGAAACAGGTGAGCATCAACAGCCAGCCGGCGAGCCACAAACTGCGAAATACTCGCATCTGGATACCAAAGATCCGCATGAATAGAGACAAACACGCCTTCAAAACTCCAGGATTCCCATGGACGACTGGGTAGTTATCAAGGAAGAAAAACTTCAGGCGAACAGCCAACCTTTCCTGCTCCGTATAAACGGAGAGTTCCACGCAATAGAAAAGGCAGTCTACCAAGTGCGGTGCGAAGTCAGGAGGGCTAAAGTGAAAGTGTTTTGCTGCGCAAAATGGGACAACATCCTGGATCCAGTCCACGCTGCAACGGCCTGTTGGAGGAGATGATGATGGACGATCCGACGGGAACTGACGAACCCCTACACAAGCAAATCGTGCTGAGGGCCTTAGCTAATCTGCTAGTCTTAATTCTAGAACAAGACATAGACGTTGCATCAAGAGCCATGGATCAGAGGAAACCGAATCATCAAAGAGTTCCAAAGCGGATATTATACCTTATTTCATAGCACAAAAGACGCTGATCGCGACAAACCTAGAGCATATATCGGTGGCATCCGCGCAAGGAAGAGCCTGCACGCTTTTCTGTGTCCGCATCTGAGTTCCAGCGACCTAGCCGTGGTTAAACTGGAGCAGGCGGGGCAAAGAAGGTGTATAATTATTTCCTCACGACCGATCGGCCGAATCAGAAGAACTGCAACATTTGACGTCCATCATAGCGGCAAAGAAGGCCAACCTGTTGATAGGTCGCGACGCCAATGCAAAGCATGTGCTTTGAGGCAGCTCAGAAATCAACGAATGAAGTGCGTCATTCTATGATTTTGTTATTAATACAAATCTATCAGTGTGAAATAGGAACAGTACAGCAACCTTCCATTTTTCGAGTTCGGAAGACTGTGACGACTGGGAGGAGGTCCTTAATATCATCCTACTAACTGAAAATGGGTTCCTTAGGGTAGAGAACTGGAGAATACCTGAGAGAAGATCCTTCTCAGATCACAGTTGGATGCTTTTCACTCTAGATGTCGTCGCAGAGTTCTCCAAACCTTTCAGATACCCCAGGAGAATCTACTGGAGTTTGGTCGAGTTATCAGAAACAAACCCTCTGTTGCGCAAATTGGTAAAATGGGCACGACACGACGAACTGGAGTCCAATTTCGGGGCTTTACAAAAGGCATTCGAAACCGCCTTTAAAGTCTCATGCCCTGCTAAATACAGCAAGAACATACTGCCGCCAGCGAGGAGCACTGTGAGTCAGGACCGTGCTTGGAGGGTATGCAGCCACCCCAGCCGCGCGAGACTACCAAATCGGTAATTACCGAGGATAAAATCGGTTGGGCTCTAAACAGCCTCTTCGCATATAAATTTCCGGTTCCAGATGCATAATGCCAGTCATGCTGAGGCGACAAGAAGGAGTTGTACCGTGGTTTATTTAGATTTGCCGGAGCTGCATCTAATTGGAAGACGTGCCACATTTTTGGAAATGAGCGCGCGTGTTGTTCATATTGAAAGCACGAAGGACTTTCAACAAAGTAGCCTCACCGTCTTCTTGCTAAAGATCCCAGAGCACGTTCTGCACATACACTTGAGGACGATTATGGATCTAAGTCCCAGCATGTCTAGTTAAAAGGCAAATCTACAGAAATTGCATTCTATTAAGTGATTGACACGATTGAATGGTTACCACAGTACAAGTAGCATACTCTAGCTGCCTTCCTGGATGTAGAAGGAGCATTCAATAACGTTAGAACCAACGCCATCAAGGAAGCCTTGACCATTTAATAATATCCATGATAAGAACCAGGATAATGCAGTCGGATCTGGGAGATAGCCATTTGACTAAAGCTGCGACAGACGCATGCCCCAGGGTGACGCTCTCATTAATAATGATGGACGAAATTTTACGGCAATTGTACAGTAGCTGGGTGAAGGTGGTGGCATATGCCGACGACTTGTGATATCGGTGTCAGAAATGTTTCCCTCCATTATAGATAACGTCATGGAAGAAGCATTGGGAAAGTTGTGCACGTGGGCCGCAAGACGCAGACTCGGCGTAAATCCAACCGAAACGGAATTGATAATATTCGCCGCCAAAATAAGGGTACCCGAATTTCACCGCGCGCGGCTGAATGAATAGCTAGCTCCAATGTAAAATAGCTAGATGTAATCCCGGATCCGAAGCGAAATTGGAGATTGAACATATCATTCCGGGTTAAAAAGGCATGCATAGCGTGCTATGCCTGCAAGAGAACCTTAGCAAAGACATGGGGCTAGCCCTAGGAACATAGTAAGATCCGAGACGAAGCATCTCGGGAAATCCGGACATTCTCCACAGACTATGCCACGAACAAGCTGAACTTCACAATTTTTGGTGTGGACTTTCTAACCAGAGCAGACAGGCGGCATGATCCAAGCCCCAAACGTAACATAGCCACTCTGACCAACAGCCGAGTGGTCATTAGCGCCTTGTACTCAGCAGAGACATCTTCCAGGCCTGGTGGGGCAGTGCAGAAAGGCACTGAACATTCTAAGCGGTATGTACAACGTCACCTTCTTCTGTGTTCCCGGTCACATGGGGGAATGCGCGAGCTAACCAACTGGCCAGCGGGGCTCTGCTTTTTGCAGTCCTTCGGCGGGTACAGTCTGTGCCCCGCTGGCGACTGTCAAGAGTGGAATCTACTTGCACTACTTAGCAGTCGCACACTGCAGATGGCGAAGGCTTACCACACCTGTGCCAAGTCATGGAGGATTTGGCCTGAACCCGATTGTAAGAGCTCTTGTGCCAGACGGGTGCAAGTTCATACAAGATTACGGCGCTCTACATGGGGCCTATAGGGGACCATGCCGTCAGGCTCGCATTGCCGAACCTAAGGAGATGAGGGGGAAACCCTCAGGCATTTCCTTTGTGATTATCCAGCTCTAGCTAGACCCAGGCTACGGATACTGAGTAGAGCCTTCTTTGAAGACCTCACAGGGATCTCTAACTGCAGGCTGAAAGAGCTGCTTTCCTTCGTGAAAGCTACAGGCGGCCAAGCGCGGCACTAATTGGGCTCCTCGGAGCGGTCTCTGATATCTATCTATCTACCCCTATATCGGTTGCTCAATTTCTCCTATAACTTTTGTCTTTATCCGAAATAATAAAAACTTTTTGTTTCTTCTTCGTTGTTGTGAACCAGAGAAGTTTAGAAAAAATCCTAGTATTGTTAGTAAAGGTTCAGTAGGCTAAAATTTGCTTCTTCTGCAACACAATTGGAAAAGTTATTCTTCTTTGGTATGAGTAAACTTAAGATTTGTAATCATATGGAAAAACTCATAGGTTTGCTTCCCTATATGGATTTTCCGTTTGCGTTCTATGATTATTTGCTAAGTCATTTCTTGAAATTCGACAATCTTCCACTGCACATTCACTATCTTTCTGGAATGAAAATATATCTTTTCTAAAATTAGAGGAGATTACTTTGATTGATGAGACAGTGCACATGACTGCCAGCTAGCAATGTAGCACACAAAGAAACGTGTTCCATCGGATAAGGGAAGATTGTGAAGACTGTTGAGATAATGGCTAATATAATCATAGATAAAAATCCTGGGAAGATAGGCAGTCGATCAGATAATAGATTCAACTTCAACATTTCAGCTCACAATACAACAAGGAAGCGAAAAACAACAAATTCACAGATAATCGATTTATCAAAATAATGGACGACTGAGCTGGCTGTGGAAGTGACCAACAACCGGTCAATGCTACCGGTCTTCAGCGCCCCATACCACCCGAATCTAGTCCTCTTTAGCTGGAATCCTCACGTGATCTCCCCAATTTCTTGCCCGCCAGATCGATGTCTTCATGTTTAATCAATTTCAGCATTCACTTCTCTTGGCAACTTTTTATCTGATTTGTTTTTGTGTTTTTTCAATTTCTTGAAGATTCAACATTTTCTAGAACCGGTTTCTTTTCGAGAAAACATACATCCATACGTCGGCCCTGACCTAAACTCTCGTTTTAAATTTAAACCAGAAAGGAATGCTTGAGGTAGTGAATTCGCGAAATTATCATAAAAGGCATTAGCGAAGAGTCATCGGGGTAACATGTTGTTTTGGGAAGGTGTTGTTTAGAAGTCACGCACTTGAGGCAGGGCTTCGTGTTAGTGAATTAAACGTGACACATTAATTTATATTCCGCTCTTTCGATTGAGATTATCATGACATCATGCCTGTTGGATGGAAGTTTGTCGTTATTTGTTCTACGCTTAATTGCCTGTGATTAATGTAGTAATGCCTTTGTCAATATTGGATATCGAATAATCCATCCTAAGAAGGCTTATGATACGTGCCATGACATTTACTGGTGTAGATCTTCTTGTCGGCAGCGAAAATCCTTGCATTTTTATTTCTCAGTAAATGAGATCCGAAAATTGTCCAATTATGAGGAAGAGCCTAATATTGCGCATTTTCGTTTCTGGGAATTTTTTTTTCGCAACGTAAGGATATTTGGGCCGGATTTCAATGATTCCGTTGAATCTGCTCTGAAACTCACTAATTTGATCCAAACAGCAAGGCTTTTGCTGAGAATCGGAAGGTTTCTAATTTTGGGAACAGGATATTACTGCCTACGCCAATTCCTTCGTTAGATTCGAAATTAATTAATGCCAATTGCCAAGCAAAACAATAGCATCAGAAAGTATGGAATAGGACAATTAACGAACGAGGATACTGAAATCATAACAGAATCCTCGAAATTCCAGAAAAAAATATACACAAAGAAAATGAAAATGAAATTGTGATTTAGAAGAAATGGTATGACTTCTACTAAAATATTAGACCATGGCAAAATCTGTATAATTCCCATTTATTTATTTTGAGAAATTCTGGGAGAAGTTTCATATACTTAAGACTTTAGGTAAGCTAGACTGGAGTGAGATTCGACGAGCTGGTTGGTATACCGTTTTATGTTTGGCACGTCAAAAGTTAATTTCCTCTTCTCTTTCGCAGCGTCACGGCCGTTTCGTGCCTCGACGCAACGACGCCCAATTTCCGAGCTAATAGTATTTCTTCACCGGTGTCAACTGCGTCGTCCGATCTTTTTCGGGATTTTCCAACTAGCCTCCATCTGTCAATTTTCTCCTTGGATTCCGTGTCACATGACCAGCCCAATGAAGTCTCTGAAGATAGGGTTTGGTAGTAGAGCTGTTGGTTCAGCAGACGTTTCCCAGGTTTTATGCTCCATCGTGGGTACCCTGGGACTTAGACTACCTTTTGACCACCTTCCAAATGCATTCAATATATTTATTACGGCAATAACATAGCACAGGTCTGAAGGATGTTTGACGTGAGCACGTGCCGGTGTCATTAGCACAGCGGTATTGGTTTATACTGGTTGCAGGCTCAACATTCATACCAGTGGATGTGAGGTCTATCTGACACCTTTGCCACCCACACTTAAGGACGATCCCGTGTTGTAAAGTACGACTCCGCGCATTAAGTTCACAAGGACCTTCACCCGCGGTATGGGCGCAACCGCAACCACCATGAAACTCCCAGAAGACGCCAAACACAAATAACTAGGCCGAGAATACATTCTCCATGAATATATGCTCTCAAAATGGCAATTCCGATTCCAAATGGTACCAGATCACCAATGAGGCTTCGTGACAGAAGCCACTTCAGAGGAATCCTTTACAGGCTCGGATTGATTGACCCCCTCTAGTAGGTCGCGACGGCGCTTCCCCATGGTTTGGCTGGAATCAACACACGTCTGATGATTATTTTGTGTATTTATTTATTTTCACTTTAAAATGGGAAAAACTGGGTAGTATTATTCGCCAACTGGATTTTTGTTTTTATTGCGCCCATTTCATTTGCTCCCTTTCATAACGCATTTCCTAGGTACATAAAATTGTCAACATTTTCGAAATTCCATTCGCCAATAGTAATATTGTCTAAGTAGCGTGATGTTTCGGGTTTGAATCATAATCTTCATATCGTTTTCATTTATCGTAGGTTCGGTTTACTTCCCTACCATATCAAGGTCTATCAGTGTCTCTTTTGGATCGACAAAAGTTCGGGCCAAGATTTTAGATATCGCCAGCTTACATGACTATCTTTTCAGACTTTAGGTAAGCTAGACTGGAGAGGAGAGTAACGTCCCTCTTCTGTTGCTTATCTAGAAATGTTTGACAGAAATCAACATTATCCTAGCAGAATTTATCGAAAATTTTCATCATCATAAATAGTGGATCTTTTATAGCTTTTACATCAGGGATCTGGTAGCTTCTTTTCGTTCCATATTTGCTGGATCAGAATGCGGATATACTTCAACATACAACTGCAATCACCTTTCAGGAATACCGATGGTATGCTGTCGAGGCCCGATGCTTTGTTTGATTTCAGGCTTTCTATTCTATTGGGAATAGAATTGTAGGCATAGTGTCATTATGTTCCAAAGAAAATTCCCTTGGTGCTGATGAACCAGGAAGTTCAGTTCCCAGAAAAAGGACACGCATCTTTTGTTTATCAAACAATTTCCATTCTTGTCTTGTCTTACCGAGGTTTTTGCTTGAAAACAATCTTAAGGGTTCTCACCACTTCAAATCCTCCTCTGACGTCATTTGTCACAAAGTTTTCGTACTGTAGTCTCGTCAAAATGTTTTCGCTTCTTACGTCTTATTATGCTTCGTGGTTTCACATACAGTTCGGCGCCAAATGACCCTGCAATGCACGCTCGCACTAGTTGAACTGAATGCACCATCCACGTACCGGTAAGCCGCAACATCATTAGTTCAACTCCGGACATAGAAGGCCTTGAGACGAGAATTTAAGATATTGGACAAATCATTTTTCATCCTGACAAGCCAGAGCCTCCACGTTACGGCAGCCGGTCAAATGCAAACTATTCAGGCGTAACTGACAGGCCGAACTGTACATGGATGGCGGATTTAAGCAATCTGCTGGCTTTCCGTCTCAGGTCACCGTATTTGTCTTTCTTCGCTCCTGTAGGTTGCTGTGCATATTGTGGACAGACTTAGTTTTTCTCTTGTGGCTTTTTTTTGCATTCAACGTCGAACTGATGGTTTGCATCGAATTTCAAAACTTTTTTCGAGTTCAGCAGCATTTTTGACTGCATCTTAAATTGCCGTCCAAATGTCATTAGTGGATTCAAAGAAGATTCAAAGAAATCAAATTAATTTCCTACTCCAGAGATGGAATATATCCCCTGAAAGGTTATGGGTGAATACTCGAGCCTATGGGTGTTGTGCTTTTTTCCATAAGTTGTAGGCATGGGATACTGACAGGTCGTTTCCACTACATAATGATCCGGTCACATTCAGCGCCTCGAATTTTGGGCCCGTCAAGTATGTTAGTTCTCCACCATTTCTGGAACAGCACGTTGGTCGATTTGGGTAACGGTTTAGGCAATCCGGTGATGGTCAAATCCTTTCATGAATCCAAAGATGTCGGGCTAATTGGATGAAAAAGCAACGAAGCCCTGCCCGTTATCTTCAGTCTTTCCTGTAGGCACACGTTATCTCGCGATGCATTATCACAATATAGAATTTGGCGTTAGAATCCTCAAGCAAATCATGCTGGTGCAGCATCCTTGATTCATCATCATCAACGGCACAACAACCGATATCCGGTTGAGGTCTACGTTAGTAAGGAACTTCAAACCTCCCGGTTTTGCGCCGAAGTCTCAGATACCAGATGAGTTCGTGTGGCAGACGATCAAACACTTTCTCTAGATTCAGAAATGCAATGTAAAGAGAGCGATGCTTCTCACGGTGTTTCTCCATGAGTAACCGCGCAGCGTGTATGGCGTCAGTAGTTCCGCAGTTTTTGACTAATCTGGCTTGATTCACGGTTTTTTCAACGATTTCGCGAATATGGTTGTCAAGAATGCGTTCAAAAATTTTCATGGTATGGAAAAATAACCGGCCGGTAATTTCAACATTCTGCTGGACTAAATTTCATTGTACTTTGTCCAATCCGTTTTCCTAGGGTTCCGTCTTTGTACTGCAGACTGTTCGCCCGCAAAAGTCAGATTGAATTCTAAATATCGGTGATCTGACAGTAAGACCTCGTCTAGCACTGGCTAATGTGTAATCAACTCTAACACTTTTGAGGTACAGATTGTTAGGTCAACTACTTCGCTTCTTCTCGGTCCCACGAACGTAGGGGCGCACTCTACGTTTGCATTCATGAGACCAGCTGAAGTGATGAAATCAAACAGCTTCTCTCCTCTTGGATTGCATTTGCTACTGCCTCAACAAATACGTTGAGCATTCGCATCGCAACCTATTAAGAGTTCGAAACCACTTGATTCTGCATACGCTATTAGATCCCTAAGTTCTGGGCGTCGTACAAAGAATCATAGAGTTAATAAACGGAGCCAACTATGATGTTTTTCCTCTCGCCATTTAACTGACATTGTACGATGACCGTAAGTAAGCCCTGGGAACAGAACAGTCTCAGCATGGTTGCCTCTAACAGTCTTGATATCAGGACGCAAGTTCTCGGTCTTATGGATCTTTCATCGCAGAAGGTCCTCGCCCCCTTTACTGATGCACAGATTCTTTTAAATCGAATCCACGCCTCTTGCACCAGAAAAATGTAGACGCAGTCATGTAGCTTTGTCAGCCCCGCTGCCAACAGATAGGAGGAGACTTTGGCATGCTGCAGGTTGATTTGACAAATCGTTATGTTTTTGGAAAACAGTTGGAAAAGTACAACGGGGTCAGCATGTGACGGGGTTTTCTCCACACCGTACCACCAGAGACTCGATCCCCTCGTGTTTGATTTCTCTGAGAAAAGCCGGACTTGGAAGTACAGCAGTTCCCGTATCCTCATCCATGAAAAATCTCATCTCATCCTGCAGAGTATTCGTCTGTTTTCCACGAAGCACCTTGGCTGGTTTGCAGTGTCCTGTTTGCATAGTTTCGATCACTCGAACTGGCATCAAGGCAGTTCCGTTCACGTCTCTGGCTTCTCTTTCTTCCGCCTGTTCTACTAGCAGGTAGGATTCACTCTGCAGTCCCCACCAGTGCGAATCCCCATACGGAGGCCCTGCCACTGTATGGACTATCCTCCGCGCGCAGCTACATTGTGGGAGAGCGCACCGAAGATGCTGTAATTTGCTCTATATTGCGTGAGTCGAACACCATCATTGTTCTTCGTTCTCAAACTGGAGATGATGCTCTACAGTTTCCTGGTATGACTGAATTTCAGTCTATCTAGGAAAAAGTGGAGCACCATATGATGACTTCCCCTGAGCACATTCAGACTCTTTTGGTCCAGTTCGAATACCAAGTTGAAACCCTCAGTGTTTGTAGATTTGTCCTTCCTGGCATTCATGAACTTCACCCTCCAGTGCCCAAAATCCATGCTCCGGTTCTCTGATCCATAATTCCATTATCAAGAAGCTCCGTTTTCGGAACTACGGCGATATTTAATTTGTATTTTGAAATCTTTTGTATTAGAGCTGTTATGTTGCTAACATTTGTAAGAATCGCACGTTCCAGGTTCCAACAGGATACTCCGCGTTCTGTTGGCGATGTTTTTGTCGTTCAGTCAATCCTTGTATCAGTTTTTTAAACAGCTACTTTTGTATGATGACAAATTGTTGGCCTGACAACAAAATCTCAAGCTGTTAACCTTGTTGACAAGCGGATTGAATATGATAAACTTATCAATTAATTGCCGAAAACTCTGGTATTCTGGTGATGTTAAAAACGTCAGCTTGAAACATTCAGATAATTCCCGAAATCGGTATTAGTCCTTTTTGAAAT
The DNA here is from genome assembly GCF_905115235.1 of Hermetia illucens. Lineage (NCBI taxonomy): Eukaryota > Metazoa > Arthropoda > Insecta > Diptera > Stratiomyidae > Hermetia > Hermetia illucens. Next base: position 161,052,748 of record NC_051850.1, read on the forward strand.
TACACAATTTGCAGATTACCAGCCCACGGAATTTAGTGCGAAGCGATCCCCAGCTCTCAAGCTGAATGATTATCTCTGTGGGTTCACTGGTACGTTGAGTATGTACACTCAAATAATCTCAGTTCTTCGTGAATGGTAGATATTTCAGGGCCATTCACATTTTGCTGACTCTTCCCTCTTCTTTATGTCGGACTGGGGGGATGGCTCTTGGATGAGTGAAAGAAACTCTCAATTAGTGAGATTTATCCTGTTTACCCTTATCAATTTAACTACACGCGTTTTTTTTCCGGTGGGGCTGAGATATCAATTTGCAGTCGATAAAACATTTAAGCTTCGAAAATGAGCTTCCACTTTTTCAGTTCGTCCGTTAATTGATTGACAGAACCACAAATGTTTTGTGGTAAATGTGGAATCAATAAAGTATTCGAAGTCAGCGAAAGTTTATATATTCAAGTAAATTCAGTTCAAATGGTTTTCCGATATAAATCAAATTTTCTTCTTTTAACCAGTGATAACTGGCCTCTCGTTCAGCAACTCAGCTTGCTGATGAGTTGCCAAGTCGATACTTCCCAAGATGACATGCATGTTAGCTTCCCAGAATGTTACACAGTTCAAGCTCAATCGATAAAACAAAAAGACCCGAATCCATTATCATTGTTTCTATGTGATTCAGTTACACTTCAGCGAACACAAAAAAGCAGAAATTCCTAAGTTAGATATTTTTTTACAGGAAGGGACCTATTTCGCCAAGTCATTCAAGTTGGCCGTATCGATTTCTTTCTTAATTGTTACTAGAGAGAAGAAAAACACTTGGCTGCTTTGCCTCTGCTGTATCTGTAGCACTTCCTGAAAGGCTTTTTCTTCTCAGAGTAGCGCCTCTCGTACGTTTGCTAGATCCACTTCTGTAAGTCAACTACTCGCACTTAAGTCAAGGCCGCAAGCCATTTTCCAATATAATATCCTACTTTGTTGCTTCTTCACTTTCAACCAGAACGGCCTTTCTAAAAATAGCATTTCGACTCGAATTGGCTAAATAGATATTGCCAATTAAGTGAAACGCCAATCGGTAGGATGAAGGCGTGACGACAGCAGTACAACATGAAATAGGGAAGAAAGCGTAGCAAATCGACCTTCACTCATATTTATTTCCCGTGTTGACGGCAAACAAGGTTTAACAAGGTTTAACCACACCGTCCAGTCTTTTTTTAAAGAAAGTATCTTGGTCGCTGCGTGAATGCTAGAATGTTTTCTTTTTTTTGCGGAGGGAATCGATGTATTTCATTCTGGGAAAATTATTGACCCATCAATCAGTCACATAAACTGGAATGGAAGACAGAATCGTGCTATTTGAGGGGATGGTTTTCGGCCATGACTAAAGACTATATGGTTTTCAAAGGCACGGAATTTTTGTAAATTAAAGATAAAAGTATTCCAAAGTTTACTGGATTGCAATTGTTCGCAGCTGTATCTGGAATAGCTAATTAAGTTATATTTACTTTGCGTCATTTGTAAAAAAAGTAAAGAGTGTTTGCATTTTAATTTTGAAGGTCGTGAGTCAGCTGTAATTCCATTTCTTTGCATGCTACGTGATTCACTGCTCGGTAATACCCCAATTATAGATTCGAAAAACAGTTAGCATGTTACCATGTGATTAGTTTTTAACTTTATTTTCATATGAATTTGGTTCCAAAGCTACATCTGGAACTTGCAATGAGATGACTCCATTGTAAAAATTCGAGATCATGACACAAACTCAACAGAAACAGGTAAATAGTGGAAAATTGCTCTATCTTGAATGGTATACTAAAGGACCTACCTCTGAGGATCATACTGCAAACGATTCAAAGAAGGGACCGGAGGAGCTGTTGACAGACACCACGGTAAAAGTTGAATTTGGGACCCCATTCCTGAAGTGGATAAAGAGTTTATATGAAGGGGGACCGAGAAGGTCCCATCTCAATCAGGTTAAAGAGAGTATGCAGGTCCCTAAGGATAGAAAGGGCAGAGGTAATTCTCTAACCCGGTTAAAAAATTGCGGCGACCATCCCCCATAAAATGGAGAGTTTAACTTCGACCCCGTTCCCGAAGAAAGAAAGGTGGTAAGAAGCGGGAAATCTTCTCAAACCTCGTTCTAAAATCACGGTGCTCACCCCCCCCCCCCCCTCACATTAGAAAGGTATGGTAGGGAGTATTTTGGAATCATCATGGTAAAGTTTGATTTGTCGCCGCCAGGTGAAGGGATGAAAATCGTATGGAAGAGGAAGAAGAAAGTCCTGCTTTCTAACGCCGTTGAAAAATTGTGGCGGGTACCCCCCATTGAAAGGCGCACCAACGAGCATGGAGAGGGGGGGGGAGTTAAGGGGCGGTCCCCATCTGTAACTCCTCATTCACATCGCCACGATGATTGCCATACCAATAAGCTTATTAATGATACCAAAATAGCTCCTTTTCAGAGGGTCCTAAGCTTTTAAGAAGTGGTGACCATTACGTTTTTTTACGGAGTTAGAAAGGGGGTACCTTTCCCACCCCGTCGGCTGAGCCAATACCAAAAAGACCAAAGGGAAACCTTAGCGGGATGGCACTGGGAACCGGTATATCACAATGGTTTGCTGACCGTGATTTAGTAGGCATATGTTCTAGGGCCTGGCATGTCGACTGACAGTAGCCTGGTAGTCATCAAGTCCTAGATTAATGTACTTTTACGCTTAACATTTTGGAGTCATTTAGTTCTGTGAACACAATCGAGCATTGGTGCGAACATGTTGCACCAATAGCGTGGTGAAAATAAGGGTTTTTGGAGGGTGCGAGGGAGTAAGGTGAGTTTCGACAAGTCTTGGGTGGCTTAGTGTGTCCCACCATCACATGTGCGGTATATAAGCATGCCACAGCAACCTCCAATTTATTGGAGGACGGTTCCCCGGTTTTCCGAGTGAACAGCATAAGCTGTTGGAGCTTGGAGTGCGTTCCAAATCCAGAAGATTCTTAAAGGAATCGAACAGATAACTGCATTGACTTAGGAGGAATCTTTAGCGGACGCATGCTTCCGAGTTTCGCACTGGTCCAGGCATGCTTCGTATGCACTCAACGGTGGAGTTGGCCTCGAGGTGGCTGTGGTGTTACAATCAGTCAACCTGCTAGTAAGGGCGCACCCTTGGAGAAATCTGGCTTCGCCAGAAAAACGTCTATTTGGATGGGAAGTTTGGGCGAAAGGCGAATGTGGTAGACATAAGTTCCCTGTAACATGAGGATATCTTGTTAACAATAATGCAGGAGAAAGAGAAATATGAAGAGAGTTGTTTCCTTTTTGGCTACAATTTAGTTTATTTATACACATACTGCGTTTCGAGAGTCAGTTGTTCTCTTCTTCAATGTTTATTTCGGGTATTAGTTGTTCCCTTCATCAGTGCTCACTTGTCATAAACACTGAGAAAATACATAACTGATCCCCGAAATGCAGTATCTAAATTATATCAAAAAGTCTATTTTTCACTTGAAGTACTAACTACCAAATCTTTCCGAAAATTGCAAATTCGGGTAGGAAAATGTTATGATTTAAGAACAAGTCGGGAAACCGGAAGCTGGATGCTTCAGGTACGAAAGGTTTTGAGTATTTCTTAGTACGTAGCACGTAATATGTGCATATACTATATTATGTGAGAATATCCACTTTCGGATGAGATTGACATTCATAGTCTTGAATTTGAAAAGAAGCGACAACTTTGACGTATTATAACTTTGTTAGTAATAGTGCGATTTCAACCAAAGTTGATGAGATCGTGCTCTATGCTACACCTTATATTGTGACAGCCTTTTGATTTTTTTCAGATTTTTCGGTTGGGTAGTTTCTGAGAATGGCCCCCTTAAAGGAATGATCACTTTCAGCCCTCCGCACTCCCCACTTTTCCATCAAATGTCAAAACTAAGACCGATTCCGAAAAGTACTAATCGAGACCTTTAATTTGTACCCCACATGACTATATTTGATGAAAAAAAAATGTACACTCCCCTTTTGCATGTATGGGGACTCCCTCCTTAAATTTGTCGTAAGAGGATGTAACTCACTGTATGCGTGAGCGTTCACAGTTCCCACCTTTCTATCAAATTTGGTGTCAATCGCTATAACCATTTCCGAGAAAAATGCGTGTGATGGACAGACAGACAGATCGACGGACAGACAGACAGACAGACAGTAAACCGATTTTAATAAGGTTTTGTGTTTACACAGGTTAGATGGGCTATCGGCGCCGGGTCAAACATTGACATCGAGGTTGCTACGTATTCAACTAACCAATGGTACTGCAAAAAGTGCAAGGCGAAAAGAAAGAGGAGAGGAGCTCTACACTGAAGAAAAGTTATTACATAATAAGTCACACGATAGGTAATTTAGGAGACTCGGCAGGGGTTTCTCTGCAAACTTAATGGGAAAGCGCTGAATGAATTACGGATCTGAGAGCTTGGAGGGTTTCACGATTCCACATGCCAGTGCAGCCTCGACCCTGCCCAGATATTTCTTCCTAGACTTAGATATCAGTGACTTTACTCAAGTTTCCGGAGTTGTAAACTAAGCGAAATGGTGTTCGGAAGATTAATATTTTTTTATCGCTGCGAGTTTCAGTCTTGGGAATGAAAGGGTATATCAAGTAAACAAATTAGAGATAGGAGGAGTTTGTTTGTTTCGGGAAAAAGGGCACGTTTCTTGGCGAATAGTTAAATGACACCGCCTTCAGCACGTTTATTGTATATTTATATAGACTTTCTGTACAATCATCTTGATCCTAATGTTTCTTATCTTAGCCTTCTTCTTCAAATTTCTGATCTGGATAGAATCGCAAAGTATTCAAATCACCATGAAGCCACGTAACCCTATGAGTTGGGGCTTAAGAATACATTTAAAGTGGATTTCTGCAACCTCCTCGCCTGACTCGCCATTGGTGGCACATTAGGTTAGTTGGGTTTCAACTAACCGACACCGTACGACCAATCAGGCACCTCGCAATAATCAGTACGGGCTGTCACCTGGATGTGCGTAACAAGAGAGGCGTTGACGTTGACCTCGGAAGGGATCACCATCGGATAGCCGCGACACCCTAAGTTCAACATCGACCGTTTATATGATCAACTGTCGAACGGGAAGCTATTTTGTTGATTGGACGGTAGATATACTGAGTAAAGCGCCTGAGATTATCGGCGAGTATAGAGCCCCTATCAAAAATACTCTCTTCTCTCTCGTCCTGAAGGGGCCTCATAAGATCTGGCTGATTGCGGAATCGTGGAAGCGGTTTAAGGCTCTGTTGAACACTGCGAGCGATGCCATGGGTGAAAGCCCGAACTCCGATACCGGGCGAAATTACGACAAGTTTAGTGTAGTGTATGCCGTGAAAAGGGAGAATTTGCGGAAGTTCCGCTCGTTGTCGATGAAGCGGCTAGTCACCAGCGTGCAGATACGGACTATTCCTTCAAGCAAAGGAGAAATCATTTTGGCCATCAATGCACTAAAACGTTACCCCCCTGGGCTTGACGATCTGCCCGCAGAGTTACTTATCGCTGCACTCACAGTTATTATGTTATTAGTCATTATCATAGCGGCATACCTATTATGGTGCAAAATGTCACGTGCTGCACCGACGTAAAATTTTTGGGGATTTTGAAGTCTGAAGCGGAGTCCGCCAGAATTGCATCCTGCCACCGATATGTTGCCTTGTCCGGAGTACGTGGAGGAATCTAATGGAATATGACATCCTTCCTCAACCACCACGAATGTGCTGATGACATCTGTTGGTTTTCTCACAGGGCCATGGACACTGGACAAATGGCTCTGAATTTGGAAAGAGGGGCAAGTAGAGTTGTCTAAAATCTAGAAATCAATTATCAAACTGAGAATGTTCTGTGCTACTGTTCTTTCTGTGTTGCTATAAGAGAATAGCTCATGGAAAGTGATCCCCACTCTCACTCAAACGTTTCAATCATTCGTGAGCATCTGTCTGTCTCCGATGCTATTTTAAAAGAAGAATGTCGTGAGCGCATAGGCTTGTCACCCGTACGCGATTTGATTGGTGCGAGTGGATAGGTGGCACATTAAGGAGGAATAACAATTCCGTCGCTGGCTACGACATGCAGTGAAACTCTTTCTCTCAAGATGGCGTACGAGTAGGATGCCCAAGCGCACTTGGTGCAGAACAGTAGAAAAAGAGTGTCGGCAACTCGGGAATTCCTGGGAGAAGCTGAAGCGCATTTCAGTAAACTGGGAACTATGTCGTGTATGTTAGTTCCACGGCAGATCGTGGAATTTCCATCCCTCATTCACCGCTGAGTACCGAGTTTCTTGGTTCCCCTTGTCAATGGGTCGATTAGCAAAGGACACGGTTTTTTTAATAGCCGCACAAAAGAGACTGAGATGTCTAATGAGCCCCGAATATTTCTCAACATGGTCCGCGCAGAAGCAAGGACAGCCCACGCAAGGAAATTTATTTTTTAAAGAGGAAGGATCGGGCAAATTTGCATTGAATTTTTCCAATTGCAAGAGATTCATATTTTGGGAGAAAGGGACGGAGCAGAAAGTTAGGGAGAAATGAAAAAGAGCCAAAGCCTGAAGAGAAACGCAATATGAATGTGAAGCTTTAAACAACATAATTGGTGACATAAAGAGAGTGTCGATGCAGGAGTTATCATCCAAGTTTGAACGGAAGCCTTGAATGTAGTTCAGATATGATACAGGGAATCCACCGAGATAGTAGGAACAGAAAAGAAAGAGGATTTTAACAAGTAGCGCATCGGGTGGCAGTTGCTGATATTTAACGAGAAAAAGAGCTTGAGATTATTGGCGCAGCCCAATCATGTCCGAGGGAGAAGTGAGACAAGATTATTGACCTAGAAAAAGTAGAAACAGAGACAAGGTCCTTAGCAAAATCCGTGTAGATAAAGTGCATTTCCTACCAAGAATGCAGATATTTGGCTACGAAGTTGGTGAAGTCGAGTAGTTTAGTAGCAGTGGTCCGGAGTTTCGCAAAGTTATATTGCTCGATAATTACAACACGGTTAAGGTGAGCGGTTAACCAGTCGTTGATATATCTCTCAAACATTTTGTAACAGAAGAAGAACGAAATTAGGCGGTGATTCGCAACGATAGAAAGAAAGTTTTTGGGTATGGTTAATAAAAGCTTCTTTCGGGAGGCAAGGAAAATAACAATCTTCGAGGCTCAAAGAGGGAGAGAAAAGTATTGCTTGGTTTTCAGTAAAAGGAGAATCCAACACTGATGCCGACCCCGGTTATGAACGGGACAAAGGCTAAAAAAAGCAGAGGATCCAACATTGACGCCACAGTTGTCAATAACGTATTCTATGGAGGAAAGAACAGGGAGAGGTACTGCAGAAGATACGGGCAGACTGCGGTCATTAGGGAAACAGAAGAAATGGAAAAGTAATAACAGTGTATGTCAGTCACTTAGTGTAATCTAGGTAAGTCAGCACAGGAGCTTACGAAAATGAAAGAGGACTGAGTTGAGTTGTAGATGCTGCGCATATGGGACCAGCAGTACTTGACGTGTGCTAACGCGGCCTCGACATCGCAGAGCTTTAAAGTGGGTAAAGTCAGCGTGGTTCTCGGAAGATGCATTTTTCTTTGTCACGAGTTTCAGAGATATTTATGAATCTGAATGATGAACCAGAGTGAGTAAGAATGCAGAGACCTAGTGAGTAGAGGACGTAACAATAAACTGAATTAGACAGAATGATATAAAAAGAGTCGAGGATTTGGCCGCATGTTAAGGGAAGGCAGAATGAGATCCCAGTTGTCACAATGGCTACATCTTCACCTTCAAAATTGGTTTTCCGAAAGCCGGGCTTACCATGATTCCGCATAACATAACAATTGAGATGATTGGGAAACCAACGGACAGACAGTTTGAAGCGGTCTAGACCAAGAGTATTCAGTTGAAAGTTTAAAGGCAACGCAAACAATGAACGAGAAAGCGGAGAAAGCTACGATTAGAATTTTCGATAATCTATTGAAGTATTCCTCGTTAAGACAAAAGGGGTTGAGCAAGGAAATATACCCAGGAAATAAAAAATGTTTTTGCGTTGGGCGGAGGAAGGGTAAGACAGTCGAAAGGAAAAGGATAGCAAGAAAGGTTGGTTTTGGCAGGGAAGAGGGACTTGACAATGTTCAGAATTCCGCCCAATTGTCCCGCTCAAAGCCCCGCAGTCTCCCTTGCGTCAAACATAGAGCGGCCTTCGAGGAATTTAGAATTCAAAATCTAACGAATCATCCAACCAGGCTTCAGAAATGCAGATAATATATATAACGCTGGAAAGTCGGGGCCGATAGATTGAAGCGCAACAACAGATCATCAGTCCTCTTTACGTTGCTTACTTCCTGTACGATTTCTGCATTATCCTACGTCAAATGGTGTTCTTCTTCCACTATATGTCTGGCCAATGCACTTTGTGGGTTGTGGCTCCTTTTATCGGCCTCTGTTATCTGATTCATTACCCGGATGTGAACCAATCCTGTGGTTTGTCCTACGTGAACTATTCCACATTCTGAGGAGGAGATCAATCTTGTGCTTTCTTTTTGGCCTTAATGGAGTGTACCCGTGTTCTTATTAAGTAGTGCCTACTAGTTGAGATACATAGCCTGGAATCTCCGTTTTTGAAGCCGGTTCCGGGTGTTGTATGTGGGTAAGTTAAGTCCCAAGGACAAGGTCTCATTCTCTAAGTCAGAGCATTACCCACTCAGGATAACCTAGTAGAAGTTGTAATATGTGCCCTTCATTTCACCATATTATTTGAATGAATCCGAACCTATTCATGCTTGGCCTGTGTTTCCCAGAACTAATAATGTAGTTGAAATGCAAACATCTTCAGACTTACGAGATAAACAAGTCTAATATAAAGAACGCGTTTCGAGATAATAGAATAACAGATTGCCTTGGATTTTTGATCCTTGAAGCGTATTTACATAAGTCTGTATAAACCTAAAGTCATGACATGCAAGAATGGTCCTCTAAGAATGACTTCACCGATTCCTGGAGAAATTTTAACTCAATTCCAAAGAAGCTTATACACCGCCATCAAGATACCAGCATTTGGTACAAAACTTCGCCAACTTCCTTTGAAACACATTTTTAATTTCACGAGGAAAAGATCCGCTAACCTCAAATAAACTTTTAAATTGGATTAAAAACATGCCAATGTATATAATAATGGCCATGGAAGCAAAACTTGCTAAACACCTTTCATCTTTAGATATTTTATAAGCAGCTTTTCCTCCGGAATCATTTCATAATGCCACAGAAGCATTTCGAGTAAGCCCAAAAGCATCTCTTAAGCTTTGATACTTACATTTGCGGAAATAAATAGCAAAGGTATTTTCAAATGAACCTTTTTCCTTTGTATCCTTTTTAAATTTTTCATTTTAAATACACAGACATCCGATTTTTTTTTTTTCGTTGTTAACCCTAAAATGACATACTTTCGTAGCGTTTGTTGCGCCTTTGTGGGATAACTGCAGAAAAGGAGGAAGGCCATTGAGAGAGAGCGAATAAAAATGGAGTTAATTGAAAAAATTCGAATGCGTTATAATGTCAATGGAAGAAACTTCTTAATTTAGAGACAAAAAACGAGTCTAGATTAGTATCAATAAGAATAATTTCAAGTTTGTCGGTAAGAATATTACTTCGGCAAAATGAATCAATTTAAAATTAGTAATGATAAATACATTTTATCTATTTTGGAAAAATATGAAATCCTGCCCAATCTATTGCTAAAATAAATACTTGCCGAAACTATGTTCAAATATCTGCAATACATCCAGAGTGACATGTCGGTGATTCGACAATTACTTAGTAAATTTCAAAATCCTAAGGCCAAATATCTTTGAAACCCAAAATTAAATACTTCTTAAACAAACTGCAGAAAAGTCCCAGGATAATAATCTTTCCCGAAGAAACTACGACTTTCCATTTCAAATGACAATCGTATATTTCGAATCTTCTGTTGGATCCTTGCCAATGAATAAAATCCCATTACACACATGGCAAGAACTAGATAATGTTTTCCAAACTAGAAGATACTCCAAGGAGTTGATCACATTTCTCCAAAAATAAGATAGATTAGCTATTCAATTCTCCGGAGCTATGATTCTCCAAAGATTTAATTTCTAAATTAATGACTAAGATAAAAAAACATAACCGCAGTTAAATGCAAAAATAAAAAATACGAGAACATAAAATATAAACGTGAAATTAAAGCGTACATAAACCATATAGCCGTAAACATGATAAATAGGTCTATAAAATAAATATATATAGGGTATACAAAAGGACGAAGGTACGAGGTTTTATAGCTTGCGGGGCATCGGATAAAACGAAGAGAATTTTTAAACGAAAGATGAAATGCCCTAATGCCAGAGGTCATGGAGCATTCGGGAATTGAGTAAGGACGCATGCAGTCAGTCAATTGGTTTGCTATGAATTTTAATTCTCTTTTTTAACAGATACTGAATATATAATTATAAAAGATAGGAACTCTAACACAGTAGATGTCAGATGATTGTAACCTGGCCTGGCCTGGATGTTACTTTCGTGTAATAAAGTCATCATGATGGTCCAATTATGCTTCTGATTAAGATCGCATAGTTGAGTCATTCCTTACATGGTCTCCCCGCGATGACCGCTGGAAAGTGTCTTCGGACGAGCAAAGAGTGTATACGGCCAGGGGGATACATTAATTAAACTGATTCGCTGCGAAGAAGCGGGTGTACGCTAGAGTCCTGCTTAAAGGCCGAATCAGAATCAGGATATCAGAAAGCTACCTATCTGAACAAGATTTCGAAGAAAAATATGTAGGCCTGCATTGTCGGTAAGTAGGATGAAAATAACTTCACCTAATACCAAATGAATCTACTGCTTGCAAACGCAACCGATCTCATGATAATGTCGAACAGAAGAGCAAAAGGAGCAGAATTTGTAAGGGCTTGGACCACAACCGATTAATGTATATAGCGAAACAGTAACGCCTTGCTGATGGAGCACACGTCACGGAACCCTTCAGCGATGTGACCTACAATCGCTAACCCCGAAAATATAGGCCAGAGTTAAGGATACGCTTCTGGAGTTGAAGATCGGGTATGCTCTGGACAGTAAAGGGGAACAAGGAAGATGAATCTGTTTAAGATCCCTCAATCCTCAAACAAAATATTGATCTCATATTTCGATTACTCCCACATTAATCATGGGAAGTACATTAAATCACGCGAGGACCAGGGATTTTGTCAGTTCGCGGGTCGCCTGAAAGGCTGTGCAGCTCAGGATTATTCAGTACGACAAGATTCTAAGAAGACCTGTTGCCGAAGATCAGCATGCATGAGGACAAACTCGTCAAATTTCTGTACGTTGAAAACCCCACGATTACCACGAACGAACTCGGAATAAATGAAAAGTGCTTGATGGCACTGGTTTAGGTAGTACCTTCTGCTTTTTCAAACCGAGTATTACTCGAGACACAGACAACGAGCTGTTGAATGAGATAAAGAATGAGGTTTGGGAAGCCGCTGGATACTTTTCAAACTGAATCCCACTGTAGAAGTTTAGTACCCTTTCAGAAATTCCAAAAGGATCGACTAGAGGAAGGTTGGGCAGGTTATCTGAACGGTAGACAAATTAGAGTCAAAGCTCTGGGCTCTAAAGGAATCATTTGAAATAGCCCTGATTCATACAAAATGCATTGCCATTGTGGCTGAATAACTAGCTGTCCAATCTTAATAAGCTGATCAGGATGGTCTGCAGAACTGCGACAGGCATTAATACTTTCAACTGCCTGAAAGGATATAAATCGATTACGGCGAGTCTGGCTGGAGTCTTGTCAGAATATCGAAAGTATGTTAGACTCAATAAGATACTGGTCAAGGAATACAAAATCCATCCTTTCTTTCCCTAAAAATGGGAGACCTCCTGGATGGACGATAACAACCTGGAGCTGCCAGTGCATATGGACTTTCCCATTAGTCAGAAGGACTATCAGTCAGAACCGTTTGGTTTGAAAATATCGAATCTGTGGGCCTAGGTGGAATGTTGCTAGTTATGCTACAGAAACAAAACGGAAGGGTTATTGCGTGCCTTGTGGAGATTAATTGGAGCTATATTTCGCTGAGGCACATACCGCAAATTTGCACATAAGCCAGATGATGGAGCCCGCGGAGCTACCCTAGTGGAAATACCAGAAGTCCAACTGCGACAAAATTCAGTCTTTTCTGCAAATAATTATTATTGTCAAGATTTTCACTTACGTAGAAAACCTGGTTAAATGTACGATCCGATGGAAGGAACGGTAAACATACGAGCCTCCTAACATTAAAGAAAACAGGACGGCTTAGTTTTGGCATTAGAAATCTTCCACTAGCTTGATTAATACTTTCAAGATTTTAATCATAGCACCAAATTCGTTCCGAGGCCTTGGAGAAAATGGTCTGTTGTTGATCTTCCCAGATGGTTCCGTGATGTTTCCCCCGATTTTTTTGGTTCATTGAAGGACAGTCGATATTTCCCCGCTTTTGAAATCGAGAAACCACTCAAGCACATCACCTTTCCCAACAGCGTCATCCTTATGGGCTAAACTACTTATTTTCTCTAACTTGACACTTATCTTATTGACTCAGGACTTGTTACTCTGTACGTTCCTATCAGGAGAACACGCCACTCCGAAAGTTCCCTCTCTCCGACGCTCCACTTTTTCTAGGCCTGTAGTAAAGTGTCCAGATAAAAGTTAGGAGCTATTAATTTATCTATGCGAATCTATATCGTATCTGTGTATACAGTATTTCGCGACATAGTCTCTCTTTCGCTCCCTTTTCCTTCTAAAAAAGCAAACTATTTTTATTAATTTAAGAACCCTCCTTTTCTCCCAAAATCAGCAAATGCCTAATAAATGGGATTACTTATGGGATTGTTGTCTTTCTTTCAATAAGACGAGCATCTCAATGGGTAGTAGGTAAAACCCAGCAAGGTCAAAAGGAATACACCTATAAGGAAGATCGCAGAAGTCTCAAGCCAACTATCTGGCAAACCAAGAAAGAATGATTTAAGGAACTCTCGTAGGGGTCTGAGTGTAATTATGCGGTGTTTCCAACGATTAATTATTTGAAGTAATAAAAAACTTGCTGTTTCTTTTTCGCTAGTGTAGATATTTATTCTTACAAATACCGAAATTCCGGGAACCACTTATTCCCTTCATCAGTGCTAACAAAATTGTACACCAGCGAAAAAGAAACAACAAGTTTTTTTATTATTTCAAATTCTCGTAGGGGTATCTATGGAATTGGAGCGATTCAGAGGTCGTTCATCTCTATAGAACACATGATCTATTCTGTTGCTGAAAACAATCCTAAGGTTAGATTCCCCAGCAAGACAGCGGCCCTAACTGCTTCCAGAGACCTTTGGATGCTACGGTTATTCCCACAGTCAGTAGAGACAAGTTCCTGGAAATCTGTAGTAGAATATAGAATATAGACAGTCGTCGTAATGCTCCAAAAATTCACCGTTACATAGGCTACGAACACGTCCATCCTCCCTCCTTCAGGTGGCAAAAAGTGCTTCGGAGGATTCTTCCCTCGAATGGAGACAACAGTGGTAAGACCATTCGGGTGGAACAGTTTTCGTATGATGAGAAAGGCTCTGTTGACTGCTAACAGTCGAGCGCGTATTTTGTCGCCATAACTGTTATCAGTTGTGATTTTCGACCCCAGATAGGAGAAATTATCAACAGTCTCAAAGTTCTCTCCTATTTTTATTGCTTTCAGTTGACAAGGGCTATTTGATTCTATTGTTTCTGTTGCTTTCAGTGCTGACGTCACTTTCGTTAATGTACAACTTAAGATTTCGCCCCAATAGTCAACTGCTCGTTCTAAATGAAGGCGGTTTGTACATATCGGGCTGTTCTTCTCCATTATGTTAGTGTCATCAACGTAGGTCAGTAGTTGTGTGGGCTTGAAAAGGATACACTGCGCTATCACAGGCGGCCTTGAAGTTAATGAAGAGGTGGTGCAATGTAGGTCGTATTCGAACAGTTTTCCTTTTCTTCCTTCCTTCCCGCATAGGGAAAATATGATCAGTTGTTGTTTTGCCTGGAGGGAACCCTTTTTTTATATGGCCGATGACGTACTACGTGTATGAATCAATTGCTTCACTGCATGACATCTCCTCCTCTGCCTCTTTCCCAATTATCGTAAATTGATTCGCTGTCCCAAAGCTGGAGCATGAGCTGGTGAACCATTTGGTGTAGATAATCGCCGCTATATTTCGCCAGTTCAGCTCTAATTCCATCAACTCCTGACTACTTATGATTCTTAATACGATGATCTGCATGCACGGTTTATTCCATGCCATATGACGGCAGTATTTGGCCATCGTTTCAGCTGGCGCGACGTCCAACTCGCCAATATTCTGTTTGTTGAGCAATTCATCAAAATATTTAACCAATCGCTCCAATATGCCCATACGGATGGAAATAAAATTTTCCTCTTTACCTCGGCCAACATCCTGTTTCATACCTGGTGCAATTGCTCCCTGTACTTTTCGAGCCGATCTGTTATTTTTCCCAGGCTTACTTTCTCTATCTGTGTAGCTTCTCTACGCGACGAAGTTCGTGATAGGCCTCTGCGTGTGAAGGAGTCATTTGAGAGTGCGACATTGCCCATTATGGTATGCAGCGCAAAGCTGTCTACAGCTGTAAGGACGAGAACTTAAGAAAGATGGTTGCCCGTGAAGAAAGTCAACGCACCCTTACCGAGTGGCAACTTTTTTGACAAAACGAACCAAGGGGCAGATGGAATGCGCGGCTGATCGACAATTTAGAGTCGTGGCTCAACCGAACGCATGGTGAGATTAATTACTTCCTTACCCAACTTCTAAGCGGGCATGGAGGTTTTCAGTCTTACCTGCACAGGATTAGGAAGGCGCGATCTCCTGATTGTGTCTTCTGCAATTAAGTGGCGGACGACACTGAACACACTTTTTTCCCTTGTGATAGGTGGGACGGCTTTCGACAGCAGCTCTATACAAACACAGTGGAGCACTCTCCAGACAACATTGATTGAAGAGCGCTGGCAGCTGGAATCGTATTGCGCATTATGTTCGGGCTCTTCTTATTGCGAGGAAGATTGAACTTAACCGGCGGAGGGATCGGATGCTAAGGGGTTCCTTGAACTACCAACTCCCCTCCTCCCCTCCCCTCCGGTTGGTGAAAGGAATTCCCTGACTTGAAGGCTCTCAAAGCCGGGAGAGCGGGAGGGGTAGCCTCAAGTAATATGTCAAACGATTCCAGGCTAGTTCTCTGAAGACAGGGAGGTGTCTAGTTGATAGTCCAACAGCGTACTGTTGCGGGAGTCCAACACTCTGTGTGTAAATGCATTCAGCTATCCTACTCCCAAAAAAAAAAATGATATTATTACAAATGAAGCTAATTTTTCATCACAGGAATCGAAGTTGGAAACTTTGGTGCAAATCGCGCTACTGCTACGAAAGCTAAAGTTATATTTTCACTAGAAAGGTAGAAATTCCTTCTTAAAAACATAACATAATATAATGCTACGTTCAAGTGAACGCCACAAAAACTTGATAAAACGCAAGCAAAAAAATGTGTGGCTACGTGCAACTTATCACTTTTCTTCTAAACTTTTTTCATAAACGTGCAAGAAAACCTTTTGTTTGTGGTGCGTAAACTTGTTTCAATTTAACTTGGAATTCTTAAATAAACTTTAAACTGGTTTTTTTCTCCGAGCAAAGAACATATTTGAGGCATGAATGAAACTAGTTAACTTTTCTTTTCCTTCTGTTCTTTAGTTTCCTTGCGTAGATACAAGTTTTTTTCGTTTATTTTTAGTGCAAAAGTCCATTTTTTCAATTCAATAATTATAATACTATTAAATTTGTTTTTTTCAGTGGCGGGTACAAGGATTCTACATTATTGACAAAAAGCACAATGAGGAGATAATCATTTCGCCATATAAAGATACACTTTTCCCAAAGTGACTTCTACAGCCGTCTCGAGTGTTTTATATAACAAAACTCCGTGGTTTTTCTACTTTTAGATATTTGTCCAAATCTGAGGTATTCATGAGTATTGAATAGCAGCATTTTATAGACCACAAAGGAGAGGTACCAGCATACGAATTTAAATATTATCTTTAGCCTAAATTCCGATACTTCCAACCATGAATATGCACAAAGGCTTTTAATTAAATCAATTAATTTTGAACTATTGAGGGCGAAAGCGTTTGTTTTTCCCGAATTCAACGCTTTTCCCTCGATGATAATTAAAATCAATAAAAATACATTGTGGGCTATGTCTGCGTACGCTAGGGTATACATACAACCAAAATCACTAGTTTGACACAAAATTTCATTTTAAAATCAAACAACCATAAATTCTGAATGGAAAATTACCGGTAACTTAATCTGGCCACAAAACTAATTGTTTAATTCGATTAACGAAAGTTCCCAGACGGTCTTTTCTCACTTTCAGTAAATTGGATGAGGAGACAACACCACGTAGCGCGGAATAGACAGACAATCGATGTTTTCCAATATTTGTTCTCCATCTTTTCTGATACGGAGGAACGTTCCCAGTTATGAACTTGTGTATTTTATGAAAAATCTGGAAACGAGCAAACGAAATTGGATCGATTGTGGCGCTATGGCTATCACATGTATACCCAATTTTTTAAAATAATTTTTAGAAACTTGGAGCATATATCAAAGAGCTTGCACTGGATGTACAGCAGTGTCGGACGATTTAGTTTTGCAGAACAGTTTACCAGTTTGCGAAGTTCGGTGTCCCACAGCACAGCAGTCTGAAATCGGTTCGTGGTCTCCCGAGGACCGAGTCCTTTCTGTCTGAAAACTTAATAAAAGTTCACCACATGAAACTGTGATGTGATGTGCGCTCGATACACAGACATTTGAAGGAAGAGTTTTGAGTTTCATCCCTCATTTTCTTCTCCACATTTCTCATCTGGCTGCAGATCCAATAATTTTTCAGTAGAGAACATCATGCTGACTTCTATTTTCTATTTTCATATCCTGAGTATTTGCAAGATACATCGATAGATGTATCTATGCGTCCATTCCAGGAATATGCTGCTTATTGCTTGCATGGCACTATAAAGCCCGAAGCAATAAACGATAACGATAATAAAACGTTATTATTTGAAAACACTAGCTATGTCCTGCGAAAATGACGCATTGACGCATAATCCAATAAATGGACTCGCAAATTTTCTATAATTTATGTCTGGTGATACATAAACCTGCGAATCCTGCTGCAACACCATTGTCCCCGTGTACGTACACAAAACTGATATCATGATATCTTCTTTCACCCGCTCAGGACAAGCCATTCTCAGCAAGGTGATATATAGCGTGTATTAAGGATTGGCTTTGAGATAGCATCCTTTGTGGTGAGTAATTTCATGGCAATTTAAAAATAGAAAGCACATGAGTAGAGAAAGGCGATGGGAAAATGTGTTCTCATCAGTCAAACAAATCAGACATAATCTTTGTGGTGGAAGGGAAAAAGGGACTTAAAATAGAAGGATGAATTCCTTTGTTGCTTCTGGTCTGCTGGGCGAAGAGGTGCGAGAATACCCCCAGTCTGTGCGGGGTAAGTTGATTTCGGGCGAAGATAAACCAGTTGTGGAAGTTTTCATCACGTGAACCTTTCAGACGAAACGTAATTTGGAAGCAAAGAATAATCGAAAAAGTAACAAGGTACAGGCAACATGCAAATCCTGGTGAAGAGATAAATGAAACTCTAAACAATTTAACTCAATAAAAAATCTCATGAAAACGTTCAGAAAGAATGCTGAATGATTTAAAGAACTCAGACATTCGGAGAAATGCTCCAGACACGATTATGATGCGAATGCAGTAAGAATTCAAAAATTTGAAGAGGATATTCTGAAAAAAGGAAAAAGAAAACTTTTTACACATCTCGGAACATTTTCAAGATAAGTAGAGATGCCGCGGGGAAGGAATTTATAACAATGCAATGCAGTAAACTTGGAGTACAAAGAGGATATTGCGACAAGATGGAGACACCTTTTAACGATGGGAAAAAGAGAAATTTAATGGAGAATTGAACAACTGAAGTCAGTTTATTGATGTGGCTTACGGTGATATTGAAGAAAGGATAAATCTATTAATCTCTTTCATACAATAATATGTATCAGACCGGCAGACTGAAATAAGTGTTAGCCCGAAAAATCGTTATTGATCCGAAGGAGACCTTTGAGACCACGAGAAAAAAAAGGCACATGTAACTCTGTTAAGGAAATTTGATCCTAAATGACAGCATTCAATCGTTGTACAGACTCAACAACAAGTTTAAGGTAGAACGCAGATAGTAATCTTCAGTTCACCGAAAAAGGTGTCCTTGCAACAAGTGACGAACAAAGTTGAAAACGGTCAAAATTACCAGCCGATTTGACCGTGGTTAACGCCGACGACAGAACGATCCCGAAAACCCAAAAAATAGTGGCGAAGTTGACCGCGCAGATCAGCCTGCACCTAAATGTAGCTCCATTGCTGTATCTCTTCGGCATACACTTGTACACCTCAGTGCTAACCACGCTCGAGAATGACATCTCAAGTGTCGTCAGCTAACGATACGAGGAGTAGCACCCCCGAGGCGCTCAAGCAAGTAGTCCTGATTCCCTAGCTAGGATTATAACTTGCGCATTAGTCTTGAACAAGTCGGGAAACCGGAAGCTGGACGTTTCAGGTACGAAAGGTTTTGTGTATTTCTTAGTACGTAGCACGTAATATATGCATATATTATGTCAGAGTATCCACTTTCGGGTGATGTTGACATTCATAGTCTTCAATTTTCAAAGAAGCAACAACTTTGACATATTATAACTTTGTTAGTAATAGTGCGATTTCGACCAAACATAAGAAGATCATGCTGTACATTATAGCCTACATCGCTGCTAGGATGAACTTAATTTTATTTGAACAGATATCGGTATGGAAGGTATTTCGGAACCAAGGCGCCATATAGTGGAAGCCTCTTGGTTTTTTTTTCAGATTTTTCGGTTGGGTAGTTTCTGAGAACGGCCCCCTTAAAAAAATGATCACTTTCAACCCCCCGCACTCCCCACCTTCCAACAAATGTCAAAACTAAGGCCGGCTTGGAAAAGTACTAACCGAGACCTTTAATTTGATACCCCACATAACTATATTTGATGAAAAAAAAATTACACCTTCTTTTGCATGTATGGGGACCCCCCTTAAATTCGACGTAAAAGGATGTAACTCACTATATGCGTGAGCGTTCACAGTTCCCACCTTTCTACCAAATTTGGTGCCAATCACGACAACCGTCCCCGAGAAAAATGCGTGTGACGGGGAGACAGACAGACAGATAGTAAACCGATTTTAATAATGTGTTTACACCAAACCTTAAAAAGGCAAATGTAAGTCTGGCAAGGAGATTCGGGCCTAAAAGGCAGTATTCATCCGCTTGAGGTTCAAAGCCAAATTTAAGATAGAATGCAGACAATCATTCTTAGTTCATCGATCGAACAAAACGAGCGTAGTCTGGATCAAATACCAGAGAATAAGACTATGTACTGAGAAATTGGGGCGGCCAAAATCACCAACTGGGTTAATCGTAACCAAAGGCGGAACTATCCTAAGAACCCAAAGCAAAGTGGCAAAGTTGACGGTGCAGATCCGCCAGCACCTAAATGTAGCTCTACTGATGTGTCTCGTCGGCGCACGCTTGTACATTTCTTTCCTAACTACGCTCGAGAATTTCCTCTCAAGAGTTGTTAGCGATCCTTAACGGGTGGTCAACGACACAAAGTGTTCGAGCCAGTAATCCTTAGCTAGCATTATGTCTGCATATTAGCCTTAAAAAAGTTTCCTACCACTAGTAACCGGCACACTGGGAATATCCGGATGGCGTGATGGGAGTCTCCGGATTCGTTAAGACATTAAGCCCTGCCAAAGTGCTAGATGTGGCGTGTATCAGGAGCCAAATCCTTCAAAATCGAGTCGGGGGAAATGAATTGAATCGGCATTAGTATATCGCGATACCTTCGTGAGTTCCGGGATCAGCTAAGCGCACGGAACTAGGTAGAGGCTCTCTCTCTTCGAGAATACATCTAGTTCTAACTATTGCAGCGCGTGCATTTGGGCTGACGAGAGGGAGAGCAGGGAAAGAGAAAGAATTGGTCGCAGCACGAAAATGCGTCACTAGCCGCAGCGCCCAGCGAAGTAGTGAAACATCCGACAAAATACAGAGATGGGCACGGCCAAAGACGGAGGAAGTCTTACAAAGTGCCAAGTGTGAGCTTATCAAGAAATGTGTGGCAATTGTGGAGCGCAGGTCCGTGACATGCGCTATTAGTTCAAACCCGAGGCCTTCCATACGGAAAACAAAGGGTGGTGGAGTCCTTGCTGGGTTGATTTCGAACACAATAAACAAGGGTGCGTTATGTAAGACAGGGGCTACCACGAGAGAACGCTCTGGTTTCTAACCTAGAACCTACATGCTCTGTGGCAACCCGAGATCTTGATTGTCTTACTAAAAGAACCGAAGTGAAAGAGGCCATTAAGTTTAAATACTCACAACCACCTATCGTCCGAACTGTGCATTACGTTCGGGTTCTTTTTGTTGCGAAGAAGAAAAGAGATCAACTGATTGAAAGGTTCCTTGAACTAACAATTCCCTTCTTCCTCATCCCTCCTGGTGGTGCAGGGAATTCCCCTACTTGAAAGCTCCATAAGGTGAAAAGCGGTGATTGTTGGCCCAGAGTATTGTGACGAACGGTTCCAAGCTAATTCTCTGACGGGGAGGTTTTTAGTTGGACGACGACTTACCATAGTGGGAGTCTAACACTCTGTGTTTAAATGTATTCATCCACCCTAACTACAAAAAAATTGGGAATGTAGGAAGATGATATATGGTCTTTTGGGCACTTCAGTTCTGCTCATGCCGTTTACACAATTTTACAAATGCCCTTAATTCGGAGTGTTGGGAAAAGGCACGGGACATTGAAAGATGGAGATTAAAAAAGCTGGCGCGACGAAACTGGAAAAACTCGGGACCTATGTGCTACGATCGAGAAAAGAAGATCCACGACGGATCACGCTCTCCCCTAATATCTCTCCTGCCTCAGAACTCAATGAAAGCGCGGTCATAAGTACCCCACACTACCCCCCGCACTACCGTCGCGAATTGGCGATTTTTTGGGTTATAATGCAGTATATGCTTCAATTAAGAGGCTAAGGTACTAGATTTAAAATATCTAAAGTAAAATGCTCCAGAGCCGGAACTATGGGGCATTCCCTTGAAGCCACTCGAAAAATTTGTTTAAGGGTGGCGGACATGCTTAACTGGAACGATCAAGTAGGTAACATCAGGGGCATGAAAGAGAGAAATTTACGTGTCAACGTCATCGAAGAAGAAAAGCTTGAAAGTACCAGTGTATCTCGAGCTCGAAAAGTTGTATTATTAGTACTTTATACAGTTTTTCTTCTTCTCGTTTTTCCGACCATTTTCCTATTCGGCTAAGGAATGCTATTGTGATTGCCGGTTTGATTCATGGCTCTGCACCCGAGACATTTCACCAAAAATATCAGTAACAGGAGTTGCAAATTTGTTCCCAATTTTGTATTTTTAACCAAACAGCGAGTGCATCATTAACCAAAAGAAATTCCCTCAGAAATCCGGCCAGTTGGAATTACATATATACATTTGTTTCCGAGAGGGACTCATAATTGTCACAACCTTCATGATTGATTTTCTTGAAATTATAAAAATAATGGGAATTGCAAGTGGTACAGTTGAACCACCGACTGGAATTTAGGACGGTGACCATATCAAATTCTCTGGCTCCACTGCTACCTCTCTTCAGCTATCCTGTGATTTACTTTGCAGTTACTTCTCCTCAGTGCATAGCTCCTCTCCCTCTTCTTCCTCTCTCTCCCTTCTGAGTACAGCTTCCTCCGAATCCCCTGCCATTCCCCTCCTTACACCTTCTTTGGTGAAGTACCTCATTGACAACCTTGATGCCAATATCAGACCCGACCCCAGTGGTCTTCCCAACCTCTTCCTGATTAAAACCTCTAAGTTAATTTCCTTTCCTTTCTGCATTATTTTCAACAAGAGCCTCAAAGACACTTCCTAAGAATTACCGCCCTATTTCGCTCCTCTCATCCCGCTCCCAGATCCTCGAGAGGTACGTGATCGGCCACCTTATAGTTAAGGAGCAGCACGACTTCATAAAATATTGACCCACTGCTACCAATCTACCGAACTTCACCAACTTTGTGGCCAAATCCCACAACTCTCGGCAAGAAGTCCACGTAATTTACCCCATAGCGGACAAGTGAGCTCAAACGCTATATGCACATAGAATCCTATAGCGAAGAAATGAACGCAAACGCTACAAGTACATAGAATGGCAGGTATCGAGAAACCTCTATTTGTTGTCATCACAGTGATCAGGATTGTATTCACAATCATCTTTTTGAATCTATGTTCATTTACACGGACTTTTCTAAGGTTTTCGATTCCGTTAACTACGAGATACTATTATCCAAACTCGCCTCTCTCAATATTCTTCCATCACTTATTACATGGCTTACCTCCTAGCTCTCCTTCCGATTCTGTAGCGTTTCCTTTGATGGTTGCACTTCTAGTCGTTTTTCCACTTCCTCTGGTGTGCCACAAGGATCCATTCTCGGACCTCTTTTATTTTTATTCTTTATTAAAGACCTCCCCTCTATACTTACTTGTCCTTGCTTGTTATACGCCGAAGATCTCAAGCTATTTTCCTCTGTTTCATCCCCAATGAATTGCGCTTCGCCGCAGGCAAATCTGAATACTTTGGCCCATTGATGCAGTTCGCTCTCAATGTCAGCAAATGCCACTCGATGTGGTACTCGCTTAAAACCACTCCCATCCCTTTCTCCTACTCTCTTGGATATTCCTCTTCATCCTATCTGAACTCTATCCTTGGTCTGAGCATAACCTTTACGAATAAACTCCCTTTCGACAGCCACTACTTCGATATCACCAACCGTGCTTCCAAACTGTCATACTGCGTTCCTGTACTGATTTCACCTCGCTCCAACCCTCCATAATGCTTTTTAACCCAATTGTGAGAAGTATCCTTGAGTATTGTTCCGTGATTTGGCCCCCCTTCTGTAATTGTGATTGTTTTGCCCTAGAGAAGACACAGCGCATATTCACCCGGTCGCTCTTCTTCGTGTAACGCTGACTTTTTCGATGTGCCCTTCTTCTCCCGTTTTCTCATTTCATCAACCAGAATGGAAGAATATCGATGTACAAAAGTTTGCGGCCTGTTGTTGTTATGTCAAGAAAAGGTACATACGTCTCCATTCGTTTTGCATCAACTATCGACCCCCTCAAAAAACGCATTCGGATATTTGTTCCTTCTGTGAATTGCATTCCAAAAAATTTCATGTTGATCAGAAAAGTCGGCTGTTTCATAAATACCAAGGATTTCGGGTTCGCTTGTCATCATCCGAAAAAAAACCACTGATTGTAAGTGATAATTAGAAGACGAAGGTGGCAGTGAATCGAGCAGATTTTAAAATAGGACGACAATTCTTTAATTGGATTTGCTTTATGGAGTAATCAATTACAACAGGAATGTTGACGGAAGGCTCACCCCAGTGTAAGCATTGAACAATTGAGGAGAAATGCAGACTAGGAAAGTCCTCCGAAAAATTGAGACTAGTAGCCATGACGACACGGGCAATAAATCCCCGAAATCCAAATTCTAGACAAAGTACATAAACTGACTGATTTTCTAGGATGTTGAAAAATATATATATAGTTGCAAGGGAGAAGCAAACCCTGGTTTTCGCTCCAAACTTCCAAAAACTGCTCATATGGCCATTTTTTTGTAAGGCATAATGGAGAGATGCCTAAAGGAGTGACATGTGTATAACAGAAGACCCTAATTTTTCGAAGTGTCAATATGAGCTCAGCTACCTTAATACCTTATCCAGACAAGTAGGGAGGGTCAAGAATCCAGTAACTCCTATACGATCCAAGTGGTACTTCAAGGAGGTTCTGTTGAGGATGCCAGCTGGGGGAAGATCGGGCTGATTTTCCGATTGCGAGTTGGTTATCCGTTTTAGTAGAGGCATACTTGAAGGCAGGGTAGAGGGCAAATGAATGCCCAGGAACCCTTGCAATAAAAGGGAGGAATCAAATGAGAAGGTAAGCTACCTGCCAACCACTACTACTTAGCTACGTTTGGTGGTGTTCGACAAATGCCGGCATTTTTATCCAGATTTATGCATTTATTGGGTAGCATAGCGGCCTCGTATGCGAAATTACCCCCACTCCCATTTTTCCTGCACTTTTTATAAGAATTTGATTAGATGAAGTTTTGTTGGTTTTTCTATATTTTAGTAATTTGTTTTCGGCTCATACATACAACGGAGATCGCTTTAGGAAAAGTACTTACAAACGATGAAGTTACGAATGGGTGACCAGTAGTTGGACTTACCTGAAAAGAAAAGGATAAATATAAAAAATTTGATCAAGATTGTGCTTAAATTATTTAATTTTTATTTCCTCATTGCCGTGTCACGACCTACAATAGTGTGTAGCTGACATACCAGTCTACTCGACAACTCGTTCAAAATTTTCTTTATCTCCAATGCACTCTGCACTGAAATTATTCACCTTCGTAGCCACTTTATCGGGCTACATTCAAATATCCTTAAAAATTTGAATTGAATTCACTACAAGCAATTCTTTTCCTCACATAGCAAATCGTACGTATCTATTCCGTTCACATTCCCATTCTTCCTTGCAAGCAACCCCCGTTCTTTCTTTTATATCCTCAAAACTGGTAGTGGTTAGGTTTCAACATGTCTACCGTTCCATTTGCCATTCCAAACCACACAAACACACGCTCACAAGACAAAAAGAATTTCCTTTTAGTTCTTCATTCTTGTATGCGGTCGAAAAGTTGGCTGCCAGCATTCTTGTGGGCATTAAAACGAAAAAAAGGAGCAAGCATGCCACGTATTCTGGCAAACTCTACAAACTCCTGTAGTCTGGATCCTACCAGTACATTACGGTATTCAAAAGTCTTCGAAGCATTGCCGTTGGTTGCATCATGCTTTCGAATTACGCCAGACGACAACGACATCTTTGCACTTTGGTCCTTTTTCTGCTCCTCCTCAGTGGGCAATGTTCCTACAAATTTTTTTTTTTTATTTCTTCGCATCTTACGAAGGGTTGGGTCGGTCGGAAAACTTTTGCTCGGAACATTCGTATATACCATGCTCAATCGAAAAGTCCTTGGAGCTGTTCTTCCTCAGACTCCATATCTATGAACTTTCCTTATCGCTCGGGGAAATACATTATTTTGTCACAAGCAGAAAAGAAGTGAAAAATTTAATTATCGCATACTCAGACTGCAGGAAGTTTTAAGACGAAATACGGACCATATAAGATCGTGTCCTTTTAAGGATATGTGCTTGCAATTTACGAACATTTCAATGTGGCACGGCGTGGCAATTGTATGGCGTGACGTGTATGCATGATGGGAAATATGTAATGAGTTTAGACATTAATGAATTTTCTTAATGGGACAGGTTTTATTTGAATGTCTTAAGGACTCAAATTAATTTAAGAAAAAAAAAATCGGGACCTAAATCTGAAAAGAATTAAATAATTTGCATGAGGATAAAAAATTGCATTTCAACTGACGCTAGTACAGGCCAACCAAATTCGTGGACTGGTATCGACCTTCATATTACTACCAGGGCCTCAAGGATACAGAAATTCTGAAATTGAAAGTCCGAACCTAATCCTGTACACCTTGATCATCATAGTGACATATTGACCAAATGGTTCAACGACCCGGGCTGTCATAAAGTTCGATGATGATGTTTGGCATTAGGAATTGCGTAATGTATTCGAGACAATGGCACAGTCATCAACCGAAAATGGCAAAAAGGACCAAAGTCACATATCCGTGGCACATTTTCACAATAATTACAGCTCGTTTTCCGCAGCATATCGAAAATGCACCCCGGCTAACGATTCTACAGCCGATGGGATGAGAATGGTTTTTCCCCGTTCCTCTAACATTCCACAAGGATCTACTCTGGACCCTTTATTATTCTATTCTTTACAATGGATCCCCCCCCCCCTTCCATACTTGTCCCTGTTTACTCTATGCCGACGACCTTAAGCCGTATGTTTCTCTTTAATCAAGTCTAGACATTCTTGTTCGCTAGTGCTCTGATAATTGATTAGTGCTAAACATCGGAAAGCGTCACTTTATGCTACTCGTTCAAATCGTGGTCCATTCCTTTTCCTACTCTCTTGATGATGAAAATATTCCCTACCATCTAAACTGTTTTAATCTACTTTTCCTACAACGTTGGGTCTACCTCGATTTATACTTCTCCGTCTCGAAAGACATCATTTACCGATTCCAAGACTATGTCGTTTTCTTCCTTCAGTAGTGTTAGCATAAGTTAACGTCCTTGCATTTTCCAATAAGTATTAGGAGTTTCAGAAACCAAAGGCACCTTGACTAAACTGAGTGCCCCTAATTAGTTAGCCCGATTAATTGGGTTACAACTCGGAGGCTTCTCTGCTGGCGAGACGGTCGTTAAGCAAAAAGAATACACTGTGACAGCACGTGTTCCTCAAGGTTCCATATTAGGTCCCCTGTTGTGAAACATAGGTCATGATGAAGTAATTGGTTGGTTGGTTTTGTAGATCATCCGGCCGTGGTTGCGAAGCACTCTGAAGACGCAGATCCTTTCATGACATCAAGTCATGATCATGAATGGCGAAACTGGGCAAAAAGATTGAAGTTAATTTTATTACCAATCGCAGGAAAAACAATACTGTCAGACTCCGAGTTCCTAATCACGAGATCGTTTCCAAATCGATTAGATACGCCAAGATTATGATCGATGGCAAATTGATCTTGAAGGAGAGTAGGAGTGGTGAAATCCATCCTACTGTATACACCACTGATTATCGTGATTATGATTCCTTTGAATCATCTAGCGAATTATATGCACTGTCTTTACCGGAAGAAGAGATTGAATCCAACCGAGCTGACTGCGAATTTTCGAAAACCCACTACGAAGATGCTGTACAGGAAATGGCATCAACGACAGGATAGTTCCGAAAAAGGAGATTGAAGGACGCCCTCTACGGAGCTACGGAGCATGGTCTCGTGGTAGAATCGCGATACAAAAAAAATTTTTAGTAAATGTAACGAGCCCGGAAGGCGCATCTTCCCTTGAAGTAATACTACACGGTAACTTCACCGGGATATGGGTGGTTTTTGTGGGTGAGAATCACACACCCTGACGCAAATTAACACAACAGCGTTTTTTTAGAATTACATCTCCATCTATAAAAAGAGCGAAACTGATAACGAGGTCCGACATACTTGCAGATGGGCGATGCATTAGTATGAAACCCATTCATAGAAAACCCGTACACCGTTTTTGAGGTTATAATGCAAGTCAGCATTGAAGGAGAGAATTAAGAAAAATGTGGGCTTAAAGTGCAGACGTGAGAAACTCATTACTCTGAGTTTGCAACTAGGCAGACCCTGCCTGAAATGGAGCGATGGCGTAGGTCAGGACGCCAGAAAGCTTTTAGGAATATCGAATTGGTGGACCTCGTTGCAAAACCGGGGTGTCTGGAGTTCCTTACTAACGCAGACCTAGACCGGATACCGGTTGGTGCACCATTGATGATTCAAAGTACCCAAACGCTGGAGCACCCAGCTTAGGATTTGCAACTAATTGTTGCATTTCATGATAATCTGGCCTCAGCTTTCACGAGGACTTGTGTATTCAGGAAGGTAGGCATAGTGACAACGGACACCTGCCTCTGCGATGTCCACTCCTTTGACCCACTTGAAGGTAATTTTATTCTGCAAAATATAATTTAGCTAAAAAGTCTGTCAGGACAAGGCCTTGTCTGAACGTTGCCGGGTAATGTGGATCAGAGGTCAATGATTTGTGAACACCATGAAGGGGCGGTCTATCAAAAAGCTTTAGAACTGCTTAATGGCAACGAAAGCAGAAGACAGGTTCGGGTTATAACTGTGTCGTTTCTTCTCATTCGACACGGGTGGTGCCGATAGGAGTATTGGAAGCATCCGTTCCCAGGACTAGCGTGGTCCTTAACTTCAGAAACGACATTGTAATAGCATCGGTAGACGCCTACTTTGCTATTTCAGTAGCCAATTTTCTTGTTCTTGGAGACCTCTTAAGTAGTTAGTGCAGCAGGACTAATATGCCCGCACCTTCTGGAATAAAGCGCCAGTAAAAATTAAATACAATATGGATTTTGTGAGACGGAGGTATGATAACTTCCGATGAGACACTGTAATCAAGGTGTTTTACCTCGCTTCCACCGAAGACGTATTTGTTACGTTTCCAACAGAACGAAGGAAAGTTGCCGTAAATGTTGGTGGTGTTGATGACGTGAGTCTCAAGCCACGAAAATATGGTTCAAGGAGCACATGGTGCATGGGCAAATCGATTGAACTGCGTTGCGTAGATCCACCAGAGTAGGTAAATACGAACAGACTGAGCGAGTTTTTATGGCTATTTTTGGGGTGCCTTTCTCCGCTATCGCGATTTGGTAAAGGACCTAGCGGAGAAAAACTCGCCTTTTATCTTCCCGAGCAAAGCGAATTGAAACCCATTAACGGGTCGAGTCCCATTAACTACTCCCTTGCTCGGATGTTGATTGATAACGGATTGCACATCTACGACATTGAATTGTCTGGAATACGGATGTCACAACGCTCAATTTGAAAGCAATTTTGTGGGCATATCGAAAGTAGCAATCGAAAAGGTATTACCTGCATGGATATGCTTCATGCTCCAGCGAGCCATGAAACCCGGCTCAATTTCAAAAGCGCTCGCTGCTGTTACCCGTTGACCAAGGAATCAGCTTGATCATCGATCAACTGCCTGTTCAGACAGATCAACTAGGCTATGCTGAGCTGTATCGCAGTTAACTCCTTCGACACCAGACCAACGTCTGCAAAGGCAGCGATTGCATAGCGCGGCCGATGCGTACCGATGGCGAATACGGAGTGATTCGCGGAGACGAGCTCATCTAAAAGAATTCCCTCCCAGTCAAGATTCGAGCCCTTGAGGAGCTGCAGAAACAGATGCAACCACTTGACATGCACCGCATTTAGGGTGATTACCAGTTCTTCAAGTGCGCGCATCGCCCTGAGGAGCTACGTATGATCCTTTTCCTCCAGCTTCAATTTGATGAGCATGTGGGCTAGGGGGAAGGTATTTAATTTTTTTTTTTTTCATTTTTTTTTTATTTTCGAAATTCAATCCGTAATATCTGAAGAATATTGTGTTAAATTTTCAAGTCAATTGGAGCAAAATTGACGAAGTTATGAGTATTTTTATACCTGCCGGATTTTTGTACCTATACCCGAACCAACCCCAACGCCCCGAGCTGAAGCTGAACGACAAACCAAAAAAGGCAGGATTCTTCGTAGGCAGTAGCAAAAAGATGCATTAGACATCATCGATGATAGCAACATCCTCTATGGACCTGGCATTGATGACTCAGTGTGTGGTATGTCGATAAAATTCGCTTATAAACGTTTTAACTAGATTTTTTTGTGATTAAAACTTTAAAGCGTTTTTCCCACAACTCACGTTTTCAAAGTCGGTGCCCCTGATAACTCCAAAACTACTGCACCGATCCTTTTGAAATTTTAAACACTATTTCTGTACATCATTTACGAGGTAACGCTGTCGAGTTTTTTTTTTTTTTTATTCATAATTTTGATTTTGCAATAACAAATTAGCCGATTTTTTTCCACAAAATTGTGTTTTTCACTTTAAAGTGTTCGAAAAAATGAAAAAAATTTGGGAAAAAAAAAACTCGACAGCGTTACCTGGGGAAAACTATTATCTAACGAATGAACTTTGACTTTTTGATTTCAAATGATCCGGCACCAAGTTACGAGGGGCACCGCAATTCAACTTTTTTTCGAGACACGTCCGAACAATTGCTGCCATTGCCGTATTTTTTAATATTTCTTTGTAAAAATTTGATGAAACATTCTTCGAATGTCATACTTTAATGTACCATTGATTGAGTAAATAGTAAATAAATGTGTCGTTAGAAAAAAAATCACAAAAACATGGCTTTTTTTGTACGATTTGACCTTACCCCCCCCTTAAGTAAATACGGTCAGTTACTCCCTTCCAGAGTTTATTCGAACGTATCTGCCGGCATATCTATCCAAAAGGAATGCTCGTGAGCCTAACGCCACCACAATATTTTTATCTTATTTGACATCTATTACGATTTGAATTCGAATATGTCAATGTCATGTCACTGGTTCACAATGATAGTTAGAGGGATCCAAGAAGCTTCATACACCCTCTTTCTTTGCATCGGGTTTCTCTACACATTGTCAGACATGCTACTCGTGACAGGAATTTTTCAATTACAGCTTACACTGAGCAACAGTAAACCGTTAAATAAAGCTAAAGACATCCCAGAATCCTTCTCAGGATAATGTTCGATTATTATTGAAGGTAAAGCCCTTCCGCACCCGAAACATGGCTCCTCTTTTTCGTTCATTAATGTAAAGAATGACAGATTGCTGAGCGTCCAATTTACAACCGATGATATGGCACTTCCTTAAATTGTTCAGGCCACTTCTAAAAATGGATCTCTACTATTAAATCTCATAAAAGTAAATTAGCTTCCGAGCCATTCGTCGGAAAATCCTGAGAAACTTTCATCTAATGTGCCCTTTGTTCTTCTCCCTAATTTGTCATTCCTCCCACTACATTTCCTAAGGAAACCACACAGAGCAAACAAAAACCAAGCAAATGGTATGGTCAAAATTTATATTCTCTCTCAGCCACAAAAAACGTTCAGGTATTTCATGAATAAATTCAGCTTAAATCGCTCATTTACCGACTCCTCCTGAAAACTTCCTTCTGTGTCCTGAAAACTCACAAATATCTACGTTTTCTTTTCTTAAATTCAGAGCAATCCAAATAATTCTTTTACTTTTTTACGTTCAACTAACGATTTCATTGCCTTCCCGAGTATTTTTATTCTAAAACCACTCGAAAATGCTCAAGATCCTAAATGGCGTTGGAAACAAAGTCATACAAAAGAAGGCTCAGCTCCAATCCAACGCTAACTAGCTCACCGCAAAGTTGTCTCCGAGATGTTTCGCAAATAAGAATTAAAATTATGAATATGCCCTCGGCAAAGATGCAAAGTTCTTTGTTTATTCATAAGATGAAAGAGAGTCCTCAGAGAGGTGGAAAATTCCCATGGAGAATTTCCCAGGCTTCCATAAAAAGTAGCGACTTTAAGAGATGGAAGCTCATAATGAGATAAAGTTCAGGAGATCGGCCTTAAGTCGATTCTTTTTTAATCCAAATTGGATATTGTGTAGGCGATGATTCTGTTCCTTGCATACGCACCCAGAATATTTGAATATTAAATCATGAAATATAATTTTTGTTTTCTAGAACTCATTTTCATTTGCAACTTTTTTCCCGGAGTTGAGCGAATCCAAGGAGTATATGTACGAGAGGAAGGGACTGTTTAAGGTCGCAAAGAAAAAGTTGAAGTTGGAGACAGAATAATTTTATTAGCCATGTCCCGATGAGGTTGATGTTTGTCCAAAGCATTTGCTCTTGAAATTATGATTTTGTCTACCGAGATGACAAATATAATTGAAATTCGACCCCCAGCAACAGGAGTTTTTTAAGGAAACCTCTTTTCCAGGTTTTTCCACGACGGGCAACTTTTAGATGACTTTGGGGTTCGTTTTCATTAACTTTAAGGCAGAAATTATGAAGGGAGAAATGGTCGGTCTCTAAATTACGCAGGTTTTTTCTTGACTTTTGGAAATTGACATTCAGGTCGGGAAATGGATTTTTTTCACAATTAATGCCGTTTCTTAGATGGCACGAAATTAACTTCAAGACTATTTTAAAACTCATTGAATTTTTAGATGAAAGTTCAGTCTCATATGCAAAATTAATTACGAAAAAAAAACCGTGTGGTACCAAATTAAAAGTAATGTCAAATTATGCAATATGTCCCTCCTACCAAAACTCATAATTTATGCTAGATTGCGACCCTAAAATTAAGGAATGCTTTCGAGAATTTTGGTGCACTACAAACAATTTTTATACAAAGTTCATTTGTTACTGGAAAGCTAAGAGATTAAGGTAACGATTTTGATAAGACTGGATGCGAAAAGAAAAGGAGGATAAGACTGTGATTGGTCCAATTTACTTCAGACGTTTAGATTTCTGCGAATGTAACTCTCTTATTTGCCGTCCGCTAGGATCGTTTCTATCATACAAACATTGAAATTCAAGCTCATAAGTACCACGAGAGCATTCACATCTGCACCAAGTATTCCAATTTTAATTGCATAACAATTTCCCCTCTTTGCTTTTATCTTTAAAGTCATGTACGCAGAAAACAAATAGTAATTTCCCAAGCTTTACCGAATAAAAACTGACTACCAGAGCAGAACCTCGATTTACCGGATATCAAGAAACAAATAATGATAGAATACGACATCAAGATGACTCTGATCCACAGAGCTTTACAAAGTAAGCATGGCTGATATTCATACCTGAGAGGGTGGCCTACTATATATATGGTACGGTTGCGCTTCACCACTTGGTGGGGTATAGCGCGTCATCCACATCTATGTGCATGACTCGCCGTCACCTGAAATTCCCTTCAGCTACTCCCACGACTTTCCGAGACCATCGCACTAGTCCTCTACTGTTCTACACCAAGTTGCCTTGGGGCCGGCCATCTTAGGAAAGTGGATTCCAACTCATGACATAGCCCGCAATGCAATTGACTCCCCTTCCAATCACATCACATATGAATTGCCAAGCCTGCGTACCGACCATTTTGTTTGCCAAAAAATAGTGTCAGGCCAGCGTACCCCGCAGACAGGTATTGACTTTCCATGTGCTACTCCCATACAGCAACACGGAACGAACACTAACTTAGAATAGTCTCAATTTCGTTTTCGATGCTCTGGCCATTAAGGCAGATAGGAAAAGTACAATGACCCGTCAGATACGACTAAGAACCTCCGTTTCGCTCGTGTTTATCTTCAGTCGAACTCTACTTGACACTCTCTCAAAATTCAAAGCCATTTGACCAGGTGAGAGAACAAACAAATGTCGTCAGGGGAGGGTGGAGGGGGATGCCCTTTGATCACTTCTCTTACGTGTCATTGCACAAAATTCATGTGTCTTGTGTCTTTTCCGGTACGTGGGTCCGAACCGCATTCTAAAAGAAATACGCGAACACGTGGATTCACGCGCACGTATCGAAATGAACACCACACGAGCTAAACCTTTTTTCTGCGAGAAATTCAGGTCTTTCGATACGAGTTTGGCGGCGGCCCGAGATGTTTCGATTCGATCCATAAAAGATCCTAAAGGTCTCAGTTATATATATAATGCCAGCATGAAAATTTTCCAGCACAACTTCCTTCACTTTTTCACTTTTTATTAAAATCGGATTACTGTCTGTCCGTCACACGAATTTTTCTCGGAGACGGTTATAGCGATTGACACCAAATTTGGTAGAAAGGTGGCAACTGTGAACGCTCACGCATGCACTGAGTTACATCCTGTTACATGGAATTTAAGGGGGGGGGGGGGGGGGGGGTGGTCCTCATATATGCAAAAGGGGGATGTAATTTTTTTTTCGTCAAATATAGTCATGTGGGGTATCAAATTAAAGGTCTCGGGGCGTGTTGAAAGTGATCATTTCTTTAAGGGGGCTATTCTCAAAAACTACCCAACCCAAAAATCTGAAAAAAATCAGGAGGCTGCCACTATATGATGCCTGGGCTCTGAAATACCTTCCATACCGATACCTGTTCAAATAAAATTAATAATATAGTAATATAAGTTATATATTACTATAATTTTTAGTAATACGCTGCAAAAGCCCACTTAAGTTCATCCTAGCACCACGATTTTGCAGTGATGTAGGCTATAATGTAGAGCATGATCTTATCAAGTTTGGTAGAAATCGCACTATTACTAACAAAGTTATAATACGTCAAAGTTGTTGCTTGTTTGAAAATTAAAGACTATGAATGTCAATATCACCCGAAAGTGAATACTTGTACGTACTAAGAAATAGCCAAAACCTTTCGTACCTGAAGCGCCCACCTTCCAATTTCCCGATTTGTTTGTATCTGTTGTAGGTTAAGTTCTTCACACTTACTAATAATATTAAACTCCGAGTGTGAAGCGTATGAGTTTAGCTATTATCAATACAGTGCTTTCCATCAAATGATTTATTTAAATCGCTTTCTTAAAAATAGAGGGCAATGGAATTTTTAACTATGTGACACGAAACTGACAAGCACTCATCGCTCCTCACACCTTCTTCTTTGCTTTCAGCCTTTGTTCCGTTTAAAAGCGGGGTCGGCTCGTCGTGATCGGTTTCGCCAGTTGGTTTTATCAAATGCCTGATCTGGATGTAACCACGACGCTTTTAAAACCCCATCCAACGTACCGGCCGGCCTTTTGGTCGCTTACCATAGACTTCGATGTTTAGACCAATCCTGGCAAGTGAATTCTCGTTAGCGTGAATTGCGTGACCATACCATCGAAGACGCCTCTCTCGCAGTTTTTCCACGATCGATGCAACCCCATATCGATCGCAGATATCCTCATTTCGGATGTGATCAAAACGTATCACGTCACTAGTCCAACGCAACATGTCCGTCTCCATTAGCGCAACACGGCGTCCATTGTCTTTTATAGTCGGCCAACACTCAGAACCATAGAGAACAGCGTCATGACGGACGACATTCCGGAAAATTTTGATTTTTTTGTATACTTTGCTTTCAGCAAAAGAATCAGAGAAAGGCAATCTATTGTACTGTTTTACAGTGACCAGTGGCCGTGCGATAATGAGCATTTTTGTTAGTGGCCCACATTAAAAAAAAATATAAAAATATTAAATAATCGAGAGACTGCGTGAGAACGCGTGAGACGCCTCCTTCTGCTCCAATTTTTTAAGTCTTCTAGACTACCCGAGTTTTTTTCACAAACACCCACTATTATGGCCGAGATTCGAACTCGGGATTTTGTCGCGAAACTGAAGTCCCAAACATGTTGCCCTTCGCACGGTCTCAGTGTTCTTACTTCAGCTACTGATGATCTGGCCGTCCACTTGCTTTTTGGCCGATCACTGCCCTTATAAAACATACTCATACTCACTAGACAATTCCTCTCGCCATGAGGAGAGCAACATACGTCATACGTCATTTTCTCCAACAACACAAAGGTTTCGACCAGGATTTGTTCTGTGATGCTTGTCACTCGACTTCACCACTTGATGGATCACACGTTAGAATCATCACCAATAATTCTAGTAATGTGATCTCGACCGCCCGACACTAGTATATCTTGTAGTTCTCATACATCATATCGCACTTCACCTCGCATGTATAGATTTCAAATTGCTTATTTTAACCCGCCTAGTACTACTGAAAACAGACCATTTTTTAGCATCCAGTTTTCTAAATTTCTAACCAACAACCTTCCAACAAAGTCAATGCTCTCAACGCTCCTAATCTAGTTTGCTCATAATTAAAAATACATCCAATTATCCATCCAGAATTTTACATAATCAAACAGAAACAATCAAATGAAACCATACTCATTCCACCGCATCAAACTGGTCTGGAAATCACGCATCACATCTCTCTTCCTCATAAAGCATAACAGGGGATTTCACTGGAATTCAATTTTCATATGCGTATCGTTGGTAACACATTCATTTAAATATTCTCCCATAATATTCCATTTCAGTTATTCTATTATATTTTTTTTAAGTATTCCCAGTCAATAACCCCGCGGATTGTATCCCATTTGAATTCTTCAAAAAAGTTGTCTTTGATTGTTCCAAACACCATCTGGAGGAGTTGACTACCTGGTTGGGACGAATTACGATTTGTTTAATTCAAAATCAATTGTGTTCATATAGAAAGCAGTTACTCTATTCCACCTGACCCCGGACGAATCCATGGCACCTGGTCTTCATCCAGCCGAATATCATAAACGAAACATCACACATCCCCTCCAGAATGGCTTTCCTCATTATTATTTCAAGATACTCGTATCTTTCCTATGCTTCTTTTAATTAATATCGCAGAAGCGAGTGGAGATACACTTGCCGCTTTGAACTGATATCGTGCACGTACGTTTGCACAAATTACATATCTTTTCCATGCATATTTATCTGTATCCATATAGTCTGTGTATACCTGAAGCAATTTCTCTTAGCGCATTTTTGTTGTTGAGTCGTAAATAAAAAAAGCACCGTAAAACTCAATTTAGAAAAACTGTCAGTGACCTTTTTCTGTGCCAATATTTTTCGCAAAGAAAAACACACACTCTCATGCATACTCGCAACACCTGAGCTAGAAGTTCAACCACTACCTTTCATTTCAGTTCAATGTGCATCACATACTTTCATCCGTCGTTTTACCGTTGCTTTCTACTTAAAAGCTTAATAAAGTGTAATTTAAAGTATTTGTCGTCTAATGGAACAAGACGACAGACGCGAGCATCACACCGGCGTATCTAGATTCTGTTTTGATTTGTTAATACTTCGTCAAGATTCAACAATATTAGTTCATATTGTTCGACAGTTTCTCAGTCCAAAGATACTGCGACGCTGCGATCTGGGGAGCTTTAATCTAATTTCGCCCGGAATTAAGTTTCATCTTCACACAATGTGCCCGTGATGAGTATGTCTCTGTCGGAAAATACATAACAACAAAAAGGAATGAAAGCAGCAGATAAAGTCCGCACGAATAAATTAATCTATTTCTGAAATTTAGCCAAAAAAATCTAAAACATGCCAGGCAACTGCTTTCACTCTTTATGATTCGAGCAATTAATCTTTATTTAACAAGATTCGCACGAGGGATGAGGCAACACCTGAAGAGTGTAGATGCCCGAAGTACACTTTCCAGGTCCTGCCTCACCACACGCTCTCCCAGCAAATCGACATTTAGTCCTTGCTATTTGCCGTAGATTCCAAACAGTTTAATCTGCAAATTAGATTAGAGTTGGGGTGCTGAAAACCCAGATTACATTGCTGGGAAATGGAAAACGTACGTCCGGGTTGCAAATTTACGTTGTTCACCATCTCCTCTATGTGCAAGAATTATGGTTTCACATGTATGTACTCCTGGGCTAATAATAAGCCCCGGTATGGCTACCCAGAATTAAATCTCAGTCTCAATGGGATTTCAGTGGGGATTATAATGCGCATATCATACACACAAATATACATAACCACTTACACAAAAACCAGAGAAAAATGAAAGGAAAATTAGTATTTTCCCTCGTTTCAGCAAATATTTATGTAGAATTTTTTTTCCTCTGAATTTGCGACAACACAAAAAAGTAAATAAAATGAGAATGAAAAATTACGACTGTGACTTTGTAAACTTAACAGAGAGAGTGGAGAGGGTGCAAATAGCCTGCGGTGGAGTAGCCAAAGTAAATTTTATCGGCTTGGGAAAATGTAAACGAAACATGCTTTTGGGGTTAAGGGAAAAAAACCCGTGAAAAGTTCGTATTCCAGAATAATCCTTTCTGGCTAGTCTTTCCAGATAAAGGGTTAAATATTCTATTAGACTCGCAAAAAAGATGACTGTTTGATAACAGCAACAAATCCCTTACAAGACTTATAAATGACTGGAACACAAGCCGGGAACATCACAAAACAAACAACCCCGAAATCAAACCACGACCTCATTAGACCCTCCCCCCTCAGTCAAGCCTAAAATTAGTAAATTATTATTTCCTGGAGTTGAATTTTGCCATCTTTTTCTGCTTCCAGGCATTAAAACTAAAAGTACTGGTGCCATACATCAAAGCTCGTCTGTAGCACAAACATTTTCAAAAGATTGATATATTCTTTCCATGTGCCATTTTAAGGCCTTAAATGTGTGCGTTTTTACAGTATACAATAGATTAATCTATTTCACTGCCTGGGCATTTTCAAACTATGATATCATCATTAATATATCTTATGGTTGCCAGCTGGAAAAATTATTTATTTATTTATTGGCCAACATGAAAAGCTTAATCCGCATGAGATCGTTGATGATGATGAAAGTCCAAATGATCTGTTGACATTTTTGCCAGACTGGAGACAGATAATAGTTTTTAATAAGCCAAGGATGAGTGCTGATAAATAGATTGTTTGAAATACATAAGTTCATTGCAATTATTGTGCTTTGGAAACTAGTAGCCGACTGTGATTAGCATTTGGAACTGCTTGTATGGATTCTTGGGAAACGGAGCAGTTAGGCTTCGCATGTAAGGCACCTAGTATGCACTTTGAATTAAAGTTTCAGTCTAGTGCACACTTACCCAACCCAAAAAGAAAAGAATGGATGTCATAAAATTGTTCATCCCTGGTTCAAACATCAAACTTGCCTACGTCAGGGATCACTGAAGTAGCCAAGTAAAGGGTACTTGTGCGGATAGCTCCTAGGAAGTGCGGTAGATACAACGGGGTTGGTCAAAATCAGTGGTCACCATACCTCCTTGAAGTTGATTTATATCACATTTATATCTGTGGTGCTCCTCAATCTAAATGTTAATCTGAAGTGAATGACAGGAACAATCTTCACCCTTGTCAATTTCTTCCTTTTCTCTTATAAAATGTACTGCTTTTTCCCCACGATTCGCGATAACGAGAATTCACTTCCCAAGATTGGTCTGAACATCGAAGCCGAGGGAAAAAGACTAAAAGGCTGACCGATGCAACTGTTGCTTGATACGCTGGACGGTGATCTCTCGTCGCTACATCGTCGCTAGAACATCCACATCAGGACATTGACAGGACAAAATGAAACAATCGATCAAGGTGACCCAATCCGGCGAAGTGTTACCCATCATCTTCGAACGATTAACTAGAAAAATTTATGCTTTGATTGAATAGTCATCGTGTGTCCGTGATGTGATGTTCCATTCGATTAATCGTATAATCAATGTCATCTTCAGCATGGCCCCATATCAATCGTTTTTTATCACTTTTCAGTTCACCAACTTCAGTGTTGAGCTTTAAATCAGGCTACAGTTAGGTTCAGTTATAAATTTTGAGTTAATGTTTCTAATGCTTTAAGATTTTTGTATTATTTGTCCGTATTTATTAGAGGTGCGCCAAACACCATCCTAGTAGGTGATGTGATATTACACCACCTTGGAAAAAAGTGATATTGCGAGTAACATTAGCTTTGATTATCCTAATCTTACATGTGAGATCATATCACATATTACAGTCGGCAGCCAATATTACCACATATAACTTATCACGTTTATCACACTCATGGCGTAAAATTTACGGGAACGGCAGCATTAGCAAGCATTACTTATCACAAAAGTATTTACTATTATCATAACTTCTCGCTGATGGGGTGATATTAGGTGATGTTGTGATGTTTTCTTCAAATACGAATGCAGGCAAGAAGGGCAGTATTCAGAATATCTGGGAGTATCAGTGATGCGAGGAAGGAATAATGATATTTTTTCTAGGCGGTATCGCAAATTACTGATATCAAGGGATACTTGACAACGAGGTTTTATTTCGACAAGAAGTTTGAAACACGTTGAAATAACAAGGCAACAACCTGGAAGAGCGTGGCAGTGACCTAGGGTTTAATCCGGCAACTAATTACTTGGTACTGTCCACTGACGAATCCTTCACAACAGAAGGAGTTGGCACCAGCCTCATTGGTCCATCCAAGGGAAACGTACTTTGAACCATTGAGTTAGCACACTAATAAATTCCACGTGGAAATGCCTTCTCAACCTCGAAAGAACCTATAGGGTGCAGAACATTGCTATTCTGACAACCAAGCGGCCATCAAGGCACTTAGACGCAACCAGGTAAACTCTATATTGGTATGGATATGCCCACTCTATAAGGCTTGGATACTCTGGACTCCAAGCTATATTGGGCCGAAAGACAATAAGACAGCGGGCGAGTTGAATAGCAAAATACCAGGGACGCCACTACGTGGACCACCTTTGTGATATAAATAAAGCGTGATCGGGTTTGAGGGAAACTTTATTTAAAAAAAAAAACGAAATAAACTAACCAGAAAAAAAAATAAATAAAGCGAAAATAATGCAAATCGTAGAAAATGGACAAAGGATAAAAAAATGTATTTGGCGATAGTCTTGGAATAGTGGCATATCATCCTGACCCTCAGATGAACGCATTAAAGCCCATGTAGAGGTCATGGTTTCGCAATACCATAAAATGGCCTTTGTGTTGTGTGCTGGTACTGGTACACCTTAGTTGTTGCAAATAGTCGACATGCTTCCCCGTGATATTCGGATGGAATTTGCATTAGAAAGTGTCGAATGCAAGCCATCCGCAAAGGTCATCCGGACATGGTATTGGTGACTTCTAGATTAAATCTATGACCGAGGTAGAGTTGTGCAAGTATCTAGGAATTCTGCAAGGAACCCATGCTCGACTTGGTGATTTGAAGGAAGCTCTACTGTCCGAATTCCTGTGGCATGTGAAGCTGGTGCTGAAATCGCATCTCTAAGGGAAGAATAAAATAAGCGCAATTAACGTGTTCGCTACCTCTTTCGCATTCGAAATATTGCCGTGGAAGAAGACCAATTTCGAAAACGTCTAATGGGGGAAACGGACTACTATGTCCAAATTACGAATGAATCATCCAAATTCTGTCGTGGAGCGGAAGAAATTGCTTGGAGACCTCGGAAGTAGGGGCGTGGTTGAAATTACGATAGAACATCGTCGCCAAGTCGATTCGCTACGTGCTTATTTTTACAGCAGAAAGCAGACGAGTTCCTTGCATGAGCTTCTTAGTAGGTGATCAAAGCCTCGCATACAAACATAGACTGATCACGGGAAAATGTCCCCATATACTATTGATGTTGTGCGATAATAGCAAGATTGAAAAGAAATATATGGAAAAGAATGTGAACTATGATCAACTAGCTCGGGAAATCAGAGAAATTTGACGTTTCGAGAGGGTGGTTGTAATTCCCATAAAATTATTAGCTACAGGTATTGCACCTAAATCCTAACGAGAATTCATTTGCCAAGATTGGTCTGAAAATCGAAGTCGATGGTAAACAACCAAAAAGCAGGCCTAAACAACGGTGGCTTGATACGCTGGATGGGGATTTAAAAGCCTCGAGATTGCACCCAGATCAGGCATTCGGTAGAGCAAAATGGCGAAACCAATCACGGCGAGCCAACCCCGCTTGTGAACGGGACAAAGGCTGAAGAAAAAGACGAGGTATTGCACCTAAATCCCTCATGGATTCTGTTGATATCCTGGGTCTTTCACAGTTTGCTTCTAACCATGCAGAAATACACCATTCTGCAGACACGTTCGATGTTGCGGGGAGTTTATGACGGTTGCTCCCATTAACCTAACATCGGGCACCGCCCCCAGAGCCACTTTATATTTATCCTTAAATAGATATGCTGGCCCTTGGGGCTAGTATTAGGTAAAATCCGGCATTTGCCGGAAATGAGACAACTCAGAAAATAAAAGAATGAAATGATGATGATTTATGTTAAATAGGTACTTTTCAATAGAAATTGTGAGAAAGTTAACATATGGCGATATCACGTTTTGCTGAATGACAAAATGACCGAAAAATTGGATTGGTAGCGTACGTTGT
The DNA here is from genome assembly GCF_905115235.1 of Hermetia illucens. Taxonomy (NCBI): domain Eukaryota; kingdom Metazoa; phylum Arthropoda; class Insecta; order Diptera; family Stratiomyidae; genus Hermetia; species Hermetia illucens. The sequence continues at coordinate 161,094,558 of NC_051850.1, forward strand.
AAAAACACATTAGAAGTTTCTGCAAATGCAGTCCACCATATCATAAAAGGTATAAAATAACGCACCGCTGGACATAAAGTGGGACGGCCCACTGCTGGCAGATCGAAAACAACGCGACGTTATTCACAATTCACATAAGTCCGTTGAAAAGCGCCACGATATTGGAAAAAGGTGTTGCGACATCCACCGGTGGACAAATTCACTTTTAGAGTATACGCAGAGTATTCCATAGCCAAGAAGATAGCATGCTATAAACATCTTTGACTTTTGGTATTCAGTTCTGTGGTCTGGTGAAAATAAATACAACCTGTTTGGGCTTTGTTGATAAGCTATTATGGAGCTTAAAACTCATGACACACATTCAATCGTCAAATTTGGTACCGGGAATCAGTTGAATTGAGGCTTCAAACTGACCAGAGTGAATAGGTTGGTGTTTATTGACTAGAACATGAAATTTGTATTTGCTCGAACTTCAGGTCCATATATAGCAAATCCCCTCAAGAAATGTTTTCCGGAAGGCACGGTAGTAAACTAGAAACGAAATTTGATTCAATACTCTTCCAATTCGAGGTATTATTATTTTTTAATATTAGCATTGAAGTTCAATTTGGTTGAGGTTTAATTAGAATCGGTTCATTTTTCTTGCTACGCCAAAAATTTTGTTGTGCTCGTTTAAGTTGATTTTCTTTGTCTTCCTTTTGTTTTCTGTATTATATCCTTTCAATTTTTCACAGTGTATGTACAACATCGGTCGTCACAGAAGTGAAAATTATTTCTTTATGCTTGAACCTGAGTGTTCCCATAAAAAAGTACTATTTAGTACCTTATTGTCACACGTTTTAATACCAGAATTTTTCTGCTTTTCACAACACTGATCACCAAACATTTCAAAGGAACCTCCCTCCTCTTCCAGGTCCACAACCTCCGAAAAATTTACGGATGGTCACAATGCCATCCTAACCTCAAAATTTATTCAAAAACCTGGGCGTAGAGCAACTATCGCACACTAAGCATTATCAGACAAAGAAACGTCAGTCGAGTTTCACGGTCCATTTCGCCAAACTTTTTGGGATTAGCTCCCCTTTCTTGATCGATTCCCGCCACTAAAGATGGTTTTTGACTAACCACTAATTAAATTTGTCATTTCAAGGTTTGTGCCTGATCAGAGCCGCCTTTCTCTTCGAATTTAGCAAAAAATTCCCAAAAATACAAATCATCCTGGAACAGGAAAACGTTTTGAGTTCATTCGCGATATTGAGAGGACAATGAAGCCTCTCAGAAATGCTCCCAATAATAGAACTACCGTTGGAGCATGTAGATCTCTAGTCAAGCAAAGTTTTTTGAAGGAAATCATGTCAAATTGCTTTGTTAAAAAAAATATTCACCGTATTTTTTTACCACACTTTGTATATGCTCCACCAGTTCACTATAGTTTATCTCGTCAATAATACCAAAATTAATTCAAAATTCATAAAAGCCAGGTATCTAAAAAATTCCATTCAATCTAATTCAAAGAACAACAAGATAATTCCCAGATATATGAATTTCCAAATGAGTTTTTCTTTGCTTAGAATCAGTTATCGAAGGACTAGGTAAGGCAGCCTCACAATTTCAGCAATGTATAAATTTGATTTCTCACAATGAAGAGGAAAAGAAAGGCTTCTTTTTAGCTAAAAAGAATATTACTTTCCCCAGAAAGCAGACAGGGCCCTTTTCAAAACACTCAGATAAGTCCCTTGCAGTTTAGAGACGATAAAAATTCGATGTTGAAACCAAGAAACGGAGATAATAGCAAACCTTTTAAAGAAATTCGATAGCACAAAGCTTACCAATGAAAAGATGATGCAACTCTACATAAAATAAAATTACCTTGATCAAACAAAACGCAGTTTGTGTGAGGCTGATGAAGAATCTAAAATTAAAGTAGAAGTCTGTCAAAACCAACGGAGCCTAGTTTCTACGGTGAGATACCCACGTTGGGCGCCAACTGAAGAATCGAGGCAGACGGTGAATTAACAACTCCCGAAAAGGATTCCCATGAAGACTTTTTTTTTGCAATAGTCTACAGAGCTATACTCGTAAAAAAACCCAAACAATTAGGAGAAAAGTCAACCTTAATAACCAACTTAAATACCAAGCTTTAGATTTTCATCGATATTTCAGCCACGAATCCATATTAAGAACTGGCAATGCTAAAAGAGGTCTTTTTAGAATACAAATCGATTCAGACGTATGACGGCGACAAATTGCTTGGGGTCCGCATCAAGGTCATCGCTTTTAGGATTGAATCAGACCAGCTTGACTATATTTCAGGCATACAGATAGGTTCTATTTCAAAGGGACGTGCGCTTTGATCACTAACATTTCATGTATATCCTCCAGAGTTTTTGTCTCCCAATTTTTGACAAAAAGCCACCCCTCCTGATAGGATAGGCTATGCACTTATATTTTCAAAGTTGTTATATTGTTGGTACTGTGGTCGAGAACAATTATATCGGGGTATAGAGAAATGATCATCGCATCAAGGATTCATGTTATGTTAATCCTTCAAGCCACTGTCACGCCGATAGGGCGCGATGTTCATCGATCGTACCCACAAAACCACTGGTATGTCCTTTTAATTTATCACTTTTTTGTGATTCTCTCCCCTAATGTAAAGTCATCACTCTCGGAATCTTAGTCTAGAACTAAAACGGATTCTTATCTTTGATGTAAAATCTGTATTCCATGAAATATGACAAACAAAAGAAAATGTCAGTGAATATGCAGGGAATTCCGAAAAAAATGTTTAAATTAAAATGATGGACACTAATAACTTCTCGGAAGATTAAGACCTCTTTTTAAGCAAAAAGAGGGTTCATTCCTCCATTTCAATCGAATCGAATCATGTAGGTGTGTAGAAATGACGTTCGTTGTTCAAACATCTTATTCTGATTACCATTTATTAGTAACTCTTAGAATGTTTAGCATAAAATGAGGTGAGGACGTCATCTGCTCATCTTCATAAAAAAAGAAACCAGAATTCGAGCCATCAATTATTAGCAGCTGACACGTCACTTAAGCGTAACCCATCCACAAATTTTCTGAAATCAATCCATCAAATTGCAGGAAAACGACCGGCAGCTCCACACTGCAAATTATTCAAAGAATATTTCTAATATGTGCGAATTCTTCTTCATATGTGCGTTCGCATATTTGGCAAACTGGAAAAGCGTTTCATCATCTGGTGGTGTGTTCTCTCGATTTCGAAAAAAAACCACACCCAGCCTAGACAACTATAGACACTACTGAGCTTCGCCGCTGTCGTCGACGCCATCGTCGCATTTCGTACTAAACACAGCAGTGGCCCCACGGAGCAAGACACCGCCATAGACAGCCCAATTATCATATATAGAACGCACGCTAGGATGACATATGAAATGCACTAAGCGGCTTAAAAAGGGATGTCGACAGGGTTGATTGGTGCACAGAAGGGTGGAAGTGGGACCAGACGCGTTCGCATTTCAGCAACTCACAATGCTCCTAGGTGCAGACAGGCCTCACGAGCGAGACATTTGATGTAGTCTAAACTCTAATAAATTTCTATCTCGCCGGAGACATGCCGAGGTGTGTGGAACTGCATTAGTAATTACAGCAGAGAATTCAGTGAAGGTGTGAGGACTATGGGAAGCGGAAAGTGAATTTCCCTCTACACAACTCTGCACAAAAGAATGTTGGCGAGAAGTCCTCCCGACGAACACCTTTTCCGTGAAGCGAAAACCGGATAGAAGGAGAACCAGCCACACTTCATTCAAGTCGGAAGCATGGCCTCAGTTCACACTCGACTTGATGCACGTTTCCAACTCGAAACTTCCGGGCCATCAACGAACGGCGAAAAGAAAGGGCAACGAATACTCAAAGACAGCACAAACGTGAAGCAATCTGCTTCCATGATAATCTCTCCCAAAGTAAGTCTCCGAGCCCCCGAGTCGGAAGCACTCGGCAAAGAAACTAATAATTACACTCTTTGAATTTTAATTAGTTTTAATTAGAATACGTACTTAGCGCACAAGAAATGGGGCGGAGTGGCGTCGCGACGACGAGATAGCCTGCAAGACGGGCGGGGGGCGGCTGCCGCGCTGATAATGAACTGAAGATGAGTGGCGTTAACCGGGAGCTGACGCAACTTCTGCTCCCCCTATTAGCGTTGGGTGGTTAATTTAATCCCAGTTCCGCACAAGTGCTGATATATCTTCACAGAATTCGCTCTTTCACTGCGCTGCCTTGATGTGCGGGTTTCGAGGGATGCTGGCACTATGATCCGGCACAACCTATTCAACGATTTCAATGGTCACAGCTTGAATAAAACACTCGCAACAAACGGAGACACTCACTTCACGCGACGAGGAAACAGCGGATATGTCACGCACTAATCCCAACCGGAAATGCACTAGCACTGGTCATGAGGTCACCCTGTGGGTTGAAGCGTTTCAGACTCGGCAATTCGTGAACGATGGAATGCGTTTAAGAATTCACGGGACGGGTCCGACTGGACAAACGGATTAACGATGAGTAATCTGTGCACCACTTCGCACCGGAAACTATCAGAGGGATGGCGAGACGCACAGAACAGGGGACGTCTTTAATTGGTAGTAAATGGATGAGGGCTGCACAGCACAAAATTCGTTCAATACTAAGACCGTTCACAGGAGTTTTGTACTGCTGACATGAGGTCAGACCGGACGACAATACAATGCACACGGAAATCGCTACGATTCGGAGACGGATTGAACGCAATATCGTTTAGGATGGAGCGACTGCAGATGTGGCAGTTCAACGATGGAAAATACACTAACGGCGGTGGCGACGATAGGCGGCGAATCGGCAAGTGCCAGTCGGTGACTATCCCAATTGAAAAAGCGGCGGAATGCCCGAAAGCCCCGCAACGACCGGATGGAGTGTCTTGAAGAAATGCACACACAAGACGGTCAAGACGAAGCGGTAACCGAGACGTTATAGAGCGGATGGTGTCCACGGGGAAACTGCGGCAACTCAAGACGTCGAAGACTCCACTACACAGCAGAATACGCGCGACTCCACTACTGCGAGGGGGCTCCAAGAAGAGCAAGAATCGAGACTGGCACCGACACCAAGACCGGCAACGAGAAGACACTACTGCCAATTGCGATTTTTGCTGCTCCACGAACTCCGACAGCGCCGACGAAAAATTGCCACGTTTTAGATACGCCAGCAAGGTCTTTCGGCAAAGTGCATAAAACCCCAGCAGACAATAGTGCAACGTGAATAGTTTGCATTTACCGGAGGACAGTCAGCTACGAGCGTCGTGAACAGACCCACCAACAACGTAGACGTGAATGCACTGTAACCACAGAGACCGCACACACCGTGCTCGGGGTGAAGCTATCAAAATCAGCAACCCCTCGGTGCGAAATATACTGAGTTCACTAGCCGCAAAGCACCACCGACCAGGTGATAATTCAAGGCAGTTAGTTACCTTACACAGGCACAGCCGCTCACAGGCAAACGCACTCGAGTCAAAACAATGTCACGCCAGGCAGGACTTCAAGGATACAACTGAGTTTTACGCAAAAACAATTTACGCAGATTTCTCAACAACTAGTCAAGCTTTTCCGATTTTCAATTCAATTCTCTCGCAGAACTGCTAATTACAACACGATGACAACCGGCGAAACGTTTTCTTTTTTTTCACTGCAAGACCGCGGACGCAGTCAGTGGATTATTTGGCGAGTGAAATTGCATTGAAAATAATTGGGATGATGACTGCTGCGACGGCGACGAAGCCAAGAGCATCGGCGAGCAAGTGAGCTTTGCAATAACAATGGCCCCGAGTGGGAGGCCGAGAGACAACAATAGATGGGATGACAACAGACGGCCTTGCCGACCGACCGACCGACTCATCGACCGGCAGCCGAAAAACCAATCTCGAAGCAAACCACGGGCCCGAAACGCATCCGCACCCACATTCCGGGTACCGGCTAAGAGAGCTTTCGCCGAATGGGGGAGGAAGATTGGGAGGTGTAACACAGACACATGTTCGATGGAGCGGGTGCTTTAAGGGGGCGTTGTTAGTAGATGCTGAGAAAAAATTTTGGTTGACTGATTTCAAACCCTAGTGAGGAAACCCGGTGCTCGTGAAATAAAATAAAAGGAAACACTTTTCAAGGTGAAGATTGTATTTCCAAGACGGTACCGTACATCGGAAACCAGTTGTCTTCGTTTCCAAAAAAATCCTATTTTTAGTCAGTAAGGGTAAAGATACTTTTAAGTATAATTCCCCTTTTCTCAACAAGAACTGAGCAATTTTGGATCTGCATTTAGAAAATAATAAGGAGGCAACTGGTTCCCGAAATAAAACATCTTCTGTGGAAATGAAAATTACTTAAAGGATGATGAAACGTTTCTTTTCTGCGGTGAAACAAAAGTGAAGGATCAGCTATCTCTCAACTATAATGGATTCAAACTGCCTAAATTAAAGTTGGAGAAGGTTCATCCTTTTAGGGTACAATTTAATTTATCGGAACAAAAATCGAATTTCGATAACCAGTTGTTCCCTTTTTCAGTGTTTCTTCTTCTCTTGAAGGAAATGAACACTGAAGAAGGGAACAGTTGATTCCCGAAATTCGGTATTTATTTTAATTAATCAAATTGTATCCAAAAAAGACTGATTACCAAGCCACTCCAAATATATATATATAATGGTAAATGTCATTTGAATAGACGTTTTAGAGGTACACAATAGGTCAATATACAAATGACGCGTTAGATAAAGATAAATCGACAGTCGAATGTGCAATACAAATGGAAAAAAAAAACAAAATAACTGGCTAGTTTACTTTACCTCCGGAGGGGAGGACAATTTTTGTTGAAGGAGGTCACGACCCGCGGGAATGGCGTTGGAAAAAGGAAGTCAGCTATGTCAGCGAATAACTGAGATATACGACTCTACAATGCCGCGACGATATTTTCACCACAGTGGGAAACTAAACTATTGGTGGAGCTAGGAAATCTCGTTATTGAGATCATCGTAACTGTCAGCCAGAGGACTTTGTCAAAGGACAAGAGGAAAGCCGGAAAATCGAGACCTGGAGAAGAAAGACTACTAATAGTAATTGCGACAGGCAGCTGTGTCTTGAAACAGATACGAACTCGTGGGGCGACCGCAAACTAATTGAAATTCTTTGCCACAAAACGAAGAAACTGATCCTCAGTAAATAGTTCAACAGGACGTCCTCTCGATCCTCTGAGTGACCCGGAAGGAACTACAAGGGATCTGTGGAACGAGTGTTTCCGATACAGTGAAAAAAACAGAGATTGATTCTGCTACAGAAGGCCCAAAAATCACATGCCGCACCATCTTCATGTTATTCTATCTATGTTTTAGGTCCTACGGGGAAGATATTGAAATGTAGGATATACCAGTGTATCCAAAAAGCAAGACCAGTTTTTATTTATTTCAAAATGTATTTAGTTGTTCTTCTAAACCTATTTCGTCGCCTTCAAATTAATACCCTCCGGACACAATACGCTTACGTCAACGAATTTTCCAATCCTCGAAACAAGAATTAAAGTCGCTTTCCGGGATGGCTTTCTGAGCGGGTAGCTATTCACGTTGTATTGCTTCGATTGTCTCAAAACGATTTCCCTGCCATCTTTTCAGTTTCAGTTGTTTTGCACCAGCTGAGACTACACTTTTAGGTCTAACGAAGTGGTATTCATAGATCTTTTCGAAACACCAACAGCATTACCAAGGTCTCTAGCAGCCATCTGACGATTGATAAGCACAAGTTCTTTGATTTTTTTAATATGTTGTTCACCGGTAGAGGTTGATGGTCCTTCGAAACGCTCTCGGGGTTTAAGACCATCCTGTTATACATGACTTCTGTTAAGGCGGGAGCACTGGACAATGCGGTGAACCGGAGAAAGATGGGTTCAGTATACCGACCGATCAGATGAGGGTAAGCAACCAGGCGAGACAATTTTGGTCATCGCGGGAATGATTCCTTTGGATCTTCTAGCGAATTGTGCAGGAGATAGCAGCAACGGTGGGATAATTCCAGGGAAGATCGGTGGATCCAAACGCTGATCTCATATATTGAAAGATGGGTCAAATGTAAACATGGAGAATTGAAGACCACGTGAAACAGTTTCTTACAGAATACAGTGGTAACAGGTATTTGGATCACTTCGGATTGTATAAACCCCCCGACTGTCCCAAATGCACTGTTATACCCAATGACCCGGAGCATGTGATATTCCATTGGCAGAGATTCCCAAATGAAAGAAGGAGGGTGAACGACGTCCCCGCCTAGTTACCAAACCCCATAGCCTTATGGAGGAGATGAAGAGGTTAGAATCAAATGAGAGCACGATAAATGCAATAATTATCGCGATGCAAAAAAAGCCCCAGAAACTAAATCGAGCCCGAAACGAGCAACGAACGCGTGATTTAACCGTGCTGGTGTTGATCAAAGTTGTCTCCCGGAAGTAAAACTCCACGGGGAACATGGATGGAAAAGTCGGAACTGTTTTAATTTATGAGTGAGGATCCCACATACTGTCGTAACCTGGCACAGCAGCGTCTTTTTAAAATATCCACTCCCCATCCAGAAAAAAAAACATATGAGGTCTCAGATGCGTGCCAATCATTTCTCTGCGGTGTCGCATAGTCTCAGCATGAAAAAAGATAGCATCGACCTCCCTCTGAATTTCAAAGCTTTTATCAACAACTTTGTCTGGAAGGTATTGTCCGGGTACTTTGACCTAACACTATCTGGGGCGAAAAATCACTTCGCTAAAAATAAGATGTTTGCAGATGTGTTTCTTAGAGCGTGAACATGGCTAGCAAGCGAGATATCTTAGAAGTGTATGACGCAAAATTGTCAAGGGAGGGCGTAGTCTACTCGGGAACTCTTAGAGAGAGTTGGGGTATAATGCGAGGAAAAACAGCAACATGCAATCGACTCTGAGGAAGGGAGGCTGAAATGACAGCAAGTGGGAATAGAACGTGGCGATTGGACTAAAACTAACCCAGAGAAGGCTAGGAAAAGTAAGAAGCAGATGATCTGATCTCAAGCAGAGCCAGTAGGTGCAATATAGACATATTTAAAAATAAATAATTTGAAAGACCCCGGGAGAAATCTCGTCAAGATTTAGAGTAACAAAAAAAGAGGTCTCATGGTCAAGGGGCGGCATTGTCTTCTGGAAGCTTTCAACCCGACATTCATTGGCTAACAAGAGTGGAGTTAATAAGTCACTAGCTGGCCATATATACTGAAACGGTCGCCAATACTACAACCACGATGACCACCAGACTATCATCTGGAACGTAAAGAATAAACCAAAGAATTAGAGGACTGTCCACCCAAAAATGAAGAAAAAGAAAAGCTATCTCCTAGCTTTGTACTGACGAAAGGGATAAGTCGCTCCCAAAATATATATTTACATTTAAAACCAAAAATTGTAGTTTAGATAAAGTCACTCTTTGTTAGTTGGGCTAATAATCAACTCATTAAGACCACAAATACTAAATTGTAGGAAAATCCTGTTTTTATAAAGCGAGCGACCGTCAATTTGCTAGAAAAGTAAAAGAAGGGGGAAAATCAAGTCTGGTGCCGTGAATAAGCAAGAAAAAACTTCGAAAATAACTTTGAAAGAGATACTAACGATTTACGGGGAGCTTTGCCCAGGCAATACCATCCTACTGCAGCGATTGACTGTTAAAGGCGTTGTTTCTAGTAAAGCATCATGGAAGGATTTTTCTAGAATATTCTTTAAAGAAGACTTGGCCCAATATTTCCTTTTTATAGCTGCTTTTAAATGAAGAAGCAAATGTTATGGAGCCAGGTCGATACAACAAGGAGATTGAGGAATCGATGGGGTATGGGTTCTGATCAGGAAGGAATGACAATTTGATGCAGTTTGAATGCGTTCTTGATGTGGATTTAATAGAAAGACCACCAACGATTTCGTTCGGGGCAGAGGCAACTCATCAGATGCTGCCTCACCTCTGTCCTGAGAGCAGCGTGACAGAGAGTGGCAACAGGTGGAAAACGCTTCTTTCTACATAATCGCAAAACACGACAAAGGCGCGAATTATATTCAAGTTAAAACTGCCCATAATTTGAGCCTAAGATAGGCCGAAGCTAGATTTCTCTTTGGGATATGAGGGATCCTAAGTCCACATTTACTTTATGTTGGACCGGACCAAATGAAGAGCAACTTACTCTCACGTTTTATGGTCCACGGACCCAATTTCTTCATTGGCTTTGAAACTGAATCAATATGACTTGGTCAGAAATTTAAATTTATTTCTAATTTGTCCATTTCTCAATTGAACACCCCCCTTAAATTATGCGTTCCCCATACACATAGCCCGATGAGCACAACTTTCTCGCAATCATGCCGGCAACCATGATAGCATGCATTACATATAAAAAGCGAATTCAAGAGGCGGTGCAGCGACGAAAACGGGTGGAAAATCAATTCGCCGCAAAGCTCTTCGTCGCCGACGAGAGTTCGCGAACGGAAGGCCGAATTTCTGTGGGACTGAACGCTTCGCTGATTCTCTCTTGCTGAGACGTTGGCTAAGCGCCGAAGCACAAAACACCGGCATCCGGCTATGTCTTCGAATTCGGCTCCAGCAACTTCTCCACTACACACATATGCATTTGGGGGCCACTTGTGCGACCTTCACTTTTCACTCATCCAAAGCTCCAAACAGATGATGCGAGTGTGTTGTATTGCAATCGTTTTATTCCCGGTCGTGTATTGCATGCGGGGCGAACTAGATACTTTCCATTGGAGAATCTTTTTCATGACTTTATCATATTTTAAGTTGATCTGGAAAGAACTGAGCAATGGGAATGAATGTGAAAGGGTAGCAGTGCGGGTAGGGCTCAGAAATTAATAGCCCCGCGATGCAGTCATTATGGACTACGAATACCCATTTCGCCCCCGGGGATGCTCCGCTTTCCCACCTTCATCGATCTTGGAAGTTTTATGTAGCCAAACGCCGGCATACAACGAGGCTATTGCTTTTCTAGCATCCCTTCTACCACCCATTTCTCTTCATATCTCTTCCGCTATCTCCCCCGTGCAGTACGCGCTGGTTGATTGAACTTTCCTTATAACAACCCGAAGCGTTTTGGGGAGTGTGGGGTCAGCCGATGGCAATTGCTAGTTCCAACGAACAAACTTTACCGAATCGAACCGGTGCGCTGTAGCGTAGCAATCCGTTACCATTTCATCTTATTTGCATTGCAATTGCAATAAGAAGAAAGCCAAGAAAGTCGTTCCACAAACTCACCAGGGGGAGAGGGCGACCGAGGAACGATGCCGGCCGGTGAAGAAACGGTGGCCGAACCAGTCACAAAACTGTTCAAAAAACAGCAAGCGTAATTTTGCTTAGCAAATTATTATTTTTATCAGACACTAACAAGAAAAACTTACCTGGAAAATGTATGATTGCATATGTGGTGACCCACTTGGGGTGTCTTGACCGTATCAACGCGAAAATGAGAATGGCAGCTAAATTTAGATGAATGAAGATAAATCTATCATTTTTCATGTGTAACAGCGAATGCTTTCTTCGTGCAAAAAGTCCATCATGAACTCTGAATTGCTCAATTCATTTCTTATGGAAATCAGTGAACGTATGAGCAAAAATTGACTGGCGAACCCAGTGGTTGACGTCAGTTAATCACAGCAGTCAACTCCCCATTGGCAATCAGGCCACTTAGGCAACTTATCAATAATCGGATCTAGTTAGGGTAAATTCGAAAGAAATAATTAATCGTATCACATTTCAGTTTTTGCGAAGACAAATAGAGTGACCGTGCTCCAATTACACCTGAAAAATTTTATAATTTCCAATGGAATTTTATTTTGCTGGGGATGCAGACTGCAATTTTACCAGAGGATTGATGAGTGGGGACAGTGGACGAACACGGCAGCATAGTATTTTCTCACATTGTTTAGATATAATGGCAAGTGTAGAATTGGGATTATTGATGACTTGCTGACCATCCGGGTTGACCATGGCCAAGTAAGATTTTTTTCTTTGTCCATCTCTAATTCAACATGTTATTACAAATGGCGCCCAACGTGGGGTCTACACATTCGATAGTTTCATGTCCAACATTCGCTTGGTTCCAACTAAACTATGGCCAATAGCCTATTCCGGTTCCCAACTTCATGCTAGTGGGTTGGATAGAAATATATCAGATTCTAAAGGTTGTTCCCGGACAGAGCCCACATTGGGCGCCATTTGTAATAACCTCTTGAATTGGAGATGGCTAGGGAGACCACACTGATATCTATTTGGGAATCCCTATCACAACAAGTCGTTACATATAACAAGTCTTATTCATGTTTTATCCAATTTCCAGAGGTGACCAGTTAGTAGTTTTTAAAATTAAAACATCGTTGGATTAAGACGTCTGATTACATCAAAGCCATCATTATTCCAGAATATCGCTAGAAATTTTAACGCTAAACCTGCGTCTGAACAAGGATTTCATTCTTAAACAGCTAGAGAAGTTCAATCTGAAGGATGCTGAAGAAGCGTATCCTCAACCCTTTCTCTCCATCGTAGCAAGCGAACATATGACATATTTTCCGTGGTCACCCATTCAGGAGCAAACAGCAGGCCCTAGATTTTAAGTCAAATACAGCACATGACGGCCGATCAGTGCAATGCGGCACTTGTGCGTTTTCCTAGAACCGATGCCTGAGAAGATCCGCCACACCCTAGCTGTCGGTTTTGCTAAAACACTTCAAGCCCAGGCCGATAAGACCTTGAGATTATTCATTCGATTATCAACAAAGTCTCCTGTAAGGAATGGACTCTGAACAAATCATCGGAAGTCAATCCTCTCCAAAAAATTATCAACGGATTTGACAGGCTCCAGACTTACTGTAATTAAATCACTTTATTTTTTTTTACTTTTAAATATCAATTGTTTTAATTTTTTTAACTTAATTAAAAATAAATTGAGAGGAGTGACCTCTCTCCTCCTGCTTGACTTCTCGAACTCCAAATGACACCGAAAAACAATTTTTGCTGTCAAGGGAACCCTTTTAATCGTGCCCCGACGTTGGGGATATAATGATGTCGGCCTCGCTCGAGTACTTCGAAGAGGCTCTTATAAGATGGCCTCCTAATTAAGACATGCGAACAGGATTCGAGACTACGTCAGCCACGGTTTTCGCGTCGTGGGTGGGTGCTGCAAATTCTTCTCGATTGGTTGTCCGGAGCCTAAAAGAAGAACAAACGGCAGGACCTGCGACCAAGAAGGGTCGTCTTGGGTCATTATAGCGGCCTTCGGCGTCCTGTGCCACCTTTCGAGCATCCCATTAGGCTGAGGGTCGCAAGCGGTTGTCCGATGGTGTTTAAACCCGAGCTCTAAGAAAAGGAAGGACTCAAATTGCATTCCATGGTCGGTGATTATAATTACCACCACACCAAATCATGGAATCCACTTTTGACAGAGGGCCTCTGCGCAAGATTGTGCAGTAATGTCCTTAAGAGGTATTCCCCTAGGACACCGCGTGAACCTATCGCTGACTGTAAGGCAATACCTGAAACCGTGCAAGTTTCGCAAAGGGCTAATGATGTCAATGTGGATTGTGTAGAAACGCTTAGTGGACCGAGGGAACATGCCTACCTCTTTCCTAAGATGCTTTGTAGTCTTACACTTCTGGCATGCGACGCACTGTCTGGCCCCAGAATTAATGTCCTCATTCATGGACAATGCCTGGGTGCGCCAGATCATGAACGGCATAAAATATTTCCTTTCGGAAAACGGCAGGAATATATAGCCTTGGTCCCTTGTCTGAGGTCCCGCAGTACTGTATATTCTAGATGTTGAGGCGAAGATAGGAAACTCCCTAAATGTATATTTAAGGTTGGTTCTCAAGCTCTGAAGAACTGCGTCGTCCGCCTGCACCTCGACGATTGCCGGAAATCGACGGTGGCGAGAATCTTGATCTCTGCAAGACGTGACAAAGTGTCAGCAACCACATTATCTTTTCCAAACACGTGTTGAATTTCGGAAGTGAACGGGCTGATATAGCTCAAGTGCCGAAGTTTGCGAGGGAACGCTTTGTCGGACTTTTGTTTTAAAACAAAAATGAGTGTGAACGACTTGCCTTCAAGGGAATGCCGGGGGTATTTAACTGCAAGGTACGCGGCGAGTAACTCACGATCATAGGTACTGTAGTTTCGTTGAACGGGACTAGTCTTAGTCCTGGGGGTTAGTCAGAGAACGCTGACAATCCTACCGAAACAAAGAACCAATTACGAAACTACAGAAGGACAAACAATTTGCGCATTTTCTCATAAAGCGTGCGCTCATGCGTAGACCGAAAGCTCTCGGATAATCGATAACTTCTCTGAAATAATCACCATGTCCTAATAAGAAACCTCAGACATCCCGGTTATGCGCCGCCGGGATATTCGATATCCCTAAAAGATGTTAGGCGTCCTGGCCTACGCTATCTCTCTATCTCAGGTAGGTTTTGCCACATCTTCTTTTTCGGCCAGATATTGTTGCTTCTTTGTTTTTTGGTGCTGACGTTGCCACCATATATTTCGTCTTCCTTTCATTGATGTGCAGCCCAACATCTCGCGCCGCTTGCTCCATTTGGATGAAAGCAATTTGTACATCTCAGATTATTTTTCCCATAAGGCCGATATCGTCAGCATAAGCCAGTATTTGGGTGGACTTAAAGAGGATCGTGGCGCTCTCAACATCACGAATTAATTTCTCCAGACCTCCAGGTTACAGAGGATCCATCCTGGGGCATCGCCTTATCTTAGACCGTTGTTGCTATCGAATGGTCTCGAAAGTGATCCTGCTGCTTTTATCTGGCCTCGCACATTGATCAGGGTCAGCCTAGTCAGTTTTATCTATTTAGTTGGGAAATCCGGTATTTTCTCATGGTCGCGTACAGTTTTATTCTGGCTATCATAGGCGGCATTGAGTTCGATGAAAACATGGTTCAACTGATGGCCACATTCCAGCAGTTTTACCATCGCTTCCCTCACAAAGAAAATCTGTTCTAGTGCTAATTTGGATGAAATGAAGCCGATGATGTTCTTGTGTGTCATATTAGGGAGTATCTAAGAGATGGTGTTCAACAGCGTGATACCTCTATAATTACTGCATTGTGTGATATCTCCATTTTTATCTACGGGACAGATAATGCCTCGTTGCCAGTCATCAGGCATTAATTCGCTGTAGTGTGGTGTAGTTCGTTGCCTCCCTATTTAACCAATTCATCTGTAATTCCATCGGCTCCTCGCGACTTATGATTTTTAAGCTGATGAATTGCACGGGTTGGCGGAGCATTTGTCCGTTGCGTTCAGTAGGCGGGACCTCCAACTCACCGATATTTTGGTTGTTGAGTAGTTCATCAAAGTACGCAGCAGTTCATCAAACGCTCCAATATGCCCATACGGTCGGAAATCAGACCTCCGTCTTTGTCTCGGCAGGATGAGCATCATCATTATGTTGACTTGTTGCTGGAACTTACTTCTTCTTGGAGAAGCGACTTTACACACGCTTCTCCACTCGATGAAGTTCATAAAAGGTCCTGCGCGTGCCCGAGTTTCTTGAGAGTGCAACATTGCCCAACATGTTGCATTCTTCCGTTCCGATGCTAGCTTATATTCATCGTCGAACCAAATATTGCGACTATCAAAGCAGGTGGCCCCCAAGGAAGCGTACTTGGGCCATTACAGTTTCCAATATATGATTGCAGCTTTCTATTTGCCGGCATTCGCGGATTGTCGATGGTCTTCCCCTTCACTGTTTACTTATTAGGAAACATTTTCTGGATTTACTAATTTCTTGCTGTCAGTGCTAGTTTTTTCGCATTTCCCATGCATATACTGTAACGTCTCAGATCTAAAATTTATCGCAATGTCAACCGCCCTGTCGCCCTCTATGGTTCTGAGTGTTGGCCGACTATAAACGACAATGAACGCAGTCTTGCGGTAATGAAGACGAAAATGTTGTGTTGAACTAGCGGCATAACACGCCTTTATCATATCTAATATTGCGAGAGAGGCGTCTTCGATGGTATGACCACATAATTCACGCTAGCAAGAATTCACTCGCCAAGATTGGTCTGAACATCGAAGTCGATGGTAAGCGACCGAAAGAGCGCCCGAAACAACGGTGGTTTAATACGCTGGATGGGAATTTGAAAGCCTCGCGATTGCAGTCAGATCAGGCTTTTGATCAAACAAACAAAATGACGCGCTGACTGCTTCTGGATAGAGGTATGGAACCAGGCTTAATGTGCAGATTCTACTGAAATTGAGCAGTCGATAATTGGGTACTTTGCCAAAAATACATATTGTACTTGCTGCTTACATCGGTCAACTTTTGGAACTACTCTCTTTTTCGAGTAATTATCTGTTTTTAAATTAGATAACATAATGCGAGCGCATTATGCATGCGTTTTGAAATCAACTAAATTGGCTTTATTACAACCTACATCAAATCAAATTACTCTTGCTTTATTGTGGAAATTGAATCAATTTAGAAATACAATTAGAACCGCGAAACTATTCATAATCCATGATTATTATTTACAAAGTAATTAAGCGTATTCCATTCATTCCAACCAAATCATCACAAGTTCATTCAATCGACCCTATTCACTTTACAATGATGAGTAAATTGTTCAAATGATTCACACATATTCGTCATTGGACCGTGGGTAATTCATCCCCTATACCTTGAAGTGAATGCAGACAATTCAATCAACAAGGGCAGGCACACAAATTCCCATTACAACACATATTCCGTGTGTGATGGCCGAATTTATTTTCGGATGAGCCCTCATATTTTTCACTTTGATTCGACAGTATTGTGTGGACCAATTAATATGAAGGGGAAACCGAGATAATTCTGTTTGATGATTAAATACTTGTGCATGGATTCGTTATAGCTGTTGGTGAATGTTAAGAACCGGAATTGGTCAGATGGCTTTACCAGGATTTGAACGCTTTCTGAATGTCAGTGGCTGGATGGTGTTTGTGCAGAAGTGACTGGCACATTGTTAAGAGTGGTTTCAAGTAAATATAATCGATATATGTATAACTGAATGCCAGGCAGTGATGGACGCAACTAAAATTCAATATTCTGAACTATGGCATACCCAAATAAATCGAAAATGTTCATAGACAGGTTCAAGGACATCAGTTGAGATATGAGAGGTCATGATTTACTTCTTCTCTGCTCTAGCCTTATTGCTTCAAAATATTTGGACATGGTTTCCTTCTTTCTCGTAAAATGCATACTGTGCAAACGAAATCCAAATACGGTATCATTTCCCACATGATAATTGAAAAACAGCATTCCTGATAGCTGTCAAAATTCATGAAATGACATTAAAAGACACAAGATACAGGCCAGGCCTGTTGAATATAATATTGCAGGAATTGATTTCTTTTGTCCGAAAAAAAGTATCTGAGGAAACAATAACAGAGAAGGAATCCCGTAGCACCAAGAAGGAAATGGCAAACATTAAAAACAAAGTTCAATTGCCAGAGACGTGTGAAAGTAGTAATGAAACTGTCAAACAATATTTCTATGTCAAAAATATTCTCCAAAGTCAACCTAATTAATTAGAGTACTACCATACTAATACTAATGAAATTAGAGTACTACCATAGAATGAACCTAATTGTAAGATATTTTGGCACTAAGAATTTTGAAAAAAAAGTCCTGAAGAAAAGGTTTTTCTTAGTGGTAAGTAGCTACTCAGGGTGCAAGCAATCTTTTGACAACAAACTTGAGGAGATGGACTGTGGCTAATTTGCATCGTGAAAAGTCGGATATGCTAAGGTTACCTAAAATAAAAAAACCAACAAAATGAAGAGCGAACACGACAAATGTCACGACTTCTGATAGGTAATCTTCCAATAGAATTGTTCATATGGACTCCTAGAGTAAACGTTGCTAAAAGATTAAACAATGTGAAGGTGAAAAAATCTTTCCAACTTTGCTCACCTTTGAAGCGAGCACTGTTAAAACAAGTGGGAATACCGGAAGCTTCGGGTATAAAGGTTTTGTGTTAATTTTATATGCAAAATTTCCGCCATACACTTCTTAGATTGCGGCAAATCCACGTGAAATACCAAATTTTGACCTCCTTACACTTTGTTAATAATAGTTGGATTTCCGTCACACTTTTCAAAATTGTATATTACATTATTATTTATAACGGTACCAAATTTATACTTCAAGGATGAACTTAAGGAGATTTTCGGGTAAATTTTTAACATATGGTATGATAACGGAATGAGATGTATTTTGAGGCCTAGATTTTGTATCGATGAAAGGTTGTGAATTTTTTCAGATTTCTCGGTTGGATAGATTCTGAGAACGAGATCTGTTAGACTTTCCGGGGCATACATTTTGAGCCCTTACTCTCCTATGTTTCAACCAATATCAGAAATAGGATCAGTTTCGAAAAGTACTGGTCAATCTCTTTCATTTCACACAAAAGAGCGGTAGATATCACAAAATCATTAGATTATAGAAGATCGAATTTGGGTCATTTAATTGAGGCTCGAGAACACAGGATCAAAAAGGAAGAGACGGACAATACTATTATAATAAATTTAATTCGAGAACAAATGACAGGAACGCATGATTCTAGCCTTTATCAGAATATCAAAGCGATAAAAGCTTTGACGATAAATCCCAATCCCAACGAGATGCGCAATGAACAATTAAGGAAAACCGAGAATAACAAACAGGATCCAGGGCAGTTTTCAGAAAAAGGTATCAAACCCCGAAAAAACCCCCCTCATTAATAGGATCGTTGCGAATGGATACAGGTCAGGACTGGCAGACGGCCAATAGTCAGTTCTAATAAACTCGTGTAGCTATTTTGGCCTTATAAGAGGGCGTAGAATCTTATTGACTTATCCATAGTTAATTTTGAAATATGTAAATATGTGAAATTTGTGTGCTGCTCTCTCGTTGGTAATTGTTTTACTCTGTTTCAACACTCTTTTCACAAAAATGTGAGGAAATGACCCCGTTTAAGGTACTAAACCATCACTCGGGCGGGATAATGCTCTCACTCAATCCCTCACATTTTTGGCTTCCTTGAAGGAACGTGAAAAGGATTTGTGTATGACGCTCTTTAACTTTCAGATGATTTTTTTTTGTTGTTAATTCACTGATAAGATCCTCACCCCATAGTTCTCGACGCTATAGCCATTTCACGAGCCAGGGCTTTTTGTTTATAATAAGATTTTGATTGATTCATCATTCCATAGCACTGATAGCCTTCTGTGTAAGAGCCGTCCCGGGCCGGCTGGACCTTTTACAGTCACTTACATTTCCAGTGACGGTAAATAAATCAACAGTACGATACTCAACAACAACTCTTCTAAAAAACGGAAGAGCCAGGCTCACCGACGGAAAGGAAGGAAGGCGCCACAAAAGAGAAGGGACTACTAGCTTGATTGACAGAATCTTCTCATCCGCCTCCAACAGGAAAAATGGAAAAAAGAGAAGCTGGTGATTTCGACGCAACTGCTCTAATTCCGGTATGGGATTGATCCATGCAACCCGGACATCGTGAACATGGGAGGGGTCCCAGCCGATAACGGAGGGCACTGCGAAAGAAGGTGAAGTTTCTTGGGAATGAGGATATGGGCGTTGCTACACCACCAAGTGTGGCGATATCAGAGAAATCGGACACAAGAAAGCGGAACTTTTGGCGGAAGGTGAGGATAACCTGGCAACCTCGGTGAACGCAGTAGACTTTTCAATTAACGGCGGTTTTCATATTAGGTTACATTTATTCTGCAAACATAAAGAGTTAATCAAATCAACCTGCAGCATGCCAAAGCCTCTTCCTATCTACTAGCTACTATACATTTCCCGTTCTTAGAGTCATGGGTTCGTTTTAACAAAATCGATGGTATTGGATTAGTCAATGGGACCGGGATCTTCTTCGATGAAAGATCCTCGAGGCAGAGGGTTTGCGTTCTGAAGTAAAAATTGTTAGAAGCAACAATATTAAGACAATTCTGTTCCCACGGATGCGGTCCACTTACAATACTAAGTTAGTGGTACTTACTTTCCCTGTGATTCTTTGTGTTCTCCGCCGACACAAGAACTAAGGCATCTGATAGTGTATGCAGAATCAAGTGACTTTGAACTCTTAATAGGTTGTGATACGAACGCTCAGCATATTAATTGGGGCAGTAGCAAATGGAATCATAGATGAGAGAGGAGAGATTTTATCACTTCAGCTGTTCTGATGACCGCAAACATAGGGTGCGCCCCTACGTTCGTGGGGCCAAGAAGAAGTGAAGTAATTAATCTAACAATCAGCACTTCAAAGTTGTTAAAGTTAATTAGAGACTGGTGAATACTAGATGAAGTCTTACCCTCAGATCATCGTTACTTAGAATTTAGTTTCACTATTGTAGGCGAACAGCCTCTAATACAAAGACGGAATCCTAAGAAAACGGATTGGACGAAGGTCAACAAACTTCTTGGCGACAAAATGGAGTTCTCTAGGCGTCTAAGGAATCCTTTGGCGTATCCGAGAACTGCAAGGACTCAGGAAATCCAAAAATATCGATATACGCCGAATAAAAATTACTTCTAGCGATGGAGACGGTGTTGCGTTTTCATTTCCAAAAACTTTTTGCTAGAAATATTGTAAGCACGCATTGTTTATACAATGGCGTTAGTTACCAATGTATCTTGCTCGCAATCTATAACAGTATTCACCACTTTAAATATTTTCTGGAAAGCCCTCAATTCATAATTAGAACTGACCACATATCGCTTACCTTCACGTTCTTGCAGACGGTAAAGAAGGCATCGCCTTGTCAGCTCAAGCACTTCGACAGATGTATGTTCCATTAAAAACGAAGTCGAAGCTGTAAGTTTGCCCGCTCTAATAAGCAAAGATGAACTAGCCAGTGAAAAGCAAATCGACTTAGAGCTTCAAATCCTGCTGGCAAACAACTCTACTTCTCCTGAGTTGCAACCTTGCAAGCCCACATCGACATTGTTGGGTCACTATTGCCTCCACGTGGCTATCTTTATTGCCTAACGATTGTGTTTAGATTTTCACGCTGCCCAAAAGCATTCCCTTTGTCAGATCAAGGTGCTGAAACAAACGCCAAAGCCATCTATTCCAAATGGATTTGCGTTTTTCACATCACTCATGATTACGGCAATTCAACGATCGTTTCCATCGATCCTTAAAGGTAGCGGTCATATACCCCAATGAGAATGACGCATGGATTGGTACATTGCTCGCCATCCTTTTAGGACCGCGAAACTTGCTCAAAGACGACCTAGGTCAGCTGCCATGGAACCATCCTGAGACTTCCTGGATCCACAAATTCCATCAGTAAATGTGACAGACGGGCTAACGCAACCATATACCGGGCCCTATCGTATAGTTCGCCACGCACTGAAAGTTCTCCATACAATCTTGGAAGAAATTGTAACATCTACTTTCATTTTCATCGACGCATTGACGCCGTCATTCTCATTTCCAGTCAAGAAAGTCAGCGCCAGAGTTTGTTGGAAACCACTCAACTCAATTCGACGAACCTACCCACCGAAATCTCACGATAACAACATCCCTCAAAGGAGACTACTGCACATAAGATCGTTTTGACCGCCCTGAAAATTGGACGTGAATCACTCCACCAGTAGCACTTGCTCCCTGCGCACACCACGGGTTCGATTTAGATTAAATAACTAATAAACAAAGTTTTTGTTATGCAGAGTGGCTTGTCTCTGGATTATCCAGCACTCACCACTGGTATACGAATCCCTAATAATTTAAATATGCTTGGCTTATACAATAAAGTCTGAATATTCTAAGGTTTGGGCCTACTTGGGAATGGTGCTCAAGGTGATGTGGAGGAAAACGGGGTAGCAACCTTGTCGGAGAACCTCCGGCACCGGGACCCACTGTATTCACTTTCACTTGCTGGCCGTGATGCAGTAGTTAGGAAGACCCGATTCTCGTCTGAAGTGGCTTCGGTCACGAAACCTTACCAAGGATATAGTGATACTATGGGAACCGAAATAGCCCCTATGTTTCAGGAGAAATCCTTGCATTCAGTATAACTGGTACCGTTGCGCTTGTCTCGGTGGTGCTCCGATTGTGATCACAAAATCAATCCGTGTCTTAAGAAGACCGTGGGATGAAGTCCACTGCGCAGATGCTCACGTTAAATGCGTAATTGACAGCGTGACTGAAATCAAGGAAGCAATAAAACGAGTCAAATCGGAGAAAGCCAAAGGATCTGATGACATCGCATTTGAGCTCTGGAAAACGAAGAGCTGGGACCCAACAGTGTGGCTCAGTGAATTCTCCAATCGTCACAAGAGACTTCTAACGTCCAGCGCCTTGTACACTGCTTTATGCAGATGACGTTTTTCTAGTGTCTCATAACAAAAATGATCTCGAGAAACTTGTCAAAAAATGGAATGATCGGTCTCAGATTGAATCTGAATGAAACTAAATTTTTCACCACCGATCCCCATAAATCAGGCACAATTACTGTCAATGATAGTGACCCGCTCAGAACTGAGCGATTTAAATATCTCAGGCAATGCTATCTGCCAATAGAGAATTGCGTTGTGAAATTGCTTTACGCATTAGCGCAACCTGGATGAAGTAGCGTTCCACAACTGGTGTTCTTTGTGATCGATGTATCAACGAACGTCTCAAATCTAAAATTTACCACAGTGTCGTCCACCCGTCCGCTTCCTATACTATAAAAGACAATGAACGGCGTCTTACGATAATGGAGACAAAGATGTTGCGTTCGACTAGTGACATGACATGTTTTGATCGCATTCAAAATGAGGATATCCGTGGTCGATATGGGGTTGCATCGATCGTGGAAAAACTGCGAGAGGTGTCTTCGATAGTATGGTCACATGATTCACGCCAACGAGAATTCACTTGCCAAGATTGGTCTGAACATCGAAGGCGATGACAAACGATCAAAAGGCCGGCTGAAACAACGGTGGCTTCATACACTGGATGGGGGTTTAAAGCCTCGCAATTGCATCCAGATTAGGCATTTGATAGAACCAAATGGCCGAACCGATTACAATGAGCAGACCCCGCTTGTAAACGGGGCACAAGCTGAAGAAAAAGAAAACTATTTTAACTTGATTTCAACAGATTTAAAGGATCAGACACTATGTAGTGGCAATTTCGTAATTTTTTCACATTTTTCGGTTAAGTAGATTCTGAGAAGACGCCCGTGAAAGAAATGTTCATTTTCCAGTCGCTGCCTTTCCCCTATCGCAACGCACTAACCCTGACCTTTCCTTTAATACCCCACATAGCTATGTTCATTGCAAAAGATATGTTCACTCAACTTTTGGATGTATATGGCCCACCCCCTTAAACTCGTAGAACGGTGATGCTCACTCCATGAACAATTTCCACCCATTCCTGGAACAATGGGTGTGACAGGCAGACGGATGCAGAGAGAGAAAAACCGTTTCCATAATAAGGCTTTGTTTCATCCTGTTTAGAAAGGAGGAGGAGTTGTTGAAGGAACTTCACCAGAAATGAAATAATCCAAAGTGCTTATGAGGACATGTGAACCAAAAAGTTCATAAGATTGTTTGGACGTCATCAAGTAGAGCCTTTGGATCCCAGTGGGAAAATTTACAGGTCACTGGCGGTTAAACTGATTACCTAAGGAAACTGGTGATATCTGCAGACATTATTTACAGATTCTTTGAATCTTTGGCGATGTCAGGAGGAGAATACACCTGGGAGTATATGCAATACTAGACGAAAGGCTCCAGTGCCTAGAAGTAGGGGAAACACTAAAGTTTCTGTCAGTTAAAGGCTAGATCGTTATACTCTGGTTATGATAGGAATACTCAGCCATCGAAGGGGGTAGAATAGTTCTTCAGGACACAGGGCAAATCTTCTTGACTTTTATTATTATTCAAGCCTTAAATGGAAACACTGTGCTTGCGAAGCTACTACCCATTATCGACGGATCTAACCACAATGGCGGGTTCTTTTTAAGGTTTTGTGTAAAACAACGGTTTACGGTACGGTTTACTGTCTGTCGGTCTGTCCGTCGTACGCATTTTTTTCGGAGACGGTTATAGCGATTGACACCAAATTTGGTAGAAAGATGGGAACTGTGAACGCTCACGCATACAGTGATTTTCATCCTTTTATGTCGAATTTAAGACGGGGGTCTCCATACATGCATGAGTATCAAATTAAAGTTCTCGGTTAGTACTCTTCGAAGCCGGTCTTAGTTTTGACATTTGTTGGAAAGGTGGGGAGTGCGGGGGTTGAAAGAGATCATTCCTTTAAGGGACCATTCTCAGAAACTGCCAAACCGGAAACTTTAAAAAAATCAGGAGGCTGCCACTATATGGTGGCTAGGCTACGTACTAAGAAATATACAAAATCTTTCGTACCTGCAGCGTCCAGCTTCCGGTTTCCCGACGTGTTTACTCTACGCAGCACAGATCTGAACACATAAACTATATCTAGGCACAAACAAATAACAAATGTGTCCGGGCACTTTGAGCCCAGAGAATGATTGTATGTTACGAAAAGAGTCAGGTGCTATGCAGAGAGTCTAATGAAATGACAGCGCAGACTGCAAGACCGAATGGCAAATATCCGAAAACGCGAGGCAGATTTATGCTTGGATGTTTAACATATAGTGTTGGAAGCACTACAAACAATCCAGGAGGTAGCCTGGTGAGCCAGGGCTACTAGTACGGCCAACAAACAAACAATCTCTAAAGAACCTGGCGGAGAAATAAATATTCACTAATATTTCTCCTTTTGTAATTTCAATGCACATTGAACAAATAATTTTTATCATTGTGAAACCATTTTAAAACCTGTCACCTATCGAGTCCTGCTGCTTTCAAATTGAATTCAATTATTTTGCATTTACCAGATTCGATGTCAAACGAAGTGTCACAAAGCTGTTTCTATTTAATTTGCAAAATGATTGCGAAAAAGTTGCATGAATGTTCTCCAAATGTCACAATAATCTATTATTCTAAGAACATGAAATATGGTTGCCAATGCTTCCATACACCCAACCCTTTCTCCATTGACTGGTGGATTGAATGGAAAACCAATTGTATGATACATACTATCCCATTTTATGACAAAACTGAATACTCGGCAGCGAAACAATGAGACTAGTATTGTGTGTTTGATTCCACAGTAATGAATGGCAAAACATGTACTTCCATTATTCGTGCTATTCTGCTTCAGCCTCTTCAAAAGTGTATCAGCATATTCCGCACACAATACAGTTTTTAAGGAGGGTTCGACAATGCGATGCTGTTATTGTGCCATAAAGCATACTTACACCTTCTCTCATATTTTCAGAGCCTGGTCGAGTTGTAAGTGTTGCGACAGAAAATTGGATTCCTCCCGGTTGATGAGGTTTCAAAACTGCAACCATTCACCACTTAA
Source organism: Hermetia illucens (assembly GCF_905115235.1). NCBI lineage: Eukaryota > Metazoa > Arthropoda > Insecta > Diptera > Stratiomyidae > Hermetia > Hermetia illucens. The sequence continues at coordinate 161,120,082 of NC_051850.1, forward strand.
ATGTGAAATCAATGAAGTAAACAACTCGGTCTGCTGGAAGAGTATCCAACATTAATTCTTGTCCCGGAAACTCATAAAGTCTGACGAAGCACTCTCAATAAGATTCCCATGCTTTGCATGACTTACCAACTACCATCATAAATCTAATTACTTCCGAAAAATTATTTATCAGCCATCAGCCCGGTCGGAAATTTATTACTTCTCTTTCCAGTGGTCGTCACCCAGAGTTAAGAAGCTTTCATCTTGATTTTTCAGAAATATTACTGGAATTTTCCGCGTATCTGAATCTTCTGCTTTCCCTCACAACACGAAAAACTTACACATACCATTCTTACCAGAAATAGATTCAATGAAAAGTGAAGTGCGCTTACCTGAAAAAGAAAAAGGAAGAAAGTGTTAAAAATAACTTCTGCAGTATAATATTTTCTTCAGATTTGTTTTATGGAAGGAGTTACAGAAAAAACAGGGTCATGCCATGCCTTAAATATTTATCTACTACGAATACAGAGGGTTAAGATATAAATAAAATCGGATTGGAACAGAAATTAAAGGCGACAGGCTAGGAAAGCAGAATGTCGTCTGCATATAAAGTTCGGGTAGTAACAAGGACTTCTCTGCCGATATAGTCGCCTGTTCGCAGCGCCCGAATATCCCTTATCGGTGAGTAAGTCACACTTGTTCGGCATCTTGGAGACGAACAACTTAAGTAGAATGATGCAGAGGACCCCGGACTGGCGCCTCTCTGGCCATTTTTAAGTTACTCATACTATACTTAGGTTTTTCTTGAACCGTTCCAGTGACTGCCACTACTAATATTATACCCGACACTGCGTAGTGTCTCGCTATAGGAAATTTATCTTCAACAATTTCCGATACGATGCGGCATTATTAAGCCAAGTCATTTAATGGATAAAATTGATAATCGAGATGAAAATGTGCGACTTATGGCTCAGCATAAACAGCGAGACAGCAGCTTTCGCCGGCAGCCTTGGTATTATTTTGGCGTTAAATAGTCTCGACAGGATGCCTGCAATGGCTCAGGACAAAAAATTATCCTTGAGATATTATTAGGAGTAAATTTATACAAATTGGATGGCAATATGATAACTTATATAAAGCATAGATTAATGAGGAAGATATTAATGTCGCGTGAAACTGATGACAAGCAAAGCAAATTAGAGCGTAACGAGGCGATTATAAGTGTATGCGAATTTAATATTGTAATGCAATTAAGCAGGATTTGTTTAAAATCTGTAAACAAGGATTATCACGGCTGTAATCCTTTATGTGGGAGTAGTGAGTGTGAAAGGTTTAAGAGTTGCTGCTGGTGCTGTACTGATTTGACGTACGATAGATAAGTAATAAAGTAAAGAGATAGATTTTTCATTTGGTTTATTTTGCTCAAACTACGGGTTTGCCAATAGGGACACCCCTTTATGATACGCCATTATAAACAAATGCGTAAAGCTATCCTCAAGTGTCAAAGCGAGTTTTGACAGTCAAGGTCTGCCATTCAACGATGTCGAAGTACACACGACAAGAAAGTCTCCAAATTATCAAAATTTATTATAAAAATAACAAGTCATTTACGAATTGTTCACGTATATTGCACGGAATTTACGGTCGCCATAATCGTCCACCCTGTACTAGGTGACCCTACTATTAACAAAACGCTACGAATCTAGACTGGCCTCCAATCCAGGGTGTCAGTTTTCAATCGGGGGTACCTGACTGTATTCAAACGGAGCCTCACTAATATCTGGTCACCTTAGTGAGTCCTAAGTTTGGCCTTACCGTGCTACCAGGAGCAATGGCACGACTAACGTTCATACTCGTGGGAATCAAATGAGTAATGTTACAAAAATAAAGAAAACTACAACAAAACAAGCGAGATTCCGTACCGCACACAAATTGGTAAACCAAGCGGAGACACATCTCCGAAATACTGAGAGCCAGGTGATTACACCCAAGAAAAGAGAAGTTGGAACGTCAAGCAGTGGATCCAAAGCCAACATTGGTATAGTGCGAGGACAAAACCAACAAAGACCACTGCTCAAAAAGCAGGCCCAACCAAAAGCACGTCTGAAATCAATATATCAAACATATGGAACAAACAGGTCTCAGTGGCGCAGATGCCATGTTCATCGGAGCCAAGAAAGCGGGGAGCAGCGGAGATTAGCCTACATGAAGGGAATGCTCCCGAAAATTCAAACATAAACCCAAGCGGGGAGAAACCGGGCAGGTTAGAGGTGAAGGAAGGAATCACGAAGCCCGCCATTAGCTGTGCTAGTGCGCTCAAGCACATCCAACTGACCATACGGCCAAAAATGTTTCCCGAGCAAATAGTCACTCGTGAGGATCAGGAAACTATCGAAGACCTTGTCGTCACACAGATGTGCAAGGGGTGGACAGCGAAACTTGTGTTCACTGGCATACGCTGTGGACTAGGTCATATACTGGTGGACTGCGCGACGGAAGACAAGGACAAGGACAATGGTAGACTCCTCACGATTGGGGTAGATGACCGATCTCTTGAAGCAATCAAACGTCGGCGTTGCCATATCAATTATCGATTTGGCAACATACCTGTGCACGTGGACAGGGAAAAGCCACTTTGCGGGGGACACTGGGTGAAAAGCATACCAAGGTCCCCGAAGAACTGTCGAAACCCATAGAGGCAGAAAGGACTGAATCAACCAAGGAAGTAGACCTCCTGTCCAGTGAAGAGCAGCAGTTGGACGACCTAGACATATATTTTCAGGGGCTTAGAGTGGATAGCGACGCGCAGGAAAGCGCCATGTCGAAGGAGAAGGGCGATACTCCGACAGTGGAGAAGAGCTCCATACACTAAAGGAGCCAATGGCATACAGTAAGATAGCTCAGATAAACCTCCACCATGTGAAAGCATCATCTGCGGTAATTGCAAGGGCAACTTCGAAGGAGAAGATTGGAATAGTGTTGTCTCAGGAGCCCAGGTTGTACTGAGGGCCGATTCGCGGTCTGCAAGGAGGTAATTTGGGACTCCTCTTGTGAAAAACCAAGAGCTTGCATCATTCTTAAACGTAATTTAAAATATACATGTCTTTCAGAATTCCTGACCGGAGACTTTGTGGCCATCCAAGTCTGGAAGTCAGGAAGCCGGGAGGAGATAGGAAGACCATTGTTCGTATGATCGAAAAGTTTGCATCTTAATTTTACTCTTGGAAGTGAAGCCACCAAACAGAATGCGAAAAGAATGATCCTAAGAAAATATCACGGCTGTTTCAGCCAGTATTTACCAGGATGAGAATAAGTCCCTTCCACGTTCATCTCGAGAGTAGGGGCTCTCACAAATGACATTATGGCGTATTTTATGCAAGGATCTTGACCTACATCCCTGTAAGATCGTCCTCACTCAAGAATTTTGCCATCTGAACGGCGCGAAAAGACCGTCAGTTCAGAACGAGGCTCACTTTTGGCTGAATGGATTCGCCAATAAACAAAAATTGTCGTTTTTGGTGTGAGTCAAATCCTCATAAAATATTTGAATAGCCTTTACATCCACAAAATAGACTGTAGCCACATTCATTCTGGCGGAGTGATTGGACCCTATTTCTTTTACGACGATGCTGGAACCGCTTGCACCGTCAACGGTTATCGCTACCGTACCATACTGACGGACTTTTTCTTCGAGAAAATCGTTGTAATGGACTTGCCCCACATGTGGTTTCAGCAAGACGGCGCAACTTGCAACGCAGTCAGCGAAAAAATCACATTTCTGAAGTGCAAATTCGGCAATAGGATTATTTCAAAAACCGACCCCGTCAATTGGCCACCATGTTCGCCGGATTTAACATGTTAAATCCATGGTCTTCTTCAGCAGACCAGCTTCGCCACAACATTGAACGTTCGATTGGCCGAGGCCGAGAGCCGAATGTTTACTCGTAAGTTATGGAAAATAGGGTTTCTCGTATTCGGTTCTGCTGGCGTTGGCAAGGCAGTCATGAAAGATGTTGAGTTCCACAATTAATTACTTTAAATTCTCTTGAAAATAAAAAAAATAATGCGAAATATCTAAATGTTGCGTCATAATTGAAGTTTAAAAAAGGGGCGTTCTTGCAATATCATCCCCTAGATACCAAAGGTTCAACACTTCTGACCTTTAGCTTCCCTTCGGACACTACCTTGCCGTAGTGGGGTAGCCTGTAGTAGTTCACTACTACACTATGGCGTCCCAAAACAAATGAAAATGGAAGCAATGTTGAAATTCATTGGATGGAAGCAATGGATTTCAACTCGCCAAGTGTTAAAGAGAGTCATTGGTTCGTATCCCACCGCGGTTTCGTTCAAGCAAATCATGGCCAACGAACGGATTTTGGAGGCCTTCAGCTGAAAAGGAAAGTGCAGCAACTCTCATAGTGAGAGAAACTGGAAACCTGACTACGGCCAGTTTGGCACTGTTGCTTAATTCTCTCAGAAAACTGGAGCTGAAGGCTTGGCAGAAGGAAGCTTCAGTCGCAGAGGAGAGGGGACAACAAACTCAGTCAGGAAAAGCTAAAGGAAGGAAAACTGAAAATGTGAACGTAACTAGTCGGACACCCGCATGTGGAAACCGATCTATGCAACCCGGCTCCCAGCTAACGGCAGCGGTATTGCGAAAGCAGACAAAGCTTCTTGGAAATGAGGACATGAGGGTTATTACAACATCAGGTTTGGTAATATCCAGAGAAACCGGAACTTTCGGTGGAAGGTAGACATACGCTGATAATCAGAGTGACACCCACACTTCACACAGACTCTTCAGTCAGCGGTGATTTTCACATTAAACTACACTTACATCTACAAATATAAAAACTGCTCAAATTAATCTGCAGCATGCCAAAGCCTATTGGCAGTAAAGCTGGAAAAGTTGCAGGACCGTTCTTATATGTATACATATTTCTGGTGTAGTAGCCATGGATTCGATTTAACAAAATTTGTGGTATTAGATCAGTAAAGGCGACTAGGATCACTTTGGATGGGACAACCTGGAGACCGAGAGCCTGCGTCCTTTTGTCAAAATTGTTAAAAGTAACCATGCTGAAACAATTCTACTCCCAGAACCTAATTATGGTCAATTTACAATATCACATTGGCAAGAGGAGGTGTCCGGATACCTGAGTGGTTAGAGCACGAGGCTGTCGTACGGAAAGCCGGTTGACGTCGGATGCCAGTCGACTCAGCTGTGAATGAGCATCTGAGTCAAATCAAAGTAATAATCTCGGGGGAGCGCAATGCTGACGACATTGCCTCTTACAATATACTACTGTAGTGTACCGTTACGGTCTAGTCCAATTAGTCTAGTCTCGATTACCGCAGGACTCTGTTCATTATCTTTTATAGTCGCCCAACACTCAGAGCCATAGTCAACAAACGACATTGTGGTAAATTTTAAATTAGAGACGTTCGTTGACACGTCGATCACAAAGAACACCAGTTATCGAACGCCACTTCCTCCAGGTTTCGTAAATGCCTGAAGAGATATTTAAATCGCTCAGTTCTGGGTCTGCCGCTGATAGTAATTATGCCTGTTTCATGAGAATTAGTTGTCAGAAATTCAGTTTTATTCAGATTCAATCTGAGCCCGGGCTGCATGAGGCGATCATTCCATCATTTTTACTATTAGACGCTAGGGAAACATCATCTCCATAAAGCATTGTATAGGTCACTGCACGTTGGATGCCCGATGTGACGATGTCCATAACAAGAACAAAGAGAAGTGGGCAACTGAATGGTCTCTGTCTTCCAGAGTTGCGGCTGCGACGCTTCCACTCTCCGAAGAAGTGAAATATCTGGGATTTATTCTAGACAAGAAGCTTCTTTGGAATAACCATGTAGAGTTAAAGATGAAACAACAACAGCTTATAGGCTGTGTAGACGGATTCCCCCTCGCAATGGAAACTTACTCAGTTGGTACCGTGGATATATGTTACTACTATTAGCCCGATTTTCGCTTATGCATCCGTAGTGTGGTGAGTTAGGGTGAAACAAAAGAGTTTTCAATGTCGACTAGCCGCCCTGCAAGGAACTGTGTGTCATATTATCGATGCCATGAACACCAACGCAGCTCTAAATGCATTACTCAGTTTGCAGCTCTTAGATTTATCTATTCAGAGACCCGCTAGTGACTAGACTAATTCGATTAGATCTAAAGGGAAGCAATGGGCGTGAGGGCACAGAGCATTGGAAGAGTGGGGAGAACTGAATCCAATTTTCGCAATGCCTTCTGATTTTTGGATCCTGAAATGTAGAGAAAACTGGGATGAGCTAGAAGAATGGCAGGATCTGAGGTCTTATACACTGAGAGCTCAAAAACAGAATAGAAAGCCATATGGAACAGGAGTCTACCTTTCAAATAAATACGAAAAGTGAGCTTTTCCCTTGGGGCAATATGCAACGGAAGTGTATGCGATCCTAAGGGAAGCAACCCAAGTGATTGAGGACCGGTTGCCAGGCTCCATTGAGGTCGTTAAGCAATTCTATGATGACTTAAACAATCATTCAGTAATGTAGGAGCTGATCAGATTCTATTTCTAGATTTAGTAATGTGAAATTACTCTGGGACCTGGTCACTGCGGTGTAGAGGGAAATGAAAACTCGGATGCCTTAGCAAAATAGGGTTCAGTGCCCCCATGCCTGGATTGGAACCAGCAATTGGACTGTCAACAGCTTTGGCTTATGCAGCTATCAAAAACTGGAAACAAGCTGCCTATAATGGCAGTTAGAAGAGCCTTAGACACTTCAAACTTTTCCTGTTAGAATCAACCAAAGATACTGCTAAGTTTATTCTGCCGAATTACCTTTATCATGTCTAGCGATTGTTTTTGGATTACAAGGAGTTCCTGATTCATTACTAGGATATACATATATTGCAATAGTAAGGTTATGATTACCTGTCGGACAGTAATCTGAACAAAGAGAACCAAACTCGACGCATCAAGGAGTGGCATAGACTCCAAACACTGGGTTTTGTGTTTATCACTGGGGTGATTGCAATATGACTAACAGCACATCTAGAAGTCTTATTGGGATTAATTCCTCTTCATTTTCACAAATAGATGCAGGATCATTGAGGCTAGAGCTGTCTATATCAAAAGATTGTCATTCTGTCTAAGTGCTATCCCGAATTGCTGATAACGGAATAGCACCAGTAAATCTAACAGCAACTGATTACCTGGTACACAGCAGATGGTGCGTGCGCGGGGCCCATTTTCCAAGAAAAACAAACCTCGAACCATGAGGTTCGAGTAAGCACAACAGTATATTTTAGATGGAAATGTACACCATAGATAGGTATGCCTGCTTCACTATTACCTCTAGAGCAACTATAAAAGGAGAATATTGCAGTCCTAACTGATAGCCTAGCTGCAATGTTTTTTTAGGATCTAATGGTACTTCCCTTGCAGGAGTATTCATTCTTTCAATATTTTCATTGGCTTTTGAAATTGAAAGTCTTTTTAATTGAGGTTAATCTCTCACCAACACTAGGCCATCCAAAAATGATTTATGCTATCGAAAAACTTGGGCTTTTGATAAAACATACTTCCAGTAGGCCCGTTTAACCTTTCAAAGTTCCCACCGACGGGTTCCTCAATATTGCCAAATGTCTCAGCAATGCAGGCTCCGGTCCTGTTAAGGAATAAGCAAAGGTTTCTGAAACATGGACATGGACGGCATCAGGACGTAAGCAAATTTTGTCGGAGCGACACAAATTCGTATCAGCATTTTAGATATCTTCAATTATATGGCGGAGGAACTTGCAGGAAACTCCTCTGCTTGGGTAGGCCGCGCACTCAATATGCAGCGTTGCTACCTCCAAGAATTTCCATAACACCATTAAAGAAGTCAAGTGCCTTCATGCAACTACACGACACAAACACTTGCAATATGCTTACCGACGATCATGTTGTCATCGTTGGGTGATCCTAATGGTTATGCCAAAGAAAACGCGAATAGCAATCGGTGCAGTGCGGATAAAGGGTTGGGCATACGGAATGAGGTTGGCGAGCATAATGCTAACTTTGTTCCACATGCACGACTTTGCACTTGTCAATAGATTATTTATTAAGCGGTTTGTTTTTCTATATTTTATAGCAAGAATCGACTATATTTCCATTATATGCTTGACTGACAAATGCGAATTAAACCATCTCTCTGACAGGACGTGGGGATCGCGCTGGCCTGCGTGAAAAAAAAAGGCTCGGGGTTTAAGACGGATGAGACAGCAGTTCCCAGACACGGGCGAAAATTGTGTTTTTAATCAAAGTCGTTGAGTAGGCTGATATGTTGTTCTTCTACAAAAGGATTTGGCCATGTCTCCGCGCCAATCCAGCCCTCTTTCTCAATAAGCGCATGGTATAACGGCTTGTTGCGGTTAGCGCCGCCACCCACCTGGTTTAACAGATGAACATCATCGCTTTCTGGCTGAAGTGATTATGCCTATCCATCGATGTGAAGAAGGTCTCCATCAGGGATATTAATCAAAAGCGACAATTGCGAAGAAACGGCAAAAAGTTGACAAAATTTATGTCAAAAAGCAAAATCCGTTCCTGAAAGAATCATCTTTGTTTATTTATGAATCAACAAAAGTTGGTGCCAGGGTAGAGATGAGGTACAGCCTGAAGATTTGCGCCTGCCCTAAATGAAACCCCCAGCCATTTTCTATTTTTTGACGATATGAATTATCGAGATTCTATTGTATCTCAAATTGAGATCGTTCCGTAGCAATTTTCCCTCTGTGCTATGAGAATAGTACGAGGAAAGCCACTTCCAAAGGGTCCAACCTTCTTTACCACCTGTCTCTGCCATGTCATCGACGCACTGTAGCCCGACACAGTCTCCTATCAAGAGTTGTGTCAGCGTATGAGACAGGCATCATCAAACGTTGATTAGAAGACGGAAGTAGCAAGGGAAAGGTCACATTCTAAAGAAGGACTGAAACTCCATTGGTGCCTATATCGCTATTCCAGAGTGGCTGATAAGTGGATCGCCCTAGAAACACATGACACAGAACAATAGCGGAGGAATGTATACTTCTCGGGAAGGTCTTGAGAGTGCTAAAGCAGATTTTGGTAAACCGGCAATGATGGCGCGTAGGAGTGGTGGACGCAATATCATCTTAAAGAGGTACTGGCAACCATATAAATATATCTAAAAATGATGTATAAATTGCCTGAGAAGCACTTTTGACCGTAAATAGGAAGACGAATCGTTTCTGATACTATCTCGGAGAACCGACATCTTTACGGCATGGTTTTAGCTGCCTAAAATTTGATATGTGACTGCAGCATACACCAATGATACAAGGATAAAAAAATCATGAAGGGGGCACTCACTGGTTTCTTGATTAGTTAGAGAAAATGAAGAAAATCAGCTCCTTGCACTGCGAATGATTCGCAAACCAGACGAACGGGTGATCACGATTTCTGAACACATCCAGAGAAGAGGAAATGTTGGAGTTTATCAAAGACAGATTAGCCATAGCCACTATTCCTGCTGCTACACTGGAAAAAAGGATGATATTTTTGATTTGATGATGGGAAGCTGAAGCAAGCAAGTTTAAAGACATTTTGAAAAGAACCTTCTCCAAATTTTCTTAAAATTCGACGATTCCTTGTAAATATAGGCCATTCAAGTTCCTTATGAGAAGGATCGATACTCACGATAAACATTTAATATCGCTGAGCTATTTGATATCTTTGAAATGCGATGACTGAATTACTATGCTTTAATGCTTTAAGGAAGGTTATCCCCACGAATCAAACGAACACCACATTTCGACAAAAGTTAGCATAAATACAAGAATCGAGGCTAAACCGGGTGGTACCAGAGACAAGAGAGAAGTAAAACAAAATCATTTTGTCCCCATTAAGATACAGACACCTTGTATTTCCCTCTTAAAATTCTTTATATTTTCACTACATATCCAATATTGGTTCCAATAAATTAGTTGTAGGCTACGATGTCGACCGGCATAGAGTTGTAAAACCCTCCTTTTTGCCACGCCTAATGTATTATTTGACATCTTGCTGACATTTGGGATCAGAAAAGAAATTCAGACAAATAATGGCATGGATAGTGGTCATTATGTGGCACTATTATGAAGGTCATTTCCAGCTGTTTAAATCCTGTTAGAAACGTATTGGCAAAAATTGTAACGCCCATTCCAATGCTGTTTTGAAAATAAGATAATAGTTTTGGATGGTAATAATTCTTGGGAAATGTCGTCGCATGGGTTTTCTTTATTAGAGCAGATACGCTTGGTTATGAAACGTAGTTAATCAAAGCGTACCTTAATGAGAAGTCTAAGGATGCCTTGAAAGGTATACTACTGCGTTCAGCATTCGGTCTACTCAGGAGGAGATGTGAAAAAGTGTCCTTTGATGACAAACTAAACCAATTGCTAGAGAGAAGTACCTCGGGTTGACTCTTGACTCAAAGATGAGCTTTTCTGAGCAAATCCAAACAGGAGCGAACAAGGCTGCGGCTGGAGTTTCGGCGTTAAGTAGGCTAATGGCAAACATTGGGGGTCCTACGTCTAGTAGACGACGTCTCCTGATGAGCTCAACGCAGTCTGTCCTGCTCTACGGCGCAGAGGTATGGGCTGGCGCTCTTAAAAAGGAGGTATATCGTAAACGCCTCGCGCAAGTACAGAGACGGGGAGCTTTACGGGTAGCGTCTGCGTACCGCACTGTCTCTGAACCGGCCGTGATGGTGATCGCGGGAGTTATCCCCGTTGCCCTTCTTGCTAGAGAGCGCCAGGCCATATACAGCCGCAAGGGAGATGAGTCAAGGGAGGTGGTTGCTCGCGAAGAATGGCAACACACTCTAGACGAGTGACAGCTCTCTTGGCAAAATGAAACTAGAGGCAGATGGACTGTGCGGCTCATCGGCAACTTAGGTGCGTGGCTGAATCGGAAGCATGGTGAGACTGAATATTTCCTTACCCAATTTTTAAGTGGGCATGGAGGTTTTCAGTCTTACCTGCACAAGATTGGAAAGGCGCGTTCTCCGGATTGTGTGTTTTGCAATGGAGTTGCGGACGACGCCCACCACACTTTTTTTTCTTGTGGAAGGTGGGACGGGGTTCGTCAGCAGCTCTATTTAAACACAGGGGATCTCTCACCAGACAACATTGTCGAAGAGATGCTGAGGACTGCTGACCGTGCTGCCCATTACGTTCGGGCAATTCTCGTTGCTAAGAAGATAGAACTCAGCCTTTGAAGGAGCCGGATGGCAGGGGGTTCCTTGAACTGACAGTTCCCTTCCTCCTCTCCCTCCCGTTGGTGGAAGGAATTCCCTGATTTGAACGCTTCGCAAAGCGGGAGCGTTCGGGGACTAGCCCGAAGTAATGTGACAAACGGTTCCAGGCTAGCTCTCTGACGATGGGGAGGTGTTTAGTTGGTAGTCCAACGACGCACCGAATCGGGAGTCCAACACTGTGTGCGTAAATGCATTCACCTACCCTACCCAAAAAAAAAACCAATTGCTAGAAGCCATTCATGAGTTGACGTTGACTTTTCTTTGAACCTGGTTAGTGTCCATGCCGCGTCTATACAACCAAGAGTGAAACGACTGATGCATACCCCAATTTCAAAAGGCACCTAAATTTTTCGTTGGAGAAGATTACAATGTGTATCGAAGATGATTTCAAACTTCATGGGATGAGACTTCAATTTGTGGCGCACTATCCCACTAGTTGTTGGTACCAATTCAAATCTGATGATCCTCCTTGTATTTTTTTTGAATGTGATACCTCAGTTCAAGGTTATGAGAATGTTATATGTGATAACGAGAGTCTGGAAATTGGAACAAATTTTAGGAAATGGTGCCATATGAAGACCGAAAGACCAAAAGCAGTTGCAGTTGAACGAAAGTCGTAAACTACAAACTGATCCTTTGTTCACTTATTACACTTATCTTCTGCAGAATCACTGTCTCCTCTCCACTCCACTCACTCAAAACAAGGGAAAACAAATATTCAGAACAACTTGATTCCAGGAACCTTTCAGTTCTCGCTCAATAGATGCCTTTCATATTCCCTTGTGTTTCTTTTGTCACTCATAATAGCAAATTGTCAACCATCCAGAAGCTAATCCTACCTCGAACAGTCCCAAATGCCTGAATCGAGTTCACATTATGTCAAAAAATGTCTCTTCCAAAAACGGCAACTTTTCCCACAGCGCCAATTCTCCCACTTAAACAAAGCGTATCAAACATGGAAGAGTAAAAGCATCTCCACCGGAATTGAATCAAATTCGACGAGTAAGCGAAAGTTTAGGTTTTCTCTCAGAAAGCAGTCGACAGTGAAAAAAAATCCCCTGCAACGCCAAGTGTCATTAGGATTTCTGAATTGCGTTTTTCTACCCATCCATACGAGTATATGCCGTGAGTGATGATGACAAGGCTGACAACATCGTTGACAACCAGCCGACATCCCGATGCATCCTTTGCACCTTGAAACGCGATTTGCAATTGCAGTCGGTCCCGTACGACACGAAGAAATGAATAGAGTTTGGTTGGTCTACTTCAGGCCTGGAGATTTCGATTCAAGTATCATTCATTCAAAGGATACATTTGCATTCGCATCCGCATTCGTACCTGCACCTATCGTCATCAGTCGTGCGAAAATTCTCCTATAATTTCAGCACTGATGGAACGGGGGGAAAAACGTACAACTCGTTAAAGTTTGTTAGAGATTTTTCACTCGACGCCGCCGGTGAAAACTCGTTAGTTTTTCCAGTTTTATGAAATAATCAAGCTTAATGACTTTGACAGTGTATTTTTTCTTCCCTGAGAAATTTATGCTTGAGACAAAGTTTAACAGCTGGGCAAATTTATGAGAGGGGTGGAATATTCAGATATCCTTCAGTATTTTTTTTACATTTCAGAAACCGAGTGATACCTTTCAATATGAAGGTTATAATTTTCAAATGACATTGCTGCCACATTTACCAAGTTACCGATGTGGACAACTGCCAATTGAATTCAGTCCGGTATGACAATTCATCATGGTAGGATACACGTTGTAACAACGTTTGGCAATCCCTCAGGGCTTTCATGACAACTACAATCTGTTTCAAGGATTTCATGCGCCTGTATTAGGAGAGCTACTCGTAAATTGAAAAATGACATTAAAACGCAAGAAGTGGAAGGAAATACTGAATCAGTAAGGGTTAGTGTTGCGGAAGATGGAAATCTGTCAATTGATCGTGAAGGACAGTTTTTCCCCGGCCATTCGAAAAATCAATATATTTTCCATCAAAATTTTGGTTTGCAGGAGCTGAGAGGAAATTCAATGTCATTTCAGTACTTTAATTTCCGCATTACTGCTAATTGGGCCTGACAAACACTTGAAACCAGCGCTAATTTCAACAAAAATACTATCTTATAGAAGGGAGTCATGTTTGATTAAATATTAGTAAGAAATCATTTTCGTCTGAAGAAATTAACAGAAATCCTTCGCCCTTAAAGAAAAGCTTATTTCACCTGGAGAATGCAATTCTGAATTCTGAGTGATGTCTCCTGGTCCACAGTTTCGTTCACACCGCATTAGTAAGAATGAAGTTCGGAGTCAAATTGCGATGATAAGTGTGATGCGATTAAACGTCGTATCGTTTCGGAGGAGACCGAGATTCTTGAATTGCTAACGGGGTTAAACTTATGCGACCAGAAACCGTCACAGTGGTTTCAGCAGTTACCGGCGAATGTTCAGGCAATACATAGCATTTCCGAAGTAACCGATTTGATGCAGTTGTCCGAAATGGCTGATCGAATACTGAACGTTCGTGAACTTGGTAACAGGTGACAGGTTTCAACAACTGCCTCGCTAGCAACGTCATCACAAGACTTCTATCTAAAGGAGCTTGCAGAGGTTCGGAGCCGTCTTCACCATCTATCCACTTGCGCATCAGCGGTTCGCCGCACCTTCAGCCACTCAAGACTTTCAACATCACAAAGACAACTCCCCCCAGAAGACAATTCCGTGTGCTTCTGTCATCGCAAATTCCTTAAGTGCCAAAAGCCGTGCACGTAATCAGTTTTCGAAAAACTAAGTACGACTTTCGGCACCCAATAGTGTCAAAAAAGCAAAGTCGACTTCACATCAAGGACAACCTGTCCCAGTTCATTTTTTTAGTGGACACTGGCGCGGACATACCTCTGATTCCACGTGAACGCGCATCAAAACGTAATCTGCAATCTCATAAGATCAGACTGGACATGGATCAGCGATTAAAACCTTTGGAGAGCACCTTATCGGACATTTTTGAGTCATTGACATAAAAAACTGTCGTATTCTCGATCCGCGTATCGTATATCAGCACCTATCTTTGCCCCGTAGAACACCAGACCGTATCGACTGAATCGCAGCATTCAGCGTATCGACAACTGCTCAGGTAATTCACACGTGCAACTAACGTCTCCGTGCAGACTAGGATGCAGCACCATGTAAGACATCACATTGTTTCAGTGGAACCCCAGTGGCAAATAAACCTAGACGTCTTGGACCCGAAATGTTGAAGATAGCCAAGTAAGAAGTTTATTACATCCTTAAAATGGGATATTGTCCTCCTCCTAGCAGCCCTTGGGCATTGCGGTTGCTTTTCGTGCTCAAAAGGGATGAATCTATGCGCCCTTGCGAAAATTTTCGGTGGCTCAACAACTCCTCAACAGTTTTTAAACTTCGCTTTCGCACAAAAGGCTGAGAAATAAACAGCACGTCAAACTAGACAACTGTGTTTTATCTCGTAGTTTTCATCGCTGAGAACTCCAATATCATCGCTGATGCCCTATCGCGAATTGATGACATATCGCTTGCATTATAATACGAAGAAATATTCCCAGTATTTTTCCAGCCAAGCTATCAGTGACAAATTCATATGGCCTGGGATGAACAAGGACATTCAACACGTGTCAACTTTCTAAAGTCATACGTCAAACCAAAAATAATTTTCAACTTTTGGCTGTTCTGGACAAGCATCTCCAGCATGTACACCTCGATGTCGTTAGTCCTGTTCCACCGTCCCGAGGCTATCGTTATTGTCTGACACTGTTTAACAGATTTTGACGTTACCCGGAAGCAATCCCTCTTGTACACCAGATTGAAGATTCGGTTCCAGGAGCCTTCTATGCTCTTTGAATATTTCGTTTCGAAGCAATAAAACGTATTCACATCCGAACAAGGTTCGCCATTTGAGTCGGAAATCTTCACTGATCTCAGAAAGATGTTTGGTTGCAAGCGTGCGCTTGTACGACCCCTTTCCACCACGCCAGTAATGGTGCTATCGAGCGTTGGCTATTATGATGAGACAAGCCACCGTTGACACTCCTCACACTCAGTATGCATAACAGTTTTAAAGAAGAGGAAAGGGGAAGGGAAGAGCAGCAACATTGAACCGCTAATCTTCCTTTATCATTTTCGAAATAACATGAGACAATTACGTGCTAAAAGGAGATTATTTATCACAAGAGGTGATCTACGTTAATACACAAGGAGTTGAGCACATGCTCTCGTGCGTTTGTGCGAGTAGGCGAAGTTAAATTTCTTCATAAGTCGACGTCAGCAGAAGACTTGTTAACATTTCGATCGAATAGCTCAAGCCAGCCTTTCTCGCAAAGTAAGTTACTGACACTCCCTGACATTACCTGTGGCATCACATACTTCGGCAGAACCAAGTCTTCACAATCCCACTCGACGGTTTGAAGTGTCGATTCCTCCAGTACCAGCTAGTTCGGTGCCAGCATCGCAACCAGTTCGATATCCGACGAAACAACGCAAAGGAATTTCATTTGCTACTTAATCTTCGCCATAAACGCTTCTTTCGTCAGCATTTTCTTGACCAGTTCAATCGACGACAGCTGACGCCAGCACCGGTTAGAGAAAAGGTACTTTTCTTCAACTCGCCACCGGGATACGAAAACCGTATCCGTTGAAGAAATCGTATCAAGACATTCAGGGAGGAGCAATGTAGCGACCCTACCGTTCAACCTAAGAGGCACTGGTCCTGGAGCTCACCGTAAGTTTATATTGCGGCGCATCGTTACCAATTCAATTTCACCAGTTGTGGAATCATTAGGTTCGAAAAAGTTGTTGGATTTAAGATGGTCATGCAATAAAATTCATACAATTGTAACGGCAAGGGTCCATGTTGTTATTTAACGTAGGGTAGACTATTGTAGCTGGCTTTAAGTTAAAAAAGCGCATTAGCTACAGACTTTTCGATACATATATCTCTTTTCACTATCCTAAACGGTTCTACGATGCTCCTAGTAAAATTCACAACGTTCAACCTTTCCTTGCCAGCGCCCTCAAGATTGTTCAAAATAGCAGAAACTGCTAATTTGCAACAAGTGGATCACCGTATTTTCACTGCCAACAGCACTGAGCCCTTTTCTAACCACCTAGGGTAAACAACGCCGAACTGCATAAGCCTTCCGTGAACGATTTGCCCAACTTAGCGCAAAATTTCATGCAAACATGTTGCTCCCCCCGGCAAGGACCCATCTATAGTCTCATCCTACAGGCCGATAAGCCTGCTGCCAGTTCTATCCAAACTCTTTGAAAGACTTTTGTTAGATAAGCTTCTACCCTCCCTAGAAGAAAATGGAATAATACCCGACCATCAATTTGGGTTCAGAAGCGGTCATAGTACCATTGAACAAATTCACAAAATCACTAATTATATCAAACTGGCCCTTGAAGAGAAAAAATATTGCATAGGACTCTTCCTCGACATTTCCCAAGCATTTGATAAGGTTTGGCATCAGGGCCTCTTCCTCAAAATAGCCAGGTACCTCCCCACGAAATTTCACAAAATCCTCTTCAGTTACCTTCAAGGACGGACCTTCAAGGTCAAATACAAAGAGGCTCTAAGCAGAAAATATCAGATAAAAGCTGGGGTGCCCCAAGGTAGCGTCCTTGGCCCAATTCTCTACTTACTATACACTTTTGATCTTCCAACATGTGCAAAAATATTAACAGCCACATTCGCAGACGACACTGCAATACTCTTTTCCCATATAAATCCGCAAACTGCCTCAAGGGTACTACAAGAACTAACAAACAAAATCCTAGATTGGGCGGATAAATGGAAAATAAAAATAAACCAAGCAAAAACCCAACAGATTACCTTTACCCTGAGGAAAAGAACATGCAAACCAATTGTCATAAATAACAAACCAATCCAACAAACGAAAGTAATCAAGTATCTCGGTATGCACCTTGACAGACGACTTACATGGAAGACGCACATTAACAAAAAACGAGAACAAATAAACATACAATTTAGGAAACTATACTGGCTACTAAACAAAAAATCAAAGTTGAACACAACAACAAAAATTTTGATTTACAAGACGGTACTAAAACCAATATGGACATATGGACTGCAACTATGGGCCTCCGCAAAAAAATCCAACTTAGCAATTATTCAAAGAACTCAAACAAAAATTATTCGCGCAATACTTGGCGCACCAAATTACGTAAATAATAAAATCATACAACGTGACACAAATATCGCAACGATTGAGGCCGAGGCCATGAAAGTTAGCAGTAAATACCTTAATAAACTACAGACCCATCGTAATGTAACTGCAAGAACTATACTTAAAAGCAAACCGTATATAAGACTAAACAGAACGGACCCGCTTCAATTAGCATAACAACAGACCACAAAGAACATGGGTGGCGGCCAAACCAAACAAGTCGACAATACCGGCGAGGTGATAAATTCAGTAATAGTTAACCCGGTAGATGTCCAGTCAAAACAAATTGAACTTATCTTAATCATATTAACATCGCTTGTCGGCATTTCCTTTGGATATCAGATCTATAAGGACTATCGCAGGAGCCTGAAAAAGAGATACATATCCAACATATCCAACATAATCAGCTCGGGCAGTGCTAAATCTCCACAGGTATAACCCTGAATCTTGAGAAATGATGCTTTGAGGCCATTTTTAAATTTTTTTTTTTTTCAAAAAGCTCACAGATGCACTGGCACTGTTAGCGCTTAAATCCTAGGTTAAGAATTGTAACAAAGTAAGCTAGAGGTCTAAGTAATGATCTAATTCTTGCTGTAATTAATTAAAATGTAGAAAAAAAAAAAAAAAAAAAAAAAAAAAAAAAAATGTTGCTCCCCCTTCACGACCATGACAAAAAACACGGAAAACGAAAAACAGATTTCACCAAATCAACTAAACAATTGGTTTGGAGAAGGTTAGAGCAACAAAAGAAAATGGAGGTTACTCAGGAAGGTTCCCGCTAAAAAAAAAGAGCATCGAACCAGCTGTGAAAAGTCTTGTTACTTTTTGATCAGACCTCGTATAACTACAAGTTGAACTAAAATTATTAAGATTGCTTCGATAGTTTCCGTTAATCAGCTATATAGGTCCCAAAAGAAGTCTCACGATTAAAATGACCCTTGGATTTCAGATAATCAGAATGGCCTTAATCATAGATTCAGTAGAGCACGTTGATTCACTCTATCCTAAATTTCCAGCAATTTAGTACTTTACTTTCATTCTAATATCTCTCTAAATTCATCAATCAAGTATTATATTTCATAAAGAATTACTTGTGCTATTGCTGGTATTATGATTAACTGTATGTACTGTGGCGATATTGGATGGTTAAGACATGGTCAAGTTGCCGGGGAAATTCTTTGTGTAAATGGTCGGAACAGCTTTTTTTTTCGCAATACCGGCGACTTAATGATCAGCTGACCATATACTGCGAGAGAGAGGGGATATTGTTGAAATCAAGCTTGATACTCCGCTTTTTAGAATTATCTTTTATGCTATTGTAGATTAGACTAGGTAAACAAGGTTCAGGATTGCCCCGCTGGCTTGATTGATATCCATTAAGCTATGAACGATAAGAAGATCTCTGCAATTTCAAAAATGCAAATGGAGGAAAGGTGCTATGTGCCTATAACTCTGTTGTTTGAACAATAACGTTACTTTGTTTGTGACTCCCAAAAGTAATGGTCAGTTATTTGCCTATTTTTCGACTTATTTCTCTAAACATTTTCTGTTGTTTCAGTCAATGTCTTTCTGCGGACGCTGGAACAGTTTTTATATGCCCATGTCATTGCAACTTTCCCACATGTCTTCGAGAAACCGTTGAATCTTATTTTTAAAGTGCCTTTCGGCTAAACATCCTTTCAACAGGAAGTGGTCACTACGTGTCAACCCTGAGCAATAGGATGGATGAACGATATCCTATTCTTGCAGACAAGATTTGAAGTAGAAAGCACAGGTTTTACCGGAGAAAGTTGTCCTTTTGGAATGCTCAGCCGCTGGTGGTCCTTCGTTTCTGCTGTATGGTAGATTTTTCATTAAAATTTTGTGCAAACTACATATTAAATTTTCCAACGAGACGCACACAAGCTTGTTAAAGAGTGGACTGAATAATTTTTTTGCATCCTCGATGCTTTGGAAATCTTAGTTTTACGATCGGCCTGGTATGTTGGAGGTTGTTCCGGGCAACCGTGAATCCCATTATAATTAATGCTAACCCCGTCTTGTCTATCCGTCCGTTACTCCTGAGACCAACAAAAGTGCAGCACCATCGTATTAGAAGACAAGGAAGCTTCTCAATTAAAAGGGTAACCGGAAGCTCTTTAGGACGCTACGTTCAAACTGATGATTATGCCTCGTTTTTCCTTATTTTATGTGAACGTGTCAGATCGGTCTAAGGATTAATATTTCTAAATTCCAACATCTTCACAAACGATAAAAATACTTTCATGGTTGGTACTCCTAAATTCCATCAGAATTAAATTTAAACTTAATCTCCGAAAATACTGCAACCAGATAGCTCTTACATAACTTAATCCTTCACACTTTCCAAGAGGCCTGACATAAATACAATTTAATGGAAGGATTCATGGTCTCATACATATCACACTCTCGCACGAGAATAATCCGCAATCATCTCTAGGGAAACATTTCATATTGGGATACTATGACTACTTTAATTGCTCATGAAACCCACTGGGCCTCGCATCTCATCCACGAGATTTTATGACGTTGAAGTTGGAATGAATATGAGAGCACATATGAGGTCATGGTAATTTAAATACCAAAGTAAATATTCCTTGTGTAGTTCTTTCATTAATTTTTTAGCAATTCTATGGTACATTCAACCCTAGCTCTGGTGAGACCACTCGCATTACCTCGGAAGCGGAAAACCTAATCTTATACGATGCATACATATTTGATAGTTTGCGGTTGCAGCCCCCAGGGTACATCCTCGCATGTGAGAGTTGACAAAGAACTAAAATAGATTAATAAATATTTTAAGGGTTTTATGTAAACACAAATTTTATCATGAGTAATAGCTTCCAGCAGAATTTCGAAGTGTTTAAAACTAACTCACCCAATCTGAGCTTCGTTACTGGGCCGAACTATCAGGGAAAAGGGTAGAAGACAAACCCGCTTGAAATAACCCAAATTACCAGCTCATAATATATTCAAGCGTATTGAAAAGGTGGTAACACGAACATAATTATAAACTGAAAAACTTTACCGCCCAACTCCATCCTATCCCCCTCCTCTTCCTTGTTCGGTACTCCTTCACCTGTAAAATCATCAGTTTCGAAGTTTGCTGTCCTAACTCACATGTGAAAGTAAAAACATGTATGCAGAGTGCAAAAGGGTTGTTCAGGATTGTAGTGCTGCGATGAGGGTATCAGGGAGAATTACATAGATAAATACATTACACATGTTATCTGTGGTGTTAAATGACACCCCCAGAATTTTAACACCCTGCATAATGACAACAAAATTATTCTCCCGTTTCGGAAAATGTAGAACAGAGACGGTTAGTAGAGAGGTGGTCGGAATGTAATTTTGAGGTTAAATTATAATGTGAATGTGTTATAAGGGTTTTCCGGATTTAATTTGTGAATAATTTGTTACAAGCAGGCGACATAATTTTGGAATTTTGAAGAAAGTGAAGGAAAGGAAGCGTATGTGGCTCAGTTTTCAAAGCGCAATCTAAGCGAATTTAAGATTTTCAGCATAAGCTAAGCAGCATGTCAAAATTAGTCAAATATAATCAAAACAGAACACAAACCAATAAAACTGTTATATAAAATAAAACCCTGATGAACCCTCTTACTTCCCTTTTCAATATATTCTTTCAGAAACAAAAAGAAATTCTCAGGAAAAACCAAAACTTATATGTCGAAGACACGCTAAATGTGAGACGAAGTCCATGAAACTTTTCAGTTTGTTGCCAGCAAAATTTTATTGACAAGTCGAGGGCGGGGGAGATGTCTGAGCTGCCAATTGAAAACAAAACCGGGGTGGGCTGGCTCTTTCCACTTTTTATTAAGTACACTCAAGGATTACAACTTCTACTAATTCAAAATGAATTATCCGGTGATGGCTTTGTTGCGTTGATTACTGAGCGAATTTCAAAACAATGTACAGAACTATATAACCTTATTGACCCCCAAAAGTCATCTAGGATATATCCTCTATCAAAAACCTGACACCGGAATTGTATCCCTCAGGCTACGCTCGAAGATGGTAAGCCATGGAGTCCTCGTCCTTCCTTAATATGCGACCTATTCACTGCCTTTCCACCATCTTATTAATACATCATAAGTATGTTCATTGTTCAAGATTATTTAAAGTGGCAGGCCACCTTCCATGTGTTACTTCGTCATAGCAGCGCAAAGGACTCATTCGTGGTGAGCAAACTCACTGTGACATTAACGTTAAGGTAGTTGCATTTACAAATTTAGGGCACAAAAGTGAAGGAGAATCAAACGTGAGATGTTATCAAGTTTGACATCCTTTCGGAGAAAACAAAATTTCCCAAATATACAATTCGCCATATTCCATTAAAAAAGATACGAAGAATGCGCTCACTTCCCAAACTGAGAGCTTTAAAATTGTTGGTATTTATCTTCTCACCGACTGTCCTTGCTTCCTTTTCTGAATTCATAACCATTTGGTCAGGATCAATGAGTAAGGGACTCCATATGAGGAATGAATGAATGATCCAATGAAAACGCGGATCGACAAGAAGTGCAGGGCACTAGAATATTCACTCCTAGACTCCAAAGTGCTAGTGACTGTATAACTTATCTAACGAATTAGTTATCAAGTGAGGATCGTTTCACATTTCACTCCCATTATACTTCTGAAGTGGTCCGTGCTCCATCAAAAATGTTATAAATAGATGCAAGCCACTAATCCGGAAGGTCTACCAATAAAATTACCGAAACCTCTATTACAGAGTTAATGGTTTGCACAAAAACCTGGAAGGAAGATACGGGTTCCAAGGAATCATAGCAACGATAGAACTTTTCCACACCCAAAACTTCAAAGTGACTTTTAAATTAAATTAAAGAAGGAAGACATTGAACACATTTAGTTTTTGAAGGAAGGACTTAATCGATGGATTTGGCTGGGAAGTCATTGCCTATCATCCTTTCAGCCCTGACATTGTACCCAGCGATTTCCATCTATTTCCGAAGTTGAAGAAGCACCAAAGCTTTCAACGATTCGAGCCGGACGACGAGTTGCAAGACGAAATTTCCAGGTTTCTAAACGGGCTGGCGGTGGACTTCTTTGAGGCGGAAATGCAAAAGTGGATTACTCGTCAGAAAAAATGCGTAACAAAATAAAAAAATTCGTTGCCCCTGAAAAAAACCTTATTTTTGAAACAGCCCTCGTATGAAGGGCAAGGGAGCGTATCCACTCATTCCAGTGACCTCAGCTAAAACAAGGATGACAAACGGGATGTCAGAATGTTTCCACTTTCCCCAGCATAGATGTCAATTTTTCGAACCTCGGTTACAAGAAACAATCGGGCACTGTATCTCGGGCTGCATCTCCCAGGATATTAGTAATTTATTTTCTGAAACTTAACTCTCGCGGGTTCTCCGCCGTATAACAATGCAAGCTCCCCCGTAAAACCGCAAAAGTGCAATCAATTTGGATTCTCACACTTTTGGGACGTCAAGTTTTCATGTGTACTACCGATCGACCGATTCCTGCATTGAAACGATCCACCTTAGAGGGTAACTTTAATACGAACATACTCACATGTTCGATAAATTATAAATGATATTGGAAGCGACATCAAGTATCAGAGAAACGGAACTTGTTGAAAGCCGTCTTCGCCTAATATTTTTGAAGTTTGGGTGCTAAGCCCCTAAACCAAAAACCAAAAAAAGAGGGAGTAAGTTGCTCCCCATTTGGTCCGATCCGACATCAAGTGGACGCGGACTTAATACCCCGCAATCCTTAAAAAATACTCTCACTTACTTTTCTCATATTCAGAATAACCTAGTAAAACATGCACACTTTAGTCTACATATTTGAGAATAAGCAAGGTCGCCTAGATCCCTTTTCGCTTCCTCCCTCTCAACGCCGGGATCAAATTGAGATTATTCCGTTCTTTCTGAGTTAATATATTTGAGTATCACTTGGAAAGTGACCACCACTATCACTCAAGTGCTCCAAGCCTTCGTCAACACCTGGCTGTGTCGTATCTTTCGAATACGCCAGCCAGGGGCTTGGCACGCGGAGGTAATAGTGGGTAGATCACATTAAAGAAGGGTGACAATTGCATTGCTGGCTACGATATGCAGTGGCATCCACTCTTCCAAAATAGTCGATGAGTGCGTCGCGCCAACAGCACTTGCTGCAGGACAGTAGAAGAGGAGTGCGCCCGTCCGAGAAGTCCTAGGGGGAAGAGGATTGAAGCACATTTCAGGTAACCGCGAGCGATGGCGCGTAAGTGTGGTTGACGCGCTCTGTAACACCAGGGCTAGATGGGATCCATATAAGTATATAAGGTCGCCTGATTGCAAAGCCTGTCTGAAATAATGAACTATTAATCCGTCCTTGGAGTGCAAAGATCCGTAAGTTGCCAGTAGTATTTAATGCTGGAATTAAAACACACATGGGTATCAGTATTGCCTTTTCGGGTAGGAGGAACCATAACAAGAACTGCAGCAATATTTTCTTCAATATGGAGCCGACAATGGACTAGAGATAGCCTTTCCTCCTAGGCTATGACACTAATAAGACAAATGGGATGTCAATATTTAATATCAACAAACAGAATACTTACAAAGTGCAGCATCCCAATAACATCTTATCACGCTTGGAGTCAATAGTTGGTCCCTTCAATCCTGTGATCCACCATATGTACGTGGATCAGCCAAGAATCAACAAGGAAAATGAATACTTGCTGAACATAGCTGCTCATTTATTGTTATTGGCAATAGTTGCAACGCTCATTCAACGCTTGTAACTTGATCGCGAACTCCTGTCCTGGACAAGCAAACACAGGTTAGCGTATCCGGTTGGCACGTCGCAGACAAGTACTGAAAAAGGCTTGGAGCTTTTGAGTAGGAGTGGTGATCATTTACCATGTGCTACTCCCATATAGTAACACAAAACCGTTTCAATTTGATCTTGGTGTTTAGATAATTGCATTCTCAGGTAGACAAGGCAGCGAAAGTGGATCTCGCGGCGTTAACGCATCGAGTGGCATCCAGTTCATTACACTTCCTATGTTAAATATACGTAGATAGGGAGACTCGTCAGACTGAGAACCTTGGTTCTGTTGGTATTTATCTTTAGTCCAGCTTTACCTGCGTCTCTTTAAAAAATCTAGAATTAATTGATCAAGGCCTATGACCCCATGACAGGTGAGAGAGCAAACAGATGTCATCAGTGTAGTCAAGATGTGTGCAGGAAGATGACATCGTCCATTGAATTCCTGCTTATTCTCCATATAAGACAGCACAAGGGATGCCGACAATAACAAGGGGAAATAATATCGGTGACTAGATGCAATCCTGGGGGACTCCACTTTGACCTCAAATTCTCCTGAGATTTTACCTCAGTGCAGAACGTGACATTTTGCGGGATCATATGTCGCTTAGATATTAGCTATTAGTTACTCCAGAATTGCTATCCTGTGTAGAGTACGCCAGATACACCCCCGGTCCACGCTGTCGAAAGCCTTCTCGAAATTGATGAAGCGAAGGGCTAAACTCCGCCCACTGTTCCAGAATGATCCAAAAGGTTTTAATGAGGTCAATGCAGGAGAATCCAGAATAGAAACCAGCCTGATCTCAGGCGAACAAGCTTTCAAAATATTTTTTGATGCGTTCTATTTTAGTAACGATCTTTGCGACGGCACCGAGCACATAAATACCCCTTCAATTGCCGCACTCAAGACAGATGCCCTTCTTTAAGATCTTAGCGATCACCCCCTTCTTTCACTCTCTGAGGAAGGTCTTGGACTGCCAAGATGACCCTCTAAATGGTAGTAGCATTAATCGAATCATCGTATAGAATACATCCAATCAGTCTCGATTTTCCTCTGGATTATCTTCTACAAGGTTTGGGAATCGGCGTTGAGGTTGCTGATTTTGCTGCTGCTGCGGCAACAGCTGCTACTCCAGGTGTATTCGCAGCACCATTACCAGCACCGGCTGCTTGGGCATCGGTAGCCACGGGTGCAGATTGTGACGGCAAGAAACTTCCTGGCAGATTCTGTCCAAAATTCGGTTGTGAAAATGGTACATTCTCTGGCATATATGGCATCTGTGGTTGAGCTTGATATTGCATGAAAACAGCCTCTAGACGCATTCCTTCTGACAATAAACTCATATACTGAATGTACGCTTGCTGCATCTAACTTTGCATTGCCATCTGTTGCGCCATAAGATATTGATTTGGTTGCTGAGGGAAGCCAAAGCCGGGTATGTTATTGTCTCCACCACCTTGACGGAAGTGAACTACAAGGGTTGGATAGGTAAAGGGAAGGACCTTTTAACGTACAAACTCAAGTCATTGAATAAGTGAGCCTCCAAACATAAGGTGGAAGAGTACATCCAGGTGCTATATTAGACAGTCCTCTCTTGCACCAATGGGCTCCAAGAAATTGAGAATACGCGGAATTGTTCAAAGACAGCAATGTTTTGGATGCGCCGTTCCCAGTCAATCTGCCCGCGTCCACCGTGAAATGCACTTGCATCCTTTGCTTTTTCAACCAAAAAGAGACAAACCATGCCCAAACTATGTAAAAGATAATAAAAAAGATGTAACTAAACCATAGTTTATATTTACATAACATAACCATATTTAAATAACATAAGCTACATAAGAGAGATATAGGATGAGGACTATCGAAATTTATGGATTCACAGCTTTAAGAACTTTCTTTCTTGAAATTATCAATTCCAAAACCTGCAAAACTCATGGAGTGTAAAATGCTATCTCGACAACTAAATTTGAGTTCAACATGTTTATAAGAAACGTTTGCTCAGAGTGCGTTTACGAAAGAAAAATCAGAGTCATACGATCCGGTAGACCAATCAGTTACGCCTGAACAATTGATAGTTCGCCCGGCCGCTTGTTTGACAGAAGGCTTACTCGGCAAGTCGACCAGCACCATCAGTTCAACTCTGACCATGAACGGCATTGAACGCAATGTAAGTTGAGATATTTTTATCTGCACATTCAAGCCAGAACGCTCACTATCCAGATGGACTGTCTGACGACCGTCAGCCGGATGTCTCAACCGGGGCACGTATTGTTTTGCCTCATTTCCCTTCTAATTGACAGAACAGCCTGATCGCACACATATTCCGACCGCCGGTTAACTGCGAATTGTTCAGGCATAACTGGCAGGCAGAGATGAAAAAGATTGCATTTCATTTAAAGGTTGGGAAAGGCACTGCTCAGAATAATATGGTTGCAATAAACTCCTATATGGGGAATAACGCCTACACCCCATCGCTGTCGATACCTGGTAAAGTGCTTCAACTCATACTATGATTTTTAACAGAACCTTACCGTTTCCCTCCGCTGTTCTACGTTGCGTAGTTCTAGGGCGATTCACTCGTCAGCGGGTTCCATTGAATGGTATAATACGCATTGGAATTGTCGCCCTTTGTTAATGAGTGACCTTTCTACTGCCACTTCGGCCCTCTTATCAACATGTCTACATGTATCTGACCCGTACACCGACAGACTCCTTCATTTGTTATTGCCTGAAGCCTTAACACTTTCGATGAAACGACGGAGACATGGATTGATAAAGTCATGGACATCCTGAGTAAAATGTCGGTCACGTTTCATATTCTGCCTCCATATAGCAGCACAGAAAGAATATTGATGCGGAACATGCAGTAAGATAGCTGCATTTCCAGATTTTGAGCAAGACAGCGGAAGCGAATTTAGTACTGTTGATACGTCAAGCGACATCAAGTACAGTGTCGCCATTGGCAGAAACCTTCGATGTTCTGCTCGTTAATGCAGATAGGAGGAGTGTGATGGTCAGTAAGACAGTGGTTTTGTTGGTGTTTACGTTTACCCCAACTTTGCTTGATGCTTCACCAAATCTAGAGTAATTGGGCCAAGGTTCATGAGCCAGGGAGAGAACAAGGACAAATCATCAGCGTCAGAAGTTAGAACCGCAATTCCTTTCGGAATGTAGCCACGAAGTCCCATAATTCCAAATGCCACCAAAGAAGAGGATACAAAACTCTACTAGATAGGATGGGCAATCAGGAGCCTGAATGGGCTATCTTCCAAAGATTCACTGTCATGAAAGCTAATGAATATCTGGTTTAGGCACCCTTTGTAGCATAAATGCTCAAAATGGCCAAAATGACTCTGAAGGGGTTCCATGTGCATATCACTACGCAGCACTTTACATAACCCATTTCATAAGATTGAAATCGTGACATATCATGGTCCGAATCACGAACGTATTTGCATACGAGTGGTAGTATCTTGACTTGCCTTCATCTTCGTGTATGGTTTGAAGACTAAGGCTGAGATTGACTAGAAAATATTATATCTTTTTTAGATGCATAGTTCCACTCTAAACAAAATTCTTCGAAAAATTCAATAACACATCTTGCAGAAAATAGCAGTCAATTTATCAGGAATCTTCACACGAAGGATCACGTGCACCTCATTCAAAAGTCGTCTCCTTATCAATGTGTCCCGTCCATACCACCCACATCTCCGTTCTGCCGGTCCCAATTAAAAATATCCGCTGGACTATCCAAAACCACTAAGAACTTATCATTCGATTTAATGAATTGTCTCAATTAAGCAAAATGTCATCTAACTCCTAAGGATAGATTTGTCTTGAGTGATTAATTGAAAAGACCAGTAAAACAACTCGGTCACGAGAAGACCAGATACGATAGCGCTGAAACGTTAATATAAATGCAAAGTCTGTATGGTAATGTGAATAGACTTGTTCCACTCGAAATTGCTGATAGTAGACGAGCAGTACAGAGTTGACAATGACCATATCGCGAAAGTAGGAAAGTAGCAACAAAAAAAGGAAAAAAATAACAGAAAACGGAGAATGGCTTTGAATTCTGGCGACAGCCTGCGCATTTAGCAAACAGACAGATATGTCAGCGTAGTGCAAAATGAAAGCAGCAACAAAGTAATGTTAGTAGGAAGAGATAACGCTTTCAAACGATAGACATTCAGAAAGAATACATA
This sequence comes from Hermetia illucens, assembly GCF_905115235.1. NCBI lineage: Eukaryota > Metazoa > Arthropoda > Insecta > Diptera > Stratiomyidae > Hermetia > Hermetia illucens. Next base: position 161,148,612 of record NC_051850.1, read on the forward strand.
TTTTACACCATTTCGAATTCTAATGCATGTTCGTATGCAGATGCCGTTTATGTCGGCACAGTGCAGCGGTGCATGCTAATGGCGTCTGAAGGCAATGCTTCATAGGGAGAAACTACAGCTTTGCACCCTCCATTTAAAGCGAAGACACATAGTGTGGCTTTAGATATCAGTTAAAGTACTGCCTCAAGATACTGCATGGATATCGCCTAATGGCTGATCTACACATGAGATAACGTCTGCCACGAAGTCATAACGTATGCCACGGGAAGGACATGTAGAATTCGGAACCCAACGAATCTGATTCACATTGAATCTTAGGTGTTGGTTCTATTTTTGCATAATTCGATTCTTCATGATTCACCCTGGCGAAGTTCAAACGTGACTAAATCTGATCCCGAAAAATATTACACGTAATATAACAGAACTAGCCTTTTCCACTCAAGTAATTTCACGTATCTTATCTTCCCCCAGTCCCTCTCCTCATACATGGATATAACAGGATATAATATGGTTTCCAATAACAGATTAAAAATAAACAAGGAGTACCCTCCACTTCGAACCATTTGAAATATAGAATGTCTACAAGGCAATTCCCTCCAATAAGGACTTTCCGATTTAGTGGAAAACATACACGAGAAGTTACTATCGCCACCAGCTGTCGTATTCCCGGAAAAGGGTGTGGCAAGGGAGTTTTTCTGAGGTCGCATAGATATATCTTCTCACATATGCTCTGTACCTAATGTAGCGTTAAAATTGAGACTAGCTTCTACCTTCACTACCTTTAAAACTGTTAATTTTAGTAGGTGATGTTTGGTGATAAATGAGGTAAGTCCTGTATCTCCAATTAAAAGCTGCAATTAATGCCTTTCCCGGCGTTCATTACCTTTTGTAGTGGCTGCAGGTAATTAAACATGCCTTTTGTGTCCTTACAAAGTGTAATTCGAATGTCAAACATAAAGAAAGGATGCTGCAGCGTTTTGATGGTGTAGAATCTTTTCAAAGCGATTAAGTATGTTCTAAGTATTGAATTTTCTTGATGGATGAGCTGCTTTGGCAACATACTGGGAAGCAAAGATATGGAGTAATTATTAAAGAACGAGGCTTAATAATAAATATATAAGCATAGAGAATGAGAGCTTAGGCGTACGCCTTCGGAGATTTCGAGGAGATTATGTTTCCAGATGTGTTGACAATCGAATCATTTTGACAAAAAAATTTAGGTTTCCTTTGTCGTTATGAGATTTCCAATACTACACTAAGAGTGTCCAAATTTGAATATGCAATTTAAGGATATTGACTCTCGTAGTCAGACAGGATGTCACAAACTTCGAAACTACCTACGACTGTGAGCAATCAAACCTAGGCCGAGAGGTGAATTTTGGAGGGCTCAACAACCGGACTCATGTTCCCCCACGGAGAAATCGATGGAAGACATCCTCTCCATTTCAAAAGGGAGACTAGTGATGTGGACGCACCTGATCTCACATACGAGCTCCGAGGGGCCAAGTGGAACAACTGGCAAGAGCTTCCGAGCAATAAGGATCGTCTTGGCCATCCTTTCAGCATCCTATGCCATCTTTCGAGCACTGAACCACGGGTTTGAAATGGAGGAGTTTGGCTAATTCTGAGAAAGCGGTATTTTCCCTGGTGGTGATCGAGAGGATCTCATCCCAGGATTAGTGTCTTCCAGAGGTATCGCCAAAAGCCACCTCGTGAACCTATTGAGAATAGTGAGGCGATGCCTGAATCTAAAAAAGGCCGCTTACGTCGAGATGGAGTGTGTGGAACTGCTTGAAGGACCGACGAAACTCGGATACCTCTTTCCTCACATGTTTTGTGATTTGGCACTTCTAGCATGTACAATCTTAATGTCCTTTTCATGGACGGATAGAAATATTATAGTATGTGGTTTCGTTCGTTGCCTGAGTGTGATAGCTCGTGAACGGCGTGAAATAGTTCCTTGCGGAAATCGGCCGAAACATAAGGCCTTGGTGAAGGCTCGCAATATATATGGGACGTTAAGCTGAGGATAGAAAACTCTGCTTAGGATAAGTGAGAGATCATAAGTCCACATCCACTTGTTGGACCGGACCAAATGGAAAGCAACTTACTCTCACGTCTTTTTGGTCCACGGAGCATGGCTCCCAAGTATTTCAAAAATATAGGGACAAAACGATTTCGTCCAGGGCAGAGGCTACTCGTCAGACGCTGCCTCACCTCTGCCCTGCGAGCAGCGTGACCGTGAGTGGTAACTGATGGAAAATGCTCCTTTATATACGGTCACGGTCACGCTACTCCCAGGGCAGAGGTGGTCCATTTGGTCCGGTCCAACACCAAGTGGATATGGACTTAGGATCCCTCACTTATCCTAAACAATAATTTAGCTTTAGCCTAGCTTAGGCTCAAACTATTGGCGATTTCACTTGGATATAATTTGCATCCTTGGCGTGTTTTCCAAATATATAAAAAAGCGTTTCGCATCTGTTGCCACTCACGGTCACGCTGCTCCCAGGGCAGAAGCGGCCCTGGCGTCTGACGAGTTGCCTCTGCCCTGGACGAAACCGTTTTGTCTCTATATTCTTTAAATGTGTATTTGAAGTTGATCCAGAGGCTCTGAAAACCTCTGACCTCTACAACACGTGACAAAGTGTCAACAATTACTTTTTCCTTCCCAAGAAAGTGTCGAATGTTCGCAGTGTACTAGCTGATAAAGCTCAGTTGCCGAAGTTGTCGAGGGGATGCTTTGTAGCGCTTCAGTTTCAAAGCAAAGGTGAGGGGCTTATGATCCGTAAAGACTGTGAACGACCTGCTTTCAAGGGACAAGCAGAAGTATTTTACTGCTAAATGCACCGTTAATAACTCGCAATCATAGATCCTGTAGTTCAGCTATTTAGAAAAGAAATTCAATAGAGTAGTGAAGGACAGGACCTACAGCATTGTCTAGAGCATCAACCAATAAAGCTAGGGATGCATCTTCCTCAGGAAATGCCAGAAATCTAGCATCCACCATCCATCCTTAGTGTTTTCCTGTTCACTCCTTGGTGGAGTATAGAGCATCCATACAGTCAGATTGTGCTTCAGTTTCACTATCATCACACTTAAGGCTGTGCAAGTGATAAGTTCACAGCAGCGAGACAAATACAAGTCGAAAACTGATGCCCATGACGACTGGGATGTGAACCCAGAACAGCGAGATCGGGCGAGAGCAGTTGCTTGGTGGTCTCAAACATCTGGGTAGGGGATGCCTGCAACAAACCAGGCAGGAGTCTTGGAACCACGGCCCAGACAGGTAAGCATTAAGGATCGATCAGTAGAGGATGGCCTTGAGCAAAAAACGATGATAGAAGTTTAACATGCTCAAGAGCTTTCCCAGATCCTTAACACTTTTCGGATGCGGAAAGCCCTAACTCGCTTGGACTTTGACTGGGTCCCGTTACATGCCTTCAGGGTTATCAAGTGGTCGAAAAGCTTAAGCTACAAATAGACTTCCCTCAAAAACCTGTGGAAAATGCATCCAGAGTGCCCTAAATGCTTAGACTCAGAGGGGGACTGGATCAGAACATTATTCAAATAAACGAGACAAAATTGGAGGCTTTACAGTATAGAATGGATGCATCTCAGTAGTCCCAAAGTCATCCTAGTGAACTCGAAGAATCCTAATGCCTTCAGGAGGTATGTGGATTTGGTGATATGCCTTGACTACGTGCAATATCGAGTAAACACTGTGGTCTCTGTTAGAGAGCGCAAGATATGAGTGGATTTGGGTATCGGTCTGAAATCGTCTGGACATTTAGACGTCTGCAATTATCACGAGATCTCCATTCGCGATTGGGTGTACTAGTAGAGATCGTGTGAAGTGACGGAGACCAACAGTTGCCTAAATGTCTGCAAATACGCAACTGCGAGCTTTTGTGGTTGTAACGGTTGCACCTAGGAAAGATAGGGGAGCCAGTGGCCAGCTGATGCGGCGCTGAACATCATGCTTAAATGGCTCAAAAAGCCTACGCTCGGTAGTGATGTTGCGGTATTTTTGAAGAAGTGTGCGAATATGTGGATCGACAACATTTTCAAAAATGATGGAAAGACTGTTGGGCTTGCTCGTTGAGATTATTCTTGGGGAACCAAGAAAAATTGCGAAGTTAATAAGAGATCTGTTGTGTAGACCCAAGGGCACAGGAAATTTGCCCCTAAGATGAGAATGATACCTGCTATAATGAAGCGCCAAAAAAACGCTCGTTGAAATGCTAGATTCATATCTACCTGTCGCTAATAATTTACTGCCGCGAGTTTTAAGACTTGTGGTGATAGTATATGATTGCGGGATGTGGAGAGAACCGAGATTTCAGTGCCTATATCAATTAGGAAGTGCGCCTACTCAAGGAATCATACATTGTCAGGCGACGTGGTGCTGTATTTCGAGATCGAAAAAGTGCAAGGTCTGGTATTACCCGATCACCCTTCTAAGGAAGCAGATCTAGACCATGATCTAGTTCTACTTTGTGAAAGTAAAACACCAGCTATCTCCGCCAATTTAAAAACGGCGGCTATCACGACTGGAACCGTGTGCTGCAGCTGAGGCACCTGGTTCGACGTGTCACTTCATACCCCGACGCGCCTAAAACCGGTGGGAGATAACGTGTCCACAGACTCCGAAGCCGCACATGATAGAAAAACCTGTGTGCTCTCCGGAAGCGGAGACAAGCTCATCTGCCTCCTCACCCAGCCCAATGAGCGCGCGATAAAACCACGCGGCGGCGGCTGAAACCTAATGCAACCGCGCTGTGGGTTCCTTCTTCAAAACGGTGGCACCTATACTGCCGCGGCAGTTGCTAAGGTCCCTGCTTTGGTTCTGTCTGCGAACTGGAAATAGGGGAGGAAGAGAGTCCCGTATCGCTTCTTGCACATTTTAATTATTAATTTTGAGAACAGATTTTACAAATTATTATCTTTATTACCGATTAATGCTTAACAATTAAAACTTTTCAGTTGTCTTGTTTGCGGCGTACGGAATTTTTCCAGCTTGCGCCAAAAATAACTGGTCGAGGCGACTTTTCTGCAAATTGTCACGCTGCCTGCCAGTTGAGTGGAATCGACGCTTTTCCAAAGACTTCACCCTCCGGGGACACTTAGGGTTGCGTTTCACTTCCTGAGTGGAAATTCCAATTCGACAATTTTTCCACGACTTATAAGCGAGAGCTCTTCCTTGTTTCACGCAGGCTGGGATTGGGAAAATTTAACTGTAGGCGCACCGTGCATGGTGCCCAATTTGACGGTGTTGAGAATAACCCGCACATCTGCGAAAGAAATCGTTTATTATTACCAAGAAGAAGCGTTTCACTTTAGTGTTCAAACTGCGCCAAAAGAGTCTGACGGCACCCAAACGATGCTCTAATTTTCCCGAGAAGATGGAAAACCAATTATATCAGGAAACTGTATTTCCATTTGTGAGTGAAAAACGATTGTGGTCGAGTACCATAACCCTGCAATCGTTTCTAAATCCACAGAAGGTTCAGAATTATTTGAGCCTAACCAAGGGGATGTTTAGGATCACAGTGAATATTCTGACACTACCACCTAGTGAAACTGACAATATCTGAGGAGATTTGCAGATTGTGACGAAGGCCGTGAAACCTCTAAATATATTCTAAAATAATATCGAAAAATTAAAGCTCCTAGTAGTAGGCGACATGCTAAAATTTAGTTATAGTAGCCACAACCATCTAAGAGGCATAATATGATAGTTCTTTAGAACATAAAACAAATCGCTTGATTATTAGGAGCGTCTATGGGGAACAACTGAAAAAAAGGTCCACCTTAAGACAATAAACGCTGATTAGAAAACCTGCTGACTTCACTCGGGCCAAGTTACAGCCGAGAAAAGTAAAGAGTCCCATTCAGGTGAGCCGAATCCGCTACGGAAGGAGGCAAAGACTAAAGAAGGAGAAGTGTTCATTTATCTGTTTTAGCAGAATGTTTAAGATGACCCGCATTTTATCAGGAAGGTCAAATTTTCACTGCTGAATGAACTTCGGATTTTAAAAGCGATTTCATTATTTTATACTTCGTGGCCGAAGGTCTCCACTCTTGCAAGTAGACCTCTCTCGGGGTCCATATATGACCCCCTCAATTCGCTTGCTCGGAAAATCGATTTCCAAATCTATTTTGAATGCAATGCCGCCATCTTTTTCAATGGTCCTAATCAGTCAGGTGAAGCCAAGCTGACATTATGTGGGCTTAGACCGCCGCGTTCCCGATAAAATGGCTGAACATTTGCATAGGTGCATAAAATTTTCACCATCATATGTATATATATTCGAGCAAGTTACGTTGCAATCCACGTTGACATACAAATGTCTCTTTATGAATGATTCTAGAATTAGATTGAGCTTCTAATAAAAATCAATCTTTTCTCCTGGGTAACAAATCTTCATTGGCGCTTATGTGATGCTCCTCAATCTGGAATGGAATCTCGTCGAAATCAGGCCTGGAACTGTCTCAAAGGTGTATGGCTACTATCAATCATTCGAATCGATTAAATCGATTGAATCCCGAAAGTTTACCAAAGAGGAAAAGAGCAATGTTGCATGTGAAAAAGCCATGCTTAGAAAAGTCCATCCATCTTAGCTCAATAACAATTTACAACGAATGCTTGCGCCATAAATATTTTTGCCGCAAATTGCAAAATATTTTCTTACAAACATTTAGGTGTCTGCGATCAGGCCGTTTATCACTGAGGCACTGAAAGTAAACAGAAAGGCGGAAAAATATGCATGTGCCACAAACGTTTACACAAAGAGCCTTTATACAAGGAAAATCTTTTGCTGTTCGTAAAAAAATCTTCAACGTTTCAGAATGTCCCCTACGTTTGTGGCGCCAAAAAGAAGTGAAGTAATTGACCTAAAAATTTGCACTTCAAAGTTGTTAAAGTTGATTAGAAACTGGCGACTGCTAGATGAAGTCTCACTCTCAGCTCACCTTTAGAATCTAGTTTAACTATTGTAGGCGAACTTCTTGACGACAAAGTTGAGCTCCCTAGGCGACTAAAGACTCCTTTGGCGATAGAAGATCAATTGAAAACTCTAAATCGCACACTTTCAGAGTCCTTTGAAGTGGCTTATCTTATTTTCCGAGGCCGATGTGATAAAACGGTTCCATGGTGGAACCGAGAACTGTGGAAACTCAGGAAATCAACCAGACGACTTCTAAATTGTGCTTGCAAAAACAATAAAGATGAAGACTGGCTAATCTTTCGGAACTCACAGCGTGAATATAAGAGCCTCGTGAAGCGTTCGAAACGAGACTCTTTTAGAAAATACTGTGAAGAATTGGAAGGTAAAAGGGGTTGTGCAGAGTCGTTAATAAGGATGAGCCGGCCAAGTTGGACTCTCTTAGAAAACCGGATGATACTTTCACAAACTCCAAAATTGATTCTATACAGACTCTCTTGGAAATACACCACCCCGGAGAACAGGTCTCAGAAGTAGGAAGAAATGAATTGGCTGTTTCTGCAAACCCTTCAACACGAAGGTGTCGCAAGGGGAATTGGGACACTGCGAGAGCGGTTGTTACCAATGAAAAGGCGAGAACTGCTATACTATGATTTGAACCCTTCAAAGCACCTGGTATGGATGGCATTTACCTAGCGATGCTAAAGATTGGTATAGAGCACTTAGAGCAACTTCTAAGAAACATTTTTCGAAGATGTTTTGCTCTGGACTACGTGCCCTCCTCTTGGCTGAAGGTGAAGGTAGTCTTCATACGATAGCCTGGGAAAGATGACTATTCAAACCAAAGAACTTCAGACAAATCAACTTAACATCATTTTCGCTGAAATGTCTGGAGAAACTGATTGAGCATCACATTCGCGAGAAGGCGCTAAGGTCACACGTCCAACATGCTTACCAACGTGGAAAATCCTGTGAGTCTGCTCTTCATTCTTCGGTTTCAAAGATAGAGGACACAACTCTGAACAGTGAGTACGCGATGGGGGTATTCGTGAACATTGAAGGGGCTTTTGACTGTGCGCCCTTCCGAAAGCTCTGTGATGCCGCCAGAGAGCATGGTATTGACGGAACTCTAATAAAGTGGATCTACGCAATGCTAACGCAGAGATTGCTGTGTGCTGAAGTGGGTGTTGATTGCAACCTAACAACGACGAAAGGCTGCCCTCAAAGAGGTGTGCTATCGCCACTTGTGTGGAGTATGCTGATCAACTAAGACTTAATTTTGTAGCAGCTCCTGGAAGTGAATTCTCTGACTGTTGAATCAACAGTCGAAGTGAGAGCTGTTCTATTGCTAGGAGGTGTTGTATTGAGCTGTTGCTCAAAGAATTCCGCTATTGTTTTCACTTTGTCAGCACCACTACAGACTCGCACCTTGTTCTGCGTCAGAACAAAGTTGCAGGATTTATGTTTTTCCGATAGCCTGTTGATATGTTGATACATATCAGCGCCAGGCGGGTCAATTCCTCACTACGGAATATCGCCACCATACCACGGATTAACGCATTGAGACAGTTAATCCGGGAGAGCAATGCTTTATATTCTGCATTGATTTTATTCCCATCTTCGTGGAATTTGGGCTTGAGATTGCGCCTCCAAATCTGCCTTACTTTCAAGAGTCTTGCGTTGATTTGATTGACAGTTGGTGTCTCAGGCATGGAATTTCAGTAACTCCAAATAAAACCACAATGGTATTAATTACAGAAAGGAGGAAACTGAATGGTCTTTGCTTTCCAGAGATGATGGGTACAACCTTTCAACTCTCCGAAGAAGTGAAATATCTGGGAGTTATTCTAGACAAGAAGCTTCTTTGGAACAAACATGTAGAGGTAAAGATGAAACGAACTCTCACAGCTTATGGGCTGTGTAGGCGGACCTTTGTCTAAACATGGGGACTCAGGCCTCAGGTAGTAATGTGGATATATGTTGCTATCATTAGGCTGATGTTCGCTTATGCATCCGTGGTGTGGTGCGTTAAGGTGAAACAGAAGAGTTTTCGCTGTAAACTAGCCACACTGCAAAGAAATGTGTATCTGGGTATCACCGGTGCTCCAACTACAGCGGGTAGCATCACATCCACTAACGGAAATCCTGCGATATATATCCGGGATATTACGTTAGACGGGGTAATCGAGTACAATGGACCACTAAGGTCTGAGTGCTCAAGCGCTTTGCCTCTCCTCCGCCTCAAACACACACATACATGAGGACCTCTTAAGCCTCCCCCCCCCCCCCCTCTGACCTTCACATTGCTGAAGGAAGGCAGGCCTGCTATATATAACTTTATCAACCGTAACAGCGTGGGCTCCTATTTTGATTATATACTAATCAATCCTTCACATTGTGACTCATTTTGTGAAGAGATCAAGAAGCACATACGTAAAAGACATTGCAGACAAACTTATGTATTTTCAGGTAGCTCTGATAGTAAAAGCACCACTCCTTCCATTGAATTCTAACACTTCGTTCTGGATAACCTGGGAGATCTCCAAGCACAATGGAACAAACTCACTGAATTAAAATTCCTTCGCACAGATTTAATGCTACCCGCAACAAGAGGCCCAAACCTTAGTAGATTTCCATTCCAATCCGACCCAATCCGTATCTTTCTCTTTGCTTCAACGTTCAATCATATTAAATAATCAAAGAAACAGAAATATTGACCCCATATAATCCCGCAAATTTTCAAGTGAGCTTGGGAGCTAGCTGCTACCAAAGAACTACTCGTTGAAAGATAAATAATAGTGGAAATAAAAAAAAAAAACTGCGACTTTCATCATTGCAATTACCCGACATAGAGTCAGATACGATCTGAATGATATTCATCCTCCCATTGGAGAGATAGATCATCATCGTCAAGTCAACATTCTCCATATTATAATGCTCACAATATATAATACAATATGTACACGTCAATAAATAAATACATATGATTTCAGTTCTATTCGCAAATCGTGTACAAAGCGGTAAAACGGCATTCCAACTCGATGCATGCATCTTTTTGTGCTAAAATAGGAGAGATACTTGTCTGAGTGAATTTTACACTTGCATAAATATAGATATGCGCGAATAAAATGGCGAAATGTAGGTTTTCACATGCAGAACAGCGGAATTAGGGTGGAATAGTTGAAAAATATTTTTTTGTTGAGGAGAATTCCGTAACTGATGAGTGGCTTTCAACATGTTTCAAGGATCATTGTAGTGGGGGATGATTTCAACCCGGCTTTATTATAGTATGTTTCAAGGAAAGTTACACTTGTGTGGTTTTTGCTAGTTCTACTTTAGAACAGTAGCTTTCAATGGGAATATATTCCCAACCGAAAAAAAATTTAAAAAGGACATTGTATGAAGTTCAAGATAATGGAGATACACTCATAGATACATTGAAATTGTTAGTTTCGCTCATTTTAATTTACCATACCTTTGCTCGGTTTTTATTGCTCTTGTTATACATGTCCTTTTTAAAAGGATTTGACCTTAAGCGGAAGCTCTCCAACAATGGTGTTTTCAGATACTTTCTAAAAATGATACTCTTTTAACATCTTTTGAAAACAGGATAATTGTACGTCAAAATGCACGACCGGAAAGAGTCCCAAGTCCCCCCTCCTCCGGTTGAGCCTATGCTTTTCGTATTTTCTCCTAGAGTACCATAGGATTAGATCCAAAGCAAAAGTAATTTTAATATCCTCATGAAAGGACTAAGCATTTCCCAATAAATCGGTGATTTAAAAGCGCCCTGAATTTCACGCCAGTATAGATAATAAAAAAGTTTTGGTGCGAATCGCAGTATAATTAGCAAAGTGCCAGTCACGCAAAATTGTAGTTTTTATGGCAAATTCAATACTTTAAGTGCTGCTGATATACAGTTTCATCTTTAAATGAAAAAGAGTGTTTTCAAATCTTTTCAATCCATCACAAATCCATATCAAATCTACATACACTCCACCATCTCACCCTAATTCAAACGCATCATACAATAATCCGTATTTATTCCAGAAATCAAGATTCTTCTTTCTATAGTAAATAAGAACACAATTACCATTCGTTCTTCGATATTCTTGTTTGTAGAAATTTCCCTTTAATTGATGGTGCTTTGCACAGTGCAGCAGAAGCAACAAGATCTTGATCAATTCTCGTATTTAGCAAGGTCGGTTTGAATGGAGAAATACAGCTACTATATGGAATGATTATCTTAGCGGCTTCAAATAAATAAACGGAAGACTGTGATGAATCTGAATATTAAACCAGTAAAACAGCAGTAAAGCAGTAAGCATTAATACGCACGCATATGGAGAGGTATACGATAGAGAAATTGGAGAGACGAAGGACTTCTAGCGGTCATTGGATCAGCAATTTCAATAATAGCAATAATGATGCGGATTGAACTTACAAGGAAATGTCAGATGGATAGAATATTTCGTTGTTTGTCTGGAAGAGTGATTTGACACCCCGAATGGCACAATGAATATAGATGGTGCCATATTTGAATAATCTTAACTTACCGCTATTGAATGAGAAATTAAATTGTGAACATCATTGAAGCGCCAATAGTACTTTTCTAGAACCTGAAAATCACCCACAAACAGGATAGATTAACAGTGACTACTGTATCTGTGGCATTCCTCGGGATTAGTACTGCATGAACTCTATAAAAGTTGGAGCTATAAATCTCTCCGTAGAAGAGTGAATGTGAATCCAATAGCAGCGCGATGATCTCACGCATATGGAGTCATCCACTTCCTTGAAAAATTAGCTTTACGAATTATACGATGAGCTTTGATGAGAAAACGCCAGAATAACGAACATCTCATAACGAAAACAGCCAGATTCAAGGACCAAAAACTGCATAAAGGCCGGGATAAAAATGCCTGCGTCCTTGAAAAGCGTTAAACCAGTAGAAAGGAAAGTTCTAAGCAGGTCGTTGGGGGGAGAAAGAATGAAAAAATGATGAATTGAGACTATTGACGAAAGTGAGAAACTATACCTGGGGATGGAACAAATAACCATCCGGGCTGACTATCGTCAAATGCCTGGGAAAAACTATTCCAAAACATACCGACCAGCAGTACCATGTGCTTACCTCTACATTAGCTGAGTTCAGGAATATGAGTGTACCCCTTTGAACAGTTTAGCCCCTCACACATAACATACAAAAAATGTACGGGTTGAATATGCACGAGAAGCCGCATTGTCATGAACCCAGGATCACAATCGAGGGAAGATAATCCCTGGCAAAATGGATTTAGAGCCCCATTATTTTTCGGACCTAAAGTTTTTATGATGTATGATTTACAGAGCTTCTGTTCTACCTCGATATCTCCTAGTTGAAGTCTCCTGTCTTTGAAGGTTTACTGTACATTTCGAAAAGTTGTCACGCTGAGGAGGAGAATGTGGCAACCGCCATGCGACAATGCGGTCCTGTTTGCTCTTTTATTTGTGTGTAGTTCTCTGACGATAAGTACTGCAATAGGAAAAAACTCTCCCGGAGAATACTGAGGATAAGACGATATTTTCTTAGTATTTCGTCCAAATCCTGTGAATGATTTCTTTTGATAATGGATGCGACCTCGGATCAGTTTCCAGACAGGACCTTGGTATCGATCTCGGAATCTATGAGGATTTGGTCAACTATTATCTCCCCTGGATTGGTGGGTATTCCCAGAACCAGTTCGCCAACTACAGACAGTGTCACCTCATAAAAGCATGTCAACATGCTGAGTCAAAAAGTGGGAATTGGTTGATATTATCAATGTCTCCACTCCAGATAACACTAATTCCAAAGAATACGCAGTCATAATAATCGCTGGTGCGACAATCCAATTGGCTCGGGGCTTTGAAGGGTGTTAGAGCACTCTATTCAAGACCGTAACGATATACTAGAAGACAATGTAGTAGGCCGAGACTATTACCCTGATTTGGCTCAGATTCATTCACTGCTGAGTCCACTGGTATGTAACATCCAGTCATAAGACAACTCCCCACTGAGATTTGAACCAAGACCTTTCGTGCTCTAATTAGTAAGCCATCCAGACCCATGTGATTAGATTACAGGCCTGGTGCGATCGATAAAAGAGTGTGATGGTTGTTTACTATTCGGTATCCATTGCGCAGCGATCAGAAATTTCTCACTCCCTTTCTAGGGAAGGAGGGCCGTTTATGCCTCCTAAGACTTCTTTTACGATGAGGCTCACATCAGCCTAAATCCCAGGTATGCTTCGAAGGGAGTACTTCAGTGCTAACCTTTACTAGGGTTGAGCGAGTCACCCAGCGTTCGAACCTCAAGCTGTTGTTTTCGTCGTAATAGTATCCCCTGGCCGGCGATGATCAGTGGTACATTAACTCCTCTCTCCTCAATTACAACTTCTTTCTGCCAAAACAATAAGAAATAACAATCGTAATATGAGAAAGTGTTACATTTCTAAGAGATATCTTAGATCACAAAATTGATCTATCTACATCAAATTTACAGTTAGCAATGCAAAATCACGGGTGACGGTTGTGGCAGTGAGGATGGTTGCGCGCCAGCCTCTTGATTTTGAAGCACGGTCTCATTGAAACCGCAGATTGTGTGGATTACCTATACTTCACAAAAGAAGTGAAAAGGAGAAATACAATGGAAAAAGAAAATGCAAAAAACACAGCGATGGCGGACTATCTCCGGAGATTCTTCAACAGTTCAAATGCAGTCGCTTTCCTGACAAAAGAGAACTGAAACTGAACATCTACAAAAAGGCCCAAGTAGTTCAAACCATGCTTTATAGCTGGCGACCACTAAAGCTCATATTTTCAGGGTTCCTGGAATACTTAAGGATCTAAGCTCCAGAAACACTTAAAAATGCCAAGACTTGTATTGTAAGCTACGCACGATAGCATAGGCGAAATGGGCACCAGCAAAAAGAACACTGGCTTCAAAAGGGGAGGAGTGCAACTAGGAAATGAAGTTCATAGACTCAAGCCATTTCTATTTGGCAAACCAAAACCTAAATTTTGAGTCAGAGTAGGCCACTTTCCACGGGTACACTTTTCTGAAGAGGGTCTACGATTTTAGGATAGCTCTTCCCTCCTGGTTGTCGGTAATCAACCCACGTGGGGACCATCCTTAAGGCAAAACGCAAAAATGATATTAAGCAAATTTCTTAAAACAATTTTAGTTCGCTCAGTAACTTTGACGGTAGAACCATCATGAATCACTTGTAAAGAGCACTGACACAAGGATCATCCCAAAATTATACTAGTACTGTATAATAATGGGAGCTGAGGTCATCTACAAACCATGGCTTGTTAAAGGGAAAATATTCGGATTTACTGTATGCCAACCGAGTTTCTAAATCCCGCGCTTGGGCTGTGGTCGCAAAAGAGATCCAGACCGCCTTGAAGAACGACGTATGCGATGGCGACACCAGAACGGCAAAACTTATCATAAAGAGTTAACAGGGATATAAGAATAGTCTAAAGTGTTCTGCCAACTTACACTATGTGATGAGGCAAGTGAAAGGCGTGATTATAGAGGGCTTGATGAACAGACTTATGTTTAACGACACTTCATTCTCGGGCATGTTTTTTAGTAATTTATCTCGTTCAGTAGCAGGAGCCGTTCATATGTCATTTAGATCAGCAGTATTTAAACCTTAATATCAAAAGGTAAAAAGATTCTCGACCAGCTATATGAGTAGTATCTCCGCGCGGCATGCTACCCTTATCAGAGAAACTGTCAATAAAGCACTTAATATTCCATGTTCCTTCAAGAAGAAACATAATGTTGGTTATGTGGGACCCTGGGCTAAATCAAGAAAGTGACAACACAAGTATTTGGACTTACCCTAGCTTTCACTAACTTATAGTCCAGTAGCTTCACCGTGATCAAATCTCAGTTGAGAGGAGGGAATATGGTTATTCTTCGGTCTACTTTCCAATCCTTCGTTCAGGTGCCTCATTCCAAACGAAACTAGTCGTAGAAATAAATTTTACGATAAACGCTAACCAACAGACATGTGAAAGAGGCAGTAAACAAACTAACTTAATGCGAATACCACAATCAACAAAAGTCCCCGATCAGCGACGAACAAAAGTACGTCTGCGGTCACCAAGTTTTAGTAGCGCAGGTGCCAAATGGTATCTACGGTATCTAAAGAATGGCCTGGAACCAGAGGCCCTTAAGAAAGCTCAGGATAGAGCTAAGCCTTCAGCATTAGAGCCAAGAAAGCGAGGAGCAGCGAAAATCAGCCCGCAAGAAGGAAATGCTTCCAAGGAACCTAAACCCCAGTCCAAGAGACGGAAAATCTCGAGGCGATCGGGAGTGAAAGCAGGAGCAAGGAGACCCGCCGTTAGCTATTCAGGTTTTATACTGGTAGACTGCGCGAAGGATGATACGAGGGGATGGCTATTGTCCCTAAACTGTGAAGATGGAAGGGGACGGAACTGTCGGCATACGCTGGCACTGATATACCAGGGCACATATAGTGAGGGTCTATCTTCCCAAAGCCGCAGCGATTGCGACAGGGACGCTTCTACGCCTCCTCCTCACTTCAAAACATGGATCTCCACACGCGGTTATGGAGAGTTTTTAAAAGCAGGGAGGAGGGAAATACTAACTCCCCACGGTTGGAGTAGACGACCGATCCCTGAAGGCAATTAAACGTCGTAACTGCCTCATCAATTACAGATTTGGTAGCATACCTGCACACATCGGGCGGTAAGCCTACAAAGGTCCCCATTGAAGAGGAGAAGCGGAACAACCTTGGTCTACGCCTTCTAGAGCGCAAGTCGGAGAGCGAAACGCAGGACAGAACCATGTCAGAGGAGGAGAGTACTGTTCCGACATTAGAGAAGAGCTCCAAGCACTAAAATATGCCAGGTAAACCTCCACCAAGCAGAAGCTAGATCAACATTGGAATAGTGCTGGCTCAAGAATCCTGGGTGTATCAGGATCAAATTCGCGATCTGCAAGGAGGAAGTATGCAGGTAATTTGATATTCCTCTTGTGAAAAACCAAAGGCTTGCATTATTCTCAAAAGAAACTTAAGATACATATGCCTATCAGAATGTCTAACTGGAGGCCTCGTGGCTGTCCCAGTCTCACTGGAATCCAAGGGAAAACCTCGGGAGGAGTCGTGGCATCAGGATACTTGCCAGGATATGACACCTGGATCCCACTGGAATCAGTTGTTGAACTGGCGAATTTCTGCGAGACGAAGAGGCTTCTAGACGCTGACAGCACGGCTCATCTACAAGTGAGCGGTGACATCAGGAGCGAAATAGAGATGCAAGGCCTCAACAGAGTATATATATATATTGTAATTATAATAATAATTTGAAGAGCAAAATCTAAATTTAAATCAAGTCCTGGAGGGAAGAAGATCCTTCGGAACCGATTAGGGGTAGCGCGAAGTGTACATATTCCTTAAAACGTTGACGCTGTTTTTGGATTCTACATGCTATTGTGAAGGTTAGGAACACCGAATGGTCATATCAGGGTCGGATATGATCTCTAAGCTGCACATTACTAATGATAATCAAAAACGAGGAGTCGTTCTCAATTATACGTAAGAGAAGTATCCGAACTTATTAGACTGCGAAAACTCCTGAGAAATGGTCCCAATAGGCGAGCATGAATAGGTTTTGTTAAAGTAAAGCGACATTCAAACCAAACAAAACGGCAAATTAATAATGAGGATGATGGGAGGTCTCAACCGAGATGGAAGCAAAGAACTTTGAGTTGATAGACGCACTGACTGAGATGCCATATAAAAACTTTTCCATTGAAGAAAGACAAATGTTTACACGATCTGCATTAGTGCGACAAGTTACTCAATAGAAATTGACATTGTAACCTTTAAACAAAATTTGTATTTTGTTGCAAAGGAGCCACAGAAGACGACACATACTCCATACTCCACTCGTTCACATGGGATCCTTAAAAAAACCTTTCCTTAATGGCATTGCCTATCTAGCCAGGTAGTGATGCCCTTAAAATGACCCTGGCATCTCTTACATTAAAAATTTAGCATCCTAAAAGGAAACAACAAATTACACGCCCACAACAGACACCCTACACTCGGCAGGTACATCTCTCTCTAGACACCTACCAGCGGTAAGAATGCAGAGAGACAACAGCAGTACACTTTTAATAGACATTAAAAAAATGCCAAAAATTAATGCATGCTCGGTGCCAGACATCTGCGTTCCGCAACAAAAGACTCAGCAACTCCCAAATGAAAAATGTTGTAATATACCAGCGCCATGTTGCTATTTTAAATGTAAAACTTCTTTTCTCCCTTTTCACAATTTCAACCTTTAACATTTCCATTTGTGCCATATCTGAAACAAAAAAAACTGATCTGCAAAGGCAAAAGATGCGGGGGAAAAAGCTGATAAATTTGCAAAAAATTTCGTATTCAGACAGAAGCGCATGCAAAACATTTCCGAGTGAGAAACTAAAAGGGAATATATGTACATACGTTGGATAGAAACTAAAACGATTGTAAAACATAAACCTACTCCCACTACTGGAGAGTGGAAGGATATTCAGGATTCTCTGGATATCCCTCGGGGGACGAGTGAAACGTGCGTTGTAGTGAATTGCTAAATGCCATTGCAAGAAAACATTTGTTAACATACAGGCAAACAAGTAGCAGTGCGGAACGGGCTACATCGTCCAGAAGAAGTATTGGGACCGAAAAGGATTTTAAGGGAAACGTTGAAGCAAATATATAATGAAACTAATGAAGTTGACGGAAGTTACGGTGTTTGCTGAGTAAGGGGCTGGATTTAGGATGGAATAAGGTTTGGATTCAAATGTATCTCTCGTCATATACCAAAAGAATATGAAATCTCGAACACGACTACTCTCATGTGGGATGATAAAACAGTTCCAATTGATTAAAATTAGCACGTGATACCCTGAAGGCATCCTTCAGATTTCGAACATGCTATTAAAAATTCCACTAAGACAGCAGATGCTCTCCAAGCCTCCACTGAATTTAGATAGTGCGTTAAAGCTAAGATTGATCCAATGAAATCCTTTCTGCTGTGTGGAAGCGAACATTTGCCTTATTATACTGAGACAACCAGGGAATAAAGGATAATAGCACCCCATTACAGCACACAGAATCGTTTATCAGGCAAAGTTCAACAGTTTTGGCACAAGGTCCCCGTGTCATTTCTAATCGTTAAAGCATGAGCAATAAAGGGTTGCCGAAGGGGCATCGTAATAGTCTTTTTGACTTATTCAATCAGTAAAATAATAATAAGCCCTTACAAAGCAAACAGTGCCATCAGGAGGATAGGGAGATTGGCAAACCACAAGTGTGCTGTAATTGGGCAAGAAATACAGAATCTTGTGTGAAGGATAAGGTAGTATGATAACGTGATGAACTCATAGACTGTCATATACCAACAGTTCTAGCCGTTTGTGTCTCAGTGTATCACGACCCAAGACTTCTTTATAGTACTCCTGGGCATACCATGCCTCTGGAGTCAAATAAGGCGATCAGCATGACTTTTACATTTCTGTAGATATGTCTTACCCGTGGGGACTCGAAGATATTGCATGCTTCCACTATAATGACTAGAGCTTGGATTTTAGATCGTGCCTATAAACGTGAGATACATCATGAGAAAGTGAAGTCCACGGTTCACAGTCGCCAACTCAATTGTCAACAAATTTGGCATAAACTTTATTGAAATCGTCTTACAGGCCAAAATTTCAATTGAAATGCAACAAATGGATCCAATAACAATTCGATACTTCTGCATCACCTAGTTCCGTAGTTCACCAATGATAACGTCCTTAATTGATGTTGAAGGCTTATCGAAACTAGCTTTACTTCCTATTAATAAGTGACCAAGCGATTATACGACTACTTTATATTGGTGGTTCGCATGATGTCCTGCCCGAAAACAATTGCACTAGGTATACATATGAAAAGTCACTAATGCCTCCTCCGAACGGTTGATTTGCCTGGTCAATAAAAATTATAATCGGTTACTTTTGGAACGGACTTTATAATTTCAGACTATGTCCCCTGGCCTGTTAGTGAGACGGATTTCTCTACATCGTTTAGCTATATGGAAACTCAAGCGTATACTAGGCATCTAGGAAATCAAATCCTTGAAAAATGAGCGAAGGGGTGAGTAGATAGCAAACCCTGTAGTGAGAGGAAGCATAGCACCGCAGATTGCAAAAGACCTGCCGGATATTAGTAGATTTCTGAGCCTAACGTCAAAATCACATGATACACTGTTGCCAGGAAAAACATTAATTCGTCAACCGTTGGCGATACAAATAATTTTACCGAAAAGGATGCACGACATTCAAAAGACGAGGCAGAGAAAGGATGTAATAGAAATGAGGAAACTCGTGGAACCTATTATACACCAGCATAGCTCCAGGAAGACAGTTGAAGAAGAGTTGATAAAGAAGCAAACCACCAGTGGCTATCCCGCCCGGAAGGAACAAACAACCAGTAAAGGATGAGAAGAAAACGTCGGAAGCCTACCGCCAATGATATCACAAGAGGAACTCTGAGAGATGGTAACTAAAGAAACCAGGTAAAAATGACAGAAATGAAGCAACAACAGCGTGAGTTGAAGAACAACTGTAAGGACCCCTCTTTACCTAAGTTGAAATCAACTAAAATGCCAGCAACACCAAAGAAAAAGAGAAGACATAAACCACGACCAGAAACCCCTCTCATAAGCCGGAAGTGCTTTGCGGAAGTTCTTCAGACAATCCACAACGGTGTCAAGATAGAAGACTCTGAGTTAGATGCCAAAATTACCTGACGTTCTCAAATCGGTGATCAGATGGAAGACTAAGAAGACGAAAACTCTCTGTAAGGCAGTCCAGAGCAATTTGAGGACGAAAGTAATTGTCTCTTGTCTCGATTCGACAACCGCTCTTAAAATAAGGGATTTGGACCGTCTCGCGAACAAGAAAGGGGTAATGGACGATTAGATGGGATAATGTGACCAATTCAAAGTAGGATAGGGTCAAAATTAGTCATGATAAGCACCTCCAAGAGAAGAACAAAATAACTTCTCTATGGCGGAAAAATAAAGATTGTGTAGAGGATATGCAGGATACGAAAAAGGGCAGTTCTGGCTCAATGCTTCAAGTGGATACATTGTCGGAGTTTGTAAAGTGTAAGACAAAAGTACTTTGCATCATAAGTGTCGCAATCCTGGACATCAAGTCGAGACCTCTTCAAGTATGTTACGAAAGGCAAAAGGTGCAAAAGGTGAAAAGCTATACATCATGGTCCACTTCCTATAAACGAATATGACCGGGATTCTAACTGCTTACGAATTGAAAAAGTAGATGGTTCGAAAAAGAAGGGTTGTCTTGTTGGCCATTAGCGAGCAGAATCAGAAAAGAGAATCAACATTCAGACATATCTAGCAAAACTTATGATCAGAAAGATAGTCTCGTCGGATCTCATTGGGCGGGAATAACCTTTTTCAGCATTTATTTCACACAAAAAGAACCCATGACCTGCTTTTCGAAAAAAGTTGGGCGCCTTGAAGGATGATAACCAAAATATAGAGAGTCCTAATTGGAGAAGACTTTAATGACCCAGCTATTTTGAAAGGGACGTAACTTAAGATTCTGAAGGAATACCAGTTTTAGAAATGACCGTCAGAATTATCCTGAATATCGGTAGCATTTTAATATTTCGACGCCTTGATTGTCAAAGTAATATCCTGCAACGTGTCCTTTATGATGGAATTCTTAGTGCCAGCAGTGCAACAATAGAAGTTGTTGCAAGATTATACGGCAAGTGATGACCAGGATATTCCCTTTGAAATTGTGAATGGCTCCTCTCAATATTCTGACGTCAGGTGATTATCTATCAACTAAAACATCGACAACTTAGCCCAATGAGCCACAAAACACGGAAGCGTTTATGAAAAAGTCATTGCTAAATTACTAGTGGACTAAAGAAGAAGCCCTATGAGCACCGAAAAGGAAACTTCGCCAAGAAAATTGCCAATTTATGAAGGAAATCCCTTAGCTTTGGGCGGATACCACGAAGCGCAGGATGTTAAGACAAGGCAACCCTTAGATTCGCAGAACAGAAGTCTATAAAAAAGGAACTCCGTCGCGAAATCAACAGGTTAAAGTCACACTACTGACAGAACATAGCGATTAACATTAAGAAGGATCGATGTGACTTCGAGTATTAATTGGTCACTCGATTCGTAGCTCGCCGACTCCCTGTTCCTTGGAGACAGCTAAGTGTCAATTCTACCAAAGCCGACGCCATCTCTCCTTACGATAAGGAAACGGGAAAAGCGGCTTTGTGATGAAAAAGCGCTAGGACCGGATGGTATCCCTAGCAAAAAGCTAATGCTCAACGTACTCAACTCATGTCTTGAAGCGGACGCCTTTCTCTCCCGATGGAAGACTACGAGGGTCGTGCTGTTAAATAAAAACAGAGGAAAGAAGACTTGTCATCAACATACTCTTCCCTCAATGTACTGAACACTCCGGAAGCAGCTCAACCTGCTCATCAACAAGCTAATACTTGTTGACGCGCGGAGGAAGTGATCCAAGCGAGCTAAGGTCACACAACCGTCACTCATAACGCTGGAGATAAGGAACGCCTTCAAATCGGAGATAAACCATCATGTTCGAAGCAAAGGAAAGTCGTTTTCACGTTCCAGGCCAGATTTTGAGGATACTGCGCGATTATCTAAGGAACCCCGTTCTACTCCACGGAGGCCAGGATGGGCAACTACTTAACAAAGGTCACATCGGAGGCGGCTCGAGATTCATCCTTAATAAGAACCTCTGGAACATTTCATACGAGGTCTACTGCGTCTCGAGATGCCTCAGGAATGGTACCTGGCCCAAAATGCGGATAATATTGCAGGATCGCATTGTACATTCGGACTAGCAAACCTCGTATACACTTGAATGGTGATGAACCAACAAATGGTAGGTATGCACAAATTCTTCCTAGTTCAGAGGAAAACCGACTTAAAGTAGGATCCTTTTTATATAACCTGGTGATCACTTTCCAGTTAGAATCGACGATTAAATACTTGGATTTAATAGTAGATTCGAAAATTAACTCTTCCCAGCAGATTTGGAGGACCGTAATCGGAATGTTGGCACTTAGCTGGCTAGTGGTCATAGTCGGAGATACCGTATTTGGAAGCCTCGTTTACTCCAGGCTGTTTCGACGAGGAATGTAAGCTAGCAACGGAACGGACAATGATGCACTCTGAACGAACACGGGTACGCGCAGAGGTTTATCACGAGCCCGTCGAATGGAGAAGCCACTTCACAGATAGAAAAAGGAAACCTGGGAGAGCCAACAAGTCTGTGAAATCGAGAAGTACAAGGAGCAACCGCACCAGGTACACTTTGATGCTCATCCTACCGAGACAAAGAGAGAAATCTACTTTCCGACAAAATGGGCATATTGGAGCGATGGGTTGAGTATTTTTATGAACTGCCCAACAACCAGAATATCAGCCAGTTGAAGGTCCCGCCAACTGAAAACAACGGACAAATGCTGCCTCCACCAAGTATAGAAGAAACAGTTCGTGCAATTCATCGGCTTAAAAACCATAAGTCGCCAGGAGCCGACGGAATTTCAGTTAAACTGGTTAAATATGGAGGCGACCAATTACACAAAGCGATTCATCAACTAATGCTCAAGATGTGGGACAGCAAATCAATGCCTGACGACTGGCAACGAGACATTATCTGTGCCATACATAAAAAGCGGTTCAGAACATCATCGGTCCACACCAAAGAGGCTTCATTCCAGGAAAATCAGCAACAAATCAGATTTTCTCTCGGCGGCAAGCCATGGAAAAACGGTTGGAATATAGACACCAGTTGCAACATCTTTCATCGAATTTAAGGCCGCCTCCGGCGCCGCCTCATATCTATGATCGAAAATCACAACCGTTGCTGGCTGCTAACAGAGCCTATTTTAGGTTACAAAAATTATTTCGCTTTCACCATAGGATCAAAGCCTACATAACGACGAAATCTATGAGTGACACCACAACGGTTTGGTTGTGGATGAAGTCCGGCCCATCAGCTTGCGGTGGGCGGGTCACCTAATCCGTATGGATGAGCCAGTCTGGAAAATTTATAAGGGATATTGAATGAGTGGACCTCGATGCAAAATCGGGGTGTCTGAAGTTCCTTACTAAGGCAGACCTAACCGGATACCGGTTGTTGCGCTGTTGATGAACTCCGCACTACTGGCAGGATAGAGGGTTTGATATTAAAAACGACCAATACCCGGGTGAGCATCACCGCTGCGAAATCTTAAGGCTATGATCGAATTTGCTGAATAATACGCGAGGAAACTACATAGCAACGGAAGGATCAGAATTAGTGGGATAATATGTAAGATATAAGTACGAATTGCCGCTAAAAATCACAGATATTTGGACCCATGGGGCTTCGGGTATAAGTCGGTCAATGGAAGCAGTTAAAATTGAAGAAATCATGCAGACATTTTTTGCTCTCCTCCCTATCAGAACCGACGATATTGACAAGGGACATATTGCAGACATACTGCACTACTCACGATAAAAAACTTGAAGAAACAGGTTTTGACAGAAAGGCGCGAGGACCAGATAGTATCCTAAAGAAAGCGCTGAAATTTGTATTTAAGCATAAATCGAATTTGTTACTAAACGTAGTCAACTCATGTTTGCCAGCGAATACCTTTGCTTCCTGATAGAAACTTGCGAGGGTTGTGCTGATAAGCAAAGACAGAAGAAACGAAACTTAACGTCACCGCACCGTCTTCTCAATGTTCTAAATACACCTGCTGAAACTGCTCAACAAACTCACCAAGCAAACACAGCACGCAATTGGTGTTGTGAGGCGATCTAGAATTGATGTGGCGGAGGAAGTGATCCCAACGGTCATACGGGCTGAGGTCGAACATCCATCAATCATAACGATGGGTATAAGGATGAACCCGTTCCTTATACCCATCGTTATGATTGATGGATGTTCGACCTCAGGTGAGCTGAGAAGTTTGATCAGACGAAAAATCTTTTCAAAGTTCCAGGCTACCTTTTACGGATATTAAAATACTATTTATTCCACGAGACCTAGCATGAGCCACGAATAATGAGGGTCACATCGAGAGAAGCTCAGGGATTTATCCTCAGTCCAGATCTTTGCAACACCTCATATGGTGATCCGCGTCTAGAGATCCCGACGTATCACACTCACTATTATGCGGGTGATGTTGCGGTGACGCGTCATACATTCAATCGAGGAAGTTCCGCGTACAATACGAATGGTGATCAATAATCAGATGGATGGCTGAGCATGGTTTCTTCCTAGTTTAGTAGAAACACCGAAATGGTCGTCCTAACCAAAGATAGGATACCCACAGTTCTCCCATACGAGTTGGTAAGATAACCTTCCGAGTCAAGCCGACGATAAAATAACTCAGCGTGATAGTAGTCTCAGGTATAATTGGAATACTCGTCCTCAACTGGGTCATGGTCAAGGATACTGTATTTTACAGTATTTTTGACTAATGGACGCTGTGCAATCCACTCTTCTCTTCGGTTCTGAAGTGTGGGCTTGTGCCCTTATTTAGAAAGCTCCATGCGTGATGTTTACTTTAATGGAAGGACCACCTTCTTCTAATCATGAGGAGTTTTTGGAGTAAGTGCTAGTAACGATTCGATAGCCGTTCGTCATGGACGTTTTGTGTTCGTCTTTGGGATTTATCAGCCATTGTAGGCGTATCATTTGCACGCCATTAAGTGTTGTAGTAATTATGACAATGAAAGTATTGAAATTTGGAAGTGAAATGTTAAAAAAAATACAAATACGAGACAAGAGAGACGATGTGGATGACATATGCTCCACAAAAGGCTAAACAAAGATTGTCTTTTGGTATTCTATAATATTTTGGGGAAGCAAATTTAAGGGTGGTTTATTTGTAACATACTGATTAGTATACTTATACTACTTTCTCCAAAAAGTAAGACCAATTTTCAATTTAAATCGCTCGGGCAAACCACACATCAACAATTTTTTTTTCTAAATTGGCAACATTACTTTTTGTTTAACACTTGGTTTTCTACGACACTAAAAGTGCATCCGACAATGTTTGCACTAACTGTATTAAGCAAAGATAAGTTAATTTTTTGTCCGCGGAATCAAACATTCAGGATGATTCAGAAAGCTTTCGGGGACCATGCTTTATCGGAAGGAACTGTTCGCCAGTGATATAAATAGTTCAAAGAAGGTCGTGTAAGTGTTGAAAACGAGTGGTCCGGACGGCCATCAACCTCTACCGATGAACAACACGTCAAAAAAATCTAAGAAATTGTGCTTGTCAATCGTTCAATGAATGGTATTTAGAGACCTTACTGATGCTGTTGGTTTCTCGCAAGGACCTCTCAATACCATTTTGAAAGGTATTTAGAGCCTAAAATGCACTAAGCCCGGGCTAATGTCAAAACAACTGCAAAAAAGGGCACTCATTCTCCATGACTTTTTCAACAGATTTCGTTCCACAAGCATCTTGTTTGCCCAATTTTGGACCGTGTGCCTGCTGGCTATTCCCGAAATTGAAAACACCCCTGTCACGTGAATAGCTACGCACTCTGAAGGCCATCCCGGAAGGCGAATTTAATTCTTACTTCGGGGATGGGCAATACGTTGATTACGTTGAAGACAACGAAATAGATTTGCAAAAATAAATAAATACATTTTGAATAAATAGAAACTGGTCTTACTTTTTAGGTATAGTAGTATTTTCCTCAAAATACACGTCCAATGAAAGCTAAACCTATTTTTTTATTTGGCAATGGTTTTCCAGCTATATCGCCCCCTTTAGAATTAACACTGCGACAGTTGATGCGAAGATCTATTAAATGAAGGTTAAACGGCTTCAGCAAAAAATTGTCAGGTTCTTTTCAATGTAGGCAAATTTTCGTCTTTTTTTTGTATTTTTGAAACGCATCTTGAAATCTGGGATGCACGATTTCAAGATACATTTCAAAAGTACTCCCCAAAACGTGTAGACCACTCCCGTGCCCACATTTAACGGGACTTCTCACAGCGAATATTGTATTATTTTGGCAACATCACCTGCTGGTTATGCCCAACATCACTAATGGAAAACGAGCCTACATATACATATAAATCTGCAGTGCCTTCAACTTATGCTATTCGACCATAGCCTGGAGGGCGATGCAGACAGGGCAACTCTCAAGTTTAGACGTTTGTCAGATAAAGCTGTCATTTAAATTGTTCTAAAGGTTTTAGTGGTATATGGTCAATACTCCAGGGGAAGCGGTGTTTTCTCCAGCAACAATCTCAGCAGAAATTTGGCTAAAATCAAAATACCTCACACTATCTTCCACAAATTTTCTAGAAGGGCGTTCAACTACTTAGAGCACGCATGGTATCTAAAATAACGAAGAATATTCAGTGTCTCATCGACACCAGTCCAGTTCGTCCTTAACTACACTAATCGAAGCAAACCCAAAAAGGGTTTTCTGCGAGAAATAGAAAGCATTGATAGCTAAGGATATAAAAGTATTTCTTATTTCTATTCCGGTCATGCATTTCTCCACACCCATTTCACATTCTCATATATGTCAAGATCCATACATGGGTCTATACAAACATTCACTATGCCAAGTATTTCCTTTTGTATGCGACGAAAAATCGATTTTCACCCCAAACTCTATTCTGCTCGCCGACAAGTAGCAGCATCATACCAAAGGCACTGCAATGTAGCACCACCACCACTTTCCATCTAAAGGGAGGTGGTGAATTTTTACGACAATAGTGAAGAGTGTTGGGCAATGGAAGTACAGGCACTCGCACGGATAACCGATACTGAAGCAAAAGGAAAACTTCTCGTTTGTACGGAACGCTCCAAGGCAAAATGTCGGAAATAGGGAAAGTAACTGCCGTAGTGCACTTAAGTGTAAGGTGGATGAGGACCAGGTGGAATTATGCGTTAGCAAATTTAGTCCTCCTTTGAGGAAAACTGACGCAAAAAATTTTCGATAAAATTGTTCTCTTTTGAATACAAATTTAGAAAAATCCACTCTGATGGATCTTGAAAGGGAAAATGGACCTCATTTCTAAGCTATTGTATTTTTTTTAGGTCATATGTAGGTGCAGAACGGCCATGAAAGAAAAGCAATACTAGGAAAACATACCCAAAAGAGTTGGGAAGAGAAGATACAAACAGCCTTTCTGAATACTCCAGTGAAAAAGTCATCATAAAGGTCAATCCTTGACCTAAAAAAAGTCCAAATCAAAGCGATTTTGACCTTGCTCGATTAGTGTATTGAAAATGTAGAAAACCATTCACCTGAGAGACAACCTTGATAACTTAATTTACCTTGATGAAACGCCAAAAGGGAATTACTACAACTAACAATGTATATTATTTGGGCATTTCTATGATGAAAAATATCTACCAGAAATGTACACAAAAAAAGACAAGTATCAAAAGAGAAAACATTAATGAATGTTATGCTTTTGATTTCCGAGTGAACTTCTGAGAAGGCGGTAGACCTATTGGAAAGCCAAGACGATTGACTGAGGCATGAACATGCAAATATTGAAAGGTAAAGCATAGAAGAGGCACTTGCCAGTCATACTAAGAGCGCAGAGAGGGTGTTACGGAGTTGAAAATTTGAATCATTATGGAGCTGGTTGAAGACCCACGGAAACTTACAGTTGCTCCATTTTTCGTCTCTTGGACACCATCAGACAGCCTGGTGGTCAGCACTATAGGCCCATGTCGGGCGGAATGTTGATTATAGTGTTTCCAGCCAAACTGCGGGGAAGCTAAATTTACCCGGGACTGACTCCGGAGACGGCAACTCCTATATTCTGCAGTGCTCTCGTTTCAGAAAGCGGCCTAATGGAAATGACTGAAACTGGGAATATAACTTAGGAGTGGGAGCTCAGTCGGCTGCCCTTGCCAACGCTGGAGAGAAAACACTCATTGGGAAACGCAAGGCATTTCTGAAACGCTTCCAGTCTACAACATCCATACATCCTGAACAAAGAAGTCAGCAAAGACATGAACAATTTTCTGAAGGAGCCGGTGCTAAGATATTGCATTTCCTTCTGCGGACGTCCATGAATAGCAGCAAAAACGCCCATGGAGATTATCCAGGTTATCTTCAGAGCATAAAAAAAAGCGAAGAAGAGGCGTGCCGATAGAAAACCGATGACAAGTTAAGGTGAATAAAAGTAGCGCAGCAACAAAGGTGAAAGCTGAGGCCTGGACCGCAAGTCCTGCTCATTAAACCGGCGGGGAATAAAACTTTGCGGAAGTTCTCGATGAAATCTGCTATAAGATCAAGCCCCAAAAAACAAGCGAGCTTCAAAGATCTGAACTCAGCCCTGGTGGCAATCAACTGGCTTCCTCTCCCCTCGTGTGACCAAGCACTCAACACGTTTTATATCATTTTATATGATCTTCTTCCCTGTTATGCCCCCTCCTCTCCTAAGGTCTTAGGCTCTTACCCTGTACAAAAAACTTCGTCAAAAACACACCGCGAAGAAGTTCCTGTCTTCTATAACCTATGCTGATTTAGTTTTTTCCAAAATTCTGCGATACTCGATCAAATCCTTAATACGTCAGTCCAAAAAGGAAGATGTGACAAGTTTTGAAGACTTAGTAAAGCGGAGAAACCTCAAACCTTTCTAGTCGAACATTCGTAACTCCCGTTGTCCTGCCCAGCTATCTCCTTCATCTATTAAATTCTTCCCAACTAACTCCCCCCAACTATCTTGTGATTTACTGCCGCTACTTTTCCTCAGTCTAGTCTATGTTCCCTCTCCTTCCTCCTCTTACCTCCTACTAGTGGATGTAGCCTGCCCCGCATCGCTTACTATTGCCCTTCTTACACCTTTCCTTGGCGAGTAACTCATTGGCAAATTTGATGCCAATGTTGGCCCTGGTTATGTTGGTCTTCCAAACCTCTTTTGCTTAAAACTGGTCAGTCTACCTCCATTCCCCTAACCCTTATTTTCAAGAAAAGCTTCGAAGGGAATCATTTTCTCGGCTTGTGAAAAGGGGCTCCCGTCATCCCCATTCACTAAAGTGGCGATCGTACGCTTGCCGAGAATTTCCGTTCCATTTCCCTTCTCTCCTCCTCCCTTGGAAAGAATTGTCAGCGACTTGTTCTCCACCCACTGTGGCCACCAATAGTGAAACAGCAACATGGCTTTGGTAAGCGTAGGTCCACTGCCTCCAGCTTGCTCGACTTGTCGCTAAATGTCTAAATTCACGGCAAGAAGTGCATACCATTTACACTGACTTTACTAAAGCTTGTGACATTGTCAATCATACTTCTATCCAAACTCTTGTCTCTAAGCGTTCCCACACCACTTGTTTTATGGCTTGCCTCTTACCTTTCCATCCGATCCTACCGCATCTCTTTTGGCGGCTACACATCCTGCTCATTGTCCTCCTCCTCTGGCGTCCCGCAGGGATCTACTCTGATCCTTTATTATTTTTATTTTTTATTAGCGGCCTTCCCCCTCTTCATACTTGTTTCTGTTTGCTACTTCCTTCTTCTAATCTCTTACGGACATTCCGTATCCTACCTAAATTCCACTCAAAACCTCGGAGTCACTTTCAACAATAAGCTCCACTTCGACACCCATTGCCTCGAAATCGCCAATCGAGCAGTAAAATTGTCAGGTTTGATACTTCAGAGAATGCATGAACCAAAATTACAGAGTACAGATCGGCTAAAAGGAGAATCAAACAGATGGACGGAGAAGAACATTGTTTTCTTTTTTTCGCTGGAAAGTTGAAGTCCGGCGCTGATAAGCAAAGGCAAAGCAGACCCTGAGCTGCCGTTTCCATACTGACCACTAGGTACGCTTGACACAGCTGGGGAGACGCTCGAAGGCCTCATCAGGAGAAGACTCACCGAACCGATACATATTACTTATCCCCAAGGCAATTCGATTTAAAACCGGGAGATCCATATCCAACGATGTCATCAGAATCAAGCGGCTCGAACTATTGCCCGTACGTTAAAAGTAATCAAATTATCTATCCTCGATGAACTGGCTTCATTGGCTGATGAGCTCGTACATGACTTTCCGCCCACCGCGGCAGTTAGCACGCCATCAGTCGCTAACGCCACTGCAGCTCGATCCCCCACGACCGAATCCCTAGCCCAAGATATGACACAGCCATGCGCGTCTCCTTGGCTCAACTCAGCTTCCTCACTCGGAGGCAGGGAGAAAACCGGCATCAAGGGCGCCCCACATGGAGATCTCGATTCAGACCATGCAACAGGTCGAGAACGCGGATCACAAATGCAGACAAACTCTTGTTGGTTCCATCGCAACTACGGCCGTCACGCAAGCAACTGGAGGCCCCCGAGCTGTTTCCTGGATTCCTTCCAGGGAAACAATTAGCACCGCCTCAATACAGGCGGCGGCGGACGGCGCTACTTCAACTTCCACTGAAAACCGCCTTTCGTGTACGACAGAAATTCGCACGCCAAATTTTTAGTCGATTCCGGCTCCGTTACGTCGCTCCTTCGGAAGTTAATTCTGAAGAGGAAGCGATCGCGCCAAGCTCTTACGCTTAATGCAGCTAACTTCTTATCGATTGTCACGTACGAAACTCATAACCTACAACGCAATTTACGGTTACACCGACCGTTCCACTGGACTTTTACAATAGCCGACGTCGACATGGCCACCATGGGGGCGGATTTTCTCTGCCACTATAACCTGCTTATCGACATTCGAGGTCATCAGTTGAGTGACACCTCCATATCAAAGTGCTACATAGCCCTAAGTCCATGGCATCTCCGCCGCCAACCACACTAATTCGTCTGCTGGAAATCTGGCCGTCAAATACCAGGGCATCCTACAGGAGTTTGCCAACCTTTCCCAGCCAGACGGTTCGGCAGTCAAACTGCCTGACCTTCCGATTCGCCATCAGATACATACGCCTGGTCCACCGATTTTCGAACGCCCTCGGAGACTTGCCGGCCTCGTCTCACCGCAGCCAAAGAGGAGTTTAAGCGACTTCTGATCCTGGGAATCATTCGTCCCTCGTCCAGCCAGTGGGCGAGCCAACTACATCACGGGTGACTACAGGCGACTCCATGCCTGTACAACTGCGAATTGCTACCCTCTTCTGGTCGTCGTGGAGCTACCCTCTGCTGCAGGAGATCGACGGAACAATTTTTTCAATCATAGACCTAAAGATGGCGTTCTACCAGATCTCCATTGCGGAGGAATCCCTAAGCAGATGCGTTTTTCCAAAGCAAATTCGCCATCGCTGAGGCAACTACCACCATCTTCCTCAAACCTGATGCCCCGTTGGCTCTAGGCAACGACGCTTTGGACTTCGCCATTGGTGTGGCTCTCGAACAACAGGACCCTGACGGAGAATGGAGACCGCTAGCGTCCTTCTCTAGGAAGTTATCCGACATCGAAATATGCACCCAGGATTATGAGCTACGGTTAAAAACTTTCAAAGAATTCCCTAAAGCAGATCATTCACGATCTACACCGATCACACACAGGCCCCTCGTTTACAGAGTATCCCAACGTACCGGATAAAGTGTCGCCCAGGCAAGCGCGCCAGATGGATTTTATTCTCCGATTTAATACCAAGCTGGCTCTCGTCAAGGGAGAAGGCAGCGTGGCCGCTGAAGCACTTTTCCGCTTCGTCACTATTGCCATGCCCGCAGCGCTAAATCCAGAGACAATTGCCTTGGCGAATGTCGAAGATTAGGAGCTTCAGCATATACCCAAATAAATCAAGCCTAGATCTCAAGCCGTTCATAATCGACGACTTCTCCATCTCCACGAAAACAGTTAGACCTTACCTGCCATCAGCGCTTACGACCGGCAGGCCAGAGCGCTCATCGATAGATGAATCAGTCTATTTGGGACACCATTAACGATTACGACGGCGAAACTCTTGGGATTCTCGAGGATATGCATTACACGTTACCACCCACAATCAAATGGAATGGTAGAGCGCACCCACCACATGCTAAAAAGGGGCCAACCAAGAACGCCATGACCTAATCTATTGCCTCTGGTCTTGCTTGGCCTCCGCACCACTTTTAGGGAGGATTTGCAGGCATCCCCTGCGGAGATGCTGCCAGGAGAATTCTTCTCTACTCAGAGCCCTCCTGACGCCTGCCCCTCTACATTCGTCGAGAGTTTCTGCAGCCTTGCGCAGACTATGTTATTAAACCAACGCCGACTTCGAGACATATTACGGAGAAAGATAAGGATCTACCATCACTGCCGCTACCATCGGCAGCGACATCTCCGTCAATTTGCACGGTCCAACAGGGAGGATCCTTTCTTTATCGACAATCACAGCCCCCAAGCGCCACAAAACGATTTCGTTCAGCCCGCTTCCAGCGAACATCACTGAAAGGGGAGTGCTGTGACGCCGCCGTCGGCCAGCCAGTTCCTCCCATCCATCCGGGCCGCGAGGCATGTGGAAGTGGCAGTACGAAGTCAACATTTCGTGAGTCTCTTCAGCACACAACACCGCTGAGAAGTAAAGGAAGAAGAAGACTCCCATTTTTTGCAAGACGTCAGCGCGCGCGTCCGATCCCAATCTGTGTACAAGTTAAATGAATGAAATAAACTTTGTGTAACAAAATTTTACTTAGCGAGCTTAGGAAAGCTGAAGAATAAATCCCAAAAGTTAATTAACTGACATAACGATACTACAAAGGTTCTTCACCATGCAAATACCAAAAGTAGCACTTTTGGCTTCACATAAGGAAGGTCACCAGTGTGATTAATATCAGTTTCATTGAGCTTGGACCGATATATAGGAACATTTAATTGGAACGATGTAGGTCTGAAAACATAAACGAAAGGCTATGCAATCTGCGCTTGCGAGGCACATTTAGAAATATAAGCCTCATTAACGTTCACGCTCCTACAGATACCTGGTTTGCGCGGAAAGCGGTCCACAAACATACACTGATTCGACCACAAATATACTTGGCCCCAGCCACAAGAAAAGCTGGAACGGCTGATTCGGCAATGAATGCAAGCTAGCAACGGAACGGAAGAATGCTACATACCGAGTAATGTTGTATTCTCAAAAAAACGCGGGCACGCGCGGAGGCTTATCATGAACTCCGTCGAGAGAAGAAGCGACTTCATAGACGGAAAAAGGAAGGTTAGGAGAACCAAGAGGTCTGTGATATCGAAAAGTATAGGGAGCAACCGCACGGTTTTTATCATAAGTTGGCAGGAGCCGATGGAATTACAGCCGAATTGGTTAAATATGGAGGCGGTTCATCAACTGATGCTCAAGATGTGGGACCGCGAATTAATGCCTAATGACTGGCAACGAGACATTATCTATCCCATACATAAAAAGGGGGATATCACGCAGTGTAGCAATTATAGAGGTACCATCTAGAAGATATTCTCCGCTATCTTGTTAGGTCGGGTAGCGCCATACGCCCAGAACATCATTGGCCCATACCAAAAACACTTTAGAGAACAGAACAGATTTTCTCTACGCGGCAAGCGATGGAAAAACTGTTGGAATATGGACATCACTTGCACCATCTTTCCATCGACCTCAAGGCCGCTTATGACAGCATAGCCAGGGTAAAACTGTACACGACCATGAGAAAAGTGGGTATCCCAGCGAAATTGATAGGACTGACTAGGCTGACCCTGACTAATGTGTGAGGCCGGATAAAAGCAGCGGGATCACTCTTAAGACCGTTCAACATCAACAACGGTCTAAGACAAGGGGATGCTCTATCATGCATCCTCTTTTCTTTAACCTGGCCCTGGAGGAAGTGATTCGTGATGCAGATGTCAATATAAGAGGCACCATCCTCTTCAAGTACACTCAACTAGTGGCCTACGCTGACGATATTGACATTATGGGAACAGCAACCCGAGATATATATATTCAGTCAAATCAAGCTGGCGACACGAGATCTCGGGCTGCACATTAATGAAAACAAGACGAAGTATATGGTGACAATGTCAGCGCCAAAGAAACAGCAACATCGAATTGCACTGGTCAAATGAAAACAATAAAGATAAGAGAAGAACTATAATTTTGAGACCGTTGAAAAGTGCCTAAGATGGAGAGATGGCGTGGGTCAGGACGCCAAGCAGCTTTTAGGGATATCGAATTGGTGGACCCCGGCGCAAGATCAAGATGTCTGGAGTTCCTTGCTAAGGCAAGCTTAGATCGGATACCGGTTTTTGCGCCGTTGATGATGATGATGTAGGTTTGATGTGTTGAACCATTGAAAAAGAAAGAGACGTCTGTAGTTGCCTGGATCTAGCTGGAGCAGGAAACCAAATATGAAGCAAAGCTTTTTAGTTTTCTTTTTGAACATATGAAGTTACGTCAGAAAAGCCACACCATCATCAATTTGAACAATCAGACAGTGAGCCCCATACTCTAAGAAATCTGAAGTGATTGTCAATTTTCAAGAGATGTCTGGTTTGAACTCCAGCAGGATAGTGAAGTCGTATGTCACATCTACTTCATTTCCGAGGTAAAGAAAAAAATGTTATATATTCATGGGTACTGACCTTGAGACGCTAGGACTAAGCTAACACCACGACAATATTCACCACCAAGAAAGGGTAAACTTGCATCTGATTTCAACATCGGGACATATAAAGTTTGTTATGACCCACATTGGGCGCCATTTGACTTCAATTATTTTGCGATTGCTGACATCTCTTGCTGATCGATACAAGGATATGAGCCTAATCTTTATCTAAATCGAAGCATAAGACAATAAAAGAAATAAAAGTTCGAACAAATTAAAAGGAAGCATAACACGTTGCTGTCCATGAAACTTTCGATTGCTCTCCATCCCCAAGATAAATCACAATGATTTATGGAATACGGCAACACATCCATCTCCAAGTTTGGTATGAGCACAGCCGGAACCATTCGACATTTTCAGAACATGAGGTATATAAATAAAAAGTCCAACAAAAGGAATCCACAGCATCCTTGCTTCCATTATTAGGCCTAATGGTGGAAGAGCGACACACAAGGCACAAATGATAAAGGATGAACGTTGTCAGGATAAAACACAGTAAATATGGTCGAGAAAGAATAGGAAAATTGGCAATCGTTCTACGGAAAACTTCTAAACTAGAGCAAAATACTTTTCAACTAAACAATCTTTCTAAGTATATAATTACCATCATTTTGAAACTGGCTCTTCTAGGGTCCAAGAGCACTACCATAACACAAATGCGGAGAGCGATCGGTAAATGGAATGTGTTGTTCGTGTGTTCTGTATTTTCTTGTTCTGTTGTCTAGTCTGTTTGCTTTATCTCTAATCAAACACTACCTTCTTGGGGCTGTGGTTCTAATGGCTTCGAGGAGTGTCTTCCTTTTTGCTAGTCGACAACGCTACAACACCGCAAGTGGCTTCACTTTGTGCTGGAAATTTGCATGGGGTTTGCCAAAACCGCGATCACAGTCAGAACACACAACAGAAACAATTGTATGGAGAAGCGTTGATGGGATTAAAGGATAGCAGCCGAAACAGAAAAAAGCTCTTAGCATATACACGCAACCTTCGCGTCAGCCAGAAGGTTTTTGTTCAATTGCTTGTTATACGTTACTCTATTTTACCGGATGCCTGGGTTAATCTGACTCCGCTGATGGTGTCGGCGACCACAACGTGCGACGAGAATCTCAAGTCCAAAAGGGTTAAGGTGAGTCCTTCTAGCTTCTGTCCGCCTTCTTCTTCCGGGTCGCTCACTGCCGGCACAATGCAGTACTACCCAAATGGTCTCACTCGGAAAGTCGGAAAAGTCTCGCAATAATTCAACGTGTGATACTTCCGCTTCTATGCAGTTAGACGGTTTCCCTTGTGCACCTGCACTGGCATTCAAAATGCATCTATCGATTAAATTAGACGTCGCCGGGGTACAATGCCGGTGCAACTACCGGCGCACAATACAGGGAGCACAACAAAAGACGAGACAAGCAAGGTAGTGATACGGTCACAATGCACACGCCAGGCACACCGGCAGTCTTGTCGTTAAATTGGCGAGACACACGGTTCCAGTAGCGGGTGGATAGGGCTTATCACTCATTCACTCACTTGACGGCGGGGCGGGGTGTACAGGCGTGCAAGCGTGCAGTTGTCCAATTAATCGCGGGTCGGTTCACTGCAAATACTACTGGGGGCAGCAGACGGTAAAAAGTGCACTCACTATTCACTAGCAAATCACTGGATGCCGGGGTTAATTAAAACAGTCTCGCAATGCTCGAAACAATGGGGGTTGCTTATGTGCTTTTCTCGGAGCAGATTTCCTGAAAGAATGCTGTTTCGGTGTCGGTAAGTACTATTGAGGGATGCTGCCGAATTTCAAGAGTGCGACTAGTGAAGCGCTACTACTGGGCACAGCCACTCCCTGGACAGTGTTCGTGTTTTCGTTTTCATTCGGTCGTAAGCTTAGAACCCATTATGGATGCCAGAAAATGCGCCGCACCGCAAATCGTGTGCAAGTGTGTGCCAAACTACATTTCCATATTATAGTCGAGGATGAATAAAAAGGACATTGTATGTTAGGAATGCCGTTGGGAATGATTTGACGTTGTACTAGGATTAGGACCTTTAGGATTTAGGGGAGGGGGATTTAGCACTCCCAATCTCTAGTTAATATTCGAAGCAAATATGTTTTCGTTGGCGGATTTTTTTGAGATAATACTATCCTGCAAGGACGAAAAATAGACACTCAAAACGAAAGGAACGTAAAGACGCACGGAACGAAGCTCTAAGATTAATGAAGAAGGATGCCACTGAAAAATCTTATTTGTGCATCAACTTAAGAAGGGAATAGATCTAAAATTAAAGGAACGATCCTGTTTTGGGTTGCCTCGAAAATTGAATTGGGATAATTTTCCAGGCAACCCAAAACAGGATCGTTGCTACTTTAATTTTACATCCGAATTCTAACTAGCAAACATCAGAAATGTACCCGACGCAACAGTGAAAGTATGTTAAGTACTAAAGGCAGGAAGGGCTAGTAGAAATTTTTTCAACTAGGTCCCCGCACTATCGTTGTTCATTTGAAAGTTTTGAAGTTTCGAAGTCCTCGGAATTACTTGAAAAACCTCTTATGTCAGCCTTGCTGAAAAAGTATCATATAAGGTGCCTGCGGGCATCATCATCAACGGCGCAACAACCGGTATCCGGTCTAGGCAGGCCTTAATAAGGAACTCCAGACATCCCGATTTTGCGCCGGGGTCCACCAATTCGATATCCCTAGAAGCTGTCTGGCGTCCTGACCTACGCCATCACTCCATCTCAAGCATGGTCTGCCCCGTCTTCTTTTCCCAGCATAGATATTGCCCTTATAGACTTTCCGGGCTGGATCATCCTCATTCATACGGATTAAGTGACCCACCCACCGCAACCTATTGAGTCGGATTTTATCCATAACCTGACGGTCATGGTATCGCTCATAGATTTCGTCGTTACATAGGCTACGGAATCGTAGAGAGCCAAAAATTCTTCGGAGGATTCTCGCCGCCTGCTCGATCTGAATGAAGGCAGTTTGTACGTCTCGGGTGGTTCTTCCCATGAAGTCGATATCGTCAGCATAGGCCAGTAGTTGGGTGGACTTAAAGAGAATCGTACATCTTGCATTTACCTCAGCATCACGGACCACTTTATCGAGGGCCAGGTTAAAGAGGACGCATCATAGGGCATCCCCTGTCGTAAACCGTTGTTGATGTCGGCGGCTTTAAAGTCGATGAATAGATGGTGCAACCGATGTCCATATTCCAACAGCTTTTCCATCGCTTGCCACAGAAAGAAAATCTGATCTGTTGTTGATTTGCCTGGAATGAAGCCTCTTTGGTATTGACCAATGATGTTCTGGGCGTATGGGGCTATCCGGCCTAGCAAGATAGCAGGGAATATCTTATAGATGGTACTCAGCAACGTGCTACCTCTATAATTGCTGCACTGTGTGATATCTCCCTTTTTATATATTAGGTCGATAATTCCTCTTTGCTGTCCCATACCTTGAGCACAAGTTGATGAACCACTTGGTGTAACTGGTCGCCTCCATATTTAATCAATTTGGCGGTAATTCCATCGACTCCTAGTGACTTATGATTTTTTTGACCTAATACTAGCACTAAGTGCCAAGCATTTAGGCTCGGAAATCCTACCCACATAAAAACTAAAGGGGCGCTGGTGGTGGTGGCCGGTGGTAGGTTAATGGGAGAATCCGTCGAGAACGTCCCGCATCATCAAGCACGTATGCAGAATGATGTACTTCTGCATTGTTTGAACCAGACTGTGCGAAAGTCCCAGGACATCAAGGGAAGCCGTGAGGGATTTAAGTACAATTATGGGAACTACAACCACCCGCTCGAGACGCCAAATTTCTTTAATTTCCCGAGCCAGTGGCTCATAGTTCACCTTCTTTTCCACGTATTACCGTTCGATGTTGCGGTTATGGGGGATAGCAACATCAATTATATATACGGAGCGACCCGACGTGTCAACTAACAGTGTGTAGAGTATGGCGATCAGTCAGAACTTGCCGGTCCAATACATGCTGTAAGCAGACCTATCAAGTACTGCTTGCGGCCCATATCGGTAAACAGGATATGTTCCTCTGATCAGCCCATGCTTGTATGCAAGGTTTTGATGGATCACCTCATATACAGCATTATGCCTGGTAATGTATTGCACCGATGCCATAACAGTACAGCCAGAAATGAGATGATCCAACGTCTCTAACGTCGAACCACACATTCTGCATTGGTCGTTCTCCACCCGTTCTTTCATTATGAGCTTTTTATAAGCTCGCGTGGCGACCACGCCGCCCTGAATGGCACACATGAATCCCTCCGTCTCAGCAAAGAGCTCCCCAGCACACAATCATCTGTTCGACAAATACAAATCGATAAATGGCTGCCAAAGACAATTCACGTGTTTACCGTGCATTGCCTTCGATTTCCATTCATCGATCCACTCTTGTTCCGACTTCACCCCACTCAGAGGATTGAAAGATCGATCCTTCAAGTTAGGTGGAGTCAGTCCACAGTCTGCCTTACAGACAGCCGCATGCAAGGGACTCGCCTGCTCTTTGCCGTAAAAATAAGTCGCTTTGGCGATGATGTTGTGCCGCCATTTCAACCACGCCCCTACCTCCAATGTCACGACACAGGTTCATCCGCATGTCGCAGGAATCCTTCAGATCACCAACTCGAGCATGGGTTCCTTGCAGAATTCCTAGCTGCTTGTAGAAATCTGTCTCGGTCATAGCTTCAATGTGGAGGTCACCAATGCTATGTCCGGCATGCGGCTCGTGATGACCTTTGCGAATGGCTTGGACTCGACACTTATCTGATCCAAACTCCATTCGAATATCACGGCTGAACATCTATTATTTGCAACAGACTTCTAAGATGGTCGTCAGTAGCAGCATAGAGCTTGATGTCATCTAAGTACATCAAGTGTGTTAGATCGCACGTAACACGTAGGGCGTACTTTATTGCAAAACCATGCCCTCTAGCATCATTCAGTAGCCATGAAAAGGGATTCATTGCCATACAAAACCAAAGGGGAGTCAACGAATCCCCTGGAAGATGCCCCTCCGTATACAGATGGGTTCTGAGGTATTAGCACAGATGTACACATTGATAAGGTGGTATGCCACCCTTCCATGACTGTCACCAAAAACTATTAGTTTCAGATCAATGCGATACAGATGTAGGACATCGATTAACCAGGTATGCAGGACGCTATCGAAAGCCTTGACATAATCGATATAGAACTAAAGAGGTTTTTTGGCCTCTAGTTGCTTGTCCTTCCCGACAGAAAGTTTCGGCTTTAGTATGTCCAGAAATTCAACTACCCAGTGTCTCACTGGGGATGGCATAGTTCCGGCAAACCCCCTGCACTTTATTTCTCACCCGTCTGCTGGCATTGCCAGTGCTGATCTGAATCAATCTAGCAATGTCCTGCCTTTGTGTCTTATTTATTTATTATTTATTTTCTATTCAATGTTCAATATCACAATTTATTATTTTTGAACAAAGTAGTACTTGGACTTTTCTCTGGCCAGCGGACGAGAACAGAAAGGCTTTTTATTTCCTTGACAAAATTTATTACTTGGACAAATGTCATACCTGACATTTACCGCGCCATACCTAACATTTGTGTCCCACCCACTACCAGGCCATCTACCGACTTTGCTGCGGACATTAATACAGCGACGGAGGAGAATTCGCAATTAGCGCCTCCGCTGCACCGCCACATCACTCCACCCCCTGCTGAAACCACGCGATTTCAACGAAGCAAGCCTTCCGCGCGATCCCGTCAATGGGAGAATTGATTCATCCGCTCGTGAAGAGTGGCGACTACCGCAGTATCTGAGGCATCGACACAGCTAGGGGAGCATCTGACTGAGGAAATAAGAACAATGTTGCCTCAACAAGCTGTTGTTTAACTGTCTCAAACACATGGAGCCTTTAGTTTTGGGGCCAGACAAGTAGGCGTTCAGGATTGCTCCATGATGAGCGGCCCTGGACATGAAACGACGATCGAAATTTAACATGCCCAAGAACTTTCGCAGATCCTTCACCGTGGTTGGTAGTGGAAAACTCTTAATCACCTCAACCTTGTCTGGGTGAGGTTGGATACCGTCAGGGACTACTATGTGGCCGAGAAATTTCACCTGCCCCTAGAGGAATGTGCATTTTTCAACGTTTGGGATAAGTCCGACCTGAAGGAGACGTTGAAAAATGCACTCGAGATGCTCTAAGTTCTCAGATTCGGAAGCGGAAGCGACCAAATCATATATAGATATACCAAATATATATACCAAACAAAAGTTTAAGTTTCGTAAACCAGAAAGGATGAACCTCGGGAAAGTCTGCGCAGCGTTGCGCAAGCCGAAAGTCATCCTAGTGAACTCGAACTCGGGAGCTACAGGGATTTGGATCCACGGGTGTAAAAACACGACAATTGGGTGAGTGGTATGGGATATAGGTCTGAAAAGAACTGTCTGAGCGTTTAGACGCCTATAATCTCCGCATAGCTGCAATTCGCCGTTTGGCTTAGGAACCATATCCAATGAAAAAGACCAGTAACTGTTTGATGGTCTGCAGATAACCTGTTTCATCAAATTTTCCTTTTTCGCAATAGCAAGCTTCTTGGGTGAAAGAGGATGCTTCTTTGAGAAGATTGGAGAGCCGATGGTAGTGATATGGTGCTGCAAATCGTACTTCACCGGCTTAGAGAAACTACTTTCCATAGTGGTGTTGCGAAATTTTCGAAGGATACAATAAGATACAATTTTCAATCACCGCTAAGATACATGAATTTTTGCAAAATGA
Organism: Hermetia illucens; assembly: GCF_905115235.1. Classification (NCBI taxonomy): domain Eukaryota; kingdom Metazoa; phylum Arthropoda; class Insecta; order Diptera; family Stratiomyidae; genus Hermetia; species Hermetia illucens. The sequence continues at coordinate 161,189,983 of NC_051850.1, forward strand.
TGTGTGGGAAACCGAACTTTCAAGGACCAATCCCACACAGGAGTGGAAGACCAACAGTCAGCAATTTTCGCATTCAATCTAAAGTATAGCCCTGCCCACTTGGTTGGTAATAGAGCTCGGACGGAACCGGCAGTTGAGAAAAGTACTGTGACAAGCATCGCCCCCTCTGCATTGCATTTGGGGAAGGCGTTTGACTACGCCTCACACAAAATTATTCTACCGCGACCAGAATATTGAAGTTCGAACTGTGACAGCTATATCAAAACCTCATCGATCTCTGTCAATGTTCATCGAGGAAATACCCCCCGCCATCTCTTTGCTATTGTTATAGACACTGTCACATGGAACATCCAGTGCACTACACACTGCCCTAGGTAGAAGATATTTTCCTAGCATCTCATAACACAGCTTTCAAGCAACAGATTATTTCGACGACTGATTTCAATGAAGCAGGTACCCTGAAAAGAGCGATTTAAATATCTCGGATCAGTGCTATGAATGCTGAACTGCGCTTCACGCATGACAACTGTCATTATTTATGAGAGAGGCATCAACGAGTGTCTCAAACCAAACATTTGCCACAGTGTCGCCCACCCTGTTATCCTTTATGTTTATAATTACAGGCTGATTATCAACGACAATGACCGCCGCCTCGCGGTAATGGAAACAAAGAAGTTGGGCTAGTGACGGCATGATAACACCTGAACTGAGAATACCCGGCAATCGATGTTGGATTGCACCGATCGTGAAAAAAATCCAAGGGAGGCGCCTTCGATACTATGGACATGTAATTTGTGCTAAAGAAAACTCACTTATTAAAATTGGTGTGACTATTGTAGTCAGTGGAAAACGAGCAGAATGCCGCCCAAAAGAGTGGTGACTTCATACACCACATCAGTCCTGTGACCTGAAGAAGGCGAATTACACCCTCCCTTGCGAGTTCGTCCTACCGCAGCACGACCGCAGTCAACTATCAGATGACTTTCGCTCAAATTGTACAACATGGGGGCGATCACACCTTTAAATTTTATCGCAGTAAATTCTTCTCCTAGCTAAAATCAGACTTACCTAGCAGCGGGTGATTCGCAAATTCGAAAATCGTAAGTGTGCAACCAACATTTTGACGCTCATAATCCATTCAAATCCAAATTAAAATTTCATCTTAGCATCATATAATGGCTGGACGCGGTCGTGCCACCATGGGTAGATCGTAGCTAAGGACTACACTCGTAATGCTAGATGAAACCGAAAGTTGGGACATTTTTCAACCGTTTTTTCATCATTTGGACAACAAGAAATCGGTCAATAATTTTACTCCCCCAGGCCTTGAAATCATAAAAAACAGTAACAGAATTAAAGCACTCGAAAATTGGATGATATTTTCTAAATAAAAACGTAAATGAAAGCTGTCGAATATTAAGTCCTCCGCCCTCTCAGTTAACACCGCGATTTATATTTTACTAGATATTGTCAACTAGAAAACGTGTCCTTTTTTACCATTGTAAGATGTATACTACTGCGACCGATTGCGTATTCTCAATCTCCATCTCCTTTCAGAACATACATGGTCGGACTCTTTTAAGACAACTTGACCCTTGTTACAAGCCCAACATTCTGAAGCTGATATGATGCTGTAACGATGTGCAACTTGGTCTTGAAACTTCCGATCCTTTCAATCCGTGACTAAAATTTAAATAAATCAAAAATCGCATAATAAAAAGGTTAAAATGAAAAATATCTCTGCCCAACGTTGTAAATCCTCCCCAATTGCTATTTCTTTTTCAGGGCTATGCCAAGCCAGTTGATAACGAAGGTAGAATTGACTCAAATTGAAGAATATATCGACGAGTATTTTTGTTTGAGGATTGAGGGTTGGATAGGGAGTAACTTACTCCTACTTTCCTTGGTCTACGTTTTGGGTTTAGTACCCAAAGTGGATGCGAACTTAGGACCCCTCTCTCAAACAATAATCTAGTGCCGGTCAAACTTTGGTCGAAATACAATTGATTTATGCTGGTTATAATTCCCACTTATGTTGAGTTTTATGAATGAATAAAAAGGAGCGTTGACTGTTAAGGGTGGAATTAACTCGCAATACTTCACTTCAGACGGCGGAGGCTCACCACCTATGCTAAGCGAAGAAGGAGGATTAAAAGACCTAATAATAAACCCCTTATGGCTCGGCATACCTTCCGATTCGCATTGCCGAAACTGCAGAAAAAGGAGAAACCCTCATCCACTTCCTTCAAGATTGCCCAGCTTTACCTAGAACCAGGTTACTGACACTAGGAAAACCAATCTTAAAGAACCTCAGGGAGATGTCTAGTTGCAGGATGGAAAAGTTACCTCCTTTCATGAATGCTAGGGGCTGGCTCTGAAGATCTGCACAGGCTAAACTCCACCTCCCCCCTCCTCGCCTCCTTTTTTTACCACAGCTAGATAGCTAGTGGTCCTAATAAATGCTCGGGCGTAGAAACTACGATCCCCCCCCCGCCGCTTTTTTTTCAAAAAAGTACTTAGGATTCGACTCCAAAGGGATGCCAACTTTGAGATCAACGTGCATGGTATTGGAGGATAACGACATGTTTTCTCAGAGAGAAATAAGCTTTCGTTGAAGTAGGACCCCAACAAGTAGGGAGTGACCAAAGATTCTTTTTAAAAATGGTTGGGAGTTGTACCATAAATACACTGGATTGGAATGATCCTTGCGGACGAAATTTCAAAAGTACAATACTTCTAAAAAAATTCTTATCAAAAGATAGTCACTTTATAACTTCTACACTGTTCAATCGAACAATACCCAGCATGAAGTGTGCACATTTCCACCCCATAGGCCATAATATGCATTTGATTTTCAAGTACTCACACAACAGTAGTAAACCGGCTGATTGAGCCAGAATGAGATGGATTACACACGAGACAGCCACGAATGAAGCCGCGTGCTACCACTCGGGGAATGCTACTCGTCGTAGCATATCCCATTCACCTCACCCCTTCCCAGATCCCTTGGTCACATGAGCAAGAATTCGATTTTTTGAACGGGTTATCTGCGCCTGCCTGCAATCAGCTGGTTGTCTTCGTCGGCCGCAAAAACCGGAAACCCTCTATGAGCGATGTGAATCGAAGGTGAACCGAGTTTGTGCAGGTTTTCCATATATCGAGAGGGTACACATGTTTGTGGAAAGCTCTCTTCCATACCTTGTCTGCATCAATTTGCATAAACAAATATGACGGAGACACATAACGAAAGTGACCACGTTGCATCGTTACTTCAATTAAAATGAGAAGTTTTTTTTGCCGAGAGTTTCATGACTTAATTCCAGCCAGGAAAAAGGGACGCAGGGTATGGTAGAGATGCGGAAGTTCGTGTAGGTGACGGAAGTGTGGGCTCACTACATCTCATCCGATTCCTCCGGCGAACCGAGAAGAATACGCACGCAAGATTGCTTTACACAGTTGAATAGATGTTGCCAATTTCCTATTGATTACAGATTAATATTTAATGCCCACATATCCCTAATTTTGTCCTGGATTGACGAAGACGTCTCCCGTCTAAATTACTTTCAAACAGCTAACTCCGCCACAGATTACAATTTGCTTAACTCAGAGACACCCGTCTTAACAGCATTTAATCCTTGGCCAAATAGCTTTTAGTCACTAACGTCAAATGCAAGTTAGGGTAGCACTGACAGCATCCTGTTTTTCGGCAACAACGTGGAGGGTGGCTGGCTGTCAATGTACACGGTTTCGGTTTAAAAGGGTGTCACTCTCCCCGGAAATCGGGAATGATAGGGCACGAATTCCTCCGTTGGGGATTGGGGGCTGGAGGCAGTTATGATTTAAAAGCACATTAATTATTAACCACTTTAAATTTAATGTTGCCTGTCGTCTGCAGTTAAAATGTAGAACTGATCTAGGACAAGTGTAGATGGAATTTTAAATTGTTGTGATAGTGCTTGGCAAGTAATTTAATTGGGATTGCTGGCTCTAGCGAAGCTCTTGAGTTATGGGATAACGACCCTTTGAAGGAGACACGATTGGGTCATTATCTAGAGTTCATTTGATGGAAAGTTTCCTAAGATAATTAGCTTGTGAGGCTTTAGCATATGTACCAGCAATTATTGCAGCATAGCATGCTTTATTGGTTCCTAAGTACGTAAGTACCGTTTTAATTAAATTATCAGCCGATCCTTTTGGAAACCAACATGGTTGTCACCCAAAATCGCTTGAAATTAATTGAAGTAAAAGGTCTGAGAGCCTGAGAGTTGTAAGATTTCGCTCCGAGTTGGAGTACCTTGCAAACTCTTATGTAAGGGTCCTTCAATGATTATTTAGCATTGTTCACCTGAATGAAGAGGTAGTCGGTTGGCTACCAGTGAAGAAAGGACTATCGGAAAGTTGTATTCGAAACATAGCATATTTGTAAACTCAAAGTAAAAATGTATGTGGGCACAACACCACTGATGTCCACTTAGGCTAAATGGGTTTGTCTATCTTACTTTATTAGCAAGCGAAAAAAGTGAGTCCTTAGTTACTAACATATTCTACCTATTACAAAACATAGAAGTTGAGCTGGCCTTCTATCTGTGAAATTTTGCATAGATATTTCGTTAATCGTAAAAGTAATTAGAATTGTAAAAAGCTTTGTAAATATATTGAAGTTCCCTATTTTGAAAGGTAGTCGAATTTGGGGCTGAGAACCAAACCACTTGGCCAGGATCGCTTAGTGGTTGTTAGGGTGTGATTTGAATGTGATGTTCATGTAATATCACAAAGTGATGTCACCTTGAAAAATGAATTATCACATTACCATCGAGCGATCCATACAATCAAAACATCACGAAACATCCCTACATTACCAAACAACACATCACCTAGCAGAGTAGTAATGATTACATTGCTCTTGTGAGGTAGAGTTTTGTAATGTCCGCACCAATGTGACATCATATCAATTCATATCACCACTGCAATGTATCGTTCGATACATCACACCATTCGACGGTGGCTTGTAAGTCTGTCAGTGCTATGATCCCATATTGCCCTGGCCTGTTTTTGCATGAAAAAAATATTTCGGGTACCTGTGCGAACATAACTCTGGAGACTTTTTTGCACAATCCTAAGTAAAACAAAAGTCAATACAGGTTACCATAAGTGATAAATGATTTTTAGTAATATGATATCACATCACAAAAAATCGCCGGGTAATGCGTTCAATACATTACACCATGATCGCGCCTTCTCGTTCGCAAGAACCATGACGTCCTGATCATTGCATGTGAAAGTATCTTACAATAGGATATGGGAATCTTTTTTCCCTTCTCTTGCATGAAAGAGTTCAATTCTACTTGGTGCTTGCGGTACATTTTCCACTATAATATTGCACATCACATCACCCATCAAGGTGTTGTTTCGCGAACACCTAGTAGTTAATGTCGAAATGAAAGGTCGCAATTCAAATCTCATTGGTAACAGAAGGGTTTATATCGTAACTGGTTGTCGAACGAGTCAAGTCAGAGTCCCAAAGTACTTGTATCGACTTGAAACGAAGATCGAATCAAATTCGGACTGTGATATTAAAATTTCAAACCTATATTTTGTACTTTCTGGGTGTCGGATATTAACCAAATATCTTTCGCCTTAAATCGCTGATGTAGAAGATAATTGGTTTCAACAGGACAAGATTATATACCGCGCAACACGAAAAAATTTGACTCCACTGCAAGAGAAATTTGCCGTCCGCGTTATTTCGAAATTTCGTTATTTCGTTAGCTCTAGAATTTGAGGAAGCGTTGTTTGTAAAAATAGAAATCTTATTATACTCCGAGGCTTTAATAAAAGAAAAATTAAAACAAACCAGAAAATAATATTCAAGAGACTAGAAACGCAATCGCTCACTATTTCTATCTACTTGTTGTATTGCCAGGAGGCATTCCTCAAGGTTAAGTTTTTTCAGCCACCTTGTTTTCCCTGTTCACCACTGAACTGCCTCAACCGAGTTCTGACCCTAATCCTGTCAAAATCATACAATACGCAGATGACCTCATCATTTACACGTCCACCAAAAATACTTCCCTGTGATGGCTGCAAATCGCTCTTTCCCCTCCTAAAATACAGCGCTCCAACGCCCCAAAAAAATAAGTTCGGCGTCCCAGATAGAGAGACTCCACCTGAGAGAACGGAAGATCTTCCAACATTGTTCGAGGATCTACAAGAACGAAGATCATTCCAAATATATCCCCAATCAAATCCTATATGATTCCTGTCATACTGCCCGCATCGACGCTGTCCTCGTCCATCACGACATTAATTTGCTAACCAAATGTTCACAGGGCAGAATAGTCTTCTACACCGATAATTACTCCCAGCCCCAATTTACGAAACATACCCATCCTTAGTATCGATCCCCAGCTCCTAATCCCCAATTCGTGCCTGCATGTATTCCATCCTACGCCCCGTCCCACCAAAATTTTATTAAAACTTCACCGACTTCACTTCACTTCCTTTTTTTATACTTTTAGTAATAAGTTAGTTTAGTCTTCAGATTATTCCTTAGATTTAGCATAACTGTTAAGGTAGACGCTAAGTTATTTATTGTTTCAATGTTAGTTATGATGAGGTAATCAAAAGTGTGTTTTAAACATGGCAGTGCAATTCTATGATAACTATATGGTTGCTCTTCATTCCTTGGTGGAGTATAGCGCCTTAAACATACCTACGCACCATTGTTCACGGTTCGCTGAAATGCACCCCAGGACCTCCCGAGATACCCGCACGCCTGCTCTACTTCTCTACTTCGCGTCAAGTGCTCACTCGTCGACCAACTTCTAAGAGTGGATTCCACAGCAGGGCCTAATTAACAATGACATTGTCACCTCTCCTTGGTATATCACTTATCCACTGCCACTTCCGCCTTCCGATCACATCACCCACGGGTGACATTCCTTTAGGTTTTTCCTCGATGCAGCACCATCATATGTCGCTCTGATAGTAGCTATTAGTTTCTCCTACGTTGTCGCTTCGTTGAAGCCCTATCAATTTAATGGCAATGTTTGTGTTCGAACAATACGCCACCAATGACGAGGCGGTGGAAGCTACAGAAATCCATAAACCTCCTACAATTGTCATTACAGTCGCCAAGGCCGTGCTTCTCAAGCCCACCATAGCATTAGGTGTTCTCAAACCCCACCTTAACATTCGAATCACCCATCACGATCACAATGCCACCTTTAGGAAGCCTCTTCTGAATTCCGTGTAACTGCTCGTGGAAAAAATCCTTCTGCACTATATTGGAAATCCCCGTTGGTACTTTGCTATCAGCGGAGGTAAGAATCCTTCCAGAAACCGGTTCCCAGGTCAATAGAGCGCGCCTTGCGGTAACCGTCTCGGCACCAGATTCGCATTTGCTACCTATCTCGTGCCTTTCCAGAGTACAAAAGCACATTGCTGCAAAAAGGAAACTCCCACCATCTTCTTTCGCTTAGGGTCAGAGTTTCCAACTTATATTCTGGGAGTTCTCGCTCCAGTTGGAGAAAGCGAGCATTCTGGTGATCCTCGATGCCACTGTCGAGGAGCATGTGCAAATTTCGGCTGTGTGTCAGCATCTCTCCGAAAATTGCAGGCTGCTATCCCACAAACTTCTATTCTTTTTAGTCACTTTTTACGACGAGCAGAGAAGATTTTGAATGCATTCTTAAGCCACAACTGACAGGGCATGATATCTAGAAGGAAATAAATTCAAACAGAAAATACAATTTTGCCATATTTGATCTTTATTAATAACATTGGAGTTGGGACCAAACTTTTCAATATTGTGAATTTGGAATCACCCCCTGTGTAGATACCTGACTGTCTGCACTAGTTGGTATTCCATATCTGGTAAAGTGGAAAACGTATAACTAGACCAATCAACGCTTCTAGTGAACACAACTAGTCCAGTCTTCGTAATGTAAACCCGTTGCGATGGCACCAAATGTAGAGTATTGACAGAAACCATAGCAAGATGGTCATTACCAGGTGCCTTAATAGAATTCTTTCCGATTACAATGTGGGCCTTCCTCCACCCTGTGAGAAAACCCCATTTAAGTCCCAGCTGTATGTTTGACTGTGATGACAAGATATCGCTTTTTTTCTTTTATTTCTCTAACTTACAGTTTTGCATCGGTTTTCGATCTGTAAGGCCTTAGTCCCCATATTATTTAACAAACTACCATGTTCTTCCTAATTAGTAAAATCGAGCAGTATGTGGCTGGTCGTTTAGGTCGTGTAAGAGGAGCACCTACTCCGAAATTTTCCAAATCGCCGCTTGCCTTTAAGCATTTAAATACAGTTCCCCGATGCATCTAATTGGTCGTGTGTCACCTTCGCCCGTGGCCCCAAAACTCTTCAGAAAACTCGAGTTTAGAAGACATCAACTGCAGTCTAATTCCTCATCCATATCCCCCCCCCCCTCATCCATATCTTCCCTCGATCCCCCCGAAATATATTGGTAACACTGGAAATTTAATGCCGAAGCGTTCGTGTAACTGCACTTTAGGATACGGCATCAAGAGTCAGTAATTGTCCAAAAAATGGTAGCGAACGATCCCGTTTCATGCGCTTCATGGCGCCTATTAATATTTGACAAAAATACGAAGGCACAATTCTTCATAGACACAGCCACCGATATATGCGTTTATCCGTAATCTAAACTTCAAAGCCCATACAAAAAGAAATGGTACAAGCTTTCCGCAGCCAACAGGAATCTATAATAGCAGCCGCTACTAAACCTACACTCGGTTCATTACCGCACTATCAAATTCTTCCAGATCTTCAGCACAATTATCTCCGAGGTTCCATAACCCAACAACCGAGGAAAGGTGGCAGAATGTGCCTATCAGGACAATTACTGTAGAAACCCTGTATCATAATATCATGCTAGAATTTACCAAAATAACGTACCTAGAAAGAGCTAGAAGATATAATGTCTACCTTACAATAGCAGGACAGCTGGGACTAGACGGTTCCCTCCAGACAAACCGAACATTGCAAAAACTATGATCCAGTTGGAATTTGCCCATTCATCTTGGGCTGCACCCCTACATAAAGTGCGTAAAAGAAATAATGTGGAATGTACGCAATTGTCGTGCATTCCACAGCCGGAACTGTGTCGACAAGTACCCAATTCAGCACATTCAGGATTCCGCCCTAGCGCTCTAGATAGTTTCGACAACAGACCTAATGAAAACTGCCATCAAAACGCTGTTTGACCTTTAAAAGTTTCCTTTTATGTATGAGTTGCAACCCACGAAATGCAGCGCAAGCTTTGCAGGGATTCATTATCAAGGCTTTGTGAGGACTCCTGCTAGTCCAACACCAATGAAGTATTAATCGCTTCATCTTCACTTGAAGAATAAGCCAACCGCTTACAAACTTTATTGTGAGGGATGAAAAAATATGGAGAGCAGCAACACAGGCACCACTTACCGATATTTTTCATAGCGGGATCAAAGGAAATTCACCCAATAAATGGATCTGAATCTTAAAAAAGTCTTTCTCATCCGAAACGCAATTTGCGATGCATCTGACTTCTCGATGGGAGCAGTTTTCCATCAATGGGTCAACTGCAGGAAAGCTCAGTTCGACGGAACTTACGACCGAGAAATCCTGACTATGTGCCTGGCGATAGAACACTTTCTTCATATGATTGAAGCATGGAAGTTCACCATCTTTATGGTGGATCACAAACCGCAAACCGTCACCTTCCAACAAAGAAACGAGTGCTCACCATGCCAATTTCGTAATTTAAATAATAACGAACAGTTTACCACCGTATCCTATGGCGACAACGTTGTTCCGAAGGGATTATCGTGCGTTTAGAAGTTTTTATCAACTAATTTGAGTACGGAAAGCGTTCGCTGACGAAGAGCTCAAAATACTACAAAAGGTAAACATAGGACCTCGACTAAAGGTACCGTAGGGCCGCGCCTCAATAACGATCTGAGGCACAAGAAATCATGATCGGGATTCTGATCCGTCCTGGATCTTCTCTCTCGATCGCCGCACTCGGGTCCGGAGACTTACGGCTCCACGCGCGCGGTCGAGCCTTTTTAAGGTTTTGTTTGTAAAACAAAACCTTATTAAAATCGGTTTACTGTCTGTCTGTCTGTCTGTCTGTCTGTCTGTCTGTCTGTCTGTCCGTCACACGCATTTTTCTCGGAGACGGTTGTAGCGATTGGCACCAAATTTGGTAGGAAAGTGGGAACTGTGAACGCTCACGCATATAGTGAGTTACATCCTTTTATGTCGAATTTAAGGGGGGGTCCCCATACATGCAAAGGGAGGCTGTAAATTTTTTTTTCATCAAATATAGTCATGTGGGGTATCAAATTAAAGGTCTCGATTAGTACTTTTCGAAGCCAGTCTTAGTTTTGACATTTGTTGTAAAGGTGGGGGGTGCGGGGGGTTGAAAGTGGTCATTTTTTTAACGAACCCATTCTCAGAAACTACCCAACCGAAAAATCTGAAAAAAATCAGGGGGCTGTCACTATATGGTGCCTAGGCTCCGAAATACCCTCCATACCGATGCCTGTTCAAATAAAGTTAATAATAGTACATTACTATAATTTTTAGTAATTGACAGGAAAACCCCCCTTAAGTTCACCCTAGAATCACAAAATTTTGCAACAATATAGGCTACAGCATATAGCATGATCCTGCCAAATTTGGTGAAAATCGCATTATTACTAACAAAGTAATACTAAGTCAAATTTGTCGCTTCTCTGCAAATTCGAGACTATGAATGTCAATATCACTTGAAAGTGGCTATTTTCACATAATATATGCATATTTTACGTGCTACATGCTAATGGGACAAATGCACACCCAAATCTCATCATAAAAGAAATAAACAAAACCTTTCATACCTGAAGCGTCTAGCTTCCGGTTTCCCGACTTATTTTTGTTTCTTTTCCAGTTTTAGCTGGCATTCTGGTTTTCATCGTCAGGCCGTCGCGAATTTCTTTGTTAGTGTTCTATTTTTAAATCCGGACCCACGCATCGGTGTAGACACGTTAATTTTCCACTAATGACATGTGAGGGATCAAAGCGTTCAAAGGACCCTCCCCTCCACATTCCCGAGCCTGGCTAGCACAGAGGCGTGCAAGAACGAGTCAACCGAGCACTTTGATGGAGCTTGAGTCTTTGTGGACGGACCTTCACAGTCAATTTCGCCAACTTTTTAAATTTCTGGGATCGCTCTTCCCCCTAGGTCGTTCTCGGGCAATTAGGATGATCGTTTAACCCTTCTATTCCATAAGTTCATTACAAGAGGAATGCGGTTAGTATTCGTGCTGGTGGCCACATCGCCACTTCAAAGCCGGTTATCAAATACGTGGAGGTGATGATTGGCACTAAAACCAATTTCAGCGTATCGACACCAGGGAGGAAGCACCAGCGTATGAAAGCAATCGAAGAAGAGTAAGCATTATTTAGCACTTAATGACGGTAAGGGTGTGCAACACCTTCAGAACAATCTCTGACAAGGCAGCGTGTGTTATTGCGAGAATGATCCCGATGGACAGCAAATGAGGCATGCTGTCTGTACGAGAAAAGGAGAACCTAAGAACCTGGAGCATGTCATGTTCTACTGTCCGCGACTTTGCGCAGAGAGGAAGAGCGTGGAAGACTCAGCATAAGCCCGCAGAACATGGTTGGGGAAATCCTGAAGTCGGAAGTCGCCTTCCTCAAACTTTGGGTTTGGTTTTTTTTTATTTTGATAAGGTTTTGTTTTACAAACAAAACCTTAAAAGGCACTACACGAAGCTTCTTCTCCATTGCCGCATTCAAACCAAAACTTTTCATTTTTAACAATCTTCCTGCGAACTTGTCAGCACCTCATTCAATCCCAGAAATTATTAACGCCTCAACAGTTGCCTCATCGCATATACCCACCATCAGTTTTGAATACCAAACTCGTGCTGCAAGATAAAGAGACAAAAACTGAGCCCCGCTTTCCCTCGTTGGGACCTTCACAGATGCAGAAGAATGCATAAATTCTCTGAAGCGTGAACTCCATATTGATTACACCTACGAGCTTCGTGGCAAATTATTCGCCATTTTCTCCTCTTGAAATCGAAATCGAAACAACGGAATGAAATGATGAACAAAACGACAAAATATCTTTTCTGGTATACAAAAGAGAATCCATATCTACCGCCATACTTCGATAATGGTATTTATTTTTATCTTCTTTTGAGTTATTCGGGCAGAATGAATGCAAACGCAAGTTTAATAATAAATCAAAGAACTTTTACTTTAGAACTTCCACGTGTGGGACGAAACGCCGGCATGACAAGGAAATCGCGAAATAAATTTCGAATACCCAAATACTGAGAAATCCAACATTCTGCATCGTTTCACGTTCCCAGTGGTATTCCGCCTAGCACAGTCATCTGCGCCTTCACATGTGAAACTTTTCGTCCCCTGCGAAAACCACGAAGCCCAAAGCGGGTCCGGAATATCGACAAACGAGAATCCATCCATAACTTGAAAAATATGTAGACACCGACTATCAGCCAGATCGTCATCCGCAAACTATCTCTCACAGACGTTTTCAGTGCAAAACCTGCATTACCACAAAAATTAGTGTAGGTGGGTCTCGCCAGCCATGTCTACATATCATTTATCCCATATGCAAAGTGGATGCCACACGGTGTACATGCCGAAAGGTACAGCACACACAGTGCATGCAGCATCCGAAATTGCACTCTCCCTGGGAATGCAACGAGCCGCACGACTCCCTGGTCTATTTTTAAATGTGCAATGCATGCAAGTGCATGGGAAGTGGTTCGAGTGGTGTCGACCTTGCTGCTAAAAATTGATTGCAAAAAGGGCATTTGCCTTGGGTGGCGGTGAACGCCTGCTTGCTCGTAAAGTCTACCCACTCAGCGTTCGTACGTCCACTCAGTCCTTGTGTTTGTTTCAGGGATGCTGGCAGTTGGAGGCTTTTTTCCGGGAGTTTGTGCTGGTATTACCAAATTTAAACGATAAAGTGTACGCTCCGGGAATTCCTGTAGCTTTCTGTGGGCATTGAACGTACCGAGGGCGCTTTATGTTCCTTTGAGAAGATTAACGTATTCGCGTTATTGAAAAATAATACAAACAAATTGGCAGCATGCTTTGAGAGCGTCTATGGTACTTACGTTTGTAAATGTTTGCGGCCGCGGAAGCTGGCCCGGGGGTCGCATTCCAGTAACTGGAGGAGGTGCTGGACTATATCTTGGTTGATGCATTTCTGAAAATGGAAAATGAAAACGAATTGAAATATATTTCAGTTATTAATTGTTTTTTTTTTAAATATATTTTATTATACAGGGTGAACCTATTAACTCGACTGAACATAGATATCGCTCGCGGTTCCCTGAAATGTGCTTCAGTACCCCCACGACTTCCCGAGACGCCCGCACTCCTTCTCTACTGTTCTGCCCCAGGTGCCCTTGGGGCAACCCCCTCATCGGCCATCCTGGGAAAGTGGATTCCAACAAAACCATTGTCTCCCCTCCTTAAAGTGTGACCTATTCACTACCACTTCCAACTTCCCACCACATCGCGTACGGCTGCCAGGCCTGTGCGCCGAACAAATTCCTCATTTGCAATAGGGTCAGGCCAGCGTACTCCGATGGAAGATCGCAAACAGGTGTTGATGAAGGCTTAGAGCCTTCGAGTGACAGTGGGGGTCACTTCCAATCTGCTACTCCCATATAGCAACACAGAAAGAACACTAGCATGGAACAGTCTCAACCTGATGTTGGTGCTGAGATAACTGAATTTCTGAATTTTAGACAAGGCAGCGAAAGCGGTAGCGGCCAACATCCAGTTCGTTGCCACCGTCTGCAGAAACCAGGCTTCCTAGATATACAAATTGATCAGCGCCCTATTAATGCAGTTAGAGAAATTACATGAATCCATCAGACTTAGAACCAGAGGTATTTGGCCAAGATCCATGACCGGGTGAAGAGCAAACTGGTGTCATTAGCGTAGTCCAGATTTGAGGAAACATGTCGTAGTCCACTAAACTCTTCCAAGTCTTCCGAAGAAAGCAGCAAGAAAAAGAACGTCACCGATAACAAGAAGAAATAATATCGGTGAGAAGATGCAACCCCAGCGGACTCCACTTTCAACCTCAAAATCCCCTGAGATTTTGGCTCCATGCAGCAGGTGACGTTTTGCGTCATCGCACGTCGCTCTGAAAATAGTGATTAGTTTCTCAGGGATGCCCCTCCTGCGTAGAGAACGCTTTCTCGAAAACAATGAGGAGCAGGTGAAGCAAAGATCTAAGCTATGCAGCCAATAATCCATAGAGTGTTGATGTGGTGAATGTGCAGCAGGATCCGGTGGGCAAACCAGCCCGCTCTCTGCTGATCAAGCTTTAGAGATATTCTTTAATGCGTCCCAAAATTATTTTAGCTATTATCTTTGCGACGGCAAAGAGTACGCAGATACCCCCCCCCCCTTCCCTCATTGCTACATTTTACAACGAATGACCTTTTTTTGGAAATTCAAGGAGTATCCCCTTCTTCCACTTTTTGGGAAAAGTCTCGGATTAACAAGATTTCCGTACGAGTGGAAGTAGCAAATCTGCAGAAACTGCAGATGCAGTCATCAAAATTCTGGGGAGAGACCACCAAGCCCAGCGGCTTTACTCCATGTGAGAGCATTGATGGTCGAAATAATTTCTCTTTTACTTGAAGGAACAGTCCGTACCTACATGTTACGATGACTAACCATTTCATCCACAAACGCAGGAACTCACTGCTGGTAAAGTGTTCTTCCCACGTCTTCAGTTACTCATCATCATGGATTAAGAGTCGACGCTTTACGTCCTTCAAAGGACCATCGAATAATTTGCGCCCGCATACTAGCTTTCGAGATGCGAACTTCTGAAATCATTGCGTTTTGCGGTATCTTCCGCTACCCTGACCAGTGCAATAGCAAATTCAATTTTGCTGGGATTTTGTTCGGTATCTTCACTTCCGCAATCACTCACAACGGTCAATAATGCCTTCAACCTCTTCCGTTCATCGATCCGCTTACACTATTCTTCAGTCAGCTAGATCGTTTGACGTCCCTTCCGGACGTGGCCGACAACAGAGCATTTTTGATGGCAGCCGGATGCTCATCGATATTCTCAGACGGATTACTCAGCGTCTCTTCCGTCCGATCAGTAAGATATCCCAGAGCAAGAGCAAACGAGAAGCGGAGGACGCAACACCCAAGCGAACGTAAGCGACCATCGGTTAGTTATCCCTTTTGGGGCCGATATCAGTGCATCTCTTGTTACGAATATTCAGGAGACAACTCTAAATCTACGGAAAGTGATCGGTCTAAGTTCTCCTGCGATGTCGATCACTTAACTGTCTCACTGATTTTATGGCAAACTCTGCCACAATGTCACCTTTAGGAAGCCTCCCCTGAACAGTGTATAATTGCTCATAGAAAGCATTCTTCTCCACAATATCGGAAGTCTCCCTTGATGCATAGAATTGTATAATCGTGATGCTCCTTAACCTGAACCGGAATCTTGCAGTCAGAAGCCGTCAGAAGCAACCCGGCACCGGATTAGCGTCTGCTACTATTCGGTTTTCCAGAGTACAAAAGCACATTGCATAAGCCTCAACCCAAAGGGCCTCTTAACTCTTTGAGCTACCATTACTGTTTTAGGGTGATTTCAACTTCAATTTGTTAATTAAAACAAATTAAATCCCACGACTTCTGAGAAGCCAAGGTAAATGCATTCTTCCTATCTTTTATTTGATCAATGGCGTTTTATTCTAATAAGGATGATGAGTCTATATAACTTCGATATGCTGCGCATTAATTCGCACCAAACTTTCTAAAATAGTGTCCTATACCATATTATGACTCACAATCCAGAAAACTATCTTGCGAACAGATGTACCATTCAATCGATCTCAAAACTTCTTTCACTGATTTTCTTGTGTAAGATGGCGCATTATCGTGTAAGAAAATTATTTTGCCATGGCTTCGGGCCCATTCTGGTCGTCTTTGGATCAATGTGGGGTTTAAAATAATCGTCAGAAGCGATATTAACGGTTTCGCCGGGCTTCAAGAGTTCACTATGCCGCTCTGGTCCCATGAGACACAGAGCATGACTTTCTTGGCGGTCGAAGGGTAGTATAGGTCCCAAGAAGAAACGTGAATTGTTACCCACGATGCAGCATAAAACTTAGGAAACGCCTGCTGAACCAACACCAGCAGCTCTACTACTAAACCCTATTTCCACGTGGTGATCGCTGGGAATTCTTTCTTAATGAAAAACTGCAGGCGGAGAAGGATGAAGACGAATCTCCCGCGTCTAAAAACAGTACAAATTGTACCAACTGGTACTCCAGGTTGGGGACTGGGTAGGGCAGACAGCATTATACCGGGCAGGATGGATTTTACAACGGCGAACCCCGCAACGAAAATGGAACAAAGATTTGCGAATTATCTCATGGAACGTGCGCTCCCTGTGCAGACCGAATGATGCTCAGCAGCTAGCCGATACCCTGTCCCAATATAAGGCTAATGTAACAGCATTGCAGGAGATGCGCTCGACAGGGACCGGTTTCCCGGTATTATAGTAGCCATCCAGTAAACCATTTGCTCGGAGCAGGTCGGTAGCCAGAAAATGAATGAAGACGACAAATGCAGCCACCACCAAGCATGGAAGAAACAGTCCGTGCATTCCATCGGCTTAAAAACCGAAGTCGAATTCGTTAAATATGGAGGCGACAAACTACACCATGTAGTTCACTAACTGATGCTCAAGGTAAGGGACAGCGAATCAATGCCTTACGACTGGCAACGAGGCATTATCTGTCCCAGCGGAGAACATCTTTCTATGATGTTCTCCGCTATCTCGCTAGGTCAGATAACCCCATACGCCCAGAAAATCATTGATCCATACCAAAGTGGCTTCACTCCAGGCAAATCAGCAAATCAGATTTTCTCTCTGTGGCAAGCGATAGAACTATTGGATTTCATCGATTTTAACGCCGCCTATGATAGCATAGCCGGGGTAAAACTATATGAGAGAACTCGGTATCCCGACCAAATTGATAAGAAGCAGGATCACTCTCGAGACTATACAACAACATCAACAATGATCTAAGGCAAGGGGATACCATATCATGCGTCCTCTTTAATCTTATATGCCAGGGGCATCATCCTCTTTAAGTCCACCCAGCCTATACTGACGATATCGACATCATGGGAGGAACGACCCGAAACGTACAAACTGCCTTCATCCAGCAGAGGCAAATTCAGCATCAAAAACCAAACAACCAACAACATCAAATCGCCTTGGTCAAATGAGAAGAATAAAGATCGGAAACTACAACTTTGAAACCGTTGATAATTTCTCCTATCTAGGGTCGAAAATCACAACCGATAACAGCTATGACGTCCGTCGTCGAACATCGGTGGTCTCCCAACAAAAAGCAACATGTATGTCACCCACAGGAAGCCAGTCAAGTTATACTCAAGAGGCATCTTCATCGCTGGTAACATTTTTTTTAAATACTCCCGCACAAAAGGTCTCAAATTTGCATCTAGGTCCAGAATTGAACTAATGCGAGGTATAAAGCCTGACAATTTTGCTGCTCGATTGATGACTTCGAGGCAATGGGTGTCAAAGCGGAGCTTATTCTCGAAAGTGATCCCGAAGTCATTAGTGGAATATCCGTTAAGAGAATAGGAGAAAGAGGTGAATGAGGATTTTAGGGGGTAGCAAATAGAGTGACACTTTCTGACGTTTAGCGCTAAACCATTAGTCGAGCACCAACGAACCAGAATGTCCCAGTTAGATTGAAGGGAAACACAGTCCATAGGCGACGATATAGCGGAAAACAGCTTAAGATCGTCAGCATATAGCAAACAGGGACAAGTAAGGAGGGGGGAAGGTCGTTAATAAAAAATACAAATAACAAAGGACCCAGAATAGATCCCTGTGGGACGCCTGAGGAGGGGGAGAAGCGGCAGGATCGGCTGAAAAGGTTAGAGGCAAGCCATAAAACAAGTGGTATGGGAACGTTTAGAGACGAGAGTTTGGATAGAAGTATCTTGTGATTTACAGTGCCGAAGGCTTTAGCAAATTCAGTGTAAATGGTATGCACTTCTTGCCGTGAATTTAGACGATTGGCGAAAAGTTGGTAAAGTCAAGCAGTTGGAGGCAGTGGACCTATGTTTAACGAGGCCGTGTTGCTCTTTCTATATGTGGTGGCCAAAGTGAGCGGACAACCAGTCGCTGACATATCTTTCCAGAATTTTGGAACAGGAGGAGTGGAGGGAAATGGGACGATAATTCTCGGCAAGCGTATGATCGCCACTTTTGTGCATAGGGGTGATGAGAGCCTCTTTCCACAAGCTGGGAAAATGATTATCTTCGAGGCTTTTTTTGAAAATAAGAGATAGATGAAGGGAGATGGACTTGCCAGTATTGAGCAAAAAGAGGTTTGGGAGACCATCGTAGCCAGGTCCGATATTGGCATCAAGGTTGCCAATGAGGTACGCGACAAGGATAGAGGTAAGAAGGGGAATGGTAGGCGATGCGGGGCATTTTACATCCACTACCGACAGGGATTCGGAGGAAGGAGGATAGTTGGAGGGCGTTAGCTAAGAAACCAGAGAATTTAATGGACGGAGGGGATAACTGGGCAGGGCAGCGGGAGTTGCGAGTGTGGGACCAGAAAGTTTTCAGGTTCCCGGGCTTTAGTGAGTTTTCCGCACTGGTCAAATATTCGTTTCTGGACTTACGTATTAAGGATTTGACCGAGAAACGTAGAGATTTGAGAAAAAGTAAATCAGCAACTTGGTAGGCTTGCGAGCGACAGGAGAGTGGAGTCGGGATATCCGAACATCAAACTCGAGAACAGAATGATGGGCGTCACGGGCTACGTAAGACGGAATATGAAGACATTGGGAAAGGCAAGGCACCGGAAGGTTAGAGAGGACAAGGTCAAGAGTGCGATCTAAGTGATTTCTAGAAAGGTTAAACTGGAGGGCGCCACAGGTGTACATGAAAGTGGATAGAGGAAGGGAAGGATGGATGGAGTTGTTATGGAAGGAGGGAAGGCCAGGAGAGCATGGGAAGATTAAAGTCGCCACAGAGGATGAAAGGAAGTGAGGGAAACAAAACGATTAGCACCTCTGATAATCTATCGAAGAAATCCTCGTACAGAAAAGGCGGGCTTAGGCAGGGAGAATATACACACGATATGATAAAGGGACATACGTTTGGCGGAAAGATACCTCTGGAGAACCGTAGAAGGAGGAGGAAAAGATGATTTCGGCACGGAGAGGTGTCCTAACAGCTATTAGGGACCTACGCCGGCTGTCTTGCCAAGCGCAGCGCAGTCTCTGTCACGACGAAAGATAGAGTAACCTTCGAGGCCCAGGTTTTAGAAATGCAGATTATATGATCTCGGAATGCCAAGGCAGACAGTTTGAAATCCGACAGCTTGGTCCTTAGACCCCTTACATTTTGATAAGAGTGTATAGTTGTCGGAATTATTCAAGTTTGGCGAGGCAGACCGGAATTTTCACGAAGCTTAGTCCTCTGATAAGGCTTGACGAAGAGCCCCTGTGGCCACAAAGAAGATTGGACGATAGCATCGAAGTTGTGAGGACTTTGAATGACGCTATCACTCGGTCAGGACAGCCATCCTTCGTCAGCTTCACACATGAAAGAAATGACAAAGTTGAGTTAGTTTTGCTTCCGATATAGGCCAGAATTTCGTCGGCGAGGCGATGTTCAATTGGGTAGCATCAAAAGGTCCGCTACTGTGCTAATTCGTCTACCTATCCACCCCGTTATAAAGTTTTCTTTCACTTTTTCGAAGAAGACTGACACACTTTAGTTCATAAGCAGAGAAAGGTAGAGCAAATCTATAGGAAAAAATTACTTTTTTCCAATTTTAACGCAATTTCTTAGTTGACCCGAAGCCAGAGGAGTTTAACTGCATTTCAATTTAAAATAGTCACAATAAAACATATTTCCACAGTTTTTGTTTTATTCATTTCTGAAAATATAAACCTGCAACCGAACACCCTGTGCACTTATCGCAGAGTACGTAGATATGTACTGCGAAGTCGTGTATTAGGGGATTCCCCATAAATGTCGAATGCAATTTCTATAACTTTCTTGTCCTGAAGGATAGTTAATACGCCAAAACAAACCGAAAAGTTCCAGGATTCATCGAGAAAACTCGAAAACCCTCTTATCTGGCAGCACCTGTCGGAAGAACATATGAAAGCAAACAGACGGACAAAACAAAAACAATTACTAAATCACGCGGCGAACTCGCACCACGAAAACAACAAAAACCCAATTCCAATAAGATTTCGCCGTGACCTAAGCACCGGCTGCGCATGACCGCCGGCAAGAGAGCAACCCAAAGCCATACACACGCACACCACCATCACCCGATGCTCATTTGCACAATTTCTCTGGCAAACTGCAAACCGCTCGTGATCACAATCAGCGGCCACGGGGTCGCCCCCGGCGAAAGGAGCTTGGGCTCGTGATCGGAGCCTGTACCAGAGCCCGCGTGACCCGTCCACCCCGGCGGGTTGGGGCTGCATTCGGACCCACACCATTCACTTACCGTTCAAGGCGTACAGTCACCGGCACTGAGCTGACAGCACGAGCGTTCGCTACGGGCTTGGGGGGTTGACAGCCACCAGAGGCAAAAGCACTGCAAAAAGGCGAAAACAAGCACTGTCGCCTCCCGGGGCGATCGGCGGAAACGTCCGTTCTCGGCTGGAACAAGGCACTGAAATCAGTCTCTAGTGTTTCGGGGCGCCGGCATGGGGCCTCGCACTTGCACTTTGGCGGAAGCTGCTGGGATCGCGGGATCGCAAGCGGAAATGCACTCGGGGTCGCGTTCTGCGCGGTCGGCGGAACTGTCACTTCGGGGGATGCGCCACCACCACCGTCCTTGCATCGACGCAGCGGCCACTGGGCGAGAAAACAAAAAGTCGGGTCCTGGGGGCGACACAAGCGAGGAAGCAGCCGCGAAACAAGCAAATCCTCACGCACTTCCGCTAGGGAAACTGTCGACCGTTCGCGGCGGTGTGCAACGGAAACAACTCGAGCAGCTGCGGTCCACGGGCGGCAAAATCACAAACTTGTTCACAGCGGAAAATTCTTCACTTTTTGCTCGGCATTTGCAAGATTTCGGTGTCGGCGACGTTGACAAGCTGCGAGCGAGGGATGCAAGAGAGCGCCGTGCTCGGACAGTCGACCAACGAGAGAGGCCGCGACGCACACCACGGAACTCGGGCGCACCGAATGCAAATTTCGCCCGTCCTTGCCTTCCTTCCCGGGGGCTGACTTCAGGGCCGAAGACCGTGCGATGCACTTTTTGCGTCTGAACTGGATATCGGGCTCGAGCCGTGCCGCCAGACCGGGTCCGCGTGAAGGGTCACTCTGCAAACAGTCGCTGCGACGGGAATTCGCACCTGCAACGGGTTCCAAGCCGGCCAAACCGAATTACTCTGGAAGTTACACAATTTTTCTCGTGTCCGGGGAGAAGCGAATGAGAGTCGGCCGACAGTGAAGCACCACTACACCTGCTGTACGCGCGCATCCACACCACCGTAGCCGAGGTCACCGACGAGTCCAAAACAACCCGGCGAATTCACTCTGGCCCGCGATGTTTACTTCCCACGGGAGCACCGCTGTCGCTGTGTGCGTGTGTTTGCATTGGCAATTTACAGGCTGCGTCAGGACACTTTCGGGACTGCAATTCGCAATTGGGGCGGCCGTTTCGCGCCGAGGGAGACAAAACACCGGAAGTAAACAATTGAGGATAAAAAGCGCCGCCAAATTATGAAGGAAAATCAGCACAAACTCGACACCAATACCGACCTCGCACAGGTTCACAGACGAAAGAACGCGGCGAATTGAGAAACTGCACAAGAGCCGGACGAACTCTTGCTCTCACATTCCTCAGTGATGCACGGGCGAATTGAGATGTCAAACGCGTGGCTCCGTTTTGATAATGCACTGCGATGGTGTGAGTGTGGTTGGTGAATTTGCAGGGGTTGAGCGAGAATTGGTTTGGAGATGTGCTGGGAGATGGTAGTTTGTAGTACCGAAAATTGCCTATAGAGGAGTTATGGTCGGAAGCTTTCTACTGAAAACTAATGAAACCGAAATGGAGGCTTTACTTCCGCAAATCGCAAATCAGCTGCGAACGGGCGGTAATACAAAAACGAAACCCCTGGAAAATGGATTGGGCGAAATTCATTCAACTTCCTGATAATAAAATGCAATTTTCGATACGGTTAACATTCTTTTAGCGTTCGAAGTTCAATTGGAAACTCTGAATCGCACACTTTCACAGTGTTTTTAAGAGGCGTGCCCCATTATCTGAGGTAAATGCAAAAAAAAACAATATCCTGATGGAATTGAAAACTGCAAAAATTCAGACGGCTTCTGAATTGTGTAAAAGTAAGCAAGAATAAAGACATTAAAGTACAGGAACTCCCAGCGTGAATATAAGATACTTGTAAGAAGTTGGAAGCAAGATTCTTTAACAGCTGTGAGAAACTAGAAAGCGAAAGGGAGACTGCGCAGGGCCACTAAACGCAACGAGCCAGCCAAGCTGAACTCTTTTAGAAACCTTAGAAAGAATAATACTTTCGCAAACTCCAAAGTTAAACCAGTGCGAACTTTCTTGGAGTACAACAAAACAAGCGGGACTCCGTACCGGACATAAACTGGTTAACCAGGCGGAGGCACTTCTCCGAAATATTGAGGTGATTACACTCAAGAAGGGAGAAGTTGGGACGTCAGGGGGGATCCAAAGTCAATATTTGTGTACTACCAAGCGGGAAGAAAATCCAGGCAGGTCAGGGGTGAAGGCAGGAATCAAGAATACCGAAATTATCTATGCTAATGCGGTCAAGGGCATTCGACTGGCCATACGGCCAAAAATGTTTCCCGAGCAAATATTCACTCGTGAGGCAGATGTGCAAGGAATGGGCTTCGAAACTTTTGTTCACCGGGATATGCTTCCGACCAAGCCATATACTGGTGGACTGCGCGACGAAAGACACTGCAGAGTGACTTAGGACTTTAGTTCCAAAATTGCCAGCCTAGGAAGGAGCAAAACTGTCGACATGTGCTGGGTGTTCCTTCCGAAAGCCCCAACAATAAAGACGGAAAATCTCATGGGCCTCCTAATCGCTCAGAATGAGGATCTCCGTAGGTGATTATGGAGAGTCTTCAGAAGCAAGGTCGACAGTAAAGGAGACGCCCCACAATCGGAGTAGATGACCGATTCCTGCTAGAAGAATAAGTGCTCAGGGTCCTCTGGATCTCCACCGCAGCGTGAACAATCGGGTGTCGTATGCAGTTTAAACTTGTACAGGTACTGGCGATATCCTCCATGCCCCGTGAGAAACTGGGTAAGATTATAATTAATCTCACCGTGCCGTCTCCCCAACTATTCTTTGATGGGGAGATGAGCCCGCGTGTTCATCGATCTTTTCCCGAGCATTCCCTACGGTCTTGAAATTTATTTACAGACCTCTCTCTTTCGGCATTCCTCGTCTATGATAAAGGAGAGGTGGACTTGATGTTGTATATTTTCGTTTTCTCATCTGTCATGAATCGGCTTCATTTCCGAGATAGCGAACGCTTCACCATCTGAGAGCAGAGCACACCCTTAGGGCTGTTCTTCTGTAAACTGGACTCGGTAGTTTGATTACCTCAGTAACGATTGATGTCAATCCCAATTGCCTAGACCAGCACTTTCCTTCAACGGCATGAGAGTGACTTCATTCGTCTATGAACTTCTGTACTATACAGGCGAAGTTGCGCCAACCCGGAAAGTCTATAAGAAGAATATCTGTGGTAAACAAAGAACACATGGTAGACCCTATCTCAGATGGAGTGATTGTGTGGGCCGGGATGACAGGTAGCCACTGGGGATATCAAATTGGTGGCCTTGGCGCAAGGCTGAGATGTTAATAAGCAAATGCTGCTTATTAAGGTGTAACTAGACTGGACATCGACTGCTCCGTCCTTAACAATGATATAATCTTGTACAGGTGAGACTTCCAATGCCCCTGTTGGATTCTCCCTTGCGTTTGTAGATGGCTTTACATCCCATACTAAGAACGTTAATTGGGATCAATCCCGCGAACGCCATCGGAGGCAGTGCGATAGGCACTGCCGATGGGTACTTAGAGGTGGCGAGGAGGCAGACGGGTCCAAATGGTGGCACCGGGAAACGCTCACCGCACACCAAATTGTTGGCTGTGGGTTCAGTAGGCAAATGCTCTTAGGCCTAGGGGGATAAGACCCGAGTCTATATGGGACCCATCTGAAGTGGCTCCGGCCACGAAGCCTCACCGGAAGTTATCTGGTACTGTGGACATCGGGATAGTTCTTTGAGAGCATATGTCTCAGGAGAATTCCTGAGGAATGTGTTCTCGGCCCGATTATTTACAGTTGACCCCCTTATGAGAATTTCATGGTGGTTGGACCCATATCATGCATGGAGTTGTGCTATACAACTAAGGCGCCATACTCCTTAGTTCCGGTAGATAAAAAAATAAAAATGAGCTTCCACTCAGTATAAAACAGTACCACTGTGTCAACCACGGCAGGGCTCTGATTGTGGTCTCTAAATAAATTCATGTTAGAAGACGATCATAAGGTTATGCCGACACGGCAGTTACACACGTAAAACCACCAGGGCTTAACTGCACTTACCATGGGCAGTAGCCCGAATCTTCGAACTGTAGAACAGGACGAACTGCTTTGCACTCCCGCGAAGATGTTTCCTGGTAGATGATGCACCCTCAACGTTTTTAATTAGCCAAATTAAGGCCAAAACCCTAGCTATAGCCTTGTCTGTTGCTGCTTTGATTGGCTCGAGTCTAGCGTTAACCCAAGGTACTTAACAGTTGTTCTTGAATCTATAATCAACGTATCGACACAGGGTCAACTGGATACCTTGCACGCATTCATTTGCTTTGCCTCAGTTTTGTCTACTTTTGAAACTATTTTTTGTCTCTTACCAAAGAACTGGATGCAGTCCTTCTAATGTCTCTTCCAAGGCTCTATACCCCTAACGTTGGCCCAGGAATTGATATCCTTTTTCATGGAGGGCCAGAAGTATTTTCCGGTGACTAACCGGTTTGTTGTCCTGATGCCGGGATGCGCCAAGTCGTGAACTGCGTGGAACACTTCCTTGCGAAATGTGGCCGGAATGTATGGCCGAGGTCCCTTTTCCGAGTCTTCGCAGCAGAGAGAGAGGTTTGAGCCAAAGATGGGCAACTCCCGAAATTTGTATTTGGGGTTGGATTTGAGGCTCTGAAGTGCTGCGTCATCCTCCTGCGCCTTGGCAATAGCCGAGAAATCGAGTGAGGCGGGGATGTTAACCTCGGAGACACGAGACAAAGCGTCAGCAACTAGGTTGTCCTTGCCGGACACGTGCTGGATGTCTGACGTAAACTGGCTTATAAAGCTCAGATGACGAAGCTGACGAGGGGACGCTTTGTCGGGCTTCTGTTTCAAAGCATACGTGAGAGGCTTATGGTCCGTGAACACTTTGAACGGCCTGCCTTCTAGGGAGAAACGGAAGTATTTGATGCTCAAATACGCGGCGAGCAGTTCGCGATCGTAGGTACTGTAGTTCCGTTGAGCGGAATTCAACTGCTTCGAGAAGAAGCTCAACGGCTGCCAAACTTGATCCACCTTTTGGTGAAGGGCAGCACCTACTGCGATGTCAGAGGCATCAACAAAAACGGCTAGGGGTGCATCTTGCAGAGGGAATGCCAAGAGTGTAGCGTCGGCCAATTGTTGACGGGATTTGTCAAACGCGCAGATAGCCTCTTCAGACCACACGATCTCTCGTGTGTCCTTAGTTTTGGGGCCAGACAAGTACGCGTTCAAAATGGACTGGTGATGGGCGGCCTTGGGCAGGAAACGACGGTAGAAGTTCAGCATGCCCAAGAACCTCCTCAACTCCCTCACTGTCTTTGGACGCGGGAAGCTTGTTATCGCTTGCACCTTGTCTGGGTCGGGCTGTATTCCTTCAGGGGAAATGAAATGGCCGAGGAATCTCACTTGTTTTTGGAGAAATTTGCATTTCTCAACGTTTAGGACTAAACCGGCCTCAAGGAGACGTTGAAAAATGCACTCGAGATGGGCTAAGTACTCAGACTCAGTAGAAGAAGCGACCAAAACATCATCCAAATATACGAAACAGAACTCGAGGTTTCGCAGGACTGAGTGAATGAACCTTTGAAAGGTTTGCGCCGCATTGCACAATCCGAAAGTCATCCGGGTGAACTCGAACAGTCCAAAGGGTGTGCATATTGCCGTCTTTGGAATGTCTTCAGGAGCTACTGGGATTTGGTGATAAGCCTTGGTTAAGTCCAAGGTCGAAAAGATGCGGCAATTCGCGAGGTGATGCGCAAAGTCGTGGATGAGTGGAATAGGATATCGGTCAGGAACAGTCTGTGCATTTAGCCTTCTGTAATCCCCACATGGGCGCCATTCGCCGTTTGGCTTAGGGACCATATGCAGTGGGGAAGACCAACAGCTGTTTGAGGGCCTGCAGATACCCTGTTGAACGAGTTGTTCAAACTCTTTCCGTGCAATAGCCAGTTTCTGGGATGGTAGAGGACGCACCTTCGAGAAGATCGGGGAACCAGTAGTGATAATGTGGTGCTGCACATTGTGTTTCACTGGTTTGGAGAGACTACACTTGGTAGTAATCTGGCTGAACTTTTGGAGAAGTGCCCGAACACGAGAGTCGGTAATGTCTTATAAAAGAACGGAAAGATTATTGCCTGGATGAGATACTATTTGTCCCGACGAATTAAGGTTGGTCGTGGAATCTATAAGAGACTTGTTTTGCAAGTCCACCAGCAATCCATAGTGACACAGGAAGTCTGCGCCTAGTATGGGGAAGCTGACATCCGCCAGGATGAAACGTCACGAAAACGTCCTACGCAAGCCAAGACTCACGTCCACTTGCCTATACCCGTACGTGTTTATGCGGGAGGAATTTGCTGCCGCAAGTTTGAGCGGTTGTGGGAAAAGTTGATGTTGCCGAGGTACGGGAAGAACCGAAACCTCCGCACCAGTATCGATGAGGTAGCTGCGCCCGCTGAGGGGGTCGAAAATAGTTAGGCGACGTCGCGCTGCGTTCTGGGTGGCCGTCGCCAAGACCCCCCGCGGACCTAGTTTTTTGCGCGAATCTACACGGTAGCGTACATCTTGTCGCTTTATCCCCGAATCTGCGGTGGTACCAGCAAATCCCTCGGTCCGCGGACTGTCCTGACGACCTGCTACCTGATCGCCCTTTTCGGGTGGCAGACCGCGAGCGTGCTCGCGATCTGGCGCCCGAACGCTGAGCGTCCAACGTCGCCCGCATCTCGGCCACACTGGCTGTTAAAGCGGCTATCTCGCGCCTCAAGTCACCCACCTCATCCGACGGTGGTTGAACGGCCGCCAAGGTTGGGCGTACGTACACCTCCTGCACCTGGTCGGCCGTCGCTGCCAGTTCCTCCAAGGAACCGGAGACGCAAGCGAGGATCGTCTGGGTGCCCTCCGGGAACCGTCCCAACCAGAGCGACTTGATCAGGTCCTCGCCAATCTTGCTCCCACCCAATTGCCTCATTTCGCGAAGCAATTGGCAGGGAGTTCGATCACCCAACGTTAAACCCGCCAGCAAGTGGTCTAATTTTGCCGACTCGCTTGCCGACAGGCGCCTGATCAACTCGCTCTTGAGCTGCGTGTACGATGCCGACTTCACTACGTCGGACACCAGAAGAATGGACTCCTCGTCCAGGCCGACCACCGCGTAGTTGAAGCGGGTCGCGTCCGATGTGATGCCGGACATTTGGAACTGCGCTTCCAAATGCACGAACCACAGCTCCGGGTTCCGCCGCCAAAACGGAGGAACGCGTACGGCGAGGGCGGTCACTTGCGGGTCCGATGGGCCTGCCGCGTCTTTACTGTCAAACGACATCTCGAGTAACAACAAAAAAAAAAGTAATAGTTTTCAATGAACACGCGGTGAGTTTATGATGAAACGCGGTGAATTTTGCTCCGACACGGCAGGCCGCACCCACAAATGCACGCACGAACAGAGAAATGACGACCGAAGCGGACGCTCTCCAGCGCAGACCAAAAACACCACCAAGGAAACGGAGAACCCGCGATGTGAAACACCTAACGCCGTCTCTTGCAGCGATTTTCAATTATTATTATTGAAATATTATCACAATTTTAACTTTTAACAATTAAATTTGAAGATTGATTGCCAAATAATCTATAACCTAAGTTGCTGCTGCCAATGTTGAAAGGTGGTCGCGCTCGTTGAATTTCTGATGCGGCAATAATGCTGGTGTCAGCTACGTTTGAGATGGTGATGGCTGCGGCTGCGGCGGCAACGATGGTGGCTGCGGCAGTGATGCTAACGTCTGGCGCTGCGGTGCTGGCGTCTGGGGCTGCGGTGCTGATGTTTGGTTAACTTGATAAAACGCGCTCGAGATCAGAGGAACAGAACGAGTCATCTGAGGTATCGGCTGCACAGGTTGTTCAATAGTTGTGTTTACAGGTGAGGGTCCAGCCTCTCTTTCTTCACTTTGGATACTGATAGTACTAGGGCTTTGTGCTCTTCGGGGTCACCAATTTAACTTTAATATTAATTTCTTTGCAAACCACACTTTTAGGTACACCGAAACATAGACTGGGTTTTTACAATCAATACTCGATAGATTTAACCATTAGACTTTATTAAATAATTTGTGTGACTGTGACTGTTTGCTCGTTAGAGGCAGAAAAGACTCTCGCTTCATGTGTTTCTTTTCTGCCCCTAACTCATGGCACACTTTTCTCGCCAGTCCTCCACTCCCGTGGCGAGCTCCGCAAAGTGGATAGATCCGCGCCATCTATTCGTTCGCATTCGCAACATTCGAAATAAATTTCGAATGCTGCGAATTCTGCCGCGCCACAGGTTGACTATCTGTCACGATTCCGCACCCTCGGTCTCCCTGCCTTGCAGCAAAGCCGCATCTTCCTTGATATGTATACCCTTTTCAAACTTAGTAATTGCCAGATGGACTACTCTATCAACTCTGGAAGCAGGTCCTTGTTAAAGAACGTAGCCAGCACTTGGGCTATCTACGTTTACAGAGCGGGGACCGATAGGTGCATACAGCCCTCAACCGAGAGACTGGAATCTGGCATGCAAAGTAGTATCACTGGAGCGAATAAAATGGGCATTTAACTTGTTCCATAGATACAAGGCTATAGGTCCGGATGACATCCTTCCTGCGCTCGTAATAGAGGGAATGCATACCCTGCGTCTACATGTTCGGAATATATTCCGTGCATGCCGCTTATATTTCAATTAATTGGAGTGACTTGGAGGGGGGAACCTGGGGTCTCTAGAGCGGCATTTTTGTTATCTCTCAAGAAGTGGGACATGAAAACCTTAGTAGAGCGTTTAACAGGACACTGATCTTTAAAGATCGGGATGGTGGTTCCTTCTATATGCAAGCTATATGAGGAGGAGGAACGGCCGTACACTTAACATGCAGCTGCCCGGCCTCCTCAGATTTCAGACGAAGGCGCATGGGTAAGGTTTTCTTCAATAAAAAATCTGCACACTCTCTGCCTCTGGAGGATGTTCTCAGATTCACTAAAGTTTGGGAACGCCGTAGGCGAGAAACCATTGTATAAGCGACATTCGGCGATAGTACAATGGGCCTCACATAGCCTGAGTGCTCGGCGGTGGAGCTCCCCAGTGTACTAAACTAACTAATGCAGCGGAAAACTGTGGTTCTACCAATGCAACGTTACCAATTACCCCCTCTAGTCCCGGCACAGGGATTGGCTATCGAGGTTGAACTGATCGGGACTATGGTTAACGTCCAAGTGGATCTTATCGATGCAATTCATAGTAAGTTTGAGTTGAGTACATTTTTGTTCCAGAAAATGATGCGTGTTCACATCATCCAGTGAATCAATTTTCTTAAAGCTTCACACCTGTTATTGGATTTTATGTTCCTAAACGATATTATGTGCTTGCTAACATTCCCAGAATACTACAGATATCACAATATGCACTGAGCATTGAACATCAGACTCACAGCATATTTAGAAAAGGCGAACAAGGAAGTGGATTGACCTCAACTGGTCCTCGGAAAAATGTTGATCACAATCCAGGGGGAAATGCACGTCTATTCTTGAGATCATATTGAAATATGCACTAGAAAACTAGATCTGCAGTCCTCAGTTTAGGATAGTGATCTATCGCGAGACAATGCCGAAAAGTTTGGAGCAACTTGAAATGCAGCTTCAGCCTGCAGCTTCAGTCTGCTTCAAATGCATGCAAGGGCTGAGGTTTGTGAGAGGTACAGCTTCAAAGCGAGACATCGAATTCCCCATATAATACCGCTTTCTATTAGCTGAACCGTGATTAATACACAACTAACCAATATCTGAGATGCATATCCCTTATTTGCCTGATTTAAGCTTATAAATATATTTATAAAAGATGGGCCTGTCCGACGGGTTTTCAGGAAAAAAATATGCAGATTCTATGGTCACCGGAAGGCATGGTCACCAAAGAATCGATATGACCACAAGAAGCTTTGCCCGCGATATGGACGCAGTCACAACCACCATGAAACTCCCAAAAGTGGCCAATCGCAAATAAATATGCCGAACACACATCCCTCAGGAATTCTCCCGGAACATATGCTCAAGGACCTAGAATTCCACTGAAAAATGAGAAATAGAAGGACCCGCATGAGTTTCATCCTGGGTCTAATTTTTCTGCCTAGCTTTCATCGCGGGCCCAAATTTTTTTGTATGGCCCTAGGCCCAGAGTTTGGGACAGAAATTCAAGGACACAATTTGGTGCTGTAGCAGTGCAAATGTAAAATTAGGGTCGAATTATTATAGAAAAACAACGCGACCCAGATCAACCAAGGTCTAAATCCAGCTGGTATGTAAGTAATAAGGGCCAATCGAGCCCCACATAACAGACAACAATACATCCGTTTACGATTTAACCTTTCATGTCCGCCACAATAAAAAGTCCTTTGTATATTGAAATCTCTCTTTATTGGAATATTTTTCAAAAGTGTTAAGTATAAAAAACGTCGCTGTAAAAACTGTTTCCATTACTTAGATTGTTACACAAAAATTATCGAAAACTATTTCTTTCCTTTCTAAATTGAACTTCAAAAATGAATTTGATAAAAAACAGAACAAAATTGAGGACTCAATTATGCCATGCCCATCTTGGTGAATAGCTATTAAAATTCCACGAGTCTGGATGTCCGTAATGTTTAATTTCAACAACACTACCATGAGCCTGTGACCATTTGAATGGTCCTTGGGCCCGTTGTAACGCCAAGGCACGTATGTCATCACGAACTAACCTCCGGTCCGTATAGATCTCAATATCCGCTTTCCTACTCTCATCCAAAGCTATAGCTTCCGCAGAGACGTCGACTTCATTAGTACTTTCAGTGGTTGTAACTGGCTCAACCCGGTGGTGATGTTCAATATGAATTGGTCCGGCAATCGCGTGGAAGTCGCTATTTCCAATCCTCGCTCCATACGAAAACATCTTTAGGTCGATATTGCCGAAAGGGATCGCCTGGTCGCCCTGAAGATCGCCTCTGAATGAATTCAGTCTTAGAAATTTGTCGACCCTATTAAGATCGGTGATGTTGAAAGCAACTGCCTTGCGACTTAGGTTGTGATCGTTGGTTAGGCCACTTGCTTCTAGGACGTCCTCAATGTAAGGAACTCCATTACCGCTCCACAAACTCTCGTTACTGTAAAAAATATCAGTCATGTCTTCTGCATGCAGGCTCCCTGGCAATTGTTCGACAATCCAAAAGAATCCTTTCTGAGGAATGGTGTGGGCCATCTTCACTTGGATCTTGCTGGAGTCATTGCTGGATTGAATGTCAGAAATATCCATCTTTTTCAAATCAACTAAGGCCCATTGCTTATTCCCTGTGAAAGGATATCGGGACATGATTCGAGCCCAACTACGCCGACTCTGTGCCAAACGATTAGCTGCCATTACCCTGGCAACTAGTGGAACAGCATACTTCAAGGTGATGTTCTTCCAGAGCTTCAGGTTATCATTCTTGATTCCAACCCCAGCAACGATAGCGTTCACATGACGACCGCGAATGTTGTAGAAATCATCTGTTGAAGCCAGTATGCCCGGATATCCTGTAAACATAATATCCGTTCCAGGGACCAAGCTGCCTTTCGACGCGTCAGTGAAATGGAAGCGAAGTTTGTAACGCTTGAAGATTCGTAGCATTGCTGAATAGCTTCCTACGGAGCTGTGTCCCATGAGCAAAGTCTTTCCGTTCTCCTCATCCTCAGTCAGTTTGGCGACCATCGTTGCACTGGGAATCAGGAAGTTCTTTTCAGTAGCGGCTTCACCCTCTTTCGGCTTCATGACAAAATTCTCGAAATAAATTTTCAGATCATACATGTCAGCGGCTGCATTCATCAGAAGGAAGTCAACGGACGGAATTTCACTGTCAAATCGTGATCTCCTCGCACCTTTCTTCCAGCCCGCTTTGAGTCCTTCGAGCTGATAGTAGAACATATGGATTTGGTGCCAGAAATGGTCATGTTTTCTTGCTGAGTCTAAATTGTTCTTGATATTCGCATAGTTGGTAGAGAGAGTATCCCGGAGCCAAGTACAGAAATTTTGAGAGTTTTCGTCGCGGTCACAGGAAGAAGAGATCGTGCTGAAGAGGATAAAGTGAGGATTAGTATGCTTTGTAGGGTACAAGATATGATCAGGACTTACTTTAACCACTGGTTGTAGATTTTGTTCCAGGTCAAAGTGCCTTCAAGTAAACCAGCGGCATAGGCTTGGACCCAATCTGGATAGTTCCTTTGAGTTTCTACTTCTAGCTGGGACCATCTGAAAAAGGATCCAGGATGATAAGTACAGATTTTGGGAAGTATAGGCTTCTTTTCAGAAACTGGTTCTTTTTATAAACCTAGATTAGTAAATATAATAGTTTACTAACCCATTCTCTAATGTTGAGTCCTTGTAGCAGATTCTGCCAACCCCCAATGGAATGTTATCGAGATCATTGCGTTGCTTCCAATATTCAATACGAAAACCCGACTTCTTCGACCAATACGCGGTTGCGCAATATGTTCCGTCAAAATGCGGTCGATCCATGTTGGCAATGAAGAACGCTCCAATTGCCAACAGTCCAGCTCCCAACAAGATCATGGAGCTGATGCGGGTTTTGAGCCATGAGGCTCCAACTACTTTCAACGCGTCGCTTGCCATTGTAACTTTACAGGATATTTACAGATACCAACTGTAGCTATAACTCCACAAACTTCTGCCACGTCTGGGACCGACAGAACAATTCTCGCTAAGGTTGTTGTTATTTAACCGTTACAAAATTATCCTAAATTTGTTGCTATTCACTAGTTATCGTACTACTAGGCTGTAGTTCAGATCGGCTAGGACTTCGTAGGAACGAACTTTCTTGCTGAAGTGATGCAGTCTCGAGCAAGATGAGGAGATTTCAATTGCAAGTAATTCGTCTAGGATAGCCAGTTGAGTGTATTCAACGGCTAGGAACGCCACCTTATTGAGTATATCGACCTCAGTGGTCATCGGAATTGATTTTTCTTTGTTTCTGGCGTTTTTATTTTTAGATTTACGACTTTTCTCTTAGCTAAACTTTCTTTTTGAGAAATGGTCAGTTGTTAATTGATTCTCAGATGTTTTAGAAAGTTTACTCGATGGAATGCAAGTCTGCTATGCCAACTGCTCCCTTTGAGTACGTTCTGTAGCCTGCTTTGATGATGTTTAATCTGGTCTTCCCTGAAAGGAAAAATAAATATTTGTTAAATACGTGGTTCCTGTTTATCATATTTATCTCTTAAATATACAAAGGTTGAACCAGTTATTTGGAATGAATTTAATCGATTCTCAAAGGGAATTGGGGCCCTCTCAAAGGTTGCATGAGAATGCTATAGTATATGGTAAGTTCAGCCAGTAAAAAGCAAAGATGGGGTCCGTGTTGGCAGGATGGCTCCTCATCCTGCACATGGAACCAAAGCCTAATTTGGATGTGTGTGTTTCAAATAAAATCGTAACTGTAAGGGATTCATCTAAAGAGATTTTGTCCATGTAGCTTCCGAGAAGTGTTTTATCGAAAATGTTATCTCGAGCCCTTTTAACTTTAGATTTGTTCTTTTAGAGGAATTTGATGTCTAAATTCAGGGCAAAAATCTTATGTATGTGTAGGGACACTGCCCTTCTTACAGGATCTATAGATAATGTCCTCATATATCCACAGTTTCCCTAGGTAATGGTTTAGCTTACAGTGCCTTATGAGCACATTCAGTACGATCTTATTGCACTTATTGGATAGGTTTGAACAATCATATGGATGCTATGGTTCGTATGGTCCCAGAATTGTGTTGGACTCTTCTGTTCTTGGTAAGCTCGCCCAGTATGTTTCTCGCAACTGATCTTCTTATTCTTTCAGGCCTCTGACTATGAACCTGCTTCCAATTCCTTAGAAAGACACTAGTCCATAGACCGGTATTAGTGGTCACTTCTTTGCTAGCTGATCCACTGCCCCAATATCCTTGATCCCAATATGGCCTGGGAACCCAGATGATCTAGACTTTATTGTGCAAGTCAAACGTGCCTCTTATACTAGTTCGGAATTAAGCTAGTCAAATTTGAGTGTCTTGATGGTGCTGGTGTTTATTCCTAGGCCCAAAAGCTCTTTCGGCTGCTTCATTCGTTAAAAGGAACCTCTCATGTATACTTGGTTACTATTTCTTAGTATAGCTTGAAAGTTTTAGCAAAATCCTCCGAATTTGTTCTGTTGCTCATCCCAGTCTCGAATCTCTTTTTTAAACGTGGTTGAGTGTTGTGTCTCGGTATCAGTATTACGGGATACTGCCTGTGAAGAATGTCAATCATACTTCCGCAGCATTCCGATCCACTGCTACCTCTAGAAGTGCTGAAGATTGCCCGTTTTGCCTGCAACTGTGTGTATACAGATAAAGATAAATCAATTCTAAGGAAGTGCTTAGAATACCAGAAAAGATTTCGGTATAGAGTGATTCCAAAATATTTGGCCTATGTTTCTTGAAATTCAAAAATAGCTCCTGGACAGAGGAGGCTGTTGTCTCAGCTATGCACTGGGAGCAGTGTGATCGGAAGCAGCTATATCATTATTTATTCCATTGATTGGTAAACACACCATAAGCATGAATCGTAACAAATGACTTAATGGTGGCCGTGTTACCCCTACGGCAGAGATGAGACAGCGTCTAAAGACTTACCTCTGCTTAAATCGTTAGCTACTTTTTCGTTTAAAAAAGTTTGGGTTACCTGGTGCAGTCTGCCATTAAATGGAGGAATGCAAACCTAAAATGAAGAGACTAACCAGCTATTCAGCGAAAGCAATGGAACAGCACACTTTTGTAGAAGTGTAGTTAAATCAGGCTTTCAGGACTTTCTACGGGGTCAAATAGGGTTGAAAGTTAAGATAATGCAGGTTTTTTTCCGGTTGATAGATTAGTTAACCACACCTTCACTCAGGTTGTCGTCGAATCGAACAATTGTCCATGGTCAATGGTAGGTCAGATTGCTGAATAAGAAAACAAGCAAGGTTAAGTGTCTTTTGTGAACATGTGAGGAATGCATCAAATTCGGCCAACTTGAAACAAACCGCCGGTATAAAAATAAGGCTCTATGCGGCGCTCGCTATTGTGGAACAACATATACAACGATTTACTCAGCCTTAACCAAAGGAGTATAGTGCATAAAGGATGTCGAATTGCGAGGACAAACACCCAATGCAATGGACATCACATCGATACTTTTAAGCTGACCGATATGTGGGAGTGATATTCAACGTAACGTTAAATTTTAATTACCTCCTGCGGTCTACTTGTTACAAAACAGCCAACCACGGTATAGTCCAGATAATGCCAGAACGAAGAAGATGTGCAGTATACTTTTAAGTTGCTCAGGCCGGTGAGATCTCCGGCTTCGCGACATGGGCGGTATTTTATTCGCCTTTCCCACGATCAATCTGCCAGAAGAATGCATTCAATAATATATATTATTTCATCTTTTTCTCTCATTCTATCACCCCATCGCTTTCCAATTACCCCTCTCAATCCCATAATGCCCATTTCGATATTAATTTATATTCAACATCTGACATTTAAAATAATTAATTTTACTTATTTAAAAAAAACTCTAACAATTGGTCACCTTCCCCTAAACCCAAGAATCAATTTTCAGTTTTCCAAATTATTATTATTTATTAATAATTTCCGAATGGTGCAAATAAAAATTGCCCGGGAAAATCGTTCGTTGAGCCTCATAAACTTGCCCATATTATCTATTATTGGGTCAAGAAGACTGTATACAGGAGATTCAATTCCCAGCGCATTTCTCGAAATTTTATGGGAATAAAAACCATTGTGCATTCTCGATCACGACGGTAACTGCGGGAGAAAAATTTCTTGCACAAAGTCTGATGTTAGTGCCGTGTATGTGATGCAGTGCACTGGTATGCGCCCAAGTGGTTGCGGGCATGTGGCATTGCGCCGCTGTTTATGGCTTGTCACATGAGATGGGGAGATACCCAAGTAAACCATTTAAACACTATTTACACACCAATGCATTAACCAAAAGGGTCAAAGATACATAGTGACATGCCGTGCCTTTTTGTCGCTGCTCCTCCTAAATACAACCTTCTTCTATTGGATGCAGGCAAAGCGATGGACCTTGGGATGAATGCCGCTGCAATTTGTTGATGTAATTCTGCTTTTTGCGCCGCCGGCTTAGAATTTGAAATTCAAGGCCGAGGTCGGCAAACATGAGAATTAACGGGATCGAGACCGGTTGAGGTTGGTAGTTGATCAGCTAGACGCAGCAGGGAGATCGTTTTTGCTTTTCGAAGAGCTCTATTGTGGTGGCTTAGCAAGTGTTAACAAGACCT
The DNA here is from genome assembly GCF_905115235.1 of Hermetia illucens. Taxonomy (NCBI): domain Eukaryota; kingdom Metazoa; phylum Arthropoda; class Insecta; order Diptera; family Stratiomyidae; genus Hermetia; species Hermetia illucens. The sequence continues at coordinate 161,227,048 of NC_051850.1, forward strand.
TTTTGTGACTTGTTAGCGCTAATGAAGGGAACAAGTGGTTCCCGAAATATCGGTTTTTGCAAAATAAAATTAAACACTAGAAAGGTCTCGGTTAGTACTTTCCGAAGCTGGTCTTAGTTTTGACATTTGTTGGAAAGGCGGGCTCTCCGGGGGGTCGAAAGTGATTATTTACTTAACGGGGCCATTCTCAAAAACTGCCCAACCGAAATATCTGAAAAAAATCCAGAGACTGCCATTATATAGTGGCTAGGCTCCGAAATACCTTCCATACCCATATTTTTCCAAATAAAGTTAATAATAGCATTTTACTATAATTCTCAGTAATTGGCTGCAAAATTCTCTTAAATTCATTCCATCACCACGAGCAGCAACGTTGGCTATAATATATTAAGTCTTAATCCTACCAAGTTTGGTGGAAATAGCACTATTACTAACAAAGTTATAATAGGTCAAAGTTAACACTTCTTTGGAAATTCTAGATTTTAAATGTCAATATCACCCGAAAGTGGATATTCTCACATAATATATGCGCATATTAGGTATTACGAACTAATGGGACAAATTCACACCCAAATGTGTTTATAAAAGAAATACACAAAACCTTTCATACGTGAAGCGTCCAGGTTTAGCTCCTGTGATGATATGTCGGTAGGCCCGCGTGTTTGTGATCCGGTGCCGATCCACGTATCGGCTGAAAGGACACGTGCATTTTTGTATAATGACACGTGCGGGATCGAAGTGCTCAAAGACCCCTCGGCGCTTCAGGTATGAAAGGTTTTGTTTGCTTCTTCTGTGCTTTGGGTGTAGAACTATCCCATTTGTACGTACCCCATTATGTACGAGTATATGCATTTAGCATGTCAGACTGCTCACTTCAGTGCGATATTGATATCTAGTTGCAGTAAATTTACCAGGCAAAGCCAATTTTGAGCTACCGTAACTTTGTTTGTTGTGTTACTTTATAACTCTGGCATCAACTTAAGGGGGGTTTTTACTCAATTTCCCCAAAAATATGTTAATATACTATTATTAACCTAATTTGAGCAGATATTGACATGGAGAGTATTTTTAGGCCTGGATACCATATAGACAGTACGGATAGCTGAGTAGTTAGAGCACAAAGCTGTCGTACGGAAAGCTCAAATCTCGCTGGCGGCAGTGGAATCTGTATCGTGATTTGGCGTCGGATATCAGTCGACTCAGCTATGAATGAGTACCTAAGTCAAATCAGGGTAATAATCTCGGACGAGCGTAATGCTGACTACATTGCCTCCTACAGTGTTCTGTAGTGTACCGTTACGGTCTTGAATGAAGTGCTCTAACACACTTCAAGGTCCTGAGCCAATATGGATTGTTGTGCCAACGATTATTATTATCATAATTATTTTTTCAGATTTTTCGGTTGGGTAGTTTCTGAGATTGGGTCCGTTAAAGAAATCATCACTTTCCACTCCCCGCCTTTCTAACAAAAGTCAAAGCTAAGACCGGTTTGGAAAAGTAATAGTTGAGACCTTTCATTTGATACCCAACATGACTATATTCGGTGAAAACAAATTGTTCACCCCCCTTTTGCATGTATGGAGAGCCCACAAACAAAACTTTAAAAACGATCTTCACCTAACATAACACTTTTTAGAACCCTTACGAAGTACTACTTCGTTTTCGTTAAAGAGTTTAACCTCTCTCACTTATGTATTCCTCGAAATAGTGGAAAACTTTATGTCCCAAATAATTCTCAGCACTATTCTGGTCCATATGGGTCATCCGTTAAATTCACTTTGTTTGTTAAATAACAAAATATAATTATGAAAACTATTGCTATTGGCACAGATTCACAAATACCATCTGTTGCAACTTTCACACCTGAATACACCCTGAAAATTTCACATTTAATATCAACTCACTTTCCGGTTTTTCCAACAACACAATTTTCACTGGCACACGAGGCAATAACTATACAGTGACTATCATAAAATAATTTTATTGCAATGGAAAATCTTTAAGTTCACTCGTTAATTATGGAATTATCAACACCTTCTCGGTAAGTTTAGTGCAATCTTTTGACTACTCCGTCTCGCTTGTGTTAACTGTTCCCATGAACTGATTGTAGGATCAAGATGAAAATTAAAACGATCGTGGCGAACGTTTTAGAATATTTATAGTTTAAAAGCTGTGAAATTCTCAATATGTAGAAGCTTTTAAGTATATATGTTAGTATGACCACATAATTTTATTTGTATCGTACATGTCTGGTTGTACTGATTGCGTAGTAAGAGGCTCGTGTAAGTCAGAACTCTTCGTCAGAATCAATCATGTGAAAATCAAATAGATTCAAATTGATCAGCAAATAGATAGATTGAACTCTAAGAATGATAACTTGGTAATGAGAGCTTGTATATTCTAGTTGAAGTTGATGGAGGCAGAGTAGTTAAATCGACTGTCTGGTAAATGAAAAATTTAGATCAACTGATCTGCAGAAGAAATTAATTCAACCTTTACGACCGCTCTAGAAACTCCCCAGTCAGTCGCTATATCTTTAATATATTTTCGTACTTATATATCTGCGTCCTTATAGCATTCTGCACATAAATTTAATAGCTTTCAAAAGCAAATCCGAATGTAGTAATTATAGCTGATTAAAATTAGCGGAAATATCCATCCACTTGAAGTCCTTTTGGAACTCTTCAATATCCACTGTATCAGAAATTGCGACCTTGCACATTCTGCAATCTTGCAAAATTAAGATTCGCCAAGTGAAGTGATCCACATCCATTAATTTATCAAATATCTACAAAAATGTGATATGCATTTCAAGCAGACATTCCTTACTGCAACTAGACATCCTTAAGAGATTTTCCACTTATAAAAGACGAACCTCTCCACTTCTGATGAATTCCATTATTCGAATGGGGTCATTTGGTAGTGAATTGTATCTTAAAAATAAAGTTTTATTGATAGAAATCCGATATTCTTCTGAAGGATGAAGGCCTGAACATAGAAGAAAAGGAAACACGCTCTAAAAGTCGAACAAAGGAAATTATGGGATTTATTAATTTTGAGGAATTTCATTGCGATTTAATGAATGAAAAATACAATAATCTTGATAGGAATTCAGTGCATGAAAGAAACCTTATGTGACCTATTTATAGTAGAATATACAAAAACTTCATAGAATTCGGGGATATACCCATGAAAATGTCTTGGGAATTTGTTAATCAGAAACAAAAGATGTGATAGCCAAATGATCGATCGCTCTATTTTTCAATCATGACTAAGCTTTCATCTGTGTACAAAGATAGAAAATTATTCAAGGGAGAAATCTGGCGAATTCGAACTAAAATCAGCTAAGTGACCATTTTTAGATTAAAATAGTTACGTGAATAGTACGATAGTGGCGCATAATGCTCTGACCTCTGAATGAAATTGCGTGGAAATTCCACAAGTGCTTTTCAATTGAGTATACATTAGAGATGGGTAGGTGATGTATCTAATATTACAAAAATGATATCACCTTAAAGTACGATATTACATTACAATCACGGAGCGCGATCTAAACATTACAACATCACCTAACATTACCGCATCACGAAGCATCACCGCATTACCAAGCATCTTCGCATTACCAAACATCATCGCATCGCCGCTTTGTAGGTAATGTTTTCTTCATCTCTAATGTACATGCAAGACTTATATGATTTGTGGCACCTTTGGCTTTACCCTTCAGATTACGTTATTCGAATTAAGGGGTAAACCACTGTACAGGCCAGGAAATAGAGCAAACTTTGGAATAAGGAAATTAAAACGTAACACCGTCTCCGTCGCTAATAATGATTATTTTATTAAGCAAATATCGATAATAATAAAATTATCACTACTAGCGAAGTGTTTGTAAATTTCACCAAGAGTGTTTTTTGAGAAATTAGGTTACTCATAGAAAGGTTCAAAGTACGTTTTCCTTGTACCAATAACGCCGGCGCCTGCTTCTTCCGCAATAAAAATGTACCAGATAATCAGTTACTGATTTAAGCTGTATATCAATGCCACGCTCTCCTCCTTCTGTTGCTGCAACGTGTTTCAAACTTCTCACGGAAGTTTGTTGTCATGTTATACCCTGGTATCAGTGATTCGGAATGCCAACGAGAAAGAATATCATTTTTCCTTCGATTTAGGCAGACGCCCTCCTCACTGATACTCCCGAACATTCTAAAGATCACCCCTCTTGCCTAAATCTGTACGCGCAGAGAGAGAGGAGTCAATTTCAGACTTCTAGGGGTGCCGTTGGGTAAGTTCTTATTGGTACTAAGTAATCATCGGAATTACTGTTACAGTGTATATTCAGTGCAGCATTTTCGGGGTGCATCCCCATTTTTCATGTGCCATCTCCATGCCCTTGGCATATATGCCAAGGCTTCGCGGCCTCTTACCACTCTTAGAAGAGATCCTATGATGATTTCTAGGACTGTCTGAAGTAGTGCTGGGAAAATGTCACCTACTCCGTATGATTTCAGGCGTTTACAGGGTTCTACTGACCATCTTATTCTAGCTTAAGAACATACTTTTTTCGCTATTTTGCAATTAACCCCTTTCCCTCTTCTATTCGTTGTTGTGGTGACAGGCAAAGTGCTATTGCCTTTCTCCCTGGGGTATAACCCCGAAGAATGAGTTTGGAGAAGCCTCGTCCGCCTCGTTCTCCGTAAATGCCCCATCTTCCTTTTTTTAGACAGACAGAAGATATTGCCTAGTATTTACCTGTGGCTTTATACAGCCTGGAGCTACTGTCGTTTGTTTTATTATTTCACTAAATTGCTTGAAGCTCTCTCGTTTTCCTTCCCTGATCGCGTTGCTATACTTCGTCAGCAATTTTTTGTAACCCTACCAGTCTCCGGTTTGTTTCACCCGATTGAAGACGTTTAGCACCTCCTTTCTTATTCGGGCTAGGTTCCTGTTCCACCAAAATACGTGTCTTGATAACTTGACTATCTTAGCGGGACGGCTGGCCTTATATGCATCGATAACGACTCTTTTGATGCCTTCCACCACTGTTTCTAGCTCTATTTCGTTCCTGATGTCACCGCTCACTTGAGATGAGTCATGTTGTTACCCAGGTGTCTCTCTTTTTTGGGTTGGATTACCTTTCATAGCAACCGTAAGGCGCGCTCATTGCATGGGAGAAGGTCTCGGATGGGATATTGAATGAGCGATTCCAGTTTAGAGTGAGAAAAATTTCAAAAGTACAATTTTACCCTCCAACAAAAATTTTCGATACAGATACAATACAGTCTAGGAGAGGCTTTGGAAGGTAACATTGCGATTATAATGGGAGTCAATACTTTGCTCAGACATGTGATTGGGAATCACGATTTTAGGGAGATAGTGATAAAAACTTTGTAGATTTCTGCAGCTTCGACCGCCATGTCACCAATGGTACATTATGCGAGCATAGAGACTATCATAACGCAGCGATCGAGGACTCAGATTGATCACATGTGCATAACAAAATGACCTGACGGTCTTTTGCATGTCCACAGCTATTCGCAGGGATGGAGAGCTTCGACATCTCAAGTTCAATACCGACCGCTTATGTGATCTAACTGTCATTCGATGTTGGCCACACAATGTCACACTGCCACACTGTCTTAGGTTTCAGTGAAACTGTGCTTCAGTTTCATTATCATCACACTGTGCAAGTACAGCAGCGGGATAATATGAATACGAACGCAAACATCAAAGGCGGCTAGAATTCGAACCTGCGGAAGGCTCGTTTCACACATATACAGTTCGGTTCACGAACTGGATGAAACCTTCTCACACATACACGGTTCCTTTCCTGCGGTGAGACCATTCGATTCCATACGGTTTGAATTAGGTGCCGAATAGACACCGAATGGAAAGTAAAAATCGGTTTCACACTTGTTGGCAGCGACCTAAACTAAACCTAAAATGAACTGAACCGAATGGAATCGTGTGAAACAAGCCGAACAAGATCGAGAAGCTGACGCGTAACCTAGCCCATCGGACCCGTCATTTGTCTTACAGTGATTTAAAAGAAGGTCCGCCGTTAAGTAGATCTGGAATAAGGACCACCATGATGTAGCGTCTAATGAGTTTGTCTCTGTCACGGCAAATGAAACCGTCAAAAAATTTTTTGAAAAGTTGGGTATTCATCCAAAGAAAGTGGTCCGTGCACTAGGAGGAAAAAGTAAGTTGCTCCTCCAAATTAGTGCGATTCGCTATCAAGTAACTGCTGCACTCAAGACCACCCTCTCCTCAAACGAGAAAGTTGTTGATTAGGAAATCATTCTGGATCCCTTCGTAAAGCCTTGATCAACAAGTAGTAACCTAAGATCTAATCTCAAACAATTGTTGATATGGGCAATGCAAAGAAAATGGCAGTAAGCAAAATACAAGTTTAACAACGGGGACGAAACCGGAAGAAGGACAATCTATCGGTTGTCATCTTATTGGAGGCAAAGGTGACTACCCCATTGAGAAAGAGCGTATTGAAGTGGCGCCTTATGAGGGAATGTAGGCCAACACAATATTTTTTGCTGGAATCGGAGCCTATTTAAAACTTTATCGCGTGGCGATCCTGGAAGAAAGCGCATCAGAGTGTATTGACGATTAACGACAACCCGACCTAGTCCAATTTCAATAGTCAGATCTATAAAGGGATTAATTGGCCCCAGAAATCTGAATGTTTCGAATATTGAAACCCTAAACACATGGTCACGAAAAATGTACATATATTACCACCCATTATAAAATAAGAATTCCAGCAGATCATTTTAAGTTATTATTAGTCCATCCCATTGCAAATCGATTAAGGAATGTGAGGGCGGAACTGCTATATAATATATGGCTCCCAGTATGTAGGCTATCTAGAGGATTAGCATGGTGCTGCGTTGGACACTGGGGATATCCAAAGTCATTAGTTATTGTTTTTGATGCCTGTAAAGTCTACATAGAACTTAAACGGATAGCTTCTCCTTTTTACAAGTAAATTGTCCTGAACCAAGATGTAAATAGCTCCCGAAATAAGTACTTATTTGCCAAAATAAAAAAATTACTTGTAAGAAGGAGGTGCTATGCGTTTAATTTCTATTCAAAGTCATGTGAAATGCGATGTCAACATTATGCATAATTAAGACTGCACTTATTCTGGTCAGAATACTGTCTGGACAAGGGTTGTTCAGTGATCCAAAGAGAGGATACTTTTTCGGCCATAGTATTCTTACCATACTATCAATGATACTTCCCTGAAAGCTGCTCCGTGATCTTTTATCACCGGCAATAACGCAACGAAAAGGAAAAGAAGCTAGTCTTGGAAGAAGTTCAACTTTGTATCATCAACTTTGACAGAAATATGAAATAATATATTGAAAATTGAAGCGCCAAAATTAGATTATTTTAATTTAAAAAAAAAAGAAAATAATTTCGAAATATTCAACCTGGATCGATAGGAAAAGTTTTTTGCGAAGATTCGATTTTCATTACCCCGCAAAAAATTTACGCAAAAAATTACATATTTCACAAAATTTAAGAAAAAGTTCGGAATGCTTATCAAACGTCCTGGATTATGTAGATTACGCTATTAATAGCCAGAGGGGTCGACTCATCTGGATTTTTCCCGACCATAGACTTACTCCGGGTGCAACCAAATTACTAACGGTGCTACGGAGGAGTTGGTAGACAATTAGCCCCTTGATTTCGAACTCCGGATTCAAATTCTGTGTTGCGTTATTTATGGATGATTAATTTATAGATTTATAATTTCATTTTGAGAGAAGAAATAAAAATAGCAAAGTGAAAGAAACACACCATTACTCCGATTCATTTCCTCATTAATTTTATTTGCCTTATTTCTCAACCAATTTCCTTCGACATCTATTAAACCCCAATTTGCACGCTTCGATTAACTTATGAAATGCGTAAAAATACGGCTATCTATACTACCTATCATACTCTAATTTATGAAACGTAAATCCAATCATTTAGAAATTTATGATGATGGATTAAAAGAAAGTAATTCGAATTGATTTTGGAGAATATCCAAAATTGCAACTTGAATAAATTTCTCAATGAATCTTTCTTGAAAAATCTGATAAAAAAAGTACTGAATACAAAATTCGAATTCATGTGAAACTACTGCGTAGAATAAAACAAGTGTGAATTTTGAATACAAAGTGCTCAATAAATGGCCTCAAATTCATGAATTAACAGTCATGAATCATCTTTTTTTCTTTGTAGTAAACCAAAAATTGAATATCTATGCTTTTCACACAATTCTTTTTAACTATTGTATGTGATATTTATCAATAATCATTTAGCATATTTAAAAGGAATTTCGAAACCATTTGAACCGATAAGCAAACTAAAAGATGAAAATAAAACATTTTATGGAATATTGAAAGCCATTTTAAATTTATATTTGTACTTTATGCATTTTTTTAGATATTTCGACTATCGATGTGTAATTGCTGTTAGAAAATTTCAGTTAGGGTTATTGAATATTCATCATATGACTAAGTATGATGTTAGATATCGCCTTCTGTTTGTAGTTAAGTCTAAAATTGATAGACTTACTCCCTTCATCAGTACAAAGCTAAACTTAGCTTAGTACTGATGAAGGGAGTAAGTTGCTCCCGAAATATATATATACATAATAAAATAAAATTGTAGTTTGGAGTAAGCTACTGGTCTATCAACTAAGTATGACTAAGTTTCAAAAGATTATTCTAAGAAATTATTAGATACACATCATTTTGTTTGCATTTTATAATAATAGAAACGAGGCAACATTTGGTGATTATTAGAAAATTACTATATCTTTTTCTCAAACATTTGTATCTAATGCATGCATGAAAGTGATCATCTACGACATTATTACGTGAGCAAGGCAACCGCATTAATTAATATCAATTTTTGTCGTTCTTCCAATATTTACGACTGCATATGAGCGTCAATAGTTAGACAATTGTCACTTAAAAACACAACTTTCAAAACATGACGTCAAATGAAATTGTTGAACACGAATAGCATTAAGGTTTGGATAATAGATTTAAATTAATTCGCGTGTTAGAACACTTGATAATTATCGTTTATTTGTTTGGAAAAAAAAAAGACGCAAGTGGTTAGCCAAGTATTGTTAGAAATTTCCAGAAGAAAGGGGAAAACAACTGCTTTTTAGTATGATTCAATGTTTAAGATATCTGGAAATTGCGAACAATTTGGCATAATTGTGTGAAGGAAGAATAAATAAGAAAATTTTTCATTGTTTTTATCGAGATATTTGTAATTACTGGCGAAATAATGATGTGAATTATTATTGCCCAGGTCACAGGGGTATATTATTATGATGATTTTTTCCCAAGTTATTACGCACTGTTTACATCCATACTCATAAGAATATGAAAACAACTAGAACACAACTTAGCATAAATATTTAAAAAAAACAACCCAAACAACATAAAATTGAAACAAACAAACCACCTAACACTACATCAAATATGACTTTTATTTGAATGACATAAAAGTCAATAAATTGAATTAGATTCACAAGTCGCAGATAGAAATTAAGATTGGTTGCTTCCTAAAATGTTGCCTTTTTTTCTTTATGTTGCATGAACTTTTTAATCTTTTCGTCTGAATGTCTGCAAAATTGATCACACGAGGTTTTCAGTTAGAACCGAATATTTATCCGAAATATTTGAAAATGTCATAATTGGTTCATTCAATCTTTTCATGCTTTCCGAATAAACACGTCCCAATGAAAAATAAGTTGGTTGTTGATTTAAACCAGCATAATATTGGCATGACATGGTCACAAATCGTGTAATGGAAAGCGGCTAGATTGGGCACGTGGAAATTTCATAAAAATCTGAAAAGCAAGCATGAATTGTAAGATTTAGTTGGTACAATTCAAAAGATTCCACTTATTAGATGTATGACGATCATCCACTTAAGAAAAGATGAACTAGTAAATATTGAGCAACTTATAATAATTGATAGAGCTAAACATCCAATTTACACAAAGTCAGTCGATTGGAATATACTTTATGAAGGACAGAATCTTAGAAAGGTCAAAAATTTGCGTTGAATTTACAGATAGTATTCATATCCTAGGTAAATCAAAACCATTGCCTCTTGTAGAACTCACTAAATTTAGGTGACCTGTATGGTATCCCCAAGGAGAGGATTCGCCTACTTACCGGATTCAGGCTCAGCATTATCTCATAGGATATGAAACTCTATTAGAACCCTGGCATTAGCAGTATTAACCTCTCAATAACCAAGTGACCATTATCCTAAGATAGCAAAGGTTGAAATATAAGAAGCGGAAATAGGAAACATTCACGGATTGGAACCTCATGAAAGTCGATCAGTCGAAATTACACTCTAAGGAGTTGTAACTAATTTAATAGCTGCGTTCTCTTGTTGTTGATCTACAGCTGTCTTTCCTTGAGCAGGTCTCGGAAACTTAGCTAGGCTGGATGCTGAACATAAGACGATAGCGGAGGGTTTCTTCTTTAGTTCAGGACATGGTGATGGACGAGGGAGAAAAAAGAGGTTATAAATTTGAAAGTCGAGGAATCCAGCCATGAAAGGGAGCCACACCAAAGACAAGGAAATCAAATTCGGCTTCTGTCCCCTCTATCACTAGCCGTCGAACATCGTCTCATTACAGTCAACCAAGCAGCAACAAGAGAGGGGAAAACACAGTCGCTTCAACAAACTACTGAGTGGTTCCCCTGGAAGTCCGTATACAAAAGTCCTAGCGAACCTCTTTTCCTATTTTCTGACGCATATTTCCGCAGCGCAGCCCTAGTTTTTCAGAGGGAGAAAAAAGTTCGTCATACCTGCAAGTGCCGTGCTAGGATTTTGCGAAAGCATTAACTGTCAAAAAATTTTGAAAGAGGACGACATTATTATAGCTTTTGCATGATAATTGCTGATTGGCGTGGTGTTGAAAACTGGGTTTGGGCTTCGATTCGTTGATCCCTTTGACTGTTGGAGGATGATCGACGCGTTGATCAGCCACATTTTCTAGGGTTTCCACAGGGGACTTCCAACATCACTGAAAGACATGTGGAACGGCTAAGCTTGGAATCAGTGCTGACATCAAATTTCTTTATGGGAATTAGTTACTGACAATCACCTTTTGGTAGGGTGATATCATAAAATCAACTTCAATGAAAAAAATATAGATCAACAGAATTTTTCTTTTGTTAAGATTAAGAATTTGTGCCACTTGTACTACGAGGTATGATGGGAAAAGCTGAAAAAAAGATGCTTGAAGAAGAAGACATGGGTCCTCCTTGCTGGTTTCTGGTACCAGCTTTTGCGTTCTAAGGCAGCCCACTCGTTAACCATTCTAATCTAGCGGATTACACTGCCGCGTGGTCTATCCATAATAGAGATAACAATGTTGGCAGTAGGCCAGTGATCAGTGCCATCTTCTTAGCAAATCTTGTTTTAGCTGGTTATAGAATCTGCAATTATCACAAGCTTTTTTGGATTCTGCGTATTTCAGTACAAGACCAGATGTACTGGATTTAAGATAGGTGGCAATAGCCCACAGCGATCCGAAGTATTAAGAAAGCCAACATCTGCATAACAAAAAAGACAAGCAAACGCGTTGGAACGGGTACTTTGATCAAGTTGGGTAACCTAAATATGGAAATTCGCCTCTTTTTCGATTTATTCAATACCTGGGCTCCTATGGTTTTCAATAGTCAATTCTTGAATCATTATAAGGTCGCTATGGCCAAAAGACGATAGTCTTTACAAATAGTGCCCAATATGGGCATTTGTTTGGTACCAAAGAATTGAACCAGTGGAAGATAGTATATTCTAGCTCCAGCTTCGTTTTAATATACCAGATTAAGGGACAACAGTTTCTCAACTTTTTCCGAGCTAGGCTCCACATGCACTTGAATTCGTCCTTTACACCTTGGGTTACACAGCTTTTTCCAAAAGCAACCCTCCCTGAGCCTCATTTTTACATTCCACCTTGATAGTTTCTTATCCTTTCTTGATAATATTCCATGAAAGTCGAATCATTCTTTGTACTGTGTAGTGGAGACTTCGCATTATAATGCCTTTGGGTGTCGTTACAGATGCGCCCAGGTCCTGAGAAGTGTCTTTCCCTGACCTTCGTTTGGGTTGTGTTTAAGGCTTTAGGTCTCGTTAGGGGCTCTGCCTTAATTATTTGGAATGCCGGCTTGATCAGCTGGAAGCCAGAGACACTGTCTCTTCTTGCTTTTTATTCGAATGACAATTCTTTCTTAGCTTTCGACGCGCGGTTATTCTCCTTCTTGTGGCGAGTAAAAAACTAATCATCAAGAGGGAGGGTCTTTAGTGTGATACTATGTCCTATCTTGCAATCCGTTAGCTTTCTCAATTCAATCAAGCAAGACAGAAGAGTCAAAAGTAAAACGTTTCTACGTCTGCGACAGGTCGGCGAAGGGGAAAACGCATACAAAAGTGGAAACAAAGGATTGTAACGATTTGGCTACCTCCAATATGTCGATGTCATACATGAAATTGAAAACGCTCGCGTTTCGACCCCCCTGAAGACGAAAGCAGACCTCTTCTCTTCATAGTCTGGAGGAGGATGCTGAGTGGTGGTGAATATTTGGTTGAGAATAGAGATATGTTATGTGGCATGAGGCTGGATCTGGCTGTCCCCAATGCTTCGTCTTCGGTTAACTTTCCGATTTCAAACAGCGAAGACTAGACTTGTGCGGATTAAGTCATTTTCTCGTTTTCATCTTCTCTGCTTTGTGTGAAAGAAATAGTGGTTGCGTGCGTGGCATTTGGTTGGATAATGGTGGTCGCAGCTAGCTGGGATCTAGCTGCATTCTAATCTCGTTGTTCGATTCCAAAGAAAGAAGAGTAAATTTCCGCGTTTTTCCGTTTTGGTTTTTATAATTATCGTCCTAATCTACGACGAGGTACTTCCTCCATTTTGATGGTCTAAAATGCTAAGATAGGGTGGGAATCCCAAAGGCCTCTCAAAAATCTGAGGTAGGGGAAACATCTTGCCTCTCGATTGCGGGGAGCGGGCCCAGGAACAATTTCACTGCCGCGGTCGACTCGGTATTTACTTAACTTTTTAACTTCACATGTGTTTTCCACTAAGTTTGACATTTTTCCTTTTTAGTGTTCTAGGTCTCGGTCCGGTCCCACGCATTATATAACATGTGAAACTTTGATTAATGACACGTGAGAAACTGAAATGCCCAAAGGGGTCCCCCACATTTCCTAACCTGGCTACCACAGAAGCATGCAAACGCGTGTCGACAGGACAGTGGAACTACAGTATTTATGGGTTGGTCTTCACGTAGGAGTAGCACTTAGCACAGTGAAACAGATGAGGATAGCTTTTAAACCGTGAACCAACCTCTTTAAAGATCAGGATAACAATATCATCAGCGACACCACTCAAGTAAAAGCAAGGTGGGTTCAGTATTTTCAAGACCTCTTGAACCCAACGATGTCATATTTTCACCCCTTTGTCACTCCGAATGACCCAGCTTTGTTTAAATTGAAATCACATAAAACCTCCAAAATCGATGGCATCCCAGCCGAGCTTTTAAAAGAAGGAAAAACAAAACTGACCAGAAGAATCTACAAACTAATAAGCAGAATTTGGATAACCTGTTATATATCCGACATCTGGAGGGAAAGTGTAATTTGTCCAGTGTACAAAAATTAGGATCGTCTGCGTTACGAAAACTACAGAGGGATATCGTTGTTGTGCTACAAGGTGCTGACGAATATAATCAAACGACGACTTAGCGGGTATATAGGTAACATTATCGAGGAATACCAAGGTGGCTTCAGACCTGGATGATCGACAATGGATATTCGCACTTAAGCAGGTGCTTGAAAATTGCTGCGAATATGACATCGGACCAACCACCGTGTGAACCAACAGTTCGATTACTTCTGTCAGTGGTACAGAATGATGAATCCCACCGAAACCTGACTTGATGCTCGGATACGTCGTCAGGAAGGTGGACTCAGTTGATACCAGAGATACGTTACTGGTAAACTCCGCCCAACTGATGGGGTATGCAGACGACGTGGACATTTTTGCCCGATCGATGCTTCGTGCGAAGGAAGTGTTGGAGCAGTTCGAGTCAGCAACGAATGAATTGGGAATCAGGGTCAATGAATCCAAAACGAAATATATGGCCCAAACTCGAAAGGTAGCTGCTAGTATGTAGAACAATACAATGGGGGAGCATAATTTCAAACAGCTGGACCAATTCGTCTGCCTTGGAGCCTTACTCTCGGCGGAAGGAAACCAAAAACAAGAAATCCAAAGGCAGATTACTACTGCCCATAAACCATTTTATGCGATCCTTCCCACAATGAGATCGAGAAAAGTATGCAGACGCAATAAACTACGCATCTACCAAATATTAATTCGTCCCGTACTGCTGTATGGATGGGAAACGTGGACCATTGTAATGGGCTGGCCACATCGAAAAAATGATCGAACGAAGGATTCCAAAACGAGTGCTGAAAGGCAGAGTCGACTAAAAGCGAAGCCAAAAAAAGGAGGGAGGACCCATTGGATGCAGATTGCAGGTCAATTCTAACATTTTCTAACTGGAGGACGTGGTCTTTGGATCGAGGTAGGCCATGCATCCGGGAGACCAATGATCGATTTAGATTGTAGCGCCATCCAAAAAGAAGGAGGATGAGGAAGGCATTTATCTGATACTTTTTTTCTCGAAAAATGCGTCTCCCCCGGTAAGGCTGATTCTCCACAATTTGGATATGCCAATATCCGCTTATCACTGTATAGGGGGCGAGAAAAAAGTGATTTAATTAAGGACAATAATTGGTTATTTTATGGACATTCTAACCCGGTGTTATAATAAAACCTTATTCCTTGGAAGATACCATTTTAATCGTAAAAGTTGTTGACAGCCACATTGAATAACTTTTGGAATCAAAGCAGAAATACTGCTACATGATGAGTAAAGAGATGGATTAACGTCAAAAGGATTATTTGCTGGACGAACTAATCAGAGCCAAATGCTATTCTATTTGGCACTGACAAGATTTTACTGCAAAACTTCCAAAACCTGAAGACCAATATTTGCCAAACTGCAGCCAAGATACAACTTGAAATATATGAAAAACTAATCGAAAAATACCTCAAAAAATAAGCCCTTGGAAAGGTTCGGTTTTATATGATGTTTTTTTATTTATAATGTAATCCATCAAATATTTGGATTTAAACAGTCGGAAAACCCCTTAAAAGACTAAATTCGGAAACAAAAAGTGGGACATCATTTATCGCACATGTACGCTTCACGTGTCACCAAAAATCCCAAAAATTGAAAAACATGTGAACATTTATGATATTTTGAAAGCCCAAGGATTATATTCTTTTTTTAGCGTATACCCGGAACTTTATTTGAAAAATAACGTCCACTATTTTTATATACTTCATGGTGATCCTTTGTTTGTTTAATATTTTTAAAAGTGTTGAAACTTAAATCAAACGTGCTGAGACTTAAAATAGAAAGCGAAAAATATCCTAGGCAACTACTTATTTTGGAATAGATTGCGAAGTATATGGATGCTATCCGCATATCTTGTCATACTATTCTACTGTGTACTTATCTAAACCTACTTTAAATTTACTTTCATTTGGTAATAAATATTTAAATTCAAACAGAAAAAGGTAAATAACGATAGGCCTACCTTAAATCCTGGGCTCAGGAATAAAAGTTTCGCGTGTCAACCCATTGAAAAACTGTAAATAAAGTAATAAGAATAGATAAATTCTGAAGCTATTTATAACTACGAAAGAAAAAAGCATGAAGATACAGATAGAAAAAACAAATAATGCTGATCAGTAATCAAATTATAGTACCAAATTAAATTTACATAAAACATATCATCGGCCCATATCTCCAATGGCATCGACCCCGCGATAACAAGTAAATTCGAAAAGACGATACAGATATAATATTAATCTTGAAATTGGTAGACAAAACATACCAACAATTGTAATGTAAACGTAAACATTAGAGTAAATTGACCCGTGTGTATACAGTCGGCAATCAGATCTTCATGATGCCATTAAATACGTTTAACACATATAAATGATAAAGAGATATAATTCTCATATTTATACAATTATGATGAGTGTAATTCTATAGTGTAAACTATTTGACTCGTGCCGGGGCGTTAGGTATAAACAGTGATGTCTAAATGATATCAGAATTACTATTAATTCACAGCCATGATATTCCTGAATGTAAATCGACCACCTACGTTTGCTGATGCCAAGTACAATTGAAAGATGTTCGCGTTGGAAAAGTAAATAAACAAAAGATATTCCAGATTCAAGCAGTTCGATGTCTAAGATTTTCGGAAAGGTATCATTTATGTTAAACGAGGCTGGATTAGAATGTGTGGAATGAGAAGATTATTCCGCTGAAGAAAGCAATTTTTAGTAGAAATAGGGAGATGTTGAAATGTTCTGGAATTCAGATATATAAATAAAATTCAGGGAAGAGATATTAAGCCCCATCAACGCCCAAGCAAGCATTAATAGATGAACCGTTGAACGATTTTTAAAGTAAAATCGGTTCAATGTCTATCTGTCTGTCTGTCCGTCTTTTTTTTGTTTTTATGGATGGAGGTGGAAATTTTACAAAGACACTACCGCGTCAGGTTGCAGTAGCGTGTGGGATTCTCACCCAGTAAAACCACCCCCACCTTCTTCTTCTTCCTTCCCCACCAGTTTCCCTCCGACTTCAACATTTCCCCGACGATGTTCTGCGGGCTTAGGTTGGTTTTCAGGGAGTCTTCCAGACTCCTCCTTTCTGAGAAAAATCGTGAACAGTGGAAGATAACATGCTCCGGGTCCTCAGGTGTGCAACCACATTCAGGACAAAAGGGAGAATCATCCAGCCTGAATTGGTACAGGTACTTCCTGTAACCACCTGAATCCACTTCTCCATACGGGGAATCAAAGTGTGGGTCCAGCGACCCCTCTGCGAGTCGTCCCAATGTTGCTGACACTTCTCCAGTGACTCTCGCCTTGCCGCCTATCGGTATTCTGCATCCTTTTCAGGAGGATTCATTTTCTTTTTCTCGTACAGGCAGGGGGTCTCACTTTCCACAATGTCTATCGGGATCATTCCCGCAACAACACATGCTGCCTCACCTGGTATTGTTCTGAAGACGCTGCACACCCTTAGCGCCACAGGGCGGTAAGTCATATTTACCCTCCTCCGATTACTCTCACACGCTAGTGCTTCCTCCCAAACTGGTGCCGCGTGTAATAGTATGGAGCACTCCGACCACAAGTAATCTGCGACTGTATCTTGGGCCTGCAATGCTAGGCATCATTCGCGCTAACGGAACGCTGGTATTTGCCGCTTTCTCACAGGCATAGTCCAGATGTCCCTTGAAGTTGATTTTAGCGTCAATTATCACCCCTAGGTATTTGATAACCCGTTTCGAAATGATGACGTGACCACCAACATGAATATTAACCGTATTCCTCTTCTTACGATTGGTAATCAAGACCGCCTCCGTCTTTTGTTCCACAAGATCAAGCTGGACCATCTCCAGCCACGCTTTTATGGCGCTAATGGTTTCGTTAGCGTACATTTTAACGTCTTCAGGTTGTTTCGCGACGACAACCACAGCTAGATCATCTGCGAAACCGACTATCGTGGCCTCCTTTGGCACGGAAAGGACAAGGACCCCATTTTATATGACGTTCCACAGGAGAGGAATCAACACTGAGCCCTGTGGTACTCCTGCGGTGACAGTGTACTGCTTGAATCCCTCATCCGTGTCGTACCAAAGTGTCCCTCCGAAAGGTAACTGTCGAGGAGCTTAGTCAATTAACTAGGGACACCTGTTTTAGCCAGTGAGCCTTTTATCCACTCCCAACTTGCGGAATTGAACGCATTTTTGATGTCCAACGTCACCAGGGCACAGCATTTTTTAGACGACATCGCGTCCCGAGACAACTTCAAAATAACGTCCCCGGCGTCGACCGTTGAGTGGGATTGTCGAAATTCAAATTGTCGCTCCGATAGTCCATCCTTATATTCAATGATAGGGAGCAGTCTGTTGCAGATGATTCTTTCGAGCATCTTTCCTGCTGTGTCGATGAGGCAAATCGGTCGGTATGATGATGGGTGTCTTGGGTGCTTATTCGACTTCAGGAGCAAAACTAGTTTTTGCCTGTTCCACCGGTCGGGGAAAACTCTTTCTACCATGCACCTACCAGTCGGGTCTGGTTTTAACAGTGAGTTGTCTGTCTGTCTGTCTCTCACACGCACTTTTCTCAGAAACGGCTATATCGATTGACTCGAAATTTGGTGAAAAGGTGGGAACTGTGTTCGTCACTTGCTGCTGCATGGATGGGAGACGTGGACTTTGACACAAATGTTGTAAAAGCAGATCGATATCTTCGAGAGAATAGTTCTTCGAAATGTTTTTTTAGAACCGTAAACGAAGTAGATGCCTGGCGAATAAGGATAGAATCATGAATTGTATGAATTATTTAATGACCCACACCAGCATCGACGCTAGACAAAATTTACAAATCGCCATGGGCTGGCCACATCGAATGAATACATGAGAGAAGTATTCCGAAACGAGTGCTGAAAGACAGAGCCAATAGTAGCCGATCAAAAGGAAAGTCAAAGAAACGTTGGGAGGACGCAGTGGACGCAAATTGCAGATCAATTCTAAGATTTTTTTAATTGTAGGGCGCGGTCTTTAGATCGAGATAGTTGGAGGAAATGCATCCGGGATGTCAAGTTACGATTTGGGGTGTAGCGCCATCGAAGAAGGAGAGGTATATGAGAAACATTTATCTGATACTTATTTTGTCGGAAAATGCTTCTCTCCCGGTAAGGTTCAGTCTGAGCTCTTTGGATATGCCAATATCTACTTATCACTGTAATGGGGGTCGAAAAAAAATTCTTATATAAACCAGAGTTATTTTATTAAGGGTAATCATTGTTTATATTATGAGCACTCTAACCCGGTGGTATAATAGGACCTTCGAAGATTCCATTTTAATCATAACCGTTGCTGGCGGCAACATTGAACCACTTTTGGAACCAAAACAGAGATATTGCTACATGATGAGTGAAGAGGTGGATTAAGGTCCCATGCATGTTTCAAAAGCGCTGATAAACCATTCGGGTTTGATCTTAACGGCAAGTTGTCTGTCTGTCTGTCACACGCACTTTTCTCAGAAACGGCTATACCGATTGACACGAAGGAGAGAAGGTGGGAACTGTGAACGCCCAGACATGCAATGCGGGATATCGTTCTACGTTGAGATTTACATGCAAAAGGGGGGGTGTACAAATTTTTTTAACCGAATATAGCCATGTTGGATATCAAATGAAAGGTATCGACTAGTAGTAGTAGCCCCTGCGATAATTACAGTAATAAGACATTTTATCTGAGAAATAATGAAAGTTTTGAGTAGATAAGAAAATCGTCTGTCTGGTAAAGGTTTAGTCATCAAAGTAAATCCCCTATTGATAAATACACAGCACTAGTCACCTATTATCTAACTTCCTAATCAAATATTGATCCCCAATCTTTCTTTCCTCAACAAAATAAATAAAATGACTAAGCCTTTCATCTATAGTTTGATATAATCTTGCATGCCTCAACAATGTGGACATAATCTTAAAAACCCGTCAGATATTTTCCTGAAAATATTTTAAGCAAACTTTCAACAAAAGCCGCACAAATTGAATAATTCGTCAACCTACAGTCGAATTTTATTTAATCTCTACCACATGCACTTGCAATTTCCAAAAAGAAATTAAAATCTTGTTGCGGGGGACCACATTTCAACCGTTTTTAAAATTTAATGAAAACCTTATCTTATCGTTGACTGTATGACATTCTAAAAGATTTCATTTCAAGTTTATCTGGATTTAGACGAGGTTTTCTTCTAAACGATTGCATAGGAGCTGATTTTGATGCAGTGTTAGTTTGGCATCAGACGTTGTTTGGAGAGTCGGAGACAGAAAGTCCTTTCAGAGGATTATGAATGTTTTCTTAAAGAATTTTCAGAAGATCCTTAGTTGTTTTATGTGGGCGTAACGTGATTTAATTTATTTATAGATATATATTTAAGCATGTTAGTATTATTCAAATAACTTGAGCGAAAACGTTGACATATTACGTAAATAAGTTGCATAGAAATTAATTCTTCATAAAACAATTCATGGAACCTGTCAGAATGTTTTCTTAAGAAAAAAAAGTGGAATTTCATTTTAGAATTCAAGTTACATTTACATTTCTTGCATAGAAATTTAACATTGAAAAGAATGATAACCTCTTGCCGTTTTGTTATTTACATAATAACAGTGTCTGGAAAAGTTAAAGGTTTGAAATTTCGGTTGTTTTTCATAACAGGATAAGTCTGTTTTGAAACTAGCATATATTTTGTTTTTTTGTTTTGTTTTTTCAATATAAATGAAGGGAAAATAATATTTGCTTAAATTTTAAGATAATGTTTTCATCAAAGAAAGAATCTAATAATCTGTTTGCCAGCTTATTGATGAATCTCTAGTTGGGGAATCGATAGACTACCTATCAAGCCAACACATTATTTTTCTACGTATCTAAAGATTTGTTGTATTTTGTTGCCTGGAGCTTGAATGGGTTCAGATACACAAGGTAAAGTTCCTGATGGCCTTAAACTCGGCAAAGGCCAGCAACGATCATTGTCCATGGACCAAGTCGACTTACACTTCCCAGTGGTAGTGCCGTCCCAGAGTACACTCTGATATACAGCTGAACCTGGTAAGAAGCATAAATATAATAGTACGCATCCAAATGCAATATAACAAAACAATGGAATATATACTCCAGGTGGCAGACCAGTTTTGCTGGAAAATCTAAGGAGGTTGGCCCTACTGATTCTGGGGAGGACCTTTCATTGCATCTGTTCGACCCTTTTAGCAGGAGTTCGACGGGTTACAAGATCATCACCATCGATCTAAAACGTAACCCAAACAACAAAAAAATACCACTAGGGAGGAAGGAAAGCCTAAAACTATAAAAGGTAGCGAAAACACCTCAGGAAATGGAAAATGAGAAACTGCGCGAAAAGCTCAACAAGCTAGAGAAACTTACATTACAGCTTAATTCGAAAATTAAAGAACTATAGCATCAAAATGAAATCCTTAAGAGAACATCTCAGGCTAGTTCACCCCCGGCGAAGTACCGTAGCCCTAGTATAAATGAACCAAAAGGATACCACACAGATGAAGAATAATTGGCTAGCGAAACTGGGGCAAACAAGGAGAGCGTCTAAGAAAAGAAAGGCAGACTCGCCACTGGAAATCATTAGACAAAGTCCGGTGAAAATCAATAAAGCGAGGAACGTAATGAAATTGAAAGTGAAGCTTCTCCCATGGATTAGTATTAGCGGAATCGATAAGTATCTGAAAAATAAAACCCTACTATCGGCAGCCATGATAAAGAAGTATTAAATAATTACTCTAAACAATAATGTTTAGAAAGTACACGCAGATGACTATAGTACCCTCTCGAAAAAGCTGAATATGTAAAAAATCGAAGACAAAAATAACAGGCCTTTCAAGGTTATCGCTAGGGGACTTCACCCAGCGTGCCAAAAAGGAAACCGGAAGCTGGTCCCTTCAAGTATGAAAGGTTTTCTGTATTTCCTTTATAAAAATATTTTGGGTGGACATTTATACCATTAGTACCTAGCACGTAATATATGCATATATTATGTAAGAATATCCGCTTTCGCGTGATACTGACATTCAAAACCTTGAATTTGCACAGAGGTAACAACTTTGACCTATTATAACTTTGTTAGTAATAGTGCGATTATTTTTTTTTTTGAGAATTGTGGGGTCCTAAGCACACATCAACTTAATGCTGGACCGAACCAAATGGGGAGTAACTTACTCCCTCTTTTTTTGGTCCACGGACCTCTCGTTTAGGGCTTAGCACCCAAACTTTACAAAAATGTCAGGCGATGACGGCTTTACGGTTTCTTACCAGGGCACAGGCAAATCGTCAAACGCTGCCTCACCTCTGCCCTGGGAGCAGCGTAACCAAAGCGGCTCGCAGATGTTGAGTGGGCAGAGGTGAGGCAGCGTCTGACGATTTGCCTGTCCCCTGGTAAGAAACCGTAAAGCCGTTCTTTGAATAATTTTTTTAACGAGAGACCTTGTCTTCTCCCAATCATCCTTTTCCAGATACCTATTAGCTCTCTCGACGTCTATAATCGTGTCTTCGATTCTCATTTTCAAGTCCGGTGTCGCGTAGTTCAATCCTTTATTTAATAAAATCAATTCGACATTAATAAGGCATACTCGGAAAATATTTCTTAGAAGTTGCTCTAAGTGCTCTAAACCCTCCTTCAGCATCGCTGGATAGATGCCATCCATGCTAGGTGCTTTGAAGTGTTCAAATGATAGTATAGCAGCTCTCGCCTTTCATTGGTAACAGACGCTCTCGCAGTGTCCCAATTCCCCCTGCAACAACTTCGTGTTGAAAGGTTTGCAGTAGCCCCCAATTCCCTTCCTCCCACTTCTGAGATCTGTTCTCCTGGATGGTGTACTTCCAAGCGAGCCTGTATAGAGTCAACTCTAGAGTTCGTGAAAGTACCATACGACCTTCTGAGAAACTCCAACTTGGCGGACGTCCTTATTTAGGACTCTGCCAAGCCTGCAAGTCGCTCTTTCACCCTTCAGTTCCCCACAAACAGCTATAAGAGAAATTAAATGTTTCTTAATGTTAGGATTCACATCGTCTACTTTTTAGTTTACCAATATGTGGGAGTATTGCCAGGCGCAGCATTAAATTTTAAGCAGCTGCTTCAGTAAGCAAGCAACCAGCGGCAATATGGTCCAGGCATGGATAATAGCTAACGTAGAGGTATATGGTATACTTTTGAGTTTCTCTCACCTTAGGAAAGGAGAAGGAAGTGATTCTCATCAGGCCCGGAATTTTCCCACACAAACGTCGAAATTGCTCAAGTATAATAGAAGAACCCTTATAATTTCCACCCCAGGCCAGATTTTTATCTCTACGGCGCGAGGTATCAGGAAATACACCAGAACCCACGTTCAAGCAAGAATGTTTCGCTGTTCCATGATTTACTAGGAAATATTGGAAAAGACAAGGAACGGTTGGTCAGCTTTACTGTGTAAATTGGACGATTTTGCAGAAAAGCTTGAATTGTCGTATACAAGTCATCCTTCTGCAAGACGAAAAACATAGTCAAGGAGCCACAAGAAGAAGAAAAATGAAGAAAAGTTCGGTATACTGTATTTCAAAAATCAACTCTCCCTTTTCCCTTGGTTCAGGAGTATGTATGTAATTTGAATAAAAAATGGTGGCCAAGAACTGACATTTTCTTCAATCTTTGGCCAACAAATATCCTCCACATTTCAACTAAAATGAAGTTAAGAGGATGATCTTAAGTGGGAGGTTTTACCCCGTTTGCCGTGTTTTCTTTGGCACTGCATTATCATGCATACCGCGGGCAACTCTATAATAAGAGTAACTTTCACAAACGGTGATGACCCCCAAATTGGGCCACAAACTTGTTCCACGCACGATCTGGCGATTTTTGGAAAACAACACCGATAAATTGGTTGATAGTTTGGAGCAGGTTTCTTCGGTATTATTCAGCTGCTTGTGTTAAACACAGACCAGGAGTTGCATAGGAATCATTTTAGTCGAAAAGGCACACGCCTACTCAAAGGCAAGGTAGAATGCAAACGATTATCTCAACGCGAACTGCGCAATCGTTGCTTTTAAATTGTAGCGTCATAGGCAAGAAAAGTAAGATTCGACTCTAATTCGAGTCGTGGTGATTAACGAATCGGATTTAGACCTCTATGTATAGCATCATCACTTCTAGTTGAAAAATGAAATTAACAATTTACCAAATCAAATTAACAATTTTCCTAATCAAATTAACATTTTTCCGAATCAAATTAACGACTTTTCAAACAAAATTGGTTTACTTCCTAACCAAATTTACAGGATTAAATGATTGCTTAATCTTAAAAAATTATGTATGGAAGTTGGCAACATTTGCACTTTTCATACATAGTTTCGTAGATGTTGCTGTGGTATTAGGTATTTGGTATTGTACTCAAAGCAGAGAATGTTACGACTGTAACTTTTGGACCTCAAGTCAAGTTCAATGACTTTCGCTCTTTGAAGGTAGTATCTTTATAGTTTTGAGGGCGAACAAAATAAATTTGCCTCAATACAGCCTTTCCCAATACAGCGGAAATACCATTTTCATAGAGAGCGTGCATCGATGCATCGATTGTTTCTGTCTGTCCTGTGCTACAAAGGTTAAAGCTGAATGAAAAATGAATGTTCTCATATGTCTAGTCCTTAGGAGAATCTTAGGCCCAGTGCTGGTGGACGGCGGATGCGAATGAGATACAACAGTGAGGTACACCTGTTACACGACGAATGAGAAACCGTCATCCATATTAAGATTAGAAATCCTCAGTGGGCAGGCCATGTAGAGCGTATGGACGTTAGAAAGATCCCTAAACGCCTGCTCAAACACAAGGTGGAAGATATACGAATACCTAGAAAACCATAAAACACAGGGGAGTACTCAGTGGACAACGTAAGTAATCCGCTGGTCCATTTCCGAAATTAGGGGACGCAATTGTTCGACTGAGAAGACAAAGACTTCGGGAGACCAAGGAGTGTCTTCGGACTAGGTAGGGTCATAGAAGAAGAAGGAGAATGACAAGAAACTAGGTAAACTGAAATTATCCAATTGACTGGGTACTAAAAATTTCATACTCAGTAAGAATACTGTCATGAAGTCGTTCTCCCCAGCAATTGTGATTTCTCTTTACTAAATTTTCCCGCATATTCTCTTCCATATTTAGTTGAAAGTCATAAGGGTGCAACAGTGGAAAAAATCCGAAGCAATTACCAAAAACTAGAACTGCCCGGCGCAGCTGTTCACGAAAATCCAGAGCTCTTTCCCCCACACTCTCACAACTCCATCACTTTCAAATTTTACCAGAAAAACCAAAGTTTTCACCTTCTATTTAGACCCACATACATGTTGTGTGAATTCTAGAAATGGGGCAAGAAAAATACTATTCTTGGCTATTTAGCCTTGGGTGGTACCAGGTGGTACCAGGGAGAGGTCAATAAATGCTTTCCTTTCATATAAATAAACTTACATATATCCAACCACATCCATAATATAGGAAATAAAGTTTCTGGTCAAAAATATTATATTTCTGCTGTTCATTGCTTGAATTGAGTAACTTAATGCACCTAGGAAATGCTGCAAGCCATAATATATCATACTTGCACCTGTTTCTCCACTGAGTGAATAGTTTCAATAAAGCCTTGAGTGCTGTTTTCATGAACTATCGGAATTTCACAACAACTAATTTGAAAACATCGTCTACGACTATTAAATAATACTCATTTTAGTGTTGTGTATTCTATACTTTCGTTTGTTGTAACAATCAAGTGTGTAGTCATACAGACTTTTTATATATGTCACCCATGGTCTGACCTAGAGGGCAATTTGATTAAAGTCACGAACTCAATATCAATAAAAAATTAAATTGTACATTCTAGAGTTTGCGATTCAGATGCCAAGAACAATAGAACAATAGTTTATGAAATTTTGTATAGACAGACAGATAGCCAGGAAGAAAACATTTACAATAGTTCATATGAAGTCATAACCATTATTACCAGAAAATCAAATCATGGATTTGAAATTTAATTGTTCAGTAAACTATCTGGAACAAGCCAATTATTCTATCGCTTTTGTGTGGGTATTTGGATCGAAAGAAGTATCGAATCGCCAAATAAACGGTATTTCGGGAACCATTTGCTCCTTTTTTGGTGCAAAATTAAAATTGCCTTTTAGTGTTTTTGTTTTTGCATATACATATGTATATGTAAAGAGCATATTTTTATGAATTCCCGATATATATATTTTTTCTTCTTCGGACAATATCTAAGAAGAAAAGGCAGGGTAAAAAGACCAAAGTACGGTAGTTTTCAAAGGATTTTGCCTTCCACCATACTTTACTCTTTTTTGGTGATTGGATTGGGTTAGTTCACGACGGTAATGACCCAAAGCATAAGTCGAAGTTCGTGAAGATTTGGTTAACATCCAATTAAGCAAAGTAAATAGAATGGAACTTTTCAAAAATATATATTTTAAAAAACAAATAGATTTCAAGAAATTTGGACAAAGAGAGCAGTTACTTTTTGTAGCGCTTCAAGCATGAAGCAATTGTTATCGTCAAATTTGTAACCTCAACTGCAGCTGATTCCATGGTATTAAATTTCTGAAGGAGTCTCTTCACACATAGGCTAGAGTGAACCAAGCAAGTCACGCTTTTCAACAGGATTATTACATGTCTCATTCGGGTTGAGGATGAGGTAAGCTTCGGTTCCAACAGTAATCTAACAGCCCCAACATTTTCCATTAACGGTTACATCAATGTAAGCATATTAAGGAATTGTCATCTTTCAAGTTTAAATCAATGATTGGACTTCCGAATGCCGGACCTCTAAGGCTCAATTTATACTATTTCGGTGGAAATAATAGAATTCTATAGACAATTCCTTTTGCTATTCGCCGCTTCATATATAATAGTATGGACATTTTTTCTCATTGTTTTTCCGACACTCTTCCCCGTGGGATTTTTCTCTCAAGCAGTAGAAGTAGTTGTCATATGAAATACAGCACAAATGGAAAATCTCCTGGCAGATTTCGATTTTCTGCTTTATTGAAAGAATTCTAGAATATGAAGAAATATTTTGAGGCAATATTGGTCAAGAATTCAAGCGAATTCCCCCTAGTAGTTCAGTTGATAGAGTAAAGAGAATGATGGAATTTAGTGTCCTTTGACATCAAGCTCTCTTCCAAAGTATCTCGGTCAAGGAAATGATCGCTCTAGTAGAAGATTGGCCGCACCAACAACAAAATGGATCACAAAAAGAATCAAAATTCGCACGGAAGACAAATGCTTGTTTTGGGAGCCAGTCTTATAAAAAGCTAAAAGGAGTTTCGATTAACAACGCCCTCTTTTCGTTCATCTTCAAGGCGAAATTGTAAACTGAGTTAGCTTCGGTCATACCATTATCGAATAAAAGTGACGACGAAAATACGCTCAATTTTCTCAAATGACTACATCAAGATCAACTACCAGATTCTGGAAAATATTTTCTTTATTGCCCAAGTGTAAGGATGACAAATAATGTTAGTGGCAAAATACTATATATGCCTTTCTTAATAACAAAACTTTAGACAATAAAAGAAATATTTTTTATAAATTTAAATTGAATTAATTTTATCTAACCGTAGTCTAAAAGACTACATCCTATTTCAAATCCTTACAAGTACCACTTTCATAACTGTTATTGAGGAGGATAGGAAAGATATGGAGATCTACAGCAAACTGAATCAAACGATTTATCGCTAACACATCAGACCACGCCCTTCCGGGCAAGGACGCCTCCTCCGAACACATTACCCGTCGGATATTAATACTTCCTATATTCTTAAAGAGCATTGGGAAAGGGACAAAATATGTATATTCTGGATGCCGGCAAATTTGACGAATACACTGACCGGGCTATCAATAATTTAATCGACAAAAATCAAAAGGGGATGAAAATAGCTTGGTACAAGGGCAGAAGCAACTCATCAAATGTTGCCTCACCTCTGCTCTGGAAGCAACGTGAAGAAGTAGTATCTTCGCCCCCTTATAAGTTTTGAACCTTGGGCGTTAAACCCAAAAAGAGGAGACCGGGGACCAAAAAGAGTGGCAGTAAGTTGCTCTCCATTTGGTCTGTTCCTCCCTCAAGATGTCAACGGAATTTAAGTACTGAATTCTGATTCTGATTCTAGCACTGAAGAAGGCGACAAGCAGTTGCTTCTTAAGGGTACCCAACTAATAAAAGTGTCCCTTGAAAAAGTTACTGTTTGAATGTAAAAGCAATGGTTTCAAACAAATATGTTACTCAAGGAGTAAGCGGTTGATTTTCACCCTTCGATATAAAAAGAATGAATGTTTCCTTTGTTGAATCCTTGTCGTCTTCATTGTTAGAGTTTCAGGTTTGCTCAGTTCAGTTTTGAAGGATGTCAGTTAACTCAATAATACCGAAGAGCAGCTAGTACATGAATATCGAAACAACAATAAATTGCGTCAACGCTGGAAAAAAATCAACAAATAATGAAAGCTATAGAGTCGACTAAAAAAATTTCTAGCAAAAAAAGGACAGGAAAAATGTTTGAATCCTAGAAAGTGCAATGCTCGGGTCTGATGGCTCTTATTAAGCCTTGTAACATTCGTCTACTGCATCGCGGCCAGCAAGCCAAAAAGAGTACAGTGCTTCCCGATGGAAGTTCTCCTTGGCCACTTGGTTTTGAACTGCCCGATAGGTTGCTGTTCCGTCTTCCTCGCAGCCTCCTCAGAGCACCTGAAGAAAGTCTTTAGGGATTTTTTCATTTCATTTCCATCAAATAATATAAAAATTTTTTTTTGAAAATATTTTTAGAGTTTGTGGCCCCCCAGAGGACACACTTAGCGCTGTGGAGTAGAATCAAGCCGACTCAGATCTGTAGAGCCAGCCTGCAGTGTTTAAGAAGAATAATCGCTCCCATGCTACACGAGAAATATTTTTGAGTTCTAGTGTTTGCAGCTTGAGCACCTCCTCCTTGACTTAGCACAGGTAGTGAGCCTTCACAGCCAGCACGGAGTCGCAGACTGCGCCCATCGAGGGATTGTCACGAACGAAGCTCCGCCTGGCCAGTCCATCGGCCTGCTCATTTCGTTCTATGTTTCTGATCGGGCGCCCAAAGAAAAGTAATTTTGAGCGTATTGCCCAGGTGGTTCAACACGTCTGTACTCCCTTCTTCCCAATCCGAAAGAAGACACAACTGAGTACAAATCCTTAATGGCTGTCGATCAGAATGACTGTGTAACGTTTAGGGCTCGGAACATCCTTAACCAACGAAGGAATTCTAGTGTAGTCAATACCTCCCCTTCGAATACACTGTCGTATTCTGGATGATAGTATGATACGGCTATACTGTGCGTATTTAACAAAACGTCTCACCCGAGTCTGCATTTTTCATAATCCCGCAAATCATCGCCATTCTACCACTCTGTCCTAGCTAGAAAGCCCAAGCTTGTGTATGGTGTAGTCCATTGAGAATGCCCAGAGTTCCTGAGGTACTTAATCTAGGATGTCACTATGGTTATAGAGCTTCGCTATCCAGCATCCCGACTCACGAAGTCTGGCAACAATCGAGGATGTTACAATGGTTTTCGGATTTCGCTATCCAGTATCGAAACTCACGGAATCTGACAGCACTAGATGATTCAGCGTGCTTAATATGACAATCCTGGAAGAGGAGTTGTAAAAATAGACTAAGGATATCCGCCGTAGCAGTAGCACCTTCAGATGCGAACTTTTGGATCCTGGTAAGCTTGGTTCTATTGTATTTCTTGATCAATGCCAGCCACCACACAATAGAATTGGATGAGCCACGGCTGACTACGGATTATAATGGTTCTTAGTATAGGTACCATCCATGTCATAAGCCTCCTACATTTGGATGGATCATTCCGTAGCCTACATAACGACGAAATTTATGAGCGATACCATGACTGACTGGCTGTGGATAAAATTTGGCTCAACAGATTGCTGTGGGCAGGTCACATAATCCGTATGGGTGAGGATGATCCAGCCCGAAAAGTCTGGTAGAACTCCGCGCAAAGTCAGAATGTTTGGAGTTCCTTACTAAGGCAGGCTTAGACCAGATACCGATTGTTGGCTATTTATGACGATGATTCCATAAGATACCCTTCCAAATGTTTTATGCCTAGAGCATCCTTCATAGTTATCTCGTGAATTAGTTTAGATAGATTCACGATATAACAAATTTTGGCGAATATTTGATTTACAGTCCCTAGGCTTCGGGTTGTCATGCAATCAGGACAATATTGATCGAAGGATAAGATGCAAAACGAAGATGAACTTATTCCAGCAATTTAGGTTTCCATGGCACATAAAGAATTTCATGTATGATTCGAACGAAAAGATAGCGAAAATAAGGCAGCGATTCTGCGGAAATAATTTTTTCTTAGTAATTCAGTGGTAGCATATGCCGACGGGGTCAAAATAATGTTTTGCGTACCAGAAGGCGGAAACAGAAAGCATTCACTTGAAAGTTGCCCACATACACATCTTGGTGGATTTGGAAACATAGTGTCGAAAACATATCTTATTGCACTTACCTAGAAGTCATTGTTGGCAGGGCTGGTAATCAAGATAGGGAGGAAATCTGTGTGGTGATTAAGGAATTCATATAGAAAAGTAAATTTTGGTGCTCAGTAACGTTCATTGGTATAAGAGTCTCTACGGAAACCATGGACGAATTCGAGCCCACAACGGACAGATTACTATGCTTCTCATTAAATAAGACATGAGTCAAGGCAACATAACGTCCTACTTCATTCATGACGAAGGACCAGTTTCTGAGCTTATAAAATAAAATCAAGAGATTTAAGGGTTGTTAGGTACATTCAGCAGAGTGACAGGTGGACAAGCATACCAAAGGATCAAGCAACGGCAAAAAGCACGAAGAATGTGGTTAGATTAGGCAAAAGTACTATGTCCGGATTTTGTTCGTGGAAAGCCAAGTGTTGATGCAGGGACGACAGGAGTATTCACTAGCGCCGATGGTCAGATAGGGATCGTTTATTGATGATAAAAATGTTGAACATTAATATCAAAGCATATTTTAATAAAGTTACAATGCTTTTAAGGCATATACAAGAGACCGCCATGGAAGTAACGAATTTTTCTTGTGTTTAAGGATCCAATTGGAGAGCAACTTGCTCCGACTTTTTTTTATCTACAGATCCCTTTTTGGGTTTAACACCCAAATATTTCAAAAATAAAGACCGGAAACAGCTTATAGTTTCGCCCAGGATAAGGGTAACTCACGCTTGTGATAGAAGTTGGTATAAATATTTAAAAAATATTTTAAAATGATATAAAATAATAAAAACCCAGAAAATAATGTTTTTAAATTTTAAAAACAACTTAATATCGGTTAGTGCATCTTGTGTTGACTTTAACATTGTTTTACGCAATAAAACTTTGGAAGGAAGGATGAGTAACAATTAATAAATCAAGAGGTCTTCTCATAATGCAGTGGTGAAATATATTATCACCTGAACAAAAAAGATAACATCCGAAAAGAATTTGTATCTATTTCCTAATCTCATTTAAAATGGAAATTCAGATAAAGAGATGGATTCACATGAGTTACTGTTTCATAAGTACATACCTCAATAACACAGTGGAAATCATCTCATCCACTTTCTCTTTATCTGTTTATGCATAGGTGCCAACAATTCGCAAACTCTACGGGCGCCATCCCATCTATTGTTTGACAATCAATTGTTGGCTACCGGAACATGGAACATAAAAGGTAACAAGCTTTTAACGTGTTCTGATATCTCTGGAAATTATCTGATTTTCATAAATTTCATTCGAATCAACACTCCTCAAACCACTTGAGGTCAATACAATGTGTATTGTAAAAAGTTTCAAAGTTATATCAACCCACAATGCCCTGCTGGAAAATTACAGATATTTTCATTGTGCTACAATTACAACAAATCATGAAATTAGCGGGAACAACTACCCGAGAAAAGAGGGAAATAAGCAAACATATAAACCACAGCTGCAAAGGAAACTCAATACATTTCTCGGTTTCTCGTAAATATCGATTAATTCATCAACAAAGGCGATATTATTGCGAATAACAAATTATTTCATTGAAAAGTCAATAAAAATTAACTGAGAGAAAAACAGGAAAAAAAACCAGAAAAAACTTTCCCGACAGAATTAACGACAGCTGATGATGGCATCAAGTGGCGCCCGGTTGCCGAATGCAGCTTTTTGCTAGCAATCTTGGGGAATTTAGGACAGATATGTATACATAGAGACAGCACCCGAAAAAGATAAGATGTTTCGGCAGAAGTTTATGCTTCAGATGATCACCTGAAGCTTTCTGCATCGCTCACTCATCGGCCATTACCGGGACCAACTATCCGGAACAGAGTGAAAACTACTTTTTGCCTTCACTAAGCAACGTGTCCTTGAGAACGCACAATAGCACCCAACCCCAAACTTTTCACCTTTTCGAAAAACCTCGAAATTGTGAGAAAATCACGGGTTTTCATTTACTCAGCAGGTTCACGACTGAAATATCACCCAAACGATCTACAGTAAATCACATTAACCTTAACCGTCGCATAATTATTGAAAATGAACGATAAGCCTGAGCCTGTTGCTATCAGCAAAACGCTCCTATTGCATTAGTATCAATGGCACGAGTTACAGAAATGACGACTGCGCGTAACTAGATGCCATTCACATGGAAATTTTCACACAGAACCAGGTTTTTCATGCATCCATAGGCTTTTCCTGGCCACATGATCATCGCGGGAACAAACATCGAAAAGTCCTAAACACTCAACCACTGAGGATCACTGAACTTGGCCGATGAACATATTGAAATTCGAATCTGGTTTTTATGAAAATCACTTGGTTCACACTTACCAGCGATTTTTTTTAAATAATTGACGCGTTACGCGTGTTCACTATATTCAACTCTTACGAATCCGATGGTTCAAATCACACTAAATGGAAAACGATAGCGCGAATTTAGTATTATAGCGTGCCACGATCGCTACATATAGTTCGCGGGTATACCGGTGTCTATATAGCACAAAGCTTGAGTGGAAACCCCGAGTATCTTGGCTGGCGCAGATACTCGTTACCGACCGCGAATTTTTTCACTGGTCGTGCGGACTCGCGTGTATGGAAGTACACTTAACGTACTTACTTCTATCTTTTGTATATATCCGAGACTTGTGTGAATTGTGATCGCCACTGAAGCTCTGTTACTTGGTGACAACGTCATGACTCCTCAATGTGCCACGCCGCCATCCGGCATAGTATAATATATGACCGAGACGACATACCCATAGTAGCAGTGGAAATTATTCTTATAGCAATGGATTAACAGTAACTTAGCAGACGGATCAATCTAAAATTAACTCATTCTCGAATGCATCAACTGCATTTATCATCTGTCTGTTGGTCGATAGTCATTCCAGTCACGATTTCAGCACCGTGGACTTACGGGTATTTTATTATATTTGCGAGGCTATTCTAACACCCCTTCAACCTTGGAAACCCAACTCAACCCTCTATTAGGGTGACACGTTAACACCACCTCCTTAAGGTCACGTTGGTGGCAGGTGTTAACTGCATGATCAGACTGATATCTTCATTATGAAAAACTAGAACGTTTGCTAATGAATTGGAAAAACGTGGCTCAAACCCAGCTCACCATGCCAACCTGGCCAATTTCGGTAAAACCAGCACGTGCCCGCTCCGCATGAATTATTTAAATGATTAGCAAATGCCGACGTACTTGGCTTGGGTCTACAGACCGTAGTCGATTTTTCAATTGACAATCAAAACCTGCTACTGGCTCAATAAATCCCTTGGATTAGCATATTTTACATATATTGTAAAGGGCGCCCAATGTGGGATACAAACAAAGATGCGTGCATAAGATAGTCTCAAAAATTTTTAAAAAAACTTCATTAGATATACAATAATATGGAGTTTTCTCCTTTAATTTGAACTAATTTTAGATCATAGTTATATTTAAACATAGGCCATACATAAAGATACAAACAAAGGATCTGTATCCTATTACATAAGAAGGACGCTCTTCTCTCACCATTATCAAGAATTGAAGTAATCTCAGATACTCATCTTACCACGCTTTTTTTGGTAAGGAAGGTGAAAAACATTTCCACACAAAGTGTCTCAGACAGACTACCAGTCAAAGCACCTGCCGCGTCTTAGACTCTAACCGTTTGACACATTATCTTAGGCCAGACCTATTCAGTATAGGAGCAAAACCACGTGAATGCAAGGAGCCGCAGCTACCCTGGCATCTCTCCTATCCATCTTCCTCCTTTTCGTCTTAAGAACACCTTAAGTGTAACGTGCCACTCGGCTCCACGTGTCCGCGCTCTGCAGCATGACCTGCATTATGGTATCCGGGGAGGCATTGAAAGGAAAGGGGGGGGGGGCTCCATCATCCATCGCATTCTTGCAATAAATGCAGTCGGACGGCCGTGATTTCCGGACTGTATGCAGGTAAGATTGAAAATATCTACATCCGCTGAGCAGCTAGGTAAAGTAGTAGTCAACCTCACCATGCTTTCGATTGAACCACCACTGCATGTCTTTTATGAGATGCGCAGTTTACCCACCCCTCAAGTCTCTTTCCCAAAACTGCTGCCATGCGCAGAAAGTACGATCTCTCTCTTCACAAGCGACAGCTTCCTTATTTCTTTCGCCTTTTCTGAGGTATATAAACCTTCGCTCTGAAGAGCGTTCGAAATAACTACCGGTATCATCATTACTGCTGGCACCGAGGCGGTCCAACAGACGACACAACTCGCAGAGCTTGCAATGCATCTCCTTACTGAGGAAGTCACGACTAAACCGCAAACATCAGCAAGCGACGTCTGCTGGAGAAGGGACCTCCGACATTGAACATCAGCCGACAAACCGCAAACATTCTAGCCGCAGTTTTGCCTGCGGTGTTATGAATCTGCTCGAAAAAACTCATCTTCGTGTCTATCATAATCCCGGGGTGTTAGTCCACCGATTTCGACAAGAACATGGTTTCACTAACCCGAATAGGGAGGACTGCGAAAAACCGTATTACCATTCGCAGTGTGTGCTGAGCTTGCTCCGCCATGTGTGTGGTAACCAGTGCCGCAAAATTATTCGGTAATGGTAATTCTTCTTCAGGACAACGATTTTGACTTTCTCCAGAGCTAGGGAGAATCCATGTTCAACCATCGATCCGCTTACTCGCCGTATTACCATTCCCAGTGTGCACTGAGTTTGCTCAACCATGCGGGCGGTAACCAGTACCGCAACATTTTTCGCCTATCCCACGAAATAGGATTGATCAGGCATATCGGATTGCAGGAGAGTATCGTATAAGTCGTTCCAAAAGTCTGGACCGAGGATAGATCTCTGAGCCACCGTCGAGTTCATTCTGCGCTGCCTTTCCGGGGTTCGTATAGTAGGACACGGTCCTTTAAATAGTTCCTCAATATCCACAATAGATAGCCAGGAGTATGCGAACGATTTTGCGGTGCCTCAAGTATGTGATACCACCTTAGAGAATTGTAGGTACTTGTTACGTCTAATGTCGTAAGAAGCATCACTCGCCGACAATGGAGACTGTGTGCCTCAACCAGTTTTACCGCTTTGATCATCTCCCCAATGGCATCAATTGTGGATTGCCCCGATCTAAAATCATATTGTATTATTGTGTAGCCTCCCGCAGCATGTATTGTGTCAGTCAAACTTGCCTTGATGAGTTTCTCAAGCTCCCCGCTGTGCTGAACATACTGAGTGGATGGTACCCTGACGGCGCTTCGGCTCGTCTTGCCATTGCTTATTAACACAAGTCCGGCATCCTTCCAGCGGGAGGGAAAAGCACCCGCTGTCAAAGATGCGTTGAATACGCCGAGTAGCAAGTTCGGCTTGTATTTATATACGAGATTCAACTTACGGTGGGAATACCATATGGTTCTAGTGATTTTTTGTGCTTCATGAACAGAACCGCCTCTTCAAATTCCTTTGCAGTAAAGAATGGATATTCCTCATTCCTTCATCGATAGAGTCATCTTTGATAATGTCGACAGGAAGAAGGGACTGCACGATTACTTCCACCTTCGCTGCTTATGGAACAGGCAGACTGTTGAACGCCGAGTTTTTTTAGTAACCAGCTTATACCCAAGGCTTCAGGACTCTCTGTCATCGTCATTGATTAGCTCCTGCCAGGAGCATGCCTTCTGCTCGTTGATTTCGTGGGGAGCTCGTATTTCTCTTATATTCTGCGGATTTAAGCGTCACCTCGTTTTGGCCTCTTATACGCTAAGCAATCCGCTGAAGTCTGAAGGAATTCCTTCGTAGACTTGCAATTTCAGCCGTCCAATAGTACACAGGTAATTTCCCGGGATGTAATTTCCTTTTGGGAGCCAGTGCATTACAAACTGTGATAATAAGGCCTGGGTCTTATCGTTGATTTATCCCTCTTGGGAGAGCTTCGACAAATTTTGCAACGTAGATTTTCCCGATGTTCCACCAAGAACGTGTTTGCGGACGTCAGGGCATTGGGAAAAGGCGTTTGCCACTTCGCAGGAAATGTACTGATGATCACCGACCGTGAACTCTTCCTGTATTTACCACATCCGCTGTCACTAGGGACTCCATAGCGAAAGTTACGTTAGGGATAGTAGCCTCACAACTAGGGCGTCAGAATTTCAGACTGCTGCCGGTATTTGGAAAAATAAGTCCTGTCCACGCGGTAATCTCCATAATCTGCGTGCGTCGAGAATCTGGATGAGACATGCCCCATTCGTGGGCTCTTCTACTTAATCTGGCCGGCAGTAATGCTTATAAAGATTCCTCATAAGCTTCCTCCTAACTGAGCACAAGACTTTATTCTTCCTCTTGTCCTTAAAGCTCATACTTTTCCTCTTATATTATATACATACATATTATTAGACAAGTTGGAAACCAGAAACTCAGTGCAAGTTGGTTATCATATAACGCATCATCGAGATTTTTTTCAAAGTTAGCTTTTGAGAATGCTACCTTTACGTGACCTCTTTGCGGCAGCTTCAACGTCCGGCCAGTTGAGTAGGCAAGCCAGGTAACGAGTGAAAGTGGCGGTAGGCCCACGTGGAAAACAAAAAGAATTGCTTCAAACGTCTTTGTGGTTGGGGTGTCCAGATTCCGGCACATATGCATACAACTTGCAGATAATTCCAACGGTGCTTCCCAACATCGTATAGATCAATCTGCTTACTGAATACAATAGGCAAGGCTCTCGACCGGATAGTATATAACCAATTGTCTCTAATAACTGAAAACGGTAGCTATTAATCAAATTAGCGGTTTGATTTCTGAAAGGCTCATTCGATGGTTGATGCGACTAAAATGAGTTACGACCTTGCTAGGGAAGTGTCTGATGAAGGAGAATACTACGCTTAGTGAGCCTCGACATTAAGAGCGTGTTCAATTCTGCGAGTTGGACCCGTATTATCGAAGTCCTCATCGCGGCATAGATACCAGACTATGCGTTAGATAGGAGGAGGTGTTCCACAATGGTTCCTTCTCAGTTCACTGCTATGTTTTACGACTCCCAAACACCTGCGCAAGTAGTTGTCGGCGAATTAGCAAGTGACGTCGGGGTGGTCATAACATCCCATCAAAGGTAAAGGTCTTTGCGAGCTAGAGGATCTGAACGTAAAAGTCTTGGCTTCAGGACTTCGGGTTGAAATTCTCCAAACATAAAACAGATACTGGTACTTTCTACAAAAGAGCATCTGTCAACACCACCACCAACACTAGAGCCCCTAAATGCTTGGCACTTGGTGCTAGCGTTAAGGAAAATCCGGCATCTGCTGAGATTGTGAAAACTCGGAAATATTTCGAAAAGCAGCCATGTTCATAGATAGAACTTGAGGACTCTTCTGCCCTAAATTTTCAACTCTAGCAGTAGAGCTCACAGATGTTAAAGCGTCAACCTCACCTCAAAATTAAAGTGCATTTTCGAAAGAATAAGGATCAAACGATATGTTCTCTGTGATAGAGGATACCATAACCAAATAAAGAGTATAACATAACCAATCATATACGATAACCAAAAGAATCGCGAAAATACAATCCTTTTAGATTCCCGATCATGGGAACATAAAGAAGAATGGGCGAGTTGACGCACTGGCCGGGCTGGGCTCAGCTCTCTCTCTCAGTCCATCGTTGATCACAGTTGAGTCCCGCTGCTGACGATTAGAAGCGGAATCTATTCGCACTACTTAGCACATGCGCCAAGTCAAGGAGAATTTGACCCACCTACAAGAAGACTTGATCGCAAGAGCTTTTCGGTCAGACGCGTGCAAATGCGTGCACGGTTACGACGTCTGCCCGGAGCACTGGCGTATAAAGGACCATACCACCAGACTCAGCACACCCTACAATTCGCCTTGCCGAAAGTAAGGGGCAGGCACTTCTTTTGTGATTGCCTAGATACTAGGTAAACCATTCTTTGAGGACTTTAAGGAGATCTCCAATTGCAAGGTGGGAGAGCTGTTATCTTTCGTAAATACTGCAAGCGAGCTGTAGAAAACTGGGCCGGCTGGGCTCTGCTCCCCTTGCTGTTACCATAGCGGTTATAGTCTTGGGAGATTGTCGCATTGAAACGGCGCACCACAGAGTTCATTGGACTACTCGGAGCGGCACTGACATCAACCAAACTAAAATCTACTTCGTTTGGGATCAGATAACAAAATTCTGATGCAACACTGAGGACAGAATAGGAATAGCTCGAGCCAGTTGTCTCCGTATTACTCCAAACTTTCATTTCACCTGGCTTTTCATCCCTCGGATTCTCAAAAAGTCTTCAAAGTAGTTGAACAAAGAGAGTATCACTTAAAACATAGATGGAGAAGGAAACTTCTCAAAACCCCGGATGGAAATGTCTTTCAGGCTCATAAATCGAGAGGCTTCTGGACGGAAATAACTTACGAAACCCCAAGTTTAAAAGTTTATTGGGCACCGGAACTGCAATCTTCCACAGGCTTACTTTGTTGAAACCTGATGAATTTTAGGCCGTGAACCTTGGGTCCCACTTTGGGCGCCACTTATAATAATCGGACGGTGAGTAGAATTACTATTTGGATTAACTATGGTCAAAGGCCGCCAACACCCAAGTGCAGCTCGGCTAATGTGTGCCATTAAGATGCGTTTATACGTCTTTGTGCTAGTCAGACTCGGGAATTTTGTGGGGCTCTTTTGTCACTTTGTCAGTTTGTCAGTTTGTAACTAAAGCGGAAGAGACTTCGGATGAGGAAGTAATTGGCGGTGGATCTTCCCTCCTCGATTGCGGACGTCAGGTCGTGAGTTTTCCATCGCATGTGTCCTGAAACCTTCAAGTGATATTTCATAACATATGGTTGTGGGCGCTGTTTGAAAGCACTAGATTAAAGGCACATGAAATTTTTATCCCCCATTTATAGTGGTGATATGTAAGAGCTATCACTTTCTTATTCTTGGTGACCCGCTTCCTTATTTCTATAACTAAGCAGCTGTTATAACGCTCCTTCGAGATATGACTGACAATGCTTACCAGTATTTTTTGGATAAATGTGACGCTCATCATCTCCGTGAGTAGGTGCAAAGGTAAGCGACCGTCAAATGATGATTTCTCTCGAAGCTGATATCAGCGATTCTAATGCTGTGCACATCCAGAAGACAACTTCTCAATCTATTGCTGTCGGTCAGTCGAAACCTAACTAACATTATGGCAGGTCCTCTAGTCGGACAATGTGCAGTCCATCTCAAAGAGAAGTCTTTTGCAGAAATCAGCTAATATTGTAGCGTTGTTGTTACGGTAACCAAGATTATGTCTTTCGACACATTCTCAACGTAGAAGGATATCACTCACGGCATGTCTGGGCGTTCACAGTTCTCATCTTCTCACGTTTTGTAAACAAAACCTTAAAAAATGCACTGAAAACGTTAGGAAAAAACAAAGCGCCGTGTCTGAATAGAATACCACCGAAGTTACTAAGGATATAAAGTGTGGGGGAAGGCCAAGCTTCATAAGCCAATAAACATTGTTTGGTTTGAGCAAACTGCGCCAAGAGATTGGTGCAAAATTGTCAGGCATATCTAACATCGCTTTGGCGTATGTACTGTATGTACTGTATCGTCTCAGATAGAGGCCAAACAGAAGTCTCAGATAGAGACAATCGAAAGAGAGTGCCAAGCAGGCACCGGTGAAGCTTGATGAAGCAGTGAAGGAAGCTGGCTTAAAAATAATCGAAAGGAATACAGAATACAGAAGAAAGAGGCCAATCAGACAAAACGATACACTAAACGATTACAACTTCGTTCTTAGGCATAACTCTCACAAACGACGACAACGAATAGACGAAATCAACAGAATATTTTACCTACACTGCCAATTCTAAACAATAAAAATGTACCCAGGATAAGAAAACTCACAATATATAAAGCTTCCATTCGGGTAGTGATATGTGTACGATGAACCACAAAGGAGACTAAAAAACCAATACTTTCAAAAGTGAAGCCCACAGGAGAATCTCAAGTTCAGTGGGGGTGGACGGTGGATGAGGTGTGTGTAAAGCTGTCCCTATTATAGACGAACCAGAAGTCGCAACGTATATTAAGATTCGAAAGTTCTTGTAAGTAGAGCATATGAACGATAGAATAATTCCCAGGCGCCTAATCCAAAGCAAGGGCTCAGTGGACAATGCAAGCTATACCCTGCTCGGAGGAGAGTAGAGACGAAGACTTCGGAGGTAGAGAATCGACTTCGAACTATGTCCCCATAGAAGAAGACAGTTGATCCCGTCAACCACTAACTATTAACACCAAATGAGTACACCATGACAAGCCCAGATCATGTGGTACCAGGGCTTCCAGTATCATTCGCAATTAAGAGGTGATATATTGGCTCCACAATGATGGACCCAGGTTCAGCCTTCTCTGAAGGACCAAGATGCAGGCTTGTTAAGACCTCAAACAAAGATACCCCGGAAGGGCCCTATTCAACGCACCCTTAGGAGAAGATTTCCTTTCATTTTGAAAAGCCTAAGAGGGATGTACACCGACTCCTAGGTGATAGCATTGAATAGTTTGAACCGGGATTTCCACTACTTACTTACTTGCCCCCAACGGCATCGCTCAAAAACCATTTTTAAATAGGCTAGATCTTTCGAACTTATGAATCCTTATTTGGCACCTACTAGCCGTAACTAAGATAATACGAGAAGTATTTTTTTGTATAAGTCACATTTACACGGAGAGATAAGATAGGATAAATTTTCAATAGAATTTTGACAATAGATAACTTTTAAAGTGAAATTCATGGCACTATTCACTGTAACCCAATCAAGAAATAAAACCAATCAACCGATCACATGGGCGCTATTGTAAATTATTCGAATACTTAAAATTGTCTCATGGGTTTAGAGTTGCGGTCAACGAATAAATTTTCATATATTTGATATCCGCTTTTAAAAGATACATATTAGATAAATGTCGGTATTGTCAACAGCCCAGGCAAATAGCAACCATCTTTGAATGAATCTACACATACTCGTATGTATCTGGATGTAATCCATTTTACCGATAGGTGAAACCGGACAACCGTGTGTACATATCATATTATAATAGTAACATATCTATGAGTACAGCCTCTAAATTAATAGGTGCCTGTCTACAGCGCACTACACATATGCCACTCAATTATCTACATTGTATCTACTATAGTAGAAATGTTTTCTTATTTCAGAAAACCCCATCAATTTCAATAGCAAAGAATGATCAAAGCCATGAACAGGAAATGGCTGAATGCCAACGTATAATTGTGGGGTTGGCAGATATTTACGTGGATATGTACATAGATTAGCAAATT
The DNA here is from genome assembly GCF_905115235.1 of Hermetia illucens. Lineage (NCBI taxonomy): Eukaryota > Metazoa > Arthropoda > Insecta > Diptera > Stratiomyidae > Hermetia > Hermetia illucens. The sequence continues at coordinate 161,268,719 of NC_051850.1, forward strand.
GATAGCAAATTGTAGATAAATATGATCAAAGATAAGACAAAGATTTTAATATGAGTGGAATCAGAATGTTAAGCTCTTGTCGAAATGTATATTTATGGTTTGCTGATATTAGGCAAATTTTAAACACTCATTACAGTAATCCTGAATGGATTTGCTTTAAAAGTGATGAATGTTTATTGATAAGGATAAAAGTCTAGAAAGTAAAATAAATAGCAGTCAACAGGTGTGTCTGAATAAAGTTCAATTTGTCGTGTCCCCATTGCGAGCGCTGGATTACTTACGTCTAGCCAGTTGACGTTTTTTACAAATGTTCATTTGGCTCAATCCACCTTAATCGTAAATAATCTACTTTCTGACGTCAAGGGATAATTTTCTATGAAATAAATCGAGCCGATGTGCGTAGAATCTCTAAATCGGGGCTCATTTTCAAGGAATCCTGTTCGTGTTCATGCTATACCATATTCCCTCTCAGTAATATCAAAATGCTTTTCTATCATGGAATATGCAACTTAAGGGGACTTTCAGTTCCAAAATCTGATAAAATCATGCTTTAAGATTTTTTTCTTGCAAAACCTCTTATATTTATGAAGAAAATTCCTTTTGCATATTGTTATGAATATCCTGAAGTATATAAAAAATCTGTTTGGTGCTTTTAATTCCTTTTAACTGCTGTAGAGGACATCTACTAAAAATACGTTTCAAACGGTGTGTTACTTTGCTGGCTGACTTTACAATATTCAAAAAGGATTCACTTGATGAGAGTCCTTATAATTTTTTATATATCTTTTCGAAAAATTCGAAGAAAATCCCCACTAATAAATAAGGGGGAGGGGCATTGTTTGAATAATTACTTCCTTTCTTGGGAAATCTTTGGATTCCTGCAAGGACTTCGATGTATGTATTCTTGGACCTCTTTACTATTCGAAGCCCACTTAGTTAAGGAAAGTCTACCTTTTTTTAATGTTTGTACATTTTTTTGAATGGTCTTTTGGGCTACCTTTACGCTGGATGCCTCGTACAACAGGTCGTCCACGAAAAAGCGTTCTTGGCTATCCAGCGGATATCCTTGTCAAGAGCATTATCATTTATTACTCGATAAAGCGTTCGAATGCTTTGCAATGGTGTGCAATCTGACCCGTAGTCAACCACTTTTGAGAAATATTCCTTTAGTGGTTCTTCAAGCTTTGCTCTTCACAAGATCCTGAATCTTATTTGATCCTCCGGCCTCAAAAATATTTGTCAGTAGATTTTAGTGATATCGTTAGCGTATACAATTGCAAATTTGCGGATTCTTCATATTTATATCAAATATGTGATTTTGCAACTTCGAACCGAGTGGATTACATCGTTTAAGTAACTTCATTCAATGTTTGACTGGAAGCACTAAGATATTCCGCACTTTTGTCGAAAAGACCTCCTAACAAATCACACAGATAAAGGATAAAATACACTTTTCCATTAGTGATTTCTTGAAGGTTCTTTGAAATGTCAAACATTGTTTCAAGATACAAATATTCTCTCATAAACTCATCTGACTTAAGCTTTTGATCTCCATTTTTTAGCCCCCTCTTTTCCGGTCCGAGATAGTATCGAACTACTTTACGATACGAATTCCCCACATTATCTCGCCGCCACGGGATTGGTACCACATATAGATCATCCTTCGTTCTATAGTCGTTTGTCGAATAAAGTTCCTCACAGAACTCATCATCTATGAGGTTAGAGTTCACTCTACTCAGAGGTATAGCCAGAAGGCTTTCAATTTCTGATCCCACCCTACCCTGGACACGTGCACAGATCGGACATTATCCAGCCCAACATTGTGTTCTAGAGAAGAAAACTATCCAATGTTTCTTTTAGGAGAAGTTACGCGTCCTCGGACGGCAATGTTTTCGCCAAAATATACCAAATCTACTGACGCGCGGATGATTCTATATTGTGCCTGCGTGTGTTCGCTTTAAGCGGAGGAAGCTCCTTCCGGGTCACGTGCTCAACCATTCTAACAATTACATCTCGTCCAAATAACTGGCACAGAGTACAAAAGTTTGAATCTAGATAGAATCGCTCTCAGGTAGATATATCTAGAACTTCCGGGTGATTAGATGGAAATACAAGAAATTGGTGAGACCCAACAGAAATAGTTGCTAAAAATGGAGGATGTTGGAGAGGCGCTCTGCAAACTAAGGCAGGAAAAGCAAACCGGGGAGCCGTTCAAAACCGGGTGGCGTGAGATTCACCAGGCCTATTCAGAATTTTACTTAGCCATAAACGCTTCCCCCCGTACACCACCTTCTCGTGGTGGAGTAGCATGTGGTAATTTACTACTACACTAAGGGTGTCCAAAAACACAACAAGATAGAAACAAAGAATTGTAACTCTCGAAGTGGTAAGAAGTCACAGACTTCGAATCTACCCACGAATTTGAGAAATGAGGTCGTGGCCGAGGTACGGAACAGCGGTTTGATTTTACATCCTGTAATACAAAGACGGAATCCAAGGAAAACGGATTGAGCAAAGTTCAATGAACTTCTTGGCGACAAAGTGGAGCTCCCTAGGCGACTAAGGACTTATTTTACAATAAAAATTCAATTGAACGTGTTGGACTCCCGCAACAGTACGCTATCGGGCTACCAACTAAACACCTCGCTGCCATCAGAGAACTAGCCTGGAACCGTTTAACACATTACTTCGGGCGAGCTCTCCCGGCTTTGGGGGCCTTCAAGTCAGGGAATGCCTTTCACCAACGGGATGGGAGGGGGCCCTCCCACCTTTCGCAAGAGAAAAAGATGTGTTCAGCGTCGTCCGCCACTCCATTGCAGAACACACAATCAGGAGATCGCGAATTTCCAATCCTGGGCAGGTAAGACTGAAAAAAGGAAGTAATCAATCACACCATGCTTTCGGTTCAGCCACAAGTTTAAACTGTCGATGAGCCGCGCAGTCCACTCGGTAAGGGTGCGTTAATGTTCTTCACGGGCAACCATCTCGCTTAAGTTTTCGCCCTTACATTGTAGATAGCTTTACGTTCCTTACTAAGGAGGGCAACGGGGATCACTCCCGCGGTCGTAATCATGGCCGGCTTTGAATTAGTGCGATAAGCAGACGCCACTCGCAAAGCTTCCCGTCTCTGCGCTTGAGCAAGGCGTTTACGATGCACCCTCTTGTCAAGGGCGTCAGCCCATACCTCCATGCCATAAAGCAGAACCGACTGCGTTGCTCCCATAAGGAGACGTCGCCTAGTAGAAAACAATACTCTTTTAGATCATACTGTAAGGAACTGGAAAATGAAAGGGATACTTCCAGGCTGTGCAGAGTCCTTAATAAGCTGGCTCACATTGGGGTCTCTTAGAAAACCGGGTGGTACTTTCACAAACTTCAGAGTTGAGTCTATACAGACTTTCTTGAAAGTACACCACCCGGGAGAACAAGCACCTGGCGTGGATGGCATCTATCCAGCGATGCGAAAGGAGGGTATAGATCACTTAGAGCAGCTTCTAAGAAATATTTTTCAAGGATGTATTGCTCTGGGCTACGTGCCTTCCTCTTGGCAGAAAGTTAAGGTAGTCTTCATACCTGCTTAACATTATTTTCGCTGAAATGTCTGGAGAGACTGGTTGAGCGTCATATTCACTAAGGTGGCACCCACTAAATAAAAAACAACAAGCTTACCAACGTGGATAGTCTTGTGAGTTTGCGCTTCACTCTTTGGTTTCAAAGATAGAGAACGTAACTTGGAAAGCGAATACGGGATAGGGGTGTTCGTGGACATTAAAGGGGTATTTGACTGTGGGCCCTTCCAAAAGCTCTGTGATGCCGCCAGAGAGTATGATATTGATGAAATTTTAATTAGATGGATGTACATTATGCTAACGAAGAAATTCCTGTGCGATAAAGTGGCTAACTGACAACGGAAGCGACGAAAACCTGCCATCGAGAAAGTGTGCTATCACCACTTCTGTGGTAGCATTATTTACAAAAAGGAGGAAACTGAATGGTCTTTGCCTTCCAGAGATGAGGGGTATAACCCTTCAACTCTCCGAATGAACTGAAATATCTGGAAGTTATTCCAGACAAGAAGCTTCTTTGGAAGACACATGTAGAGGTAAAAACGAAACGAGCTCTGACAGCTTATGAGCTGTGCAGACGAAATTTGCCTGGACATGGAGACTTAGGCCTGAGGTAGTAATGTGGATATATGTTGCTATTATTAGGCCGATGTTCGCTTACGCATCCATAGTGCGGTGGGGTAAGGTGAATCAAAAGGGAGTGAAATTAGCCACTCAGCAAAAAACTGTGTGTCTGGGTATCACCGGTGCCATGAGCGCGACATCCGCCGCAGCTTTAAATGCATTACTCAATTTGCAGCCCTTGGACTTGTTTATTCAGAGCACGGGAATAAGAGCAGCTCATAGACTAATTCGAATAGATCTATGGGGAAACAATGAACATGCTGGGCGCAGAGTACTGGAAAAGTTATTAGGAGAACTGAATCCAGTTTTCGCAATGCCTTCTATATAATTTTGGGATCCTCATACATCTATTTGTTGAGGTTATCTTGAAACGAAGAAAAAACTGGGACGAACTAGAAGAATACGTAAACAGGGTTCTGGAACAAGAGTCTACCTTTTGAATAAAAACGAGAAGTGGGCTTTTTCCATGGGACAATATACAAAGGTCCTTCAGGCTAAAGTATATGCGATCCCTAGGGCGGCAACCTGGATGATTAACGATCAATTGGAGGGCAGGCGCATCGAAATCTGTAACGAGAGTCAAACTGCATTGAGGGCAGTCTTTTGATCACTTCAAAAATTATTCAGGAATGTAGAAATCGACTAAACTCGGTTGCTAGATTCAATATGATGGAACTACTCTGGGTTCCCGGTCATTGTGGTGTAGAGGGAAATGAAATCTCGGATGCTTTAGCAAAAGAGGGTTTAGTTTCCAAATATTTTTTTAGTGTTAATGTGCTCCAACTGCAGCGGGTTGAATTACGTCCACAAAAGGAAATCCTGCGATACATAAACGAATCCGGGATATTCCGTTAGATGTGGGGAATCGAAAACAATGGTCCACTAGGGTCTGAGTGCTTGGAGGCTTTGCTTCTTTCCCACCTCAGACACACACACACACATAGTCATAACCGGCTCCTGTTGGTATATTTTTGCGAAAATAACTTAGGGCTCTTGGAAGGAGGCTACGTCAAGGCAAAGGAGTTTATCAGTAAGATCCATGCCATGCTTATCTCCGAGGAAACTCAGTCAGGGATCGACTTAGAATCATTGGAGAGAGTAATGGGAAAAGTGCCTAAGCTGCCGATGGTACTACTCAAGTCCCTGCTGGTGGACACAAATTAAGATGTTATTTTGGATGAATTAGTTTCGAGCAGGGGATCGGGCCCACAACCTCGTTAAGAGAGGGATCTATTAATAGTTTCATACCTATTCGTAAACTCCAGACTCCTGTACCCAGTAGAGCTGCGGTAGCAATTCTGCCTTTGTCCACCTACGGCTTCGTCTCTAGTCAAGCCAGCCCAGAGGGTTTACATTACTTCCAATCCCGGAAATCCCTACATGTAGTGTGGATATTACTCAACATGAGCTCTTAAAGCTTTAATTCCGTGTACGATGGCTCTGAAATTGGTTATGCGGAATACTTGAACATGCTCAAACGCAAATTCAAAGACGATGCAAAACATGTCATAGACCAGCTAGGTGTTTATGTTGAAAATTACGTCCCTTCTAGGCCGAAAGTATAGTAACCGCCGAGTTTTAATAGAAAAGGAAATACAGGCACAAATTGACCTTCCTAAGATAGTGCAGAAGGTACTCAGAACGTTAGTAAAATCTTTAGATACGATACTATCTGTCGTCTAAAACCTCCAAAAAATAAAATCTTCTTGTACGCTAAGTAGAAAAAAGGAGTCGGATAGAAGAAAATAAAGTCTAAAACCAGATATTTATATTCCGACAGGCATGTAAAATTAATGCCAGTGTCGCTTACCACAATAATCTTCTTTGGTCATGCCGAACCCTAGCAGAAGCGAACTAAGCGAAGTCTTAGCAAGAATTCAGGGATTTCCCAAGAAAGGAGGTAATTCTTCAAATAGTCATTTTTCAAACTTTTAGAGGTTTATGGTCTAGTTTTCGTTACATGTGTCCAGATAGCTGAGTGGTTAGAGCGCAAGGCTGTCGTACGGGAGGTCGCGGTTCAAATCTCACTGGTGGGAGTGGAATTTGTATCGTGATTTGACGTCGGACACCAGTCGACTCAGCTGTAAATGAGTACCTGAGTCAAATCAGGGTAATTATCTCGGGCGAGCGCAATGCTGACCACATTGCCTCCTAGTGTACCGTTACGGTCTTGAATGAAGTGCTCTAACACACTTCAAGGCCCTGATCCAACATGGATTGTTGCGCCAACGATTATTATTATTATTATTTCGTTACAGGGATATAAACCTTCTTGGTTTATAAGAAGAACGCCATACCAGTTTCAAAAACGTCATTTTGAAAAAAAACATGTTTAAAATATATTCTTTGAGGATGCTGGGAGTCCTGAGGCCGCATCCACTTGAGGATGAACCGGACCACTTGGGAAGCAATTTACCTCTTGTGGTCAACGGACTCCTCTTTTTGTGTTAAACATCGTCCAGGGCAGAAGCAACTCATCAGACCCTGTCTCACCTCTGCTCTAGGAGCAGCGTGACCGAAAGTAGCGACAGATGGTAATCGTTCCATTTATATATAATAACAAACACTACATGAGTGCGAATTATATTGAAGTGAAATTCATCCTAAGTTCCATTCTAGACTAGGCCGAAGTGAGCTTTTTTGTTGAGGATTATGGGAATCCTGAGTCCGCATCCGTTTGATGACAGACTCATGTCGTATTTGTGATATATAAATGGAGTGATTGCTACCTGTCGCTACTTTCGGTCACGCTGCTCCCAGGCCAGAGGTGAGGCAGCGTCTGATAAGTTACCTCTGCCCGTCAGTCAAAACGTTTAAGATTTTTTTATTAATTTTTTATTAAAATTTCACTGTATAAAAAGTTTATAATTTTTTTAAGTTCTAATCGGTCATTCCTGGTAGATATTGAGGGTTTTCACTCTCTGCCAACAGCTGTAAATAGTCAGACAAAGCTTTTTTCTTCAGAATTCAGCCCCTTTTGCTTGCTCGGCCCCTTTTAATTGCTCGACCTTTTTTGATTGATCTTTATTCCATATGTTTGCCTTCGCGATACGGTACTCGTCGATTTTCTCCAACAAAGCCGTTGCAGTTGGGTCAATTTTAATTCCCATTAGGTCCATTATTGTCAGATATATTCTTGATCCTTCATTAAAAGGACAAACTGCTGTTCAGGATGCTTTTTCTACAACATTTTTGCAGGGATAACCTCGACCCATAGATCGTTAGCCTAGCTATCCCAGAACACACTGCAGAAATTTCGAAGCGAATTTCGTGATCCTTTAGATTTTATAGGGGTAGAGGCGAGCGATTATCGGGTACAGGCTTAGGGTCCACCGCCCAGGAGATGGTTTATGTCCTTATGAAATCTGGTAGCTTTATTTAAATGGTGTATTTATATATACTTGGCGTCAGTCCCTCGTACAAGTGCATTTATTTCTGTTTGTAATTAAGAGTGATCGTTATATCCGGGAGAGGATTTTTCAGACAATTTTTTTTCAGAAGCGTTTTTTGCAGAAAGACGTTTTTCACACTTGCGGGAATTTTAGCTCCAAAAGTAATAATAAATCGATCATTATGAAATTTGAAAGTTTGATTCTTTACAAAATTACCAATGTGAACCAACATTTGGGATGAATTATATTTCTAAGGGTGCCCTTTTTGTGAAATAAATGCTGAGATTCGAAATATCTTTTTTCTGTAATTTTTTTTTGCTTTCGATTATTTTCAACCGCATTGCGGTTCATATTCTTAGCAAATAAGATCTAAATAGATGTAAAATTAAAAGCTTTTTAGTTTTAGATAAAAGTAGGAGTCGCTGCACATTCTGCAGTTGGAGAACTCCAGTCACGACCTTCGAAAGAATATTGTCGCATAACTCTTTCCTTTTTAACTTAAACTTTTCAAACAAAATTCTCGAAAGTTGTTAGAAATATGACTAACAAAATGTCCAAATTTGATTGAATTCCGAATAATTGTTCCCACTAAAAAAGCTCGAAAACGAAAAAGGCCTACTAATGTGGTTTCCCCCCTTAAGCAAATTTTCAAAATTGTAACATCTTTCAATGTCATTTTCCCACAAAGAAAAGCCAATGTTTCATGCGTTTCAACAGTCACATGACATGGATAAATAAACTCATAAATGTATGGTATAACCAATTCAGATTATAAACTACTCCGATGAAAAGATTTTAATTCAATAATTTCCAACGTTTAGCAATAATAATTCATTCACTCTAACGTTCAATGGGAATGTTGGCTTCATTACCGCAAATAATTCATCCTCGTGTAACTTTTCATCATATTTTCTTTAGATTCCAGATATTTACAATGCAAATTTTTTTTATGAAATTTACGTTCTACATACTTTGGTATAGAATGCGCAGTAGGTGTTGACTTGGCTGAGTTATGAATAGTATATATACGTAGTACAGTTTATTGTGTTAAATAATATCCGGTGCAGTCTTCAAAGTCAACAAGGAGAGATAAAAACAACTAAGAAATTAGTAAACCGGGAAATCGACAAACAACCTGAAGTATGTATACATGTTCCCATATAAGTCAATCAAATCAATAGAATTTTCTATCTATTATCCAGTCATAGTAGCTAATTGACGGATTGTTTGTTTGGATTTAGTAGTGGAATTGACTAATCTCTATTTATTCTATGGATAAGCGCATAGTATTATAAGAGACAGTTAAAACAGGAATGAGGATGTAACAAGATAAACATTTCTATGTTGCACCACTTTATTTATACAATTTCCAAATTATATCAACACTCATGAAAAAAATTTAGTATATTTTCTTGTTTCTGCTCTATCAAATGTTGGTTACTTGGTTTTTTTTATCTCAATCCTTGGAATATTTTAAAGATGAGAAATTTCAAGATGCAAACATTCAGTAGATAATCATTTCACTTGACAACAATAAATTTCTTTTTTCACGTGCTTTGTTCTCTAGAAAATGTTAATGTGAATAAACCGGAATTATTTGAAGAATATTTTTCCTAAAATAGAAATTTTCTTATTCTCACGATCATCTTTCTTGAAAACCTTGTTTGTTTCATGCGTTCTAGTTATTTTGATATTTCTTTTATCTGAAAGATAATAAACTGTCAAAATTCCAATATTTAAACTTTTAATTGCACTACATGGAAAAATCTGGAATTTGGATTTTGTGGAAGATACATAAACTGTGGAAATTGAGGTGTTTTGATAGATAAGCACCTGGTACGCCAAATATTGTTGATTAGAGGTAGATTTGAGTATTGCGCTTTTGGTGTTGAAGAACTGAGACTACATATATATCATAGATAGTCTAATTGGGAAATGAGGATATTCGATTCTCAGCAAGATTTTTAAAATAGACTCTGCAGTGCCGAGATTTACCACCAAAGAAAGCAGACCACAGGTGTTTGGATTTGAAGTTTTATGAAGGTTTTATTTGCAAGTATTCATTTCAATATTTGGTTGGATGACCGCATGTAGTAAGGCTATGACCACGTGGCTAGCACTAAGTCCGTCTATCTGTTGTTGGGCCTCCATCATGCCTTTGGGTCTGCGTCTGGGAATTTTTCTCAAATTCACCCGCTTTACATAGCCTGCCCACCGAAAAGTTCGAATTTTGATGTAGCGGCGGCGATTGTGACGGTTGTGGCGGCTTCTGGTTGATCATTTAAGAGATACAACTTTCGAATGTACCTAATTAGCCATATGCTGTATTGCCTCAAGGACCTGGGATTTTTCTGAAGACTCCACGTTCGAAGGCAATGAAGATCTGGAATGCCTGTGGTGGAGCGATATCGGGCGCCCGGGGAGAAAGCGCCCGGCCACTGGGGAGAGCAGGGCAACTGCATACAGGACCGAATTCCCATTCAAGGTCCAGCCCAGCAGACAGAAGCTGAGTGCGAGCGGTCCGTTGTTCCCGACGGACAGACACACAGCGAAGACCTGATATAGGCCCTCAAGTCAGCGTAGTCTCTAAAGAAAACTCGACGACACGGCTTGCCGCCAGGAACACAGTAGCAGTTCGAACCCTAGCAGATAGGATTTGCCACGACAGCTCTGTCGTCATGGACTTTAGGAACTCCGAGCTGACCTTGCCCCCATACAGCTGCGTGGGGAAATGAAGCAGCTGTGCGGTTCTCTGGAGGTGATGGTCGCGGCTGCGGACAAGATACAGCGCACCTCGTGATCGCGGAGGTGCTTCGCAAGTCCGCCGTCGTGACGCAAATTCGGGGACAATTGGCCGTACTTACGACCAATGTGGGCGCACTGACGGATGTACCAGCCCATTATCGCGACCCCAAAGAAGCTGAGTTTGCAGGGAGACCCGAGGTCTACCCGAAGAGCAGCAAGACATCGCCTTACAATGCACAGCCCCCTTATACATACAGGCGCGGAAGTCTCGGTCCTTCACGTCCCCAGCCCCAAAAACTATTTTCTCAGCAGTTACAATTAGCGGCAGCAAACTCCACGCCAAGAAGACTGTACACAGGATATTTAACTCTCGATATATTCCCGATACTTTATGGACACGGAAAAGTTTTCCACCTGTTCGGCTGTGGGGGGAGTTGAACGAGCAAAATTCCGCGCACAAGGGCTAGTGTTAGTGCCATGTATGTGATGCAGTTCATTGATGTATGCCAACGTGGTAGCGAGCATATGACTATGGATTGCTGCAAGTACGTGGCAAAAAACTACAGACATTTCACAGCTGTTTATTGCTTGCCACTTCGGGGGGAACCAAAGGCAGAGCCACCTTAAAAATTCTTTTCTGATTAATGGAATCAATGAGCGAATGATGCATCAAAATTCCTCTATAGTCGTCAGGGAAAATGTCAACCTGCTCGAACTACAATACTCTTTGAAAATGGCCTAATTCTCATCGTTGACAAATGCAAATTTCTCGTCGGTGAAATTTGTAATTCATTCAAAGTTGACACCGGCGGCATTCAACCCGACTCAGGCAAGGTGCAAGTGATCACGAGCCTTCTGCTATATCTCTGAAAGACATAGCAGCACAGTCATGTTCTGAGGCCCTTTACCGAGAGCGGATTCCGCCCTTTGATATTCCCGCCTTCATCATCACATACCAAAAAATGCAATTTGACTCTACTCTCTTCTTGGAACTCGGAAAGCTCGGAAATGAGTCACGCCACTAGTCCAACACAGCAACTTCGTCTCCTTTTTTAGCATCAGTAGCTTTCCGGAAATACATGGAGGGAAATGAAGCCTGGTAATGTATTTCAGCATAGCCATGCTCTGAAGATATAGTGAAACCCCTGTGCCTTGTACATTTATTAGTAGCATGAACAAACAATTTTTGCTGCAAATCTGGTCCGTTCTTTGATTTCGCCCGCTCCCTGGTAATAAATCGTTATCGTCTTCATTCCTCTTTTAATTTTTGAACTTTGGGTGTTAAACCCAAAGAGAGGAGGTCTGAGACAATAACAAATGAAGAACTTTCAGACAACTCCATTGGCACTTACCAAGGTAGCCAACAAGTGACTTGCCCTAAAACTAAGTGGTCTAGAACAGTAGAGGAGAGCAGCCAGCTTCTCGGCAAATCATGGGATGAGTTGAAGCAGACTGTAATTGAAAATACTATCGCCAGTGGGGAAAGTACTGTGGGAAGGTACCGAAAGGAAAGAACTTAGATGCTCAACCAACCGAGCGAAATTCCGAGAAAGTGGAGCAGGTGAGGAGGGCAGCAGAAATTGCTGGCAAAGCGCACGTAGCGTCAATGCTAGGAAAAAGGAGTGGAACCCGAAAGGAGGACGTGGAATCCTTCAGAAAGAAGCCATCTTCTGAAAAGAAAGATCGCAGAGGGATACGAGTGGAGGTTGTTATCATCTCCAAACTAGGCGAAGGGTCATACGTTGAAATTTTCAGGAGAGTGAGGGTAGACCTAGAACTTATCAATTTGTCAAATTGGGATGTACCTGTGGACAAATTCTTGAACCAAATTGGAAAATCCTTAGAGCGGAAAGTGGAGATAAAAGTTGCAAGTCGTTTGAAAGGATTTAGATGAAACCACAATGAAGTAGCAGGTTTGTGAGACCTTGTTAAAGGAGTTCAACCTTATCGGATCTCAAGAGTCATCGGCGAAAAGGCTCAGAAAAGACTACCGGGAAACATAACCCACCATCATCAACCTATCAGTGGAAGCAGCACTCAAACTGTTGGTACCACGGAGAGTAAGAATAAGTTCGATTATGTGTCCGCTAAAGGAAGAGGGGGCACTAAAGCGGTGCCTCAGATGTCTTGGATTCGATTACAGTTTGAAGACATGTACTATTGCGAATGCTAGGCCGAAGCAATGCAAGAGCAATGCGTAGGAGACCGAGTTATCAGCAAGGGAAGCGGAAAGTAGACTATCGAACTATGCAGCATTATGGGATTGCAGGATGTGTTTTTCGCGACGCTCGAAACCGGAATATACCTTACTGGTGCGACTATAGAAAAAATCACTCAGATCACCGAAGGAGTAACGATAGCATCCATTACTGTTAAGTCCAATTTTAGAATCTGCATGTTTTTGGCAAGGATGCTCTATAAGGAGATTAGAGAAAAAGCCAGGAGCGACGATAGATAAGAACTAACTATTATAACTATTATAATAATCCGTGTCCGGATAGCTGAGTGGTTAGAGCGCAAGGCTGTCGTACGGAAGGTCGCGGTTCAAATCTCACTGGTGGCAGTGGAATTTGTATCGTGATTTGACGTCGGATACCAGTCGACTCAGCTGTGAATGAGTACCTGAGTCAAATCAGGGTAATAACCTCGGGCGAGCGCAATGCTGACCACATTGCCTCCTAGTGTACCGTTACGGTTTTGAATGAAGTGCTCTAACACACTTCGAGGCCCTGATCCAACATGGATTGTTGTGCCAACGATTATTATTATTATAATAATCGTTGGCGCAGCCATCCATATTAGATCAGGGCCTTGAAGTGTGTTCCAAACCCAATAAGCCACCGTAAGATCCAGCATCATATCGTCCGATCTGCCTGTTAGATACAAGACAATGGAGGGAGTCATCTACAATAGACTGAAACACATCGTCGAAAGCAGCAATGGCTTACTGCATCGCCAGTGTGGATTTCGACACCCTCATGGGGAAAGTGTAATAAATAAGGTAGTGGCTGACTTCTGATAACTGCTGTGCGATGTTGACACTGGATGTCAAAAACACATTTTAATTCGCGAACTGGGACCGAATTAAAGGTGAATTGGTTGACATCTATATTACTGGATATTTGTTAAGACTACCCGAGGATCACCTCTCGGATGGTACATGGATAAGGGTTACACCGATACAGCGGGGTACCACAGGGTGCTTGATCTTGCCGCCCCCATCAATCTGTATGACTATGGTTGTAACAGAAAAGCACCCAAAAGATGTGGGGGACTATACAATGTAGCAAATGAGAGAGGTAAAATCGTGTTGGAAAGGGCGAAGGAAACGGAAGCGGTCTTAATAGCGAACCATCGAAAGAAGACCACCATGAAGGTGGCAGTCGGTGGACATACGGTTATCTCTAGGCGGGCTAGCAAATACCACCTTAAGGTATGACAAATGCCAAATTTGCAAAAAGTCTTAACGAATATTGGCAGGACGAGATATCATAGAAAACTGCCTTTAGCCGAAGCTTTGCGATTCATTATGCTTTATCCGTCGCTTGTGCGAGCGAAAGCGCTTGTAAATTCTCATAGACAGAGGTAGATGAACTCGATTTACCAGCTGATGACTCTCGAGTGTCTGCAGCACTTTGAGGAGTACATACATCCGATTAAGGAATACTGACGGTGGCAGGCATGATCCCAGTCAACATTCTGGCGACGGAAGGGCATCCAGGACGCAGCAAGGTGGAAGACGCATGGTGGTGGGCTATTCTCAACATAAGGATATGGCTGAAGCGGGGAGGCCAACTAAAACATTACTCAGTTTCTCATGGACCCAGTGCACAAAATTATCCTGGATGCAATGGCATACTGGAAGATCCAGGGCATATTATATCCTGCCTGGGTCATGATCTTGAGAAGGAACCTAAAACAGGCATTGGGAAAGAGTATAAGTCCGGGGTCGGTGATGTAGAGACCGAGTATATATGATGTGGTTTTCACTGGGTACGAATCCCGTTGACTTTAGCAAAATATGGAAAGAAGTAATGCAAAGCAGGCATGTAACATTTCATGGAATACGTTGACGTTTATTTTTACATAAGTCTGCTTAGAATGTTCTTTTATGGTGGCTATGCTTGCATTTCATTAAAAAGTAAAAATGGCTAAACTATTTCAATGGGATAAACTGAGAGATTTTACCCCATCCACTATGTTCACTAAACAGATATTGATCCATCTGGCTAACGTTTTTTAGATTAATGAATGAGCAATGCCTTGGCTAACTAGCAATTAGATTTTTATCAGGATTTCAAACAATGGATGTCTAAATACAAACTTGGAAAACACAGTTCTTTTTTGCGCGGAACTCTTTTTGTGCCTGGAAGATGGGAGGATATTATAGAATCAAACAACAAATCTTCGAATCACGGTTTGTCATGGATGTTGGGGTTTATCATTGTGCTGCTCTGCCGCTGTAAGCTTATAATTTGCATGTGATGATAATGGAACTGAAGTATAGTATTAATGAAAAAATAATAATAATATGAAAAAATTGTATGGATGCTCCATAAAAGAATCCACAGAGGATATTCAAATATCTTGATAATTCCAAAGAAACGCTTCTATTTTACGGAAAAAAAACGTTTAAGTCATGTGCAAGCAGCAGAACAAAAAATTTAAAACACACATGATTTACCTGCAATATTTTTTCAATCCCACGTTCATTACACAAACCAGTAATCTATTGTTGTTATTATTATTCAACCGCAAATTTTGACTTATCGCGTGGTGATAGTATAAACAATTTTTTCTACACATTTCCAAATGAAATTTTCTAGTAAACAAAGCACGATGAGGAATACCTTCTGCTCCCACTATATACATACAAATACTTTATATGCATAGATGCACAAACGTACAACACGTACATACTTATATTGTGCACTTATCCGCGAACGTTAACAAAATTATCTAGCAGAAAAGCGTGTTTCAAGAAGTTTAAAATAGTTTATTTGTAGAAGTAAGAAGTAAAGAAAATGTTTATTTGTGTATTTAGCATTTTTTACTATTTTGTAATTTATGTGTGTACTTCAGGAAAACAGAATTTAAGAAATCAGGCTAGAAAGTGGACTTTTGTTGGCTTCGCAAAAATTTCATGGTGGCTTAAGTAAATAATTTCTTTTGGTTCTAAATTGGCAACTTTGGAGGAACACAAGTTTCCGGAGATAAATTTTTATATTATCTATGATTATTTATTCTTTTATCAATGAGTGTTGATAAAACTAATAACACCTTTTGTACAACCTTTTGTCTTTATATTTTATCTCTTTGGGCAAACGGAGTTTCGATAGCCAGAATGGATTATCAAAAAATACTAACATTGCCTTGTACAGCTCAGAATAAGCCCAAAATGAGTGGCAATAAAAATATGAAAAAAATTAATAAATGTTTAATAATTTCCCAAACACAGATTCAAGATTACCTTCCCTTCTTGGAATGAATTTATCTTATTGCAGATGCCAACCTAGTCCGAAGAATGTTCAATTTACAATAAATGACAGTGCTCATTGTACTCGTACTTGAATAACAAAAATATATAAATACAATTTATAGCCATCGCTAAGTAAATCAATGCTTGACAAATTTGTTTTAAAAAACAAAGAATATCAAAGCTAAAATATTATTTGTAAATAAAAATGTTCGTCCGAATAACAAAACCGATTTTCATACTTTAATAAATGTATGAATATGTTAAGTATCTATACTAACGGATATTGATTTATATTGAATAAAAATATTTATGAAATTCATTTCTCAAATTACATTATTAAATATTGACTTGAAATACTCTTCAATTTGTAACTTAGTTCAATTGAATGTTTCATGCATTTAATAAGAAATATACACAATAAAATGCTTCGTATGTAACTGAAGTCTGTGCGTAACTTTAAAACATTTAACTCAGTTGATTTACATTTGAATTTCTTTAAACTGGTTCAAGTTTGTATTATTTATTGTATTTAAATTGGAACTTTATCGCCAACTTGTTTTCAAGCTTATATAGTTTTGTTTACGGAAAAAAGTTGCTCTAGGGATTATGTTTTTCAAAAAGCTTTTCTGAATTGTAATTAAGTGCCTAAAGGAATATTATTTAATTTATTATTATCATAAAAGATTTTTTTTTTGAATATCTTTTAATCTTTCTGGACTACTTTGGCTAATTTGTTTGCTTGGGCTTCTGCGTCAACTTTCAACTAGTTTAATATGAAATTTAAAACGGATCACAGGGTTGAAATTATAGGGAAAAATGTTTTTTTCTATTGATTAACAGAATATAATATATAACATACCGGACTGAATAATTTGAATATTAAATATATAAACAGTTGGAAAACGATAACTGATACCGGGTAAAACTTTATCAGTACCGAGAAAGAAGGTGGCCTTCGTGAAAGTTTCATGTTCTAGATCTTTTTATGATGAACAAATGTTTGAAAAACCTGATTGATTTTCTACGAGAAACTCCTTTGAATACTTCAGATAGAATAGTTTAAGATTTGCTAGTTGCTGTTTACTGTCTTAGGAATTTTAGCTTTTCATTGAATACGAAAAACAGGCTTCAAACATGTTACTAGAAGTGGCCTAGAAAAGTTTTTCCGTAGTATAGTTTTATATTGCATCCATTTGAGAATTTATAATTCATAATTGACAATCGACCCATGATTATCTCTGAAATTGTACGTTGAATGTAGATATTTTCTATCGAGATCATAAATATTTAGATTTAATTTTGACATTCTTCTCAGTCTTCCGAAACAAGTCGACAGCATAGAAACTTGAAAATGGAAAATTTTAGGAAATTTAAATGGAACACATACACCACATTCAGTAATAGCCAAGTGTGTAGGCGTGAAAAAATATAGGATACGAGGTTGAAAAAGCTGGGAAAAATCTGTGTGGAAATCCCGAAAATCAAACAACAGTGAAATTCATAATGAATTGTTTCCAGAGATGAAATGTTAGATCAGCAAAGTTCGTCATCAATAATCCCGACAAAAGTCCCGAAAAGTCAGAAAAACTACTGAAATGAGGCTATGTGCTTGGAATTTTTATTTTTAAACGCAGGAATTTCGTATTATCCCTTGTTGACTTAGATGTTGCTATTTTGACTTGACGTCCACCTTTTACGTTACTTTTTGAATGCTGTTCTTCTTCTTTTTCTTCCGCCTTTGTCCCGTTCACAAGCGGGGTTGGAGTTTCGCCATTTTATTTTATCAAAACCCTGATCTGGATGCAATCGCGAGGATTCCAAATTCCCATCCAGCGTATCAAGCCACCGTTGTTTCGGGCGGCCTTTTGGCCCATCGACTTAGCGGGTGAATTCCCATTAGCGTGGATTACGCGACCATACCATCGCAATTTTTCCATGATTGGTGCAACCCGAAATCGATCGCGGATATCCTCATTTCGGATGCGACACACCACCGTATCACACCATTAGTCCAACGCAACATCTTCGTCTCCATTATCGCAAGACGCAGTTCATTGTCTTTTATATTCGGCGAACTTTCAGAACCATAGAAGACGCTACAGTAAATGTTAGATTTGAGACGTTCGTTGATAGGTCGATCAAAAAAACAGCAGTTGTGAAGCACCATCCAAGTTGCGTTAATGCGTGAAGCAATTTCGTAACGCAGTTCTCCATTGGCTGATAGCATTGGCCCGAGATATTTAAATCGTTCAATTCTGGGCAGGTCACTGCCATTGGGAGTGATTGCGCCTATTTCATTGGGATTGGTCGTCAAAAATTCAGTTTTATTCAGATTCAATCTGAGACTGTGTTGCATGAGGCAATCATTCCATTTTTGGTCAAGTCGCTCGAGATCATTTCTTCTATTAGACGCTAAGAAAACATCATCTGCATAAAGCAGTATATAGGGCACTGAACGTTGGGTGTCCCGTGTAACAGTGTCTATAACAAGAACAAAAGGAGTGGCGATGCTTCTCACGGGGTTTCTCCATGATCAACCGCGCAGGGTGTATTGCGGCAGTAGTTTCGTAGTTCTTGAAAAATCTGGCTTGCTCCACGGTTATTTGAACGAATTCTCAAATACGATTGTCAAGAATGAGTTCAAAAATCTTCATGGTATGGGAAAGTAACCAAATCGGACGGTAATTTCAACATTCTGCGGGCTAAATTGAAACTGTGGTACTTTGTTCCTAATCCTTCTTGAATTATCCGATTAAATAACTCACAGAGCCACAGTGTTGGGTCCCACCTCTTCATTTTTCGGAGCTCAGATGCGATATCGTCAGGTCCTGTGGTTTTCCCCGATTTCAATCGTTTTATTGCTTCTTCGACTTCAGTTGCGCTGAGATTAAATCCCTGCTGTGTAGGCATAATCCTACGGCCCTCTTCAAAAACGGATTGATTTGGAGACCACAATCAGAGCCCGCAATGACTGGTACAGCGTGGCACTGATTTATACTGTGTGCAGGCTCAGTATTCATACCAGTGGATACAACGCCTATCTAACACCTTTGCCGCAACTAAGGGGTGCGCGCCCGCTTTCCACAGCGCAACTTCACGCTTGACCTCGCAAGATGCTCTGCCCGCGATGTAGGGAAAACCACAACCACCATTAAACTCCCACAAGAGGGCCAACCGCAAATAACCGGGCCGAGAGCACAGCCTCCAGGAATTCTCCTGGAGCATATGCTCTCAGAGGGCCATCTCCCGGCTTCGTGGCACTTGCCACTTCAAATGAGTCCCTTGTATACTCACGTGCGATCGCTCGAGTACGTGGGGATGGCACTCGCTAACGGGTTGACTGGAATTAGGTCGAAGGGGAGAACCGCAACGAAACCTTTCGTTTCACATAAACACTTACAAAGATAAACCGCCAGCTGTAATAGTATAAAACAAGCCAAGATAAGTACAGTACATGACAATTTTTGCATTGTCACCAACTGTTTGCATTATACCAGGTGGGCTGAAAAGTTCATAGGATAACACACAGATGGCGCTGCTAGTATTAAATCCATATGATTTTTAATTAACCCTAAACTTCAAAAGACACGTACCCAAATTTGACACCTGTCGGACTATTATTTTGTGGAAATGAGCATTTTGAGTGAAGTAACTTTTGTTAGTTTGAAGAAGATGGATAAAAAGGAATTTCGTGTGTTAATAAAGCTTGCTTTTTGGCAAAAAACTACTGTTGGAATCAAGGCTTGGCTTGAAAAACATTATTCGGACTTTGCACTGGAAAAATCAACCATTAAGAAGTGGTTTGCTAAGTTTAAACGAGGCGAAATGAGCACCGAGGACGATGCACGCCCCGAAAAGGCTGTTACCGTCCAAAATATCAAAAAAGTCCACAAAATAACTTTGGGTGACCGGAAAGTGAAATTGATCGAGATAGCTAAGGCTCTAAAGATATCAGAGGAACGTGTTGAACATATCGTCCATAAATGTTTGGATATGCGAAAGCTCTGTTCAAAGTGGGCGAACTCACAATTCACCAAAAACAACAACGCTTGAAGCTCTTCCTCCATAGAAAAAACCCAAATTTATGTGTCGATATGTGACAATAGATAAAACATGGCTTCATTATTTCACACCAGAATCAAAACGATCGTCATTTCAGTAAACTTCACTTGGTGAACCGACTCTAAAGCGTACAAAGGCGCAAGAGCCTACTGGCAAGGTTATGGCATCAGTATTTTGGGATGCGCAGGGTATAATATTCATCAACTATCTTGGCAAGAGAAAGCCATCAACCGTGACCATTACATAGCGTTCCTGAAACGTTTGAAGGATGAAATCGCAGAAAAACGGGCCACTTTGAAGAAAGTACTGTTTCATCAAGACAATGTACCGTGCCACAAATCAATGAAAATGATGGCAAAATTGCATGAATTGGGTTTCCAAATTGCTTCCGCACCTATCGTATTCTCCAGATCTGGCCCCAACGATCTTTTTCAGACCTCAAGAAATTTAGCGCTCATGAAGACGTAATCGCTGAAACTCAGGCCTATTTTCAGGCTAAAGACAAATCGAACTATAAAAATGTTTTCGAAAAATTTTTTTACCTCTATAATCCTTGTATCGCCCTCAAATTTTTTTTCTATGACAACCTACGTACTTTTCAGCCCACCTGGTAGGAACAATTGTACGAATCCCTTCCCCTCTGAATGAAGAGCCTATTTTAAATTACAATGAGAATATCTACTTCCAATTTTTTTCTATAAATCAATCCATACTAGTTGCCCTTACAAAAACATTATCTGGTACACACGCAATAATGAAAACAGTCATTATGATGACAACTAATTTACCTGTATCAAATTCAGGTTTCCCATTTACCAGAATCCAGAACTCCATGTCCAACATTCCAAACCCATGGAATGCTAGTCGAAGACCACAAAAAAAACCTACCCGCTGTGTGTGATCTGCTTTAGTCGTCTAACCGGAAATAGCAACAATACAATTCCCTCATTGAAGATAATGAACCTTCATGGGTACACAAGTATCTGCCGGCAACCAAGATACATTCTCTTTCCGAGATCCGAGACTACCCCTAAATCGTTTGGTCGCGGTTACTATGAACGAGACTCTTTGAAGGCCAGACATGATCACTTCAGACTCATTCACCACGATCGGCAAGCATTCGATATAATCCATTTTGTCCACGTCTTCCATGCATCTTTTTAACAAGGCAAAAGATCCTTGATATCAAAAGTATTTGAACTTTCGACACAAAGAATATCAGATCAACAAACTTTCCGAGTAGAAAAGAAGCCACAAGTTTTTTTCGCATGCGAAAAATGTAAAGTGGTAGACGGCAACCAATTCTGGGATTTTTTTGTTGTTGCGGAGCGACTTGTAAAGGACCACTAGTGGTGCTCGGAAAGGACTTTAACCTTGTACTTAATACGAAATTCAATATTGAAATGATATCAAATCGTCTGGTTAGGGGTTTTTTGTGGGACCATTCTTCCACGAAATTTTGCGTCTAACGCATGTCTAGAGGAGGTTATTCTCCCTGCATTCAGAAGGGTTCATTGTATTGTGGACTTCCAGGCCCTTCAGGACAATGAGCTTGTTCGCTCAGGGTAGTGAACTTTGGATGTTACCATGGTGATGGATAACAGAGTGTGATACAATCTTAAGTAGAATCTTTATGACAAACTGACAGACTGGACGGTATTCACCATAAATTCTATCAGAACTTAATTGAGTCTAAAGCCATTAATTTAGTTCGCTTTACGATGTTAATTCCAAAAGTCATGGGAAGATATCATTCGCGATTATAGACCATGGAGCTAATTTTTTGTAGTTCAAACTAGAACCCGATGATCGCTGCTAATGAATGCTGGTATGCGATAGATATTTCAGGAAAGGGAGCTTGATGAGGACCGTAGACATGAATCACTGGCAGATAGTTGCAGGGCGTAACTCTATCCTTGAAGCAGTCAACTGTCCCAAAAAAGTAAACAGAAAATGTGCTAGGTAAATGCAAAAAAGTATATAATTGCACATTTTTAATTAAAAGTGCTTGCATCAACTAAAAACATCTTAGATATTTCCGTCATTCCCAGTCATCAACTTATTCTGATTCTTGCATATCAACAAAAACTGAAATGTTATTTTAAGACCTAACCCATATTGTATTGAAAATCTTACGCGAATCAACAATATGTTACGATCAAAGTACATGCAACACAAAAATAATAATTTCATCAACTTCTATGCGACAATCTTACACCATCCATTACGCTGCGGCTGCATTATGCAGCCAAGGCCTCCATCGCTCAATTATTTAATAGCAATTATGCTGGTCTGCACAATTCTCAGTTGTGATGACCTGTTTACGCAACACTGCACAGTCGTATTGATATTTTTTCTTTAGATATATAATACATACAACAAGATACAATATTTTGATGCAACTGGAAGAACATTTTGTCTTATCCAACCTAACAAATTGGCATTGATAGTTGAGAGATCGATGAGATCACAGAACGAATGTTGATGTTGGATAATAGTAATAATACCAATTGGTGATGTGGTTTAAGTGGTAGATGTTTAATTGTTGTTTTACGTAAGAAATATTCATGTGACCATCATTACATCTCGGGAATGAATGAGATACACAATGCAATGTGAGCTTTTAAATAGTGGCAAAGTCATGACCTGATAGTGGTTTTTCAATAAATTCAGTGCCAATCGACATAGTGTTCTCTCATATTATATGGTTTTTTCATAAAGATAAAAGTAACATAGCATAACTATAATAATAGAGTTACTAAACCATCTCCCTCGATGATTACCTACCTTGTCGTGTTGAGGTAGTTCAGTAATGAGGATCCTCCGGGAAACCAGAGGTGACACCTGAAGCTAAGCGGCAATCAAAACCCCAAGCCAAGGTGTGACTACCGTGTCGGGGGCTGAATGGTCCCAGGGGTTAAGATGGGGTCGTGAATGGTGAACTCTGGATACCAAGCGATCCTAGCATCGACTAGCGTTGTCTCGGCAAAAAGGGTCTCTGCGAAATCGACTTATTTTTCACCGATAAAACAAAGGCCATGGTAGCCAACTATGGAAAAACTTCAAAAACAAAAGATATCAAAAGCACTTTTATCATGACGATCCAACCCTGAGCGAAAGCACAACCCTGGGCTCTTCAATGGAGAACCCTGAGTCTAGGCTGCCTTTGTGCAAAACGCAACCGCCGGGTTGTGCCAATGTTGAACGGAAAGGATCGTGTGGGGCATCTGCGACTAGGGGCAAACCAAAGCGGCAACGGTCTTTTGACGATCCCAATTCTTCGGCTCAAATAGCTGCAAAGAAGGCTCAGCCGTCAATGGCTAAGACTTCAATGAGTAGTACGCCGACCATGACACTTGAAGCTTTTCTAAATTTACCCCCAATCTATTTGGAGGTAAACCGGAAAGCAGCTAACGACGCATGTAGGCTTAAAACTATTAGTGTTCCGCCAACGGTCAGAATTTCTGCTTGAAGTATTCAACGCCTGCTTGAAGGAGCGCATTTTTCCTTGTCGCTGGAAATTGGCCAGACTCGCGTTGATTAGTAAGGATAAAGGGCACCCGGAGCTCCCGTCTGCATACCGACCGCTGTGTATGCTTGACACGGCCGGAAAAGTGCTCGACAAGCTCATAAGGAGTAGACTCGCTGAAGCGATCCGTGCTGCCGGGGACTTATCCGCAAGGCAGTTCGGATGCTGTTATGGAGGTCGTAGATGCGGTTCATCGAGCTGAGGCACACAGCTACCGATCTCGACGGATAGTCCTCCTCATAACGCTTGATGTCAGAAAAGCCTTCAATTTCGTAAGATTCCGTTCCAAGCTATCTCTTGCTCTATGAGACGCTAGAGGGCCAAAGGAGGATGGAAACCACGTCGGGAGTCGCACAGGGATCCATCTTAGGACCGGACCTCTGGAACGCTTCCTACGATAGTCTAATGAGACTCGATATGCCCGAAGAGTTATGCAGACGACGTTGCGGCACTTGTTGCCGGACGCACTGTTGAACAGGCGCAAAGCAGGCTTAGCATATTGATGCGACGGGTAAGCGGATGGATGACTACTCATGGTTTCAGCCTTGCGCTGGAAAAAATCGAAGTAGTCATCTTGACCAGAAGGAGAATCCCGACCCTGGGTCCCATATCGATCGGCGAGTTGACTATAGAGTTAAAACCAGCGGCTAAATACCTTGGTTTAATGGTCGACTCGAAGATGAGCTTCTTCGAGCAAATTAAAGCAGCAGCTGGAGTCGCGGCCTTGAGTCGGCTAATGGTGAATGTCGGGGGCCCTATATCAACTAGGAGACGTCTCCTTATGAGAGCAGTCGGTTCTTCTCTATGGTGCGGAGGTATGGGCTGATGCTGGTGCATCGTAAACGCCTCGCTCAAGTGCAGAGGCGAGGAGCTTTGCGAGTGGCGTCTGCTTATCGCACTAATTCAAAACCGGCCATGATTATGACCGCGAGAGTGATCCCCGTTGCCCTCCTTACTAAGGAACGTAAAGCTATCTACAATGTAAAGGCGAAAACTTAAGCGAGATGGTTGCCCGTGAAGAACGTCAACAGACCCTTACCGAGTGGCAACTTTCTTGGCAATATGAGCCAAGGAGCAAATGAACTGCGCGACTCATCGATAAATTAGACCCGTGGTTGAACAGAACGCATGGTGAGATTGATTACTTCCTTACCCAACTTCTAAGTGGGCATGGAGGTGTTCGGTCTTACCTGCACAGGATTGGGAAGGCGCGATCTCCTGATTGTGTGTTCTGCAATGGAGTGGCGGACGACGCGGACCATACCTTTTTCTTTTACGAGAGGTGGGACAGCTTTCGTCAGAAGCTTTATGCAGACACAGGGGAGCTCTCCCCAGACAACATTGTCAGAGAGATGCTGAAGAGCGCTGGCAGCTGGAATCGTATTGTGCATTATGTTCGGGCTCTTCTTATAGCGAAGAAGATTGAACTCGACCGGCGGAGTGATCGGACAGTAAGGGGTTCCCTGAACTAACAACAACTCCCTTCCTCCCCTCCCCTCCCGTTGGTGAAAGGAATTCCCTGACTTAAAGGCTCCCAAAGCGGGGAGAGTGGCAGGGCTAGCCCGAAGTAATGTGTCAAACGGTTCCAAGCTAGTTTTCTGATGACAGGGTTTAGTTGGTAGTCCGCCAGCGTGCTGCTGCGGGAGTCTAACACTCTGTGTGTAAACGCATTCACCTACCCTACTCCCCCAAAAAAAAATATTAGCGCGTGGAAAGGCAGCCAATCATACGGTCATGCGTCCATTTGGAAATTTCTTGGCAAACATCAGGTGGCCCTGATCATATGGTTTACAGATTCAAAAAGACATAAATTGTCGTAATCACCAAAAGAGAAAAATGGTCGATAAATGGCCACGCGTCTTTTAGAAAACGGAGCGGGCGCAAGGGTGTTCTCGGAAAATCCGGCTATGGAACTGGCTTAACCTCTCGGAAAAATGACGACCGTATTCCAGCCGAAGATATATGCAATTTTATTGGCAGCAGAAGAATGTTTGTGGCAAAAATGGAGGGGTCGCATCATTCGAATCTGTTCCGACAGTCGGGCTGCATTATCAGCACTAAACAGCAACGACATATCAAGCCAGTTGGTGTGGCATTGTCATCCTGCTGAAACTTGGCCGACTTAAAGAAACATTCCCGATGTGGGTGCCGGAACACTCTAACATTGCTGGTAATGAAGAGGCTGACAGACTGGCTCGCCGAGGGTCTGGATCCACAATGGTGGGACCAGAATCAGCTTTTAGAATCCGGCCATCCACTGTCAAGTCTACCGTGAAGTGTGAAATTGCAAGGATTCACGCAGCCGAGTGGAGAAATTTGGACTCTTCGAGCAGGCAAAAATCCTCGTGAAATAGCCTAGGGACACTAGAGCGGCATTTTTGTTGTCCCTTAAGAAGTGGGAAATGAAACTCCAAGTAGGGCTTTTACCGGGACACTGCTCTTTAAAATACTATGTGGAAAAGATTGGGGTGGTGGTTTCGGCTATGTGCACCCAATGTGGGGAGAAGGACGAGACGGCCTTGCACTTTTTATGCAGCTGCCCGACCACCTCAGATCTCAGACAAAGATACCTTGGCAAGGTTTTCTTCAATGAAGAATGTTCCCAGATTCGCTAAAGCCTGTGAACGCCGTAGGCGAGAAGCCATTGAATAGGCGATTTACAGGGATAGTACAATGGGCCTAACAATGGCCTGAGTGCTCGGAGCTGCGGCTCCCCCCAATAAACTAAACTAAAACTAGATGACATCAAGTTGTATGCTGATACTGACGACCACATTAGAAGTCTGTTGCGAATAGTGGGCATGTTCAGCCGTAATATTCGGATAGAATTTGAATTAGATAATTGTATAATCCAAGTCATCCACTAAGGCCAAAACGAGCCGCATGTGAGACATAGCATTGGTGACCTCCACTTCCAAGCTATGCCCGAGACAGACATCTAGTTGTTAGTTGACAAGACGGGTCGCTCCGCGTATATTATTGATGTTGCTATCTCCCATACTAGCAACATTGAACGGAAATACGTGGAGAAGAAAATGAACTATGAGATACTGGCTCAGGAAATCAAACGAATTTGACGTCTCGAGGGAGTGATTGTAGTTCCCATAATATTGTCAGCTACAGGTATTGTACCTAAATCCCTCACGGCTTCCCTTGGGGTCCTGTCTGGTTCAAACCATGCAGAAATATACCATTCTGCATACGTGCTCGATGTTGCGGGGAGTTCTCGACGGATTCTCCCATTGACCGCCCCTTTATAATTTAAGTAGGTAGGATCGTTAGCTAAAATCCGGCATTTGCCGAGAATGTGATAACTCGAAATATTTTTTAATATAAATTTAATAATTTAAATATTTTATTTAAATATGTGTTGGTATGGGGAGTATTGTGAGACCTAGATACCATCTGCATTGACCTCCATATTTTTTTCAGATATTTGGGTTGGATTATTTCTGAGAAGAGGTCCTTGAAGTAAATGACCCTTTTCGGACCCCCGCTTTCCTCTCCTTTGCAACCAATGGCAAAATTAATACGGGCTCGGAAAGTACTAATTGAGACCTTTCATTTGACACCCCAAGTGATTATACTAAGTGAAAAAAATTGACATCCCCGTTTTGCGTGTATGGGATCCCCTTAAAGTCTACGTGGAACTGTGTTACTCACTGCATGCAACGGCACTCATAGGCCCCTTCTTTCTACCAAATTTGAGACAGAAGGTGTGATAGACAGACAGACACATATGGTGGTAATCAGATGGCCACAATAGCCTTGCCATTTAAAGTAGCGAAAAAAAGCGGTTGCTGTTGGCAAAATTCGCGTTGAAAGATATCGCCAAAAAGGTGTTTCAAATGCCTCGAATTTTGACACATTTCGAGAAACTGTACAAGCAAGATGATAGGTCTAATTTCTACGGAAGATGCGGAGAAGAAGGGCTTACTGCATTCATGCAGAGAAACACAGGAGAGTAACATCGACCATATCATAAGCAGTTACAGATGTCCGGCGTTCAGCATTTGAAATAAAAAACAGAATACTACAAAAAAGGACCATCCAAATTCTACCATTTTAGCTCTGAGAATGACAAGTATCTATTGCCTAAATTTCTGGTTCCAGCTGGAGTGGAGGATAGACCTTTCGAAAAACTTACAATTCAACCGAAACGAAACTTTTTAGACCAAGTTCGACCTACCTTTGTTATTCAGAAAGTTCAAGAAAGCGCCCTTGAATGTGAAAGTAAAGAGCATGACACCTGATTCTCCGCATCTATTTACACCTTCTATTTTTAAATCTTTACATATTGACTCTGTCTAGGAGGAAAATATCTCTGTCTTTCTATTTTTAGTAGAAGGTTTCCCCGGAAGTAAAAGCTATGACGTTGATACCGCGTAATGTCGTAAAATGCTAACATTTCCCCATTGTACTGATAAGGTCGTTCTAGATATTATCAAGTTCACATACTCGTATTTCCATAACCCATTTCCTTCTTTATTTACCAGCTGTGTCACGATGATGCTTTCCGCACAACGGCAAGTAGTCTTTCACGCATCAACCAAAGTAATGGGTAAATATTTTATTATCACATGCGTACTATTATTAGGGGTGTTAAGTCTAGGCTACGTCAAACTGTACGTTTATGCACCAATATGAGTTATATTTCTGTCATGATACTCGTATGTTGGCGTGGTATCATTCATTAGCCAGTAGCTAAGTGATGATAAACTCAGGTATTTCATTATGAAGGTATTTTTGATGGACGATAGTCGACTCTTTGTTTGGTGCTAGCGCGTCCTTTCCTCAGGGTCATTAAGTGCTTCATTTAGTAAAGAGGATATATTGAAATATAGTTTTCTCGACCCTTTTTATGTAAACTTTTTTCTGACACACATTCGTGCCTGATATCACAATCAGGTCCGACAGGCCCCATTATTCATATAATACTATGAAATTTTTGAAAAGTGAGTCAATTTCCATTTCTTGTCACAGTGAAAACTGGAAAAACCGATTACGTTTCTGCTGGAACGATTAAATACCATTCAGGTCTGAGATAAAAACTGGACCCGGAATGAAAATTGTGAGGGTCCCCTATTATCTCTTTTTTACTGCAATTTTTGAACTCGCCCCCGAGAAAAGTCCTGGCCACGGAAATGGGGGAAACACATACAGATAACATAGTAGGGTTTGTAAGGTCTAAGCAACGGTTCTTTTTTCAAGTATATAGATACAACTCTTAAAAGGCCTTAGAGTTCAACAGATAACATAGTTTCAGTTAGCAATAAAACCTAGAAATAATGATCCAGGAAATTGTATGCTACTACCGAAAAAAGGATCGTTTTAGGTTCTGATTTCTGTTCGGAAGAAACGGAGAAATATTATAGGATCTCTCGAGTTCTGAACATTCCTTGACCACAAACAGGATTACTGACAAACAGGATACGTCGGTGGATCAATCAAAGAAATCATGCATGTAGTAAGTATATACGGGCAGGTGAAAGTGTCCCAAATGGTGTTCGTGCAAAGCCATCAGTATCTAAAACCATCATCATCATCATCAACAGCGCAACAACCGGTATCCGTTTTAAGCCTGCCTTAATAAGGAACTCCAGACATCCCGGTTTTGCGTCGAGGTCCACCAATTCGATATCCCTAAAAGCCTACGCCATCGCTCCATCTTAGACAGGGTCTGCCTCGTCTTCTTTTTCTACCATAGATATTGCCCTTATAGACTTTCCGGGTGGGATCATCCTCATCCATACGTATTAAGTGACCCGCCCACCGTAACCTATTGAGTCGGATTTTATCCACAACCGGACGGTCATGGTATCGCTCATAGATTTCGTCATTGTGTAGGCTACGGACTCGTCGATCCTCATGTAGGACGCGGATTCTTGTCTCGAAAGCAGCCAAGAGTTCGCAATCTAAAGCCAGCTTCCCGAAAATTGTCAGGCAATGGGCATCGGCAGCGCTATTGATACTTCTATTCTTGAAAGAAAAATGCATGTGACTTTGCCAGTTGAGCCTAAGAATCGCAAGGAAATGGAGCCTTGACTCCAATTGAGGCTGTCTTTATTTTTATATTTTTAGCGGTAATCCCAACTATACAATCGGGATTTGGGATTTCCTAAATTTCAGCCAATCAGTTTAGGGTGACCCGAAGGCTAAGGAGTGAATTTACTAGAACGTTTACTCCTATATAAATCGAAGTGTATTTAACAATTTTTGCCCATTTTTAAAGAAATTACGGAGAAAATAAAATAAACAAGTCGGGAAAGCGGAAGCTTGACACTTCAGGTATAAAAGATTTTGTGTTTCCCTATATGAGGAGCATAACGCAGTTCTCCATTGGCTGATAGCATTCTGGGCATGTCACTGCTGCCAACAGAACTGAGCGATTTACATATCTCGGGTCGATGCTATCATCCAATGGAGAACTCTGTAATAAAATTGCTTAACGCATTAAGGCAACCTGCATGAAGTGGCGTTCCACAACTGGTGTTCTTTGTGATCGACGTATCAACGAACATGTCAAATCCTAAATCTAAATCTAAAATTTACCGCAATGTCTTCCGCCTTGTCGCTATGGTTCTGAGTGTTGGCCTACAATAAAAGACAATAAACGGCGTCTTGCGGATATGGAGGCGGAGATATTGCGTTGGAATCGTAGCGTGACAGATTTTCAACACATTCAAAATGAGGATATCCGCGATCGATATGGAGTTGCGCCAATCGTAGAAAAACTGTGAGAGAGGCGTCTTCGATGCTATGGTCACGTAATTCGCGCTAACGAGAATTCACTTGCCAAGATTGGTCTGAACATCGAACTAGATGGTAAACTACCAAAAGGCCGGCCAAGACAACGGTGGCTTGATACAATGAATGTGGATTTAAAAGCCTCGCGATTATATCCAGATCAGGCATTTGATAGAGTCAAATTGCGAAACCAATCACGAGCCGACTCCGCTTGTGAACGGGACAAAGGCTGAAGAAAAAGTAGAAAATGTGAGAAGCGATGAGTGCATGGAAGTTTGACATTAAAATGCAAGTAACTTAAAAAATCAAAAAGGAAAACTAAAACGTTCCCACGACCCTGCCATTCATATAAGTTCAATTTATATGATGATGACGTCATACATGTCTTGGGTGCCATAACTTTACCTGAAATGTGAAACTTTGACCTCCTATAACTTTGTTAATAATACTCGGATCGATTGCCTAATAATAAAAAAAATTCGTTTCGATAATCGTTGGCGCAACAATCCATATTGGATCAGGGTCTTGAAGTGTGTTAGAGCACTTCATTCAAGACCGTGACGGTACACTACAGTACACTGTAGGAGGCAATGTGATCAGCATTGCGCTCGCCCGAGATTATTACCCTGGTTTGACCCAGGTACTCATTCCCAGCTGAGTCGACTGGTATCCAACGTCAAATCACGATACAAATCCCACTGCCACCAGTGAGATTTGAATCGCGACCTTCCGTACGACAGCCTTGCGCTCTAACCACTCAGCTATCCGGAAATGTCGTCTAAGTTGATGCCAAATTGTGTACTTCTGGGATGAGCTAAAGGGGGGCGGGGACTTTCCGGTAAATTTCCAAAACATGGTAATATACTACTATTAACTTTATTTGTGCAGATATCGGAGTGAGATGTATTTTAGGGCCTAGATTTCATATAGTTTCATCACTGTGATTTTTTTCAGATTTTTCGGTTGGGTAGGTTCTGAGAACGAAACCGGTTTCACTTTTTGGGAGACACATTTTGTGCCCTACCTCCCCTAGGTTTCACCCAATATCAGAAAAAGGATCAGTTTCGAAAAGTACTAATTGAGCCCTTTCCTTTGAGACCCCATATGATCATGTTCTGTGAAAATGAAATTTACACCCTCCTTTCGCATGTATGTGGAGTCCCCCTTAAAATTCAACACGAAATGACGCCACTTGCTGCATGTAGAGGGACACACATCGGTTTAGCCGTTTTTCAGTAAATCTGTCACACCCAACAAACAGACGGACAGACATTAAATCGATTTGTAAACGATGTTTGTATACACAAAACCTTAAAAAGGGCTACTATTATGACGTCAGCATCTTATTGGTATGGCTTATGATGCGGTAAGTTCACATGAAATTTATAAGTTTGAACTGCTATAACTTTAACGGTAATGGCCAGATTTCCATGAAATTTGACATGTGTATACGAAATATTGTCCTGGTGCGAAATTTGGTAGTCCTAGAATGAATTTAAGGGGGATTTTTTTAGTCAATTTCTAAAAGCCGGTAATATACTATTAGTAGGTTTATTTGAGCAGATATCGGAATGGGACATATTTTGAGGCCTAGATTTCACCTAAGCACACCACCCTGATTTTTCACGGATTTTTGGGTTGGGTGGTTTCCGAAAATGAGTCCTGTTTCACTTTAAGTGTGTACATTTTCACTCCTTACTCGCGCACTTTGCAATTCATGTCAAAACTAATATCAGATGGGAAACTAATCGGAACTAATTGAGGTCTTTTTTTCGATACCCACATGACTATATCCGATGAAAAAAATGTTTACATCCCCCCTTTACATGTATGGGCCCCCCTTTAAACTGTACGTAAATTTATATCACCCACTGTATGCGTGGCATTTCATAGTTCCCATATGTTCACCAAATTTCGGATCGGTTTAGCTGTTTTGGAGAAAAGTGCGTGTGACAGATAAACAGACAGATCACACCGTTTTTGCACCGTTAGTTACATCAACAAGAGACTTTAGAGCGGAGATATTTGATAAAATGCTACTTTTTCCTTTTTAAGTCCATTCGTTCACACGAAAAGAAAAATCTTTCGAAAGCTTTTCGAATAGCAGTCTGCTTAAAGATGATAAGATTCACATATTTCAAATAAATTCCTAAGAAACACTGACCTTCGTACCTTCGATATTTTTCTACAAAAATTTAAGTGTCCATTTTTAGAGAAACTTATTCCGAGAAACTTCTTTCATGGTCATTTGCAAGGCTTTACAACAAATTGTAATGAAAATGTGAGCCCAGGGTGAGAATTTTGCGGACACTATCCCCCACCCCAACAAAAGAGATCAGGGCAATCAATATATTTTCGCAAGAGTCCTTCTAAAAAGAGCCCTCAGGTTCGGGAGGAATCTCTCCTTTTTCTACCCCCTCAACAGACCTGGGTGATGAACAGAACAACAGAAACTTTACAAAAACTCATAATTCCGAAACTTTGTATTGGAGACTCCAAATACCCAAGATTTCGCTAATTACATACTATCTTTGAGAAAGAAGAGAAAGAAAGAAGCACTCGTGGTAGAAATTATTTCTTTCAAAATCGAAAACAAAAGCAAAAGTTGAAGAAAGTCAGAATTATATCAGCAGACTATAAACTCTGATATATAATATCATTTTTAAGCTTCTACCACGAAAGGCTTTGTAGGGTCTAAAAAGGAAATGGGGGAAGTTATGCAAATCAGTTTTTATGGCAGGCTACGTTTTCTTTTTCTAGAGTAGATACTGGCCTTATAGATTTTACGGGCTGGATCATCCTCAGATAATTTACCTAATATTACAAAAGTGTAATACCACCTCATCGAACGCAATCCAAATATAATAAGGAATCACAACATCACAATCACCACCAGTAGAAAAGTGATGATTGAGTTACTTTAGTGGTAAGTAGTGTTTTTTTATATTCTGTGCCAATGCAATATCACATCAAAAACATCACCGACTAATGTTGGAATGCATCGTCCGATGAAATCACGCAATGAAAACAACAGTCATGTGATGTTATAACACACAGTAATGGATCTGAAATTTGTCCTTAACCATACTCTCACTAAAGACATTTGAACATAGATGACGGCGCTGTTTGAAAACTGCAGATTTCCAGATTCCCTGGTTCAAGAGTCTTCTTCTACACAACGAACCAAGTCCGAGTTCTCCAGCTGCTGCTGACTCTTTCTTTCTTTCGATACATTTGCGGTGTAGGTTCCGATACACCACGGGTCAAATTGAAAGTCCTTGCAACTGTTAACTTTTTGAAATTTATTTCATTGAATTTCAAAGCCTAGACTTAGTGAATAAATAGTCCTACAGTTAGCATAAACTACGCCTCTTAATCAACTTGTTGCAGAAATTCTACTCAAATAGTATCTTTCAATTCATTGGAATCTTATTTATCAAACACTCCATCAATCAGTTCACTTGCAAGATACTCCCAATATCATAGTGACTCTATTATCGAAATTTTAAATTCCCCCAATTATCTGATAAGCTAAGGAAGTTTTAGTTTTACCCTTAAAAGATACCGTTTCTTGTGAACTTGTTTGTAGTTAGAATGATAACAGAATTCCCTAGTACTCCGCGAGTTTTCTAAGAAAATCTAAACCAATTATCATGTTAGTGGGTTACGTTGAATTTTCATTCAGAAAATTATTCGGAAAAC
This sequence comes from Hermetia illucens, assembly GCF_905115235.1. NCBI lineage: Eukaryota > Metazoa > Arthropoda > Insecta > Diptera > Stratiomyidae > Hermetia > Hermetia illucens. The sequence goes on from NC_051850.1 coordinate 161,302,565, forward strand.
AGGTTTCACCAGAATTCATTAAGGTGACTTGTTATGGTTAGTTCAAACATTGACAAATTCTTGAGAAGGAACTGTTCATGGAACTTCAAGGGAGGCCCGCTTTTTCCTAATGTTTTTCAGGCTTATGTATAAATATGTACTATCGTTGATGGGTCTCGTGACGTCCGTACGTGAGAGTTTAGCAAGGGGGAGGGGTGTGTTTAGAACGTATTTGATATACGAAGGATTTTTTTTTCCATTGAATTTATTGTTTGTTATCTTTTTGGAATCACCATCTAAGGGACATCAATGTAAAGGAGTTAAACTCCCGCTAGAAAAAATATGTAGAGGATAATGGCAAGCCATAATCTGGTAATATATATTGTATATGGTTACTATTTACCCCTTGGTGGAGTGTAGCGCGTGCGATCGCTCGTGGTTACCTGAAATCAATCCCCCACGACTTCCTGAGATGCTTGCACTTCTCCTCTATTGTTCTGCTTCAAGTGCCCTTGGGACGACTCACTCGGTCATCTTGGGAGAGTGCATTCCACTGCATGGCATAGCCCGCAGTGCAATTGTCCCCCCTCCTTAATTGTGATCTATCCACCGCCACTTCCTGTTTTCCCTTTCACCGTTTTCCCATCACATCGCATACGTGTGCCAAGCCTGGGCGCCGACCAAGTTGTTCGTTTGAAATAGTGTCAGGCCAGCGTACTCCGATGATACGAAGCAGACAGATATTAACGAAACCTTGGAGCTTTTGAGTAGTTTACTTTACATGTGCAGCATGAAGAGCGCCACCGATAACAAGAAGAAATAATATCGGTGATAAGATGCAACTCTGGCGGACTCCGCTTTGAACTTCAAAATCCTCCGAGATTTTAACTTGGCGCGGTAAGTGACATTTTGTGCCATCATATGTCGCTCTGATAATACCCATTAGTTTCTCCGGAATGCCCCTCCTATGTAGAGTACGCAAGATGCACTCCCTATCCACGCTATCGAGAGCTTTCTCTGAAACCGATGAAGAGCAGGTGCAGCGAAGATCTAAATTCCGAGCACTGTTCCAAAATAATCCGTAGGGTGTTCATGTGGTCAATACAAAAGGATCCTTTCGAGATGTTCTTTGATGTGTTACAGGATTATTTTGGGTATTATTTTTGCGACGGCAGGGAGCGTGCAGATATACCTCCAATCCAATCCCCTCCAGTCAAATTCACATTCGGATGCCCTTTTTTGGAGTCTTAACGATCATCCCCTTCTTCCACTCTCTCGGAGAAATCTCGCGTTCCCAAGATTCCCATACGAGTGGATGCAGGAGATCTGCAGTAACTGCAGGTGCAGCGATAATTATGTAGGGAGTCCGTCAAGCCCAGCTCGGTTTGAGTGCATTGATGGCCGAAATGATTTCTCTTGTGCTTCTAGGAGCAATCCATATCTGCATGTTCTGTGACCAGCCATCTCATCCACAAGAGAAGGAACCTCGCCGGATGAAATACGGTTAAGGACCCTGATGAAGTGTTCTTTCCACCTCTTCAGTTGTTCTGGGCTTTCTGTTTAGGGCAATATAAAACGATCTCTCAGCCCGAAGCCCGTGCGATTTTGAGAATGGCAACCTGGATGATCGATTAGCGTTGGCCTATGAACAAGCTCTTTCTGTTTCTGGTTGGTCTGCCGAAAAACAGGAAAATAGGTAGCGGTGTTGTGGGATGAGTGCTGGATGTAACTCACTACCTGATCTTTAATATGCTGTATCCTGCATGAATGCCATAGCTTAGCACACTTCAAATGCAACAGGCAGCACTTCATCTAATAATGGAAATGCTGCGGTTTTTGAGCGAATCCAGGATATTTCATTAGGAAGGACGAACGTCGAAAATTATGGACTACTTAGAGAATGAACCCCTTTTTCAACGCATTCACATGCACAAACAAAGTATGCCTTGTTACATGTACTCGTTTATCTCCTGTTATGTTACGAACTTTAATGGAAAACTTGACACTGTGAACCCCCAACCATGCAGTGACTGACATCGTTCGACATTGAGTATAAAGAGCGTCCTCACATATGCAATTGTTTTTTCGCCGAATAAGGTAATTTTCTCATTTGGTGGTCAAAGGGTAGTATAGGTCCTAGGACGAAACGTGGATTGGTACCCACGATGGAGCATAAAGACTGCTGAACCAACACCAACAACTATATTACTAAACCCTATCTCCACCTCCACGTGGTGATCGCTGGGAGCTCTTTCTTAACGAAAAGTTGCAGACGGAAAAGAATGAAGGCGAGTCTCAGGCACCTGAAACGGTACAAACTGTACCAACTGGTCCTCCAGGTTGGGGGTTGGGTAGGGCTGACAACCCTACATGGAAAACAACTTGTTACGAAGCCACAACAGAAGCCTCGGACTGGACGAATAAAACAACGACGAACCGGGCAGCGACAAAGGAATAACGATTTGAGCATTTTTCCATGGAACGTGCGCTCCCTGTACAGACTGAATGCTGCTGAGCAGCTAACCGATACCCTGTTCCAATATAAAGCTGAAGTAACAGCGTTGCAAGAGATGCGACGGACAGGGACCGGTTTCCTGGTGAAGTGCCGCTACACCATTTATTATAGCGACCATCCAATAAACCATGTGCTCGGAGTAGGTTTCTTAGTCAGCCAAAAAATGAAACCTGCTGTTATCGGCTTTGGAACCATAAGCGAATGGCTATGCACTCTGCGCTTGCGAGGCAATTTTAGAAATATAAGCCACATTAACATTCACGCCCCTACAGAACGAAGCCTCGAAGCCTGCCCCAGATATGATATCAAAATTATACTTGGGGATTTTAACAGCCAAGTAGGGACGGAGCCCGTATTCATGCGATACGTTGACTCCCATAGCTTACATCAAAATACAAATGATAACGGACTGCGGATTATTCAGTTAGTAGTGTCACACGGAATGGTTGTTGGAAGCAGCTAGTTTGCCCGGAACACGGTCCACAAACATACCTGGGCCTCTTCAGACGGATTCACTTTAAACCAAATTGACCACGTGTTGATCGAACGCCGGCACCTCTCAACCTTGATGAATGTCAGAACAAAATAGGGAGGCGAATATAGACTCGGATCACTATCGCGTTGTCATGGTGCTCCAAGCTCGACAAACAATATCACCCAGAATCCCCTCTGACAATCAGGTGAGAGTTAACACTGAAGCCATCCACAACACAGTCCTCCGCAATACCTACAAGAGGGAAATGGATGCCCCAATAACCGCAGTCAACAGGGATCCTAGAGATGAAGCATCAACGAATGATCTTCACAATCATCTGAAGAACATTATGATAAAAACAGCCACAAACATACTTGGTCCCAGCCGCAAAAAAAGTCGGAAAGGCTGGTTTGACGATGAATGTAAGCAAGCTACGGAACGGTAGAATGCCGCATACCGAGTAATGTTGCATTCTCAAAGGACGCGGGCACGCGCGGAGACTTATTACGAACTCCGTCGAGCGGAGAAGCGACTTCACAGACGGAAAAAGGACGCCTGGGAGAACCAACAGGTCTGTGAACTCGAAAAGTACAGGGAGCAACCGCACCAGGCGCGGAAGTTTTACCAACAAGTCAGCAGGATGAAGCCTTATACACCTCGATGTTCACCCTGCCGAGACAAAGAGAGAAATCTGATTTCCGACAGAATGGGCATATTGGAGCGATGGGTTAAGTACTCTGATGAACTACTGAACAACCAGAACATCGGCGAGTTGGAGGTCCCGCCAACTGAAGACGATGAACAAATGCTGCCATCACTAAGTATAGAAGAAACAGTCCGTGCAATTAATCGGCTTAAGTCGCCAGGAGCCGAGGGAATTACAGCCGAATTGGTTAAATATAGAGACGACCGTTTACGCCAAGTATGGGACAGCGAATCAATGCCTGACGACTGGCAGAGGGGCATAATCTGTCTCATACATAAAACGGAGATATCACACAGTGCAGCAATTATAGGGATATCACGTTGCTGAGTACCATCTATAAGATATTCTTCGTTATCTTCCTAGGCCGGATAGCCCCATACGCCCAGAACATCGTTGGCCCATACCAAAGAGACTTCACTCCAGACAAATTAGTGACAGATCAGATTTTCTCTCTGCGGCAAGCGATGGAAAAACTGTTGGAATATGGACAACAGTTGCACCATCTTTTCATCGACTTTGAAGCCGCCTATGATAGCATAGCCAGGGCAAAACTATACACGGCCATGAGAGAATTCGGTATCCCGACAAAATTGATAAGATTGACTAGGCTGACCCTAACCAATGTGCAAGACCAGATAAAAGCAGCAGGATCACTCTCAAGACGATTCGACATCAACAACGGTCTACGATAAGGGGAGGCCCTATCATGCGTCCTCTTTAACCTGGCCCTCGAGAAAGTGATCCGTGATGCTGAGGTAAATGCAAGAAGTACGATCCTCTTTAAGTCCACTCAACTACTGGCCTATGCTGACAATATCGACATCATGGGAAGAACCACCCGAGACATACAAACTGCCTTCATCCAGATCGAGCAGGCGGCGAATGGCGCGAGATCTTGGACTGCACATCAATGAAGGCAAGATAAAATGTATGGTGGCAACGTCAGCACCAAAAACTAACCAACCAACAACATCAAACCGCACTGGTCAAACGGAAAGAATAAAGATAGGAGACTACAACCTTTGATAATTTCCCCTATCTAGGGTCGAAAATAACAACCGATAACAGCTACGATTAAGAAATCCGCGCACGGTTGTTGGCAGCCAACAGGGCCTATTTCAGCTTATGAAAACTGTTCCGCACGAAACGTCTCACCATAGGGTCAAAGCGCTTACTGTACAAGACAATGATCTTACCAGTCCTCATGTATTCCTCGGAGACTTGGGTTTTTAGCAAGAAAAATTGTGAACTCTTGGCCGCGTTCGAGAGAAGAATCCTCCGAAGAATTTTTGGCCCCCTACATGAGGATGGACGATTCCGTAGCCTACATAAAATCCGGTTCAATAGGTTACGGTGGACAGGTCACTTAATCCGTATGGATGAGGATGATCCAGTCCGGAAAGTCTATAAGGCTTTTAGGGATATCAAATCGGTGGACCTCGGCGCAAAACCGGGATGTCTGGAGTTCTTTATTAAGGCAGGCCTAGACGAGATGTTGCGCCGTTGATGATGAGAGAGATGAGGGATTTCCCTGGAGCTAGAATAAAGCCACACTCAAGGCTTATTCTCATCAACCCCCTAACCGAAAAATCCGAAAGAAAAATCATGGTGGCACCTGTGTATAGTATCTAAGCCTGAAAATACTCTCTATCCCGATAACTAATCAAATAGGGGTATATTACGATATTTTGTAAATTTATTAGAGTCCCCCTAACTTCGTTTCTTGTATCACAAAATGTTACTTTAATATAGTCCTCAATATACAACATGATACTGGAAAACTTGGTGGAAATCTTACTGCTATTAACAATGCTATAAAAAGTGAAAGTATCATATTGAAGTGTAACATTCTCCGTGAATGTATGCTACAAGCTATGTACAAATGAAACCATTGCGCACCCAAATAGTCATACAAAACCCTTCATTCCTGCAATCTTCGACTTTCAATTTTTCAGGAAGATCAGCTTATGGGTGAGCTTCTGGAACCTTGCCCGAATAAATAACAAATATAAACCGCAAATTTTATCTATCATAACGACGATAGGTTCCCGTATAAAATTATAATAGAAGCAACGGCAGCCACAGTTTCCCATTCGACATAAATTTCTGCCATTGATAAGATTAAAAGTGAACACAAAAAAAAAGTTGAGTCAAATAGGCAACAAGACAAGTTTTCTGGATAGTACTCGAAATATTCAATAGACGTAAAATAACATATCAATTTGAATAGTAAATAAGATGTCGAACAGTTTCAAAGTTTCCTTATCACTGCATGCCACAATAGCTACTATCTTCAATCGTTCTGCTGGCAATCTCTTTTATTTAAGATTCGTCGGCATTCAATTAATATTCTAGACAAGAACTTGGTCCGCTTCACATGAAATTGCCTAGCAACATAATAAAATAAGACTGAAGACTTCATCCAAATGTCCGAAAGGTCGAATTTTGCTGTATCTTTAGTCGGGAAATCCCAGATCTCGAGCTTTTCTTGAAGAATTTGAATATTTTGGCATTCCAAATATTTCAAAATATAAATTGACTTCCAAGAATTTCATTAAGATTTCAAATTTTTCTCGGAAATTTTCATAAAAATCATATGATTTGCTCGTGAATATTTGCCCGGTCTATTTATAATTGATATCAAGAGGGGGTGTGGAAGCGATACTCATATATTCTATTTGACTGACCTACACTGGCGATGCTAGCGTGCTGCTATACAACACAAAAACTTGAACGTGTATCTCACGTGTATCTCGAGATTATAGAGAAAAATAGAACGGCGAGAATATTTATTGCTATTGTAGATATTAGATTTCAGTAGGGCTAATTAGATTTGTTTGAATATTGCCTGGAACATACCTTCAAATGGAGTCGCACACAGAACCTCGTTTTCGATATTTTTACTAAATTATCTTAACCGGAAAACTAAAACTGGAAGTTGAATATTTTGACGAGTAATTACTTTGTAAATTCAAGAAATTTCAATATATCTTTTTTTAAATATCTTAGTATGTTGACTCAACTACATCTACACTTGTAACACGATACTTCACAAAGCACGTGTTGCGCACTACTAGGACTACATTGGGAACAACAAAAGGATTTGATAAGCACTTTCACTGCTTAGGAAAACTATACACGAAAACTGGAGCTGATTTTTCTCACTGTACACTTGGCACTGAACCTTCTAATGCCACTCTGGCTTTGTAATTAACTTTAATTGATTCCAGCTTAGTGTATTCGACTCTAAGCACCCAATTCCAGATATCCGTCTATATCTTATCTAATTGAGTCTATCTTGAACGCGCAAACGCACTGTAAATCTATCTTTTCTATTCCACAACGATCGATAGAAGACTTAACAAAGAAGTGGAAATGAAGACTTGTTAGCACGATCACTTCTCAACAGAGAATGGAGTGAGGCATTAGTGCGTCCACAGGCGAAAGGTGCAGACTCCCTGAAGGGTTCTATGTGGTACCAAGTATATAGGTATGGAATGTACATGTCCATGAAGGATGGTTGATAGGCTGACGGTTAATAGAAATGTCTCCAACAATAAATCTTGCATGTGAAAGGCATTTATGGATCATCAATTGCCAATGATTATGGACATTCTCGCACTCAACTCTGTAAACAAAACTTCATACGCCAATTAGCGAAGCAAAGGAAAAAGTGTGGGAAAAAATCGCGCCGCATTCGATTACATATCTACAGAGTTTGTCCATAACTTCGATTTATTAATTGATTTATAGGAGGAAATCAGAACCCGAACGGCGGTGTAGGTGACGTTAATCTTAACTTCTCCAGATCCGTAGTAGCGCAACACCACCTCCAATCCTCCAATCATTTTCCGAATAAAGAATTGTTTAGCGTCATTCCTACGTAACGCAAGGTATGCATGATTAATTCGCGACTATCCAATGAGTCATCTTAAATTTTCAGAATACAACTATTCTGACGTTGGCGAAAACATGCTTTAGTGGAAACATCTAATCAACAAATATCTTTAGATTCGAACAAAATACCAGATACACTCGCATACATAGACAGATTTGAGTTTACTGGCAGGTGGACAGATGAAAAGAAGACCCCCAGGTAGAGTATCTGCGGGTGACTGATCGAAAGGTAATCTAGGTAGCTATGACACTATTGTAGCAGTTTCAATGTATCTGAGTGCAAAGGCAATATAAAGGGAGGATTTTAGGGTCTATAAAATGAAAGGATAGTTTGGGATAACGAGAACCATTAGAGTAGTGTCCAGTTTATTAGTATCATCGAATCTAATCTGTAAACTATAAAATGAATGTAGATACGATGTTTGAGGCAGAATTCAGAAAAAAATAGGCAGATGTTGGTTATTATTAGAAAACAAGTCGGGAAACCGGAAGCTGGGCGCTTCAGGTATGAAAGGTTTTGTTTGCTTCTCCTGTGAGTATATTTGAGTGTAGAACTATCCCATTTGTAGGTAGCCCGTTAAGAATATGCATTTAGTATGTCAGATTTATTACTTTGGGTTGTAAATTTACACGGTAAAGTCAACTTTGAGCTACTGTAACTTTGTTACTAATAGTATGATTTTGATCAAACTTGGAGATAATATGCTTCATATTATATTTTATACTACTACCAACTTTTATAACTCTGAGATAAACTTAAGGGGTGTTTTACTCAATTTTCCCAAAAATATGGTAATATACTATTATTAACTTAATTTGAACAGATATCGATATGGAGAGTATTTTGAGGCCTGGGCACCCTATAGAGGCAGCTTCATAATTTTTTTCAGATTTTTCGGTTGGGTAGTTTCTGAGAATGGGTCCGTTGAAGAAATCATCACTTTCCACCCCTCCCACTACCCGCCTTTTTAACAAATCTCAAAACTAAGACCGGCTTCGAAAAGTACTAATTAAGACTTTTCATTTGACTATATTTGGTGAAAAAAATTTTTACACCCCCCTTTTACATGTATAGGAACTCCCCTAAATCTCAACGTAGGAGGATGTCACTCACTCCATGTCTGGGGGTCCACAGGTCCCACCTTCTCACCAAATTTCGTGTCAATCGGTATAGCCGTTTCTGAGAAAAGTGCCTGTGACAGACAGACAGACATTCCTGTGCGGAGTTGCCAAATCTCCCATCAGGCGCGTCCCTTCCTGCGGATAAGGGAATGCTCGGCGAATGCGTAGGAATATGCACATATACGCATTTGGAGGGGTGCGTGTATAGGCATGCTTATGCGCAGGCCGGGTAGGTGGGAGGTAAACGCCCGCCGGTGGATAAAAATTGGCTATGGGAAGGATACCCAGAAATAAAACCAAACATGGAGGAACAGAAGGAGAATAAAGTTACGGTGCAGGGCTTCGGAAACCCAGTACCGGCGGCTCCCGGCCGTCGATATCCCTCGACTGCAGTGCCTCGGTGGTGGATTACTTGGCCACCGTTGCACCAAATACTACAAGTAGCCTGGAGAAAGAGGCATTTAAAAGGAGTACATCACTCCCGAGAACGCCTGTTCAAAACACAAGAAAAGATGGGCACAAACTGGTCATTTATTAGCCCATAGCGGGGTAACTACACCTAGTCGAAACATGCCGCAGGACTTAGTGTTTGATCCATTTAAAAGAAGCTCGATGATCGTGCGATCTCCTTCGAAATCAACCTTGGTGAAGGAAGGAAATCAGGGGAGCTCCCGGAAGGCTAATAAGTACGTAAGCGCCCAATGTGAAAACCAAGCGAAGGAGCTATGTCAGAGTCCGGACGAATCATCGTTTGCCCTACTCGGAGGCAAAATAGTAGAGTTGTCTGAATTTATTAAGGACAAACACAACGTGCACCAGGCCATCAAAAACATGGTCCGTATCATTCGAGTACTATACAATGGCGCCAAGGATGAAAAAAACGCCTCGAAGAAATCAAGCGTCACCCAGGCAATACAAGTGACACCCCTTCAAAATCCAAAGGACGGTAAGCTTGAAAAGAGGAGTAGAGAGGGCGCGAACGATTCTTTCGGATCCTCACAGGACGCGAAAAGGCAAAAAGGCTACCAACATCGTGGAAACTGCGGCGCCGGCTCCAATTGACCCAAGGGAGGCAAAGCCCCAAAAAGGGACCAAGGAAGCATGGACCAAGGTTGGCGGAAGGAAAAATACGGCGCAGAAAAGAAGATTACGGGCCGAATTAATCATCATCTCCAAAAAAGGGGATATAACTTACGCCAATATCCTTAGGAAGGTCAAATCCGATCCTGAGCTGATGGACCTTGGAGAAAACGTCAGCCGAATCAGACCGAATCAGAGATTCGATGCTGGAGCTGAAGAAGTCTCCGTGCAAAACGGTGGAAAATTTCCTCGGTAAGGTGGAGAAGTCCTTAGGGGAAGAAGCTCAAGTACGGGCCAGAAAGCAGGAGATTGTCATAGAATGTAAGGACATTGACGAAATCACGACCAAGGAGGATATCCGCGACGCCTTATAAAAACAGTTCGGACCACATGGCTTGCAAGATTCCGCAATCAGAGGACTGAGGAAGGCATACGGAGGCACGCAAACGGCAACCATAAGCTTACCAACTGAAGCAGCGTTCAAACTGCTGCCGGCTGGGAAAGTAAAAATAGGTTGGGTCGTTTGCCGACTCAGGGAGCAGGTGTCCCTTAAGCGCTGCTTTAGATGCCTGGAATTCGGCGACATAGCGGCGAAATGCACTGGTGAATGTGACAGGCCAAAATGTTGCAGAAAATGTGGGGGAGAAGGCCATATGTTCAGGGAGTGCAAGACTGAGCCTGAATGCACCTGCCCGCATCTTCTGCTCGATATCATAACGGCGCTCCTCCTCCCGGATAAAGGGGAGCGCAAACAACACAAGCGAGCACTGGACGTCTACACCATACCTGCGGCAACTGAGGAGGAACTTACGCAAATTTACGGGGAATTGGTGATAACAAAGCACCCGGTCTGGATGCTGTTCCCAATAGAGCCCTTAAACTCGCTGTTAAGAAAAGACCCGACTTTATCAGCGTGTTTGAAACATGCATGATAGAAGGAGTTCCCGACCGGCAGGAAAGATGCTCGAAAGGGTCATCTACCACAGACTGCTCCCTATCATCGAATATAAGGATGGACTATCGGAGCGACAATTTGGATTTCGTCAAGCCCACTCAACGATCGACGCCGTGGACGTTGTTTTGAAGCTGGCTCGAGACGCGATGTCGTCTAAAAAATGCGCACGCTGCCTGTACGAGGCAAGGAAAATGAATCCTCTCACCATTCACTTCTTCACCGCGTACGCACCACAGACTTGATGTCGAGAAAGATGCCTTCTGGCAACTTCTCGATGAACTTGTAACGTGCCTGGTGATGACTATATCATCATTGCCGGCGACCTTGAAAAGGCAGACGGTAACAGGTGCTATGGGGAAAGGGGTTCGGAGCGCGCAATGAGTGTGGCGTATAATTGACTTTACAGCTCGGTTGTTTGCGGTTGGCTTCCTAGCGGGAGCTTCATGGGGGCTGTGGTTATGCTCAAGCGAGAAAAGACCTTCGGGCCTCGGAGTGGTGTTGCGTTTCAACACGGGTGCAGTACTCCTTAGTTCGGTAGAGATTTAGGCAGGTCTTGCATCCACCAGTACGAATGCTAAACCATGCACTTGGTATAGACTGGTACCGTTGTTGCTTGTCACAGCGTCCAGCGGCCTATACTAATTTCTGCCATCAAGTAGTGGTTGGAGAGACGAGACCGTGATATTAGTTATAATCTCACCCAGTTTCTCAGGGGGCACGGAGGATATCGCCAATACCTGCACAGTTTTAAATTGGGGGGCCTCACCCGACTGTCCATATTGCAATGGAGTCCCAGAGGACCCAGAGCATGCATTCTTCCACTGTCCGAGATTTCAATGTTCAATGTCTTTTGAAGATTTCCACCTCCTCAAAAAGATAAACAGCCAGTAAACCGATTTTAAGCTCTCCCCTCTCGGTCGACTCCGTCTACTCAGGATGGTCTTTTAACCACTGAAATCATAATGAGAAATGGTCAAACTAGAATAAAGTCCCACCAAAGTGGAATCGAATAAAAGGGACACTTTTTCTTGCTAAATTAAATTTATTTAAACAATAACAATTTCATCTGAATGCTGATATCTCAAATTACTAATCTATTAGAAGAAGCCAATTTACGATGATTCCATGCGCTTAGGGAGGCAAAGCGGCCACCACCCCTATAATTTGATCGACGACGAACTGGTCCAACTAAATGCTCGTCTGTACGCTGAGCGGGCATATAGCAATTTCGAAGAGGAGGAGGGCATAAACACCTCGACTGAGTGGAATAGCTACCCGGTAATTGTATTGCAGCTCCATGTGCAATAAAACTGTGTTTAAGGTAGTCGCATCCTGCTATGCCATTTCCTGACTTATGTTCCCACATGGAATTCCTTGCTGGTTCGTCCATACACGATCGAAAACCCATAAGGTGCGACATATTCTCATTGGAATCTTCTAAAGGATCCTCTTCAAACGAGCACATGACACTCAAATTCAACTCCACTTTGTGGATATTCAGCTGAAGTACTCTTTCTTCATTCATTTGAATTTTCTTGTTCACGCGTTTTAGGCAATTCAGCACATCATCTCCCATAACTAGATCCTCATACTTCCCGTCGTTCCGACGACAGACGAACCCTAAACCATTGCGCTCTAAATTTTCCACCTCAGACTTGATGGACTTCAATTCTTGAACTTTTCCTAAATGGAAACTGATGGCTAGATCGATATTTGAGGACATTTTTTATAATATTCGGTGAGAACTGGTTTACAACGTTATTTCTTTGATAAAATTTTGTATTTGTAGAAATAACGTAGAATATTATCCATTTATAGTCCTGACAATTAATCAATCGCAATCAGAGGATATAAGAAGATAGGATAATTAAATTAAATCCTAAAACTTTAATTGAAGTAATTAATCTTATCCCCTTTCCTACAAGATCTCTGAACTTTTCTTGTAGCTGACCTATCCTCTGTATTGTGGGGCATACTTCCCCCTGTGCTTTTAAACGTTATGCTAGGTAGTTTCCGCCGTTTAGGTTTATTCTCCATGGAAATTTCGCCAGCGCCTCGTGTGCAAGAGGGGAAACCACCCTTACCACAGTTCCCTGAGGCACGACATATGCTTAGCTGATCCCAAAACTCACGAACGGATCTCGAGCGAGCAACGAGGTCTACTAACATGGTTTAATGCACACTACAGAACTGAATTTTTGACGACCGAACCCTATGAACCAGTCACAATCACTGTCAGCGGCAGTGATCTGCCTGAGCGATTTAAATACCTCAGGTCAACGCTATCAGCCAATGGAGAACTGCCTTATGAAATTGCTTCACGCATTAACTGGATGAAGTGGCGTTCCGCGACTGGTGTTCTTTGTGATCGACATATCAACGAATATCTCAAATCTAAAATTTACCGCAATGTCGTCTGTCCCATCGCCGTCTATGGTTCTGAGTGTTGGCCGATTATAAAAGACAATGAACGGCGTCTTGCTGTGGCCAAGCATTTGCAAACTTAGTATGTGACCATTCGAATGCAACGCAGCAGATAATCTGGAATTGATGCCTGGAGTCAGGGAGAAAACTGAACAAGCTGTATTTACTCGGATCATTATTAGAGTACACTCTTTGCTGAAAATGGCGACCAATATTCGAATTTGTATCGACAGTCAGAGCAAAGTTGTAAGAATGAAAAAATTTGCGGCGAAAGATGTCGGGACTTCTAGAGCGGCATTTTTATTGTCCCTTGTGAACGTCCCGCCCTGAACGTCAAACTTGTAGGAGTGCCAAGACTCTAAAGGAACCCTCGTATGGTGGTTACAGCGGCCTCTGAGGAGCATCCATCGGAATGAGGACTTGCGAATATGTCTCGAGGTTCCTGGGGGTGTCGGTCTCCGGTGTCCCGTCTTGGGAGGGCGGAATCGGCCGCAATTCGAATCCGCGTCACTCAGCAGACGCAGCATACCGGAGTCGCTTAACCATGCTTTGATGTCCAGCACAGAGTCGGCGGGGAGTCGCAGATTCTCCCTGTACACTATCTCCGCGGGCCTGCGTGAGCTCCTCTCGGTGGGCTGTGCGAAGGCCGAGGAGGGCGAAAGTCAAGGACCGCAACCACGACGTATCGTCACGAGCCTTTAGCGTTCAGTGCCAAGGCTCCAGCATCCCATTGGACATCGAATGGTATGCAGTAGTCCTCTGTCGCTTGAAACCAAGGAGCTTGCCTAACTCCAAGAAAAGAGTAGACTCAAATTGCATTCCCTGATCCGTGATAATTACGGCTGGTACACCAAAGCGCAGGATTCACTCTCGACAGAGGGCCTTGGCACATGATTCAACGGTAATGTCAGTCAGAGGTATTGCTTCAGGTTACCGCGTAAACCTCTCGATGACTGTGGAGCAATACTTGTATCTGTGGGAGTCTCGCAAAGGGCCAATGATATCGAGATGGATGTTGTGGAAGCGCTTGGTCGACCGAGGGAATACGCCTACCTCCTTTCGTACGTGCTTGTTGATTTTGCACTTGACTAACCAGTTCGTCGTCCTGATGCCTGGGTGCGCAAGATTGTGTATTGCGTGAAATACTGCGAAAATCGGCCGGAGTGAATAGGAAACTCTTTCAACTTGTATTTGGAGTTTGCCTTCAGGCTCTGAAGCTCTGTGTTGTCTTTCTGCGGCTTGGCGATTGACGTATAATCAACCGCAGCGGTGACTCTGACCTCCGAGATTGGAAACAAAGCGTCCACAACGACGTTGTCTTTTCCAGACACGTGTTGGATATCGGAAGTAAACTGGCTAATGAAGCTCAGTTGCCGAAGTTGAAGAGGGGACGTTTTGTCGGGCTTCTGTTTAAGAATAAAGTAATACAGTTAGGAGCGTATCTGGTCGAGGAAATGCCAGCAGGGTAGCACCAACAATTTTTGGTTTTGGGCTGAGACAAGTAAGCATCGAGGATTGCTTGGTGATGAATTGCCTGGGACAAGCAGCGACGATAAAAATTTAACATACCCAAGAACCTTCGCAGATCCTTTACCGTGGTTGGCACGAGAAAGTTATTAATCGCTTCAATCTTGTCTGGCTCAGGTTGGATTCCATCAGGGCTAATCATGTTGCCGAGAAATTTTACCTGCTTCTGTATGAATTTGCACTTTTCTACGTTTAAAACTTATCCGGCTTGAGGGCGAGGTTGAAAAATGCAATCGAAATGGTCCAAATGCTCAGCTTCGGAAGAAGAAGCCAGCAAAACTTCATTCATGCAGAAGCTTAAATTTCGTAGGACCTAGTGGATGAAGCACTCTCTGGAATGTCTGCCCAGCGTTCCACATACTTGGTGAACTCGAAGAGTTCAAAAGGTGTGCAGATAGCCGTTTTTGGTATGTCTTCGGGAGCAACAGGGATTTGATTATACGCCTTCACTAGATCCAAGGTCGTGAAAATCCGGCAGTTTGTCAATTAATGCGCGAAACCATGGATGAGTAGAATAGGGTACCGGTCGGGAATTGTCTGAACATTCAGACGCCTGTAACCTCCGCATGGCCTCCATTCGCAGTTTGGCTTAGGGACCAAATAAAGCGGATATAACTAACAGCTATTGGAAGGTCCGCAAATACCGTGTTTCATTAAATTATCAAACTCTTTCCTTTCAACAGCTAGCTTCTGGGGTGATATAGGACGCACCTTTGAGAAAATCGGGGAGTCGATGGTGTTGATGTGATGTGTGAGAAACTACTTTCAGTAGTGATATTGCGGTATTTCCTGAGGAGTGTGCGAATGCGATGGTCAGCAACGTCCTCGAAACAATTGAAAGAGTGTGTTTCCTGACGACTTTAAAGAGGCAGAGGTGAATTCACCATGGCGATACATTCGTGGTTTGCGCCTCCGATGTGCCGCCACATGGTCTCGAGAGTGATTCTGCTGCTTTTATCTGGCCTTGCACATTGGTCAGCGTCCGCCTAGTCAGTCTTGTTAATTTCGTGGGAATACCGAATTCTCCCATGACTGTGTACAGTTTTACCCTGGCTATACTATCATAGGCGGCTTTGAAGTCGATGAAAACATGGTGCAACTGATGGCCATATTCCAACAGTTTTTCCATCGCTTGCCGCAAAGAAAAAATCTGATCTGTTGCTGATTTGCCTGGAATGAAGCCTCTTTGGTATGGGCCAATGATGTTCATGGCATATGGGGCTATCCGACCTAACAAGATAGAGGAGAATATCTTATAGATGGTACTCAGTAACGTGGTACCACTATAATTGCTGCACTGGGTAACATCTCCCTTTTTATATATGGGACAGATAGTGGCTCGTTGCCAATCGTTAGGCATTGATTCGCTGTCTCACACCTTAACCATAAGTTAATGAACCTTGTGGGATAATTGTTCGCCTCCATATTTAACCAATTGGGTTGTTATTCCATCGGCTCCTGGCGACTTATGATTATTAAGCCGATGAATTGCACGGATTGTTTCTTCTGTACTTGGTGGTGGCAACATTTGTCCATCGTCTTCAGTTGGCGGGGCCTCCAGCTAGTTGTTAGTTTGGTTGTTGGGCTGTTCATCAAAATACTCAACCCATCGCTCCAATATGCCCAGTCTGTGGGAAATCAGATTTCCCTCTTTATCACGGCAGAATGAGCATTGAGGGGTATGAGGCTTCATCCTGCTGACTTGTTGGTGAAACTTGCGCGCCTGCTGCGGTTGCTCACTGTACTTTTCGAGTTCACAGACCTGTTAGTTCTCCCAAGCATCCTTGTTTCGTGAAGTTGCTTCTTCGACGGAGTTCGTGATAAATCTGTGCGCGTGCCCGCGTTCTTTGAGAATGCAATATTACTCGGTATGCAGCATTCTTGCGTTCCATTGCTAGCTTACGTTCATCATCGACCCAGCCGTTTGGACTTTTCTCGCCACTGGGGCCAAGTATGTTTGTGGCCGTGTCATAACTTTCTTCAGGTGATCGTGAAAATCATTTGTTGATGCTTCATTTCTATTACCTCTTATAGGTGTCGCGGAGGGTTGTGTTGTGGATGGCTTCAGTGTTCACTCTCACCTGATTGTCAGAGGGGATTCTAGGTGGTATTGCTGTTCGAGGAGCTCGGAGCGCCATGCCAACGAGATAGTGATCCGAGTCTATATTCGCCCCCCTATATGTTCTGACATTCATCAAGACTGAGAGGTGGCGGCGTTCGATCAACACGTGGTCAATTTGGTTGAAAGTGGTCCCGTCTGTTATCATTCGTATTTTGATGTAAGCTATGAGAGCTGGATCTGGATAGCTGAGTGGTTAGAGCACAAGGCTGTCATACGGAAGATCGCGGTTCAAATCTCATTGGTGGCAGTGGAATTTGTATCGTAATTTGACGTCGGATACCAGTCGACTCAGCTGTGAATATAAGTATGATTTTGGTATCATATCTGGGACAGGCTTCGAGGGTTCGTTCTACTGCCTCGTAGAAGGTACCCTTCTCCGACTCTGCAGTCTCCTCTGGGAAGGAACGTGAACGTTAATGAGGCTTATAAGTATTTCTAAATTTGCCTCGCAAGTACAGAGTGCATAGCCTTTCGCTTATGTTGTCGAAGCCGATGACTGCAGGTTTCATTTTTTGGCTAACTACGAAACCTACTCCGTGCAGACGGTTTACTGGATGGCCGCTATAATATAAAGTGTAGTGGCTCGTCTCCGGTGGGCGCTCATTGACACTATAAAACTTTTGTTTCTAATGCCACCTTCTACTCCCACCCTAAATTTCATGTCAATCGGTCTTGACTGAAAAAATTCGGAGGTCGCACCCGATTTTCAGCTTTAATGACTGGACTATAACTCCCTTTTGGGTTGTTTTCTCGACCTTAGCTTTCATGTACAGCATGTCAAGCTCCCATTTATAACTTGACGCCTGACTACTGCAGCCTATATATGACTTACTCTTATGGGTATGAAAGGAGAACACCTACTTTGACAAAATAACTCAGGAAGTACCACGGAGTTTGTGATAAAACCATCGCCGTTACAAGTTGATGTAATTTTTGTAAAAGAAATTACTTTTATTTGCAACGGTAAATATCTATATTATTTACACTTTAATATTCGTATTTTTAATAAAATTCTTAGTGTCATTAACACACATTGACATTAGAAAATTACAAATTCATTTACACATTTGGCTTCCTAAATTTAGTTTGTATCCAAACCCGATACATTTTCAACATTCTCCCACGATTAACCTGCAACCGTCGATCCACTAAATTCTGTTCTTCTTGAAATCCAACGCCTCCAAACAAATCTTTGAGTTCATCCTGTGTAAAGAAATAGACACGTGTA
Organism: Hermetia illucens; assembly: GCF_905115235.1. Lineage (NCBI taxonomy): Eukaryota > Metazoa > Arthropoda > Insecta > Diptera > Stratiomyidae > Hermetia > Hermetia illucens. The sequence goes on from NC_051850.1 coordinate 161,320,595, forward strand.
CCATCTCCTCGCACATAAAAATTATCCTGTAAGCATTTTCCCGATTTGAATCTGAGCTGTGCCAAATCGTAACGTCCATAATCCCTTAAAAGCACTAATCCACCGGGTTTCAGGTACTTGTAACAATTCTCTGCAACTGTTTTCATTTTATCCGGATGTATTGCCGAGAGAACGAATATCAACACGATAATGTCTATGCTATTCTCCTCGAAGGGTACATCCCAAACGGGATTTGTTGCATCCATAACGAACGCTTCACAACGTTTCGAATCGAAATCTGCATGTTCTTTCAGGATATCAATTGCTTTTGCTGAGAAGTCACAGCCATACACCTTGAGATTGGCATCTTGGCTGTATTTCAGGATTGGGAGGATTGTATTCCCGACACCACAGCCCGGTTCAAATATCCTACGAGGGGGTGGTGGGGTGGATGGTTTTTGTGCGGATGTTGTGTTGTCGGAGTAAACCCTCTCTGGAGCTTTAACATCCGGAGCTAGTTCCGGAAATTCTGTAAAGAGCCAGTGGCGATCTTTGAAGAATCGATTTTCGTGGATGTCGTAGAAACTGTCCCAGAATTTATCAGCATCATTTTCGAACTTGTTTACTTGGTCCTCTGATAATGTAACTGATGAATTTTTCGATACGGCTTCACGAGCTGCTGCTTCTTGTTCATCATCCCATTCTACGTTGTCCCTGGAAAGAAGAAAAAATAAAATAAGTGTTGATATTGGTTTTTAATTCAAAACAAATTTAGCAAGACAGAGGAACAGGGGAACCCAAATGTAGCGAAAAACGATACATCATAGATTATCAAACTAATATAAGACGTAGCCAACCTGAAATAAATTTGTTTTTAAACCGGCTCCTCAATAAGTCGTCCTGTTTTCGATGAAGATAGTATTACAGGCCAATTTGTCAATCACTTTCAGCTAATTTTAATAGTTCGTCGGACTGTTTATTTCCCTTTGTGCTGCTAGGACCGGGAAACCAGAGGAGGTTGATTTTGAATGTGCCGCCCAATCTGCTTAGCGCGTCTCGGCACTTCCTCACCAACCTGAAGGTTGCCTCCACTGAGTGCCAAGCCATAATAGCGGCTCGACTACTGGTCGCACTTGAGTCTGTAATCATGCTCAGTCATCGACAGCGGCTTGCGTGTGTCTGTTGAGGGTTACTGAGGAGGATAGAAGACCATCTCCCTGCCAAGGAAGCACCACCGAAAATACCCAAAAGTATATTGAAAGGGAAAGTCGATGGCATCAGACCGGTTGGGAAGGTGAGGAAACAATCGGAGAGCTCAATTGACTCCGACAGCACTTCACTATCAGGCGGACAACTATGAAGTGCGGATTTTTTTTACACACTTCCCCATCTTTCGGTTCATTTGTCATACCAGGCCAGTAAAAATCTTCCCCATTTCTTGCGAACCATTCATCGAGTCACATCTTCCTACGAGCCAAAGCGATGTTCAGTGAGTACGTGATCCACCGATGACAAGTGATAATCGGAAGGAGCTAAGTCTGGTACTTAAGCCGCGTTGGATAGAACTTCCCAGCTGAGTGCTTCCAACATGTCGTGAACCGGTTTTGCCGTATGTAGGTGACCACTATTATGAAAGAAAATGACCTTGTGTTGCCCCTTTTGTGTTCTGCCAATTTTTTTGAATTGGATTTTTAAGCCAAAAAGAGGGGTCTGTGGACCACGAAAGAGGAAGTAAGTTGCTTCCCAAGCGGTTTGGTCCGTTAGCAAGTCGATGCGGATTTAGGATTCCCGCAATCCTAAAAAAGAACTATGCAAACAGTTTTTCAGTTTATCACCAATGTGGGTCTCCAGAATTTGTTTTTCTGTTTGGTCGCGAGCCATTTACGATGGGAGGAGTGCATCCTCGAGGTGTCCGAGCAAATACCTATGTGCTAGGAATTGAGAAAGTTTCCTGAGGATTCAGGAAATATTGCGGCCCACTCCGTTGTGCACGATTGGCTGGTACAATTTGCATGGAGACAAAAAAATACAAAAGATAGGAGATAGTAGGGACCGAGAAAGAGTTGGCTGTGTTTGGGAGCAGCAACCTCCCTGCGATGTTGCTGTTCCGGAAAGAAATATAGAGTAAAACGCTGAAACTGGGTAGATTGAAGAAGCACCCACCGCCACCCCCCTGAAAGTACCATAAGTGTCAAACGGATCACAGATAGTCCATTGCAGAGTAAATTGTAGATAGTCCATAGTCCGGATTGTAGATAGCCCATTGCAGAGTAAATTGGCGAAACCAGGGAAGCGGATCTAAAAAAGACTTTACCCAGGTTGTCTCCAGGAGGGAAAAGAAGAAGGCGAAGGAGGACAAGAAGACTGTCTGCTTAAAGACAAGGCGACACGAATGATGGAATGCCAAAAGAAAAGGCGGGGAGGCGCAGAAGAACTAGATAGTCAGCCTATTAAGCCGACGGAAGGTCGAATTAGTTCTGAAGATAATCAAGGTACGTTCTGTGAGACAGTAAAGGAGCTCTTGGGAGAGAAGACTCTGGTTCCTACCCTAGAACTCACAAAAATCAAGCATAAATTTTCCGAGGTAACCGATGTTCAGATTGGTATCGCTCGCGAATTTTCGGGGCCAGATGAAGGTTGTGGCGACAGTTACCGAGCAATACGTCAGGAAACTTCTTAACAGCGGGAAAATCAAAATTAGTGGAGTAGTATGTGGAATAGAATTCAGGCAGTTCCCACTAAGCGTTATAGATGCTTAGGTTATGGGCAATACATCCGCAACTTGACGAGAGGAGGGAGGACTGCAGGAGGGCAGTGTACCGAAGATGCGGTGTCATAAAGCGAATATCTGCAACGAAAAGAAGAGTTGCGTTCTCTTCAGGGACCACGACACCTCTGGTAAGAGCGGCGCTTTGGGCGCGAGGAAGGATCCGATCTTCAGAGGAGCATGTTCTGCATCGTACAGATCAATATGCATCGGAATTCAACCGTTCATCAGATATTAGCGCAGTTCGCTGTGGAAATCAAAACTAATCTAGTGCTCATTAGTGAACATTATCAGGTACCGCTGTCATTTGGGTTCGGGACGACACCCGACATAGGGCTCCCGTTAAAGACCAAGGGGATGGCTTTGTCTACATTCAGGCTTTGGGAGCCTTCAAGTCAGGGAATCCCTTTCACCAACGGAAGGGGAGGAAGCGAGCTGTCAGTTCAGGGAACCCCTTACCGTCCGATCCCTCCGCCGGTCGAGTTCAATCTTCTTCGCAATAAAAAGAGCCCGAACATAATGCACAATATCATTCCAGCTGCCAGCGCTCTTCAGCATCTCTATGACAATGTTGTCTGGAGAGAGTTCGCCTGTGTCTGCATAAAGCTGCTGACGAAAGCCGTCCTACCTCTCGTAAGAGAAAAAAAAAACTCCATAACCACAGTTGGGTAAGGAAGTAATCAATCTCACCGTGCGCTCGGCTCAACCACGGGTCTAAATTGTCGATGAGCCGCCCAGTCCATCTGCCCCTTGACTCATTTTGCCAAGAAAGTTGCCACTCGGTAATGGTGCGTTGGCCTTCTTCACGGGCAACCACCTCTCTTAAGTTATCGCCCTTACGGCGATAGCTTTGCGAATGCGCTCCTTGGCAAGGAGGGCAACGGGGATTACTCCCGCGATCACAACCGAAGAAACTCATCTTCGAGTCGAGCATTGAACCAAGGTATTTAATCGCTGGCTTTGACTCTACAGTCAACTCGCCGATCGATATGGGACGCAGGGTCGGGATTCTCCTTCTGATCTAGAAGACTACTTCGGTTTTATGGCGCCTGGCTGAAACCGTGAGCAGTCATCCATCCGCTTACCCGTCGCATCAATATGCTAAGTCTACTTTGCGCCTGTTCAACAGTGTCCGGCAACAAGTGCCCCAACGTCGTCTGTATAACCGACCAGGTGCGACTCTTCGGGCATATCGAGCGTCAGCAGACTATCATAGGAAGCGTTCCAGAGGTCCGGCCCTACGATGGATCCCTCTAGCGCCCTCTAGCGTCTCATAGAGCAGGGAGCGGTCTTTCAGATAATCCCTCAATATCCACAAAAGATAGCTTCGCACGTGAAATGAGTTTTCTAATGCGCCTAGCATATCTCCATCTTCAGGAATTGAAGGCATTTCTGACATCAAGCGTTATGAGGGGCATTATCCGTCGAGATCGGCGGCTGTGTGCTTCGGCTCATGTCAAGCATATACGGTGGTCGGTAAACAGACGGGAGCTCCGGGTTTCCTTTACCCTTGCTGATCAGCGCGAGTCTAGCCACTTTCCAGCGACAAGGAAAAATTCCCTCCTTCAAGCAAGCGTTGAACGCCTCCAGCAGCAATTCTGGCCCTTGGCGGAACACCAGTTTGTAAACTTCCGCCGGGATGTCATCAGGACCTGGCGCCTTCTTGTTTTTCTTAGTGAGAACCGCTTCTTCGAGCGCTATTGACATCAACCCGTACAGGATGTATGGGGAACAATGTCCGCACAATGCGGTCCATCTGGTCCTGGTCCATCTGGTCGGTACTTAGTATGCAGGGCATCCGCAGAGACCCGATTTTCCGATTATCAGGTTCATCACTGAATTTACGACGGTGTCAGCTGTGTCAGAAGCTTCGACGAATTTCCCGATGTTCACCCTCTCGACATTCCACACTCAGGGGGAACGTCGGGTTGGTGCTCGCTGTCAAGTAGCTTCAACCACTTCTAACGCGATGTACTGGTGATCACTTGCCGAGAAGTCTTCTCGGACTCGCCACCCGTCCACCGATGATGCCGTTATTTCTAAACACTGTATCCAGACAAACCCGGCCTTCGACAAGAACACGAAGTCAAACGTTGTCCCGAACCCAGATGCCTGCGGTGCCCGATAAGTCGAGATGCCATGAGGACGGGTCCTTGTTTCGGTATTACTCGCTAATTAGCAGTAGATCCGCATTTACTTCTGCAGCGAACTGTGAGCGGTTGCACTCCAGTGCATGTTAATTTGTAAAATGTGGATCATGCCGTTTGCACCCTAGCCCTTTCCAATTCCCCTGCCCCCTGCCTGCCCTGAAAATTGGACACCGTCCCGAGCTCCCAGTGTGTGTGCGATGCTCTCACCAGACGCGCCACGATCCCTGCAAAAAACGTAACCCTTGGTTTCACTACAGGTCTTCGCTTGATGACCCACTTGGCTGCATTTCCGGCATGCTGTCCTCCTGTCCGGTCCTTTGCAAGCTGCCGACGTGTACCCATAGTCCAGACACTTGGTGGGGACTATCCACATTCGCGCCCTGCATACCACCCATCCAACTTTAATTCTCCCGCTGCTAAGGCGTTTTCAAGCATATTGCTCTGGGACTTCCACCACGGCGAGTTTTTGGCCTTACGCATTTACAGAGGTGATACCTACCCGGGCATTGGTTACCTCTGGACATTCACGCTTTATCGCCTCCTCCACTTCGACCTTTTCTGTGAGGCAGTCAAGATCCCGAATTTCTAGAGAGCACATGGGCTTTAGGCTGGAAACAAGAGCATTCTCCCTCAATAACCCCTTGACCGCTCCGCAAAACGTATCCTTTTTAGTCGTTTTTGGGCCCAGTTCGACAAGAACTCCGTCACTCGTCGTTTTCCGTATGGAAAACACCTCTGCTCCGTTGTCTTCGGGTTTCATCCTGTAACGCATTTCACTAAGGACTTCCGCAAATGTCTTGCCGGCGGTCTAGTCCTTCTTAATTTCCTCGACTTTTCTGCTCCTGGCTTTTGGTTGACAGCCTCCTTGTCTTTGGACAGACGTGTCTCTGGCGGTATAGTCAGTTGTTTCCTTTTTTCCTTCTTCGCCTTCTTTTTTTGGCCCCTGGAAACTACTTCGATAAAGTCCCCTTCAGGCATCTCGTCCTCTTTCCGCTTTTCCCCAGTTCGCTTTGCAGTGGGCTATCTGCGGCCCGTTTGAAGCAAGCCGCGTTCTCAGCGGGGAGTGCGGCTGTTTCCGCTCTCCACCTTCGCCTATAGAAGGAGACGCGATCCAATAGTTCCTCCAGTTCCATCAGCCCGTTTTTGATACCTTTGCTGACGTTCCTCTGGAGGAACGTTGCCGACTGCATACGCTTCACCACTGCTGCGTATCTCCTCTTCGGCTCTAGCTAGAACTGCCAATTGCACTTGCACTCGGTTTGTGTCCGAATCCATCGGATCAGAAGTAGCGATTATGACTGAGCTTTCTTTCGGAACAGGGGCACTATAAGGTATTGGAGTTGCCATCTCCGCAGGGTCAGTCGCGCCACTTGATAAGATTTCCTCTTTATTTGGGCGCCACGGTGTCACATCGGGTATGTCAGCCCTCGTTGCCTTTTTCACTGATCGCTGTGGTAAACGACGCATTTTTGTGCTGCGCCCAAACGCACTTAGCTCTTCCTCCTTCCCTGTTGTTTCGTCGATTTTTTTTATAAATTGATGTATATTCTCCATGGAAAATTTACCAGCGCATCCGCGTAAGGGAGTGGGCCGCAATAGTCAGGAATGGGTGTACCCGCGGGGACACAGCCTCTACCCCAGTTCCCTGAGGCCTGACCTACGCTTAGCTGATCCGGGAATTCACGGACGAATCGGCGCTCGCTCGGGGCAACGCGGCCTACTAACACCGGTTCAATGCACACTATCCGACCAGGGTCCGGAAGAGGCTGGCTCCTGATACACGTCCCACCTTGGCAGAGCTACGTTCACATCACACAGAGAGTTGTCGACGGCTCCGGTGACTCCCAGTGCGTCCCGACGTGTACCGGTCATTCGCGGTTCGGTCTTCACCGAGTTTTCTCGAGGCTACTACCTAGAATGCAGGTACGCTGCCAGCTAGGGGGTTAGAAGTTACTCGGGCACCGCGGAGACGTCACAATCCTTAGGGGAAGAGCGGGAGAGCTAGCCAACGACGAACAGTTCCAGGTTAGACCCCTGACGACGGAGAGGTTTTAGCACAGCAAAATCCTGTTTTGGCGTCGAATTCATGAGCAGATATTCGAGGCGGAGCCTTTCTAAGATCCTAAGCATTTCTAGATGGAGACACTGAAACGTGAATGTGATAAAGAACAAATTACCAAGCATTGAAACTAAAAATATCCGAATTCCTCTTCAAAACCCGACTTCCTCCCGGTGGCTTCTTTCGATGGCGGGTGTGCTCGTAGCAAAATCCCTTTCGCACTTTCACGTTAATGGAAACTAAACACTTCAATTGTGACATTATCCTACCATGCGTTGTGTTTAAAAACATCGTCGTCCTCTTTAAGGAACCGATTCCCGAATTGAGGCCGTTTATCGCTGCTGCTCGACTGCTCCAATGGGTCCATGTTGACACAAAACTTTCTAGACTGTGTGTATCCCGGCGGAGAAATGTCCCGTTGACAGCAGATGTCGAAATGACGTTTATATGCACGTGCATGAAGGATTCTCGGATCCTGTAGGATGCGACCTGGAATTCAATAGGAAATTACTCTTTCTGGGAAAATGTCGCTTCCGAGATCCAATTTCATTCATTGTTTGCGATTTAATATGGAAAAGTCGTATTGGACGCATGGTGACATCTACTCGTCAACTGATTGGAAAAATTCGCAATGAAGTCAGTCGCTAATCCCCACATCGCAACCGTTCAAAACATCGAATCTCATTTGAGTTTTTTTGAAAGGAGCGGCCATATTTTTAGTTGACTGAGAGAACGTTTTAGGGACGGTTGGTGTGTCGCAGGTGCGTGTGTTTTCCAAGTCAACGGCGGTGTAACTTTCCAGTAATTCCCAAGTGTGTTTGTTGTCAAACGACCCAGCAAATTTGCACAATTCACGCACTGAAACCGTTCGATTGCGCATCACCCTTGCATCCGGGAATTGTGAATGGTCGTCGCAGGGCGGAAGGATCGCTTCCGAGGTCTCAACGTTTCCGTGGAAAAGTGTTGGCGGATCGCGATAGTGCATTAGAATTTCCCAGGTGGAAAACAGAGCGAGAGGTGGAATCCAATTGAAAATGTGTCGACAAGCGTTTTTCCTGCGTGCATGAGTTGAGTAATTTTTGAAATGTTGCATTTCTGGCAGAAAGTGCTCTAGTGGTCGGGATTGTGGCGTAGCTGGTGCGGTTTCGAGTGTTTGCATAGAATCCGAGTGAGCGGGCCGAGAAACGGTGAAATTCGTGAGTGTCGTCCGTGGTCAACGTGCGCTTGCATTCTCCAAACTCCACTGCCTTGGATTACCTGCATTTTACCTTGGATTTCGTCTTGTTTGTGATAATTGAACGGCGCCGCGGATACGAGCGAGAACGGCTTCAAGATGAGCTGGGGAACCGAACTTTGGGTAAGTTGTGCCGATTTTCGAGGGCAGGAGCTGCTTCCGAGCCGTTGGATTCGTCATTTCTGGTTTTGGCGAGTTGAAGAGCCGTTGGAGCACGAACACCGCTCCAGCGGCAGAACTGGTTAGCGGACAAGCTGCCTTGGAAGGAGCTGGTCGGGCTGCCGTTGGCGGCTCGCGGGGGTGTTCCGCGATATCCTGTTGTTAATCCGGTCCGGGTTCGCTTTGCCGAAACAGGTCGGCTCGCACCTGGGCCGGGGCACCTGCACTCGTTTGTTTGGCCGCCCCGTGCCATTACGGAACGTTCTTTCAGATAGAATTCGATCAGGTCGAGAAGAATGCGGTCGGCCAGCAGCCTTCCAGGTGTTTTGTGTACCCGCGGACGGCTGGTGCCGTCTTAATCGTTCACCTGCATTCCGCCCATCGCGCCTTCCCGCTCGCTCCACCTGGATGCGAACTGGACTATCGCGCCGTGCACATATACGGCGATGCTGCGGGTTGGTGTGCTGTTCCGACTGGGTAGCTCTCGAGATTCGCATGTGTGTTTTGCGCACTTGGATGCCCGCCGCCTTTACGGTTGCTGCTTGCCATCTCCCAAGACTCGGCTTCTTGCAGCGCCTGGGCTGCTGCTGCTGGCTCCATCGAATGTTGCCAATTTGTCGGCATCCAAACTCGACCTCGGACCAGTGGAGATTTTCGTAGAAATTTCAATAGTTTTGCTCCTCAATGACTCTTGGACCTGCTCCGGTCGCTCGTGGCTTTCCCTCGCGAAATTTAATTGAAAATCCTTCAAGTGGAAAAGCGAATTTGTTGGAATGTTTCGGCAGGCGATTGGCCGGGTTCCAAGGTATCAGCGCCACAAATGTCGATGCACACAATTGGGTTGTTGGTGGACAGGAGCCCACTTTTCGCCGGGCAGCAGCTTTGCCAGCGGAACTTGGAGCCTTTGGAATCTGCGGGATTTAACCTTGAACAGATACCACTCTCTTGGCGACTAAAATTGGAAGCTGGAACACCTGCGAGTCGCCTGCCCGTGACTCAGACGCCTGTCGTGAGTGCAATCCGTGCCAATGAGGCCGAGATTCAATTCGTTGGGGATTTATCGCGGAGTCTACTCGAGAGGAAATGCATCACAGACAAAGGTGATTGATACTTGCAGCATTGAGTACTTTGTCGGGAAGCTGAAATAAATTGCACTCGAGCTGGCGATGGAGAGGAGAACTATCGAGAGATAAAGCGGAATTCATTTATCATTCGATTCAAAGTAATTTCCTCGGAATTAGCTGCCAGTTTGAGCGGAATAGGTTAGTGCAGTGGAGAAACCTTGGTGGGCAGTGACTCATCTGATTCGTGACTGGAAGAATTCACTTTAGATTTATTCAAAGATTGAGCTCATGGGTTTCAACCAAAAGCATCATCGATATCATCGCGGGACACATGTCCTGAATAATGGCCGTTCATATCTCCATTGCCAGGGAACATTTTGAGGAGATCTTTAGCTTTTGGGATAGAAAAGTTATGGTTGGGAAGTCCGAAGGCCACGTACACCAGGTCAACAATATTTGGGGACCTCAAATGAATGCTACGGGCTGGTTCTGAAGATCTGACTCCATCACATTCTGGTTCTGTAACCTTTCCCACAGCCGTTACGGCCTTAGGAGCTTGTGTCATCAAAACAGCGCAACACAACCCCAATTGGGTTCCTCAGACGAACCACTGAAGCCTACCTATATGATTACCTTCACCCCTAGGTGGAGTATAGCGTCAACCACACCTAAAATGCGCGTCAGTTCCCCTCACGACTTCCCGAGATGGTCGTACTCGTCCTCTACTATTCTATGCCAAGTGCCCTTGGGACGACCCACTCGCCGGTCATCTTGGGAGAGTGAATTTCACAGCATGGCATAGCCCGCACTGCAACTGCCGCTCCTCCTTAATGTGTGACCTATCCACTGCCACTTCCATCTTCCTATCACATCGCATACGAGTGCCAAACCTGTACGTCCTCCAAGTTGTTGGTTTCAGCCAGTGTCAGGCTAGCATACTCCGATGATACGATGCAGATAGATTTTGACGAAAGCGAAAGTGGTTCTAGCATTATTAATGCGTTGAGCAACATCGAGTTCGGTTATATAAAAATCGACGCCTTTGATGCTCTGCCCATCAATACAGATAGGGAGAGTGCGATGATCCGTCAGACTGAGAACCTTGGCCACAGCCATTTGGTCAAGATCCATAACTCCGTGAAAGGGCAAATAGATGTCATCAACTTAGTCAAGGTGTTTGAGGAAAGATGTCATTATCATCTGAATTGCTCCACGACCTTCCGACAAAACATGAAGAACGTTATCGATGACAACCAGAAATAACATCGGTAAAAGGATGCAATCCTGGCGGACCCACTTTTTGGACCTCAAAATCCTCTGAGATTTTGACATTTTGCGCCATCATATGTCGCTCTGATAATAGTTATGAGTTTCTCCGAAATGCCCTTCCCACGTAGAGCACTCCAGATGCTCTCCCTGTTCAAGCCATCGAAATCGGTGAAGAGCAGGCGCAGCGAAGATCTATATTCCGCGCACTGTTCCAAAATGATTCGTAGTGTGTTGATGTGGTCAATTCAGGAGGATCTGAAACGGAAACCATGCTTCTTTCTGTCAACCAAGCTTTGGAAATGTTCTTTGATGCGTTCCAGGATTATTGCAGCTATCATAATTTGCGACGCCAGGGAGCCAGCAGATACCCGTTGAATTGTCAAACTCAAAACGTGTGCTCTTTTTTTGGAATCTTAACGATCATTCCCTTCTCCCTTACGTACAAGTGGAAGCAGCAGATTTGCAGTAACTGCAGGTGCAGCAATAAATAACTCTGCGAGGAAACCGTCAAACCCAGCGGCTTTACTCCGTTTGAATGTATTGATGACCAAAATGATTCCTCTTCTGCTTGGAGGAGCAGTCCGTATCTGGGACTAGCCATTTTATCCACAAGAGGAGGAAGCTCATCGGATGTAATTCGGTTAAGGACCCCGGTGAAGTGTTCTTTCCGCCTCCTCAGTTATTCATCATCGTCGACCATTGACGTCCTTCATAGGACCATCGAAAGATTTACGACCACAGGCAAGCTCTTTCGTGATGCGGTATACAGTTCTCAAATCATTGCGATCTGCGGCATCTCCCACTTCCCTGACCAATAGTTAATTCTCTCTTGTCGCGGTATACACTACGCTGAACTTCTTGGGATTTCACTCGGTATCGATAATTCAAGCGTTTTACGCCTGCCATCACTGGCAGCGGTCAGTAGAGCCTTCAATCCTTTCCATTCATTGATGCGTTTTCACGATTCCGCAGTCAGCCAGATCTTATGACCGCCCTACGGGACGTGGCCAATGTGCAGAAACCGAAAAGAAGAGCATGCATGCTCATCGATATTCTCACGAGCGTTACTCAGCAAATCTGCCGCCGAAGTGGTCGATTTGATTGCTCGTACGGCATCGGTCAGTTACTGCCCTTATGGCAGGCTCTGTGCATGAACAATGTGACATCAACTGATTTGGCCTATTTTGCGGTTGAATTTGAGGCTACCTCTTTATACTATGACGGAAGAATTAAAGCCAGGCGTCCATAGGCAACGCTATGAGTTTTTAATTGGATACTGGAACGCATATTTTGATTTTAGCCAAACAGTCGTCTTCTCCGTCGAGGAACATTTTTGGCTCGGCGGAGTGATCAACACGTTTTCAACCAAGCATGGATGTATCCACCAAGATTGACAGTTTGGTTCGAAATGAGAAAAGTGACACCGTTAGCATAAGTAGTCCTAGAAATATTCGAGTTGAGGTCCCAATAACACAGCGCTACATACGAAAGAATGATTGATGCTGTGAAGGAAAAATTTGGTGACTGGCGAATTTCATCAATTAGGCTATGAAACTTGATACCCTTCGATTATTTTTTTGAGGTTATGTCAGGTCCTTAGTCTACGCTAGCAAACCAACTGTATTGGACGAGCTCGAGGGCAACCTATTGCCGGAATAATACCAAGCATATTGGACTGAGTTACTACAAATTGGACCGATCGCTTGAAGCACTGCTAGGGAAGCGTGGTGCCCATTTGAATGATACCGTATTTTATGCGCAATGACATGAATATAGCTTTAGCAGAGAAATAGAATCAATTTAATATCTTACACCATAATTGTTTTATTTCATTGGCCCTACACTCAGAATAGACCGGCATTACTCTCATAATTAAGGAGTGCTTACGGAGTGGGAGGATTGTTCGGATGGTTTAGTGGTAAGAGTGCTAGGCCGTCGTTAGCGGGAGGTCGAGCTCCTAATCTCATGGGTTGTAGAGGAATTTGTATCGTGACTGAATGCCAGATACCAGTCAACTTCGCCATGGCTATCTTTGCACTCCCTTTCTATCGTGTCAAGATGCTATATCATTCACATAGGTCTCTATCTGGGACGATTTGATCAGTACCTGCGGGGCGATACACCTAGCAGGCATTTCAATGTTTTTTTACTATAATGTAAGGAAGGCGTATAGTTTTCATTGGTCAGGTTTCCTTTCTTCCGTAAGAACTGGTGAGCTACTCGGCGTATTGCACTTCTGCACTGTTCTGTGATCTGTACTAGGAAGGAAATGTGTGCGCGCAGAAAGAATGCAAGTCTATGTTGTTTGGAATGAATCTTCCATCTATTCCTTGAAAATACTGTTGAAATATCTTCTATTTAGCTGTGTTCTGTCAGTATCTCTTGTTTCAGGGCCCGGCTCCGCGTTCATTCTCACGATTTTATCTGAACGGATTTTATCTTTCACTCTTTTCCTGAGTATGCATGGATGATTAGATCATTCCTAACTCATTGAGTTAGTCTCCAATTACCCGTCGAAATTCTTCCTCCTTGTCCTAATAGGCAACTAAAAGGAATACAAATTTGTGGGATAGCAGCTTGCAAATTTCGAAACCACCTTGTCACCGAAACATCAACAATGCCTCGGATAGGACTGATCTGACAACTACGAAAAAGACTAATAATTGATTGCTGGAATGCCGGTAACGATGTCGAGGGCTCCCAGAGTGGTCGCTTTCTACAATTTGAGCGAGAATTCCGGTGATATAACCTGAGCATTCTAGATGGTGCTCTGGAGGGCATCCCTCAACAAAGTGGATTCTCGAAATAGTGGAGAAGGATGTTTTAAATAAATATCCGAAAACATTTTCTTTTGTTTTACTATTTTTTTTACTCTTTGCCAATATGCATATTTCGGGAACTATTATAATTGTCACCTTTCTCAGTGCTAGGGTTCGAATGAGAAAAGAAGTCTAAACCCGTGTTATTCCTGTTTCTTACCTTACTTATCCGGTGGATAATTGAATCCTCCTCCTGCTTTTCGAGGCGAAATTATGTATATCTCAAATTTGGCCATTTGTTCGGGCAAGTCCTTGGTTGATCTCAGAAGAATTCCTACTATTGAAGACGAAGTCGAGACCATGTTTTCCTAGCTTTCGCTTTAACCAAAAGTTGATTTGGTTAAATTGCGGAGCTATTCTTCTTTTTGGGGTTTGTCGTTCAAGATTCATCCTTCCGTTTGTTGATCAACCTGCAGATGGTCTGGTCGATATATCCGTTGTCTGGTCCCTTCCACCATCACCTTTGGAGGATATGGTAAGAGTTAGCACTGACTTTTTGCTGATGAGTGTGGCCCCAACTGCTGGGAATGCCTCTTTCGGTATTCGTCTGGTTCCTGTAGATCTTCAGGGTTAATATATTCTGTTTCCTCATAATAGGTCTAAAAATGGTAATTGCTCTTCTTTTTCCAAATCTTAAAGCGTAAATTCGATATCTGGATGTCATTTACATAGTTCTTCCAAAATCTTCGCATCAGACCGGCCGAAGTTAATTTCATTTCCAGTTTGGCCTTGAAGAAGGTCGCTGATGAACGGAAAAGGAAGTTTCCCATCGTGGTTCCTTTTAGCTGCTTATAATTGGCTTGGGTTGGCTATATCAATAGGACCATGTGATGGCCATTTACCTAGGCTTGAATGTTGCTAGTGCGCAGGAAACTTTCTGGTTGCGCAAATGGCACAAACTCTAAACAAATCATCGGAGAATATTGAAGATCATTGGGCCGTCATCGAAAGTGCCTTCGTATCAGATGAAGTTATCTGCCACTTCCTAAAAGAACGTTACAACATCGTAACCCTAGAAGAAAAGCATAGTGTACGACGTGATAAAATGAATTCCACCATGACTTTAGTGGGGGAAGCAGCACCTACCGCAAATGATAACGACTTCGCTACCGTATATCGTGAAAAACCTTTCAGGTTGTTGTAATTCTTTCGGTGGTCCTGTGAGGGATATTAACGGTAGAGTTTCGCCCACTATGATGAGCAGCTGAAAAGGTGGAAAAAGCACTTCATCAAGATTCAAAATCGTATAATATTCAATTCAATTCAAATTCCACCTCTCCCAAACGGAAGAGTACAGCCGCTGGGCTGGAAGATATCCCTGCGGAGCTTTTTCTTGCAGCTCTTGCAATTTGCATAGTTGCTACTTCCACTTATTCTCATATCCTGGGAAAGTGAGATCTTGGCCAATGAATAGAGGAAGGGGATGATCCTTAAGATTTCGAAGAAGAGTGCCTATCTTGAAAGTGACAGCTGGAGGGATATATACGTATCATACTGGGATGCATCACAGATCACCTCGAAAACTTGATCTACAGAAAGGACACTGATTTCTGTCTTGGATCATATTAACACACTTTGGATCATTTTGCGGCAGTATAGACCAGCGCTCCACCTGCTTTCCATCGATTTCGAGAATGGTTTCGACAGCGTGAACAAGGAGTGCATCTGAAATGCTCTTTGCCGGAGGGGCTTTGATGGTTGATAATGTCACATGCTGCATCGAGATAACATCCCAAAGAATTTGAAATCCAAAGTGGAATCCGATAAGGTTACATTCTGTCGTCGATACTTTTCATTCGTGTTGTCATTGGCGCTCGCCATATTACCTTGCCCGGAGGACGTGAAGAACTTCTGTAAACTATCATATCTCTCTTCAATAATCTAGACCAAGCTGGCAACATCTGTTGGCTCTATAACCGAGTCATGGGCGTTAGTCAAATGGTCCTGTATTTGGAAAAGGAAGCAAGTAGATCCAGTTATATATCCTAAGATTGCCATGTCAACGATCGGTGGGTTCTCTTTCTTGAGGAAAATCATAGATTATGCTCGACAAAATGGTCAGGTGGCAAACTCTAAGTGACTGCCGAAATGACGATTTACAATGGAGCCTGTTTTTCGCAGCGCACTGAGCTGTTTCTTTTTACTGCTGTTCATCGACTACCCTAGCCAAATAAGCTGAGTTCTTCAACCAACTGATCTGATACTCTTATCGGTATGCCATTTTACCTCAAATCCATTGATCCCTAGTCACATCGTGTACTGTGCTAATGAGATTGCTCGTAAAATGAGCTTGATATTTTTTTTCCACCTAATGTGGCCGGAAATCCGGATTACTATAATAATAGTACTTCCAAATTCGTGTTGATTTTTTGAAAAGGAGATATGAATGACAGTCGAATAACTTCATCATCGGCGGTAGTTCATCGTTCATACTGCCGGCGATGTAGTGGGTGGTTTCCGCCTCCGCTGTGCCGCCATATCACTCCGCCCCCAGATGAAAGCGCGCGGGTTCAGCGGAGGAACCCGGGACGTACTTCCGCTAATGATGTTACCTTCGCGGACGCTTTTTTGCTATTCCCCCAGTTCGGTGAAAGCTTTCAGTCTCGACAAGAAGAGCCATTTGGACCCGCCCCGGATATCAAGCTTGAACGAGTGCTACCGTCGGTCAAGGACTTTAAAAGTGCCCTCATATGGTGGGTGCAGCGGCCTCCGGGGAGCGTTCATCCTAATGGCGACCTCCGACGTCGTATGTCGGACAGGTGAAATCGGTCGTTCCAGCATCTCATTGCATTGCGATTGGTATGCAGTAGTCTTGTGGCATTTGAAACCCAGGAGCTTACCTAACTACGTGAAAAGAGTAGATTCAAATTGCATTCCCTTGTCCGTGATGATTACAGCTAGTACACTAAAGCGCGGGATCCATTCTCGACAGAGGGCCTTGGCACATGATTGTTCAGTAATGTCAGTCAGAGGCCAGGCCGCCGCGTTAACCTATCGATGATTGTGAGGCAATACTTGTAACCGTGCAAGTCTTGCAAAGGATCAATGATGTCGAGATGGATGGTGTGGAAGCGCTTAGTCGATCGAGAGGATACGCCTACTTTCTTTTTTACGTGCTTGTTGATCTTCCACTTCTGTCACGCGATGCAGTGTCTGACCGAATAAATGGCTTAGGTCGCTTGGCTGAGGTTTCGCAGAGCAAGTAGGAGTTTGAGCCGAAGATAGGAAATTCCTTGAACTTGCATTTCGTGTTTGTATGTTGGGTTTGGGTTGGAGATAAATACCAACAGAGCTTGTCTCTGAGTCTGTCTCTATATACTGTTATATGAGCCCAGCATGTGGAAAGTGACCACAACTGTTACCCAAAAGCTCCAAGTGCCAAGCTTCTTTAACACCTGTTTCTGCCGTGTTTTTGGTGTACTTTCAGAATCATCGGCGTAACAATCGCTGTTAGGTGTAGGCCTGCCTTTGCAAGGAACTGCGTACGTCCCGGTTTTGCGTCGAGATCAACCATTGTAATATCCCTAACAGCTGCCTGGCGTCTTGGCGCACACCATCGCTCCCTGTAATGTGCTTTGACCCGAAAAAATCTCGAAGGAACAATTGAGTCAGCCAGGTGCCGGTAGATGGGTTTGTTAGAGGGTGGAAATGGAAGTGAGTAGGTCAGATTTTAAGAGAGGGCGATAACTCCATTGCAATGGAAATCGGTGTCACAGAGTGGCCGATGACTGAGGCGCCCTAGAACGACATGGCGCAGAAGTGTAGAGGACGAGGGTAGGCTTCTCGTAATGACCTGTAGAGTAGTGAAGCACATTTCGTTGAAGCGGCTACAATGGCACGTTGATTTGGTATTTATAGAATATAGGTTCAGTACCTAAACTGTATTTCAGGCCCGAGTCTAAGTTTGATCAGAAAACCTTGATTTCTCGTTGGAGAGTCAATGAAAAAACCTCTCTCGACTGAAATTCGTATTTGAAATATTTTTTACAATGCGCTGACTGATATTGAGCTAATTTATGAGTCACATAATTTTTCGTAATAACATCCACAAAATTCACGTCGAAAACAGACTTGCAAAAAACTTGATTGCATTTTTTGACGGGGTGAGCCTTGCAATATTTGCAACGTTATTGAACTTTCTTTGTTCAAAAAATAAAATTTTATAGCTTTATTTAAAGAGTGGCTCGTCTTGCATTTTAAGCAGGCGAACGTCTCCATCTTGAGTTGACTTGAGTTGATAATAAAACGTTTTGCCGACTAATATTTGAACATTTTCAGTTATCAGTGCCTCAAGTAATATCACAACTCATTACTAACGATTTCCAGCCCCAGTTATCGGCTACAACAACACTTTACAGCGAAAATGAAAAAGTAATCCCCAAAAAGATACAACTTTTACCGAGATACATTTCGAACCCTCCACGAAATTTCATGCCGATAAGACGCGAAAAATACAGATAAACTCCTCGGGACCGAATTTCCAGAGATTTCATATGCATTGCGAAAGAGACGTGTCTTGAATGGAATGCGCTCACCTTAGATTCATTCTTATCTTTTGTTGACAAACTGAGGGGGGAAGAGCCGCAGATAAAACACTTGATATCTCTCTTTGCAGTGGAAGTTGCGTAAAATGAAAATAAACTTGATTGTTTCGTGTTTGGTCTGTAATCTTTATCGCCGACGATGAGGATGATTTTCACAAAGACAGCAATCAAACTGGCACATCGTATTGTAGCAGATATCACCATTGTCGGGCAATAGTAAGAGCCAAATTAAGTGTTTGTCGTTATTGTTGGCAATCAAATGGTGAATCTTTATAACGATTTGTCACGAAAGGGTTTGAAGTCTTCAAGATGTAGTGTCTTCCGTTGGTGGGAAGGAAAAGTCCAGTGTGCTAGTTGCGAATGATAAAAATAGATATAATTTGTGAAATCATCTACACCGTTCGCTTTAATTGCGGTCTTCAAAGCTGAACAGAAAGTTCAATCCTACATCCGTTGATGGAACCAAACCTGAATTTGTCAAATCAGGCAACAACGTATGCAACCTTTCAAGCTAATCTAATTTGCCATAATGAGCCCAGCATAAAACCGGAATGTCTGGTCAGGTCCATGTTACAGCGCAACAATTTCACTGCGCTTAAGTACGGACTCAATATTCTCCATCTTTCCTGTGTCTTCAAATTAAATACCATTTAAGCCGGTCGGTCATGTTCTTGTACATTGACAACGAATTCTTTGATTCTCCCAGAACCAAGACATCAAATGTATCTGTTTTTTCCTTCACAAATGGTCATTTCTTCAATCCCAAGCATTTTTATTGTCTCTATTTGGAGTGGGTCTCCACAAGCCTACAACTACCAGTTCGAGCTTCGAGAAAATACCTTCAAGTCTCGCTAGCTGACCACCACACAACATTCTCAGAAAAGCTTGAAAACTTCCCATTTGGAATGGAATGTAAAGATCATTTGTCTGACCGAGTGGCGTCCATCGTTACATTGAAATGCAAAATATGGCGCGGTGACAGTGGAATCGACTGGTTGGCCGGTCATTACTTGAGCTCGTTTATGGTGTGTCTCCTCTATTGTTTTGGCACCCTTAGTGCCGGGCTGTCATGGGTGGCTGTGTGCTGCTTTTAATTATCGCACGCCTTTTTCATGATACAAAAAGTGGATTCACTTTCCGTAGATAGTGCATGAGAGAAATTTTTGCACAGCTTAATTTTATTTTACGAACCTTAGGTGCTTCTATACATGAAGTTACTAAGGTTACATGTTTGGAGCCGGTGGAGATGAGTCATCTGGGACCGAATTTTCTAATAAAACTAAACCGAGCCAACGGATGGTCCCATTTCCATATAGTAATGAAATATTAGGTTGTTGCACATGAAATGGCCGATTTGGCAATCAAGTGAAGTTAGTTGCGATTTTGTTCTATCAAACCACCACCAGTTGGCGCTGTTAGTGTCGGATATCATCAAGGATCAAGAAGTCATTTCAATTTTGACCATCGTTGTGATAACAGTGAATAAAAAGGAACAAAGGATGGAATAGAGCTAAGAACGTATACTTTTTCTC
Source organism: Hermetia illucens (assembly GCF_905115235.1). Classification (NCBI taxonomy): domain Eukaryota; kingdom Metazoa; phylum Arthropoda; class Insecta; order Diptera; family Stratiomyidae; genus Hermetia; species Hermetia illucens. Next base: position 161,340,171 of record NC_051850.1, read on the forward strand.
TATGAGTTCATAAAACAGCGGAGGTGACCAAGAATATTAACAGCGCATTTGGAGCTAATACGATAAGCGAATGAACCACTCGGCGGTGGTTCGAAAAATTCCGGTTAGGCGACGTAAACCTTCAAAGTGAGCCACGTGGACATCCAGGACCATCGATTGACAACGACGAGCTGGGTTTGCTAGTCGAATCCGACACACGTCAGTCTGTGAGGGACATTGCAGAGAAACTGGGCGTACACTATTCGACAGTTTCCCGGCACTTGCAACAGCTTGGAAAGGTTAAAAAACTCGACAAATGGTTTCTGCATGCCTTTACGGGGCAAAACATGGCGCTTCGAATGGAAATTTGCAGTTCTTTACTCTCCCGCAACAGAAGCGATTCCTTTGTGCACAGAATAGTGACACGTGATGAAAAGTGGATATTATACGACAATCCTCGTCGATCAGCACAATGACCAGATGCTGATGAGCCACCGAAGCATATGCCGAAACCAAGCCTCCATCCGAAGAAGGTAATGGTGACTGTTTGTTGGTCGACAGCTGGAGTTATCCACTTTTCCTTTTTAGCACCTGGAGAAACAATAAATGCACAGAGATACTGTGCCCAACTCGAGGAACTGCACCAAAAAATGAGTATTCCACGGCCGAGACTGGTCAACAGAGATAATGTGATACTCCATCACGACAATGCATGACCTCATGTATCCAGAACAACGGTTTAAAAGTTGACCGAATTGCAGTATGAGACTCTGCCTCATCCACCATATTCACCGGACCTTTCGCTAATCGACTACCACTTTTTTAAGCATTTGGATCATATCAGATGTCAGCGCAACATATTCCAATAGACACCACACTTTTCAAACTTCACCGAGCATACGAATGCGAGCAGGATCGAAATAAGAAGATACTTTCCCAGAAACCAATCGTCGGAAGTTTTAACGGACGACGAATTGATGGTACTGAATAAAGGATTGAACTACGCGACACCGGACTTGAAGAACGTCGAAGATACGATTATAGACGTCGAGGGAGCAAGGAAAAGGAAGATCGAGAGAAGGCAAGGTTTCTCGTTAAAAATTTTATTCACCAATATAGCAAAGGGACAAATAAACTTCACAACAAGGAAGAGCGGATCATTAAAAAACTAAACAAGAAACCAGTTTTTTACCTAAAAGCAGATAAAGGTAACAAACTGGTAACCCTAGACCGAACGATCTACGAAGACTTGGCACTTCAAAAACTAAATAACGGCAACTTCTTCAAACTAAGAACTAATCCCCTACCAGAGTCAATCAAAAGAGTGGAGAAAACACTAAGGGAATTTCTTGACCTTGTTAAGAACTAAGCCGCATTACGCATGCCTAGTTCCTCTTTGTCTAGGTTCAGAATACAAACCAAGGTACATAAAGATGGGAACGAAACACGGGAAATTATCCCGGACACTAATCCCCCTACCTACAATATTGCGAAATACTTACTAAAAGAAGTCAATGCTATCGGTGACTATCGTAGCAAATACGCCGTAAAAAACAGCTTCCCGGTGGTCGAGAAGCAGAAGGATACCAAAATCAGGGAACATGAAATCCTAGTTTCGTTTGATGTGAAAGCACTGTTTCCCAGTATACCCGTCAAACAGGCCTTACACAACTTCGAAACATGGCTCAACAAACACCGCACCTCAATCAAGGAAAAGAGGGAGAATCGCCAATATATAAAGCTAGCGTCTATATGCATGAATGGAAACTATTTCACCTTCCGGAATGAATACTATAAAACCACCGCAGGTACGGCAATGGGTAACCCACTTTCCCCTCTACTAAGCGAAATGTTTATGGCAGGTCTAGAGGAACTAAGGGAACTTCTTCTTTTTCTTCAGCCTTTGCCGCGTTCACAAGCGGGATCGGGTCGTCGTGATCGGCTTCGCCATTTGGCTCTATTGAATGCCTGATCTGGGTGCAATCTCGAGGCTTTCAAATCCCCATCTAGCATATCAAGCCACCGTTGTTTAGGTCTGCCTTTTAGTCGTTTATCATCAACTTCGATGCCCAGACCAATCTTGGCAAGTGAATTCTCGTTTGCACGAATTGCGTGACCATACCATCGAAGACGCCTCTTTCGCAACTTTTCCACGATCGATGCAACTCCATAACGATCGCGGATATCCTCATTTCGGATGTGATCTAAACGTGTGACGCCACTAGTCCAACGTAGCATCTTCGTATCCATTACCGCAAGACGCCGTTCATTGTCTTTTATAGTCGGCCAACACTCAGAACCATAGGGAGCGACTGGACGGACGACATTGTGGTAAATTTTAGATTTGAGACGTTCGTTGATACGTCGATCACAAAGAACACCAGTTGTGGAACGCCACTTCATCCAGGTTGCGTTAATGTGTGAAGCAATTTCATAATGCAGTTCTCCATTGACTGATATCGTTGACCCGAAGTAAGGGAACAACGTGGGATAATGCCCACTTTTTGGGTTAGATATGTTGATGATGTACTAGCCATCGTGGACAAATCACTGTTGAATGGATTGCTAGAAAAAATCAACCAGCTCCATAAAAATATTACATTCACTATGAAGACTGAACAAATAGGGGAAATACAATTCTTGGACATCAAAATCATTAGAAACGGAGAAGACCTCGAGTTCGATATATTTAGGAATCCCACAACCACCCAACGAGTCATTCCTAGCAGCTCGTTCCATTCATACCAGCACAAATTCGCGGTCTTCCACAGCATGGTACATAGAATGCTAAACACCCTTTTAACCAGGTCGAGATGTATTAAAGACCTGGGACACCGGGAGAAAGCACGGTTATACCACTGACATTATCGACGCTATAATGAGGAAGAAACAGACTATCTATAACAGGAGACAATTGACGTCGTTGCCTAGCACCAAAGATAAGACAACAGTGAGATCGAGCATTACATACACCTCATTCTGGCCTAGGATTAGTAATGCGCTTAAAGGATTTAAAATAGAGGCTGTCCCAACAAGTAGAGATGTACAATTCAAAACGCGACTTAGGAGTGCAAAGAACCTAAAATCCAAGGAGGAAGAGAGCGGGATCTATAGAATCACTTGTCCGGAATGCACCAGTATATATATAGGGCAGACTAAGCTATTGGTAAAAACAAGATTCGAGGAACATACTAAAGAAGCGGAACTAGCGACTAAAAACCCACTAGGGCACATTAAGTCAGCAGTCGGAAAACATATAGTAGACAGCGGCCATAACATTTCATGGGACAACGTGGAAATCATACAAAAAATACATAAAGTCCACAAACTAGACGTCGCAGAAAGTCTAGAAATATTTAAGCAAAGTAATGCCAGGTTGTCGAACACGAATGTGGACAATTGTTCATCTAGTTTATTCCATGTAATTAGGGTAAGCAATTAAGGGGGTATTACAATTTCAGACAAATTAGTTAATTTGTTATTTCTCCAAAGCCTTTGATACCGTTGACCATAACATTCTCCTCTCTAAACTTTCATTACTAGACTACCCTCCCTCAGTCTTCCTCCCATCTCTCATACCGTTCCTGCGAAGTTTCTTTTCATGGTCACTCATCTGGTTCCTTCTCTCCTTCCTCTGGTGTTCCCCAAGGCTCTGTACTTGGTCCCCTATTCTTCCTGTTTTTTATCAATGAACTTGCCTCCATCCTCACCTGCCCGTATTTGATTTACGCAGACGACCTTAAATTGTTTGCCTCTGTTTCGTCTCCGTTGGAATGTGGTCTCTCACAGTCTAGCCTTGATAATTTAGTCCGTTGGTGTTCGGCCAACAAGCTAATACTGAATGGGAACAAGTGCCACTGGATGCGCTATTCCCTTAAACCCTCCCCAACATCTTTTTCCTATTCTTTCAGTGGACAACCCCTTTCACTACTGACCTTCTTCAAAGACCGGGGTGTAATATTCGACGATAAACTTCGTTTCAATTCCCACTTCGTTCACATCATCAATAGAGCTTCCAAAAAGTCTGGTTTTATCCTAAGTTCCTCCTCCGACTTTACCTCAATCCAGCCCTCCTTAACACTCTTTAATTCCCTTGTCAGAAACATCCTTGAATATTGCTGTGTAATCTGGTCCCCTACCGCTTCTGTGACTGCCGCACTCTTGAAGCTCTACAACGCAAATTCACCCGGACCCTCTTTTGCAAAAAAAACCTTCCACGGGTTGACTATCCGTCACGACTCCGCCCTTTAATCTACAGCAGCACCGTATCTTCCTTGATTTGTGCCCTCTTTTCAAACTCTGCAATTGTTTGATGGACTGCTCCGCCAACTCGGATATTACTTCCCGTATCGAATCGTCTCATAACACACGTAGTACGGACATTTTTGATGTACCCTTCGCGGAGCTCGAGATTTGCTTTCATTCTCCGATCCCGAGGCTTTGCCGGTCCTACAATGCCCTACAGCTTGGGTCCTTTGACTCTATTTCCCTCTCTAGCTTTAAGCGTATATAAGGCACAGAGTTAAGTAAAACAAATCATTACAAAATAAGCACTGAAGAAGGACACATGTTGTCTCCGAAACACATGTTTGCTACCTCAACATAAATAAAATTCTATAGTTTAATCGGAAACCTTTCCTTTTAATAGTTTTCTTTCATTTGGATCATTTTTTGGCGGAAAAACAATTTAGGAACGAAGAGGCTGTCAAAATTTCCTTCGACGAACTTATCAACACCCGACAGTTGGACTTCTACGAAACTGGCATACGTGCTCTTGATTCTCGCTGGGAGAAGTGTTTTAAATCGACTGGCACCTATTTTGATTAATCAAATAAATTTTTCTAAGATTTTACAGTCGTTTCAAATTTTAGTACCAAAACGGCCATTTCATTTGCAACAACCTAATGGAAACAACCCAGAAGAGGAGTGATGAGCAAATCTTAAATGACCACCGACCTAACAAGTCAAGTTAATGGGGTAACAATTCCCAAGGATACCAAAACTTGTCTCCCCCACTTTATACACATCTGACTGGTTATCAGGTCTTAAGATCCTGCACTTTACATTCAACTTCATTGCTACGAATTTACCACAAAGGGAGCTCCGTGCCCATAGCCATTCGGAGTTGTTGTGATGGAGAGCATTGGAAACGTGATACCTCACAACAAGCAACATCGGAAAACAGGACGACAATTTAGGTACATTTTTAAACCCCATGCATTTTTCTTCCCTTTCACTTGCGGTTCCTTCCTGGGCGATTACCAGGATAATTACAAGCATTACCTTATGGATTCCAGCGGAACAGGTGATTGTGGTTCGTATCGAATAAAAAGGAAAGTCCACATAAAGGGTGGGAAGCGATTCGTTGAAGTGAAACCGTATCCGGTCTCATTTTACTGTTTGTTTTCGACCATGCGGGGTGTTCATTTGCACGGAAAATTATAAGGTAGTATGGGGACAATGCAATTATTTTTCTAGAAGATATGCATGTTAGTTTCGAAAAATGGTGCTCATTTATCAAGAACCACAAGGTGTAGTAGGTTATGAGGTAGAAGCCGGAAAATCGAAACCCACTATCGAACAAACAACACCCAAAAGAATTACCCCCAAAGAAAATTCTTGTAATGAATTCTAATATCATTTCAGGGTAAATCTCCTCTACACATGAAAGTTGTCCCATTAAAAGGGCCAAGTTAACATAATAATTTACCGAAGTGACTAAACTAATGAACATTCTTCATTTTCACCGCCACATGCCTCCGACCAAAAGGTGAACTGAAAGTTCATTGCTCTGGCAATTATCACATTCTTCCACGGAAATTGCGACCCCCACAACATCCACTTTGCTGACGAAAAGACGTTAGAATGGTAAAATCGATTTTGCATGTCGATCTGGAGTTATATTTGCATCAGATTGAGATAAAATTGTTAAAATCTGATTTGTAAGATATTCTTGTGAGTCTATGAATTATTCATCTGTTTTCTGAGCATATGTTGAGTCGCTACCATTTGGAGGGAGTGAAAGGGACCACAAAATGTATGATAGTGCTATTACGTATGAAGGGTGTTTATTGTTTTCGTGACCTTATAAATTCGACAAAGGACATAATGAAAGGAATTGCATATCGAATCTGTGGTTGCCATTGTCCCCTATATGGAGCTTGTCCCGTCTTCTACACCTACGCTTCATCGTTGTTGGTTTCTAGAAATGCACTTCCAATACTTTTCAAGAAACTGAACCAACCTTAAAGGTCCTATTATCTAACCCTATTTCCTACTTCGCGTCGTGGTGGCTGGGAGCTCCCTCTGACAGACGGAAGAATGGAGGCGAGCTTCCACGCTTAAATACAGGGAAAACTGTATCAACTGGTCTTCCAGGTTGGAGGATGACGTAGGGGGGACATCTTTACCCGGAAAAATTACTCCATCAACGAGTCACAAAAGGAGCTTCAGAGTGGAGTGAACACACAACGATGGAATAGAAATATGATAAACGATTTGCGCATTTTGCCATGAAATTGGTCAGCAATTAGCCCATATCCTGGTCCAGTATAAGGCAGGGACCGATTTCCGGAAGAAGAGCGCTCATCCCGCAAACCATGTGCCCAGAGAAGGTTTCCTAGTAAGCTAAAAAAAATGAAGCCTGCTGTTATCGGCTTTGAAAATACAAACGAACGCCTGTGTGCTCTGCGGTTGCCACTGAAACGTTAATGTTCCTGTAGATGAAAAGCCTCATAGACGTTGATGCTCCTACAGACAAGACGGGAGAGTTGGAGAAGGATGCCTCAGATAAGGTAGTGGAAGAAGCTTCCAAAGCTTCCAAAAAAATCTTGCCTTGAGTTTCAACAGCAAAGTATGGAGATCGTTACTGCTATGGGAAGGGCAAAGGCTCAGATTTTCAAAACCAGCCCGTGGGGTTTACGAAGGATAACAGCTCCTCCGTTGAAATTAACAAAAAAATGTTGATCTAGTTTCCCCAGCCTGGTTTTACCTATAGCTAGGTGGGCAAACGCAAAAGAAGTTCTTGAGAGTCTGTTCCTTCTCTCCGCAACTTTGACCTTGCAACTTGTAGGGTATACCGAGTTTGGCAGCATGTTCTCCCATTTAGCAGTGCCCCAGTGTAAACCGCTGCAATCTTATATATGTTTGCGGGTGTGTGGCTGACAGGCTCTCCTACAACAAAGGAGGGTGAGAACCTCCTTAAAGCGGGAAACACAATTACGATCCGGGCGGAATGCAAACAAAAGTAATGTACAATGAAGCTTCCGGCTCGGCCAAGTTCGCTCCAGGTCGGCAAGGTTTCTTCTGATGGCAGATTACGCCATTTGCAATATGGCGTCGCTTTTCGTTTTCAGCTGCTACTTTTGAATGTAATTAATTTGAATGAATTCGTTTTGAGAACTGTGAAAGGCACTATTTGCTTGTAAATACTAATTCCATTCATAAAAATTGAATTTAAGCCGGAGGTATGTGCATTCTTAGTGGCATTGTATGATTGTATGATTTTCATAAAATATGCACGCAATTCGATTCCCAACGCACAAAATCACGGCATCGCATGAAGTTGATACAATTAATGCCTCTAAGGATGCAATACCTCCGGTTTAAATTCAATTTTTACGAATGGAAGCGACGGGACTCATGTAAGTGACATTAATAATTAGTACTTGCAACGCAAATAGTACCTTCCGTAGTTCTCAAAACGAATTCAATCAAATTAATTACATTCAAAAGTAGCAGCCGAAAACGAAAACCGCCGCCATGTTGCAAATGACGCAACAAACTGTCACGCATCGCAAAAGTTCAAATTTCCGCATGCAAAGGGGGGATTCAAAAAGTTTTTTCACCGGATATAGTTGTGTAGGGTATCAAATGAAAGGTCTCGATTTGTAGTTTTTTGCGTGCCGCATTGCGCATCAGACTTGTATAGTGCTTTATTCAAGTCCGTGTAATGAACTTCATTTGACAGCTCTCTCACTCCGCACGCAAGCAGTCATTCCGCAGTTGTGTTTCGGCCTTAACTCTGGAGTCAGTGGCTGTCAAATAGTCCAAGTATATTCTACCTCCCACAGTGGGGCGCAGACTGCGCCTGCCGAGAGACTATCAGAAGGAGGCTGACTTTGAATCTGTCACGCAGACTGTTCAGCACGCCTATACATAGTTTGGAAAATTATGTCACTGAGTGCAAAACCTTGATGGTCTGAATAACTGTGTTATGTTTGTGGCTCGGATCACGCCCCTGCCATCAACAGTATCGCTAGTACCTCTGGAAGACCTGTGTGACTTGACTACAACTCCAAATCCGTCGGTGAAAAATACTGTGTGGCAATCTCGTAACAAATCGCCAGTCCTCAACTCTGCCCTAGTTGAAAAGACCACGGTGAGAATTCTGTTGAAACTCGGCTGCAATGTGGCATAGTTCGTTTGGAATGCCAAGAGTCCCCTTGCTACTTCGTCTAGAATGTTACTATGTCCGTGGGGCTTCGCCGCCCAGCATCCAGAATCACGGAGTCTTGACAGCACTGCACCGTACACTGCGTTGGGCAGGGGCCGGTTTCGTGTAGAAAAGCGATTAATCTATATATAGTATTTTGTTTGAGAATTGAGGGAGTCCTAAGTCCGCATCCAGTTGATGTCGGACCGAATCAATTGCGTAGAAATTTTCTCCCGCATTTATGGTCCACAGGCCCCTTTTTTTGAGCTAAAAGCTCAAATTTTAAGAAGAATGACACGGTTTCGTACAGACAAAGGCAATTCATCAGGTACTACCTTACCTTTGTCCTGGGAGTAACATGACAGAAAGTGGCTACCGGTTTTATGCAGGATCCTTTAACAAGTGTAATCGAAAAGAAATGTGGAAGAATGTTTCTATTCAATCGGTTCGACTTCACTTAGATGCGAGCTTATAGCCTCCTCACACAGAATAATTTCGCTTAGGCTTAGTTTGGCCCTGAACGTAAGGGCGCACTTGGATTCGCACCCATGTCGTGTTTGCGATTATACATAAAGAAACGAATACCACTTGTAGCCACTTTCGGTCGCGCTGTATCTAGAGCAGAAACGAGGCGTCCGATGAGCCGCCCCTGCCCTGGACGGAGTCGTCAGTCATTCTTCTATATATATATAATATTTTCTTTTATGGGTATGGTAAGTGAAAGCATTTGCGTACTGGTTGGTCGATCGCTGCAATGATATACCATTGGACTACCAACTAAACACTTCGCCGCCTGGAGCCCCTTGGCACATAATTTCGAGGTAGCCCTCCAGCTTTTCCACATTAGGAAACCTTCAGAGGAGACAAAATAGGAAATTGTTAGCTCAAGAAGCCATCTTCCATCCTGCCCCTCTACTGGCGGAGCTTTGTCTTCTTCGCAGCAAGAGAAACGTGAACGTTATGCGTAACAGGGCTCTATTTACCGCTCCTCAGCATTTCTTTGACAGTGTTTGCCGGAGAGTAACTCTTGCATCTACATAAAGTTGTAATGACGAATCCCATCTCACTACTGGAAAAACCAGCAGCTTGACTGACGTTTTCGATATAAAAGATTTTGTGTATTTTCTATGTAAGACTATTTAAGGGTAAATTTGACCAACTTGCATCTAGCATCTAGGTGAAAAAAAATGTTTACATCCTCCTTTTCAATGTAGGGGGACCCTCCCTCACCCTTAAGCAACGTAGATCGATCTTACTCATCGCATGCGTGGGGGTTCATATGTAGTTCCCGCCTTTCCAAATTCCATATCAATAATAGGCCGGTGGACAGAAAGGCAGACAGGCAGACAGTCAATCGATTTAGTTAGGTTTTGTTTTACATAAACCTTTAAAAAGTGTGATCGGTATCCAGTTTCTCAGCCTCATTGCACAATACACAGACCATCCTGTTTTGCCAATTTTGTGATAGATAAGACTCAAAACCTCCTAGAAGCTGGATAAGAAAATAATCAATCTTACCATGCTATCGATTCAATCGCTCACCGCAGTTCACCTGCCTCTTGATTCGTTTTGCCAAGCGAATTAACACTCATTTAATCTGGAAGAGGGGATTCTCTCCGGGCCCGCCTAAATTTCACCTCAGACTCCGACTAGCGCATAATTTTCACTATGATCTCGATTTTTTTCTTGCCAAGATCATTAACCCATATCTCCGTGCCGTAGAATAGGGCGGAATGCGTTACACTCATTAGAAGACTTCTCCTGCTTGATGTAGGACCCCAACTTTTACCATTAGCCGACTAAAGGTTGAAGCTTCAGCTCCAATTTTTTGTCTGCTGCTTCGATTTAGTCGAAAAAGCGAATCTTCGAGTTAATCCTTTTGTTTTTATGATCAACTCGTCGATCGTCATTGGATGCTAACTCGAAGTTTTCCAGCGCAAGGTGAAACAATGAACAGAAATCCTCCCCTTATACGTTATATCAATATAGCAAGTGATTTTGCGACTGTTTTACAGGGCGTCCGGCAACAAGTGCCGCAACATCACCTATATTACCCATCTGGTGTGACTCTTCTGATATGTTTAGTCTTGCCAGACTATCTAAAGAAACCTCCCAGAGGTTCGACACTAGGGTGGATCCTTGTGTTACCCCCTGACGTGGCCTCTATCCTCTTCTGGTTCTCTATCGTCTCAAGCGACTCTGCAATCTGTGAGAGATTGTCCGGTACAAGGAATGAATTTGCATAGCGTATCTTTCCTTCTTACGGAATTAAGAGTATCTTTGACATCAAGCGTTATGAGAATCACTACTTGTCGACATTGGCTGTGTGCTTTAATTCGATGAACCGCATGCACGACCTCCTTGAGAGCATCCACCGTTGAACCCCTCCTCTAATTGATCTGTCTTGAAGAGAATCGCGGGAGCTGATGGAATTGCATCTCAACTAGTAAATATGGAAGTGACCATTTACAGCCTGTAGTCTATTAGAGTTTGCTCAAAGCTTGGGACCGAGAATCCATGCCTGATAATTGACAAAGGAAATAACGCTTAGTGCAGGGATTATAAAGGTGTAAAGTTGTTTAGTGTATCATATTTCCTTCAATCTTCCTTGGCCAGGATATAATTGGCAAGTGGAAGAGAAGAGAGAATGGTTCCGCAGGCCGATCGTCACGATCGTACTCTGCTTGAACGCCATGAGGACTGAGCTGTTTCACTTCTATTTTACGGAGTAGTTCGTACCTCCATGTTATGATGACTAGCGAGAACTTCCCCGAATTTTCTATGATTGAAAATTGTGATGAAATGCTCCTTCCATCTCATAAACAAATGTGATGTGAAGCTTTCTATTCCGAAATCGTAGATGAGAAGTCTTCCACTAACCCCTCCCACCGTACTATCGAAAGACTTTCAATTGCCTGAGAGTTCTTTTTCATGCAGTATACGACATCGAAATCAGTATCATTTATGGTAGTTTCTGCATCCCTGATCAATGCAATGGTAACGGTAAACGAGGGAACAGGATTCATAACATAAACCCCCTTCCCTTACTTATTTCAAGACTCACTTGTGCATAACATTCTTGTTGAAATGCGTCTTAATCTGAAGAAAAAGCCCGCAGTTAACCTCCGGTTTGAAACTGGTTTCCGATTCAAAATAATGGATTTTACGGTTGCCCTGAACCGGGGGGGTTTGGCACCGGATTCATGTTTGCTTTCGACCAACTTTCCAAAGCACAATAGTACAGTGTCGATATTGGGAGAAGAATGCTCTCCAGTATTACTGAAATTCTTGCTGAATTTAAAGACAGCAACCATTGTGGGTACATTAATATGACATCAAGAGCAGGACATCTGATAAGGTCTTATTGTGTACATTGTGCCAACCTAGAGCGTCTCGTTGAATAAATAACGTATATGTTTGGTGAATGGAGATAACGTCATATTCATCAGTACAAGACTAGGTTTCACACCACCGGACTAACGGTCTGGAGAAAAATTTGCATTAGATTGGCAGCAGTTGGTCCCAACCTCCGAGCTACTCTGACCTTCAGATTCAGATGACTTCATTAGGCCAAGTCGTCAGAATTTTACAAAAAACTGACTTAGTTGCTACCAGACCACTGACACTATGTATTAGACCACGAAAGGACAACCATGTAAGTGAATCTTTAATCTCCACCTAACGGAGAAATTATTTGCGTGAAGTATACGACGCATTGGATTAATAGTGTCTAGATGAAGTTATTAACCAATGAACTCACTATTTACTGAGGTACCTGTATTCACTGTTTTTTCCTCTTTTTCTCAATGGAGATTGGGACCTTCATTATATTGTATGTACACAATTAAATCCCTTATTATTCTCATTGTACAAGTGTGAAATTTGATTAATATGCACATTCACGAACTTGTATCCGTGTCAATTACATTTCTCCTGAGATACTTCAGCAAGGCTTTTTTAATCCTCCTTCACCTTCGCCATTCTTTCCACTGAACATTTGAATTGTAATCTCGATAATGGAAGGGAACAATAGGGGCATCTTCACAAAAGGACATATTGACGCATACTTTTATTAGTATTACTTGGAATGTAATGACTTCTGCACGTACATATAACGTGAAATGTATTTCATTTGTTTCATAAGGATGTTACAAGGCCATTGCAATATTGAAATTTCGAGCACTTTGTATTATACTTTTTTTTTCATCCTAGTGCTCCCATTGTCATTTGGGAATACACATGTAGGTCAACCTGGTTCGACATGCATACGAGTAATTCCTTTATTTACTGGGAAGACGAGAAATGCACAAAAGGATTTCAGAATTCTTTGCTTTCAACTATTTAGAAATAAGAACCCATTGAAAGTAGTGCTTCCAGCATAAACTGACGAAGTAGATGGGAAAATAGGTTTTATGTCTAAATGAATATTGAATTTTTAAATCTTTGTTCCTAATTTAATCTTTTGGGACAAGGAGAAATCGCGAAGTAAATTATGAAATATGAAAAACTAGGATACCTGTACCATTTGTAATAGAAGTCGGACTATGATTGGTTTCTGAAAGGTGCGGGCGCTCCTTGACAACGGTGCCTCTCTCTTGCCACATTAATAGCAATGTGCTTTTGTACTCTGGAAAACCAAGTGGTAGCAGATGCGAATTCGGTGTCGGGTTGTTCTGACGATTACCGCAAGGCGCGCTCTTTTGACCCTGAACCTAGTTTCTGACAGATTTCTAACTACAATATTTCGGTCCAGAGCATCACAATTGTACAATACTACGCACTAACAGAGACTTCCGATATAGTAGAGAAAGATGTTTTCTACGAGCACCTAAACGCGGCTCAGTGGGAGCTTCCTGAAGCTGACATTATGAACGTGGTGGTTGATCTGAATACCAAGGTGGGAACTGTCAACCTTTTGTTCGGGCATATGATGGGGAAACACCTGCTATAAGGTCAGTTCGATTTTAACTGACCGACGTCGTACGAGCAATCAGATCGACCACTTCGCGATCAGCACTAGATTAAGGAGTTGTCTTCTGGATGTGTATAACTCGAAAGGGAGCACCATCTAATGGTCGTTTATGTTCACGTGCGTGTTGCATCCGCCTCCTCGCAGAATTGGGGAGCTGCGACCCCCAAAGTTCAATATCGACCGCTTGTACGACCCAGCTGTCGCTCGACAGTGGGAGTGCTATCTTGCTGACGGAGTGGCAGATATACTGACTAACACACCTGAGAATGTCGATGAGCATTGGGCCGCTATCAAAATTGCTCTTTTCTCGGGGGCTGCATAGTTCATCGGCTACGTCCCGAGGGGGCGTCATAAGATCTGGCTGACTGCGAATCGGTGAATGGAACGAATGAATGGTTGACGGCTCTACTGAACCTCGCGAGGGATGGCGCTCGTGTCGCTGGTCAAGGAAGTGGAAGTGATCGCAGTTCGCAATGATTTCAGAACTGTATATTTTATCACGAAAGAGATTGCATGTAGTTGCAAATCTGTCGATGGTCCTGTGAAGGACCTTAATGGTCGACTTCTCATCCACGCTGACGAACAACTGAAGAGGTGGAACACTTCAGCACGGTTCTTAAGTGTATCCCATTCGATGAAGCTCCTCATCTCGTGGATGGAATGGCTACTCACGGTAACAATGCGGAAACAGACTGTTCATCCAAGCAGAGAGAGAAATCATTTCCGCTATCGATGTACTCAAATGAAGTAAAGCCGCTAGGCTTGACGGTCTATTCGTAAAGTTATTTATCGCTGCACCCGCAGTCACTGCAGATCTTCTGCTTCCACTGATATGGAAACCTTGGGAATCGGACACCTTCCCCAGAAAGTGGAAGAAGGGGAAGGTCGTCAAGATTGCAAAAGCGGGGATCCGCTTTGAGTGTGATAATTGGAGGGGTATCTGTGTGCTCCCTCGCGTCGCAAAGATAATAGTTCAAATAATCCTGGGACGTATCAAAGAGTTGATCGACCTCGGTAACCTCCTGCATTAAATACATCAATATCCTATGGATTATTTTGCAACAGTATGCGGAATTTAGATCTTCGCTTCAGCTCTCATTGTTCTTCATTGATTTCGAGAAAGCTTTGGATAGCATAAACAGAGACTGTATTTGGAGTACTCTACGCAGAAGGGTCATTCCGGAGAAACCAATAGCTATCACTGGCGTAAAATCTCGGAGGATTTATAGGTCCAAAGTAAAGTCCGTCAGGGTTGCATCCTGTCACCGATGCTATTTCTCCTTGCTATCAGTGATGTTCTTCATGCAGTTCGGAGGACGTGGAGGATTTCAATGGACGATGACAAAAAGCATGATAAACACTAGCAAAACCAAAGTTGTCAGTATGACGAGTCATCGCACTTTCCCTATCTGCATGAATGGGCAGAGCATCGAAAGCGTCGATCAATTTCTATATTTAGGAGGCGTGGTTTCTCCAAGCTTTCGTCAATACCTATTTGCGTCGTATCGTGTTAGTATGCTGGCCCAATACTATTTCAAAGGAAGAACTTGATCGGCGCACAGGTGCGTGATCGGAAGACGGAAGTGCAGTGGAATCCACTCTCCCAAGATGGCCGACGAGTGGGTCGCCCCAAAGGGTGCTTGGCACAGAACAATAGAGGATGAGTGCGAGCGTCTCGGTAAGATGTGGTTGACGCACTATACCCCACCAAAAGGTGGATGACAGCCATATTAAAACTGTAGAAGTGGTGTTTCTTTTTCACTTCTTAGTGGAGTATCGGGCATCAACAGTCTCCGATGAGAATATGCTCGAGGGCAGCGGGTTTGGGAGGTTGCATCGCGTAAATGGAGCAATCCAACTGAAGAGATCAGACCGACAGGATCAAATTTAGTACTTCACGCCAATCCTAGACCTCATTGTGGCACATTCCAAATACTCGAATGGAAAGTTCTTCGTCGTCCATCATAATCTTCATATCTTGCGCAAATAGATTTCAATCTTTTCCGTTCCCTTTTGGATCAAAAACTAGCCCAAGCTCTACTATCGAACCGTATCTCCACCTCCACGTGGTGATCGCTGTGAGCTCTTTCTTAACGAAAAGCTGCAGACCGAGAAGGATGAAGACGAGCCTTCGGCGCCTAAAAACAGGACAAATTGTACCAACTGGTCTTCCAGGTTGGGGGTTGGGCAGGGCTGACAACCCTTCACGGAAAACCGAAGTTAGGAAGCCACAACAGAAGCCTCGGACGGGGCGGATAATACAACGACGAATCCGGCAACAACAAAGGAATAACGATTTGCGCATTTTCGCATGGAACGTTCACTCCCTGTACAGAGATGAAGCTGCCAAGCACCTGGCCGATACCCTGTTCCAATATAGGGCTGATGAAACAGCGTTACAGGAGATGCGTTGAACAAAGACCGGTTTCCTGGAGAAGAGTCACTACACCATATATTATAGCGGCCATCCAGTAAGTTCACGCCCCTACAGAGGAGACTGCAGAGAACGAACTCTCGACGCCTGCCCGAGATATGATATCAACGTCATACTTGGGGATTTTAGCAGCCAAGTAGGGACGGAGCCGATATTCAGGCAATACGTTAGCTCCCATAGCTTATATCAAAATACAAACGATAACGGACTGCGGATTATTCAATTAGCAGTGTCACACGAAATGGTTGTTGGAAATACCTGGTTTGCGCGGAAAGCGGTCCATAAATATACGTGGGCCCCTCCAGACGGGACCACTTTCAACCAAATTGACCACGTGTTGATTGAACGCCGCCATCTCTCAGCCTTGATGAATGCCAGAACATATAGAGAGGTCAATATAGACTCGAATCACTATCTCGTTGGTATGGTGGTACGAGCTCGATTAACAACACCACCCAAAATCCCCTTTGACAATCAGGTGAGAGTTAACACTGAAGCCATCCGCAACACCTATAAGAGGGAAATGGATGCCGTAGCAGCATCAACAAATGATCTTCACAATCACCTGAAGAACGTTATCATAAATACGGCCACAAACATACTTGGCCCCAGCCGCAAAAAGAGTCGGAACGGTTTGACAATGAATGTAAGCTAGTAACGGAACGGAAGAATGCTGCATACCGAGTAATGCTGCATTTTCAAAGGACACGAGCACGCGCGGAGACTTATCACGAACTTCGGCGAGCGGAGAAGCGACTTCACAGAAAGAAAAAAGAAGCCTGCGAGAACCAACAAGTCTGTGAACTCGAAAGTACAGGGAGAAATTGCACCAGGCACGGAAGTTTTACCATGAAGCCTTACACATCTCGATGTTCATCCTGACAAGGGGATGCCCTATCATGCGTCCTCTTTAACCTGGCTCTCGAGAAAGTGATCCGTGATGCTGATGTAAATGCGAGGGGTACGATCCTCTTTAGGTCCACCCAACTACTGGTCTATGCTGACGATATCGACATCATGGGAAGAACCACCCGAGACGTACAAACTGCCTTCATCTAGATCGAGCAGGCGGCGCGAGATCTTGGGCTGCACATCAATGAAGGCAAGACAAAGTATATGGTGGCAGCGTCAGCACCGAAAACCAACCAACCAACAACATCAAACCGCACTGGTCAAACGGGAAGAATAAAATAGGAGACTACAACTTTGAGACCGTTGATAATTTCTCCTATCTAGGGTCGAAAATCACAACCGATAACAGCTACGATGGTGAAATCCACGCACGGTTATTGGCAGCCAACACAGCCTATTTCAGCTTACAAAAACTGTTCCGCTCGAAACGTCTCACCAGAGGGTCAAAGCTCTTACTGTACAAGACGATGATCTTGCCAGTCCTCATGTATTCCTCGGAGACTTGGGTTCTTAGCAAGAAAAATTTCGAACTCTTGGCCGCCTTCGAGAGAAGAATCCTCCGAAGAATTTTTGGCCCCCACCTTAGGATGGACGATTCCGTAGCCTACATAAGGACGAAATCTATGAGCGATACAACGGCCGTCAGGTTGTTGATAAAATCATGCTGTTACGGTGGGCGGGTCACTTGATCCGTAGGGATGAGGACGAGGCAGACCCTGCCTGAAATGGAGCGATGGGGTAGGTCAGGACGCCAGACATCTTTTAGGGATATCGAATTGGTGGACCTCGGCGCAAAACCGGGATGTCTGGAGTTCCTTATTAAGGCAAGTCTAGACCTGAGACCGGTTGTTGCGCCGTTGATGAAGTGCTTGAAATTGAAAGGAACTCATCAGTTAGCATTTTGAGAGTTCTTTGAATCCTCAAGAATGCTTTCCACCGCTTCGTGGCCAATTTTAGCTACACTGAGATTAGTCATTGGACTAACAATTAATACAAGAAAATAGACCAATTTGATGGGTCATCGCAGGATCTAATAACGTAATCCTTATCTCATTCAGCGGAATACAAACTATTCATTAAATTCAAAAATAGAATAAGATTGTCGACGCTATTCTTAGTATTATAGAAGGCTCCAGCCAGTCTGTCATTTTATTTTCAACTAATAAAGAAAATCGATTACTTTCGTTCTGAAACTTTTTATTCAATCCTCCGCAGTGTTGCTCATGAATAAACGTCAACGCAGACATTTTTTTCAGTAAAATCTGACTAAATCAGTGAAGCTAACTTGGAAATTCCTCAAATCTTCTATCACGTTTTGCTGGTGGTCATTTGGTCAGAGAAATTGAAATACTCTCCAAGTCGCATCATATCAAGTGGAAGTGAATGAAAATTATCTTTTTCCTAAGAAAGTTGGTCGATTCATCACTGCCTCAATATCTCCGCCAGCTAGCCAAAGGTCAATGCTAACTTGGTACCATTTACAACAACTGAAGTGGCTTCGACAATAACGGCAAATAGAATGGAATCGATTGGAATGTGTGTGGACCAAGAAAAAGTTGTGTATGAAGTGGGATACCAACGAAACTGGATGTAATATGTGAAGCATATATAATAATAGCGTGTATCTGGATGATAACGAAATCAAGAGAAAATGGAATGAAATACATGACTTTCCGAACAAGCAAGGCCATTATCGTCATCATTCAATCGAAAAGATACATGAAAACAAAAAATCTCCGTGACAATGCGGTCTGAGAGAAATGTATCTATTAATGGCAGACATTGAATCTACTACCACCTAAATCAGCCTATGTATGCAAGCATACATTCCAGCGCGTACGTTTCATTCGGGGAACACTTGTGCTCTTAATTTGGTCCGCACTAATGTTGAACAGAAATCGTTAACTATAATTTTCGATAATTTGCCATTTGTCTGCATCATACGAGTATCTTTTGCCTTTAACAGTTTCATGCTTAGGTATGATATGTCTCTGGAAAAGATATTTTTACCCGTACTTAAGCAAGTGTATGAGAGCAATAATTGTCTGTGAAAACCTTTGCATTTCATAATTTTTTAATCATTTGGTGTTTTTCTTGTTCGTATTTGAAAAGGGGCATGTCTGAACAAATTAGGGAAAAAACAAACCAGGGATTTTGCAAACACAATGTCGAATCATTGGATATGCAGGTAACCTTGGAGAGATACCTTATACAAATTACGACATTCGAAGTTAGATAGTTTTCGCAAAAACTATAATACCAGAAAATTACCAAAAAACACCTTCATTTTGTGCTTTTTGTAGAGTTACTCTTGGATTATGACCATTTTATTTCGAAATGCCATGCCTTAGGCTATTTTTAAAATGCATATTTGAATAATTTTTGTGGTCATTCTAATAATTGTATGCGCAGTCATTCCCCTTTGAAAAAAAAATAATATTTTCCGCTGAAACAGAACCCAAAAAAGTAGTTGGGCAATAGATTTATTACTTCTCTTTATTATTATTTAATATTTAAATTTGAATAAAAATAGGCAAAAAATTGATTTAGTTCAATGAAATTTATTTTATTCAATCTGATTTTGATATTTATTGCTTTGGCGAAATAAGAATCTAAGTCTGCGGACCACTTCGAGTGAAAAAACCTCTATCTCCGAGATATCAGCTCCCTTAAAAGAAAGTGATATCTTTTAATCAAGCTTGAGTAAAAAAACCCCTTTGGCAGTCTGGTCTAGCGCCACGGGTATTCTCATCAGGTGCTGATTCCCCGTGGTGCTGTGAACAGAACGACCACTGTCAGCCGTTGATAACTGCACTTGGCATACATAATTCAGCCATACAACATGTGATAATTTTGGATTATGTAACTGATCAGTTGGGGTACGTATTTCTTACCCCAATGTTGCAGTATTCTTTGAATTCGTAGGCACATCACTCATCAGGGTGGAATATTCTTAACGCTGAAGAAGGCTTGTAGCAAAGATCGTGGAGTATCAATTTATAGGTTCATAAATATTAGGTTGAGAACATGAAATAAACGACAACTATGCTAATCATGAATGCCTAAAAATGAGCTATGGACGAATTAACATTGATAAAAGCTAACTTTGAGGTCTGAAGCCAACTTAGGACACTCATTTGATCCTTCCTCTTCTACTTCTTTTTCTTTAGCCATTATCCCGTTCACAAGCGGGGTCGGCCCGTCGTGATTGGTTGCGCCACTTTATTTTATCAAAGGCCTAACCTAGGTGTAGTCGTGAGGCCTTCAAATCACCATCCAGCGTATCAAGCCACCGTTGTTTAGGCTGGCCTTTTGATCGCTTACCAACGACTTTGAAGTTCAGACCAATCTTTCCGAAAAAATTCGCGTTAGCGCAAATTATATGACCATACCACCGAAAATACCTCTCTTGCAATTTTTCTACGATCGGTTCAGTCCCATATCGATCGCGGATATCCTCATTTCGTATGTGATCAAGACCAACGCAGCATCTCCGTCTTCGTTACCGCAAGACGCCGTTCATTGTCTTTTCTAGTCGGAAAACACTCAGAACCATAGAAGGCAACAGCACGGACGACATTGCGATAAATTTTAGATTTGAGACATTCGTTAATACGCCGACCGCAAAGAACACTTGTTGTGGATCGCCACTTCATCCAGGTTGCGCCAATGCCTGAAGCAAATTTCATAACGCAGTTCTCCATTGGCTGATAGCATAGACCCGAGATATTTAAGTCACTTAGTTCTGGGCGGGTCACTACCATTGACGGGAACTAGTGTACGCCGTGGAGAAGTGAATAGTGTGATCAGTTGATATAATAGTGACCTCGACGGGTCGGTCACCAAATCATTTGACTTCTTTAATGGCATTACTGAAACTCTCTGAGATGGCAATACCAAATATCTGTGAGGGTGGCAATATTTAGCGGGGATCCACGCATTTGATTTGCCCGGACCAATTTACTTGCATACTGACGCCGTCAATACTTCAGGAACCCTTGACAGTTTCTCGACAGGACCGGGGCCCGTAGAGGTTGAAGTCATTGACGTCTGGTTTTCAATTATTGTTTATGGTATGTTCAACATACATATGTTATTAACCTAAACTCCGGGAAAAGCTGGCTTCCTCGGTCTCAGCAATTTTAAACTTCGTTCTTCAAGGCGTGACTGCTTAGCGCTAGTATCTATGTATGATTAACTTGACATTTCACTGCTTTGTTTCAATAAAATCGTATGAATATGGTCGTTGCAAAAAATCCGGGCCTGGGTTGAAAATTATGCGGAAAATCGAATCAGGGGAGATAATTATTCGAATCTAAGAAGAAAATTACGCAGGTCCGCTTATTATCCTTTTTTTCAGTAATTTTTCCATGTCAGAGCTCATTAAAAGTGTGCGGCGCGATGGTATAATGCCTAGTTGCCGCATTGCATTGGGAAGTACACTTTTGTATCTTGGCAAAATCTCTACCATTCATAGGGTCTGGCTCTTGAGATTAGACTCGTGGAGTTTACGGTTGGATTCCAAGTAGATAATGAATGTATGCGGCCTGGAGAGGCTTACATAGGCTTCGTTTCAAGTAGTAAATGTCAGAGCTACATCCCTCATGAACTCTGAGTTGGCCAGACAGTTTCTGGACGTAAAACCATCTCCTAAGTCTATCTATATATAATTCTATTGTAGAATTGTTCAACGGCCAATCATTCCAGAAATTTGGCTAGTCTTCAACTTTATGATGAAGCTAGTGAGTTTCGCTAATTTTTCGAAGCCATATTATTCTACATAATGAAAATCTTCAACCTAAAAAACTCAAATATTTGGCTCGCTTTTTAGATTATCAAATATCGAAGAAGAATCATAGTTTGAATGTGCGCCCTCTATTTGGTACGGGTATCGAGCGACCCTGGAAGGTTCGTTTCTTTGGAAGTTGCAATATTACCTCCAAAGGAGAAATATTGTAGATTAAGTAACCAAATCAGAGAGTTGAGTCTAATAAATCTTAATTACATAAATAGATAACGATATACGCCAGAATTATATGAACTCTGTAAATATTTTCAAGAACTCGAGGTGAGAGGTTTCATTGGCTATATTTTGAGGGGAATCCCCTAATGATCGCCAATCGAAGATAGAAATGATTGGCAAGTTTAGAAATTGTTAATTTAATGCAGAGGGTAAGGGACGCAATCCAACTGAGAGAGTGGATCATAATCAATATTCAAAGATTCAATGGGCTCATCAAATGAGTTCGATTTATAGCGATTTCCATTGGATACTTCTGAAGAACGTGATCATTTCATAAAAGTGAATTTAAAATACGTTCCGATTTTTTTTAATTGCACTACATTCATTTTTGGACCTTTCTATTACATAGAAAATAACAAAAGGTTATCAAATCTTAAATCTAAAAAATCTGTTTACATCCTTCACCAACGTTTGGGGAATGTAGAATAGCTAGCAGTCAATTATTTTAGTTTCAATGTATTGATAAATGAATCATGAAGGCAAAAAATCATTCCTCTTGGCTCTCCAAAGTTGTGCTATACTATATACTATAGCCCAGATTGGCTTTATCGCTGCTTTATATATCAGCACTTTGAATTCCAAGGGCAATTTGGAAGGATTACCTGAGTTTTTTGGCCTCAATATGTTTCTTCCAAGTAAACCTTCTTGCAAAGTGTATCCCTAGGTATTTTACCTTCCTAGACTGAGAAATAAATACGATGTTAAACCTAACTGGCGGACATGTGACATGACTACACTTTGTTCCATTTACTTTGGTTCTCCAGCTGGCCACCTGTTGCTCAACCTCTATCATGTAATTCTCGAGGTCTCGAGGTCTCGAGGTCTCGAGATGCAACATCTCATTTGTGACAAATCTGCAGTATACATCAAAGGAAGCAGAGGGCCAAGGACACTACCTTGGGGTACCCCCGCTTTGATGTTACATTCTCGTGAGATGAAAGTTTTTTGATTAATAACAAATCTCCTGCCAGTCAAATACGACTCGAGAATTTCTTGAATATTCGTAGGTAGCATTTCCTGGCTTTGTAGATGAGGCCTTCATGCCAGACCTTGTGTAATATCAAGGAATATGGCCAAGCAGTACTTTCTACCTTCCAAAGTACAGCTTATCTTGGAAGCTAAAAGAAGAACTTGTTCAACAGTTTCATGCTTTTTTCTGAATCTGAACTGGTGAGAGAAGGAATTATTTCTTGTTCATCCAAGTGCGGTTGTAGCTTGGATAGTAGGAGCGCCTCGAATGACTTTGATAGTGACGGAAGCAGGTATATCTGTATATCTATCTATAGGATGTGGCAAGTCTAGGATCTTTACCTTTCTTGGGATCATCGTTACGTACGACAATTTCCAGCATTTCCGAAAGCAGTTAGGGCGTAAGACAGATGCAGATCTTGGCAGTTCTTGGATTATTTCTCCCGTTATAAAGTCGAGACTAGGAGCCTTTTCGGGATCAATGTGGTCTTGTGACAATCTTAAGACTTTGGAAACTTTCAAACGAATCGTTTGGTGTGCATCTTTGGGAAACGCCTCGCAAGTGTTGAGCTCGGCATCACACCTCGTCCAGCTGCCGTCCAACTATCGGATTGGTGATTCACGCAGGATTGCCCTATTGAGAGAGAGAATAGTTCGTGGTCGGAAAAGGTGTTATTATAGATTTTCAAGGAAGCACTTTAGATCTTAGTGTTTCTCCTTTTCCAGTGCTTCTTGAAGCTTTGAAGCTTCTTTGTAGCTGCTGCGAATTTCGAAGTGAATTCGGCGATTTAAATTGTTGCCACTCACCCTTCAGCTGTTCTTGGTCTGCTATTTTTTAACACTTTGGATGATTGAAACTGCACATTGGGACTTCGGTGTTGTATGCAGAGTAGATGATGTTAATACTTCAGTGATACAATGTACACCTTGGTCCAGTTAGAGATTTTGATTTTAAGGACACATTTGCTTTTAAATGCGAAGAAATGTATTTCCGGTACATAAGTCAATCAGTTTGCTTTGTCGTCAGTTTGGTTGACTCGGTAGGAATTGGTTGGAGATTTGAAAAAGTTATGAGAATGGGCGAATGATCGGAACTTAAATCAAAGCAGGGTTGTGCGGATTGTTCGTTTCTTTTTATATTTCTCTTTATGCCAAAGTTGATATGGTCAGGTATTTTGCGGGGATCAGTTGGCCAGTAAGTAGAATGGTCGCTCAATAACGCATCGAATTCACAGTTCGTCAATATGGCAACCCGGAGGATTTTATCACTAAGCGAGATCAGTCTCAAGCCCGAATATGTACGAGTGTTTGTATTTAAGTCTCCACCTACAATAAATCTTCTACCGAGGGTGTTGAAAACGCTTACAAACTGTTCTGCAGAGATGATAAATCTCAGAGGGCAGTGAACAGCAGAAATTGTAACCGGATCACCCCATTCGAATACGCATAATTGTAGCTTGCATGTAATATTTGTAATTATATTTTATGTTGGCTAATACCATTCGTAATGTTGTCCGTCCGGTCGCTCTTTATGGTTCTGAATGTTGGCCAACTATAAAAGACAATGAACGGCGTCTTGCGGTAATAGAGACGCAGATGTTGCGTCGCACTACTGGCGTGTGGCGTTTTGATCACACCTGAAATAAGGATATCCGCGATCGTTATGGGGTTGCGCAGATCGTGGAAAATTATTTAAGGTAGAGCTGAAGCCTTATCCTGAATCAATTCTTAATGTTGTATACCGATTTAATCTTAAAGTCCTCTTCTGAGAGCGCTTCAGAGATTTCAGTTGGGTCAACTTCAGGTTCCATCCCTTTAATTACTACCAGGGTTGATTGATTTGATTTGAATCATGATATAAGTCAATGATTTATATGATATGAATCAATGATTTATGTCAAGTGATTTTTTTTATCCTGTCCGAGGCTCCTGTTGTGGCTTCGTAACATCGGTTTTCTGTGTAGGGTTGTCAGCCCTACCCAACCCAAAACTTGGAGGTCCAGTTGGTACATTTTGCCCCGTTTTTAGGCGCGGGAGACTCGCCTTCATCCTCCGTCTGGAGTTTTTCATGAAGAAAGCACTCCCAGCGATCACCACGTGGAGGTGGAGAAAGGGGTTTGATAGTAAAGCTGTTGGTGTTGGTTCAGCAGACATTTCCCAGGTTTTATGCTCCATCGTGGGTACCAATCCACGTTTCGCCCTCGGATCTATTCTACCCTTTGATCCTCTGAAGAATTTTTCGCCCCCTACATGAGGGTGGACGATCCGGTAGCCTACATAATGACGAAATCTATGAGCGATACCATGACCGTCAGGTTGTGGATAAAATCCGGCTCAATAGGTTACGGTCGGCGGGTCATTTAATCCGTATGGATGAGTATGATCCAGGCCGGAAGGCCTATAAGGGCAATATCTATGGTAAAAAAGAAGACGAGGCAGGTCCTGTCTGAGATGGAGTGATGGTGGAGGTAAGGACGTCAGACAACTTTTAGACATATCGAATTGGTGGACCTTGGCGCAAAACTGGGGTGTCTGGAGCTCTTTATTAAGGCAGGCTTACACCGGTTCCCGGTTGTTTCGCTGTTGATAATGATACGAGTTCATGTATGTTATTTCGTCGATTGTATTACTCTGAAACGGAGTTACTTTTTGTTAACTGAATTGAAAAATCACTTTCAACAATAAATAACGATTCGAAGCACCATTTTATCTACCAAATGCTCCAATTCATGATATTTCCTACAGATTCACCCAACATAAACACTTGAGAATGGAATTTTCAAACCAACTAACACATTTCCAAAGAAAAGTCGTAATATCGTTGTGTAATTTGTCTTCCTTAAGTCTTCAATTCGACGACATTACGTTCTTATCACCTTGTGTTGGTCTCATTTCTTATCGCTTATCGTCTTCATCGTAAAAATTCAGTAGGGTATGAGTACCAAACAGTTTCCTGGTCAGAAGTTGATAATGTCTCGCGGGTTGATTACTAGCTCCACTATGGATGAAAAGATAAATAATTTAGTGGTGAATTCGTTCAACTGGCGGAAATTAGGATTGTTCTTAATGAGCGCATATATTGTGATAACTGTAACTTATTGGGTCTTTCACATCCTATCCACACCGCACTAATCTTGGAGAGATTACGTATTGATCATTGGTATCGATGGCTATATGTAGACAGAACCATCGAATTTAACTCGGAAGGTGTCATTGAATATATTAGTCGATTCACCGTAGAAGAACCAAGCAACGCCTCGCTGTTATTAACTGTTACTGCTATTCCAATTGATTTCCAAGCCGGCGTGATACTGTGTCCCTATTAGCGATGCAACCTCAGTCTGCACATAGCCACTCACAATCAACTTTCAAAACATGAATTTCCACTTACATATTCCATTCCAACATTGAAGCTGTTATTGTTGACCTTTTGATTTATCCAAGAGTTAAAGAGGTCAAAGATCTACTGCATGCCCGGCTAATCTTTTGGACGAAAATTCGTACTTTCCATGCAAGTTAATCGCAATCATGACCTCTCTACGTAAATCTGCTGAGAGTTGCGCATCTTCAATATAAAAGATTTTACACGACGTGTCGTTCTTGCATTGTCGGATGCTTGAAAATGCATTAATTATGTTAAGTTACCTGATGACCTCGCGATTGTTTATAATATGATTTCAGATATTCAGGACAGCCACCCATAATATGGAGTGCTTTGTCGAAACCGGATAGATACAAATGGATGCTTTCCGTTGGACTTCTTGAACGGATGGCAGTGGCTAATTACTAGAAATCAGAAAAACATTAACTACTCATCAAATAGTCGTAACAAATACGCCTGCCCAACTTAATTGATGGATAATCAATACTTTGGTGGAAGGTTATCGACACTTTCATCTATCCATTTCACTTGAAAGTTTTTTGACCTGAAAGATATTTCGAAGAAAATTATTATGAAACTTGCATCGAAAGGAATTTCACGTTAGTTAAAATACCATGTGGAAGGGACAAGGCGTGGGTTTCAGAGATAATATGCGGTAGATAAGTATCTGTTTGTATCTAATCAAATTTATATGAAGGCAAATGCAATTTTTCGATTTCAACTACGCAAAATATAATTAGCCCCTGAGGGGCAGTGGGTTAATAGTTTTTTTCCTTTTGAATACTAGTTTTTGATTCCATTCCGTAACTAGTTTTATTTTCACTTTGCGGTTGCCTGTACGAACTTAGATACCTGGCCATATTCATATGGTAACATGGAATGGTCAACTAAGATTCGAAATTACTTTTATATCCATGTGTGAAGAAAGAATTCTTTATGGTATCTTTTCAATTGTGTAAGAAATATATAATTCCTAACGGATCATGTTATAAAAGTTTCAACTCTTTTTAACTGTGCCGACATGGGTTTCTTGTGGGATATTTCAAGTGGCCTTTTTTCAACTAGCTTTGTCCTAATTCACATGAAAGTATTTTTGGATCATCGATTGATGTGTTCGAGTGGACTATTTTTGAAACTTTTCTGGTTGTTCATTCAGATGGATATCTTTAGGGGAATACTGATAAAAATCAAGTGGATATATGTAAAGCTATCGATTTCTTGTATTTGAACGTGGGAGTGGGTTCAGCAAGTGTGATAGATATTTTCGAGCCGATTGAGTTTCAAATTCGAAAATAAAACCATGTATGGTTTTAAAACAGTTGTGAATACAGTAGAATCTCGGTAATTCGTATCATCAAGCGAGTTCTCAAAGGCCCAAAGCAGCAAAGTCTTTGCAGGCCTTTCTGGAATAGTCCGCGCGGTATAAAAGGGCTGGAAGTCAAGCCATGGAGTCAGTTTCGTTCTAAATCCCGATAGCTACAAACCTACCTTGATCCTTTCATCCTCCACCAAGATATTCGATATCCGCAGAAGTGCGAAACTATCATATTCTGTGGAAGTGCAAAGATAACGCCGAAAATAAGGAGCGAGATATCAACCCTATTCCCGAAAATCCACAACGCCACAATCCCAATCGTAAAGGAAGTCACCTACCTGGGGATGACAATGAATTCCCGTTTATCCCACCTCCCACATATCAGGAAGACGCTGAGTTGTGCAACTGGTGTCTTCAAATCCCTTTACCCAATCCTTAAAACAGCAGCCCAACAACTCCGAAAGTCAAGCAGCTTATCCGTCCCCTCTCCATTTTCGGCTTCATTTTCTGGTCTGACAGTTCCTTTACCCAAATCGAACGACTCCGTCTTAAAGAACGCAGAATCCTACGCCACTGTTCCAACACCTACAAAAACGAAGACCGCTCCAAATACACTTCCAACCAGATCCTCTACGACTCCTATCAAACGCCCCGCATCGACGCCGTCCTAGCCCGTCATGCCCTCAAATTCCTCAATAAATGTCTATCCCATCCCAATCCCCTTATCTCCCAGGCCATGCAGATTGAGATCGTCGAAGAGAATCTTCTACGGACTCATCTGTTACTCCAAATCCTCCTATCTCTCCAGACCCGAAGCCTCCTTTTCGACCCCGACGATAGAGTAATCTTCTACACCGGTAACTACTCATGCCAATTTTCAAAATTCCACCTATCCTCAGCGCCACTCCTAGCTTCCTTTCTCAATCCCTTCCCGCATGCTCCCGATCCCATCCCGCTTCCTAGTTCCCTTCCCCACTCGCCCATTTTTATATGAAATTTAATGAGTCGAGGTTTTTTTCGAATTTTCCTCCAAAATATGTTCTTAATTTTGGTTGAATATACTTCACTAGTGACAAGTTAGTTTAGTTCATAGTTTGCACCTTAGATTAAGTTAAACTGTTAAGGTAGTCCATAAGTTAGGCTAATTTACATAGCTTGTTAGAGAAATAGGTTAATAAAAATATTTGCAAGTAACGTAACAAGGGCGAGTATACGTGAAGCAAAATCGTAACAATTAGTGCCAATTCAAGCCCTTGAAAGTGGAGCAACCGAAAAGGGAGCTGTTACCGTTAGAGCTTCCTGCGTCGGGAACTAAAGAAGAACGGCAGAAGAGACTTCGCGAAGCCTTGGGAGTCACGAGGTATTAATATCGATGAACATGAATTGAGCCTTCATCATCTGTTGAGAATCGCGAGGAAGTTGCTGGAACGACCGCCATAAAAGATAACATTATTGCAACTGTCATGCAAGCTATCTCCAAAACACATGAAAAATTCATAAAAGAATCTAGAAAGCAACAGGACGAGGTGACAAGATGGCAAGAGGAGAAGAAAGCACGACAAGATGATAGGCAGGCAAAATTTGTGGAAAAATTCAAGCAACGGTTTGAAAAAATATTTAATGAAAAGGAGATGAACGAAGAACAAAAGATAGGCCTCTAATCCACTGGCATGAATGCTGAATCTGTAGTCAATATAAACCAGCATCGTTGTGCCAATTTTGACGGAGCTTTAATTGTGTTCTCCATAACAATCAGATTATGTCTACACGGCAGGTGCTAACGTTAAATCCCAAGGATCTTATATCGAATACTTGCTCCAGTTTAAACTACCCATTTTTCCTAAAAGTGGTGTGAGACCAACAATTTTTCTGGTATTTGGAGAGATTGACTATGAGTGGCAAACGTATTTGAAGGACTAGAGATTGAGTCTTCATATTTTCTTTGAATGTGGTACTGTGTGACAATTTTAAATTTTAACACCTTGACCCCAATAATCGCCAATTAATTCGAGCGCAGTCCGTCCTCACGTCACCACCGCAGAACCTCTCGCGTCCGGTCTCCTCAAGCAAAAACGATCTCCCATCCCATCTCCCGGTCATCAGCTATCTCTCCGACCAGCCGGTCCGTGCCCTGTTCACCCTGATTCTGCTAAGCAAGGCCTTGGACTTTGAAGTTTATGCCCCCTAAGCGACAACAACACTCCATGCCTCGCTCAAAAACAAACGAACGGTTAGAGCATGCACCCAGCAACACGGCCTTCGCTATGCCCGAATGTTGTGTTGCAAAGACGACGTTCCAAATTTGGGATTGTGCAAATGTAAATAAATTCTTTAGGCTAGGGGAAAGGTACCACAAGTTGGTCTTTTTATAAAGTCTATAAAATTAGATTGTCTCTGGACAAGGCAAAGAAAATGTCAATGTCGCAAAGCCGCGGCCACTACAACATGCGTCACGTTTTTTCGATATCCTTTTCATCGCCATTTGCAGACATTTTACGTGTGCAAATCTTCAGTTAAAATTTGACGTACGGTAAAATTATTCAAGTCTAACTGCCATTCATAGTTCTTTTTGTTGGTCTGACCGTTGAAGAGCACTAACGCGTTCAACACTTTTCTTGCTTTCTTGTTAACACAAGAATTATTTGTGCCAAAGATAGCGCTCGCAAAAATTGTACAGAATCAAAACTCAGACTGAGCATCTGCAAGGAATTTACTAACATGCCTCGTGAAGGAGAATAACAGCGTAGTTTGGTTAGTTCGATGTTTTGCCTGCAAAACACTTTTTTACGACGAAAATGCGTTTGCATTTAACGAACAGGTGAACTATTCGATGGACTCTCAAAAGGTTAAATGACAGTTCGTCTGTGAAGTTCCTTCATGAGTTTGAATAATTTCCATGTTAACCTTATATATAAATAATAGGTGGGTTTATTGAATTCGTATATCAAAATCAAAACAAAATATGAGGAAGTCTTTGTTCTTTCAGGTTGTATCTATTTTAGTAGTTTTTTGATTAAGGATCGTAACAATTTTTTTTGTTTCGCTGCCAATTGTTGCGCATACTCTTCGTAGCGGGATTTTGTTTTCTATGACAAAAAGTGTATACACACATTCTTGAAATTAGGCATTGGAAGTTTTCCTCCCTTACCAACAAGGAAGGAATCCTATAACTTTGTTAACTAATTGCAGGAACGCTTCAAATACGAATTAATCTTTACTCAAACGATAGGATGCCCGCAATGGTTGAGGTGTCAGTTTCGCTATCTTGGGTTCCTCCCCTTTAAAAAGAATCTTCGTTCAATAGTCATTTAGGTAATACTATTATATGATTTACTGCTACTATATGATTGATCATATTTTGTAATGGTCGTGCTGACTACTTGTCAGGCTTTCAGGGATGGTTTCCAATTGCTATATATTCGGGCAGGAAGTGACAGGAAATGACTTTTCATTTGATTGGAGTGAATTTCTCAGCCACTGTCTTAGCATTTCTGGTCCTCCAGTCGTCAAATCTGGATTAATTTAGCTTATCCTATTTTTCACGCTCTTGCTGCATATGCCTTAGAATAGCAAATGGAATATTTTCTTTATGACAATGCTCTAGGTATTAGGTTGTTGCAAATGAAATGGCCGTTTTTGTACTAAAATTTATAACGACTGTAAAGCTTACAAAAATTTGTTTATTTAATCAAAATAGGTGCCAGTCGATTCAAAACACTTCTCCCACCGAGATTCAAGAGCATTTATGCCAGTTTCGTGGAAGTCCAACTGTCGGGTGTTGATAAATTCGTCGAAGGCAATTTTGATAGCCTCTTCGTTTCTAAATTGTTTTTCAGCCAAAAAATGATCCAAATGCTTAAAAAAGTGGTAGTCGGTTGGTGAAAGGTCCGGTGAATATGGTGGATGAAGCCGAGTCTCATACTGCAATTTGTTCAACTTTTGAATCATTGTTCTGGAAACATGAGGTCGTGTATTGTCGTGAAGGAGTATCACACCATCTTTGTTGACTAATCTCGGCCGTTAAATACTCAATTTTTGCTGCATTTCCTCGAGTTGGGCACAGTGTTTCTGTGCATTTATCGTTTCTCCAGGTGCCAAAAGAGGGAGTGAATAACTCCAGCTGTAGACCACCAAATAGTCACCATTACCTTCTTCGGATGGAGGCTCGGTTTCGGCATATACTTCTGTGGTACATGAGCATCTAGCCATTGTATTGATTGGCGACAATTCTCGTATAATATCCACGTTTCATCACATGTCACTATTCTGCGCAAAAAGGGATCGGTTCTGTTTCGGGTGAGTAGAGAACTGCAAATTTCCATTCGAAGCGCCATGTTTTGTTCCGTAAGGGCAAGCGGAACCCATTTGTCGAGCTTTTTCATCTTTCCAAGTTGTTGCAAGTGCCGGGAAACTGTGGGATAATGTACGCCCAGTTTCTCTGCAATGTCCCTCACAGACTGACGTGTGCCGGATTCGACTAGCAAACGCAGCTCGTCGTTGTCAATCGATGGTCCTGGCTGTCCACATGGCTCACTTTGAAGGTTTACGTTGCCTGACCGGAATTTTTCGAACCACCGCGGTGTGGTTCGTTCGGTTACCGTATCAGCTCCAAATGCGCTGTTAATGTTCGCCTCCGAGTTTGAACTCATACAGAAAAAGTATACGTTCTTGGCTCTTTTCCATCCTTTTTTTCCTTTCTATTCCCTGTTATCCCAACGATGGTCAAAACTGAAATGACTCCTTGATTAAATGTAGGAGTATTTATACTTCAATATTCAACACCAACAGCGCCAACTGGTGGTGGTTTGATACACCAAAATTGCAGCTAACTTGACTTGATTGCCAAAACGGCCATTTCACATGCACCACAACACAACAACCTAATACATTGATCCGAAAGTTTCTTCCATCTCGATTACAATATAGTCTGAGAAACTGTATCCAATACCAATTTTAAAAATAAAATAGCTTTGCGGATTGTAACTTGAACATCAATGTCAGGGTCATCCCTGATAATGGCTGCTAGAACAGGAATCGAAATTTTACACATCTGATCTACATCAGTCTTCCGGTGCCCAGGCTGCCAAGGAAGCATTCCCGACGGGACTTCCGCGTCCGAATCACTGATGCCGATGGCGAATGTGTAGAAAGCATCCCCGACGGAACTTTCCCGTCGGAATCACTGATGTCGTCGGTGACGTGTGGCAAACTCTGGATGACTTCCCGGCGTGCTTCTATTAATATACTGATCAAGGTGAGTTTGGTTATCTCGCGACATGCACCAGCCCGCCGTTTTCCTTACGCTTAGAATGTCACGAAGGTGAACATCGGGAGATTTGTCCAAATTCTTAGATCAGGTGATCCGCGCTGGAGAAAACTTCGGAGCGTAGTAATGCCGAAACTGGCATTGTCGTAAATTTAGCTATGAATCTGGTAACGACAACCTGCGGACATCCAAGCCTCAAGGGGTATTCGACCGTGGCAAGTCTTCTATGTAGTGACATCGCAAATTACCGTTCAGCGGGGGGAGTGTCATAACCTCCACCGTTTAGAACAACGTCCAGGGTACACATTTTTTAGAAAGGGACTCCGCTGCACAATAAACAAAAAACAAAGATTGCTGCTGGCAGGAGCTCGCCGACGAGATAGATGGGGACTCGTGGGGACTCGGTTGTAAACCGAAAAAGCTGAAGCCATGTGGAAACCCTGTATGCGGAACAAATAGGCCGAATTATGCTGTCATGAAGGTTATGGGGGCTGTTCATTGAACTGAGGCGCGCTCAGCATTGATCTCGACGAGTAGTGCTCCTTATAAGGCTTCATGTCAGAAATGCCGTCGATTCCGTAAGATTGCAGATATGCTAGGCAATTTGGAAGAAATTATGAATAAATTCTAGGCGCCTGGCTACCCCTTGCAGATATTAAGGGATTATCTCAGAGACCGCGCCCTGTTGTATGAAAAACTGGATCACCAGAGAAAGATTGGGATTACGTCGTCATAATGTCCCATCCTAGTGCCAGATCAGACAGTCTGCTAAGACTGAACGTTCCAAAAGAGTTGCGTCTAATCAGCTCTGTAGATGATTTTGGGGCACTTGTTTCTGGAATGTACAGTTGAACAAGTGCGAAGAAGACTTGGCATATTCATACGTTTCAGCCTTACGTAGGAAAGTTATTGTGTCGGTCGGTGAGTTGATTTTAGAGTTAAAACCAATGTTTCAATACCTTGCATTGATGCTCGACTTGAGAATAAGCTTTTTCGAACAAATGAAGCCACATCTAGAGTTTCGGCCGTAAGTCACCTAACGCCAAACGACTTCGCGCATGTCGTCTGCTTATCGCGCTGTCTCAGAACCGGTTGTGATGGTGATCGCGGGAGTGAATCCCGTTTCCCTCCTTACTAAGGGATGCAAGGGAATTCGACAACAACTTTATGCAGATACACGGAAGCTGTCTTATCAGAGAGATGCTGAGGAGCGATGACAGATTGAGCGGTCTTACGCACTACGTTTTGGTTCTTATTTTCATGGAGAAGATTGATCTCGGCCGGTCGAGGGACCGGACGGCAGGGGTTTCTTTGAGCTCCCGCACAAATTCAAGGGGAAGTCACAATCAAGAGACTTAAAAATCAAAATTTTGGTCAAATATTTTGGAATC
The DNA here is from genome assembly GCF_905115235.1 of Hermetia illucens. Taxonomy (NCBI): domain Eukaryota; kingdom Metazoa; phylum Arthropoda; class Insecta; order Diptera; family Stratiomyidae; genus Hermetia; species Hermetia illucens. Next base: position 161,374,248 of record NC_051850.1, read on the forward strand.
TATAAGCGATTTCTACGTTTCAATGTAGAAAGGCAAAGGCAAATCGTCTAAAACTGTTATTTGAGGTAAACAATAGGTAGTTCTGGGAACTATGAGTTTACACATTCAAGTATACGTGTTTATAGGAGCTGTATATCTTTTTTTTGTCTGACCTGAATTTAGTTTGAAATCGAAATCTTGGCCCTGTTGATTCTTCTTACCTTAAATGTCCTATCTTGCACTGTGATGTTACTTCCAAAATCTCCAAGAATTTAAAGAGTATTCCAATGATCACCTTCGTGATGCTTCTCAAAGTAGTTCATGGCAATTATCCACCATATGAGGGTCACCATTTCCACATATCGGAAAATGACCAGTGATTGAAAGTTAACCGGAACAGAGCCTTAATTCATAATTGGTTGCGTTTTTGAGCCCCATTTTCTCCACTCTCTCAGAAGCCATACAATTTTATTCATTTGATAATTTGGACATCTCAATTGAATCTATTAAAACATTGGACATGAAATTCGTGACAAGTCGAAAATAGAATTGTAGAAAACATTATAAATATGAAGGTCAACCACAACGCTTTCAAGCGCACTTTCGAAACTCCATACGTTGTTGCGTTGTGGCGTTGTTCTGCACTTGCTGCCTAGTTGAGTGTAATTTACGTTTTGTATTCATGAAAAAACAGCCGCAAATTATACTATGGAACAGCATCAACAGCCACACATGCTCTATGAATGATTTTAAGATGATTGGACAGCGGGTTCCTGTCCCGTAAATTTTGCATACCATGTCTGCACGTATGTGGATGATTTGAGTGTTTTTCATGCACAATTCATTAATAAATCTCAGCTACTTAATATTGTTGTTGAAACGCTTGAAAATTGTCGATTGTCGGGACTCTTGTTGCGGCCATTTGTTGCTGCTGCCATGCATCTAAAAGAGCAAATTCAGATTTGTTTTTTGGTCGTTGAGCTTTCATGTGTGGGAACTATTCTTCGTGCATGCTCTCATATGACTCAGACCAAAGATTGTCATCATACTCGACGCCGTGTCTGGTTCTATACAACGAGACAAAGTGATTTTTCACAATAGCCTAATCAATAGTTGGATATCTATAGTTTGGCATAGAATAACAACAACACGAGTGCTATGGGAGGTTATTGCATCTTGAAGATGCTCACGATGGAATCTTCATGAAGCATACAAAGTTGATGCTGGAACATGGTGCAATCTTTTAATTTTAATGAGTTTACTCAAGTTTGTTTGATGTTGGCTTAGAACTATTTACACTGTAATGAAGAATTGATTTATCTATCTCAAGGTGTTGATTATCATGAGCCTGTGAAGTGTTTAGTTTTGACAAACAAGGTATTAAAGTATTAACACTTTCCCTGCAGTTTGAGGTACATTTGTTTGAAGCGGATTAGGGAGAGTTCTTGGTATTTGAATGTGAAAAAGGTGGGGTTACTAGAAAGTTGCTACCGGTATTGTTGTTTGTTGCACTCAATTTTGAAATCAACTGTTTGACGGAATATCAGACATTCATTCCTGCATTGGGTTTGCTCATATAAGTTAATAAATTAAAACACCGGTTCTGTTTTTAAAAATACAATTTCAGACCTGAGTCTGATCTTTATTTTACCGAACCTAAACACAGACTAAAGTAACTTCTAAGGATAATATTTGCTTAACACTTATGGTAGTAATTGATACCACAGCAATTCGTTGAAGTGGGGAACCTGGTTAAATATGGAGGCGATCAATTACACCAAGTGGTTCATCAACTTGTGCTCAAGGTACTCAAAGTGTGGGACAGCGAATCAATGCTTCACGACTGGCAAATAGGCATTATCTGCCTCACACATAAAAAGGGAGATATCACGCAGTGCAGCAATTATTCTCCGCCATTTTTGCTAGCCCGGATAGCCACATACGCTCAGAATATCATTGATCCATACCAAAGAAGCATTCCACGCAAATCAGCAACAGATCAGATTTTCTCTCTGCGGGAAGCGATGGAAAAACTGTTGGAATATGGACGTTAGTTGCACCATCTCTTCATCGATTTTCAAACCGCCTATGATAGCATAACCAGAGTAAAACTGTATACGACCATGAGATAATTCGGTATCCCGACGAAATTAATAAGACTGACTAATGTGCGAGGCCAGATAAAAGCAACAGGATCACTTTCAAAACCATTTGACATCAACAACGGCCTACGAGAAGAGGATGCCCTATCATGCGTCCTCTTTAACCTGGCCCTCGAGAAAGTTATCCGTGATGCTGAGGTAAATGCAAGAGGTACGATCCTCTTTAAGTCCACCCAAATGCTGACCTGGACACGTACAAACTGCCTTCATCCAGATCGAGCAGGCGGCTTGAATGGCGAGATCTTGGGCTGCACATCAATGAAGGCAACACAAAATATATGGTGGCAATGTCAGCACCAAAAACCAACCAACCGGCAACATCAAACCGCACTGGTACAGTTGTTGACACCCAACAGAGCCTATTTCAGCTTACAGAAACTGTTCCCCTCGAAACGTATCACCATAGGATTAAAGCTCTTACTGAAAGGAATATCCACGGTAAGAAGACATTGCTGTGCATCTAGTTCGACCAGACAGAAGTGATCCACCAGGAGATCTTGAAACCTGGTCAAACGGTGACGGTGGCAGTCCTTTACCAGCACCAACTATCGCGTGTCGGAAAAGCGGTCCAGGAAACATTGTGAATATTCGGCTGGGAGGTGTTACTCCCCCGGCCGTATTCACCAGATTTTACCGCATCAGATTCCACACAGAATCCCTATACTGCAAAAAAGATACGGCAAGGTTATAGTAAGGGATCGAAAATATTATGAATAGTAAATGATCTTGTCAGTCCTCATGTATTCCTCGGAAACTTGGGGTCTTAGCAAGAAAAATTGCGAAGTCTTGGCCGCGTTCGAGAGGACAGTCCTCAGAAGAATTTTTGGCCCTTACATAAGGATGGACGATTCCGTAGCCTATATAACGACGAAATCTATGAGCGATACCGTGACCGTCTGATTGTGGATAAAATCCGGCTCAATAGGTTACGGTGGACGGGTCACTTAATCCGTATGGATGAGGATGATCAAGCCCGGAAATCTATAAGGGCAATATCTATGATGAAAAAAGAAGACGAGGTAGACCCTGCCCGAGATGGAGCGATGGCGTAGGTTAGGACGCCAGACAGCTTTTAGGGATATCGAATTGGTGGATCTCGGCGCAAAGCCGGGATATCTGTAGTATTTTATTAAGGCAGGCCTAGACCGGATACCGATTGTTGCGCCGTTGATGACGATGATGAGGAACCTGCAATGTCGAATCAATGAATTGATTGTGTGTGTATGTTCAGGTGCTAACTCGCCCATACGATAGTCCTCGATCGCTAAAAAAATGGAACCTGCATTTTTTTTATTTCTGATCACTTTGGTATTGAAGATGATTCGTTTGCTGCTGGAGGAGGTGGTGGTGGTGGTAGTTCCGATGTTTACATCACACACCCTGCTAATTATAGAGAATGTTTTTTTTTTTTTTTTTTTTTTTTTTTTTTTTTTTTTTTTTTTTTGGTGCGTACACAGAGGTGGAAATTCTTTCTCCTTCTTCGCTCCTGCCCAGCACCTGGTTTAAGCTCCTTCTCTCCATCGCAAATCGTGGGCAGTGGAACATCACATGTTCTGGATTCTCTGGTATGCCATCGCATCTGGGACAGTTCGGAGATTCATCCAACCCAAAGCGGTGCAGATACTGCCTGTAGCAACCACCGTGTCCCGTAAGGAACTGGGTATTGTGGTAGTTGGTCTCCCCATGTTTTCGCTCAAGCCACACCCTAATGTTGGGAATGAGCCTATGCGTTCACCGACCTTTCGAAGACTCGTCCCATCTGCGTTGCCAGAGATCAAGCGACTCGGACCTTGCCGCATTTCTACGCTGTGCATGCCCCTCCATACGTCTTGCATTGTACAGGACACTCATTTCTTTGGCCAAAATGTCAACCGGGATCATGCCTGCCACCACCAATACTGCCTCATCCGATGTGGCTCTAAAAGCACTGCAAACCCTCAAAGCTATCCGCCGGTAAACCGAGTTCACCTGCTTCCGTCTCTGAGAGTTTGCAAGCGCCTCTGCCCACACAGGCGACAAGTAGAGCAGGATGGAGCGCACCACTCCGGCTAGCACCAACCTCCGACAATGTCCACCAATATTTGGCAACATTTTTGCAAGTGCCGTGGTGGCACTAGCTGCCTTTTGACATGCATACTCTAGGTGTTCCCTAAAACTCAATTTGGTATCAATTATTACCCCCAGGTATTTGATAGTCGGCTTTGATACGACCGTATGTCCATCGACCTCCACTTTCAGTGTTATTTTTCCTGCGGTTCGTTATTAAGACCGCTTCCATTTTCGCGTCCGCCAAGGTCAGCCCGGCCTTTTCTAGCCAGGACTTTACCGCTCTCACTGTCTCCGTTACGTAAACCTCCACATCTTCTGGGTATTTGGCTACAACAACCACAGCTAGGTCATCAGCAAAGCCGACAGTCGTAGTCCCGTCTGGGACGGGAAGAGCAAGCACTCCATTATACATGATATTCCACAACAGGAGACCAAGTACCGATCCCTGTGGTACCCCGGCTGTGACAATGTACTCTTTGGGGCGCTCATCCGTCCCGTACCAGAGAGTCCTCTCTAAGAGGTAGTTTTCCACCAAATTCCAAGTATTCGGGAACACCTATGTCAGCCAACGCCCCTTAAATTCTATTCCAGTTGGCCGAGTTGAATGCGTTTTTGACATCCAACGCCACCACGGCACAACAGCCGCCAGAAATCAGTGCACCAATTGCGTCCACCGTAGAGTGGGCACGTCGGAAACCAAACTGGCGTTCCGACAAACCATTGCTGGCTTCGACGATGGGCAGGAGTCTATTGTAGATGACTCTCTCCATCATCTTCCCCATTGTATCCAACAGGCAGATAGGACGATACAATGCTGGGTTTCCAGATGGTTTGCCAGGTTTCGGAAGCAACACCAACTTTTGCTTTTTCCACTGGGCAGGGAATATTCCTTCTTTTAGGCACGCCTCGAAGGTGTTGGCGAAAAGGTCGGGCCTAGTCTTCACTGCCAGTTTCAAAGCTCGGTTGGGGATACCATCCAAACCTGGGGCCTTGTTGTCACCGAACCTACCACATATTATAGAGAATGTAAGGCAACATTCGATTATGGTAAATATTTCGTATGCCACCATTTGATGTGTGCTGGTTTCGGTTCCCATGACTTGAATCTCTCGCCAGTGTCGTTTATGTGGAGATCTTTCATAATCTCTAGCAAGAGTATTTCCTGATACGCCTTGATTTCCGGAGATGGCTGTAATATGGCGGGTAGTACATTTATCATTGTAGCTTCATGTTTTATATGCTTGGACAAATTTGAGAAGGTGACACTTGATCTTTTTAGAGCGGCAGAGGTCGATTGTTGGGTGTACAATGTAGTGAGATTGTTATGTTCTAACCTTCGTGCGTGTCTCCTGATTATCGTGTCTATAGTGGTGCTGGGGTACCCATTCTTCCTTGCTGTGTCCATAATGTAGGATATTCCGCTTCCTCCTTTAGTGGAATTGTTAGGAGGCGGTGGATCATCATGCCATAAGCTGCCATTTTATGCTGGTAGCTATGGACCGAAGTGGCCGGGATTGTACGCTGGGTGCTGGTGGGTTTCCTGAAAATTGAAAAAGAAAATTGTCCGTTTTGACGTTTGATTAATATATCTAAGTAAGGCAATTGGTTGTTGACGGTGAATAGCAATTGCCTAGATCTGAATTCAATCTAGTGTCTACAGACTGTTTGCTAACCAATAAGCATTCGTAGGTGTTCAGCTGGTTAATTTTCCTTACCTGTTTTAACACTTTCAAAACTTCCGCGCTTATTTTATGGCCATAGATTTTCTAGGTTTCCAGGAGTACTTGATAGCCAACTCTGACTCCTTCGTATGCTCCCTAAATCTAGTAGTTACCAGCCTTTTCGTTTGTCCGATATACACCTTGGAGCAATGTGAGCAAGCAATTTTATATATGCCGCTCATCTCCTCTATCGTTTTTCGGTCCTTCTCCCTAGGCAGCTGGAATTTTAGCTGGTAGATACGACTTGATCCTACCAGTTATATGTCAAACTTTTTCAATGTCCGTTTTATATGCTTGGACAGATTTTAGAAGGTGACACTTGACCTTTTTAATGCGGTAGGAGTCGATTGTTGGATGTACAGTGTAGTGAGATTCCTGGTGCATGTTGAACTGCATGTTGTAGGAGATTTTCAAAGGGTCTGGATGGTCTATCCTTTTTTAAGCACCTCATTATTTCGATGAGCGTAGTATACCAGGAGGCTAGGAGGTGTTTTGTAAACTTTAATTTTGAGTTCATCTTCCATCAATGAAGTTATAGAAGCTGATCTGAGTGAGCTTTTATTGTCAATGACCACAATTTCTGGAACACAGAAAAAGAAAAGCAAGTCAATAAGAGGCTGATTAATATCTGTGATAGATTTTGAAGTAATTATTTTGGCTTGCCCAAACTTTGAAAATTTCGAGTTGATACCTGCATTCCCCGTCGATTTTTAAATGAATTTGGTTTCTCAAGACGTTTATAGGCGATTGTACAGTGATAGGTGTTAGGGAGTTAATTAATGTTGGTTTCGGAGGTCGCGAAAGGGAATCAGCTACTATGTTAGCTATAACTGGCTTATATTCTAACTAATGGTTGTATTCCTCTAAAATGGACTTCCATCTTCTCATTTTGCTATTTGTGTTTTTTCTTACTGAGAGCATACGTAAGCGGTTGATGGTCAGTGCATATTTTGACCTTCTGAAAACCGTATAGGTAGCTGCGTAAGGAATTGAGAGTCCAAATGATAGCGAGCATCTCCCTCTCATTGGCAGCATAATCTTCTTCGGTTTTCGTTAAGGCTCTGGAGAGAAAGACAATAGGTTTCTTTCTTGAGAAACGACTGCGTCAATGGCGTAGTCAGAAGTGTCAGTTGTTAGCTGGAATTCTTTCTCAAAAGTAGGATGTGTCAATACTACTTCCTCGGAAATGAGGCAATTTTTTAAGGTATTAAGGGCATGTATGGCATTTGGATCTAGGGGAATGGTTTTGTTTTTTGATAAATTTTTGGGCACTCGTCCATCTTCCCTTCCTAAAAGAGAAGTCAGGGGCTTCGCAATTTTAGCGTAATCCTGAATGAAACGTCTATAATACCCTGACATTCCTAAAAATGACCGGAGATATCTGACTGTTCTGGGCGCGGGCATGTTTGCGATTGTCTGCACCTTTTTATTTTCACCCTATTGTGACTTACTATGAAACCCAAAAATTCTACTTCGTTTTGAAAAAACCCACATTTGTCTAACTGGATTTTCATATTAGAGGCTTCCAATGTTGTCAGCACTAATTCCAAGCTCTTGAAGTCTTTTGTTTTGTTTCGTCAACATAGACGTAGAAACAAACGCCTATGTGTTCTCGAATTATGTCGTCCAGAGTTCTCTAAAATATTGAAGGAACATTTTTCAGGCCAAATAGAAGGCAGGTGAATTCAAATTTTCCATTGTTGACGGAACAGCAGTTTTGGGTATATCTTGTTCTCTAAGTAGAATTTGATGGAATCCCCTTTTGAGGTCGACTACTGAGAAAAAGGTTACTCTTCCCTAAATTGGCCAATATTTCCCCTATTTCAGGTATCGGATATTTATCCGCAATAGTGATGGAACTTAGTTTGCAGCATTCGATCACGATTCGATACTTTTTTTCGCCAGATGCGTCAAGTTTCTTGGGGATGATCCAAACTGGTGAATTTGGACGGTCTGATTTTCCTTCTAGCAGCTTATTTCCTTTTCGACTTTTCCTTTCAGAGCTATAGGATAGGAATACGACCTGGAGTATAAGAGGTCACCTTTAGTACGTATTTCTCCTTTGACTCTCCTAGTGTAAGTCAATTTTGCTTCGGGGTCTGCGAGTAACTTGGAACAGCCTTTCAGAAGACCTTCCAATTTATTTGATTGCTCTTCATTCAAATCTGAGGCTCTGATATTGGTGTTGTTGACCGTTTCTGAGACATGTTGTTTTAAGGGAATATGTAAATTTGGATGGAGCTTCATATAGTTTTCATTTGTATGAATGATGTCTTTCACCTGTTTTAGGGTATCATTTCCAATGGTGCTATCGAATGAGATCAGACTCGGGAGAATAAAAAATTGAATTTTATCCACTTTTGGGCCAAATAGGTTTACATAGGCGTGGTCGGTGATGTTGCTCATTCGGATGGGCCCGGTGTCCACTAAAAATTTTAGTAGCTCTCCACTTCTAGTGACATGTTCGTAGTGTGGAAGTGAAGAGTGCCTCAATCTAAAGGATAGATGTCATCAAATTGCTTCGCCCGGTCGATATTTGGTTCGTCATTTGAGTCTACGTAGTCGGTTAGGGCTTGGTCATAAACTTCGTCCTCTTCGTTCATGTACTTCTCATACTGTTCTCGTGTGACGTTCGTGCTTTCGTCAAGTTCTGTGTAATAAACCCGGTGGTTGATGGTGTCGTTGAGAGGGTTGTTGAGGACGTTTTTGAAGCCATCTTTGGTTCTGTTGTCTATTGGCATAATGGTCTGCGTGGGACCTTATTGACTGATCGACGACCCTGGCTACTGGGCTTCGTAGTGGTCGAGGAGACAGTCCATTGTAGTTATTTTCACGCTGGCTTTGTTGGTTAACTTGAAAGGAGGGGCGTCGATATTGAGGAACTTGAGGGTTGTGAAGCAGTTCTGAATGAAATTCCCGTCTAGGTGCCTGATTTGGAGTTGGTCTAGAAGGGTTAGCAATTAATTTTCGCGGCGGAATCGGAGGTGGAGTGTTATGGTGTACTTTTCTCAAGTAAGAATTGGAATTGTTCGGGTATTGGCCACGGTGGTTTATGTTTTGCAATTTAGAGCACAAGTGTAGGGCGTGTGGTAGATCTACCGGTTCGCGAATGCTTAATAATCTCGGTAAGCCGCCTCTTAATCCCGTAACAAAGGCATCTAGCGCTTTGTCGCGATGAGACTATGTTTAGAGGACTTTTTTTTTCATATAACTGATAAGACTACATCATATTTTGGCGTGCCCTTTAAATTATCGTAAATGTGGAGAGCTATAGACGCAATAGTCTTGTGATGAGTCCTCGGGTAGGGTGCTCCTTTTTTGGGTATTGTCGAGACCGCTCAAAATCCTTCGGCTTTATCCTTTTTGCCTCATTCTGTTGTGCACAGGTTACTTGGGAGCCAATATTACGGAAACATGCGCTTCAGATTTCTGTTAATTCTGTGCTTTCGTCTGCGGATACAAACTTTTCCGATCGCGTTTTCCTAGGTGGGGGGGGAGGGTTCTTGGTTATCACGTGCAGGTGCTAACTTATAGTACGTTAGCATTTAAAAAGGAACCATATCGATGTGATTTCTAAAGCCCAGGCTACTATCCACTTCTTTTTTCATTCGAAAAATTCTTTCTGAAGTCGTATACATTCTAAGACACTTCAGGACCCACCATAATAACTGGAACAGACAGACCATTGGAGTTTATTTTAGGGAGAGCACACATTTTGCTTTTTTTCAAAGTCTGTCGCCAATAATCTAATGGCTATTCTCGGTCCTTAATGGACTAGTTTGCAGCCAGGCTATTTTCCCTTGAAGACACAATCAGTTAGTTATGTTTGCTGGAAAATACACGTCCATATAATATTTCCTGCCAGAATTCCTATAAAGAAAGCCACTCTATTATGTTATTTCCCTCGTACATGTGAAAGGATTATTGAATTTTCCAACATAGACAAGGGATGTCTTGCTCATATAGGAAAAATCTTTCAGAAGATGATCCTATAAAAATATTTGGAATTGAATATTTATTGTATCATTTGATGGCTAAAACATCCTCGTATGTTTGTTGCCAGACTGGCTGCCGTCTCTTGTTAGAAGTGACCTATTTGACGCAGCACATCATTCTTCGCTAAATATAGTTCATGTATCGAATATCATAATCTTTTGAGTGATTGTTTGCCGTTGCCAAGAGCTTTATTAAATTGTAAGAAACATAGGCAATATGACATGAAAAATAATTATTTGATGATTTTCGAACCGGAATTTCCTTTGTTGAATTTAAGGGATATTGATTGTATGGATTCACGCTTGTTGAACAAACTGGGCAAGAGGCCAAGAATACATGAATTATTATAAACAAATGGATTTGAAGAAATTTAGACATCAGACTATAGACAATTTTCATTTTTGAATTGATACATTATAAACTGTTCAACGATTTTGAAAGCTATACAAATTTTCAATTTCTAAAATTTATGCTCCTCAATATAATCCTTATTTAAATAAATTTCTTTTTCTTTTCCAGGTGAGTTGCGAACGACTTCAAACTACTTCAAAGTAGGAGAAACAATATTTGTACGAATATAGGTCACAAATCTTGCAGACAAAAGGTTTTTGTGAAATTTGCTTCTTTGATATAGGTTTAGATAGGAAGGAGTCATTCACCTGACAATCTCGTTCCTAAAAAAATTACCGGAATTAGTTGTTTTTGCACGAGGTGACTAAAAGGTAATTACCTTTTTCTTTGAAATCTATCATTGTCTAATTTATCTTATCAGTGGCTTACCAAATGAAATATACTAAAAGAAAAAAATGATAAGCAATGTAACTAAATAGAAATCTGCATACATAGATATATATAATTCTTAAATTTTATTGAAAAGGTTGCTAATCGTATCTATTAATTTCTTGAAATGTCTCGAGCAAATCGTAATGTTACAATAACTGCCAATACATTATCTACCTTCTGCTTCCACCAATGTGGATCATACGGCATCAAAAAAGTCTCTTCTCTGGTATTGTTGCTTTTTTGAATACAACATTTTGAATGACACTGATAAGCCTGCGATATCGGGACAAGCACAAAGATGAATGCCATAACGAAGCGGGGTTTGAATACAGAGCATGGGAATTGGGAGTCTGACAATTCGGCCATCGCATCATCACCGCCAACATATCTTATTATGTGAAATGAAATTAATAAATTTTAATAATAACATTTCTTTACAGGCGAAAATCCATCTATTTAAAATTATTCACAAACTTTTTTTTAAATTTTGATAGAGACCAAGAGAAATCCTGCCATACACATAGTAAAAGGACAGAGTTCTTATTGCAAATTATTGGGCCTGATCTCTTACGTGGAATGTACTCTGTTTCTACATCAATAAAAATGAAAAATAGGATTTTGCAAGTTTTTAATTAATTTAAAAAGCAAAGCAATTTGATATCAATCCTGAACGAAAGTAGAGTTTAAGATGTCTATGCATACTTTTCAATAACATAAGATTGAAGGGATCCTGGCTATATTTCGCCCAACCCAAAATAGGTGCAATTCATCAATTTATTGCTTTGCGGAATTATTTACACTGACTTTGTTTGGGGGAGGGAGTTGGATTTTTTCCAGATTTCTTGGGCAGGCAGCGGTTGCTCTCTGCAAGTTTTAAAACTAAAAAAAAATATAAATCATGAAATCTATAGATGGATGCTTTCGCTCTTTCACTAGTTTATTTTTTCACTTCCTTTATCAGCATTGAATAGCAAAAATATATCAATCCAGTTAGTGCCAGTTAGGGCTAAAATCTGCCCGATTCCTGATATAGGTGCGAGAGCACGCTAACATCGTTGGCAAGGAAGAGGATGAAAAATGTACGGATCCATAATGGTGGGACCCCAGCCAGTATTTGGCATCTCGCCATGCACTATCAAATCTGCTCTAAAGTGTAAAGTGGCAAGGATTCACGCACCCAATGGAAAAATTTTAATTGCTTAAGAAGTGGGACATGAAAACACCATCTGACTGACAAGAAAGTACAACTGTTCCAATATGGAAAAATAAAGGCAGTCCAGAAAAATGTTCAAATTACTATCTATCCCATATCATGAAGATTTTTGAACGTATTCTTGAAAAACGTATTCTGGCATGGTTGAAATAATAGTAAACCACGCCGGATTCGGCTCACTGTTATCCGGCAATGGAGAACTTTGTTATGAAATTGCTTCACGCATCTTGCAACTTGCAACTTGGATGAAGTGGCGGTTCAAAACTGTCGTTCTTTGTGATGGCCTCATTAGCGAACATAACAAATCCAAAATTCACCGCAGTGTCGTTCGCCCTCTATGGCTCTGCATGTTGGCCGACTATAAAAGACAATGAACGATGCTTCGCGGTAACGGAGACTAAAATGTTGCGTTGGGTCAATGGTGCAATACGCCTTGATCACATCTAAAATGAGGATATCCGCAACCGGCGTGGAGTTACACTGATCCTGAAAATGGCGCAACCGATCACAATGAGCCAACCCCGCTTGTGAACGAGACAAATGTTAAAGAAAAAGAAAATTGTTTTCTGTTTAGAGAAAAATTTATTTTTTGAACAATACATCTAAAAATTATAAAAAGTCTAGATAGCGACTACCGTTGACGGTGACGCTCAAACCGTCCTATTCGAAAAAGTAAGGCCCGATGATCACCTTGGCGGCGACTGGCCACCACACAGTAATGCGAAGGGAATATTAAGATGTTGTATACGTGATTCTCGGGATCTTAGTGGCGCAATTCCCGTGTAAATCGAAATGAACTTCGTTACTAAACAGAAGTCTTCCAAATCAGTCAAGTTTAAGTCAATCATGTCTAAAATTTTCTCGCAAAAGTCCTGTCTTTTCGGTAGTTCGACTTACTTCATCTTTTAAGTTAACTGAATTTGTACGGATCCATATTCAGATTCTCTTTAATGATAGGTCGCAGGGCAGTGCGGGGAAATGTAATGGTTAGATAATGCCGATCTATTGATCTGCACAGGCTTCGTATCAATGTTGCGCGAACGTGTTTGATAGTGCTTTCGTCCTGGTCGAGCTCGGACGCCTGGGATTCGCAATACTCGACGCTCTACCTGTTTCGCGAATGTTTTTACACAATTCAAAACGGGTTTTACGGTAGGAGGGATTATCATGACTTTTTAAATAAAGTTCTCTGTATCGCACCTACACTTGAAATAATGCTTCACAACTAACGAATGTTATCTCGCTATCCACGGCAATCCTTCCTATAGTTTAATTTGAGGATATTTCATTGTACCTGTCATTATTGGTGCACCGATGTAACGTATCATCAACAAAATGGTATCTGCTGGGTTTAGGTATAGCCTTTGAACTGAATACAGATTAATTTGTTCAACTACCATTTTCTAATCAAGTCCCAGATATTCCGAATGAAGAAGAACGAAATCAAAATGTTTGTCCTCCTAGTTCCTTGTGATATCAGTGTATCATCTGGACTACGAGGAAACATTTCTCTGGTAAAGGATAATCTTGATGGTGTCGGCTCATTTTCTTCCTCAAAAACTTCAGTTATTCTAGAGTGAACAGATATCGGAGACTTCTGGGCGCATTGTTATTATCTGCTCCTGAAAAATAACCATCGCTCTAATTTAAAGTTAACGATTCCCTTTTGGTGACACCAAACTGATGATAATAATCGTTGGCGCGACAACCCAATTAGATCCGGAGCTTGAATGGTGTTAGAGTACCTCATTCAAGGCCGTAACAATATACTACAGGAGTACTGTAGGTGGCAATGTGGTCAGCAATGCGCATGTGGAATTTTCTTAAAGGGGTCATCCCGTGTGTCGGATCCGCGGAATTTAATTTTTTTTGGCATCAATTGTATCTAGATATCGTAATTTACCGAATGTCGTCGGTCCAGTCGCTCTCTGTGGTTCTGAGTGTCGGCCGACTATAAAAGACAATGAACGACGTCTTACGGTAATGGAGACGAAGATGCTACGTTGGACTAGTGGCGTCATACGTTTAGATCACATCCGAAATGAGGATATCCGCGATCGTTATGGGGTTGCACCGATCGTGGAAAAGTTACGAGAGAGGCGTCTTCGATGGTATGGTCACGCTATTCGTGCCAAGGAGAATTCACTTGCCAAGATTGGTCTGAAGTCGATGGTAAACGACCCAAAGGCAGACATAAACAACTGTGGCTTGATACGCTAGATGGGGATTTGATTGCACCCAGATCAGGCATTTGATAGAGCCAAATGGCGAAGCCGATCACTACGAGCCGGCCCCGCTTGTGAACGGGACAAAGGCTGAAGAAAAAGAAGAATATAGTGCAAATATATGGGCAAAGTGATTTTTTGATATTCGGAGTCGTTCGGAAATTATAGTGTTAAACACGTAATAAGTCACATGCCAGATTTGTGTCGACTGCCGTAACTAAGCGCGTATTTATTGGTGCGAATGACTTCGCTAAAAGGACAAGAATTGCAGCCAAGGCTATACATGTGTTTCTTGAAGAATCCTAAGGTGGATTAGGTATAGTAGATTAATGGTCAGTTAAGGTTTTATGGCTAAAAATCGCATTCTACTTTTCAAATGCGTTTTTCTCGAATCTCCATGTTGAAAATCGGCTGCCACCATAGCCCAGAATCTATCCAACGAAATTACGTTAAAATGCCGTTTACGTTTTTTTCTTTAAGATGATCGCAGCGCCCTCTAGCGTGGCAGCAGAAAAACACCCTTTTTTTGGCGGTGGGTGTATAAATTGCTCTGTATTTGAACAACGAACTATGCGATCGGGCTGGATTAAAATTAAAAAAATAAAATAATTAAAATTAACAAGTCGGGGAACCGGAAGCTGGACGCTTCAGGTACGAAAGATTTTGTGTATTTCTTAGTACGTAGCACGTAATATATCCATATATTATGTGAGAGTATCCACTTTCGGGTGATATTGACATTCATAGTCTTAAATTTTCAAAGAAGCAACAAATTTGAGGTATTATAACTCAGTAATAGTGCGATTTCCACCAAACTTGGTAAGATCATGCTCTATATTATAGTCTATATCACTGCAAAATTTCATGGTACTAGGATGAACTTAAAGGGGGTTTCTCACCAATTACAAAAAATTGTAGTAATATACTATCATTAACTTCATTTAAACAGATATCGGCATGGAAGGTATTTCGGAGCCCAGGCACCATATAGTGCACCATGTAGTGGAAAGTGCTAATCGAGACCTTTAATTTGATACCCCACATGACTATATTTGATGAAAATAAATTTACACCCCCTTTTGCATGTATGGGGGAAAAGTAAGAGGGGGGGGCCCTTAAATTCGACGTAAAAGGATGTAATTCACTGTATGCGTGAGAGTCCACAGTTCCCGCCTTTCTACCAAATTTGGTGCCAATCGCTATAACCGTCTCCGAGAAAAATGCGTGTGACGGACAGACAGACAGTAAACCGATTTTAATAAGGTTTTGTGTTTACACAAAACCTTAAAAATTAAATTAATATGGTGGAAAATTCGTATTTGCATCTTTATCCAGTTCTTCACAAAAAAAAAAAATCTAGAAAACGCCAAAAAAAACGGCCTTCACACGGGATGACCCCCTTAAGGAGGCTTGGGTAAATAGCCACAAGTAGAATAGCTGGTCACCGACCAACCGGACAACCTCAATCTTTTACACAAAACCTTATTAAAATCGGTTTACTGTCTGTCTGTCCGTCACACGCATTTTTCTGGAGACGGTTGTAGCGATTCGCACCAAATTTGGTCGAAAGATGGGAACTGTGAACGCTCATATATACAATGAGTTACATCCTTTTGCGTAGAATTTAAGGGGGGTCCCCATACATGCAAGAGAGGGGTGTAATTTTTTTTTTCCATCAAACAGTCATGTGGGGTATCAAATTAAAGGTCTCGGTTAGTACTTTTCGAAACCGGTCTTAGTTTTGACATTTGTTGAAAAGGTGCGGAGCGAGGGGGGGGCGAAAATGATCTTTTTTTAACGAACCCATTGTCAAAAACTACCCAACGGAAAATTCTGAAAAAAATCACGAGGCTGCCACTATATGGCGCCTAGGCTCCGAAATACCCTACATATCGATACCTGTTCAAATAAAGTTAATAATAGTACATTACTATAGTTTTTAGTAATTGAAAGGAAAACCACCCTTAAGTTTACCCTAGAATCACAAAATTTTGCAGCAGTGTAGGCTATAGCATAGAGCAAGATCTTGCCAAATTTGGTGAAAATTGCACCATTATTAACAAAATTATATTAGGTAAAACTGTCGCTCCTCTGCAAATTCAATACTGTGATATTTTGACATAATATATCCATAGTTTACGGGCTACATGCTAATGGGACAAATGCATACTCAAATCTCTTTATAAAAGAAATACACAAAACCTTTCGTACCTGAAGCGTCTAGCTTCCGGTTTCCCGACTTGTTTAGCATTGCGATCCTCCGTCAAAGTCATAAGTCGGTTAATCAATATTAAGTCATACAAATTCAACCAAACTTTCTCAGATTTTGTGTGCAGCGAAACCTTATTAAAATTATTTATCTGTTTTTCTGTTACACGTACTTTTCTCGAAAACGGCTGCAGCTACTGAAACAAAATTCACTATGCATGTTGAATCTGTGAACTGTGATAATTGTAGTGAAACTTAGCGTTTTACGTTTTAGTTAGAGGTTCTGGGCATGTTATCCGAATACAGTTATGTGGGGTACAAAATGACACGTCCTGACTTTGCGAAACATGTCTGAGTTTCAAAAATAGTTATGAAGAGAGAAGAGAGAATAAGAACTCTGGAAAAAGAATACACCATCTCAATATCTGCTGAAATCATGATTTAGAAAATTTATTGGAAGACTCTCTTCCAGTCCAATCTGCAGGCACAACGTTTTGAAACAATATAGAGAGTTTGGTACAAATCGCACTATAATTAAAAGAATTTATATTGGGGTAAAATGTCTTTCTCGTATGAATTTACTGCTGCGGAAGATGGAGCGTTAGTATGTATATTACGAGAGTGTTCTTGGTAGGTGAAAAGTAGTGGCAAATCTTTCTAGAACATCACTCAAGCAAACCCAACTCTCATTCCTAAAAGTGACCGCATCATTTTTGCTCAAAATCTTCTTACTTTTCTACTGCACAAAATCCTTAGAAGATATATCAAGGGCTGGCTGATCCGGCTGTAACCTTCAGAATTATTTATTTATCAATGCGGGATAAAAAAGTTTTTCTGAGTGTAATTATACGGTGTTTCCCGCGATTATTTGAAATAATAAAAAATTTGTCTTATTCGATAGTGTGGATATGGATGGAACTACTTGTTCCCTTCATCAGTGTCATCAAGCATGACTTGTTAGCACTAATGAAGGGAACAAGTGGTTCCCGAAATATCGGTATTTTCAAAAGTAAAAATATCCACCCTAGCGAATAAGAAGAAAAAACATGTTTTTTATTATTTCAAAAAAGTTTAGATTTTTAAATTTTAAGATTTTCCATCACATCTTATAAAGTTAAAATGCTAACGCATTTGTGCTGTAATAGGAGCCTACAAAATATCTAATTATATAGCAATCATAATTTTCTTATCCCAAATGAAAAAAAGTCAATTTCTTGATTAACAATCAATACTCTACTTTATATTTGTATTTATCTCTTTTCAAGTCTAAATCTCATATCGTTCCCCATCTGATCCCTTCCAAGATGCAGGAATGTGCTATCAATTACATCATTCTGCACTGATTGAAATGGAGAAGACTTACATTTCCTGCTTTGCTATAAAACAATTTAAACGGTTCAAGTTTAGAAAAATGCGAAAACACAACCTTCTCCATGAGTTCAGGTCAAAAGGGGGAGGGAAACTCGTTACTGTAACTCGGTCCCAACAGAATAGTGTGAACAATTTGAGAAGTTCACTTCTATATGAATCTAGTTTGTTACGCAACCCTCTATTTTCAACTTACCCATGCGACTTAATGCATACTTTGCACGATAAATAACTAACAGACGAGATTATCCAATAGTTGTTTCTATAGTTCCTTAGACAAATTGCATTCGCGAAGCATGGCGACCGCAAATCAGATACATTGAAAAGAGTTAAATAACAATCATCACTGCGGAGTCATTTCATCATTACCACCGTCGTCTTCCAGTCGTTGTCGTTTGGAAGATGGAAAGACTATTGTGTTGTATTATAAAACACCCAGGCATTGTATGCTAATTACAAGAAGATGTATTCCCTTTTTGACCAAATGGTCAACGCTCTTGGGTACATGTTGGGAGTGGAAGATGGCAACAATTGCATGCAGCTTTCAACATAACATATGGTTGCGAATTGTTGTGTGTTTCTACTTAAGTGTAATATGAATACTTCTTGAATGAGTTTTCAAGGAAGAGTGTACAGTGTTAGTGGAAATTATTATATTATGCATACTGCAGAGCGTCTTCACCATTACTTAGTACCATATCATGTTTAATTTCCTTTTCTTTCAAAATTTATGTGGGAAAATCTTGAATACCCAACCTCGTTATTTGGCTATATCATGCTTTTGAGTTGAAATATAGTTTTTTAAACATACAAGCAGTTCCAATGATTTATGATGGGAAAACATTTTACCTTTCCACCCCTGAATGTCTTGTGGATACCAGCAAGCCAAAAGTTCAAATAACAGTCTTTTATCAACACAGACCAAACCCTTTTATTATGAAATCACACATGTTGTCACCTGGACGATATTTGAAAGCGCCAGTGTACCAAGAACTATGCAATAAAAAATAATTTCATAGAACAACGTGGTCGTGACGATCTGAATCTAGTCTAGTAGCCAACAACCTACTGCTTGGGGATCCATATAAGCATAATTTTGCCTTTGATGGATTACAACAATTCGTAATACATGTGTACATTGTATGTGCTGGAAGTGAATGATACGTGTTCAAGCCTACATATGATAATGATGTCAAAAACCTCACACAGTTTATGCTGAAATAGGCAGGAGATGTGAGTTATTTCGAACCGAGGGAAATAGCCATATAAAGGGGATGAAAATGACAGATAATGTGGTGTTTTTGGTAAGGTTCTTCTCATAATGATTCCTATTGTTAAGATTCAGTAGGGATTTTGAAATAGTCAATCTCCGAGGTATATACGTGTCGTATTGTTCCTTTCATTATGAACTCAAGGATAAATGACATCTTACTTCCTCTTGATTGCAATGTCTTACTATTCACCATTATTTCAGATGGTGGATTCTGTTTGGCAATGGAAAAATTTTGGTAAAATATTTGCTAATTTGGATGTTGTAGAATTTCCCACCTTAGTTGGTGCCAGATACCTCGAATAAGATGCGATATTACAGAGAAGATGTTCTACATATATTTGTACTTATCACTGCGTGTTATAATTTGACTGAAGCTAGAAGGCAGAGTTGTTTGGTACCTTTTTTGCAAGGAGCAGAAGCAGTGCCATCCTTATACGTGTAGTAGAAACATAAGGGTGAAGAAAGATTGTATAGCTATATAAATGAGAGTTTTATTCAATTGCAATTATCGAGATTAAAATTCTTCAACATGCAAGACGTCCCTTGATATATTTTATTATGTTGCTGCAAATCGCTTATTGATTGGAAAATATTAAGATAACTTGGCAATTGTTTTTGCCTATTTTACTGTTACTAAAACAGGAAAATTATTAATATTAGTTTTATTCGCAGTTGACATTGGATATATTTTGGCACAACATGAACATCAATCATAATTGTCATGAAAGTTTTTCTTTTTAGATGAAATCGATTACGCTACCTTACTTTCAATAAGGGAGGAAGAATTCCACTTGTCTAGCGATATGCATTTCATCAAGGCGGTCAATGATTTTTCTCTGACCCACGGTACCTTTCTGCTAAAAGTCCTATTTCCCACCAATAGTCTGTCAAAATTGTTCCTACTAGAGACGCCATTTTCAAATCAAAACTGTTATTATTTGTTCTCCACTTTCAAGAAATAATTTTCGTCGCGTTTAACAGCTGCTATATCATCCTTGTTAGTCGATATGCTAACTTAAGTGTGGTTGTCTATGCTATAATATTCAAATTCAATTCAGTGAAACCATCTAATAGAATTTGCTAGGTTTTGAGAAGTAATACAAGATGATAGTGATGATTGGCGTCGATGGCTTAACCACTGGAAAGCATCTGGCAGGACCGTCAACCATCCACCCAACGCCCAACCATTCTTTCTTTTGGTGGCGGTCCTATTTTGTTCTTAGAATTTCCGGCTCATTTCGTCCCAGCCACCGTCTTCTGCCTTTTCGGATATCTTACAGTGAACCTGGTTGTATAGAGAACCCACTTACCAATAAGGGTCCAATCCAAGTCCCCCATCACGGACATCAGAGGATCACTTCGAATTTTTTATATGCAACCCGTCATTTGGGCCGGATATTTTTGCGGTCATTCGGCAGTTGACGGTGAGTCTAAACTACTGGTGGCTGGAATTAATTCGTAGCGCTTTTGCGTTTTATTTTTCCAAAGTTTGCAGAATTGTTGTAAAAGTGTCACTACAGCGGCATATTCCAAGCATTATACATTGTTGATTATTACTTTTTGC
This sequence comes from Hermetia illucens, assembly GCF_905115235.1. Taxonomy (NCBI): domain Eukaryota; kingdom Metazoa; phylum Arthropoda; class Insecta; order Diptera; family Stratiomyidae; genus Hermetia; species Hermetia illucens. The sequence goes on from NC_051850.1 coordinate 161,394,789, forward strand.
ATCTTTCGGCCAACGCACAAATATCATGTTGAAAGAATCCTTTGTTTTAAGATTCGGGGATGAATCGTTCCAATTCCTAGTACTTTCGTTTAGTTAGTAGTTATCGATGTGCTAGTCTGAGAAATCATTCACCCTGAGCCAGAACAAATGAAGGTTTGATGCTGCGATGTCTCGCCACCAGCTATATTTAGTGGGAGTGACCTCCATATTTCATCGTTTTCAAATACTTTTTTACGACTTTTCCTCAATCACTCAGTTCAATCATTGACGTTTGCGGAGGCGATCAGTGATAGCTTATGCCGAGTTGGAGCAGCTTATAATAGATTCCGCCCAACTAATCGCTCCATACGTACATTATGATTTTTTTCGTTTGAATATTTTTCTTGGATGATTATGCTGATGCAAGATCGATGATTTGTCGTGATAAGGATTGTCATACCGCACCCACTTTTCGTCGTCAGACTATTCGAGGCGAATATACTTCCTTGCCTGCTGCTGCAGCGAGTCCTTAATTGTTGTATCATCCTGTTGACCTTGAGGCGTTTTCCGACCGGTGATAATCCAACCCAAAGCAATTTGTGCAACTGTAGAGATGTTTGGCACGAGTCTTTATCGAGCGATATCGTCAATTCTTCATTTTCGCATCGTTTCGACTGTCCGGAATGTCCTTCGTCTCCCAAGTCATAAATCCCATTTTTGTGCCATACAAACCCCTTCCTGTTTTTTTCTCAGTTAGAGCATATTCTCCATAAATATCCATTAATATACACTGACTTCTTGTCATGTTCCTTTTGTAAGTGTGGTTACGGGTATTTGACAAAATTCACCTTTTGTAAAACGCTACGAACTAATTTCAATCATAAATCATCATCACAAATCATAATTTTTGCAGTGTTAATTCGATAAGTTAAAATTCGAATCAATAACGCTGGTATGCGTCTATCTCAATCCCAGAATAGTTCGATTTCAATAAGTCTGAAGGACAAGATTGACAACCAAATATTTAAGGAGAATCTCCTTTTATTTTTCCACATAATCTCATTTCAGCTCTACACACTTTTCCAAAGATTTACTCGGTTTTTTTTCATCATCATCATCAACGACGTTACAATTGGTATGCGGTCTAGGCCCGCCTTAAAAAGAAACTGCATTCAACGCGGTTTTGCACCGAGGTCCACCGAATCGATATCTCTAAAAGCTGTCTGGCGTCCTGGCCTATGCCATCGCCCCATTTGAGGCAAGATCTGGTAGTTCTTTTCTGACCATAGGTTTTGCCCTTATAAACTTTTCGGGCTAGATTTTCCTGTAATACCCGGTATATGACCGCAACCGATTCAGTTGACTCTTATCCACAACCATGATATCGTTGTGAAATCGCTCATAAATTTCGGCGCTATATAAGTTACGAGATTGTCCATCCTTCTGCAGAGAGCCAAAAATCCTGTTGCCTTTATCTGGCCTCGCACATTGGTCAGACTCAGCCTAGTCAGTCTTATCGATTTGATTGGGATGTTCTTCTTCTCTCATAGGTCCTTGAAGTCGATGAAAAGCTGGCTCAACTGATCGTCATATTCGAACAGTTTTTCCATCATTTGTCGAAGAAAGGAAATCTCATCTGTTACTGATTTGTCTTTTTTTTTTTTGTTGTTATAACTTTCCGGAGGGACAGTGAGTGGATGTTTGACAATAGTTTCTTGATCAAGGTCAACGCCAATGGAGTATTTATGCGAAAATGAGAATTCGGGACGAAAGCTGGACCTACGTCTCTGACATCGAGGCAAGAGTTCAATCGTCCCAATATGTTGGCAAAAAGTCTCGCAAAAAACATGGCTGTGTCGATTCAATGTCAAAGTAACCCTCACGATTTTTTCGATTTGTTTAAATTTTAACATCCTTAAAGATACATACTGCATACTACAGCGGTAAGATATCGGTATGAAGCGGTTGATGAGAAGTCATTTCAGAGAAAGTTATCCAGAACTTTTTCGAACGAGAAACAGCGCTGGAAAAATCAGTAAATAATAAATCGGAGTATTCTGATGGGTCCAATTATCTCTAAAATTAATAATCTTCCACAGTTTTGGCCCGTTTAGAGGCGAGATAGGCTCATTTTAATCGACTACTTCATTTTGCTCGGTCGTAGACGTGATGTGGATGGAGACGCATCTCAAGTCACCATATATCGTATCAAGCCACCGTTGGTTCGGCCGGGCTTTTGGTTATTTCATATCAATTTCCATGTTCAGACAAAATTTTGACAGTGAAGAGTTTTCGTCAGTACGAATTATATGTCCATATCATCGAAGACGGCTCCCACGCAATTTTTCCACAATCGGTCGCGGATGTCCTCATCTCGGGTAGCGTGTTATGCCATTTGTCTAAAACAACATTTTCGCCTCCATTACCGGGAATCGCCGTTCATTGTCTCTGGTAGTCAGTCAGCACTCAGAAGCAACAATCAGGGCAGACGATACTTTGGTAAATTTTGGATTCATGAGACTTGTTGAAGTGTCGATCACAAAAAATTCCTCTTGTGGACCACTATTTTATCCAAGTTGCGTTAATGCGTGAAGCAATTTCATTACGCAGAAGACCATTGATAAGTTTAAATGGTTCAGTTCTGGCAATTTGATAGTTTATCAAATTGGTGTCGATTATCAAAAATTCTTTATTATTAAGATTTAGTCCCAGACCGTGTTACAGAAAGCAATCATTCTACACAAGTTACTCGAGATTAACTTTGTTATGAGACGCTAGAAAAACATCTTTGCATTTTTCAGGCTCAGTTCGTGTCTCAGGAGGTCATTTCATGCAATCTGCTCAAAATGAACTGTCATATGAGGCGCTAGGGAAAATTTTTTGCATAGAGCAGAGTGTAGGACGCTGGGTATTGGATGTACCGTGCGACACTGTTCATAACAATAACAAAGGAATGACGAGAGGTCGTTTCCTTGTAGAATATCGATAGAGACACGAAGCGGTTGTGATATACCCGCCACATTTCGAATTTAACTTTTCGGATCGCAGATCAATTGAACAAAGCGCATGAGTTCCTCTGGTATTAGATGGTGCCTCAGGGCATATCAGATGAATTTGTGCTAATTAATTCTAGACACTGGCTGGCATTAAAAATTTTAATTACCTTCCTTTTCTACGGGAGTGATCTATTACCTAAAAGTTAGCTAACTAACAGTCACAGTATAATGAAAAGCAGGGCATATATTGAATTCTAATAAATAAATAAAATTATATGTTTATTATAGCTTTCATTGAATTTCAACCATCAACGTCACCTGGTAATTTCAGTAACCCCGAGTTCAAAAAGAGTTTTGCCGGTTTCGAGGTAAATAGAAAAGCATTGACAATGAGAATGCCGTGAAGAAGCAACACGCCTGCAGACACAGGTATGACTGCGACCGCTGTAAACTGCGTTCCAATATTTTCGGAATTTAATCCTCAGGAGCCCCACATTTGGTTCGCGGTTGAGTGCTAAACAGGAGAAGAAAACAAGGCAGCTCAGAGAGAGCACTTCTATGGATCACGAGAAACCCTCTCCGTTCCTACGTCACCTGCAGTATCTTGGCGGTACTGCAGTTCCAGAGCCGCTAATGCGTAGTCTTTAGGTAAGATGCCTACCATCTAGTCTCCAACCGATTATGGCGACGATTTATCACCAGCCACTACAAATCGCCGCCGACATAGCTGACAAGGCCTACGCCGCATTTTTCTCTACACAGACACCTCGACAAATAAAATTTTCAGCAGATAAAACACTGAGGAAGGGGACAGGTGGTTCCCGAAATTCGTATTTGTATACATTATAAAATACTTTTAGCCAAGAGGCAAATCTTTCATTTAAAATTCCGGCTAACTAATTACCTCCTAATTCAAACCATGAAGAGGCCAACCAAGTCAACCATCCATCCATCCACCAAGTTCAACAATCTTCTGAAATTCAAAAAAGCGATAGCAAGCATCAGCGAGGACATTAGTTTCCTTAAAGGGTTTATCAAACGGAAAAAATCAATAGGGCGTACGTCTGCGAAAAGGCTAGAAAGAGGAGCATACTGAAAAACAAACTGAAGGCGCTCACCACAACACAATCGGGCCAGGGTGCAATAGAGATACTGGAGGAAGAATTCATACTGAACTGTGTGATCAGCAAATCTAACGAACACTAAGGAACAGCTTTCACTTCTCAAAAAGGCTTGAACTTCGCCATAAGAGGCTCCACTTTCCCCAAAGTGGACATCGTAATTAACATCGAGGCAGAAATCAAATATACATCATAAGAAGAAAACCCGGCATCCGAGAAGAAATTAGGCGACTACTGACACCCACCAAACGAATGACCATCCAACCACCATAAAACCATTAAAGAGTTGAAAGAGAAACATGTTTCCTTCTTATTACCAAACAAAGGAAACGCAGTGGTCATCATGGGCAAAGGAGCATACAACAACTTAGTACGCTAAAAGTTGGAAGAAGGTAAGTTCCACATCATCAAGAAGGAACCTGTGCCAGACTCCGTTGAAAGAGTGGTTAAGGCTCTAGCTGAATGCAAACCCATTATTAAGAAAGCAGCCGAACTGAGAAACGGGCAGTGGAAAACAACAGAGAAGTCATTGTCAGATTCAACACCGCGGGGGGATACAAAGTGATACTAGTATCCTTCAACGTAAAAGCACTGTTTCCAATCGTACCGATGAAGAATTCGGCGCTCCATATATGAGAAGTTTTCTGTATTTCTTCTGTAAGAATATTTGAGTATGCCACTATTCCATTTGTATGTAACTCGTAACGTATATGCATTCAGTTTGTTGGACTATTCCCTTTAGTCTACCATGATTTTGTAAATAATAGTAGTAAGTAGTAGGATTTGCACCAAAGTTTTCGGTATTGTGCTTCAGCTTACGATATTACTGCTGATGATTCTGGGATGAACGTCAGATATATACTATTATTTACTTCATCTGACAAGATATTGGTGTGGAGGCCAATTTGATGCCACTTGGGGCAGTCTCATGACTTTTTTTTAGATTTATCGGTTGAGTAGTTTCTGAGGATGGGTCAATGTCCATGATTTATAGGTGCACTTTTTCCCGGGCCTTTTCGATCTAAATGAACTGTCTTCAACGAAAGTCGAGTCAAGATCAAATTTGTAGATGTATTTGCGTGTCTGCTCTGCGATTGTAAGATCGTGATTTGCGTCATCGGAAAATTTACAGGAAAAGGAAAAATTCGAAAAGTCAGCCTAATATTTTTTATGGGACAAATTGTAGAATTAGCAATCTTCGCTGGAAATCCTATGATATTCTTCGCTTTCTAGCTTATATCTTTTCCTCAGATTAATTTGACATGAAAAAATAATATTAAGACTTGAAAATAATTTTCTTTAATTGGAAATCTAATTACATTCAAGAGCTTCGTACCGAGCATGGTAATTTGCAAAGCAACTTATACTGCATTTATTATATACGAGCAAACATTTCTGGTTGTACTTAGGCATGCAAATTCCTATTTGTGTCGACAGTTTACAACGTGAAGAAGAAATTACGTAGTGCATGACGGAGGAAACACCATACGTACTCGTAAGAATACACTATACACAAAAACCCTGTTTGCCTAAGCCCCTGAATATGTTTGCGAAGATGTAAGAGTTTCTTATTCTAAAATAATACGATAATTGCTTTGACAGGATCACGAACAATTCAGAAAAGGATGTCGCCTGGAGCTTGTTGTAAAAAAGACATTTGTATCTATTGAAACAGGCTTTCGTGTCATGGTGAAGAATATGAGAATATACTACGCTGTTGGGCTTAAATGGATACTTGTGTTTAGATGGTGATGAATCTTGTGTCATTGAACTCGATAAAACCTTTTTCGAAAGGCTGGATGCCCCACTTGAAGGGTAGTTTTTGTTTCGTGGATAATAGGTAGACAGATAACCTTATCCTGTTAGCAATAGGATTTTAGAGTTATAGTTACAAATTCTCTTGTTGATTGTCCTGCTACCTTCCAGTGCTGGCCGACAAAATTTGAATTGTCTCTGAAAATAGCATAAATACTTCTGATATAAGGTCCTCCAAATATCAGCACGCCACGAACATAATTCCATTTCATTTCTATTTTGCATGAAATAAAATTACATTTTCCCTCGGTCGTTTAGATTCCATTAATGAAATTCTTCAGCGAACGTTCACATAAGAGTAGCAACCGCCACATAGTTTTTATTCCTTGAGTCATTGTTCTCATTATTGGTGCCACTATCTACATCTGTAGCCACCATGAAGTGTTCTTTTGTGTCTCGCCATTATTGCAATGCTGCAACAAGAAAAAGATATCAATGAAACAAAAGCTTCGCAAGACATTAGTGGGTGTTCAATAATCTTCCGAGTTCCGAGTCTGCATTTTGAGGGAAAATTTTATTGAAAACGGATATTTCTGGTTCGAATGGGTTTTTTTCCGGAAGTGTGAATGATGCATATATACATATGGATGCATTTGTGAATGAAGTTTCGTTGATTTAATACCAAGATTTGATGACACATTCCGATTCACTAAAGTCGAATGAATTGGGAAAGTTGAAACTGTTTTACTCTTAGTATGACTTGATTGACCGGATCACTTGGGAGCCTTGGGTTCTCCCCGTATATCAGTTCCGCGGGGCCGGCAGCAAATTCCTGTCGACGGGTTGTCCGGAGGCCAAGTAGGACGAGAGGCAAGAACTGAGTCCAGGACGGATCGTCGCGTGCCATAATGGCGGCGTTCAGCGTCCGGTGCCAACGCTCTAGCATCCCATTAGATTGCGGGTGGTATGCCGTAGTCCGCTGGTGTTTGAATCCCAGGAGTTTGCCTAACTCCGCGAAAAGGGTGGACTCAAATTGCATTCCCTGGTCAGTGATCACTGCTGGGACACCAAAGCGAGGGATCCACTCTCGACAGCGGGCTTCGGCATAAGATTGCGCCGTAATATCCTTCAGAGGTATTGCCTCAGGCCACCGCGTAAACCGTAAGGCAATACTTCAAACCATGCGAGTCTCGCAAAGGGCCTACAATGTCGAGGTGTATGGTGTGAAACCGCTTGATAGTGCGGGGAAATGAGCTCTCTTCTTTTCTTACATGCCTGATGACCTTACACTTCTGGCATGCGATGCACTCTCTTTTCATGGAGGGCCGGAATTATTTCTCGGTGACTAATCGATTTGTCGTCCTGATGCCTGGATGCGCTAAGTCGTGAACCGTGTGGAACACTTCCTTGCGAAAGGTGGCCGGGGTTCCTTTTCCGAGTATTCGCATCAGAGAGAGAGGTTCAAGCCGAAGATAGGCAACTCCCGAAATTTGTATTTGGGGTTGGATTTGAGGCTCTGAAGTACTACGTCATCCTCCTGCCCCTTGGCGATAGCCGAGAAGTCGAGTGAGGCGGGGATGTTAACCTCGGAGACACGTGACAAAGCGTTAGCAACTACGTTGTCCTTGCCGGACACGTGCTGTATGTCGGACGTGAACTGGCTTATAAAGCTCAGGTGTCGAAGCTGACGAGGGGACGCTTTGTCGGGCTTTTGTTTCAAAGCATACGTTAGAGGCTTATGGTCCGTGAACACTGTGAAAAGCCTGCCTTCTAGAGAGAAGCGGAAGTACTTAGTACAGTTCTCGATCGTAGGTGCTGTAGTTCCGTTGTGCGGGGTTTAACTGTCTAGAAAAGAAGCTCAGCGGCTGCCAGACTTGATTCACCTTTTGGTGAAGAACAGCACATACTGCAATGTCGGAGGCATGAACAAAATCGGCTAGGGGTGCATCTTGTCGAGAAAATGCCAAGAGTGTAACATCAGCCAGTTGTTATCGGGATTTATCAAACGCGCGGTCGGCCTCTTCAGATCGTACAATCTTCACAATTTTCGGTCGCAGGAAGCTTGTGATCGCTTGCACCTTATCTGGGTCGGGCTGTATTCCGTCAGGGGAAATGAAGTGGTCGAGGAATCTCACCTGTGTCTGGAGAAACTTGCATTTATCAACGTTTAGGACTAAACCGGCCTCAAGGAGATGTTGAAAAATTCACTCGAGATGGGCTAAGTGCTCAGACTTAGTATATGAAGCGACCAAAACATCATCCAAATACACGAAACAGAAGTCGAGGTTTTGCAGGATCGACTGACCCTTTGAAAAGTTTGCGCCGCATTGCACAACCCGATAGTCATCCGTATGAACTCTAAGGGCCCAAAGGGTGTGCATATTACCGTTCTTTAGAATGTCTTCTGCAGTTGCAAGGATTTGGTAATACACCTTGGTTAAATCCAAGGTCGAAAAGATGCGGTGGAATGGGATATCGGTCGGGAACAGTCTGTGCCCACAGGGGCGCCATTCGCCGTTTGGCTTAGGGATCATATGGAGTGGGGAAGACCAACAGCGGTCCGAAGGTCTGCAGATACCCTGTTGCATAAGTTGTTCGAATTCTTTCCGTGTAATAGCCTTCTGGGGTGGTAAGGGACGCACCTTCGAGAAGGTAATGGAACCAGTAGTGTTAATGTGGTGCTGCACATTGGGCTTCACTGGTTTAGAGAGACTACATTCGGTAGTAATCTGGCTGAATTTTTGGAGGAGTGCCCGAACACGAGAGTCAGTAATGTCCTCCAAAAGTATTGTTGTTGGGAAGAGATGAGATTCGGCCTGACGAATTAAGATTGGTTGTGGAGTCTATAAGGGACCTTTTCTGCAAGTCCACTAGCAACCCGTAGTGACACAAGAAGTCTGCGCTGAAAATGGGGAAGAATCACCACGATAACGTCCTACGCAAGCTAACACTCACGTCCATTTGCCTGCACCCGTAGGTGTTAATACGCGAAGAATTTGCCGCCGCAAGTTTTAAAGATTGAGGGAATAGCCGATGGTGCCGGGGTACGGGAGGAACCGAAACCTCCGCACCAGTATCTACAAGATAACTGCGCCTGCTGAGTGGGTCATAAATTGATAGGCGACGTGGCGCTGCGTTCTGGGTGGTCATCGCCAGGACCTCCAGCGGTCCTAGTTTTTTGAGATAGGCGCGAATTTACACGGCATCGTACATCTGGTGGCTTTTTCGCCGAATTTACTATGGTACCAATAAATGCTTCGGTCCGTAGGTGTTCCTGACGACCTGCTAACCGATCGCCCTTTTCGAGCAGTAGACCGGGAGCGAGGTCGCGACCTTACGCCCAAACGCTGAGCGTTCAGCGTCGCCCTCATCTCCGTCATACTGGCCACAAGAGCGCCATCTCACGTTTCAGCTCGCCAACTTCGTCTGAAGGCTGCTGAACGGCCGCTATCGTCGGACGCGCGTGCACCTCATGCACCTTATCGGCTGCAGTTGCCAGCGCCTCCAAAGAACTGGAGACGCACGCGAAGACCGCCTGGGTGCCCTCCGGAAGACGTCGCATTCAGAACGACTCAACAGATCGTCGTCGATCTTGCTCCCACCTAATTGTCTCATTTCGCAAAGCAATTGGCTGGGAATTCGATCGCCCAACGTCAAAGGAGGATGGACATAATTAAACTTTGTCGCATCCGCCGTGATCCCGGACATCTGGAATTGCGCCTCGAGATGGGCGAACCACAGCTCCGGATTCCGTCGCCAAAATGGAGGGAAGCGCACAACGAGGGCAGTCACCTGAGGATCTGATGGGCCTGCCGCGTCTTTATTGTCAATCGACATAACAAAAGATAAGTTAACGACGCGAGTTTTGTCGAAGACGTGGCTGTACCGAATTTTAAAAAGCCCTACTTTGACTACGGCAGACCGCACCCACAAATGCCCGTGCGCCAGAAAAAGAGACACCACCGATGCACCCCGGAGGGGACGGTTGCCGCGCAGACCAAATAAAAACTCGCCACAAGAGCGGAACTCCAACGATGAATTTCCAAAAGAGTATCGATGCCGTCTCTTGCAGCGGTTTTATGATAATTATTAAGGTTAGTTTTTTTTTTAGAATATGTTAACAATTCTCTTGGGGACTGACGAAGAGTAACCATTGCCAACGTCGTCGACAACTAAATTTCCGATCGACACCACTGATTGCTGCGGATGAGATGGGGGCTGTTTTTGCATCTGTGAGTCGAATTAACAACATTCGAAATAAATTTCGAATGTTGTTAACTCTGCTGTGCCACACACTTTTGGTTAGAATTACGGAAAGGGCGTTCTCTTTCTTTCTTCAATTATTACTTTTTGGGCGCACACTTATCACACTTTATTGAAAAATTCGGTGCAAATCTTGCTATATATGCCCAAATAATATTATGTAAAAACTGAATTGTCATTCAAAAATATCTTATCTCATAACATTCCTTTCCAATTTACTTCAATTCAACTTGCTTTACCGTAAATCTGAAATCTGTCCCCTCTGTTCTTACATTTTCCCATCAAATTCTCAGTTCATACATCAATCCTTAATGAAAAGATGTAGATTGGATCTACGAGAAACATATGAACGGTAGATTGTCTACCGGCCATAACTTTCAAGTAAATGAAAATGCCTATGGGAAATGTGTGAAAAACACAACAATAAATGTAATTTAGATGATGGGAATTTTTTTCACATGATGAAAATTCTGTTGATATGCAGATAGTTGCGTCCCAAGTGTAATAAGATTTCCAATTAAGAAGAGAAAAATTATGAGATAATAATGCGACGTTTGGAGTAACTTAATAAGATGCAAGTTTGAATGTCTTCCACGATTTCTCCCATTTAAGATGTTTGATTGCGATGTAAAAGTGTCGGTACCATCGATTAACATGCCATCGCAGAGAGAGTTTATCATTATTTTTAATTTTTTTCATGGATGCATGGATTAATGGTGGATGTGACGCTTGGAATATATAGTGATTGACAACAGTTTCGTTGTTGTAATTGTACACGTAATGAGTAGTAATTATTCTACTAAATTCTTATCTGAAAGCTATTTTCAACGAAGTGCAAATAATTATTTAGATTTCTTCCTGGGTGTAATTCGTTATGTTAAAAATGACCTTCCTGCCAGGTTTCTTACATATTCTTTTGCTATATTCCTTCATATATCCCTGCTATATCATATAATATATATATTTCATGTTTACCACTAGAGCTTCACTTTTTATCATGCTATCCTTGAAAAGAAACATCATAAACAGTCCGCCCTCCATTGATGTATGCTGTACGTTATTTCTATATCGTTTCTCGTTTCGTCCTGTGAACCATTGTTGAACAAATATTGTCGGCAGACGGCTCATCTTAAGCGAAAGGAATTAAATATGAAGTATGAGTAGTTAATGACACAAAAAGAGTTCACTTGCAGACAAAAAATTATGTTTACATATGTGGACACGGAACGGTTAAGCAAATTTTTAAAAAATATCCTAACAAATATATTTATTATGGTAGACAATTTCCAAATTAATCTCGTTGAAAGTAATTGCGGCTTCCACATATATTCCTTTATGAATGACTGAATTTTAACCATCGCAGGACGAATATAGTTTCGGTATGTGAAATTTTTCCAACAGGACTTTTAATCTGTTCTCTTTGATTCCTCGTAACATTGCCATCCGGTAACAGATCTATAACTTTTGATTAAATATTCTACCATGACCAAAACTCGCCGCCTTCAAGTACTTTCAATAACTCGACATTCCGCTTTGAGCCTCCTGTCGATTTCATTTCAGCATATTTCTGTGTGGTACATTCTAGTCCACTCGGTAAATCGAAATGGGGGGAGGAGTGCCAAAAGCATATTTTTATTTATTCTGTTGCTTTTTAGCTCAGGGAGATCATTCTTCACTGAATATTTGGACAACCGTTGAATGACGGTTTTATGACACTTGGAATGGAAAGAATCCAAAGTCATGGGGATCTTATTGGTTCCTGTAATTTCGGTGAATATCCCAGATTTGCAATATTTTTTTTATGATTGATGATTGTAAATTATTTCTGGGAACAGGATATTCAGAAGTAGCATCAACTGACCTGCGCTAAATCGATGATAGTTTTGCGATATTTTATGAATACGTATTTAAGGCAAAGTCAATACAGTGTCTGAACGAAGATTTATATTAAAATAATTCCCATAGTAACAGTAGTATTTGCTCCAAATTTTCCAATTTTGTTGATTCAAATTTTTGATTTCAAGAAAGAATTAAGGAGGAGTGGGGAGCTGGGGATTCAACATTTTTTTCTTGTACTTAAAATCCCTAGGTGGATAACAGGGCAGTACATCAACCTTCCATTTCGCCAGCTCGTAGATCTATAACGAATAATCAAAATTTCAGGGTGAAGAACTGGGGAGTGTCAAACCAGACATCCTTCTCAGATTACAGTTGGATGCTTTTCAGACTAAATCTCGCTGTGGAGGTTTGCTATCCATTTAGAGACCTCACTAGGATCGACTGGAAGGGGTTTGATTAAGTTGTCAAGAAGAAACTCTCCGGTGCTCGAATCATAACTTTGGTGGGACAGACGAACTGGAGACAAAGGTTGAGCTTTGGAAATGACATTTAAAACCGTTCTGAAATTCTTGTGCCCTGCAAAATACAGCAAAAAACTTTGTCACCGTGGTCGAATGAAGACCTGCCCAGTCACGAAGTTAACCGTGAACAAATCGGCCATCAGGACTAGTTTCTGTAATTTCTGTGAATATCCCAGATGTTCATGATTGTAAATTATTTCTGGGAGCAGGATCACCTACGCTAAATTAATGATAGTTTTGCCATATTTTATCAATACATATGTAGGACAAAGTCAATAATCTCTCGGAATGAAGATTTATATTTAAATTATTCGCATAATATGACTTCTATTTGCTCCAAATTTTCTAATTCTGTTAATTCAAATTTTTGATTTAAATAATGAATAATTAAGGGGAGGTGTAGGCTATTTAAAGTCTTTCTTTGCATTTTTTGTTTATTTTAAGTTAATGCATAAAATCTCAAAAATATTTTGTCAAAATTTCAAATCCCTCGGAGTAAAATTGACGAAGTATTTGAACGTCTGTTGCTCTAGGCCGGGTCGTTTAATGTGCAAAACTTTAAATCGCTTTTTTGAAACTTGCTCTTAAACTTAAAACTTAAAATCTACCGCACCAATCGTTTTCTCCTTTTTCATAATGCTTCTTCACGTAATTATCCAGGCAACCCTTCAAGCTTTTTTTTTAAATATTTAATAATTTTAAATTTGTTTAAATTAGCTGATCTTTTAGCAAAAATTAAGTTCTTGGCTTCCAAGTGCTACGAAAAATTGGAAGATCGAAAAAAAATCCTTCCAAGGTTACCTCGTGAAACATCTCCTTTAACGAATGCATTTTAATGGTATTGGTGTTTCAGATGCTTCTATCGCGAGATATGGTGTACATCGCAAAACAACTGTTTCCCGAAGTGCTCCGGCAAATTCATTGTCATTCGTTCAATTTGAAATTTTTTCCAATAGAAATTTCAGGAAATATTGTTCGTTTATTTCATAATTATGTGGAAATTGAGTAAAAAAGTTGGCACTATCCGCAAAAAATCTTAAAACATTCTATTTTTTCACCGAATTAACCCTATCCCCCTTAAACTCCAGTAATTTCATCACTAATTCCTTGTCTTATATTTTTTAATTGGTGTATAGTTTCAGGACGACTTGGCCAACACAGTGTTGGTTAAGGGTCATTCTCCTCATTTCACTGCCCCGGCTTTGAATCTCGGTTCATCATGGTTGTCTGTGTTGATCTTTGTGCTTGTCTCGCTTAACTTGGTGTTCTAACCACGAAGCCATCCGGATCACTTTGCAATGATTGGGGAAAACTGTATATTCTCAGCTTGTGTTTTTGGGAGCTCCCTTAAAACATATCAAATTAAACATGGTTGTTAGAGTGGGATTTTATTTGCTGTGGGAATTCTGGTTCCGCAATTTCTGGGTGGAATCCGAAAAGTGCATATTGTACTTTCAAAAGGCTTAAAATGCTAAAAGCAACCAAGAGGACGCCATTGTATCATTATCTCTCAGATCGAATTCCCTCATTCTTTGCTGTTTTTCATGACTTTTTCTTGTTATTTTCTGCGGAAGATATCTATTCTAAAAGTTGCTTAAAATGAATCGAAGAAGACTTTGATAAAACATTTGAATGTTGAAAACGCGCTCAGACTAACACAGCAAATATTAAAGGTGAATAACTATTTAACAGCATTTGAAATTTGTTTCAATATTTTTTTTTTTTTTGAAAAACCTCTTGCTAAAATTGTTGACGAAAGTGCATCCTGCTTTGTATCCTTATTAACAATGGATCGATCATCGAAAACAAATGCAGGCGGCGATAGGGGGCAAATTGACGACTCCAATCTAACTTCAGCTTTATTTCATTGCATAAGCTACGTCCTTATCCAGTTGTAAAATATTGGTATAAAACCTTATATAAGAATATTGAAAAATTTCTGAATTTGAAAAGGAAAATTCTGATTTTGGAATGGAAAATTCCGAATTTGAACTGGAAAATTCTGAAATTGGCTTGCAAAAATCTGAAATAAGTTTGAAAAGACTTGAAATTGTTCGAAAAATTCGGAATTTGATTTGGAAAATTTTGAATCAGACTTGCAAAACCTATAATCGCAAACACGACAAGGTTGCGAATTATGGCCAACTTAAAACCTCCAGTACTTTAAGCCTAAGCCAGACTAAAGCTATCCCAAACAAAGAAACACAACTGCCTAGAGCAACGCGTGGTTCTAGATTGTCAAAAGTTTCATATATTCGTTAGTTTTGCTTCAATCACTCTAAAAATTTAACACAACATTCTGGAGATGTTATGCATTCATAAAAACTATTTAAAAAAATGGGAAAAATTCACAGTCGTGTTACAAATGGCTATAAAAAAATGTATTTTTATGTTTTGCGGTGACCAACATTTTGGTAAGCTGAACCAAAAAATGACTATTGGTTTAGTTAAATAACAGTAAAAACCAGTTTTTGATCGAAAAATTTATACAAATATGCTTTTTTTGCACAAAATGGCGGACAGTCAAAGGTAGTTTATATATTTACTTTCATTTTGAGGTTATAATATGGCCCTTTTTAATTGAAAGAAACATTCATTAAACAGTACATTTTTATGAATATAAACAAGCCTGGAAAATTTCAAAAAGATCGGTTCAGAAGTTTTTGAGGAGTTTTAGTCATCGGTTTCTAACATGTCATTTGCAGAAAAATGCGTTCAAAGTCGTCGTTTACAATACGAATTCGTCTCTTTCACCGATTATATCTCAATTAATTTTATTCGGATTGACTTAAAATTTAAGGACGTGTTCTCAGATATGAAAAATATCATTTTTTTTTCAAATATTTCAATTGGGCTTAATCCCTTAAAGTTAACCCAGGTTTTCGACCCCGAGGACCCACTAACAATTCTCATTCCTTTATTATTAATTCCATTAATATTTACATTATTGCTATCATAAATTCCGTGTTAACTAAGTGCTTCATCTTCATCATTCACCTGCCATAATAAATTATATTCATTCCACTTAAATTCTATCATGAACATCGGAATTAGATTGAACGGTTATTGCCTTCTATGACCCAAATGAATTCAATGGGAATTCACGGAAAAAAGCTAGAGTTGCAAATATTTCTGCTAGTTCTTTTCTAGGCCTCAAACTTCATATCTCTCATAATATTTATTGATTGTTATTTCGACTTGAGCCAGTGCATTATTGCACTATGTGTGATAGTATTTCACTTGCAACTCATATTATGACGCCGCATGCATACCAAATTAACAATGGGGAAAAATGTTTTCGTTGGCTCGCGTCTCCAATTTAGTGTGGCGCATGGAGTGTTAATCCCTTAATGCAATGAGTGTTGTAGTCTTGTAGTGCAATGTAGTGTTTTGAAGCACATGCTAACTAGTATACTTCCGAGCGATTTTAATGTCTTGGCTATTAAAACAATTTAGTTTTTGACTATTGACTCTCGTTCCATTCGAACATGTTGAGGATAAATGTTAATTGTATATGGTATGTATGTATCCATTACAATAATAGTATTGATGCATATTCTGATTGTGTAAATTCTAAATTATTCTTAAATATCTTATGTTTCCATTATTATAATTGAAAATGGTTCAAAAATAGTCTTAATTTTTGACCAATGATTTCCAGAAGAGCCAGTGACTGGCTCTGTCTTTCTGTCAATTATTTCAATTTTTCCAAGATATCCTACTCGATCCTCTATGTTCAAAATCTATTTATGAACAATTAAATTGAAATAATCTATCCAAATTAACAGTAGAATATTATCCACATAAAAGTTTTACTGCAGCCTAAGGTTAACTCACTACGGGCTCGTATAGTATCTGTCATATATTCTGGGATAAAATTACAACATCAAGTGGTCTGCCACATCGTCTGACTGCAATTGTATATTGTATATTCCCCAGTTTCCAATAAGCGCTCATTCCAATGCATTAAAAATTCAATTCCATAGATCCCCAATATACACCCTCAATTCATATCGTGACAAGGGCCGTAAATTCTTATTTCCCAAGGAGAAAACCAAAAGAAAAACATTTCGGAACTGACCGTAAAATGTCTGGATGTTTAGCAATTGAAATTTCGTTTTTAAGCTCTTAGGATATGCACGGTTCAACCGCGGTATATTCACGGGACTGGTTGACACAAAAACCTACATCTAGAGTGGATGAACTTCTTAATGGTGCTTATTTTAGATTGTAATATTTATGGTTGCACCGACATGAAAACGGCTCGTATTTATAAATGTGCCCAAAAACACTTGTTGTGGGTGAAGTGGACGTTGTGAAGTAATATAATTTTTTCCTTGGGAGTTTATTGGAATTGTTGGTTTGAAATTAAGTTTTTTGGGTTTTTTAACTTAATTTTAGATACGGGAATGTTCAATTTATGGATTTTCAAAAACCTTTCGAAGTTTATGGCGTTATTTGTGAAGGATTTTATAAAAGGTTTTCTATTTTTGTTTTTTTTTTATTTGAATTAAGAATATTTAAGACGGGTTTAAGGGATACAATAAAAATAGATTAAAAATAAATATTCAAATTGTATTACGCCAAAAATGTTTTTAAATTTTGTGTTATACGTACAAAGACATTTTTTTGTTATTTGTCGATTGAAAAATTTATAATTTATTTAAATCATTGAATTATTTTATCAAAAGAAACGATTCAATTATCATTCAAGCTAGAATAGGTAAAGGCAAGCAACCGGTTGAATTTTAAAAATTTAAATTTAGTGAAGAATGCTATATTAACACCAATAATAATTTGAAAAACTTTTAATAATTATAGACGCATTTAGAAAAGCCTTTGTCAAATAATTCATTCAAATTCATAATTCTTCCAAACAAATTCCTGTTTTTCCTGACTAAATTCATAAATGTCCCATATAATTTCATACTTTTCCCAGCTGCTAATGGTATTATCAGTACGATTCCCGTAATTACTATTCTCTAAGAGAACTATTTTTCTATGCAATATAAAATACTATTATTCTAAAAGGAGATCCTACGTCATGTCAATGCTCTTTACATTAACACAGTCAATATTAGAGACTTGCCTGAATTTGAAAATTTACACTGTGATTTCTCTCATTTCGGCGTTATAAAAAAGAAATATCAAAATGTCGAAGCAAACAGCAACAATGTCAGATTAATCCCAGAATTGTTGCTGCAAAAGTAGATATTTCATATTTGCATGAGATTTGGGGTTTTCCCAAATTGTGGGTGATAAAGTTTTACTTTATTTTGAATATAGACAGGAGTGTATTTGGCTTATTATGATCTTTCGAAAATTATTGTTCTTATCACTAATTGTGGTCTGCTCGTGGTTTGGTAATCGCAAAACGTTCTCAAAGTTAACTTTAATTAGCAGTAAGTGCTTAAAATTCAAATGAAACTAAAGAGGATGTTTTTGAAGACACGAGGCTTCGAACAAATTTGTAACCCCATATTTCACATAAGTAATAAGTCTTACCTCAACACGGTAATTTTAACTGGATCACATATGTGACAGTTTTTGACTCTTCTGAACCACTGTTCTATTATGTTCCCGCACCATGTGCTATATGCACTGCAACTCAATGGAGTGGTTACCGGTTAAGGTTTTATATTGGTTAAAACAAAATAAAATCTTTATCTTATTAAAATATCTAAATCCAAATTTCGGAGCTTTTTTTTCGAGTACAAATAAAATAAAAAATATTTTCATTTTTATTGGAATACATAGTTTCCTCCTTTATCTATTATAACCTGTCAATGTATCTAATGCAACAAAATGTCCTTATCCATCTCCCCCCCCCCCCCCCCCCCCCCCACCCCTCCTCTTCGTTAGAAAATCCTCGGGATTTGGGCCAACTGGTGTCAACCTAATTCCGCCATTTATCTCTGAGTGATTTCAGCAAGGTGAGGCCTAGCATTGCAATGGTACCTGTATTCACCAGGGATCGATGTGTTGCTTTAACGCTGTTTCGAGACGCCCCAGGTGAGCATAGTATACTTTCGCTATTAAGTTTTCGTTGCGTGGTAACAATTCTCGGTAATTAATCCTTCCTGCTAAACACATAAGTCCCCATGAGGGTAAAATACTGATCTTGATGTCGATAGGGGTGTTTTGTTCTTCTTGTAAACGCTTCTGTGACGTTTAAAATTTTCGTAAAGAACGCACTTCTCACTGCCAGTCACCAAGTATGAAAGAAAACCTTCCAATTTTTGTTTATGTTCATCTGAAAGGATAACTCGTTACGCAAGAATCAAATTTCAGAACAGGACCGGGGGGCGAATTCCTCCTTCTATGGTAGTACGATGTGCGTTGAATCTCTCTGATAGTTCAGCAGTAGTTAATTTATCCACCTTCTCCAATGCACTAAGAATTCGTCGCTTTCAATTTCGTTTGGCCTTCCAGGATGCGACTGATTTTCACTTCGTCTTTCGCATCACGAAAACCATTGCGAACACACACATTCCGTTACAAGTTATACAAAATTTGGACAACTTTTTTGTGATTGGCAGCAATTATTCGAACGCATCTCCAAAGAAGGTAGAATTGCGATGCCCTTTATGGTGCTGGATCATATGAAATAAAAAAATCAAAATTCTTTCATTAGATGATCGCTTTCCCCAGGTAACGCTGAGAGGGTTTTTCGAAATTTCAATTTTCCACTTTTTAAGAACAGGGAAAACGCGATTGTTTAAGGATGTTGCTATCATCCATGATACCGAAATCACCTTTTTGCTACGATGAATCCTGTCTTCTCTCGGCTCCGCGCGACCCCGCCCATTCATGGGCGCTTGGTCCACTACGGATTCTCTTGGCTTGTATAAAGTTCAGTAAAGCAAAGAGCCTTCATTGAAAATACAAGTTGTGACATAAGTTGCAATCTTAACGATGAAAGAGGTCCTACTCCAGTGCTTTGTTGAGGTTTTCCAAATAAGTTGTTTCGAACTCTCATTGTTGTTCTGCGTAAAACCTCCGACACATCGCTCTAGGAGGACATCTTTGTTCAGACCTTCATAAGTAGGCTTGATGGCACCCAACACAGCACTGTACATACTACAGCTTTTTGCCATTGGAATCACGAATCCACGACTGACTACTATAGTCATGTATGAGACATGGTTGCTTAAACGCTGTATCTTCCTTAGTTTTGCTCAGATTCATCTCAAATTTTCTCACAATATTTTTGAAAGGCTTTCTATTCAAAAAATCAAATGAAACTGCAAAAAGAAAGTTTAAAAGCGCAGATTTGCTACATCCACTTGTTCGAAAATCCTGCATTACCAGAGAGTGGAGGATGGGGGATCGTTAATTTGGAGAAAGACATCTGGAGCGTATCAAAGGAAACCCCGAAAGTGTACAGTTGACCTGCTTCATAAATTTCGTAAATGTGTGAGCAGGGTATATCCAGAATGGTTTACACAGGAGACGCATTTCAGAGAAGCTAATAGCTATTACCAAAATGACATATGGCAAAATGTCACGCATTGAGGTAAAATCTCGGAGGATTTTGAAGTCCAAAACCCAGTCCGATAGGGTTGCATTTTGTCAGCGATGTTATTCTCTCTCGTTTTCGGTGTCGTTCTCCATGCTGCCTTGTCCAGAGGATGTAGGGGCCTTCAATGGACCATGACATATTTCCTTAAACACCTGGACTATGTTGCTTTATCTCCCCGGGGCATAGATCTTGACCAAGTGGATCTCGATTCAGAGAAGGAGGTAAACAGATTCGAGGTAACATCTCTGAGGATTTTGAAGTTCAAAACAGGGTCCGCCGTGGTTGCATCTTGACAGCGATATTATACTCTCCCGTTGGCGGTGACGTTCTCCGTACTGCCTTTCCCAGAGGATGTGGAGGGCTTCAATAGACCATGACATATTTCCTTGAACACCTGGACTATGTTGCCCTCTCGCTCTCTCCCACTCTGGGTCACAGACTTTGGCCAAATGGGTGTCGATTCAGAGAAGGATGTAAATAGATTCGGACTCAAGATGGCAGAGTAACGAAACCAACGTTTTCCGTCTGGCGGTTCATGACACTCTTCCTATTTGAATTAATATACAAAATATCAAAGACATCAAACAGTTTATACAACTAGGAAGCGTTGTTTTTGCCGACGGTAGCACCGAATTTGATTTTATTTGACTCAAAATCTGGAAGGGCAACTACATCAACTAGATCAACATCATTTCTTGTAATTTCTGTGCTGCTATACGGGGACAGCACAAAGTAACCACCACTGTTACTCGAGAACTCCAAGCTTTCATTAACACTTTTGCGGGTTGTTTCATTAGCGTACGTCCAAAAGCCCATGAAGGTGTTGATTACAAAGTGGGGTGGCAAAAGATAGATCAGATATTGAGAAAGGGTGACCACCCTATTCCTAGCTATGTCATGCAATGGCCAGGACCCACAGAAACACATGGGATAGAACAATTCAGAAAAAGTACAAGCTTCACGGGAAGTCTTGGAAAGGGTCAACGAAAGGAGTTGTGCCAAGTTTCAAAACAGAACTGTTTAGACATTTTTTTAATTTTAATCCTTTCAATATGCCATTTTTAAAGTATTAGGCCATCTGTTCAGCAAAAATCGACTATTTGAAACTTGTACAATATCAATATTCTTAAGATTAACAACAAAAGTGGAAAATTTGGTGGACATTCTACTTCAACATTAACTTCAACTTCAACTTCGACAATATTTTAATCAGTGTTTGATGGCAACGAGTTACGTGCAAAGCTTTTTACTGAAACAAGTCTCTTTCTTGAAGCGTCTGAGCTATCCTGGAGAATTCGTTCGCATTCATTTTTGCCTATTGGCAATCGAAGTTTCTTCGGGCATTTCGGACTAGACTTAGTAAATCAGTAAACAGTGGCGCGATTATCATGCACTGTTTTTTTCTAGACTCAAATATAATTAATTTATACTTTA
This sequence comes from Hermetia illucens, assembly GCF_905115235.1. Classification (NCBI taxonomy): domain Eukaryota; kingdom Metazoa; phylum Arthropoda; class Insecta; order Diptera; family Stratiomyidae; genus Hermetia; species Hermetia illucens. The sequence goes on from NC_051850.1 coordinate 161,416,219, forward strand.
TAAAAGGAATCAAAATATGTAATTCCTACTATACGTCAATATAGGTGCTCAGAGGTGGCGGCGAGGAAGACGGGGCGGCAACCCTGTCAAACCAAAACCAAGTGGCCGAGGAAAACCTCCATAGTGGTGGCACCGGGCTTTGGCTTGCCGCCCGTGATGCAGTAGGTGAATGCTCCAAAGGCCTAATCAGGGCGATCTGATCCGAGTCTGCACGGGGATTCATCTGAAGTGGCAAATTGGTCACGAAACTTCACCAGGGGTATACTGGTATCACGGGAATCGAGATAGCTCCTGGACTCTCATACTTCAGGTGAACTCCCTTTGTATGTGAGTACAGCTCGGTTATTTGCGGTTGGCCCCCCTAGTGGGAGTTTCATAGGGGTTGTGGTTATGCTCAAGCGAGAAGAGACGTTCGGGCCTCGGCGTGGTGTAGCGTTTCAACACGGGTGTCGTACTCCTTAGTTCGGTAGAGATTTAGGTAGGTCTTGCATCCACCAGTATGAATGCTAAGCCATGCACTTGGTATAGACTGGTATCGTTGTTGCTTGTCTCAGCGGGGCTTTGATTGTGGTCACAAAATCAATCCGTGTCCTAAGAAGACCGTGGGTTTAAGTCTTCCAGACAGGTGCTCATGTAAAACCCTCAAGGACTTATACGTCAATATAGTCGGAAAATATTTTATGAAATAAATGCGATTGTAAGTTTCGTATTGTAGCTCCTTAAAGAGCACAGGCCATCTCTGGAAGTATTACCTATTCATGTGCTTGAATTGATGGAAAATGCCGCTTTTATAATATCTCTTTTTCTTAAGTCTGTGGGGCGAAGAACTTGTCTAAAAAAGGACCATTCCCTGATGGGATCTGATCAGTTACTCGCAACGGCTTACAATGGCAGGAGAATAATAATAGTAAGCATTTTCGCTACAATCCAATTACATCAGGGCATTGAAGTGTGTTAAAGCACTTCATTCACGAGCGTAACGGTGCACTACAGAATTACAGTACCTTATATGAGGCAATGTGGTCAGCATTGCGTTCGTCGAGATTATTACCCTGATTTGACTCAGATACTCATCCAGAGCTGAATCGACTGGTATCCGATATCAAATCACAATACAAATCCCACTTCCACCAGTAAGATTTGAACCGCGACCTTTCGGTAGGTAGGCGAATGCATTTTTTTTTGTTGAGGATGCTGGGAGTCCTGAGTCCGCATCCACTTGATGATGGACCGGACCATTTGGGAAGCAACTTACTTTCTCTCTTGTGGTCCACGGGCTCCTGTTATTGAGTTAAATACTCAAGTTCAAAAAGAAGAAGAAAAAATCTTGATTGACGGTTTTGTCCAGGGCAGAGGCAACTCATCAGACGCTGCCTCACCTCTGCCCTGGGGGCAGCGTGACCGAAAGCGGCGACAGGTGGTAATCGCTCCATATATATATATATATATAGTCGCAAATACACGCAAAGTTCAAACCTAGACCAGGCCGAAGTGCATTTTTTTTTGTTAAAGATGCTGTAGTGAGGTTTAACTCAAAAGAGGAGTCCGTGGACCACAAGAGAGGAAGTAAGTTGCTTCCCAAGTGGTCCGGTCCGTCGTCAAGTGGATGCGGACTCAGGACTCCCTTCATCCTCAAAAAAAAAAATTCAATTTGGCCTGGTCTAGGGTTGAATTTGGGACGAATTTCACTTCAGTATAATTCGCACCAATCTCGTGTTGGCGACGATATATATATATGGAGCGATTACCACCTGTCGCCACTTTCGGTCACGCTGCTCCCAGGGCAGAGGTGAGGTAGCGTCTAATGAGTTGCCTCTGCCCTCGACGAAATCGTCAGTCAAGATTTTTTCTTCTTCCGAATGCGTTGCTTAATTGTCGAAAGAGTATTTTAGCTACTATGTGCTCCGAATAGCGATCGCTGATCTATTACAAGATCGGTACCTTGTGTTGACAACTATACTCGCATATCTCGCAAAATTACTGTGATGTGGGAAACTTTAGAGCCAACTTACTTTCTAATAGTTTATAGCCTTGACAACAGCGCATTTTCGTAAATTTTAAGGTTTTCCAGCTACGTGCTCTTAAGAACAATGGGAGTCTTTTGAATGCTTTTAAAGGAAGGTGCTTTCAGATTTTTCCCAATTATCACAGAAAGTGACGAATCGACAAATCGTTTAAGATGATTTCGATGATTCACAATACCAAGTTTTGTATTCCCCTGGGCAAGAAGACTTTAAACAGGAGATTCAACTCCCGGCACATTTTCTGAAGTTTGATGGAGACGTAAGAGTCTTGCACACATTCGACCGCGATGGGAGTTGTGCTTCCACAATTCCGCGCATAAAGGCTGGTGTTAGTGCCGTTTATGTGATATAGTGCATTGATGTGCGCCCACGTGGTTGGGAAAACATGGCTGTGAGTTGCTGCGAGCACGTGGCAGCATCTGTTATAACAACAGACATTGCATAGCTGTTTATGGCTTGCTGCATCCCGGAGGGAACCGAAGGCAGAGCTTCCTTAAAGATTCATTCCGGCTTATTGGTAATGGATCTTAATGGAATAATTGAGCGAATGGTGCTTCAAAATTCCTCTATGGAAAGCTTGGTAGAAGCAACCACTCGCAACATTCTCGGCAATAGATCCATGTTTGCTCTCCCCTGAAGTGAAGAGGAAATAAGTAGATGCATCCAAGATCAATCTTTTGGATGCATCCGTTACCTGCTGGGATAAGATGAAGAAACACACAAGAAAACCATCTAAGCGACATCGACGCATCAACACCTACCTTGTCCCTACCCGAGGATGCACTATGAGATTCCGTGCCCCTTTACCGCTGGAGTAGCTCCTCCTGTGTGGAGTCTTCTTATCCCTGGGGTTACCATTCTAAGATGTTCAATGAGTTTCACTTCAGGTTTCACGTTCATTTTCCGAGGAGTATGATGCATATTACTCTCTCCCCCCCTCCGCATTCCATTAAATTGCCTCAGCTATGATTTCTACAAAATATTAACCAAATCCATTCGATCTCAGAAATGTTCAAATTGTTGCATCGATTTCCTAATAATATTTTTATATCTTATCCAATTTCAATAACAAATTCATGTGGCAGCCATTCTTCCGCCCTCAGCACCACACCTACAACAAACATAATACATAAAACAAGCATTTCCAATTTCCATCGTTCATCTGTCTATTCGGCAACGAGACGCAGTGAGCGTAATATAATAATAAAACCGAGAACCTTTTCAGGAAAATCATTTCCCAACTCACTGCACTATCTCGTTTCCTGCATTTAGAGTTTTTTTCTTCACCATCTCTTCCATCCTATCCCTTGAGGTAATGTGAAATCGATAAAAGGTTGTAGGCGTATCTATGCATTAAAGTTTCAGTAAAATAGATTGCATGCTATATGTAGAGTGTCAAAGGGACTTCCAACCTTATGTTTGCGGCTTGTAGAAGATTGTTGATTTCCAATGATATGTGGGTTGCAATTAGGTTTACTGTTGATTGGTAATTTGGTTTGAAGGTTTGATTGCTTACAAAAGTGATTGCGATTTGGTTAACGATCTGGAAAAAGATGCAAAACTGTTGAATTCAAACGAGGTGCTAACAGTTGTACACATGCATGCATGCTTCAAGGTTTTCGATCTGAATTCAATCCATGATGCATATGTGAATGTTGATTCTATAAAATTTTAAATTCGTCCTCCTGGTTGATAACTACTGACTTAAACAAAACCTGTGATATCAGTTTTATCACAATTATCGAACACAAGGGACAAGAAGTACTCTTCAGTTCGATGCAACAATATTAACTCAATCATTGGAGAGAAACCTGGTCTTCGGCAATATGTTGCCCGACGTGGTTTCACCCTTATCAGGAAACAACGACACTCAGAGTAAAAGCCCTATTGGAGCTGTTCGAGACGGCATTTACATTAAGCCTAAGAAAATTCGCCTTGAGGGTGCTACGTACGTATAAGCAATAGCGGAAAGAAAAGTGTAGATGTTATCCCTTTGCGACTATGTGATATATAGAAATCTTCTTGAGCAATCTTTTTGTGAGGGTGCTACGCCCACAAAGAGGGGCGATTTTTTCATTTCCTTTTGACTAGTGCAAAGGAAGAAATAGAAGGGTGCAAATCGTCCCTTCATGAGGGAAAAGTAAACAAAACTTCCGCTTAGAGCGTGAAGCATTTCTTCAAAGCGAATCGATATCTTTTCTTTTTGGAAACACAATAACCAGCTTCAGTATTTCTACACAAATTCCGTCATCATTTTCTAAATTTCCGTTACTAATATCCATAATTTTGTTAAGAATAATCAGACTGAAGTGCAAATGAACCTGATGTCAAAGAAAGTTTTGAATTTACATTGAAAATCCATGAGACCGTATGAGATGTAAACAATTTAGATACATGCTAATGTCCATTTTACTAGCTGACATTGTTTATTCCGGTTTTCCGTCCAATTAAAATTTTCTTTTTGCACATTCCTGCATTAAAAAGGTTTTTGTGTTGTTTTCAATATATGTAGTGAAGTTAACAATGAGAGAAGTCGAGTAGATTATGTGATTTAGTGTTAGATATTTTCACTAATGTCATTAAAACTTTTATGAAAGAAGTGTTGAATGTATGGAATATTTTTTTTTGTATATTGAGGGTAATGTTGTTTGAATTTACCGCGATTTTTTTTTCAATGAAAGTGAGTTTTCCAAATATTTTCAGTAGTACGGAACTAATATAAATATAAGTGAAAGCAAAGTACCGAAAAAAAAATTGGACAGGTTGTCCGCAAAGGCCTGAAAATAGTTTATGTTTTCTCCGTTGTCAAACATCCATATTAAATAATTAAATTCTTTCTTTCTAACATATGACGTAATATGATCTGTATCGTTAGTGTTTCAATTCTACCCCAGATCCACTTTCGCTTGGTTCCCACATATTCTGGTCGACTCTCCCTTCTACCCTGCGGAACTACCATAAAATATTACATAACGAGGGGAATTAGGCCTCTCTAAATTGATTTCCTTTCTACGCGGGGCTCGTACTCGCGCTTCCCTCTAGCATTCTCCGCATCAGATTTCCTGGTATCACCATCTCTCCTAGAGTTTCCTTCCTTTCTTCCTTCTCCCACGAATCATGGACATGGAAAGAAAGTGTCCTCGGGGATTCTATCGCAGTTTTGACAACTGGGAGAGGTGTTCAGTTTAAACTTGCCCTTTGAGAAAATATGTGAGACTATGATCGATCTTACCAACCCCTTCATGATAGCAGGGACTGTCCACCATGCCTATCCGCATTCCCAACGCTCTTGTCGTTTATGTATAGATCTTTTCCTTTTGTCATTCTTCGTCTATGTTTGACATTGTAACATATAGTATATGCTTGTCATATCATCTGCTAAGATGTCGATCTGAGACAATCCTGAAGGCGGAATACACCTTTAGGGCGTTTTTGTAGACAGCACTCCGCTTCTGATCATTGACTGAGATCTGCAGTGCCTTTTTCCAACATGTGCCGCATAGAGAAATATCGAGCTCAGCATTGCTGCTGAAAGCAGCCTACTAGTATATCGTGGCCCTCCTACGGTCGAGCATCATCTTTACCAGAACCATACTTGCCGTGGATACTTAATCGCGCACTTACTGCACGTGTTACTTATAGCTGAACTTCGCGTCTAGTATCACCCCCAAGTATTTGAAGTCGGCCGTGATTTCTCCTACGGCGCTTGTTAAAGAGGACCTCTCCTATTTTTTCTTCCACGATTGTCAGTCCAAAACTTTAACACCAAGCCTTAATAACACCGATTGTTTCGCATAAGTATAACTCAGCATCATCCACCGAGACAAGTTACTCCCGGATTCATCATTGGTGTCATATCGGAGCCTTTTTTCCGCTAGATAGCTACCGACAATAGCAACGAAATAGGTGGGAATGTCGATCTTCGTCAAGGATGTCTGCCGAATCGAATGCATTTTTCACGACTAGAATCAGCATCATGCAACATTTGTTGATAATACCCTTTCCGTATCGAAATGGTACCTCTGTTGGCAACCAATATTTTCAGTCTGGCTGCCATACTAAAACATGTCTTCCTCTCGAGTTCGTCGTTCGAACCTTCCAGTCAACTGCTTTAGATTGAAAATCTTCCAATACTATCAAAGGTTCTCCCAATTTTGCTGGTTTATCTTCGATGAGATTACAGATCTGCAGAAACTCTTCAATACTCTCACTTTATGTCAGATAGCAGCTTGTCAGCGTGAAATCTTTGGTTTTGATGTATACATGAATGAAGCTGTTTCCCGCTCCGTTCTTTATTAGGATCAGTTTGCCGTTACCGAGTCGCCAAATCGTCGCAGTGCCAATTTTGTTCCCAAACCAAGTTCGGCTAGCTTTTATATCGTGTTTTTCGCTGATTATTACCGGTGTACTTCTTTTTCCATGCATCTGAAATTCTATTGTTGAGCTTATTAGCTTGGAGAACTCTGCTCTGTGGTAGTTTGTTCACCTCGTGCGCAAAGATTAAGTTCAGCATCCTTTTATAAACTGTTGCACTGCTTATTTGTGTGTCATTTTTCCCTGCAGTGGTTGCATAGCTTACTTCTACCTGGACATTTGTAGTCCCTGTCTAAACTACGTAGATGGAGACATTGAAGGCATATTTTTGTATTCGAGCAGAACTCAGGTCCAGCCGATTCTTATGCCTTTTTATTTGGGTAACATTTCAGCTCCTTCGCTCGCTAGTGTTAGAAAAATTGTTACGTACTTTCTGTCCTTCAAGGGCCCCCTCATCATTTTCCATGAGAAAGTCAAGATCACAAATCTCACTGGCGTTTACCTCTTTTATGAGAGCAGTGCCTTGTATCGCCGTCTTTAGTTCTTGGAGGAATTAGGGTTTACCCTTGTTTTCGACTCCAAGTAGGGCACCAGTTGTTATCTTACTGACGAAGTCTGGCTGAATTTTAAGACTTGGGCATAGCTAACGTAACTTAACTTTTTCGGTTCCGCGATTTTTTTCTTTGTCAATTTGATATAAAGGTCGTGAATTATCACGTAAAGACCTTGCACTGTAAACTCACCTTGAAATTTCTGCTTCAGACTTCCTAATTTTGAGATTAGCTAGCGACCATGCAATGAGATACTTTTTGAGGTGTCAAATTTGGTACCCTCTATAAAGTAACTAAATAGTTAGAATAAAAAAAATATTTTTTTTTGCCGCATCCACTGGTATGAATGTTGAGCCTGCACTTAATATAAGCCAGTACCGCTGTGTCAGTCATGGCGGCACTCTGATTATGGTCTGAAAATGATTCTGTTTCCGAAGAGGACCGTGGGATTATGGCTTCACAGCAGATCCTCACATTAAACCCCCGCGACCTTCGTATTCTTTCAACGGATAGATTTTTTGATGAAAGGCTGCATGTTCATATTAATAAGTCCCTTCTAATGTAGAATAGTCCCTTAAACGAGATTTTAGTCTGCATCTTTCACCTATGTAGCTTTTAGCTGGGGATTGCTTATTCAATATTTCCTAGACCGTTCATTGTGATTCCTCTATTTTGAATAGCATAGCCTTTCTTTTTAAGGTTTTGTGTTCGTCTGTCTGTCTGTCTGTCACATGCATTTTTCTCGGAAAATAATGCTTTTAATAATTTTTTATTTTTAATAAGTGACTGGTGCACCATTATTCTGAATCGCATTAAAAATTTGCTCTGGCATTGATGAAATCAAATTGCGGCTCTCTTTCATTTCGATTTCCATCAACTTTGCTAGTATTCTCCAGACGTTCTCAATTGGATCTAGGTCTACACTCCTTGCAGGCCACTTAACATTCTTCGACGAAAACTATTCTTTTGACTGCTATGGGAGGTGAGCCCATCTTGTTGGAAGGTAAACAGAACATCCTTTCATTGGGTTCTTCCAAATAGTGTACCAACGCAGTTTCCAAGATTTCGCCGTATTTTTTGGAGTTAATTTTTGTCGGTGCGATACATAGTTTCGCCTTGCCAAAGTAGAAAAAAACCTCCTCATACCATCACACTTCCGGCTCCAAAGTTTCCTTTTGTTCTAGAGGATTTTCCTTCCATAGGTCATGCCAATAACTAAAAATCATCTGGTCTATCCGGATTAAACTTTTTTTCGTCGGACAAAATGATGAATTAGCACTCATCAAGCCAATGCATCATGTTTCTTGCGAATGTAAGACGAACGCCCTTTTGCTGCTCCTTCAGAGCCACGTATTTCTTCGGTTTCTTACACGCGATGGGAGCATTCTCATTTAAAAGGTTCTGGACTTGGCGTTTTTAAATGGAAGATTCATTGTCGTTACAACTTGGACTGAACTTAGCCAACTTGTTGTTGTTTTCGTCTTTATTTGGGCTTTTTCAAAGGTGGTTACCTTAGTATTGTCTCTCGAGGGCCTTTTTCTGCCATATCGCTCGTCCATTTTTGAAAGCGCTGCAGCTATGCGGCGTTTGGACCAACCCATTTCCTTACACGCAAGCACCTTCTTCCTTCCTTCATCATTGAGGAATTTCCTCGACTCATTTTCATAAAATGCTTTTTCTTTTAAAACAATTGATTGGCAATGAAATTGATTCTGAAGAGAATAAGGAAGACCCGCCATTCTTACGACAAAACACAGAAAAAAATTCACTCACCGCATGTGGTTACCACAACTGCATAGGAAATGTACCTTAAATTTATCATTTTTTTTATCAAACCTCTGGCAACAGTCAGTAACAAAGGTTAACCACGCAATCGATATGGTAAACAATGAAATATACTTATATATAGGAGTTGGGCGTGCTATAATTAATCTCAGGATCTACTCAACCGATTTTAATCAATTTTAGTAAGCTTTATTTGCTATTCTGCATAACAATTCACCACAATCAGGCCAAAGAAAAATTGGGAAACAAAATTTTGACAATCAAAAAACGGGTAAAAAATGATAGATTTTTCAAAATTCCGCCATTTTTGATTTTTCATAAACGACCGTAATTCATCACGTGAGGGACTTTGCACTTTAAATCCGACTTTGAATTTCCTACCTCAAATTTGCCAGTTTTGAAATTAACTGTCGCCCCTGAGGTACTTTTTGAGGTGCCAAGTTTGGCGACATCTATAAAATAGCTAAATGATTCGAATTTTCAAAATAATATATATATATTTTTTTTGTACGCACAACGAATAAATCAATTGGCAAAAGGAAGTTGCATATTCATATTTAGTAAAGGACCTCAGGCAAAAGTTCATAAAAATTGGCTTTTTTCGCCCTTCTAATGTAGACCGGCACCCTAAGCGACGCCTGCTCGCTCAACTCATAAGCTCCTTGAGACTTCTATTAGATTTCAATCTGCATTTCCTATCTACGACGCATTTAGTTAACTTATTATAGTTTTACTAAGAGCGTTCGTTGTCGCTGTCGCTGCGAAGCCTCTACTATCCTGAATTTTAGCCGTAGACTTAGACTAGACTCTTTCCAACTATAGCAAAAGCTGAATTTAAAATATCTTTCTGTTTATTAATTAGTATAGAATGTTTCCGAAAAAGCAACCCGACTGGCAAAGAAGAGTATTGAAGAAAAAACTGTTTTTCTAATCAAAGATATTTTTATATACATAACAAGTCGGGAAACCGGAAGCTTGACGCTTCAGGTATAAAAGGTTTTATGTTTCCCTATGTCAGGAGCATAACGCAGTTCTCCATTGGTTGATAGCATTGACTCGAGATATTTAAATCGCTCAGTTCTGTCAACGGCAGTAACCTGCCCAAAACTGACCGATTTAATTATCAATTGGTCAATTTTTAAAAGTTGGTAATATACTATTAGTAAGTTTATTTGAGCAGATATCGGAATGGGATTTTGAGGCTTAGATTTCATCTAAGCGCACCACCCTGATTTTTTTCGGATTTTGGGGTTTAGTTTCCGAAAATGAGTCCTGTCTCACTTTAAGTGTGTACATTTTTACTCCTTACTCGCGCACTTTGCAACCAATATCAGATTCGGAAAGTACTAATTGAGACCTTTCATTCGATACCCCACATGACTATATTCGATGAAAAAAAATTTCATCCCCCCTTTATATGTATGGGGGGCCCCCCTTTAAACTATACGCAAATTTATGTTACTCATTGTATGCGTGGGATTTGAGTTTCCATATGTCCACCAAATTTCTTTCGGATCGGTTTAGTCGTTTTGGAGAAAAGTGCGTGTGACAGACAGACAGACAGTGAATCGATTTTAATAAGGTTTTGTTTTACACCTTAAAAATTGAAAAATGGTCGGAGTGTTAGTTACCTTAATGAAATTGAAAAAACAGGGGTTGATTGATTGCTACTTTTATCCGCAATAGAATTAATTATAATAAAATTAAGATTTTTTTACGAACAATTCACGAGCGAAATTAAGGGGAGCTCAAAAGTTACGAATTCATTGTGTGATCAATAAATTTCAAGAATGTTACTCACGTAAACTACCTATATCTGTATGACTTAATCTCCCCAATTGTATCTCAATAGGTGAAAAAACATGAACACAACATGATATGCATAGAAACCACACAAAGGCCTTAGTATATTTTACCAACAATATAAATTACAAAAGAAATCATGCACTTTTCCTCTGGGCTCGTGTGAATAAAAATGGGAAACCCTTTTCATTTCTATAAATATATTTTTTTTTAGAAAAATCACTGAACCATAGAGAAAGGAAATAGCATTTCATGCTACAGTGGCTTTTTCCACTTACTTACCTATCCCTGGAGCTAATTTCACATTTAGCCTATGAGGAATTGAGAAGCAAGAAAAAAACCCACTTGACATCAAAGTCAATGTTAATTTATTATTTTCTTGAAATGAGGATCATATGGGACTCGAATTTCAATTGAAATGCGGGACTTAATTATGTACAAAACTTTTGTTTTACCATTGGAAGGCTCATTTTGTGTTTTAGGTAACTGGTTATGATGGTTTACAGAGTCTACCTAGTCGGGGCTGAAAGGAGGAAGTGTGCATGAAAATAATAAAGTACGTGAATAATGCTTCAACTTGTAAATTACTATACAAAACGAAAAAGATAAAATCTGGATCAAAAAAAAGATCTAAGTTTCATTTTGAAAGATTCAAGTTGGTGCCGCCTAACTAATTAAAGTTATCAAAATCCGTTTGCTTCAAATCTTTCGAGGAATATAAAATTTTAATTGAAACAAGAGTCTTAAAAAATTGTCCTTGGAGAATTAATGCAAATAATCTTTAATTTTATTATTTGATAAGCACGAATTATTAATTACTGGTTACGAAAGGCAGACAATTTTCTCATCCTGAGTAATGCAAGTCTTATGAACGCTGGATCCACAGAGAGATTCCATCCCAATAATATTTGCCCCGTCTGCGTCTATATTTAACGAGCTCTTCGGGTAAATCAATAATTTATGCTTCATTTTAAACATGGCATCCAGTAGGCTCATGTCATAACCTCACTGCAAAAACGATAACTACATCCTTCACGTCGACCTCTTTGACATAACATAAAATTTATATAGACATTTTTTTACATTTCCCGTTGTTGCAAGATGAAATTCAGACTGGCTAAAGGAAAAGCGATACATGGGAAGGTGGTGGAGTATGCAGGCAATCAACGAGTCATGTCATGAGTACGCGTGGTAATTGCAAGGGTATATTCCCATTCTATATGGATACCAGCCCTGAGGTAGATGACTCATCGTTGTGTATTTGTTTTTCGTTCGTTAGCCTGGCGAAAGTTGTCAAGCTTCATAGTGAATACACTATGTGGATGTACACCCTCGCAAGATATATATATCAATATCCTGGTATAGATACTCTGTGTTATCATTTATTTGTCGCTACTGTTGAGCTCCGCACAAACGGATGAATCATGTGATGGAAGCGCATGGTAGATGCTGCACCTATATGTATACCTAACTATCGGGATTTCCCTTTGAATCAGTGGGTGTTACCATTTAAGAGTCTCAGGAGATAAAAGATATGATAAGGAAAACAACAAATACACTATGGTTTCTCTGTTTTATCATGGCGAAACAAACAATCTTTCAAAGAATGTAACAAATAAGGCAATATATAGATAAAGTCAGCATAAAAGGCGAGGTGTCGGTAGATGTTTGCTATTTCGAGGATAAAAATAATGGAGTAGAAAGTCTTTGGCGTTCTAAACATCAAAGAAGTCGGGAAACCGGAAGCTGGACGCTTCAGGTACAAAAGGTTTCGTGTATTTCTTAGAACGTAGCACGTAATATATGCATATACAATATTATGTGAGAATATCCACTTTCGGATGATATTGACATTCATAGTCTTGAATTTGCAAAGAAGTGACAATCTTGACGTATTATAACTTTGTTAGTAATAGTGCGATTTCCACCAAACTTGGTGAGATCATGCTCTATGCTATACCCTATATTTTTCGTGGTGCTAGCATGAACTTGAGGGGGTTTTGCAGCCCATTACTAAAAATTATAGTAATATACTATTATTAACTTTATTTGTACAGATATCAGTATGGAAGATATTTCGAAACCATATAGTGGCAGCCTCTTGTTTTTTTTTCAGATTTTTGGGTTTGGTAGTTTCTGAGAATGGCCCCCTTACAGGAATGATCACTTTCAACACCCCACACTTCCCACCTTTCCAGCAAATGTCGAAACTAAGACCGGCTTCGAAAAGTACTAACCGAGACCTCTAATTTGATACCCCACATAACTATATTTGATGAAGAAAATGAATTCGTCGTAAGAGGATGCAACTCCCTGTATGCGTGAACATTCACAGTTCCCACCTTCCTATCAAATTTGGTGTCAATCGCTATAATCGTCTCTGAGAAAAATGCGTGTGACGGACGGACAGACAGACAGTAAACCGATTTTAATAAGGTTAAACCTTAAAAAGTACCTCCATTTCATGATAACTGGGACTGAATGTAGCCATAAGCTCATTCTTCACAGTCGTGCACTTTAGAGAAGTGTGTGGTCCTAATAGAGAATTGTCGTCCTTGTAGTCCTTGGCTTAGTTTTTTAGTTAGAGTGGGGTAAAGTATTACTCTCTTATTCTTTACTGCATTACAGGTCATCGTGGACTGGATATCGATTGCTATTGAAGACATAGTCCTGGAGCTTAATCAAAGATATATTTTTCAGTGCTATAATATCAACCATGAACCTCTTATTCCGCTACATTGGGTTTGTTTGGCTTAGGGTTTTAAGTGGGTCATCCCGTGTGACAGCTTAAAGAAACCAATATTTTTTTTTTTGTTTTGCAAAAATCTAAACTAGGGCATGCGTAGAATGTATTGGCAAAGTAATTTTCCGAAATTCAGTCATTGGAAAGTTACAGCAGTGCGAAAGTAAGGTATTTGAGCGTGCAGGACGTACACGTAAACTTTCAAACGCGCTTTTCTCAAAACTGAATTTTTTTTAACTGTTGCCTATCATTTTTCGATTCAGCGGATTTAAATAAAATTTGAATAGAAAATGGGTGTGTGTGCGACTATCATGAGAACTAAAATTTTAAAAAAATATTCAACCGTTTTCTGTCCCAATAAAAGACTAGCAAAAATTATGCGATTTTGAGTTATAATTTTCAAAAGCATACAGAAAATTAAATTTTTAATATTTTTTAAAAAATCCTAGTTTCCACGATAGTCATTCGCCTATAGATTGAAATGCAATTTTAGATAAATCAGTCTATCTGAACTGTAGGTAATGTTGTGCCATTTCAGTAATCTAACTCGCCACCGACGCCATATTTTTAAACAAAAAATATAAGTATGTAGCTAAAATTTTGAAGCTCTGCAGTTTTTCATTTCTCCACAAAAATATCCTTCAACAAGTCAGAATACCAGAAGCGGGTGCTTCGGGTATAAAGGTTTTGTGTTAATCTTATGCGAGGAGCTGTCTACTAAACCCACCTGGCCTGGAATTCAGAATATCCAGACCTTATTGAGCGAGCCGAGCGTATTTAGTTTGTTATGGCATTCCCATACCAGTTTTCATATTATCCCGTGGTGTCAATAATTCGAAGTACCGCCTAGAAAAAATGTCAATCTCCTTTCGATTTAGGCAGCTTCTCGCCTCATTGATTCTCCCGGCTATCCTGAAGATTACAGTCTTTGCCTACATCTGTTTGTGCAATGGCATGTTCTCATTGTCTAAATGAAACACACGCAAGCCAGTCATTGCAGCATGTGTAACTCCCTGGCTTGTGTGCTGAGGTTGCTGAGGTCTGTTCTTTCTGCCTAGATCATTGGCCTTACTGTTGCAGTGTTCATCCAAGGTAGTATCTTCAGGGTAAAACCCCACTTTTTTCCTCCTATAGACCTGCACCACCGGCGCAAAACCATAATGTCTGGAGTTCCTTATTAGGGCAGACCGGATACCGGTTGTTGCGCCGTTGATGATGATGATGATGGACCTACAAGTCATAAGAGCCCCTGGTCTAACGTAATTCCTAAATATTTAACCTCTGTTTCCCGTTTCACCTCCATGTCATGTAACCTTATGGCTCTTGGTTGATCAAGCTTACATTTCTTAGTGAATGGTACTTGGTGTTTTGGCTGGTTTGAAACGCAGTCCCGTCTTCCTGCACCAGGCACCAGTAACCCTTAATTCAGTTTCTATCACATAGGGTATCATATTTTCCCTTACAGATTAAAGCAATGTCGTCCGCGTAACCCTAGGTCTACATTTATTAGCTCGTCCACTACCGTACTCCAGATAAACGGGATAGGGGGCTATATTCCGCGCCTGTCTATCCTGCACTGCTTGACCCCATTGATATTGAGATATATGTGATTTTTTAACCATTGATATTGATATATAAATGATGAAAAATTAAAACGAAATGTTTCTCTGGGACCATTCATATGAGCTCACTTTGTTGTGGTATGTGTTGATATGTGATGATGACGTCATACACGTTTTAGAATGCACGAAATTCGCACTGTCTCTGAACTGGCCATGATGGTGATGGCGGGAGTGATCTTCGTTCCCTTCTTGCTAACTAGTGTAAAGCCATATACAAGCGTAAGGGAGAACAGCCAAGGGAGGTGGTTGCTTATGAAGACCGGCGACGCACCCTAGATGAGTGGCAATTCTCTTGGTAAAATGAAGCTAAAGGCTGATGGACTGCGTGGTTCATTGGCAACTTAGGTGCGTGGCTGAATCGAAAGTATGGTGAGACTGACTATTTTCTAACCTAATTCCTAAGTGGGCATGAAGATTTTCAGTTTTACCTGCACAAGATTGGAAAGGCACGATCTCCGAATTGTGTGTTTGTAATGGAGTTGTGGCCGGCGCCCATCACACTTTTTTTTTGAGAAAAGTGAGATAGGATTCATTGGGATCTCTCCCCAGACAACATTATCGAGGAGATGCTGAGAAGCGCTGACAGGTTGTCCATTACGTTCGGGCCCATCCCGTTGTAAAAAAGATGGGGCTCGGCCGGTAGAGGAGCCGTATGGCAGGGAATTCACACACATACAATCGGTCCAGTAATTTCTGAATAAATCGGTTGTGACAGGCAGACAGACAGACATTGAATCAATTTTAATAAGGTTTTGTTTCACATAAAACAACAACAAGTGTCACTCGCTTATGTTAAATTCAGTGGCTGAAGCTACTAAATCGGCTGCAATATAAGATTACATTCGATCATTTATGCGAATTGGCGTGTCAGATTGGAACTCTTCGTCGCTAGACATCGACCACATTCGTCTTCATTTTATTTGGCGACTGTACAAATTCAGAATATCGATTGGACTACGAAATGGAAACATCGAAGGTTCCTGAGAAGCAATAGACCTTGGCGGAGCTAATCGAGGTGTAACTAAAAAAGGAATTTGTCCAGGAAAACCGTCCACTATTTCAAGAGAAAGCTAGCGGACATCTTCAAACAGACGACATGGCTATAAGGGTGATCTATACCGCTTGGTAATGTTTCTGACCCTGCCGAAGGCTACGCATTACCTAAGGTGAACTCAATTATAACAGCGCCAGAGAAGACGGGTCAGATGAGGGTCGTGAAGAGTACATTGTCACAGCCCGGAAACTACAAGGGTCGGTACTGAGTCTCCTATTGTGGAATATCATGTATAATGGGATGCTTACTCTTCCCGTCTCAGAGGGTTGCAGATGAACAGCTAGGTCTACGCGATGGGAACAGTGAGAGCGGTACAGTTTTGGTTATAAAGAATCGGGCTGGCCTTGGTGGATGGAAAATTGAAGCGATCTTAATAACGAATCGCAGGAAGAAGAACACTGTTTCAAATACCTGGGGGTGATAATTGAAACCACACTGAGTTTTTGGAAATATCTATAGTATGCACGCCGAAAGGCAGCTCGCGTCACCACGGGAATCGTAAAAATGCTGCCGAATATTAGTGGACCGAAATACTGTCGGAGGTCGCTTCTAGCCGGAGTAGTGCGATCCATCTTTCTTTAATCGTCACCTGTGTGGGCAGAGGCGCTTGCAAACTCTCAGAGGTGGAATGATCTCTGGTAACGCAGATGGGTTTTAGTGGGTGCGAATTTCACACGCGTCCACTCTATCTCCGGCGTTGGTGCGGCGTAGCTGGAGCGGATGTATCTTGCCAAGATTTTCCACCTCCGTGTACGCATAAAAAGAGGAAGCCCGTCAATTGGACACCAGTATTAGGTCTTTTATTCCACTTTCTGCACTTTCCAATTGGTCGGAATGATCTGCCTCTAATTTCTTTTACGAAACAAAAAGTCATATATTTGCGGTTTAGTTAGGCCAACAATAACAGGAAAAAAAAATATTGAAATTGAAACCTTTTCCGATTTTGAAAAATATGTTTATAGGAAAATATATAATATTTTGATGCACTAAAGAATTTATTTAAATGACCAACATTTTCAGTACTTTTAGAAAATAATTTCATGCTGAAAAAAATTAGACGACCGTTATTCATTACGCTCGCGAAAAAGTATAAAAGAATAAAGTATTTCGATAAAGAAAATACCAGCTTTAAGGTTTTGTAGAAAACAGAAATTTATTAAAATCGGTTCACTATTTGCTTGTCCGTCACTCGCACTTTTCTTAGAAACAAACACGAAATTCGATAGATGGTTTGAAACTGTGAACCCACCCCCCTGTGTGCATGCACGGAATGATATCGTTCAACACTAAGTTTATAAGTGGTCCTTATATATTCAAAGGGGGAAGATTCGTTCTCAGAAGCTACCAAGTTGAAAATTATAGCGGCATCTATATACGACAACAAGTATAGTATCTTATTATATTTTGTAAATTCATGGCAAACTCCTCATAATTTCATCGTAGAGCAAGCTCCATACTGGAAAATTTGGAGGAACTCATGCTCTTGTTAACAAAGTTCTAATAGGTCCAAAATGCCTATGCATTGTGACGTTCGAGAGATCCTGATAAATTGGATGAATAAAAAAACTTGAAATTTGCTCTGTAACTTTCCAAACATGTTCTTGAAAAGTTTGTCGAAAACATTTAAAAATTATTAACAAACCCAAACACGGAAGGAGGTGACGAATAGTCACCCAAAAATATGCATATTTGCAGATTAGTAATTTGTTCTAGTAAAGTTGAAAAAAATGGTTTTGGGTTTTTTATTCACATTTAAAAATGATTTTTCCAAACTAGGATACTTAAGGGTAATTAGGCTTTTTTACATAGTACATGTAGTCAGTAATATGCATAAATATCAACTGCTATGAAAATGCTAATTTTTTTGGTATTCTTTGTTAAGTTGCATAAAATGATGTTTTTCTTCACATTTACTATTCAGTAAATGGACGATGCTTCCGAAAACATACAGATCCTTAACATATTTATCTCGAGAAGTCAAAAATCAGAAAGAAAACTGGCAAATTAGCCTTAATTCCCCAAGAAAATTTTCTACTTCAACCGTAAGTTGTAAATTTTCTAGAAATTCAAGTAACTCATAGCATCATTAAGCGAAAGTGGCAATACTGGCAATAAACACGCAAAAGAGATGAAAGTCGTTCTTCCGTGAAGTGTCTTCCCAAGGAGAAACGAAAAAAATGCACTAAGAAGAAAAACTCATCGGGAAAAGCTTGAAAATTTCCTTCCAGACAAGTATTTTTAGAACACACCCCACGTCTGTGTTGTTGATGTTCTGCTAGGATGCTTCCGATTGCGGGTGGTTGTGCGAACACCAGCGCCAATGCAATAACGTTTCCTCTTCATTTTGCAAGAGGCATCTACTCTCTATGGCACTTCTCCCAAGTCATTTTCTAATAAAACTCTAGAAGTGTAGACTACACATTTCCCATTGCAATAGCATATAACGATTATGCCGACGATGATGATTATAATATGAAACTGTTGCATTTTCTTCCAAGGACAACGCCTAGCTGAGTCTCGTTTGGGGGAGTTCACAGAAGAGAGTCAAATGAAAATATATGACGATGACTCATCATTTTGTCATCCCCTTTTTGTTCGAAATGATTTACATTTACTGGAAAAACACCACCCTAGCGCGTGAAGTCATCTTTCTTCCGAATTTAAGTAGCGAAAGGACGACTAATTCCGAGTGAATGAATTGGAAATGACTTTAGAGAGGGTTCAGTGTTGGGACTGCGTCGAATGTTAATGTAAATCTACACATTGAATGGCCGGAACGGTGGTGATGGTAATTCGTTTTTTGATGAGTAGAAGGTGCAGTTCTAATTGGATGAGTTTTAATGATAAAAGTCGGAAAATTCGAAGGGATGAGAGGCTATTCATTTCGATGTCGAAGCATGACAAAAAGAAGGTCAAGATATTCTTTTTCTAAATGAGTGGTTGGAAATATGATAATTCTGCTCCACTTTCTCCTTAAATATGTCATCCTGTCATGGGAGCAGCATGGGTGGGGTTTCGTGTTGAGTGAGATCAAAAACATGTTAATTAGGTAAACACTTTTATCTCTATATCCATTTCTCGAAGTATACTCACTGTGTGGCAGGGTAGGAAAAGATATTGTCTTTTAATCTGACTTCAATGACATTTAAGCGGATAAGAAATGTACGCCGTAGTGAACATTTATGGATAAACTGGTCTTGCAAACAAGTTCTTGATAATTTGACATGCATTAATTGCTTGTTATAAAATTAGCTGATTCAATTGATAAGAATATTTAGCTTCGCAGGTTTTGGCTTGTTTTCGAGAGACCCTTAATTTGTGTTCTCACATATTGATACGAGAAACGATCATTAAGAATTCATCTAGTAGATAAAAGCAGGAAGTAATGATTATGAGGATTGATGATGCACAAAACGAACATTCGAGTTAATTCTTAATAAATTATTATCAACCAGAAGAGCACTTAATTGAACCTTGGGTTCGAATTTCGAGCGTCATGGATGTTTGTATTCCTCTTGGTACCGTTCCGTTGCTGTAGGTCTATTTCCGGCGAGCTTGCTCCCATTTTTTTAATAATGGACTCCTCCTTTCGAGCTAAATATCCAAGTAATCGAAAAGAGGGGTCCGTGGTGAAAAAAAATGGAATCAAGTTGTTCTTTTTCGGTTCGGTCCGATATCAAGTGGATGTGGACTTAGGATTCCTTAATCTCTAAACAAAAATTTCTTGCTCCGGCCAAGCTTTGGTCTAAAATATGGATTAGGTCCCTTATACATTTCAAGACTTCAATAAAGAAATAATACTTCAGTGTAAAGTCTTAGCAAAGTTGTTATTGATGAATAACTTCCTAATCATCAAAGAAAACTGAAAGCAGCCAATGTCAAGACAAGAACTTGGCGGATTTCTTAGACCTGGTTTCTCACCTATCCACTCACTGGGACGATTGAATTCTCATTTCATTGTCATGACGGTAAACTATTGATTCATCACCTGTTATGCTTCTTTACAACAACTCCCCCTCTTCTTCTTATTTGATCGTCCGTTTCATCAACTTTCTTGTTAAATTAACGTAACAAGATCCACTCTTCAGTAGGCTCCTTAATGGCCACCTTGGTTTGCCAGCGTCAAGGTGTTGATGTTATCGACGTGTGGGCTGCTATTTTTCGGAAAAGGGCATCCAGAACACTTATCCTTCGATTGTTGATCGCCTTTAGAACGTTCATGTCATTTGAAGCATGGATCCATAAAAAAATCTAACTCGACTTCTGTAACATCCTCTTATGACACTAATTCG
The DNA here is from genome assembly GCF_905115235.1 of Hermetia illucens. Lineage (NCBI taxonomy): Eukaryota > Metazoa > Arthropoda > Insecta > Diptera > Stratiomyidae > Hermetia > Hermetia illucens. The sequence goes on from NC_051850.1 coordinate 161,436,407, forward strand.
AACTTCGAACACTTAGGAAAGTTAAAGCACAATGAAAATGTACCTATCCGCTATTATTTTCAAAGAAATGGGGGGAGGGGATGATTTTTTTTTCAAACATGCGTTTTCCCTATTCTATGCGAGTTTGTAATATATCCTGCGTCATACCATACTTCAAAGCGGCGGATAAGGACACTAATTTTACCTGCACTATTAAGAGTACAAATACCAAATTGTATGCCAATCGCATCGTTATTAGCAAGCAAATAACAGAGCGAACATGCTGTTCAATACTTAGGGATTCATTGGAAAATTGGGCGAATAAATTAAATTTGCAAAAAACACAAGCCTTACCGAGTTCTCCTGCATGAAATCAGGCTACATTTTCGTTTTAAATCGTCTTTTCCTGGTTTGAACTTCTTCAGGACAGACTGCCATAATCTGGCCGGAGGTACAGCAATCCTCGCCTCTGGTCAACTCTCCCTCATCCAAATTTTAGCTCCCGTCAGCACCTTCCCTCCTTCACTTGCGTTTGCTGAGACTCAACCTTCGACCATCTTCTAGTGTCCGTATATTGCCCCAGCCAATCGTCTGACAATGAAGATTTCACTAAATTATACCATTTCTGTGTATCTGGCCTGCGCATCTCTGGGAAGTTTTGGCGCATCGTCATTGGCGGTGATTTCAATCCCAGACATCCTAGTTAGATACAACCTACAATTCCAACGACGTTCGGTTTCTCAATTGGCTCAACACCTCTCCACAAGTTCTAAAATTTCAACATTTTAGTCCTCCTCTACCCAACTACATTACTCCGAAACCTAGCTTGATCGCTTTCCAATCACAAATTAGTTCAACCCAGTTGCAGATTCTAACACACACAAAGGGCTTTCTTCAAAAATTATTAACCGGTCGCTCAAATCCTCCCTCTCTCGAATTCCACTTCAATAACAGGTCCACAACGAATGAGCCAATTGCCCAGTAGAGCAATACACTGTTATAATCTAAGGAGTGCACGAAAGGTTAATCCCTCAACTAGAGAAACCTGATCTTCTTCTCTGACGACATTCTATTGAACCTTATACTCAAAACAATATTCCGGAGAAAGTCCTTAAGAAACAAGTATGGTTAACACTACCTGCACTCCTCAAACAGGAGATCTTCGGCATTTGCCAGGAAATGCAAACTATCTACGATACGGTAAGAGAAAAACCCCGAGTACCATCCTCCTCAGAACATTTCTCTTTATGAGAAAGCAACTGGACAACCACTTGCTGAAAGCGCATTGGACAACATTACGTCTCCACAACCAAGAGGCAGAAGAGGAAGTTGCCTGGTCTATCCCTTCTCTTTTGACAACACCATCCTTTCAAACATGTCCTGTCAACCAGTCGCTATTTCGCGGCCTCCTAAAAGCCCCTTTTGCTTCCGTCAGTGTCAGTCCAAACAATCGGTGGAGCATCATCACAAAACACATATCATAGCCTGTCTTCTCGCCCTAAGAAAAGCTTTTGACACCATTTGGAAACACGGACCTCCACAGTGGTCCCATTTGTACTACTAACAGCGCTTTCCGCTCTCTTTTACCAATCATTGAGTACAACAAACCAGTTGCGCAGAAAGTGAAACTTTTCTGCTACAAGCAACTCATCAAGCCCCTTCTCACCTTGGGGTTCGTTTTATGGACCGACAGGACTCCATCATAAATCGAGAAACTGCACCTCCGAGAATGAAAAATACTGCACTACTGTTCAGGCATCTTTAAAAACGGGGTTCGTAGGAAGTAAATTTCAAACCATATCTTCCTATCACAACTGCAAAGTTACTAAGATCGATGTCACCTTGGTTTGACAAGCACTTCCCTTTCTCGACAAATGTGAAGCATACCTTCATCCGCTAATTAGGGAATATATGAGCATTGATTATAATGTTGAGAATTATATCTGTAGGTACCAGTTTCCTCAGGTCCTTATTCACGCGTCAATCGGAAACCGCCTCTTCGTCGAGATAGTAAAAGTAACCCTCTTCTCGGATTCTTTCTCTAATGTACAAGTTGTCCCACGACACAAAGCTAGCTGCCGTTGACGCTTTGAACTCTTCTCGTCCTATCTTCCCATCCGAATCTCTTCCTTACCCTTTATTCTGTTTAAAGCGACTATCGTCCAGGGAAAACTGTGGTTTACGAGTGACACAATCAATCAAGCAAGGCCTTGAGCTGGAGAAGGTTCCCAGGATCTCAATCAAGTTCATACTTGCAGTCTACAACAGTTGCATAAATACCGGCTATTTCGCATTCACCTGGAAAATAGCCAAAATTATTGCCATTAGGAAAAGAGGTGTTTCTAGCGAACCAGAGAATTATAGGCCCAGTCTCTTACTTTTAAATTTCAGTAAACTATTTGAGAGAGCATGGGAATTGAGTTGGTCCAGTTTGGATTCCGATTCGACCATTCTACCCAGCACGGTCTAAGCTACCTTCACGATACCGTGAGTACCCGACTAACAAACCTATGGTAGCCTGTGTTCTTGATTTAGAAAAGGCTTTTGTGTAAGTAAACGGACTCCTTTATCAATTAACTGAAAATCAGTTCTCTATCCAGATCATAAGACTTGCTATCAGTTTTTTCGAAGATGCCAGCGTCGGAAATGAAATTTTCGATTGCTTGTCGTCTTTGGCCCAACCCTGTGTAACATTTTCACGGTTGATGTCCCGTCTTCTAAAATGGCATTAATCTGATTCGATTCGTCGAGACACATTAGTCTATTCTTCAGATCTGCAGCCCAACAATGCAGTTAAAGCGATAGAGTAGTACCTCGTACTTACTCGTAACCAAAGAACGAACAACTTCGAATCGCACTGGTCAAACGAAAACAATAAAGATAGGAGACTGCAAATTTGAGACCGTTGAAAATATTTCCTATCTAGGGTCGAAAATCACAACCGATAACAGCCACGTTCTAGAGAAGAATCCTCCGAAGAATTTTGGGCCCCCTACATGAGGATGGACGAATCCGCAGCCTACATAACGACGAAATGAGCGATACCACGACCGTTAGGTAGTGGATAAAATTTGGCCCACAGGTTACGGTGGGCAGGTCACTTAATCCGAGGATGACCCAGCCCGGAAAGTCTATAAGGGCGATATCTATGGTAGAAAAAAAAGGCGAGGCAGACCCTCCCTGAGATGAAGTGATGGCATAGGTCAGGACGGCAGACAGCTTTTGGGCATATTGAATTGGTGGACATGGGCGCAAAACCGGGATGTCTGGAGTTCCTTATTAAGGCAGACCTAGATCGGATACCGGTTGTTGCGCCGTTGATGATGACGATGAAGTCTCACTTTCAGCTCGCTATCAGTAAGCCACGTGCGTCTAGTAAAATCTACTCTCTTCTTCGAATGAAGGCAGGCCTAAGCACCAAAACCAAACTGCCTCTAAAACCTGGTACGACCAATCATATATTACAGAGCCGTATCGTGTATCACATGCTCATCAGAAGCCATGGAAAATTATATGACCTTCGAACGCCGGATCTTAGGGCACAGTACTGGATTGTTTTACAATTGGGACACCAATAAGGGCGGCCAGAACGCCGAAGTATATCAGCGAGCAAACATCAGACCACTTAGAGAATTCGTTCTCGATCGCATGAAAAGGTTTTTAGAAAAAACGGAAAACCATCCAAATCCTAACATTAGAAGACTGCATACTGATGATGAGGGTAAAATAACCACATTGGCTAGATTTCTTCAACCCTGCCAAATAGAAATTCCACCCTTAAATCCCAAATTTTCTCTCTCTTTGACACTCCTTGTTTGGTGGAAGTACGTAGAGGGAATAAGTACAGGAAATGCTTTAAGTAATCAGATTAGGTTAAATTATATTAAGTTAACGTAAGTAAGTAGTTTTAAACCTTTTCGTGCCTTAGTGCGAGCGCAGTTTTTCCTAAATAAATAAGTTTTAAAAAAAAAATGTTAAGGTCGGTGTAATATAAACAAAAAATAAAGCAAATTACGGAGAAAATCAGGTTGGTCAAACAAATGTAATATGTAAAATGTATATTTGAAATAAGTTAAGATATTTTTTTTTAGCTAATTATAAACTTAAGATAAATTATTTCCAGATGTAAGAACATGAGAAAATAAAAAACCTTATAACCTAACCCTACCTGCCGTCCGTTTAATTGTCCATAGAGGCAACAGTGAATAGCATAAGGATGGTTGAAAATAAAGGAAAAGAAACTATTTTTAATAATTTTAGATTCAGGTAGGGAGTATTTCTAGTTAGAAATGTGTGGGAAATCAGATCGACTTTCTAAGCTGCTCGGAAGCAGACATCTCCAGTAGGAACGCCTGCTTCAGCTCTCGTCGAATTCGAATATAATATGATATCCTTACTTAACCGGTCTATCTAGTCTAATGTTTGGTATTTGGTTCGATAGTTTTAGGCTTTGTATCTTGCTAAAGTTGGCCTACTTATTCTGAAAGTTTTTGGCTTGTTGAAGCTACTGATTGAGCGAAGGCGAAGCAGATTTTAGGCCATTTAGGTGACTTATCTTTATTATGTTTTCAAAGTGTTTAACCTACTCGTTAGAGGTTGTCAACCTTCAATTCTAAATCTGTAGTTCTCCTCATAACCAACTATTATTGAAGATCTTTTACTTCAAAACTATATTAATCCATATTTTTTCTTTCCAGGTGAGTTACGAAGGATATTCAATTGAAGTATTTGAACAGCGATGTGAGCAGTCGTCATAGGAACTCTAAACGCCACACCAACTTAGTTTCTAAGATTGGTCAAATTGCTTATAAGTTTGGTTGATGAGTCCTATAAAACAGACAAGAGATAAGTATCTGTTAGTGAGATTTTTTAAAGAATAAGTGAATTTTCAAATAGAGGAAGTAGTGTACACTATCATTAATCGGAAAGAAAATGAACCTGAAAGAAGCCTTAAGAAAAATCTAAAGTTTGCTTCCATACGCATATGTTAGATGGCCTGTAACTAGTGAAATCGACTTTATTTGTCGTGATTTTGGATGGTTACTGAGATTTTTGTTTAGGAGTTTTATTCTATAAAGGGTTAACAAACAGGTCTTTCGCGGATGGCGACAGCCTACATATCCAATACAAATTTATTGCTAAAATTTCATTCTAGTTCATGTTCACCAACAAAAAAGTTAAACTGTTCTCTGTTCACTAAATTCCCTGCACTAAATATCTGTCAATCTTTCAATCTTTCAACCTAATAACTGTTTAAACCGTTTAGTATCACCGTTAAGTTCATAATCATATATCAACCATACCAAGCCAAAGTGTTTAGCAATAGTTGATCAACGCCATGAATGTTATCTAACCTTTACTGCCACCGAGTTTTTATCGGAATGGATGAACGGAATCAGTTACAGCCACCACTGAAGCCAAAGGTGATACTATGGGAGCATGGCTAGTATCTTTCTAGTTTATACTGTTGAGCGCTTGGTGTTATGTAGATTCGAATAATAGTAACAAAAGTACGGAAAAGTTTTTCGTTTTCTTCGCCTTGGATCGAGAGTGTATGGAGAACCGTTAATAAGCGAACTGTATCTGTGCGGTTGAACTCAAACCTCGCATTTATCTGAATTAAAATCGAGGCAGTATGATAGTGGTACTGGAGATGGAGTGCTCAAGATGTGGTTCTAATAACTCCATCTATAAATCTTAGCCTAAGTATGATGCGGTATGTAAAACAGCTATCTATGATCATGTTCTTGCCTTCTTCCGGTTTTATTTTTTATTTAAGGTCTTGTATGGAGTGCACAAGTGATAAATCAAGAATCGGCAAGAGGCAGTTTGGGCTGGATTCTATTAAGACCCTGTGGAATGAGAAATAATGAATTACGCTATAAATACTAGTTTGTTCTATCTTCTTCTTCCTATAAAAAAGATAAATATAAAATTGCTGCCTATGCAGGAAAGAAATAAGAATTCCATTCCATTCATCCAAAAATCCCAAAAAACCTCATAATTCCCTATGCGTAATAAAGTATCGCCGGAACATATGCCAAAATCGCCACAGTAAAAAAGAACGGATTGAATATCAAGCTCGTGCCCAAATTGCAATCCGACATGAACCTAATGTGGGGCACGCATCGCTATGCTTGTGTATCTTTTTTGCCTTATCGAAATTTAAGGTTTCCGGTTTTTTTTTTCTTCATCGAAATCTGCCGTTGTATTTATCGTACGTGGTTGCATTAGAGCCAGAAAACTAATTCCACAACAGACAATGTGAATCCGGAATTTAGTAACTACCGGCCCCGGCGTAATATCAAAAGTGGGGCATATGTTCTGTGGGATCAGTTTACAAGAAGTAGCAGTTACAACTTCTCATGTCGGTTGACCGTTTTAAGTGTTCTTTTGGGGATTGAGATATCAAATGACCCAGACAGGGCTAATGGAGATATCATGGGTAGTATTGTCTTTGCTCGTATAGTTGCTGTGAGCATTGATAGTTTCATTTATGTTAAAGGCGAAATATTTTTACCTGTTTAGTTTAAGGCTGCGAAAATTGCAGAATATTAGAAGATTTTCAAATTAGATTAAAGTAAAGTTAAGCTAAAAGTTAATTATATCATTTTTCAAATGGCGCCTGTCGACGTCAAAATCTGGGAAACGAGAAAAACCTATGAAACCTTTAATTTCATTAACTTTCTCAGGCGGTAGACCAAAAACTCAAATGTTTCATTACAACTTTACAGACAGTTACTAAAACGTGTCTAGGTGGTTCTAAATTTTTATAAACCATATAATTGAGTACAGGGTGCATCGATACACCTGCGGAGTCGATGCCACGCCTCGAAAGCACCCTGAAATTTCAACCTTGTTGAGCTTGAATGTTCTTCACCGAATCCAACTGCTTTCTCTTCAGCTCTTTTTTCAGTCGGGGGAACAAAAAAGGTCACATGGAGCCAAATCAGGGCTGTAGGAAGGCTGGGGCACCACGGAGCCCTTGTTCTGGGCCAGGAAGTTGGTGCAAATCCTCCGTCGCTATCCCATGTATCGCGAATGTTGACAAGTTCGGGGTGTCAGCGATTACCTGGACCGACGTTCTAACTCAAAGCTCCGCGCACCCGCTGGACGTTTTCATCAGTTCGGCCTGTTTTTAGCTGCCCAGAACGAGGCTCGTCAATGACCTCCCCCTGACCATTCTTGAAGGCCTTGTGACACCTTCCGCATTGGGATCTCGAAATGCATCCCTCCTTAAAGGCCTCTTGAGGCATTTGATGAGTTTCCGTTGCATTCTTCCCAAGCCTCACACAAAACTTGATCGCGTACCGCTGTTCCAGTGTGCGCTCCATTATGCACTGGTACAATCGAAAAACAGACTTCACGCAAAGACACGTCCTAACCCTTCTACTGCTTATGGCAAACTAAGACACGGTGCATTTGAAAGAGCAGAACCCTCTCAACAATCTCCGACCGGTCCGATGAATACTTCCCTCATAATAAAACAATGTGCATTATTTTCATAATGCGCCCTGTATAACATAATTACAAAAAGGTAGTGACTAATGTGAGTTGGCGGCGATCAGAAGACCATTATGAGATTATGAGTGAGTCGACCCGGAGGAAAGGGCGATCTCCCTCCCCTCGAAAATACTGAAGCTCCGCTCAAACGTGCTTGGAGCTGTAAAACTCTAGACTCGAGTGCCGTAATCAAGATTGAAGATCCACGACGGATCACATCCTCAATCGATGCTTCTCCTGCTTCACATGTTCATGAGACGGGGCCTTTTGGACTCCCACTCTGCTTGGACATCCTCAGGCCAATAAAACAGAGGATGCTATAATGATGCAAATTCCAATACTAAATGCAGAATTGCTATTCGAAAATCACTTTGGCAATTGCATTCGCTGAATACAACAATTTCTGCAATTCTTTGAAATTCGCACACGCTCGTGCGCGTTCGTAACGACGAACACGATAGAGCGAGGTGCCCTGCACAAACTTTTCTTTACTTTGAGTTTGCTGATCCTGAACCTTTTATTACCGGGACTTAACGAAAAATGTAAAAACCTCTGTACAACCTCTCCTGCACTACGGACAGTCTAGATGACCAGATAATGCGCACTATTCAAAAGAATTCCGTGGAGCGAAGAACTCTCTGGAGAGTTTCGACGCTTTAACGATTTGATAATTAACTTAAAATGAATGAATGTAGAACCAAGAACCTCGTCCGCCTTGCTTGCCACTTTCCTTGAACGCTTCCAAAACTACTCCATCGAGTCAGCTGACTTTCCAGTTCACCTTTCTCAGTTGCCCAATATTCCGCTAATTTTTCGGGCCTTACCTTGAAGCCAAGATTCCTCGTCAGCTGGAACACCAACCAAATTAAATTTTTCCTGCTTCACTACAACAACAACAAAATTGCCACACAATCAATTGTCATTTGCATGTATTTCGCCTTAGCCAGAAATAAGCGTTAGAAACGTTTTTAATAATATGCCGCCAGAGCAGGCCTATGTGAAAACAAAAAAATTGTTGTTTGTTACCTTTTGGCAATTATGATTTTCGGTAAAATTTGGAAATAATTGAATCAATTTTAGTGATTTGTGGAAAATTTTGTAAACAAAAAGAATAGAAAATAAAAAAAAAATCATTCTAAAAAGTTAATAATTCTTTATATAAATGAACGACGCGATGGGAATTAGGAAATTGGAAGGAGCGTATAGCGTATATAATATTTGCTTCAGAAAGTCCTAATCCTAATACCACTTCATACCCCACTTGGCCTTATTCATTCAAAAAAATGTGCACCCCTCTTTTGGGTGCATGACCACCCCCTTAAGTTAAACGTGTACCAATGTCATTCACCACATTTGCGGGGGTTAACATGTCCAATCTTTCTACGGAATTTCCTGTCAATAGGTGTAATCATTCCTGAGAAACGTAACAGACAGGAGATTTTATGTTCTTGCTTCCGTTTGTGCCACTAAGGATGTATGTGTCGATAATATCATTATTTTGAATCAACGTTAGCTTATTTTGAACCAGTCTCTACTTCCTTGTGCATATTACAAGTATATTATTCTTCTGTTTTACTCCCCCACCGTTTGCCTTCTGACCTATACTTTAAACTTCTACTGGTTCAAATTTGATGGGGCTAACTCTATTAAATCGAAACAGGTCGGGAAACTGGAAGCTGGAAACTTCAGGTATGGGAGGTTTTGTGTAGTGTGTGCATTTGTCCCATTAGTACGTAGCACGTAATATATGGATATATTATGTGAAAATGTCCACCTTCAAGTGATATTGACATTCAAAGTCTTGAATTTGCAAAGAAATGACAAGTTTAACCTATTATAACTTTGTTAGTAATAGTGCGATTTCCACCAAACTTGGTAGGATCAAGCTCTATATTGTAGCTCACATTGCTGCTGGTGTGGTACTAGGATGAATTTTAGGGGGGTTTTGGGGCCAATTATAAAAATTACAATATTTAGATGTATAGATTTTTGGGTTGGGTAGTTTCTGAGAATGGGTCCGTTAAAGAAATTATCACTTTCCACCCCCACCACCGCACTCCCCACCTTTCAAACAAATGTCAAAACTAAGACCGGCTTCGGAAAGTATTATACTAACCGAGACCTTTCGTTTAATACCCCACATGACTATATTTCATGAAAAGAAAATTACACTTCCCTTTTGCATGCACACCGTTGCCATTATTCTGGCTGAAATTCTGACTCGAGGTTGGAGAGGGTGGAAAAAGTGTGATGTCACTTTTGAGACTTTTTTAGTTTTAGACATGTAGTAAACAACCAAACTCAATCAACATAAACAGTTTTAACCTTATTAAAATTTTAACTCCAGTTTTTGCCTTCACAGCGAGGTAGTGAATGACGCTGTGGATTTTGAACTTCGTGGGAAATTGGATCGACATTTCTCGCAAGATATTCTTCTCATTTTAAAGGGAAGAGTCAAGCTACGTAGCAGTGTTCTAAGCCAAAGAAAAGCAGTTCTTATGTCCGTGATAGCCCCAACACACTTACTTTCTGGAAGTGCCTCGTAATAATGACAAAATTTTCTAACGTATTGTATGCTAGGTTGCTGAAGAGTACAGTAATTGATATGTTGAAAAAACTTACTTTTTATTATTTTCAGTTGTTCAAAATTAATATATGGTTACGTTACTTGCTTTACGTAGACTCGTATCACTGGATTGCATAGCACTAAATAAAAATCCGTTCTATAACTTGAATATAAGCGTTTATTTTACACTAAATTATACAACCATACTGCATAATTAATTATTCTCTCAAGTGGTATATGATAATTTACAACCGACGCGATCTGTTCTAAATCTAGAACTAGACTTACACCATGGGCGGCCCTACGGTCCTTTTGTACCCCGTTTGCATTCCAGAAAGGCATGCAAACATTTTGCCAGAAACTACTTTGCGCCTTTGACACCATCTCCTTACTAGCATTAAAGTTATCTGTTAAAAATTATCCTAACTAAATATTCGCCCTACTGTTATACAATTTTGGTGTCCTAGCTAATTGTCATTACTACGATTTAAATTGACGTCACACATATTTTTCCCAAAGTAATTTTCTTCTGCCTGACTGCCTAAATTTGAAACAAGAATCATCGCTATCTGAATGGTGTTTCGAATCGTGCCCACTACTCCAGGTACTCCAATTTTATTTTCGTCCGGCTTCGTCCACTTTGTCTAATTTAGTAAACGTCATAACTAAATTCCGTAGTTTCCCAACGAGGTACTTCCAACTTGCATCTTTAGCGTTTTCCCTTTCTTGTGCTGGAAATTCTGGAGCAAGATCAATTGACCCTTGAAGGAGCCAACAATCTTGCTTGTCTCCTATTACTTGAAGACTGCAATGTTTTCATACCTCTCTCTCTCTCTCCAGGGTGCTTATTGGGGGATACGAACCCATGCGCACAAAGGATTGCTTAAACCTCACCAAAAAGAACCTCCGAATCATAGTGGGAATTCTCACTGGTCATTGTCGGCTGAACTATCACCTAGGGAGGCTAGGGATACGGACACTGCCTGCAGGTTCTGTGAGGAGGAGGACGAAACCTCTATGCACGTCCTGGGACAGTGTCCGGCACTTGTGCAAAGTAGGTCGATACATCTGGGAGAACACTTAATACCAGATGCAAAGCTGAAACTTCTGGAAGTGGGGAACATACTAAAGTTCCTAACGGTTACAGGCCTGCTTGAGATACTATGATCAACAGGTACACTATAACCAGTAAAAGGGGCACAATAGCTCTTCAAGGACGCGGTGCGACTTTCTCTTAACAGAATAATAAATAAATACCTCTCTCTGGTGTCGGCTTCAACCATAAAACTCCTTCCCAATATAGTTCCCATCTCACATAAGAGCATGTACTTCCGTCTTCGTCTTTTCGGCCCTTTTGCATGTTGTTCACATAATCTTGCGCAATATGATCCTAAGTATCCAATCCAATAAAACCGGCATTTGCCTTTCGCTGTAGTTTCGGTGACATCCAAATTCACAGTGCGTATTTCTTTATGATGGCCCGTGTCGTTGCTCATAATACATTCATCAACCACTGTACGACTCCAAGGTCTTCATTTTCCGAAACATTGAACACGTATCTACCCATTTGCAGAGAATCCTGTCGTCGTAACGTATCAATCTTAGCTAAGCAACTTTTGACCGTTCAATCATCCCGGTTTCCTCTTTGGTTCTCCTCCTCGAATTTAATTGTTTCCTTTACTTTTACCACTTTTTCAGACTCTTGCCATACCTACTCGAAAGTCGGCTGCATTCAAACGATAAAAACTACTGGATCGCTCTGCGATATTCACTCGTGTATTCTCCTTACTGCGCAATTTTCTTCTTTTTATCACTTCACGTTATCTTCACAGTAATTATACCAAAACTCTTGCGTTTTCCGTGTTCATTTATCTATTCCTTCTACTTCCTGTGACGGTTCTTATAATTCCGTTATGCTCATCGATTTTATAACTTGGCGAACCATTGCTTCAAATCGCTAAGCGAGCTGTACACTATTGTAAGATTCCTTACCATCCAGCATATGTCTGTTGCTACCTCTATCCATAAAGGTCTCGAGGTGCTTAGACGTGGCGGCGAGGAAGATGGGGCGGCAACCCTATCGGCCAAACCAAAACCAAGTGGCCTCCATAGTGGTGGCACCGGGAGACGCTGTAATCACTTTGGTCTGCCGGCCATGGTTCAGTAGGCGAATACTCCAAAGGCCTAATCAGGGCGATCAGACCCGAGTCTGCACGGGGACTCATCTAAAGTGGCAAATTGGTCACGAAACCTTACCAGGGGTATACTGGTACCATGGGAACCGGGAAAGCCCCTGGACTCACATACTTCGGGTGAACTCCTGTTGGTACTTGCGGTTGGCCCCCCTAGTGGGAGTTTCATGGTGGTTGTGGTTATGCTCAAGCGAGAAGAGACTTTCGGGCCTCGACGTGGTGTTGCGTATCAACACGGGTGCCGTACTCCATAGTTCGGTAGAGATTTAGGTAATTCTTGCATCCACCAGTATGAATGCTAAGCTATGCACTTGGTATAGACTGATACCGTTGTTGCTTGTCTCAGCGGGGCTCTGAATGTGGTCACAAAATCAATTCGTGTCTGAAGAGGACCGTAGGATTAAGTCTCAAGACAGGTGCCTACGTAAAACACCATGGGCTTCACTTAAAGGTTTGAAGTTCTTTTCACTCGCTTTTTGCTTCTTCACACTTTCCCTCTGCCAACTTATCACCTCTTGAATAGTCACTTCCGCTAGCTTTGCACTGTCCTGCCAGTTGTGCTCATCCTGCTTATAAATTTCTTCTTGCTGTTTCGTGACTTCTCACATGGCCTCCTTCTATCATTTTACACCTTCATCTATGACCTCTTCATGGTTTACTGTTTCTCGGTAGATTCGCTCCTGCTCGTCAGTCACCTCCTGACTAATCACTTCTTGTCGTTTTCGAATATCCTGACTGGTACTCTCATGCAACTTGTCAACTACCTCCTGAAGTTTCTCAACTACTTGCACCATCTCTTCCATCGGCTTTGAAATCTTGTTGGACTTCTTACGCTGTATCACTTCTTTCTGCATACTCACTTCCTGATATATTGGCTTTTGATTCTGACACACTACAGTTCCCTCTTTTCTTTTCTGAGGTTCTTCAGGGAAATCACTGAATCGCTTTGTAGTTTCTGTTATTTGTTCTGCTACTTCTGGAATACCTTCATATTGTGATTTTTCATTTTCTCGGCATGCTACTTCCTGAGTGCTTTTTTTTTGTTCTTCGTTCATCTGCTTCCATTTTACATATAGCTTGCATTAGAACTGCTATGTGGTTGTTGTTCACTGTGGACGTTCCAGCTGCTTCCTCGCGAATTCAAAGCTTCGCAAAGTCTTCTCTGTAATTCTGCTTTAGTTGCCATCGTAGAGAGCTCTAACGCGGACAGCTCATTGAATTGGTTGCATGGGCTTTAGTTTGCCCCTTCGTTGTTATATACCGTACGTACAACAAGTTTGTTTACTTCGCTGAATAACCACCATGTATCATCACTAGTGGACAAATTGTGATTCAATTTCCGGAATCAAAAGTACGCCTAGGTGCTATCAACATCTCTCTAGTTTGCATTTTCACAAAGATGTAAGCAAACAAAAGCCATACAATTTAGCAAAAGACATAAAATTTAACATAGACAATGAAACTGGAAAGTTTACTGCAAATACTCTCATATTTAACGAAATGTCAAAAATCGAAAATGTTCTTACCAGCACTTGAAGCAGCCATTGTATTTCGTGTATAATTCAGCGATCAGAATATAATAGCATATGGATACTAATAGAACAGACTAAAAGAGAAATCGACAGTGCCAAATTTGACTATATTTGTCTGGGAATCCCCTCAGTAATTGAGAATATTTCGAAGACATTATATTATATTTATATACTCGCACGTGCTAGATACATATTCCTTTGAAGATATTCGCCAATGGTTTTTATGTTTGTCACATTTTTCCGTGATTCATTCAAAATTTCGATGGAATTCCTGTGAGTAATTTTTTACTTGTGTCATAAGCAGGCTTGCGAATGCAGACAATATTGAATTTTAGTAACTTTATTGAAATTTCGCTAAATTAGTTCAGCTGTTGTGGTTAAGTCTTGTGAATGATGTCGGGATTTCGGTTTATGGTTTCACTGAAAATCTCAATCTGCATTATTTTATTATTCATGTTTATTTCGTCAGCAAAACTTGTAATTAAAACTTATGCCATTTCGCTCCAGACTATGCCGTCGGATATAATGCCTACATCCAAGTAGCAATCCAACTCTTACCAAATGTAGGCGAAAAAGATTTGTTTCCTCTTACTATCGCCAACACAATGGCCGTAGTGGATACGCATCTAAGCGCTAAAATAGCAATAAAACAATAAAGTGCCTCATTTTATATTCTTGCTTCCAACGAATTATGTTCCGCGCTAAATTTTCTCTTTGCACTTCTCCACATTTGCCGCTTTTTCCACCACTCGAGTGGATATGTATCTAAGTTATCTAGCCTAGATCCACCTACAACAATCCAATTCATTCAGTTACACACCAGTAGCGTCAAAGATTTTATTGACCAAGAAAATTTTCATATGCAATAAGTTCGCATCATGTGAGCGCACATTTTTCAGGTTTTCATCTTGGATACAATTAAAAAAGATACATTTACATTTTTTTCTCACTTTTTGCACGAACTCACCGAATGGTTGGCTACATTTTAAAAGTCGATGCTGCTTTCTTCTCATTTCGATCTGCCACGATATTATAAACAGATATCACTAGAAAACGGAAGTTTTCATTAAGATCACGTTCAAATCTACGAAAATAAACATTATTGCGAAATGATTGCGTTGCGATGTTATTGTTTCGGGCACAAATCGGGTGTCGGTGGCTATTTCCAGTCCAAGGTTGATTTCGGACCCAGACCGGCTCAGAAAACGTTACAGAGAAAATCATTGCTAAGACTTTTATGGTAAAAATCATTCTGTATTAGTCATGGAAATTCATCGGTTAAATAGATAATTTTATGGAACTTTCTGTTAGTCACTGCACGGTTTATTCATTGGCAGGTATGTGGGTGAAATTAGGTTTTCTTGGAGATTTTACTTGAATGCACTTTTATTCATGGTTTTTGCGCAACTGCTTTCGAAATTAGCAGGATATTGAAAAATAGTAAATAATGAATTTGGAATTCATTCAATGAACATTTGTCGTTCGGGGTCCACTCAGCCCTGAAATTTAGAAAAGCCAAGACAGATTGTCTATCTGGTCTATATCTATACTGACGAGACCCTTTTAATCTCTTTATACAGCCTTATTTAAATTGCTCGTTTGATTGGAACAAACAAACCCTTTCGACCCACATTTCCTTCTTATTTGCAACTGGTAAAAGTTATATTGCATTGACAGTGAATCTTCAGATATTTCCGCTTCCTCTGATGCTGAATCGCCTCTATTGGAATCTGGTCATTGGTGTCAATAGTGTTAATTAAGCTGTTAATATTAATGTTGGCATGCCGCTCAGACGCTGGTTTATACAGTATACCAGCTGGGAGTATGTAGATAGTGATGAGTTGCGACTGCTGCGTAGCACATATCGATCGTGCGTAGATTTGAGTTAAGCAGACTTGAAACCTATAATCGTGGTAACGCTGCATCGGATAAATGCTACTACCGTTCAACCAATGTGTTAGTCTGCAGATAAAATATGCATAAAAGGAAATTGTATTTTGATAAAGGGAATAACCGGTTACAGTCTTGCTACTGAATCTACTACTGGGTCGTTTTGTCGTTAATCATTTGGTGAATAGAGATTTTCACGAGATAATCATTCAGGAACGGTGTCAATTAGGCTCGCTTCATACATATTCCGTTCCATTTGTCTCATTTTTTTTCGGTACCAGCAAAACAAACCGAACTAAATGAAACCCACATACACGGTTCCTATTCGGTAAACTGCTCAGTTCACTCAAAGAAAAAATCCGACAACTTTTACAATGCTTTAAAATCTACTCACTGTGACGTCAAAACTTAAACTGAATCGTGCGGGTGTGAAAGCCTTGATTGCTTTTTATTTCTTGTACACTTATTCAAACCGTACTGAAACCTGATGAAATCTATACGTGTCGTGGTAGAATTCGGTTCTATACGGTTTCAATTAGATGCCGAATAAACAACGAATTGAAATCGAAACACGAATTCGAACCTGATAAAACCTATTCGTATCGTGGGACCATATGATTCTATATGGTTTCAATTAAGTGCCGAATAGACACCGAATTGAAACCGAAACATGATTTCACACTTGCCGGCAGTGACTGAAACTGAACCTAAAATTATCTGAACCGAGTGGAACCGTATACGTGTGAAACGAGCCTCAAGATGAAATCCACCAGGATCTGCACAGCTTAATGAAAAATTTGGAAATGCAGTTCTTCTGAAAGTTTGTCAGATGTATCAGTGTTGGCAATTTCTTCCATCAGATAAAGTCATCACCGTTAATTATTAGATCTCTATTACTAGTGTGCCCACAAAAGGCAGCCAACATTTTTGGATAGAGTTGTGAGTGGTAAAAATCGATAAATTAAGGTTATAATTTTTTGTTTAAGGATTCAGGAAATCCGTATTCACTTGATGTCGGACCGGATCAAATGGAGAGCAATTTGGACAAGAATCAAAAATCAAAGACCAAGACGGTTAAAGGATTCGTCTAGGGCAGAGGCAACTCATCAGACGTTGGCTCATCTCTGCCCTGGGAACAGTAGGACTGAAGCGGTTCGCTGGTGTTGAGCGCTCATTTTTATAATTCGCAAAACGGAACGTAAGTGTGAATTATATTCAGACTACAACTTGGCTAGAACTTGGATCTTTTATTTAGGGATTGAGAGATCCTATGTCCGTATTCACTTGATACCTCTTAATAATGTTCAAGTGGATACGGGGTTAAGATCCTTCAATCCTTGAAAAAAGCCTTGGGCAAGGTCTGAAATATGACGGATTTACGTTCGATATAATTCGCGCTCACGTTGTGTTTTGCAAATTATATAAGAAAGAGCGTTTAACACCTGCGAACCGCTTCGAGTACGTTGCTCGCAGTGCAAAGATAGGGCAGCATCTGATGAGTTGCTTTTGCTGTGGACGAAATCGTTAGTCCACTTTGATTTCTGAAGGTTGTTCGTTAATTTCGACAGATATCGGGATGGAGATTGTTTCGAGGCCCAGATGTCAAATACATGTCATATGCGTTTCTCTGTCCTCCATTCTCCTTCCTTGCCAAAAATGTCAAAAGTGAGGGTCGTTTCGAAAATACTTATCGAAGTTTTGAGGAGGATCCTCAGTTAGATGAGCGGCGTCGTGTTGATCATTGAATGGGAATTGAAATTGTTGTTTTCAATGGTAACTTTATCATATTGTCATTGGATTTCTTTATCTTTTAATGTTTATGTTTCGTTATTGAATTTTTATGTGTTTAAATAATGTCTCTGTGGCTCCTATCCTCCTGACAGCTTCTAAGGACCTTACAACTTTCCGGGGAGCACAAACTTGTAACAAACGAAAGTGTGATGCCAGGGAAGAATTTAACACTTTACGAAATACTTCGAGCACCATCTTCAAAAACAAAGATAAACAGGAAGCGCGACCAGTTGAAAATAGACCCGAGGTAAACATCGTTAATTTTCATAACTTAGAAGTGTCTTCATAAAAATGGTTTAGAGGCTGTGCAGATGCTAATGTACCGATAAGTGGATCTATTATTCAACGAAAAACAGTACAGTTTGCAACAAGAACTTGCCATATCCTATATAACCTGCTTCCGAGTTACACCCCTTTCTCTCCTAGGTCCTTGCATTCTTATTCACTCGAGTTCACCACCGAAATCCGACCGCAATTCGCAGCAAGAAAAAGAAAGAAAACCCATGGTAATTTCGCCCAATTTGAAGCTCTGCGAACTTTAGTAAAGCTGCTGATAACTAAGTTCAAATGGGAGTGTTTGGCCAATCTGGAGACCGTATTGAAATGCTGAAATTCCAAGCCCTTCTGATTTCATATCTGCAACAATCGCAACCTGTCTATCACGTTCAACAAGTTTGTAGGCTTCTCTGCTGAGTCACTTAATTATCTTGTATCGCGTTCTCATTACTTTTCTTCGATATATAACTCCTCCTCTTCTTCTCATCCCCCGCAACCTTGGCGCCAGTGTTGGTCCCGGTACTTTCCTAAGCTCTCGTTGTTAAAAACAAGTCCTAACGTTTCCCTTGTTCTTTGTATAATTTTTAACAAAAGCTAAAGAGCGAGTCTTTGGGAAACATCGTTCTAAACGTATATTACTACTACGAACATTCTAGATTTCACCATCTTCGTGAATTTTGGTAGGAAATGTACGTCACTTGCACGGATTTCTCTCAGGCCTTGATACGCCTCGTTGTTTTCTAACCGTTCTTGTACAGTCTCTATCAATGCGATTAGATATGATACTCTATTAAATCCTTCCCCACTCTGAGTTCCTACTCTCTTGGCGATCACCCGATATCACATCTGAGATGATCACCCTTTATCACATCTGAGATGGTGTAACTTTCTATACTAAACTCTACTTCGACAGTTATTGCCTCGACGTCACTCCCTGACCCTCTTCTGACTTGAATGCATTCTCAACTCCCTTGTTCGAAACATCTTTAAGTATTGCTCTGTGATCTGGTCCCTTTCGCACAACTGTGGTTACTCCTTGGAAAAGTGAAACGTATTTTCATTCGATCCTTCTTCTTTAAAAAGGACTTCCCCCGTGTGGACTGAACTACCGGTCAGTGAAAATGTTGAAGTCTGTTCGGAACAAAAGGAACCTTGGCATTCTTCAATAGTACGCTACTCTTAACATAAAATTTCCAACATTGCGCGTCCCATTTACATTGCCAAAAGTCCTGCGATTCTGATCTTCCTGCCTTCTATGTGACTCTCTTTTGTCTGGCATAGTGCAGCACACTCATTTCTTTCACTAGAATTTCGACTGGGATCATGCCCGTCACCATCAGTATTGATTCATTTGAGTTGGTTCTAAAGGCGCTGCAAACTCTCGAGCCTTGGTAAACCGAATTCACCTGCTTACTTCTCTGAGAGTTTCCAAGCGCCTCCGCCCGCAGGTGATGGGTAAATCAAAATTAATCTCATATCTGCGGCTGAAAGTAATTTTCTCCAGTGTTTCGGTCCACCAAAATTCAGCAATATTTTTGGAAAGACCGCAGTAGCACCAGCTGTTTTTTGACACGCATACTCTAGGTGCTCTCTAAAGTTCAGTTTGGCATCTATCATCATAACCGTACATCTGACACCGTCTTCCACCTTCATAGTGTTCTTCTTTCTACGGTCCGTCATTAAAACCACTTCTGTTTACCTATCCGCCACGGTCAGCTCGGTCATTTCTAGTCATGTTGTTACCACCCAAATCATCAGTAAAGCTGACAATTGTAGCTTCTTCTGGGAGGGGCATTACAAAACAATTACTGAGCCCTGTGGTACCAAACCCCTGCCCTGTGGTACCATAAATACAACTAATAAACCTACTGATGATCAGACTTGTTAGCACTGATGAAGGGGACAAGTGGTTCCCGAAATACCGGTTTTTGCAAGAATAAATATCTACACCAGCGAAAAATAAAAAAACAAGTTTTTTTATTATTTCATGACTGTCAATCATTTCCCCATCGTATCCAACAATCAGATCGGGCGATTTGATGCTGGATCTCCATATGGCTTATTTCGTTTGTTGAGCAACACTAACTTTTGCTTTTTCCACTGAGCAAGGAATATTTCTTCTTTTAGGCATGCCTCGAAGGTGTTGGCGAAAAGGTCGCGCCTAGTCTTCATTGCCAAATTCAAAGCTCTGTTAGGGATGCCATCCAAACCTGTCGCTTACGATACTACCATATATCTTCTGCGGTTTTTCCTCGGTTACTGGAGGTACTATGCAATCGTTGTCCAAGACCCTCGTTTGCCTTCCGCTGTTTTGGTGGTTAAGAAAGAGAGAGGCAACAATTTCAAAAATGCCAACAGGTCAGCCGAGGTGATTTTGTAGCCCTTTCATTGCCAACCCTGTAAGGTTATCACTATTGTAAAAAAATAAGAAGCTGCGGAAATTGGCTCTTACGGAGGAAGTCTCCCTCGTCGCTTGCAATTCCAATTCCTTCGGGGATTAAGGGGTTGAGATATGACCGAGGCATAGGCATTTCATCGCGCATCTAACCATGCCATCGTCGATATGCGGTTTTTGGGCGGAATCATAAAGGTTTTGGTTGGAGATGTACTTCGTACCGTTATTATTTTTTTATGCCGATAACTGGCGGAGGATCTGTCTTTCTTTGAGCATCTCCATGTGTTGCGAAAGGACATCAGAAGACTTGACAAGAAGATAAATATGAACAATTAGCTGCTTACGGTAGAATATTTTGAATTTTGGCGAGGTAGGCTAGTTAAATTGAATGATGGGTTGCAGTATCTTGAAGACTCCGTTTACATGGCTTAATATCTTGTTCACGTGTAGGATCTTGATAGGGTAGTGCTTGGAAGTGGGCTTAGGGATGCCCACGGTAAATAGCAAGAAGGGGCTTATTGAATGGACGGAATCTTACGGAATTCCAGCCGACTAATATAGGGCGAGGACAACTGCTGCTGAACTTTAATCTGGGATCGCTACTCACCTAGGAAGCTAAGGTTTAGCTGTCAGAGGTGCAATTGGAAGTCAAGGATGTTCTTGCCATACGGAGTCAAAACTTTCCTTATATTATGGAAATAGACTATGATTGGTATTTTGCAATTGATTCCGAGCAAGATATCGGCCTTAAAGATTAGAAGGGCGTGTTTAACCGAGTGATCCATTCGGCTGGCGAACTGAAATCTGGGATAGAGTTGTTTCTACCGCAGTGTTCATTAACGATACATTTGATGGTCCACTCGAAGATTTTGGTGGAATTTGAGAGGATAGAGGCAGAGTGGACAGGAAGATTCTAATGGTCGCAGAGCATTTCTTCAGAATGGTGGTTGCGATTTTATCAAGCACCGGCGACCTCTTATTTTTACTCTGCTTAGTGGAACTTGTGTTCACTTTGGGCTTGGAGAAAATGATTGGTAAATTCAGTTTGATTAATAATTTGGGTGTACGATATTATGGATTTAAGGGAGGCGATTCAAATCTTTGATCACGCTTGTGGTGTTTGTAGTTTTGCCAAGTTGCGATTTTCTAGATTTCTCTGTATGTATTTGGATTTAGCTAACTGTATATTGGGAAGCTGGTTGTGGAGATGGGTAGTATATTGGGTGCAGATTCTTTCACATATTTGCAGGAAGGATTACTACGGAGAGTATCAATTTCTAACTAATCTCCGCCGTAGGCTTTCTTGTATGAAATGTCCTGCAGGATGCCGTCCAGATACTTTTTGGATAATTGAGAGAATGTGTAGGCACAAGTTCGTCACATACAAATAATTACTGATTCGTTGATTGCTGCCCTTGAAAACAATATACCTACGTTAAATGCAGTCCTTTCCAAGAAAATATTTTTTTTACATGAAGGTCCTTTTCACTCTATAGTGTGTTCTTCACTCCTTTTTAGAATTTCTTAGCATTGTTAATGTGAATCCTAGTCCTTTCTAGAAACCATGGTCAGGAATCCATTTGCAAAAGCGGACTCTTACTGCAGAATAATTGTAAAAACATCTGTATTGTATCATAATTGGTTATCCATCGGCTAATATTTCATGGTAAGTATTTACTCCACAAACTATAACTAATCACTTCCTTCTGCAACTTGCAGATAAGTAGAGTATATAATTATAAAGACCAAAGCACGTAGGCAATCCTACAATTAATAACAATTGGATGAAAATAATTTCTTGAGCCCAAATCTAAGAAACCAAGAAAAGATATGATGCAATAGTATCTAGCTTTATGGAGCTACAATTGACTGGTCGTACAAAACTAGAGCAAGTTACGCACTAAGCGTAGTTTGGTACAAAATGAAATGCAAATGTGAAACCGCACAATGGAAAATCCACGCAAATCATAAACTGAGGTTGTCTTCTCTGCATAATATTGCAGAGTGAGCTGATCGAATTTTCGCAAGGCTCTCCTTAGTTAAAGGCATTTATAGTTTTGTTTGTCTTGTTTAAATAGGGGACGACCTGGGAACATTTTATTTTTTATTATTTTAGTTAATTGTAACTCTCTAGATTAAACGAATGCTCAATTTTCGTCGGGAAGACAGATGAATATTTCCATTTGTATGTATATTATGCATTTTTATATATGGTTGCCATTTATACCTTGGTGGAGTATAGCGCGTCGACCACACTTACGCACTATCCTTCGCGGTTAACTAAAATGTCCTTCAGTTCCCTCCACGACTTCCCGAGACGCCTGAACTCCCTGTCTAGTGTTCTGCGCCAAGTGCCCTTGAGGCGACCCACTTCTCGGCCATCTTGGAAGAGTTGATTCCATTACACTTCCTCTTCCTTAATATGTGACTTATCCGCTGCCACTTCCTTCTTCCGATCACATTGCATACGAGTGGCAAGCCTGTGCGCCAACCAATTTTTTCGTTTGCGAAAGTGTCAGGCCGACGTACTCTGATGATACGTCGCAAATAGATGTCAACAAAGATTTGGAGCTTTTGAGTATCAGTGATGATGATCCATGTGCTACTTCATTATAGCAACATATTATAGCAAAGGCAGTAGCACAAAACAGTTTCAATTTGATCTTGGTGTGGAGATAACTACATTTCCAGATTTTAGATAGCGCAGCGAAAGCAGATCTAGCGGTATTGAAGCGTCATGCAATATCCAGTTCGATGTCAATCGTCGGCAAAAAATACGCTTGGTAGATATAGAAATTGATCAACATCTTCGATGCTCTGCCCATTAATGCATACAGGGAGAGTATGATGACACTGAGAACCTTGGTTCTGTTGGTTCAGTCCAATTCTACTTGCCTCGCTTTGCAAATCCATCCGTTTAGCCAAACTCCATGACAAGGTGAGAGTAGCGAGAGAGTAAACATATGTCATTAGCGCAGTCGGGGTGTTTGAGGAAAGATGTTATAGTCCATTGAATTCCTCCATGTCTACCGGACAAGGCAGCATGAAGAACGTCAACGATAACAAGAAGAAATAATATCGGTGACCGGATGCAACCCTTGTGGATTCCGCTTTGGACCTCAAAACCTTCTGAGGTTTTACCTTGGTGCAACACGTGACATTTTCCGCTATTATATGTCGGTCTGATAAAAGGTTTTAGTTTGTTCGGAATGGCCCTCCTGCGCAGATCATGCCAGATACACTCCCTGTCCACCTTATCGGAAGCTTTCTCGAAATCGACGAAGAGCATGTGCCGCGAACATCTAAACTCCGCGCGCTTTTCCAAATGATCAATGCAGGAGGATCCGGAGCGGAAACTACCCTACCCTCTGTCGATCAAGTTTTCGAGAAATTCTTTGATGCGCCTCAGGATTATTTTAGCTATTATCTTTGCGACGGCAGGATGCATGCCAATATCCCTCCAATTTTCACACTCAAGACGGGTCCGCTTCTTTGGAATCTTGACGATCATCTCCTTCTCGTCTGGATTCCCAGGACTTCCGTACGAGCGGAAGTAGCAACTGTGCGGTAACTCCAGGCGCAGCGACAAATAACATTGCGAGGAGACCGTCAAGCTCAGCGGGTTTAATCTGTTTAAGTGCTCCTGCTTGAAGGAATAGTCCGCTTCTGCATGCTACGATTCATCGACAAGAGGAGGGACCTCACCGGTTGTGATACGGTTAAGACCAGTGGTGAAGTATTCATCACCGTGGATGAGAAATCGATCGTTGATGTCCTTCAAAGACCATTGAAATGTTTGTGACCAAATGCAATCTCTTCCGTGATGCAGAATGCACTTCTGAAAGCATTGCGTTCGGCGGCGTCTTCCGCTTGTCAGCAGCAAATTCTCACTTGTCATGGAGTATATAATGTGGAACTTCTCGGGATTCGGTCGGTATCGGAGTTCGGGTTGGTCACGTCAGGCATCACTCGCAGCGATCAATATCGATTTCAACCCCTTCCACGATTTTGCAATAAGCCAGATCTTACAACGCACATTCGCGACGTGGCCGACGACCTTTGTAGTACCCGAGAGAAGAGGATTTTTGATGACGGCTCAATGGTCATCAATATTTTCAGGAGCGTTACTCAGTATAAACATCTGTCGTCCAAACGGCAAGATAGCTCTTCCACTTTCGAGTGACAGCTGGGTCATACAGTCAATGGATATTGACCTTTGCGGGTCACAGCTTCCCAGCCCTGCGGCAAGTGGTGGGCGTAATGCGCAAGTGAACGTGAGCGGCCATCAGATGCTGATCCCTTTCGTGGTTGATTTCAGCTATTCTCTGGTTATACACATCCAGAAGACAACTCATAAGTTTACTGCTGTGCCAAGTGGTTGATCTGATTGCTCGTACGGTGTCGGTCGGTTGAAACCAAACTGACCTTGTAACAGGCTCTGTGCTCGAACAATGTAGCTCCAATGATGAGGTGGTGGAAGCTGCAGAACTGCACGATCTCCTACAACTATCATTATGAACGCCAGGACGGTGTTTCCTTATCACATTTTCGAGCGAGGTGTTGTCAGAGCCCGCCTTGGCAGTTAGAAGTGTGTCAGAAAGCGGTTTCTAGGTGAAGAAAGCGCGCCTTGCAACAGCCGTTAGAAATAACTAAGTTCTACGCCTTGACTTTCTACAGCACAAAAGCACATTGTCATTGGTGTGGAAAGACGGAGGAGAGTACTCTTCAGAGTCCGACCACTCACCCAGAAGGTCCAGTTTATATCGTTGGAATTCCCGCTCAATTTAGAAAAAGCGAGGGTACGAATTTCTACCCCTTTTAATCGCTTTTCACGACAATCAGGGGATACTAGTGTATTCTTAAGCCCCAACTCATAGGGCACAATTGAACACAATCAAATAGTCGCAAATCCACAATTTTTCAGACAGCAAAGTCATATCCAAAGTGTTTCCGGTTTCTTGATTTGGTATCATAAGAACGATGGTATCGCTCAAGCAGGATATGATTCATGGAATGAAACATGCGTAAGTCGAAGGAGTAATATCTGGAGAATAATGCAGGAATAACCCAGTCAAATAGCTCCTATATTTACTTGATTTTAAAAATTAATTTCTTCGTACTTTGTGCATGATCTGTTCTTTAGTTTTCGGGTCAGCTGAATCAAAGATACAGTGGTGGATTCGTTAGATTATAATAATACCTTGCTCTCGTAAATATTTATTTTTTCCGGAGTTTGGAGGCCGGCCTGCGCCGCGGTTTTTTGAACTTTAAATTGAAGTGGTGCACTCTTAAATCACAGAGTGAAATTCGCCTCCACGAACTGCCTCTTGTGTATCTATGAGCTGGTCAGAGGTGGCGGTGAGGAAGATGGGGCGGCAACCCTATCGGCCAAACTAAAACCAAGTGGCCGAGGAGAACCTCCATAGTGGTGGCACCGGGAGACGCTGTATTCACTTTGGTTTGCCGGCCGTGATGCAATAGGCGAATGCTCCAAAGGCCTAATCAGGGCGGTCAGACCCGAGTCTGCACGAGGACTCATCTGAAGTGGCAAATTGGTCACGAAACCTTACCAGGGGTATACTGGTATCATGGGGACCGGGAAAACCCCTGGACTCACATACTTCGGGTGAACTCCTGTTGTATGTGAGGACAGCTCGCTTATTTGCGGTTGGGAGTTTCATGGTGGTTGTGGTTGTGCTCAAGCGAGAAGAGACCTTCGGGCCTCTACGTGGTGTTGCGTATCAACACGGGTGCCGTACTCCATAGTTCGGTAGAGATTTAGGTAATTCTTGCATCCACCAGTGTGAATGCTAAGCCATGCACTTGGTATAGACTGGTACCGTTGTTGCTTGTCTCAGCGGGGCTCTGATTGTGGTCACAAAATCAATCCGTGTCTGAAGAGGACCGTAGGATTAAGTCTCACGACAGGTACCTACGTTAAACACCATGGACCTAACTGTGTATCTATGAATTAATAATTCTTATAATCCTTGTTAAATTTGACATATGTCACAAAGAAAAGTTCAATGTAAATGCTTATATTTTTAAACAGAATTCTATAATTTCTGATTCTTTTTCGACTCAATCTTAATCTAAATCTTTCTTCTCCCGTATGAATTACAAACGACACCCAGTAAAAGTTTCTTTTATAATTTGCATTTCTCCATTTCACATACGTCAATAGAAAGATTTTTTCATTCTTCATTCTAATTCCTTCTTTCCAAAATATGTAGACAGTAAACTGTCAATCCAATCCACAATCCACTTCATTCCAGCTAGTTAGCTCTTTGATTGGCTTAAAACTATGGCAAACTAATTAAGATGTTTGTAAGTCCACTTTCCAACATATTTAATTGTTTTTCTTCAAACATCTCAAGTGCACAAAACATGGAATTAAAACATAAAATGGTTTGTAACAGCGAATGAACCAAGAAAAGAATGTCAGTTTATGTTCGCAACTGATGTTTTTTTGAGAAAAAAAGTATCTATAAAACTAGAGATTTGCTAGCTTTTCATTTCTATGACATGATATGTAGACATGACTGGCTTTTTTATGTATCACTGAAAACCGGATTGAGGAAATAGGTTTACTATAATATCGAGAACGATGCGATTCTTTTCATTGTGTATGAGTTGGTAGTTGACCTCGTTTAGATAAAAGCTTCAAGTGAAAGTAGAAGTGTGATTAGGATGGTCCTTGAGAATTTTTTTTATGTTAAATTCATGGAATTGTCGACTGCATAATTGCAAGTCATACACAAATGTTGCATTTAATACATTTGTCAATAACTTATTACAATCCAAATAGTTTGGTTAATGCGCTTAGCTTTTAAAATGGAGGCTCGTGATTCAATTCTAGCGGGTCGCAGAGGGATTTGTGTCTTCGACTAAATTTTGGATTTTAGTCGGTTAAATATGGATAAGTATCTGAATCATATATGGGTAATAATCATTGGTTGGCGTCATGCCGACATTCTCTCGTAGCGTAAAATGATGACAAGAAGACTATATTGAGGAGATTTAACTCCCAGCGTATCCTTTGAAATTTTATGGAGACGAAAAATCATTGCGCATTTTCGACTGCGACGGGAGTTGCGCGGCATAAGGGCTGCCGTGAATGTGATGCAGTACATTCGTGTGCGTTCATGTGGTTGCGAGTTGCTACGAACACGTGGCAGAATCTGTCATAAAAATAAATATTGCATTGATTGACTCATTGCGGATTAACGATGATGGATCTTAATGAAATCATTGAGCGAATGA
This sequence comes from Hermetia illucens, assembly GCF_905115235.1. Lineage (NCBI taxonomy): Eukaryota > Metazoa > Arthropoda > Insecta > Diptera > Stratiomyidae > Hermetia > Hermetia illucens. The sequence continues at coordinate 161,463,794 of NC_051850.1, forward strand.
TGCTTCGAAATTCCTCTATACGAAGCTTAATGGAAGCAAACACGCACAACATTCTCGGTAATAGGAAATGAGGAGCAAATAAGTAGATACATCCAAATCATTCTTTTGAATGCATCCGTTTTCTGCTGAGATAGGATGAAGAAACACACACAAAATCATTTAGGCGACATCGACAGGCGGACAGACCAATATTAACCACATAGTTCTCGGGCCACTTACCTACCACGTCCCTACCCGAAAAGTGCACAATGAGGTTTCGTGCACCTTTGCCGCTGGATTCGCTCCTGCTGTAAATAGTCTTCTTGCATTATGCTCTCTAAATGGAATGCTTTTAAATGGTTCAAGGCCTACATTCAAATTAGTTGATTAAAAATTTTACAATTTAGTAAAAAACAGAACAGACTATAGAAAGTCAGGAAGCTACTGCATATGTACTTTTACCTTTGAATTTGCTGAAAGTGCACGTTACTTTTGAAATCCATTTCCATTTGCAAAGCACGTTTGCATTTTTTAAAGTTTGCATGCATTTCCAGTTTTAAGGTTTCCTATTTAGTGCTCGATTTACCTCAACATGTAAAATGATTATCGAACAGAAAATCCGTAGATCGATTCCATTTTCGCATTTGTGCAAAACATGTGACGAAAGTTCGGAAGGCAGTGTTAGTTTTTCGAGCCACGAGGTGTAAATTTGTCTTTAGGTCGTTTCAAGTATAAAATGGAGTGTTTGCCGTGTCTGATAGATTAAAATAATAAATGCTTGAAAGTTGGTTATAAAAGAGAAATAAACTGTCGAAAGTTAATGGGGGATCTTTTGATCGTTAAAGATAGACATCTGATTGTAGCGCTATAAATGGAGAAGATATCGCCGGACTCTATTCAAATGTACTTACAATTATCAATAAAAAATCTCAAGTTCCAGGATTTTCTCAATAACTCTTTATTACAAACATTTACAATTGTCCTATCCCCTTCAAAATACTACCCTTGGGAGCGAATACACTTCTCGCACCGGCATTTCCACCGTTCCACGCATCTGGAAAATTCTGTTCTATGGATGCTGTTCCCACGTTTTTCCTTTGATCTCCTCTATCGTCTGAAACCATTGCGGGGTACTTGTGTTTTGGAAACAGCCAGAATTCACACGGAGGCAGGTCAGGAGAATAAGGAAGATTGGGAAGGGTTGTCATCGAGTTTTCGGCAAAAAAATTCGCGAATGCGGAGCGCGGTGTGATAAGGCGCGTTGTTTGGGCAGAAAAACCACTCGTCTGTTGCCCACATTTCGGGCGTCTTCCGACTAATCTTTTGACTTAAAGTTCTCAGGATTTGGAGGTATCGATAACGATTGATTGTCTCACCTTGTGGGAATTCATGATGGTTGATCTCACCTGGTGAACTTTTTTTGGTCTTCGTGAATTTTTTGACTTGCACTGGGACAACAGCACCTTGGTTTCCACGTCGTAGCCATAAACCCAAGACTCGTCGCATGTAATGATGGTTTTCAAAAAGTTTCCATTAGCATTGGCCATTTCCAAGAGCTCCTGACAAACTTGGCTGCAACCCTTCTCATCTCCAATTTTTGGGTCAAAATCTCCTGATATGCTCCAAATGAGATGTCGGACTCCTCTGCCATCTCTCGAATCGTCAAACGGTGATTGAAACCCACAAAGGCATTGATTTTGGTCCCATGAGGTTGAAGGCCTTCCTGAACGAGGGTCATCTTCCGTTTATGTTCTGCCTTCCTTGAATCGTTTAAACCACTCGTGACACCGTGAACGACTCATCACCAAAGGCTTGCTCCAAGGAAAGTTTCTGTGAACGATTTGCCCAATGTATCGCAAAATTTCGCACAAACACGTTGCTCCTTTTTCACGCTTTTGACAAAAACGCAGAACACAAAAAACAGACTTCACTAAAATGGTTGAACAATCGGTTTGGAGAAGATTAGAGCGGCAACAACAACAAAATACTCAAGAAGGTACCCGCTAAGAAATGAGTGCCGAACCATCTCCCAACGTTAACGTGAAGGCGCGCAATTGAAAAGTCCTTGAACTGATCAGATCTCGTATATGTACATAAATCAGGGTAAAGTGAAAAATGTTTGGCCTGGCAATGACAAACTGTGATATTTTTCTATATAATCTCCTTTGGGGAGTGGTTTGAATTTTCCGGAATCGTTCGCTGCCTGTTCGTAGGCTTTCTATAGGTATCAAAATAGGCGCCATTTACTTCTCTGATGATCCTAAAATCGAGAAATTGGATTGTCCTTCATCTCCATTATGAATCTTAGGTACTGATCTACCTTATTCAGGACTTACAGCATCTCCTCCACTTTATCTTCATGGACAACAGTGGAAATGTCATCTATATATCTTGACAACATCTTTGGGAGCAGGCCTTTGGGATGTAGATCATTCTCGATCCTGTTTATGAATATGCCACTCAAAAAGGGCGATAGGGTGTTCCCAATTGCCATCACTCTGGTTCCTTTGTAGAACAATCCCTCTGAATTTCAGGTAGTTCTCCATCATGCATACCTTCGCAAGTTCTATGAGCATCCTTGTTTCTCTTTTCTACGCCAAAGATGTGGGATTTTTACTTAATAGCCACTCCAGACAAAGAAGCGACTCCTTCACTTAGATGCTTGGAAACAAGCGCTCCGCGGCGAATGACACTAGTTGTTCATCCGGTGTCATAAATTCCACATTCCTTAATTTCCTGTTGAGGTTCTCTCTATTCTTGATTTTTTTCCAGCGGGTAGTCCCCCTATTTCTTTGAATCTACTTAACAGTCACTTGACGATATTTTGTGTGGGCGAGTTTGTGGCTGCTATTATTTCCCAGAATTCATTGCCAGATTTGTGGATCTTAGGTAGAGAAAGTATCAAAGAAATGCCGCTACATACGTGAGAATCCAGCTAAACTTTGGATGCTCAACCAAGAAAGAATGGTTGACAGCGGAGCCGTTTTAAACTTTTGCCAATTTTTTTCAGGATCGATATCCTTAGACCAATTACTTGATTGTGGTTGGCATTGTGTGGCATGTAGCCCCCTTCTGTTGAGGCCACATACGTTTTAGGTCAATATCTTCAATTCTTGGCCAAAAAAATCACGTATTATGGTTGGTTACAGGTCGCCTTTGACAGTAAAGTTCGTCATCTACATTCAGTTCTCTTGAACAGTCCGCAATTGACCGTCGATGGGAACGTGGACGGGATACGGCTAGTCGAATGAAAAATAATTCGGCCAGCCAGTGAGACATGTTTGTTTCGACTTTCTTCTTCTTCTTTTTCTTCAGCCTTTGTTCCGTTCACAAGCGGGTTCGGCTCGTCGTGATCGGTTTCGCCATTTGGCTCTATCAAATGCCTGTTCTGGGTGCAATGTCGAGACTTTTAATTTCCCATCCAGCGTGTGAAGCCACCGTTGTATCGGCCTGCCTTTTGGTTGTTTACCATCGACTTCGATGTTTAGATCAATCTTGGCAAGTAGATTCTCGTTCGCACGAACTGCGTGACCATACCATCTCTCGCAATTTTTCCACCATCGGTACAACCCCATAACGATCGCGGATATCCTCATTTCGGATGAAGTCCTGGAGGTTTAACGTGAGTACCTGCCGTGTAGGCATAATCCCACGGTCCTCTTCGGACATGGATTGATTTTGTAACCACAATCAGAACCCCGACATGACTAGCACAGCGGTACTGGTTTATACTGAGTGCAGGCTCAGCATTCATATCAGTGGATGCGAGGACTATCTAACACCTCTACCGCAACACAGGGGTACGGCACCCGAGTTCTACAGCGCAACTCCATGCTTGAGCTCCAAGGAGCTCTGCCCGCGATGTAGGTATAACTACAACCACCATGAAACTCCCACTAGGGGGCCACCCGCAAATAACCGGGCCGAGGACACATCCTCCAGGAATTCTCCCAAAGCATATGCTCTCAGAGGCCCATCCCGGTTCCCATAGTACCAGATAACCTCCGGTGAAGCTTCGTGGTAGAACCACTTTAGATGAGTCCCTTGCAGACTCGGGTCTGATCGCCCTCCTCGGGTACGTGGGGACGGAACTCCCCAACGGGTTAACTGGAATCCTCATTTCGGATGTGATCAAAACGTGTCACACCAATAGCCCAACGCAACCCTTCATCTCCGTTAAAGCAAGACGCCGTTCATTATCTTTTAACACTCAGAACCATAGAGAACGACAGGACGGAAGATATCGCGGTAAATTTTAGATTTGAGACGTGGCATTCCACAACTGGTGTTCTTTGTGATCGACATTTCAACGGACATACCTATTTCAATAGTGTTTTATCTAAAATGAAAAATCAACTAGTTGATGGAAAGATAAAAAACTATTGCAGAAAAATTATGAATTTTACCGTACCTACTCGTTAATGCCGAAATTCGGATTATTTTCGAATTCTCCCGGACCCTTTCACTGTAATCCGGTGGGGTTCCAGTGTTGAGATCGTTGCGAATATAATTGGTTCGTAGATATAGGGTCCCCAAAACAGCATGTGTACAATGATATAAAAGGGGTGCGGAATCAAGGCTCTGTTAATGATCACTGTAGATTTAGAGTTGAAGTGAAAAAAGGTCTTGAATTGGAATAACATGTATGAGATAAATTATTAAAAGTATTACACAGAGTTTTCAAAGTAAATTCAAATTCAGACATTTGTACCAAGCTTGACACAATCCTAGCAAAGGCCGTCTTTATTGAACTTATTCTCTATTACCGTCGTTAGCTTCGACCACCTGCTCAAACTTAGATCGAAATCGCAACATTCCTCCCTATCTATGTTGGGCAATCATCATCATCAACCGCGCAACAACCGATATCCGGTCTAGGCCTGCCTTAATAAGGAACTCCAGACATCCTAGTTTTGCGCCGAGGTCCACCAATTCGATATCCCTAAAAGCTGTCTGGCGTCCTGGCCTACGCCATCGCTCCATCTTAGGTAGGGTCTGCCTCGTCTTCTTTTTCCACCATAGATATTGCCCTTATAGACTTTCCGGGCTGGATCATCCTCATCCATACGGATTAAGTGACCCGCCCACCGTAACCTATTGACCCGGTTTTTATCCACAACCTGACGGTTATGGTGTCGCTCATAGATTTCGTCGTTATGTAGGCTACGGAACCGTCCATCCTCATGTAAAGGGCCAAAAATTCTTCGGAGGATTCTTCTCTCGAACGCGGCCAAGACTTCGCAATTTTTCTTGCTAAGAACCCAAGTTTCCGAGGAATACATGAGGACTGGCAAGATCATGTTGGGCAATACTTCGGAAATAATGAACTTTAAGGGTGCTGTTGATTACATTTCGGGCTAGATGGTGATCACCATTTGGAATGCAGTGATAAGGCAGGACAAGCCAAAGCTTCAACTTTCCCGTCTTGATATCGTTGAGATCTCCTACAAACTATTTCTCCCTGCTCCCATGTCATTCACCAAGGCGTTACCATTGTCTTTAATGTGAATATACATGACTGTATTGATTCTTGCAAGTTCTGAAGAGTAATTCTTAAATGGGCTAAAACGGTTTTGATAAAAAAGACAAGTACCGTATTTCGGGAACTCACTGTTCCCTTCTTTAGTGTGTTCTCCTTTGAAATTCAGATTGTTTGAGTTGGGATTTATACATTTCAGAAGAGCACACACGAAAGAAGGGTTGATTCCCAAAAGACGGTGCTTGTCCTTCTTACCAAAGGCTCTCTATCCAATAAAGGAACTACTTTTCAAAACCTGTTCCGTTTTATTTAACCTTTGGCTTAAAAACTACTTCTGAACCCAAACTATCCCCTTTGTTACTTACGATCCTAAGGATCATGATTAAAGTGGGAAATTTGACTCGTCGACGTTTTCAGCCTTCCGAAATTTTCCTGCAATCACATAGACTTGTGTCTTTAAGGTTTTGTGGGAAACAAAACCTTATTAAAATCATTTACTCTGGAACTGCTGGACCGATTGTGTGGAATTTGGTAAAAACGTGTAGTTTGTGTGTTCCTTTACGTGCAGTGAGTGGCGCCATTTCGTGTTGAGTTTCAAGGAAGTGAACAGGTCTCATTCTCAGAAAAATCTAGAAAAAATCAGTGATGCATCTCTAGAAAATCTAGGCCTCGAAATACATCCCGTTCCAATATCTCCATAAATAAAGTTAATAATAGTACATTACCATATTCTCGAAATTTACTCGAAAACCCCCCTTAAGTTTATCGTAGAAGTATAAAATTTGGCATTGGTTTAGGCGAGAATATAGGACATGTCTCTGTAAAGTTCTGGATCCAACCAAGTTATTGAAAGTTAAAGTATTGCATTTCATGTAGAAGTGGGGTTTGCCATTGATCTTTTTGTCGCCAGCCTCTTAGTTTCTGTACCTTTGGGCAACAACAAATATTTTTTTTTTTTTTTTTTTGAGGTTTTAAGTTTTATAAATTTAGATATAGTCGGTCAATAATAAAGATGTCATATCATTTTTTGAAAAAAGAAGTATTACAAAGTAGCAGTAAATAATATTACAAAGGAACATCACAAGCATTTCATTACCCTAACTGAAAATGTCTTGTTATGACACTAATTTTGACTTATCACTCGTGATATATTCTCCACTTCTAACAGATTCTTAGCGTAAAAGGCACGGTAACGCCGAGTAGTTCAATAATGAAATATACTTTTTTTCATCTCAGAGAAGGAAAAAAGCAAAACATTTCCATATACGATTGTCAAATATTATCACATGCAAAGGGCAAGAACTCATATTTCTTACTAACGAACAGCCACCAGAATTTGTGTAATGTAAAGACCATGGGATATTTGGGAACATTTTGTGATGTCGATGTTATACCAACACAAAGATTACTAAGCATTACTTATCACTTGGAGTAATATACATTTTATATTGCCTTGTTTTGCATTGTGCAAAAACTAGTCATATATGAAAGTTCACAAAAATCCAAAAGCATTTTTCTGGGCCAAAGTCATCCAAGAAAATTGCGAAATCAGTGGCACTCAACAACTGCCACCGCCAATTGTAGTAGGAAGAACGGTGTGATGTATCGAATGATATATAGATGCAGATACAGTATTACTGGGTGATGTTTAGTCATGTCTCGTGATGTGATATCACACATTACAATTTCCGTACTAAATAGTGATGTGATATTTGCTAATGTTTGAATTGCCAGAAAACAAGCTCAATTAAAATTGAAATGAAAAAAGACTGTGTGGGCGCACTCTACAAAGGAGGGAACAGGAGACATGCATTAATGACAAGGACTGAATTTAATAAAAAATCCACATTATCTTTTTTCTGATGCTTTAATTGTGCATTTGAAACCATCTCGCCACAAATCCTTTTAGGTATTGTACTTTAAATAGTTCGAGATGTCTACACTAATGACCCTAACGACACACCTAGAAATACGAAAGTGCATTCACACATCTGCTTGATTTCCATGCGCTCGGATATAGTGAGACCAGTTTGCTTTGTAATTGCAAGTGCTTCATTTCGATAAATTCCAAACCCACAATAGCTCATAGAGCACGTTTTGCGTTCCTTTGTCTCATTTTCAATAACAATTATCCACATGAACTCCGTATGGCCACGTGTGTGCACTTACATTTGCAGCTCTCATGTCGCACAATGGGCAACTTATTGAAATTAATAATAATTGAACATGGTTTTATGGCGTTTTGCTCTTTTCAGTAGTACCTTTGATAGTTGAGCTCGACTCAGCTTTTAGAAGTGAGTGATATGAGTGCATATGGTGGCTCTCGATTCTTCGAGTATTTGGGTACTTTGTGCATACCGCAAATTTTTGATTTACATTTCCTCGTTTCTGAGTGTTCTATACTTTTTTCAATAATAATGCATAATTTCAGATACACATTCAAAAAAATTAATAAAAGAATCTTGTAAGTTTACATAGACTTTATTCATGTAAGACTATATTAAATTGAATAAGACCAATAGGACTTCATTTGGGATGAGTGGGCTCATGTAGCACGAACGTTCTCTGTTGATATCGACGACATTGCTTCCTTCTTTATTCCCATTGCGAATTTCTTGCAGGTCATGATCTCCAATTCTGATCGCAGACAGTAATCCACTGAGTGCAAATTTGGTCTGCAATTAAGAATATTGTTGTTTCTGATGGAAATATAATCTCTCTATGGATTATTAGTCAGCTTTTGATAAGACATATTTTTGAATACTTTTTCTCCAGCTAGTGTCCCTTGTGGAGCGAAATTCCCCATCATATTATATAATAATTAAAATGGAATGATGACTTTGTCTTTTGGATTTCCTGACATGAAAACTTCTTTTTCTTTTTCTTCAGCCTTTGTCCCGTTCACAAGCGGGGTCGGCTCGTCGTGATCGGCTTCGCCATTTGGCTCTATCGAATGCCTGATCTGGGTGCAATCTCGAGGCTTTCAAATCCCCATCTAGCGTATCAAGCCACCGTTGTTTAGGTCTGCCTTTAGGTCGTTTACCATCGATTTCGATGTTCAGACCAATCTTTGCAAGTGAATTCTCGTTAGCACGAATTGCGTGACCATACCATCGAAGACGTCCCTCTCGCAACTTTTCCACGATCGGTGCAACCCCATAACGATCGCGGATATCCTCATTTCGGATGTAATCTAAACGTGTGACGCCACTAGTCCAACGTAGCATCTTCGTCTCCATTACCGCAAGACGCCGTTCATTGTCTTTTATAGTCGGCCAACACTCAGAACCATAGAGAGCGACTGGACGGACGACATTGCGGTAAATTTTAGACATGAAGACATTATTTGCATATTTAAAACTCAAAAATCTTTTCCACGAAATCGCATATTAACAATTGACTTTTGCTTCCTAAGACCTTGAAAAATGCGAGTTGTTTTTATTCATCGCAAATGCTAAATAAAGTGATCCGTAATGCTGAGCTAAATGCAAGAGGTACGACCCTCTTCAAGTCCACCCAACTACTGGTCTATGCTGACGATATTGACATCATGGAAAGAACTATCCGAGACGTACAAATTGCCTTCATCCAGATCGAGCAGGCGCCTATAGGCGCGAGATCTTGGGCTGCACATCAATGAAGGCAAGACAAAATATATGGTGGCAACGTCAGCACCAAAGACGAATCAACCAACAACATCAAACCGCACTGGTCAAACACAAGCACGAACAAGAATAAGGATAGGGGAATACAACTTTGAGACCGTTGACAATTTCTCCTATCTAGGGTCGAAAATCACAACCGATAACAGCTAGGATGATGAAATCCGCGCACGGTTGTTGTCAGCCAACAGAGCCTATTTCAGCTTACAAAGACTGTTCCGCTCAAAACGTCTCACCATAGGGTCAAAGCTCTTACTGTACATGACTATGACCTTGCCAGTCCTCATGTATTCCTCCGAAACTTGGGTTTTTAGCAAGAAAAATTGTGTACTCTTGGCCGCGTTCGAGAGAAGAATCCTCCGAAGAATTTTTGGCCCCCTACATGAGGATGGACGATTTCGTAGCCTACACAATGACGAAATCTATGAGCGATACCATGACCGTCCGGTTGTGGATAAAAACCGGCTCAATAGGTTACGGTGGGCGGGTCACTTAATCCGTATGGATGAGGATGATCCCACCCGGAAAGTCTATAAAGGCAATATCTATGGTAGAAAAAGAAGACGGGGCAGACCCTGCCTAAGATGGAGCGATGCCGTAGTTCAGGACGCCAGACAGCTTTTAGGGATATCGGATTGGTGGACCTCGGCGTAAAACCGGGATGTCTGGAGTTCCTTATTAAGGCAGGCCTAGACCGGATACCGGTTGTTGCGCCGTTGATGATGATGATGAAATTGATATTATTTACGATATTAGGTAAACCATCCAAATTTTCCAAAAAAGTTGACTGACTTGGAAAATTTGGGTGGTTAACCCAAAAAGAGGAGTCCATGGACTACAAGAGGGAAAGTGAGTTGCTCCCAAGTGGTCCGGTCCGCCATCAAGTAGATGCGGACTCAGGAGTCCCAGCATCCTCAACAAAAAATTCACTTCGGCCAGGTTTAGGTCTGAACTTACGATGGATTTCACTTCAGTATAATTCCTACTCATGACATGTTTATATATAAATGGAGCGATTGCCACTTGTCGTTAGTTTCGGTCATGCTCTTCCCAGGGTAGAGGTGAGATACCGTCTGCTGAGTTGCCTCTGCCCTGCACGAAACTCTCAGTCAACTTTTTTGGAAAATTTGGGTGGTTAGCCCAAAAAAGAGGAGTCTATTGACCACAAGAAAGGAAGTAAGTTGCCTCCCAAGCGGTCCGATCCGCGATCAAGTGGATGTGCATTCAGGACTGCCAGTATCCTCAACAAAAAAGTGCTGACAGAAGATGAACACAAATCCTTTATTCCTGAAGCGCCAAGCTCCCGGTATTCCAACTTATTTGTCTTGTGTAAAACGAAACATTATTATCATATAAAATCGATTCACTGTTTGTCTGTCATATGCACTTTTTGCCAAAACGACTACACCAATGCGAACGAAGTTTGGTGGACATATGGGGACTTTGAAATTCCACACATACAGTGGATGCGATAAACGACGAAAAGGACGTCATAATTAATGAGAATAATTCACATTCGGATGAATTATTAAAATTTCATTCCATATCCAACCCTTTTTAAGGTTTTATGTGAAACAAAATCTTATTTGAATCGATTCAATGTCTGTCTTTTGTTTATGCCGGAGCGTGCAAGGGTTCGAAATCTAGGGTGGTTCCTGTCATAGGGTTATGTGAGACTTTTACTCACTAAGACCACCTCCTTCACTTTCGGGGGTATTACGTTGCGGGACAGGATTAGTTACGAACTGCGCCTCGTGCCATTATTTGTTACTTTCTTCTGAAACTCCTCTTTTCTCAGCAGATTAACCTTCGTTAATTTTTCCACCCTCCTCGAAGTTTTTTCAGAGGTTAACATGATCCACGATATTCTCCGGTAAGAATCGGTCTCCGGTGTCAATTTCCGCCTCCACTCTGTGTGCGGCGGGCAGTTAAAAACAACATGCTCCTCATCCACCGGAATCGTTTGACATGATGTCACGCTCGAAGCGATGAAGGCATGACGGTACCCTCCGTTGCCGCTTAGCCATTGAGTTAGGACATAGCCAACTTCACTGTGCCTTCGTTTGATTCATTTTGAAAAATCTGGAATAATCCTGTGAGTCCAACGTCCTTCAGTTCTCATCATTTTTTGGCATTCAAAAATCGCTTCATTTCGTGCTAATTGCCGATGATAGATACACGACTCGCCCATTGCATTTTATGGGTCATAGAGGCGTCGATCCTCGTTCACCAAGATGTCGATGGAAACCATGTTGCTTCGTCTGTTGTATGGTAAGCGGACGACATCACAATGCACTCAATCGATATGGGGAATTTTTCGAGATAAGGAGCCCAGGGCTTCGTCTAGGGTCACCTATATTCAATAAAGTTCTTGCCAACAATGTAGCAACCTCTGAAGCCTTTGTTGCTAAATTTTCTGAGGCTTGAATTTCAGTCTTTGTCAACCCTGACCCCTAGGTGTTTAAGCATTGAGTGCCAATGTATCATATATTCGCCAATTCGTGTCTTTATCGACATTTGTTTCCTTCGCTTGCTGATGAAAACTACTTCGTTTTTATGTTCTATGAGCGTAAGTGAGTGGTGATGAAACCTAACTAGGTTTTATATTCTGAGAACGTCAGACTAATGTGTTCTACCTATCTTGTTTAAAATAATAGCCTCATTTGTGAGGACCTCCATCTCCTCAATATCATGTCCCAGGATAGTTACTCCGATGTTGTCTGTGAAGACAATGATTGTCACTCTTTTGGGCAGTTGCGACTTTAAAATTCCGTTATACATTATTATCCAGAGAAGAGGACTGAGTTGTGCAATGCGTCCCAGGGCCATCGTCTGAATAACACAAGAGGCTTTCCCGGAGGAAGCGCTCACTTTGACTAAATCCCCAATTATTTTGTTCCATTCTGCAGTATTGAAGGCATTTTTCAGATCGAGAGTATTGAGAACTACTTCAGTGGTTATCTTAGCAATTTCATCGGAATCTATCTGGACACTGAGTAGGTTCGATTTACTGGAAACTTGTGGAAAGATGCTACTAATGACATCCCACAGCAAATCAGGGTTGGCGATCGGTGGCCAGCGTTAACCGTTGATTGATGCTATGACTGCCTTGTATGCACTATTCCATGGGGCCCGCTTCCTTATATAACCTATTGGAATGTTTACTTTTACTTCTAGAGATGGTTGTTTCCAGTTCTTTCTCCGCCTTTTTATATCGATTGGGCAACTATTCAGACTCAGGCCGGTTTCTGCTACATTGACTGTGTCGCCTCGCTTCAAGGAAGTTCTTCGATCTCGGCATTCCACCATAAGTTGGGCATTCGTTTCTTGAGTACAGTGCAGCGTGGCATGAAAGCGTCACATACTTTTATATCCTCTCAGGAACCTGCGTCACCCTTTCTTCTGCGTTTCCCATTGGCATCGCTTCTTGCAGAAGTATTTCCGCAAAGATTTGCTTGGTAAGTTTTTTGGATATCCACCCTGCTACTGAAGTTTTCTTGATAAGTTTTGCTCCTGTTCTACGCTGCATCTGGAAGATGATAGCCTGATGGTCGCTGTGCATGTATGTAATGTGTTGCTAACAAACGTAAGGTCTATCGCCGACGCCATATCCCGTCTCCGAAAAGTATTGACGCCAGCATTTTTTGACTGCGCACTTCCGAAAAACCGGTGGCATGACCCATACACTGATCCTATGTATTGATAGATCTGTCAAGCGAAGGCTCTAAGAATTTAATTACGACCTGATTCAGTTCTTTACGGAGACGGTGTCTAGAGGAAGCATCTGCATCACTGCGGATTAGACGAGTATCCAGACTGCCCCGAATGCACTGCTTGTCCTGCAGCATGTTATGTTTTGGTGTCTGAGATTGGTGGATGAAAAAAAGATGTTAAACGACGTCCTAAAGGTAGCTATCAACCTCCGTAATCTTGTGGTGAAATTGCTGCGGTCAGAAGAAAATTAAAGCGTGGCAATCGTAATAATATTCGTGGTACAAAACTATCCTTACGAACTGAATCGGGCCTAGAAAGCGCGACGGGGGCAGGATTTGGCCGTACTGGTGTAGGCCACAGTTCACGTGGAGAAGTGGAAGTGGCTTTAGTGGGTGAGACTGCCAATGATGTACAGCGGGGACTTTCTAATATTTCCATTTTCATCCGTAAAAGCAATGAATTTTTCTTCGCTTACAATTTGGTACATTAAAATAAATACCCTATCTCGGAAATTAGTTATTCTCTTCTTCAGTTTTTATTCCCGCCGTAGTTATTCGCTTCTTCTGCATAACCCCCACCTTTCCCGCCCGAGGATATGCTTGAAAGTTCGGACCTTATCATTGTCATCTCAAATATCCCACTTTGAGCCCTCATAACTTTTTAAGGGGAGAGACCGCCACGAGTTTTCATCAGGGTTGTAGATTGGAGACCTCTCACTGTCGTCATCTACCCCTTTCAGTTTGAAACTCTTAAAAGTTCTACCAATTGGTCCATATGAATATAGTAATGGAATTGCTGAATTTCGTGATTGTAGGGTGAACTTAAGGGGGGTCTTCGTGCCAATATTATTAACTTTATTTGAACTGGTATCTGTATGGAGGGTATTTAGGACCCTAGCCACCATATAGTGGCAACCTAAGATTTTTCGGTTGGGTCCGTTAAAGAAATAATCACTTTCAACCCCTTCGCGTTCCCCACCTTAATTTTTAAATTAATTAGGGAAGATGACATTCACTTCTACGGCTTCATTCATTACTTTGTTCTTTATTCATCAAAATTTGCGGATGATCGCTCAAAAATCTAACTTGTGTTCTCCACGAGCTCTGCTTGCTACAAACTTGAAAATCGCAAAGTCAACCGCCGCCAGATGATCCTCCTATTTAAAAGTTTTCAAATTTTAAAGTTTTCCCATAATAACTTTCCACATTTACCTTCCACCTACATAAAATGTGGCAGGTTGAAATGGCTCAATTATTCAGCACCGCCATCCTCCTCGCCTATTTGTTTATTTACGAAACCATAAATTAACAATATTTTCAACAAGTCTTCAGAAAACCAACTGAAAACATACATCGGAAAGGAAACTATCCAGAAGCCCTTCATCTTCTCAGAAATGCAGTATTCATCATGAACACTTTTTACAAAAAAAAAAAAAAAAATGAGAAAAATAGAATGAAAAAGAAGAAAAATCTTTTATGCAGGAAGTTTCAGAAATTTAATCTGAAACGGAAAGTCAGTGATGATGATGCTGCCAATGATGATGATGATAGTGGTGGCGTCGACCATGGTAAATTTTTGCTGTGCTAAGATACGCACATTCTTCTGGTGTAGACATAAAAATATTTTAAAAAGATAAACCGTGGAATTTCTCAAATACCATATAAAGTTTTATGATTCATTAGTGCTAAAGTTTCTCCAGAAAAAGATAACAAGATGCGCACAATATCGGCACTGGAATAAAGTGTATTTTTATGCGAGTGAATGTCTTATTTAACTAGGCAGAGTGCAAGTATCTTATTTAACTAAGCAGATAGAGGTGCTATGGGGAATCACTCCATGAGCAATGATTTGGGGAGCAATTTCCGCACAATTTTGCTCTTTCTTTCTGCCAACAAATGAATGTTGCTAAAATTTTTGGTGAGCAACGATGCGATGGCCGATTTGGTTGATAGTCAACATCTCAATCTTATTGCTCCGGGTTCGAATCCCCGGTCTTATCGTGACGATAATGAACCTAGAGCATAGTACCATTAAAAACCAAATAGGTAAAAACAAAAGACGCGGTCTGGATGGTGCACTTTTGGTTTTACTACCCCCAAGGCCGAGTTGAGACAAAGTTTCGCTGCCCTGGCCTACACAGGTTGCTTGATTTCTCTTGTTTTCATATATCTGGTCCGTCATCAAGTGGATGGCAGACTTAAGGCTCCCTCAATCCTAAAACAATATTGACAGCTGCAGACTTCTTAAATTAAAGCAAGCGGAAAAAATTGACAGATGACAATATTTGAGGTTGATGACATCTTTGAATAAAAAAAAATGTTTAAACTAAAAAAAGCACAAAATATAAAAGCATGTTTAATACGATGCGTCCAGTGTCACGTAGCATAGCTGTTGCATATTTAAATTTGTAAAGAAACAAGACTAAAATATATTTATGTGCATAAATATAGCCAGCGAAATACTTGGGGAATTTTTAAAAGTATTGATTTTTGTGTATTGGCAAGGATTTAAAGAAAATCTCAAATTTCGGCCAAAAAAATGTCAATCACTTACTACCGAATATTGTAAGATTTATCTTGTCAAAAATTAGTTTGCAAATTAGGGACATTTACCTTGTCAAAAAATTAGTGTGCGAATTAGAAACAAAGAGGTTTCGACTAAATTTATTGTTTTTTTCGAAAAAAACACTAGCTTGCAAGATTTGGACTTCATTGCAGCGGCAATATTATACTAGAAGGTGTCACTTGAAATTTCCATTACTGGAGCTGCTTCACCAAGATGAAGGACCAACGCTTTATAGTAGGAGACATGACCAATTTAATGCGGCTCGTAACGGAGAAGTAGGGTTAATTCGCGTAAAAAAAGACACATTTTTGTGATTTTTTCTATGAAACAGTTAAAATCTATTTTTAAAATCCAATAGTACATTATAGTATGATATTTGAAAAATATTCTGTTAATTCTCCATGAAAACATGTAGAAATATTAAAAAGTACGACAATGGCTTTACTCTGGACCGTCTCGGAAAAAAGTTTAAGTTTAAGTTTAACTCGGGACAGATCTGAAATCAAAAAATCAAAATTATATCGTTAGATAATCGCTTTGCCCAAGTAACGCTAAGGGCGTTTTTGGAAATTTCAATATTTCACTTTTATTCTCACTTTGAGGGAAAAGACGCCATTTTTTTGCGAAAAATCGGTTAATTTGTTATTGTAAAATGAAAAATATAAAAAAAAATCGAAAAAAAGCTCTTCAGCGTTACCTCGTAAATTATGTACAGAAATAATGTTCAAAATTTCAAAACGATCGGTGCAATAGTTTAGAAGTTATGAGAGGCATCGACTTTGAAAACGTGAGTTTTGAGAAAAACGCTTTAGTTTTGAACACCAAAAAAATTGGGATTAAACAGTCATAAGCGAGTCTAGCGGTTTAGTGGTCTAGCGGCTTACATCACACTGAATCATCGATACCAGGTCCATAAAGGATGTTGCAATCATCCCTGCTGTTTAAAGCATCTTTTTGTTTCTGTCTACAATGAATCCTATCTTTTGTTTTTCAGCTTCCTCCTCTGCTCGGCCTATACGCATGAAGTCAGTTGATCGTGCCCACTCACAAGCGTTTGGTCCACTACTGATTCCCATGTCATTCATTCATTGTCATTCATTGAAGACACAGGCTGCCACATAAGCTGCAATCTCAACGATGTCAGAGGTTTCATCCAAGGGTTTTAGTGAGATTTTCCGGATAAGTTGGTTCCAACTCTCATTGTTGTTCTGCGTAAAGCTTCCGGCACATCGTTCCAGGAGGGTATCTTTGCTAAGATCTTTATAGATGAGCTTGATGGCATCCAAAACATCCTTGGGAAGAGCACTATACGTATGTTTGAACGAATCCAATGCATTAGCAGATGCAGCTTTTTGGCATGCCTTCCTGGTAATTCGCATTAACAACCCTACTCCCCCGTTAATGAAAATGAAAATATTTTAGTTGTGGGGAGGCCCGACTCCGTTTGCAACATACCGAATTGGAACAGGTAATCGCCTTCCTATAGGCTTACCACTGTACACACGATGGGCTATAAATTTGACGTCAATGGAGTGTGGTCGGTGATACACTCTTGAAGCTACTTTGCCTACATGTAGAAGCTTTCAGTTGCGATTAAAAAGAAATGTTAAACGAACTGCCACGTTGAAGTTTCGATTCAGAATTAGAGAGCCGACAACCGTATATAATCAACGTTTCGAGATTCTCTTCATGGATTGGTTTACGTCAGTATTTGAATTAGACGGAAAAAAAGTGGATTTTCATAATAGTAGTTACCTGCAGAAGAGTGCGCTACGACGTTATGGGAGGGAGATTTTCCTCTCTTCTGGACTTCAATGCCTCCCTATCGTGATACCGCGTGTTTGTTGTAATTCGCGTATGGCAGATGGAGCAAAGCAAAGTTCATCTGATTACCACAAACTAAACCGGTAGTCCTCCACTGTTCAAGTGCCCAAGGGACACGCTAGTTTGCGAATAGTCCTTGTTCGGTATCTCTTCATTAATAAAGGATAAGATACGGAACCTCCAGACATCAAGTTATTTCCGTGAAGCCGTGTGGTAACTGTTTTAGAGCTCACTTTTATGCTACAAATCATTTAGTGTTGATTGCCAATCTCAGCAGCCTCTAAATGACAATTTCACAATCTGACAAGAGCATCGTTCCTTGGTATCTTCAGGCATCAAATTGGATGCCTCTTTAAATTTTGTAAGTTCTGCAGGGTGTTAGGATGAAAAGGGGCAAGGGAAAATAAGAATTTGGCATAATAAATCAAATGCCCAAAATAAAAGGGAGAAAAAAAATAAATTCATTAATGAATTGCGGACAATGTTTGGTGTGTTTTCCTAATCCGTTCCCCCATTTCGTGAAAATCTTCATTCATTGAAACATGACAGTTACTAAGAGACTGCAAGAGAATTGGTATAATCTCAAATAGAAATTAATTTTCAATATAAAATATGCCTTTAAATAGTTTTGACTACATTGGCAATAGTTTCTGTTTCTTATGGTCCGAGTTTCATCACATCATTTCCCAAACGCCGCGGTGTCCGGATAGCTGAGTGGTTAGAGCACAAGGCTCCCGTATCCTGATTTGACCTCAAATACTAGTCGACTCAAGTGTGAATGAGTACGTACCCGAGTGTCAAGTCAGGGTAATAATCTCGGACGAGCGCAATGTTGACCATATTGCCTCCTACAGGATACTATAATCTTCTATTAAATGAAGTGCTCTCTATTCGTATGTTGCTAAAAATTCCAAATATTCATTCTTATTTTTTTCAAATTCGAAGATTTACGGTCCCAGGGTGAAACGTGGATTGGATCCATGATGGAGTATAAAACCTGCAAACCGCCTGCTAAGCCAACACCAACAGCCACCTGCAGACGAAGAAGGCTAAAGGCAATTTTCCCGCGCCTAAAAATCGGACAAGTTGCATCAATTCGTCCTTCAGGTTGGGAGTTGGGTGGGGCTGATAACCCTAAATGGAAAGCTGAAGTTACAGAGCGACGAAAGGAAGACTCCCAGACTAGACAAATTTTACGATGACGGTTTCGGCAATGAAAACAAACGAGCGATTTACACATTTTCTCATGGAACGTGTGCTCCTTGTACGGTAAAGGAGTTGCCAAGCAGCTAGCCGATACCTTGCCCCAATGCTCGTATAAGGCTGATGTAACAGTGTTACAAGACGTGCGCTGGACAGGGACAGGTTTTCTGAAAAAAAGGCCTACACCATATGACCATGGCCATTCAGTAAATCATGTGTTCGGAGTAGGTTTCCTAGTCAGCCAAAAAATGGAACTTGCTGTTATCGGCTTTGAAAATATTAGCAAGCGGCTATGCACTATGCGTTTGCTAGGGAAATTTAGAAATGGTTGTTGGAAGTACCTGGTTTGCGCGGAAAGCGGTTCACAAACAAACATGGGTCTCTCCTGACGGTACCGCTTTCAACGAAATTGACCACACCGCCATCTTTCAACCTTGATGAATGTCTGCACTTATAGGAGGGCGAATATAGACTCGGATCACTATCTTGTTGGCATGGTGGTCCGTGCTTGGACATGGTCTAGCATCCCCTCTGACAATCAGGTGAGAATTAACACTGAAGTCATCCACAATACAGCCCTCCGTAATACCTATAATGGGGAAACTTGAAGAACGTTATGATTGATACGGTCGCAAACATAGTTGGCGCCAGCCGCAAAAAAAAAGTCGGGACGGCTGATTCAACGATCAAGTTAGCAACGGAACGGAAGAATGCTGTATACTGAGTAACGTTACACTCTCAATAAACACGGGCTTGCCCAGAGACCTATCACGAGCTTCGTCGAGATGAGAAGCAACTTCACAGACAAAAAAAGAAAACCTGGGTGAACCGACAGGTCTGTGAACTCCAAAACTACAGAGGGCAACCGCACCAGGCGCGGAAGTTTCACCAACAAGTTGGCAGGTTGAGCATCAAGGTATACAAAGCGCCGGCGTGAGATCTTGACCTGTACATTAATGAAGACAAGACGAAATATATGATGGCAACGTCACGGCCAAAAATCAAATGGCACTGGTCAAATAGGAACAATAAACTTTAAGGCGGTTGATAATGTTTCCAATCTAGGATCGAAAACCAAAATCGATATCTATGACGATGAAATCCACGCATGGTTGTTGCAGACAATAAGAATTGTTCCATTGGAAACGTCTCAGTTAGCTCTTACTGTAGAAAAGAAGACGCTGCCAGTCCTCATCATCGGAGACTTGAGTTTTTAGCAAGAAAAATTGCCAGCTCTTAGCTGCGTTCGAGAGAAGAATACTCCGAAGAATTTCAGGCTTCCTACAAGAGGATGGACGATTCCGTAGCCTATGTAATGACGAAATCTATAAGCAATACCATGTTCCTCTGATTGTGGACAAATTCCGGCTCAATAGGTTGCGGCGGACGGGCTGCTTCCATATGAATGAGGATGATCCAGACCGGGAGCGATGGCGTAGGCCAGGATGGTAGACAACTTTTAGGGGCATGGAATTGGTGGACGTCGGCATAAAACCGAGATATCTGGAGTTCCTTATTAAGGTAGGCCTAGACCGGATACCGGTTGTTGTGCCGAGGTCCACCGATTCGATATCCTTAAAAGCTGTCTGGCGTCTTGACTTACGCCATCGCTCCTTCTCTGGAGGTCTTTTTTTTCTTTTTCAATATCGCTTTTATAAATATAGAATTGATGTAGAATATTTCGCAAAACGTCAAAATCAGTATGTCAAATTCGAACACAAAATGCTTTAGTTACGTCTCAACTATAAATTGTTCGAATATAAATATCCTACATGGAGCTTGAAGGTCGATAGCAAAATAAAATGTGGTTTATTTCAAGTGAGCTGCTGGTGGTTTCCCTTCCAAAAACATATTGTTCCGATTGAGAAAACCCCTTTGTGTTCACGGAAGTAATCAATTTGTGAATATAAAGCATTTCATTACCCACATTTCTTTGAATTTCCCATGAACCTCTGAAAATTTGATTATCAGATAATGATACGCTTAAATTTAAATACCACACCGTTATAAATACAATATCATTCATAACATCAATTACTCGCTGATATTCTGATAGTCATTTAACTGCAAATTACATCATATTTTTCCAGAAAACTATAATACACACACACACAAAATTGGAAACTATTGCATCTTTATTATTTTCAGATTATTTTCATAATGAAATTACTATTTACGATATTATTTCACCGTTCTGTAACCCAGTTAAAGCACTTCGGTCACCATGAGTCATGATCTTTATGGATTGAATAAGGTGCTGCTTCTCCTAAACGGAGTAAGATATGGATCGAAAGATATTACAGAAATTATCGACCATCACCATAAAAAATAACAATCTTGAAACTTCAAAACTAATTATGGAGTGAGCTAATAATTCAGTTAGTACCGTTTGAATGTGAATAGAATGGTAGATTTTTTCCGCATTTTTGGTGAGTGGAGAAAAGCAATGCTACCGAAATTTGACTAAAGAACAATTTAGATAAATTTTTTTGGTGATTGGAATATTCACGGATCTGCAAGTTTTGAAACAATTCACGTTTGAAAATTTAATAATTTCTGATAATGACAATTTATATTTTTGAAAATAAAAAGAAACAATTCGTTTTATTTTTCATTCATTATTTATTAAGCTTTAACACTTATTAAATATCTGTAAAAAAAACTATATATATTTTGATATTTTTAATATCTTGAACTATTCAGGTTGAAAATTTTCGATATTGTAAATTCAAAAATTTGAAAAATGAAATTAGAAAGACGCCTATAATAATTTTGATCCGCAGTAATAACATTTAAATAAATATGTATGAATAATACTCTGTTGAGACTACTGCTTCAATAAATTCAAAAATATCTTTGTTTCATCACGTTTGCATTTGAAAGGATCCAAAAATATTGACGTTAAAGAAAAATACCCAACAGTTTCACTATTAAGAAAACCAGTATCGAAAGTGCAATATTAGTATTCTACTTTGAAAGGTATAAAAATGATAAAAAATGGCGACAAATAATTCCCCGCTATGATTTATACGTACTATTATCCCCATGAAAGCCTAAAGAAATATGACAATAATTTATTCATAGATAGTTGAAAACCGTTTTGTATTCTGCTTATCGATTAGCTATGTTCGATGGCTTCGTTTAAACCACTCTACCATGCACTGTCAAGCTATGTCAACGCATCATTTTCAGTTTTGAAAGATACTCATCGATTTATGTAAATTACACACGTGAAGTTCAATGACAAATGTTGGTTTAGCATAGTCAACTGAAGGTTATGGTGACCGTTTTCTTTCCTTTGAATAATGGAATTTCTCAGGTATTTATTTTGAATAGATGAACTGAATATTAACAAGTTAAGAGATAAACTTTAATAAATTGTTACTGATTCGTATCTTAAATTAGCTGATGATATTCACTGAGTGTTGATTGTTTATATGTACTACTATACTAATTTGCGCATACAAGGTTTAGCTTTGGGGATAATATTATAGCATATTAAGTATCTGAACGTGAGATGCTTTTAAAGGATACGCTTCCCCTTTTCATTGATTTTAAGTCAAATATATAGCAGTTTACGATAAATAGAGTTTATGACTCATGCATATACAATACCGAAAGAAAATCTTAAACGCATATAATGTGGTGAGTTCCTGTAGATTCCGAGATTATCTAATGTGCCGCATATCCACCTATCATCTCCAGGTAAGGCAGAATTCAAGTGCGCCTCTACAGTTGCTGGAGTGCTTCACTAAATTCTTCGAAGGATTTTACGATTCATTCATTTGTTCACTCTTAGTGGCATGAAAATTGAGACTCACGTTACGGGCTCATGAGGTTGCATTGAATTTTAACAGACTTACTTCATTTAATCTTCAAGCAGAGTTATTCGTTTTGAGAATGATGGGGTCCTAAAACCCGCATCAACTTAATGCTGGACCGGACCAAATGGGAAGCAACTTCCTCCCTCTTTCCTAGTCCACGGACCCCTCGCTTAGGGCTTGCACCCAAACTTTTCAAAAAAAGTGAAGCGATGGCGGCTTTACGGTTTCTTACCAGGGCAGAGGCAAATCGTCAGACGCTGCCTCACCTCTGCCCTGGGAGCGTGACCGTAGCGGCTCGCAGATGTTGAGTGCTCGTTTATATAACTTGTGCCGTGTTCCAGGGCAGAGGTGAGGCAGCGTCTGACGATTTGCCTCTGCCCTGGTAAGAAACCGTAAAGCCGCCATCGCTTCACTTTTTCCAGAGTTCATTCCTATCCTCATATTTCCTTGTTTATATTTATAGTAAGGGAGAAATTACATACCTCGTGTTTGTTAGGATACTGTAAAGTCTGGTAGAATTATATCAATTTTTGTAATTTTATAATTTTATGTGGATTGAATATGATCATACGGGGCATCCACAGCGCTATATGCAGTTACTAGGGGAATGATCGCCTTATCCAGGCCCGCCAACGAAACACTTTCACTGTCTGTGGCAGGGGCTTGCCGCGAAGTGGCCCATTTAAATATATTGGATTAATGCTATCAGTCAATGTCAATGAATGAACTGAGTTATAAAAATTTTCTTCCGGCATCAACGCAACTTGGATTGAGTTGCATTCTATAACTGGTGTTCTTTATGATTGTACCATCAACGAACGTCCCAAATCCAAAATTTAATCCGCTCTGTCACCCTCGGTGGTTCTGAGTGCTGACAATGACAATGAATATGATCGACGCCCCTTCATTCAAGTAACCAATAAATGACATAGTCGATTCCACTGAGGCTGACTGAGTTAGTTATCCATCAGCTCTCCGATCACTCTCCCCGAGCTTAAAATTCGATTTCCTTCCCTTCCTGCCCTGGATTCTTGCCCTTTGCAGTTATTAAACGATGGAAAATTTGGTTGTCCTATAATTTAAGGTAAGAACCCCGTTCGTTCCTAATCAGCATGCATTGGCTGATATCTAGTAGAATTTACCTACTTGCGAAAAGCAAAGAGATGATCAAAGACGATGAATGTATTATTTTTCTAGACAATCTCCTACCAGGTTGATAGATTTGGTCCACCTTTTTTCTAAAGTCCTTATATCACTTAAAATAATACATTGCCGTATGTGTCAAAACCGTCTTTATAACGACTATCACTCAGTTATAGCCGCAAAATTCCCGCATTGGGATCTGCTCCTTGAGACGAGTAAACTGGTGGAAGACGACGAGGGTCAGATTTGAAGAGTAAGGTGTGAACTCAATTTTACTTCGGTGTACAGTTTGTGTGTGTAGATACTGAAGTTTATATTTATGAGGGAAAGAATGGAGAAAGTGGTTTTAGCTCCAACAGCTTTGCACCGAATGAATAGTATACCTAGTCTTTCATTCCTTCGGAACTTTGGAAGCTTGCTCGCCGCTAAGGCCCCACACTATGACGTTCTCGTTATTATGTTTGACTGAGGTAATCAGATTTCTCCGTTCGAGGGCTGCATACTTTGTCTTATCCATCGTTATTAAGGAGATTATCTTGTATGCATCTGAAAGGATCGCATCAAGCCTGAAAGTTTTGTCTTTTAACTAGTATTTTTTCGCGAATAAAACACGGTTTTTAAGTCTTTGTTTGTCTGTCTGTTTGTCTATTACACGGACTTTTTTCAGAAAGAGCTATACCAATTGACCCGAAATTTGGTGGGAAGGTGAGAATTGTGAACGCCCACACATACAGTAAGATACATCTTTCTACGTTGAGTTTAAGGGGATCCTCTCATGCAAAAGGAGGGTGTGCATTTTTTTCACCGAATGCAGTCAAGTTAGGTATCAAATGAAAAACCTTGATAAGTACTTTTCAATGCCAATCTTAGTTTTGACTTTTTTTTCTAAAGTGCGGGAACTACCCAACCGAAAAATTTGAAAAAAAAAACATGACGCTACTTCTACATGGTGTCCAGGCCTCAAAATACAGTAATATAGATTATAGTATGAAGCATGATACTCCCAAGTTTGATCCAAATCGCACTATTATTGACGAAGTTACACCAGCTCAAAGTTGCCTTTTCCATGGAAATTTACTGCAACCTAACATAACGACATGCTAAATACGCATAGGCTAATCTTGCACTCAAATAAAGTTACATAAGAAACAAACAAAATCTTTCATACTTGAAGCGCCGAACTTCCGATTTCCGACTTCTTTTATGTTGGCGGAACTACTGAAAGGTTTTCTTCGCCTTTGTTAAAATGGGTATGCCTGCTCTTTCATGCAATTGAGCAGTCATATGTGGCGTGGCATATCTTGGGATTTGTAACCTATGTAAATTTTGAGTTCATACCTTTCAGTTAACTTTTTCGGTCATTGAGCACTTCGTGTCACTCACGTGTCATTTCACAAAAATTCATGTGACCTTGCCGGTGCGTGGGTCCGCACCGGATGCTGAAAAATATTCAAATATGGAGATTCGTGTAGGCCTAAAAAAACACCACGCGAGCTAAACTTGGAAGTACAAATAAGAAAAAGACGGCTCGACCGTGCGCGAGAAGCCGAATGACTTCGGACCCAAGGGCCGCGGTCGCAGAAGAGGATCCACGACGGATATCATCCTCGGTTGACGTTTCTCCTACCTTGTAAGGCCTCTGAGTTTCCCTCTCTGCCTTGAGATCCTCAGGCCAACATTTAGGAGGATCTCGTTTTATTGTGGGAGTTTTGCGGAGCTAAGGAGGAGGAGGGAAAAAGCAAGTCCTCAAATTCAAATTCATTCATGGAATTCAATAGATTATAATTAAACTTAATCATAATAAAAAAAACAGCAAAATAATAAAATAAGGAAAATAATAAAAAATTAAATATAAAAATTTTGTCGAAAAACAAAACAAAAGCTTAAAACGGGGAAAAAACCTCTGGCCACCTTCATGTGATTTTTTTGCTAGTTTAGACTTCACGACATTTCATTTAATATTGTCCCTATTAGTGGAAAATCAATGATTTTCCTTAAAAATTGTAGGACATTGCATGCGAAGCAAAACCAAATTTGCAACCCAACGAACTAAAAATTATTTTACCGAACTCGCGTTTCTGGAACTTATTTGCTTTTCCTACAGTAGAGAAGCAACTAATTTAGCCCTCCTGTTTAGTATCCTTAGGCCCAGTTATTACCATCACGGGATTGTCCAAATAAGAAGTTATCTGAAAAAAAAACAGATGGAATGGTCCGCTACGCTGAATCCAGGGTACCGGGTCCTAAATCTATCAATACACCACGTATTACGTATTCGTTGCCGGATATATATCCACCGTAGATGACTTTGACCCCAATCTATTGACCGCTGGGATATGAAAAAATTCACTTCTTTTAATTTATTTTCACAAAAGTATAGACTTTAGACCAATGTATGCACTTGCTATCAAATTTCATCTGCAGTGTCCAAGACTCATTTACCAATTGAAAGTGGCTGGCGTTCTTCCAATCAGCCACTCCCCGGGTACGCATACATGCACAAAAAAGCATCCTTACTCGCCTCGACCGGACCAACCGTTGGTGTGCATTCCCAAATATATAGACCGGTCAAATTTAAGCTCGATGTTCCCTATTCACCGGGCAATTTGTATATAAATATATAACTGACTTTCAAGAAATTTTAGTGAAAGGTAATATGTGGGAGGAGGTTTTTTGATAAATGGAATGAAATGATTATTTTTTTTTTAATTTTAAATGATTGATGTAAACGAATGTCAGGGATGGGGAAAAGAAAATTGTGAGAAGCATATTAGGTAAGGGGTGTTAAAAATAGAAAAAAACGAAGTGCGGATGGCTCAAGTGGCTCGAGATTCACTTGGGCGCCTGCTGTTCCCAACTTTCTTGCATATGAAAATAAAATAATTAGCAGAAATTGGAAAACTACATTGAAAAATATGCTTATCTGAAGCTGACATCATCCAAGGAAGAAATATCAGGGAAAATCAATATGGGCGAATACATCAGCCATAGCTATTTCCATGTTTCAGGTGTCAAGTACCTTTCGTGTTTGACCTAGCAATATGTGTCAAAATGCAGTATGGACCTAAGGAAAAAAAAACTTTCTCTACTGGCTCGACAGACTAAATCATTGATCTCCTTCGGGCAGCTCGGCGGATGTCAAGTTACTTTTAGGGGAGCACCCCGGTTTGTTTTATCAGGTGCACTGGAGCGTCGACACAACAGGGACAATGCGATTAGACTTTCTCAAAGCTACTCGTATGAAGGCAAAATTGTTAATTTAGGCTAGATTTTGGACTGGATGGTATGGATTGGTCTCCTGATCCATTCCCAAATTTTCTAGCGTTCAACGTGCGTAAAACCAGCTTATTTCTGTACAAATTAAACCAGCAAGTGGCTTTGGCTTTTTAAAAACAAATCGGACGAAATTTGAAAGTGGGCGGATCAAATATGCAGCAAAAACAATTATATACATGAATGGAACAAATCTAAGTAAAACATTGGTGCATCCATTCATATGACTGAATGACCTAGTTTATCAGCGTTTTATATTTTACGACCATGACTTTCTGTTAGATAATGAAATCAAAACAGAAATTGGTCTAATGGTACTTAAAACGTAATATAATTAGCAAAAGTGGGAAATAATTGATAAAAGTAAAGTAATAAAATTGTAGAATAATTGATAAAAGACAATAAAATGAATGAATAAATTACACTCTACTGGAAATTAAAATAGGAACCATATTTCTAAATTACTATAACATACTAAACATACCATTCCAGAACCATTCAAATCCGAAAATCAGATCAATAACCTTTCTGCTTACAATATCATTTACGTATTCAAAAATCTTCTGTTATTTATACGATTAAATCAATACAATTCCATTTAAGAAATGTGTGTCAGTGTACGCAGCTTCCAAAACGAAAGAGATGTATCCCATGAGCATTTAGACTTTTCAATATGTTGTTTCAATAGCATATGTGTATATATATGTACATATAGCAAAGGAACAACTACCGATAATATCAACAAAACGTGAAATTAAATCACACTTTGAGGCTGTTGGAATCAAAAAAAAATAAAGATATTTAACATTTCTTCGGGGTCAATGGGCTCAAAAGGCGCGTACTATGCTTTCTAAATTTGTAAAATGAAAATAAAAACATTGCCATAGATGAAAAGCCTTTTTGTATGAATAAACAAATTACTAAAAATGTTTCATTGAATTGGAATCTAATATTTGAAACAAGTTTAGTTGGGAGTAGTTTTGAATTGGTTAATTGCAAAAAAGAGTAAAATAGAAATTGAATTCGTGGTGATTTATTACAAGCACAGAGAAAATAGATTTAAATCAAAGGATAGTGGCAGGAGTCCTAAAACAGATCTCCAAAATCTATTTTGTCAACAGAAGGGCGAAGTTGTCAACAAAACGAATAACGATCAACAGTATCTTTTTTTGAGCCAGTATACAAGATCGTTTCGAACATGACACGTTTCTGGTTTTGTTGACATGAAGGATTTTATTTGTCTAATTCTCAACAAATGTACTGATTGACTTCGGTAAGATATTCGGTTTTGATAAGTGTCACTTAGCTCTCCTTTCCTTTTAAGTTTATATATACTAAATCAGAATCATTTTGTTGCTCTTCTATGTAAACAAAATTGTAATGTTTCATCGCCCAGACCGTTACAAGGGTTGTTCCTCGGGGTATACATATACTTCAGGTTAATGTCTTTTGATTTTTATTTTCCACTTTTTTGCGATCATGATTCATAAGTACCTGAACCTTGTGAAGTTGTAAATTGCTCTCATGACACCTGACTCTATTCCATTGTGGATAATCTTAACACCATAGTTCATACACTCTTCCGATAGCATATTTAAGCGAATAGTCTCATAATATCCTTTCTGTTCTTGTCAAGAAAGGAAAGTTAGGATTTTATAGTACTCAGTCGAAATTATAAAACCCTAAAACCTCTTTACATATTATTCGATTATAATATAGAGATTTTAAAATATCGAAAAATCCTCATTTACCTTTATTGTTATTGTTTTCCCTATACATTCCATAGCCTGCCATATACACGTCCCTGTCGTGTCTGCATTTTGTGTGTGGTACGTCTGCATTGTGATATCGGCGCGTCTCCGGCCACAAATTCTCGATGGTGTTCATATCAGGAGACTGTGGCGGTGGCGAAATTACGTATAGACAGTTCCAAACCAGCCAAGTTCGCACAATTCCGGACTTATGTTTCGAGCTATTATCTTAGTAGATGCGGAAATCTTCTCGTAAACCCAGTTTTTCTGCACTTTGCCATACATTTTTTTAAAATATTGACTACTGCATTTTGTTCATTGTTCCCTCAAAAAAACTAAGCTATCAATTTCGGCTGCCGACATATAGTCCGAAACCATCACGTAACCGCCCCTATGCTTCGCAGCTGTTTTTAGGTTCTCTTTGTTTAACGCAATATTCGCTTTGCGCCAGACATGAGAGATTCTATCAGAGTCGAAAATCGTAAACTTTGAACTGTCCGCAAAAATTGCGGTATTCCAAAGCGTAGAATCCTTATTTATGTGCTCCCTGGCAAATGCAAGTCGGCTTTCCGTGTTTATTGTTGAAATGGAAGGTTTTCAGCTAGCTACTCGGCTGTTTAAGTCTTAGTCGCGCAACACACATTGGACTATTTCGGCACTGCATGACATTCCCTAAAACCAAAGAACGAACAAGATCGAACCGCACTGGTCAAACGAAAACAATAAAGAGACTACAACTTTGAGACCACTGAAAATTTTTCCTATCTAGCGTCGAAAATCACAACCGATAACAGCTATAACGATGAAATCTGCGCAAGGTTGTTGACTGCCAACTGAGCCTATTTCAGCTTACAAAAACTGTTTCGTTCGAAACGTCTCACTATAGGTTAAAATCTCTTACTGAGCAAGACAATGATCTTGCCAGTCCTCATGTATTCCTCGGAGACCTTCAAAGAATTTTTGCCCCCTACATGAGGATAGACGTACCCTACATAACGACGAAATTTATGAGCGATACCACGACGTCTTATTGTGGATGAAATCCGGTTCAACAGATTGCGGTGGGTGGGTTACCTAATCCGCACGGATGAGGAGCCCGAAAAGTCTATAAGGGCAATATCTATCGTAGAAAAGGAAGACCAGGCAGACCTTATCTGCGATGGAGCCATGGCGAAAGTCAAAACGTCAGACAGCTTTTAGGGATATCGGAGTAATGGAGCTAGGCGCATAACCGGGGTGTCTGGATTTCCCTACCAAGGCAGGCCTAGACCAGATGCAGGTTGTTGCGCCGTTGATGATGATGATGGCTTTGTCCAGTTTATCACGAAGCTCAGTAGCGAAATTGCGATTTGCTTTGATTTTTCGAATAATGAATCACTCGTCTCTCACTCGACTATTTTCCAATAGATTTTCGTGTACAAAGCGTTCAATTATGTGCTGGACCGTGGAGGATTTTAAATTGACAATTTCAGCAATTTTGGAATATTCTACACTTTTTTTAAAGGGATGAATTATCAAAAATTGTGATGTTATAATGTCCGAAATCAGTCAAATATTGTGACGTTATAACAAAAAACTCATAAAAAAATACTCGTTAAGAGCGCAACAAACGGAAGCTTTCTGATACTGAAGAAGACTGTACTAAATAAACTGTGAGCTGAAATCGACAGTTTGTATGAGACCGAGTGATACCAAATGGGCAGGAAATTGGAATTGATACAAGGAAGGTGACTGTTGTGGAAGATGATAATATGATGTATTCCTTAGGTATAGGCCCGACGAATCACTACCTAGGAGCAATACATACTCGACGATTGTAAACAGTGTTGTAAATTGACGCGAGAAGGACTGAAATGTCCAAAGACACCTCTCAAATTCCCGAGCCTGGTTAGCTGCAATCCTGTGTTGACGGGACATTTCAGTGTAGCTGCAGTATTTTTGGCGAACTTACACTACCAAAATTGCCATTTCTTTCGGTTTTTGGTGTAGTCCTGCTCTCCTCCTATTTTCAAAAAAAAAATTCAGTTGGGTTCAGCACTGGAGAGTATTGAGGCAAAAATAAGATCAACAAACCGGCAGTTCGTATAACTAACTTTACCGACATCTAGACCTTTGTGAGTTTTTGCGTTATTCATAATCACCAATGCTTCCTGCCAAGATGGATCAAACTTCGCCAGCAGTTCCTCGATGAAGCAGCAGAACCTTTCGCCATTGCAGGTTTCATTAATTAATATCTTATGATGGGTAATTTCCTCGCTGGTTATCGCGGGAATGAATGTCACATTGCGGTCCCGTGTTGTCGGCAGTACTATTCGAGCTCCAGTGTTACTTTTTGTTCGAGCCTGCTGATACCTTCTCGACAACTCGATGACATACTCTTTTCTAAGCTCAATAGTGCACGGAGCGTTAACCATATCTAACTCGAAGTGCACAAGATCCAGGGTGATGCCAAATTTTTACCAATCCATTGTTGAACCCTTTTAGGGTAAATTGGCGCCTAATTGATAAGTTTCTTTTCACGCACGCGTTGGACTAACACTTCATCTGCCAGTTTTTTCTGGTGACAACCACCCCGTTTCTGTTCCACCAAAGCACCAAAGCAAAGTTCGAACATTAGATGGAGACCCGGGGGGACGTCGTGGAACCACAATATCTGACTAAGTTGAGCTTTACTGAGGCTCTGGACTGTACCGTTCATCTAATTATACATCGTATTATTAGTATACCTGATTTATTATTTATTCTTAAAAAAATACCTAACTCGGAGCTAAAATCAATTACACTATTCCCACTTACATATATTACTATCACTTATTGCACTTCCTATCGACAAGGTCCCTTACCTAACTACTAATGACAAGATCTATAAGAAATTTTCTTCTTGTTCCCCTTTTAAGTTTTTGTGTAGGTATCATTCAAAAATTACCGTTTACACAGTAAGACTGCATAAAGAAAACCACAAAATATCATTGTTGATGCACTTACAATGATAAAATTAGAAAACGCCTTATTTTAATTTTTATTGAAAATCATTGAAAATTATTTAGTTGAAGTAAGATGAAATAAATTTTAATTTAATTTTTAATTTTAATTTCATTTAATAAAGCGTTAATTTGATTTGTTGAAGCATTAATTTCATTTGTTAAAGTGTTAATTTCATTTGTTGAAGCGATAATTTTATTTGTTGACGTGTGAATTTCATTTGTAAGACCGTTAACTTGACATGCAAATGGTATGTATTATTATTGGGATACAAAATTTTGAATTAACGAATTGGGTAATCATTTGTATTTGTTTTTTATGGTCAAAATATGTTCCCCTAAAAAAAGTGGTTTACTGATGGCACATCTCCTTTTATAGTAATCTGAAACAACAAATGCAAACTTTGTCTTATTCTGTATACTTGGCTCTATTGTTCGAACCAAGATTATCATTTTGTATTACTAAATATTGAAATGGCGGAATTATAAAATAAAATCTTCAAAAATTGCCTCTATTTTTCATTGAAAATCCAGAATAAAACTAAGAAATTATTAACGAAAATAGTAATAATCGTAGTTCGGACTAGAACTACTGATATGTAAAATAATGTGTGAAAATTTTAGCTCGATCGATTCAATAGAAATTTAGGTATGCTTCCAACTGAACTGTTGAAAAAATGTGGTTCCGAGAAAAACGCGTTTAAAGTTTTCGTTCTGTATGGACATCAATATGTTCTTCTGTTTGCTTCCAAAATATATATAAAAGAAAAAAATCGATTTCTGTAAAACGTCACATAGGAAAATCCCCTTGATTACTTCAAGCACTTCAGTATTATACGTACGGGGCGCCTAATCAGGAAATCGCCCCAAAAGTGAATTCGTGTTCCATATTCACTGCATTCATTTCTTATAACTACTACAATTATCTAGATGAAATCTTTCCGCAGTAAACACTTTTTTGCAGTCTATATGAAATTAGTCAAGCTTGGTTAAGATTTTTTTTTTGATCGCCCATAGAATTGACAGTTTTAATTATTTCAAATATTTTTTTTTTAATTATTGAAATAATTTCATTATTTTTCCAATTTTTGAAAATATTATTTAATATGTATTTTTATTTTAAATTAAGGAATTTATTTAATTTTTATAACAGAGTACTCAATCATTTTACACAGAACTTTGATGAAATGTTATACTCTCAGGTTAATCGTAATTTCATCAGGCTACTAATAAAACTAAAACTCCACATCAAAGCAGAATTATTTCGGTTGAAAAATCATTATTAAGAGCATGGGAAGCAGTTTGAAGTATTTTAAGATTTGCAGTGCATCCATTACCTTTCGTTTATTTTTATAAATAAGGAATGCATACTATACTAATGTATCTGTCTTTGCAAGCTTCTACATTAACGGATATCTGACTTTATATGTATAATAAAGTATATTATAGGGTCATTGAAGCAAAAGGTGATTTGTCTCTCTTTTTATTATTGGAAATTGTTCGAAAAAAACAGTTTCCTAAGATACGACCCAATTCAAATGAAAAATTTCTTACAAAAATGGCTGTAAGCTATTTGTCGTTCTAATTTATTTTCAACAACTGTTATTAAATCCGCGGATATTTCTAGTGAAAAGAGTATTCTAAGCCCGTTAAATGAAAGTTTTTAAATTTGCATCTTCAGTCAATGAATACAATATCAAGTCAAAAAGGCGTCAAGCCATTAATTATTACTGCGCAAACACACCTGAGAATATGGAAACACATCGATAAAAATAAACATTTTACTTTCATTATAAAAGATACCAGCCACCGGTTAGAATATCGCAAGTCTTCAGAATTAATTAGATATAAAAAAAATCAATTCCGTTTAAATTTATATCCACCATTGACCAGACAAAACCTATGATAGGCAGAACAATAGCAAATAGCAAATTCCACCCATTACGCATATACCACATTCAATCGTGTGTACTTCATGGATGTAATGATTCTCCCAAAGCAGATTCTTGGTTCTATTGAAAACATATTGTGTTGTCGGTTTGGCAACTGTGAATGACTAACATTTCTCATTGTTATTCGGTAAGTTGCTGATGTTCTGTAGATACAATCTGTGTTTATTGAAAATGACGTAAAGCTACTGTACTGTACGTGAATTAATTCAATTTTCTATTTAATGAATTTATTTTTCTTATGAAGAAGCTTTTATAATTGTATTGGTTAGTCATTATGGGAAGTCTATTGGAATGTAAATAAGTAGCTATGGAAAATAGGTTAGATATTCAATTGTATTCGATGAGACTCCTTTTGTCTATATTTTCGTTTAAAGGAGATTCACTATAAGGTGAAACCTTGGGGTACATCCTTCCTGAAATGGATTTATTCAAGTGATATTGATGAAGTCTTCAGAAGGATCAATCAGAAAAATAATTGCTATCATAATGCTAAGGATTTATGACTCCTGCTCACTTCAGCCTCATTATTATTACACTTAATGCTGTGTAACCCTACAGTTTCAGGACAAGCACAAAGACATGACGCAACCGGAATTTGAAACTTGAACATTTTGAAACCAAAGCTGAGGAGTGGTCTTTCAACCAGTTTGGCCATCGCACAATCAAGAGTAGAAGTATGAATTCCAATGCTTTTTAGATCTGTAAGTTTCATTTTGGTGGCTGAGTCTAAGAGTCTTCAATTTAGTACTCCACTGTTGTGTCAGATAGTAACCACAATCGCGCAGAATTATCATTACGACTGTTATCCGATATCTAGTTGACGATATAAATCCGTTTGCCACCAGTGAGATTTGAACCTTCCGTTGCGATAAACCATCCGGACTATCTTTCTGCGATAGGCCTTAATTGCGATCCCCTTGGAGCATCCGTTTGCTGATATAATATCGCATTGTTATTTGAACAATTCTTGATAAAATATAATCATATATCTATTACACGAATATCATTACAGATATTACATGATCAACTGAGTGAAACAAATTCCTTTATTGTAATTCTGCAAATCCACGTTGAAAGATTGTACAATAACTCACCTCAGCTCTCATTTAAATTCACATTCAAGTCATAACAAAACGCTGATATTTCTGGGTCTTGCGCATGCCTAATCAAAATTGCATAATATCCCTTATAACAAACTTCACTGGTCCTCGGTACATGAATACAAAATTTCGTATTTTCTTTAATTTTATGAAAGTCACATTTCCAAAACTCACTTCGTGCCATTCACTCCCAAGTAGGCAAGAAATGGTTTTCAAAGGCTTTAACGATTTGTTGTTATCGCTTATGATGCTAATTCTAATTGAAAAAATTCACAAGCGTTGCACTGTTCACGTATACAGGTAAATGTTGGGCATACATAACAAGAAAATTTATGGAAATTAGATGTGTATTTGGTAATTATCTATGTTGTGCCAAGAGAAGGTATCACGCGTAATAATGCAATGAGGAAAATTGAATTGGGCAAATACCAAATAATTGCGCTGTTGAGTTGAATTTTACATGATGATGAATGAGCGTAGGTGCTTAATTTAACCCTTGTCTGCCTTAGGTATTAATGTCGAATTTGCCCATTTTCACGGGTCTTGTTTGCTTCAGAGGATCTTGGTTGCTATTTGGGATGTGATGAAAACATGTAACGTCACTAGTCCAATGCAACATCTTAGTCTCCATTACCGCAAGACGCCGTTCATTGTCTTTTATAGTCGGCCAACATTCAGAACTATAGAGAGCTGCAGACGGACGACATCACAGTAAATTTTAGATTTGAGGCGTTCGCTGATACGTCGATTACAAAGAACATCAGTTGTGGAATGCCACTTCATCCAGGTCGCATTAATGCTTGAAGCAAGTTCAAAACGCTGTTCTCTATTGGCTGATAATAGTGACCCGAGATATTTAATTCGCTCAGTTCTGGGCAGGTTGTTGAAGCTGACAGGACTGAGCAATTTAAATATAATATCTCGAGTCAATGCTGTCAGCCAATGGAGAACTGCGACATGCTTCTTACATAGGGAAACACAAAACCTTTTATACCTGAAGCATCAAGCTTGTTTTGAAGTTCTTGAAGATAAAAATCTTCTTCGATCTTGTATGTCTCCTGTTCACTCCTTTGAGTAGTATAGAGCATCTATATAGTTTCTTTGTTGGTGTTTTTTTTTCATTTTCAGTTAGGCTGTTTCATTATGATCATCCTTAATGTTGTGATCAACTCATAGCAGTAGGTAAATACTGAAGATGGACAATACGTTTCACAGATAAAACGGTTTTCCGTGCGAGTTCTCTGGCATAAAGAAGTTTTGAACTCGTAACAATTATTAGAAGTGATTTGAAATAATAAAAACTTGTTGTTTCTTTGTCGTTGGTGAAGAAATTTTTTTCTTGCAAATTCCGATATTTCGGGAACCACTTGTTCTCTTCATCAGTGCTAACAAGTCTTGTTAGCACTGATGAAGTGATTTAACGTCTGGTCAACATTTTTGGTATTCCGCGCGGAAAACGCATCCCACTGAGAGTGGAGAGAGAAAAGTACCGCTACTTCTCTCGGAGCCGAGGTTCTTTCGTGATCCAAAATAGAGAAACTTTAACGAAATTAGATCAATTATGCGTTTTTGGGGGTCCCTCATGATTTTCATCCCGGGCCTGGTTTCTCCTTTCTACGACCCCGATTGCGGCTGTAACATCATCGGCATTCCCCAGAAAATGAGTATCGCGCTTCATTTTGATTCGCGGAATCTCGTCGTACGTCGTATTCCTGAGCTTCAGACGTTGGATAGGGCGGTACAAGACTATCTGTTTATTTTCTTCGCATGTCATCATTTATCCACATATGAAGTGAGTGATTTTCTGAGATGGTACTCTAGGTGACATACTAGTGACCAGTAGCATTAAAATCTGTTAAGATTTCCAATGCCCTGGAAAATCTCATACTCCAGAATGGTACAACTTTTTTGTTAAAATCTGGCATAATGTGAGTGAATTGTGCCAGTTGTACCAAATACCAAGGTTTCTATACTTTACGACATTTCCAGAGACCTAGAATTTTAACTTGAAATAGGCCAGCTAGCCACGTATAATTCTATCCACTTTGTGCGTGCGTGTACGCAGTACACGCAGACAAGTTATATTTTCTAGTCAATATTTCCCTCGAAGAATCGTTATAGAAGAATCGCGTGAAGAATTTGGCCCTGAATAGTGTCAGATTTGACTGAAATATACTACAACGTTTGTGTCATTTGGGGAGATCTGCATTCAACAGGTAATTCTAAACGGAATAAGAAGAAAACTAATGCTAAAAACTGTAGCAAATGCAATAGACCGCTAACGGCGAAGTTGCCCAGCCTATGCACAAATTAAATAATTAAAAAAACCCGAAATGACCATATCGCACCAAGGTGAGTCTCAATTATAGTCTGAAGGTGCTAAAGACATACCCCGTTAGGTGTAAGTTATGCTAGCATTTTGAAATCCACACCTCAAAACCAAGGGTATACAAACGTGCTACCCCATAACCTGGAGGAGCTTCTCTTTACACTGACTTAAATAGTGAAACAATTTATGGTCTCGTTGCGGAAAATTAGGCAAGAAATGATGAGTAATTAAACCCAGATCTTATAGTTCCTTGTTAGAAGCAAATGAAACTGTTAAAAATATGTCACTGGAATGCAAACGGCGTCAGTCAGGAGAAACTGGAAATACGACACTTCTTGTTTGACATTTCACTCATAAAAATAATTTTCAAATTGATCGGTTTTGATTGTACGACACTAATCATCTGCAAAGGAGAGGTCATGGCGGTACTGGAAGACTTGAGCCTCCTTGCCTCCTTCAGCAAATCATCGAAAAAATTCAAATCATGTGCAAGTTGAGAAGACAATGGCAGATCTCCAGAACTAAATGAATAATTAGCCACAGCAAATCAATCGCCCAATGAAGTCCGTAAGGATCAAAGGGAAGAAGAGTTACAAAGTTACTTATGACGCTTACTTCTATATAATAAGTGGTTTTTCTCTGTGCGAAGCTACCAGAATGATAAAGAGATATTAGGTTGGGGAAAAAGTAATGTCGTATTTTGTCAATAGATGGCGATATTTAAACA
Organism: Hermetia illucens; assembly: GCF_905115235.1. Lineage (NCBI taxonomy): Eukaryota > Metazoa > Arthropoda > Insecta > Diptera > Stratiomyidae > Hermetia > Hermetia illucens. The sequence goes on from NC_051850.1 coordinate 161,501,300, forward strand.
TATTTTGTGTTGTACTTATCGCATCGGGTCATACTGTACGGCGATTTGAAGACGACAATCTGGGCTGCAGGTGCCCCTTTGACAATTTTATGATCGTATGTTTCAGTCTCAAGTTATAGCGCGTCAAAGAGGGAGTCCACCAAGCAAGAAATTCGTCATATTTTACATTTTTACTACCTGCGAGGTAAAAATGCAACGATGGCGACCTAAAAACTTTCTGAAGTTTATGGGTCCGATACTGTAACGATTCGCACAGCACAGCGTTGGTTCGATCGATTTCGTTCTGATGTAGTGGATGTCGAAGATACACCCCGTACTGGTAGGCCAATCGTCGTAGAAACCAATAAAATCGTCGAAATTAACCCAGTAGACCGGCATGTGAGCATTCGCTCGATTGGTCAGAAACTGAGTAAGGACCATAAAACCGTTTGCAACCACTTGCAGAAGATTGGATTCCAAAAAAAGCTGGATGTTTGGGTGCCACACGAGTTGACGGAAAAAAATCTCTTGGACCGAATCAACGCTTGCAATGCATTGCTGAAACGGACCGAATTCGACCCATTTTTGAAGCGGATGGTGACTGGTGATGAAAAGTGGATCACATACGAAAACCTCAAGCGAAAAAGATCCTGGTCGAAGTGCGGCGCGCCGGCCCAAACCATCGCCAAGCCCGGATTGACGGTCAGGAAGGTTTTGCTGTGTGTTTGGAGGGATTGGAAGGGAGTCATCCACTATGAGCTGCTCAACTATGGCCAGATCCCCAATTCGGTCCTCTAATGTGAGCAATTCGACCGTTTGAAGCAGGCGATTGACCAGAAGCGGCCAGGATTGGTCAATAGGAATGGTGTTGTGTCCCACCAGGACAACGCTCGGCCTCACACATCTTTGATGACCCGCCAAAAGCTACGGGGGCTCGGATGGGATGTCCTATCACACCCACCGTATAGTCCGGACCTGGCACCAAATGATTACCATCTCTTCCGGTCCATGCAAAACGCTCTTGGTGCTACTAAGTTAACCTCAAAAGAAGCTTGCGAAAACTGGCTGTCTGAATTTTTTGCAAATAAGGAGGGTGGGTTTTATAAGAGGGGATAATGGAACCTCTAAATGGCAACAAGTTTGCGAACAAAACGGCGCATATTTGACTTAAATCGGATAATTCTAAGTATGTTAAATAAAGCGTTGAAATTCGATCGCAAATACGACATTACTTTTTCCCCAACCCAATATTATGTGAAAATATCCACTTTCAAGTGATATTTACATTCAAAGTGTTAAATTTGCACAGAAGCGGCAGCTTTGACCTAATATAACATTGTTAGGAATAGTGTGATTTCCACCAAATTTGGTAGAATCATGCTCTATACAATAGCCTACATTGCCGGAGAATTCTTATTATTCCAGGATGAACTTAAGGAGGGGGGGGGGGGGTTTCCTATCAATTATTAAAAATTATAGTAATGTACTATTATTAAGTTTATTTGAACATATATCGATATGGAAGGTATTTCGGAGCCTAGGCGTGACACGACTCCTGTTTTTTTACAGACTTTTCGGTTGTGTAGTTTCTGAGAATGGGTCCGTTAAAGAAATGATTAATTTCAACTCCCCGCATTCCCCACCTTTCTAACAAATGTCAAAACTAAGAGTGTGAAAAGTACCAACCGAGACCTTTCATTTGATACCTCACATGACTTTATCTGGTGAAACACCCCCCTTTTGCCTATATGGGCACCCCTCCTCCCCTCTCCATATTGAGGCACAAGCACTGCAATTAAGCTGAAAACAAAAACCATATATTGGCTTCTAAATGTAAACCTGAGTACAAGCGCCGTCATAATGCCAAGCTTCCCCCCTAACGCTTTAGTCAGGAGACGACTTAACAGCCTAGTGTCAGCCAATTAAATAAATTAAATTTTGTAGAAAATAGATAACAGATGAAAACAAAAACGTTTTATAGATATGTCATATTATAATTTCTTATATTTTTGGGGTCTTATTCTTGAAAGCAATAATTCAAAATCCTCTCCGCCACTCCATCGACTACTTTGAGCTATAGTCGCATATGATAATCTCAAAATTAGGTAATTATCCTAAATTTGCCCCTGGTGTCGAAAGCAGCTGTTCATATATTTCAGGCAGGAGCTGCTTAAGAGTCACTTTTCGGCGATAGTTTCTCAATCGTAATCGCATTTCTTTGCATTAAAACTGATGGTGTCATTCATTGTGAAGATATCTCCTTCTCTAGCTACCTCAACTTGCATATAGGGGTTCGCGGATTGCTTACTGTTTTCTCAAATGTTATGACCTTTTTAGAGTTAATCTCTTGACTGACGTTAGCTTATGGCATTACATTAAATCGATATCAAAATATAGCATGGCTCATACACACCTGTAAAATCAACACCACCGCAGTGAAAAGCGAGGGTTAAAAACCGCATTGATCTATTTACGAATTCACCTATTGTGCCCAAGTATCATTTCTACTCACTGGTCTTGAATAATTTACATTTCAGCAATAACTCGTTTTTCTACTTGAAAACAATATTACGTAAACTTTCACTACAGATAATGTATCTGCGACATGCGCCACAAGAAATGCAAGTCGGGTATGATCTTTAATCGATCGATCGATATGTTGTTGAATAAAAGTGTCGACATGGTCTCATGTCTTCTTTGGAAAGCGGCTTTAGTTGCATCAATCATCCATCATATATCCCAGGTTTGAGTCAGTTCGTGCTTTTGTGGTATTTACGTCAGGTAAACATATTCAATGCTGATATCTGACAGTAATAAATGAAATAAGGAAAACCCTTTTTGGTGATTGACCAATTCATCACATTCATTACCATGCAATCAGCGATCATTAAGTAGAAAGATATGTGACTGTGTAAACTTTCTGTTTTGACTTTTCAATGTTAATGTTAAGCTGGAAAAGTTTATGAAAATATGAAAGTCAATTAAAATGCTTGTTATTATGTGCGAAAAAATAGATGATGCGACACGCGCATTAAATAGGCATTTCAAGAGATATCGACATGAGAAATTGTTTTCTAATTCAGTCTTCAACAAATGGCGGGTATCAATGCGTGACAATTTATACTAAATGAATATTAATAAGGTAATGAGGAAAGTATAATTAATATAATGATGGTATGATTGATATGTGAACGTTTACTGTAATAAGCCATGGTTATCAATTATGCTTGTAACGAACCGTCAGAGAAATTTTTCATGTTGAGCGACTGGCGCATTGTTAATTTGACTACTGAGGTGAACCCACTGAATATCTAGGTAGACGACCGTGCATTACCACAATGTTAACCAATTATCTTTGCAATTTCGAAGCGAATGTCTAAGAAAATCATTGCCTCTTGAAAGATCTTACAATCTGCATTTGTACTATCTATTTCGACGGAAAAACCATCTTCAAAACAGTCACAGTTTGTCCTTGCAAAGATTTGAAAGCTATTGACATCTGTGATCTTTCCATCAGGCTATAATCAAATTCAGTCATAGATTTGGAGCTATGCAAAACCAAATCCTGTTCCAATTGCAAATCGATTTTAGATGCTATTGACAAAACACTGTTCGCTCATGCAATTGCATTTGCATTCACAGTTGATTTAACAATACCCTCTATCCGCAGAACTGTCTAATTTGTTTATATGGTTACAACAAATGCTAAGGTAGGTCGTTGATATAGAAACCGCACTAGCCTCAACGGTACAACTGTTTCATAAATTTATATTGTCGTCATGCTATCTAAATATAAGCCAATAACATTTCATACATATAAGAATACATAGCATGAAAAGCTCCCGTACTGCATTTAATCACAAGATACAAATATAAGTCTAAGCAACCTTTTAAGGGCACTTTGACGTAGAATCAGAAATTAGAATTTTGAATTGAATAAAGTTCATAGAGTGATTGATAGCCCTCCTGATAGTGGTTGGTGAATGGGAATACCTGAACAATCCTAAGGCCATTAGGCATAAGCTAAAAAAAGATACATACATCTTTTCATAGATAAAATTATTTTCCTTCGATTTCGTTTTGAAATTTTCAATTGAAACTCATACACCCCTTAAAAGCCATTCTTTGATTACTTAGAAAAATTCAAGTCGTAAACAGTAACCTTCTCTTCAGTGCAGTGCACGGAACATACTATATATGTTAGTGCAATAAAGAAAAACTCTAGAAAAAATAAACCAACTCAACTTCTGTCCTTGAATTTTAAATGCGGCAAACGAAGACATTGGACTTTTTGACTGAAGCAAACCATCCGCGATGAAAGGGAAAGTGTTTTTAAGATTTATTTTTAACTTTGTTTATTTTCGAAATGATGAGGTGCATGTAGACGACTTTGATTCAATGTTCATACATTAAGGAAATGACAAGACATAATTTTCTGAAATTGATGTGACTTGGTGGAGACTTATACAATTATAGGAGACTGTGCGAATATTGCAGTGAGAAACAAACGTATTCATAGTCTTTGTCTGGAAATTTTTTTTTTCAAAATTTGGTTTGCACAAAAAGGTAAAAAACTAGTCCTGCTCAAAACCTAAAATATATAATTCATGTCGAGAGGATCCTGAGTGTGTGTAGGTAACGACGGTGATTTCTAAAAGTTTGCTGGAAATTGGAACGCATTATAAGCAGTCCTGAGCTAGAAACCAACCTATCTACTAAGATCATCTTTGACGGTGCGATGGTCCAGGTGGTTGAGATTTCAGCTTCACGATCTCTGGTTCGTATTACGGTTCAAATCCGATCACGGTCATGGATGCTTTTGATTGCCTAAAGGGGGTAGCAAAGTGAACCTAAACCGTTTTGTGTACCGGAATTGTGGCCTCCCCTTTTAAAGGCGCTCCCTTCCTCGATGCTCCAGCTCTGATATTCCTTCTGTCTTCCTGGTTTGTACATTTAATGCTGCTGCTATCCAAGATGGGCTCATAATACTTTGGTAGTTTTGGTTTTATTTAAATTTTGACGTCGCTCTGAAGAGGAGGTAGATATATCTGAAATAATGAAGAAGAAATTATAAAATGTTATCTAGTTTCACAGGGCGTAGATAACCCAGGGGAAGCAGGAAAGTAACTAGCAAATTCAAAATAAAGGTCGCACGTTGGAGTTGTATGTCTACCCCGTTTATTTACGCGGGTAACTAGAAATGGTGGGTATATATAATATATCCGTTTGCGATGGATGGACTGCGAAACCGTTCAACCGATCGGTACATACTGTATTTTTTAATATTTTTCTATTCTATATACGTTGCTGTAATTCCCAACTAGGTGGCGCGCAAAAGACTAACTTCTATACCGCTCAGCCGATCACCATGAAAATTAGTATGTATATGTATTTTTCTACTTGGGTCCATTTTATGTTGTTGTTGTTCGCCATTAGATGGCGCTGCAGCCGGTCAACTTCTACACCATTGATCTTATCGTCATGAAAATTGGGATAAAGCTAAAATTTGCAACCCCATCGTTGCAGGGGGTGAGAAGTTTATGCGGTTGGAGAGGCGCGGCCCCTTAAATCTTCATGAACGCTCTTGGTGGTCAATTCTCAACCGTACTGTATTAAGGAGAAAGGATGGAGGAGTATGCAAGAGGAAGAGGAAGTTGTTCCCTCTTTAACCACATTAAAAAATTGCGACGGCCATCTCCGTTCCGAATTGGGACTATTTTCATGGTAAAACGCTAGAATTTAATTTTGAACCGGATCCTTCTGCCTAGAGGCAGAGAAGAAGATCAATGAAGAAGCGGGAGATCTCTCTCAAAGATCGTTGAAAAATTGCAGTGGTCAATTTCCTTCAAAAAGTAATGGGGTATTTTGATATCATCATGGTAAAGTTTGATTTGTCAGCGCCACCCTGGAGAGAAAGGGGATAAAGAGAGTATGCAGCAGAAAGAAGAAGGTCCCTTTTTTTAAACATCGTCGAAGGATTGTAGCAGTCATCTCCCGTTGAAAGGTTATAACGCCCTGAAAAGGGGCTATTTCTGTAACTTTAATAAACTTGCTGGTAAGGCAATCATGGCCGCGATGTGCGAGGGAGGTTGATAATATCACAATATTCTCCATTTGCATTGCCTTAAATTTCTAAGCGGATAACCGCTACGACTTTTCAATTGAAAAGAGTTTTCATCGGGTTTGAAGATGGAAACCTCGCTCTCCCCCACTATAGAGCTTTGAACCCCCGTAAAGATGAGGCTGGAATACTGTATTTGTCTTTTTTTTTAATCAAATTCTTAGCCAATAAAGGAAATAATCTTGTCATCTTGTTTAAACTTTAGCTAACTAACCTCTCCTAATTAAAATCAAAATTGACTAGTTTAGCCGAGGAGCTACCTGTGGGTACCTGTCTCGTAGACTTAATCCCATAATACTTGGCGCCCCGCTGAGACAAGCACAACAGTGCCAGTCTATACATACATCATACTGGCGGCTGCAAGACCTACCTAAATCTCCACTAAATTTTGGAGTACAGCACGCGTGTTGAAACGCATCACCACGTTTCAGACCCGAAGGTTTCTGTTTGATTGAACGTAACCACAACCCCCATAACCCCCACTAGGGTTCCAACCGCAACAACTGAGCTGAACGCACATGAGACAGGAATTCTCTTGAGACATCTGAACTCAGGGACTATCCCAGCTCCGATGATATCAGTATACGACTGACAAGGTTTCGTGACCTATTACCATTTAGATGAATCCTCTTGCAGACTCGGGTCTGATTGCCGTGATTAGGCCTTGGAAGCATTCACCTACTGCATCACGGCCAGCAAACCATCCAGCGTTTCCCAGGGCACCATATGGAAGTTTTCGTCGGCCACTTGGTTTTGCTTTGCCCGACAGGGCTACTGCCTCGTCTCCCTCATCGCGACCTCAGAGCACCAAGTGAACAGACAAGTGTATCATCAGTTTGGTTCGTTTCTTCCAGAACCTGAAAAAAATCTGCAGTTTTTGGAAATGGAGGTGAATCGAAGACCGATTCTTTCTCCAGCTTTCGCGTCCAAGTATAACCCTGCGATATACCGCAATGTGTTTGACGAGCTTGGTAAATTTTTTGTTCGATTCATTACTCTGGATATAACACAGTCCTAATTTGACTCACTATCCTGGATATAGCACAGTTCTAATTCGATTATGATAAAAAAAACACTAACAAAATTCGCACAATTGTACATTTCTATTTCCATTACCTTTGCTCTCGTTTAAAAGCATTTGAAACATTTGACAGGCTTCATTTCACTCTAAATTGCGTGCAAAATGTATAGTATAAATGCCACCATGTTCTTTGAGTAATCGCCTATATGACTGGTGGTTTCCCATGTGGAAATATTCTTCTCCACCTACAACTGGCTCCACTTTTTCTTTAAATAGTTTAGTGTGCAGGCAAATGTATCAAAGAAATGTTTGTTTTTATTTTGATGATAGCAGACAGTTTATTTGGAACAAACGTCGTCGTACAATTGGTTAACATTCTTATAGGTCTTTGAGCTGGTTGCTTCCATGGGAGAAGAGAGACGACGAACTTTGACGGTTGAAACAAAAATATTTATCTGGAATTTTGCAATATTTTTAAATAAACCTCGTGGATATTGTATATTTATCGAGGTTCAAATTTATACAAACTTGAAAGATCTTTGGTTTGTAAAAGATACATACAAGTGTCTTTAACTGCCGCTGAAAAATAATTCATTTTGATTATTCAATTCAAGAAGAGATAATCCACGAGAAAAATTATTGACAAGTAATTTTCGGTTACATATTCCAATTTCCCATGTTTTCATTATATTTTTGCTGTATTAGAATATCTTACTTTTTTAAAAAAAAAAATATATAACTACTTTCATCTTCAACATTTTACCTAAGATTGAATTGTGGGACCGGAAATATTCAGACAATCGAAGATATTTAGTAAGAGCAATAGTTTTGGGATCTTTACGTCAATGGCGGTAGCTTTCCCCCTTCGTAAAGATATAAACATGCTAATTAAAAACATATGGGTGTGAAAAAGTATGTCGTTGATTATGCATTTTTCGTCATACCGCCTGCATAAAATTATTCTTTTCCGCATCTATATTCGACGGTTGCGTGAAATAAGGTAGTGAATGCAAGAAATTATTCCGTAAAATACACTGGATCGCTTTCATTTCAGTGAAAGTGCATCCAATTTTGTTTTCCTATCAGAAATATTGGGAACATCTTTTCTATTTTTGTTGATATTCCTTAAAAGTTGAAAGCCACCAATCAAGAACTATCATCCACAAGTACAGGTTGAGATTCTGGAAGTTACTTTACTAAATGTATTTTCAATGAGAACATATTGAAGTAAATGAATTTATGTATACAGAGGACGAGATGTATATTATTATTAGTTATAATTATTAAAATATTTATCAAAGCCTAAATTGAAAATTTATTCCATTTTAAAATAAACATTTATTTATACAAATTTCTTTTTTTCATTTTCAGGATCAGTACGAAAACTTAGGGATACACACACATAAAGGCATTGAATTTTTAGATAAATATGCTAATTTCGTTCGTGATAGATGTGCAATAGAAACAGAATATGCAGGCAAATTAAGGTAAGATTAGTGTTAATATTATTGCATATATTCAGACCTTTTTCTTTGCATTTAATAGGGTCGCACCTTAGTTATAATTGCAAATTAATTCAATAAAATTCATCTAAGAAAGTGTTAATGGGAGTGCTTATTTTGATCGCTTATTTAAGAGAATGAATAATGAAGACCATTGGGAAGAGAAGAAGAAAAAAAAAATGTTTTTAATTGCAAAATAAACAAAAATAAGAAATGCTGCCGAAAATATTTTGAGGGAAAAATAAATGGTGTCATTTGCATTAAAAAAGTTGAGGATTTTACAGTCCTTCAAATACTTCAATCCCTCAGGCGTCATTTTACAAAAGCAACGTCCGCATCGGAATCTGAAAATAAAAAAAAAACACTGGACTTCGTGCGCACTTATTGACAGATCAACACGCGAGCTAAACATGAAAATTAAAAAAAAATGACGGCAAGGAAGGACGGTTTTGGAGGTTTCTCTCCCTGCCTTGTTATCCTCAGGTCATTATATTGGAAAATATCCTTTATTAGTATAAGTTTTGCGGGTTTATAGAGGAAGAGGGGGTCCTCAAATCAAAGAGCTTCATTGATTTCTTTATAATTTAATTTTGAGATGTAAAAAGCAAATATCATACAAAGAGAACCCACAGTATGGATTTCAAAAAATACTGAAATACTAAACTATAAATAAAGTAAAAAAAAATAAGTATAACATAGGAATGATAAAAATACAAGAAAAATACTAAATTAAAAATGATATACTACAAGAAAAATAGGAATACAAGTATCTAGGAATTCTGCAAGGAACCCATGGTCGAGTTGGTGATCTGAAGGATGCTCTGCTGTCCGAATTCCTGCGACGTGTAAAGCTGGTGCTGAAATCGCATCTCCCGGGGAAGAATAACGTAAGCGCGTTGAATGTATTCGCTATCACTTCACTGCCTTATGCATTCTGAATATTGCCGTGGACGAAGACCAATCTGGAAAACGTCCAGAGCGGATGAACCTGCCTCGTGACATCGGAGGTAGGGGCGTGGTTGATCTGGCGGCACAACATCATCGCCAAGTCGACTCGCTGCGCGCTTATTTTGACAGCAAAGAGCAGGTGAGTTCCTTGCATGCGGCTGTCTTTCAGGCGGACGGTGGGCTGACTCCACTTAACTTGAAGGATCGATCTTTCAATCTCTGAGTGGCGTGGAGTCGGACCAAGAGCGTATTAATGAATGGAAGTCGAAAGCAATGCACGGTAAACATGTGAATTGTCTTTGGCAGCCATTTGTCGATTTGCATTTGTCGAACAGATGGCTGTGTGCTAGGGAGGGGTTCATGTGTGCCAGTCACCCGAGCTTATAAAAACCTCATCATGAAAGAACGGGTGCAGAATGTGTGGTTAGACGTTAGAGACGTTGGACCATCTCATTTCTGGCTGTACTGTTATGGCACCGGTGCAACACATCACCAGGCATAATGCTGTATGTAAGGTTATCCATCAAAACCTTGCATACAAGCATCCCCCATAATAGCAACATTGAACGGAAAGAAGTGGGGAAGAAGATGAACTATGAGCCATTGGCTCGGGAAATCAAAGAAATTTAGCATCTCGAGCGAGTGGTTGTAGTTCCCATAATATTGCCAGCTTCAGGTATTGTACCTAAATCTCACACGGCTTCCCTTGATGTCCTGGGACTTTCACACGGTCTGGTTCAAACCATGCAGAAGTACACCATTCTGCATACGTGCTCGATGTTGCGGGGAGTACTCGACGGATTCTCCCATTGACCTACCACCGGCCACTACCACCTTTAGTTTTTAAGTAGGTAGGATCGTCCGATCCTAAATGCTTGGCACTTAATGCTAGTATTAGGTAAAATCCGGCCTCTGCCGAGATTGTCATAACTCGGAAAAATGATAAAAAAAGGAAAATATGGTGGTCGACAATAATTTGCCGATAGCGAAAAAAAACTCCCTTCCCCTTGAGAGCTCTTGCGAATTTGGTTTACACGGACCTATCTTATATAGTGAGGTTTTTATACAATGTCCGAGATGTACACAAAATTTTTAGTGATTTATTGTGGTTAACTTGTTAATTTTTTGTGATAAAATTTAGTGAAATTAGAAATTATTCGAAAGAAGATGAAATTCCTCAATAAATTTTAACAAACTAACAAAAAAACGGGCATCTGATTCGCTGGTGTCAATGATTGCCTCACATTTCTCTAAATGCTGAAGTTTTTGATGACTAGCTTTGGAAAACTTCTTGCCCTATGATCCAAGTATTGACCACGTGAATTTATACACGGTCTAGCTAAGTTGCTTTTTTCAAATGAAGGTGAATGAGCTCTTCGGAATACAGGCGTTTAGGAAAGATGTTGTCCAAACGCCGGGCAACTTTCGTCGTAGTTTGAGTGACACTTCACTTTCTAGATAATTGAAAGTATGTTCAAAAATGAATATTATCATCCATTCACCATCGTTAGTAACGGAGGAATTTCTAATTCTCTCTCTTCGGTAGCAAAAGTAAAAATTACATCAAATTTTTCCCATTACGAAAACAAATTCCCTTATGCCTCAGCCAAAAACAAACGATGGATATAATATGCACCTAATAATATGCAGCATGAGTAGGCCTGTGTGGAAGGAAGCAAACGGTCGGTGATACTTTCGCAATATTAGAAAATTGTATGATAAAATTTGAAATATTTAAATGGAAAAGGGTTTTGGAGTTTTGGGTAAAGGTACAAGGTGGTAGGTTTTTACAAAAATAAAAATTAAATTGATCACTAAAAAATATATTTAGTCGTTATATAGGCTACGGAATCGTTTATCCTATTGTAAGGGGCCAAAAATCGTGCTAAAACGTGCGAAGAAAATTAAGAAATGCTGCATGTTAGCAAATGCACTCTTTCTTCTGATTGTCACTGAGCAAGGCAAGTCAAATATTGCACATGTCGCAAACCACTACAATTTTAGGGGCTAATTCTCAGAAACTACACGAATCAAATCATGAAGCGCGGAACGCACCCCAAATTTCAGTGCATAACTCAATAGTTGCGAAAATGATGCTGTGTGTGTTGAAGTTTATTTCTGTGCGTGTTTTAGTTTTTTAATACAATTTTAAAAATTGGCTGGTTACGCTAGATTGCTTGCAAGCCTATCAACTACACGCAGACCAAGCCTTTGATCAGAAATCATTGAATTGAATTTTCTGTTAAAAATGGATTCCATTCCAAGCAAGTTCTGTCACTGTCATAAACTCAGTGATGAACCTGATAACAACAGCGTGTGAGGCTTCCATGCTCCGGAGGGACCCCAGTCACAAGTCTTCTATGTACTGGTGGACGACAGAAATTGCCGACCTTCGGAGGCAGTGTCATAAGCTCCATCGTTTGGCACAACGTTTATACGCCAGCGAAGGGGCATGTGCCATAAAGGTAAAGTATAGATCAGCAAAAACAAGATTCTGTAGTGTGATAAATAGGAGCAAAGTTCGTGGCTGCAGAACCTGGTCAGGTGAATGAGGACTCGTGGGTCAGGGCTCTGCGAAAGCCCTGCTTACTAAGTATCGACCAGATGGGCCGCACGGGTTGATGTTAATATCGTGGAAAGCGTCGATTCACAATGAGTGAGCTCGAAGAATCCGTTTTCATCATGAAAAACAAGAAGTGGCCAGGTCGTGATGGTAACCCGGCGGAAGTTTACAAATTGGGGTTCCCCTAACGACCTGCTGCTCGGGCGTTCAATGCTTGCTTAAAGGAAGGCATTTTTCCTTGTAGCTGGAAGGTAGCAAGACTCGCGTTGATCAGCAAGAAAAAAGGATACTCGGAGCTGACGACGTTGCGGCACTTGTTATCGGACGCAGACTTGACATATTGATGCGACGGGTAAGCGGATGGATGATTGCTCATGGTTTGATCCTTGCGCTGGAAAAAAACCGCAGTAGTCATCTTGATCAGAAATAGAATCTTGATCTTGCGTCCAATGTCGATCGGCGAGTTGATTATAGAGTCAAAATCAGCTATTACATACCTTGTTTTAATGCTCAACCCGAAGATGAGCTTCTTCGAGCAAATCAAAGCAGCAGCGGACAAGACTGCAACTGGAGTCTCGGCCTTGAGTCGGCTAATGGCGAATATTGGGGGCCCTATACTTACTACAACGTGCAGTCTGTTCTGTTCTATGGCACGGAGGTATACGCTGATGCCCTTGGCAAGAAGGTGCATCCTAAGTGCCTTGATCATGTGCAGAGACGGGCAGCTTTGCAAGTGGAGTCTGCTGTAATGGTGATTGCGTTGAGTGATCCCCGTTGCTCTCCTTACCAAGGAACGTAAAGCTATCTACAGCCGCAAGGGCTGTGTGAAGAATGTCAACTCCTAAGTAGGCATGGAGTTTTTCAGTTGTAAGATAGGGATGGCGCGATCTCCTGATTGTGTGTTCTGCAATGGAGTAGCGGACAACGATGAACACACCTTTTTCTCTTGTGAAACGTTGGACGGCTTTCGTCAAGAGGAATGACTCCAAGCGTGGCTTTTGTTTTTGTCATGGAATGCGCCGATCACTCTAGGACATTGATATTTTCAATAAAATTGAGGTTTTGAGGAAAATCCAGTCCAAAATTAGAGTTTTGAAATATAGTGAATTGATTTTAGTTATTTGTAAATGGAATTGTTCAGGAACTGTTTCTTGCCGGCAGGAATCCTGGGTCTGGCACCGAAAATTGCTATATTCTTGTATTGGTGGGTGTGACAATATCTGAAGTCAACCTTTCCACGATTGTTTTCTGAATCGGGAGTGTTGAACCTTCAACATATTAACATGTTTTTTACTTAAATTTTTCGTCCTTTTTTATGATAGACTTCTCAATGCTAGAAAGGCATTGAACTTTAACTCTTTGGCTTGGTATGACTTATTTTTCTATTTTGTTGTTTTGATTTCGCCATTTTGAAAGTAAGGTATTGAATTGTATAGACCAGTATCAGCTTTTCGGTCAACCGGATAGCACTAGACAAGAACTTATGCTCAATTACCGGGGGCTCGCTCCGGAAATAGGAGTATTTCTATTATCTCGACTGGCAAGGAAGTTAATTACTGAAACTAACAGCTTCCCTTTTTTCCAGTGTCTTCTTGCCATTCAACTCAGTCCAGCAACAATGTAAGCTTTATTTGGGGACGTTCCCTCCTAAAGAGCGACATTGTACACTCTAGCTGCTTAATCAGGAATTGACTGTATTGAAGTCTCCTTTTCTCCTCTATTGGCTGTCATAGTCTTCTTGGAGCTTTTCCTCCTAATCCTGCCTTGTACCCGTGAAGTTTTCACTCGTTTTGCAACGATCTTTCTTTGGATGAAAACGTGAAAGATTGAATTTTTGACCAAATACTCGTTTGTATGTAATTAATGAAACAGGAGCCCTAACTTCCATTTCGTTCCTTTCATTTTCATTTTTCAAGTCGTTCTGTTTTTATCTTTCCTTTCTCCTTCCGCAAACCTAATCACTAAACATCATTAAATACCATTTCAAACAAACAAAAAAAGCGATGTTTTTTTGGAATTGTACTAAGAAGTGAAAATCAAGACGTGAAAACATTTATTAAGGGGTTAACCCCAATTGTAGCGCCGAAAATTGGTCTTTTTACGATTTTCTTTTTAAAATCAAGTTTCAAAAAGATCGGTTTTCAGGTAATTTGGGTCACCGGCTCCAAACATGTCATCTGTAAAAAAATGCGTTAAAGATCGTTTATGGATCGATTTCTTATCTTTCAGGGATCATGTCTCAGTCAAATTTACTCGGTTCTATTTGAAATTTTAAAGGGAGATTGTTATACTTTTAAATGCATTAAAAGAAATCGTCATTCTCGTCTTTAATGGAAGAATTATAGCTTTAAATGCTTCCAAATAAATGAAAGAATTGCTCATTTATACTTTATTTATATACGTGAGTATCCTTATGGCAGAAATTACTCAACTGAAATAAAATTACGATATAAGCCTCAAAATACATCCTACAACAATTTTTAGTAAAATCAAATTAGTAAAATTGTGTTCGAATTTTTTGCAAACCTCATTAAAGGATTGGAAAATGCAAGTCATAGTATATGCCACGGTATTGAAAAGTTTCTTGAAAGTCCTAACATAATTAGTGCATTTTTCGTGTGAATTTACTGCACTCTAAACCCGCCAATTAATTAGTAACTTTTGTTTTATTGACTTTCTGCCAAATAGTATCTTACAGCTGAGTTTAAAGTTGTCGTTCAAGTTTTTCGGTGACAGGTTGGCAACAGGTCAGCAACCCGACTAGTTTAATATCAGCTTAAGACATCACAGATTGCTAATGTCATATTGAAGTAAAACAGCCGTGTACTCATTGTTGAGCAAAAGCTGGAGACCAAATGTTTCCAACTTATTTTCTTTATTTCATAAGTTTAGATTTATATATTAAGTACATTTTCAGGATAGATATTTATTTTGGTTGCCAGATCAGTTCTTTCTCTTGTAAATATATTTCGTAGAACAAATTGCATGACTTGAATTTTTCTATCTGCATCACTCCTCCACATTGGATACGTATCATATTTCCCTACCTTATCCGATATCATAAAAATATATTCACAATGACGTGTTTCATGAAACCTTCCATTACTTGCCAAAATATCGAAAATTTACTTTAGCATTAAACCAAGTATCTTTAATTGTTCACCACCCTTGACTCAGTGCTTACATATGTATATAACAAGAATACTCTTAATCACTGCTATGATAAGAAGTGCTAAGCAAACAAACGTGCAGGTGGAAAACATATTATGTGCCTATCTTATCATCTATGTAGCTTTTATCCACTTAGAAGTTACTTTTCATGGCAAATAAAGAGCCAATTTTTGAAGGCGATTATTTGCTATCTTTGTCTATTTGATGTCCTTTTATCGTGCAATTTCATGTTATCATGCCAAAATGTTGTCGATGGTGAGTAATGATAGTTTCGAGAAAAGTGATTGTAATGGATTGTGGTTTCTCGAAAATAACTTGGAGACAAGAGATCCACATAACGTTTTGATCCGTTTTGTTTGTTGATTTTTCGATTGTCAGAATATTAAGATACTAATGGAAACTAGCTCTGAAATTTCTGAATTCCACCTAATGTCTGGTGTGTCATCTATTACCGGTTAGTAATAATTAAGGTCGAGTTAAAATATTCAATTGGGGTTGTCGTCCAGTATCACGAGTATACTCATCAGGTGCTAATTCACCATGGTGGTTTAAGTTACATGACCGCCGTTAGCTTTGGGTGATTTCCACTCAAAATTCAAAGTCCGTGGGGCACATTTTGTCTATGAATTGCATAATTGATAACATTTTTTCCCTCAGCCACGATAAAACTCTTGAAGTTGTAGATAATTTTGTAAATTTGAACCAAAAATTTCTAGAGGTTAAGTTGGCCAAAAAAAATTCTAATATTTTTCAATAAAAAACCTAAGAAAAAGGACTTTAATTAACGATTTTATTCAACATCGCGGGTATACTCATCAGGGTCTACCACTTCGTTGTACTATGAGTACCCCAATTGCAGTCATCTTTCATGTGACTTCAATTTGACTTATCTTTTTTTTTTCCCCCGATGGAAGGTGGAAAGCTTCAAAAGCTACCGCAGGCTCTTGCCACACGGTTATGTGGGACTCTTACCCACTAAAACCACCTCCTTCTCCTTCTACTCTCCCCGCGGGACTCCCATTTGGTATTACATCGCGGGGCTCGATCAAAATTTATTCTGCGCTCATGTTAATATTCGTGTTCCTCTCGCGTTCATTCTTTCGGATGACTTCCTCTTGCCTAAGCTTCTTTCCGATGGCTGCAATCACTTTTTCGACTTTGGTCTATATTCCCTTGGCTTTTACCATAAGTTCTATGATATTTTCGGGTGTAAAATGCTCCCCGGTTTTAGCTTCTAATGTAGCCCTTTGGGCTTCGAATCTGGGCAAAGAAAAAAGATTGCGTCCTCTGCAATATTTTGGCAATATGGCGAATCATCTAGCCCAAATCGATAGCCTCCGTGTCCGCTGAAGAATTGAGTTAGGTCGAAACCAACTTCGCCATGGGGTCGCTCGATCCATTTCCGGATATCCCATATGATTTTGTGAGTCCAGCGGTCTTTTTCTGACTCGTCCCACTTCTCTTGCCATTCCGCAACAGTTTCAGTTGGTGCGAACTGTCGCCGACGGGCAGAAGATTCTTCGGTGAGGTACGTTTGGTCATAAAGTCGTTGTATTTCTTTCGCCAGAATCTCAATCGGGACCATTCCTGCTATCACGCAAGCTGCTTCATTAGATATTCTGTAAGCGCAACATGTTCGGAGTACACTTATGCGATACGCAGCTCCAATCTTTCTCTTATTTGCTATATTTTCCAGTGCATCTGCTCATACTTGGGCTGCATACAGTAGGATCGAACTGACCACCTTCGAAATAAGGAGTCAACGGCTCGGCCTTGGGCCACATATATTTGGTAGTATTCTCGCAACCAGCGCTCCGATGCTATATGCTTTGGTTGCTGCACCTTCCACATGCAATCTGAAATCAACCTCTGGTCAATCATTACACCTTAGTAGTTAAGTGCAGGCTTGGAATGAATTGTTTGCGTTCCAACTTTGACCTTCATGGAAGTGCACTTTCTCCGCTTGGTGATAAGTATTACTTCCGTCTTATGCTCTGCGAGCTGTAGACCAGCATTCGCTAACCAGGATTTAATCTCATAGAGTGCTTCATTTGCATAAAACTCAACTTCTTCAAGAAGGCGTGCAACAACCGTCACACCAATATCGTCTGCGAAACCTATGAAGGCCACACCAGTAGGAAGGTCTAACGTCAGTACCCCGTTATACATAATAATCCACAAGAGGGGCCCTAGGACAGACCCTTGTGGAACTCCGCATGTCATTTGGTATGATTTCCTTCCTTGATCTGATTCGCAACACAGAATCCTATCGATCAGGAAGTGGGCAACGATACGCACTAGGTACTTCGCCATGCCTAAGTTGATTAGGGACTCAACTATCTTGCCCCAGCTAGCGAAATGAAGGCATTCTTCATATCAAGTGTAATCATTGCACAACATTTGCCCTCGTCAAGTGCGGTCTTAGCTGTGTTAGCTACTAGGACAAGTGCATCCGTTGTAGACCTCCCATTTCGAAAACCGAACTGATTTTCGGGGAGACCGCCATCCCTTTCGGCAATTCGAATTAATCTGTTATAGATTACTCGTTCGAATAGTTTACCAGTATTATTTAGAAGGCATTTAGAAGCCTGTAGGACGAAGCTTCATCCAAAAATTTTTTTGGCTTGGGGATTACAATTAATTTCTGCTTCTTCCATTGTGTAGGAAATGCTCCTACTTGTTTAAGGCATGTGGTGAACGCCTCGGCAAACATATTTGGAGCTATTTTGACTGCTGCCTTCAGAGCTTTATTGGGGATGCTATCCAAGCCAGGTGCTTTATTTCCAACAATTTTAGCCGCAGCTTCGAGGACCTCCTTTTCGCTTACCATGGGAACTTCGGCGGTGTCTATATCGATAGTGGGAAGGTTAGCGGTACTCACATTCTGTGGGAAAAGATCCGTTACTATTTCATCAAGCAGAGTAGGGGAAGAGATCGGTGGGGAGCGTTTGCCCTTAACTTTTGATATTATGGTTTTATAGGGTTCGTGTCAGTTTCATTACACACGTTTAAAGTGTTCGCTTTTACTTTTCATGATGGCCACATGTAATTTCTTCCGAGCGTTTTTATATTTTTATATCGGTTTCTATTTCGCTGACTGCGCCTTCTGGCCTTGACGCAGGCCTTGCGGCATTCTCCGATTTCAGAATTCCACCAAAAGTTTGGAACTCGCTTCTGTGGTACAACATACCTTGGCATAGATGCGTCAAATGCTCGTCGCAACTTTTCGAAAATCTGTAAAGCTTTACTTTCTGCGCTTCCTTCAAGCGCTGTAATTTGCTGCAGAACTTCTTCGAAAATCTCCTCGTTAAACTTATTAGCTGCCCACCATGCCTGATTTAAAAAATGATGGCCTGGTGGTCGCTATGTGTATATTCGTCACTGACATACCACTGCAGATCCTTAGCTAAAACATCGCTAACAAAAGTGACATCTATCACGGATCCAATTTCTCTCTTACGAAAAGTGTTCACGCATCCAGTGTTAGCAACTACAAGATTCAGACGAGAAAGAGCTTGTAGTAATATACGTCCTCTTGCGTTCGTTTCTCAGGTGCCCCATTCTTCAGCCCATGCGTTGAAATCTCCAGCCACTATCTTAGGGCTATGGTTGTGTGCATCTGTTGCTAGCCTCTCCACCAAAGAATGGAACTCCTCTGTCGTAAGGCTTGGAGCCGCATAACAGCTGTAAATAGATATTCCGCCTATTTTTGCTCTAGTGAAGCCATTCTCGAGGATCTTCGTGGTTCCTTCTATGGCCCGATTTCCGCATGTCCATATCGCTGCCTTTCCGCTCTTATCTGCGACCCAAACTCCACTGTCTAAATTTTTGTACTGCTCGCAGATAATAGCAACGTCGATTTTGTTTCAACTTGACTTATCTAATTGATAGTCCATGCTACACCTATGAATTATAAAGATGATAAAAGAATGCTTCAGCCAGTCAGGATAGAACTCACCCAATTGAAAATGTTAGGATAAGAGAAAGATTTCTTGAACAGTTTTTGCCCCTTTTTTATGAAATTCGGTATTCCTTCTAGGTGAAGGTTGGAGTCTTCAGGCTAGAAGAATTTAGGCCCAGAAGATAGTTGCATTTAAAGCTCCATTCTGTGCTTTTTTTGGTAAAATTTCAAGATTTGTACAAATAGATGCCCCCCATATCTTGAACTCTTAGATCACGAATACCACGTTTTATAATTTATAATAATTTATAGATGTTTATTTATATATATGGAATATATAAATATTTGACCTACTATTTTCTAGAACTGCAATTCAATTCTAAACGAGCAATCCAAATTTTCGTTCTTTCCACACCATGCTTCCCAATACATATATGTGTCTGACATATCCACATTTTTGACTGAATACTGTCATATTTATTTTTATTTTATCGCATTCTCCAATACACTTTTCTACTTTGATTTATTGTTAATGGTTTCTTTTTATCAGGTTGTCCACAAAGTTTTCGCACAAATCAAAGACAGAATTCAGCAGATAAGTTTATAAAAACCTTTAATTATTTAATCTAATATATAATTGCCTCCATTAGATACGACTTCCCTCCATCTATCGGGCAACTTCAAAATCCCCCCTCTATAAAACTCTTCCCCCTTCCCCTCAAAGTACGTGCGAAGTGCACTTTGGAGGTCAGCTTCAGAAGTCATTTTTTTACCATCCAGAAAATGTTGGAGGGACCTGAACAAATGGTAATCAGAAGGAGCAAGGTCGGGACTATACGCAGGATGACTCAAAACTTCCCAGCCAAGCTCACTCAATTTTCGCTGAGTAGTTAAAGATGTATGCGGCCGGGCGTTATCATGATGAAAGACAATATTTCGCCTGTTGACCAATGCTGGTCGTTTCGAACGTAGCTGGGTGTTTAATCTGTCGACCTGCTTGCAGTACTTATCGGCGGTAATGGTCTCGTTTGGTCCCAAAAGCTCGTAGTGTATGGGGCCACGAACGTCCCACCATATACTGAGCATTCGCTTCTGCTGATGAATAGACGGCTTTGCTACCGATGGACCCGGTTGATCTCTATGAGTGTAGGCTCGTTTCTTCGCTACGTTTTCGTACACAATCCATTTCTCATCGCCAGTTACCAATCGATTCAAAAAAGGGTCGTTTTCGTTCCGTAAAAGGTTAGCGGAGCAAATTCTCACTCTATCGGCCAGATTTCGCTCAGTCAGTTCGTGCGGTACCCACTTTGTGCTCTTCAAAACATATCCAAGACGCGTAATGGCTACTGCTACTCCTGATTTTGGTACACCGAGATCCTCTGCAAGCACACGTGTCGAAAGAAAAGGATTCGCTTCCAGTTTGTTGCGCAGGATATCGTCGTCAATCGTATAGGGTCTTCCTGAGCGAGGTTCATCTTCAAGTGTCAGGTCTCCGCTGTAGAATTTTTCGAACCAATCGTAAACTGTCCTGCGCTTTACCTTTCCTTCACCGAATACCTTCGACAAATTTTCAATCGCCTTCGGCACCTTCGTCCCCATTTGAAACTCGTACAAAATGCAATGACGAAAATGTACTTTTTCGAATTCCATGTTTATCCTTGAATATCCTTCACAACACTGATCCTTCAAGGATAATTTACAATGCATTTTACAGTTAGGACTCTGACCTTTCCATTGGGATATCACATGTTGTACCTGCTGTTTTGGTTTGTCTGCTAATTGCTTTTTAATTGTCACATTAATATTTGTGCGAAAACTTTGTGGACAACCTGATATAATGCCTCTCCAACATCGATTTCAGCTACGTCAGCTTCGCTTCATAAATACACACAAGATTTGGTTGTAAATTTGCGTGGGACGGATTTCATAGATTGTTAGAAAATTGGTTGGCTTGGCCTTCAAGAGTTTAATAATCTGCTATTTAATTGCAGAATTTGGTCTTCCAATATGTTCTAGATCATGTCTTCAGTGTGTATTTGAACTTTTATACGTATTTTATGGATCTCGAAAATAGAAGTAATTTTCAGGAGAGGAGATACATTTTTATACTTTCACAATTTGACTTGTCTGATCATTGTGTTTTTGGCAAAACTTCAATGACGTATTGGACCTAACGTTTCGTTAGATTAAAGAAAGAAATATGTGGGAAGAAATTTAGATTTCGAATTGGATTCATTCACCTAATCTTGATTTAAAGTTGCTAGATATTGTTCATAAATTATATGCAAATTAATGGAGAAAAAAATAATACTATATCGCAGTATCTTTATACAGTAGTTTTCAATCAAATAGAACTCTTTGTCTCGTTCACAAGCGGGGTCGACTCGTCGTGATCGGTTGCCTCATTTTGTTTTATTAAAGGCCTGATCTGGATCCAGTCGCGAGGCTTTCAAATCCCCATCCAGCATATGAAGCCACCGTTGTTTCGGCCGGTCTTTTGGTCGTTTACCATCGACTTTGATGTTCACCCCAATCTTGCCGAATGAATTCTCGTTAGCGCAAATTACATGACCATACCATCGAAGACGTCCCTATCAGTGATTCATTAGGATCGATCGGCAAAAATTAAGTTTTATTCAGATCCAATCTGACATGAGGCGATTATTCCATTTTTGGACAAATTGTTCGAGATCATTTTTGCTATTAGACCCTAGGAAAACAATTGCATAAAGCAGTGTATAGGGCGTTGGACGCTGGATGTCCCGTGTGACTGTGTCCATATCAAGAAGAAAGAGGAGTGGTGCGAGGCTCTTCCTTGATGAACACCGATAGAGACACGAAGCGGTTTTGAAACAACAGCCACACTTCAAACTTTCCTTTTTGAATTTTTGTAGACCCAGTGCACAAACTCTGCTCTTTTGGCACTAAGTGTTGTCGTAGAGCATACCAGATGATTAGATACGAATAATTAGAACATTCTACTGGACCGCATTTTTTTCCCATATTTCTTGTGGAAGTGGTAGATGAGTAAATTCTTCATTGAAATCTGTTCTAAATATTCTCACCATCTATCCGTCGCGGCACGTCGGTCGGTAAGCAAAATTTAGTTTCTTTGCTTCCCGGCATTATTGTAAATTTGCCAATTGGCCAGCGTTTTATCGTGGAGAAACTCGTGGTAGAAACATTTATTTTCACGGACCTTCATTTGAACATCGTCATTGCAAAGCCAAGTATCTCGGTTAATGAGCCGCTTGGCACGCTGCAGTTGGAGTAGATCAGCACCAAAAATCTGATGTCTGATGCGTCTATAATCGGGGCACTCACATAGGAAATGTTTTGTGGATCCCGCTTTCTTATTATAGTATGGAAACAAAACATCTTCAACTTTGTTCCCAGTTGTTCATAGTAGCATTGACCAATGATTCTGACACCCCAAATGCTGGTCCCGACCCGGACGAGGGGGAAATTGAATCCTCTTTTGTTAAGGCATCCGAGATCATTTCCCTCTACACCAAAATGATCGGATACCTAGAGTAGTTTCACCGTATTGAATTTAGAAATAGAGTTCAATGGGTTCCTACATTCTTGAATGATTTTTGAAGTGATCAAAGGGTTGCTCAATGCCCTCAATGCATCTTGATTATCGCGACAGATTGCAATGCGCCTGCCTTTCAACCGCCCGGCAATCACCCAGGTTGCTGCCCTTAGGATCGCGCAAAAACAGTTGTATATTGTCCCAAAGGAACAGCTTATTTCTCGGCATTATTCGAGAGGTAGACTCCTGCCCCAGAATCAGACATTACGAATGCATAAGCGAACATCCACCTAATGATAGCAACATATATTCATATTACTATCTGAGGCCCAAGTTTCCATATCGAGGCAAAGATCTGCTCATAAGCTGTGAGAGCTCCTTTCATCTTTCCGTCTACCTTTGTTCCACAGAAGTTTCTTGTCTAGAATAACTCCCACATATTTCATTTCTTCGGAGAGTTGAAGGGCTGCACTGCTTAACACATTTTGCGAAGGGGAAGGGAGTGCAAAGCAAGACATGCTTGAAAAATATTTATTATCAGTCGCCCTAAGTGTTTTGTATCCTCCTTTAGCATCACAGGATAGATGGTCGGCTAATTCTTTTCAACGACTTTACACAGCTTGGAAGTCTCCCTTTCTCCTTCCAGAGGACAGTATGCTCTAGAGGAGTCTCGTTTGAAACGTTTTAGGACCCTCTTGTATTCACGCTGTGAGTTTGCTTGCTTATATAAGCACGGTCCAAAAGTCGTGTGGTTGATTTCCTGAGTCTTTGCAGTTCCAACATGCAACCGTTTTATTGCTTTGGCCTCGAGAAATAGGACAACCCTCTTCAAAGCACTCTAACATCTCTCCTCTAGGATTGCACTTGCTACTGCCCAAAAAAATATGCAACCTCTTAAGCGTTCTAAACCACTTAATTTTGCATACACTACTAGATCCCTTAGTTTTTACATCGGCGGGGGACATAGAGTATCATAGGGCAAGTAAGCAGGGGAATCGATGATGTTTCTCCTATTGCCATTGACCTGGTGTTGTAAATTCTTGTCAGGTTTCCAGTTCCTCTCATTAAGGGCTTTACTACTTTTTCTGACTGATCGCGTCGTGGTGTCCAATTGCAGAAGTTTCGTCGCTTTTGATGGACAAAACGCAAACCTTTGCGTAAAATACGCTAAAGACACTAAAGACGAATAGCAGCGATATTGTCTCTACTTCCTACATTGCTTGGTCTCACTGGTATGGTCACATTATATAGTGAAAACATGGACCAAAATTTTCTAAACATTCAATGGTTCGTTTATCACGTAATTAAAACTGCAGAACACGAATTTCGATAGGAAATTTCCGCAATTTTCAAACATCGTTTTAACGTACAGTGACTCAAAGTCAAAATGATCCACCCGGTATAAAGCAGTTAAAATGTGTTGTACTGATTGAAAATAAGTAAATCATGAACTACTATAAATAAAAAAATGTTGCTTAAGATGAACTCGTTTACTTTTAAGTTTGTAAAAAATAAAAAATTTATTTCATTTATAAATATAATAACATAAACATAAAAATGCATAATTCCTAGTCAAAGTGAAAATGATCCATTAAAATAAAAAAGGCAAAAACAAAGTAAATTCAAAACTTTTTTTAGCTAATTAATATTTAGTATGAAGCCCTTTAGCCACCCTAACAGCTGACAGTCTTCTTGGCATTGACTCAACAAGTTTTTTTGTGAATTCTGATGGAATTTTTGCCCATTCCTCCAAAATAACCTGCTTTAAGTGATTTCGGCTAGATATTCTATGTTGCCTGATTCGATCGTCTAGAAAGTCCCACAAATGCTCGATAACATTCAGATCTGGTGATTGTGGTGGAGCTTCGATAACCTTAGGACATTTGTAGAGCATCCATTCGCGAATGAGAAACGATTTGTGTTTGGGGTCGTTATCTTGGTAAAACTGGAAATTCCCTTCAAGACCCAAATTTCTGGCACTGGCATGTAAATTGTCCTTTAGAATTTGAAGGTACATAAATTTGTCCATATTGCCGTCTATGACATAAATATTTCCGACCCCATTGGCTGCCATGCAACCCCAAACCATTACTGAACCGCCCCCATGTTTTACGCTCGCTTGTAAATTTTTCAAATTTAACTTTTCATTCTTCTTTCTCCATACTCGAACTTTTCCGTCGGATCCAAAAACATTAAATTTGCTCTCATCTGCAAAGATAACGTTGTTCCAGAATTCTGGACCGTGTGAATAGTAACGATTTGCAAATTCTAGCCGGCGTTGCTTATTTTTTGGACTAATTAACGGCTTTATTCGAGGGGCTCTGTTGTTAAATCCAAGATTTCTCAAAACGATTCGAATTGTTTCGTCGCAGACCTTGATACCTAAATGCTTTTCAACTTCTACACGTATTTTTGGTGCACTTCTTTTAGGATTGTCTCGAACCAAATTTAAAATCCATCGTTCGTCACGCTCGGAAAAAGCGTTTTTAAGACTTATACGAATTTTATTACCGATGCGATTTTCTCTAAATCGCTCAATTATATGTTGTAGAGTTGAAGGACTTTTATTAACAATATTCACTATCGCTCTTTTACTTTTTCCAAGCATAAAATGATGGATCACTATCTCCCGCTCTTCGTACGTCGTGTGTCGACCCATTTCACTAGAAAAACTTGCCGAAATAGAAATGTAACTGATGACTGCACTCAGCGAAGGGCTATAGTCAACTGCACAGTTGCACAGCTACGCATTTTAACAGTACATCACAAAAGTTTAGTACCAAGTTCATTGGAATAAGTTGCCTGGATCATTTTCACTTTGACCCTATATTCGGACCAATGACAAATATTAACAAGTAACTGCAAAGAAAATGCACTAATTTCAAATATATCTTGAGTATTTATTACTAACATATCAAGAATTATTATTACGTTGAAATAAATTCATTTGTATTAACTATACTTTAATCTAACTCGACTAAAGTCATTTTCAATGGGTGGATCATTTTCACTTTGAGTGACTGTACATATATCCCTCCATGTTTATAAACATACCTTGGTGTATTCAAATGTCAAAAAAATTGATAGGTCTGCTACTAGATATAACAGATATAACAGAAAAACTAATAATAAATCGAGGCGTTCATAATGAGAGAAATTTGGCCCTCTTACGCCTCCTGTTTGGCCTGGAAAAAGCTATCTGTGATGCTGATGTCAATGCGAGAAGTCTACCTAACTACTGGCCTATGCAGACGATATTGATATCATAGGAAGAACAACCCGAGATCTGTCTTCATCCAGATCGCGGAGGCGGCTATCGGCGAAAGATCTTGGGCTGTACGTGAATGACATGGGCGTAACGGCAGTACCAAAAATGAGAGAAGTAACAACATCAAATGGCACTGGTCAACTTTGAACGATGAAGATGGGAGAATACAACTTCGAAACCGTTTCTCCTATCTAGAGTCTACAATAGTAACCGATAACGTCCACGATCACGAAAGCCAAGCATAGTTGTTAGCCGCCAAGAGAGCCTATTTCAGCTCTTAATTCGATTGAGGCTGATCTAGCGCAGCGAAAGTCTATAAAAGCAATATTTGTGATAGAAAAATAAGTAGTGGCAGACCCTGTCTAAGATGGAGCGTCCATATCGAATTGGTGGCGTTCGGCGAAAAAACTGGGATGTCTCGAGCTCCTTACTACAATTCCTTACTATGACGGCCTTAGACCGGATACCGGCTGTTGCGCCCTTGATAATGGAGATTGTGGTCTATTTACCATCACAAATTTGCAGATTGTTTTTTGATTTAATTTCTTCGCGAAAATATTAAATGTGAGAGAAGGAGAAGTTCTACTATTTTTTGTGGCAAACAAGGAAAATCAGTATTTTTAAGGTTTTGTGTAAAACAAAACCTTATTAAAGTCGATTCAATGTCAACAAGGGGGATTCAAAATTCTTTTTCACCGGATATAGTCGTGTAGGGTATCAAATGAAAGGTCTCGATTTGTACTTTTCGGAACATTAGTTTTGGCGTGAGTTGCAAAGTCCGTGAGTAAGGAGACAAAATCTACGCAGTTAAAGTGAGACAGGACTCATTTTCGGAAACTACCCAACCTAAAAATCCGAAAAAAATCAGGGTGGTCATTTAAATGAAATCTAGCCCTCAAAATATGTCCAATTCCGTTATCTGCTCAAATAAACTTACTAATAGTGTATTACCACTTTTTAGAAATTTACTGGAAAACCTCCATTAAATTCATCCTAGGACTTCCGAATTGTATCAGCATAGAGGACAATACTTCCTATATACGTGCTAATTTTCGTGGAAATCTGGGAATTAGTACCAAAGTTATAGCAGTTCAAACTTAGCAATTTTGCGCGAATTTACTGCTTCCAAAACCTTATTAAAATCGGTTTACTGTCTGTCCGCCTGTCTGTCTGTCTGTTCGTCACACGCATTTTTCTCGGAGACGGTTGTGGCGATTGACACCCAATTTGGTAGAAAGGTGGAAACTGTGAACGCTCACGCATATAGTGAGGTCATCCCGTGTGTCGCATCCGCGGAATCGAATTTTTTTTTGGCATCAATTGTATTTGGATATAGTGTAGAATATATGGGCAAAGTGATTTTTTGATATTCGGAGTCGTTCGGAAATGATAGTGTTAAATACGTGATAGGTCACATGCCAGATTTATGTCGATCGCCGTAATAAAGCTCGTATTTATCGGTCCAAATGACGTTGGAATGACTTCGCTAAAAGGCCAAGGATTGAAGCCAAGGCCGTACATGTGTTTCTTCAAGAAACCTAAGTTTTATGGACTGGGTATAGCAGATTAATGGTCAGTTAAGATTTTATGGCTAAAAATCGCATTCTACTTTTTAAATGGGTTTTTCTCGAAACTGCATGTTCAAAATTGGCTGCCACCATAGCCCAAAATCTATCCAACGAAATTCTTTGAAATTTTGACGATTTATTCAGAGCATATTTCTACGGTCCGCAAACTAGGATAATTGCGATTCATTCAGTATTTTTTTTTTGTATTCATTAAAGAAGCCGCAAAAAACACCAAAATTCAAAAAAAAGGTTCAACAAGGCACCAAAAATTTAGTTTTCAATATTTTTTTTTTTTTTATTAATCCTAGTTTGCGGACTGTAGTTAAGTCTGTACGTTAAAATGCCTTTTACTTTTTTTCTTTAATATGATCGCAGCGCCCTCTAGCGTGGCAGCAGAAAAACACCTTTCTTTGGAGACGGGTGTATAAATTGCCCTGTATTTTAATAACGAACTATGTGATCGGGATGTAAAAATTACTATGTACGCTCAAGATATTAATAAATCTATGATGAAAAATTCGTCTTTGTATCTTTCTTCAGTTCTTCACAAAAGTTTTCTAAAAAAATAAAAAAAAAACGGCTTTCACACGGGATGATCCCCTTAAGAAGGGGTCCTCATACATGCAAAAGGGGGGTGTACAATTATGAATTTTTCATCAAATATAGTTATAGTGGGGTATCAAATTAAAGGCCTCGGTTAGTACTTTTCGTAGTCGGTCTTTGTTTTGACATTTGTTGAAAAGGTGGGGAGTGCGGGGGGTTGAAAGTGATCATTTTTTTAACGAAGCCATTCTCAGAAACTACTCAACCGAAAAATCTGAAAAAAATCAGGGGGCTGCCACTATATGGTGCCTAGGCTTCGAAATACCTTCCATACCGATATCTGTTCAAATAAAGTTAATAATTGTACATTACTGTAATTTTTGGTAATTGACAGGAAAACCCCCCTTAAGTTCACCCTAGAATCACAAAATTCTGTAGCAATGTAGGCTACAGCATAGAGCATGATCCTATTACTAACAAAGTTATACTAGGTCAAAGCTGTCGCTCCTCTGCAAATTCAAGACTATGATTGTCAATATCACTTGAAAGTGGATATTTTCACATAATATATGCATATTTTACGAGCTACATGCTAATGGGACAAATGCACACTCAAATCTCTTTATAAAAGAAATACACAAAACCTTTCATACCTGAAGCGTCTAGCTTCCGGTTTCCCGACTTGTTTTTATTTTTACGGAAAACTTATTTGCAAAAATAAATATAATAAATGATATCACCGTGGATGTTATTATTTGTTCCGAAAATACCGGGGAAATGAAACCACCAGTATAAATTATAGTTTTTTTCATATTTTGAGAATTTTTTTTGAATATTTCTATTTAAAAATCACTTGAACATTATTTGTGCTAATTGACGAGGATACGCATAGATACGATAGATAGCAACGATAGTTCTGAAGAGGCCTGACGAAAGGAAGGAGGAAAGGGGGACTCCCTCCGGGCCCAGAGTTTTCACAGGGGCTTAGAACAAAAATTTAGATGAAAACAAATGATACTAATTTTTATCCCGGGCTCGGATAATTTTCACCCTGGGACGCGTTTTCCACATAATTTTCATCCCGGGCCCGGATTTTCTCTCTACAGCCCTGATTCTAAAGCATCCTCTACAAAATAGTTTCCGCTGTATTCATCCAAAACGCACAGCTACAATGAAATACTGATTCCTTTCTAACCTTCATTATTCTCAATTGTAGGAAATTTCATATTGATGATAAATCTGACCTGAAGTGCCTGTAACCATTATTAATTTAATACTGAACCGCACAATCGGCAAACAGAAATATAAAACCCTCCATCGTACCCAAGAATATGTATCTAAAACTCATGCATCTTAGCAAGAAGCTTAGGGCGAAATTCATAACTAAGCTTATTGTTTATTTATGGTGAGCAATTTGAAACAGTTGATGGGAGGAAAACTAGGTCAAATTGTGCTAATTAAAAGCTGATCTAATGATTTTAGGAACTCACGTCTGTTTGCAATGCTATAAAAATAGAAGAAAGTTGTTAACTTCTCAAATATAGACAATGCGTTAGAATAAAATCGAACTTTCGTTGAATTTTAATTGAGACTACGAGTGCGGTATATGAATGATTCCAGTCTACTTGAACTGTATAAATGGATTGAAGATAATGGGACAACCTCTAAATTTTTTTTATATATACTACATGTATGTATCTGTAGGAAAATTTTAATAATTTGCGCAAATACTTGGAATATGTAGAAGCTTTACAAACAGCCCACGCAACAGCTTGATAATCCGAGCCAAAATGTTTGCTTTATTGTTTTCGGATGCCAAAACTTCAACAATAAATAATCTTGTCTTTTGAAAATTTGCATATGAAAGTAAGGTACGGACTGCAGATCTACTCGTCAGGCAAACCGAAAAAAACACGAACCTGTCATATATAAAACTTCATTTAACACATAATTCACTACAGTTGACGCTGATCCGGTATGATTCAAATGATTATCTCAAAATTCGTCTTTGAGGTGACACTTGGCCATACTTTTTGTCATCTTTATTGATTCAATTACATTACCGTGAACTCGCCTGAAACTCAGAGTTCACACCCAAAATTAAATTCACTATTGGTCATGGATTTATTTGAGGTGGGAATATTTTAAGTTGAAAGGAAGAAAGAAGAGATTTTTATCTCGTTCAGTTTCCCAATTCTTGAACCGTCTTTAAGTTTTTCTTAATCAACCTAAGAATTGAATTGGTAATTAAAAAGGCTAAATATCTACAAACGTTGGAGGTTGTCAAATTTAGATCAGCTGATAAATTCAAAAAGGTGATATTATAAGATAGTGTCAGCCCTGGGACGGTGCGATGGTTGAGGGTATAGAGCGTCAGTCTCTCAATCTCGCTATTCGTGGTTCGAATCCCAGTCGTCATGAGTGTCTGTATTTGTCTTGCTGCTGTGAGCTTATCACTTGCAGTGTTAAGTGTGATGATAGTAAAAGTGAAACACAGTCTGACTGTGTGGATGACCCTATACTCCACTAAGGAGTGAACAGGAAACATTAGTCTTGGGACGCTACTTTCAAGAGCTCCTTACTGCATGGCATAGCCACAGTTTACTTACTTTGAATATTAGACGTATCTATTATACCTGTGCTACGGGTTTTGTTACATCCAAAAAAACTGAAGGTATATCGACGGTTTCGTAAACCTGTTCGATGACTCCACGGTCCTCTCCAAAGCACACTGATATTGTGGAATTACTTTTGTTGATTAAAAAAAGTACAATCTGATTTTATAGTTTGTGAACCAACTTTTCAAACAATTCCAAAAGGATAAAGAACAGATTTATAAGCCTGTACAATGTCGTTTGTTTCTAGCTGTTTCCTTTTTAGGAGATCATATTTCTGAAATGTACCAATTTAAGGAAAAGTACCCAAGTTGAAGAAGCGCGTTCTTCGGAAGTTCCGCGAGCATATTTTCTGTCAAAAAGATCGAGGCCTAGAGTTTTTTCAATCCTTTGTGTCTGAATAGCCTGAGCGTTTTGAATTTTCGATAAACTCTTGCTTTCTCCATCTTCAAAAATTTCAGCATTGCAGATTGGACATTCAGGGTTCAAACGCGATAAGATAATAGGACACCATGACATTCCTCTTGTAACACTATATTATTGTACCCTGGTAAGTCTAGCAAAATGAAGCGAAAATCCGATGTGGAATTAATGTTTACTGCTTGCTCGAGGTGTGCCCTTATGTCCTGGTAACCGCAACAGCAGCTGCAGCTCTACCAAGGCGGCAGCTCTATTCTGCAGTTTAAGGGTTTATTACAATGTCCTAAATTCTACTTCATTTGCGATGTGTGGTTCGTAATGATCGTCTATCAGAGGCTGCAATCGTGAAGTTAAAGTAAAAATTTAAATTCGACGGTTTAGTAGCAAACACAAACACAAGAATGCCCTGATTTGCTCCCCTTCAGACGCCAGAGCCAGTAGTAGTGTAGTAGTACACTTCGAAGGCCCAAAATACGTGAAGATGGAAGCACTGGATTGTAACTCTCCAAGTGGTAAGCCGCCTATGACAGCATAGACAGGGTAAAACTGTACACGGCCATGAGGGAATTCGGTATCCCAACGAAATTGATAAGACTGACTAGGCTGACCCTGACCAATCTGCGAGGCCAGATAAAAGCAGCAGGATCATTCTCGAGACCATTCAACATCAACAACGGTATAAGACAAGGGGATGTCCTATCATGCGTCCTCTTCAACCTGGCCCTGGAGAAAGTGGGAGGCAACATCCTCTTCAAGCCCACTCAACTACTGGCCTATGTTGACGATATCAACCCCATGGGAAGGACAACCTGAGATGCACAGTCTACCTTCATCTAGGCAAGACTTCATGAAGGCAAAACGAAGTATATGGTGGCAACGTCAGCACAAAAACCGAAAGAACGAAAAACATCGAATTGCACTGGTCAAACGAAAACTGTGAAGATTGGAGACTACAACTTTGAGAACGTTGAAAATTTCTCCTATCTAGGGTCGAAAATTACAATCGATAACAGCTACGACGATGAAATCCGCTGCAAGGTTGTTGGCAACCAACAGAGCGTATTTCAGCCTACAAAAATTGTTCCGCTCGAAACGTCCCATTTTCCAACTGTCAAATTTGAACCTTGATTTGCTTTAATAGTTTGGCGTGTCCTCTCATCATTTCCGTGGTTTTTCTTGTGATTGAGGATTCTTGCGTTGTCCATGCGCTCCACACAGCCTATCTCCTACCGTTTTCGAAATTCGACTAGATGGGGGGGGGGTTTAAAGAAGGCCGAGAGTTCGCGTGTCAACCTTCAAAGCCGAAGACAACGAGAAAATTTGGCGAGATTTGTTGAACACAGATACGCATTTAAGTGTTCCTTTGATCGCAGATATCCTGGGAATCGATAGAATGCGCATAATTATAGGTAAGGATCTTGGGATCAAGAAGATTTGCGCAAAGCCCCTTTCAAAAATGTTGACGGATGAACAAAAACAAACTGGTGAGGTTATTTCAAAAGATCTTTAGGGTGCATTGAATGTATGTATGTATGATTTTCCTCAACCCCGGGGTTTTCGTGGGGCGAGAGCTAGGTTTTAACCCTATGATCGTATTTTCTCTTTACGACCCTGCTTAGGTTCGTGTCACACGAATACGGTTCTATTCGAATCGATTCGTCTTCGGTTGTTTGGGTCGTTATCGACAATGAAGTTAAAACCTATTCGTGTCGCGGGAGCATCCAATGCTATACGGTTTCAATTAGGTACCGAATAGACACCGATTTAAAACCGAAACACCGATTCACATTTCTCGCAGCAACCGAAAGCGAATCAAATCGGATGAAACTGTATACATGTGAATACGTCGAGAAATTAAGGGCGCATTGTGGAGGAGTCCGACAGGATAAAGTTTCCATAATAACCATATTGTTGCAACCGCCAAACACAGAGAACTGAGATAGATGTTATCTGAAACGGAAAATAAAATAAATTCAACCTAATCTGTGCTCTCACAGCGACCAACAGTCAATTTTACTTTAGGGAGGGAGATAGTAGGAAACCTGCGAGGCAAAAATGAAGAGGTTGGCCAGCTGGTCAGCAAAGGCAACGGACGAGCAAAGTTTGAATAAGTGGCTTAAAGCAGATCGCGCAGAGAGATTTCTACGGAACAAGATGCGACTCAAGGCATTAGGAATCACATCGTCCACTTTTGAACCAACCAGTATATGGAGGTGATGCTAGGCTCAACCTTAAACTTTAAGCAGCTTCTAAAGTATACTCATTACAAAACAACATTACAGTGACATTGTAGTCTAGGGGAAAATGATGCCAAAAGCAGAAGGTGCTTAGTGTATTATTATGTTGGTAACGCCTAAAGGAGGAGAGAAAGAGGTGATTTCCTTTAGGTCTGGAGTTTTTTTTAGTTTAGAATTAGCAAAAGAAGACTATCCAAATTTCTTCGGGCTGATGCTATGACTAACATTGGAAAAATGAGCAACAGTCAAGCTAATAGAAATCGTGGTTTATCTTGCCCTAAAAAAGACTCGTCAGATAAATTCAAATGTCAAGTTAATGTCGATATCCGGGGGCCACTAGAGTGGCATTTTTGTTGTCGCTTAAGAAATGGGACATGAAGACCCTAGTAGGGATTTTAACGGGACACTGCCCCTTAAACTATGGCATATGAAAAATCGGAGTGGTAGTCTCGTGCAAGGAGGAAGAAGGGACGGTCCTGGATTTCGTATGCAGCTGCCCGGCCTCCTCAGATCTCAGACGAAGATACCTTGGTAAGGTTTTCTCCAACGAAGAGTCTGTGAATTCTCTGTCTCTGGAGAATGTTTTTAGTTTCGCGAAAGCTTGCGAACGCCGTCAGCAAAAGGCCGATGAATAGGCGATCTTCGGGGATAGTACAATGGCCCTAGCAAGGGCCTGAGTGCTTGGAGCTGTGGCTTCCCCAAACTAAACTAACAAATATCGGTATCTTTTGCTTTAAGGGACTCGTATGGTCAATATTCATTTCTCAAAACTTAACAGTAATCAAACAATTCTTTTAAAAAAACTGCACAAAAGTTGGGCGAGAAAGCCTGTAGCTTTGTGAAACTCATATGGACATGCGGCTCTCATTGCTCGCCAATTTTTAACCTCAACGAAAACTACTACCTCATAAAGACTAAGATTTTCGAAGCATCGAATGAAAATCGAAATTATCTTATTTCAAATCTCGGAAGTGCCTATCGCGTTTTTCATGGAATACACAATCTAGACTAGTTCCTAACTCCTAACCCAATAAAATTTTCAGAGATGTCACCCACAATAGACGAAAAGACTTCGGGGCTTGGGACTTGATCACTAAGATAATTTATAGCCATATCTTGCTTTGATGATTTTATAAGCATCAATTGATTAACTGCAATCGTGCTTCTTACAGTGCTATTGGATGGTATCATCTGCTCCCGCGAGAGTTGGGGAAATCATCTACCCAAAGTACCATTTTTAATTTTAGAAACAAAATCAATCATTTGTGAAAGAATCTGTAAAGTTACTTTTAAGTTGATTAGTTTCGCTTAATATAATTCACGTATTTCAACTTTTTTCATCTACGCTTCCAAGTCCATATATATATAAATTTACCATTAACATATTTAAGCATTTATAAATTCAATTTTTCTCTTCGTACTTTCAGACGACTGGTGAAAAATTATCAGCCCAAAAAGAAAGAGGAAGAAGACTATGAGTAAGTTGGTCATCAATTAATTATTGATATTTCAAAAATTTTCCATTTGCTTTAATACATTTATCATTTTTTGTTTAATTGATTATATTATTGTACAAATATTAGACGAGGAAAACCCCTACTGCTGCAGCAACATTTTGTGGATTTTCTTTCGTAAATTCTGTTATCAATCGAAACATTTTCATCTTTTCTGTGGCTTTTTATTTGCTTTTTTCGAGATCACTGATCGATTTAAGAAAATAAACAAAATTCCATTTGGCTTTGTAAGTAATGGATGATCGCATTGGTTAGATGGTTGGATGGTTGTCTTATAGTGTTTTTAATTTTATGTTATTACGTCAATTAGAGTTTGGATTCAGCTGGGATATATCAATGCACTGATGAGGGATAAAACCTATAGTGTTTGGAGGTTGAATCGAGCTTCAGTAGCGTTTTGCTATTTCATGTGGTCTGGGACCGTTTTCAATTATAGTGAATTGATCTAAGATTACACATTTGAGATGTGTATGTGCGTATATCTTGACCTTTGGGTAGTTAGAATGGATTTAAAATGATTTCATTTTCTATAATGGAACAGATTTATGATTTATTAATCGAATTAACATGGATATGTTCCGATATTAACCACAAATGTTTGAAAGATTGGATTAATGGAATTCGGTTACAATATGGTTTAGAAAAGGCGCCAGCCAGGTCGGGTCCACCAAACCAATTATACGATTAATCATCAATTGATAATTTTTGCGTCATTACTTTGGTATTGATTCTTCAATTGCCAAATTCTGCTTTATTCAGTTTTAAGTGTTTTCAAGTGTTCTCATGAATGTAGCCACGTCAAGATTATGAATATTGTGGGGATCCTAAAATTGGGATAGAGATCAATTTCACTCAGTATTAAAGTATGAAGTATTATTTTTGAAGCGAAATAGTAAAGTAATTAATATATGATTCCATATATGCTTGTCAAAATTGGAAAATGATAACAATGTATTCTTTTGGGTGGGCATTTTGTATGTTTGGCCCTATGAATAATTAAATCTAAAAAATTTGGGTCCGTTTGATTTACATGAGATTCTGATAGAAGGTACCGGATGTGAATATCAGTCGTTAACCAAGATATGACATTAATATGAACTATTTAAGGAATCCCATCCGGATATTTAAAGGACATATTGTGTATATAAATGATCAGAATAGATCCAAAAATTACAATTTAGAAAAGGTCTACTGTGGTTGGGTTGATTGATGGAGGACTGAAACTGATTTCAGACTGATAAGAAACTGATGACTAGTTACGACGGGATGATTGAGGGGGTGGACAGTCAGCGTATCAATCTTGCTGTTTCGGGTTCGAATCCCAGCGG
This sequence comes from Hermetia illucens, assembly GCF_905115235.1. Taxonomy (NCBI): domain Eukaryota; kingdom Metazoa; phylum Arthropoda; class Insecta; order Diptera; family Stratiomyidae; genus Hermetia; species Hermetia illucens. The sequence goes on from NC_051850.1 coordinate 161,537,534, forward strand.
TATCTGTCTGGCTGCTGTAAGCGTATCACTTGCACAGCGTTAAGTGTAGGAATAGTAAAACTGAAGCACAATCTGACTTTGTAGATGCCCTGTACTCCACCAAGGAGTGAACAGGAAACCCCTCGGATGTCCTTGATGTTGTGTATTTATGTAAGTAGAAAGAGTTTTATGATCAGCCGACTGAGTTTTCTTGGTATTTCTTTTCAGTGAAACTCTGTTTGTCTCCTTTTTCAGATCTAGTGCAATTAGATCAAGGTCCATGTCTTATTGGGATAGCAAACAGTGTAGCCCAAGATTCATCAATGAAGGCAAGACAAAATATATGGTGGCAACGTCAGCACCGAAGACGAATCAACCAACAACATCAAACCGCACTGGTCAAACACGAAGAATAATAAGGATAGGAGAATACAACTTTGAGACCGTTGACAATTTCTCCTATCTAGGGTCGAAAACCACAACCGATAACAGCTACGATGATGAAATCCGCGCACGGTTGTTGTCAGCCAACAGAGCCTATTTCAGCTTACAAAGACTGTTCCGCTCGAAACGTCTCACCATAGGGTCAAAGCTCTTACTGTACAAGATTATGATCTTGCCAGTCCTCATGTATTCCTCGAAAACTTGGGTTCTTAGCAAGAAAAATTGCGAACTCTTGGTCGCGTTCCGGAGAAGAATCGTCCGAAGAATTTTTGGCCCCCTACATGAGGATGGACGATTCCGTAGTCTACACAATGACGAAATCTATGAGCGATACCATGACCGTCCGGTTGTGGATAAAATCCGGCTCAATAGGTTACGGTGGGCGGGTCACTTAATCCGTATGGATGAAGATGATCCCACCCGGAAAGTCTATAAGGGCAATATCCATGGTAGGAAAAGAAGACGAGGCAGACCCTGCCTAAGATGGAGCGATGGTGTGGGCCAGGACGCCAGACAGCTTTTAGGGATATCGAATTGGTAGACCTCGGCGCAAAACCGGGATGTCTGGAGTTCCTTATTAAGGCAGGCCTAGACCGGATACCGGTTGTTGCGCCGTTGATGATGATGATGATTAGAGATTGCAAGATTGCAAGTGCTTAATTGAAACCTGATTGACCTTCTGGTAGACTGTGCTCGAATACCGCTAAATGCGCGATATGCTGAAAATTGTCTCCTTTTAGTTATATTTCACAGTTCTCTGTCAAACTAGTTTGAATATGTTACAGCTCATGACAGTGGAGAGTTGATTAACTTTAACTAAAAACCTTATGTTTGCTCCAAGAAGACTATATACATGAGATATGTGGTTAACTACATCCCAGCGGAAGTCGAAGGCAGAGCTTCCTTAAAGATTCATTTCGGATTAATGATAACGGATCTTAATGAAAGCACTGAGCGAATAATGCTTCAAAATACTCTATAGGAGGCAAACACGCGCAACATTCTCGGTAATTGATCCATGTTTGCTCTCTTAAGGAATGAGGAGCAAATAAGTAGATGCATCCAAAATCAATCTTTCGGATGCATCTCTTTCCTGCTGGAATAGCATTGGAAAACACACACAAAAAAACCTTCTAGGCGACATCGACATACCGACATACCAATACATTAACCATATGGATCACTAGCCACTTACCTAGGGCAGTGCCGAGTAGGTAGGTAAGATAATTTCACATGCAAAAAACCGACAATCATAATTCTTGTGAACTTGGACGTATATGCATTTTCTATTGCTTTGTTTGTCATTGCAAAGTATTTCCTTAGTTAGTCGTTAGTTTACCCCACACAAATCTGAAATCATTTTTCCATCAGCCAGCTAAAAGAATATGAAATTGTAACACTAAATTGTATAAAGAAGAACGATGTCATGTATCAAACGATATATTGTACAATAATATTACCTTGACCACACGCACATGAATGAGCAGCCGAAATGCATTACCAAGTGACAACGTCTAGATATGTTCGGTGGTGTTTTTTAATGTGATATCACACCGGCACAAATATTACTAAACATTACATACCACGAGAGTAATATCTTCATCATTGCGGAGATGAAGTGATATGATAGATGAAGTGATATTAAATCATGTTGTGTTCGGTGATGTTACGATGTCTGCTGATGTTTGGATCGACCTCGATGACCGTAATGTGATATCACCTATTAATAATAATATTACATATATAACCTTCCCATTTCCATAATGTATGTTTTTAGTGCAGCTTTTCGAAGTGTCTTCGCATACCATTAACTCTGAAGAACGAGAAAACAAATTATTTTTACAAAAAAATCAACAATCTGTTGGCGCTGTGAATTGATGGTTGATGTTCTCTTGATTGTGACTATATTTGTACGCTAGGAGATGTGGTGACAAACTTCTCCACAGAATTGCATTCACTGTTAGCGTTACTTCTTACAATGCGATGTCTTCGTTTTCTCGTCTTCGCTATTTCCTTGGTAAGAATCATAAATATTACTTGCGTCAGAGATCGCGCTGGTCGTTTTCTCACAAACTAAAGTAGCTTCAAGTAAATCAAAGTGTTGTAGATTGTTCTGCATTGAATTTTGGTCTTCCATGTTTATATTTACATATCGGCAATCCATACTGTTGCTATCGGTTAGAAAAACATCACTGCGCAGAACGAAATTCCAACACAACTTACAGCGTTAGTTTCTTGGCGCCATCGTAAAGACAATTAAAATAATTAAATCAACTCGCCAAGTGACCATCAGCTGACCTTATGGATTTTTTTGGTCATATCTACGGAACCTTAAATCCGGTGGAACTCAAACCAAGATATCTTTCCATTTCCTGATATTGTACATCTATTCTCATAAAGTTTTTCCGCCACGGGGTCCAAGGTGTAGATTTTATATTGTTTGTATTAAATATTAAAGTACTGAAGAGGTTTCTAGACTTGCCACCATAACAGAACATTCACTATTTCGCACACTTTTGACCATTCTGGGCTTCTTACGCTTGTTTGGTGGAACAAAAGAAAAGATTTGGTGTCCCTTGCTTTTATTTCAGTCGATCAAAAAGTAAATTCGTCATTTCAATGTGATTTATTAAAAATCTCCAAAAACATTTCTGAGGTCAACAAATTTTTGTATTTAAAAGGCAAAAGATGCTAGTAGAACAACAATCTCGTCAATCTCTTTTTGCTTTCGCATCTATTTATAATGTTTTCCACCCGCTGTTGAATAAAAACATTATTCAATTTCAGAATTGTAACAAATTTCATATTAAGCGTGCCCACCATTTACACGAAAGTAGGTCAAGATGTCACTACCGCTTCCCCATTCATCATCATCTTATCCACGGCCACATCTTATCCATAAATACAATAAATTACGACCAACTTTTAGAACCTCCATTTCGTTGGCGGATCATGCATTTGTCCAGCTATGGTTTAAGATTAACACAAAGAGTGATGCTTGGGCTATTTTGAAAGTCATCCACTCTTCTCGCCTCCAAGATACTTAGAGGTAATGATGATGTTACCGGCGAATGTTCAGTATTTTCGTGACTGACCATAATCCCATGCATGGCTGCAGAGACAACTATCTTTGATGAAATACAATATGATTTCTTGTATTTATTCTTAAAGATATTGTCTGTCAACAAATTCTTTACCTTTTCAAATTTTTTTACTTGAGTGGAGATTCAAAGCAAAATATTTTTTTAATTAAATATTTGCCAATTTGGACATTGAAATTGGGAAGTCTAAAACGGACATTTTCAAACAATCGATTCTCTTCAAAAAGAACTAAAGTGAATGACCGTCACGTGTAGAAGATATTCTTTGTGTGATTTCATTGACCATTATCACTACAAAGGCTCATAAAAGCCATGCATAAATTTTATAATGTATTATTCTTCATTAGGTTTACAAGTTCTTTTCAACAATAAACTTTTTATTGATTTTGCTAGGCGACCTCACTTTGTAGAATTCTTTGCTGCGTTATCTGAACTCTTCTTTCAATTTGTTTATTACTCCATTAAAAGCGTGTACTGAGTAAACAGAAATACATTGATTGACCTTGTATTCATCTGCAAAGTGAAAACACAGTATTAAGTAGATTATTATGACTCTCGTGGTGCTAAAGTGGGAGGGAATTAGGACATCTTATTCATAGTCGCTTATTCTGTATTTAAAACGATAGATTGTTTGTTTGCGCTTCACGGTAAATTCCGAGATAATATAGGAGTATCCGCTGAAATACTAGGTTAATATTTTTATGTAGACCAGATCACAAAACAGATGCACATATACGAGTACATATATAGTACATTGACTAAGTTTGTTCAGAACAAACCATTACTTTGTTCCTACATCTACCGTTTTTAATGACCCAGCTATCTTTATTAACTAGAACCGAATAGTTCAGATACGTAATATAAATCTACTGGTGCATTAGATACAAACTTAAATAGTCATTGCATAATGGAAGCTTAGAAAATTGCTATTTATTCACGATATGATTACTAAATGCACTCATTCGTTGATACTATCTTCTTGATGATTTCTATTCAGATATTTCAGTTTCTTATGTTTTATATTCTTTCCAGATTGTCGTCATGGCAGGCATTTCGAAATGTATTAAAAGAAGTAAGCGATTTGGCCGGACAAAGAGAAGTTGTAGCAGAATCATTTCAAGCACAAATCATACAAGGTATTGCAGTATTATCAAAAAATCTGAAGGAAGATCGGAAGGTAAGTGCACATGATCTTTTCTCCTTAAATTGATTAGTTTTTCAAAAACAAACCCAAGTTTGTTAACTTAAGAAATTTTATATGGTGAAAAATACAAAGTGTTGCGCTGTATCGAACAACAGTTAATGTTAGACGAAATAAACGACATTTCTCTGTTAATCCCGCCATTCACATTCAGTTTGGCCTGTCTGTTACGTCGGAAGAGCCTGCAATGCATCTGGCCGCCAATTAAACTTAAAATATTTTCATGTATGAGCATTTGTCAAAAATGTCCATTGACGATAAAAATGCCCATAAAATTCTCGCTCACAGCCTAAATAAACAGAAATCCTCGCTCACATCGTAAACAAGTCGGAAACCGGAAGCTTGGCGCTTCAGGTATGTAAGGTTTTGTTGATATTTTGTGTGAGAAAAGCTGGGTACACGACGGTTCCAATTATACACACCTCGTAGTGCATGTACATTGAAGGTACCCGATATTCAATTCGATGACATTTTGCCTCGCGGGGAGTGTAATTTGACGTAAAACTTTGACCTACTATAACTTTGTTAATAATAGTATGATTTCCACCAAACTTTCGAATATAATGCTCCCTACTAAAGTTCACTTCACTGCAACATCTCGCGGATCTAAGGGAGGTTCGCAGTAAATTTTCAAAATATAATAATATACTATTATTAACTTTGCAGACATCGTATTTATATTTATTTGAGCAGATATCGTAACGGAGAGTATTTTGAGGCCTAGATACCAAGTGCATGGACTACCATGATTTTTTCCGTATTTCTTGGTTGGGTAGTTCCTGATAATGGTTCTTTTAAATAATTGGCCTTTTCGGGCCCCCGCACCCCTCACCAATGAATGAAACTAATGTTGAAGCTAATGTTTGCTTTGAAAATCATTCAACAAAACCTTAACAAAAGCGGTTAGCCGAAACATTTTTCATTCGATCACCGACCTGAACAATCAAAACTGGCAGACCAACTGCATCCCATTCACGTTACTGATGCCAGTCAAATGCGGTCAGGCGTAACTGACAGCCCGAACTAAACGTGGATGACGGGCTTTAGAAAACGATTTGACTGACGAAAAAAGCCGTTGACAGGGTACTGATTTGGGACATGATATGATTAATTCATTTTCCAGCAAAAAAACATGGTTTTTCACCGCTTATGTATGATAGTTGCAAACGTATTGAAGGATTATAATTTTATTTGCTGCTACACGAACGAAATATGAATTTCGGTGACATATTTGTTACGAAAATGCTCACAATCTGAACATTTTTGTCCTGAAGGAAATTCTAGAATTGGTTGATTCTGCCTCTTCCCTGCGCACAATTGTAATTGGTATGAAAGGACACATATATTATTTGTGGCATTTTGTCAATGACAGTGCATTTCATCTGATAGTTAACACTTTTTCTTGATTGGATTAATTGTGGGAATAGATACATAAGTACATTTGAAATGCCACATAAAATGATATTTTGCATATTGACGGCGCGATGGTGGGGGGGATATAGCATCAGACTTTCAATTTCGTTGCTCTGTTTTCAAATTTCAGTCGTCATGGATGTCTGTGTTCGTCTTGTGTTTGTCTCGCTGCTGTGATTTTATCACTTGCACAGCGTTAAGTGTAATGCTAATGAAAGTGAAGCACAGCCATTAAAAAATTGAGGGAAGAAAACAATAATAAACAGACTGCATGGTTGTCCTATATTCCACTAAGGCGTGAATAGGAAACACTATGATCAAAGACAATGGCTGAGCTATCCCCAGCATTTGAGTGCAGCTCTACTGAAGTGTCCCGTCGACATGCGCTTTCACGCCTCCGTGCTAGCTACGCTCGAGAAGGTCGGGGGTACTCTCTCTCTCTCACATCGTTATCAAAATTCCACGTGTTCCGAATTCAATACGCCGGACCTGAGGAATGTCTGACCCCATTTTGTTCACCATTTGTAATGGTTTATTGAATTCAGTGATAGCTCTGCCCTCGTGGTTGTCAATGATTATCCCGAATGGTTACTTGGCCATCCAGCAGTACAACTAGTCACTATACACCGTCGAGCAAAAAGTTGTGACTTGACAAATTGAACATCTGACTAGTAAAAACACCTGCTCGATGTTTCCTAACGAGTAGCAATTTGATTTTTTTATTTATTATATATATACTTTAGTGACATTTTCAGGAGGAAGTAAATAGAAAAAAACGAGATATCCTTGCACTTTATCTGGATGTATTCCCGAGGCTTTTAAATCCGCATCCAACGTATTGAGTCACCATTGTGTGGGTCGGTATTTTGGTTGTTTACCACTTTGATGCTCAGACCAATCTTGGCAAGCGAATTTTCTTTAGCGCGAATTAAATGACCCTACCATCGAAGACGCCTTTCGCAATTTTTCCATGATCGGTGCAAGCCCATATCCAGCACGGATATCCTCATTTCGGATGTGATCAAGGTCCCCATTACTGTGAGGCATCGTTCATTGTCTTTTGTAGTCGGCCAACATTCAGAACCATAGAGGAGGACAATGCAAACGACACTGCAGTAAATTTTAGATTTGGGACGTTCGTTGTTACGTCATCACGACTTCAATTATGGAACGCCACTTCATCTAGGTTTCGCTAATGCGTGACTTGAGATATTTAAATTGCTCAGTTCTGGCCAGGTCACTGCCACTGATAATGATAGTGCCTGTTTCATGGGGATCGGTAGACGAAAATTCGGTTTTATTCAAATTCAATGGGAGGCCGTGCTGCGATCATTCCAATTTTTGACAAGTAGCTCGATATCTTTTTTATTATTAGACGCTAGGAAAACATCATCTGCGTAAAGCAGTGTATAGGGTGCTGGACGTTGGATGTCCCGTGTAACAGTGTCCATAACAAGAACAAAGAGGGGTGGTGAAAGGTCGCTTCCTTGTTGAACACCAAGAGAAACACGAAGCGGTTTTGATACATCTGCCACCCTCCGAACTTTACTTTTCGGATCGTGGTAGAGCAATTGAACCCAGCGTACGAGTTCTTCTGGCACTACGTGTTATAAAGAATACCATATGTGTTCTCCATTTTATTAATATGCGAGCGATGTTAGTCTGGATACAGAAACTGCTGAGCAAAGTATCGTTCATCAACTTGCCTGCCGGTATTACCTGAAACGCATTGAAGACGACTCGAAGCTGTACGGTGGTGCTCTTCTCCTTGTTTACGGGATGATGAGGCAAATAGTATATGTACTTTGCAAGGTGATCTGCCATTGATATTTCTACCATGCGATTGGAGCGGTAGGTTCTCTCCCATAAATACTAAATTTTGAACTGAGCATTTTCGTTTTTGATTTCTCCAGCTGCGGGAACCGAATATGAACTTTTTGCTGGGAGTTGCACAGACCCTTCCCAGGCTCAGTAGCTTGATTAAACTGGAATCGAGCAATGTACTTGCTATAGTCATCTTGCCTGGTGGTCTGTTGATACTAGTTTTCGGCTGGTAGCTCCTCTGGAAAATTAAATTTCATCTCAGTTGAGAGGCACAAGTTTGATATGCGTGGCGATACTAAAGAAAACACGTTAATTGTGAAGTCCCTATATTTCGTTCCCATAACCAAAATCATACTGCCTTTACTCTGAATCTATGTGATTTGCTCCTATCTCACTTATCTGAACTTTCGGGAATCATTTCTTCAGGCCGAACTTGGTGACGATGTGGACCCTACCAAAGCTCTCAGTATTGCACATTTTTTTTTAACTATTTTGCACATTCACTCGAGTGGTCGCTAGTAGTACTTGGGCACTCTGGACTACCAATTCTTCTTACCCGCTAGTGTCTTCACTGCTGTGCAATAGCGAAGAGATTGTAAACGGCTTTTACCAATGTATTTTTAGAAAAGAAAACTACCACAAAAAGCCAGAACTTCATGTAAGCTTTCATTGACGGAATGGTGCGTATCGCAAACAGAATGTGATGATACGAATCCAAAATATTAGTATGGAAACTATACAAATCTGGTTCTCGAAATGATAACTCTTTGAAAATTTATTACCAAGATGCCAACAGCAACAACGCAGACACAAGCTACAAATATTCCTTTAGGCCAACGCAATTGATGTTATTCTTATATATGAGACTCACTTATCCAAAGAAGATAACTTTAAAACGTTCAGCTTCGAATTCTACGATACCAAGCACTCTGACGTCGAATTTTATCCTTCTGTTCACTTCTTTGTGGAGTATAGGATATCAACCCAGTCACTTTTCGTGTTCTTCAGTTACATTATTACAATTAATGCTATAGAATTGATAAACATACAGATCATCCTATTGCGACTGAAATTCGAACCCGAGGAAACGAGATCATTGAATTCAAAAGTTTTTTCCTTTGTCTATCCACACCTTCTAAGAGATCTACTTACTGAACAGGAAGTTAGTAGATAGGTGAAGGGACGTTATCTTAGATAAAAAATTTTCTCTGTGGAGCACCTCAAAAAACTGAGGTACTTTACCTTATGTATACAACAGATATACCTAGCCATTACTTGCAGACAACACCGTGATTTTTAAAACGCATTCCTGAATATAGAACCTTCCAAAGTAGTCATGCGCTTTGAAAAACGAACTATGCGAGAAATTTCCATTCTTTTTCCACTGTTCTGCACTGTGTAGCTCTAGGTCATCTATCCTATCACTCTTCTCCAATATGTGACCTACTCACTACCACTTCCGCCTTCTGATCAACATGCCCACAAGTATCTGGCCCCTACACCGATGAAGTACTTCTCTTGATATTGTTGCAGACTATGCTTTCGAGTAACATCGGCGGTTATTTCCCATATGCTGCGTTCATGTAGCAGCGCAAAGAAGACATTGGTATGAAATAACCCCAATTTGATGTTGGTTTTGAAGTATCTTCATTTCCAGATTTAGTTAATGCGTTGATATGAAGATATACAAATGGATCGACCCCTTCAATGCTATGGCAATTGATCCAGATAGGACCCGTGAAATTGAGACTTTTGGTTTGGTTGGTATTTATTTCCATTCTGATTCTACTAACCTCTTGCTGCAAATCTGCAACCATTAGACCAACGTCTATGACTCGGTGAGAACCTCTTTGTTGACAAATAAATTCAATCCCTCTGCGTCCTGTGGACATAACCGAAGACAAGAAGGAATAGTATCGATGGCAGAATGCAAAACGAACGGAATTCCGTCCCATATAAAGCATTCCACTGTTGATAGGAATCGATGAAAAACAGGTGAAGCGAGGATGTGAACTCCGCGTACTGTACCGCAATTCTTTGATCCGGAACCTGATCCCTGTATTTTTGGTTGTAGATCTGCTGGTATTCATGAATCATTCATGAATTGACGACTCGATTTGATTTCAATTACATACATGACTAATTAACGATTCATTGTGGTAATTTCAGTAGTTGATAAGATTTAATACTCAACTTTGGACGATGAATCAGGATATGCGTGTTTATCTTTCATCATGCAAATTTTAAAGCTCAAAACTTATAATTTAAAGAGCAATCAAATATTTGATGCTAAACAGTAAACTCCTGTTCTCAAAGTCGCTTATTAATTAAGGTTAAGTCTTGAATAACATTGTTGAAAGCGGCAATTGAACTGCGAGGTTTGATGGATGGCTGGATAGGTACTCGTAACCTGTTTAGGATTGAGATTTCTGATTTCAAACTGCATAAAGTTTTCTTAAATGACAAATTCCGACTAGGTGAAACCGGTGAGTCTTTTTTTCAGATTTTTTCTATTCCCTAAAGAGTAGACCTTCACCGAACAGGTGCGAGGTAGTCTAGTATGAATTGAAAGGCCGATTTGTCCTTCTGATTGCAAAGTCTGTGTGATGATTGATGAAATCTACAGACGACACTTGCAACATTATAGGTGCGAGTCCAGCTAGGTTTCAGTAATAGTTAGACAAATTTTATTCTTTGGGTCGTTAGTTTTAGCCATTTCATGGTAAACGTCAGAAAACTTACGTTCAATTCTTCGCCAATGAACAGGAGGTTTTGAAATTAGTAAGTGCGTTGATTATTTTAAGATACAAAGCACATCCTCGCTCAAACCATTCAATTCTGATGCAAATTTATTCTCTAATTCTAATTACTATCGGACAATGGCTATTCTTTTGCTATTCGGGGCTCCATCGTAGAAAACCGTTTTCATGATTGGAGCAAAAAGAGAAGTGGCGACGAAACGAGGGAGATTATAAGATTAAATCCGAGAACTGTCTTTAATACGAAAAATGAAGGCTAGTAGAATCTTCGTAGAATTGGATTCGAACTCGAATGACAAGGCCCAACCTTCTGTGAAGTTGTCAAAAATGAATGAATGCAAGAGAACATTTTGGTTTCTAGCCTAGAGCCTATGTGCTTTTTGAAAATATGAGATCTTGACTAACTTATAGATCACCCCTCTCCCGCCAAAGTGGTACAGGTGTTTAAAGTAAATGCGCACGTCTTCAATGTACCAGGAATCTCACAAAAGCGCACCACGCTGTAGATGCGGATTGATAGGTCACAAAGCAAAGATTGGCTACGAAAAGGAGAGTTGTATTTCCAGAAAGATCGTGTTGGGTCTAGCGAGTGCGTTGCATATAATGCAGACTCACGACGGTCTCTGGTCTTCAGAACGGAAATGGAACGAGCTACGGTTTTATATTAAGTCGGTGTTGAAGGATAACGTTTTCTGGCATTTATCTAATACCGACTAAGACGATCTCGAATTTTCAACGCAAGACCCTGGAGGGCATTATCATGTTCACTGAGCGGTGAATCCTGGTTAGGGGACCCTTTAATATCGTATGTGAAAGGGGCAAGCCTCATTAAGATTCCAGACACCGAATCCACCCCAAAGTATCGGCACCCAGGCTGAGAAAGTAACGTTTCCGGCGAAACTTTGAAATCACTGGTGATGTCGGTAAAGGGGTGGTAAACTCTGGAAGATTCCTCGGCATGCGATTAGCCTGGAGCTCTACGTGCGTGTGGAACCTCAGGAAGATGAACACTGGGAGAATCTTCGAAACTATTGGAATTGGTCATTTTGGAGGGTGAAAACCTGCAGCTGACACTGTCGTAAATTCTGCTATGAACCTGATAACAGCAGTTTCCATGGTCGGAAGATACCCTACGTGCTTGAATAGGGCGATCATAGAAGCAGCCTGTACTCAGTATAAACCAGTATCGCTATGCAAGTCATGGCGGGACTCTGATTGTGGTTTCCAAATCAATCCGTGTCCGAAGAGGGCAGTGGGATTATGCCTATACGACAGCTACTCATGGTAAACCCCAGGACTTTCAGCGAAAAGCCTTCTATGTATTTGCGGAATTGCGAGCTGCAGAGGATGTGCCTTTTTGGTACAATGCTCAAATAATTGGTAGAAGGTATGCGCAAAGACAGTACAAATAATCTAAAACGACCTTACAGTAAGATAAACAAGCCACGTTTGTTGCTGGCAGGAGCTAGTGAACGCGGCGGACGGGGATCGGTACTCAGCGGAAATCTTGTTCACTTAATATCGAAAGGATGGATCGCATCGTACGAGCATTATTCCCTAGGCATTCCATTTAGGTGTCCGGATAGCTGAGTGGTTAGAGGACGAGGCTGTCGTACGGAAGATGGCGGTTTAACTCTCACTGCTGGCAATGGAATTTGTATCGTGAATTAACGTCGTATACCAGTGAATGATTACCTGAGTAAAATCAGAGTAATAATCTCTTTGCCTCCTATAGGGTACTGTGATCCTGTAGTGTACCGTTACGGTCCTGAATGAAGTGCTCTAACACACTTCAAGGCCCTGATCCAATATGGATTGTTGCACCAATGATTATTATTATTCCGTTCAGGTTGATGTCAATATCATGAAAGACGCCGGAAATTGTTCTTTGCTTTCATCATGAAAGAACTGGTTTGGCAGTGCCCTACACAAACTGGTTATTCCATCTATTTCTCGGCGCATTCAATGCTTGTCTGAAAGATTGTATTTTTCCTTCTTACTGGAAAATGGCACCCCTCGCGTTGATCAACAAAGGCAGAGCTACCGTCTGCACACCGACTATTCTGTATGTTGGGCACCGCCGTCAAAGTGCTTGAAAAGCTCATTATGAGTAGAATTATCGAAGTAATATGTGCTGTGTTATCCTCAAAGCAACTCGGTTTAGAGTATGAGAGCGTTTGATCGAGCTGAGGCTCGTAAAGTGGAAGATATCCTACTTCTTGCAGATATTAATAGATTATCTGAGAGACCGCATACTACCCCATGAGATGCTGAAAGGGCAGAGGAGGATCAAGATTACGTTGGGGGTAATACAAGGGACAATCTTAGAACCACAACCTTGAGAAGGAGATGGTTTTGTCACGAGTTCGACGCATTTCCTTCCGATCTATTGCACGGGGCTATGGGTTGACGCTCTTAGTAAGGAGAGGTGTATCGTTAGCGTCTTGCGCAAGTACTGAGACACCTTCCTTGCAAAGGAACGCAAGGCCATTAATAAGCGCAAGAGAAAAGGAGAAGACTAGAGGGAGATGTTTGCTTGATATGAGTGAGTGAGTGTCAACTCTCTTGGGAAAACAAGTCGAGAAGCAGATGGATTGTGTGGCTTATCAGAATCTTAGTTCCATGACTTAAATGAAAACATAGTGAGATTGCTTATTTACTTATTCAGCTTCTAAGCGGATATGGACATTTTTAGGCTTAACCACGCAGCATCAGTTAGCGGCGAGCCCTTGACTATGTGTGCCGATATGCGGTATTGGCTGACGCTGATCACGATTTCTTTTCATGTAGAAATTGCGGGTTTCGTTAGCAACTTTATGCAGGCACAGGAGAGCTCTCTCTGGACGAGATAGTCAAAGTGAATGCTGAGGAGTACTGGCAGATGGAGCAGTGTTGCACACTACGTTCTTGTTTTTCATCCCGCGAAGAAGATTGAGTTCGACCGGCAAAAGGACCGGATGGCAGTTGGTTCTTGAAGCTAATGAATTCCCTTTCTTCTCTCACGTCTCGTTGGTGAACGGAAGGTTGCCCAAGGTGGGAAACCAGAAACCGATAGCCCGAAATCCTGTGTCAAATGGTTCCGGGAGAACTACGTTGAATCACCCTAACCCACTCTATCCAGAAAGATTCGTCGAAGAAGTTAGGGTATACTTCTGAGGGTACTGCTGGAAGATCCTGTCAGTATAGATTCCCTACATGCCACTATTTTTTTCACTTTGATGTGTGAATTTTGATTTGGATGAATTGTTTGGTTTGATGCTGCATTTTTCGTCCACCAGAACGTTTCGAACTCGGTTGATAAGCGTCAGTTTCCTCGAGCTAAATGATAAATAACCTGTACCGATAACCGAGATTCCCCAAAGATTTTACATTTCGCGTTTATTGGAACAAAAACTTTGCTCTAATATCAATTTAATCACCCCCGCATTTCACACGTCATTATCTAAACTGTTCCAACAGATCATACAATTAATCAATATAATTTTCTTTCTTTTTTTTCTAATGCAGAAATGTCTTATGGATGGCGCAAATCTAACACAGAACTTGACTACACAAATAGCCGCATTGGATCGTGCAAAACGAAATTACGAAAAAGCATATCGAGACTCAGAAAAAGCTGTAGATAATTATCAAAAAGCCGACGCCGATTTGAACCTGAGCCGAGCTGAGGTTGAGAAGCAGAAACATAACATGACGATGAAAATACAACAGTCAGACGATGCAAAAAATGAATATGCCAATCAACTGCAAAAAACAAACAATTTACAACAGCAACATTACGATGTGTTGTTGCCAAATGTAAGTTAGTTTTCGACATGAGTCTCTAATTTTTAATTTTCATTAAATCAGGATCATATCCCAGCAATTTAGTCGAATTGTGAACTTTTCCTTAGTAACGTCTAAGCGGAAGTAAGAATGAAAGTCTGACCTAGGAAAATTAGCATTTTATTAGAAGAATGCTTTGCAGCAAAACTAGCATTTTGGAGAAGTAAGAGAAAGAGCCTGAGAAACAAAAAATCATAAATTAAATGAAGTGCTAATTCGTTCCTCTATAAACTGGAGTGACTGCTCAATATTTTTTTCCTAACAGAACCCTCTAGAAGAAAAAATAGATTGTTCCAAACAAAGGTATTCCTTGAAATGGTCTGAAAAGCAGATTGTAATCATAATCCCAATAAAATGAAAAATTATCTCAGCCTATTGAGCGATTTTTCAACCATTGACAAAACTGTAGAAAATATAATTTACAAGTTTATTTTCTCAAACAGGTATTTAATAGGTTACAAGAAATTGACGAGAAACGAACGCGCGGTATAAAAGAATTCATCAAATTAACGGCCGACATTGAATCATCGGTTGCACCAATTATAGCTAGATGTTTAGAAGGTATTGTTAAGGCTGCCGAATCAATTGACGAGAAAGACGATTCAATTAAAGTAATAGAAAGGTAATTCAATTGGTTGATTTCAGTACCGTATTCATAAATTTCTATCAATTCTTGTTGATCGGCAACTGAAATTTGTTTTTTCTATTTAAGGTATCAGTCTGGATTTAATCCGCCAGATAATATACCATTCGAGGATTTATCTAAACCCGACACCGTAGATGGATCAAACACAATACATTATAATAATATTCCAATGAACCATATGACTATGAAAGGTACAATGGGTGCTAACAAACTGAAGAAACGTGTAGGCATCTTTGGAATATTTAGCAGTAATAAGGTAAGAAATGTGATTATATTTTGTATTTTTATTATATTCAAACACAATATATTCTTGAATATAGAAGTTTCTTCTGTATACATATTAGTTTATAGAAGGATGACATTCTATATTAGTAATAATTTATTGCAAATGCTGTTCTATACTGTATAATGTGTGGCGTCCTCTTTTTCTAATCGTTTATTTGTTTTATACAATGCATATTTATTTGTTTTACAATGACTACCTGATTGCTCTTGCATCATTATATCCTTAAGACGTTACTTAATACTGAATTATTTGTCGCTTGGAAAATTCATACTCATTGCAAAGTAGTTAGTTGCCTCAAACCAAAAATTTATTAGGCTGTTGCACATGAAATGGCCGACTTGGTACTAAAATTTGAAACGACTGTAAAGCTTACAAAAATTTATTTAATTAATCAAAATAGGTGCCAGTCGATTCAGAACACTTCTCCCAGCGAGATACAAGAGCATGTATGCCAGTTTCGGAGAAGTCCAATTTTCAGGGATTGATAAACTAGTTGAAGGCAATTTTGATGACCTCTTCTTTCCTCAATTGTTTTTCCGCCAAAAAATGATCCAAATGCTTAAAAAAGTGGTAGTCGGTTAGCGAAAGGTCCGCTGAATATGGTGGATGAGGCAGAGTCTCATACTGCAATTTGTTCAACTTTTGAACCGTTGTTCTGGATACAAGAGGTCGCGCATTGTTATGAAGGAGTATCACACCATCCCTTTTGACTAATCTCGGCCGTTGAATACTCAATTTTTGGTGCATTTCCTCGAGTTGGGCACAGAATTTCTGTGCATTTATCGTGTCTCCAGATTCCAAAAAAAGAATAGTGAATAACTCCAGCTGTATACCACCAAACAATCACCATTACCTTCTTCGGATGAAAGCTCGGTTTCGGCATATGCTTCGGTGGTATATCAGCATCTAGTCATTGTGCTGATCGGTGACGATTGTCGTATAATATCCACTTTTCAGCACATGTCACTTTCCGTCCCCACGTACTTGAGGAGGGCAATCAGACCCGAGTCTGCAAGGGACTCATCTGAAGTGGCTTCGGCCACGAAACCTCACCGGAGGTTATCTGGTACCATGGGAACCGGGACGGCCCTCTGAATGCATATGCTCCAGGGGAATTCCTGGAGGATGTGTTCTCGGCCCGGTTATTTGCGGTTGGCCCCCTAGTGGGAGTTTCATGGTGGTTGTATTTATGCCTACATCGCGGCCAGAGCTCCTCGGAGCTCAAGCGTGGAGTTGCGCTTTACAACTCGGCTGCCGTACCCCTTAGTTGCGGCAGAGGTGTAAGATAAGCATCCATTGGTATGAATGCTGAGCCTGCACTCAAGCTGTGCTTGAATGGCGGAGCTCTGATTGTGGTCCCAAAATCAATCCGTGTCCAAAGAGGACCGTGGGATTATGCCTACACGGCAGGTACTCACGTTAAACCCCCAGGACTTTCATCGCATGTCACTATTCTGCGCAAAAAGGAATCGCTTCTGTTGCGGGAGAGTAAAGAACTGCAAATTTCCATTCTAAGCGCTATGCTTTGCTCCATAAGGGCATGCGGAATCCATCTATCGAGGTTTTTCACCTTTCAAAGTTGCTGTAAGTGCCGGGAAACTGCCGAATAGTTTACGCCCAGTTTCTCTGCAACGTCTCTCACAGACTGACATGTGTCGGATTCGCGTGGCTCACTTTAAAGGTTTACGTCGCCTAACCGGAACTTTTCGAACTATCGTCATGTGGTTCGTTCACTTACCATATCAGCTCCATAGGCGCTGTTAATGTTCCTGGTCGCATCCGCTGCTTTATGACCGAGTTTTAACTTATACAGAAAAAGTATACGTTACATTTGGCTTAATACTAGACTTATGCTATAGAGGGGAAAGTCAGCAAAAACCCCTCTTATCTTGTTGTTTGTACGGAGAAATTATTAGGATAACTGAAAGGATGGAGGAAGGATACATATAGGGGACGGTGGTATTATTGGGTGATGGAGTAAACGAGGCCAGGGCGATGTTAATTGTACGGGCGGTTGAATTGACGACTTGGTTGGAGTGGAGATTGGACTGGGCAAGGGACAGGCGGAAGAAGCTCCTTTCGCGAATCCGTAAACGCACCATTTGAGCTGAGGAGACGTCGCACCATGCGACGAATCCGTACGTGATTAGAGGACGGATAAGCTGCTTATAGCAGAAGAGTTTGACTTTGGGAAGGATGGCAGAGTCTTCTTGAGGATGGGACAGGTTTTAGTCCTGCTAACGTCTTTGAAAGGATGGAATTTACCTGGGGCACGGGTGATAAGCGGGTATTAAGGGTTATTCCCAGGTATTTGGTGGATTGGACGCAGGGAATAGTGGATGTTCCGATTTTGATAGTGAGGTTGCGGGTGTGTTGGCTAGCATCTTGCGGGTAAAAGTGGCTCTACCGCAGAAGACGATGGCTTCACATTTGTTAGGGTTCAGGAGAAGTTTCCAGGAGTGGAGGAGTTTATTGAGGGTTAGGAGCGTGTTATTAATGCGGTTTTGGGCGGCTTGTATGCCTCGGGAAGAGGTGTAGAGGATCAAGTCGTCAGCGTATTGAATGGTTTTGACAGCTTGGGGGGAGTTGGTAGGGTGCTGAAGTAGGATATCGGCAGTGTATAGGAAAAATAGGGTTGCTGACACAACTGAGCCTTGGGGGATGCCTGCAGGCAGACTGTATGGGTCGGATAGGGTATCATGGATGCGGACTAGGGATTAGCGCTTGGAAAGGTAATTCAGGATAAATCTGCATAGTTGCGGGTGGAATTTGAATGTGTGGGAGAGTTTGTAGGTGAGGCCTTCGTGCCAGACCGCGTTGAAGGCTTTCTGGATATCGAGGAGGTAAGCGGTGGGGGGGATGTTGTTGTTTAACTGGGAGAGGATGTCAGTTTTGAGGACTAGGAGGGGGTGTGAGGTGCCGTGGACACGCCTGTTAGCAAACTGGAATGGGGGAATAATGGTGTGGTCGGTGATGTGTTGGAGCATGATATCGTGAATGACGTGTTCGAAAACTTTCGATGTCACGTTAAGAACGGAGATGGGGCGGTAGCTGCCCGGGAAAGCTGAAGGTTGTTCCTTTTTTAGGGTTGGGACGATGTGGGATTCTTTTCATGGAGTGGGAAAGTGTGCAGATAGGAGGCGTGGCGTGGTAGTGAGGTTGTGGATGTGTTGGCGCACCGCAGTTTCTGTGGGTGGGTCGGACAAATGCCGAGTGCTGTGATGAGCGGCCCGAAAGCTGCTAGCAATCAGGTCGGCATGAGCTTTGGGAGAGGTATTGTGGGGGAGAAATGACTCCTTGATTAAACGTAGGACTATTTATACTTCATTATCAGACACCAACAGCGCCAACTGGTGGTGGTTTGATGCTGCAAAATGGCAACTAACTTCACTTGATTACCAAATCGGCTATTTCATGTATCAAGGTCAAATTTAGAAAAAAAATCTGATCGTTAGTTCGAATATAGTTGAATATCAGACTCAACATATATCGTATTTCAGAAGGTAGTTATCCTATAGCTGAAAAATTGTTGAGAAGTCCCATTGACTACCCATTGAAACACCTTCCAAAGTATGGATGGAATGAATAATGATAGACTGACGGAAATACTTGATTGCTTGCTTGAAAAATAGTGACAATTGTCTGAATCATATATGCACTTTATAATCGCGCTTTATCGAAATGTTTGTGTTATTAGCACCTGTGTTGTACCAATGTATCTACTCTGTTCACTCTTCGTGTAGACGGTTTGTGAAATTCGCACTTATATGTGTCGATAACTGATAATAATTTCATCATCATTACTCATCGAATTGCTCTAGGAGGGTATGTCACATTATTTCTGATAAACAGAATTGTTTTTTCTTCTTTAAATGGAATATGCAACTTTCAAAGCATTCATATTACCGGAGTTAACAAATGTAATAAATTCCTAAGTAAATTGTTGGACATATTCTCATGGAACGAGCTCATCTAAATTCAAATTATTATTCGCATTATCATCAGTATCGATTTGCTCACTTAGACCGTGCCTCGCAAAATTATTAGATCATCCATTAAAGATTCCTTTAAATCCATATCGGCTTACTAACACCGCTCATCTTCTGGCGCACATATTTGAAAGATAAATTGATTTTAATAATCGAAGAATTTCGTTGTTTGCCGTTTGTCCTATGCTTACATTTGTAAATATAGTTTTATGCAATGAATACAATTAAGCAGTAGTGTAAATATCTGATGAAAGCTCTTTCCTAAAATTACTTTTTTTTCCTTATACGTATGTATCGAATTTTCGTTGATGTGTTCAAACTGATGATCAATCAACAATGCTCAACGATTGTTCACATTACGACTTTCGGGGGTTTCTAATGTGTCTTCGTTCGACAACACTCTATGTTTGCAATATTTAATGCAAAATCATGATGTGTGGCAATTTTTTTAAAACTTGAAATGATGTCATCAACGATCAATAAAACTAAAATATTCATCTTAAAAATTAACAAACAAACAAAATACGAAACAATGTTTTATTGTTATACTACTCAAAACTGAACTTTAAAATAATCGTAAGTATCTCTGTTACACCATATATGTGTCGATTATTCAAATGTTTATTGATTTGCTTTTGACTTTGATTTTATGTTGGATGTATTCTAACACCATCGGCAATACACTGGAGCATATCTGCTACTATAATTGCATTGATTTATTTATTTTGGAAAATTAACTTGTTTGAGTTACGCTTTTAACCCTAGCGCAATGTAGAGGAAATTTTACAACTGAAAATCTTAGATCTTGTGACTGTCTAGGAATATGAAATATCGAATAAACAGTAACATTTGAAGTTTGTTCGTTTTTATCTTAGCTGCTTTTATCAATTGTATCAAAACGAACATGGGTATCTTATGTTGAAATGAAAACACCTTCCGTTTCAACGTTTCTAGGAATATAAATGTAGATTCATAGTCTCTGGATTTAAACAAATTTACAATTATTAACAATTTGCCCGTGGGGGATCATATTTTCTGAATCAGGTGAAGTTGAACTTGGTCCTGCACGCTTTTTCGGAGGATAAAAACATGATTTAAAAAAATTAATCTCAAAAATTAATTCTATTCAATATTTCCTAGTATGATATTATTTTTTTTCTCATCTGGACAGTAGATGGACGCTTTTGTAATGAAATCCAAGTAGTTTAGAGATAATTCATTCAGAGGAGATCCTTCTAAAAAAATTAAGCCCAGATGAAGCAGAGGCATTTATAATTCGGATGATCCTCTTTTCAACCAGCCTACCAATTTTCATCACGAATCTCCTAGTAGCTTCCGCTCTGTTTAATAAAATGCATTATACATAGTATAGCCATAAGTTCTGTCAGTTGATGCGTATAGCGAGAAATGTTAGGCCGCTGAAACTGGTAACACTGCGCACGGAGAGTGCCTAACCATACTCCACTTCCGTCAGACTTTCAGCTTGCGAAGGTCAGTAGCGCGTGAACGACAACACGATGAAGTTCGGTAACTACGAAAAAAGAATCGGGATTATTGCGCTGCACCAATATGGGAATACGCCGAAAATGATTCATAGTTTGTTAAAAAAGCTGCTGGTAAACGAAAGTTTCGTTTTTAGGACATTAGCTCGATACCACGAAACAGCTGATGTGGCGCCCGCGCTTCGTACGCCGCCCGAATTTAGTGCATGCTGTCCGTGAGCGTGTTCGTCGCAATTCTCTCCGCAAGCCGAAACGAATATCGACGGAAATGGGTGTTTCAATTCGAAATATGAGTCGTATTTTACGAGAAGATCTCGGTCTCAGTTCGTACTGGCTTTGCGTTAGCCATATGTGAGCGCCAAAACTGAAGGAATTACGGCGAACTCTGTGTGCTGTTCTTCTGCAACGATTTCCCGGTCAAAAATATCGCAAAATTCTATTTTCTGATGAAAAATTTTTACCATCGAGGAAAAATTTAATCGACAAAATTATCGAGTATATGCTCACAATTGTTATGAAACCAAAGAAAGTGCTCTGCGAGTCCAACGTCGTCACCATCCGACTTCTGTCATGGTATGGTGGGGCGACTCATATCACGGAGTAACTGATATTCACTTCTGCGAGGCGTCAAAACCAATGCGAGCGTGTACGAAAAGATGTTAGAGGATGTAGTCGAGCCATTGAGTTAATCTCTATTCGCTGGAATGCCGCGGTGCTTCCAGCAGGACTCGGCCCTGCTCACAAAGCCAATATAATTCAGCAGTGGTTAACGGAGCATATTCCTGACTTCATAACCGGGCCTCAGGCAGCCCAGATTTGAATTCTCTGAACTACAGTTTTTGGGCTAAATTAGAGGAAACTGCCTGCGATCGAACTCACACCGATTTGGAGAATTTAAAGGCCAGCATCGTGCGTGCAGCTCAAGAAATGCCGCTTCATATCGTGCGTGAAGCAATTGGTCTCACAGATTTCGGGCCTCTATAGATTTTAGCGATGACCATTTTGAATAAATTTTTTTTCGTTTGAAAGCTCTATGTTTCCTTTTTCTAATGGTGGACTTTTCAATTGATTTGGTTTATTACTTCGTGAGAAATAAAGATTTGTTTGACTAACAGAACTTATGGCTATACTATGTAGTTTCATTCATTTATAAGTCTATCTGCATCTTTTTTTAAAGGAATCTCGGGTCAGACCACCTCTGTGTTTGCGAGTAATAGTTCAGATGTGAAGCAATTTCAACCATTGAGTTGGTAGAGGACGCGTAAACTTCTTCTGTTTACCGGTTAATGTTTAAACAATTACCCAGCTTTAGTCTAGCTTAGACTAAAACAACTGGCGTTTTAGTCCAATATAATTCGCAACCTTGTCATGTTTTTGCGATGATATAAGGGAGCATTTTCCCACCTGTTGGCATTTTCGGTCACGCGGCTCCCAGGGCAGAAGTGAGGCAGCGTTTGATGAGTTGCCTTTGCCCTGGACGAAGGGCATGTTTGGGTGTTAGGTTAACTCAAGTTTCATTTCCAGTAATAACGGAGTGGAGAAAATCATCGCCTTCTTGTTTGTTGGCCCCAAAAATTTTTTGAGATAGCGAATAATGGCATGGATTTCTTCCTTGGCGGGGGAATGAATCGACATTTTTCGCAAGAGATGTTCCTAAGTCAAAAGTTTTCAACATATTAACCTTGAATTGTTCTCGTTTTGAAGGGAAGGGTTCAGGAAGCACGGCAGTACTCCGAACATGTAGAAAAACCAATCCCTACCACCATGAGAGCTTCACATCTGAACGTTCCTCCTACTAGATATTTGAATGGAAAGATTCGTCCTTTGTCGCTCTTTGAATTGTCTAGTTGTGCTATCGGCTGCAGGTAGCAGGAATATTTTGACTTTCGTCGTCCACATTTAGCATTCTAGATTTCATTAACCGGTAAGGATAGTGAACCCTTACGATAACATGGCGAAGCGTAAAATCGAAGAGTGGTTTTTGAATTTTGTAGTATACAAGCTCACTTTTTTCTTTCCACCAAATATGATTTCAATTGTCAATTTTAAATGTTTATCACTTTCCTAGTGCCGAACCCACTACGAAAAGCCACTGCGTTCCTACCTCTCTTCGTTACTTTTCGTTAGAATTTGAACTTCATTCATTGATTATTCTAATATGGTCACCTGAGTTAATGGAAGAGAGAAAACCAATACTGATCATCTGCTCTTCATAGTTTCTCTGGTATATTGCTTTCTTAAGCCAACTTCGATGAGATAGCCTCGTGCTAATAATTGCTCTGCTCCCAGTAAAAACGAATTCTTTGCTCACTGAAATGAATTATCTTATGCGATCGCAACTTGAATCGGACCGCGACCTCGAGTTTTCTATTGTGGAAATAAAATAATATTAAAATGGTTTACTTGGAATTAACCAGTAGGTGAAAATGTTGGCTCCTAGAGCCTTTGTTAGGTAACACTTATAATATCTTGCAATTTCCCTATTATCAGCATCAGAGCTGCACTAAGACTACTGGTTGGTTCCACTTTTTCTTAATATATCCTGTGAACGAAGTCATTATCCCACCTTGATTAAGAACTTGCTGTAATTTAGTCAGGAAATCTAAGATACAAAATAGTTCATCGAAATCGATTGCTGAAACGCGTTCCGCATAATGTTTTTTGCCGAATTGGAATCGCAGCAAGCTACGTCAGATGTTGATTGATCTTAGTTTTACCAATAATTATGGCATTGTGCTCCGTCGATGCACAGTGCATTATTGTAATGCAACATCCAAGAGTTATTTGCTCGCAAAATCTTTCATTATTAACGAGTTGTTTTAGATGGAAGTTCAGACTTCGGGGTTTTACGCCAGTGGACATCCACATTCCTAAAAGCTGCCTGGTGTTTTGGCCCACGCCGTCGTTCCATTAGAGGCAGAGTCAGGATTGAGTGATCCGCTCATCGCGACCCGGATCTTATCCAGAACCAAACAAGTATGGTATTGCTCATAAATTTCGTTGGTTCGTTCATATTTTTTCCCATTTGATCAGTGACATTTGATGCTGTTGTTTTCGTTTTATCTCCAGTAGATCGCAAGATCCCGCGATCTCTTCGAGGCATGGCTGAAGATTTCACACCCCGGGTTGTTTTCATAATGTCGATATCGTCAACATAGGCCAGTAGTTGAGCGGATTTGAAAAAGAAAGTGGCTTTCGCCTTTACATCAGTATCACAGATTGCCTTTTCCAGGGTCAGGTTAAAAAGGATGCTTGACAGGACATTCGAATTTTCTCATTGCTGTGCGCAATCCCGGCTATGTCATCATTGGTGGCCTTGAAATCGATCAAAATATGTTTTTACATGAGGTGAAACCTCTGTGGTGTGAATAATGGTCTACGCGCATAGGGCTATTCGGCCTAGTAAGATAGCGGAGAATGTCTTATAGATGGTACTCAGCAACTCTATAATTGCTACACTGCGTGATATTAAGCTTTTTATGTATGGGATAGGTAGATAATGTCTCATTTTTAGTCATCTGGCATTGATTCGCTTGGGCATAAGTTGATAACCTGCGTGGTGTAGTTGGTCGCCTCCATATTTAACTAGTTCACCTGTAATTCCATCGGCACCTGGCGATTTATGATTGTTAAAATGATGAATTACACGCGCTGTTTCTTCCATGCTTGGTGACGGCGGCATCTGCTCGTCGTCTTCAGTTAGTAGAGCCCCCATGTTGCCCATATTTTGGTTGTAGAACAATTCATCAAAATACTCAACCCATCGCTCCAATATGCCCACACGGTCGGAAATCAGATTTCCATCTTTGTCTTGGCAGGATGAACATCAGGTTGTATAAGGCTTCACTCTACTGATCTGTTGGTAAGGTTTCTGCACATGACGTGGCTTCTCCCTGCACTTTTGGAGTTAACAGATCTGTTGGTCCTCCCAGGCTTCCTTTTCTGTCTGTAAAGTCGCTTCTTCTCGTTTTTTAAGATTACTTCATTGCCCGATGTGCAGAATTCTTTCATTCCGTAGCTAACTTACATTCATCGTTTAACCAGTCGTTTCGGTTTTTTTGTGATTGCAGCCAAATATGTTTGTGGCCGTATCAATGACAACGTTATGCACGCTTCCTCTACAGGACCTCTGTTAGCTGCGGTTATTGTAGGGTCCGTTTCCCCCTTAAATGTGTCACGAGAGCACTTCCAGGAATAATTTTGTGTGACACTGCTAGTTGAATAATCCGCAGTCCGGGTTTGTTCCAATCCCTTCTCCCACTGAGGCTTAAATTTCTAAATTTTTTTCACTTATATTTTCAAAAGCCGATAACAGTAGATTACATTTCTTGGCTGAAAACTTACTCCTAACAAATGGTTTATTGGATGGCCACTATAATAACTGCTAGTCTAGTTATTCTTCTCCAGGAAAGGGCCCCTATCTAAGGCATCTCTTGCAACGCTGCGACAGTAGCCTTATCTTGTGGCAGGTTGTCGGCTTACTGTTTAGCAGTTTCTTTTTTGCACTTTGAAGCTGCGTTCCATGAAAAGATACGCTAATCCTTTGTCCGTTTTGGTTGCTGGATCCGTCGTTGTAGAATTCGTTCAGTCCAAGGCTCCTTTCGTGGTTCCGTCAAATATGATTTTTCATGTAGGGTTTTCAGCCCTGCCCTGTACATAGTTTAAGTTCATTCGTGAGACGCTATTCACCCGCCTAATGTTTCGTATCCAGTAATGACTATTTTAAGGAATGTTGAGTCGGATTCAGCTACAGAAATTGCGTCTTCGTCTAGACAAATTTAATGTAAACTCGTTATTCTGAATATAGGCAGATGTATTCAATACGGCGCTACTCACAATTGTTAAGTTACGAGGTTAGACAATTAAGTAATGAGACTGATTCTATAAAAACCGTATATTTAAAAAATATTCTACAAATCTTCCATCCCCTTCAAAATAGTCCCCTTGGGCGCCTATACAGCGATTCTAGCGCGTTTTCCATTCTTCGTAACATTTCTGGAACGTTTCGACTGGGATGTCCGCGAGTACCCTCGTCACGGCCGCTTCAATGTCCGTAATTGACTCAAAATGGGTTCCTTTGACCACCGATTTTGTTCTAGGGAATAAAAAAAAGTCACAGGGTAACATATTATATCGATCAAGTAGCGTGGGATCGTTTTCCACTTGTTCTTTGTCTTTTGCGGTCATTCGATACTGCTTTTGCTCCTCAGAAAATTCTATGGAACCATCTTTGCGCACAACTTTTCCATCCCGAAATCGTCTGTTAAAATTTGTCTCATTGTTTCACGGTTCATACCCAGTTCCGAGGCCAATAGTCGAACTGCTAAACACCGATCTTCACGGATTAGGGCGCGCACACGCTGCGCATTCGCGTCAGTCCGCACCTCGACTGGTCTCCCACTCCGTGCCGCGTCTTCCACGTTTTCACGCCCCTCCTTAAACTCTTTATGCCATCGAAACACCTGGGCACGACTAAGAGCGCTGTCACCATGCACTTTTACAATTTTAGCGTACGTTTTCGAAGCTGTTTCGCCCAATCTGGCGCAAAATTTTATCGCGACGCGTTGCTCTAGATTTCGTTTCTCCATTTTCGTGACGAGCACCACGAACACACGTCTGCCCAACACGACACAGCAGGCGAACTAAACAAGCTAGAGCGATGATGAATATATCAATGGGGAGGGGAAGGATGCCGGAGAAGGGGAAGGGAATTTGAAGGTTGCAATATATCAATGGGAAGTGGAAGGATGCCGGGGAAGGAGAAGGGAGTTTGAAGGTTGCAGGTTTACCACAAGCGCGGCAATAAAATCAGTCTCATTATTTAATTGTCTAACCTCTGACCTGACATTGAAACATAGTAACAGATGTGGTATTCTAGCAGAAAAACAAATTCAATCGGCTTAGAAGCAGCGGCCCATGATGGTAATTCGGGAAACTTTTTGATCAAGGTGATATATGAGGAGTAGTAGTTTTAAGTCTCACCGCTCTGTTAGCTATTTTATAAGTAATACGGTGTTATTATTCTATTAAATATTAACTCTTCTATTGGGATGTTGCCCAGTTTCCTTGTGATTTTCTCTTTTAATGCAAAGTTGCATACTATGAGCGGACAGGTTTTAATTGAATTAAGACTAATGCCCTGAATTTCCCAGGTCCCTGCCTAGCAATTTTTGAAATTAAAGTATTTTCTTCCTCAAAATGTTTAATATTAGGTATCTTTTCCCATCAAAATTCGAAGCTATCACACATTGTATAATTTCTATGCTCATAGAAAACACATAGCCTTTTCTAAAAATGCTTCTTTTTAGTTAATATTCTTATTTCTTATAATGTTCGATATCTTTATAAATACACATTTTTATAAATATAAGAAAAGCTTTTTATATGTGTTGTAATTTCTTTTTATTCTCTTGCTTTTTTCATGCTGCATTTTTTTGTATGATAAAAAAATAAAACTTTTAAAACAAATCAAACAAAAATTCAAATTTCGCCCATTTTGGTCATCACACGCCACATGACAATTTACAATCACATTGAAATTGAAATGCAATTATTATCAATGGCAACCCCTCACAACATACCGTATAACTTAACAAATGAAAAAAATATATATATATGAACGCATAAATCATGGTAACAATGCAAAATGTAAATGCGTGAACTATGCTAAAAAATCAACAGAAGATACTCGAAGCCTGCATCACAGTAAAGGTACGGCGAATGACAAAATTAAGAGAGTTTTTTTTCGGAAAAATAAGGAGTTGTGTTTTTTTTTGGAATATAATGATAAGGAAGATAGTTAGATATGATGTTTGGAACTAGCAATATGAAATTTGCATTTTATCGAGTTTTAGTTTGGATATTTTTACTGTAAGATTTTTCTTCGATATAGAAGTATAGATACATCGTACACTGGATCAGAGATGGTTATTTTTCGTTTGACAAATTATAAAATGTGTGTTTTTTGATTTGCATTTTATTTTTATATTTTGTTTTAAGTTCACGGTTAATTATTGGATTTATACAAAAAGAGCAAACCTACGTGCGAGTGTACGCATTGTACGTGTTTGGTTATGATGTACCACATGTCCTGCATGCGCTCTCTATATTTACGTCACTTGTGATTTCTTGATATTTGATTTAAACATCTGTCAAGATGTAAATTGTTTTTACACTTCACGTTTATGGAAACACGAGACAGATAAAGATAGTTTACCAGTTCTATTAAATTTACTTTGGAACATCCGCAACATTGAATAATCTGAAAAACCATATATAAATGAGAAATGGATTATAAATTCATCTTGAAAGATTAGATATTTTGAGCATCGGAGCCAATTGCAAAACTATTTGTTAAGCAGTTAGATTTAAAATTCAATCATTCAGTCGAGTTGATTTATCTGAAATAGTAAAAAAACTTGTTTCTTTTTCGTTCATGTAGATATTTATTCTTGCGAAAACCGATATTTCGGGAACCACTTGTTCCCCTAACAAGTCCTTATTAGCACTGATGATGGAGGGAACACGTTCTTGTTAGCACTGGTGGAGGGAACAAGTGGTTCCCGAAATATCGGTATTTGCAAGAATAAATAAGTCCTTGTTAGCACTGATGAAGGGAACAAGTGGTTCCCGAAATATCGGTAGTTGCAAGAATAAATATCTACACCAACGAAAAAGAGACAACAAGTTTTTTATTATTTCAGATAATTAATCGTTGGAAACACCGCATAATTACACTCAGAGTTCTATTACTTTAAAGAGATTGTTCAAGTGTTGCTTATGTTTTAACTACTTTGTTAGCTTTTGAAATTTGAAAATATCTTCACTCTGTCTTGTGATCATCACATTTTGATTAAATTTTCTCACTAACCGCACTCTAGTGTTGTGAGCAATATTATTTCAGCTTTCGAATCCAAATTATATTCCCTGCTAATTTTATTATAACTCCATCTAGAATTCCCTATCAACGGACGGTGTGAAGGAAGACTTTAGTGATTTACCGCCAAATCAGCGACGTAAAAAGCTACAAGCCAAGATTCAGGAACTTCAACAGAAAATCGCTCAAGAGACGGCAGCCCGGGATGGTCTTATGAAAATGAAAGTAGTTTACGAAACGAATTCAAGTCTTGGCAATCCAATGACAGTGGAAGGACAATTGAATGAATCAGAACATAAACTGGAGAAGTTGAAGCTTGATTTGAAAAAATATCAAGGATATCTGGAAAAGGCGAATAGCTTACCGATGGCTAATAACAGCCCACAAGCACTTAGAAATCATAATGGACATCGAGTATCGAGGTAATTGGTTAGAGAGGTGCCCAAAACGTCAAAGGTGTAAATCCAAACCAAAATGTTGAACAATTTAAATTTGTACAATTTCACAGTTAAATTTATAACACAACAGATACTAGTATGTAACGCTTACACCTTTGGTTGTATTAGGCATCTCTCATTACGTTCGAAAACATTCACTTCGTTTTTGTTCCTGTTCTATTGCTAATTTTTTGAGCTTTTGATACTGTTTTGAGTCTTTCTGTTTTACTATTAAGTTAATTTTTGTTAATGTTCGTTTATTTTAAAAACAAAAAACAAACATAAATTGTTATTGTAACAGACATTCCAATGGTAGTGGCGACAATGATGACAACGACGATCATCACGATGATGGCGGAAGCTTGAGCAGGTCAGAATCAGAGGATAATGTGGCGCAAATAGAAAACGGGCTTAATATTAATAACAACGGGTACAGAAAAATATAGAAAATTTTGTCAAAATAATGTTTTATTTTTTCAAAATACTAAAATCTAATATTTGATTTAATTTTTCTAATTTCACTATTGATCTGAATTTAAAATAATTTCTTGGATTGAATTTGTCGAAATTTGTTTATAATGAGCATGTCGTCTAATTATAATTTTTTCGTTTACTCGCAACTTCTTTAATTGTAGTTTGCTTACTACAATGGAAGTTAATTGCATTAAATAATATAAGCGTGATCTACATGCTTTCAATGAAAGAACATATCATTTTAAAATCATCTACCAACAATTTTGTTCCTCAATAAAGTCATTTGCTTTCGTTATGGAATAATGCATGCCCTAACGTTTTTGCCATTATTATCCACAAAATTGTTTACATTTGGTTCAGTATTTTGTTTGCAAATTTTTTTTGTTGAATGTTTTAGAATTTGACCATAGTTTTAGATAACTTTTCTGTTTTGGTATCTTTTATTGAAAATGCTTTTCTCTTTAATCTGTGCAGTAGTTCAGCGAGTCCAGAAAGTGGACTGGGTACATCACATACATCGTTACCAGGATCAGGCCAGGGAAGTGCCAATGAAAATGCCATGATTGACGATACCTACTATGAGGCAGAAGCTTTACAGCCGCTGGGTACATGCCGGGCACTTTATCCGTTTGAAGGTAAGATTTTTTACTTTTAGAGGAACATTAGTAGAATATAGGATACTGATGATTTTGAAAACACTTGAAAAGGCGTTGGCGGAAAAGTTGTTTATTGTACAAAGAAATTTTGGTAAAATGTTGCTGATGTACAGGGTTTCTCAATTGGAACCTGAAGTAGATCAATATATTCAACAGAATTCTATGGTTTTATGAATTGAATCTGTTGGATGAATTGCTCATCTTTGTACCCGTTCATTCAGCATTTCGTATTCTAGCGCTGAGAAATATGGCAAGTCGTCGTCGAAAGGACTTAGTAAAGTCCGTGCAACTTTTCATCCTTCGGTTTGGCAAAATCGAAGTCTCGTTGTTTATGAACATTGTTACTACTACTGAAAACGGTCAACTCCTTCTTGTTGGTACTTATGATTGAAACCCTCCGCTACCAATGTGGCTTCCACAATTTCATAATTGCATTCAACAGCGCTTGATCGACGTAGCTCCGCTTTTTTAGCTCCGCTTTTTTAATTCGTAGAAATGCGACAGAAAGTTAGATATAAACATCGGAGGAGGGGATCACAATTCACGTCCATCCTCTTGGAGCAGGAATTCTTCAAAAAATATGGCTGGTACTTTTTAACAGAATCAGAAACTCAAATCCACTTAACTCCCAATGCAACCAAAAATCCCCGCAGCATTAACTGCGTCATCAGCTGAGTTTCCCCAAGGAAGTCTCCAACTGCAAAAATTCAGCAGCAGTCCACAATATGATGATGATGATGATGAACCTTACGTCCGATCGAGAAGCAAACACATTTTCAATATGTAGCATACAATGCATGTGAAACAACAACAAAAAAACGTTAATGATCAATTATTATAAGTATATTAGTGAGTTTCTTACATCCTTTCCCCCCTTCACAATGTACGTCAGTTCGATTATTTTTAGATTTTCGATACCAATCATGCACAACATCATTGCTCATTAAGTTTTCTCCAACATTAGGCTCATCCTTCAATAAATATCTGCGTTCGCTGTTCAATCCGATCTTGATATTTCATCATCATCATCAACGGCACAGCAACTGGTATCCAGTCTATGCCTGCCTTTATAAGGAACTCCAGACGCCCCGGTTTTTTCGATATCCCTGAAAGCTGTTTGGCGTCCTGACCTACACCATCGCTCCATCTCAGACAGGGTCTGCCTGGTCTTCTTCTTCTACAATAGATATTGCACTTTTAGACTTTTCGGGTAGGATCATCCTCATCCATACGGATTAAATGACCCGCCCACCGCAATCTGTTGAGCCAGATTTTATCGACAAGCAGACGATCGTGTATCGCTTATTGATTTTCGAGAGACATTTTGTCGATATAACGATATATTCCCCTGTTGTCGCTAACCACTTCTTTGTCCAAAAAAAAGCGTTGTTCAGCAAGCCCGTGACCGGTCGATGCAACCACATGGTAATCGGAAGGAGTCTGGTGGTTTAACGTGAGTACCTGTCTTGTAAACCTAATCCCACGGTCCTCTTCGAACACGGATTGATTCGGAGATCAAAATCAGAGCCGCAATGCATCTGCCGCAGCGGTATTGGTTGATACTGAGTGCATCTAACTCTCATCTAGTCTATCTAATATCTCTGTAGGAACTGCCCGAATTGTACAGCGCAACACCACGCTTGAACGCACAAGGAGTGCGCCCGCAAAATTGGCACAACCACTAAGAAACTCCCCCAATCGCAAAAAATCGGACTCAGAACATATCCCCGAGGAATTTTCCTGGGAAATATGCTCTCATAGGGCTGCCGCCAATGCCACCTAGATTACGGGTGCCACAGTATGCTAAGCAGATATAGCGAATATGAAACCAGTCCTCTGAATTTGCCCCGCACAGAACACAATGACGCCGTAACGCATTTCACGTCCTCATATCTGACCTGACCTTGCCCATCTTTGTTTCATCCAAGCTGCCACTTCGATGTAACACTTTCATCTAACTATCTTTTGACCATTCTCCTAGCACCTCCACCCGATCAGCACTAATTAAATCAGTTTCCACCAAAGGAACGCCCCTTCAGATTGTGTGGGCCGTGTCACGCTAGATCAAGAGGAGGAAATCGTGCGATATACAGGAAAACACGTAACAACGCCATCCGCTGACAGGCACCGTTGTCGCAAAATCATATAAGAAAGAGGAGCCGTACCTATAACACGCATCAAGGAGTCACACAAAGCAGCTCTCCTGGTTAGACTCCATTCACATCCCCATTGATGGTTAAATACGTCATTTAGGTGTATTCCGCGATTCCGTTCAACTTAACTAGAGGTGGACAACATAGGTTGCCTTGAAAAACATCGCAACGATTTTCTACATTGAGACTGCGACACCGACTATAAGAGACTACGCGTTTACGATGTACTCAGTACTCTATTATTCGGGGTCAAGTCGGTTTTTCCCCTCAACAAGAATGCGCATGTCCTGGCCGAGATTGTGCATCGCGGTAGTTGATCCCCCGCAATTCAATATCTGAGCGACATGGAACTTAGTAGTGAACATTTATCCTCGCCAACTTTGTGACTTAGTTAGGACACAATATCGACCTGAGCATATGCCCGGCCAGAAGCCCCCGAACACCTCTTTGCTGCAGAAGGAACTACAATCAACCACTTAAATCATGCAGGGAGCAAGTCACGCGACCTGACGCTGTAGTTGAACTACTTAGCGTACACCCTTTCGGTGGATGTCAGCTTGTCAATCAAAGCAGGTGTGCCTTCGATGACAGCGTTGCTAATTGCCTCTGGATCTGACCGTATTGGGTGACTGATGATCTTCGCCTCTTTCCCGAACCACTCGAAGAACATCTGGCCCGCTAAGTGAGTCTCGTGGATCTGCTGCATTAATTCAGTTACGCCCTGGTGGTTTAACGTGAGTAACCGCTATGTCCGCCTAACCTCGCGGTTTTCTTAAGACACGAACAAGCTGTTGTGATGGTGGATGCAAGACATATTTAAAGTCTTTATCGAACTATGGAGCACGGTTACCGAGTTGTACAGCGTAACTGCAAGCATGAGTTCCGAAGGGGTCTGAAACTCTCACAAGGAGATAAATAACCAGGCCGAGAACACATCCCCTGGAATCTACCTGAGACAAATGGTACCAGATAACTTCTGGTAAGATGGTCGTGACCGAAATCACCTCAGATTATCCCCCGTGCAATTCAGTAAGTCGTAGAGGCTCTCCTTGGCCACTTAGTGGTGACTCGGTCGTCAGGGTTGCTGATTCGTCTGCTTCCGCGCCACCTTTGAACACCTGCCCAATGAAGACAGGAGAATGCCGAGGAACTGAGCGGCAAGGGCTAGCTTCAATGGTTTGAGTTTCGGCTAGCAAACACAGTAGTGATAAGCGAAAGTAAGCAATCGTCGGATGATGGCTCCTGCCGAGACCGATATCAGCCCTTTTGTTCGGAAGAGATATTGGGTTGGGCAAAAACAAATGTCGTATTTGCGATCGAAATTTGACGCTTAATTTAACATACTTAGAATTATCCGATTTAAGTCAAATATGCGCCGTTTTGTTCGCAAACTTGTTGCCATTTAGAAGGCAACTTCATTATCCCCCCTTCAAGTGCGTTTTGCATGGACCGGAAGAGATGGTAATCACTTGGTGCCAGCGCCGGACTATACGGTGGGTGCGATAGAACATCCCATCCGAGCTCCCGTAGCTTCTGGCGGGTCATCAAAAATGTGTAAGGCTGAGCGTTGTCCTCGTGGAACACAACACCATTCCTATTGTCCAATTCTGGCCGCTTCTGGTCAATCGCCTGCGTCAAACGGTCGAGTTACTCACAGTAGAGGACCGAATTGAGGGTCTGGCCATAGTTGAGCAACTCATAGTGGATGATTCAACAAACATACAGTAAAACCTTCTTGGCCGTCAATTCGGGCTTGGCGATGGTTTGAGCGGCTCGCCGCGCTTCGACCACGATCTTTTTCGTTTGAGGTTATCGTACGTGATCCACTTTTCATCACCAGTCACCATCCGCTTCAAAAATGGGTCAAATTCGTTCCATTTCAGCAGTGCATCGCAGGCGTTGATTCGGTCCAAGAGATTTTTTTCCGTCAACTCGTGTCGCACCCAAACATCCAGCTTTTTTGGAATCCATTTGGTCAATCGAGCGAATGCTCACATGCCGGTCTACTTGGATGATTTCGACGATTTTATCGGTTTTTACCACGATTGGCCTACCAGTACGGGGTCTATCTTCGACATCCACTACACTAGAACGAAATCGATCGAACCAACGCTGTGCTGTGCGAATCGTTACAGTATCGGACCCATAAACTTCAGAAAGTTTTTTGGCCGCCTTCGTTGCATTTTTAAAAACGCAAAATATGACGAATTTCTTGCTTGGTCGACTCCATCTTTGACGCACTGTAACTTGAGACTGAAACGTACGATCACAACACTGTCAAAGAGACACTTTTAGCACAGATTGTCGTCTTCCAATCGCCGTATAGTATGACCCGATGCGATAAGTAGAGGAAGCATTTTTCTCCGCTATATCGGAAATCTCCATTTGTAACATTGCACAATTGCGACGCTTCTTAATCTGAATCGGGATCTCACTGTTAAGATTCTATAAGAAGCCAGTTCTCAGAGTAAAAGAGTGTACCCTCCGGTAACTATCAGCAGCAGTCCGACACCAGATACACGTCTGCAGTCGCTTAGGCCTAGAATGTCCAGGGCGTGTTGATGGTAGGAAAATAGTTTCGCAATTTGTAGACTACTAGCCCCCAAATTTCTATCCCTTAGAGTCGGCTAAATCCTAGCTTAATATTAGCTTAATTTTGCAATATCTTCATTTGTTTTACCTTTGAACTCTCCAATTTCTGCTATTATTTACTATTGAGACTAAATCAAAAGCGACATTTTCAAATTTCATTCCTTCCGCAACTCTAGATACGGTGGAAATTGTTAGTTGGGGATCCGCCTCTTGATCTTATTCAGTTTTTGTTAGAAGACGCTATCGAGGACCACCCATTGTCACTATTTGGATTTTCTCGTAATGAGTAGCGATCTTTGCAAATCCTTTATTATTTTATCGACAGTTGTTGGTATGGCGCCTTGAGTGCTAGTTGGCCTCATCGTTTTGCATGACAGGCGGAGTCCGTGCCTTGTATTCAAATTTTGCTTTAGTTATAGTTATTTCGTCGTATTTTTTCGATTCAATATCCCTTTGGCAGCCCTTCGGTGAATACAGTCGGTGTTCTACTGGCGGCTGTCGGGGGCCGAGTTTACTCGCACTACCTAGCAGCCGCTGGCCTAAGATGGCGAAAGCTTACGAGCTGTGCCAAGTCAAGGAGAATTTGGGCCGCTTATAACATAGCCCAATTACGAGAGCTCCTGTGCAAGGCGCGTGGAAATGCATTCAAAATTACGGCGGTCTGCACGGGGCAATAGGGGACCATGCCGACAGGCTTGGCATACCCTACAATTCGCATCACCGGAGCTGCGGAGAAGGAAGGGAAATCCTCATGCACTTTATCTGCGATTGCCCAGCTCTAGCTAGAGTGAGGCTACGGACACTGGGTAAACATTCTTTGGGGACTTTAGAGAGATTTCGTGAATGCTACAGGCTGGCTCTGAAGATCCGAGCCGGCTAGACTCTGCCTTCCTGTTCCCATAACAGCAGTCACGGTCTTAGGAGTTTGTGGTATCAAAACGGCGCACCACAGCGCTAATTGGGCTCCTCAGAGCGGCCACTGATAGCTACCTACCTACCATCCCTTTGAAAAATCAATTCCAGTTCCGCTCCTCTTGTCAACTACATCTTTGTGTATTATTTACATCCAAAACCTGCTTTGTCCATAAACAGATTGTTGCTACGACTGCGACCTTTAGTAGAGCTATCGTATTTGTGCCTATTCATCACTATGTTATTTTGAAACAATACTTATCCTATTATATTTTGTTGTAGCCACCAGCGAAGGAAGCATTCCAATGACTGAAGGTGAAGAGCTTCAAGTGATAGAACTGGATCAAGGCGATGGTTGGACAAGAGTACGACGACTAAACGGTCCAAACGGTTGGGAGGAAGGATTTGTGCCAACAAGTTACATCGAAAGTACTTTATTCGCTTAAATATAAAACTTTAACGATAACTACGATTACGATTATTATATTTACTAATTATAAGTTAATGTTAATAAACAAAAACTTTGTAAGTAAACAAATGCTAGGCGCAAAATGATATATTCTATGTACAATTTCATTGACTCAGAAACCAACACCACACCATCATTATTGCACTTTTATTCACACATTCATACACAATATAAATCAATTACATTAAATGTCTGAGTCAACGCTAGATGAAAACGTGGAAAGGATTTATGAATCCTTGCGGTAATCTGTGTCTCAATCGCAGCTTATTCACCACACGGATGACTTCCCTACGAAAATGATTAGTAGCGATAAAACTTAGTTGTTGAGAGTATTAAATGTAATCCGTGCGTGAGCTGCGTGAACGACAACTTTAGAACGTTTAGCACGAATCGTTTTTTGATTGAAAATCTGAAGGGGAAATAATCAAGTCGGTGTAGCAAAGATAATTGATTTCCCGAGATAAATCAAATTAGATAAAGTTTATCCATATTTTGTGTGATCTATGCCTTTACGTTTCGCCACGATCCGTGGATTCGGCGATCAGATATAGAAAAATGAATATTTTTTTTAATAATTCAGACAAAGTTGGAGAAGTAATAACATACTTGAACTATCGCATTTTTGTACGGCTTAAATGTATTCTTTATTAGTTCTTCGTTGCATATTCTGTATGTTATTATTTCAGTAATTTTTAATAAGGAGTACTTGTGAAACTAATTATACACATACGAGGAGAACTCTTCAAACTACACTTAGGTAGGGCTTGAGACTGCATAAGAGGTAAATTTGAAAAGAGAACAAATATTAGTCGAAATGGAATAAAGTGAATATTCGCAATATTTTGAATTAAAAAAAAATCTTTGAAGAAAGAAGAATACATCTTCGTCATTGTAACGCAAATTCGAGATGGTAAATTATCGGATGAGAGTAAAGAAAGGAATATATCGACTTCAGTTTTATATAGTCATTTAACATTATTTCGTTAAACTGTAATTTTCTACATAAGAACATATTTTTGTTTTATTATTTCTATTAATTAAGATGAGAGGCAATTTTATTTGATAACTTGATGTGTATAGTACTAAATAATACAAAAAGGACGCCTTTTACTTTTTGGTTGTAAATTTTATATCGAACATTTTTAAAAGAAAATATGAAAATGTGAAATTTATATAATTGGTTTTATTCTAGACTCTGGATAATCTGAGAATATACCCTAGTCCACAGAAAGCATGTACATCCTTACACTTCCGGATTTATTGAATTGGAAACTTAAATTTCAACTTCAGAGTCGTAAAAGATAAATTTCTTCTTACCACCTCTACGTGTCAATTTGAAAACTAACAATCAACTACACATATGTGAGGCCATCTTTTTTATGTATTTTGGTTTTATGTTTATATTTTTAGTGCTATAATTCGGTAGTGGTGGCTTCTGTAAAGGTAAATCAAAACGAAGTAGTCGTGATTTTCATACACTTTTTATTCACTATCCAAATGTAGGTATTCAAAAAATTATAGTTGGACACTACTAGAATTTTACTGTTTTTGTTGGACGAACTTGAACTGACGATAGCAGAACAGAGAGTTGATGATTTTGATAAAATGGGGCGGTTTCATTAAATTTCTCATGAAATTGGTCCATTAGTTCACTTCAGTGTTGCCCCATGTCCACGCTGTTCTTCACAAAGAAGTCTGCTGATAATACTCTTTAAATTACACAACCCTTTCATTGGATCTCTGAGTAACAATCTTCTTTTTTTTTTCGGCCTTTGTCCCGTTCACAAGCGGCGTTGGCTCGTCGTGATTGGTTTCGCCATTTGGCTCTATCAAATGCCTGATCTGGATGCAATCTCGAGGCTTTTAAATCCCCATCCAGCGTATCAAGCGACCGTTGTTTTGGCCGGCCTTTTGGTCGTTTACCATTGACTTCGATGTTCAAACTAATCTTGGCAAGTGAATTTTCGTTAGCGCGAATTATGTGATCATACCATCGAAGACGTATCTCTTGCAATTTTTCTGTGATCGGTGCAACACTCTATCGATCGCGGATATCCTCATTTCGGATGTGATCAAAACGTGTCACGCCACTAGTCAACGCAAAATCTTCGTCTTCATTACCGCAAGACGTCGTTCATTGTCTCTTATAGTCAGCCAGAACTCAGAACCATAGAGAGCGGCAAGACCGACGACATTGCAGTAAATTTTAGATTTGAGACGTTCGTTAATGCGTCGACCACAAAGAATATCAGTTGTGGAATGCCACTTCAACCTTGTTACGTTAATGCGTGAAACAATTTCATAGCGCAGTTTTCCATTGGCTGATAGCGTTGACTCGAGGTATTTAAATCGCTCAGTTCAGGGCAGATCACTGACAGTGATTGTGCCTGTTTCATGGGGATCGGTCGTCAAAAATTCAGTTTTGTTTAAATTCAATCTGAGACCGTGTTGCATGAGGCGATCATTTCATTTTTGAACAAGTTGCTCGAGATCATTTTTGCTATCAGCTGGGAAAACATCATCTACATAAAGCAGTGTGTACGGCGCTGGACGTTGGATATCGTTCAGTTCGGGACAGGTCACTGCCGCTGACAGTGATTGTGCCCGTTTCATGGGGATCGGTCGTCAAAAATTCTGTTTTATTCAGATTCAATTTGAGAGCGTGTTGCATGAGGCGATCATTCGAGTTTTGGACAAATTGCTCGGGATCATTTTTGCTATTAGATGATAGGAAAACATCATCTGCATGAAGCAGCGTATAGTGCTGGACGTTGGATGTCTCGTCTGACAGTGTCCATAATAAGAACGAAGAGGAATGGTGAGAGGGCGCTTCCTTGATGAACATCAACAGAGGCACGAAGCGGTTTTGATACACCCGCCATACTTCGTACTTTCGGATCATGGTAGAGCAATTGAACCCAGCGCACGAGCTCTTCTGGCACTAAGTGTTGTCGTAGAGCATACCAGATGAGTTTGTGTGGGACACGATCAATCGCTTTCTCCAGATCCAGAAATGTAATGTAAAGAGGGCGATGCTTCTCACGGTGTTTCTCCATGAGTAACCACACAGCGTGTATTGCGTCAGTAGGTCCACAGTTCCTGACAATTCCGGCTTGATTCACGGTTATTTCAACGATTTCGCGAATACGGTTGTCAAGCATGCGTTCAAAAATCTTCATGGTATGAGAAAGTAACCGGATCGGACGGTAATTTGAATATTCTACTCGACTACCTTTCTTTTTCCATATTGGAACAGTGGTACTTTCTTGCCAGTCAGATGGTGTTCTACCTTCCTGAATAACCCTATTGAAGAATTCACTGAGCCACAGTTTTGGCTCGCAGCTCTTCGCTTTCCAGAGCTCAGATGCGATGTCGTCAGGTCTTGGTGCTTTCCCCGATTGTATTCGTTTTATTGCTTCCTCGACTTCAGTTGCGATGACAGGTGGAACTGCTCCAAATGTCGGCAATTTGTGGAAATGGAGGATGAGCAAATTCTTCAGTTGAAATCGCGACTCGACAGTTGGTAAGCGTCATTAACGCAACAAAAGTGTTCGATATCTTGTGTGCGTTCGTATTGGCTTTTGGCAAGTCGATACAGATCTCTCTCCTGTGTGTCCAGTTTATTGTAAAGATGTTCGCTCGGGTGACAGCGACTGCTTTCTTTGCTTCCCAGTTGGCATTCTTATAAATTTGACAATTGGCCAGCGTTTTATCGTCGAGAAACGCGAAGTTGCGTTTCTTTTCACGGACCTTCATTTCAACATCGTCATTCCAAAGCCAAGCATCTCGGTTGATGTCTCGCTTACCTGGCTTGGTGAACCCGAGGGTAGCAGAAACGGATTTGTGGATCGTGTCTTTCATTTGGTTCCACGATTCTTCCACATTCGTAATGGTTGGTAATCGCGTAAGTGAAATCATTTCTTCTTTCTTCTCACGAAATCGCCACCATTTATTACGTAGCGGGCCAGTGCGTTCGCTGTTTTATCGGTGGCTTCATTCCCACGACAGCAATCAACGGCCGATGTTGAGGTGTGATGGTATCATAGGGGACGACTTTGAAATCAGTGACAGTGGTAAAATGTCGGCGTCTTATGAGAATATAGTCGATTTGCGTTTTACTGTTTCCACTATAAAATGTAGGAAGATGAGATAATCGTTTGATGAACCATGTATTCATAAGTTCAAGATCATGGGTGTCCGCAAAATCGATTACACGCTCGCCACCCTCATTGCGCGCTCCAAATCCCTTACCCCCATGGCACTTGTTACCGGCTGCCTTTTCACCCACATGACCATTAAGATCGCCGGTAATGATAATATAGTTATCAGCAGGCACGTTAAAAGTTTTTCCATCGAGAAGTTACGAGAAGGCATCTTTCTCGGCATGCGTACCCGGTGAAGATGTGAATACAGCGATCGGTTTATATCAGCTTATATAATATAATGGTGAGCTTCATCAGCCGATCATAAAATCGTTCAACTTCTTTAATGGCATCACGGAAACCCTCTAAGATTTCAATGTCAACACCACTTGAGTGTGTCGGCTATCGAAATAGAGAAGTTTATAGCCATTTTTACCGCGTTCGACTTCAATATTACAACTTTTGGCTCCAGACCATCGGGTTTCTTGCAGAGCGCAAATATCAGTGCGCCTTTTCCGAAAGGCTCTTGCGACTTCCTCGGTCTTTTCACTTTAGATGCCAACATTTAGCGTGTTTTGCTCGGACTAACTTGCTTACGACCTGACGCCGTCCAAGCGTCGAGAACCCTTGCCCATTTCTCGGCAGGAGCGAGGCCCGTCCTGCCGCGTCGGCTGAGGTGGACGTGCTAGCATTTTTCCGAGGCTTGTTACTCGATCCGATCATCTTGTTTCTAACGACATTGTATGCGGGGCAATCTGTGTTCAAAGGATATACGGCCGAACTCAAATTGATCGAACTAAGATTTCACGGTTTTCTTATATCGTCATTGCTGGCATTCCAGTTTGAGTTTATTTATGTCGTACATTGTTCTTTTCCCACATTCAATGCGTGTGGTGGTCGAGATTTTTTAGCTTTTCTATCTTTTGACCCTGGGTTCGAATCCCGGTTGTCATGGATATTTTTGTTTATTTATCACTTGCAAAGCATTAAGTTTGATAATAATGAAACTGAAACCCAGCCTTATTGAAGCCCGGGACTGTGTATAAGCGCTATACACCGCAAAGGAGTAAACAGGAGAAATACAAAGGCAAACGTTTAGATGCCAAATATACGCTTAGCCCTAAACTACCCTGAAATTGAATGCTGTGTTTTTTAAAAAGCGCTAACACAAAATAAGAATACCAATTTGAAGAGCAGAGTCGATTCGATTATATATTCTTGTAATCTATGATCACTAAATTTAATAATAATAACACAAATTGAGCCCAAAACGCAATCATGGGGCTACAACTCGCTCAAATAATTTAATTTTAGGTATATCCACTTTTACCGGCAACAGTTTGCTTTTTGTGCACTTGTTTCTATCGCCAAAAGATGTTTCCCTGTTAAGTTTGCGACCTTATTCACATACTCCAAAAAGTCTGCGCCTATGATAGGTCTTTTCACGTTAGCAATATAAAACGCTGAAAGCTGTTTGCATTCGAATCCTACATCCGTGTTAAACAAGGAAGTCTCAAGCGTTTTAGATGGTGTTAAATTAGCATCGTAGAGAAGTATATCGTTTGGTTGAAAGGTATTATAAGAGTTTGAACGGGGAAAACAGATGCTCCAACTCATGTGTCTATAAGGTATGTCAAATCGTCAGTGGGGAGGCGCTTAGAACGATGATCCACTACGTCCATGAATCACCATTGATCCTGCTTTTAATTTTTGTAACGATGATTATCGAAGCAGACAATGACGGGTCTGAATCATTGTGGACAGGGTCGATGTGGTTAATGCTTTAACCACCTTTTCGAGAGTTGCTCAGCTAGTCCAAGGTAGCTTACTGTACTTATGAAGGGGGTAAGTCGCTCCCGAAATATATATTTACATTTGAAACCAAAAATTATAGTTTGGAGGAAGCTACCCCTTGTCTATTCATTTTAGGCTAGACTACAAGTAGCAGGTGAAAATCTAATCTCTTACTGTTAGAGCCTGTACTGCTCAGCAAAACGTATTGAAGTATCATTGATCTATTAAAGATTTAATAGAAGTAACACTTGTTTTATAGGTCTTCATTGTATCGACCAACAAAGTAACATGTAGTATCACCAAAGTAATTTGTTATGTGCAGACCTCCATGCAATTGAGCCCGTGCATTTCAGAAAAACACATATGAATAATATTATATTGGGAACAGTTTTGAATTGAATGAGAAAACTTGTCGACTACAATGGAAATGCGAAATTAAGACCCAGTGAATCCAAATCCACTTCTTTTTTTTTCTTCAGCCTTTGTCCCGTTCGCAAACGGGGTTGGCTCGTAGTGATCGGTTTCGCCATTTTATTTTATCAAATGCCTGATCTGGATGCAATCGCGAGTGAATCCAAATCCGCTATACTTCAAAATGTTCGAAGCATTGGTCTTTGGTCATGAATTCATTGCTCGTAGAGACCTGTTAACTCTGTGGTTTATGTACTATCGGAAGGGTGGTCCAAAAATAATAAATAATTGACATTTAGAAGTACAAATTATATTTGAATTTCGACATATTTCGTTTATATCGTTGTTCAGTGTTTGTCCCATTCCAAAGGGGGAACGTCAGAACGTCAGTCGTTTATAGACTCAGAACGTCAGTCGTTTACAGACTCAATACTGCTTAAAAATACATATTGCGAAATTTTTGTTTTCCATCTCCTTTTCTCTCCAGGCACTTTTCGCATTTTTTCCCTATTTGCTCTGTGTACTGGAAGCCGATTGTAGCGACTCCCATTTCTCGTTACTCAGTCATTGTTATTCTCTTTATACAAGGAAGCGGATGCCGTGTATCTAATAGGCAGTACCCGTACTAAATCGACCGGGTTTGTGAAATTGTTTTGTAAAAGCTTGTCCGTACACATCATAGGCCCTCAACATTTAGCAGTGGCTATTACGTGTATGGATAAGCTTTCCTAATATTCGCAAGTCCGATTCATTTAGTGTGGACCCTGTCCTGTCCTGGTGGAAGCGGCTACACGATTTTCGAAAAGATTCTAATTAACCATGCCATAGATGTGCCTCCTTCAACCTCGAAAGGAACTATAGGGGGCAGAACAAGCTATTCTAGCGACAGCCAAGCGGCTATTAGTCTTACCAGGTAAAATCCAAACTGGTATGGGAATGCCTTAACGAACTCAACACGCTCGGTTCGTTCAATAAGGTCTAGGTTCCAGGAAGGCACTGAGTCAGCAGATGAGCTGGCCAGGAAAGGAACAGCAACGCCGCTATATGGGCCATAGCCATTCTATCGAGTCGGAAGTGGATTCATGACCACGACATTGAAAAATGAAGAAAAACGGCTGAGCGAACTTGACTGGGCCAATTTACCAGGAAGGGAATAGTCCAGGGTGCTCATTGAGGGATACGAACCCAAGCGCTCGAAAGATTATTTGAACCTCACCAAGAAAGGCCTCCGGATCATAGTGGAAATACTTACTGGTCACTGTAGGCTAAACTATCGCCTGGGGAAACTAGGGATACCTACGGACACTATCTGAAGATTCTGTGAGGAGAGTGACGAAACCTCTGGGACAGTGTCCGGAACTTGTGCAAAGTAGATTGGGAGAATATTTTATACCCCGATGCCAGATTGAAATACTTGGAAGTAGGGATCATAATAAAGTTTCAGTCGGTTTAAACGATATACTATAGTTTATAGGCGTGCTATAACCAGTAAACAGGCACAATAGTTCTTTTAGGATCCAGTGACAATATTATTATTA
The DNA here is from genome assembly GCF_905115235.1 of Hermetia illucens. Lineage (NCBI taxonomy): Eukaryota > Metazoa > Arthropoda > Insecta > Diptera > Stratiomyidae > Hermetia > Hermetia illucens. The sequence continues at coordinate 161,581,957 of NC_051850.1, forward strand.
TTAGTTATCGTAGCTTCTTTATTCAGCAGCTAGTCGTGCCCACACTTTAAAATCAAACCGCTCTAACCTATTTATTATTTACTTAAGTTTTTTAAAATTTAATTACACCATTCTCTTGCTGACTAAAGTTAATTTGTCCTACTGACTGTATATGGAAAGTTGAGGCCAGCCAGGTGCAATGCTTCCTCAATTGCAAGGAAGCGTTGGGAAATGTGGCTTCCAAAGTGTTACACTGGAGTAACGCATCTCTTGTTGTAATGATACTTATAACATCCGCTAAGGCAGGCAAAATCGCGTGAAAGGTACGAGAAACTCACCGAAAAACGTACTGCTAGGGCATTGACGCAACTTCCAGTTACTCCAACGTTCAATTTCACCTTAGTCCGAATGTTCTATATGTTTAATTACTGACGCTTAAAAATAGTTGTGAGGATTCGATAAGCGACCGTTTCGATTCGATCGAAAACAAAGAAAAATGTCCGCTACGCGATCAGTTTTCCATCTGTCTGGCTATAGTCAGCCACAGCTAACCGAACTGATAGATTTAGAAAATATTTATCAGTCTGGTTCATCGGATCAGCGTCATTTTGATAAAATTGGCTGATGCAATACTGATCGAAGAAGACAAAAGGTTATAGTCAAATAACTAATGCCAGGCGGAAGTGGCAGTGGTTAGGTCCCACTTTAAGAAAGGGCGACAACTCTATTGCTGTTATTTAATGGGATCTATGTCCATGGCCAAAGAATAGGTGTAGCTAGAAATATCTAAAACTGCTTAAGAGTTTGTAAATTTCTACAATTTTTAACAGTTCATTAATACGATATAACTTTCGGAGGCACAAGTTGCCGTAACTTAATTTTATTCTGGTTAATAGAAATTTTCAGCATATGTGGTGGTTCAAAGGCATGTTTAATTTATGACTTGTCCTGGTCATAAACTAAACACTTGTCCCAGTCACAAACTAAACTAAACTGAATAATCTATGGTATTCGTCATTTTTCTCCTCGTTCTACCTTGGCAATAAAGCTTTTTTTGTAAGTTTTTTTTTTCCATTTTTTCACCGTTGAAGGTGTCCCTTAACAGGTACAAGTTCCCGAACCCTTTTTTGAGACGCATCCAACAACGCTGATACTGGATGCTTTAAGGTGCTTTGGAGCAATTTGTTGGAGGATGTTGATGATTGGAAAGGCTCGAAAAGATAATTCATCATCAACAACGGCGCAACAACCGGTATCCGGTCTAGGCCTGCCTTAATAAGGTACTTCGGAAACCCCGGTTTTGCGCCGGGGTTAGTGGCGATATCTGTAAAAGCTGTTTTGCGTCCTGACCTATGCTATCGTCCATCCTTATGTAGGGAGAATTCTTCTCTCGAACGCGGCCAAGAGTTCGTTTGTTGGTCAGAACCCAAGTCTCCGAGGAATACATAAGGACTGGCAAAATCATTGTCCTGTACAGTAAGAACTTTGACCCTATGGTGAGACGTTTCGAGCGGAACAGTTTTTGTAAGCTGAAATAGGCTCTGTTGGCTGACAACAACTGTGCGCGGATTTCATCATCGTAGCTGTTATTGGTTGTGATTTACGACCTTAGATAGGAAAAATTATCAACGGTCTCAAAGTTGTAGTCTCCTATCTTTATTCTTCCCGTTTGACTAATGCGATTTGATGTTGTTGGTTGGTTAGTTTTCGGTGCTGACGTTGCCACCATAATATACAGGGTGCGGCAGCTTACCTTCCTTTTTTCAAAACTCAATAAAAACTATTGTATGCATCGGAAAATATTTATTTATTTTTTATAATGTAGGTACATGTCTAAAGTTTTTATTTACATTGTTTTGAAGATCAAATCTGTTAGGTGACGTCCCCCATTCTCCATACATTGCGTAAACCGATTTCTGGCGTTTGTCATGACTCTTGTTAGCAACATTGACGCTCTCACTGCTTCAATGTTCTCAGGTCATCTAACGGGCCGAGGGATTCCAGTTCTTCCTTTTGTCGCACTTGCAGTTTGTCTGAATGTAGTGACCCATGTAACAATTGATTTGCGATTCCGAAATGCACGCTGTGTTGCAATGACCGAACATCCGCTTGAAAAGTAAATCTCAACGGCAAAGGCACGCTCCTCACTATTCGAACGCATGACGGCGACTGAACCGTGTCGGGACAAAACTTTACAGTATCCCCTCTTGAACGAGACCACTAGCGCTCCGCTATGACATCAACTAACTCAGTGGCGCGCATTTTAAAAAAGGAAGTTATGCTGCCGCACCCTGTATTTTGTCTTATCTTCATTGCCGTAATAATTTTACTAATCACATGGCTTGAACCTAGTGATAACCTAGTGGCAGGGAAGGAAAACAATTTATATAAGTCATATTCTGCCCGGAAATGCTTCAACTCTAACCCCCATATTTTAGGTAAAAACATAATTATTAAATCATATTATTTGTTAGAGATATCCACTTTCTGATCACTCAAGTTCCCCTTTCAATTGAAGCCAAAAGTCCTTAGGTGTGCTAATCCTTTGATATCCTATTGACTATTTGGTGGGAAAACTGTTCTGTTTTACATGTATAGAAAGCTTCATTTTTTTTACAGCCTCTCAGCCCTGTTTATTGTTAAACACTCTTTCATGTTTATACATCCTCTCATATTGTGTAAGTTGCATAAATTGAATTCATACAACTGATTCACTGTTCCATTCACATAATTCACGATCCTCACATAAACATTTCTCTAGTATTCTGTTAAGATTGCTTTGCTAGCCTTTTTACCTTTACATGTAGTGTAGTCATGAATTTATTTGTTACACTTGTTATGAGTAGCTTCTATGTTAAACTTCCTATAGCACTCTGTAACTATCCTGAAATGTTTAAGATTTGTGGGAAAGAAATGAAAAAGGACCTCCATTCGGTCCAAAATTGAGATAAAGATCTTGAAATATATTATTTCATATGTGGTCACTTTATGTATATAAAAATTAGAATTATTGATAAAACTCATTGTATTATACAAACTCATCCGCATATGTACTTATTGTAAAAATATTCATCATCTTGCTAAGTTTAGAGAATAATCGCTACACAAAAAAATGATTTATTTTACTACCTTTGGAATATATATAATTACATTACTTCAGAAAGAAATCATCTTCATCATGTGATTATTTTTGATTTTAAATTACATCCACCTAAACGGAAATTTGATAGTAGAGAAAGTAATTTTTGGAACTCATAGATACAACTGTAATCTTTCAAATGACCAACTTCACAATACATACCATAGATGTTAAAAATGAGTTACTAAAAATCATCGTATCAATCCAGATAGTCAAAAATTATGTCACTATGAATTACATATATCTATATTGTACTTCAATATATCCATAACCGCAAAAATGCACTATTCTGAAAACTAAATATAACTAATGTAACACAACAATGCAAAAATAATGTCCTAAATACGTTTTGTACCTACTTTAACATTAAACGTTTTATTTTTACATAACTCTATTTAATGAAACATTAAATTACTTAGAAAAATCTTGAATGGGAGTGTTTTAATGATCATGTTCCCAATACGATGTTAGACGCGCAGTCTAGGCCTGACTTTATAAGGAACTCCAAACTTTCTAGCTTTGCGCCGAAATCCGGCGCCCTGGATTAAACAATCGCTCCATCTGAGGTAGGGTCTGTCACGTCTTCCGTTTCTACCACACTTATCGCCCCAAGAGACTTCTCAGGTTGGATCAGCTTCATTCACATGGATTAGGGGATCCACCACCGTAGCCTATTGAGGCGAGTTTAATTCACGACCCAGTGCCCTGTCAGTTGGGACTTAAGCATACTCTCAAAGTATTCCCTGCTTGTCGTAAAGGGTGACTAAAATGGATAGAAATATGTGGGCTAGCATCCTGCAAATTTCGAAACTTTACTGCTATCGAAACGTCAACAACGCCTTGGGTAGGGACTGACCACACCTTGGACTATCGAATACTCCTCTTCTTCTTGTGGCAATGTACTTTTGTTCTCTGGAAAACCGAGTAGTAGCAGACGCGAAACTGGTGTCGACTAATTTCTGATTCCGATCCAGGTTAATGACCATTACAATTGTCAAATACACACAGTTCAAGGGGGCTTCCTAAAAGTGACACTGTGGTCGTGATGGGTGATCTGAACGTCAAGGTGGGCCCTGATAGCATCTTGCTCGTACATGTGATGGGAAAACGTGTTCTTGGTGACCGTAATGATAATGCTACGATGTTTGTGGATTTCTGCAACTTCCGCGATTTCTGCACCGTATTATCATTAGCGGGACATTGTTGGAGTACAGAGCCTGCCAAAAGGTCAGTTGGATTTCAGCTGACCGACATCTTACTAGCAATCAGATTGACCACTTTATGATCAAAAACAAATTTAGAAGTTGTCTTATGGATGTACCTAACAAGAGAGACGCTAACATCGACCTCGAAAGGGATCACTATCTGATGGTCGCTTACGTGTTGCTTCCGCTACTTCCTGGGCCCGCACTCGTAAGTTAACCGTATTTTTCACCAAGATGGCAGCGGTACCAGATACATATATGGTCGAGAAGACGGCTTCGTTTGGGTTCGCTGGGCAGAAGTGACGTTTTTCAGCTTTTGCCTCACACCGAACGAATCTATGCAAGCTTTTCGGAATAGGTTGGCCATCTTGAAAGACGAGACTAAAAACACGGAAGCGTAAATCCAAGTCGGAGGAGACTTTAATTATTCCGCCGGGGTAGGGCTTATTGTCGTAAATACCGGTAGCACACCGCCATTCCGACGCCCTGGTTGCGAGGACACTATCTCTGAAGTAACTTTTGCTACGGAGTCCTTAGTTTCAGCGTCCAACGGTGGAAGATACTGGAAGATTTTACGGTCAGTGATCATCAGTACATTTCCTTCGAAGTGACAAATAGCTAGCTCTTACCAATGCTCTGCCGTCTGACAAACGCCTACTGGGTGGAACATCGGGAAAATCGACGTTGCAAAATTTGTCGAAACTCTCTCAAAAGAGGTAAATCTGTGTCCAGACGGAGGTGCAGACAGGTTGCAACTGAATTGCCAATTCATTGCGCCTTATCACCGCAGCTTGTAATGCATCGGCTCCCAAAAGGAAAATTACGCGTGTACTGGTGGGCGACTGAAAATGCAAACCTACGAAGGAACTGCCTCAGGCTTTGGCGAATTGTTCAGCGCAAGAGGCCAAGACGAAGTGACGCTTAGATCCGCTGAGTATAAGAGCGAAAAAGAGAACTCCGCCACGAAATCAAGAGGCAGAAGACACGCTACTGGCAGGAGCTAATCATCGATGTAAACAGCACAGTGGGGTCTTGAGTATAAGCTGGTTAGAAATAAATTCAGTGAACATTGGTCATCCTGTTCAATGGAAGCAGCGAAGATGAAAGAAATCTTTCAGGTCCTTTTCCTGTCCATCCCATTCTAGCTGACGCTGTCGATGAATGAGTGGGTACTGAGCAATGCCCACTATTCACTGCAAATGAAGTAAAGGAGGCAGGTCTTGTCGACGAAGGACAAAAAGCACCAGGAGCGGATGGTATTCCTAGCAAAGTGTTGAAACTAGTAAATATAATATAAGCCGAACTTGCTATTCGACGACCTTGTTTCCCAGTATGTTGGACACAGCGAGGAAGCTGCTTGAAAAGCTCATCTAGCCACGACTGACTGACGCAATACGTGCGGCCACCAACACAATATGATTTCAGAATGGGGCGATCCACAATTGATGCTATTGTGGAGGTGGTCCAAGCGGTGAGACACACATAGTCGCCATTGTCTACGAGGGGTGTTTCTTGTGACGCTTTCAATTCCGCGACGTGTTGCTATATGCTTGAGGCACTGGAAATCATTTCCATACTCCAGGTTACTTATTGCGGATGTTGAGAGAATATTTAAAAGGCTATGTCCTACTCTACGAGACCCGTGCAAGACAGCGCTGAACGAACGTAACATCAGGGGCGACTCAGGGTCTGGAGCTTTGGAGCGCCTTTACAATAGTCTTCTACGACTCGAGATGTTTGATGAATCGCATCTGATCGCGTACGCGAATGATGTTGCGGCACTGGTTACCGCACACATGGTGGAGCAAGCTTAGCGCAAACTGGGAATGGTGATGTGGCAAATAAGCAAATTAATTCCTATGCATGGGGTCTTCCTAGCTCTAGAGAAAACCGAAGTCGTTGTGCTGACCAAGGAGAGGGTTCCGACATTCCTCTCTATTCAGGTGGGTGCAACCATAGCCTTGTCGAAGCCAGCGGTGAAACACCTCGGCATCATGATAGACACGAAGATGAGCTTCTTCAGGCAGATTCGCAACACCGCCGGCAAGGCTGAGGCTAGAATGTTTGCGATTTGTTGGTTGATGTCCAATTTCGAAGGTCCCATATCCAGCAGACGTCGTTTGTTGATGATTGCGGTGACTCCCTCTGTAAGGAAATATACCGTAACCGCCTAGCGCAAGTCTAAAACAAACGGCTCTGCGAGTTATGTCAGCCTATCGTACTCTCTCGAAGCCTGCTGTAATGGTGATAGCGGGAGTTATTCCGATCGCTCTCCATGCTGCTGAGCGGAAGCTTATATACCTCAGAAAAGGTTAGGGAAATAAGAAAGTTGTCGCTTGTCAAGAGAGAGCCCGTACTCTCTGCGCACGGCAGCAATCTTGGGAAAGAAAATCGAGACGTAGATAGATCGCGGCCCTCATAAAAGACGTGTGGCTACAGTTCAATCGAAAGCACGGTACTCAGCGAACATGGGTATTTTCAATCTTACCTGCACACAATCACGCCTGTGCGACCATATATTGCCAGGATGTGATTAATGATACGTGCGGAAGGTGAGAGTGCCATCGCCATCGCCTTTCGACAGAAGGGTTTTTTGCGTCGCCGGGCACCATAATTCAGGGCATGTTGTAGAACTAGGACACGTGGAGTCGCGTGGCAAGGCATTATGAAGGCAAAAAAGAAGGAAGAGGAGAGATGCTAGACCTGGGGTAATGTGTCAAACGGTTCCGGGTCAGAGTCCTAAACGCTCTTTGCCCCAATCAACCATTTTCTTTTTGAAATTTTACGTGTGTTTGCAGTTTTAAGCTTTCTGGCAGTCCTTTATCTTTCACCTAGCCTTCTGACAACATTTTTTTTGACAAGAAATTTGACAAGTTTGACAGCCCGCCCATGCCTTAGTCTTCCAGTAGACCTGATCCAATCCAAGTAGTTTGAGGTAAAAATGTTCGTAAAAAGAGTCAAGGAAATTGTTACAAAGCGCAAAGAAATTGATCAGTAAAAAGCGAAACAAACGTTAAAAAGGGCTCCATTGAAGACTCTAATAAAAAGCTGTTGAATGTTTTCAACTGGAGGACGCAGTCGAAAGATCGAGTCAAATTTCGAAGTCGCGACCCACATATACTTTCGCGCCTATGGTAGGAAAAAGGACGTGGCAGATCTGCTTTAGATGGAGCGATGACGCAGGTCAGGATGCCAGGCAGTTTTTAAGGATATGGATTTAGTGGTCGTCGACCAAAAATCTAGATGTTTGTGTTGCTTATTACCGCACCGTTTGTGATAGCTTTTCGTGGAGTCAGTAATAAAGAAGGTGCAATGGTTTGCCTGATATGTATATTATCATAAATTTATTGATTACATATGGCACGCTTACTGGGAAGATATTGGCTTTGTCTATTTGTTTCACCATGCACTTTTTGGAAATTTAATAAATCGTTATTAGTCATACCATATGTTGCTAGTGGTTTAGGGTTTACTTTCATTAAGTTGAGAAATACTCCGCCACAGTTGCAATTGTGCTCAAATAAGGGGTTGCATGTTCGAAATTTATATAGTTTTATTATACTTCATTCTACACTATAATCCACACACTTGCTGCCTAAAATTTAAGAATCATTTTGCACTTTGTTTGGACTTCATCTCATTAACATATTCAATAACTTTCTGCAGGCCCTCGCCGTTTGCTTTCTGGTAGTAAGGAAGCTTGGTCATCCTACCAAACCAGTTACATAGTCCTGGGAACTTTTCTGGGTCGGCAGGTAAGTAGTGATTTATAGTTGAGAAGGTAGCCAAAATTGAAAAGTCTGCAACAGTGAGGGAGGCTCCAGCCAGGTATTGGTTGCTGCCAATGAATTTCTCGAGGAACTCAAAAGCTTCGTTTATGGCGGTTTTAGCATTCTCTTTATTCTGCGGATCGTTGCTTTTCCAGGAAGCCTAAAAAATGCAAAAAATATTATTAATGAAGCATTTTCTACAGAAATTTCCTGGAAGAAATTTTATGTAAATTTAATTTAATTTAATGTTTTTGGAGACTGCTAAAGCGTCTTTATTAGATTTTATTCATTTATAGTAGTTACTCACCCCAAAAGCAATCATTCGAGGACTTAAAACACTACTTTCAAAATGAAGCCTCTGGTCCACTACTGCGCGTTTATATAAATCCTTAGGATACAAGGAATCGTCCTTTGAATATTTGCTGACGAGGTATGTGATGATTGCATGACTGTCCCAAATGCATTTTCCATCATCTTCAAGGGTGGGGATGGTGTGTTGTGGATTCTTTCTTATAAACTCTTCCGTTTTCTGTTCACTTTTGTGAGGGTCGATTTCATGTAATTCATAGTCCAAACCGATGGCATGGGCTGTGAGTAGAACTGCACGAACCGCAGGACTTCCATCTATTCCATAAATAATAGGTTTGCCCATGTTGAAGTCGAAATGAGGATCTTCACGGAATAACTAAGAACCTCACACTGAGTTCCCGTCATGTTCGTTTTGCTATAAATACCCGCTTTTTATCTATGAAATGATGATTCATTTAATTGGACGGTATCAAAATTGGAGCTAAAATCACTGGTGGGCCTTTTTCTATTTTCACGCAGAATATAATAATCAAGCAAATCCACCTATGCATGTTATTATAACTTACGTGTGTTTATTAATATGGTTTGTCACTCGATTGTGATTAGATATGCATTTATCAGGCGTTCGAGACGCATTATGATTGTCGTGATTTAACCTAAAAAGAGGGGGAGAGGGGTATTATAATAAATACTGAATTGATGATCCAAGGAGACCGTAAAATGTTAGAGAAATGTTTCCAATAAGCGGAATTCATTTATGGCCTACATGGCATCAGGGCTCTCGTGGTATTTCGAGGTGCTAGTACCTACACAAATTCAAATACGAGGGTGGTCTGATAAGTATTATACTTAGCCTACAAAAGAAAAACTTAAATTTTTGAACAGTAGCAATTTATTTCTCAACATAGTCTCGCCTTAGTTCGATACACTTGACCCAACGATGTTTCAGCCTTTTTAACCCGTCTGAAAAATACGTTTTCTGGAGGTCTGCAAAATAGGCCTCTGTGGCGCCTATGACCTCTTCATTCGACTCAAATTTCTTCCCAGCGAGTGACTTTTGTGCTTGAAAACAAAAAGTAATCGCACGGGACTAAATCTGGAGAATATGGTGAACGAGGTAGCAGTTCGTAGCGGCGGAGGCGTGAGCGAGGGCGTTGTCGAGGTGCAAGAACACATTTTCTGCGTCAATTGGGCCTTATAATTTGTCATAGTAGAGCTCTGTGACCCTTTCGTCCTTCTACAGGTTGTCGATTCGTCGTATGTCCTGGTGCGTCAGCGAACGTTACACCCACAGCGATCACCAGGCAATCTTCTTTGAGACATGTGTCGAGCCACAGAGCAAAGAGCTATCATGCCCAAAACCGAAAAAGGTTTCAGGCTGGTCTGCAAAATCTTTGGATGAGCAGAGCTTCTTAGAGGTGTGGTTAGATCAACCTGATATAGCAGGCGCCTCTACGGAAAGAGCCGTCCATCTGGCTCAATGCATCGCCAAAGCATGTGACGCGTCTATGCCTAGGAGGTGCTCATTCCCCAGTAGAAGACCAAACTACTGGTGGAATGATGAACTGACCGGTCTTCGATCAGCCTGCCACCGAGCCAGAAGAGCGGCTCAGAGGGCGGTAGGTCGAGTCGATCAGGGGCAGAAAGAGTGCGTCTATAAGGCAGCCCGCAAAACCTTCAAGCTCGCCATCCACCGAAGCAAGACAAAATGCTTTAAGGAGCTCTGCTCAGAAGCGGACATCAACCCGTGGGGGAGTGCTTATAGAATAGTGATGGGACGATTCAGAGGCCGCTTCTCTCCGCAGATCACGTGTCCCACCCTCTTGCTGAAAATCATCCAGGGGTTATTCCCCCAGCAAGAGGAGAGCACCGACATATTCCAACCACCTCTGAATGTGACGGCAATTCCTCCAGTCACCAGAGACGAGCTGCTGGAGATCTGTGGCAGAATAGGAGACAATAAAGCGCCGGGCCTGGACGGAGTGCCGAATAAGGCCCTTAAGCTTGCCGTGAAATCCAGGCCGGACATGTTCGCTGAGCTGTTCGAAGCGTGCATGTCCGAAGGAATATTTCCGGCGGCTTGGAAGCGACAGAAGTTGGTACTTCTGCCTAAGCCTGGTAAACCTCCAGGTGAACCATCGTCATACCGACCCATATGTCTTTTGGACACGGTGGGGAAAATACTAGAGCGGGTAATCTATAATAGATTACTCCCGGTTGTTGAGGGCCAAGGTGGCCTTTCAGATCGGCAGTATGGGTTCCGAAAAGCCAGATCAACCATTGATGCCATCAAATTGGTTACTGGTTTGGCCGAAGATGCAATTCACGGAAAGGGTAGTACCAGCAAATATTGCATGGTAGTAACCCTGGACGTGAAAAATGCATTCAATTCGGCCAATTGGAGTCTAATACGCAAATCCCTAGCGAAGATTGGTATTCCCGCCTATCTCGCTGCTATCGTCGATAGTTACTTAACTGAAAGGAGGCTATGGTATGACACTGATGACGGACCGCAAGAGTACGTTGTTTCCGCCGGTGTCCCACAGGGCTCCGTATTTTTTTTTTTTTGGAGTAGGGTAGGTGAATGCGTTTACGCACAGAGTGTTGGACTCCCGCAACAGCACGCTGGCGGACTACCAACTAAACACCTCCCTGTCATCAGAGAACTAGCCTGGAACCGTTTGACACATTACTTCGGGCTAGCCCTCCCGCTCTCCCGGCTTTGGGAGCCTTCAAGTCAGGGAATTCCCTTCACCAACGGGAGGGGGGGAGGAAGGGAGTTGTTAGTTCGGGGAACCCCTTTCCGTCCGATCCCTCTGCCGGTCGAGTTCAATCTTCTTCGTAGTAAGAAGAGCCCGAACATAATGCGCAATACGATTCCAGCTGCCAGCGCTCTTCAGCATCTCTCGCACAATGTTATCTGGAGAGAGCTCCCCTGTGTCTACATAAAGCTGCTGGCGGAGGCCGTCCCACCTCTCGCAAGAGAAAAAGGTGTGTTCAGCGTCATCCGCCACTCTATTGCAGAACACACAATCAGGAGATCGCGCCTTCCCAACCCTGTGCAGGTAAGACTGAAAACCTCCATGCCCACTTAGAAGTTGGGTAAGGAAGTAATCAATCTCACCGTGCTTTCTGTTCAACCACGGATCTAATTTGTCGATGAGCCGCGCAGTCCACTTGCCCCTTGGCTCATTTTGCCAAGAAAGTTGCCACTCATTAAGGGTGCGTTGACGTTCTTCACGGGCAACCACTTCTCTTAAGTTTTCGCTCTTACGGCGGTAGATAGCTTTGCGCTCCTTGGCAAGGAGGGCAACGGGGATCACTCCCGCAATCACCATCACAGCCGGTTCGGAGACGGTGCGATAAGCAGACGCCACTCGCAAAGCTCCCCGCCTCTGCACTTGAGCGAGGCGTTTACGATGCACCTCCTTGTCAAGGGCATCAGCCCATACCTCCGCACCATAGAGAAGGACGGACTGCGTTGCTCCCATAAGAAGACGTCTCCTAGTTGATATAGGGCCGCCGACATTCGCCATTAGCCGACTCAAGGTCGCGACTCCTGCTACAGCCCTGTCCACGGCTGCTTTGATTTGCTCGAAGCAGCTCATCTTCGAGTCAAGCATTAAACCAAGGCTGGTTTTGACTCTATAGTCAACTCGCCGATCGATATGGGACGCAAGGTCGGGATTCTCCTTCTGGTCAGGATGACTACTTCGGTTTTTTCCAGCGCAAGGTTGAAACCGCGAGCAGTCATCCATCCGCTTACCCGTCGCATCAATATGCCAAGTCTGCTTTGCGCCTGTTCAACAGTGCGTCCGGCAACAAGTGCCGCAACGTCGTCTGCATAACCGACCAGGCGCGACTCTTCAGGCATATCGAGTCTCAGCAGACTATCGTTGGAAGCGTTCCAGAGGTCCGGCCCTAGGATGGATCCCTGCGCTACTCCCGACGTGATTTCCATCCTCCTCTGGCCCTCTAGCGTCTCATAGAACAGGGAGCGGTCTTTCAGATAATCCCTCAATATCCGCAAGAGATAGCTTGGCACGTGAAAGGAGTTCTCTAGTGTGCCTAGCATATCTGTCCATCTTACGGAATTGAAGGCATTTCTGACATCAAGCGTTATGAGGAGCACTATCCGTCGAGATCGGCGGCTGTGTGCCCCGGCTCGATTAAACGCATCTACGACCTCCATAACAGCATCCACTGTAGATTTCCCTGTTCTAAACCCGAACTGCCTTGCGGATAAGTCCCCGGCAGCACGGATCGCTTCAGCGAGTCTACCCCTGATGAGCTTCTCGAGCACTTTTCCGGCCGTGTCAAGCATACACAGCGGTCGGTATGCAGACGGGAGCTCCGGGTCTCCTTTACCCTTACTGATCAACGCGAGTCTGGCCACTTTCCAGCGACAAGGAAAAATGCCCTCCTTCAAGCACGCGTTGAACGCTTCGAGCAGCAATTCTGGCCGTTGGCGGAACACCAGCTTGTAAACTTCCGCCGGGATGCCATCAGGACCTGGTGCCTTCCTGTTTTTCATAGTGAGAACCGCTTCTTCGGGTTCTCCCATTGTGAAAAGGGGGCAATCCACGACGCTTTCCGCGCTGTTTACATCAACCCGTACAGGGTGTCTGGGGAACAATGCCCGCACAATGCGGTCCATCTGGTCGGTGCACAATATGCAGGGCTTCCGCAGAGCCCCGATTTTCCGAGTGACAAGCTTATAGCCAAGTCCCCACGGGTCATCATTCACCTCATTAACAAGCTTTTGCCAGCCGCGAGCTTTGCTTTTATTTATAGCGCTGCGGAGTCTCCTTTTTGCTGATCTATATTGTGCCTTTATGGCACATGCCTCCTCGTTGGCGTACAAACGTTGTGCCAAACGGCGGAGCTTATGGCACTCCTTCCGTAGGTCGGCAATTTCCGCCGTCCACCAGTACATAGAAGGCTTGTCGCGCCTGGGGCCTCTCCGGGGCATGGAAGCCTCACACGCCGTCGTTATCAGGTTCATCATTGAATTTACGACGGTGTCAGCTGCGACACCACCACCCCCCGGAGTGCCCCCCAGCGCGGCCCTACCTGCTCCAAGAGCTTCGACGAACCTTCCGATGTTACCTTCGCGACATTCCACACGCAGGGTGAACGTCGTGTTGGTGCTCGCCGGCAAGTAGCGTCAAACACTTCGAACGCAATGTACTGATGATCACTTGCCGAGAAGTCTTCTAGGACTCGCCACCCGTCCACCGATGGTGCCAGAGATTCCGACGCAAAAGTGATGTCGGGAATGCTTCCTTCACAACCTGGGCGCCGAAACGTTGGCGTGGATCCGGTGTTTAAAATTACGAGCCCGGTTCTCGCCGCCATTTCCAGAATCCGTTTCCCTCTGGAGTCTGATTGAGGCATGCCCCATTCAAGAGCCCTGGCATTAAAATCACCGCCAACCAGGATTCGTCCCTCCGTGCTCGAAACGGCGTCCTCCAGAGCATCAAGCCGGCGCCGAAAGTCCGGAATCGACTCATTCGGCGTCAGGTAAACGCTAAAAAACGTTATCCCTAAACACCGGATCCAGACAAATCCGTCCCCCCGGCCTTCGGCAAGAACACGAAGTCGAACGCCGTCCCGAACCCAGATGGCAGCGGTGCCCGATAAGTCGAGATACCATGAGGACGGGTCCTTGTTTCGATATTGCTCGCTAATCAGCACTAGATCAGCATTTACTTCCGCAGCGAACTGTGCTAGCAATTGGTGAGCGGTTGCACTCCGGTGCATGTTAATTTGCAAAATGCGGATCATGGCGTTCGCACCCTAGCCCTCTCCAATTCCGCCCTGAAGATTGGACACCGTCCCGAGCCCGCAGTGTGTGCGACGCTTTCGCCAGACGCGCCACGATCCCTGCAGAGAACACAACTCTCGCTTTCCTTGCAAGTCTTCGCTTGACCGCATCTCCGGCATGCTGTCCTCCTGTCCGGACCCTTGCAAGCTGCTGACGTGTGTCCATAGTCCAGACACCTGTAGCACTTGGTGGGGACTATCCGCATTCGTACCCTGCATACTACCCATCCGATTTTGATTCTCCCGCTGTTAAGGAGTTTCCTCGCATATTGCTCGGGGACATCCACCACGGCAAGTTTTTGGCCTCGAGCATTTACAGAGGTAATACCTACCCGGCATTGGTTACCTCTGGACACTCACGCTTTAGCGCCTCCTCTACTTCGACCTTTTCTGTGAGGCAGTCAAGATCCCGTATTTCTAGAGAGCACATGGGTTCTAGGCTGGAAACAAGAGCCTTCTCCCCCAATAGCCCCTTGACCGCTTCGCAGAACGTGCTCTTGCTGGTCGTCTTTGGGCCCAGTTCGACGAGAACTCCACCACTCCTCGTTTTCCGTATCGAAGACACCTCTGCTCCGTTCTCCTCGGGTTTCATCCTGTAGCGGATTTCACTAAGGACTTCCGCAAATGTCTTGCCTTCCGTCGGCTTAATGAGCAGAGCCGACGGTCTAGTCCTTCTTCGTTTCATCGTTTTTTCCGCTACTGGCTTTGGGTTGGCAGCCTCCTTGTTTTTGGACAGACGTGTCTCTGGCGGCGGAGTCCGTTGTTTCTTTTTATCTTTTCTCGCCTTCTTTTTTTGTGCCTTGGAGACTACTTCGACAAAGTCTCCTTCAGGCACGTCGTCCTCTTTCCGCTTTTTCCCCTGTTCACTTTGCAGAGGGCTATCTGCAGTCCGTTTGACGCAAGCAGCATTCTCAGCGGAGAGTGCGACTGTTTCTGCTCTACAATTGTCTTCCGCTGCTCTCCACGTGCGATCCAGTAGTTCCTCCAGTTCCATCAGCCC
Source organism: Hermetia illucens (assembly GCF_905115235.1). Classification (NCBI taxonomy): domain Eukaryota; kingdom Metazoa; phylum Arthropoda; class Insecta; order Diptera; family Stratiomyidae; genus Hermetia; species Hermetia illucens. The sequence continues at coordinate 161,597,185 of NC_051850.1, forward strand.
GTTTTTGACGCCTTTGCTGACGTTTCTCTGAAGGAACGTTGCTGACCGCATACGTTTCACCACTGCTGCGCACTTTCTGATGAGCCTTTCCTCTTCGGCTCTAGCGAGGACAGTCGAATGCACTTCCACTCGATTTGTGTCCAAATCCATCTGCTCAGGACTAACGTTTCTCACTGAGCTTACTTCCAAAACAGGGGCACTGCAAGGTAATGGAGTTGCCATCTCCGCACGGTCAGTCGCGCCACTTGATGAGGCTTCCTCTTTATTTGGGCGCCCCGGTGTCTCATCGGGTATATCAGCCCTCGTTGCCTCTTGCACTGATCGCTGCGGAGAACGACGCATTTTTGTGCTCCGCCCAAACGCACCCAGCTCTTCCTCCTTGTCTGTTGTTTCGTCGTTTTTTTTTATAATTTTCAGAATATTCTCCATGAAAAAGGTACCAGCGCATCGTGTGCAAGGGAGCGGGCCGCAATAGTCAAGAACGGGTATACCCTCGGGGACACAGCCCCTACCCCAGTTCCCTGAGGCCTGACCTACGCTTAGCCGATCCCGGAATTCACGGACGGATCAGCGCTCGCTCGGGGCAACGCGGTCTACTAACACCGGTTCAATGCACACTTCTCGACCAGGGTCCCGAAGGGGCTGGCTCCTGATACACGTCGCAACTACCACCTTGGCAGAGCTACGCTCACATCACCCCGTCGACGCCGACAGAGAGTTGTCGACGGCTCCGGAGACTCCCAGTGTGTCCCGACGTGTACCGGTCATTCGCGGTTCGCTCTTCACCGAGAAGCTTTCTCGAGGCTACTACCTAGGACGCAGGTATGCTGCCAGCTAGGGGGCAGAACTACTTACTCGGGCACCTCGGGGACGTCACACCCCGTATCGTAAGCGACCCGTTTAAAAATCGCTAACGACCCCTCAGGGGAACAGGGCTCCGTATTGGGCCCACTACTGTGGAACATCATGTACAACGATGTACTTAATCTTCCTCCGGAAGGGGAGAAATTACGCCTGTGTTGGAGTCGGGAATCATATCATCACTTCCAAGCCGACCATCAAATACTTGGGGGTGGTGATAGACAGGAAGCTCAGCTATAAGCAACACTTACAGTATGTTTGTGATAAGTCATCCACTGCTAGTATGGCCCTGGCGAGGATGATGCCGAACGTGGGAGGGCCACGGCAAACCTATAGGTTGCTTATAGCCAGGGTGGTGACCTCGATCATGCTCTATGCGACCCCAGTTTGGAGTGAGGCGTTGTGGATGTCAGGGAATGCTACCAAACTGAGTTCAGTCTACAGGAGGACAGCCCTGAGGGTATGCTCTGCCTTCAGGACTGTCTCAGATGATGCAGCATTCGTCATCTCTGGAATGATGCCGATTGACATCTTAGCAGATGAGATGGCGAATATATACAATGCAAAGCCAACCTCTTCCTCATCGCGGACGAAGAACGCTGAGAGGGAGAGATCCATAAATAGATTGCAAGAGCGGTGGGAACGCTCGAGAAAAGGCCGGTGGACGCACAGGCTCATTCCTGCCATCAAGGAGTGGTTGGAGAGACGACACGGTGAGATTAATTATAATCTCACCCAGTTTCTCACGGGACACGGAGGATATCTCCAATACCTTCACAGGTTTAAATTGGAGACCTCACCCGATTGTCCAAATTGCAATGGAGTCCCAGAGGACCCAGAGCATGTATTCTTCCACTGTCCGAGATTTGTGGAAGAAAGGAGGAATCTAGAAGAGACTCTAGGAGAGGTGCTGGTACCAGAAAAACTGGTACCGAAAATGCTAGCACATCAAGAGAATTGGGATGCGGTCAACTCCATGATCGCATCTATTCAAGATAAATTGCGAAAGGCAGAGGAAAGGAGAAAAGCGCGGTTACGTGCGCCGCGTATAAAAGAAAGGTAACAAAGCTAGAGTGAGTTGACTCTGCCCCGTGATGTAATACCTTATGGTGGTTCCGCGGGGCAGGGAGGGAGTCGGGGGTGGTTTTAGTGGGTAAAAATCCCACACGCTGGTGTGCCCAGACCAGTGTCTTTTTGAAGATTTCCACCTCCTCAAAAAAAAAAAAAAAAGGTTGTCGATTCAGATCACTCCTTGTGAATCCCAGCAAAGGGTGGCCATCACTTTCCCGGCCGATAGCGCAGTCTTCGCATTTGGAGCACATTCGATGGGTTTCCACTATTTCTTGGTCTCTAGTGTACCAGTGGACCCATGCTTCGTAGACAGTCATGAAGCGACGCAGAAACTCCTTCGAATTGCGCTTAAACAGCGTCAAACATTGCTTTGAAGTGTTGGCACGGTTTTGTTTGTTGTCTGAAGTGAGCAAACGCGGCACCCATCGTGCCGGCAGATTTTTATGCACAAAATTTCATGCAGGATATGTCCCACGCCATCTTTTTAGATGCCTACTGCTATCTCGCACACCGTCGAGCGGTCGACAGCGGTCTGCCAATACGAGATCCTGGATTTTTCTCACATTATCCTCCGGGGTAGCTGATTTTGAGACACCTGGGCATGCCTCATCAAAAACCGTCGTGTGACGACGTTGCAACTCGTTAAACCAATTTTTTATGTTCCCCATCGCAAAAGCAGAGTCACTGCGCACAGAATCCAAGCGCTCTTTAATTTCTGAAATTACGAGTCTGATTCGGCTGGAATTTTGACGTTTACGAGAATGTACTACTCGATAGTGAAGCAACATGTCTCCTCACAATCTACGTATTCTCATATCACGGCTTAATAATTTAATACTACATTCATTAAAGCTCGCAGCATTCTTTGTCGAACCGCACGTATAGCAGGTAGATTTGAGTTTAGGGCTTCGACGAGCGTTTTTTTTGGCGCTTCACTATTGGGGACATCAGCATACCCATCTTAAACGCGGATTTTCTGTACCACTATTGATTGCTAGTGGATATACATAAAAGGTGCCCCATTGATCTCACAACTTCCCTTAGGCCATCACGAAACATCTCACCCTGCTCACCCAGCACACCACTTCCATCGTTTTTGAAGACGTTGCCGACGCACGTATTGGAGTACTTCTCCAAAAATACCGCAACATCACTACTGAGCGTAGTCTCTCCGAACCCGTTAAACATGATGTTCAGCACCACATCAACACTACGGGTTCCCCATTTTTCCATAAGGTGTGTCCATTACCACCGCAGAAGCTTACAGTTGCGCGGAAAGAGTTCGAAGAACTTATTAAGCAGAGTATTTGCAGATCTTCAGCAATCTTCAGCAATGGCGAATGGAGACTTTATGGCGATTACAGACGTCTAAATTCTCAGACGATTCCAGACCGATAGCCTATCCCACTCATACACGATTTTGTGAACTCCACGGCAAACTGTCGTATTTTTTCGATCTTGGACTTAGTCAAGTCATACCATCAGAACCCTGCAGCTCCCGAAGATATTCCGAAAATGGCAATATGCATACCATTCGGACTCTTCGAGTTCACTAGGATGACTTTTGGATTGTGCAACGCGGCGCAAACCTTTCAAAGATTCATCCACTCTGTCGTGCGAAACCTTAACTTTTGTTTCGTATATTTGGACGATATTATGGTCGTGTCTTCCTCTGAGTCCGAGCATTTAGAGCAAATGCATTTTTCAACGTCTCTTTCACGCCGGTCTAGTGCTCAACGTTGAAAAATGCAAATTCCAACAATCGCAGCTGAGATTCCTCGGCCACCTGATTACCCCCGAAGGTATCTAACCGGACCCAGTCAAGGGGCAAGCTATTTCGGACTTTCCGTTTTCAAAAACTGTTAAGGTTCTGAAAAGGTTCTTGGGCATGTTAAACTTCTATCGTTGTTTCTTGCCCAAGGCCGCCCACCATCAATCGGTCCTTAATGCCTTCTTGTCTGGGCCGAAAACGGAAGGCGTTTGAGATCACCAAGGAACAGCTGGTGGATGCTACGCTTCCAGCATTCCCTCAGAAAGATGATAAAATTATGATGATTTTCATTCCAATTGCCTGTAGTTTTTATATTATGAGGAAAACCAAATTTGGGAATTCAAAATTGACATTTTTTTCATAAGTGAAAAAGAAAACACCAACAACTTGAAGAAACTGGCATTTTGTTATTGATGAATGAAATTGCTCCCGTCCTTCTTTAGCCTTAGTCCCGTTCACAGGTGGGGTTGGTTGTGCTTTTTTGCGATGTCAGGCCAATCTTCTTCTTCGTTTTCTTCAGCCTTTGTTCCGTTCACAAGTGTAGTCGGCTCATCGTGATCGGTTTCGCTATTTGGTTCTAATAAATGCCTGAATGTAGATGTAATTGCGAGACTTTTAAATCCCCATTCAGCGTATCGTATCAAGCCACCGTTGTTTCGGCCTGCCTTTTGGTAGCTTACCATCGACTTCGGTGTTCAAACCAATCTTGGCAAGTGAAATCTCGTTAGCACGAATTACATGGTCATACCATCGAAGACGCCTCACTCACAATTTTTTAACGATCGGCGCGTCTCCATATCGATCGTATATATCGCCATTTCATATATGGTCAAGACGTGTCACGCCACTAGTCCAATGCAACATTTTCATCTCCATTACCGCAAGACGTCGTTCATTGTCTTTTATAGTTGGCCAATATTCAGAACCATAAAGGGCGACAGGACGGACGACATTGCGGTAAATTTGATATCTGAGGCGTGCATTGATACGTCGATCATAAAGAACACCAGTTGTGGAACGCTACTTCATCCAGGTTGCATTAATGCGCGAAGCAATTTCGTAGTCCAGTTCTCCATTGGCTGATAGTGTAAACCCGGGGTATTTAAATCGTTCAATTCTGGGCAGGTCACTGCCGCTGACAGTGATTTTGCCTGTTTCATCTGGATAGGTCGTCAAAAGCTCAATTTTAGTCAGATTTAATCTGAGACCGTGTTGCATGAGGCGATCTTTCCATTTTTGGACAAGTTGTTCCAGATAATTTTGCTATTAGACGCTGGGAAAACATCATCTACATAAGGCAGTGTATTGGGTGCTGAACGTTGGATGTCCCATGTGACAGTGTCCATAAGAAGAACAAAGAGAAGTGGTGAGAATGCGCTTCCTTGATGAACACCAACAGAGACCCGAAGCGGTTTTGATACATCCACTACACTTCGAACTTTACTTTTCGAATCGTGGTAGAGCAGTTGGATCCAGAGCACGAGTTCTTCTGGCACTAACTGTTGTCGTAGAACATATCAGATGAGTTCGTGTGGCACATGGTCAAACGCTTTCTCCAGATCCAGAAATGCAGTGTAAAGAGGACGATGCCTACGGTATTTCTCCATGAGTAACCGCACAGCGTTTATTGCGCCAGTAGTTCCGCAGTTCTTGACAAACCCGACTTGATTCACGGTTATTTCAACGAATTTGCGAATACGGTTGTCAAGAATGCGTTCAAAAATCCTCATGGTATGGGAAAGTAATCGGATCGAACGGTAATTTGAACATTCTACTAAACATTCTTGCCAGTCAGTCAGTAACCCGATTGAAGAATTCACTGAGCGACAGTGTTGGTTCTCAGCTCTTCACTTCTCAGAGCTCAGATGCGATGTCGTCAGGTCCTGTGGAATTCCCCGATTTCATTTGTTTCATTGCTTCCTAGACTTCAGTTCCGTTGACAGTTACGTCTCTGTGGTTTTATGTAGGTACCGGGGACGTAATCCCACGGTCTTCATACACGGATTAATTTTGTGAACACAATCCAGAGCATCGCTGCAGCAAGCTACTAGTCTAGACCGAGTGCATGGCTTAGCATTCATACTGGTGGATGCAAGAATTACCTAAATCTCTACCGAACTATGGAGTACGGCACCCGTGTTGATACGCAACACTACGTCGAGGCTCGACCGCAACAATCGAGCTGAATGCACATACAACAAGAATTCTCCTGAAGTATGTAAATTCAGGGGTTCCCTTGGTTCCCATGGTACCAGCATACCCCTGGTGCAGACTCGGGTATGATTGCCCTGATTAGGCATTTGGAGCATTCGCCTACTGCATCACGGCTGGCAAACCAATGTGATATAGCGTCTCCCGGTGCCACCACTATGAAGGTTCTCCTCAGTCACTTGGTTTTGGTTCGGCCGACAGGGTTGCCGCTCCGTCTTCCTCGCCGCCACCTCTGAGCACCAGTTGCGCTGACAGGCGGAATTGCTCCAAATGTCGGCAATACGCTTGCCACCCTCATTGCGCGCTCCAAATCTCTTTCCCCCATGGCACCTGTTACCGTCTGCCTTCTCACTCACATGACTATTAAAGTCGCCTGCAATGATGATATAATCATCAGCAGGGACATTACAAGTCTTTTCATCGAGAAGTTGCCAAAAGGCATCTTTCTCGGCATCAGGTCGACCTGTCTGTGGTGCGTATGCTTTGAAGAAGTAAATAGTGCGATCAGCTGATATAATGGTGAGCTTCATCAGACGGTCATCAAGTCGTTCAACTTCCTTAATGGTGCCAAGAAAATCCTCTGAGATAGCAATGCCAACACCATATTGAGTGTGTGAGGTACCAAAATAGAGAAGTTTGTAGCCATTTTTACCGCGTTCGCGTTCAATGTCGCAGTTTTTGGCACCAGACCATCGGGTTTTTTGTAGAGTGCAGTTATCAATGCGCCTTTTCCGAAGGGTTCTTGCAAGTTACTAGGTCTTTCCAGTTAGGGTGCCAATATTTAGCATGCAGACACGTATTTGTTTTGCTCGGACTAACTTACTTGCTTCCTGATGCAGAATTCTTGCCCATTTCTCAACATGACAGGGGCCCGTTCTGCCACCTCGACTGAGGTGGACGCCCTAATATTTCTCCGAGGCGTCTGACTCAATCCGATCATGTTGTTTCTGACAGCATTGGATGCCTTTTCTTTGTCAGTCTGTCGCGGGATCTGTCACCAAGAAAGGTCAGGTAAGATTCAGCATAGTGGAATAACTCCAACTATATTTTATTTATCTCTATCCTTGATTTCAGCGTTTTACTTTTGTTTCACTGAGGATAGTGCAAAATACGTTGCCTCAAATTCTCCTCCTTTTCCTGAGCTTAGGACCAGCATGCTTTGATATCACTGTCAAAATAAATACATATTTATCCAAAAACAACGATTTTTCCAAAAACAACAATTTCTTATTTACTAGAAAAGATGAATATAAACTTAAAACTAACTTAGGGACTATCTTAATAGTTAAGCTTAATCTAAGGTATATGATGAAGGGTAACCTAACTTATCACTGAAGAAATATATGTTGGGAAATATTTACAAAGCCATTTTGGAGGAAAAATCGAAAAAAAACTCCACTTGTTGAGCATATTCAAAAAACAGGGAGGGACGGGGAGGGAAAGAGGAATGGGGTAGGAAGGGTAACATGCGAGAGAGGGGGGGGGGGAATTGAAAGCTGGGAGGGGTGCTAATTATGGGTAGGTTTAAAAAATTGGAAGTCGGAGAAATTGCTTATGTAGAAGACTACTCTACCTTGGGGATCGAAAAGACGGTTCTGTGATTGGAGGGATAAGAGGATCTGGGGAAACAGATGAGTTCGAAGAAGGTTATTTTCAATGATCTCGATCTGCATGGCTTTAGAGACAAGAGAATTGGGATGGAATTGACACTTGACCAGGAAGTTGAGGGTATGACGGGCAAGGAAAGCATCGATACGTGGGGTTTGGCAGGACTCGTAGAGGATCTGGCTGGAAATGTACTTGGAGCGGTGTTCGTTTTTAAAAATGTTGGCGCAGTGGGGAAAGATCCTGCGCTCCTTAAGGCGGAGTCGTTCCATTTGGGATGGGGAGCAATCAGACCAGAAAATGAAGCCGAAAATGAGAAGTGGGCGGATAAGCTGCTTCTAACAAAACAGCTTAATCCTTTTTGAAGTAGGGATATTGTCTTTAAAGATAGGATACAAGGACATGAAGGCACCAGTTGCACGACCTAGTGCCTTCGTTATATGAGGGACGTGGGAGAGGCGGAAATTCATTGTCACTCCCGAGGTAAGTGACTTCTTTTGTAGTAGGAATGGGATCATCGTGGATTGTAAGAGACAAAGTTCTAATGTCACACCACATTTTCGGTGTTATTCTCCATGGAAGACAATGGTCTCGCATTTGTCGGGATTTAAGGAGAGTTTCCAACGGGTGAAATAATGGTAAAGTTCGTCTAAATAAGAATTCAGACGCGCTTCACCGTGGGAGATGTCTTTGGTGGCGGTATAAAGGATTAGGTCATCCGCATATTGTAGGATAAAATACATATTTATCGCCGTGTCTCCTGGCTCTTACCCGTTATCTACCCAAGGTTTCCTCTTTTTAGGTTCGGATTTCTTGGGAGCATTCCTCTTGTGGGCTGAACTCTGCTGATTCTCTTTTCTTTGGTTTCCTTGCTGAAGGCATAGGTCTATCTGGTTCTAAGCATTGTTTTGGATACAATTTAGTGCGTGTGTCACAGAGACTTGTTTTGTTTCTGACAAATGACATGCTATGAGGTTAGCACGTACCTTTGTTAATCGCCTTCTGATCGTAGACCTTGTTGGTTCTTTGCGGCAGGCGAAGTTTATCTCCGCTGTCCGACTTTCCACTTGTTTCTGGTTTTTATTATTTTCTTTCTTCAATTTATCTTCTCCGGATTTTCGGCAGAAGGAAAAAGTTTTTTTTAATCTTATTCAACGCAGGAAAATCGTAGCTAAAGATTCGATTTATATTTCTTTATATATTTGTATCTCATTTAGTCAATTTTAATTTGCGATATTAGCTCACACGAAAGTGACTTTTTGATTATATTAGATTTAGGTGAATGCTTTCTTTAAGTATCATTTATTAACTTCTTTCCCAAGCGGTACTTGGGTTTTTTGTGGAGTTGATAATAAAAACAATGCAATAATTTGTCTGATAAAAATACTGGCAAATGTGTGCTCTCGTATGCTAACACCTACAAAAGATAATGACTTAGCTTTTGTTACACCACATTCTTTTTGGACATTTTGATGAATCATTATTGGTCATAATTTGCTATCATAAACTATGCCTTGGTGCCTTACCTACTTTCATATATTGGTGAAGTACTATACTCCACGACAGGTGAAGCTTCAGGCAAATAAATCTAAATATGGTAATTTTATATAATTTTATTACATTCCATTAAAAATACCCTCCACAAAGTCATTGCCCATAATTTAAGGAGCGTTTTGTGTTTTTTCAGCGACCATTTGCTTAGTCATCTCAATCACTTTCTGCAGTCCTTCGCCGTTTGCTTTCTGGTAGTAAGGAAGCTTACTTAACCGGCTAAACCAGTTACAAAGTCCTGGAAATCGTTCTAGATCTGCAGGTATGAAGTTGACCAAAGTTGAGAAGTTAGCTAAAATTGAAAAATCCGCAACAGTGAGGGAGTCTCCAGCGAGGTATTGGTTGCTACCGATGAATTTTTCAAGGAAATCGTAAGCTCCGAGTATGCCGGTTTTAGCGTCCTCTTTTGCCTGTGGATCATTGCTTCTCCAGGAGGCCTGGAAATGGAAGAAATGATTTTTGAAATTCTTTCTTCCTCGACCAGGTTTATGTATGTGGAAGGAAATACTTACCCCAAAAGCAAACATTCGAGGACCCAAAACACTGCTTTCAAAATGAAGCCTCTGGTCTACTACTGCGCGTTTATATAAATCCTTAGGATACAAGGAGTCGTCCTTTGCGTACTTGCTGGCCAGATATGTAATGATCGCATGACTATCCCAAATGCATTTGCCATCATCTTCAAGGGTGGGGATGGTGTGTTGGGGGTTCTTTTTCAAAAATTCTTCTGTTTTAGTTTCATTTTTGTGAGGGTCGATTTCATGTAGTTCATAGTCCAAACCGATCGCGTGAGCTGTAAGTAACACTGCCCGAACCGCAGGACTTCCATCCACTCCGTAAATAATAGGTTTGCCCATATTGAAATTGAAATAAACAAAGTTTTTTCAGTCTTCACGAAATAATTCGAAACTTCACACTGAATGGCCGCAATATCGGCTTTTCTATAAATACCCACGCTCCTAATCTATAAATGATAATTCATTTAATTGATGGCTATCGAAGTTAGTCACTGGTGGATATTTTTCTACTTGCATGGGTATATTTCAATAATCACGTCAACTTACTTATGTAGATACGATTTATGTGTTGATAAAGCTTATCATTACCTTTAAAGATAATGCCCAAATATTACCTCTAGAAAATCCTCAGTCGATTGAGTCGAGTTCTGATTGCTGATTTTTATCCGTTCTCCACACGAATTGTTAAGGGAAGCGAGGAAGGACTAAGGTCAGTCACGAGGGTTGAGCTACCTCAAAATCTAAAGTGTCCTGTCCCTTGCTCGCGTCTGTTGGTTGCGACCGCACTGAAATACAAACCAAAAGCGTGAAGTGCACGCCAAGCTAAGGTCTGAAACATAAAAAGATAATTATTTAATGAGATAATGAAAAAAAGACAAATTTACTTTTTTAATGCCGAATAGTAACTTTTTTATTCCTCATATACCGGTATTTCGAGTGAGTGAGTTTTTGTCTCAAAAAAATAAACAAAAACTCACTAAGGAAGGGGATATCTGGAGAGAAATATTTAGTGTGAGTTCTACAAGGAAATGGGAAAAGGGTTCTTAAGGTCCGCTTGCATGATCCAGCTATCGCTTGGTAGTGAGAAAATTATCTTTCCGTTCAAAAGGCAATTATCCTGGAGAGCCCGGGAGGATATCAATGAACCTTTGGTTGCCTTCAAAAGCGATATTTTTTTAGACGTGACTGAAAGCTCTAGACAGGCATCACAAAACCTAATTGGCTCCAAAATCATGTAAATAGACCAATCATCGTAAGAGACTGAAGGATCTGCTGGTCGCTGCAAGTGATGGTGGATGTGAGGCACTTGAAATCCCATAATAATAATAACACTGTCAAAGAAAGTTGGACTACGTCCTAGAAAAACTATTGTCCCGCTTTAATTTTATTCCAATTAAATAGAGAGATTAACTGGAGAAGGATTCCTTTTACGAGGCAGTTGAGGCGGACCCTCCAAGCCTATCCTAAGAATGATATCAAAATCATACTTGGAGCTTTCAATATTCAAGTAGGGACGGAGCCCGTATTCAGGCGATATGTTCGTTCCCATCTGGTGCCTGGTTTGGGCGGAAAGCGGTCCACAAACATACGTGGGCCTCTCCAGACGGGACCACTTTCAACCAAATTGACCACGTACTGATCGAACGCCGACACCTCTCAGCATTGGTCTAGGGGGGGGGGGGCAATACAGACTCGGATCACTATCTTGTTGGTATGGTGCACCGAGCTCGAATTACGACACCACCTACAAGCCCCTCTGACAATCAGGTGAGAGTGAATACTGAAGCCATCCACAACACAGCCCTCCGCGACACCTATAAGAGGGAAATGGATGCCGCAATAACCGCAGTCCACAGAGGACCTGGAGATGAAGCATCAACAAATGATCTTCACAACCACCTGAAGAGCGTTATCATTGATACAGCCACAAACATACTTGGCCGCAGCCGCAAGAAAAGTCGGAACGGCTGGTTCGATGATGAATGTAAACTAGCAACGGAACGGAGGAATGCCGCATACCGAGTAATGTTGCATTCTCAAAGAACGCGGGCACGCGTAGAGACCTACCAAGAACTCCTCGAACGTAAAAGCGACTTCAAAGACGGGAAAAGGAAACCTGGGAGAACCAACAGGTCTGTGAACTCGAAAAGTACAGAGAGTAACCGCACTAGGCGCGGAAGTTTTACCAAGAAGTCAGCAGAATGAAGCCTTACACACTTCAATGCTCATCCTGCCGAGACAAAGAGGGAAATCTGATTTCCGACAGAATTGGCATATTGGAGCGATGGGTTGAATATTTTGAAGAACTGCTCAACAATCAGAACATCAACGAGTTGGAGGTCCCGCCAACTGAAGACGACGGACAAATGCTGCTATCACCAAGCATAGAAGAAACAGTTCGTGCAATCCACCGGCTTAAAAACCATAAGTCACTAGGAACCGATGGAATTACAGCCGAATTGGTCAAATATGGAGGCGATAAATTACACCAAGCGGGTCATCAACTTGTGCTCAAATTATGGGATAGCGAATTAATGCCTGACGACTGGCAATGGGGCATTATCTGTCCCATACAGGCAGATATCACGCAGTGCAGCTATTATAGAGGTATCACGTTGCTGAGTATCATCTATAATATTTTCCCCGCTATCTTGCTAGGCCGGATAGTCCCATACGCCCAGAACATCATAGGCCATACCAAAGAGGCTTCACTCCAGGCAAATCAGTAACAGATCAGATTTTCTCTCTGCGACAAGTGATGAAAAACTGTTGGAATATGGACATCAGTTGCACCATCTCTTCATCGATTTTAAAACCGCCTATGATAGCATAGCCAGGGTAAAACTGTATACGGCCATGACAGAATTCGGTATCCCGACGAAATGAATAAGACTGACTAGGCTAACCCTGACCAATGTGCGAGGCCAGATAAAAGCAGCAGGATCACTCTCAAGACCATTCAACATATACAACGGTCTAAAACAAGGGGATGCCGTATAATACGTGTTCTTTAACCTGGCCCTGGAGAAAGTGATCCGCGATACAGATGTAAATGCGAGAGGTGCTATTCTCTTCAAGTCCACCCAACTACTGGCCTACGCTGACGATATCAACTTCATGGGAAGAACAACCCGAGTTGTACAGCCTACCTTCATCCAGACCGAGCTGGCGGCGCGAGATCTCGGGCTGCACATTAATGAAGGCAAGACAAAGTGCATGGTGGCAACGTCAGCGTCAAAAACAAAGGAATTCCTTATATCAGGGAAAACAGTTCGTGCAGAGGAGGCTATTTGAACTGTCTGGCTGAATTGGAAAGAATTCCTTGGGTTCATCAGGGGAAGCACCGACAGCGATTCTCGGCAGAAAGGCGAAGCCATCAAGTGAGCCAAAGAAGAAAGACAACGAAAACGGAGTGAATTTCTTGTGGCTGAAGTGGATCGAAATGGTTCATTTTCATAATTGAATTTGGTGACCGAAGAGTGAAGAAATTTCAAACGGCAATTTGGCTTTCGCCGAGTCAAGAAGGTTCAAATATGTATATGGAACCGTGTGGGCTGATCGGATTTTTTTTACTGGCGCGGAGTAGAAAAGAAGATTTAGAAAAACATTAGGCGAAGATCACTTTACGGTTTCTTACCATGGTAGACGCAAATCGCCCGACGCTGCTTCACCTCTGCCCTAGAAGCAGCGTGATGGAAGTATCTCGCAGATGTTAAATGCATCTTTGTATAATTCGCAGAGCGCGACGTAACTGCGGATTATATTAAGCGTAAATCCGACCATACTTTGGACCAAAACTTGGCCAGAGCTAAGTCCGCATCCATTAATGTCGGACCGGACAAAATGGGGAGCAACTTACTTCCTCTTTCTTTGGTCCACGCACTATTCCTTTAGGGCTTAGCATACAAACTTCAAAAAATATTAGGCGAAGATAGCTGGTGAGGTAAGGCAGCGTCTGCCAGTTTGCCTCTGCCCTGGTAACAAACGGTAAAGCCTCCCCTAACATAATGACCTGAGGATGTCCAGGCCGGGACTGAGCTTCTCAGGCCGTGACTCATAATACATTTGAGGCAGGGGAAACATCGATTCGTTTGCCCTTCGTCGATTTTTTATATCTAGGGAGCATGGTTTCTGCCGACACACTCGGCCCTACCATCACTATCACAAGGAAGCTTCAAACCATCAGCAACACCTGTGTGCGACATATCATCGGAGTACGCTGGTCAGATACTATCTCAAAAGAACAACTTGGTCAGCGTACAGGCCTATCACCCAAACGCAATGGAATCGGAAGGCGAAAGGTCACACATTAAGGAGTGGCGGCAAACAGCAACAATGGCCGAGGAGCGCGGGCGTTTCACGAAATAGTGGAGGGAGTCAAAGCATATTTCAGGTAACTGTGAAGGATGACTCGTAGGTGTGGGTGACACACTGTACCCCACCAAGGGAGTAGCAACCTTTTATCGACTAGTATCGGATTCAGAAGTCCTTTTGAAGACGGCGTAGTGGTCCTCACGTTGGCGAAGTATTTTAAATTAAATATTAAATATGTTATTTGTAAAATTTTTATCGTTGATCGACAATTGAATCGTCAGGATTGAATTTAAAACGGCAAAAATGATCAACCAAGTGGGGACCACCATCTTCGACTATTATTTCTAGGTCCGGGTTGTAGCCTGATTAGTTGATTTTTTAAAAAGCTATAAAAGATAAATTTGAACAAATTTATCTTGTTTGATATGAATCAAAGTATCAATTATCAATATTCTAATGATTCCAGGCAAAAAATCTTGGGAACCTATTACTAGTAGTCTAATAGACCCATTTTAATTTTTCGCTGACAGGGTAATGGTTTTCGGATCAGGAAAAATTGAAATAGTTTTTATAGACTACTTGCTCAATGTTTGGAGGTTTTGCTGGTTGGAAACGTTAGTAAATTGAAATCTCCATATTTTGATTCATATCTAACGAGACATATTTGGTCCAATTTATCTTCTATAGAGTGTTAAAAAATCTAATGATTACTTGCCTGAAACGCTATAACTCGGGCTTTATGTAAATTAAGGCCACGTTCCCTTATCATATTCTCCAGTGATATGTTTCTAGAATATACCTTAGCATTGGAGCGGCCTTTTGCGGAGTTGATAATGAAAAAAGATAAAAATTTGCCTGATACGAACATTATCGTACATTTACGAATTATGCGGGTCATGCTAACCTGGAAGGCAATGATTTAGCATTTATTACACAATACACGTTTTGGACATTTTGATAATCGTTATTAACCATGATATCCTGCTATAAACAATACTTGGGTTCTTGATTTATTTTCATTAAGTTGTGAAATATTCCGCGATAGGCAAAACTTCAACCAAAGAAGGAGGTTCAAAATGAAGCCTCTGGTCTACTATTGCGCCTTTGTAGAAATTCCTAGAATACAAGGAATCCTTTCTCAAATGCATTTTCCATCGTCTTCAAGGGTGGGGATGGTGTGTTGCAGGTTCTTTTTCAGATACTCTTCCATAGATTTTTCCATATTGAAGCCGAAATGAGGACCTTCACAAAATATCTAAAAACTTCACAATGAGTTCCTTTTGCTATAAATACTCTTGCTCTTTATCTATGGGGAGATAATGCATTTAATTGAATACTATCCAAATTCGAGCTAATTACTGGGGTATATTTTTCTTTTTGTTTGTTTATACTTCAATAATTAGGCAAACCCACCTTACACATATGTATATATGATTTACATACATATATGTTGATAAGGATTATCACTAACATTAAAAATAATGGTTAGATATTACCCTCAAGAAATTCCCAGTAGATTGAAAGGAGTTTAGATTGTTGGTTTTTCCCTCGATGCCTCTATTGAGGATGGAGGAGAGGAATGGGAGGGGATATTACGACATCTCCTAAGTTTCTAATGGGGCCAATTTAATACCAGTGCAGTGTTAATTATAATACAATTTTTGGTAAGGAAAGCAAACTGTGTCCTAGAAGAACTATTGCGCAACTTTGTTGGTTATAGTATACCTATAGTGTGCCGTCCAGGCCTTATTATGTTCCTTACTTCCAATTATTTTAACCTGACTACTTTGCACAGATGCCGGACACTGCCCCAGAACATATGTGGAGGCTTCGTTCACTCTCCTTACAGAATTTGCAATGGACGATATCCCCAGTTTAGCCTGCAGTGACCAGCGAAAGAAGAATTCTCATCTTTCAAGCGGTTTAGCTTGTATCGCCTATGAGCAGTCTTGACTATTTCATTCGTGGTAGATTCGTCCAGTACAGCCGTTCCTCTTCATCTCTTAGCGTCATAGGTACGAACCCTTTCCAACTGGACAGAATATAAAACTTTCTTCGATTTTGGCAGCTCCCTTCCTCGCTGATACTCCCGGACATTTTGAAGGCCCTAGAAGGATCATTGCCTCACTGATACACTCGCAAACTTGTCTTTGAAGTTTGTGCAATTTCCTGGCTATTGTGTTGAGCTCAGTTAGCCTAACTATTGCAGTGGATATCAAGTGCATCATTTTCGAGGTACATTCCTATTTTTTCCCTAATTCAGGCTAACGAGAACTCACTTGCCAAGATTGGTCTGTACATGTCTGTCGATGGGAAATGACTAAAAGACCGGCTGAAACAACGGTGGCTTGATATGTTGGATGGCAATTTGGAAGCCTCACGACCCAATCCAGATCAAGCTTTGAGAGAACAAAATGCCACAACCCATCATGAGCGATTGAATCTGTGAGTGGAAAAACCGTATTATTTCAAAATTGACCGTTTTTAATTGAGGAAGCCAAAATCGAATTTAACCGTTCCGCTTTCTGATAAGTTGAAGAATAGTATAAATAACACTCCGTGTACACATTTACGAGGCTACCTGTTAATCTAAGACGTTATTGAGTTAATATTGAGTGGAAAACAATATAATTCCTGGAATTATATCGTTTTTTGACTCACTATGTAGTCTTCTTGCTGCTAGAGTCTCACTTGAGTAGTCGACTCTATTAACTTGCAACCTTTTCATTTTTGTTACCGCTGTTATTTAGTCGGCGGTCAAAGGGTAGTATAGGTCCCAGGGCGAAACGTGAATCGGTACTCAGGATGAAGCATAAAACCTGGGAAACGCTGAACCAACACCAACAGCTCTACTACGAAACCCTATCTCCACCTCCACGTGGTGATCGCTGGGAGTTCTTTTTTCATGAAAAACTGCAGACGGAGAAGGATGATGGCGAGTCTCCCGCGCCAAAAAAAAAACGGGAGAAAATGTACTCCAATATAAGGCTAACGTAACAGCGTTGCAAAAGATGCGATGGACAGGGACCGGTTTTCTGGAGAAGAGCCGCTACACCATTTATTATAGTGGCCATCCAGTAAACCATGTGCTCGGAGTAGCTTTCTTAGTCAGCCAAAAAATGAAACCTGCTGTTATCGGCTTTGAAAATCTGTGTTTGTGAGACAAGTTTAGAAATATAAGCCTCACTAACGTTCACGCCCCTACAGAGGAGACTGCATTATCCAGTTAGCAGCATCACACGAAATGGTTGTTGGAAGTACCTGGTTTGCGCGGAAAGCGGTTCACAAAGATACGTGGGCCTCTCCAGACGAGACCACTTTCAACAAAATTGACCACGTGCTGATTGAACGCCGCCACCTCTCAGCCTTGATGAATGTCAGAATATATAGGGGGGCCAATATAGACTCGGACCACTATCTCGTTGGAATGGTGCTCCCAGCTCGAATAACAACACCACCTATAATCCTCTCTGACAATCAGGTGAGAGTGAATACTGAAGCCATCCACAACACAGTCCTCCGCGACACCTATAAGAGGGAAATGGATGCCGCAAAAAACGCAGTCAACAGATGTCCTGGAGATGAAGCATCAACAAATGATCTTCACAACCAGCTGAAGAACGTTATCATAAATACGGCCACAAACATACTTGGCCCCAGCCGCAAGAAAAGTCGGGAAGGCTGGTTTGACGATGAATGGAAGCTAGAAACGGAACGGAAGAATGTTGCATACCGAATAATGTTGCATTCTCAAAGAACGCGGGCACGCGCGGAGACTTATCACAAACTCCGTCGAACGGAGAAGCGACTTTACAGACGGAAAAAGGAAGCCTGAGAGAACCAACAAGTCTGTGAACTCGAAAAGTACAGGAAGCAACCGCACCAGTCGCGGAAGTTTTACCAACAAGTCAGCAGGATGAAGCCTTACGCACCTCGATGCTCATCCTGCCGAGACAAAGAGGGAAATTTGATTTCCTACAGAGTGGGCATATTGGAGCGATGGGTTGAGTACTTTGATGAACTACTGAACAACCAGAACATCGGCGAGTTGGAGGTCCCGCCAACAGAAGACGACGGACAAATCCTGCCACCACCAAGTTTAGGAGAAACAGTCCGTGCAATTCATCGACTTAAAAATCATAAACCGCCAGGAGCCGATGGAATTACAGCCGAATTGGTTAAATATGGAGGTGACCAGTTACACCAAGTGGTTCATCAACTTGTGCTCAAGGTATGGGACAGCGAATCAATGCCTGACGATTGGCAACGAGGCATTATTTGTCTCATACATAAGAAGGGAGATATCGCACAGTGCAGCAATTGTAGAGGTATCACGTTGCTGAGTAACATTTATAAGATATTCTGCGCTATCTTGCTAGGCCGGATAGCGCCATACGCTCAGAACATCATTGGCCCATACCAAACAGGCTTCACTTCAGGCAAATCAGCAACAGATCAGATTTTATCTCTTTACGGCAAGCGATGGAAAAACTGTTGGAATATGGACACCAGTTGCACCATCTCTTCAGCCGCCTATTACAGAATAGCCAGGGTAAAACTTTACGCGGCCATGAGAGAATTAAGTATCCTAACGAAATTGATAAGAGTGACTAGGCTGACCTTGACCGATGTACGAAGCCAGATAAAAGCAGCAGGAGCACTCTCGAGACCATTCAACGTCAACAACGGTCTACGACAAGGGAACGCCCTATTTTGTGTCCTCTTCAACCGGGCCCTGGAGAAAGTGATTCGCAATGCGGATGGAAATGCGAGAGAGACCATCCTTTTCAAGTCCGTCCAACTACTGGCCTACGCTGACGATATCGACATCATGTGAAGAACAAGCCGTGATGTACAGTCTACCTTCATCCAGATCGAGCAGGCGGCGCGAGATTTTGGGCTGCACATTAATGAAAGCAAGACCATGTACTTCGGTGGCTACGCCGGCGCCAAAACCAAAAGAACGAACAACATCGAATCGCACTGGTGAAAGGGAAACAATGAAAATAGGAGACTACAACTTTGAGACCGTTGACAATTTCTGCTATCGAAAATGACAACCGATAGGAGCCTATTTCAACTTACAAAAACAGTTTCGCTCGAAACGTCTCACCATAGGGTCAAAGCTCTTACTGTACAAGTCTATGACCTTACCAGTCCTATGTATTCCTCGGAGACTTGGGTTCTTAGCAAAAAAACTGGGAACTCTTGGCCGCGTTCGAGAGAAGAATTCTCCGAAAAATTTTTGGCCCCCTACATGAGGATGGACGATTCCGTAGCTTACATAACCACGAAATCTATGAGAGATACCATGACCGTCCGATTGTGGATAAAATCCGGTTCAAAAGGTTACGGTGGGCGGGTCACTTAATCCGTATGGATGAGCATAACCCAGCCCAGAAAGTCTATAAGGGCAATATCTATGGTAGAAAAAGAAGACGAGGCGGACCCTGCCTAAGATGGAGCGATGGCGTAGGTCAGGACGCCAGACAGCTTTTAGCGATATCGAATTGGTGGACCTTGTCGTAAAACCGGGATGTCTGAAATTCCTTATTAAGGAAGGTCTAGACCGGAAACCGGTTGTTGCGCCATTGATGATGATGATGAATTGGTGGACCTCTTCGTAAAACCGGGATGTCTGGAATTCCTTATTAAGGCAGGTCTAGACCGGATACCGGTTGTTGCGCCGATGATGATGATGATGACTAGCAGCTAAAAGAGTATTTTATCACGGTTCTTAACTGTATGACTGATAGTGATTTTCCGCCTCTTATGGATGATGTGGCTGGTCCTCAAACAAACGGATTGACACTGAACTTGACGGTTTCCCCGCAGAGTCATTTATCGCTGCATCTGCAGTTTCAGCTTCTTCTACTTGTATGGATATCTTAGGAATCGGGGACGTTTCCCAGAGAGTGGAAGAAGGGGATGATCGTGAAGATTCTAAAGAAGGGTACAATTGGAGATGTATCTGCATATTCCCTGCCGTCACAAAGTTAATAGCTAAAATAATCCTCGACAGGGAGTAGGTGATTTCCGGTTCGGTTTTTCGTATATTGACCACATTAACACCCTGCGTATCATTTTGGAACATTGCGCGGAGTTTAGATCTTCGTTACAGGTGTTCTTCATCGATTTCGGGAAAGTTTTCGATAGTGTAGACAGGCAGTGCATCTCGCATGCTCTACGCAAGAGCTAGCTATGAGCGACATGTGACGACGCAAAATGTCACGTGGTGGATCAAGGTGGAATCTCTGAAAAATTTGAGTTCCAGTGCAGAATCCGCTAGGATTGTATCATGTCATCGATGTCATTCCTTTTTGTTATCGAGGGCGTTCTTCATGTTGCCTTGTCCGACCTCAACTTCGTTAATGATATCTGTTTACTCTCTCACTGGGTCAGGGACTTTGGCCAAATGGAATTTGGAAAGAGTGGCAAGTAAATTTGGACTGACGATAACCACCAACAGAACCAAGGTTTTCAGTCTGGCGGGCCTTTGAACTCCCCCTATCTGCATGAATGGGCAGAGCGTCGAACGGCTCGATTAATTTGTATATCTAGAAAGTGTAGTTTTGGCAGATGGTAGCATTGAACTGGATGTCGATCGACGCAGTAGCTCGGCTAGACACGCTTTCGCTGCCTTGCCTAAGCGCTGGAAATACAGTAATCTTAACGTGAATATCAAGTTGATTTTGTTCTGTGCTAGTGCTCTTTCTGTTGCTATATCATCATCATCAACGGCGCAACAACCGGTATCCGGTCTAGGCCTGCCTTAATAAGGAACTCCAGACATCCCGGTTTTGCGCCGAGGTCCACCAATTCTGTTGCTATATGGTATGGAAAACGACCCTCACTGACACTCAAAGGCTCTAAGCCTTCGTGAATATCTGTGTGCGAGGTATCAGCAGGGTGCTTATTTTTTGTCATGGCTTGAAGGAGGAGCAACATTTTGCGTGAAATTTTGCCTTAAATTAGACAAATCGTTCGCCGAAACTTTTCAAATGCTACAGCAAGCCTTTACTGATGAACGATTCATCACGTTCATGGTGTCACGAGTGATGTAAATGGTTCAGGGAAGGCATAACATCAACGGAAGATAACCCTCGTTCAGTGAGGCCTTCAGCCTCAATTGGCGACCTTCATGTAGCCAAAGTGAATGCCTATGTGCGTTGCAATTATCTTCTGACGATTCCAGAGATGCCAGAGGACTGAAACAGCTCTTTTGGGACATGTCAGAAGATTTTGACCCAAAATTTGGAGATGAGAAGTTCATTCCACGACTGATGACAGAGGATCAAGAAGCGCATCACGTGTAGGTTTTTCAAGAGCTTTTGGAAATGGTCAATGCATATTTCAAACCAAGAACTTGGTCGGTGTACCGGCGTGTCATTTGTAGGCGATGGGATCGGAATGCGAATGTTGCAGTGGATAGGTTACACATTAAGGAGTGGTGGAATTTTCATTACCGGATAACTCCAGCAGTGGAACCTACTCTCCCAAGAAAGCACTTGGTGCAGAACAGTAGAGGGAAAGAGTTCGTATATACCTTATGCGTCTGCAAACTATTTCATCCACCGGGGATGGACAACTACGGGACGTGAAAACACTTCGATTTTTGGTGAAGTCTGGTTCGCAATTCTAACCAAGGTGAATGCCATGCCAGGGGGTATCCCATGGTGTAAAAGCATCACTTTTGCAGGGATCTTCTAAGCCTTATTGACCTTCATCAACCTTCCTGAGTGGTTGGGTTTCAACGATCTTTTTGGACTTGCGTTAGCCACTGAATTACATTTGATGCCGGCGTAGTTCTCTCGGCAGTGTAGATTATTTAAAATTTCTGTCGTCCACATCGTAAAATATTCATCGCTGGTCCATAATTGGATCATCCGCATTGATTAGATTACCGCCCGAGTACGTGCGAATGTAAGTTTGTGCCCAAAATACTGTTGGTGATGGTGGTGGAAACTATATAAGCTTACATATCTCCGACTATTGTTTTTATGTAAATCAAGGTCACATTTTCTGATAACATTCTCAAGCAACATGTTTCCAGAACACTCCCTCGCATTCCGTTTGTTTCGTGGAGCTGATAGTGAGGGAAGATAATTTGTCTATCTTTCATTTATGCTATGTAAGTACTAAGCATGTCATGCTAACCGGGAGATAATGACTTAGCACTTATTATAGAATACACTTTTTGGACGTTTTGATAGCCGTTATTAGTAATAACTCGCTATTAGTTCACTTAATTTTTCCAAGTTGTTAAATATTCTCCGATGGGCGAAATTTCGACCAAGTAAAGAGGACCATGTTCTAGATTTACATAATTTTATTGCACTTCATTTCGTATTACACTCAACACACACATTGCATATGGTTTAAGGATAATTTTACGCTTACTGAGAGCTCATTTTCCTAATATGCTCTATAATTTTTTGTAGTCCATCACCGTTTGCTTTCTGGTAGTAAGGAAGCTTGGTCATTCGGCTTAACCAGTCACTGATTTTTGGGAACTTTTCCTGTTCGGCAGGTGCGAAGTTAACCATAGTTGAGAGAGTAGCCAAAATTGAAAAATCGGCAACAGATAATGAGTTTCCAGTGAAATATTGGTTGCTACCAATGAATTTTTCAAGGAAATCATAAGCCTCGAGTATGGAAGTTTTAGCATTCTCCATTGCCTGCGGATCCGTGCTTCTCCTGGAAGCCTGTAAATGGAAAAAATTACGTTTAAAGTAAAGTTGCCAGATAAGTGGATTTAATGTTTTTAGTGATTACTGGAACATTCTAAATTAGATTTACATGCAAGTGAATCTCATTGATTCAAAGTTATTACTCACCCCAAACGCAAACATTCGAGGACTCAAAACACTACTTTCAAAATGAAGCCTCTGGTCTACTACTGCGCGTTTGTACAAATCTTTAGGATACAAAGAATCGTCCTTTGCGTATTTGCTCACTAGGTATGTGCTGATAGCATGACTGTCCCAAATGCATTTGCCATCATCTTCAAGGGTGGGGATGGTGTGTTGGGGGTTCTTTTTCAAAAATTCTTCTGTTTTGTGTTCATTTTTCTGGGTGTTGATTTCGTGGAATTCATAGTCCAAACCGATGGCATGGGCTGTGAGTAGGACTGCACGAACCGCAGGACTTCCATCGCTTCCATAAATAATAGGTTTGCCCATGTTAAAGCCGAAATGAAGAACTTTCCTACGATACTCACGAAATAATTGAAAACTTCACACTGAGCGCCCGCAACGATCGCTTCACTATAAGTACCCGCTCTTTATCTACGACAAGATAATTCTTCTAATTTGTGGCTATGAGAATTTGTTTGGTCATCACTGGTGGGCATATTTCTGTTTTCATGTGTACGATGCGCGAAGAAAAGAAAGCTCGCTCAAAAATTTGAGATTGTTTGTTAATCTATGGTACTCGGCCGCGATCGACTGGCGAACGTCAATAGGAACGTGGCGTTCTCGTTTTCTTCCAGTGTCGTTTGCATCCTGGTCTTGGGCCTGCCAACGACGACGTCCAGATTGAACGTGTGCTCCCCACACTTGAGGACTTTATAAGGGCCTTCTTTTTTTGGCAAGGGCTTCCGGATGGCATCATACCTCACCACAACATGGATGCACATTTCGAGTTCCCTGGAGGTGAGGACCGCTGACTGTGTGTGACGAGATGGCGGAGGTAACTTTGATTTGGTAGTGGTCTCTAATAGTAGGCGCAAAAATTTGGACTCTCCAAGCCGGACTCACTTGTCGAGGACCAGGTTGCCGGGGAGTCTTAGATCCTCCCTGTATACCAGCTCAATAGGGCTGGCAGTAAACTTATCGCGGACCGCTGCACGGAGGCCAAGCTGAACGAAAGTGTTGCGTACGCAGCATTGTCGCCCCACGTTGGGTGCCAACTCTGTTACGATGAGAATTCAGCATTACATTACCTTGACACTAACACGGTCACCAAAGCTATCGACCGATTAAACTCCCTTAACAGGTTTGCCAGTCGTGAACACCAAATGCGCGAGATAGAATATGCCACAACCCAAACTAGATACCCAGAAAGTCAACAAAATGCGCCAATGAAATTTAATTTGTTGACTCATTGATTTAAGCCAACTCCTCGGCAAACATTTAAAAGGTGGAGCTCCTGAGTTTCGGATGGTCAAGATCCATTCTACTTCTTTCTACATCCTCTACTCAGGCAGTAGTTTCAGCCGACTATACGGAGGAATATATGGTGGCAGCGCCAGCACCGAAACCCTACCAATTAACAACATCAAACCGCATTGGTCAAAAGGGAAGAATAAAGATAGCAGACTACAACTTTGAGACCGTTGAAAATTTCTCCTATCTAGGGTCGAAAATCACAAACGATAACAGCTATGACGATGAAATCCGCGCACGGTTGTTGTCAGCCAACAGAGCCGATTTCAGCTTACAAAAACTGTTCCGCTCGAGACGTGTCACCATAGGGTCAAAGCTCTTACTGTACAAAACTATAATCTTGCCAGTCCTTATGTATTCCTCGGAGACTTGGGTTCTTAGCAAGAAAAATTGCTGACTCTTGGCTGCGTTCGAGAGAAGAATCGTCCGAAGAATTTTTGCCCTCCATGATACCATGGTTGTCAGGTTGTGGATAAAACCCGGCTCAATAGGTTACGGTGGGCGGGTCACTTAATTCGTATGGATGAGGATGATCCAGCCCGGAAAATCTATAAGGACAATATCTATGATAGAAAAAGAAGACGATGCAGACCCTGCCTGAGATGAAGTGATGGCGCAGGTTAAGACGCCAGACAGGTTTTAGGGATATCGAATTGGTGATCTCGTCGGAAAACCGGGATGCTGGGAGTTGCTTATTAAGGCAGACCTAGACCGGATACCGGTTGTTGCGCCGTTGATGATGATGTTACAGAGGAATCCGCTGAAGAGCCCTATTTTGAACGTCAAGCTCGAACTTACAAAAGGATGTTCACCTAGTGAAGAAGCACTTGCTGTCGACCAACCAAAATCCTCGGGCAGGGAGATAATATGTGGGAGCCAAGAACCCCGATTCATGTTTCGCCGAACTGCTAACATTTGGGGGAGTTTCAGTACATGCTGTCCGGTTTCATATATTATTTCACACAGTCGGTGTTCACGACTGGTAAACGTGTTAGGGGAGTTTAGTTGGTCGACAGCCTCGGTGACCCTGTTGGTGCCAAGGTGATGCAACACTGAACTCTCATCGTGACAGAGTTGGTGTCCAACGTGGGGTCACAGTTGTTGCGTACGTAACAAAAGGCAAGGTTCATCGCGGGCCTTAATGGTTGGCTTAAGTATCCGATACCAACGTTCTAGCATTCCATTGAACTGCGGGTGGTATGCTGTCGTCCGCACTTGAATCCCTGGAGCTTTCCGAGCTGCGAGAAGAAAGTAGATTCGAATTAAATTCCCTGGTCTGTGATGATTACGGCCGGAACATCAGAGCGCAGAATTCATTTCCGACAGAGGGCCTCAGCACATGACTGTGCTGTTAAGTCCTTCAGAAATATTGTCTCGAGCCACTGTGTAAACCGCTCGATGATTGTGGGCCAACACTTGTAACCATGCGAGTCCCGAAAACGAACTATAATGTTGAGGTGTATAGTGTGGACCATGCCCAGGAACCTTCTAAGGTCTTTGACCGGATTTTGCAGCAGAAAGCTCGCGATCGCTTCCACCTTCTCTGGGTTGGTTTGTATGCCGTCAGGGGTGATGGAATGACCTAGAAATTTCAACTGCTGCTTGAGAATAAGGCCATTGTCAAGGAGGCGTTGAAAAATGCAGTCGAGCCTAAATACTCGGACTAGATGGAAGATACCACCAGAACGTCCCTCCTTTTGCATGTACGAAGATCATCCCTTAAACTTAACCTAGACCAATGTCTTTCACTGTACGCATGGGCGTTTACTCTTCCAATCTTTCCACCAAATTTCATGTTAATAGGTATAACTGTTTTTGAGAACAATGGTTATGGCAGACAAGCAGACTGAATAGGAGTCATTGTTCTGCAATATGACTTGAGAATTGTTGAGTTAGCTGTGATAATAGTATTTTTTCTGTTGAAGGCAAGCACATTGTTATGCTTCCAACCTTGTCCGTTAAGCCTTAGGCCACCTTAATTGGCTAAAGAGCAAATGGTAGACGATTCACCTATACACTTCACACCATCGGGGATGGAACTGTGGCGCCGCTAATATTCGGCAAGTGATTGAGAAACTGGGAGAGTTTATTGTGATCGATGAAAGCAATTTCCATGTGTTTTGGGGCTGTCTTCTTCTGACTACTGCACAATCGCTTTACTAAGTGTTCGTATAAGCGGTTGTATGAGCTATCTCCCTTGCTAATGATGTCGCATTCTTCGGCGGTATCGCACTAAAATGACTTCAATATACAGGGTGCGGCAGCATAAGTTCCCTTTTTAAAATGCGCGCCACTCAGTTAGTTGATGTCATAGCGGAGCGCTAGTGGTCTCGTTCAAGAGGGGATACTGTAAAGTTTTGTCCCGATACGGTTCAGTCGCCATCATGCGTTGGAATAGTGAGGAGCGTGCCTTTGCCGTTGAGGTTTACTTTTCAAGCGGATGTTCGGTTATTGCAACACAGCGTGCATTTCGTCGTGTGGGTCGGTTAACAGACAAAACATGCGCTACTGGGCTGACACCAACCCTCGAGAATTGCATCAAAAGCCTTTGCATTCATCCAAAGTCACAGTGTGGTGTGCAATTTCCTCAGCTGGAATTATTGGTCCCTGGTTTTTTAAGGAAAATGAGGCTACAGTGACAGTGAATTCGGACCGGTACGTAAACATGCTACAGAATTTTTTTTTCCCACGGCTAGAAAATTTGGATTTGGGGGCACTTGGTTCCAACAAGACGGTGCAACAGCACACACTTCAAGAGCATCGATGGCTGTTTTGAGGGAACACTTTCCAGAGCGCCTTATCTCAATTAGAGGCGATTTGGAATGGCCGGCACGCTCTCCCGATCTGTCCCCTTGTGATTTTTTTCTATAGGGTTTTTTTAAACCCCGTGTTTATGTGAACCGTCCAAGAACCCTACAAGATTTGAAGACCAACATCCAAGAAGAAATTGCCAACATAACACCTGCTATGCTAACAAGAGTCATGACAAACGCCAGAAATCGGTTTACGCAATGTATGGAGAATGGGGGACGTCACCTAACAGATTTGATCTTCAAAACAATGTAAATAAAAACTTTAAACATGTACCTAAATTATAAAATATAAATAAATATTTTCCAATGCATACGATAGTTTTTATTGAGTTTTGAAAAAAGGAAGTTATGCTGCCGCACCCTGTACAATTGGAAGCCAGCGTATTCCATTTCGCACATACAAAAAGTAGTTTCTAAATCCATCTTTGATTGTACAGTTTGCGAAATCAAACGGAATTTATACACAAAATTCTCTGCGTACCGTTTTTATGTAAATCAAGGCCAAGCTTTCTTGTCTCAAGCAACGTGTTTCCTGAACACACTTTCGCAATCCGCTTGGGACTATTTTCGTGAAGCGATAATGGGAAAAGATAATAATTTGCCTGATATGAACATTATCGTACATTTATATATAAAATTACGCATGTCATGTTGGCCGGCAAAATAATGACTTAGCATTTATTACACACTTTTATAATCATTATTAGTCATAGTTTGCAGTAATAAACTGTACTTACTTCACTTAGTTTTATCACATCCATGGTTGCAACTTCTATCAAATAAGGAAGTCAGTTTTCTAATTATACATTTTTTATTGCACTTCATTCTGTATTACACTCCACACACATATTGCACTCCTTAAGAGCTCATTTTCTTGATAAACGCCGAAATTTTCTCCAGTCCCTCACCGTTTGCTTTCTGATAGTAGGGAAGCTTGGTCAACCGATCTAACCAGCTACTTATTTTCGGGAACTTTCCCTGTTCGGCAGGTACAAAGTTAATCACAGTTGAAAAGGTAGCCAAGATTGAAAAATCCGCAACCGTGAGGGAGTCTCCAGCGAAGTATTGGTTGCTACCAATGAATTTTTCAAGGAAATCATAAGCTTCGAGTATGGCGGTTTTAGCACTCTCAAGTGCCTGTGGATCCTTGTTGGAGGGCTGGAAATAGAATAAATTAATGAGCTTTTTTAACAAAATTTGCTGGTAAATCTCTGAATTTCAATTAATTTAATATTTTTAGGGATTGGCAAAATAATCTCGCTCACATTTATGTTCATTCATTCATTCATTTAAAGCTGGTACTCACCCCAAAAGTAAACATTCGGCTCATTCGAGGACTTAAAACGCTGCTTTCAAAATGGAGCCTCTGGTCTACTACTGCGCGTTTATATAAATCCTTGGGATACAAGGAATCATCCTTTGCGTATTTCCCAACGAGGTATGTGATGATGGCATGACTGTCCCAAATACACTTTCCATCATCTTCAAGAGTGGGGATGGTATGTTGTGGGTTCTTCTTCAGATATTCTTCCGTTTTGTGCTCATTTTTTTGCAAACTGATTTCGCGGAATTCGTAGTCCAAACCGATGGCGTGAGCTGTGAGTAGGACTGAACGAACAGCAGGACTCAAATCGGTTCCATAAATAATAGGTTTGCCCATCTTGAAATCGAGAACTTTCCTGGAATACTCACCAAGTAATTAAAAATTTTACACTGAGCGCCGCGATCTTCGCTTCACTATAAATACCCGCCCTCTTTATCTATGAGAAGAATTCATTGAACTGGTGATCACAGTAGATCTACTATAGGCAGTACCCACACTAAAATGACCCCACTTGCGAATGGGCATGCAGAAGCTTATCTGTACACATCAGAGACGCTAAACAAGGAAAAGGCATAATCTTCGTCAAATCGCATTGGTAAGAGAGAGATCGGTGAGCTTTTGCTATTCTAGTTCTACGGCGTGCTCACCCTTTTAGCAAAAAGGTGTTTCACGTATTCACTTATACATAGGCAAAAACTTGCCGATCTCACCAATACATTGGCAAGACCGGACGGTATGTCAAACACACCTGATCGGATTTTCGTTACATCTCGCTCATACTCAAGGGCAAAACAATTTGAAATCGTGCGTGCTCGCACTGATTCCCCCCCTTGAGGGGCAAGTGGGAGTGGGGTAGCTGTCTAGTATCTAACTGTGCTGGTGATTATCAAAATTTAAGTTGTCATGGCTGGTATGCACTTTTTTGTTTCATGTGTACGACGCGCGACAAAAAGATAGCATAACTGAAAATTCCAGATTATTTTCTATTCAAGGGGAAAGACTCTTATCATAGTTTGGGGTTTTTTCGCTAGTTTAGATTTTTCTACAGAGCGCAGAACAATTTGTGGAGAAATAGAATTGGAAACTTGCACAGTTTCTCACATGCCTTCCTTCAAAAGTATACATTAACTTTTCATCATTATCATCAACGGCGTAACAACCGGTACCCGGTCTAGGCCTGCCTTAATAAAGAACTCCAGACATCCCGGTTTTGCGCAGAGGTCCACCAATTCGATATCCCTTAAAGCTGTCTGGCGTTCTGACCTACGCCATCGCTCCATCTTAGGCGGAGTCTGCCTCGTCTTCTTTTTCTATCATAGATATTGCCCTTATAGTCTTTCCGGGTAGGATCATCCTCATCCATACGGATTAAATGGCCCGCCATCGTAACCTATTGAGCTGGATTTTATCCACAACCGGACGGTCATGGTATCGCTCATAGATTTCGTCATTTTGTAGGCTACTGAATCGTCCATCCTCATGTAGGGGACCAAAAATTCTTCGGAGGATTCTTCTCTCGAACGCGGCCAAGAGTTCGCAATTTTTCTTGCTAAGAACCCAAGTTTCCGAGGAATACATGAGGACTGGCAAGATCATGGTCTTGTACTGTAATAGCTTTGACCCTATGGTGAGACGTTTCGAGTGGAACAGTCTTTGTAAACTGAAATAGGCTCTGCTAGCTGATAGCAACCGTGCGCGGATTTCATCATTGTAGCTGTTATCGGTTGTGATTTTCGACCCTAGATAGGAGAAATTGTCAACCGTCTCAAAGTTGTATTATTTGCGAGTTATCACAATCTCGGCAGATGCCGGATTTTACCTAATACTAGCACTAAGTGCCAAGCATTTAGGGTTGGACGATCCTACCTACTTAAAAACTAAAGGGGCGCTGGTGGTGGTGGCCGGTGGTAGGTCAGTGGGAGAATCCGTCGAGTACTCCCCACAACATCGAGCACGTATGCAGAATGGTGTACTTCTGCATGGTTTGAACCAGACTGTGCGAAAGTCCCAGGACATCAAGGGAAGTCGTCAGGGATTTAGGTACAATACCTGTAGCTGACAATATTATGGGAACTACAACCACCCGCTCGAGACGCCAAATTTCTTTGATTTCCCTAGCCAATGGCTCATAGTTCACCTTCTTCTCCACGTATTTCCGTTCAATGTTGCTAGTATGGGGGATAGCAACATCAATAATATACGCGGAGCGACCCGTCTTGTCAACTAACAGTACGTCAGGCTTATTGTGTGCGGTATGGCGATCAGTCAGAACTTGCTGGTCCCAATACATGCTGTAAGCAGAACTATCAAATACTGCTTGCGGCTCATATCGGTAAATCGGACATGTTCCCGTGATCAGCCCATGCTTATATGCAAGGTTTTGATGGATAACCTTACATACAGCATTATGCCTGGTGATGTATTGCACCGGTGCCATAACAGTACAGCCAGAAATGAGATGGTCCAACGTCTCTAACGCCGAACCACACATTCTGCACTGGTCGTTCTCCACCCGTTCTTTCATGATAAGCTTTTTATAAGCTCGGGTGGCGACCACGTCATCCTGAATGGCACACATAAACCCCTCCGTCTTAGCAAAGAGCTCCCCAGCACATAGCCATCTGTTCGACAGATGCAAATCGACAAATGGCTGCCAAAGACAATTCACGTGTTTACCGTGCATTGCCTTCGACTTCCATTCATCGATCCGCTCTTGGTCGGACTTCACCCCACTCAGAGGATTGAAGGATCGATCCTTCAAGTTAAGTGGAGTCAGTCCACAGTCTGCCTTACAGACAGCCGCATGCAAGGGACTCGCCTGCTCTTTGCTGTAAAAATAAGCGCGCAGCGAGTCGACTTTATTTTATTATTATTATTATTCTGTTAAGGGAAAGTCGCACCGCGTCCTAAGAACTATTGTGCCCCTTTTACTAGTTATAGTGTACCTGTTGATCATAGTATCTCAAGCAGGCCTGTAACCGTTAGGAACTTCAGTATGTTCCCCACTTCCAGAAGTTTCAGCTTTGCATCTGATATTAAGTGTTCTCCCAGATGTATCGACCTACTTTGCACAAGTGCCAGACACTGTCCCAGGACGTGCATAGAGGTTTCGTCCTCCTCCTCACAGAACCTGCAGGCAGTGCCCGTAGATATCCCTAGCTTCCCTAGGTGATAGTTCAGCCGACAATGACCAGTGAGAATTCCCACTATGATTCGGAGCTTCTTTTTGATGAGGTTTAAGCAATCCTTTGTACGCATGGGTTCGTATCCCCCAATAAGCACCCTGGACTGCTCCATCCCTGGTAGGCCCGCCCAGTATAGTTCCCTCAACCGTTTCTCTTCGTTTCTTAGATGCATAGCCATGAAACCGTTTCCGATTCCACAGAAGGGTTCTGGCCCGTGTAAAGGCATCCCTGCTCCCTTCTTGGCTAGTTCATCCGCTGCCTCATTGCCCTCCAACCCAGTATGGCCTGGAACCCAAAGTATCCAGACCTTGTTGGACAAGCCGAGTGTATTCAGTCTCTCAAGGCATTCCCATACCAGTTTAGAGTTCACCTGGTTGGACCTAAGTGCCTTGATCGTTGCTTGGCTATCGGTGAGAATAGCTATGTTCTGTCCCCTGTAGTTCCTTTGCAGATTAAAGGAGACACATTTGTCTATGGCGTAAATTTCCGCCTGGAATATGCTAGTGTACCTGCCCATTGGCTCAAAGTACATTTTCCTTGGACCAATGACACTGGCACCCGCTCCCTCTGCTGTGAGGGATCCGTCAGTGTACCAAGTAATCAGTTGCTGGTTTAAGCCGCATGTCGCAGCCACGCTCTCCCAGTTTGCCTTGTTACTCCAACGTGTTTCAAACTTCTTATCGAAGTGAAACTTCGTTGTCATGTTGTCCCTCGGTATCAGTAATTCGGGATACCGCCTAGAAAGGATATCAATCTTCCTTCGATTTAGGCAGCTCCCCGCCTCACTCATATTCCCGGCCATCCTGAATATTGATCTCCTTGCCTGTATCTGTATGTGCAGATGGAGAGGGGTTAATCCCAGAAGGACCTCCAATGATGCCGTTGGGCATGTCCTCATTGCCCCACTGATACACACGCAAGCCAGCCTTTGGAGCTTATGTAATTCCCTGGCTTGTGTGTTGAGTTGGGTTCTTTCTGCCCAGATTACCGCTCCATAGGTAATCATTGGCCTTACTATTGCAGTATATATCCAAAGTAGTATCTTCGGGCTGCAACCCCATTTTTTTCCTGCTATGGATCTGCAAGTCATCAGAGCCCTCGTGGCTTTCCGACAAGTGTTTCCGACATGTGTCTTCCAGAGTAATTTTTGGTCTAGCGTGATTCCCAAATATTTGACCTCTGTTTCTCGTTTCACCTCCATATCATGTAATGTTATGGCTTTCAGGTGATCCAGCTTACGCCTCCTAGTGAATGGTACTATGGTGGTTTTGGTTGGGTTGATCCGCAGTCCCACCTTCCTGCACCAGGCACTAGTAACCCTTAATTCAGTTTGGATTCTATCACATAGGGTATCTTCATATTTGTCCCTACAGATTAGAACAATGTCGTCCGCGTAGCCCTGGACTTGTATTCCAGTATTAATTAACACGCCCAGGAGTTCATCCACTACTATACTCCACATCAGTGGCGATAGTACTCCACCCTGTGGACAGCCTTGAGTGGTTTTCATGATAATAGAATTTGTACCTGTTTGTACCTCTATTTGTCTGCTTTCTAGCATTTTGCCCATCCAGAGTGCCAGGGTGTTTCCTACTCCTTTGCGGCTCAGGGCATCCTGTATCTCTGTGTGCGATGTGTTGTCGAATGCTCCTTCGATATCCAAAAACGCGCACAGTGCAATTTCTTTTGTTTCTATGGCATCCCGTAGTACCTCTGTCAGCTGATACAGAGCATTTTCAGTTGACCGTCCTGCCCGGTAAGCGTGTTGACAGTGATGTAGGGGGTTACGCTTTAGAACGTTAGTTCTAATATAGTTGCCTATGACCTTCTCGACCGTTTTGAGTACGAACGATATTAGGCAGATTGGTCCGAAAGATTTAGGGTGAAAAGGATCCTTTTTACCCACTTTCGGAATAAAGACCACTTTTGCCTGTCTCCATGCCCTTGGTATATAACCCAGTGCTATGCTCCCCCTTACCACCCCCAGAAGAGACTCTAAGATAATTCCTAGGCCTCTCTGGATAAGTGCTGGGAAAATGCCATCTACTCCGGGAGATTTCATTGGTTGAAAAGTTCCCACTGCCCATCTTAGCCTAGCTTCTGAGCATACCTCTTTTGCTAGTTTCCAGCTCTCTTTCCTTTCCCTTTTATTCATTGTTGGGGTGTCAGGCAGATTGTTGTCGCCTGCCGCTGAGGGGTAGGACCCCGGGAAATGAGTTCTGAGAAGCAGGTGTACCCTGTCCTCCTCATTCTCGGTGAATGTCCCATCTTCCTTTTTCAAGCAGACAGAGGATATTCCCCCGTCTTTGGCCACAGCCTTGTACAGCCTGGTTGCTTCTGTGATCTGTTCAATCCCTTCACAGAATTCCCTAAAGCTGTTCCGTTTCGCTTCCCTGATCGCGTTGTATACGCAGTCAGTGCATTTTTATACCTCCGCCAGTCCCCGGTTTGTTCTCATTCTGGCTAAGTTGTTCCACCATGGTACATCCCTTGATGACTTGACTGTCTTGGCCGGACAGCTGGCCTCATATGCGTCAATGACGATTGTGTTGAGGTCTTCCACCACCGTTTCTAATTCCAATTCGCTCCTGATGTCACCGCCCCCTTGAAGGTGGGCAGTGTTGTTGCTCAGGTGCGTTGTGTAGGATTCCCAATCCGTTCTATTGGGATTCCTTATTATTCTTTTTATTTTGGAGTTACCCTCAATGTCGAATCTGATTATCCTGTGATCAGACATTGAGGGTTCATCCGACACCCTCCAATTCCTGACCATCCCGTTCAGTAGGGTATTTTCTAGAGTTATATCCAGTACCTCTTCTCTGATGCTGGTCACAAATGTTGGAGTGTTCCCTACGTTGTATATTTCTAACTTATTACTAAGAATAAATTCGAGAAGGTACTCACCTCTACGATTAGTGTCGCTGCTTCCCCACACTTCGTGGTGGGCGTTGGCATCGCAGCCGAGAAGAAGTGGTAACGCCCTCTCCTCGCAATACTCCGTCAGCTTTGCGGTGGAGCCCAGCTGTCGTCTCCTGAGAAGTATCCCGATGCTACAACTGCCTCTCGCGTGTTCCTCCCGGCTTCCAATGAGACTTGGATAGCCACAAGGTCCCCGGTTAAGGACTCTGAAAGACATATGTATTTTCAATTACGTTTGAGAATTATGCAAGCTCTTGGTTTTTCACAAGAGGAGTCCCAAATTACCTGCATGTCTCCTCCTTGCAGACCGCGAATCTGCCCCCGGTACGCCCAGGGCTCCTGAGCCAGCACTATTCCAATGTTCTCCTTGGAATTTGCCATTGCAATCACTGCAGATGCAACTCTCGCATGGTGGAGGTTTATCTGGGCTATCCTAGTGCTGGCCATTGGCTCCGTTATTGTTTGGAGCTCTTCTCCACTGTTGGAGTGTCACCCTCCTCCTCCGACATGGCGCTTTCCTGCGTGTCGCTGTCCACCCCGAGCCCTAGGAGTCCTAGGTCTAGGTCGTCCAGCTTCTGCTCTTCACTGGGCAGCAGGTCTATTTACCTGGTTGATCCAATTCTTTCCGCCTCTATGGCTTCCGCGACTTCTTCAGGGACCTCGGTAAGTTTTCCACCCGATGCCTCCTCCGAGGTCTCTTTCCTTGGCTTTTCCTTGTGCACATGCATGGGTATGTTGCCATATCGGTAGTTGATATGACAACTGCGACGTTTAATTGCCTCCAGGGATCGGTCATCTACCCCGATCGTGAGGAGTTTACCTTTTCCCTCCACCTTGCTTCTGAAGACTCTCCATAGTCGAGTATGGAGATCTTCATTCTGAGCAAGTAAGAGCCTCATAAGGTCTTCTGTTTCTATTGCCGCGGCCTTTGGGAGAAAAACTGTCACCATGTGGGCTCCTGCTCACTAGCACATGTTGACAGTTCTACCCCTTCCCAGCCTGACAATCTAGGAATTATGGTTCTAACCCATTCTGCGGTGCCTTCCGTCGCGCAGTCCACCAGTATAAGGCCTGATCGAAAGCGTATCCCGGTGAACACCAGTTTCGACGTCCAACCCTTGATCATCTGCTTGACGACAAGTTCCTCAATGATTTCCTGTTCCTCTCGAGTGAGTATTTGCTCGGGAAACCTTTTTGGCGGTATGGCCAGTCGAATGCCCTTGACCGCACTAGCATAGCTAATGCCGGGCTTCCTGGGTCCTGCCTTCACTCCTGACCTGCCCGGGTTTTCTCCTCCCGTGGGTTCAGGTCTGGGTTTTTTGGGGGCATTCCCTTCATGCGGGCTGATCTCTGCTGCTCCCCGCTTTCTTGGCTCCAGTAGAGATGGCTTAGGTCTGTCCTGAGCCTTCTTAAGGGCCTCTTCTGGTTTCAGGCCTTCCTTCAGATAGCGCAGGTACCATTTAACCCCGGCGCCACTGAGACCTGTCTCCTTCCTGACGTCTGTTATATTTATCTCAGACGTGCTTTTGCTGGTCCCTGCTCTTTGAGCAGTGGTGTTCGTTGGCTGTAGTCCACGCAGTATACCAATGCTCATCTTGGATCCACTGCTTGACGTCCCAACTTCTCCCTTCTTGGGTGTAGTCACCTGGCTCTCAGTAATTCGGAGACGTGCCTCCGCCTGATTAACCAGTTTTGGTGCGGTACGGGGTCCCGCTTTTTTGGTTTTTGTTTTCTTTTCTAGTTTTGTACTCATTTGATTCCCACGAGTATGGGGGTTAAGAGGTCCGCCGTGCCATAGCCCCCCGTAGCACGGTAAGGTCTAACTTACTCACTGAGGCGACCAGGTATCAGTGAGGCTCCGTTCGAATACAGTCAGTTACCCCCGACTGAAAACTATCCAATGGGCACGGTTCGCATGACACCCTGGATTGGGGGAGGCGTTTTTCGACTCCCCAGTCTAGATCCGTAGCGTTTTGTTAATAGTACGGTCACCTCGTACAGGGTGTGGCTATTACCACTCACTAACGGTCTTGGTAGACGAGAGGCTTGGCCCCTGAAAAAGCACACACCGTCCCAGAGGAGAGACAACTCATCCTTAGAGAGAGATAGGTTCGCCTCGGGGAGCTATGTTCCGCACCAGTCTATCCTGCAGTGCACTGCTTGGCCCTTGAGTTGTATTCTCCTATCCTTATTTTTCTGTTTGACCAGTGCGGTTTGATGTTGTTGGTTGATTCGTCTTCGATGCTGACGTTGCCACCATATATTTTTTCTTGCCTTCATTGATGTACAGCCCAAGATCTCGCGCCAATCACCGCCTGCCCGATCTAGATGAAGGCAGTTTATACGTCTCGGGTGGTTCTTCCCATGATGTCGATATCGTCAGCATAGGCCAGTAGTTGGGTGGAGTTAAAGAGGATCGTACCTCTTTCATTTACCTCAGCATCACGGATCACTTTCTCGAAGATCAGGTTAAAGAGGACGCATGATAGAGTATCCCCTTGTCGTAGACCGTTGTTGATGTCGAATGGTCTTGAAAGTGATCCTGTTGCTTTTATCTGGCCTCGCACATTGGTTAGGGTCAGTCTAGTCAGTCTTATTAATTTCGTCGGGATACCGAATTCTCTCAAGGCCGTGTACAGTTCTACCCTGGCTATGCTATCATAGGCGGCTTTAAAGTCGATGAACAGATGGTGCAACTAATGTCCATATTCCAACAGTTTTTCCATCGCTTGCCGCAGAGAGAAAATCTGATCTGTTGCTGATTTGCCTGGAGTGAAGCTTCTTTGGTATGGGCCAATGATGTTCTGGGCATATGGGGCTATCCGGCCTAGCAAAATAGTGGACAATATCTTATAGATGGTACTCAGCAACGTGATACCTCTATAATTGCTGCATTGTGTGATATCTCTCTTTTTATGTATGAGACAGATAATGCCTCGTTGCCAATCGTCAGGCATTGATTCGCTGCCCCATACCTTGAGCACAAGTTGATGAACCACTTGGTGTAACTGGTCGCCTCCATATTTAACTAATTCGGCTGTAATTCCATCGGCTCCTGGCGACTTATGATTTTTTAGCCAATGAATTGCACGGACTGTTTCTCCTAAACTTGGTGGTGGCAGTATTTGTCCGTCGTCTTCAGTTGGCGGGGCCTCCAACTCGCCGATGTTCTGGTTGTTCAGTAGCTCATCAAAGTACTCAACCCATCGCTCCAATATGCTCATTTTGTCGGAAATCAGATTTCCCTCTTGTCGGCAGGATGAGCATCGAGGTGTATAAGGCTTCATCCTGCTGACTTGTTGGTAAAACTTCCGCCCCTGGTGCGATTGCTCCCTGTACTTTTCTAGTTCACAGACTTGTTGGTTCTCCCAGGCTTCCTTTTTCCGTCTGTGAAGTCGCCGCTCCGCTTGACGGAGTTCGTGATAAGTCTCTGCGCGTGCCCGTGTTCTTTGAGAATGCAACATTACTCGGTATGCAACATTCTTCCGTTCCGTTCCGTTCCGTTACATTCATCGTCAAACCAGCCGTTCCGACTCCTTTTGCGGCTGGGGCCAAGTATGTTTGTGGTCGTATCCATGATAACGTTCTTCAGGTGATTGGGAAGATCATTTGTTGACGCTCCATCTCCAAGTCCTCTGTTGACTGCGGTTATTGCGGCATCCATTTCCTTCTTATGGGTGTCGCGGAGGACTGTGTTGTGGATGGCTTCAGTGTTCACTCTCACCTGATTGTCAGAAGGGATTCTAGGTGGTATTGTTATTCGAGCTCGGAGCACCATGCCAACGAGATAGTGATCCGAGTCTATATTGGGAGGTGGCGGCGTTCGATCAACACGTGGTCAATTTGGTTGAAAGTGGTCCCGTCTGGAGAGGCCCACGTATGTTTGTCGGCCGCTTTCCGCGCAAACCAGGTACTTCCAACAACCATTTCGTGTGACACTGCTAATTGAATAATCCGCAGTCCGTTATCATTTGTTTTTTCGGGCAACCTATAGGAGCCAACATATCGCCTGAATACGGGCTCCTTCCCTACTTGGCTGTTAAAATCCCCAAGTATGATTTTAATATCATATCTGGGACAGGCTTCGAGGGTTCGTTCTATTGCCTCGTAGAAGATATCCTTCTCTGACTCTGCAGTCTCCTCTGTAAGGGCGTGAACGTTAATGGGGTTTATATTTCTAAACTTGCCTCGCAAGCGCAGAGTGCATAGCCGTTCGCTTATGTTTTCAAAGCCGATAACAGCAAGTTTTAGTTTTGGCTGACTAAGAAACCTACTCCGAGCACATGGTTTGCTGGATGATCGCTATAATATATGGTGTAGCGGCTCTTCTCCAGGAAACCGGTCCCTGTCTATCGCGTCTCTTGTAACGTATATCAGCCTTACATTGGGACAGGGTATCGGCTAGCTGCTCATCAGCTTTATCTCTGTACAGGGAGCGCACGTTCCATGAGAAAATGCGCAAATCGTTAATCCGTTGTCGTTGCCGGGTTCATCGTTGTAAGATCCATCCAGTCCGAGGCTCCTTTCGTGGCTTTGTAATATCGGTTTTCCGTGTAGGGTTGTCAGCCCTACCCAACCTCCAACCTGGAGGACCAGTTGGTACAATTTGTTCGGTTTTTAGACGCGTGAGACTCGCCTTCATCCTTTTTCGTCAGCAACTTTTCGTTACGAAAGAGTTCTCAGCGGTCACCACGTCGAGGTGGAGATAGGGTTTGGTGGTGGAGCTGTTGGTGTTGATTCAGCACGCGTTTCCTGGTTTTATGCTCCATCGCGGGTACCAATCCACGTTTCGCCCTGGGACCTATACTACCCTTTGACCACCCTTGAACCTTTACTCGGCTTAAAGGCTGCTTCATCTGACTTTATTTTCAGGAGATTAGAGTCGTAGGGAGGCGAAAACCGGCCCGGGCTGCAAATTATGCGAGGCCGCCTTTTAACCTAACTGACCTTCCTCAATTTGTTTCCAGTTGGCTAGGTTTCGCAGCGGTCTTTTCAGACGTGGCCAACGAACCAACTTACATCAGACATAGACGTGCTTTTGATGGCGGCGAAAAGCTTCTCGCAATGTTTGATTCAACGCGGGTGGGTGGTTGAATCATCCACATTGAACTTGAAACGCAAAAGATCATCGATCAGCTGCTTACGGACCTAAAATTCAAGTTGGAGCCAGCACCTTTTATTCCGGAGTTTGTGTGGCAATGGTGATAAAAACTGTATTAATTTATGAATTGCCTACC
Source organism: Hermetia illucens (assembly GCF_905115235.1). Taxonomy (NCBI): domain Eukaryota; kingdom Metazoa; phylum Arthropoda; class Insecta; order Diptera; family Stratiomyidae; genus Hermetia; species Hermetia illucens. The sequence goes on from NC_051850.1 coordinate 161,636,731, forward strand.
ATCGTTTTTATAGAAATCAAGGCCACGTTATCTTATCAAATTGTTAGGCAAGATGTTTCTAGAATACACCTTAGCATTCCGCTTTGGACGACCATTCGTGGAGCTGATAATGAGAAGAAAACATACTTTGTCCGATACGAGCGTTATCGTACATTCAAGTATTATGCATGTCATGTTAACCGGGATGATAATGACTTAGCATTTATTAGACCACATGCATTTTTGGACATTTTGATAATCATCATTGGCCACAATTTGCTGCCATAGACTATCTATTGAGTGCTCCACTCATTTTCATCAATATTCCGCGACAAATTATGCTTCAACCAAAAAAGGAAATCCATATGTATTCTAATTTTACATAATTTTATTGCACTTCATTCTGTCTTACACTCCACACGCATGGTACCTATAACTTAAGGATCATCTTATGCTTATTGAGAGGCCAATTTCTTGATATGCTCCATAAATCTCTGCAGTCCATCACCATTTGCTTTTTGGTAATAAGGAAGCTGGGTTAACCGATTTAACCAGTTACATAATCCTGGGAATTTCTCCTGTTCCGCAGGTACAAAGCTAATCATAGTTGAGAAGGTAGCCAAAATTGAAAAATCCGCAACTGTGAGGGAGTCTCCAGCGAGATATTCGTTGCCACCGAGGAATTTTTCAAGGAAATCATAAGCTTCGAGTACGGAGGTTCTAGCATTTTCCAATACCTGTGGGTCAGTGCTTTTCCTGGCGGCCTGGAAATGGAATATATTATGTTTAATTTAATATCTCGGGAGATTGGTAAAACATTCAAAGTCAGTACTTACCCCAAAAGCAAACATTCGAGGGCTCAAAACACTACTTTCGAAATGAAGCCTCTGGTCTACTACTGCGCGTTTGTACAAATCTTTAGGATACAAGGAATCGTCCTTTGCGTATTTACTCACTAGGTATGTGCTGATAGCATGACTGTCCCAAATGCATTTACCATCGTCTTCAAGGGTGGGGATGGTGTGTTGGGGGTTCTTTTTCAAAAATTCTTCTGTTTTAGTTTCATTTTTGTGAGGGTCGATTTCATGTAGTTCATAGTCCAAACCAATCGCGTGAGCTGTAAGTAACACTGCCCGAACCGTAGGCCCTCTATCCATTCCATAAATAATAGGTTTGCCCATGTTGAAGCCGAAATGAAGAACTTTCCTACGATGCTCACGGAATAATTGAAAACTTCACACTGAGTGTCCGCAATATCCGCTTCACTATAAATACCCGCGCTCTTTATCTATGGAGGTGATTCATTTAATTTGCCCCTGCTAAAAATTGAATTATCATCACTGGTGGGCACTTTTCTGTTTTCGTGTGTACGATGCGCGAAAAAAAGATAGCACATTTGAAAAGTTTAGATTATTAATTCACTGTATGGAATCCAGTAAGGTTTTCTATAAAGAGCCTAGAAGGAAATACATATTTCTACCTATGAATAACAGTTTTTCTGAAAAGTTGGGGTTTTAATTTGAATTCAACTTTAATTTCAGGATTTTAAGGTGCGAAAAAAAGATAATACATTAACAAGACAAAGCTAAACAACCCCAGTCCCTCAGCAGATCTGGCCATTTCTTCAAGAACAACCTATTAAACAACTTTATCATCACTTGTAAGCCCTTGTGGCCATCTTGGCAAGAGTTAGTCACTTGCGTTGTGGTAGTTCATACAGTGTGCTTAATCTGTATTCTGTTCCTTTGCAATGGCGATTATAGTGTACCGCGAGTAAAAATGTCGTCATAGTGCAAACCACAGTAGATATACTATAGGCAGTACCTTTCCAAAAATGACCCCAGCTGCGAATGTGCTGCAAAAGCTTATCTGTACACATGAGAGACGTTAAAGAAGGACAAGGCATAATCTTCGTCAAATCGTATTGGTAAGAGAGAGATGGCAGACATATTTGCTTGAACGAAAAATTATGTGTCATGGCTTCTGTCAGATTTGTATATTTTTGCATTTTGATTCCAAAAAAGAGAAATTGCTGAATGGGAAAAAGCTTTTGAACGGCATGCATCCTGCGTAGCCTCAAGAAAATTCAATTTGGAACCAGGCGTCGTATTAGGTCCATTCATAAAATGTGTGCGCCATGAGAATTTCATAACAAAAGTTGAAAAGAGAAAGTACATGTTTCATTGTTTACTTTAGTGCAAATAAAAAGTAAACAAAGATAGTATAACGAAACATGAGTTTTGAGATGTGAGAAAGCGCGAATTTTATTTGAAAGTGTTTAATAATGAATTTAAAGTTCATTTCAAATTAACTGCACTTTTTTGGAAAAATGAGTGGGAGAAGCTTAAATGTAGAATGTTGAAAATGTAATGGATATGTGTACATAATTTATAAATGTTGGCCACGCAAACTTCGTTGTTTACTTGAAAGTGGTAGGAAAAGTGGCAAAAGGAACCGGCAATATGTAAGAAAAATAAATGGCGGTTATTATAATTTTGTTATACACTTATATCTCATACACGAGTACAAATAAAAAAAAAAATAAGTAAGAAAGGTTCAAAATCTATAATAGGATAAAAATGTAAGAAAGTTGAAGTTTGCGTTTAACAGAAATTCAACAGCTCACCTTGCCTCTTTTGCGTACAGCACCACCACGTGAAGGCGAGGCAAGGAGATTGAGAACCAGAGGTTTTGAATGCACTTAGTCCTCCTTTACAGTGCCACCCTCCTTCCTTCCCAATAACTTTTAATCGAATGTCATTTCTATCTACCAAAATCTTTCATTTGTGTTTGTGTTTTTAATTTTTCGGTTTTCGCAATTAGCGCTAGGCTATATGATGGCTGTTATTTGACTCCTATGCATTAGTCGATGATTAGCTCGGATTTCTCCCATGAGGGCTAGCATATGTTTGTGTTTATTTGACATCGTGAATAAAAAAGGCATTGCGAGTCTCTGTAAGCATTTCTTCCTAATTGATGAACTTCTAACAGAAATATTAATGGAAAGTGAAAACAAACTGAACAAGTGGGTTGGAATTGTCTATAATATAAGATGAAAAAGCGAAATAATAGTTCAGTGAATTTACCGGCTAATTCATCTTATCCGTGAATTAGTTGGAGGATCAACACATTTTTGTTTTCGCATTTCCCCAAGTCTTTCCATTAACGGTTGCTGTTCTATTATCTTTAAAGCAAGGATTAAGACTTTTCTTTAGAAATGCCCAACTACGACGAAGACCAGAAGAAATAGGCAGCATTTGAAGCCCCTAGCGAAGAATGGGTCCCAGAAAAAACAATCAGCAATTGCATATACAGATGTGCCACACAAAATGAGCGCACCTCTTCACCGAATTGGAAAAAAGAACCAAGGAACTAGTTGAGAATTATATAATAAAGACGGACTCATAAGTGAGAAATTTTGAATAAAATCTGTAAAAATAAAGATTATAGGCACCTGCAACCCGCAAGGTGCAAAACCGAAGAAGACAATTATCAGTCAAAGGCCCAAAAGGGAACACGGAGGAAAGCTTGCTGAAGAGGACCGTTTGTTCGGTTTGCAGAATGATACACTTGGGTTACAAACCGAGTGCTGAAAATGAACTCATCAAGGAAGCGGTATTAGCAAAAGTATCCAATAACATAATTGAAAGCATGGGTTTTCGGTTAGTTACCAAACCTCACGTAAAGTAGAGTAGTAAATACGGTTAATAAACCTGGATTCTAGCAAATTTACCAACTCTCCCAATTAACCCAAGTTAAATAAATGCCTAACGCCAACAAAAATAACTCTCTCCTAATAAAGTTCGGTTAAAATGAAATATTGCCTTGGAAGATATTTACTTTTAGCCAATAAAAACGAAAAAATGGAAGGCAATCGTTCATTTGAAGACTAACAAATTACCTCCTAATTCAAACCAAGAAAAATTCGCTTGCCTAAAAGTAATCAAAATTATACAAAAGTAAGCCATGAAAAGTCTGTTAACAGAATGTAATTACAACCCAACTGTAATATATATAGAAGATTAAAAGATTCCACACAGAAATAATATATACAAATATGTAACTAAAACCAACAATCCCCAACTAGCTTCAAATTTAATGCCTGCTACCAATAAATGTAAATCTGCGAAATAGAGGCAATCCTATCAAGAAAATTACCTAATTACCTTAACTACCAAAGGATAATTGCTATACTGATCAAAATACGCCATCATAAACAAAAGTGGTCTAAAGAAGATGCACTGGCAGATATAGAAGCAGCAATCCAATACATGGTAATGATGGAAAATGCATTCGCATCTAATGAAAAATTTGTGAAGCGAAAGCTCAGCTGAAATCCCAAAGATTTCAAGATCGACAAGAGAAAAGAGGAAAACTAATTCAATACTAGCAAGCATTGCATTAATGTTAGGAGGCAGTAAATATGGAAGAATAAGACAAATTGATCACGAAGAAAGTATATACAGGACATAAGAAAAGATCTTCATGAAGTTACTTTTGGAAGACGAATGCCAAAGTTGTCAAAAAATCAAATTGATGTAGGAAATTATCACGCCTATATGCACGGGGATAGTTCTCCAGAGAAGGGAAGAAAATGAACAATGAACGAATATAAAGAGGTAATAGGTAAACTGATTGAAGTAAAAAGGCCTGAATTTAAAGTAATAAAGGACCCCCACGGAAAGTAATGAGCAAAGATCTTATGTTTTTAAAAATAATTTGCCGACCAAAACTAATTGTAACATATCAAAACTCTTCTGTTATCTATCTACTCTACCTAAACTCATTATACCTTATCGTTCCCAGTCATATTTCTGAAATTAGACGCACCTAATAGATACCCAAAATTATACCGGCTTTTAATTCGTCACGTCAATTCATCCTTCTAGCGTTCTTTATTGTTTTTGATGATTCCATAGTGTTGATGAAGTGTTCTGCCCTTGCAAGTACTGCTGGAATGTCCAGTTGAGTTTCGGCCGGCCTTTTCCGTTTCCTGTTAGGGTGATTTGCTGAGATTTGCGTTGTTTTTGGTTTCTACCTAATAATTATCCTCGATATTGACTATTGACTAGTCAAATTATCGTAAATTGAAAACAAGAAATTCCTGCAGAAAAATTAAAGAGAAGTAGGGTAAACAATCCCTTCACGTTAGAATTCCCCTAACCTACAATCATCCAAATATTCAAAGGGAAATATATAGAAGAAAACAGGGAAAAGAATTCCATTTTTATTTTTACGTTTTACGGCTGCATTCCTTCCACGTTTGAAAGTGAATCCTTCGTTGCACATAAAACATGTGATCCAGAACCATCACGTAGGCCGCTATTGAATTGTTTCAAAATATTATTCACCCTAACTGCCACAAATATTGGCGGCGATACACAATCTGTAGCAAAACGCGGAAAACACGTGCGACCTTCTGACACTGTCCGATCTGCAGAATTTAGTCAGAAAGTGTAAATAATCATTGACGAGGACCATTCAAAATCAATCAGGGCCCTTGCGAGGGAGCTTAATGTTTCTGACCGTCTTATCCCTCGATTTGTCCAAGAAGATCTCCGGTATAAATCCTACCTTTTGCGCAGACGACAGTGTATGTCGAAGCAAATACGTGAACAGCGAGTTAGCTGAGCAGAACGCCTTCTAAACAAAATGTAACACCCTGAAGCGCCTGAGATATTATGGTTTTTTTCTGTTGAAAACAAATTTGACCAAAACCAAAAGGCCGCAGAAATGAGAGATGTTACGATCCTACAGACGTTCCTGTTATCATGCAAACAAAGTTTCCACCTACTGTTATGGTTTTGGGTGTGTGAGCAAAAAAGGACATGTCATGCCAGCTCACTTTTTCACTCAAAGTCTTCGAGTGAATTTTGCTGCATACATCGAGGTTCTAATACAGTAGTGGTACCCTGCATTGATAGTGTTCGCGGTGGCAGCCCATATATCTTTCAACAAGACTCTGCTCCTTCACACAAAGCGATGGCAATGCAAGATTGGATGGCTGATAATTTCCATGACCACATAAAACCGAACTTATGGCCGCCTAGCTCCCCAGACCTTAATTCTCTGGATTATTATGTATGGGGTGTAGTTGAGAGTGAAACCAACAAACATCCTCATAGCACTATTTCTTCTCTGAAGGCTGCAACTAATACCGTTATGGTCGATATGAATAAAGAGCATTTGATATGGGCATGCAATCCTTTCCGGACCCGGATCGATGAATTTATTGCAGCTAATGAAAATTTTATTGAATGAGTTTATCAATATATAATAAGTTAATGTTGTGTGAAAAATTCGTCAAGTTTCATTCATTCATGTTCAAACTAAAAGATAATTAGTTTTACTCTGAAGTTATCCTCAAATACCGTACACACCCTGTACTTCATATTTTCTTACACTTTAACAATTTATTCCTCAATTGGTTAAACGGTTAAGTCGGCATTTCCTCTTGTCGCTAATACCAGCCGAAATGCCGGCTCAGGAAAAATTTACGGAAATGTTAATTTGAGAACACTTACGTTGCCAAATCCTTCGGCAGTCGGGTAAAGCGGGTTCCTCCCCTGCAGTCCTTGACAATACACTTCATTTTCCTATTTAAAATTAATTAATGACAACAAAATGTTTCCACTTTTTTAATATCACTCACTTGTTGTTAACAGTCAATTCTTCCTTCAATTTGACAAGTGATTGGCGCCAAACATTTTAACGATACCTACTCATCTGGTAATATCACATTATTCGTTCGGTGAGCTTTTGCTATTCTGGTACTACTGCCGTGCTTACCCATATAGCAAAAAGTTGTTTCACGTATTCACTTATACATAAGCAAAAACTTGCCAATCTCACCAATGCATTGGCAAGTCCGGGCGGTATGTCAAACACAGCTGATCGGATTTTCGTTACATCTCCCTCATGCTCAAGAGCGAAACTATTGGAAATCGTGCGTACTCGCATTGATTTCCCCCCTTGAGGGGCAAGGGGGAGTGAGGCAGCTGTCTAGTATCTAACTGTGGTGCAAACGAAACGGCCAAAAAGAATGGCTATTTCTGAGAGAATTTTAGACAGGATTCATGAAAACTTCATCGATTTAGAAAATGTTTTTCACAGTGACGGTTTATGGTCTGGCTTTCTATTTTTTGAGAAGGTGGACACCCCAGCGTGTGGGATTTTTACCCACTAAAACCACCACTGATTCTTCCCATGCTCCGCGTAATCCACCATAAGGTATTACATGACGAGGCGGAGTCAGTCCACTCGAGCTTTGCCACCTTTCTTCTTTTCTCATCCCTCTGCCTTTGGCAGTTTGCTGTAAATAGATGCGATCATGAAGTTGACTGCATCCCAATCCTCCTCACGTGCTAGCTTTCTCGACACAAGATTTTCTGGTACCAGCATCTTTCATAGAGCTTCTTCTATGTTCTTCCTTTCTTCCACAAATCTTGGACAGTGAAAGAATACGCACTCTGAGACTTCATCGCCGTTTGGACAATCGAGTAGGGTATCCAGTTTAAATCTGCACAGGTACTAGCGATATCCTCCATGCCCCCTGAGAAATTGGGTTAGATTATAATTCATCTCACCGTGCCGTCTCTCCAACCACTCCTTGACGGAAGGGATGAGCCTTTGTGTGATTGCAGTATCATCTGAGATAATCCTCCTGTAGACTGCACTCAGTTTATGAGCGTTAACTGCGATCTGTAATCCCTTTCCCCAAACTGTGGCTGCATAAAGCAAGATCGAGTTCACTTTATTGGCTATAAGTAACCTAGAAGTATGCCTTGGACCTCCCATGTTCGGCATCGCCGTTGCTAGGACCATACATGCAGCGGATGCTTTGTCGCAAACATACTGTACGTTTTGCTTCTAACTGAGCTTCCCGTCTATCATCACCCACAAGCATTTCATGGCCGGCTTGAAAGTGATAATGTAATCCCCAATTTGAATACGGGCATAATTTTTTTTACGCGCCTGGTAATCAGGACTGCTTTCATTTTTTTCTCCGCAAGTGCTGGTACTGCCCTTTCTATGAATTCACGTCATCGGTTCATTTAGCTATACGGAACACATACTGTCGACCTCCTCCTTGGCTCTCGATAACCGGTAGCAATCTATTGTATATAACACGCTCAAACATTTTCCCTCAAGTATCTAGAAGACATATGGGTCTGTAGGAGAATGGTTCATTTGGAGGTTTACCAGTCTTAGCCAGCAGTAGCCACTTCTGCCCCTTCTATGCCGCAAGAAATTTTCCCTCGAACATGTACGCTTCGAACAATTCAGAGTACATGTTCAGTTTGGATTTCGCGGCAAGCTTAAAAGCCGGTACTTCGTCCAGGCCCGCAGCTTTAATGTCGCTATTCTGTCACAAATCTCCAGTAACTTTTCTCTGGTGACTGCTGGAATCGCTTGAAGTTGTCGGTGCTCCTTTCTTGCTGGGGTAATAACTCATTGATGATTTTCAATAAGAGAGTAGAGCACGTGATCTGCGTAGATGAACCCCCTCTGAATCGTCCTATCACTATTCTATACGCACTCTTTAAAGAATTCTCCCTTGTTCCGCTGAATAGCAAGCTCGTGGGGTTTTGCGGGCTTCTTTGTAGTTACACTCTTTTCGCCTCTGAGCCATCCTACCTACTATCCTCCAAACCATTCGTCTGGCTTGGTGAGAGGGTGATCGAAGGCTGGCCAATTCATCATTTCACGAGTAGTTGGGCCACCGGGAAATTTGCATCTTCTAGGCATGGACGCGTCACATGCTTTGACGATGCATTGTGCCTGATGTAGAGCTTTTTTTGAAGAGACGCCGGTTTTGTTAGGTTGGTCTAACCACACTTCCATGGAGGTCTGCTTATCCAAAGCTTTTGCGGACAAACTTGACATTTTAGTTTAAATTTATTTTATATTTAATAACAAATCACTTATTTATATTAATTCGTTTATATTTTATTTTACTTTTTAATTAGTTTAATTTATAAAATATTAAAATTGAAAACAATGAAATTCGTCATTCTTATTTCACGGCAGACCTCTGTCCGGTTGCTCCGCCGGTTTCGTGGCTGTCGACCTACCATCAACAGGCAGGCGAGCCACTGAGATGGGTGATTTTCGATTTGTGGTGAGTTGCGCTATTTTGGTGCGGAGTTCGAAAGAATCTCCCCTAATCGACTCCACACTTCAGCACCTGCACGCTACCCTCGGAGGACTCTTCGTTTTCTCCACATAAATGTCTAATTCACAAAAAGTTGTATGATAATAGCGCGGCAAGCGCCTCTCGCTCCTCCCCACCTCCGTGGCCGCAGTGATGGTACGAATGCCCCGTTTTTGGCGAGGTAACCAAGAGGCCTGGTTCCGACAATTGGAGGCGCGGTTCGCGTTCGCGCACCTCACTTTTGATACCACACGATTCAATCACGCGTTCGTCGGTCTACACGAGGAGTCGATTGGACTCGTCGCCAACATTCTGGAGGAGTGTTCCTACTTGAAATTGAAGGGCACCCTCATCAAGCGACTGCCGGTAATCACTTACTGACGGAGCATATCTTAGGCAACGGCCACTAGAGCCAACTGATGCGTGAGATGAAACAGTTGGGTAGGGATCAGGTCGGGGTTGAGTTTCTTATATCGCTGTGGTTGCGATTTCCGGAAAACACCCAGACTATCTCGGCCTGTGCGGACTCCAGATCTTTGGCAAACACCGCTGACAAAATCCACGAGGTGCAAGCGAGCCCCGTGGTCAGTAAAGTGCCACAGGAAGCCACGGGCCTAATTGCTGAGCTTCAGCAGAGGGTGGCAACCCTCCCGGTTACCGTCTCTAAGCTAGCGGTAACAGTAGGAACCCGCCACCCGGAATGGGCGATCGGATAGTCATACGTTGGGGACCTCAACGAGTTTTGCAATTTGCTGGTACCACCGCATCTTTGCCGACAAAGCAAAGAAATGAACGGGTTGCGGCAGAGCGAGCAACTTGCGTCGGACACACGTGAATGTGAATCGTAGTGGCCTTGCCACCGAAAAACAATTTTTGACAGCGAAAATTGTTTTTCGGTGTCAGTTGGAGAAAAACGAGCACGAGAACGAGAACTTAATCAAATGAATAAATAAATAAGTAATACTTATAATCAATAAAATGTAATTTTATTTACAAATTGGGGACGCTCGTTGACATACAAGGGTATACCACGTACCAATGTAGGGCTGACGAAGGCCAGTACTACGATTGAGGCAGACCCTGGCATCCGAAAGGTGTTTACATCACCCTTGTTGGCCAGGACTATATCCATCTGCGCAACAACCTCCAATAGATTGCGCCCATGCATTTGTTTCTTTACTACCCCACTCAAGTGCTCAAGCATGAAGTCATCGTCAATCGCCTTTGGACTTCGTTCTCTTGTATCGAGAACAAGATTGTCAAGTATTTCCTATAATTCAAACAGTGTCCGGCTTGGTGGCGCGTAGCAGCTGTAAACATACACACCACCTATTTTGCCTGTTTCATAGTACTTTGTATGGCTTGTCGACCAGATGCCCCCCCTTGCATGCAGTGAATAACATAGTTCAAAGTTGAGTTTTTACATGCAAAAGGAGTGTGTACATTTTTTTTACCAAATATAGTCATCAAATTAAGGGTTTTGATTGGTAGTCCGAATCTGGTATTAGTTTTGAAATTTATTGCAAAGGGGAGGAGTCCGAGGGTCCGAAAAGGCTCAATTACTTCAAGAGCCCATTCTCACAAACTTGCCAACCCCAATATCTGAAAAATATAGTGGTCCATGCATGCGGTATCTAGGCCTCAAAATATTCTCCATACTGATACCTGTTTAAATAAAATTAATAATAGCATATTACCATACTTTTTATAAGAATTTTTTTTAATTGCCTGAGGACCCCAGTTAAGTTTATCCTAGGACCATCGACTTCTGCAGTACTATAGAGCATGATACTACCAAGTTTGGTAGCAATCGCACTATAACTAATAAAGTTGTCACTTTTGTGAAAATTTCTTGCATTCTTAGGCTTTGAAAATCGATGTCATACTAAAGTGAATGATCTGATAAACACTAAAGTGAAAGCCAGATAAAAGCAGCAAGATCACTCTCGAGACCATTCAACATCAAGAATGGTCTAAAGAAAAGGGGATGCCCTACCATGTGTCCGATGTAAATGCGAGTGGGACCATCCTCTTCAAGTCCACTCAACTACTGGTCTACGCTGACAATATTGACATTATGGGAAAAACAACCCGAGATGTACAGTCTACCTTAATCCAGATTGAGCGGGCGGCGCGAGATATTGGGCTGCACATTAATGAAGACAAAACGAAGTACATGATGGCAACGTCAGCGCCAAAACCAAAACCGAAAGAACGAACAACATCAAATCGCTCTAGTCAAACGAAAACAATGAAGATAGGAGACTACAACTTTGAGACCGTTGAAAATTTCTCCTATCTAGGATCGAAAATCACAACCGATAACAGCTATGATCATGAAATCCGCGCACGGTTGTTGTCAGCCAACAGAGCCGATTTCAGCTTACAAAAACTGTTTCGCTCGAGACGTCTCACCATAGGGTCAAAGCTGTTACTATACAAGACTATAATCTTGCCAGTCCTTATGTATTCCTTGGAGACTTGGGTTAGCAAAAAAAACTGTGAGCAATTGGCCGTGTTCGAGAGAAGAATCCTACATGAGGATGGACGATTCCGTAGCCTACATAACGACGAAATCTATGAGCGATACTACTACCGCTAGGTTGCGGATAAAATTCGGCTCAACAGGTTGCGGTAGGCGGATCACTTAATTCGTATGAATGAGGATGATCCAACCGGGAAAGTCTAAAAGAGTAATATCTATAGCAGAAAAAGAAGACGGGGCAGACTCTGCCTGAGATGGAGCGATGACGTAGATCAGGACACCAGATAGTTTTTAAGATATCGAATTGGTGGACCTCGGCGCAAAACCGGGATGTATAGAGCAGCAAAAAAATCATTTGAAGAATTTTTGGCCCCAGGATGGACACTTCTGTAGCCTATATAGCGATGAAATTTATGAGCGATACCACGACCATCTGCTTGTTGATAAAATCTGGTCCAATAGGTTGGGATGGGCGGGTCACTTAATCCGTATGGGTGAGGATGATTCAGCCCGGAAAATCTATAAGGGCAATTCAATGGTAGAAAAAGGAGACCCAGCCCCAGATAGAGCGATGACGTAGGTCAGGATTTATTTAAAGTCGTTTGTATCGAATTAGCACTGGCAAGTGAGAAGGATATTAATAAACATCCGAAATTATAAGAAACCTACCATAGAACCTTGAGGAACTTCAGGGAAGGAAGAAAAGGAGTAGGATGAATAGTCATTAAAAAAAACTCTGCAGGGTTGGTTAGAAAGGTAAAAGGCTAGTCATGGGGTACTATAATAATAATAGTCGTTGGCGCGACAATCCATATTGGATCAGGGCCTTGAAGTGTGTTAGAGCATTCAAGACCGTAACGGTACACTACAGGATTATAGAATCCTATAGGAGGCAATGTGATCAGCATTGGGTTCGCCCGAGATTATTACCCTGATTTGACTCAGGTACTCATTCACAGCTGAGTCGACTGGTATCCGACGTCAAATCACGATACAAATCCCATTGCCATCAGTGAGATTTGAACCACGGCCTTCTATACGATAACCTTGTGCTCTAAACACTTAGCTATCCGGACACATGTGATACTAGGTTCAATAAAATATTTCGGGAATTACACTAATGATTAAAAAAAAGTGGCCACCCAAACTTTTTCCGAAAATCCAAACTTGAACCCTAGTTTCTCCCCAATTGATAACAATTTCAAATATCTGTTTTACAAATACTATGGTAGGAAGTGTAAAGGCTATTTATAAATAAAAAACAAATTTTTTATTATTAATAAGAGGTATGTCCTCCTTTATTTTTAATAACATTATCAATTCTGTTTGGCATAGAATTAATTAGTACTTCTAAATACTCCTCGGAGATTCTATTCCAGGCACCCAAAACAGCTTCCCATAGCTCGTTTAAGTTGTTAATTGTCTTGTCGTGAATCTCACGATCAATATGGTCCCATATATTTTCGATGGGATTTAAATCAGGGCTTTGAGCAGGCCAATCAAGAGTCCTTATATGTTTTCGGATATGAGCCTTGTCTTATGGCATGGTGTATTATCTTGTTGGAAAGTTAATAGGCGAGGTGTTCTGAACCTCGCTAGACTTGGTACCAGTGATGTTTCTAAAATATTTTTATATTCAGCTGAGTTGATTTTTGTTTTCACTGGTACTCGGTGCAGTACACCTACTGTTTTTGAGGAAAAACAGCCCCATACCATTATTCCAGGGTTGCCTTTCTGCGTTTCCTGGATGCAATCCTCACTGTATTCCTCGCCTGACCTACGAAGACAGCGTTGCGGCCTGTCCGATCGAAGGCAAAATCTTGATTCGTCCGACCAAATGATTTTAGTCCAGTCGGTGTTTCGATGGTCTTTGGCCCAAACCAATCTTGCAGCTTTGTGCCTCGGTTTAAGAGCCGGAACTTTTCGACAGCGCCGACTGCGAATGCCAACATCTTTCAAACGGCGTGAAATCGTGTGGCGACTTACTAAGTTTCCGCTGGCTGGCACAAAATCTTTAGATATTTGTGCGATCGACGATTTCCGATTCCTCAGCGCGTGTTGTTCCAATGCTCTCGTGTCTCTGCTATTCATTTTTCGTGGTCTTCCGGAGCCTTTCTTGCGTGCTACACTGCCGCTTGCTTGTTTACGTCGCAAAACTTGCTGCACGCCGCTTCTCGAAACTTCGACATCCGATTTTTTAAAAATTCTCACGATTTCGCGTTGTGATTTGCCAGACTCGCTTAGTCCTACGATGCGTCCTTTTTCTTCCTCCGTTAATTGCCTGTAGAAAAAATGTATACACTTTTCTTGAGTTTCTTTTCAAACAAAATGATTTTTTGAAAATAATTCAAATATATGAATTTTTAATTTTCAAACTGATTTCTCCGCTTGCTTCCAGGACTCTACCAGGATTATCCTTGTGAAAAGTCCTTGAGGCAAGCCTAATTTTTGATGAGTTTTTTCTTACTATCCTTTTCTATTAAGTTAATGATAATAATTACTTACCGCTGTTTTGGAGACATTTTAATTCGACAAACTATTAAAAATGTATGATATTTCAAGCACTATTTCCACCTTTGAATGATTTTTCACTATTTCTAAATTTTGTATCCTTGCACTTCGTCTGTTTGTTAGGAACTGATGTCCTTTGATGTTCTGATGTCCCTTTTTATACCTGCTTCATTGCAAAATTACGAAAAACCCCGAAATATTACATGCGGCGGCAATATTTGACACTCTTTCGACACCAGGTAGGTGGCCACTTTTTTTTGATCATTAGTGTAGGTTATCAAGCGTTGTTGGAGAGTCTGAAGGCGTTTGATCGTGTGTCACATGAACTCATCTCGTATCCTTTGTGTGACAAAATCTAGTACCAAAAGAACTCATGTGTTCGGTTAAATTGCTGTACCATGATCTGAAAAGTAAAGTTCGGAATGTGGCGGGCATGACAAAACTATTTCGGGTCTCTGTCGGTGCTTATTAAGGCAGCACCCTCTATGTTCTTGTTATGGACACTGTCACACAGGACATCCAACGTCTAGTGCCCTATGCACTGCTTTCTGCAGATGATGTTTTCCTGGCATCTCATAGCAAAGGTGATCTGGAGAAATTTGTTTAAAAATGGAATGATTGCCTCATGCAACACATTGAATCTGAATAAAACTGAATTTTTGATGACCGATCCCCATGAAACAGGCACTACCATTATCAGTGGCAATGCTCTGCAGAGAACTGAGCGATTTATATATCCTGGGACAACGCTATCAGCCAATGGTCAACTACCGTTCACCCTGTCGCCTTCTATGGGTCTGAGTGTTAGCTAACTATAAAAGACAATGAACGGCCTCCCGCCGTATTGGTGACGAAGATGTTACGTTGGATTAGCGGCGTAACACATCATGATCACATTTGAAAAGTCTGAAGAAGAAGAATATGTATCATCGGACCTGCTTGTGATGCTCACAATGTGCGAGTTTAGAGTAGACTGACTTTTGTTTGTGAATGATCTCTCTGCGTAACGCTTTAACAGTAAAGTATCTTTTAAAGAGATCACTTCGGTAAAAAAGAAAGTTAATGAAAATTGTTGAGGTGGATTCAGACTTTCTGGTTCTGAGTGAGTATCTATAAGTAATTACAGATACAGAAGACAACTTCTAAGTTCATGTTTGATTTCTCTCCCTTTATATAATTTGCCACTTTGCGAAGAAAATTGTGTTGATAATGGTGACGAAAACTATGTTAATCTATAAATTCTCGACTATTATTTTTATCAAAACCACTTGCTTGCTTGTGAATCAACGCGTTTTTAGAAGACACCTTTACACTCCGCTTGGGACTATCTTTCGTGGAGCAATAATTTGCTTGATAAGACCATTACTATGCATGTCATGTTAACCGGGAAGATAATGACTTAGCACTCCTTTTTGGACACTTGGTTAATCGTTATTAGTTATCATCTGCTTGTGTAGGCTGTACTAACTTGATTTACTTTCATCGAATTGCGAAATATTCGCGGCCAAATAAAACTTCGACCAAATAAGGAACTCCATATTCTAATTTTACATAATTTTATTGCACTTCATTCTGTATTACACTCCGCACACATATTGCACTCCTCAAGAGCTCATTTTCTTGATAAACGCCTTAATTTTCTCCAGTCCTTCACCGTTTGCCTTTTGATAATAAGGAAGTTTGGTCAACCGATCTAACCAGCTACTTATTTGCGGGAACTTTCCCTGTTCGGCAGGTACAAAGTTAATCACAGTTGAAAAGGTAGCCAAGATTGACAAATCCGCAACCGTGAGGGAGTCTCCAGCGAAGTATTGGTTGCTACCAATGAATTTTTCAAGGAACTCATAAGCTTCGACTATGGCGGTTTTAGCACTCTCAAGTGCCTGTGGATCCTTGTTGGAGGGCTGGAAATAGAATAAATTATGTTTAATATACTTTTTTACCAAAATTTGCTGGTAAATCTCTGAATTTCAATTAATTTAATATTTTTAGGGATTGTCAAAATAACCTCGTTCAGATTTATGTTCAGGAAATTTGATTCCTTCAAACCTGGTACTTACCCCAAAACCAAACATTCGGATCATTCGAGGACTTAAAACGCTGCTTTCAAAATGGAGCCTCTGGTCTATTACTGCGCGTTTATACAGATCCTTAGGATACAAGGCATCATCCTTTGCGTATTTCCCGACAAGGTATGTGATGATGGCATGACTGTCCCAAATATACTTTCCATCATCTTCAAGGGTGGGGATGGTGTGTTGGGGGTTCTTTTTCAGATATTCTTCCGTTTTGTGCTCATTTTTTTGCAAGCTAATTTCGCGGAATTCGTAGTCCAAACCGATGGCGTGAGCTGTGAGTAGGACTGCACGAACAGCAGGACTCCCATCGGTTCCATAAATAATAGGTTTGCCCATGTTGAAATCGAGAACTTTCCTGCGATACTTACGAAATAATTGAAAATTTCACACTGAGTGCCCGCAATCTTCGCTTCACTATAAATACCCGCCCTCTTTATCTATGAGATGATAATTCGTTGAACTGGTGATTATCAAATTTTAAGTTGTCATGGCTGTTATGCACTTTTTTGTTTCATGTGTACGATGCGCTACAAAAAGATGGCATAACTGAAAATTCCAGATTATTTTCTAATCATAGTTTGGGGTTTTTTCGCTAGTCTAGATTTTTCTGCAGAGCGCAGAACAATTTGTGGTAAAATAGAATTGGAAACTTGCCCAGTTTTTCACATGCCTTCCTTCAAAATTATACATTAACTTTTCGAATATTATATATGGTTGTCATTTACCTCTTGGTGGGGTATAACGCATCAATCATCACCCATGGTTCGCTGAAATACGCTAAAGATTCCCCAGGACTTCCCGCGTTGCCCGCGTTCTTCCTCTAATATTTTGCCATTGCCACTTGCGCCTTCCGTTCACATCGCTCACGGGTGACAGGCTTGTGTGTCATCCAATTTCTTAATTTGAAATTGTCAGGCCAGCGTACTCCGATGATACGTCGTAGACAAATGTTCACGAAAGTTTGGAGCCTTAGAGTGACAGTTTTGGGCACTTTTCATGTGGTACTCCCATACAGCAGCACAAAGAGAACAACATAGAACAGTCCCAACTTGCTTCGTGCTTAGATAACAGCGGATCTAGCGCAGTTAATGCGTCGGAAAACATCCAGTTCGATGTCACCGTCGACAAAAAAACATGTTTCCTAAATATATAAATTGATTGACGCCTTAGATCATCATCATCATCATCAACGGCGCAACAACGGGTATCCGGTCTAGGCCTGCCTTAATAAGGAACTTCAGACATCCCGGTTTTGCGCCGAGGTCCACCAATTCGATATCCCTAAAAGCTGTCTGGCGTCCTGAACTACGCCGTCGCTGCATCTTAGGCAGGGTCTTCTTCACCTTCTTTTTCTACCATAGATATTGCCCTTATAGACTTTCCTCATCCATACGGATTAAGTGGCCCGCCCACCGTAACCTATTGAACCGGATTTTATCCACAACCGGACGGTCATGGTATCGCTCATAGATTTCGTCATTGTGTAGGCTACGGAATCATCCATCCTCATGTAGGGGGCCAAAAATTCTTCGGAGGATTCTTCTCTCGAACGCGGCCAAGAGTTCGCAATTTTGCGACGCCTTAGATGCTCCCCCCATTAATGCAGATAGGAAGAGTACGATGACCTGTCAGACTGAGAACTTTGGCTTTGATGGTGTTTAAATTCAGTCCAACTCTACATAATTTCTCTTCTCAAATCCAGGTCTATAATCCGGTGAGAGAGCAAACAGATGTCATTAGCATAGTTGAAGTGTTTAAAGAAAGATGTCATCGCCCATTGAACTCCTCCACGTCTCCGGAAATAATATCGGTAACAAGATGCATCGCTGGCGGACTCCGCCAAATTTTTCTAAGATTTTATCTCGGTGCAACATGTGACATCATATGTCGCTCTTATAATAGCTAGTAGTTTCTCCGGAATGCCTTTCCGAGATCTCGGGTGGTATCGGAGTTCGATCGCATCACACTCGTAATCACTAGCAGCGATTAATAGTGCCTCCAATCCTTTCCATTCGTCGATCCACTTCCATAATTTTGCAGTCAGGCAGATCTTATGCCGCATCTTCGGGATGTGGCCAACCACCGACATAACACCTGAGAAAAGAGCACTTTTAATGGCGGCCCAATGTTCATTGATATTCTCTGGCGGATATATCTGCCGTCCGATCAGGAAAATAGCTCTTCTAATATCGAGCGACAGCTGGATCCAATAAGCGATCGATGTTGAACTTTGGGTCGTAGCTCTCTAACCCTACCAGAAGTGCCTGACGAAACACGCAAGCGAACATAAGCGATCATAAGCAGGGGCCTCTTTCGAGGTTGATGTCAGCGCCTCTCTTGTTACGTACACTCAGAAAATAACTCCTAAATTTACTGTTGATTGAAAATTGATCAATCTGAATGCTTGTATTGTGACGATCAGTTGAACTTCAACTGACGTTAGGACAAGCTCAGTGCTCAAACAATATGCCACTAATAGCGACGCGGTGGACGCTGTAGAAATCTACAAAGCTCCCACCAGTACCGAATGTTCAGCTTATGCCTTTGGAATTATAGCTAAACTTCCTCCTCCTCCACTTTATAGAAACCGTGTTACGTCGATATAATTTTCCTGGCCGCTATCGAGGTTCTAATATTCCAATTTGAAAATAAAATTCTAAATTTCAAATTCGAATCTTCGGACTTCTGCTACGGAAAGGAAATTTGTCCGTGTGGCGCCCTGTTCTGCTTTGTCGCGCTACATGGCTGAGGAGTTGTTTCTTTTAGGAAAAACAAAAGGAAAAGAGGAAAAAGGTGACAAGTGCGGAGTGTGTTGTGCCTGAGGAGATCGAAAATTGTAAGGATGGGAGATAGTTGGTCGCCTAGGGAGAAAATTGAAGCTCCGCCGCATCAAAGCCACTTAAATGTGAAAAGTGGATCGCGATTGTATCGGAGTTATTCTGTTTTCCTATTGAGGACGAAAGCAAATGCGGTCATTTCCATTCTTGTTCCTGAATAAGTTATGCATTGCGCGCAAATAAATGTGTCTCGCGTAGGAGAGCGACCTTACCACTTTGGAAGGTGTTCGGCAATTTCCAATCGTAAACTCAAGAAAAATCGGGAAATACAACCCCCGTCAGAAATAAATTCGAGGTTTTTATTCTACATGACAGCCTTTGTCGCCGTTACGTTAGCCTCCCTTTTAGTGGTCATGTCTGGCGCAGGCGTCAATGAATGTCTCACTGGCGCCTTGACCGCTTGTTGCGAACCGTAAGGAGGCAGTACCTGTGCAAGATGAGGATGATGCCATGGCTGCGTTGACAATATCGTCCATCGAATTCATCGCGACTCTTACCACTGTCGAGAGTGAAGGCACCATGCCGACGATAAGGTCAACTATATGAAGGATTAAGTCAGTTCGATAGATAAATGAAAGGATTAGATTATTGTAGGTGTGTAATTTTGCACTAAATATAAGGTACTCTTTACAGAATAAATGTGCCATGGTGCGTAGACTTACAGGCTAATTTGATCCAAAGGATCTTTGGTGTGTAAGCTGCAAGGACAAATTCGGTCCACCCTGATGGACATGCGGAATTTAGGTATCAAATGAAAGGTCTCGGTTAGTACTTTCTGAAGCCGGTCTTAGTTTTGACATTTGTTGGAAAGGTGGGGAGTGCGGGGAGTTGAAAATGATCATTCCTTTAACAGGCCCATTCTCAGAAACTACTCAATCGAAATATCTGAAAAAAATCAAGAGGTTGCCACTAGGTTAGGCTCCGAAATTCCCTCCATACTGATATTTCTTCAAATAAAGTTAATAATAGTACAAGCAATCAGACCAATTATTTCACGATCAGCAGTAGATTCAGTAGATCAGAATAGATCAGAGTTGCCTCCTGGATGCGCGTAACCAGAGAGGCACTGACATTGGCTTCGAAAGGGATTACCATGTGATGGCCGCGTAATTCACCTGAGAATATCAATGAGTATTGGGCCGCCATTAAAAATGCTTTTTTCTCGGTTTTTGCGCAGATTGTCGCCCACGTCCTGAAGGGCGTCAAAAGATCTGGTTGACTGTGGAATCGTGGAATCCGATTCTCGGACGGAAGGGGTTGAAGACTCTACTGATCGCTACGAGTGATGGTGGGCGTGGCGCGCTTGAACTCCGATGCCGAGCGAAATCCCGTGGCAAGAGAGAATTTCCAATGGTCAAGGAAGTGGAAAATGCCGCAGATCGCAATGATTTCAGAAATGCATACCGCATCACAATAGAGCTTGGATGTGGTCGCAAATATTTCGCTAGTCCTGCGAAAGACTTCTCGTCGACTTCTCATCCACGATAATGAACAACTGAAGAGGTGGAAAGAATACCTCACCACCGGTTCTTAACCGTATGACATCCGATGAGTATGACAATTCGAGGGGTATCTACATACTCCTTGTCCTCGCGAAAATAATCTTGGAATGCATCAAAGAACATCTCGAAAACTTGATCGACAGAGAGCGGGCTATGAATAATTTTGGAACAGTGCGCGGAATTTAGATCTTCAGTGCATTTGCTCTTTATCGATTTCGAGAAAGCTTTCGACAGCATGAACAGGAAGTGTATCTAGAATGCTCTACGCAGCAGGGGCATTCCGGAGAAATTAATAGCTATTATCAGAGTGACATTGATGACGCAAAATGTCACGTGTTGTACCGAGGTAAAATTTCGGAGGATTTTGAGATCCAAAGCAGCACCAGCGTTGCATCTTGTCACCGATATTATTTCTTCTTATTATCAGTGACGTTCTTCATGCTACCTTGTCCGGAGGAGGTGGAGGATTTCAATGGAAGAAGACATCTTTCCTCTGTGCTCTTTCATCGGGTCGTGGACCTTAACCAAATGGCTATGGATTTGGAAAGAGAGACAATTAGAGTCAGACTGAAGATAAACACCAACAAATCCCAAGTTCTCAGTCCAATGGGTCATCGCACTCTTCCTATCTGCATTAATGGCCAGAGCATCGAAGGCGTCGATCAATTTGTATATATAGGAAACGTGGTTTTTGCTAACGGTGGCACCGAACTGAATGTTTCCCGAAGCATGAATAGCGTTGGATCTGCTTACGCTGCCCTGTCGAAAATCTGGAAATGCAGTTATCTCAACACGAAGATCAAGTTGGGACTATTTTGTGCTAGTGTTCTTTCTGTGTTTCTATATGGGAGTAGCACACGGAAAGTGAACTCCATGTTACCCAAGAGCTCCAAGCTTTGATTAATACCTGTCTGTATCGTATTATCGGATTACGTTGGCCAGGCACTATCTCAAATGAAGAATTTGATTGGCGCACAGGTCCGGCACTCGTACATGAAAGCGCAAGTAGATAGTATTGCATGTTGAATCCGGCATATTTGTATTGACAGAATTCATGTTGGAACAAATAAACAGATTCTAATTTCCTTTTCGTCAATGATTTTCATTTATTTTCCGAATACGTATTATAATATTATTCCGCTGAAGAAGGCAGCAAGTGGCTGCAGAAATACGTACTCGGAAAATAAACGAAAATCGTTGACAAAAAGGATATTAGACTCTGTTTATTTGTTTGGGCAGTAGATAGGTCACACATTAATGAGGGGCGACAGCTACCTTTCGGGCTACGTCATGCAGTGCAATCTATTCTCCCAGGATGGCCCGATTACATGTGAATGGAGGATATAAAATTTTTTTTTACAGAATGAGGCTATGGTGTTTGTCAAATGAAAAGGCTCGATTAGTACTCTTCGAAACTGGTCCCATATTTGCTATCGGGTGAAAAGGGAGTGAGGGCTCAAAACATGACCTCCAAAAAGTGTTGCAGGTCTCGTTTTTAGAACCTATCCACCCGAAAAATATGAAAAAAATCACTAGTGCATCTCTACGAAATCTAGGCCTCAAAATAGAAGAAAGATTCTCACATAAAATGAACGCAAAGCCTTTATACCCGAAGCGCCAGCTTCCGGATACTTGATGGTGGCTGCATTTGTCCATCATCTTCAATTGGGGAGACCTCCAACTCGGTGATATTTTGGGTGTCGAGCAGTTCATCAAAATCCTCAACCCATCGCTCCAATATGCGGCGGTATTTCTAACAAAAAGTTTTTATGAATTGAAACTCAACACCGTCTCCGTCGCTAGTAGTAATTTTCTATTCGAAAAACAACTTATACATTTACTTTGTACTGAAGGCGTTCTTCTCTTCTCCACGACTCAACTGCCCGGTTCCTACACGATTCTTTACTGAATTCTGTCATGACGCCGAAAACCAATTTTCGCTCTCAAAAATTGTTTTTCGATGTCATGGCGACTGCGATTTGCACTTGCAAGTTGTTCGCTCCTCCACAATGTTATACCTGGGGCTAGCTTCGATGGTTCTTTCTACTGCCTCGTAGAAGGTATCCTTCTCCGACTCTACAGTTTCCTCTGTAGGGGTGTGAACGTTAATGGGGCTTATATTTCCAAATTTGAGTGTATAGGCTTTCGCTTATATTGCAGTCGATAACAACAGGTTTCATTTTTGGCTGATTACTCCGAACATATGATTTACTGAATAGCCACTATAATATTGGGTTGGGGAAAAAGAAATGTCGTATTTGTGATCGAAATTTGACGCTTTATTTAACATACTTAGAATTATCCGATCTAAATCAAATATGCACCGTTTTGTTCGCAAACTTGTTGCCATTTAGAAGGAAACTTCATTATCCCCCCCCCCCCTCTTTTTATTTGCAAAAAACTCAGGCAGTCAGTTTTCGCAAGCCTCTTTTGAGACCAACTTAGTAGCACCAAGAGCGTTTTGCATGGACCGGAAGAGATGGTAATCACTTGGTGCTAGGTCCAGATTATACGATAGGTACGATAGGACATTCCATCCGAGCTCTTGTAGCTTCATCAAAGATGTAGCGGGGTCATCAAAGATGTGTGAGGCCGAGCGTTGTCCTTCATTCTTACTGACCAATTCTGGCCGCTTCTGGTCAATCGCCTGCTTCAAACGATCGAGTTGCTTACACAAATTGAGGGTCTGGTCATAGTTGAGCAGCTCATAGCGCATGATTCCCTTCCACGAAAGACACAGTAAAACCTTCCTGGCCCTCAATCCGGGCTTGGCGGTTTTTTGGGTCGGATCGCCGCGCTTCGACCACGATCTTTTTCGCTTGAGATTTTCGTACGTGATCCACCTTTCATCACCAGTCACCATCCGCTTCAAAAATGGGTCGAACTCGTTCCGTTTCAGCAGTGTATCGCAGGCGTTGATTCGGTTCAAGAGATTTTTTTGCGTCAACTCGTGTGGCACCCAATCATCCAGCTTTTTTTGGAATCCAATCTACTGCAAATGGTTCCAAACGGTTTTATGGTCTATACCCAGTTTCTGGCTAATCGAGCTAATGCTCACATGCCAGTCTACTTCGATGATTTCGACCATTTTATCGGTTTCTACGACGATTGGTCTACCAGTACGGGGTGTATCTTCGACATCCACTGTACCAGAACGAAATCGATCGAACCAACGAAATCGATCGAACCAACGCTGTGCTGCACGAATCAGTACAGTATCGGGCCCATAATCTTCACAAATTTTTCGGCCGCCTTCGTTGCATTTTTACCTCTTAGGTAGTAAAAATATAAAATATGACGAATTTCTTCCTTGGTGGACTCCATCTTTGACGCGCTATAGCTTGAGACTGAAACGTACGATCACAACACTGTCAAAGAGACACTTGTAGCGCAGATCGTCTTCAAATCGCTGTATAGTATGGCCCGATGTGATAAGTACAACACAAGATATGTTTAAGTGTCGCCATCTATTTCCCTAACCCAATATATGGTGTGGTGGCTATTCTCTAGGAAACCGGCCTCTGTCCAAGCATCTCTTGCAACGCTGTTACATCAGTCTTATATTGGGGTAGGGTATCGGCTAGTAGCTGGGCAGTTCCTTTTTTATGCAAATCGTTTTCCATTTTCGTTGACGGATCCATCGTTTTAAAATCCATCAAATCCGAGGCTCCTTTCGTGGCTACCTAACTTCGGTTCATGTAAGGTTGTCAACCCTACCCAACCCCAAACCTGGAGGACCAGTTGGTACAATTTGTCCCGTGTTTAGGCGCGGGAGACTCATCTTCATCCGTCTGAAGTTCTTCATTAAGACAGAATTCCCAGCGATCACCACGTGGAGGCAGGGATTAGTAGTAGAGCTGTTGGTGTTGGTTCAGCAGGTATTTATGCTCTATCGAGGGTGCCATTTCGCATTTCGCTTTGGGACTTATACTACCCCTTGACCGCCTAATACTGAAAGATAATGTCTATCCTTTGGTATATTTTTTTGTCTAACCAATATACTCTACTCTAAGCTGGTGTAGTTATTTTAACTGAATCAATACTGAATAAATTTAAAATCAAAATGTCCTGCAAGTCAGTATAGCTTTCCATCCTTAGGAGATGGAAAAAGTGCGCATGTCCTACAATTTTACGTCAAAAGGATCCCGGGTCCTTACGCACGGCACGCAAAATGACAACTGATAAACCACCTTCGATAAATCTGAGAAACAAAATAATCCTATTGTACTTGATTGTGTTTGGGGTGCATCGAACTAGGGCCGCGGATGCTGTTTTCCACTTCCCTGAGTACGGCTACAAGGAAAATAACAAAAACGTGAATACGCCGGAATGTCTTGAGTTTATTAATAAAAGATTTAACTATTTTCTCATCCTAGGAGCTGACTTTTCGAGAGTTCGAGACATCATGTGAGCAGAGTCCACGTTGTGATACTTTGAATGGGGTTGAAAGGGTCCGCTGCACACGGCAATGCATTTCGCCGTCCTGCTACCACGAAATTTACCAATTTGATGAGGTAAGCTTGCCTGGGCGTTGGGGAATGTTTAATTGTTGGATTTGATTTCAGCTCGAGGAAGGAGAGATCGATGTAAGACTCAACTCGTTCAAAGGATGCTTCATTCAGGCTTATCGGTCGCAGGCAAATATGACGTAGTGTCCAAATAATCTCTATTAGGTACTGTAGCGAGACTGGCAGGCAGAGTAGAAATAAAGTCGTCACAAACTATCCACTAACTCCGTCTCCTTGTTTTTGTGGGTCCGCATATGTCGTTTGAGGTCGTATTTTTGAGTAAAGCAACTATCGCAAATCTCACACTTGAAATTTTTCTCGTTGAAATGGGTCAGCATGTGCCGCTGCAAGTGGTACATTCGCAGGAAGTTCTTCGAGCAAACCGTGCATCCGTACGGTCGTTCCCCGGTGTGTGTTCTCCCGTGTTGGATGAGATCGCTTTTGCCTGCAAATCCTTTACCACACGTGATGCATATGTAGTTCTTCTCGCCCGTGTGCTTTACCATGTGGTATTTTAAGTGCGAACTAGTTTTGAATTTCTTCGAACACACCTGGCACTCGAAGGGGCTCTCGCCGGTATGTAAGCGTTCGTGGGCTATCAGCCCGGCGGATTGAGAGAATTCTTTGTCGCAAAAGTTGCATTTGTGGGGTTTTTCGCCAGTGTGGAGTCGTTGATGAACTCGAAGGTTGTAGGCGGCTGTGAAACTCTTTGAACAGATTTCGCAGTGAAACCGTTTTTCGTCTTGGTGCTGGCGAATATGGGATTTCAGGCGGAGTTTTGTTGTGAATAATTTGTCGCAGATATCGCATTGAAAGAAATTTATTGAGGTCCTACTTATCAGCCGGGAGGATTCAAAGTTCGCTGGTTGGCTTCCATCAATAGTTACGCTTTGGATTTGAGAGTTCATTGCAGGGTCGTTTGCCTCCTCAAAATCGGTGGCAGCGTCTTGATCATCTCCATTCATTGCCAGGTACTCTGTGTCTTGTTCAGCTATCGAGTCATCATTGTCAGGGACTATTTCCAGCTCGAAAACGCATTCTTCTGTGCCTTCGGCATGACTGAAACCGTTCCGAAGTTGCTCATCACTTTCTTCAATTTTCCTTCTGAATTCTACAAAACCTTCAACTTTACCCAAGCATTGTAGGCAAATATATTGTGGAAGATTGTCTTCTTGGTTTATCTGTGAATTGGATCCGTTAGAATATTATACCAAGCGAACTTGTATTTGCTGAAGGACAAAACTCACCTGAACGTTCGCTATGAGCTGTATTTTATCACATATGCGCTCGTCATCGGATTCGTTGAAAATTGAAAAAAGACTTGCAGCTTCGAAGCATATCCGACAGAACTCCCTCATAATTCTAAAAACGTCCTAATCCGAAAACGCACTTAAATCCGAAACTGTTCAAAGGAGTACTGTTTGTTTACAAACAGATATCCAGTCCAAGTTCATGACAGCTGACTTCTTGTCATCGCAGAATCCCTACAATTCTATCAGCGGCACTCAAACTGTGAGACACTAACAGCGTGCAATTTGAATTTCCCTACCAGCAACAGATTACTGCTTATAGGAACCGGAAATAAGCATAAACGCCTAAATCAGGGACAAACAGTCGTCTCCTTAAATAAAGGACATGTTCAAAAGAGTCCATTTCCGGTTGCACAGCAGTCGTTTGTCTTATGGAGTAGCCTTTGGTAATTTCAATAGCGAAAACGTCGTCCCGCGAACATGGAATCCATTCTTCTGTGCTTGAAGAAATCATTTTTGAAGCAAAATCACTTTTTACAAAAACAAATCTACATCGAAATCCTTGATTTTTTAACAAATTGTGTTAGTCCCGAGGACAGGAATCTTCTTATTGAGCAACTTTGTCAAGGGGATGTCATCGCAACATTAAATGAAGGATTAACATCAAATCTTGAGACTTTGTTGGTGATTCTGAAGCTGCTCTGTAACATTTCAGAAAATCCAAAATTCTTTGAAGGGTTTTGGGAGGTCCTGAAAAATATAGCAAGGGCCCTGGTGTTCCTCACAAAATCAGCGGAGTTTCCAGAAGTGCAAGTGGAATTTGTTGAAGTCATGTTTATGGTGGAAATTCTTCTAAAAAGGTAAGTGGAGAACATAAACAATGAAATTGGCTGTAAAGATAAATTCAGGCCATAATTTAAGAAAGAAATTTTAGGCGACTTTTAATTGGGCAGGAAAAGGTAGTATAGACAGTGGCCGAAAGACACCGAAGTCGCTTAGAGGATCAACATCATCATCATCAACGGCGCAACAACCGGTATCCGACCTATGCCTGCCTTAATAAGGAACTCCAGACATTCCGGTTTTGCGCCGAGGTCCACCAATTCGATATCCCTAAAAGCTATGTGGCGTCCTGACCTACGCTATCCTTGCATCTCAGGCAGGGTCTGCCTCGTCTTCTTTTTCTTTTTCTACCATAGATATTGCCCTTATAGGCTTTCCGGGTTGGATCATCCTCATCCATACGGATTTAGTGACCCGCCCATCGCAACCTGTTGAGCCGGATTTTATTAACAACCAAGCAGTCATGGTTATCTCTCATAGATTTCGTCGTTATGTTGGCTATGGGATCGTCCATCCTCATGTAGGGGGCCAAACATTCTTTGGAGGATTCTGCTCTCGAACGCGGCCAAGATTTCGCAGTTTTTTTTTTTGCTGAGAACCCAAGCCTCCGAGGAATACATGAGGACTGGCAAGATCATAGTCTTGTACGGTAAGAGCTTTGACCCTATGGTGAGACGTTTTGAGTGGAACAGTTTTTGTAAGCTGAAATAGGCCCTGTTGGCTGATAACAACCCTGTGCGGATTTCATCATCGTAGCTGTTATCGGTTGTGATTTTCGACCCTAGATAGGAGAAATTATCTACGGTCTCAAAGATATTCTTCCCGTTTGACCAGTGCAGTTTGATGCTGTTGTTTGGCTGGTTTTCGATGCTGACGTTGCCACCATATACTTTGTCTTGCTTTCATTGATATGCAGCCCAAGATCTCTCGCCGCCTGCTCGATCTGGATGAAGACAGTTTGTACGACTCGGGTGGTTCTTCCCATGATGTCGATATCGTCAGTATAGGCCAGTAGTTGGGTAGACTGGAAGAGGATCGCACCCTACACATTTACCTCAGCATCACGGATCACTTTCTCGAGGGCCAGGTTAAAGAGGACGCATGATAGCGCATCCCCTTGTCGTAGACCGTTGTTGATGTCGAATGGTCTTGAGGGTGATCCTGCTGCTTTCATCTGGCCTCGCACATTGGTCAGGGTCAGCCTAGTCAGTCTTATCAATTTCGTCGGGATACCGAATTCTCTCATGGCCGTGTACAGTTTTATCCTGGCTATACTACCATAGGCGGCTTTAAAGTCGATGAATAGATGGTGCAACTGTTGTCCATATTCCAACAGTTTTTCCATTGCTTGCCGCAGAGAGAAAATCTGATCTGTTGCTGATTTGCCTGGAGTGAAGCCTCTTTGGCATGGGCCAATGATGTTCTGGGCGTATGGGGCTATTCGGCCTAGCAAGATAGCGGTGAATATCTTATAGATGGTACTCAGCAACGTAATACCTCTATAATTGCTGCGCTGTGTGATGTCTCCCTTTTTATGTATGAGACAGATAATGACTCGTTGCCAATCGTCAGGCATTGATTCGCTGTCCTATACCTTGAGCACAAGTTGATGAACCACTTGGTGTAATTGGTCGCCTCCATATTTAACTAATTCGGCTGTAATTCCATCGGCTTCTGGCGACTTATGATTTTTAAGCCGATGAATTGCACGGACTGTTTCTCCTAAACTTGGTGGTGGCAGTATTTGTCCGTCGTCTTCAGTTGGCGGGACCTCTAACTCGCCGATGTTCTGGTTGTTCAGTAGCTCATCAAAGTACTCAACCCATCGCTCCAATATGCCCATTCTGTCGGAAATCAGATTTCCCTCTTTGTCACGGCAGGATGAGCATCGTGGTGTATAAGGCTTCATCCTGCTGACTTGTTGGTAAAACTTGCGCGCCTGGTGCGGTTGCTCCCTGTACTTTTCGAGTTCACAGACTTGTTGGTTCTCCCAGCCTTCCTTTTTCCGTCTGTGAAGTCGCTTCTCCGCTCGACAGAGTTCGTGATAAGTCTCTGCGCGTGCCCGCGTTCTTTGAGAATGCAACATTACTGGGTATGCAGCATTCCATTGCTAGCTTACATTCATCGTCAAACCAGCCGTTCCGACTCTTTTTGCGGCTGGGGCCAAGCATGTTTGTGGCCGTATCAACGATAACGTTCTTCAGGTGGTTGTGAAGATCATTTGTTGATGCTTCATCTCCATTACCTCTGTTGACTGCGATTATTGCGGCATCTATTTCTCTCTTATAGGCGTTGTGGAGGGCTGTGTTGTGGATAGCTTCAGTTCTCACTCTCACCTGATTGTCAGAGGGGATTGTAGGTGGTGTGGTAATTTGAGCTCCGAGCACCATGCCAACGAGATAATGGTCTGAGTCTATATTGACCCCCCTATATGTTCTGACTTTCTTCAAGGTAAGAGAGGTGGCGGCGTTCAATCAACACGTGGTCAATTTGGTTGAAAGTGGTCCCGTCTGAAGAGGCCCACGTATGTTTGTGAACCGTTTTCCGCGCAAACTAGATACTTCCAACAACCATTTCGTGTGATGCTGCTAACTGGATAATGCACAATCCGTTATCATTGGTATCCTTATGTAAGTTATGGGAGTCAACCTATCGCCTGAATAGGGGCTCCATCCCTACTTGATTGTTGAAATCTCTGATATCAAAATCATACTTGGGGATCCGCTCAACTGCCTCGTAGAAGGTATCCTTCTCCGACTCTGCAGTCTCCTCTGTATTGGCGAGAACGTTTATGACGCTTATATTTTTAAACTTGCCTCACAAACGCAGAGTGCATAGCCTTTCGCTTATATTTTCAAACCCGATAACAACAGGTTTCATTTTTTGTTGACTAAGAAACCTACCCCGAGCACATGGTTTACTGGATGGCTACTATAATATATAGTATTGTGGTTCTTCTCCAGGAAGACGCATTTCAACGCATTTTCTGCAACGCTGTTACATCAGCCCTATATTGGAACAGGGTATCGGCTAGCTGCTCAGCAGCATTCGGTCTGTACAGGGAGCGTACGTTCCATGAGAAAATGCGCAAGTCGTTAATCCGTTGTCGTTGCCGGGTTCATCGTTGTAAGATCCATCCTGTCCGAGGCTCCATTCGTGGCTTCGTAACATCAGTTTTCCGTGTAGGGTTGTCAGCCCTACCCAACCCCCAACCTGGAGGACCAGTTGGTACATTTGGTCCCGTTTTTAGGCGCGGGAGACTCGCCTTCATCCTTCTCCGTTTGCAGTTTTTCATAAAGAAAGAACTCCCAGCAATCACCACGTGGAGGTGGAGATAGTGTTTGGTAGTAGAGCTGTTGGTGTTCGTTCAGCAGGCGTTTTCCACCAATCCACGTTTCGCCCTGGGACCTATACTACCCTTTGACCGCTAAATGAAGTATAGCGGTAATTATTACACTATCGGTGGGTCTTCAAATGACAGTGGGAGTCGCTTTCCCTGTGCTACTCCCAGAAAGAACACTAGCACAGAATAATCTCAATTTGATCTTAGTGTTGAGATAACTGCATTTCAAGACTTTAGACAAGGTGGTGAAAGCAGACCTAGCACTGAATGCGTCGGGCAACATCCAGTTCGATACCACCGTCGGCAGAAACGATGCTTCCTATATATGCAAATTGATCGACGCCTTCGATGCTCTGCCCATAAATGCAGATAGGCAGAGTGCGATGTCCCGCCCGGCTGAGAACTTTGGATTTGTTGGTGTTTATCTTCAGACCAACTCTACTTGCCTCTCTCTCCAAATGCAAACCCATGTGGCCAAGGTCCATTACCCGGTGAGAGAAGATGTCATCGTCCATTGAATTGTTCCACGAAAACGGCAGCATGAAGAACGTCACCGATAACAAGAAGAAATAACATCGGTGGGACGTTACCACCATGGCGGACTCCGCTTTGAACCTCAAAGCCCTCGGATATTTTACCTCGACATCGAGGTCCATGGACATGGACCACATGGTCCATGAAATTTTGTGCTACCATATGTCATTCTGATAATAGCTATTAGTTTGTCGGGAGTGGCCCTCCCGCGTGAGCACGCTTGATACTCGTCCTGCTCACGCTATCGAAACCTTTATCGAAATCGAAGAAGAGCACGTTAAGCGAAGATCTAAATTCCGCACACTGTTTTAAAATGATCGGAAGAGTGCTGATATGGTCAATGGAGGAGGACTCGAAGTAGAAACCAGCCTGCTCTCTGTCGATCAAGCTTTCGAGATGTTCTTTGATACTGCGTTCCAGGATTATTCTAGCCTTAATTTTGTGGCGCAAGGATCACGTAGATACCTGTCCAATTTGATGAAAACAAAATCTTCCACTCTCTTGGAGAGATCCCGAATTGCCAAGATTTCCGTACAAGTGGAAGTAGCAGATCCGCAATAACTGCTGGTGCATCGATGAATAATTCTGTGGGAAGACCGTCAAGCCCAACGGCTTTACTCCGTTTGAGTGCATTGATGATCAAGATGATTTTTTGTTTGTTTGGAGGAGCCGCTATTATGGTGACTAGCCATTCCATCCAACGGAAAGTTTTTTGTGATGTGGTATACACTTCTGAAAGCATCGCGTTCTGGGGCATCTTCTGCAATAGCAAATTCCATTTTATTATGTTGAACTTTTCGGGATTTCGCTCGAGATAGGAGTTCGAGCGTATCACGCGGCTTTCAACTCGTTCCGTTCACCGATCCATTTTCAAGATTCCGCCAGATCTTATGACGCCCCTTTGCGGAGTAGCCGACGACCTGCATATTAATGTATCTGCCATCCGATGAGGAAAATAGCTCTCCCACTGTCGAGCGACAGTTGGATCATACAATCGGTCGATATTGAATTTGGAGAGTCACAGCTCTCCAACCGAGAAGTGGCGGACGCAATACACAAGCGAACGTGAAGCGGGAAATACAATTACGATTCGTGCGGAATGCGGACGAGAGAAGCTGCGGACCGCACGCAGCTTTAATGTACAATGAAGATTTCAGGCCGGCAAACTTCGCTCCACGTCAGCAAGTTCGTTCTGATGACAGATTACGCCATTGGTAATTTGATGGCGCTTTTCGCTTTCGGCCGCTACTTTTGAATGTAATTAATTTGAATGAATTCCTTTTGAAAACTGCGGAAAGCACTATTTTCGTTGCATTCATAGAAATAAATTTAATCTGGAGGTATGTGCACTCTCTCTTAGTGGCATTTAATTGTATGAATTTCATAACATAAAATATTCAATTTTACCAACTTTGTTGCGTACCGCATTGCGCATCGGAGTTGTTGTTTATTGCTTCACACAAGTCCGTGTAATGAACTTCATTTGACAGCCCTCTCGCTCCGCACGCACGCAGTAATTCCGCTGTTGTGTTTCGTTCCAGGTGGTGATCCCTTTCGAGCCCGATGTTAGCGCATCCCTTGTTATGCACACCCCTAAATCTATTCATCATCATCAACGGCGCAACAACCGGTATCCGGTCTAGGCCTGCCTTAATAAGGAACTCCAGACATCCCGGTTTTGCGCCGAGGTCCACCAATTCGATATCCCCAAAAGCTGTTTGGCGTTCTGACCTACGCCATTCCTCCATCTCAGGCAGGGTCTTCTTTTTCTACCATAGATATTGCCCTTATACACTTTCCGGGCTGCATCATCATCCACACGGAACCACCGCAACCTGTTTAGCCGGATTTTATCCACAACCAGACGGTCATGGTATCGCTCATAGATTTCGTCGTTATGTAGGCTACGGAATCGTCCATTCTCATGTAGGAGGGCAAAAAATCTTCGGAGGATTCTTCTCTCGAACATGGACAAGAATTCGCAATTTTGCTTGCTAAGAACCCAACTCTCCGAGGATTACATGAGAACTGACAGGATCATTGTCTTGAACAGTAAGAGCTTTGACCCTATGGTGAGATATTTCGAGCGAAACAGTTTTTTTAAGCTGATATAGACTCTGTTGGCAGCCAACAACCTTGCACGGATTTCATCGTCAGAGCTGTTATCGGTTGTGATTTTTTCCTCTAGATAGGAGAAATTTTCACCGATCTCAAAGTTGAAGTCAAGTGGAATCGCTTCACATATATCATTGATGTAGCTATTTCCCACAATAGCGGAAATACGTGGCGGAGAAAGTGGGCTACGAACTACTTAGAAATTTTGTATCTTGAGAGGGTGATTGTAGTTCCCATAATAGGTATTGTTAGCTATGGGTATTGTACCTATCTCCCTCATGATTTTCTTGAGGTTCGTGTAAGTCGTAAGGGGCGACTGAAAGGGATGGAAATTTGTTTACTGCTACCGAAACGTCAACAAAGACTCGGATAGGGGCTAACCTCACGCCGAATATTTTGGCTATCGAAAATGAAAACGAAACGGTTTCTGGAATGTGCGTACACTACTCGACGACGGTATGGAACATCTCCGGAATGTTCGCTTTCTTTAACTCAAGCCTAAGTGAAGTAAGATGATGGGACTCTGGAGAGTACTCTTCTCCTTGTTCGGGCAATGTGTTTTTGTATTCTGGAAAGCGAAGTGATAGCAAACTCACTAAGGCGACCAGGTGATGCAGTTCGAATACAGTCAGTTACCCCCCACTGCAAACTATACAAAGGGCACGGTTCGCATGACACCCGAGATTGGGGGAGGTGTTTTTCGACTCGCCAGCTTCGATCCGTAGCGTTTTGTGAATAGAAGGGGCACCTCGTACAGGGTGTGGCTATCACCACTCACTAACGGTCTTGGTAAACGAGACGCTTGGCGGCTGAAAAGCTAAACATCGCCCTAGAGCTTACTTTCAAAGAGAGATAGGTTGGCTTCGGGGAGCTATATTCCGCATCTGTCTATCCTGCAATGCACTGCTTGACCCCTGTTACTGATACGTTATTACTAAGATTTCTGGGAGAGTTTGTTGATTATTGCAAATCTTAGGAGGAACACATTACACGGTTTAAACGGAGACCATTCTCTTCTCCTTTCATTGTAGGTTCCAACATAATATTCGGAAGCATAAGATCTCAGAAGATGATATATGGACCCTTAAATCTTTGCTAATTATGTGTGAATCAGTATTTAAGAATCCTTTTATTAGCAAACCATGTAAATTCTCCGTTGTTTTAATGCTTTCGCAAATTCTACTGATATTGAAACGGCACGAGGTACTTGTCAACAAAAACCGAAAATCTTTGGTTCATCTAGTGTTGGAAATATTTTACACCGTAGCAGAGTGTTGTTTGAGCGAGTTGGATGTTGAGAAGGGATATATTGTAAACTACTTAGTCATCAAAGTTTTGATAAATATAACGAGGTAAGCAGCAATCATCTTATATCCACTTTTGATTTTAATGACTTTGTTTTCAGTTTTCACACTTCCAACGAGTACGATAGAGATTGTTTTCTCCAATTTCTAGTGCATCTTTTCGAAAACTACTTTTGGAAATTTTTATTTGTAAGTACAATATATACGTATGTGTTTAGTGCTCACTTGATTTTTGTCAAATTTATTGACCTCTCAGCCAAAAATATTGCTTACTCCAGCTGGTTGATTTTTAAAGCTTTGTGTAAACACAAAACCTTATTAAAATCGGTTCAATGTCCGTCTATCTGTCACAATCGAGTAAATCGAAACAGTTGAATCGATTGTTACGAAATTTGGGGAGAACATGTGGTCTGTGTGTCCCTTTGCATGCAACGATAGGCGCCATTTTGTGTTGAATTTTAAGAAGAACATGGTCATGTGGGGTATGAATGAATGAATGAAAGGGCTAGTACTTTTCGAAACTGGTCTTTTTTAAGGTTTTGTGTAAAACAAAACCTTATTAAAATCGATTCTGTCTGTGTTTCTGTCTGTCTATCACACGCATTTTTCTCCAAAACGGCTATACCGATCCAAATGAAATTTGGTGGACAGATGGGAACTATGAAATCCCATGCATACAGCGAGTGGCATAAATTTAGGTGGAGTTTAAAAGGGGGCTCCCCATACATGCAAAAGGGGGATTCAAAATTTTTTTTCACCGGATATAGTTGTGAAGGGTATCAAATGAAAGGTCTCGATTTGTACTTTCCGAAAATTAGTTTTGGCATAAATTGCAAAGTGCGTGAGTAAGGAGTCAAAATGTACGCATTTGAAGTGAGACAGGACTCATTTTCGGAAACTACGCAAGCCAAAAATCCGAAAAAAATCAGGGTGGTGCGCCTAGATGAAATCTAGGCCTCAAAATATGTCCCATTCCAATATCTGCTCAAATAAACTTACTAATAGTATATTACTACTTTTTAGAAATTTACTGAAAAACCCCCCTTAAATTCATCCGGATTTTGTACCAGCATAGAGGACAATATTTCGTGTATATGCGCCAAATTTCATAGAAATCAGGCAATTAACGCCAAAGTTATAGCAGTTCAAACTTAGCAATTTCGCGCGAGTTTACTGCTTCCAAAGCCATGAAAATCAGATGCTGACGTCATAATTACCCGGAATAATTGACATTCGCGTGGAATATTAAAGTCACATTTATGAAGAATCTATTTATCTGCAGCCCTTTAAAGGTTTTGTGTAAAACACTTATGTGAAATCTAATCTTCGAGAGATGTCCCATTCCGGTATCTGCTCAAAAAATTTACTAATAGTATATTATCAACTTTTAGAAATAGACTAAAAAACTCCCCTTAAGTTCATCCTAAGTGTACTAAATTTTGCACCGACATAGAGGACAGCCGCGTGCATACACATGCCAGGTTTCATGAAAATCCAACTATTAGTGGGAAAGTTATAGCAGTTCAAACTTATCAATTTCGTGCTAATTAACAGCATCCTAAGCCATACAAATAAGATATAGATGACGTCATAATTAACGAGAATAATTGAAATTCCAGTGAAATATTAAAATTCCATTCAAGAAGAATCTAATTCTCCCTAGCCCTTTTTTATATTTGATGTTGGTTAAATTGTTTTCATTCGCTAATAATATTAAACTCAGGGCGTGAAGCGTATGAGGGTGACCATTATCAACACAGGGCTTTCCATCAAATGATTTATTTAAATCGCTTTCTAGAAAATAGAGGGCAATGGAATTTTTAGCTATATTACACGGAGCTGTCGTGCACTCGTCGCTCCTCACATCTTTTTCTTTTTCTTCAGCCTTCAGTTCACAAGCGGGGTCGGCTCGTGATGATCGGTTTCGTCATTTTATTTTATCAAATGCCTCATCAGGATGTAATCACGAGACCTTTAAATCCCCAGCGTATCAAGCCACCATTGTTTTGGCCGGCTTTTTGGTTGCTTACCATTGCTTTCGATGTTCTGATCAATACTGGTTGTTGAATTCTCGTTAGCGTGAATTACGTGACCACACCATCGAAAACGCCTCTCTTGCAGTTTTTCCACGATCGGTGCAAACCCATATCGATCGCGGATATTCTCATTTCAGATGTAATCAAAACGTGTCACGCCACCAGTGCAATACAACATCTTCGTCCCTATTACCGCAAGACGCCGTTCATTGTCCTTTATAGTCGGCCAACACTCAGAACTATAGAGAGTGGCAGACGGACGACATTGCAGTAAATTTTAGATTTGGGACGTGCGCTGACACGTTGATCACAAAGAACACCAGTTGGGGAATGCCACTTCATCCAGGTTGCATTAATGCGTGAAACAATTTCATTACGCAGTTCTCCATTGGCTGATAACGTTGACGCGAGATATTTAAATCGCTGAGTTCTGGCAATGGCAGTAACCTGCCCTTCGAGATACTTAAATCGCTGAGTTCTGGCAATGGCAGTAACCTGTCCAGAACTGAACGATTTCAATATCTCGGGTCAATGCTATAAGCCAATGGAGAACTACGTTATGCTCCTCACATAGGGAAACACAAAACCTTTTATACCTGAAGCGTCAAGCTTCCGGTTTCTCGACTTGTTATGATATTGGGTGAAACATAGGGAAGATAGGACACAAAATGTGTGCTCCAAAAAGTGAAACAGGTCTGGTTCTCTGGGTCTCAACATATATCCCATTCTGATATCTGCATAAATAAAGTTAATAATATACAACTTGTTTTGGAAATTCACCGGAAAGCCACCCTTAAGTTCATCATCACAAAATTACATAACATAATCCTGAGAAGTTTGAAGGGAATCCGACTATTATTAACAAAGTTATAAAAGATCAGAATTTCGCATCACTTTTGCCCACGTCTATGCCCTTGGTATATATCCCAGTGCTAGGAAAATGCTATCTACTCCGGGTGATTTCAGTGGTTTAAGCGTTCCCACTGCCCACCTTACCCTAACTTCTTAGCATACCTCTTTTGCTAGTTTCCAGTTCTTCTTTCTTCCCCTTTTATTCGTTGTTGGCGTGTCAGGCAGAATGTTATCGCCTGCGGCCGTGGGGTGGGACCCAGGGAAATGAGTGCTGACAAGCAGGTGTACTCTGTCCTCCTCATTCTCGGTAAATGTTCTATATTCCTTCTTCAAACTGACAGAGGATATTGCCCCGTCTTTGGCTACAGCCTTGTAAAGCCTCCACAGAATTCCCTGAAGCTCTTCCAATTTGCTTCCCTGATCGCGTTGCTATACGCAGCCAGTGAATTTTTGTACGTCTGCCAGTCCCCAGTTTATTTTGCCCGGTTGAAGGGTTTTCGTACTTCTCTTCTCATTCTGGCCAGGTTCCTGTTCCCCCATGGTACATCCCTTGATGATTTAACTGTTTTAGCCGAACAATTGCCCTCATATGCGTCAATGACGACTGTGTTGCGGTTTTCCATCACTGTTTCTAGTTCCAGTTCGCTCCTGATGTCACCGCCCACACCTGAACAACAACATGGGCTCAGGTGCGTTACATAGGATTCCCAATCCGTTCTCGTGGGATTTCTTATTATTCTTTTTATTTCGGAATTACCTTCAATGTCGAATCTGATTATTATGTGATCAGACATGGAGGGCTCATCCAACATCCTCCAATTCTTGACCAGCCCGTTCATTAGAGTATTTCCTAGAGTTATGTCTATGCCTACCTCCTGTCTAGTGCTTGTCACTAATGTTAGAGTGTTCCCTAAGTTATATATTTTCAATTTATTAGTAAGAATAATTTCGAGAGGTTGTTCCCCAAACTTCATGATGGACGTTCGCATCGCAGGAGGAGAAGTGGTAACGCTCTGTTTTCACAGTACTTCTCCAGTTTGGCGACTTGTTCCGGTAGAACCCGGATGTCGTCTCCTGGGAAGTATCCCGATGTCACGACTGCCTCTCGAATGCCCCTCCCAGTTTCCAATGAGACTTGGACAGCCACAAGTTCCCCGGTCAGGAACTCTGAAAGACATATATGTTTTAAATTACGTTTAAGAATTATGCAAGCTCTTGGTTTTTCACAAGAGGAGTCCCAATTTACTTGCATGGTTCCTCCTTGCAGACCGCGAATCTGCCTCCGGTGTATCCAGGGCTCCTAGCCAGCACTATTCCAATTTTTTCTCTTTTAACTTGCCCTTGCTATTACCGCGGATGCAGCTTTCGCATGGTGGAGGTTTATCTGGGCTATCTTAGTGCTGGCCATTGGCTCCGTTATTGTTTGGAGCTCTTCTCCACTGTCGGAGTATCGCCCTCCTCCTCCAACATGACGCTTTCCTGCGCGACGCTGTCCATCCTGAGCCCTAGAAATCCTAGATCTATGTCGTCCAACTTCTGCTCTTCCCTGGGCAGCAGGTCTACTTCCCCGGTTGATTCAGTCTTTTCCGCCTCTATGGTTTTCGAGACTTATTCGGGTACCTCGGTATGCTTTTCACCTGGTGTCTACTCCGAGGTGCCTTTCTCGGCTTTTCCTTGTGCACGTGCAAAGGTATGTTTCCAAATCGATAGTTCCGATTTTTGATTGCCTTCAGGGATCTTCAGGGAACTCCTCACGATCAGGGTAGATGATCTTACCCTCCACCTTACTTGCTGCGCCATTGAGACCTGTCTCCTTCCTGACGTCTGATATATTTATTTCAGACGTGCTTCTGCATGTCCCTGCTTATTGAGCAGTGGTGTTTGTTGGTTGTTGTCCTCGCAGTAGTTTTTTTTATTTTAATACGGGTACTCCTTTAATTCCCACGAGTATGGAGGTTAGAAGGTCCGCTGTGCCATAGCCCCCCCACACGGTCTAACTTACTCGTTGAGGCAATCAGGTATCAGTGAGGCTCCGTTTGAATACTGTCAGTTACCTCGACTGCAAACTATCCAATGGGCACGGTTCGTATGACACTCTGGATTGGAGGAGGCGTTTTTCGACTCCTCCGTTTAGGTCCGCAGCGTTTTGTTAATAATAGAATCACCTCGTACAGGCTCGGCCCCTGAAAAGCCGCATATCGTCCTAGAGGAGAGACAGCTCACTCTTAAAGAGAGATAGGTTGGCCTCAGGAAGCTATCTTCCGTGTCAGTCAATCCTGCAGTGCACTGCTCGACCCCACATTAGTCGTGATCAGCCTCAGAATCTTCCCGGCGTGTTCTACCCACATCGCCCTAATTGTCTTTTAGATGCTGCGTGGAAGGTCTTGGCAGTCTAGATGTATTATACTTTTTCGAATGCTAACACTGAATTGAACTACTGGGCTAATCAACAGTCATTGTGCTTGTTTCGTGAAGTTGAATCTAAAAAATAAGGATTAAGTGAACTCTTTCTGCTTTAGGAGGATACTAAGGATATACTTTTTGCGGATTTCCTAGTGACAACATTTAATGAAATTCTATGGACAGTTTGGAAAATTTGCAAGAAGACAGTATTTCAAATTTCAAGAAAATTGTTGCAGCAGAATGGAATAGAACGTTTGATCATCTTCTTGAAGGAAACGTCGTAAGCTTCGACTTGAATTTTCACGATATGTTAAATTCTAATTTATCTCATGCTTTAGTTGCAGCAATATTCTGAAAACTAGAACAAAACTTCTGATTACCATTACGGTCACTGCAGCAATTACAAATCAATACGTCGGGAAGCATGATTCGCTTATATCGAATTCACTTTTCCATGGGGATATTGAACGTTTTGTAAACCTAAAACAAGTAGCATGTAACATATTCAATGACACTACAAAAAGCTTTATCCATATTTTTTCTGTGATAATGAAACATGGAAAAGATAATTGTATTGAATATTTTCCGACGGTTCTTCGGAAAATCAGTTCAATAGTCACATATATCCAAGTGAATCGCATTAGTATTACACCAACAGAATTCTGGTCGGCCTTATCAATTTATCAGGTAATGTAGTAATATGTATTCACTATAAAAGGAAGTGCATATGTATGTATATATGTACATGTACATATTATGATTTCCACTTACAGCGAATATGTAAATCAAATCCATATTCATACCACATATGACTATATCATTGTTATTTCATTAATTGGCAGGTTTGCTGCACTATGCTCGAAGAAGAGACTGTTCCAATGGAGGTTGACCAAAAACTACTTCTTGAAGTCAATGAAATCTTCAAGAGTATGTGCAACGAGGAATTCTGCACGATTTCTTTAAATGATAGCGAACAATTGGCATGGCTGAAGAAGTGCAATGAAAATTTATTCGAGCGGAATGTGAGTTTGCTCCTCATATATTACTTGCTTTATTTCGAAGTGCTAAGACGGAAATGCAAAACAAATAAGAAACAATATAAGTTAATTGTTTCACACATAAAACGCCCACAGAGAAAGGGGTCGGCATTCATCTCTGCGATTATTGTCTGCACGAATAATGAACAGAATCCGTGTTGCAATTTCCAACTTGCAAGTATTATAAATCCACAGGCTTGAGTGGCTTCGGTTTTGTGTTAATATGTAAAGTTCATCGCCATAGTTATACCAGATAAAAGCGAACAGTGTCAGTAAGCATTGCACGTTATTTCCGCAAAAATCTTCATTCAGGTTTCTTCTTTTATTGTTTTGCACTTTCTTAAGTACATGCATTCTGTTTTCAACATCTGGGTAGACAATATAAGCGTTTTTTTTTTGTAATTTCAGATTGCAATCTATCTCGATCAACGATTACAAGATATTTCTAGTGAGACAAACAAAACCCTATTAAAATTGATAACTCCTAGTCGAATTTTACATCTCGTCTTTTCCAACAGCTACAATCAGATTATCAATTCCAGCCAAATTATATCACAAACAAGATTGTCCGTTGAGGATGAAAACTATCTTTTAAATTTAGCAGATATCAGTAAAATATCAGACCCCACTCAAATCTTAGCGTTGCTTTTTATATTTGAGCAGAATGTTTCTTTGCTTACAGAAACTAGCGTCCTTTTGAAATTTTGCAACCAACTTTTGGATAGTAAATTGTATTCTGGGCACAACGAAGAATTGAAAGCTTCTTTAATAAGATTAATTGCTAGAGTTATTATAAAGAATCATAAATTGATTGAAGTAAATTATTGGATTGAATAAAATTATGAAATCGAGGGAATGTAGCATTTATCCAATTTCTGTCTGAGCCATTCAATAAAGGTCCGGCGAGAGGGTGTCCATCTTCAAGGAGCGCGCCTACTGAAAACGACACTAGAGTTTTGCTAATACTCACTCGGAACGACACGACAGAAATAAATAAACAATTCGGAATACCGGAAG
The DNA here is from genome assembly GCF_905115235.1 of Hermetia illucens. Lineage (NCBI taxonomy): Eukaryota > Metazoa > Arthropoda > Insecta > Diptera > Stratiomyidae > Hermetia > Hermetia illucens. Next base: position 161,678,519 of record NC_051850.1, read on the forward strand.
CTCGTGCTTCGGGTATAAAGGTTTTGTATTCATCTTATGGAAGAAGCTTTAACGCATATTTTTCTATCCGTATATAGCTACAAATCCAACTTATTCCCTCATATTTTTCCAAACTACAAGACGCACGTACATATTACAGCCAAATAAACAAGCTGCCTACTTCCGAATATTGTACATATATATACTTATATAAATTGATTGTACCCATATTTTCGATTTACTTCGTGCACAAAAACATTAAATATGGCTGGTTTAATGTACAAATATATCTATCTGAATTAGACACTGCTCGCAAACTTCATTAGCACGCATATATGTGCTATATACCTACATGTCTGTTTGGAGTAATTGATATTGATATAGAAATGACTAAAAAACTAAAATAAAATAATTCTTTACGACCCCATTCATTTGAACTCACTTCGTTGTGGCATTGACGGATTGATATGTGATGATGACGTCATACAGGTTGTAGAATGCACGAAATTCACAAAAAAAATAGCAAAGTTTCACCCCCTATAACTTTGTAATGGTTGGATTTCTTAAAACTAGACCAAATCGTGCATTACGTTATCCCTTACATCCATGCCAAATTTTGTACTTCTGGGATGGACATAAGGGGGGTTGCCGGGTGAATTTCTAAAATGTGCAAATATACTATTATTAACTTTATTTGTGAAGATATCGGAACCGGATGTATTTTGAAGCCTAGACTTCGTAGAGATTTTTTTCTTCAAATTTTTCGGTTGGATAGGATCTGAAATCGAGACCTGTTACACCTTTTGATGGTCATATTTTGAGCCCTCACTTCCATATGTTTAACCCGATATTAAATTTGGATGCAGTTTCCAAAAGTACTAATTGAGCTCATTCATTTGATACCCCACATGGCCACATTTTATGAAAAAAAATTGCACCCCCATTCACTGGTATGGAGAGCCCCTGAACATTAACACAAAATGGCACCACTTGCTGAATGTAAAGGGAACAACAGATCACACACTCTTACCAATTTTCGTGGTAATCGGTCCAGCCCTTTCCGAATAAATCGGGTGTGACAGACAGACATCAACTCGATTTGTGTAAACACAAAACCTTAAAAAAGTTGATTTTTTTTAAGGATTGCGGGGTCCTAAGCCCGCATCTACTTGATGTCCGACCGGACCAAATGGGGAGCAACTTATTCCCCCTTTGTTTAACTCCTCGTTTAATATTTTTTAAAGTTGATTTCTTCCTAAAAGGGGTTATTTACTTATAAATACGTATTTGGGGCACAAGTTGTATCCTTCTTTTTAACATAGAGATCTTTTAATTGCTAACAGGTAACTTAATTAGATAGCTTCGATTGCACGTTAGCCATGTCGTGGCTCAACTTTCTGGCTTCAGGTTCCCTTAGGATCGCCAACCTCTCTTGCACGTCCAACTTCCTACTGTTTCCGGATTCCTTGATGAACTCTACGCTGTTGTTATGCTATGTCTCCCCTCAATGAAGTGCCGTGCTATCATGGATTTCAGCGTTGTGCTCTCTTTATTCTTTGTCTTGGCTGTTTCCGCTTCTCTCGTGCTCTCCCTAGCGTACCGAAACTAGTCTTTTCGTTTGTCCTTCGTAGCACTTCTCACAATCTGGACAGGCCATTTTATATATCCCTCTCGATTCGTGTTGCGGTACTTGGGCTTCTAGCTTGCTTTTGAGCTAGTGAATCCTACTCGATGGCACCATGTCGATGTTTAACCCTTTCGTCGTTTTTATAATTTCCGACGAAACTTATTCTTCTTTTCCCTTCCAAGTTCTTAAAGAGAGATGTCCGGGCCCTTATTTCTTATTTTCAATAATTGATGGTTGAAGACAATTCTTCATTCCGGTGTCGATAATATACTCCTTTTCTTTCCTAAATCTTTCAGCACTGAGGGGCACGGCGAACAATCGGTGGATAATAGCATGGAAAGAGGCTATCTTATGTGAGGGGTGTGGTTCGAATTTTCCGAAATTGTTCACGGTAGCCTTTCTAAATATCAAAAGAGATCCATTTTTCTCTTTAATGATCCTTAAATCCTGAAATGAGAGTTCTACATGGTCCTCTATCTCCATTGTGAATTTTAGGTTCCAGTTCAAGACTTCCAGAATCTTCTCCACTTTGCCTTCATGGACATGGATATACCTCGACCAGATCTTTGGAAGTAGGCCTTTAGAATGTAGATCAGTTTCAATCTTGGCCATGAATATGTCATTCAAAAAGAGCGAGAGGGGTCTTCACATTGCAACTTCTTTGGTTCCGTTGTAGAACTTCCCTCTGAATGCCAGGTAGCCCTCCGTTAGGCTTCTTTTTTAAACAAAACTTTATTAAAATCGGTTCATTGTCTCTCTGTCTGTATGTCATATGTGATAAACTGAAAATGTCTTAGCAAAGTGTTGTTTAGTTGTGTTTAATATGTCGAATTTTACACGAAATAAATTTTCAGTTTTCATTTATGAAAAACTTCTACTGAACGGTAACAATTACATCGAAAGGCTTATGCTCCATCGTAACATAATATGAAGGATGGTTTCGGGGTTTCGAACGTGGTAACTTCGACAAGAACGGTGGAAAATGGAGAAAAGTGTGAAGATATGAAATTCCAATTGGATGAAAATTCAGGAACAGCTCGCATACTAAGCTGTTTCCAAACGTTTACGAAAGATGAAGAGGATTCGAAAGATTAAGTATGGGTACCGCGTGAGTGGAATAAGAGCGAGATGGAGAGGCAAAAAAGCATCTGTAAAATTTTACACGTTATGTTATGAAAGGTGGATCCTTTTTAGGCATCCCGAGCGGAAAAAGTTATGGGCGCCCCATCCATATCGATCATTAGACCAAATCGCCTTGGCAGGAAGACGATGCATTTCGGTAGGGCCGGATGGGTGTGATCTTTTGAAGTTTGGGGTAACGGTTAATACTAGACGCTACCAACAAGAATTGAATTGAACGGTTTGAGTGAAATACGACCAGCATATTAAAAGAGGCTACAGAAGGCAACTTAGCTTTATGATGCAGCAAAAATGGTTTATGGCGCATTGGAAGCACTGAGTTGGTAAGTTCTACCTCATGCCGCTTACTAACCAGACTTGGCTCTTTCCGATTAATACTGGTTTGCAAATATCAGTCAGACACTAGCTCAGCAGTACTTCGGTTGGTCGAAAGATGTAAAAACATGACTCGGGAAATGATTCGCCACCAAAGTGGAGGATTTTTACTGACGCGGTGTCCACAAATGGCCCGAATGATTGGGAAAATACGTAAATAGCAATGGAGCAACTTTGAATAAACATTCTTTTAGGAATACTTTCGAAATGAACATGTTTACAATATTTCATAGTTTTAGAGCTGGTATATTATATTTTGGAAAATTACTGGAAACTCTCCTTTAGGTTTATCCTAGATACGTAAAGTTGCAATCAAATGGGTTTCAATATGAGGCATCATATTGGAAGGTCTAGTGAAAATCCTACCCTTATTAATAAAGTTATACTAGGTCAAAATTGCCCCTTTCGCGTCAAATTACATGTCCTTAAGAGATAAAATGTCATGTCGAATTGAATATTACGTATATTCAACGTATATATACTATGAGCTATATCAGGTGTACAAGCTTAAATTTGCGATTTGCTCACAGATGGCGTCAGTGAGCGTATCAAGTTGCTATGAGCACGCCAAATTTTTTTTTTTTTAGTTCGACATTTGCCGACAATTGTCAGTGCATATCATCAGTAATTTCATTAAAAACATTTTTTTTTCTCTTCAATAATCATAACCAGTTTTGTTCCCGAGACGGGAACCAGTTCCGTCGGTTCAAAGGTGACGATTTCGATCTGAGTGACAAGGAGCGTGAAAATCGGCCCGAAAAAGTTAACGACCACGAATTTGAGGCTCTTTTGGACGAGGACGATACTCAACGCAGAAAATGCCCGGAAAGCAATTAGGTGTCTCTCAACAAGGCGTTTCCATGCGTTTACGTGCAATGGGTAGGGTTCAAAAGATCGAAAAATGGGTGCCGCATGAATTGAACGATAGGCAGATATAGCGGCGCCTAAACACATTCGAAATCTTGCTTGCCAGATACAAAAAAAAGTGTTATTTTTGCACCGGATTGTGACTGATGACAAAAAATGGATTTATTTTGAGAATCCTATACGAAAAAAATCGTGGGTTGATGCCCGCCAACCAGTGACATCTTCTGCAAGACCAAATCGGTTCGGACGAAAAACGATGCTGTGCGCTTGATGAAATCAGCGGCGTATTGTCTACTATGAACTGTTGAAACTTGGTTAAACTGTCGATGCCTACCGTTATCACCAGCAACTCATCAAATTGCATCGTGCTTTGAATTAACAACGGCCGGAGTATCAACAAACACATGAAAAGCTGATTTTCCTCCATGATAATGCTCCGTCGCACACGTCGAAAAAAACTATTTAGAAACGCTCTAGTGGGAGATACTACCCCACCCCGCTTATTCACCAGATCTGGCCTCATCCGACTATCATCTGTTTTCATCGATGGGCCACTCGCTCGCTGGACAGCACTCCGATTCTTACGCAAACGTCCGAAAATGACTTGATGGCGTGGTTTGCCTCGAAAGATCAACAATTTTATTGGCATGGTATCCATAAATTACCCGCGAGGTGAAAAAACTGTGTAGATAGCAAGGGCCAGCATTTTGAATAATTTTTTTTGGTTCCTATAAAAAAAATTGTTTTTCTTGAAAAAAAAACACAACGGATTTAAGCTTGTACACCTGGTATATATAAATGGAATCATTGCGTACCCAAATATCCTTACATAAAGGATCAACAAAATCAGCGCTGAACTTCGGTTTCCGATTTGTTTTTAATTTTCGACGGCGCGTATTGACGGTACACTTCAATTAAGCTACAGTGTTTGACCTTCTTGGTCAGTTCGTCATTTCGGTTTAGCTTTTCATGTTTGGTCGACCAACTCTGAAGGCATTTTAGCCATTGGCCAAGCACATAATTCTTTACAACTTATTCGGCTATCCGAATACGAAACAGAATTGATCTAAGAATTTAGATTCCTCACTCTCTACTAATTACACCCATTTCAAAGGGTACCAATCGACACGATCAATTTGCCGCCCGCATTGACCTTATTCTCATATATGTATCATGAGCGACTCTTAAAAGTCCAGCGAAGTTTCTCTTCTGCGTACCAGAACCAGATGATAGGAATCTGAATACATCATCTACACGGAAATTAACGCTTTTATCCTTTAAAACACTACTTTGCAAATTTACTGGGAATCCTGTTTTAACTTACGCTAGTATTAATAGGGAATATAAATCATAGGACATTAAAATAGAAAGTTTGATGGAAATATTAATATTATTAGCAAAATTACAATGAGATGAACTTACATTCTTCACGTTAATTTACTGCACCCTAACGGGACGATAGGGTTAGACTTGGCTTACTGTACAATTCGCATCCCAAAAGTTGCAAAGAGGAGTGGGAAACTTTCAGGCACTTCCTTTGTGATTGTCCAACTTTAACTAGGGCTAGACTGTGGACACAAGGTAAAGAATTCTTCAGGGATTTCAAAGAGATTTCTAGTTGCAGAGTGGAAAACTTCTATCTTTCGTAAACACTACGGACTGGCAGTGAAAATCTGATCCGAGTGAATTCGGCTCTCCCTGTTCTTCTCACAGTAACCACAGTCGTCGAAGTTTTTGGAACAGGAACAAATGACTTTTTGCGAGGAATAACCTTATCAATACTTAATTCAGCTGAAATTGTAAGATAGACATCTATCTGTGTATTTTTGGTAAGTTAAAAAGTAGTTTAAGTTTTGGAAAATATATTTTCAAGAAGTGTGAAGTATAATTAATAGTTAATACGAAATGTTCAAGCAATCTTGCTATTTATAAATGCAATCAACTCTTTAGCACTTTTGCCGTTTGCCTCTTCGTAATAAGGTAACTCCTCCATGCGTTTCATCCAGGCCGCTAGGTTTGGGTATTTTTCTTTATCAACAGGGAGTACGCCCTGAGTTGAAGAAATTGAAGCGATGCAGCAAAGATCGGCCACAGTCAGAGAATCACCCACCAGATATGGACTCGCCGCTAGAAACTTATCCATGAATTCATAGCCTTGGTTCAGAGCATCGAGCCTTTCTTGCGGGATAGTAGTCTCATTGAAAAAGATGATCCTCTCCTGAAATAAAAGTAATGAGCAAATGGGATTTATCTTAATCTTTAGTGGAGATCATCTTACAAATATGGCCCGCAAACGAACAAAAAGAATTCCGGAATCGAAGTGGAGTCTTTGGTCAACGAGGGCTCGTTTATACAAATCTTTCGGATATAAATTATCATCTTTTCCATATTTTCCTATGAGATATGTAGCGATTGCGTGACTGTCCCAGATAAGTAATCCTCCGTCGTCTAAAGTTGGTACTGTGTGTTGTGGATTCTTCTCTAGAAATTCCGGTTTCTTGTGTTCACCGGTTAATAAATTCACTTCACGAAACTCTAAATCTAAACCAATTGCCTTTGCCACTAAGAGCACAGAACGGACGGGTGGACTCAAATGTAGGCCGTATAATATGGGTTTGGCCATTTTCAGAGATGCAATGGAGCTGTGGCGACTGAGTGGAGAACGTTGGTAGACTGCCGGCGAAATTAGAATGCAAATTGGTGTAGCTGAAAGCCGCTCGCATCCCACCCAAGCAACGAACTTTACACTCCAAAACTAGTCAAACAAGTCATTGATAAAGTCAGTGCGGGCAACACTATTATTACGCTGAGAAATTATAAGATAAATTAATATCTTACTCAAAAAGCAAAGTGAATACAAATATGGAATGGACAAATAGTTTGTGGCCGAATCTGTCAGTATTCTATATCGAATTCAATAAAGTTTATTTGGCCTCTTGAATTTCACTTACTTGACTTATTTTTAATTTTTGAAATTATGCAAATATCTTAACTGAGATGGATATTTTTTTCTAAATGCAGGAATATTACATTTTTTGATTGTCAAACAAAAACAGGTCTGAAAAGTTTTGTGTATTTCTTTTATAAAGACATTTGAGTGTGTATTTGTCCCATTAGTACCTAGCAAGTAATATATGCATATATTATGTGAGAATATCCACTTTCGGGTGATATTAACATTCAAAGTCTTGAATTTGCAAAGAAGTGACAACTTTGATCTAATCTGACTTTATTAATAATAGTATGATTTCCACCAAACTTGGTAGGATTATGCTCTATGTTACACATTGCTGCAAAATTCCATGATGGTAGGATGAACTTAAGGGGGCTTAGCAGCCAATTACTAAAAATTATAGTGATATACTATTATTATCTTTATTTGAACAGATATCGATATGGAGCCTGATTTTTTTGAGATTTTTCGGTTAGGTAATTTCTGAGAAAGAGTCCGTTAAAGAAATAATCAATTTCGTCCCCCCGCATTCCCCATCTTTCCAACAAATGTTAAAACTAAGACCGGCTTCGGAAAGTACTAACCAAGACCTTTCATTTGATACTCCACATGACTATGGTAGGTAGGTAGGTATCAGTGGCCGCTCCGAGGAGCCTAATTAGCGCTGTGGTGCGCCATTTTCTTGCCACAAACTCCTAAGACCGCCACTTGGCTATCGTTCAGAATGGCTATGTTACGCTTGAGGCTTGGATTTCGCTCCAGCCATCGTCAGACTTCCAATATCGCCTGTACTTCCGCTTGAAATACACTGATGAAACCTGGGAGACCTTACGACTTGGATACACTGTGTGTATTCGAGAAAACCCCGCACCGACTCCACAGACCATCTTGGATCCATCGGTAAAGAATACTGAGTCATAACCTTGCAACACGCCGCCGGTGAACTTCAGCTTGCGTGTGGTGGGAATACCCAGATTTGCCGAGGTACTTCGTCTAGTATGTTACTGTGGCCATAGGACTTCGCTGCTCAGCATCCGAACTCACGAAGTTTGACGGCACTGCACGCTGCAACGTATTTAATGTGGAGGTCTACGGGGAAGAGATGCAGGAGTACATTGAGAGCATGGGCCGGGCAGGACTGCAGAAACCCCGTAGCACACGTGGTTCTTTGAATCCTATTAAGCTTCATCCTATTGTATTTTGTGCTCAAAGCCTGCCACCACAGAATAGAGCCGTACGTTAGGATCATACGCACTACAGCGGTGTACATCCTCGGCCGGAGACCCCATTTCTTCCCAAAGGTTCTCTTGCAGGCATAGAAGGCTATACAGGCACGAATCCTCAGTTCTATGTTCAATCTTCAATCTAGCTTTGCATCCTGAATTAGACCCAGATACTTAATATTCGAGGAAACAACCAATCTTTGTTCATTCAGCCGTGATAGGTGGAATTCAGGTATTCTTGCCTTGGTGGCGGATGGCATCAATTCCGTTTTGGTTCGGTTTATGCGAGCTTAAAGCTCCTTCGATGATGTCGCTCATAATGGACCTTCATTTCAACATCGTGATTCCAAAGCCAAGTATCTCGGTTGCGTACCGCTTACCTGCCTTGTTAACCCCGAGGGTAGCAGAAGCCGCTTTGTGGATCGTGTCTTTCATTTGGTTCCACGATACTTCCACATTCGTAATGGTTGGTAATCGCGTAAGTGAAATAATTTCTTCTTTCTTCCCACGAAATCGCTACCACTTATTGCGCTGCGGACCAGTGCGTTCCTCACGCTGTTTTATTGGTGGCTTAATTCGCAGGATGGCAATCAACGGCGGATGTTGAGGTGCGATGGTCTCATAGGGAACGGCTAGAACCCAATCAGTGATGGTGGTAAGATATCGGCGTTTTATGAGAATATAGTCAAGTTGCGTTTTATTGTTTCCACTAGAAAATGTAGGAAAATGAGGCAATTGTTTGATGAACCATGTCTTCATAAGTACAAGGTCAGGGGTGTCCGCAAAATCGATTATAAGCTCGACACCGTCATTGCGCGCTCCAAATCCCTTTCCCCCATGGCATCTGTTATTGTCTGCCTTTTCACCCACATGACTATTATGGTCACCAGCAATGATGATATAGTTATCAACAGGCACATGACAAGTCTTTTCATCGAGAAGTTGCCAGAAGGTATCTTTCTCGGCATCAGGTCAACCTGTCTGTGGTGCGTACGCGGTGAGGAAGTGAATAGTGCGATCAGCTGATATAATGGTGAGCTTCATCAGCCGATTATCAAATCGTTCGACTTCTTTAATGGGATGGGATCATGGAAACACTCTGAGATGGCAATGCCAACACCGTATTGAGTTTGTGGGCTACCAAAATAGAGAAGTTTATAGTCATTTTTGCCGCGTTCGCGTTCGCAGCTTTCGGTACCAGACCATCGGGTTTCATGCAGAGCGCAGATGTCAATACGCCTTTTCCGAAGGGTTCTTGCCAGTTCCTCGTGTTTCCAGTTAGGGTGCCAACATTTAGCGTGAAGACACATATTTGTTTTGTTCGGACTAACTTACTTACTTCAAGACGCCGTCCATGCGCCAAAAAGCCTTGCCCATTTCTCGACATGACCGGGGCCCGTCCTGGCGCGTCAACTGAGGTTGACGCCCTAGAATTTTTCATCTTGTTTCTTAGGACATTGGATGCATTTTCTTGACCGGCCTGTCGCGGGGCTTGTCACCAAGAGAGATCAAGTAGGATTTAGCATAGTGGAATAACTCCAATTATACTTTATTTATCTCTTTCCTTGATCTCAGTATTTTATTTTTGTTTTACCGAGGATAGTATAAAATATGTTGCCTCAAACCCTCCTCCTTTACTTGGGACCAGCGTACTATAGCATGGCGAAGTTTCTCTTAAGTTCATCCTAGATACGGTTTGAATATTTGACACCATACTGGAAAGTTTAGTGGAAATCCTATCCTTATTAATAAAGTTATAGTAGGTCAAAATTGCCTCTTTAGCGTCAAATTACTATTCCCTTAGAGATAAAATGCCAATACGGTATCGAATTGAATATTAGGTATATTCAGGGTACATTGTGTACCTAAAGATTCTTACATAAAGGATCAACAAAATTAGCGCTAAGCTTCCGGTTTTCGACTTATTTTTGATTTTTTTTATTTTCCTTGAAGTTTTTATCATTTGATTTTTTTTTACATTATTTTATATTCTATTCTTATGGTTGTTAGTAGATTGCCTTGGAGTTCAACTAAGGCTTTGATTTGAGGACACCTGATTCCACTTTTCCTAAACACTTGCAGAGGTTACATTAATAGACATCCAAGGTATCCAAGAGGTATTCTCAATTTTCATGGCCTAAGGATGCGTATGAAGGGTGGGAACCCCAAAGTCCCCACCTCGTAAGAATCTGAGGCACGGGAAATTTAAGGATGTGATCCGTCGTAACTTTTGTTTCTTCATTGTGGCACACAGGTCTAGCATTTTTGGACTTCACATATGGTTGAGCTATTTCGTTTTTTACTTTACGTGGTATTTCTTTATATTTTAAGTTTCAGTGCAGACTCAAGCATCGGTTTGGACGACACGGGGAAACCCTGATAATAACGTGAGAGGGAAGTGAAATATCCAAAAGGAACCGCACACATTCCGAGCCTGGCTAGCGCAGAAGCGAACAAGCTACAGTATTTGTGGGGGGACATTCACGGTCAGTTTCGCTATTTCTTTAGGTTTTTGGTAAAGCTCTTCACTATTGGTCGAATTCGAACTCGGCTTTTTGGCCATCCCTCAAGCACATAAGCCTATCGTGCTGTTGGATACGAAGCAGAATCGATCCAGAAAATTCACTACCTACCAATTACATTGCCAATCGACATAATTTGTTTGACATCTGCATTGACTTTATTTTCATATATGTATCATGAGCAATCCTGCAAAGGCTGGTGAATTTTCTCCTCTTCGTACCAAAACCAAATAATAGCAATCTGAATATATTATCCATACGGAAATTGCCGCTTTTATCCATTAAAATGACACCTTGGAAATTTACTGGAAACCCCTTTTTAAATCATAGGATATGATTCTAGAAAGTTTGGTGGAAATATTAATATTATTAGCAAACATACAACAAGTTGCTTACATTAAGGTAACCATGTCTCGGTATTGTCTATAAAGTTGGAAAAATCAAGCTGGTTGGAGGCAGTGAACCTACGCTTAATAAAGTCGTGTTGCTATTTGACTATATATTGGCCAATGTGGGCCGACAACCAGTCGCTGACATATCTTTCCAAGATTTTGGAACAGGAGGAGAGGAGGGAAATGGGACGGTGATTCTCGGCAAGCATACGATCACCCCTTTTGTGAATGGGGATGATGAGAACCTCTTCCCAAAAGCTGGGCAAATGATTCTCTTCGAGGCTTTTCTTGAAAATAAAAGATAGGAGATGGGAGATGGACTTACCGGTTTTGAGTAAAAAGAGGTTTGGATGACCATCGTACCCAGCTCCGACATTGGCATCAAGTTTGCCGATGAGGTCGTAAGGAGGGGAATATTAGGTGATGCGGGGCAGGTTGCATTCACTACCGGGAGGGATTCGGAGAAAGAAGAAGGGATCACAGGCTGAGGAAAAGTAGCGGCAGAGTAGATCACAAGATAGTTGGGGCGAGTTAGTTGAGGAGCCAGAGAATTTAATGGAGGGAGGGGATAGCTGGGCAGGACAGCGGGATTTGCAGATGTGGGACCAGCAAGGTTTGAGGTTTCCGCGCTTTAGTGAGTCTTCAGAACTGGCAAAATCTTCGTTTCTGGACTTACGTATTAAGGATTTGACCGAGGAACGCAGAGATTTGAAAAAATTAAGTCAGCATAGGTTCTAGAAGACAGGAACTTCTTCCTCGCAGTGTGTTTTTGACGTAGTGTTTTGTGGACTTCAGTGGTGAACCGGACAGGGTAAGAGCGTAAGCACTTAGGAGAGGAGGGGACGTAACAAGGAAAAAGATCAGATAAAATGATATAGAAGGAGGGGAGAAAGAGGAAAGGAGAGAGAGGAGGGGAACCCAGTTGACTGCCGCATGGCTGAGTTCAGACCTTCGAAGTTCGCCTTATGAGAATTGAACTTGGTAGGCTTGCCCACGACAAGAGAGTGGAGTCGGGATATCTGAGTATCGAACTCGAGAATAGGATGATGGCGTCAGGGGCAACGTAAGATGAGACATGAGGGGATTGGGAAATGCAACGCACAAGAAGGTTAGAGAAGACAAGGTCAAGAGTGCGATCTAAGTGGTTTCTAGGAAGGTTAAACTGGAGGACGGCATAGGTGTACATGAAAGTGGATAGAGGAAGGGAAGGGTGGGTGGAGTTATTAGGGAGGGGGGAAGGACAGGAGTAATGGGCCAGGAGAGTATGGAAAAATTAAAGTCGCCACAGAGGATGAAAGGAAGTGAGGGAAACAAAACGATTAGTACCTCTGATAATCTGTCGAAGAAATCCCCGTACAGAGAAGGCGGGCTGAGGTAGGGAAAATATACACACGATATGATAAATGGGCATACGTGTGGTGGAATGGCTCATATGGTGACAAAATCGTGCTGATCGTTTCCTCCAATGGAATGAACATCCGTTTTCGGCACGAAAATTCGATTGTGATGAATTCAAAATGCAGAATAACCTTATCAATAGTCAACTCAGCTGGAATTGTCAGACGGAAATCCATCTTCTTTTCGATAAGTTAAAAAGTAGTTTAAGTTTTAGAATATATATTCTCAAGAAATGTGAAGTGTAATTAATAATTAATATGAAATATTCAACCAATCTTGCTGTTTGTAAACGCAATGAATTCTCTAACATTTTTGCCGTTTGCCTCTTCGTAATAAGGTAACTCCTCCATGCGTTTCATCCAGGTCGCTAGGTTTGGGTATTTTTCTTTATCAACGGGGAGTACGCCCTGTGCTGTAGAAATTGAAGCGATGCAGCAAAGATCGGCCACAGTCAAAGAATCACCCACCAGATATGGACTCGCCGCTAGAAATTTATCCATGAATTCATAGCCTTGGTCCAGAGCATCGAGCTTTTCTTGCGGGATAATAGGGTCATTGAAAAAGACGACGCTGTCCTGGAAAAAAATAATGAACAAATGGGATTTATGTTAACCATTAGTGCAGATCACAGTATCTTACAAATATTGCCCGCAAACGAACAAAAAGAATTCCGGAATCGAAGTGGAGTCTTTGGTCAACGAGGGCTCGTTTATACAAATCTTTCGGATATAAATTATCATCTTTTCCATATTTTCCTATGAGATATGTAGCGATTGCGTGACTGTCCCAGATAAGTAACCCTCCGTCGTCTAAAGTCGGCACTGTGTGTTGCGGATTCATCTTTAGATATTCTGGTTTCATCTGTTCACCGGCTAATAAATTCACTTGACGAAACTCGAAATCTAAACCAATTGCCGCTGCCACTAAGAGAACAGAACGGACGGGTGGACTAACATGTAGGCCGTATATTATGGGTTTGTCCATTTTCAGAGATGCAATGGAGTTGTGGCGACCGAGTGTAGAACGTTGGTAGACTGCCGGTGAAATTAGAATGCAAACTGGTGTCCCACCTAAACAACAGAATTTATATAGGGCCCATGCCCTCTCAAACCAATTGCGCAACGGGGCGATGCGCAATGTTGCATTGTGCAATTTCATTTCCAATACACTTAGTGACATTCTGTTCAAATATTAGTTACAAGTTGCAAACGGTATGAATAATATGTCATTAAATGCTACTGCATCTATCTGTGTAATTATTAAATTATTGCGTGCGACCCCAGTCTAATTTGAGAGCTATATTTATCTTCCCCCCTTATTTTTGAAAAATTATTTGAGGATGGATCCAAATACTTTTGGAGATTTTTCAGCCCCATCCCTGCAGGGGGTGGAAAGATTATGGAGGAGGAAGGAGGTAGTGCCCCTCTTCTAATTCACTAAAAACTCGTGGCTTCCATCACCCCTAAAATGCTCTGACCCCTCAAAGTGGAGTTCCGTTTACAGTATCCTTTACAGCCGCCAGCCTATCCCGTGAGGAGGACAGAATGGGGAGGATGTGTACAAAAAAGAGAACCATTATCTTTTTCTAATTTTTAGCCCTATTCCCCCAGTGCTAAAGGAGGGTCTCTCTATCAAATTATATATAGACGGAAAAAGAAGGCCCCGCTATTCTACTTCTATTAAAGTTAGTAGTTTTGGAGTTTTTGAATCATAAATAAGCTGCGAAGGTAATTATCCTCTCAAAGTGCAAGGGGGTGTCCTCTCCATCCACTAACTCCTCACTCACTCCGGGGACGGGGTTGTAAAATCTCCAAAAGTATTTGGATCCATCCCCAAACAATATGTCAGAAATAAGGGGCAAGATAAATATAGCTCTCAAATTAGACTGGGGTCGCACGCAATAATATAATAACTATACAGATAGATGTAATAACATTTAATGGCATGTTATTCATACCGTTTGCAACTTGTAACTAATGTTAGAACAGAATGTCACTTAGTGTATTGGAAATGCAATTGCACAATGCAACGTTGCGCATCGCCCGGTTGTGCAATTTGTTTGAGAGTGTATGTGCCTTATTACCGTTTTTGTCGTTTTAAAATCTGCTGGCATCTTTTCCAGTTTTGTTATTGATGTTCTCGGTAAGGTGGTACTGCATTCTGTCTCCAAATTTAAATCACTTGTAATATTTGATATCACACAATAGTGACAAAGTTGTCCACCACGGTGGCACTATGGGCGAGGGATATCGCCTACTGGGAGTTCGGTTACTCCCAAAATTCGCAGGTACTAGAGTTCCGAACCACTGCACCGTAAGTTTATTTCTTCTCTCATTTCTACATGTTTGTCCGTCTGCCTGTCTGTCACACACACTTTTCTCAGAAACGTGTGTGTGTGTGTGTCTGCTTAAGGTGGGGGAGAGGCAAAGCCTGTGAGCGCTCAGACTTCAGTGGTCCATTGTACTCGATTCCCCCGTCTAACGGAATATCCCGGATTCGTTTATGTATCGCAGGGTTTCCGTTAGTGGATATGATACTATCCGCTGCAGTTGGAGCGCATCAGCACCAAAAATGTGATGCTTGATGCGTCCATAGCCGGGGGACTCACATAGAAAATATTTCGTGGATTCCACTTCCTCATCACAGGATGGACAGGTATCATCTTGGATACTTCCTATTCTGAACATATGGCCAGCTAGTGAATTATGGGCAGTAAGAATGCTCACAATACTTCTTGCTTTTCGACAGGATAAACTTTGCAGTATATTTGTTTCGTTCTGTTTGTGTGTCTAGCAGCATTAAGGCTTTGCCACCTGTCATTTTGGGAAGCTTGTTTCCAGTTTTCGATAGGAACATCAGCCAATTCTACCGACACCCCAATTGCTGATTCCAGTCCTGGCATGGAGGAAGTTGCAGCCTCTTTTGCTAAGGTATCCGAGATTTTATTTCCCTCTACACTGCAATAATCAGGTACCCAGAGTAATTCCAGCGTATTGAATCTAGAAACAGAGTTCAATCGGTTTCTACATTCCTGGACGATTTTTGAACTGATCAGAGTACTACTCAATGCCTTCGAAGCAGCTTGAATATCGCTACAGATTGCGACGCGCCTACCCTTCAACCGTTTGTCAATCATCCAGGTTGCTGCCCTTAGGATCGCATACACTTCAGCCTGAAAGGCCGTTGTGTATTGTCTCAAAGGAAAAGCTCACTTCTCGTTTTTATTCGCGAGGTAGACTCCGGCTCCAGAACTATTTTCTGTTTTTGGGCCATCGGTGTAGAAGACGTCAGTATATGCTGACACACATTCTCCTAGTTCGTCCCATTTTTCTCTTCGTTTCAAGATAACATCATATCTATTACCAAACAGATATATTGGGATCCGAGAATCAGAAGGCATTGCGAAAATTGGATTCAGTTCTCCTAATTACTCCTCCAATGCTTTGTGCCTCCCACGTCCATTGTTTCCCCATAGATCTTATCGAATTAGTCTATGAGCTGCTCTTATTGTAGTCCTCTGAATAAACAAATCCAAAGATTGCAAATTGAGTAATGCATTACGTGTAGCGGATGTGGTGCTCACGGCACTGGTGATACCCAGAAACGCAGTTCTTTGTAGTGTGGCAAAAACTCTTTTTTTTCACCTTAACCCATCACACTACGGATACATAAGCGAACATTACTACCTGAGGCCCAAGTCCCCATGTCGAGGCAAAGGGCCTACACAGCCCATAAGCTGTGAGAGCTCGTTTCATCTCTATCTCTACATGCTTGTTCCAAAGAAGCTTCTTATCTAGAATAACTCCCAGATATTTCCCTTCTTCGGAGAGTTGAAGGGTTGTACCCCTCATCCCTAGGAGGCAAAGACCATGCAGTTTCTTTCTTTTTCTAAATAATACCATTGTGGTTTTATTTGGATTTACTGAAAGTATATGCCCAATGTACCAACTGTCAATCAACGGTGCGTTGTGTATTTCTACACACCATTCCGAGATCTAGAAACAACCAGCACAGCCACGTCATCTGCATAAGCTTGAACATGTATTGGCAGATTTTGCCGTTCGCATAGTAGTGAGTCGATCAGCATACTCTACAGAAGTGGCAATAGCACACCTCCTTGAGGGCAGCCATTCGCCGCTTCCATTGTTAGGTAGCAATCAACACCCACTTGAGCACACAGCAATCTCTGCATTTGCATAGCGCAGATCCACTTTATTAGAGTTTCCTCAACACCATGCTCTTTGGCGGCATTACAGATTTTTTGGAAGGGCGCACAGTCAAAATCCTTTTCAATATCCACGAACACTCCCATAGCATACTCACCCTTCAGAGAGAGAGAGAGGATGCAATCTTTGAAGCCAAAGAATGAAGAGCAGACTTACAGGACTTTCCACGTTGGTAAGCATATTGGTTTTCATTTGGTGAGTACGACCTTAGCGTCTTCTCGCGAATGTGGCGCTCAAGCAGTCTTTCCAGACATTTCAGCGAAAATTATGTTAGGCTGATTTGCTTGAAGTTCTTTGGATTTGTATAGTCATCTTTGCCAAGCTTTTGTAGGAAGACTACCGTCACCTGCTGCCAAGAGAAAGGCACATCGCCCAGAGCAGGGCATCGCAAAATATTCCTTAGAAGTTGCTCTAAGGGCTCTATACCCGCCTTTAGCATCGTTGGGTAGATGCCATCCATGCCAAGTCTTTTGAAGTGTTCAAATGATAGTATAGTGACTCTCGCCATCTCATTGGTAACAGTGTCCCAATTCCACAACAGTGTTCCAATTCCACAACCTCTTCGTGTTGAAGGGTTTGGGGAAACCGTAGTAAGGTCTAAAAAGAGTCTCGTTTCCAGCGTTTTACGCGCCTCTTATATTCACACTGTGAGTTCCGGACGTTCAGTTTTCATCTTTATTGCTTTTGCAAACACGATTTAGAAGTCGTCTGGTTGTTTCCTGAGTCTCTGCAGTTCTCGATTCCACCATGGATCGGTTTTATCACATTGGCCTCGGGAAATAGGACAAGCCTCTTCAAAACACTCTAAAAGTGTGCGATTCAGAGTTTTTAATTGAGCTTCTATCGCCAAAGGAGTCCTTAGTGGCCTAGGGAGCTCAACTTTCTCGCCAAAAGGTTCATTGAACTTTGTCCAATCCGTTTTACTAGTATTGCGTCTTTGTATTACTCGCTGGTCCCCTGCAATAGTCAGGCCAAATTCTAAGTAACGGCGATCCGAGAGTGAGACTTCATCTAGCACTCACCAGTTTTTAATCAACTTTAACAACTTCGAAGTGCAGATTGTTAAGTCAATTACTTCACTTCTTCTTGGCCCCACGAACGTAGGGGCCCATTCTAACATGAGAACGCAGGCCCTCGGCCTCGAGGATCTTTCCCTAGTCCCCTTAACTGATCCAATATCAAAGATTTTGTTAAAACGAACGCATGGCTGTTGAACCAGAAATATATAAGGACAGTCCTGCAACTTTGTCAGCCTTGCCGCCAGGAAGAAGCTTTGGTATGGTGCAGGTTAATTTGACTAACTCTTATGTTTGTAGTCATAAGTGCAGTCTAATATGGAAACTGCGATTAACTGAAAAGTCTGCTGTGTTCAGTGTGGATCTCACCAGGGTTACCAGTTTGTTCTCACCTTCCGCCGAAAGTTACGCTTTCTTGCGTCCGATTTCTCTGTATATCGCCTCACTTGGTTGTGTAGCAACGTCCATATCCTCATTCTCAAGAAACTTCGCCTTCTTTCACAGTGCCTTCCGTCGTCGTCCATTAGGAGCCCTACCAAGTTCACGGTGCCCAGGCTGCATGGATCTGTTTTTACATACCGCGTTAGACCAGTTGCGTTCACATTACGAGCTTCCCTTTCTTCCTTCCGGTGTTTAAAACTATAAGTCTCGTTCACGCCCAAATTTCGCCCCATTTAAATGCTCCGGCATCGAAGTCACCCCAGAATCTATTCCTCTGTGCCCAAGATAGCGCACCTCAGAGCATCAAGCCTGCGTCGAAAGTCCGGCATTGTCTTATTCACTTTTGAATAAACACTGAAAAACGTTACTCCTACACACCGAATCCAGACAAAGCCCTCCCGCCGGAGGCAAGAGCCCTAAGGTTGGTGCCGTCCCGAACCCAGATGGTAGCGATACCTGACATGTCGGGGTGCCATGAAATAGGGATCTTGTTTCGGTACTATGATGAACACTAGATCAGCATTGGTCTCACTAATAAACCGCGCAAGCAACTCGTGAGTGGTTGGACCCTGGTGCATATTGATTTGTAGGATGCGGATCAGAAAAAGGAAGACTGGGAGAACCATCAAGTCTGTGAAGTCTGAGCGCAGAAGTTTTACCAACAAGTCAGCAGGATGAAGCCTTATAGATCTTGGTTCTCATCGTGCGAGACAAAAAAGTAAGTCAACAACCAGAATATCGGCGAGTTGGAGATCACGCCAACTGAAGATGGACAAATGCTGCCATTCATTGGCTTAAAAGCTATAAGTCGTCAGGAGCCAATGGAGTTACAGCTGAATTGGTTAAATATTGAGGCGACCAATTACACCAAGCAGTGTATCAACTGATGCTGAAGGTGTGAGACAGCGAATCAATGCCTGACGATTGGCAACAAGGCATTATCTATTCCATACATAAAAAGGGGGATGCCACACAGTGCAGCAATGTGCACGTTGCTGAGTACCATCTATAGTGATCCGCGATGCAGATGTTAATGCGAGAGGCACCATTCTCTTCGAGTACACCCAACTATCACCTATGCTGAACATATTGCCATTATCAGAATAATAACCCGAGATATACAGTCTACCTTCATCCAGATCGAGGAGGCAGCGCGAGATCTTGGGCTGCATATTAATGAAGGCAAGACGAAATATATGATGGCACCGCCAGCGGCAAAAACCAAAGAACCAACAACATCGAATGCCCTGGTAAAACGAAAACAATGAAGATAGGAGACTACAACTCGGAAACTGTTGAAAATTTCTCGCATCTAAATCACAACTGATAACAACTATGAAAATCACAACTGATAACAACTATGACGATGAAATCCGCTTACGATTGTTGACCGTCAATAGTCTATCTTACAAAGATTGTTTCGCCCGAAACATCTCACCATAGGGTCAAAGCCCTTACTTTAAAATTCTTCGGAGGTTTGGGTTTTTAGCAAGAAAAATTCAGGGAAGAATCCTCCGAAAAATTTTCGGCTCTCTATATGGATAAACGATTCCGCGGCCTCTATAATGATGAAATCTATGAGCGATACCACGATCGTCTTGTTGTGATCAAATCCGGCTCAACAAGTTGTGGTGGACGGGTCACTTAATCCGTATGGGTAAGGATGAGCCAGCCCGGAAAGTCTTTTAGGGCAATATCTATGGTAGAAAAAGAAGACGTGGCAGACCCTACCTCAGGTGGAGCGATGGCGTAGGAAAGGACACCTGACAATTTTCAGGGACATCGAATTGGTGGACGTCGGCGCAAAGCCAGGATGTCTGGAGTTCCTTATTAAGGCAGACCTAGAGCGGATACCGGTTGTTGCGCGTTTGATGATGATACGGATTATGTTGATCTCGTTGACCTGTATATTACCCAATTAATTCTGATTTTCCTGCGGCTTAGAAGTTTTCTCGCGTATTGCTCCTCGACTTCCACCAAAGCGAGTTTTTGGCCTCGGGACTTCACAGAGGTGATATCAATTCGGACATTGGTTACCTTCGGACATTGGCACATGATGGCCTCTGCTACCTCGTTTTTTTCTGTGAAACAGACAAGAATTTCCATAGAGCACGTGGGTTCCAGGCTAGAAACCAAAGCTTTCTCTACCAGTGGTCTCTTGACTGCTTCACAGAGCGTACCTTTATCTGTGTTCTCAGGCCCAATTGGAGTAGGACTCCACCATCCTTCGTTTTCTGAATTGAAGACACTTCCGTTCCGTTATCCTCGGGCTTGATCCTATAGCTGATTTCGCTGAAAACTTCCGCAAAGGTCTTGCCTTGACTTGCCTTAATGAGCAGATCTAGCGATCTAGTTCTTCTTCGACTCCCTTTTGTTTTCGTACTCCATGCTCCACCTTGATTTTAGGCAGAGGCTTTTCTTATGACACGGCGGGTTGTTGCCTCTTGTCCCTTTCCGCCTTTTTCTTTTGATCTCTGGAGAGTACTTGAGTGAAGTCTCCTTCAGATGCCCCTTCTCCCTTTCGTTTTTTCCCTCAGCTCGCTCTGCAATGGGTTCTGTGCGATCTCTTTGGTCCTCATGGGGGGTGTGGTTGTTGCTCCTTTTTGCCCATCTTCTGTTACTCTCCATGTCCGCCTGTAGTACGAAATTCACGCCTTTAATGACGTTTTCCTGGACGAACTTCGCAGAACGCATGCATTTCTCGATAAGCCTTTCTTCATCAGCTTTTGCCAGAGTAGTTGACAGCGCTTCCACTCGTTCCAGTAATTTCCACAGTACTTCTTTCCCAACAACAGTACTGCGTGGTATTGTTTGGGTTGCCGTTTCCGTCGAAGGTACCGCATCAATTTGCGAGTCTTTTTCTCTGTTTGCGCATCCCGATGTCTCATCGGTTATTTCAGCTCTTGCTGCGTCCTTCGTTGGGCGCTACGACGCGCGATGCAATTTCGAGCTGCGTACAAACGCAGCCAGCTTATTCTCCATTCCTACCATCTCATGTTGTTTGTATACGCAATTTAAGTTTTTACCAGTGTATCGTGTTTAGGGGAGTGCGGTGCAAAAATCAGGAACGGATATACCCTAGAAGAGAAAGCCCCTATCCCAGTTCCCTGAGGTCTGACCTACCCTTAGCTGATCCCGGAACTCACGTACGGATCAGCGCTCGCTCGGGGCAACGCGGTCTATTAATACCGGTGCAATGCACACTATTCGACCAGGGTCCCGACGGGGCTGGCTCTTGATATACGCCACAACTACCACCTTGGCAGAGCTACGTTAAGATCACCCCATCGACAAGGAGTTGTCGACGGCTCCGGGGGCTCTCAGCGTGTCCCGGTGTGCATTGATCATTAGCAGTTCGCTCTTCATTGAGAAACTTTCTCGAAGCTACTAGCTAGGGGGTCAGAACTACTTGTTGGAGCACCTTGAGGAGAGCCACTGCCCGTATCGTAAACGATCCGTTAAGGATCGCGGACGATCTCTAAGGACATGGGTGGAGTGTGGCATCGCCCCGTCTTTTTTTGCCTTTTTCGGGTAGCTCTATGTTGCAGATAGAGAAAGGGATGTTAAATATCCTGAGGGTAATCCTTTATTATGAGAAGAAAATATTGCTTATACCTACAGTACGTTTTCTGTAGACCAAAAAGTTTTGACCATCGCCAGTATTGCAAATTCTGGAGTAATCAAAACCAAACAAAACATATTTCAAAGAGCATAATTTTTATTTCAGTGATTTATCAACAATTACTTGTTTCAACTGAGTTTCATTTTTTCAGTTCTTTAATTTTATTATCAATGAATGAAATCAATTGTTTGGCATATTTGCCATTGGTCTCTTCATAGTAAGGCAAGTCTTCCAAGCGTTTCACCCATGCAGACAAATTTGGATGTTTCGTTGAATCGACTGGAAGCACCCCTTGGCTGGACGAGATCGTTGAAATGCAGCATAAATCAGCGACTGTTAGCGTTGGCCCACATAGATATTGGTCTTTACTGAGAAATTTATCCAAGAAACTGTAAGCTTCATTGAGGGCGTCAAGCTTCTCTTGTGGAATATTTGGATCATTGTTGAAGATAATGTTTCTCTACATAGAAAAGATATGACGTGATAAGAGGTTACTGAGGTATTGCTGACAAGCTAAATCAATAACTTACTGTGATTGCTATTAGACGCACAAAGAGTACTCCCGAATCAAAGTGTAATCGCTGATTAATCACCGCTCGTTCATATAAATCTGCCGGGTAGAGGGAACCATCTTTTCCGTATTTTTCAATAAGATAGGTAGCAATGGCATGGCTGTCCCAAATAATCTTGCCGTCATCATCTAGAAGCGGCACGGTGTGTTGTGGATTTTTCTCTAGATATTCTGGCTTTTTATTTTCCTGGGATAATACATTCACTTCGCGAAAATCTAAATCAAGACCGATTGCTTTTGCTACTAAAAGAACGGAGCGCACCGGAGGACTTAGGTACATTCCGTATAGTATTGGCTTCGGCATGATTTCCAAGTTCCACTAGTTTACCGACTGAAAGCTAAAGTTGTACTGTTCGAGTGGGAGAAAATATAATCAATATAATGGAGGTGTTTGGGGGCTATGACAACTGAGCTTTAAGATACATACAACGGGTCTTGAGAATCTTTATTTATAAATGAGAATTCATTGCTTAAATACATGGGCCATGCTATTAACGGTCCTGTTAATGAGCATCTTCAGTAATGGTTTAGATTAAC
The DNA here is from genome assembly GCF_905115235.1 of Hermetia illucens. Taxonomy (NCBI): domain Eukaryota; kingdom Metazoa; phylum Arthropoda; class Insecta; order Diptera; family Stratiomyidae; genus Hermetia; species Hermetia illucens. The sequence continues at coordinate 161,701,408 of NC_051850.1, forward strand.
TAATATGCGGGTACGTTTGTTGACACCTAACCGAGAAACTGTATGGGGTGTTGATAACAACCAAGGAGAGGGGGGAGGGGGGCGGGGGAGTTAAGTCTCTCTCGTCAAGGTTAATTAAACTGGAGAATATTGGACTGGACAAACATTGGAGGCAGCAGCTACGAATATACGAATATACATACGTCATGGAAATTGCGCTTTTGTCATTTATCCAATTTCTATTTTTGGGAAGAGAATTACCGCCCGAAATGAACATGTTGGTGACACAAAAATATTCTTGCAAGAAATAGTGTTATTATATTCATCTACAAAGGCAAAGTCCTCCTAGGAAAGCGGAGGTATGATTCACATACGAAATCTTCAAAACAATTCAGCGAAAAGTTTTTGATTTTAATGCTTAAAGCTTATGGTATTTAGTAGATAGATAGTTATCTGTTTCTATGGATGTGTTGAAATATACCAAATAGCCAAATAATTAAGAAGAGCCAAACCTCTTTTCTGAAAGTCAGCATGACATTCAAAAATCTATTGGGTTGAGAGACAGGTCATTTTTTATCTCATGGATTATGGTAGGAGATGGTTTTTCGTAGATTTGTGTAATTTTACTTGGTAGAATGTACTCGTATTATCCGCTTCGTTTAATGACGTTTCATATATATATCTTATAATCGTTCAGTCATTACCGCAACTGAATTCAATGAAAAAAATAATGATTATCTGAGAGTGCAAGGTCAAGATTAAGTGATATAATGAGTCAGGTGTAGAATTTTATTGGAAACGATTATGGCTCCGTCGAAATAACTTTGGGTTTTGAAGTAATTCATATTCGTTTTCAAATGAATAATTGATATGGCCTACTTTTTAGCTGTAGTAAAATGTGTGGGTTATATGAGAAATGATTTGATTCTAAACTAAAGCATCAACCTGTAAGAAATTTTCTCGTCATGGTGTTTTGCTTTCAAATTCTATATATTTATGATCACTACCAAATAATCATCAAAAAAAATCTCTCCAAAATTGAAGTTGAACGGGACTCAACTGGTGATTGGCCGAAGGTTTGATTAAGTAACACGGGAACTAGGGTAGCCCTTTGTAAGCCCGGTTACTTATGGTTCGTCGTTTTCTGAGACGTTTATGCTGGGTTAGTTGACACCCCAAATCATGCTGGGACTTTTAGTGGCATGAGCAGCATTTCGCTCGCGTTGGTCAGTGACGAGCTTAGCTTCTCCAAAACACTCCTTATGCCGGGTCCACATATTTGCCACTTGCCGCAAACTCCAAGTCTATAACCAATATTTGCCATGATTTTGCGTATCAATATCGTCATAGTATGCAAGTGCAACTAACTTGCCAAGGAAGTTGTTGGTTGGCGCGAGGTTGCATGTGAATGGGTAAATTGTTGTTGCCGCAACGTGATCAACCAACCGCAACTTGTCCACAGACGTGCAATCTCCCTGCAATCGTAATTTGTCGACAAACATGCAATTTCTCTGCAACCAACAACTTACTTGACGACTTGCTTGCGCGTATGAGGCTAGTATTAAGCCAGCTCAACACGTTTGCAACTTGCCGCAACCCAGCGGAAACCAAAGGCAGAGCTTCCTTAAAGATTCACTTAGGATTTATAGCAAATGATCTTAATGGAATCTGTGAACGAATGATACGTGCATGTACATTTTATTCTTTTGTTTTTGTTTTCGCGCATACTCAAGGGCAGGGAAACGAATAAAACTTTTAGGTGCAACGGTGCAGTGTTATAAATATTGACTTTATTGGGAAAAATGGAAATATTATATTTTACAAGTATCATCATCACCACCAACGGCGCTACAACCGGTATCCGGTCTAGGCCTGCCTTAATAAGGAGCTCTAGACACCCCGGTTTTGCGACGAGGTCCACCAATTCGATATCCCTAAAATCTGTCTGGCGTCCTGACCTACGCCATCGCTCCATCTCAGGCAGGGTCTCCCTCATCTTCTTTTTCTATCATATATATAGACTTATAGACTTTCCGGGTTCGATTATCCTCATCTATGCCGATTAAGTGACCCGCCCACCGCAGCCTGTTGAGTCAGATTTTACCCACAACCAGGCGGTCGGTGTATCGCTTATAAATTCGCCGTTCATCCTCATGTAAGGGGCCTAAGATTCTTCGGAGGATTCTTTTCTCCAACGTGGCCAAAAGTTCGCAGTTTTTTTTTGTTAAAAACCCACGTATAGTAAGAGCTTTGACCCTATGGTGAGACATTTCGAGCGAAACAGTTTTTGTAAGCTGAAATAGGCTCTGTTGGCGGCTTACAACTGTGCGCGGATTTCATCATCATAGCTGTTATCGGTTATGATTTTCGACCTTAGATAGGAGAAATTTTTAACGGTCTCAAAGTTGTAGTCTCCTGTCTTTATTGTTTTCGTTTGACCAGTGCGATTCAATGTTGTTCGTTCTTTGGTTTTTGGTGCTGATGTTGCCACCATGTACTTCGTCTTGCCTTCATTAATGTGTAGCCCAAGATCTCGCGCCCCTTGTTCGATCTGGATGACGGTCGATTGTACATCTCGGGTGGTTCTTCCCATAATGTTAATATCGTCAGCATAGGCCAGTAGTTGGGTGGACTTGAAGAGGATGGTGCCTCTAGCATTTACGTCTGCATTGCGAATCACTTTCTCCAGGGCCAGGTTGAAGAGGACGCATGATAGGGCATCCCTTTGTCGTATACCCTTGTTGATGTTGAATGGCCTCTAGAGTGATCCTGTTGCTTTTATCTGGTCTCGCACATTGGTCAGGGTCAGCCTGACTAGGCTTATTAATTTCGTCGGGATACCGAATTCCCTTATGGCCGTGTTTTACTCTGGCTATGCTATCATAGGCGGTTTTAAAGTCGATGTATAGATGGTGCAAGTGATGTCCATATTCCAACAGTTTTTCCATCGCTTGTCGCAGAGGAAAAATCTGAGCTGATGCTGATTTGCCTGAAGTGAAGCCTCTTTGGGATGGGCCAATAATATTCTGGGCGTATGGGGCTGTCCGGCCTAGCAAGATAGCGGAGAATATCTTATAGATGATACTCAGCAACGTGATACCTCTATAACTGCTGCATTGCGTGATATCCTCCTTTTTATCTATGGACAGATAATACCTGGTTGCCAGTCGTCAGACACACTTGGTGTAATCGGTCGTCTCCATATTTAACGAAATCGGCTATAATTCCATCGGCTCCTGGTTACTTCTGGTTTTTAAGCCGGTAGAATGCACGGACTGTTTCTTCTATGCTTGGTGGAGGCCGCATCTGCCCGTCGTCATCAGTTGGCGGAACCTCCAACTCGCCGATATTTCGGTTGTTGAGCAGTTCATCAAAGTACTCAACCCATCGCTCCAATATGCCGATTCTGTCGGAAATCAGATTTCTTTCTTTGTCTCGGCAGGATGAGCATCGAGGTGTATAAGGCTTTATCCTGCTGATTTGTTGGCAAAGTTTCGCCGCCTGGTGCGGTTGCTCTCTGTACTTTTCGAGTTCACAGACCTGTTGGTTTTTCCAGGCTTCCTTTTTCCGCCTGTGAAGTCGCTCCTCCGTTCGACGGAGTTTGTGGTAGATCACTGCGCGCGCCCGCGTTCTTTGAGAATACAACATTACTTGGTATGCGGCATTCTTCCGTTCCGTTGCTAGCCTACATTCATCGTCAAACCATCCGTTCCGACTTTTCTTGCGGCTGGGGCCAAGTTTGTTTGAGACTACATCAATGATAACGTTCTTGAGGTAATTGTGAAGATCATTTGTTGATGCTTCATCTCCAGGACATCTGTTAGCTGCGGTTATTGCGGCATCCATTTCCCCCTTTATTGTTATTACGGAGGGCTGTGTTGTGAATGGCTTGAATATTCACTCTCAACTGATTGTCAGCGGGGATTGTGGGTGATGTTGTAATTCGAGCCCGGAGCGCTATGCCAACGAGATAGTGATCCGAGTCTATAGGGGGCACCGTATATGTTCTGACATAGATCAAGGCTGATAGGTGACGGCGTTCAATCAGCATGTAGTCAATTTGGTTGATAGTGGTCTGGAGAGGCCCACGTATGTTTGTAGACCGCTGTTCATTTTAGCCATCTCTTAATGATATGAGTCATTACAAGAGTTTGGTCATCTTTTTCGGCCAAAACCACTTTCGAATAATATTTTATATAGAACCCATCACACACTCACTTTAGAATTGGCTTAATTTCGTTCCGTTTTAGCATCAACTTTGTTAATAAGGGTTCCACACCTCCAGGTTTTTTCAATAACCAGCTGACACTACATGCATTAAAATCTTTTTGTAATCGATCTGTGGTCCTTTAGCGATGCTATAGCAGCTTGCCTGCAGTCGTTTTAAATTTAAACTTTTTCATTGATTGAAGAGAAAAAAAAAATGAAAAGTGTATCCGTATGTAAATAAATAAAGTTTTATACAATGCGCCTATTTTAAAAACTGATCAAAAAAGTAGTTAATAATAATAACCTTTGGCGCAGCAATCCATATTGAAGTGTGTTGAAGCACTTCTTTCCAGACCGTAGCGGTACACTACAGGATCGCAGTGCCATGTAGGAGGCGGTATGGTCAGCATTGCACTCGCCTGAGATTATTACCCTGATTTGATTCAGGTACTCATTCTCAACTGAGTCGAATGCTATTCGACATCCAGTCACGAAAACAAATCCTTCTGCCACCAGTGAGATTTGAACCGCGACCTTCCGCTACGAAAGATCAGTGCTCTAACCACTTAAGCAATCCGGAAAAAGGGGTTCCTAGATGTAGCTCTGAATGAGTACCTAAGTCACATCAGAGTAATAATCTCGGGTGAGCGCAATGCTGACTGTATTGCCTCCTATAGGGTTCTGTAATCCTGTAGTGTACCGTTACGGGCTTGAATGACAGACTAACACACTTCAAGGCCCTGATTCAATATGGATTGTTGTGCTAACGATTATTATTATATTAAACGGAAAAAGCCCTATTTTTAGGTGGAAAGTTGTCGAACCAGGCTTTTTCAGTGTAGCAGCATAACTACGTAGCTCAGGGAACCTCAAATACTCTGGAATCTTTCCTATCCATGTTCCACTTTTTCGTCTTGAGAATGCCTTGACTGTAACGTGGCACTCTGTTTCACGTGTCAATTATGATGTCCGGAGACACTTGATACCCTCCCGTCGATAGGCGATGGCGTTCTCACCTTCTGCAACAGAAAAAGGTGTGACAGGGCCTCAGCCATCAGATCATGATTTCCGGATTGTGTGTAGGTAAGATTGAAAATACCCGTGCCCGCTGAGCAGCTGGCTGCACGTCTTGGATAAGATGCACGGTCTATTTACGCCCCGATTCTCTTTTCCACGATTGCTGCCATGCGCTGAGAGTAGGGGCTCTCTCTTTACAAGCGACGGCTTTCTAATTACCCTCGCCTTTTGTGAGGTATATAAACCTCCACTCAACAGCGTGAATAACTCTCAACAGCGGAATAACTCTTCGGATCATCATTTCTGCTGGCACCGAGACGGTACGATAAGAGGACGGAACTCACAAAGTTCCTCGCCGTTGTAGTTTTGATAGGCGGTTGCAGTACAATAATGTATCATTTCTCCCTCAACCAAGTTTCTCATATTCAGTCTGACCGTCGCAATTTCTAAGTAGTATCTTACTTAATGGGTATGGATGAACATTCGTTTGCCTGTCGTGGCATCAACACAATCCTTTGCTTCACTATTCGTTGAGCTTTCCTCCACAAGGCAAAAATCCGCAATCTGGAGGAATAGCATAATCATCTTCTAGGTTTGGAAGCAGTATGCATCGAGGGTCAAGATTGGGAACAGCCTACAATTCTACTAAATAAATTAATTTTTGCATTTTTAGCCTAGAGCGTCTTCTAGGTTGGAGAGAATTAATATGCTATGCCATGAATGGCCATAAAGGACACGATTTGAAAACAACAACTTTTATTTAAATTTTGACATACAGTTGATGACGAAATCCAGGAAGTGCACACTTTCGTTGGAGTTGCCTCATTCTTTGGACCGTTCTACTTTTTCAATTCTGTAATTTTGTCATTAACGATCGCGATCAATTGCTTAGCGTGTTTGCCATTGATCTCTTCGTAGGACGGCAAACTTTCCATGCATTTCATCCATGCAAACAGATTTGGATATTTTTTCGGATCGACAGCAACCAACCCTTCCGTCACTGAGATCGTTGTAATACAACATAAATCGGCAATCGTCATCGATGGTCCAGATAGATATTGACTCTTAGTGAGGAAAGTATCCAAGAAACCATAGGCTTCACTGAGGTCATCTAGTTTCTCTTGAGGAATATTCGGATTATTCTGATAGAGAACCTGTTTCTATGATACATAAAAAGGACATGATTGGTCAGAATTTATTTAAAATTTCGGATAAAATCAAATGCTTACTACAATTGCTATTAGCGGAACAAACAGTACCCCTGAGTCAAAATGCAATCGTTGATCGACTAAGGCTCTTTTATATAGATCTTTCGGGTAAAGAGAATCGTCCTTGGCGTATTTTCCAATAAGGTAGGTGACAATTGCGTGACTATCGCAAATAATGTTGCCGTTGTCATCTAAAGTGGGCACGGTATGCTGCGGATTTTTCTCTAAATATTCAGGCGTTTTGTTTTCTCCTAACGCTAGATTCATGACTCTCAAATCCAACGAAATAACTGTCTTAAAGTTGAAATAGTACTGATAATTCGAGTAGAAGAATGTATAGTTATATATAGGAAGACGCGATTATTATAATGACTCAGCTCCAAAGCACATTCGGCCTCCTCTATGTATCGTATGAACTATTCGAATCTGTTGTCTCGAGACATACGGTGTTAACCTGCTTTTAGGTTCTTCACTAATAGTTGAGAATATGTAACTGATGGTGCTATGATATTACAAATGCACGCGAATGTAGGAAAATTGATAACGAAAGGCGAAGCCGGGTGGATTTAGACTATACCTCTTTAAATTCGTGGTAAGACTTCAAAATTGTGTAAATGTATTAAGCATTATCATGTGCCAGATTAACAAACAAAACGAAAAGCATATGTATTTCTCGAAAGCTCAAAATGATATTCCGGAGAATATTGGGTTGAAAGTAAAATCATTGCGAATTTTATTAATAAAGTACCAAATATTTTTTCACTAGCGTATCAACTCTTTTGTGTATTATGAATCTTAATAAACTCATGCACCTCGTAATGATATAAGTGGAATTGGCGATAGTCAGAGACTATTATGGATCGTCGGAGTCGATCTACAGGGGAGAGCTATCCCAAAAACCAGAAAAGTTGGCCGGAAAATACTAAAGTTGCATTGAACTGTTCCATCGAGACAAGCTCTAAAATGTATGGTGGGTCCTGTGAAAACTTGAGAACTCAATCGTCATTGGACAAAACTTCAGATGTCCTTAAATCAACGTCTGCGTACGCACCGGCGGTTGAAAAAACAAGCAAATATCAATATTTCGCGCGAACCTAGCGGAAGATAATAAGTAAGGTCAAACTGGAAATAAAAAAATTGCGACCCAGAGGGAAGATCCACAACTGATCACATCCTCAATCGACACTTCATCTACCTCAGATATTCATAAGGCGCGGCCTTTGGTGTTCCCACCGTGTAGTTTCCGCATGGGTTCGTTGGCTTTGTTTTGTATGCAGCATATTTTCTTTTTTTTCTCCTGCTTAATTACCTTTGACGCGCCCATTAACCTTCACTTATTTTACAATATTAATTTAAAATCTTTTTTTTTTAATTTCCCTTTGATAACTTTACAAAACCCTCTCAAATTTTTACTTCCTCCAAAATCCCAAAATTCATTTAACAGTTCTCGAGGTTAATATGTAAATTTTGTAATATTTCAAAATGATCATTAGCCTTTTTGTTGCTGTCCACATAAACCTGATCATATGAATATATATGGTTACCTTTCACCCCTTGGTGGGGTATAGCGCGTCAACCATACCTACGTGCCGTCGCTCGGGCTTCAGCTCTCCTCACGACCTCCCAAGACGCTCACTCTCCTCCTGTACTGTTCTGCGCCATCTTGGGAGAGTGGATTCCACTGTATGTCATAGCCCGCAATGCAATTGTCACCCCTTCTTAATATGTGTCCTCTCCACTGCCACTTCTGTCTTCCTATCACATCGTATACGAGCGCCAAGCCTGCGCGCCGACCAAGTTATTCGTTTGAGATAATGTCAAGCCAGCGTACCTCGATGATACGACGTAAACATCATCCTTACCCATACGGATTAGGTGACCCGCCCACCGCAACCTGATTTTATTCATAACCAGATAGTCATGGTATCACTTATAGATTTCATCGTTACGTGCGGAATCGTTTGTCCATGTTGGGGACTTAAAATTCTGCGGAGGATTCTTCCCACAACTTTTCTTGCTAAAAACTCATGTCTCCGAAGAATACATAAGGACTGGCAAGATCATAGTCTTATATAGTAAGAGCTTTGACCCTATGGTGAGACGTTTCGAGCAAAACAGTTTCTGTAAGCTGAAATAGGCTCTGTTGGCTGCAAGCAACCGTGAGATTTCATCATCAAAGCTGTTATCGGTTACGATTTTCGACCTTAGATAGGAGAAATTTTCAACGGTCTCAAAGTTGCAGTCTCCTATTTTCATTGTTTTCGTTTGACCAGTGCAATTCAATGTTGTTCGCTCTTTCGGTTTTGCCGCTTACGTGGCCACCATGTACTTCGTCTTCCCTTCATTAATGTGCAGCCCAAAATCTCGCGCCGCTTATTCGATCTAGATGAAGGTAGACTGTACATCTCAGGTTATTCTTCCCGTGATGTTAATATCGTCAGCATAGGCCAGTAGTTGGGTGGACTTGAAGAGGATCGTACCTCTTGCATTTACCTGAGCATCACGGATCACTTTCTCGAGGGCCAGGTTGATGAGGACTCATGATAGGGCATCCCTTTGTCTTAGACCGTTGTTGATCTTGAATGGTCTCGAGAGCGATCCTGTTGCTTTTATCTGGCTTTGTACATTGGTCAGGGTCAGCCTCTCATGGCCGTGTACAGTTTTACCCTGGCTATCATTGGCGGCTTTAAATTCGATTAAAAGATGATGCAACTGATGTCCACTTTCCAACAGTTTTTCCATCGCTTGCCAGAGAGAAAATCTGATCGGTTACTGATTTGCCTGGAGTGAAGCCTCTTTGGTATGGACCAATGATGTTCTGCGCGTATGGGGCTATCCGGCCTAGCAAGATAGCGAAGAATGTCTTATAGATGGTACTCAGCAACGTGATACCTCTATAATTGCAGCACTACGTGATATCCCCCTTTTTATGTATGGGGCAGATAATCCCTAGTTGCCAGTCGTCAGGCACACCTTGAGCATCAGTTGATGAACCGCTTTAGCGAATTCGGCTGTAATTTCATTGGCTCCTGGCTACTTATGGTTTTTAAGCCGGTAGATTGCACGGATTGTTTCTTCTATGCTTGGTGGTGGCAGCATTTGTCCGTCGTCTTCAGTTGGCGGGACCTCCAATTCGCCGACATTTTGGTTGTTGAGCAGTTCATCAAAGTACTCAACCCATCCCTTCAATATGCCCATTCTGTCGGAAATCAGATTTCCCTCTTTGTCTCGGCAAGATGAACATGCATAAGGCTTCATCCTGCTGCCTTGTTGGTAAGACTTCCGCGCCTGGTGCGGTTGCTCCCCGTACGGCTCGAGTTCACTGACTTCTTGGTTCTGCCAAGTTTACTTTTCCCGTCTGTGAAGCCGCTTCTCTACTTAACGAAGTTTGTGATAAGCCTATGCGCGTGTCCGTGTTCTTAAAGAATGAAGAATTACTCGGTATTCGGCATTCGCTCGTTCCGTTGCTAGCTTACATTCTTCGTCGAACCAGCCGTCCCAACTTTTTTTTGGAACTGGGGCCAAGTATGTTTGTGGCTGTATCAATAATAACGTTCTTCAAGTGATTGTGAAGATCATTTGTTGGTGCTTCATCTCCAGGACATCTGTTAGCTGCGGCTATTGCGGCATCCATTCCCCCTTATGGATGTTGTGGAGGGCTGTGTTGTGAAAGGCTTCAGTATTCACTCTCACCGGATTGTCAGAGGGGATTATAGGTGGTGTTGTAATTCGAGCCCGAAGCACTATGCCAACAAGATAGTGTTCCGAGTCTATAGGGGGCTCCTATATGTTTTTCCATTTATCAAGGCTGGGAAGTGGCGGTGTTCAATCTGCATGTGGTCAATTTGTGAAAGTGGTCTGGAGAGGCCCACGTATGTTTGTAGATCGGTGTGCGTTTTAGCCATCTCTTAATGGTATGGGTCATTACAAGAGCTTGGCCATCTTTTTTGGCCAAGACCACTTTCGAATAATATTTCTTATAGGACCCATCATCACCCGCTTTAGAATTGGCTCGATTTTGTTCCATTTTAACGACAGCTTTGTTAGTAAGGGATCCACAGATCCAATTTTTTTCCGTAATCAGCTGACATTACATGCCTTAAAATCTTTTTGAAATCGATCTGTGGTCCTTTAGCGATGTTACAGCAGTTTGTCTGTAGTCATTTTATTTTTTTTCTAGATTTTAACTTTTTCATTGATTGGCTCAATAGGGCGACGTTCACATTGAACGTCAAAATTTTCAGGAAAAGAAAAAATTCTGTATATAAATAAATCAATTTTTACAGAATGCGCCCATTTTAAAAAATGATCAAAAAGGAGTTAATAATAATAATCTTTGGTGCAGCAATCTACATTGGATCAGGGTGTTGAAGTGTATTAGAGCACTTCTTACAAGACTGTAACGGTACACTACAGGATCAGAGTACCCTGTAGGAGGCAATGTGGTCAGCATTGCGCTCGCCCGAGATTATCACCCTGATTTCACTCAGGTACTCATTCTCAACTGAATCGACTGGTATCGACTTCCAGCTACGGTAACAAATCCTTCTGCCACCAGTGAGATTTGCACCGCGACCTTCGCTACGAAAGGCCAGTGTTTTAACCACTTGAGCCATCCGGAAAAAAGGAATTGCTAGATATAATCAATTATGTTAATGCTCGTATGGCATTTAAAGTCAAGTAAACATGTCCGGATGGCTGAGTGGTTAGAGAACAAGGCTGTCGTATGGAAGATCGCGGTTGGTCACTGGTGGCAATGGTATTTGTATCGTGATTTGATGCGGGTACCAGCCGACTCAGCTGTAAATGAGTACCTGAGTCACATCAAGGTAATATTTTCGGGCGAGCGCAATGCTGACTATATTTCCCCCTATAGGGTTCTGTAATCCTGTAGTGTACCGTTACGGTCTTGAATGAAATGCTCTAACACACTTCAAGGCCTTGATCCAAAATAGACTGTTACGCCAACGATTATTATTATATTAAACAGAAAGAGAACATATTTGGAGAGGTGTCAAGCCAGGCCTTTCCAGTGTAGGAGCATAATTACGTGGCTCAGGGAACCTCGAATACTATGGAATCTTTCCTATCCATTTTCTACTTTTTGTCTTAAGAATGCCTTGACTGTAACGAGGCACTCTGTTCCACATCTAAATTATGGTGTCCGGAGATATTTGACACCCTCCCGTCGATAGGCGATGGCGCTCCCACTTTCTGCAATAGATAAAGGTGTGATAAGGCATAACTCTTGGTGTCACCATTACTGCTGGCACCGAGACGGTACGATAAGAGAAAGCAAATCACAAAGTTCCTCGCCATTGTACTTTTGTTAAGCGCTTGCAGTACATTTGCTTACTGAGGGAGTCAACCGATACTTTGGACCTGTAAAGAAGGACGGACTGAACCACACTCATCAGGAAATTGCCAACATTCTAGCTGCAGCATTGTTTGCGCTGTTCTGAATCTACTCGAAGAAACTTTTCTTCGTGTCTACCATTATGCCGGGTTATTTCACCGCCGGCTTCGACTAGGTCATGGCCTCACTAATCTTAATATGGATGACTGGGGGAACCCTCTCCCTGGCTAGTACGACCACTTCGGTTTTCTCCAGAGATAAGGTGGATCCACGCTCAGTCATCCATCTCTTGAATCACCACACAACCATTCGCGTAACCGCCACAGGTCATGCTGCTTCGAGGGTCAAAATTGGGAACAGCCTACAATTCTACTAAATAAATGAATTTTTGCCTTTTTAGCCCAGAGCGTTGTAGTGACCGCGGCTGCGCGACGGGAGCGGAATCTCATTCGGCTCTTTCTTAATGAATTTGCTTAAACAGTGCATTTAATTGTGTGCAATTGCCCTAATGTTCGCCGTAGATTGCACATTATTGAATGCATTCGGGCAAATTGATCTTGACAAGAGGCGAATGATTTGCCGCATCCGCAGGCGCATGCGCATGTTGCCGCAACATTGCCTAGAGAGAGTTGAAGGCTATGTAGCGGCAAATGAAGCGGTGCGCGGAGAGAACAAAGGAAAGGAAGCGGGATTGAGCCAGAGAAGAAACGGGTGTGGAGTTTGTTTTTTTGGCTGGTGAACGGTGGAGAGTGGAAGTGACAGTTGGGTGGGCGAAGGGAAGATCGGTTTTTTGTTTAAAAAAGAGGTGAAGATTTTCGCGAGGAAAATAGAGGAATCCGACCAAAAAAACTAACACCGCATCGTGCTAAACCATAACTCAAGTGTATTTTAAACGAAATATTCCGAATAAGTTCAAATCGCTGACAAGATTAACAAATGAGAAATGCACAGTGATTTAAAGAAAAAACGGAAGGCAGAAGAAATGAGAGTGCTTTGTTTTGGGGGACTGGAATGGTTGTGAGTTTCGAACGTTGGGGAGAAATTCCGGAAAAATTTTCGTTTGTAGGAAACGACAGATTTTGAACAGCTAAGAAACGTCCGGATTCTAGCATAATATATTAATCGTTTCTGTAAGAATTTAAGCAATACGCCTTCTTGATGCCAAGTGTTTCATATTTTGCCCGAGAAGGAATCGTCAAGTTAGAATAACATAAATATATATAATAATGAATTAATTTTTCTTATAATTGTTTTTATAAAAATTTTAGAATTTGTACACCAGAATCATCCTGAGCTCGGAGTGACGACCTGGGTAAGTCTTTTTTTTCTATTTTTTTTAATTTCTTTTGTTTTCTCCTTTAGTCTTGCATTCAATTTAAGTATTTTTTTTTATTTTTATTTTTATTTTTTTTTATTTTTATTTTTTTTTATTTTTATTTTTTTTATTTTTATTTTTTTTTAATTTTTATTTTTATTTTTTTTCATTTTTATTTTTATTTTTTTTTTATTATTCATGTTTATAAGTTTGTTTGGATGATAATATAATTATGTTTGAATAATTCAATTGTAATTTGAGGACTTCCTCCCTTTCTTATCCTCCTTTCTCCCGCGGAACTTCTAAAAGGGACATCCTCAAAATGATAAACTGGCCTGAGGATGTCGAGGAAGGGTGGAAACCTCAGGGGCCACGTCTCATATAAGATCAGAGGTGGAAGAGGCAATAATTGAGACGGTGATCCGTCGTGGATCTTCCCCTCCTTGGCACTCGGGGGCCGGAGACTTACGGCTCCACGCGCGCGGTCGAGCCGTTTTTTTTTCTTTTCTATTTTCCAATTTTAGTTCGCGTTCTGTTCATCATTCGATAGGCCGTCGCGAAATCCTTATTAATGTCTATTGTGGAATCCGGTGCGGGCCCACGCATCGGAATAGACACGTTGTTTTGTAGTAATGAAGCGTGAGGGATCAAAGCGCTCCAAGGATCCCCCACATTCCCGAGCCTGGCTAGCACAGAGGCGTGCAAGAACGTGTCGACCGAGCACTTTGATGGAGCTTCAATCTTTGCGGGCGGACCTTCACGGTCAACTTAGCCAATTAGTTTAGATTTCTGGGATAGCTCTGCCCTCTAGGTCATTGTCGGCCACTTAAGATGTTCGACCTGATCGTTCTATCCACTTCTTACATTACAGCGTCTTCTAGGTTGGAGTGAATTAATATGCTATACCATTAATTGCGATAAAGTACATGATTTGAAAACAACAACTTTTATTTAAATTTTGACATACAGTTGATGACGAAATCAAGGAAGTGCACACTTTCGTTGGAGCTGCCTCATTCTTTGGACCGTTCTACTTTTTCAATTCTGCAATTTTGCCATTAACGAACGCGATCAATTGCTTAGCGTGTTTGCCATTGATCTCTTCGTAGTACGGCAAACTTTCCATGCGTTTCATCCATGCAGACAGATTTGGATATTTTTTCGAATCGACAGCAACCAACCCCTGGGCCGATGAGGTCGTTGCAATACAACATAAATCGGCAATCGTCATCGATGGTCCAGATAGATATTGGCTCTTGGTGAGAAAAGTATCCAAGAAACCATAGGCTTCACTGAGGTCATCTAGTTTCTCTTGAGGAATATTCGGATTATTCTGATAGAGAACCTGTCTCTACATGAAAAGGACATGATTGGTCAGAATTTATTTAAAATTTCAGATAAAATCAAATACTTACTATTATTGCCCTTAGCCGAACAAACAGTACCCCTGAATCAAAATGCAATCGTTGATCGACTAAGGCCCGTTTATATAGATCTTTCGGGTAAAGAGAATCGTCCGTGGCGTATTTCCCAATAAGGTAGGTGACAATTGCGTGACTATCGCAAATAATGTTGCCGTTGTCATCCAAAGTTGGCACGGTATGCTGCGGATTTTTCTCTAAATATTCTGGTGTTTTGTTTTCCCCTGATCCTAGATTCACTTCACGAAATTCTAAATCCAGCCCGATTGCTTTCGCAACTAAAAGAACTGACCGTACCGGAGGACTAACGTATATTCCGTATAATATTGGCTTTGGCATGATTCTCAAATCCAACGAAATAACTGTGTTAAAGTTGAAATAGTACTAATTATTCGAGCAGAAGAATGTATAGTTATATATAAGAAGGCGCGATTATTATAATGACTCAGCTCCAAAGCACATTCGGCCTCCTCTATGTATCGTATGAACTATTCGAATCTGTTGTCTCCAGACATACGATGTTAACCTGTTATCTGGTTCTTCACTAATAGTTGAGAATATGTAACTGATGGTGCGATTACAAGTGCAAACGAATATAGGAAAATTGATAATGAAAGGCGAAGCCGGGTGGATTTATATTTATACCCCTTTAAATTCGCGATAAGACTTGAAAATTGTGTAAATGTATTAAGCATTATCATGTGCCAGATTAACAAACAAAACGAAAAGCATATGTATTTCTCGAAAGCTCAAAATGATATTCCGGAGAATATTGGGTTGAAAGTAAAATCATTGCGAATTTTATGAATTAAGTACCAAATATTTTTTCACTAGCGTGTCAACTCTTTTGTGTATTATGAATCTTAATAAATTCATGCACCTTGTAATGATATAAGTGGAATTGACGATATTTTGCCATATCAATTTAAAATCTTTTTTTTTCAATTTCCCTTTGATAACTTTACAAAATCCTCTCACCTTTTTACTTCCTCCAAAACCTTAAAATCCATTTAACTGTTTTCGAGGTTAATATGGAAATTTTGTAATATCTCAAAATGATCATTAGCCTTTTTTGTTGTTGTTCACATAAACCTGATCATATGAAAATATATATATGGTTGCCTTTCACCCTTTGGTGGAGTATAGCGCGTCACCCACCCCTACGTGCCGTCGCTCGCGCTTCAGCTTCCCTCACGACCTCCCAGGACGCTCACACTCCTCTTCCACTGTTCTGCGCCATCTTGGGAGAGTGGATTCCACTGTATGGCATAGCCCGCAATGGAATTGTCACCCCTCCTTAATATGTGTCCTCTCCACTGCCACTTCTGTTTTCCTATCACATCGCATCGCATCGCATCGCCAAGCCTGTGCGCCGACCAAGTTCGTTTGAGATAATGTCAGGCCAGCGTACCTCGATGATACGACGTAAACAGGTATTGACGAAAGCTTGGAGCTTTTGAGTAACAGTATCAGTGGAGTGCACTTCACATGCCATCATCAACGGCGCAAAAACCGGTATTCGGTCTAGGCCTGCCTTAATAAAGAACTCCAGACATCCCGGTTTTGCACCGAGGTCCACCAATTCGATATCCCTAAAAGCTGTCTGGCGTCCTGACCTACGCCATCGTTTCATCTCAGGCAGGGTCTGCCTCGTCTTCTTTTTCTACCATAGATATTGCCTCTATAGACTTTCCGGGCTGGATCATCCTGACCCATACGGATTGGGTGACCCGCCCACCGATACCTGATTTCATTCATAAACGGATTTCATCGTTATAGAGGCTGCGGAATCGTTTGTCCATGTAGGGGACCGAAAATTCTGCGGAGGATTCTTCTCACAACTTTTCTTGCTAAAAAGTCATGTCTCCGAGGAATACATAAGAACTGACAAGATCATTGTCTTGTACAGTAAGAGCTTTGACCCTATGGTGAGATGTTTCGAGCGAAACAGTTTTTTTTTTAAGCTGAAATGCCAAAAACCGTTCATCATCATAGCTGTTATCGGTGTGATTTTCGACCCTAGACAGAAGAAATTTTCAATGTCTCAAAGTTGTAGTTCCCTATCTTCAATGTTTTCGGTTCCTTCAGCGAGATTCGATGTTGTTCGTTCTTTTGATTTTGACGCTGACGTTGCAACCATTCACTTTGTCTTGCTTTCATTAATGTGCCGCCTAAGATCTTGGGACTATCGCCGCCTGCTCGTTCTTCTCATAACGTCAATACCGTCAGCGTAGGCCAGTAGTTGGGTGGACTTCAAGAGGATATTGCCTTTCACATTTACATCGGCGTTGTGAATCACTTTCTCCAGGGCCAGGTTAAGGAGGACGCATGATAGGGCATCCTCTCGTCTTAGACCGTTGTTGATGTATGATAGAATGGTCTCGACAGTGATCCTGCTGCTTTCATCTGGCCTCGCATATTGTTACGGTCAGCCTAGTCATTTTTATCAATTTCATCGAGATACCGAACTCTCTCTCTGTGTTAGAGAACTTCTTTCAAGACTGTAACGTTACACTACAGCACACTGTAGGAGGCAATGTGGTCAGCATTGCGCTCGTTCGAGATTATTACCCTGATTTTACTCAGGTACTCATTCACAGCTGAGTCGACTGGTATCCCACGTCAAGTCGCGATACAAACCCCCTCCTTCCGTACAACAGCCATGTGCTATCATAGGCGGCTTTAAAGTCGATGGAAAGATGGTGGAACTGATGTCCATATTCCAACAGTTTTTCCATCGCTTGCTGCAATGAGAAAATCTGATTTACCGCTGATTTGAAGTGATTTGGAGTGAAGCCTCTTTGGTATGAGCCAATGATGTTGTGGGCGTATGGTGCTAACCGGCATAGCAAGATCACGGAGACAGTTGGTACTCAGCAACGTGATACCTTTATAATTGCTGCAGTGCGTAATATCGTCCTTTTTATTTATGAGACATATAATGCCCCGTTGCCAGGCATCAGGCACTGATTCGCTGTCCCACACCTTTAACATCAGTTGATGAAACACTTGGTGTAATTGGTCACCAACTCGGCTGTAATTCCATTGGCTCCTGGCGACTTATCGTTTTTAATCGGCGTTCGATCAGCACATGGTCAATTTGGTTGAAAGTGGTCCCGTTTGGAGAGGTCCACGTACGTTTGTGGACCGCTTTCCGCGCAAACCAGGTACTTCCAACAACCATTTCGTGT
This sequence comes from Hermetia illucens, assembly GCF_905115235.1. Taxonomy (NCBI): domain Eukaryota; kingdom Metazoa; phylum Arthropoda; class Insecta; order Diptera; family Stratiomyidae; genus Hermetia; species Hermetia illucens. The sequence continues at coordinate 161,719,104 of NC_051850.1, forward strand.
GACACTGCCAACTGAATAATCCACAGTTCGTTATCATTGGTATCCCTACGTAAGCTATTGGAGACGACGTATTGCCAGAATACGGGCTCACGTCCCCACTTGACTGTTGAAATCTCCAAGGATGATTTTGATATTTGCGACAGGCTTCGAGGGTCCACTCAACTGCCTTGTAGAAGGTATCTCCGTCTCTGCAGTCTCCTCTGTTGGGGTGTGAACGTTTATGAGGCTTATATTTCTAAATTTGCCTCCCAAATGCAGAGTGCATAGCCTTTCGCTTATATTTTCAAACCCGATAACAACAGGTTTCATTTTTTGCTGACTAAGAAACCTACCCCGAGCACATGGTTTACTGGATGACCGCTATAATATATGGTGTAGTGGCTCTTCTCCAGGAAACCGGTCCCTGTCCATCGCATCTCTTGCAACGCTGTTATATCAGCCCTATATTGGGACAGGGTATCGGCTAGCTGCTGGTCAGCTTCATCTCTGTACAGGGAGCGCACGTTCCATGAAAAAATGGGCAAATTATTAATCCGTTGTCGTTGCCGGGTTCGTCGTTGTAAAATCCATCCTATCCGAGGCTCCTCCGTGGCTTCGTAACATCGGTTTTCGGTGTAGGGTTGTCAGCCCTGCCCAACCCCCAACCTGAAAGCCCAGTTGGTACATTTCGACCCGTTTTTAGGGGCGGGAGACTCGCCTTCATCCTTCTCCGTCTGCAACTTTTCTTTTAGAAGGAGCTCCCAGCGGTCACCAAGTGGAGGTGGGGATAGGGTTTGGTAGTAGAGCTGTTGGTGTTGCTTCAGCAGGCGTTTCCTAGGTTTTATGCTCCATCGTGGGTACCAATCCCCGTTTCGCGCTTGGAACTGTACTACCTTTGACCAATCTTGGTTCGTTTCCTCCGTCTATTTAATCCATTTCATACCCACACCTGCTGAAGTGGTTGTCATGGGTTCCGTCGACGCCCCTGGAATAAGTGGAGTCATGTTCCTGGCCATGGTGGTACCTATATTTCGAATCTTTCCACGATTAGCGATTTCATTGAAGTGCTCTCCATTACGAGGATCATCAAACTAGATTAGCACTGCTTTTTTATTTAATGGGCCTGAAATTTATATTTAACTAGCAAGTGTGCACTGAGGCATCTGAGTACAGTCGAAAGGACACATCAGCGGAGTCGCAATTAAGTATTGGGTGGCCTGGTTGGTAAATTTTCGACAGATCACATTGATAGTTCTTCCTTTGTTGATGACAGTCAATCGCGATGTTTTCTTATAGCTATCTTTTTATCCGGATAGCTCAGCGATTAGAGCACTCGGTTGTCATCCGGAAGGTCGCGGTTCAAATCTCACTGGTGGCAGTGGGATTTGCATCGCGACTTGACGTCGGATACCAGTCGACTCAGCTGTGAATGAGTGAGTCAAATCAGGGTAAAAATCTCAGGCGAGCGCAATGCTGACCACATTGCCTCCTAGAGTGTACTGTAGTATGCCGTTACGGTGCTGAATGAAGTGCTCTAATATACTTCAAGGCCCTGATCTAATTGGATTGTTGCATCAACGATTATTATTATTACTATCTTTTTATCATATGAGTCATTACAAGGACTTGATTATCTTTTCTCCTCCAAGACCACTTTCGTATAACATTTTTATATATGACCTATTTTTCACGGCCCATTACCAACCGCTTTAGAATTAGCTCGATTTCGATCCGTTTCAACAGCAGCAGCAGCGTTGGTAAGGAATCCGGGCATTAAAGTGCTTTTTATAACCAGCTTATACTATATGGATCAAAAGTGTTTTGTAATTAATCTTTTGCGATGTTATGGCAGCTTGCGTGTAATCTTTTCAAATTTTTTTTTAACTATTTCATTGATAAGCCTATTAGAGTAAATTTGACGTTAAAATATTCAGAATTCTGCCAGAAACTTATTTCATTTCTCCTTTTTTGCAAGGCGCCGATTTTAAAAGCTGATCCTTAAAAAAGGCGTTACTAGATGTAAGTAATTTTGTTGATGCTCTTATGGCATTTAAAGTGAAGTAAACAGAAAAAAAATCCTATATTTTTGGGTGGGGAGAGGTTTTAAACAAACTACTGGCTAAAATACCCGCCTGTTGCTTCTAGGACACTAACACGGATCCGATTGGCCTCAGGGCAGACCTATTCAATGAAGGAGCCTCGAATTCTTCCACGTCTCAATCATGGTGTCCGGAGGCACTTAACACCCTTGTGATTTCGATGGCGCTCGCACCTTCTCAGTAGTGTAAAAGAGGACGGATTGAACTATACCCACCAGAAAACGACGCCAGGACAAGGGACCACTGACATTAGACGTCAGCCAGCAAAATTCAAGCATTCCAGCTGCAGCCTTGTCTACGGTGTTGTGAATTCGCTCATGTTCCTGTCCATCATGATGCCTAGATATTTCGCCACCGATTTCGGCCATGTTTTCACCAATCTGAATAGAGAGGACTGTGGAAACCCTCTCTTTAGTCAGCACAACCACTTCCGTTTCCTCGAGTGATAAGGGGAATCCACACTCACCCATCGCTCTGTTGAATCGTGGGGGGTTGAGCTTGCTCAACCGTGTTTGCAACAAATAGTGCCGCAACTTTAAACGCGTATTCCACCCCAGGCATCCCCTTTTGCTAGTTCGGAGGTGAGACAGTGTCTGAAGAGAATTATTTGAGAAACATAGTGTACATTTCTATTACATGCAAACTCGATAATGCGCCATTTCTCCCTCCCCCTCTTCGAAGTAGTATCTTAACAGAAGTGGATAGCCGTTCGCTAGTGTGTGTGATAGTATCAACAATCGTTGAAATCCCCCAATCTAGAAGAATAGTTTGATCATCTTTTCGGTTGGAATCGAGGGTCAAGATTGGGAACAGACTACAATTCTGCGAAATTAGAGCTGGTGCAGGTTGGAGCGAATTAATATGCTATGCCATCAATGGCCATAAAGTACACGATTTGATAGCAATAACTTTTATTCAGATTTATACACAGATGATGACCAGATCAAGGAAGAGCACACTTTATGTTGGAGCTGCCTTATTCGCTGGACGGTTTTACTTTTTCAATTCTGCGATTCTACTATTGAGGTACGCAATCAGTTGCTTAGCATATTTCCCATTGACCTCTTCATAGTAAGGCAACTTTTCCATGCGTTTCATCCATGCAGACAAATTTGGATATTTTTCCGGATCGACAGGAAGGAATCCCTGGCTCGATGAAGTCGTTGCAATACAACATAAATCGGCAATCGTCATCGATGGTCCAGATAGATATTGACTTTTGGTGAGAAAAGTATCCAAGAAACTATAGGCTTCACTGAGGTCGTCAAGTTTTGCTTGGGGTATATTCGGATCATTTTGATAGAGAATCTGTTTCTATATAGGAAAAATATAATGAGTGAACATTTTTTGAACATTTTTGTAAAAACCAGGACTTACTATGATCATTCCTAGCCGAACAAACAGTACCCCGGAGTCAAAGTGCAATCGCTGATCGACTAAGGCTCTTTTATATAAATCTTTCGGGTAGAGGGAATCATCTTTGGCATATTTCCCAATAAGGTAGGTGACAATTGCATGACTGTCGCAAATAATGTTGCCATTGTCATCTAAAGTCGGCACGGTGTGTTGTGGATTCTTCTCCAAGTATTCAGGCTGTTTATGTTCCCCGGCTGAAAGATTCACTTCACGAAATTCCAAATCGAGTCCGATTGTTTTCGCCACTAAAAGAACTGACCTCACGGGAGGACTAACGTATATTCCGTATAATATTGGTTTTGTCATGATTCCCAAATCCCACGAAATAACTGTCTTAAAGCTGAAATAGGACTGATCCGATAGAAGACAATATAGTTATATATAAGTAACCACGGTTATTATAATGGCTCAGCTCCAAAGCACACCCCGCCTCGCATATGTATAAGTATTAACTATGTCAATCCGTTGTCTAAAGTCATACGGTGTTAATTATATTAACGGCAATGCTATCAGGTTCCTAATTAATGATCGGGAATATGTAGCTGGTATGCGGGTGCGATTATAAGTGTAAACCAATGTTGGGAAAATTGGTAATGAAAGACGAAACCGGGTGGATTGGGACTTATGCCCCTTCGAACTTGTGATAAGACTCCAAAATTGTGTAGATGTATTAAGCTTTATTATGTAACAGGCTAACAAATAAAAAGATAAGCGCATGTATTTCTCGAAAGCTCGAAATGAAATTTTGGAGATTATTCGGTTGAAAACGAAATCATTGCGAATTTTATGAATAAAGTAGCAGACATTATCTTATTAATGGATCAACAATTTTGCATATAATGAATTGCAATAAATTCGTTCGATTTTCCAGAGCTGTTTATATTTATATGATTGCTATTATGCCCTAAATGCGGCACAACGCGTTAACCATATTTACGAGCTACCTCATTCCACTGTACTCGTATGGTAGGGTATTCTATTGCATGGTATAGTCAGCAATGTGTCAGTGTGACCTACCAACTGCTACTTCTGCCTTCTCATAAACACGTCTACCGATACCTGGTCTATACGCCGGTGGAATTGTTCACTCGAGATTGTGTGGGCCCCGAATTTCTCGATGATACGGTAGAAACAACTATCCTGAGCGGCTGGCGGCCAGCGGCCACTAACAGGGGTGAGCTATCCCAAAAACTAAAGTCGGAATGCGGGAAGCTGGGCGCTTCGGGTATAAAGTTTTTGTATTCATCTTATGTGAGGAAGTTTCTATGCATGCTTTTCAATTCATACATAGCTAAAAATACAAAAATTTCTTCACATATTGCCAAATTCCAAGTTTACTTATGTGCATACTAAGGCCATAAATATTGTGCTCATCTTAAACAAACAAACATTGCCATAATAGGGAGACTGATGTATACAGTTTCGGAAAGCACTGATTGAGCCTTTTCATTTGATACTCCATATGAACAAATTTACACCCCTCTTTCCCATGTATGGGAGGCCCCTCTTAAACTTGATAGAAAATGGTGCCACTTTTTATATCAAAAAAGATTCACAGAACACAAGTTTTCACCAAATTTCATGATAATAGTTTCAGTCGGTTTGGAGTAAATCGAGAACTAGGCTCCTGAACGTGGGGGTCATTTTAATACTTCGATCCTCTCAGCTGTTACTATGCAAAAAGATCACCGGTCTTTTATCGATTCGTGGAAACTTGAAAGTTCAATAAACATGGAGATTCGCCCGAACCTGCTGAAAGATCGATTCGCGAGCTAAGCCTGTGAATGAACTATACAAAAATTACGGTTTGACCGTGCGCGTGGTTCCGTTTTTCTTGTCTCAGATATGTATTAGGGCGCGGCCTTTGAGGTTCCCTACCTGGTTTGGCATCCTCAAACCACTCTATAAATAATTCAATTAATGTGAAAAATGAATGTAAACTTTGAGGAGCTAGAAAGAAATAGGGAATAGAGAGATTTAGTTCCTCTGCATATTTGTATACTGAAATTAAAAATGAAAAACAATTCTTGTTTAATAAATAATAATAAAATAGAAAAGAAAAGAAACAAAAATTCAGTAAAAATAAAATAGTAAAATAAACTACAAAAAAAAACAAATCGGGAAATCACTTTCGACCCCCCACTCTCCCACCTTTTCAACAAATGTCACCGGCTTCGCAAAATACTAACCGATACCTTTCATTTGATATCCCACATGACTATATTTAATGAACAAAAAAATTTACACCGCCTTAAATTCGATATAGATTTAAGCAACTCACTGTATGCGTGAGCGTTTACAGTTCCTATCTTTCCACCAAATTTAGCGTTAATCACTATAACCGTCTCCGAGACAAATAAAATTTGTCCCTTAATAAGAAAAACAATAAACATTTGTACGTACTCCGTTATGTATATGCATTTAGCATGTCAGACTACTCACTTTAGTGTGATATTGATATTTAGTTCCTGTAAATTGACACACACACCACCCTTTGGTGGTCAAAGGGTGGCATCGGTCCCGGGGTGAAACATGGAGGAGCCTTCCGCGAGGAAGCATAAAACCTGAGAAACACCTGCTGAATCAACATCAACAGCTCTACTACCAAACCCTATCTCCACCTGCACGTGGTGACCGCTCAGGGCTCTTTCTTAATGAAAAGCTGCACACGGAGAAGATGAACGCCAGCTGGTCCTCCAGGTTGGGGGTTGGGTAGGACTGACAACCCTACACGGAAAACTAACTTTACGTAGCCACAGAAGGGGCCTCGGAGAGGATCGACTTTACAACGATGAACCCGGCAACAACAACGGAATAATGATTTGCGCATTTTCTCTTGGAGCGTGCGCTCCCTGTACAGAGATGGAGTTGCCAAGCAGCTAGTCGATGCCCTGCCCCAATATAGGGCTGATGTAACAGCGTTGCAACAAATGCTTTGGACGGGGACCGGTTTCCTGGAGAAGAGCCACCAGACCATATATTATAGTGGCCATCCAGTGAACCATGTGTTCGCAGTAGGTTTCTTAGTCACCCAAAAAATGAAACCTGCTATTATCGGCTTTGAAAACATAAGCAAACAGCTATGCATTCTGCGCTTGCGAGGTAAATTTAGAAATATAAGCTTCATTAACGTTCACACCCCTACAGAGGAGACTGCAGAGTCGGATAAGGATACCTTCTACGAGGCAGCAGAACGAATCCTCGCAGCCTGTCCGAGATATGATATCAAAATCATACTTGGGTATTTTAACAGCCAAGTATGGAAGGAGCTTACATCAAAATACAAATGATAACGGACTGCGGATCATTCAATTAGCAGTGTCACACGAAATGATTGTTGGAAGCACTTGGTTTGCGCGGAAAGCGATCCACAAATAAACGGGGGCCTCTCCAGACGGGACCAAATTTACCACGTGTTGATCGAACGCCGTCACCTCTCAGTCTTGATGAATATCAGAACATATAGGGAGGCCAATATAGACTCGGATCACTATCTCGTTGCCATCGTGCTCCGAGCTCGAATAACAACACCACCCAGAATCCCCTGAAGCTATCGATAACAAGGCCCTCCGTAACACCTATAATGGGAAAATGGATGTCGCAATAACCGCAGTCAACAGAGATCCTGAAGATGAAGCACCAACAAATGATCTTCACAATCACCTGTGAACTTGACAAGTACAGAGAGCAACCGCACCAGGCGCATAAGTTTTACCAACAAGTCAGCAGGATAAAGCCTTACACACTTCGATGCCCATCCTGCCGAGACAAAGAGGGAAATCTGATTTCTGACAGAATGGGCATATTGGAGCGATCGGTTGAGTATTTTGATGAATTGCTCAACAATTCAAAATATCGGCGAGTTGGAGGTCCCGCCAACTGGAGACGACGGACAAATACTGCCACCACCAAGCATAGAAGAAACAGTCCGTGCAATTCATCGGCTTAAAAATCATAAGTCGCCAAGAGGCGATCAATTACACCAAGTGACTCATCAACTTGTGCTCAAGGTATGGGACAGCGTATCAATGCCTGACGAATTGGCAAAGAGACATTATCTGTCCCATACATAAAAAGGGAGATATCACACAGTGCAGCAATTATAGAGATATCACGTTGCTGAGTAACATCTACATATAAGATATTCTCCTCTATCTTGCTAGGCCGGATAGCCCCATATGCCCAGAACATCATTGGCCCATACCAAAGAGGCTTCACTCCAGGCAAATCAGCAACAGATCAGATTTTCTCTCTTCGGCAAGCAAAGGAAAAACTGTTGGAATATGGACAACAGTTGCACCATCTATTCATCGACTTTAAAGCCGCCTATGATAGCATAGCCAGAGTAAAACTGTACACGGCCATGAGAGAATTCGATATCCCGACGAAACTAATAAGACTGACTAGGCTGACCCTGACCAATGTGCGAGGCCAGATAAAAGCAGCAGGATCACTCTCAAGACCATTCGACATCAACAACGGTCTACCTTAAGGGGATGCCCTAACATGCGTCCTCTTTAACCTGGCTCTCGAGAAAGTGATCCGTGATGCAGATGTAAATGCAATAGGTACGATCCTCTTTAAATCCACCCAACTACTGGCCTATGCTGATGATATCGATATCATGGGAAGAACCACCCGAGACGTACAAACTGCCTTTATCCAGATCGAGCAAGCGGTAATCGGCGCGAGATCTTGGGTTGCACATCAATGAAGGCAAGACCAAATATATGGTGGCAACGTCAGCACCGAAGACGAACCAACCAGCAACATCAAACTGCACTGGTCAAACGGGAAGAATAAGGATAGGAGAATACAACTTTGAGACCGTTGACAATTTCTCCTATCTAGGGTCGAAAATCACAATCGATAACAGCTACGATGATGAAATCCGCGCACGGTTGTTGTCAGCCAACAGAGCTTATTTCAGCTTATAAAAACTGTTCCGCTCGAAACGTCTCACCATAAGGTCAAAGCTCTTACTGTTCAAGACTATGATGTTGCCAGTCCTCATGTACTCCTCGAAAACTTGGGTTCTTAGCAAGAAAAATTGCGAACTCTTGGCCGCATTCGAGAGAAGAATCCTCCGAAGAATTTTTGGCCCCCTACATGAGGATGGACGATTCCGTAGCCTACACAATGTCGAAATCTATGAGCGATACCATGACCGTCCGGTTGTGGATAAGATCCGGCTCAATAGGTTACGGTGGGCGGATCACTTAATCCGTATGGATGAGGATGATCCCAACCGCAAAGTCTATAAGGGCAATATCTATGGTAAAAGAAGACGAGGCAGACCCTGCCTAAGATGGAGTGATGGCGTAGGTCAGGACGCCAGACAGCTTTTAGGGATATCGAATTGGTGGACCTCGGCGCAAAACCGGGATGTCTGGAGTTCCTTATTAAGGCAGGCCTAGACCGGATACCGGTTGTTGCGCCGTTGATGATGATGATGATTCCGCATTGCTTCGCGGAGAATGTTGTTGCGAGTAGAATTAATTTTATAGTTGCTACGCCAGTACGTACCTCTATCTAAGGGATCTGTTAATATCTTTCGTGTGCAGATACATAGACCCAATGTAGATGCTGCCCAATGTAGATGCTGCCCAATGTAGATGCTGCCCAATGTAGATGCTGGTTTTGTTTTGGAGTCATAACCTATGTTCGCTCCTCACTTTTGAAAAATTAGGCGATACAATTTCCTGAGGTGCTTGCATTTCAGTCTTTTCAATCTGGACTCCTTCATGGACAGTCGGCGCAAGATGCTTAAAAAATAAGAAATCACGTGACTCGAGGCGTAAAGCATCATGTGGTGACTGCCTCTGAGCACTCTCTGATCCTTGTTCACTTCAAGCGTCAGACCCTAAAACTTCCCTATTTGTGGTGTCTGCTGCAACCAGTTTCAGATAGCCTCACCAGTGCACTTCACATGGGGGAGCATATCATGGAAACCTTGGTTGCTAAATCTTGATTTTTGTATGGATGCCAACATTTTTTCTTCAGGCATTCCAGGATATTTTGTTGTCTCTCTGACATCTTACCATCCTTAGAGGAAACTCCCATGACAGTGATCAGAAACGAGACGGTTGCTTCCTCATACATCCCCTTTTTCTCCGCTTTTGTATTAGTCTCAAATAGGAGCTGCCCTCCCTTTCCATGTTAAGACTTTTCTTGTTATCACTGTCATCGAAAACGGACCTTGATCTCTTGTTTAAAAAAATGGAATTAGCACAAATAGATTTAGTTTTGATAAAGTTTATAAGCAACCTGATACAGAAGTACGAAACATATATACATATGTATACTTAGAGATTGATTGCGAACTAATAAAGTTAATTTTCGCCATCTTTCGATGCCTCTTGAATCTTAAGATTGATTAGTGCGGCTAATTTCTTCACGTATTGTCCATTAACTTCTTCATAGAAAGGCAACGATTCGATACGTTTTATCCAAGCAGTTAAATTTGGGTATTTTTCTGGATCAACAGGAAGCACAGTCTGACTTGACGATATCGTAGCAATGCAGCACAGGTCAGCAACTGTTAGTGATGCGCCGCTCAAATAAGGATCTTTAGCTAAAAACTTATCTATGAAAGCGTATCCTTCGCTGAGAGCATCAAGTTTTTTCTGGGGTATTTCGGGTCTACGCAAGAAAAGGATTGGTACCTAAACAGAGTGAAGATGAAAGTCTATTTAAGTATGAGTATGTTCCAGATAAGATAACGAACTTACTAAGATCGATCTGAGTCGAACAAACAAGATTCCCGTATCAAAATGCAATCGTTGATCAACCACTGCTCGTTTGTATAAATCCTTTGGGTAAAGGGCGTCATCTTTGGCGTATTTGCCCACCAGGTAAGCTACAATGGCATGACTGTCCCAGATAATGTTGCCGTCATCTTCAAGAGTCGGCACAGTACGTTGTGGATTTTTCTCCACAAATTCCGGCTTTCTATTTTCAAATGTTAGTATATTCACTTCACGAAACTCCAACTCAAGATCGATTGCTTTTGCCACTAAAAGAACTGAACGCACCGGAGGACTCAAGTGAGTTCCGTATAGTATCGGTTTCCCCATGATATTGAAATTGAGCAAACTTTCTTTGTGGGAGTCGAAATTACACTAATTGAATATTAAGAAATTTGGTCGTGAACCTTGGCTTAATTCAAACCTCAGAGTCGAACAGATATCAAACACTTTGAGTTGATTGTCCAAATACATGCGCCGATAATATTTTGATATAGTTATCACCGTAGGAAGGAGGAAAACTTTGTACGGGAAAGCGATTGTCTACTAAGTGCATGAGGTGCGAAGTGATAATTTTTCGTTGGTAGCTGATAAGGCTGATAAATGAGTGTGTAACGATTCGATTTATAGAGACAATTCGGGGTGGATTCATGAATTAGTTTATATTTAAATTTAAATTTCTGGATACACAGTGAAGGATTAAGCTACCGCTTTCTCTGGAATTTCTTTGCGAGAGGTCTGAGGGAGACCACAGAGAGCCAAGTCTACACCAGCAAACACCAAACAAGTGGGGAAATCGGAAGCTAAACGCTTCAAGTATAAAAGGTTTTGCTATTCCTTTTATAAAAACATTTGAGTGGACATTGGTACGTTGCAGGTAATGTATGCATACGAGTATATTATCTGAGAATATCCACTTTCGCATGTTACTGACATTATAAGTCTGGAATTTTCATAGAACCGACAAATTTGACCTATTATAACTTTGTTAATAATAGTGCTACTTACACAAAACATGCACGGACTCCCCACTTTTTTAAAAAACGTCAAAACTAAGATCGGCGCTTTGGAAAGAACTAGTCGAGACCTTTCATTTGTTACCCCACATGACTATACTTGGTGGAAAAAAAAATGTACACCCCCTTTTTGCATGCAGAATGAAAGAATGTAAAATGATGAAACTCACTGTATGCCCGAGCGTTCACAGTTCCCATCTTTTCACCAAATTTGGTGTCAATCGTTATAACCGCTTCTGACGAAAATGCATGTGACAGACAGACAGACAGAATAGGAGACAATAAAGCCCTGGGCCTGGAAAGAATACCGAATAATGCCCTTAAGTTCGCCGTGAAATCCAGACCGGACAAGTTCGCTGAGTTGTTGGAAGCGTGCATGTCCGAGGGGATATTTTCAGCGGCGGAAGTTGGTACTTTTGCCTAAGACTGGCAAACCTGCAGGTGAACCATCCTCATACCTCCGTATTGGGTTCACTACTGTGAAACATCATGTGAAACGATGTGCTTAATCTTGCCCTTCGGAAGGAGCCACGGTGGTGGCTTATACTGACGACATAGCGCTGGTTGTTGTCGCAATGCATCACGAAGATACTGAATTATACTCAGGCCAGGCAATCAGTACTGTTAAAAGTTGCCTACAGAGCTTTGGCCTGGCGTTTGCGGAGGAAAAGACGGAATCGGTCCTCATCACTAATCGTCGGAAGAGAAATTACGCCTATATTAGAATCTGAAATCATATCGTCACTTCCAAGCCTGCCATCAAATACTTAGGGGTGGTGAAAGACGGAAAGGTCAGTTATAGGCTAAACCATCCACTGGAAGTATGCTCCTGGCAAGGATGATGCCGATCGTGGGAGGGTCACGGTATACCTCTAGGCTGCTTATATCCAGGGTGGTGACCTCAACCATGTTGCATGCAACCTCAGTTTGGAGGGAGGCATTGCGGATTTTGATTAACGCTAACAAACTGAATGCAGTCTACCGGAGGACAGCCCTGAGGGTATGCTCTGCCTTCAGTACTGTCTCAGAGGATACAGCATTCGTCATCTCGGGAATGATGTCCATTGACATCTTCGCAGATGAGATGGCGAACATATACAATGCGAAATCAATTTCTCCCTTATCGCAGATGAAGAACGCTGAAAGGGAGAAATCCATAAATAGATGGCAAGAGCGGTGGGGACGCTCGGGAATGGGTCGGAGGATTCATAGGTTCATTCCTGCCATCAAAGAGTGGTTGGAGAGACGACACGGTGAGATCAATACAGTATCACCCAGTTTCTCATGGGGCACGGAGCACATCGCTATTACCTGCACAGGTTTAAATTGGAGACCTAACCCGACAATCCAAATTACGATGGAGTAATGCTAGTACAGTGGAGTGGTAGTATTCGTGCCATTCACACATATGCTTTCCATATGTTATTTAACGGCCGATGATGATTAGAGCTTCATTCATTCCTAACAAAAAATTGCGCGATTTGATTGAATTTCAAAGACGAAATTAAAGATTGAAGACCAAATTGTGCATTTTTACCATATTGTACTGTTTTGCTTCCGTAAAAGTTAAGCTATCCAGTGGGTGGCGAACTCAGAACTTCCTCAATTCCTGAACTTATTAGGTGCTACTTCGCTCGATATAGTTCACACCATAGCGTGGTAACCACTTCGCCACACTACGCCCAGGGTAGAGGTAAGGTAACGTGTGATGAGTTACCTCTGCTTTGGATGATCAGTAAAAAAAGTGTTCACTTCTACCTAAAGACGGTAGCTCAATATTAGAATATTTTCATGGACTGCTAAATACAGCAGACACTACCACTGTAGTGGAATGAAGATCTGTCCAGGCTCAGGCTGGCAACCATACAAGGACTGCCTGAATAGGTACAAGTCGGCATTAAGACTCCAAGAGGCGGTCCTGGTCGGATTATTGTTACAACAATGAAAGCGCCAACAACTCTGCACAGGGAACATTGGAACCCATTCTTCCCTAAACAGTCGGCAGCCTCCTTGATGGAATCTTATGAGAAAATCTCGGAGCGCACTTCCTCGCCAGACACACTTTGCCCCCAGCGAAGAGGATTCGAAAGCAAAGCCTTTCTTGGAGGGTATGGAGTTCCAGTCATGTGAGAAGATCATATCGATTATTCCCGAAGATAAGATCGGCTGAGATATAAACAGCTTCTCCGCAAATAAATCTCCGGTCCCGATGGCATAATATCTGTCATGCTGTAGGAGCAATAAGAAATAGTTGGCCGTGGCTTGTCAAGATTTATCGGAGCTGGATCTTTTTGGACGTATCACACTTTGGAGACGCGTGCGCATGGTTTTCATACCAAAAGCGGCGCGGCCATGAGTCCGCGAAAGACTTTCAACCAATCAGCTTCATCCCTTTCGCCTCGAAGACCCTAGAGCGCGTCCTAGACATCTACTTCTGAGATAGGTGGGAACACCACCACGGAATATATGCTGATACTGCCCCTTTCGTGAATTACATTTTCGGCCAAACCAGTAGCAATTTTGATGGCATCAATGGTTGATCTGGCTTTACGGAACTCATTCTGCCGATCTGAAATGCTTCCTCGGCTTTCCCGGACTGGGAATAATCTGTTGTGAATTATCCGCTTCAACGTTTTCTTAATAGTGCCCAGAAGACAAATGGGTCTATAAGAGGATAGTTCATCTCGAGGTTTACCAGCTTCAGGGGCAATACCAGCATTCCCTGTTGCTCCGCTGAATGGCAAGCTCGATTTTTTACGGGGTACTTTGTAAGCATGTTCTTTTTGTCCCTGATCACTCCTTCTTACCGCCCACTGGGGCGCTCGTCTAGCTCGGTGCCAGGCTGGTCGAAGGCTGTCCAATTCACTATTCCACCAGTAGTTGGGTCTTCTAGTGGGGAATGAGCATCTCCTAGGCATGGATACGTCATATGCCTTGGTGACACACTTCCAAGAAGCTACTCTCGTCCAATACTTTTGCAGACTAGCGTGATGCCCTTTTCAGCTTTAGGTATGCTGTTTCCCTGCCCTATCGCTCCTTTATCAGTTCAAAGATGATTGCCTGGTAGTCCTCGCTAACGCGCCAGGACTTACCACGTACCAGCGCGGGGCTGACAAAGATCAGGTCTACGATTGAGGAAGGCCCCTTTCCGGAAAGTGCTTGCACCACCTTCATTAGCCAAAACTTAATCCAGCTGGGTAAAAGCCTCTAATAAACTTCGACCCCCTGCGCTACTCTCCCTGCTTCCCAATTCGAGGGCTAAAGCGGCGAAGTCACCGGCAATCACCTTTGCCTCTTGCATCGAGAACAAGGTTGTCTAACATATCTTCAAATTCAGACAATGGAGCGTAGCATCTGCACATGTACACACCGCTTACTTTCGCCCACACGAAATCACTGACCGACTGACTCATGATGCAATGATTGAAGTTTATTTGAATAAACCTCATTTTTTCATTGCCGTCAACGCCTTCCTGAATTCCGGGCATTCACCACTTTCGACAATATGTCGGTTATCGCTTCCTTCCTTTCTTTTGCACAATAGGCATTTGCACTCCTTGCCAATATTTCCTTTTTCCCCATATCTTCTGTATCGATCGGATGGATCAATTCCGCTGGTGCATGTCTTCGCAAAGTGTCCAAACATGAAGTACTTGAAGCAACTCTTCGGTGAAACCTGTTCTCGCAGGCGGCAGACAACCTATCCAATTCGAACCTTTCCGGCCGACAATAATTTCTGCGCTGGTAGTCGCATTGTGGTCGTTTGAGTATCACCATAGGCTTTTCTCAAGCTAACGATCGATTCTTCTGCCAATTCCTCCAACTTAAATTGTTCTTTTAAGGCAGTGCATAGTTCTTCTCTGGATGTCAGTTCGTTAAGATCCTTGCACTGTCTGTAGAACTCATGCTTTTAGCCCCGAACTATGACATTCTCACCAAGCGAGTTCTTAACTTGGATGCGAAAAGCTTTGGTTTTGCCCAAGTTGAATTTTTTTAGTTCAAACATGAGGTCGCTTTTCTGGGTCCTTCGAATGTTGCTGACATTTTCACCAAGATCTTTTAGGTTCTGAGCCCGACCTTTCACCTTTTTTAGAATCTCCGCGTAAGACAAATTGCCCTTACTAGAGATAAGGGTTGCCTCTGGGAAGTTCGCTTGCCTTGTCTTTCGTCTTCTTATTAACGACCTTCGTCTATCCACCATTTTCGTTCCCCTTAGGTTTCCCTTCGATTGCTGACGCTTGCATTTGAGGTACTGGCTTTTTATTTTCCGTGCTTTTAGTTCCGTTCTTCGGAACCGCTTGTGCACTTGTTTCCTCTTAGGGGCCTGCTGATTCCCTAGAAGATCACCGTCTTTCTCTCAGACTCTTTTCTTTGTTGCCAGGTCGCTAATACTATGGTTCGGTGTTACTTGGCTCGCCTGTGACACTGTTTGACTCCAATGGCTCTCACCATGTTTTTAATAGCTTGAGGCAGGTTGTGCCTGTCTTTGATGAACTCGGATTGCTCAATTATTTTTGCTTCAAGCTACATGAAAGGTAGTTCCTCCCTGGCAGGCCTCAGTTCTCTATGAATCTTGAACGGATTACTGATTCTAAACGCACCTTCACCTGTAGCATTGAACATGCTTTCCTGCGTTTCATATTTGGCCGTTTTTGGCGTTGCTGGAGATCGAAGAATTGAGGAATTTCTCCTGAATGGGTCAATTTCTTGGTCGCGGAGTACCTTCTGTGGTCCCTCTTAGACAAATATGGTAGGTGTCGAAACCGCCTTAATCGGGCAGCGATCCACTTTCAACCCATCATTTTTTGTCTTCGTAATTGATATCCTTGGCAAAGTCTTGCTTCGCTTGAATACCTCCTTCTCCAACTGTAAACCGCTTATAACATTGGATGCCACGGTGGTCATGTTGTCCACCACCGAGGCACTGTAGTCGAGGGATATCGACGGCCGGGAGCGACTTTGTTCACTCCCAAAAGCTGCCGGTACTGGAATTCCGAGCTCTTGCACCGTGAATTTCCTCCTTCTCTTTTCTTTCATGTTGGTTTTATCTTCTGGGTATCCTTCCCATAGCCATTTTGGTCCACGCACCAGAGATGAGCAAACACTAGTCCATGCACAGTCACAAAAGAAAAGTACATGAACACATATTTATACATCAATAGATATGCCCCAATTCGTCAGTCGGGATTGCATCTGATGGGAGATCTCGTCACTCCGCACAGGCAATACTCGAAACCTGGGACATGAATTAAGCCGCAGGCATAACATAGCCATCCTTACCGACAGTCAAGCGGCGATTAAGACCTTATACTCAACGGCAACATCCTCTAGGCTGGTGGGGCAATACAGAAACACGCTGAAAATTCTGGGAGGTACGCTCTGGGTTCCTGGTGATAGGAACATTGAAGGCAATGAGCGAGCTGATGACTGGCCAGGCAAAGCTCTTCTCTTGGTAGTTCTTTGGCGAGCACAGTCTGTAACACGCTGGCGAATATTACTCCTAGCACTACTTATTAGTTGTGGACCTGAGATGGCGAGGGCTCATCACCTGTGCCAAATCAAGGAGAATTCATCGTGCCTACAACAACACTCGATCGCCAGGGCTCTTGTGCCAGACGCGTGTAAGTGCATACAAGTTTACGGCGATCTGCACGGGTCACTGGCCTATAGGGGACCATGCTGCCAGCCTCGAGAAATGAGCCAGCTGGACTCGCCCCCAACCCCTTACCACAGCAGTCATGGTCTTAGCGATAATTGAATTTCTCGGAGCGGCCACTGATACCTACCCCTATCAGGCAAGGTTTCAAGGTAGTACTCATGATATGTCTGTCCAATGGAAATATTTTCCCCTTCTGGTATATTTGTGTTTGTGAACCCTGCAGTTTGCGTTAGATTCTCTATTAATTTCACGAAAGAATTTGAATCATGGTAGAACAAGTCTATAAATAATACTCCGAATGGATTTGTTTATCGCTGAAACACGCAATTTATTAGCCTAATAGGTTTTCTCCTCTATTAGAGCTGATATGACTTTATTCCATTGAGGAATTTATAAAGTATAGATACTAGTCAATCTGAAGAGTACACGTTAAAATGGTTTAGTTTACCACATGGGTATTTCACGCCTTTCAATTATTCCTGTAGAGTTTAATTAACTATTATTTTAAAATTTCCAATTCAAAGCCATGATAAGATATTGGATGATAACGTACTTAAAATATACTTTTATATCTAAATAGCAATTTCAACATTTCACCATTCTATCACCACTAAACTATCTTGTCCATGGTAAAAGGCTTCAAATTTGACTAAATAGATAAGATAGCAGTATTTATAGGAAGGAATAGTATTGATAACTTTAGTTTCGTTTTTATCTTGATGCGAGAACTGCAGTTAGAAGTTATAGTGGATACGGGATGGCAAAGCCTATTTTGTACGGTGTTAATCGGAGTCCTGCGGTTCGAACAGTTTTACTAACTGCAGCCGCTATGGGTTTGGATCTGGAGCTTAAGGAAGTTGATGTAGCAACGAATGAGCATAGAACGGATGAGTTTTTGAGTAAGAATCCTCAGCACACAATTCCCACTTTGGAAGATGGAGGGAATTGTATATGGGATAGTCATGCCATTGCTACATATTTAATTGGAAAATATGCAGAGGACGATAGCTTATATCCTAAGGATCTATATACACGGGCGGTAATTAATCAGCGGCTTCATTTTGAAAGTGGCGTATTATTTCCGGCAGTTCGAGTTCTACGGGTGAGATTGTAAAGAATTAATATAATATTTGTAACTATCTAGAATAATCGAACCAAATGAATGTGTTTCGTGAAGAAATTCAGTGATGAATGGTGACAAAAATAATGAGCGTACGGACGATATTTTATCGATTGGTATTTATTAACATATTTTAAAGAATGTGTAGATGTTGGAGGATATCCTAGTTCGAAGTAATGGCAGCCAAGTTCGGGCCTAGCTGCTTCCAACCAAGGAATTTTTACGGCAAAACATAGTTCACGCCTCACCCAAGCTGTTTACTGTTTCATTCCTTCCTAGTCCTTTCCAAGCTTGAATTTATTAATTGGAGACTTATTCATTCCTCGTTGTTTATTTTTTAGGTTGCCCAAAACCAAAGGAATTTTGAAAAACTCCAGGAAAGCAAAAGGCTTATTCTACAAGCATACGACTTTTTGGAGAAATTTCTAGTAAACGATCTATATATGGCTGGAGATACTTTAACGGTTGCGGATTTGTCACTCGTAAGTTCCCTATCGACAGCGAATTGCTTTTTCCCGATAGATAGTTCTCAGTTCCCAAAACTAAATCAATGGTTGATAAGAATGTCGGAACTCCCATACTATCAGGAAGCAAATGGGAATGGACTACAAAATCTAATAGCATTTGTACAGAAAATAGAAAATAGTTGAAGCGAGTTCGGTGCAATATTGAATAGATAATTCAAATTGTGTAATGCATTTCACAATTAGTTTAATAATACTGAGTGCAATGTAATATCAATTGTATAATTATATTATGTAATAATAAAAACAGACATACATGTATAAAATTGCCTTATTTTTTTTAAAGAATTCTGAAAGAGCCTCCTCCTGAAAATTCTTCAGAGCCTTAACGTGGCGTAGTTCGGAGTCCGTTATTTCTTTTTATCAGTGATGTACTTTCGGCTTGGTTGGAGGACGTGGAGGAACTCAATAGACTATGACATCCTTCCACAAATACCTCGACTACGCTGATGACATTTGACACCGGATCATACGAGTGTGAATCTTGTACAAACGTCCTAATTAGGACGGACGTTCCTCGGAAGTCGCTGCAGACACCTCGAGCGACGCCGACATTATTATATGGCACGAAAGTGCTAATTGTGGTGGCCATCGAAAAACAAATTTTTGATAGCGAAAATTGTTTTTCGAGGAGGGAGAAGGTCTTCTCACAAATTATTAATTTTAAAATACTTTATGGATTTCATATAATAATAAACTTTAATTTAAAATAAAGTAACATTAACTTACAGCCGCACGGCAACAACGTTTGGCTATCGAAAACGGACTATGATCGGTTTTTGATATGTGCGCAGCCTCCTCGACATCGGTGGCGAGAGTCCTCAGAATGCTCGGTTTCTCCAACATGAGCGGCAATTCCAACGATATTAGCTAGGCATTCTGAGCCTAAGCAAAGTAAAATGGTGGGACTCTGAGGAGCACCGCTCTTCCTCTTACGGCAATGTGGTTTTGTGTTCTGGAAAGCGAAGTGATAGCAGACGCTAATCCAGTATCGGGTTGGTTCTGACGGCTACCACAAGGCACGCTTTCTAGACCTGGGAGCCGGTTTCTGATAGACTTCTTATTGCAAGATTCCTGACCATTTTAAGGAGCATCTCAATTGTACAATACTATGCACCAAAGGAGGCTTTCGATATAGTGAAGAATGATGCTTTCTACTAACAATTAAACACAGTTCAGAGGAGGTCTCCTAAAGGAGACATTGTGATCGTGATGGGTGATCTGAATGCCAAGGTGGGATCCGACAACGCCTTGCTCGGGCATGTGATGGGGAAACACGGTCTTGGCGACTGTACCGGTAATGGTGGGAAGTTCGTAGATTTCTGCAACTTCAACCGCCTTGTCATTGTTTCCACATTGTTCGAGCAAAGAGTCTGCTATAGGGTCAGTTGAGTTTCAACTGACCGACACCATACGATCATTTACACCGACTATTTTAAGGATAGGATTTAGGAGTTGTATCCTGTAGATGTGCAACAAGAGGGGTGCTTAAATCTGCCTCGAAAACCATCTAACGTTCGCTTGAGTGTTCCGTGCGCCACTTCCCACAGGGTTGGGAAGCTGCAACCCCTAAAGTTAACATCGACCGCTTGTATGATCCAGCTATCGTTCGACAATGGAAGAAATTTCTTGCTGAACGGGCGACAGATATACACAGGTCTTCGGCATAAGATCTGGCTGACTGGAGAATTGTGGAAGCGGATGGATGTACGGAAGCGGTTGAAGGCTCTATTGATAGCTGCAAATGGTCGCGGAAGTAACGCGCACTTCGATACCGAGCGAAATCCCGGGAAGTTCAGCGTAGTGTACTCCGTGACAAGAGAAAATTTGCTATTGCGTTAGTCAGGCAAGCGGAAGATGCCGCAGGTTGCAATGATTTTAGAACTGTATACCGTGTCACGAAAGAGCTTGCATGTGGTCGGAAATCTTTCGATGGTGCTGTCGCCAACGGTTGACTTCTCATTTACAATGATAAACAACTGAAGAGATGCAAAAAACACTTCACCAGGGTCCCTAATCGTATCATGAAATGACTAGTTACCGTAACAAGCAGGTGCTGACTGTTCCTCAAGCAAAAGAATAATAATTTTCCCAGAGAGTGGAAGAAGGGCATGTTTGTCAATATCTCAAAGAAGAAGACACGTTTTCAGTGTGACAGTTGACGAGGTATTTGTGTGTTCCCTGCCGTCGCAAAGATAATAGCTAAAATAAAATCGAAACACATCAAAGAACATTTCGAAATCTGATTGTAATTACGCGGTATTTGTAGCGATTAAATTATTTGAAATAGTAAAAAATTGCTTGTTCTATTCGCTAGTGTTAATTTATTGGTCTTGCAAACACCGATATTTCGGGAAGCACTTGTTCCCTTCATCAAGACTTGTTAGCACTGATGAAAGGAACAAGTGGTTCATGAAATATTGATATTAGCAAGACCAAAGAATTAACACTAGCGAATAGAAAAGCAAGCGGGCTCCAGGCCGCGTATATCCAGCGACCGCAGTGCCTCAGTAGAGGGAAACTTGGCTAGTTTGGCATTTAATGCTACAAGAGATAAAAGTGAAGCGGAAATGAAGTCCACGCTGAATCCTTCTCGTAAGAACTCGATGCTTGGAAGGACCCTACCGAATGCAACGTTACCCTTTGACAGTCGAGATTCACTGCGGAATTCCGAAGGGAATACAGCGTTTCTTTCACTGTGAGAACGAATAAATGGAGCAAAATATCATGGCCCTGATAAGATACATTAAGCTGTCCTATATTAGAAGAAAAACGTCCAAGTGTCATGTCGCAAGATGGTAGAGAAACGCAAGTGAAATCTCTTCAACAGAAAGTAGGTGAGAATGCGGGGAAACGAAGTAGGGGCGAAATTCCTAAACCCCCTGATATCTAGCAAGCGGCCAAAATGACAAAGTTTCTTCGCCGAAGAAAACTGATCTGGCGAAAGTCATTGACAAAAGGGGAAGAATCAGCAATTGATAAACCTGAGCAATAGACAAAGGTAGACAACAAGAAACGGTAAAAAGAGAAAAAAAAATTCACCCGGAAATAATCATTATTTCCAAAAAAAAAGATATGTCATATGCCGTCATTTTTCGGAACTAGGGGATTTGATCTTGAAACTGAACAAATCGAACGAGAAGTCAGCAAATAGCTTGAGTAGCATGTCGACTTAGGGAGGAAGTATGTCTCAAGAAATTTTTCAAAAACCTAGATTTGGGTCACTTTGCAGCAGAATGCACTAGTCAGAACCTGTAGGTCGAAAGAGTGCAGGAAGTATAGAGCAAGGAGCTATTCTCTCAAAAGTTGCACTGGCGATCAATGATGCATGTTGTGCAAAGGGAAAAATAGAGTGGACAACCGGCATATTGCAGGTGGTGGCAGATGCCCGACATATAGGAAGGAGTTGAATCGTAGGGCTAAATGAGGTTGATAAAAATCAACCTTAACCATGTGGTTAGAGCGCAAAGCTGTCGTACGGAAGGTCGCGGTTCAAATCTCACTGGTGGCAGTGGAATTTCTGTCGTGATTTGACGTCGGATACCAGTCGACTCAGCTGTGAATGAGTACCTGAGTGAAATCAGGGTAATAATCTCGGGCGAGCGCAATGCTGACCATATTGCCTCCTAGTGTACCGTTACGGTCTTGAATGAAGTGCTCTAACACACTTCAAGGCCCTGATCCAACATGGATTGTTGCGCCAACGATTATTATTATTATTATTGTGTAACGGCAAGTGTGTCAGGAGTGGAATGTGGACGCGGTGGTAATCTGCGAGCCTTATCGCCTTATGCTACGTGGGTGAAAGGCTCGTATGCAAATGCGGCAATATGCGGAATGCAGGGCATACAAGAAACAATGGCATCCCCAGAAGCCGGTTTTGTGAGGGCAAAAGTCAATGGCGGTCATATTTACAGCTGTTAGGCTCTCCTAGTGCAATATTAGCGCAATAAGCGGGAATGCTTGACAGCTTGGTATTGTATGCTGGAGACAACAGCCTTAATATTATTGGCGGCGGTTTCAAACCGTGGGTTGTGGACATCGTACTAGCCAACGATGAATGTGCGCCCAC
This sequence comes from Hermetia illucens, assembly GCF_905115235.1. Classification (NCBI taxonomy): domain Eukaryota; kingdom Metazoa; phylum Arthropoda; class Insecta; order Diptera; family Stratiomyidae; genus Hermetia; species Hermetia illucens. Next base: position 161,741,735 of record NC_051850.1, read on the forward strand.
CTTCCGAGGTCGAGGACTAGGTTCGATCGTCGATCTAATCTACCTTAGTACCACGTTGGCGAGAGGGATGATTTAGCGAGTAAGCAAACACTATACCCATAGTGACCACTTGGTCATCTTTCTCGAGGTTAGAAACGGAGGAGGCGACAGTCGAATATTCAACAGATTTGGAAAAACCCGGATAGCTAGCTGGTTTACTGGAGGTGGAAACATTCCTTGCTGCTTTGGAATGGTGTCACGACGCAAAGGCAACAGCTCTGGAAGAAGTGAGCCAACTATCTCAGCGGGTAACTGAGACATGCTATTTTACAATGCCACGATGAGTTTTCTAAGTTTTAAGTTAAGATCATCGTGTCAGTTAGCGAGTAGAATCTGCCAAAGGACAAAAGGGAAGCCAGACCAAGCCAAAATAATGTTAAAATCCGGGTTGGTGATCATTAGATACCTGGGGTATCGATCGATGCCAAGTTGGGCTTGAAGGGAACTTGGGCCATGCACGAGAAAAGGCATCAAAAGCTAGCTCATCCCTGGCAAGGATGATGCCTAATATTGGAAATCCCAAGTGTAATCGCCGGCTGCTTATCGCGGGGGTGGTGAAATCCATTGTTCAATACGCGGCTCCTGTATGAGCAGGAACACTGGACAACGTGGTGAACCGGGAAATGGCGAGTTCGGAATACCAGCCAATCGCGCTGGGGGTGTGCAGCGCATCTTTATGGGCATAATCTTGGGGCAGTGTGTTATTGCGGGAAAGATTCCCTGCGATCTCCAAGCGAATGAGGCACGCTGTCTCCTCCAGAGAAGAAAGGGGAATACAGCCGATGTGACCGCGGACTTCCGAAATACCACTAGAAAAGAGCTGTGCAGGAGATGGCAGCAAAGCGCGTCGATCACGTACTACGTGCCATCGTTGTTGATTCTGTTTAATGTGTTTAAGATTTCCCCACGACTTTCCAAGAAGCATGCACTACTTCTCTGTTGTCCTGCGCCACTTGTTTCTAGGGTAACTCACTCGCTAGCCCCTCTCTGATATATGAGATAGTCGGTAATGGAATTCGAAACTTCGAGGGTCACGACAAAAGTAGTACTAAAGTGGGAGCGTACATTATGCTCGCACATCAATGTAATTGCGCAACCAATAATCAGTCAACAATTCAAGCAATTTAAGAAAGTCCTGTAAGTCTATGACATACCCCGTGGAACACTGCTCAGAAAGACAGTGGTAATGTAAGTTTATTATAATGAACATTTATCCATGATAGACTACAGATATATGGTGAATCGATACTAGCAAGGTACTATTCTTCATAAAAGGATTAAAAAACGCGCATTTCCTTGGTCTTTAACTCTAAATTTATTTGATAATAATGAAGGTAATAATTTATCAGTTTTTAGGGTTTCACACTTTTCGCCATTTTTTGAAACAGTTCAGCTGATTTCGCTAATCCAGCGTTTGCTTTCTGGTAGTATGGTAGTAAAGTCATCCGTTGGAGCCATTCACTGAGCTTTGGGAATTTGGTTGCATCAACAGCTACACAAAGTGCAAGAGTTGTAATTGTAGCCACACAGCAGAAATCTGCAACAGTTACACAATTTCCAGCTAAGTACAGATCTGTTGCCAAAAATTTCTCTAGAAATCCATAGGCATCTAATACTTTGCTGTTATCTTCATCTTGTACAGATCCTTTGGTCCTTACAGAGGCCTTAATGAGAAAAAAATAAGTTTTTATTAGTTCCGATTTTATGTTAAATAAAGGAAAGGTTAAAGAATAATATTTACCCAACATTTTTGCAAACTTGGAAACAAAACCCCTGAATCGAAATGTAGCCTCTGGTCAATAACTGCGCGCTTGTATAAGTCTTTTGGGTACAAAAACTGATCGTCTCCATATTTTTCGATCAGATATACCGAAACCGCATGACTATCCCATATATATTTGCCGTCATCTTCCAACATGGGGATGGTGTGCTGAGGATTCTTCTTTACATATTCCTCCGACAAATGTTCATTTTCGAAAACCTTGACTTCGTGATAGTTAAAATCTAGACCAATCGCATTAACTGTCAATAGTACTGCACGGACAGGAGGACTCAGATCGCTGCCGTACAAAATTGGTTTGACCATTCTCACACCTTCTATTCCGCTGAACAAATTACTCAAACTAGCTTCCGCTGTTGAAGCAAATTGGCTACTGAAATTTATTTTTAGGTGCTGAATGCTTTATATAATATTTGAAAATTTGGCATACCTATGCAGATAGTATGACAAATTTAAATTTTCGTGCTATCAGTTACTGATATAACATAGCTTCAATTGACGGGAGTGCCAAGCAAAAATAAGATAACATAACCTTTCAGTGAGTAACTATAGTAGTTTGTTGGTAGACCACTTGGCCGATGTAGTCAATAATGAAACTCGAATGATACTAACAACGCTATTTGGCAATGTTCTTCAGAGGGGATACAATGCTTCTCATTACCTTACAACCGGAATCTTGGATATGAGATAAACATGATACGACCTTGAATCAAAGCTCAACTAAGCTTGGTAAATGGTAATTTACTTGGAGTCGCTCTGTTCATAGAGAGACCTACCAGCCCCTCTTGTTCAAGAAATTTCCAGGAAGTGAGTTTAGATCTAAGTTGGATGACGGATTTCGAGTGCTTCCACGCACACTGCAAAATTTTTTCTCGGCAAGAGGTGAAAAAAGAAGCATTATTCAAGGGGTGAAATTAGCTTAGTCGCACTACAATTAATTAATTATGAATTCTATGCTATTATTTATCTTTTTAATAGCTGATGGTCCAACATCTCAATACATATATCTTTCTGCGTTCATTTTGTTTGTTATAAAACACAATTACAGTTTTGGGCTCTCTATAATATGATGGAGTCACCTCCGAAGTTGTGTGGCAATTAAAGTCAGGAAAGGAATTATGATGAAATACAGTTATTAGCTACAATATTACAAAAATATTTCACTTAACAATTACAGATTATAAAAAGTTGATACTGTTTACATTGCGGCATGTGCCGGATGCAATATTTAGGTTTATTGCACGAAGTGCAATGTTTTATTCGGTAGTATTAAATTCAGATGATTTACTTTACGCAATTTGTAAAATTGATATGCATATATTTAAGTTGTTACGCCGGATGTAAGCTTAATGAAATTTCGAAAGTCAGAGCCACCTTCAGTATTAATAGAATTACGCGCGAGAGGACGAAATTTGATTATATCATCCAGCACGCAGTTCCGAAGTTCTAACAACTGATAGCGCCTATTGCATGGGCCCCACTTACATCGTGGTCAAAAATCGTATCATCTCTGCCTTTGAGGAATCGGAAGAAATGCGCCTGCTGCAGGGCCAAAATCTAGGAAAAAATCCGTCACATTGTTTACAGTATCTCAGGAATTCAGCGGAGGGTGACTGTGTAACTATGTTTATGGAGCAGCTGTGGGAGTATGCTCATTATATATCGACGCGGATGCGGATTTGGACAAGTTGGCGGAGGATGCCGATCGAGTTGCAGAAATACAGCATCCACGGGTCATCGCAATGGTGCAGTAACCTGCATCAGGGCCATCCGAAAACGACATACCTGAGTTATCACAAACTGGGCAGAAAGAACCGAAATCAGCACACAAGCCAGGGAATTACATAAGTTCCAAAGACTGGCTTGCGTGTGTATCAGTGGGGCAATGAGGACGTGCCCAACGGCATCCCTACAGATCCTTCTTGGATTAACCCCTCTCCATCTGCACATACAGATGGGAGTATCAGTGAGGCGGGGAGCTGCCTAAGCCGAAGGAAGATTGATATTCTTTCTAGGGGGTATCACGAATTACTGATACCAAGGGATAACATGGCAATGAGGTTTCACTTCGATAAGAAGTTTGAAACACGTTGGAGTAACAAGGAAAACTGAGAAAGCGTGGTTGCGACATACGACTTAAACCATCAACTGATTACTTGGTACATTGAGGGATCTCTCACAGAAGAGGGAGTGGGTGCCGGTCTCATTGGTCCAAGGAAAATGTACTTTGAGCCAATTGGCAGGTACGTAGGCCATGCTAGGTTGGAAGGCAACGAGGCAACGGACGAACTAGCCTTTACACATCCCAGAACCCTTCTGTGGAATCGGAAACGGAAATGGCTATGACTCTAAAAAATGAAGAGGAACGGTTGAGGGAACTATACTGAGCGGGCCAACCAGAGATGGAGCAGTCCAGGATGCTTCTTGGAGGATACGAACCCATGCGCACAAAGGATTGCTTAAACTTCGCCAAAAAGAACCTCCGAATCATAGTGGAATTTCTCACTGGTCACTGTCGGCTGAACTATCACCTAAGGAAGCTAGGGATATCTACGGACACTGTCTGTAGGTTTTGTGAGGAGCGTGACGAAACTTCTAGTGTCCGACACATGTGCAAAGTAGGTCGAGGCATCTGCGAGAACACTTAATACCAGATGCAAAGTTGAAAGATCTGGAAGTAGGAAACATACTAAAGTTCCTCATGGTTATAGGTTTGCTTGAGATACTATGATCAATAGGTGCATTATAATTAGTAAAAGGGGCACATTAGTTCTTTAAGGACGCATTGCAACTTTCCCTTAACGGAATAATAATAATATCACAAACTGAACTTTCCTGCAGGGAGTGGATAAATTAAGTGAGATGAGTGTAGAGCGTCCTGCTAGATCAAGCGATTGAGGTCGCAACTGCAAGAAAGGGTACCGGAAGGGTGAACGGCACTGTTTCTATCATTATCATGGTGACAAAGTCTGCAAGTATGAACTGCCGTGCTGTTGGAACTGCCGTCAAAAGCAGGAAATCTAGAAAGATTGCCTCGCATTCAGACGTGTAGGTTCGACCTTTTCAAAAAACTCACCTGATAGTAGTCGGGAGTTCAAGTTTCTAGTAGATACAAAGCTGAAGGAACACTTTACGCTGAAAATTACACGCCCGACAACGCGTATGGTGAAAGACCACTCACACTGCACACCGGTTTGCGACTGGAATTCAGATGATACTTTATAGTTGCAGACGCTGAACAGTCGATCTTGTCCACGGATTTTCTCAAATACTACAGCCTGCTAATGGATATAAAAGGAAGACAGATTATTGACCGTACAACGAGCCTTAAAGCATGAGCAATGAGGATTGACAGACGCGGCTATCAATTTCTACCGTCGTATCGACAGAAAAGTGCCACGATTTATTGCGGGAATTCATTGATATTACCGTTCCAGCCGACACAACGAAGATAAAGGAACCAGAAGTGTTCCACTACATCACTACGACAGGTTCATCAGTGGAGCAATGAGCGCGCAGATTCAATCCAGAAATTTTCCAGATGACCAAGGCTGAGTTTATGGATCCAACCCGCCAAAGGAATTTGTCACCCGTGTAACAACCAGCAGGCTAGTCCGCCCAATCTCGCTTAAGGAAAAATGGTGCTTGAGAAGATTCCTGGGGTTAGTAAATTTCTATACGCGCCCTTGCACGAGAGCCGAAGCAGGCCTACTCGGGGGCGACACCTCAGCTAGCTGACGCCTCGTTGTTGAGACACACGCTCAGAGACAGGGTCTCCACAGTATATAGTTACGCTTCAAACATGGCATGGCATACGTGAAACATATAATGCGAATTGTCAAAGTACTTTTTAATATTCAAATTTTACGTGTTTTTGCATCTTTAAGCCTTCTGACAGACTTTTATCTTCCACCTAGCTCTTTGATCATGTTTGTCCTGTATTTGTGGGTATTTACTCTATATGTATGTTAAAATTCAGCGGTGCAAGAGTCACTTTGTTTCTGACCAAAATTCGACAGGTTTGACGGATTAGTCTTCCAGTAGGCTTTCTGACTGTCCGGTTGTTGCTTCCCCGAAAACATTCCAACCATTTCCAGTTAAAATTGCATGGAGTCAAATAAATTTGCATGTAGCCAGCTCTTTGACTAGTGCCTGCATCCAACGTCAGTGATGTTTTTTAGGTTACCCCACGAGAAGTAGTTTCTTGTTGCAGTTCATCGTTGGCTGAAAGCGCCGATCCGGGGTACTTCAGTTATATCATTCAATTCTGGGCAATCCACCTAGGAGATGGATAGATTTTTTTCGGCTCCTAACTTTTCATTTTCGTGCGTCGGAAAGAGGTACATCAGTATCTCACCTACTTGGGTTACACGGACTTTTCTTTGAAGCAAAAGTTCCTAAGCCCTATAATTAATCCACCCTATAGAGTAGAATTTCCAGTCCTATCCTAAGTAGCATATATTATGTATGGAAAATGGACTTGACAAGAGGTATCTTCAATCGTTATGGCTGGAACGTGTTGAAGCTGAGGCAGGGGCCCGAACGGCGGCACTTCGTCAATACCGGAAGCAAGAGAGGCATCGATTGGGGATGTGATCGGCTCTCAAGTTTTTCTCGAGATTGAGCTTAATGTCATGCAATACTCCCTTTTGTATTTCAGGTTCTGTGCGGTTTCAATGCACTGGGTATAATTTTATTTATGACATAAGAGGGTTTGGAAACCTTCCTTGACATCCTCCAAAATAATGGCCGGGGGGTGTCAAGGAAGAGATGGAACCTCCGAGGCCGCGCCTCGCTGAAGATCTGAGGTAGAAGAAACAAGGATTGAGACTGTGATCCGTCGTGGATCTTTCCCCTCGATCACGCACTCGTGTTCGAAGATTTACAGCTCCACGAGCGCAGTCGAGCCGTCGCTTCTTTTTGTATTTTCATGCCTGCGCAAATCCCCTTTGCTTGTGTGATTATTTTCTAGATCCGGTACGGACCCATGCATGGTTATAGACACGTGAATTTTGCAAAATGACACGTGAGGGATCGAAGCGCTGGAAGGACCCCCCACATTCCTGATCCTGGTTAGCACAGAGTTGTGCAAGCATTTGTCAACAGAGCGCTTGGATAGAGCTTCAGTATTTGCGGGCAGACATTTACGGTCAACTTAGCCAATTCTGTTAGGTTTTTGGATGGCTCTCCCTTCTAGATCACCCTTGGCCTCTCAGGATGGTCGAATGATCACTCATAAGTCCAGAAAGTCATTACAAATTGCGCTCAACGTCAAAGAAACCTACTATTATTCTGAAAACTTAACTTTGAGGACTCCTTCCTGCCTAAATTTTCAACTGCTTGTTTACGATTGCCACAAATATCTCAGATGGCCAACCTCAAAATTTGTTGCACCATGTGTGCAGGATAACTGTTGCCCACAGTGCATATTAACGAAGAAACAACAATCGAGTTGTTCCTCGACACACAGAATTAGATTACCAAAAACCAACAAAAGGGATCACGAGAACACAATTTTCCTCAGAGAACAAAGTGAGGATGAATCATTGAGGACGGAACGGCACAGTATGTATCCGACTACCCCCGTATTCCATCAAGGATTCATCTCACCCGTCACATCATCCCCACAGGTCTAGAAAGTTATTACAGAGGAAAGAATCCTTGGTTTCAGTATATTATTTCACAGCCACATTTCATATCGACTGAAGATATTTTTTGTCCAGGTTGCTCAGAAGAAAGTCAATATTAGGATTTCCATTAACTGCCTTCTTTACTGCTTTTTGGCAACCCATCACCTTATTTAATATCATATTATCATATGTATTCGTCGCCGGCGACGTCATAAACTGAGACCTTGAAATATCTTGGAATTTCCGTTTACATTGCCAGTAGTAGATTACTAACTTTACGAGAAGCTTTATTGCTCACAAGACCTTGACTTTGATATTCTGCGCTATTTCACGCATCCAAACCTGATCAGATTCACTCCACACTCTTATGCGGCCTTCTATTGACAACCATTCATTACAATGACTTGCCAAAAATTCATACGTTTATTCCTACCCATAATAGACCTATAAAGACACAAATAGATTGTGCGGGGGAAGATCAGAGGGAAGGCATTGTAAATAGTTGTCGGTAAAATTCGTTAGATTGAAGCTTTGAACAATCTAGCACAATGCGCTACAAAATTATGAAATTTTTCACGATTTCACATGATTCGTTCTGTTCGCTTATTTTTTGAGTTGAGTCACTCTTTTTAGTTTTAGTTCTTAAATGCCCTCTTTCCAGCAAATGTAATCTATCTTCGAATTTTTATCAGCAAAGCAACAGTTTTTTTCTTCTTTCCTAGATGAGAAAACTTTCTTGCCTTTGAACTTTATTCAAAGTATAACACTATTTAATTTTATTAAATTTTTAGTTGTAGGAATAGGTTGGTTCCTCGATTGGGTCAAATTCTGTCGATAAACAAATACATATACTGTCTTTCGAGAATTAACTGCCACCTTCATCAATGCTCCCTCTTAGAAGACAGGGGTCCACATAAAATTCAAGTAGTTCCAGTAGGCATTTCAGCGACGGGATTGGTCTCCTGAGATCTAAATGAGGCGCTGAAGACGTTAGATCTAAGGGCCTTCTCTGAGATGCGAAAAGCCGCCATTTTTGCAACTTTTAACTGTAGTCCGAAGGGTCCTATTTGTTGTCAATTTGTTCTGTTTTCAAATTACCTACTTTTATAGCTTTGAACCACCGTACCAGCGGTGAAAATGTTTACAACAATCGCTGGAATAACAATATATTAGAAGATAAAACACAGTATCCCCGTGAAGCATTCCTTTGGAGGGTGCCTTCAGCCCATCTTCAGGTTGGTCGTCCCTTGGTCTGCTTGGGTGGGAAGAGGGACTGTGGGCTTTTCTTGCTACTACATAATTTAGTAGTTTTGTAAAACAAACCCCTATTAAAATCGGTTAAACGTATATCTGTCTTTCTTTTTTGACGTTGGAAGGCGGAAAGGTTCAAAACCTACCGCTGACTACTACCATACGGTTATGTGAGACTTTTATTCAGTAAAACCACCTCCTTCTTCGCTTACCCCGTGGGACTGCCATTTCGGTGTTACTTCGTGGGGCAGGATCAGTTATGAAGCGATAAAGATATGCATGGTACCCTCCACGCTCGTTCAGGAATTGAGTTAGGTCGTAACTAACATCACCGTGCTTTCGTGTGCGTTCGCCAAGATGTCAATGGGGATCATGCCTACTACCACACATGCTGCTTTGTCTGATATTATATGGTAAGCGTACGACATTCGTAATGCACTCAATCGGTATGGGACTGCGATTTTTCTCCTATTTGCTTCTAGCTTCAATGACGATACGTAGACTGGAGCTGCATAAATCAAGGTGGAGTTGGCAACTCTCGAGATAAGAAGTCGGCGGCTTTGCCTAGGGCTACCTACATTCGGTAGCACTCTGGCCAACAATGTAACAACGGCGGAAGCTTTTGTTGCTAAATTCTCAAGATGCGGGTTGAATTTTAACCTTTGGTCAACCATGATTCCTAGGTATTTAAGCGTTGATTGCGAAGGTATGATGTGTTTGCCAATTCTGATCTTTATCGACGTTTGTTTCCTTCGTTTGGTGATCAAAACTATCTCGATTGTATGTTCTGCGAGCGTCACATCAGGGTTTTCTGGCCAAGATCTAATTTCAAAAATAGGCTCGTTTGGGAGAACCTCGATCTTTTCAATATCATGTGTCACGATAGTCACTCCGATGTCGCCTACGAAACCAACAATTGTCACTCCTTTGGGCAGTTGCAACTTCAAAATCCCGCCATACATTATTATCCGGAGAGGACCAGGGACCGATCCTCGTAGAACTCCATAGGTTGTTTTATACATCTTAGGTTCATCGTCTAAATTGTAGCAGTCTCTCCTGAAGAAATTCTGTGACTCTGCGCACCAGGTATTTGGGGGCGCCTAATTTTACTAAAGTCACAATTATTTTGCTCCACTTTGCAGTATTGAAGCCATTCTTCACATCGGGATTGATTACTACGCAAGATTTATTGATCTCCATTGCTTCCTCCGTAATTTTTGTCACCATACCGATCACATTGACCGTAGATTTTGTCTTTCGGAATCCGAACTGCCTATCTGAGAGGTCGTTCTTCCTTGCTGTGATTTATACAAGCCTATTGTAGATGTCCCCTTCGCAAAGCTTTCCAACGCCGTTTAATACGCATATAGGCCTGTAAGATTAGCACAAGCTTTTATTTCCTCCACTTTTCGTGGAAAAGAGCTTTATTCGAAATGGCGTCTAAGCCTGGGGTTTTATTCTCGGCAATCTTCTTTACAGCTTCCAGGATTTCTTCAGTGGTTACCTCGATAATTTCATCGAGATCTATCTTGTTGGTAGGATCGATTCACTTCAAACTTGTGGGAAGAGAGTACTAATGATATCCCTGAGCAAATCAGTGTTGATGAGCCCTGGCGAGCGTTTACCCTTTATCGGGGTCCCATGGGTCGGAGTCCGCTTCCCTGCATAACATTTCGAAGTGTTTATTTTCCCTTCTAGAGATGGCTGTTTGCGGTTTTTTCCTGTCCTTTCTATATCGGCTGTGCAACTCCTTTCGAGAACCTGCACCACCTTTCCTTCTGCGTTTTCCATTGGCATGGCTTCATGAAGAAGTATTTCCGCGAACATTTGCTTATCAAGTTTCTGAAGTGTCTAAACCGCTACTGCAGTCTTCTTGATATGCTTTCCTCCTTCCTACGCCCCACCTTGAAGATGATAGTCTGATGATTGCTATGCGTATATTCCTCACTTGTGTGTGTCGCTAACAAGCGTAAAGTCTATCACGATCCCATATCCTATCTCCGAAAAGTATTGATACCTCCAGTATTTGCCAGAACGACATTCAGACGTGGAAATACTTGGAGTGATCTGCGGCTTCTCGCGTTTGTTTCGCGACTACTTCAATCTTCGGCCCAAGCATTAAAATTGCCAGCAATTATTATTGGGTTATGGCGCCTTGTCTCGAAAACTAATCTTTCCACCCTCAATACGAATTCATCTAGCGTGAATCTTGGCGTAGCGTAGCAACTGATTATGTGAATGCTGGCTACCTCAGCTCGTTTGAACCCGTATTCTGGACTATTGCTCATGTTTTCGACTGCTCGATTTCTACAGGTCCAGATTGCCGCTTTGCCACTTCTGTCTCATATAAAAACACCACTGTGGAGATCTTTGTAATATTCACATATGATGGCCACGTCAAATTATTTTGGGGACTATTGTCTTTCTACTTTCATTGTTGTTGCATTTCGTTTCTTGGAATGGAAAGGCTAATCTTTTTGTCATATCTGCAATTGGTGTATGTTCCAATTTCCAATCCACATAATTTTTCTCTGTCACCGTTCTCAATATTCTAGCGTTGCGGATCGTTCACATTTTTAAACTGCTTCTCATTAGCACATTCGCGGATTGCCTGTCTGCTGTCGCGATGCCCTTCGACATCGGGGTAATTTCTCCTTTCTGTTGACGTCTGTTTGTCTCTCTGTCACACACATTCTTCTTTTCACCGAATCTAGTCATGTTCATGTCAGGAATAGCGCTTCGAACAACTCAGCGAACATGTCCGGTCTGGATTTCACAGCAAGCTTAAGGGCCTTATTCGGTACTCCGTCCAGGCCCGGCGCTTTATTGTCTCCTATTCTACCGCAGATATCCAACAGCTCGTCTCTGGTGACTGGCGGAATTGCCGCCACATTCAGAGGTGGTTGGAATGTGTCGGTGCTCTCCTCTTGCTGGGGGAATAACCCATGGATGATTTTTAGCAAGAGAGTGGGGCACGTGATCTGCGGAGATGAACGGCCTCTGAATCGTCCCATCACGATTCTGTAAGCATTCCCCCACGGGTTTATGTTCGCTTCTGAGCAGAGCTCCTTAAAGCACTCCCTCTTGCTTCGCTGGATGGCGAGCTTGAGGTTTTTGCGGGCTTCCTTATAGGCGCGTTCTTTTTGCCCTTGGTCGATTCTGCCTACCGCTCTTCTGGCTCGGTGACAGGCTGATCGAAGGCTGGCCAGTCCATCATTCCACCAGTAGTTTGGTCTTCTACTGGGGAATGAACACCTTCTAGGCATGGACGCGTAACACGCTTTGGCAATGCATTGAGCCAAATGGACGACTCTTTCCGTAGAGGTGCCTGCTTTATCAGGCTGATCTAACCACACCTCTATGAAGGTCTCCTCATCCAAAGATTTTGCAGACCAGCCTGAAATCTTTCTCGGTTTCGGGGATGATAGCTCTTTGGCCTGTGGCCCGACACATGTTTCAAAGAAGATTGCCTGGTGATCGCTGTGGGTGTAGCGTTCACTGACGCACCAGGACATATCACGCGCCAGCGAAGGGCTGACAAATGTCAGGTCTACAACCGAGCCTGACCCCCCTTTCTGGAAGGTGTTTACAGCACCTTCGTTGGCCAAAACTATGTCCATCTGCGCAAAAGCTTCTAATAAACTGCGCCCCCTAGCATTTGGCATATACGGTTCGCTTATGATGGCGATTTCTATCTCAGATTCGAACGTGGCCTGCTCAAGTAAATCCTGAGCGACCCTGCAATGATTGAGGTTTATTTGGATAAACCTCATTTTCTCATTGCAGTGAGCGCCTTCCTAAATTCCGGACATTTACCACTTCCGGCAATATGCCGGTTATCCCGTCCCTCTTTTACTTCGCACAATAGGCATTTGGGGTCCCTATTGCACTCTCTGGCAATATGGCCTTTCTCCCCACACCTTCTGCATCGATCGGATCGATCAATGCTGCTGGTGCATGCCTTCGCGAAGTGCTCAAACGTAAGGCATTTAAAGCACCTCTTCAGTGAAATTTGTTCCCTTAAACGGTAGACAACCCATCCAATCCGAACCCTTCCGGCAGCTAACAACATCTGTGCTGCCTCCGCTGGTACTCGTATTGTGGCCGTTTGAGTACCACCATAGGCTTTTCGCAAGCCCACAACTGACTCCTCGGTGAGTTCTTTCAACTTGAATTGCTCCTTCAGAGCAGTACAAATTTCTTCTTTCGATGTTACTTCACCGAGATCCTTACATTGTATATAGATCTCATGTTTTTGGACACGCACTGCGGCATTCTCCCCAAGTGAGTTTTTCACTTGAGTGCGAAAGTCATCAGTTTTGCCCACGCTGGATGTTTTCAGCTCGAACATGAGATCCCCTTTCTGGGTTCTTCGGATTCGGTTTACATTTCCGCTCAGATCTTTTAGGTCGGGATCCGCTTTGACCTTTTTGAGTATCTCCGCGTAGGACAGATTGCCCTTACTGGAGATAACAATTACATCTGGACGAGTTCGCACTTTTGCTTTTCGTTCCGCTTTTTTGTTGGTAACTTTAGTCCATCCATCGTTTTCGCTGGTCTTGGGCTTCGCAACGCTGGTCGAGTTTTCTAGATTCACTGTACGGTTTCCTCCTTCTGGCCTGTTGGTGTTGGTTTTCAGGATGTCCTGTCCGCCTTTTTTTTTCTTAGGCGCCTGCTGATTATTTACAGGATCCCCCTCTTTTTCACGTACTCGCTTATTTCGCTGGAATTCGATGGTAGTACGGTTAGGCGTCACTTGGGTCGCTTGTGATACTGTTGGCACAGCGGGGTTCGGCGTGTCCTTATTATTCTTTTCCTCCGTCTGTGATCTATTGTAGAGCACTCTAATAGCCCTCACCATATTCTTTATGGCTTGGTGCACGTTGTGCTTATCCTTGATAAACTCGGACAGCTCAACTATTTTTGCCCCAAGCTGGGTGAAGGGTAACTCCTCCAGATCGGGACTCTGTTCCCTATAAGTCCCGGCAGGGTTACCCCTTTTACACGGTCCTTCACTTTTGGCGTTTATTGACCTTGCCTGTACTTTGTCCTTCATCGTCTTTGGCATTGGTGGAGATCTCAAAGTTGATGAGCTTCTTTTGAATGGGTCTCTTCCTTGTTCCTGGAGCACCTCCTGTTGTCGAGCATCTTGAACATATGCGATGGGTGTTGTCACGGTTTTTATCGTCCAAGAATTTGCCTTCAGTTCATCTTTGTTTGGTCTTGTTATTGGTGTTCTCGGTAAGGTCGTACTTCGCCTGAATACTTCCTTCTCCAGATCCAAATCACTTGTAACCTTATATGCCAAGGTGGCCAAGTTGTCCACCACCGAGGCACTGCAGTCGAGGGGTATCGACGACCTGGAGCCCGCTTGCCCACTCCCAAAAGCCGCCGGTACTGGGGTTCCGAGCCCCTGCACCGTAAGTTTCCCCCTTCTCTCGTCTTCCATGGTGATTTTATGTTCTGGGTATCCTTCCCATAGCCATTTTGGTCCGCGCACCAAAGATGAGCACAGTCAGAAAAGAAAAGTGCATGAACACATATTTACACATCAATAGGTATGCCCCAATCCACCAGCTGGGGTCGCGCCTGATGGGAGATCTGGCCACTCCTCACAGGGTTTACTGTCTGTCTGTCTGTCCGTCACACGCATTTTTCTCGGAGACGGTTATAGCGATTGACACCAAATTTGGTAGAAAGGTGGGAACTGTGAACGCTCACGCATACAATGAATTGCATCTTTTTATTTAAGGGGGGGTCCCCATACATGCAAAAGGGGGGTATACAATTTTTTTTCATCAAAAATAGTCATATGGGGTATCAAATTAAAGGTCTCGATTAGTACTTTTCAAAGCCGATCTTAGTTTTGACATTCGTTGGAAGGGTGGGGAGCGCGGGGGGTTGAAAGTGATCACTTCTTTAAGGGGGCCATTCTCAGAAACTACCAAACCGAAAAATCTGAAAAAAATCAGAAGGCTGCCACTATATGGTGCCTGGGCTCCGAAATACCTTCCATGCCGATATCTGTTTAAATAAAGTTAATAATAGTATATTACTACAATTTTTTGTAATTGGTTAGAAACCCCCCTTAAGTTCATCCTAGTACCATGAAATTTTGCAGTGATATAGGCTATAATATAGAGCATGATCTTACTAAGTTTGGTGGAAATCGCACAATTACTAACAAAGTTATAATACCTCAAATTTGTTGCTTTTTTGAAAATTGAAGATTATGAATGTCAATATCACCCGAAAGTGGATACTCTCACATAATATATGGATATATTACGTGCTACGTACTAAGAAATACCCAAAACCTTTCGTACCTGAAGCGTCCAGCTTCGGGTTTCCCGACTTGTTTGGTTTCGACTGTGACTTTGGTTGACTGTGAAACTGTATGACGGAAAAAAATCTTTGTGCATGTTAAACTTTCGTAGGCGAAAAAAATCCGCGCATTAGCTCTGGTATTTGTTCCGTGTATGTGATGCAATGCATTGTTGTGCAGCCACGTGGTTGCGAGCACAACTGTTTGTGGCTTGTCACATAGGATGGAGAAACCTACACAAGGAAACCATCGGCGCCATCGGCACACCGACATACCAATACATGAACCACAAAGGCCTGGCCCGTAGCTACCTCGTCAATGCAATGATATTCTGTGCCCCCTAGACACTTGGTTTACTCCTCCTGTGTTTAGTCTTTTTGGTCAACAGCACAGCATATCTGATAGGCAATATCCACCCTCAATGGTCCCGGGCTTGCAAATATATTGGAGAAGCTTATCCGGACACATCGTAGGCCCTAACATCTAGCAATATCTACCAGTCCAAGTCCAGGACCATTTAGTTTGGATGCTACCTATTAAATGTACTATGGTTCACAGTTAACCGGCGGCCGGAACGTGTGTGGGGTTCGTCATTTTTTACACTACAGCAGGCCGGTGATCGATTGAAAAGCCATTCGGTCAATCGGCTAATCTGAAAGGAGATCAAGCAGGCTGGTATGTGTGTGTAAGCTCAGACGTCCGGCCGACTTTCACCTGACAGTTCTTCTTGGTAGTAAGCGTTCTGTTCACTATATGAATTTTATGTTAGCTTACTAAGATTCAACTCATCGTCTTCACACCCTGCTTCGTGTTGCTTCTTCCAACTTTCATTGAAAATATATTTCGCGATTTAACTCGTTGTATGCATGGTGTCAATATCTAAGAGGCTTCTGGAGCAATTTAATTTGACAATCAAATAAAATATTACTGAAGTTCATGAAAGGGTTCTGGAGTTAAAAACTGTCTAATTTTGATTCAGAGCAGAGACGAAACTGTCAGTCGTTTTGTCCTTAAATAGGGCAGCGTAACCGAAAAATATTATCATGGGTTGATCGTTGTTTTATATAGATTCATAACATAACATGGGCGTAAATCCGCAAGTCTGCCTTTTTAAAAAAATTTGGTTGCCAAAAGGACAGGTCTATGCACCAAAGAAATGGAAAAGATACTTTAATCCTTAAATAAAACAAGTCGAAATCCCGGAAACTGAACGCTCGGGTAGAAAGGTTTTGTGTTCATATTGTGTGAGAAATTCTCTATTCCCGGTTTCCTATTTGCGTATACCGCCAATTGAAAATATTCCTTGATATACGAGTACATATGTATTTCCAAACTCCAAATCCCTCTTTCAAATGAGTTCACTTTAGATTGTGTTGATGGTACTCTTAGAGTGCAATAAATTCAGGTGAAATACATAATTTTGGCTTTCTATAACTTTGTTAATAATAGTTGGTTTTTCGTCAATCTTTCCAAAATTATGCATTATGTTATTATTTATAACCGTACCACTGTACTTTTAGGATGAATTTAAGGGGGGGAGAGTTCGGGTAAATTTCTAAAATATGGTAATATACTATTATTAATTTTATTTGAACATATATCGGGATGGGATGTACTTTGAGACCTATCTAGATTTTCTACAGATGCACCATTGTGATTTTTTCAAATTTTTCGGTTGGATAGGTTCTGAGAACGAGACCTGTTACGGGTGCCGAAGACACGTTGTTCTATTTAATTGATTTGAAGCTGAACTATTCCATTCCATTCTCATTTTATAATAGGATCTAATTTTCAATTATATTTGAGATAATTCCTGGCTCTTATTTATAATCTTTGAATAATTTGTCCCAACTCTTACAAGAAAATTATAACCTTTGTTGAGTCTGGAGTGTGTCTATTGACAAATCTTTTAACTGCCAATAGACACCCTCCTACTTTTAAAATTTTCTATTCTTACATTGCAGAAGGGATCAATTTAGTTCCCGAAATACGCTATATGTGTAAACAAAATATTTAGCTGAAACGGAAAATTTCCTGTTTTAATTCAAAATTCTAATATTCATTTGTCATTATTTACCTTTTATTGACAAAAAACGACCTCATAATTTTCTAGATTTACAGCAAAACTGATATTCCTTTTTCATCTAAATATTCTCTTATAAAAATCGATAAACCAATAATAAATGGATATTGTCAATTCGGTTTCGAGAGAGTATTCAATTATGAACGACAAGCCTCACATGAACAGTACACATAGCTTGTATAATACGTCCTTCACCTTGAATTTTTTATCACTCCCAAATTATGTACACGGAAATCTAATCAAATTCACTCCACACTTTTGTAGTTCTTCATTGGTAATAGCTGATTACAATAGCTTACCGATAAATTAGTTTAGGTTGAGCAATTTGAGGAATAGATTATAATTTTTCAAACCAAAAATTAGCTATAATTTATTTAAATCTTTAAAGAGTATGAATCAAATCCATGACGGACGGGATCCGTGACTTCATTCTTCTGTAGCCTAAGGTGGTAATGAGAAGCGGCTCCTCTGGCATCTCCTGTGGAATTGTGAAGATATCCCCTGTGTGAAATCCTAAGGGTGGGGGGCGGTCTCCTTTGAACCGTATAAATCACCTGTTTCAGAAGAAACAGATGCTCTTACAACAGGCGAATATATAAAGCAGTGTGAAGATAAAATTGATAGAGCTTGGGATATGTTTAGGCCGGTGGCTTAAATTCAGATTAGGGTGGTTTTTCCGGTAAAAGCAGAAGAAATCAAAGTCTATAGACTATGTCTCACCTTAAAATACTGGAAAAATAGGTTTAGAGGCTCATGAGGAGGATGATAATATGATGACATCCCTCTCTATCACACCCAGCATTCTTACCAATTGGGAAAATTTTGTAAAACATCACTGGATCAGCTAGTATCAAACATTAAAACCGGAAATAACAAAGAAGTGACTATCATAGTCAGGTGACTTCAATAATATCTGGATCAATGGTATTAGCTGTCAGGAAGCACGATTTAAAGCATATGCATATATTTGGTTATAGTCTCTGCTGGAGGCAGGCTGACTCGTCTACGTAGTGAGAATCTGCACACACCCATTTGCAAAAGATATTCACAGTGGGGAGTATTATCACCTACACTGTAGGAAGTTGTAGTGAACGAATTAATAGACTTACCGAATAAAGCAGAGCATGATGGTCAAGGCAATGCCCATCATATTCATGTCGAAAAGTTCTAGCAAGCAATCTTAGAGCGTGTCCGGATAGCTGAGTGGTTAGAGCACAAGGCTGTGGTAGGAAGGTCGCGGTTCAAATCCCATTGGTGGCTGTGGTATTTGTATCGTAATTTGGCGTCAGATCCCTGTCGACTCAGTTGTGAATGAGTACCTAAGTCAAATCAGGGTCATAATCTCGGGCGAGCGCAATGCTGACCACATTGCCTCCTACAGTATACTGTAGTTTACCGTTACGACCTTGAATGAAGTGCTCTAACACACTTCAAAGCCCTGATCCAATACGGATTGTTGCGCCAACGATTATTAATCTTAGAACGGGTATAACGCGCTACTCTGCTATAATGTAGTGGTGTGATTAGGTAAATTTTGTGATCAACTTCATGACCAGCACTAGCCTTCCACGTAATACTGTAATCTAATCTTCAAAAAAGATGAATAAAGTGTCTCTTCCTAAGATGGAGCGATGGCATAGGTCTGGACGCCAGACAGCTTAGAGATATCGAATTGGTGGACCTCGGTGCAAAACCGGGATGTCTGGAGTTCCTTATTGGTAATGATGATGATGGAGTGTATATATACACTCGAAATACCTGCACGGTATCACCTAGTATTATAATTATAATTTTTTTTTACAAAAACACATTCCAAATTTTTCCACAATAATATATTTTCCAACAAAGTCACTATGAAAAACTATTGAGAGCCTTGTGCAGAGCTTGCCATGTTTTTAAATAATTCAGCTGCTCTGGCCAGTCCCTCTCCGTTTGCCTTTTGATAGTACGGTAGTAAAGCCATCCTTTGGAGCCATTCATTGAGCTTTGGAAATTTGGCCGCATCTACTGGGTTATTCATAGTTAAGCTAGAAACGGTGGCCACACAGCATAAGTCGGCGACTGTTAAACAGTTTCCACCCAAATATAAATCTTTCGATAAAAATTTCTCTAAAAATTCAAATGCATCCAACAATCTTTTTCTGTCTTCTTCTTCTATGGTCCCTTTTGTTCTCAAGGAGTCCTAAAAAATGGTACAATATTTGTTATTTTCCCAAATATATTTTATTTATTTTATTACTTCGAAATATTATATTAATATTTTAATTGAAATGGGATCTTATGGGAATTTTTTTGTGTCAAGCATAGGCCTGCACTTTGATAAAACTTTTTGGTGGGATGATCATCACTTTGTGAATAAATCATTATAAAAAATATAAATTTGAAGAGAAAATCAACAAAGAAAAATATAAATACTTACCACAATTCGCCGAAATGTTGGAAATAGCACCCCCGAATCGAAATGCAATCTTTGATCGATAATAGCCCGCTTGTATAAATCTTTAGGGTAAAGGAATTTATCGTCTCCATATTTTTCAATCAGATACACAGCGATCGCATGACTGTCCCATATACACTTGCCATCATCCTCCAACATAGGAATCGTGTGCTGGGGGTTCTTCTTCAAATATTCCTCGGATAAATGTGCACCGGCCATAATATTCACTTCACGATATTCGAAATCTAATCCAATTGCATTAGCAGTCAGTAATACCGCTCGAACAGGAGGGCTTATATCGTAGCCATATAAAATCGGTTTTCCCATTTCTAGGCAATGACACTACTCTTAGTGGAATAAGTTTGAGGTAATTAACTCTTCGAAACCAGATATGCTACTGAATTCTAATATTCTGCCCGGGGAGAGCCTTATGTTTCAATCCCGTACATATCTAGCTGCAAAATAGATGAATTCGTTCAGATTGGCGTGTTATCAGTTACTGATATGGCTATTTACAATTAACGGGAGCGATATTAGCTAAAATAAATATATAACAAGTGGAAGACGGAAGCTGGTTGGTTCAGGTAGCAAGGTTTTGTGGATCTATTGTGTAAACATCGGAAATATATAAACAGACACAAAATGCCATACAACCGCCCCTTTTCAGCTAATTTTTCCTAAGAACTATGTTGAGAAGAGAAAAATTTAAATCTGGTCGTCCCCCAAATCCATGCTCGATAGAAACTGATGACAATTTTGATAATTGCTCCAAAACCTTATGCAGTGCATAGTGCGACACTCACGCGCCGTCAATGTCGGCTCCTGACAATGCGCTTCAACTCCTTCACCGGTTTTACGACAAGTTTCCATCTTTCCTCCACTGTTCTACATAACGTAGATCTAGGGCGGTTCATTCGCCCGTCATCTTGAGGCAGTGGATTCCGTTGTATGGCCATGGATATAGTATGGATAACCAGTCAGACTAAAAAGATTGGTTTTAGAGGAATTCCTATCCAGACCGGCCAACTTAGTAAGGGGTGGAACAAAGCGCTGACAACGCTTTCTCGGAAAATATCAACGTGCCTTGGAACCCAGGATACAGTCCCGGATTGAACGGATCAAGCGGCAACGACTTCAGTAACGTAAAATGGACTATTCTCTTGGGTCTTGGAATGTGCGATCCTTTTTTCGAACGGGTTCACTGCGGGAGCTCCTCCAGGAAGTATCCCGTAACAACATTAGCATCTTCGTACTCCAAGAAACGAATTGGCTAGGGAGCGAAGTTAATGATTGTGGACCTTACACAATGTTTACCAGCGGCAAAGAGTGAGGAAGCATAGAATTCGGTGCCGCCTCTGTCATAAACAACACATTTAGGTAGCTGGTAACTGATTTCAGACTGGTTAATGGACGAATCTGCTTAATCCGCTAGAAGATGAAGTTTCTCAATGTGTGGTATATCAACTGTCATGCACCAACGGAGGACAGAGATGATGACATTAAAGACGAATTCTACATCCACTGGACAGAATTTTTTACGGGGTGCATTAAAATGACATCAAAGTATTATTGGGAAACTTCAACGCTAAAATTGGAAACGGCCAGTTCCATAACAGGAGAACCTCCATGAAACTAACGATAGTGGCCAAAAACTCATCGACTTGGCTTGCAGCAAAATTTAGTCGTAAGCTCCATCTGCTTCCCCTATAAAAGCATAGATAAAATGACGTGGACATTGCCAGACGCGCAGTTATTCAATCAAATGGAACATGTCCCCTTCGAAAAAGGAGCTGCCTCAATCATAGTGGACGTGAGGACGTTACGAGGTGCTAATGGCGTACATGTCTACAGTGAAGGCACATTTTGACGCAATACCTCATGTTGGTCCTGAGAAAAGTTTTGACAAAGTATGGCGAAAAATTAGAGGTGGTATCCAGCGTGGAGAGTGTGTAGAACGGAGGAACCGTAAAGAATGGTTTAATTATGCCTACCTGGTAGCGATTAACAAGAAAAATAAAGCTTACCGATTACTAAACGAAGGACAAACCCGAACCAGAAAAGACAAGCATGACTAATTAAAGTGATACGCTAAGAAGATCCGCAGACGAGAATAACGAATGTTCAATGACAATAAAATTTTAACACTTGACGACAGCTTGAAGAAGAACGATGTATGAATAGCATTTAGACAGCGAAATAGATGAGGATAACCGCCAACCACCCTCTGTAGATGTAGATAGATCAAGATAACAATATCATCAGCCACGCGACTCAAATGAAAGCAAAATGGGTTCAGTATTCTTGAACACAACGACGACACATTTCCATCCCTTTGACATTCCGGGTGACCCAAACGGAGAACAAATGCGCAAACTCCGACTTTGTAAGAAATTAAAATCACATGAAGTTCGCGGGATCGATGGCATCCCAGTTAAGCTCTTAAAAGAAGGGGGGACAAAGCTCACCAGTCGCAGTTAAGCAAGTGCTTGAAAAGTGCTGGGAGTATGACATCGATGTGAATGATCGCTGTCAAAGGGTAGTATAGCTCCCAGAGCGAAATTGTGGGTTGGTACCCACAATGGAGCATAAAACCTGGGAAACGCCTGCTGAACTACTGCCACTATACCATATATTATAGCGCCCATCCAGTAAACCATGTGCTCGGAGTAGGTTTCTTAGTCAGCCAAAAAATGAAACCTGCTGTTATCGGTTTTGAAAACATAAGCGAACGGCTATGCACTCTGCCCTTGTGAGGCAAATTTAGAAATATAAGCGTTCACACCCTATAGAGGAGACTGCACAGTCGAAGAAGGATACCTTCTACGAGGCAGTTGAGCGGACCCTCGAAGCCTGTCCCAAGAATGATATCAAAGTCATACTTGGAGATTTCAACAGTCCAGTAGGCATGGAGTGCGTATTCCGGCGGTCCCATAACTTACATAAGGGATACCAATGATACCGGACTGCCGATTATTCAGTTAGCAGTATAGCACGAAGTGACTGTTGGAAGCCAATATAGACTCCGACCACGATCTCGCTCGCATAGTGCTCCGAGCTCGAATAACAGCACCACCCAAAATCCCCTCTGACAATCAGGTGAGAGTGAATACTGAAGCCATTCACAATACAGCCCTCCGTAACACCTATAAGAGGGAAATGGATGTCGCAATAACCGCATCTAATAGATGTCCTGAAGATGAAGCATCAACAAATTATCTTCACAATCACCTCAACGTTATAATTGATACGGTCACAAACGTATTTGGCCCCAGCCGCAAGAAAAGTCGAAACGGCAGGTTTGACGATGAATGTAAGCTAGCAACGGAACAAAAGAATGATCCATTTCGGGCAATGCTGCACTCTCAAAGAATACGAGTACGCGTAAAGTTCTATCATGAACTTCGGAAGTGGAGCGGGGAGCGACGTCACAGACTGAAAAAGGAAGCATGGGAGAACTACCAAGTCTGTGACCTCGAAAAGTAAAGGAACAAACACATCAGGCACGCAAGTTTTACCAGCAAGTCAGCAGGATGAGGCCTTATACACCTCGTTGTTCATTCTGCCGAGACAAAAAGGTGAATCGGATTTCTGACATAATGGGCATATCGGAGCAATGGGTTGAGTATTTTGATGAACTGCTCAACAACCAGGACATCGGCGAGTTGGAGATCCCGGAAGCTGAAGACGACGGACAAATGCTGCCACCACCAAGCATGGAAGAAACGGTCCGTGCAATTTATCGGCTTAAAAATCATAAGTCGCCAAGAGCCGATGGAATTACAGCCGAACTGGTTAAATATGGAGCGGGGCAACTACACCATGCGGTTCATCAACTGATTCTGAAGGTGTGGGACACAGTGAATCAATGCCTGACGCCTGGCAACGAGGCGTTATCTCTCCCATACATAAAAAGGGAGATATCACACAATGCAGTAATTATTGAAGTATCACGTGGCTAAGTACCTCTATAAGAGATTCTTTGCTATCTTGCTAGGCTGGATAACCCCACATGCCCAGGACATCATTGGCCCATGCCAAAGAGACTTCACTCCAGGCAAATCAGCAACAGATCAGATTTTCTCTTTGCGGCAAGCGATGGAAAAGCTGTTGGAATATGGACAACAGTTGCACCATCTGCTCATCAACTTTAAAGCCGCCTATGATAGCATAGCCAGGGTAAAAGTGTACACGACCATGAGAGAATTCGGTATCCCGACGAAATCAATAAGACTGACTAGGCTGACACTAATCAATGTGGAAGACCAGATAAAAGCAGCGTTATCACTCTCGAGACCATCCAACATCAAGAACGGTCCTATCATGCGTCCCCTTTAACCTGCCTTCGAAAAAGTGATCCGCGATGCAGATGTAAATGGAAGAGGCACCATCCTCTTTAAGTCCACCCAACTACTGACCTACGCTGACGATATTGACATTATAGGAAGAACAAACCGAGATGCACAGTTCACCTTGATCCAGATCGAGTAGACGGCGCCAGATCTTGAGCTGCGCATTAATGAAGGCAAGACGAAGTACATGGTTGCAACGTCAGCACCAAAAGCCAAAGTACGATTAACATAGAATCGTACTGACCAAACGAGAACAATAAAGATAGGAGATTTTAACTTTGTGACCTGAAGAACTGGAGCACATTTCTGAAACCTGAGAACGTTAACGTGTATGTATGCTTGATAGGTTTCGTCTCATTTACGAAACAATGGCAACCATCTCTATAGAATCCTAGCCATTCACATTGTGGGAGTATTTTCCGCCAAGAGAATCTCGTGAAAACCAATGTAAGTGCCTAGGTAGATGCATGGAGAAATTGCAAAATGCATCACTTAAGCAAACTGGAGGAGATAAAATCTAGAAGTATTTATGGGTAAAATTGAATTGGGTTCATCAAAGAGTAAATTTTTTGCCAAGTATACAAGAAAATACAACAGTGTAATATTGCAGCACAAAATACCAAAGTGATGGTGGTATTGCGGTGATGTTAGGTAATGTGATGATGTTAGGTAATGTTGTAACAACAACAACATTACCAACTATATTTGGGTCGCGTTCCGTGATAGTTAAGTGATATCACATTTTGAGGTGATATTACTTTTGTGATATTACATGCAACTAGGAGAGAAAGGACGAGATGAGTTTAAAGCTACAGCTTCCGAAAAGTTGTCATCCTTTGTGCAGATTGAAGAGCATAAATTGGAAACCATAAATATCATAGAAGTGCATTAGATAGGTACTATAAAGTATCACGTAATTGTAGGATTTAACAAAAAGTCTCGTATTAAAACGATTATACATACATATATCTACTTTTGTGTATTTGAATCTTTGTGAATAAAGTGCCTAATTTTGACAGAAAAATTATTTAACCTTGAAGATGTTTCTACTGAAAATCCAAATCATTGTTCGTAAATATTGATACATAAAAATAATCTATAGGTTAGTTAGAGGTTAATTGTCTTAGTTTTTACTCAAGCTGTTAAATCATTTTATATAGTCATATATCCCCAACCACGCAAGTTTTATCTTTCATATTTTATTTGGGTAGACGGTTTGGATTACTTTACCCGAAAAAAGAATCTAAACAATTTTATCAGTGCATCTGAGCTAGTATTTATTACAGACTTCACTGAAAGTAAAATTAGTCTAAGTTGCTTTTTGAATTGAGATTGTTGGTGGAGAATCTTGTTAACAAGCAATGTCCAAGCCAATCCTATCGGGACCTCTCTTGAAGCCAGGAGTTCGAGCAGTGCTACTAACGGCGAAAACAATCGGACTAGAACTTGAGTATAAGGAATCTAAAGTAGAACCAAGTGAACCCCTCAAAGAATATTCGAAAAGGAAAGGTGAAAATCGTCATGCTGTTCTAAACGATGGTGGAAAAGTGATCTGGGGCAGCCATGCTATTTTAGCTTACTTGATAAGCAAGTATGGCAAGGATGACTCATTATATCCAAAGGATTTCTATAAACGAGCCTTGGTTGATCAAATGCTTTACTTTGAAAATGGTGTCATAGAAGCGAGAAACCGATTGTTTTTTGTAAGTGTCGTTTTGTGATTTATATTGGATATTAGGTGTAACTGATTGTTGACAATTTTATTCAGTTGGCAGATCCAGAAAATCCAGAGCTAGTTGACAAATACAGGAAAGCTCTTGCAGAAGCAATTGGTTATCTTGAAAAATTTTTGGAAAAATCTGATTATCTGGCCGGAGATGATATTACTATTGCAGATTTCTCAGCAGCCACCTTGTTATCAACTATAAATATTCGACTCCCAATCAGAAGTGATGAATATCCAAAACTATCAGATTGGCTAAACCGAATAGAGAGTCTTCCTTACTATCATGATGTGAACGAAACTGCACTGAAAAGAATTATGCAGTGGTCTTAGGTTTTTGTAAGTTTATATGAATTTAATGAAGGAAACGTGCATTGTACGGACTCAAAACTAAAGTAACCACGTGAAATATTAAAAGGAACAAAATCAAATACGAACATTGTGCTTATTAAGTTCATAAGGAGCGGTTGCGAATATGTCCGAGAAAATTCTAACAATATAATCGTTCTTAAAGTCGTGAAAGAAAAGCCTATCGTCATTTTTTCCAGTCCGAACATGCCGCAATCGAAAATTCCAGATACTTTCCTCATATATCAAAATCACCCAGTTCATCACTCCCAACAAATTCTTAGAGTCCTGGCATATCAAGAAGGCTGAAAGGTTCGTAGGTTAACATAGAAAAAAAAAATTTTGATAAAAATTGATTTTATTATCCAATATGTTGCCTTCAAGAGCGTTACAATGAACCGTCCATCCATTTTTATAGTGCTATTTGTCTTTAGCCTTAAAATAGGCCTCCGCTTCGGCAACTACGTCTTTATCGGCACTGTATTTCCTTCAGGTGAGTATTCTCTTCAGTTCAGAGAACAAGAAAAAGTCGGCCAGATCTGGAGAACACGGTGGATGTGGAAACAATCCGAAACACAATCCGTACGATTTTACTATCGTTTTCATTGATTTGTGACACGGGGCATTGTCTTCATGAAACAAAACTTTCCTTTTCTTCACATGGGTCCGTTTTTCCGTGATTTCATCTATCAAAGGCTTCAGGTGGTCATAGGGTAGTATAGGTCCCGGGGCGAAACGTGGATTGGCACCCACGATGGAGCATAAAACCTGGGAAATGCCTGCTGAATCAACACCAACAGCTCTACTACCAAACCCTATCTCCACCTCCACGTGGTGACCGCTGGGAGCTCTTTCTTGACGAAAAGCTGCAGACGGAGAAGGATGAAGGCGAGTCTCCCGCGCCTAAAAACGGGACAAATTGTACCAAATGGTCCTCCGGGTTGGGGGTTGGGTACGGCTGACAACCCTACACGGAAAAAACAACCTGTTACGAAGCCACAACAGGAGCCTCGGATAGGACGGATTTTAAAACGACGGACCCGGCAACGACAAAGGAACAACGATTTGCGCATTTTCTCATGGAACGTGCGCTCCCTGTACAGAGATGAAGCTGATAAGCAGCTAGCCGATACCCTGTCCCAATATAGGGCTGATGTAACAGCGTTGCAAGAGATGCGATGGACAGGGACCGGTTTCCTGGAGAAGAGCCACTACACCATATATTATAGCGGTCATCCAGTAAACCATGTGCTCGGAGTAGGTTTCTTAGTCAGCCAAAAAATGAAACCTGCTGTTATCGGCTTTGAAAGCATAAGCGAACGGCTATGCACTATGCGCTTGCGAGGCAAGTTTAGAAATATAAGCCTCATAAACGTTCACGCCCCTACAGAGGAGACTGCAGAGTCGGAGAAGTATACCTTCTACGAGGCAGTAGAAAGAACCCTCGAAGCCTGTAACAGATATGATATCAAAATCATACTTGGGGATTTTAACAGCCAAGTAGGGAAGGAGCCCGTATTCAGGCGATACGTTGGCTCCCATAGCTTACACGAAAAAACAAATGATAACGGACTGCGGACTATTCAATTAGCAGGGTCACACGAAATGGTTGTTGGAAGTACCTGGTTTGCGCGGAAAGCGGTCCACAAACATACGTGGGCCTCTCCAGACGGGACCACTTTCAACCAAATTGACCACGTGTTGATCGAACGCCGCCACCTCTCAGCCTTGATGAATGTCAGAACATATAGGGGGGCCAATATAGACTCGGATCACTATCTCGTTGGCATGGTGCTCCGAGCTCGAATAACAATACCACCTAGAATCCCCTCTGACAATCAGGTGAGAGTGAACACTGAAGCCATCCACAACACAACCCTCCGCGACATCTATAAGAGGGAAATGGATGCCGCAATAACCGCAGTCAACAGAGGACCTGGAGATGAAGCATCAACAAATGATCTTCACAATCACCTGAAGAACGTTATCATGGATACGGCCACAAACATACTTGGCCCCAGCCGCAAAAGGAGTCGGAACGGCTGGTTTGACGATGAATGTAAGCTAGCAACGGAACGGAAGAATGCCGCATATCGAGTAATGTTGCATTCTCAAAGAACACGGGCACGCGCAGAGACTTATCACGAACTCCGTCGAGCGGAGAAGCGACTTCACAGACGGAAAAAGGAAGCCTGGGAGAACCAACAAGTCTGTGAACTCGAAAAGTACAGGGAGCAACCGCACCAGGCGCGGAAGTTTTACCAACAAGTCAGCAGGATGAAGCCTTATACACCTCGATGCTCATCCTGCCGAGACAAAGAGGGAAATCTGATTTCCGACAGAATGGGCATATTAGAGCCATGGGTTGAGTACTCTGATGAGCCACTGAACAACCAGAACATCGGCGAGTTGGAGGTCCCGCCAACTGAAGACAACGGACAAATACTGCCACCACCAAGTTTAGGAGAAACAGTGCGTGCAATTCATCGGCTAAAAAATCATAAGTCGCCAGGAGCCGATTGAATTACAGCCGAATTGGTTAAATATGGAGGCGACCAGTGACACCAAGTGGTTCATCAACTTGTGCTCAAGGTATGGGACAGCGAATCAATGCCTGACGATTGGCAACGAGGCATAATCTGTCTCATACATAAAAAGGGAGATATCACACAGTGCAGCAATTATAGAGGTATCACGTTGCTGAGTACCATCTATAAGATATTCTCCACTATCTTGCTAGGCCGGATAGCCCCATACGCCCAGAACATCATTGGCCCTTACCAAAGAGACTTCACTCCAGGCAAATCAGCAACAGATCAGATTTTCTCTCTGCGGCAGGCGATGGAAAAACTGTTGGAATATGAACAACAGTTGCACCATCTGTTCATCGACTTTAAAGCCGCCTATGATAGCATAGCCAGGGTTAAACTGTACACGGCCATGAGAGAATTCGGTATCCCGACGAAATATAATAATAAGACTGACTAGGCTGACCCTGACCAATGTGCGAGACCAGATAAAAGCAGCAGGATCACTCTCAAGACCATTCGACATCAACAACGGTCTACGACAAGGGGATGCGCTATCATGCGTCCTCTTTAACCTGGCCCTCGAGAAAGTGATCCGTGATGCTGAGGTGAATGCAATAGGTACGATCCTCTTCAAGTCCACCCAACTACTGGCCTATGCTGACGATATCGACATCATGGGAAGAACCACCCGAGACGTACAAACTGCCTTCATCCAGATCGAGCAGGCGGCGCGAGATCTTGGGCTGCACATCAATGAAGGCAAGACAAAATATATGGTGGCAACGTCAGCACCGAAGACGAATCAACCAACAACATCAAACCGCACTGGTCAAACACAAACACCAAGAAGAATAAGGATAGGAGAATACAACTTTGAGAGGTTCGTAGGTTCGTAGGGTCGAAAATCACAACCGATAACAACTACGATGATGAAATCCGCGCACGGTTGTTGTCAGCCAACAGAGCCTATTTCAGCTTACAAAGACTGTTCCGCTCGAAACGGCTCACCATAGGGTCAAAGCTCTTACTGTACAAGACTATGATCTTGCCAGTCCTCATGTATTCCTCGGAAACTTGGGTTCTTAGCAAGAAAAATTGCGAACTCTTGGCCGCGTTCGAGAGAAGAATCCTCCGAAGCATTTTTGGCCCCCTACATGAGGATGGACGATTCCGTAGCCTACACAATGACGAAATCTATGAGCGATACCATGACCGTCCGGTTGTGGATAAAATCCGGCTCAATAGGTTACGGTGGGCGGGTCACTTAATCCGTATGGATGAAGATGATCCCACCCGGAAAGTCTATAAAGGCAATATCTATTGTAGGAAAAGAAGACGAGGCCTAAGATGGAGCGATGGCGTAGGCCAGGACGCCATACAGCTTTTAGGGATATCGAATTGGTGGACCTCGGCGCAAACCGGGATGCCTGGAGTTCCTTATTAAGGCAGGCCTAGACCGGATACCGGTTGTTGCGCCGTTGATGATGATGATGAAAGGCTTCAGTATGGCTATGTATAGTCGCTGTTGATGGTTTTTCCCTTCTCAAGATAGTCGATGAATATTATCCCATGAGCATT
This sequence comes from Hermetia illucens, assembly GCF_905115235.1. Lineage (NCBI taxonomy): Eukaryota > Metazoa > Arthropoda > Insecta > Diptera > Stratiomyidae > Hermetia > Hermetia illucens. The sequence continues at coordinate 161,771,809 of NC_051850.1, forward strand.
CAAAAATGCTGATACCATAGCCTTGGCACCCGACTCCAAAATTATTTTGTGGACTTTTTAATGTATTCGTCGGTAACATGGGCGTCCACTGCGTGCATCATCCTCGGTGCTCGCTTCATTTAAACTTAGCAAAGCACTTCTCAACAATTGATTTTTCTCGTGCAAAATCCGAATAATGTTTATCAAGGCAAGCCTTGGCTTCAACAAATTTTTTTTATTACGCCAAAAAGCAATGCTTTATTAACACACGAAATTCCTTTTTATCTATTTTTGTCAACAAAACAACAAAAGTTGTTTTACTCAAAGTGCTCTATCCCATAAACTAATGGTTCAGAAGCTGTCAAATTTGTACACGTGAAGATTAAGGTTAACTAAAGATCATGTGGATGGAATGCTAGTAACGACATCTATATGTTAACCTACGAACTTTTCAACCCACTTTGCCTTGTCGTCTTTTCCCATAGATATATCTCTTGCAGACTTTCCAGGCAGGGTTTTCCTAATCCAAATGATTCACTAGTCGCACCCAGTTGGGTCTGATTTTATCGATGATTTCGTAGTCAGGGTATCGCTCATAGACTCCGTTATTATACAGAACGAAAATTTTTTTACAACTTTATTTGTTTATGCCAAAATTTCCGAAGAATGTATGAGGACTGGCAAAATCATGGTGGTATATAGTAAGAGTTGTGAACCTGAGGGAAGAACATTGGGAGCTGAAGGATTTTGATAGTCAGAAATCCAGCTCCAACTTTTATACCTATATAAAAGAGTAATTTAACTTCTTTGAGGTTGTATCTTCCTACCTGTCCTGATGCCGTCGCCATTTATTTATTCTTAATTTTGTTGAAGTACAATCCCAGATCTTTTGCCGCCTGCTCCACTCGAACAAAAGTTGTTTATGCTTAATAAATAATGTCCAATGTGCTAATTCCCCTCACACTGTGGAAAAAGATTGTACTCTCAACATATTATTAACAATCATCATCATCAATGGCGGAACCTCCAGTATCCGGTCTAGGCCTGCCTTAGTAAGGAACTCCAGATACCCCGAATTCGCTCCGAGGTCCACCGATTTTATATTCTTAAAAGTTGTCTGAACTCTGCCTCGTCTTCTTTTTAGATATTGCCCTTTTAGACTTTCTGGGATGGATCATTCTCGCCCACCGCAACCTGTTGAGCTGGATTTTATCTACAACCAGACGGTCGTGGTATCGCTCACAAACTTCGTCGTTATATAAGCTATCGGAATTGTCTATTCTTCTGAAGGGGGTCAAACAATCTTCGGAGGATTCTTCTCTCGAACGCGGCCAAGAGCTTGCAATTTTTCTAACTAAGAACCCAGTCCTCCGAGGAAGACTGCCTAGATCATTGTTTTATACAGTAAAAGCTTTGACCCAGTTTTTGTAAGCTAAAATAGGCTCTGCTGGCAGTCAACAACCATGCCTGGATTTTATTGTCGTAGCTGTTGTTGGTTGTGATTTTCGATCATAGATAGGAGAGAAATTACTAATGGTCTCAAAGTTGTGGTCTCCCATCTTCATTGTTCTCATTTGACCGGTACTGTTTGATAATGTAGGTTCTTTGGTTTAGCGCTGACGTTACCCCCATGTACTTCGTCTTTACTTTATTAATGTGCAGGCCAAGATCTCGCCCCAAGCGCCGCCTTCTCGATCTGGATGAACTTTCAAGTTGCTCTTCTCGGCCACTTGGCTTTGGTTTGGTCCACGGGGCTGCCCCGTCTTCTTACCCGCCACATTAGAGCACCAGTAGTGGTAGTAGCAGCCAGTAGTTGGGAGAATTTGAAGAGGAGGTCTTTTTCCAGGCCCAGGTTAAAGAGGATTCTTCATAAGGCATCCCCTGTCCGTCAGACCGTTTTTATCTTGAATGGTCTCGAGAGTGATCCTGCTGCTTTTATCTGGCCTCTTGGCTTTTATCTGGACATTGGCCAGGATCAGCCTAGTCAGTCTTATCAATTTCGTCGTTTTTTTTGGGGCGCGGTGCAACTTTCTTTAACAGAATAATAATATTTTCTGACATTCATCATTGCTAAGAGGTGGTGGCATTCAGTCAACACGTAGTCAATTTGTTGAAAGTGGTCTCCGGTGCAGAGCCCATGTATGTTCGTGGACCGCTTTTCTGCGAACCAGGTAATTCCAACAACCATCTCGTGTGTAACTGAATAATTCGCAGTTCATTATCATTGGTGTTTTTATATAAGCTATGGGAGCCAACGTATGGCCTATCGGGAGCCTATCTAGTACCATGGGAACCGGGACAGCCCTCTGAGCGCATATGTCCCTGAAAACAATAGTCTCGGTTTCGCTATCTACGATCGGCACCCTTATGGCAGTCTCATAGTGGTTGTGTTCATATCGTGGGTATAGCTTCTTGTGCGCTCAAACATGGAGTTGCGCTGTGTAGCTACAGTTAGTTGCGGTAGAGGTGTTAGATAGGCCGCACATCCACTGGTATGAATGTTGAGCCTGCACTCTGATAAACCCGTACCGCAATGCCCGGCGTAGCGGGGTTCTGATTTTTGTTTCCAAATCAATCCGTGTCCGAAGATGACCATTGGATTATGCCTACACGGCAGGTACTCACGTTAAACCGCCAGGATCTTAATACCAGTTAGCTATACCGAAGCACAAGGGATGAGCTGTTCCAACAATGGAAAAAGTATCCAAAGTTAACTGTGTCCCGTCGAAACGTGCTTATATATATATATATATATATCTGAGCTACTCACCCTCGGGAATGTGTGGATCATTTTGAACACTTTAATCCCTCCCCCTGTATGCAAAACTTCACGTGGCTTATAGATGATGTATTGAGATAGGATCAGAATCTGAGATATTAAACGCCAGAACATCCTGAAAAATTATGAAAATGTACACTAAACAAAAAAACAACAAAAAAGTACCGGCTCGACCGTACATGGCAACCGATTGCCTCCAGCAACAAAATCACTTTTATTAAATTAACCATCTGAATCGATATTTTGTATTTGAACCGCAAATGGTGTACACCGAATCGAAAGTCGTGTAACTTTACATACTCGCTTGACGGAACTGCTTGGGGGAAATGCATTTAATTGCACGTTGGGTATATGCATAGCATTGCGATGTTGCCTGTATAAATAGCTTCAATGATCATTTTTTTCCGGAAATTTTACAGCTGCATACTGCTTAAATTGGACTAAGCGTATAACATGTATAGGTAGAAAGAAAAAGATTTCAGCGAGTTCTTAGCCGAAAAGCCGGTCTGAATCAGAATGTTCGGAAAACTGATTTTCTGCTTCAGTGCTTCTAAATCGATCGGATTCTAAATGGACCTCCTATGACTTGGTAGGGGCGACAGTCTAACGGGCACGTAATGAGGCATTCTGTTAGAGAAAGACGGGTAAACCTAACCGCTTAACAAAAAACGAAAAGAAAAAATAATTTGAAAAGTAAATAAAATATAATTTGCAATTTTTCATAACTTGATTAGTTAATCTCTAAAGCCAGGAATTGGGCAATCTGCGGTTTCTCTTCACATGTACTGATGCATCATAGTTATCGGGTTAACCAGAGGAAAGTTGCATAAACAGTTTTCCAGTGATAAGAAAAGAACTGCTAAATCATTTTATATGGGCATTTGTCTCCAACTGCTGAGTGATCTTGAATATCTAATTTCTTTATATGAATTGGACTACACAGTTTTATCCGAAAAGCAGTCAAAAAGTGTTATCAGTGCATATCAGTCACTATTTATAGCGGCCGGCACTTAGGATTTGAATCAGTCATCTCTTTTTTAAGTTCGTGATATTTGTGGTGAATTTTACAAGAGATGCCAAAGCCAATTCTGTCTGGACCTATTGTAAAGCCTGGAGTACGGGCAGTCCTACTAACAGCTGAAGCAATTGGCTTGGAGCTCGAGTATAAAGAAACTAAATTAGAACCGAAGGAAACAATTGAAGAATACCAGAAGAGGAAGGGGGAAAGTCGCGCTGTTATTCTGAATGATGCGGGAAATATAATCTGGGAAAGTCATGCTATTCTATCCTATTTAGTAAGTAAATATGGCAAGGATGACTCGATTTATCCAAAGGATTTCTACCAGCGAGCCTTAGTTGATCAAATACTTTATTTGGAGTCTGGATTTTTAATGCCACGAGCTCGGATGTTTCTAGTAAATACTTTTTTAAATGAGGATTGCTCGAAACTATTTGTAACAAATATTAATTTTATTTAGATGGCTAATACGCGAAATCTGGAATCAGCTGACAAGACCAAGAAACTTCTTACAGAAGCTATTGCTTATTTCGAGAAGATTTTGGAGAGAACTTCTTATCTGGCTGGAGACAAGTTAACTATTGCAGATCTTTCAGCCGTCGCTATATTTTCGAACATACACAACATATTCCCCGTTCAAGTTGCAGAATATCCTAAACTAGTAGACTGGCTATCACGAATGGAGAATCTTCCTTACTACCATAAAGTGATGGACGCCGGATTGCAATGGCCAAAGCAATCTTGAAATGTAACTAGTAAACATTTTTTTGAGTATTGGATTGGAATTTTAAATATATTTTGATTAATAAATTGGCTTAGTATTGTTTAATTTTAATGTTATTTTTTGTTCATCGATACAGTCGATGACCCTGGGTTCGCACCCACGGCCAAGCGAATGACTTTGTGTGGATGCGTCTATCTAACATAGACGTTGAAACACCAAATTTAACATCCAGATCCCAGAGGGAAAAGATACTCCAAATAGCGACGAATACTGGAGTCCACGCTCCAATGTATTCCTGGTTTAACTTTTGCATTGGAATTATTGACATGGCTCTTCGGAGCTGGCGAGTTCTGGAAAACTTTACAGTAAGCGATCATGTGAAACGCTGTGAAAATGAGCCTTAGAATATTCGTCGAAGTTCTTGGAACATGTAAGGCGAAACTATAGAACACTTCGCGAATGGAGGACTGCTACTGTCATTGCAGTCAGTTATAAAGATGACAGCGGCACCCTGCCGGACTTCCTTGCACGTAGAGCATCGAGCTGTAGAAAACTTTCTATGAACGTAGACTACGCAGAGCAATAAATACAAGCAAACCTTGTTCTTGGAAGGAGCTAGTCGACGAGGTGAATGAGAATTAGAGGGGACTCGGTTGTAATGTTGTAGCGGAAACCTTGTTCAGTTCGAGTAGATTCACCGTATTGTACGGCCATTATTCTCAATGTATCCCATTGGGATTGATGGGCAAAGATGTTAGGTACATTAGAAAACTCATTCCATGCACCCGACTTTTTCTTGCTGATATTAAATGATTGTCTGGGAGGCCGCTACCTACTTTTAAGAAGCTGGAAGGCTTGAGGGGAATAAAGACCACCCGTGTCAAGAGTAGGATTTCTGGAACGCTTCCTACGATGGCAAAAGTTCCTTGATTGCTAGGGTAGAAGAGCGGAAAGGCTAGCTCGAAGTAATGTGTCAAACGGGTCCCGGATAGTGAGTTAGTTGATGGTCCCACGGCTTAACGTTGCGGGAATTCACCCTTCCTACTTAAGAAAATAATGTGATACTAGTTCCGAAGAAGATAGCTGACCTAACCTACTTCATTAATCATAGCAGATTTTTTTTCAAACTTCCCAAGTAATATTATTACCCTTATATTAGTAGAGATCGAAATAAGAAGTATTTTGGGCGTAAATTTTATATTATGATTTTTTTTAGACATTTCGCCTGGTTAGTTTTTATGAATGAGTCCCGCATTTCTTTAGGTTTCTACGCTTTCATCCCCCACTCTCCCATTTCGGAACGAATGTTAAATGGTTTGTTAAGAACTAATGGAGACCTTACATTTGATACTCCACATGGTTTTATTTAGAAAAAGAAATTTACACCTTGTTCTTCTTTTCTTCAACATTTATCCAGTTTGCAAGCGGAGTCGGCTCGTCGTCATTCGTTTCGCCATTTTGTTTTATCAAAATTCTGAGCTGGATACAATCGGGAGGCTTTTAAATCCCCATCCAGCATATCAAGCCATCGTTGTTTCAGCCGGTTTTTTGGTCGCTTACCATCCAATGTGGAAATTTTCGTTAGCGCAAATTACGTGACCATACCATTCAAGATGACTCTCTCGCAATTTTTCCACGATCGGTCAAATCCCATACCGATCGCGGATATCCTCATTTCGGATGTAATCGAAATGCGTCACGCCACTAGTCCAACGCAACATTTTCGTTTCCATTACGGCGAGACATCGTTCATTGTCTTTTATAGTCGGCCAATATTCAGAAGCATAAAGAGCGACAGGACGGCGAACGTTCGTTGATACATCGATCACAAAGAACACCAGTTGTGGAACGCCACTTCAACCAGGTTGCGTTAATGCGGGAAGCAATTTCATAACGCAGTTCTCCATTGGCTGATAGCGTTGATCCGAGGTATTTAAATTGCTCTGTTCTGTTCAGATCACTGCCGTTGACAATGATTGTGCCTGTTTCATGGGGATCGGTCGTCAAAAATTCAGTTGCTTAAGGGGGTCATCCTGTGTGAAGACCGTTTTTTTTTGGCTTTTTTTAGAATTTTTTTGTGAAGAACTGGATAAAGATACAAATACGAATAGATTTACTAATATCTTGAGCATATATAGTAATTCTTCCAGCCTAATCGCATAGTTCATTATTGAAATAAAGAGCAATTTATACACCCATCCCCAAAAAACAGGGGTTTTTCTGCTGCCACGCTAGAGGACGCTGCGATCATCTTAAAGAAAAAAGTAAATGGCATTTTAACGTACAGACAACCAGTTCGCAAACTAGGATTATTAAAAAATGTTAAAAACTAAATTTGGTGTTTTTTCACGGCTTCTTCAATGACTTAAATGACTTCAATGAACTACTAAATGAATCGCAATTATCCTAGTTAGCGGACCGTAAAAATATTTTCTGAATAAGTCGTGAAAATTTCAAAGAATTTCGTTGGATAGATTTTGGGCAATGGTGGCAGCCGATTTTCAACATGCAGTAGAATGTGATTTTTAGCCATAAAACTTTAACTGACCATTAATCTGGTATACTTAGTTCATAAACCTAAGGTTTCTTCAAGAAACACATGTACAGCCTTGGCTTCAATTCTTGTGGTTTTAACGAAGTCATTCGAACGTCATTCGGACCGATAAATACGAGCTTTATTACGGCGATCGACATAAATCTGGCATGTGTCTTATCACGTGTTTAACGCTATAATTTCTGAACGACTCCAAATACCAAAAAATCACTTTGCCCATATATTTTAAACTATATCCAGATAAATTTGATGCCAAAAACAATTCGATTCTGCGGATCCGACAGACGGGATGACCCCCTTAACAACTTGCCAGCATGCCCAGCCTGGCCAGGCGAGGAAAAAGACGCAGAGTATGCAATATTCGATTGTAGTCGCTTCGCGGCATGGATTTACGGTCACGAATCGTGCACCTCACATCCTAGATTAGCCGAAAAAAAATCATCTTTCGAACATTCCCCTATATGAACTATACATAGGTCTGTTTGTCTGTCATACGTGTTTTTTCGAAAACGGGCTAAAGAGTCATGTAAAATAGAAATCTGAACTAAAATTCATGATGAGGCCGCTAGAAAATATCTACGCCTAAAAACGCCCAACCCTACCTAACTACTACAACTTTTCATGCTTAAAATGTCGGACTCCGGGTTTGCGACTTGTTTATCTGAATGACTACTATCTAAAGGTCACCAAAGAAATGGTATGGAACGATTTACGCAAACTTCACCTGAGAAAGAGTATAGGAAACTCGTGCTTGCAAGCTAAGCATAGACTCCTACGAAAATAGCGACGCATTAAATAATTCACTTGTCCCAATTGAGCTTTTTCTTGTGATCACTTAGGCACTAAGATTGAGCAATGGTTTATGCATTTATCGCAAGTAACTCACATATGATTGCTCATCAACAAATATTAATTTTTGTAAAACGTACAGTCATTGTGTGGCTATCAGACTCAGTAGTTATCTAAATTTTATAGCGAGAGGTACTAACCGTGCGCAAGGTCTTTAGTGTTGTTCCAAAATGGCAAAACCCATATTATATGGTTCAGAAATGAGCCCCGCGGTTCGAGCAGTATTCCTTACGGCAGCGGCTATTGATTTGGATTATGAATTTAAAGAAATTAACGTTCAAACCGGTGAAAATAAATCCGAAGAGTTCTTGAAGAAAAATCCTCAACATACCATTCCTACCCTCGAGGACAACGGAAAGATAATATGGGATAGTCATGCGATTATCACTTTCTTAGTTGGAAAGTACGCGAAGGATGACTCGCTATATCCGAAGGATTTATACACAAAGGCTGTAGTTGATCAAAGGCTACATTTTGAAAGCAGCGTTCTTTCTATTAAAATTCGAGCTGTTACTGTAAGTGGCTTCCTTCAAAATTATGTTTAGTGCAATACAGCATTTGTTAGTTTTCCCGAATTTGCTTAGATTTGTTTGAAATATTGAAAACTCAGTGAGTTTTGTGATACGGAAGCTTGGCGGATTTCAATCCAACCCCATATAATTTCCGAAAGTTTGTGAAGAAAACTCGCGAGTTGACAAGTTTGTTGATAATAAAATTTGTCTACGTGATTGTCCTGCACAATCAGGGAAAGTGATAACATAATACCAATTGATGGCGGAATATTCGACTTTGAATCTAGATCTTGGGAGAGGGTCGCTAAGGATGTCATTTTTGTCAGCAACCTTGACAGAATACGAGTGATTATGAAATACACCCCAATACCGCAATACATGGATATCTGATGTATGAGGTCATGAAAAAATCCAGAAGCTCTCTAGAATGATTGCAATCATACTTACCTGCACTGCTTTTGACGCCTTTTATTCATTGTTCCATGATAAATTCGAGGAGTCGCGGCATTAAAATCTGAGGTAAAAATAAAGTGATTATTTAATAAGCTCCGAGCGAAAGCGAAAGCTCCATACGAGGCTGGAGTAAAGCAATCGAAAGAAAATGTTACTTGTACGCACAATTGAAAGCGTTCCATCTTTTCTTTTAAATGATAACATTGCGGACTTTCCATAAATACTGGAAAGATAACGATCTTTTCATCTTTTTATTTAACTTTCCTACGTGCCTCTATTCAGTAGAGGAAAACCTGACTGGAATACAGACGCTTCTACATTTACAGAATATGAATGACATTCTCTAGGTTCCTTATCTGACTCCTCATCCAAAAGAAGTATGTATGATAATCAGTCCCTGTATGCTTTGAATTTGATGTGTCAGGTCTGCTGAGACAAGTCATTTTCAAACGAAAGATATCGAAAACAAGTCGGGAAACCGGAAGCTGGACGCTTCAGGTACGAAAGGTTTTGTGTATTTCTTAGTACGTGGCATGTAATATATGCATATATTACGTGAGAGTATCCACTTTCGGATGATATTGACATTCACAGTCTTGAATTTGCAAAGAAGCGACAACTTTGACGTATTATAACTTTGTTAGTAATAGTGCGATTTCCACCAAACTTGGTAAGATCATGCTCTATGTTATACTCTATATTGTTGCGAAATTTCGTGGTCCTAGCATGAACTTAAGGGGGGTTTTGAAGCGAATTACTGAAAATTATAGTAATATACTATTATTAACTTTATTTGTGCAGATATCAGGGTGGAAGGTATTTCGGAGCCCAGGCACCATATAGTGGCAGCCTCTTGATTTTTTTCAGATTTTTCGGTTGGGTGGTTTCTGAGAATGGCCCCCGTAAAGGAATGGTCACTTTCAACCCCCCGCACTCCCCACCTTTCCAACAAATGTCAAAACTAAGACCAGCTTCCAAAAGTACTAACCGATACCTTTAATTTGATACCCCACATGACTATATTTGATGAAAAAAAAATTTACACCCCCCTTTTGCATGTATGGAGACCCCCCCTTAAATTCGTTGTCAAAGGATGTAATTCACTGTATGCGTGAGCGTTCACAGTTCCCACCTTTCCACCAAATTTGGTGTCAATCACTGCAATCGTCTCCGAGAAAAATGCGTGTGACGGACAGACAGACAGACAGACAGACAGACAGACAGACAGACAGACGGACAGACAGACAGACAGACAGACAGACAGACAGACAGACGGTAAACCGATTTTAATAAGGTTTTGTGTTTACACAAAACCTTAAAAAAGATCTATTGGTATTGGCATTCCACAGCGAATATACAATAACAACACAGAAGGTTACCAAACAGAATAAACGCCCCATGCCAATATAAATTTTTGCTGATTATTCGTTTTAACGATAACAGTTTATCTCTGCCAATTTAGTTCGAAAATTACAGTGGAATTTAATTTTTCAAGGTTTTGTTTGCATTGATAGGGATTTAGGGGGGTCCCCATACATGTAAAAGGGGGGTGTAAAAATTTTTTTTACCGAATATAGTCATGTGGGGTATCAAATGAAAGGCCTCGATTAGTACTTTCCGAAGTCGGTTTTAGTTTTGAGATTTGTTAAAAAGGCGGGGAGTGGGAGGGGTGCAAATTGATGATTTCTTTAACGGACCCATTCTCAGAAACTACCCAACCGAAAAATCTGAAAAAAATTATGGAGCTTCCTCTATATGGTACCCAGGCCTCAAAATACTCTCCATCGATATTTGTTCAAATTAAGTTAATATTAGTATATTACCATATTTTTGGAGAAATTGAGTAAAACCCCTCTTAAGTTTATCCCAGAGTTATAAAAGTTGGCAGTAGTATAAAATATAATATGAGGCATATTATCCCCAAGTTTGATAAAAATCATACTATTAGTAACAAAGTGACAGTAGCTCAAAGTTGTCTTTACCATGTCAGTTTACAAGCCGAAGTACTAAATCCGACATGCTCAATTCATATACATAACGGACTACGTACAAATGGGATAGTTCTACACTCAAATATACTGACAGAAGAAGCAAACAAAACCTTTCATACCTGAAGCGTCCAGCTTCCGGTTTCCCGACTTGTTTATGGTTAATGCCAAGAGCCAGTGAACATCGTTTTTTGAATTTTGTGTAAATCAAAACCTTATTAAAATCGATTCACTGTCTGTCTGTTTGTCTTTTTAAAGTTTTGTATAAAACAAAACACTGAAGGTGGAAAGGTTCAAAACCTACTGCTGGCTCCTGCCGTACAGTTATGTCAGACTCCTACTCACTAAAACCACCTCCTTCTTCTTCCATTTTCCCCACGAGACTGCTATAAGCATTGCATCGCGGGGCTGGATCAGTTGTTAACTGCGGCTCATTATTGTTCGCTTGTTGTCTTGCTTTCTTCGCAGTTCTTCATGCCTTAGCTGTTGATGAACCATTTTCAGCTCAATTACCACTTGATTCCAAGCCTCCGTTGATTCCAACATAAACTCCACTATCTTTTCAGATGTTAAGCGCCTGTCTGTGATCGCCTCTAGCCTAATTCGGTGCGCTGTAAGCCTTAGGCACTCAAATACAACATGCTCCGCATTCTCAGCGACGTTACCACATCTTGGGCAGCATGGTGACTCGTCATGATCAAGTCGATGTAGATAAGCCCGATAACCTCCATGTCCACTTAAAAACTGTGTTAGCTCGTAGCTTAGTTCCCCGTGGCTCCTTTCAATCCATCTGAATGATACGGCGGGTCAATCGGCCAATTTGTGCCTCGTTCCGTCTCTTCTGTCATTCTGCGTTGGATTCCCGCCGTGCTAGTTGCCGTCGAAGTACAATAGACTCCCCGATTGCATACATTTTGTCGTAGAGACTCTCACCTTCATCCGCCCAGATGTCTATGGGGATTGTCCCTGCCAATACATATGCTGCTTCTCCTGATGTTGTTCGGTAAGCACTGCATACCCTGAGTGCACTTAGTTGATACGCCATTAGTTTTCCGCAGTTTGATTTGGTTTCCAGAACGGTTGCCCAAACTGGAGCTGCGTAGAATAGTACAGAACTAACTACCCTTCAAATAAGACGACGTAGACTTTGTCTTGGTCCACCAATGTTCGGTAGAGATCGTTACCGCGATGGAAGACGCTTAAGTTGCAGCGCACTCAACGTGTTCTTTAAAGTTGAGCCTTTTGTCAATCATTACTCCCAAATATTTAAGCGACTCTTGGAAGTCCGTCTGTTTGTCCATCACACGCATTTTTCTCGGAGACTGTAGCAGCGATTGACACCAAATTTGGTGGGAAGGTGGGAACTGCGAACGCTCACGCATATGGTGAGTTACATTCTCTTACGTCGAATTTAATGGGAGGTCCCCATACATGCAAAACGGAGGTGTACATTTTTTTTCACCAAATATAGTCATGTGGGGTATCAAATGAAAGGTAGTATTTTCCAAAGCTGGTCTCAGTTTCCACATTTGTTGGCAAGGCGGGGAGTTCGGGGGGTCGAAAGTGATCATTTATTTAACGGGGCCATTCTCAGAAACTGCCCAACCCAAAAATCTAAAAAAAAATCAAGACGCTGCCACTATATGGTGGCTAGGCTCCGAAATACCATCCTAGCACCACGAAAGCAGTAATGTAGGTTATAATATGTAGCTTGATCTTACCAAGTTTGAAGAAAATCGTACTATTACTAGCAAAGTTATGTTAGGTCAAAGTTGCCACTTCTTTGGAAATTTAAGATTTTGAATGTCAATATCCCCCGAAAGAGAATATACTCACATAATATATGCGTATATTATGTGTTACGTACCAATGGGACAAATTCACATTCAAATGTCTTTACAAAAGAAATACACAAAACCTTTCATACCTGAAGCGCCGAGCTTCCGGTTTCCCGACTGGTTTTAAGGTTTTCTGTGAAACAAAACGTTACTAGAATCGATTCGCTGTCTGTCTATCTTTTTTTCCGAAGGTGGAAATCTTCCAAAGACATGTTCATGATACATGTTCCAGCGTGTGGGATTTTTACCCACTAAAACTGCCCCCTAACTCCTATCCTCTTCCACGCGGAACCACTTCAAACTATTTCGTCACAGGATGGACATAGCTCTGGCCTCTCCCTTCGCCCATCGATTGCATTCGCAACGCGCCTTTCACACCTCCTCTGCCTCACTCAACCTGCACTGAATCCGCCCTACCATGTCGTTCACTGCATTCAAGTTCTTCTGGCACGCAATCATTTTCCCAGTTATATTTTCCGGTGCTACTGTTTTTCCCAATGTGTCTTCTAGACTCTTCGCTTCCTCAGCGAATATAGAACAATGGAAGAAAACATGCTTCGCGTCCTCCGGAATTCCGTCGCAGCTTGGAAAGCTGGGTGAACTGTCCAGTTTAAACCTATAGAGGTATTTACGGTAACCTCCATGTTTCGTGAGAAACTGTGTGAGATAATAGTTTATCCACCATGCGTTCTCGACGTCCACACCTTGATGCTGGAAATCAATCATGTGGCCCGTTCCCACCGTTGCTGCTTAATGATTTCTCCCTTTCGGCGTTTTTCACGTGCCATCTCATCGGTCAGAATGTCCATCGGCATTATTCCGGCTTCGTCCGAGATGGTTCTGTAACCGATGCATCGCGGGTATCCAACATTTGTCATCATACTTGCCATTTTGTAAGTGCTGCTTGAAATTCAGCCTCGCATCTATCAACACTCCAAGGTATTTAATTGCTGGTTTTGATGTGATGATATGCTTTCCCATTCTGATACGAGCAGTGATTTCCTTACGCTGCTTTGTAATAAGCACCTCTGTTTTATCCTCCGTGGCCGTCTATATCCGCCTCTGCCCAGAGTTGGTTGAAGCAGTCTTTCTTGTTTCACTCTATAGCCAGCTTCAGGTTTCTTCTAGCTTCTTTGTAAGCTCGCTGTTTCACCACCTGGTCAATCCTACACATTTCTGAGCCACTCGGTTGGTTTTTCACAAGAGCAGTCCCGAATTACCTGCATGCTTCTTCCTTGCAGACCGCGAATCTGCCCCTGGTACACCCAGTGTTCCTGAGCCAGCACTATTGCAATGTTCACCTTGGAACTTGCCCTTACAATTACTGCAGCTGCAGCTTTTCCATAGTGGAGGTCTTTCTGCCTCTATGGCGGGTATGTTTCCAAAACAATGGTTGATATGGCAACTACGACCTTTGATTGACTCCAGGGATCGGTCATCTACCCCGACCATGAAGAGTCTACTCTTGTCCTCCACCTTGCTTCTGAAGTCTCTCAATAAACGCGTATGGAGATCCTCATTCTGAATGATTAGGAGGTCCATGAGAACTTCCGCCTCTATTGTTGCGGCTTTCCGAAGGGAAACTGTCACCATATGTGCTCCTGGTATATCATCCCCAGCACATGTTAACAGTTTTGCTCCTTCCCAGCCTGGCAATTTAGGAACTATGGTCGTAAGCCACTTTGCAGTGTTTTCTGTCGCGTATGTGACCATCCCTTGCACATCTGCCTGACGGCAAGGTCTTTGATAGTGTCCTGCTCCTCACGAGTGAGTATCTGCTCGGGAAACATTTTTGGCAGCATGGCCAGTGAAATGTTCTTCACCTGTCTAACAAAGCTGATAGCGAGCTTCCTGATTCCTTCTTAAGGGCCTCTTCTGGTTTCCTTCCCTCAGGCAATGCAGGTACCATTTAACACCTGCGCCACTGAGACCTGTCTCCTTTCTGACGTTTGACATATTGATCTCAGACATGCTTTTGCTTGGCCCTGTTTTTTGAGCAGTTATTGATTGGTTTTTGTCTGCGCAATATACCAATGTTGACTTTGGATCCACTGCTTGACGTCCCAATTTCTCCCTCCTTGGGTAAACATTGCTCAAAAAATACTTAATACTATTGTTAACAAAATACTCATCACTGATAATGCTTGAACAACATTTTTGGAATTTTTCTTGTCCAAAAAATTTGAAGCAATCGGAGTACGTGGGGAGTCTGTTGCATGTTAGAGACTTTTCCTTTGGAATTCACTTATTGCCTTCGGAAGCTTGGTATGAGCATCGAACTTGCAAACATTCTGATGATATTTCCAGGCTACAGAAGATGGTAGATGTTTTCTTTTCCATTCTTTTTTGAAAAACCGAACAATTACCAGAATACAGTAAAGAAAGAAAGCAAAAAATATTGATTTAATTAAGAGCTCAGACGCCGAAATACTTAACTCCGAAGGCACATATAGCTTGGAAAAAGTATGTTTTTGGATGTTGCACAGGCCTACACTAGATTTGAAATCCTTTTATTGTCCTTTTGTTATCAAATTTCTATATAATTATTTATATCTCAATTTCAGAACGCTTTGAAGCAAGACAATCCTGAAGCTACTCAACAGAGCAAAGAAGCCCTTTACGAGGTCTACGGTTTTCTGGAGAAGTTCCTTGCCAATGGCCCCTGTATGGTTGGGAATTCATTAACTGTTGCTGATTTCTCCATCCTCAGTAGTCTATCAAGTGTGAATCTAATCGTGCCTGTGGATGCTGCCAAATTTCCCAAACTTGCAGAATGGTTAGGACGGATGGAGAAGCTGCCCTTCTACTCCAAAGCCAATGGCATAGGATTGAAAAAAGTAGCTCAATTCATAGAGAAACTGAAAGCTGCAATTGCAGACAAAAAGTGATAGTCATTCATCAATTATGAACATTATGTAGCTCTAGAATGCGATAATAAAGTGAAAATAATTCTGACAAAGAAAAGTCTGTGTTTTACCTTGAATAGTTTATCAGTTAACTTGTGCGGAGATAACATTGTGTGACTTGCACTGGGGTGAGGCGCAATGATAAGCTGGACAGCATAACGTTTGTATAAGAGTCATTTTTATAGCTTTCACTGCTGTGTGCCTGGTTGTTTGTTTTCCAGTTAGAGGAGATCTTAAACTATGTATTGTAGACGCATTTACTATACTATGTATATAAGAAGTAGTCTAGATACTAGTTAGTGGTAACGAATCACTAGCGCCAGACTAGTGCACACCCACAAAAAAACGTCAACCAATTACTTGCCCAAAAGTTTCCCAGAACTCGCGACCCATACACCGGTGGCGCCAGGTTACGTCAGGGATATTCCCTTCGTACCCTGGGTGGCGGAACGTTGACGTATATTTGGGGTTTAAAAGTACGAGCCCAGCTCTCGCTGTCTTTTCCAAGATACGTTTCCTTTTGGAGTCTGGATGAGGTATGATATGGTGCTTCAGATAAACGCTGAAAACGTTATCCCTAAACATCGAATCCAGTCAAAGCTGTCCCCTCAGCCTTGGGCAAGACCTCGAAGTCGAGTCCCGTCCCAAACCCAGATGGCAGTGCTGCCTGATAAGTCACGATGCCATGAGGCTAGGTTCTTTTTCCGGCACTGTTCGCTGATTAGCACTATATAACCTTTTACCTCCCCGGCCAACTGCGCTAGCCGCTCGTGAGCGTGTGGTAGGCTGCAGATCACATAAGCCGCTGTCCCAAGCGCGCAGTGCAGAGACTGCTATTCTCTTTTTCGTTGCAAGTCTTTATTTTGTGACCTACCAGGCCGCATCTACGGCGTGTGCCCATAATCTAAACACCTCTTACACTTGGTGGGGGCGATACTGATTCATACCCTATACATCACCCATCTAATATTGATTTTCTCGCCGTTAAGAAGTTTTCTCGCGTATTGTCCGACAACTTCCACCACGGCGAGTTTTTGACTTCGACAACTCGCAGATGCGGTACCTATCCGAGCATTTCTTACCTCTGGATATTCAGGCTTAATGGTCTCTTTCACTTCAACCTCTCCTGTGAGACAGTCAAGATCTCAAATTTAAAGAGAGGGTATTGGTTATAGACTAGAATCTAGAGCCTTCTCCCCCAGTAGTCCCTTGACTGCCCTGCAGAGCATACTTTTGTTAGTTGTCTTTAGGCCTATTTCAACGAGGACTCTCTCTCCCTTTGTTTCCCGTATGGAAGATACTTCCGCTTCACTGTCTTCAGGGTTGACCTTATAGCAGATTTCTGCAAATATCTTGCCGGCCGAGGAGAAACCACAGTCTAGTTCTTCGTTTCATAGTTTTTTTCTTTTGGTGTTTCACTATTAGTAGCCGCCTTGATTTTGGGCAGACAATTTTCTAATGGATGGCGTGGCGTATTGTCTCATTTTGTCTTTATTTGCACTCCTTTTTGAGCCCTGGAGACTGCTTGGGTGAACTTTCCTTCAGACGTATCTTCCTAGTTCCGCTCTCGCTTTCGACACTTGCAGTACTCTCGGCGGGAAGCGCGGTTATTTCTGCTTTTCGCGCGTCTGCTGCTGCTGTCCATATCCAGTTATGAAAAGAAAGGCAGTCCTGGAGTTCTTCTATTTCCATCAGCTCGTTTTTCGTGTCTTTGCTAACGATTTTCAGGAGGAACGATGCAGACCGCATCATCCGCCTCATCACTGCTGCGTATTTCCCGATAAATATTTCCTCTTTGGATTTAGCAAGGACAGTCAACTGCGCTCTCACTCGGGTAACTCCCGGAACCAGCTCAGTTTCAGCGATCTCTGGATTTGTTTCATGAACAAGGACACTGCAGGATATTAGAGCTGACGTCCTCGCGCCGGCGGCTGCCTCAGTGTTTTGTCGGTGTTTCAGGCTTCGTCCAGCTCTTCATCTTTCCTTACTATTTCAGTGATTTTGTCAGTTTCATTATTTTTATTCTTCATAGAAATCTTACCTACACTACAGAGTAGAACGCATCCCAGGGGAGCTGCTTCGGTCTCACCTAGCGTAAGTGTTCCCAATGCTTGAAAACAATATTTGTTCGCTGGTTCGTCTATATTCTCAATTTCGTGATCTAAACTTTAATCTTCTTTGTATGTTTAGATTTAGTTTAGTTTAGTTTACTTGGGGAAGCCGCAGCTCCGAACACTCAGGCCACTGTTAGGCCCATTGTACCATCCCCGTAAATCGCCTATTCAATTGCTTCTCGCCTACAGCGTTCGCAGACTTTAGCGAATCTGAGAACATTTTCCAGAGGCAGAGAGTGTGCAGATTCTTCATTGAAGAAAACCTTGCCAAGGTGTCTTCCTCTGAAATTTGAGGAGGCTAGGCAGCTGTATAAAAAGTGTAAGGTCGTTTCTTCCTCCTCACATTGGCTGCACATAGCCGAAAGTTTTAGTTTAAGGAGGAGTGTCCCGTTAAAAGCCCTACTAGGATTTTCATGTCCCAGTTCTTAAAAATGCCGCTGTGGTGGTTGGCAGTTCAAATTTCTCCACTCGGCTGCGTGAATCCTTGCAATTTCACCCTTCAGAGTATACTTGACAGTGAATGGCCATTACCATTACCAGCGATGTTTGAGTGCCCTGACACCCACATTAACAATATTTCGTTCAGTCGGCCAAGTTTCAGCAGCATCTGATGACAACTCGACAACTCCACACCAACTGGCTTCATATGCCGTTGCTGTTTAGTGCTGATAATGCTGCCCGACTGTCGGAACAGATTCGAATGGCGCGACCCCTCCATTTTTATTGAAGACATTCTTCTGCTAGCAATGAAATGGCATATATCTCCGCCTGGAAAATGTTCCTCATTTTTTCCGAGGGGTCGGGTCAGTTCCGTAATCGGATTCCCCGAGAACACTATTACGCGTGGAGATTATTAAGTCTGTAATCTGAAAAGACTCATGGCCATTTATCGACCATTCTTCTATTTTGGTGATTACGACAGTGTACGAATCTGGAAACCATAATATCCTCCGGGATCAGAGCTACCGGGTGTTTGTCAAGGAATTTCCAGATAGACGCATGACCGTATGATTGGCCGCCTTTCTAGGCTCTAATGGTACCGAGCCAATATGCGTCATTGGCTGCTTCCCGATTCACCTCCAAGTGAATGGGGAGCAAATTTAGGATAGCTTCAAGTGCCGCAGTTGGCGTAGTACTCATTGCTCCAGTAATACTTAGGCAACCAAGCCTCTGAATCTACGTTAGCAGCTTCCAGCTGTTAGCAAAGTTCAGTCTCGGCCACCAGGCGATGCGTGCATACATCAAAATGGGTTTTATTATGGAGGCATACATCCAATGTATCCATTTTGGTGCAAGTCCCCAGGTCTAACCTATCGCATTCCTACAGCACCAGAGCAATCTGCAGGATTTCTGATATTGTTTCTGGATATGGTGCTTCCATGTTAACTTCGAGTTGAAATGTATTCCTAAATACTTGACTGTTTGTGCCAGCTGCTTATCTAAAGCTTTTGCAGACCAGCCTGAAATCCTTCTAGGTTTCGGACATGATGGTTCTTTGCCCTGTGGCTCCACACACACCTCAAGGAAGATTGCTGGTGATCGCTATGGGTATAGTGTTTGCTGAAGCAAGACGCACCAGTACAGGGCTGAAAACGTCAACTCTGCAACTAAGCTAGATCCCCCTTTCCGAAAGGTGTTTACAACACCTTCGCTGGCCAAAACTATATCCTTCTGCGCAAAAGCTTCTAATAAGCTGCGACCCCTTGCATTTGATTCTCTGCTATCCCATCCAAAGGCCCAAGCTTTGAAATCACCATCAATCACCTTTCGAATTCGTCATCTTGCGTCGAAAACAAGATTGTCAAATGTTTCCTTGAATTCAGACAGTGCCAAACTTATTTTCACCCACACAAAATTACTGGCTCCCAGTACATTGTATGTCCTGCCGGCCGCAAGCCCATATTGCTGCCTGACCAGTCGAATCTGTGACCTATATGAGGCCGTCACGGTTTCTATACGATTCCTTTATTATGGCAATTTCCACCTCAGATTCGTAGGTGCTCTGCTGAAGTAAATCCTGAGCGACCCTGCAATATTTGAGGTTTATTTGAATAAACCTAATTTTTTCATTGCAATCAACACCTTTCTAAATTCCGGGCATTTACACTTCGGGCAATATGCCGATTATCCCATCCCTGTTTTACTTCGCACAATAGGCCCTATCATGCGTTCTCTTTAACCTGGCCCTCGAGAAAGTGATCCGTGATGCTGATGTAAATGCAAGAGGTACGATCCTCTTTAAGTCCACCCAACTACTGGCCTATGCTGACAATATCGACATCATGGGAAGAACCACCCGAGACGTACAAACTGCCTTCATCCAGATCGAGCAGGCGGCGATCAGCGCGAGATCTTGGGCTGCACATCAATGAAGGCAAGACAAAATATATGGTGGCAATGTCAGCACCGAAGACGAACCAACCAACAACATCAAACCGCACTGGTCAAACAGGAAGAATAAGGATAGGAGAATACAACTTTGAGACCGTTGACAATTTCTCCTATCTAGGGTCGAAAATCATAACCGATAACAGCTACGATGATGACATCTGCGCACGGTTGTTGTCAGCCAACAGAGCCTATTTCAGCTTTTAAAAACTGTTCCGCTCGAAACGTCTCACCTTAAGGTCAAAGCTCTTACTGTTCAAGATTATGATGTTGCCAGTCCTCATGTACTCCTCGGAAACTTGGGTTCTTAGTAAGAAAAATTGCGAACTCTTGGCCGCATTCGAGAGAAGAATCCTCCGAGGAATTTTTGGCCCCCCACCTTAGGAAGGACGATTCCGTAGCCTACACAATGACGAAATCTATGAGCGATACCATGACCGGTTGTGGATAAAATCCGGCTCAATAGGTTACGGTGGGCGGGTCACTTAATCCGTATGAATGAGGATGATCCCACCCGGAAAGTCTATAAGGTCACATTGCACTCCCTGGCAATACAGCCTTTCTCCCCACAAACTCTGCATCGCTCGGATCGATCAAGGCCGCTGGATCATATCTTTGCGAAGCACCGTGCACCATGAGACATTTAAAACACCTCTTTAGTGAAGTCTGTTCACTTAAACGGCAGACAACCCATCCAATCCGAGCTTTGCCGACTGCCAACAATTTCTTCCGTTTGAGTACCGCCATATATATATATAGTCGCCTTTCATCACTTGCCAGGGTATAGCGCGTCAACAACACCTACGCACCATCGTTCACGACTACCTGAAATGCGCTTCAGTTCCCTCACGACTTCCCGAGGCGCTTGCACTCGTCCTCTACTGTTCTGCGTCAAGTACTCTTGGGGCGACCCACTCGTCGGCGATCTTAGGAGAGTGGATTCCACTGCATGGCATAGCCCGCAATGCAATTGTCCCGCTCCTTAGTGTGTGACTTATCCACTGCCACTTCCGTCTTCCTATCAAATCGCATACGAGCGCCAAGCGTGTGCGCCGACCAAGTTGTTCGTTTGAGATAATCTCAGGCAAGCGTACTCTGATAATACGGTGCAGATAGGTATTGACGAAAACTAGGAATTTTTAAGTACAGTGGAGTTCACTTTCCACGTGGTACTCTCATATGGCAACAGAGAAAGAACACTAGCACAGAACAGTCTCAACTTGATCTTAGTGTTGAAATAATTGTATTTCCAGATTTTAGACAGGGAATCAAAAGCGAATTTAGTGCTGTTAATGCATCGTTCTCCGGACAAGGCAGCATGAAGAACATCACCGATAACAAGAACAATTAATATCGGCGACAGGATGCAACCCTCGCGAACTCCATGCAGCGACGATCTGAATTCCGTACACTGTTCCAAAATGATCGGTAGAGTGTTGATGTGGTCAATGGAGGAGGACCCTGAACGGAAACCAGCCTGCTCTCTGTCAATCAAGCTTTCGAGATGTTCTTTGATGCGTTCCGATATTATTTTAGTTATTATCTTTGCGACGGCAGGGAGCACGTAAATACCCCTCCAATTGTCACACTCAAAACGCGTCCTCTTCTTTGGGATCTTGACCATAATTCTCTTCTTCCATTCTCTGGAGAAGGTCTCGGAATCAGAAAATTTCCGTATGAGCAGAAGCAACAGATCTGCAGTTATTGCAGGTGCAGCAATAGATAGCTCTTCGGTGAAACCGTCGAGTACAGCGGCTGTACTCCGTTTGAGTGCATTGATGGCTGAAATTATTTTTCTTCTGCTTGAGGAGCAATCCGTATCCGCATGTTACGGTGACTTGTCATTTCATTCACAAGAGGAGGAATCTCACCGGATACGATATGGTTAAGAACCCTGGTGAAGTGTTCTTTCCACCTCTTCAGTTGTTCATCATCGTGGATTAGAAGTCAACCGTTGATGTGATTCACAGGACCATCGAAAGATTTGCGACCACATGCAAGTTCTTTCGTGATACACTTCTGAAATCATTGCGATCTGCGGCATCTTCCACTTCCCTAACCAGCACAATAGCAAATTCTCTCTTATCACGGCGTACACTACGCTGAATTTTCCGGAATTCTCTCTGTATCGGAGTTCGAGCGCGTCATACCTGCCACCACTCGTAACGGTCAATAGAGCCTTCAACTCCTTCCGTTCACCCATCTTCCTCTTCGGGACGTGGTCGACGACCTGTGTAGTGCACGAGGATAGATTATTTTTGAGAGCAACTTAATGTTCGTCAGTACTTTCAGGCGGTAACTCAGTTCATATGCCGTCCGATCAGCAATGTAGCTCCCTCACCCTCGAACGACCGCTGGGTCATATAAACGAACGAAAGCGACCATCAGATGGTCATCCCTTTCGAGGCCGAAGCCAGCGTCTCGCTTGTTATGAACATCCAGGAGGCAACTCCTAAATCTACTGCTGATCACGAAGTGGTTCGTCTAATTGCTTGTACGGCGTCGGTCAGTTGAAGCCCCAAAGCCCCAATTCACAGGGCACAAAATAGTTAAATGTGTTACTGAAGTAAAATAAACGCTGATAAAATCTCGTTCGCGGTCATTATTGGGAACATTTGAATTGAAATTCCAGTAGCAGCTACACTGCAAAAATTATCCGTAGCACTTTGTTTATCTAGTAAAGGTCGAAACCACTTATTTTGAGTATCAAGTCTTCAATGCTTGTCCTGTTAACGCTGGTTACATTGGGTTCTACGAATCGTTAAAATCAATTGTGTAATCCGCTGTTTTTATCATGGTTGCAACACGTTCGTAGTTGGTATCTAAAAATTGCTATTGTTGCTGAGCTTATATAAGCCGAATAGTGTAAAATGACAAAAATGAACACCAAGGGTGATTTGATTTGATAATATAACCGTAGCCATTAAATGTCACAAACAGATGTTTTTGGCAAGGTGTCAACAGAGGATGAGGAAGGTCATTGACAAAACATTCCCTCACGACTTCTCCTCAGGAACATAGTTTTTATCGAAATACGCGTGATGTCAATATGTGAAGCAATCAACTGGTGAACTCATCGGTCAACTATGACCTGATGGATCCAGGGCAAGTACATTTTGCTGCCGACGAGCGCTAAATCGGGCGGCACTGATAAGTTCCAATCCATTGCAAATTTTCGTATTCGTTGCACGCGTAAAGTGAAATAGACGCCGGCCAGTGGGATTCCCACGAGCGGCCGTCTCGCTCCTCATGACGTAGGAGGCACTAACGTCTTTCTTGGGAAGGTCGTTCATCAATTAGTGACATGATTCATGACGGCTGCTGGCGAGCTATCAATGTAAAGAGTAAGTACCTCGTTCGATTCTGATTCTGATTGTTCTGAAATAAAACAAGGACAAAGAACGAACTCTGGAGGCAGAGGGTTCCTGAACTCGCGGTTAAGCTATTCATTACGGATCCGAAGTCTATTAAACTCTGGCACTGGTGGCTCGCGTTCAGGCGGACTCAATTTCGATTACACAATGAAGGCAGCGCATTTCAGTCCGAGAGAACTGAATGTCGAAGTCACATGAAGCTTGTTAAGGAAAGATTTAGAATACATAATTGGAATTGCGCCCGCAAAGTAGTTGACAGAAATTGAAACGCGCTAGTCGAAGCTCGTCGGTTCGCGGACTTGAAGACGGACAGGTTCAGTGCTAGAATAATTGAAAAGTGAAACGTTTCTAAGTGAATGAATTACGTGCTCTGTTAGATGCTGGATCAAGCCATTAGGTTCGTAGAAAGCCATTGTTATCCTATTTTTGTGAAGCTACTTATAGAGCACTTTTCATAGTAAAAAGTGGTAGTGGTTGCGGGTCATTGATCGATGATTGCGGGTACCTGCTATTGTTCTAATCGAATTTCAATGGAAACACGCTATATCGCTATAGAAGAATGCATACAATTACGCGTCTGCACTGGATATAACACTTGGTACTTTTAGCGCTTCCTATCTGACTAATTGGCGCCCATACAAATGACGTTAGTGAACCGACTCCGAGGCAATCATACGTCTCTAAGCTTCGGGTGTGCTTATGCTGCTTAAAAAGACTCAGTGCCATGTTAACTGGCTGCTCCCATTGTTTTTCCTCTCATTTTTAATTAAACTTGCCGACGAAATAGTAACGATCTCCGCCTCACCATGCTTTGGAAACAAATCGAGCTAAACTCAAGTTGACTTGGTACAAACCTAAATGTTGATGCCAGCAAAACTTTGTTTATTGAACCAAACAAAGCTTAATAACGCACACTTGCCTATTCCTCACCTTCATTCCTCGGTGATGATTTTCCCGGGTGGAAATTTCCACACTTTTTTTGCAATTTGTATTGATGATTTTGAGAATTGACCTATTGCAAAAAGAAAGTAAATGGCCAAGAAATGTTCAAGGTAAGTTCACTGTAAGGTCAGTAGCTTGATCAGATGTTTTGCATCCGCGATCACATGATCTTCCATTTAGTGATTATTCCGTGATTCCCTCGAATGACGATTTAGAGATTAGGTACTGTGTTAGCGACTTCAGCCTTAATGATAGCTCAGTGGGATCAGGGGGAAAGTAGAAACTTTTCGATGATTTCTTAATGAATTTCTAGAGGGAAGCGCTTCGACTTCAGACTAACATCTCAGGTTATCTTGTCGAACGAAATGGCATGCTACTACAATGTGATGGGCGACAGGTGTCATCACTTGCGAACTAGTGGATGTGTAACTGGTACTTTCATTACCTGTTTAATGCGCAATTTAACAGTTGGGCGCGACGCTTTGAAGCCCCATTACCATGAAAAGTACGAGAAATGCAGCGCAATGCGGGCGTAGGAATCTGTGATCTTTCCGAATGAGTGGAAGAAGGGAATAATTGTCAGGATTCCGGAGAATGGCGCATATCTTAGATTCGCGATGCGAACTGAAGGGGTCTTTCTGTGATTCCTGCTTTATTTTCTCTTCGGTCTTTGTCGCGTCCACAAACAGGGTCGGCTCGTCGTTATTGGCTGCTCCATTTGGTTTGATCAAAAGCTTGATTTGGATCCAATCCCGAGGCTTCCAAATCCCCATCCAGTATATCAAGCCACCGTTGTTGCGGCCGGCTCTTGGTTGCTTATCATCGCCCTCGATGTTCACGCCAATCTTGCCGAATGAATTTTCGTTAGCGCGATTTACGCGACCATGCCATCGACCAGCCTATTTTCAACATGCAGTTTCGATAAAAACGCATTTAAAAAGTAGAATGATATTTTTAGCTATAAAACCTTAACTGGCCATTAATTTGCTATAATTAGTCCATAAACCTTAGGTTTCTTCAAGAAACACATGTACAGCCTTGGCTTCAATTCTCGTCCTTTTAGCGAAGTCATTCGAACGTCATTCGGACCGATAAATACGAGCTTTATTACGGCGATCGACATAAATCTGGCATGTGACTTATCACTTATCACACTATAATTTCCGAACGACTTCGAATATCATAAAATCACTTCTACACTATATCTAGCGATTCCGCGTATCCGACACACGGGTCGGGTAAGATGTAAGTTGATACGTCGATTACAAAGAACACAGTTGTGGAACGGCATTTCAATCAAGTTACGCTAATGTGTGAAGAGATTGCATAACTCAATTCTCCATTGGCTGATAGCATTAACCCTTCTTCTTTTTCTTCAGCCTTTGTCCCGTTCACAAGCGGAGTCGGCTCGACGTGATCGGCTTCGCCATTTGGTTCTATCGAATGCCTGATCTGGGTGCAATCTCGAAGCTTTCAAATCCCCATCTAGCGTATCAAGCCACCGTTGTTTAGGTCTGCGTTTTGGTCGTTTACCCTCGACTTCGATGTTCAGTCCAATCTTTGCAAGTGAATTCTCGTTTGCACGAATTGCGTGACCATACCATCGAAGACGCCATAACGATCGCGGATATCCTCATTTCGGATGTGATCTAAACGTGTGACGCCACTAGTCCAACATCTTCGTCTCCATTACCGCAAGACGCCGTTCATTGTCTTTTATAGTCGGCCAACACTCAGAATCATAGAGAGCGACTGGACGGACAACATTGCGGTAAATTTTAGATTTGAGACGTTCGTTGATACGTCGATCACAAAGAACACCAGTTGTGGAACGCCACTTCATCCAGGTTGCGTTAATGCGTGAAGCAATTTCATAACGCAGTTCTCCATTGGCTAATAGCGTTGACCCGAGGTATTTAAATCGCTCAGTTCTGGGCAGATCACTGCCGCTAACAGTGATTGTGCCTGTTTCATGGGGATCGTCAAAAATTCAGTTTTGTTTAAATTCAATCATGAGGCGATCATTCCATTTTTGATAGCATTAACCCTAGATATTTAAATCGCTCAGTTTTGTGCAGGTTGCTTGTGTCCTGATGTCATGACGGTTAGAGGCAACCATCTTCAGACAGTTACGTTGTTGTACGGCCTCTTATCGAGGCCGTTGCTACTAGCCTATTTTTTTTGTTATGTTGGCGCACTCTTTATATGAACGTGTGTGAAGGTTCATTCTTTGTTTACAAGCAATTTATTAGTGACTAGCCCCAGTATTTTTTTACAATGGAAAAAATCAAGTATCGTACAGTGATCGAATTTTTATTTTTGGGAGGTTTAAAATCAAAGGAAATTTATGAACATGTATTGAAAGTGTATAAGGGCTCTTCGGCTTCGTTTAGTACAGTAGAAAGTTGGGTTGCTGAAATTAAACGCAGTCGTACACGCCTTGAAAACGATCCACGTCAAGGATGTCCAAAAACAACAACACCATAAATCGTAGAAAAAATCCAGGATATCGTATTGGAAGATCGTCGAGTGACTGAAAGAAATTTAGTAGAAACCCTAGCCATCTCATTGAGCAGTGTAAGCAATATTTTGACTGAAGTATTGCGTTTCAGAAACCTGTGCCCACAATGGGTGTCGCATTTGCTAACAATGGAACAAAAACACATTCGAATGCGACTTTCTCAGCAACATTCAGAGCGTTTTCGAAAGATAAAGTGGGTCGATTCATCACTCTGGATAAGACTTGGGTCTATCAGCATGATCCTGAATCAAAACAAGAGGCAAAAAGTGGAGTAAACCAGGTTCTTCGGCTCCGAAACGAGTTCGTGTCCAGAAATCGGCCAACAAGATGTTAACATCAGTTTTTTGGGAAGCGAAAGGAATCTTGTTTGTGGATTACTTGCGAACTGGTCAAACAATAGATTCTGAATATAACAATAGATTCTGAATGTAACCTTTTAAACCAGGTGTCCGGATATTTGAGTGGTTAGAGCACAAGGCTGTCGTGCGGAAGGTCGCGGTTCAAATCTCACTGGTGGCAGTGGAAGTTGTATTGTGATTTGACGTTTGATACCAGTCGACTCCACTGTGAATGAGTTCCTGTCTTAAATCAGGGTAATAATCTCGGGCGAGCGCAATGCTGACCACAATGCCTCCTACAGTTTACTGTAGTGTACGGTCTTGAATGAAATGCTCCAAAACACTTGAAGGCCCTGATCCAATATGGATTGTTGTGCCAACGATTATTATTATTTAGACCAGCTGAAGGAAAGACTTCGTGAAAAAAAGACTAGGTTTGCAGAAGCAAAGAACTCGTTTTCATCAGGACAATTCACCGTGCCACAAGAGTATTTTGACAATGGCTAAAATCCATGAATTCAAGTTCTAATTGTTGGAACATCCACCGCATTCACCAGATTTGGTCCCTAGCGACTTCCATCTGTTTTCAGACCTAAAGAAATCATGCGTGGAAAACGTTTTTCATCAAATGATGAGGTCAAGCAGTTGTGGAAGCGTATTTTTAGTCCTTCCAGATTCTCGCTCCAGGGATGGAATTGATAAATTGGAATCTCATAGAATGGAAAAATGAACACAAAAAAAATATTTTAAACTAACAAAAATAACACACAGTGGACTCTTAACATTTTTTGATAACGGTTTACAGACTAAAATTGATGTATGAAGAGAAATAGAAACAAACATCTAATTTTACAATAAGTTGTCGGGAAATGGTCAAAAAGCTGACAAACAACAACCGGTATCCGGTCTACGCTTGCTTTAGTAAGGAGCTCCAGACACCTCAGTTTTGCGCCGAGGTCCACCAATTCGATATCCCTAAAAGCTGTCCTAACCTACGCCATCGCCCCATATTAGGCAGCGTCTGCCTCGTCTTCTTTTTCTCCTATAGATATTGCCTTATAGACTTTCCAGGCTGGATCATCCTCATCCATGCGGATTAAGTGACCTACCCACCGCAACCTGTTGAGCCGGATTTTATCCACAACCAGACGGTCGTGGTTCCGCTCATAGATTTCGTTGTTATGTAGGCTACGGAATCGTCCATCCTCATGTAGAGAGCCAAAAATTCTTCGGAGTATTCTTATCTCGAACGCGGCCAAGAAATCGCAATTTTTTTGCTAAGAACCCAAGTCTCCGAGAAATACATGAGGATTGTCTTGTTCAGTAAAAGCTTTGATCCTATGGTGAGACGTTTCTAGGGAAACAATTTTTGTAAGCTGAAAAAGACTCAATTGGCAACCAAAAACCGTGCCCCGATTTCATCGTCATAGCGGTTATCGGTTGTGATTTTCGACCCTAAATAGGAGAAATTATCAACGGTCTTAAAGTTGTAGTCTTCTATCTTTATTCTTCCCGTTTGACCAGTGCAATTTGATGTTGTTGGTTGGTTGGTTTTCGGTGCTGACGTTACCACCATATACTTTGTCTTGCCTTCATTGATGTGCAGCCCAAGATCTCGCGCTCGGATGACATTACGCATCTAAAAATACCTCGTCCGGTACCATCAGTAGGAAATATTAAATCTGCCTCTTCATGGTTAGACTTGAATACATTAAAAGTCCAATAAAAACTTCATATATTTTCGGTCAAATTGGATGTGGGTACTCGGGCAATAATATTGCGTCGTGGCATTCTAGCTGATGACCTGTTTGGTGGAAATTTACGCCACTTATATTTATTCTTCCCTCTAAAATAACCCAGCCTTGAAAGTGCAGCATCTTTATCTGATTTTGGGTGTTCGGGTTGAATTTCTTCGGTATCAGATATATCAGTGTTAGTATCCGTATAATGCTCACTGTGCTCCGGGCAAAAATCTTCGCCAACGTCGTCAACCTCGGAACCGTTGGAATCTTCATCCGTGAGCCAGCTCTCAATCACTCCTGTCAAATTTGGATTTGATTCACTATCACATATCCGAGATCTCTTTGAATTCTGTAAATCTGAGGCCGAAGTATTCCTTTTACTACCTGAAATACCTGGTATATCCATAGTTCACAATTTCTGTGACAATAACAGTTTACTATAACAAAAAATTAAACAAAAGCTTACGTAAGTACTGACGTCAGACCTGAGAGGCTTCATCGGAATTTCAAATCGTAATTACTCACCAAATGGGCTCGCGAACACCACCTCCTACTTCGACATCAGCGTGGGCACTGTTCACGCAGCTACTTAAAAGCAGGGATTGGTGTTGCTGGGAGGGGGGGGGGGGGGCTCCAACCGCACGTAGTTTACTCAACTATCATAAAAAAAATACTCAAATATCATAAAAAATACTCAGCTATCATAAATCTGAATTAAATAAATAAATTACGTCCCCTCGAAAATGAATCGCTCTTTTTGAATCATTCACTCAACATTTGGTAGGTAAACATCTCTTTCTTGTCCATTCTTTCTGCTTTACTGGTAATATTTACAGAGTCCAACAATTGTTGCAAGGATTAAAGAAAATACAACCACACCAGTTATCAAATTGAAAACAAAGCATTTATGGTAGAATATTTTGGCAGTCATTGCCAATGTAAATGTTGTTCTTTGCTCCATTATTTTTACCTAATACTGCTCCTGTATTCCAAAAATCCGGCAGCTGGCAACTGCTTAGTTAAAACATCTGCCAGTTACTTATCTATGGGAATATATTCAGCTTTGATTATCTCATTTTCAATTTGTTCTCTAGAAAGATATTTTATACTGATCTGTTGTATATCTTTTGTGGCTCGTTGTAATCTTCATAAATAATAATTGTTTTTTTTTAATATTGTTTTAATACTCTCAAAAACAAAGGTTTTTTCTATTTATAATCCTACCGTAACTATTCTAAAAAAAGAAAATATTACATACATATATATAACTCGAAATAAAAGAGTATTTGCTACCGATTGGCGTTAAGATAACAAGTTTTTATGCTTTTATATTCTCAATTGTTTTGTTAACGATAACAATAAAGAATTAGACGACATTAGTTTTGAGGGTGCATTTAAAGTTTTTTGTCTGACAAAGTATTAGGTGTAGTGCGTTTATAATTTGGATTTCTAGTTAGTTTGCCCCAAATCCCTTGATGGTTACGATTATTTTTGGAATTTTTACCCAACATAAAACTGATCGGGGCTTATCGTGTAAATCGGTTAAAATTTGTGCGGCAACATCTCGAATGGGATGTGGAGAAATGAAATGAGGTATAATGGTCCCAATGAGCGTGCTGTGAGATTTCACCATTGCATACTTTGAACGGATTATCAGACTATATGGCATTCCATCTTCATCCTTATACTAGTACAAGATAAGGCATGACCGCACACAGTCCAGATGATCGTCTCTGTCCTGAAGAAAGCCAGTATTCAGATAATAATGAATTCAATTGAACACCTTTGGGACCAATTAAAACGTCGGCCACAACCAGCAACAACTGATCTTTTGTGCTTTAAGGATACTGGGAAGCGATCCCAGAAGTAAACTTTCACCACCTTATTGAGAGTATGCTGTCAAGGCTCCGAGAATGTGTTTGGAAAAGGGGAGGACAAACCCGATATTTATCAAACAAAAAGAAACTTATCAAAAAAGTCAAGCGATGACGGCTTTACGGTTTCTTACCAGGTCAGAGGCAAATCGTCAGACGCTGCCTCACCTCTGCCCTGGGAGCAGCGTGACCGTAGCGGCTCGCAGGTGTTGAGTGCTCCTTTATATAATTCGTAGAACACGACATGCCTACGAATTATATTGAGCGCAAATCCGCCTTATTGACCAGAGCTTGGCCAGAGCTGTAAACATTTTTTTTTGCATTGAATATAGTCATGTGATGTATCGAATGAAAGGCCCCCATTAGTACTTTCCGAATGTGGTATTAGTTTTGACATGAATTGAAAAGTGCCCGATTAAGGGGTGAAAATGTACACACTTAAAGTGAGACAGGACTCATTTTCGGAAACTACCCAACCCAAAAATCAGGGTGGTGCGCTTAGATGAAATCTAGCCCTCAAAATATGTCTCATTCCGATATCTGCTCAAATAAACTTACTAATAGTATATTGCCAACTTTTAGAAATTGACTAAAAACGCCCCTTAAATTCATCCCAGCACTTCGCACCAGCATAGAAGACAATATTTCGTATACACGTGCCAAATTTCATAGAAATATGACCATTAACGCCAAAATTATAGCAGTTCAAACTTAGCAATTTCGCGCGAATTTACTGCTTCCAAAGCCATGCAAATAAGATGCTGACGTTATAATTAGCGAGAATGATTGACATTCGCGTGAAATATTAAAGTCGCATTTATGAAGGATTTATTTCTCCCCAGCCCTTTTTAAGATTTTGTGTAAAACACTTATGTGAAATCTAAGCCTCGAGAGATATCCTATCCCGATATCTGCTCAAATAAATTTGCTAATAATATGATATATTACCAACTTTTAGAAATTGACCGAAAAACTCCCCTTAAGTTCATCCTGGGAATACTAAATTTTGCCCCGGCATAGAGGGCAGTATCATGCATACGCATGCCTGGGGAGGAGAACTGAGCGATTTAAATATCTCGAGCCAATGCTATCAGCCAATGGAAAACGGCGTTATGCTCCTCACATAGGGAAACACAAAACTTTTTATGCCTGAAGCGTCAAGCTTCTAGTTTCCTGACTTTTTTATGTATTAAAAATAGAATCACTTTCTTTTCATCATCAGTTCTTGAATACAAAAGGTCTTTAAATTTATAAATTAAACCCAGCTGTGTTTTACTTATGATTGTAGGCTCAACTATGTGAGTAACTATATTCCTCACTATGAAATTTGACCGACATATGCTCCAATGCTAGTTTTTTCGACAATGGGGGTAGGGTTCTTATAAAGGCTTTTGAAAAAGTCATGATGTTATTTATGGTCGAGTGCTGGTGATATTTCAAATCGTGCAAATGAATAGTTATCTAAAATCAAAAGCTCATTAAGAAAACGATCACTGAGTAAGTTCACTGGTTGTTTTATTTATTGTGGAAACGGACTCCTGCTATAAAAATGTCAAAATTATTTAGCAATCTGTAATGACAAAGTGCAGGTGGGCGATCAAAATTCCGGACCCGTGTACGGCAATCGAGAGGAAAGATCCACTATGGACCGCATCCCCAATCGATGCTTCTTCTCCTTTAGATGTACAATGAGGCGCGACCTTTGACGTTCCCCCGCTGCCTTGGCATCCCCAGGTCATTATATTGGAAAGTTGTGGGTTGAAGCGGAAGGTGAAAGGAGAAGTCCTCAAATTCATTTCTCTGCATTCAAAAGCAAAATGTATAATGAAGTAATCAAAAATTAAAAAAGAAAAAATAAATCAAAATATAGTAAAATTTTAAATATCCTCAATTTCATGGAGATTTCTGCTGAATTTATATTTTAATTGCGTAATTCAGGTATAGATTGGTTGCATAATTGTTTTACACTATCAATAAAATAACTTTATGAACTTGTTATTATACTTTGAAATTCCATTATGACGATCATCACTTATCAAAATCGCTTCGATAATATCAACTAACAATGTTCATTCAAGTCATTAACCAAATTATATAAGAAAATCTGATTTTTCAATGCACTCTGCTTCTCTTTGCAAATTAGTTATGCGAAAGTTTCTCGGTCGTTTGCATTATTTTCTTTTTATTTTTAATACGGTCAGATCACTATTTTTTGTTTCTTCTTCGTTATGAGCATTATTTTACCTTAAAAATATAGCAAAGCGCAAAACATGGGGTTTCAAATAACTCAAACTTTTCCACGAAATACTAATTAAGTTGAAAGTAAACTTGCCCACACTGCGTAACATCGCAGCACGAAATTCCACAAAATGATCATCCATCGAGGAGAATCATCCTCAAATGCCCAACAGAAAACATTTCCGTGAGGAGCAAGTTAGTCTCCTCCTAGACGTCCCTGCTGCTGTTCCCCTCAAAACGGGTCTTGTCAACGAGCTGTTTATGCTAAAGCAAGTGCAATATGTCGAATTGCTTAGATGGTCCAAGTGCTGCTAATTTTCGCTTTCACTGACTCCGACCTTGAACTTCAAATTCAAAGTCAGCGATAGAAAAAGCAAAAATTATATTAAATTTTTCCCATTGCGAGAAAAAAAATTTTCCCCCTCAGCCAGGTTGCATTCTACTGGGAAAGTTTATGTATAAGCAATTTGGATTGGCATACTATGGAATAAAAATGAAAAAAAAATTTAAATAAATTTAATGAAATAGAGTTTTAGGTTTTGGACAAAAGTACCAGATATGATAGGTTTCTCAAACAAAGTTTTGAAATTAAAAATTAAATTGGTTATTCAAAATTTAATTTTTTTCATAAAAATTAATGCTGGGGTGGGGATTAGGAAACTGGAAGGAGTTTTTGAAATAATTAAGACTTATCTGAGTATAATTCCGCGGTATTTCTAGCGATTAAATTATTTAAAATAATAAAAACTTGTTTTTGCTATTCGCTAGTGTTGATTTATATTTTGCAAATACCGATATTTCGGAAACATTTGTTCATTTTGCTACAAGTTCAGACTGTTAAAATATGGGGAAAATGAAGATATCCTGCATATTAGAAACGGCACTCTCTCATCAGATTGTCACTGGACAAGGCGAACCCTGCAGATGCCCCAAGACCGCGAACATTGCAGACCGTTCGTTCCAAACACTGAAAGTTGTGAAATATCGTCACGCCAACATGTAAAACGGACAATGGTTACTCGCTTCTAACCGGTGAGATCTGACTCACAGATTGAAGATCTTGTTCATTCTGTCACCTTGGGCGGATGTTTTTACAACCAAGCCGCGAATTCTTGCATATATTTAAGACAATATATTACACATTTAAAAAATATCAGAAACAAAATTAGACCCGCTGCCCCTCTGTTATGTTAAAAAGCTTTGCAACACAGTCGGTAATCCTTCGAATTTTTAATCGATTAATCGGTGTCCGTTTTGAGAGAAGGCTTTTAAACAGCTAATTAGAAAACTATCTGTGAAGGCAGATTGACGTACTATGACTCATAAAGGGGCTTATCTTTTTCTTCTATGGCGCTACAGTCTGATGTCGGTCCTTGATCTCCCGAAGTCTTGGTTTCCATTCCTCTGGGTCTAGCGAAAACGTCTTCTAATTTCGAATCACTATGAGTAGACAACTAAAACTCAATGAGGAAGAGGACAACTGGTTCTCGAAATATCGGATTTCAGAAATATAAATTCTTATTTGGCATTCCATGAAAATGTAGTCTTCTCTTTTGGTTAAGTTAAAAATGTGTATGTGAGAATTATCCGTCTGCTTCGTTGTTGTCTTTTGTGAGGGTTATGCCTAAGTACACAAAATTTTCTGATTGTCGTCTTTCTTCTGGTTTGTATTATGATTTTGACCTTCTCATTTATTTCCTTCACTACTTCACCGAGCTTCACTAGTGCCTTCTTCGCGTTCTCTCTCGATTGTGCCAGGATATTTATATCATCCCCATAGACCATTATTGGGATGATTTATACAGCATCGTACAATTTAAACCTGCTGGAGACCTGGTGAGAACAAATATGCATCGGCTAAAGTGTAGAGTATCTTTGGTTAATAGTTGTATATTATTTATGAGACATATAAGTTAAAATTGCACACACACTTAAAATTTACAAGGGACGAATTGCAAACACTAAAAAGTGTAAAAATCGGGATAAAAGAATTTATACAAAATAAACAAGTTGAGTAGAATTTTCCCCTTGTATTAGCTAAAATGGTTTTGTTAAAAGTTACACATACTTTATTTCGGGAGCGAACTGCCATCTTCATTAGTGTGCTTTGAACTTTTCAGACTATCCTCGGACTGCAGAAGCACGAAGGCTTCATTTTCTCATTTGATGGTACTAAGCCCTTATTTGTTTGCTTCAAGTTGAGGAAAATTTCTTATCAACTTTTAGTCATAATTTGAAATTCAAATTCAATTAACACTGTTAGGGGTCCGCCTTTAATCAACTCAAAAAATAGCTTATAACTTGTTGATGCTATCTACGATATATCTGCGTATTATTAAGTTCTGATTCCAAACTTGGAGTTACGAGAATGGAAGTGTATAAAATTGAAAATACACAGAGGTTGCACGGTAATTAGCACAGTCTCGTACGTGCGCCTGAAGACGTACAGAGCAGAATGAATACATGTAACAAATATTTATCAATTTTGTTGGAAATTTGCACATCTATTTATTAAAATTCAAAATTTATTTTACAAGATAAAAATATTTTGCATCTAAGAAATTTACACTGGAAAATATAATATAATAATAATAATCTTTGGGGCGACAATCCAGTTGGATCTCGACCTTAAAACGAGTTAGAGCACTTCATTTATTTATTTCGATTTATGCTCGATAACAGTCCACAATTGTTGTACATTGTTTGTTTTCAGTACCACAACTCGGTGAGTAATAATTCCCGATAAACTTTCAATTAGACTTAAATCTGGACTTGTGCAGGCCAGTCCATGGTTTATATACAGAGTCTGTCCCAAAAGTTGTCGGAATGATTGTTTGTAGTTACCAACGCTGTTTGGGGCGCTACTTCCGGCGGAAAATTTGATAGGACGTCTAAACTTCAAAGCAAGACCGGTGCCTGTCGCCTGCAAGCAGTTCTTCAAGTAGGGTTACACCTTGCATAGAGGTACCTACTGCACCTTCATCGAGAAAAACATGGACCAAAGCAGCATTGTGCAATCAAATTTTCTGTCAAATTTGGTAAAAACGAGTTGAAAACTCTGGAAATGCTTCGGAAAGCTTACAGTGACGGAGTTATGAAAAAGAGCCAAACTTTCATGTGGTACATGAGGTTTCAGGAAGAGCTTCAGTCCGTCAACGTAAACGACTGCTCAGGACGCCAGTCGACATCACAAAAGTGCGTCAGAAGAGATTGATGAAGAATGTGCCAAACCCCGCATTTTAACAGATGCTTTTCAAATGAGGAATGTCGCCACGAAAATGGTACCCGAAGTCTTGACGAATGACATAAAGAAGCAGCGTTTATTGAAGTGCTAGGAATTTCTTGAACGAGACGTGGATTTTAAAGTATGACCCCGAATCAAAGCGTCAGAGCAGCGAGCGGCGGAGAAGTCTCTTCGTCTAAGAAAGCAAAGATTGCGAATCAAAACGATACTCATTGTATTCTTCGATCGGAAGGAAGAAGGAAAAAGGAAAAACAGTCAATAAAGAGTCTTCCTGTGAAGTACTCAAGCGATTGCGCAACAGGGCTCGAAGAGAAATTTTCAACAATTGAATATAGCTCCATAACAATCCGCCAGGCCTGGAACCTGAAACCTGGAAAGAAACTCCCCATGGGATACTGAATGCGGTAAAAGTAGCTACGGTGACCACATTGGAGGAAATTCCAGTTGTCGAATTTCAAGTTGCCTTCAATGATAAGGTAAAGCGTTGGCAATGGTGCATCTAATGAGAAGGAACAACATCGATTAAAATCGATTCAATGTCTGCCTGTCTGTATGTCTGTCACACGCACTTTTCTCAGACACGAAATTTGGTGAAAAAGTGGGAATAAATGGCTTGTGTCTTTTCTTTGTTCATTTTTATTTTCCACTACGTATAATATTCTGATATGATCGCTATCAAATTTTCTACTGATGTTTTAATTTCCGGATACGTAAAATTAGTTCCATAAATCGCAGTGTCATCAGAAAATGTTGCAAAATCGACGTTTTCTGGCCGGGAAAGCCGTGAGTATATCGGAGGTACAGTAGAGAGGCTGACACTGATCCCTGTGGGACATCTGTCTCAATAATCTGGGTCTCGGAAAGATGATGATTAATGCACACTCTAAATGATCTTTCAGTACGAAAATTCTTTATAATGTCAATGATATACGAAGGACAATTAATCTTTATAAGTTTATAGATCAAAAAGCCCTTTTATGTCTTTTATGTCAATTACTCGAGACTGTATATCGATACGAATAACTAAAACAAGGCCCACAAGGGAAAATTAATATGTTTCCATGCGCTCTGCCGTTCATTTGAGGTTATTTATGCCATGATGATATCATCATCTTAGAGTGCAATAAATTCACATGAAATACAAAATTTGACCTTCTATAACTTTGTTAATAATAGTTGGATTTCCTTCAAACTTCACAGGATAATGTCCTATAGTATCCCTTATAACAAAGCCACATTTTATACTTCTTTCTTTTGCAGCTAAAATTGTCGGACAAATTTCTAAAATATGGTAAAATACCATTATCAACTTTATTGTAATAGGATGCATTTTGAGGGCTAAATTTTGTAGAAATGAAATGTTGTGATTTTTTTAGATTCTTCGATTGGATAAATTCTGAGAACAAAATCTCTTTCACTTTTTGGACACACATTTTGAGTCCTTACTTCCTTGTGTTTCATCCAGCATAAAAAGAAGATCATTTCGAGTACTAATTGAGCTCTGTTTAATACGCTACATGACCATATTATGTGAAAATAAAATGTTCCTCCCCCCTTTCGCATATATGGAGAGCCCCCTTAAACCCAACGTGCAGCGGTTCACAGACCACATATTCTCATCAAATTTAATGGCGATAGCTCCAGCCGTTTCAGAATAAATCTCGTGCAGCAGACAGACAGACAGACAAACATGTAACCGACTTTAGCAAGCTTTTGTTTCACACAAAACTTTATAAAGATAATTTTCCGGAAAATCTTCTCTAGGCAACTTAATTTAAATTCCAAGTTAACTCAATCACGCAGATTTCTGCTAGAAAACACAAACTAAATGAGATAAACGTAATATTACTCGATTATCTATGATAGATTGTAGTCATGCTGGGAATGGATGTGACAATTTGTGAAAGATTATTTATGAGGTATTAAATAGCAGCGTGATAGCTCTAAATATACTCAAAGGTTCCTGTTTTCATCAGTAATAAACCTAATTTTATTTTTCATTTATCATTATTCATTCTTAAGCCTAAATGCATGGTTAGTCATTAAGTAGTTATCGTAAAATATTAATTGCTTTTGACTTAGAAATGGGCGATTGTAAGCTTATGAATGTTAATCTCGACAAATGAACTTAGTTGCTTGGTTGATTTGTTACTTGATCCAAAGCCAGATGAAGCAAATGAAAGTAAACATCCGTGGAAAGTCATGTGAGCAATTATTGTACGATCATGTGCTTTGTTCTCAAGGCAAAAAAAAAACAAAATATAATCTGAAATTGATAAATGTTGCTACTCCCGTTTGCACTTGCCCAGGAATGCAGGTAACTTCCATCTTTAGACAGGGTAGCTAAGATGGGGGACGAAGGGGTTCACTACTCCCCGGAATAAAGATGTTACGAAAATTAAATTATGCAATTTTGGTGGAAGGGCATAATTCTCATCTCGGGTTGGGATATTCTGGATGGAGTCATTTTATTTTCATGATTTTCATTTTATATTTTGAAGTTCTTAAAATTCTTTTGGATAACCTTGAATACTTGAAACTTATTATATTATTTTCAAAAACATGAGCTTAGACCAAAAATTTGTTCTATTTCAGAGAAGTATTTATTTACCTCTTGAACGTTTCGCTGAGTTGTCTGGGCATCATCAGCGATACTAACCGAAGATATATTTTTAGGGGAAGAATTTGTTTGTTTGGGAATTGAGGATGTCCTGAGTCCGCATTCACTTATGATAAATTGGACCAATTGAGAAGAAACTTTCTTCGAATTTTATGACCCCTTTTCTTAGGCTCAATTGGCAAATTTTTAGAAGAGATAACCTCCAAAACAGAAATGTCAATTTGGCCTAGTTTGACGGTTTTCACTTGGATATAATTCGCACCCACGTAGATAGAATATCTTAATTATTTTTTTCAGTAATGAGTATGTAATTTTAGAAGTGAGCTTGCAACTGATAATTGGAAAGTTTGGATTATCCATTTTGTTGTGTCTTTGTGTCCTGTTCTGTACAATGTCGTCTAGAACGCCACAATAGATGTCGTCGATATTCTACACATCTTCTTTTTGTTACTGGTTAGAGAGATGTAGATAGTCTGTAGTGTCATCCTTTTTTGAAGTGACGTTCTTTGGCTAGTATTGTAACCTAATCAAAAAGCGATGCATGGTTCTTGTCTAGATAATGATTAGCCAGCGCTGTTTTTTGCTCTTTTTCGTCTTTGAATCTGATTTGTGCCCAGCGATCTCCTTCTTTAATAATTGTTTTGTTGTTCTTAGGTAGAGCGTGGACAAAAGTAGGATATCACTTATTTTTCTAAATATTTCAAAAAATGTTAGGTGCGCAACTAAGTTCTCGCTGTTTTTAAGGTTTTGTGTAAAATAAAACCTTATTAAAATAGGTTTACTGTCTGTCTGTCTTACCGTTCGTATGTCTATCTGTCTGTCTGTCACACACATTTTTCTCGGAGACGATTGTAGCGATTGACACCAAGTTTGGTGGAAAGTTGGAAACTGTGAATGCTCACGCAATGTGTTAGGTTGCTGCACATGAAATGGTCATTTTGTATGACAAATGCCAACTTTAATAATATTGGCTAAAATTAAATTTATTAGTGGAAATAATCACTTCTTTTTCTTCAGCCTTTGTCCCGTTCACAAGCAGGGCCGGCTCGTCGTGATCGGTTTCGCCAGTTGGCTTTATCGAATGCCTGATCTGGGTGCAATCTCGAGGCTTTTAAATTCCCATCCAGCAAGCCACCGTTGTTTAGGCCTGCCTTTAGGTCGTTTACCATCGACTTCGATGTTCAGACCAATCTTGGCAAGTGAATTCTCGTTAGTACGAATTGCGTGACCATACCGTCGAAGACGCCTTTCTCGCAACTTTTCCACGATTGGTGCAACCCCATAACGATCGCGGATATCCTCATTTCGGATGTGATCAAAACGTGTCATGCCACTAGTCCAACGTAACATCTTCGTTCCATTACCGCAAGGCGCCGTTCATTGTCTTTTATAGTTGGCCAAGACTCAGAACCATAGAGAGCGACAGGATGGACAACATTGTGGAAATAATCACTAACAGCCTCAATACATTTTCGCCAATAAGATGCAAGCAGTTTTACAACATTTTTATACAAATCTGGATTTCTGGAAGCTATGAATTTTCCGAGGTCGTTTTTAACATGCACCTTTCGCCATTGAATATTTTCTCTTCGACAAAGTGGTCCAAAATGATAAACAGTGCGTGACAGTTTTGGTGAATATTGTG
This sequence comes from Hermetia illucens, assembly GCF_905115235.1. Taxonomy (NCBI): domain Eukaryota; kingdom Metazoa; phylum Arthropoda; class Insecta; order Diptera; family Stratiomyidae; genus Hermetia; species Hermetia illucens. Next base: position 161,812,449 of record NC_051850.1, read on the forward strand.
GGTGAGGTGGAGTCTCGTAATCCAGTTGATTCAATTTCTGCACTGTTGTATCCAATACATGTTGTTGTCCTGGAGGAGAATAACACCATGTATTTTGTCTAATGCTGGCTGTTTTGTTAATAAATTTCTTGGGATTCTGTGAAGTACTTTGTTGTGTCTATTGTTTTACCAGAATTTTGGAAGGAACGATGAATAACACTAGCTGCAGACCACCAAACGGTCACCATTATTTTCGTTGAGTGAAGACTTGGCTTTTACATATGTCCTAGTGCTGGATCGGCTTTAAGCCAGTAAGCAGTTCGTCGGCGATCATCGTACAGGATCCACTTTTTATCGCACATTACAATTTTATGATTGATTGATTTTGTTTCGCACAAGGAGAGAAGTGTATATTTCTAATCATTTAAACTTATGCCGGCTAGTCAATTGATATGCAACTGATTTGTCCATCTTTTTCAAATTTCTGATCGAGCCGAGATGTAAGGGAATGAATAATGAATCCTTAATTTTTCTGTGATATGTCGAACTGATTATTGAGGATCAGATTCAAGAAGAGCACTCAACTGATCATCGACAATGATTGCTTGAGGTCGTCCACGTGGGTCATTTCCAACACCCATACCTCCTGACCGAAATTTTTCAAACCAACGCCCTGGGATTCATTCACTAACTGGTCCTGCTGCAAATGCAGTGTTAATATACCTTGTTGCCTCTGCAGCACTGTGGCTTAATTTCAAATCAAACATGGCTGCGATCGACTTTTTCTGTAATTGCCTACAACACACTGAAAGAAATCCTCAAAGGAAATGATTCATGACTTATATAGCGCATCATTTCCACTTTAATTTGACATATAAGATTCGCCCTTTTCGGGTTAGTCTTCATTCATTTAACTTGGTTAAGTTCTACCACGTTTGAAAACGGCCACTTCATGTGCGACAAGCTAATAGTTCACAAGATAGTGTGGAGAAAAACGAAACGGAATGTGAGGCCGTATATACAGGGTGCATTATAAAAGTAATGCGCATTTACCGGGAAAAACAGAGTTATTCATCGGGTTGGTACATACGGCTAAACTTCTTTAAAACAGCCTCCTCCTCCATCGATACACCTGCGGAGACGATTCTCCCACGACTGGAAAGCACCCTGAAGCTCGTTGACTGGAATGCCTCTCAAGAACCTTGCGACTTGAGCTTGAATGTTCTCCACCGGCTCCCAGTGCTTTCCCTTCAGCTCTTTTTTCTGTCGGGGGAATAAAACTACTCACATGGAGCCAAATCAGGGTAGGAGGTTGGGATACCACAGAGGTATTATTCTGGGTCACGAAGTTGGTAACGACGAAGGCCATGTTGCTGGGGGCATTGTCGTGGTGAAACTTGAAAACGTCTTTGGTGTCAGGCTTGACGCGTGCAACCGGTCGTTCCAGTCTCTTGAGCACCTTCAGGTAAAGGGCTGCGTTGACAGTTTGTCCTTGCGGTACAAACTCAAAATGGACGATTCCTCTGACGTCGCAGAAGACAATCAGCATTGTTTTGATGCGAGACTTGCTAAAGCGCGCTTTTTTTTGTTTGGGAGAAGATTGTGTGTGCCATTCAGAGCTCTGCATTTTGGATTCTAGATTTCCTTAAAGGCCTTTTGAAGGATTTGATAAGTTTCCGTTGTATTCTTCCCAAGCCGCACACAAAACTTGATCGCGTACCGCTGTTCCAGTAAGCCCTCCATTACGCAGTGACACAATCGAAAAACAGACTTCGCGCAAAGACATGTCCTAACACTCCCACTGCTCAGATCAAATTGAGACAAGGCGCATTTGAAAGGGCAGAACCCCCTCCACACTCTTCGATCGATCTGATCGCGCTGTGATTTATAGTTGCGTCATAATGCACCCTGTAGGTTCACTTTAGAGCAGAGTATTGTGGGTAGCGAGGTTTCATAGTCGCCCGGCCAGAACAAAACCGATTATCCCCGAAAATAACCAGGAAAACAACCAACTCTTGGTATTCAATTCTGTGATCTCGCGGACTGCTTCGGTTTAATAGAAAGCAATATGTTTATAGATAAGCCAATAAGGAGTGTGAAACTCGCGACATATATGTAATTGTCAAGCATAGTGGCGGGAATCAGTTAGCTTGAGGCTTCAGGTCGACCAGAGTGAATAGACTGGTATTTATTGACTATGGTTGAGTTTGGAGAAAGGCGACAAGTAGTCGTCGAAATACGAATTTTTGCAAAAAATATATTTCTAGTAAAGTAAACGGAAACGGTTTTGGATTTTTTATTTATAATTATTCGAAACATTTGAGTGATGCGACTTCCATTCATCACTCAAAGAGCTAATTAGACGCCAGATTTCTTCTTCAATAACAACTCGCTGGCGATTGTTAACAAACACCGAGTCCCAAAACTGCGTTGGTTTTTTGCACAAATCAAATTGTTGGCTGCATTTCAAAAGGTCGTCACAAATTCTAGATGACCTAGGAAATGCGGCGGTGGATTGATGGGGAAAGTTAGAAACTGAAAACTCGAAAAAGAAAACGCGAAATAATGACCTTTATACTCATGAAGTAGAATTTTAAATTGTTACGCTCGTGGGGTGGCTAAAATAATCCTTAAATGAATTTGCCCATGTAAGGGCTGAATACCAATTTAAGATGGTCAATGTTCATGAAATTGCAATAAAATCACTTTTCAAACTTGTTCAGTGTGTTGTCTTTTTCGATAGGAGATTCTTATCTAATTGCTGTCTAAAATCAATCTTTCCAATTACTGTGAAAATCAACAATAAAGCATAAGCGAATTTAATCTTAGACAAGCAAGTATTACTTTTATCATCGGTATCTCACGGAAAAGCCTGTATTTCGTGTTTTTCTATCACGATAAATAAAAAAACAAAAATTAGTATGTCTGCTGTAAAATAAATGTGACATTTCGATTATGGTTCCTAGGAAGTGATCTCTGGGTATTGTACTACAGATTTGTATTAATCTGACCACGTGTTGAAGTTAATTTGACTTTACTCTCAACGCACTTGAATTGATGGTGCCTATCTCGAAAGTGATTGATAGCGCTCACATGATTTGAATTGAATGATTTTTTTATTTTTAGTATCGGGTACCTGAACTCATTCTTGCTGATGATAGAGGAATATTTCTGTAATAATAATTCATGTCAAGATTGCGTAGACCACACCTTACGCCACATAAAAATTTCAGTATACATTATCAGAAAAAAATTCAAAACAGCTTCTAAATTTGCATTGAAGACATCTTTTATCAGTGAATAAGAAAATCATATTTACTACAGAGTGACTAAAGTCAATTAAGAATTTTCTTCGCTCATTCATGGTGTTATGACAAATGAATTGGTCGATGGCCTCATCACTTAGAATGGTAGCCAGAGGCCTCATTATGTCAATACAAACCTTTGTTCGGTTTGTTTTAATGTGGTTGCTGTAAGTTATACATAGGAGCTAAGACAATGTGTTCCAACCACGCCTGTATGCTATCGCTACCAATTTCAGAATATGTTCCTGGAAAGTCCACACTCTTCAACTATTCTCGGTCATGCATTCCTAACAACAGCTAACTTTCAAGGGTATCATTTAACCACTGAGGTAGAAATATTTTTGAGTCACATATTAAGAGTTTACCGCAACCCAAACTTGCTGTAAATCTGTAAAAAATAGTAGGCAATAACCTGCTACATTCGAAAATTTCTTGGTCTATGAAATGAAGCATATAATGTTTGGGATATACACGAGTGTTACTTTAAACTAAAGAGGTTCAAGGAACTTGTCAACACTTTTTTTTGTAAGAATTGCGGGGTCCGCATCCACTTAATGTCGGACTGGACCTAATGGAGAGCAACTTACTCCCTCTTTCTTTGGTCCACGGACCCCTCGCCAAGGGCTTAGCACCCAAAATTTAAAAAACATTAGACGATAACGGCTTTACGGTTTCTCACCAGGGTAGAGGTAAATCGTTAGACGCTGCCTCACCTCTACCCTGGCGTCCGTGGACCAAAAAAAGAGGGAGTAAGTCGCTCCCTTGCTCCCTATTTGGTCTGGTCTGGCAACAAGTGGATGCGGAATTAGGACCCCGCAATTCTTAGAAAAATATGTTCAGCTCTGGGCAAGCTTTGGTCCCAAATATGGGCGGATTTACGCTCGATATAATTCGTAGTTATGTTGGTTTCTGCGAATTATATAAAGGAGCATTTAACATCTGCGAGCCGCTTCGGTTAGCTGCTCCCAGGGCAGAGATGAGGCAACGTCTAACTGCCCTGGTAAGAAACCGTAAAGCCGCCATCGCCTAATATTTTGTCAATAATAGTTTTCTACAACTAAAACGGAACTCTACATATAGTATGTCATACGTACTACCCCGACTGCGGCACTTGAAGCTATCCTAAATTTACCCCCCCATTCGCTTGGAGGTGAAACGGAAAGTAGCCAATGACGCATATAGGCTCGATACCACTGGGGCGTGGAAAGGCGGCCATTCACATGATCATGCATCTGTCTGGAAATTCATTGACAAACATCCGGTAGCCCTGATGCCGACGGATCATATAGTTTCCAGATTCGTCTTTGAAAAGACATTCACTGTCGTAATCACCGAAAGAGAAGAATGGTTGACAAATGGCCATGCGTTTTTTCAGATTACAGACTTAATAATCTTCAATGACGGAACAGTCAGCTGGCTGGGCCAGAACCAGCTCTTGGAATCCGACCATCTACTGTCAAGTCTACTCTCAAGGGTGAAATTGCAAGGATTCACGCAGCCGAATGGAGAAATTTGGACTCTTACCAGCAAGCGAAACACCTTGTGAAAGAGCCTAAGGCTACTAGAGCGGCATTTTTATTGTCCCTTAAGAAGTAGGACATGAAAACTCTAGTAGGGCTTTTAACGGAAAACTGCTCCTTAAACTATCATATGGAAAAGATTGGGGTAGTGGTTTTGGCTATATGCAACCAATGTGAAGAGGAGAAGGAGACGGCCCTGAACTTTTTATGCAGCTATCCGGCATTCTCAGACGAAGACACCTTGGTAAGGTTTCTTCAATGAAGAATCTGCACACTCTCTGCCTCTGGAGAATGTTCTCAGATTCGCTAAATCCTGCGAACACCGTAGGCGGAAAGCCATTGAATAAGCGATTTACGGGGATAGTACAATGGACCTAACAATGGCATGAGTGCTCGGAACTGCGGCTCCCTCCAGTAAACTAAACGAACTAACTAGTATGTCATTCTTGATAAGTAAGATTAGGCGGAATTTTAAAGTGCTCTCCTCTAATGCAGCATCGTACTATTAAGCTATTATGCTGCTCATAAAACTCCTTTAAAGGTTTCCAAAAAACCGATCATTTGGGTTTACTAAAAAAATATCCTAACACTTTAAGAATGGCATACTCAAAGGATTGAGCCGAAGGAAATATCTGAATAATTCTATTTTAAATTTGGACACAACCTCTATCAGTCCGAGACGAACATAAGTAAAATTTGATACACGTTTTTCGAAACTATATTTTTCAAATTAGTCGAACTCGGTAACTCGATCAAATCTTGAGCAATTGATTTTAAATTTTAACTGTATATTTATTTGTGTTGAAGTTCATAGGACTTTTGCGGAAATTTAGTGCTTTTCAAGGTTTTGCGTGAAACAAAACCTTACTAGAACCGATTCGATGTACATATAGCATATAGCAAGTGGCGCCATTTTGTGTTGTGTTTAAGGGGGGTTCTACATACATGCGAAAGGGGTACAACATTTTTTTCACAGAATATGGCCATGTGGGGCATCAAATGAAAGGGTCCAATTAGTAGAAACTGGTCTCATATTTGATATTGGGCGAAACTTAGGGGAATGAGGGCTCAAAATATGCCTCTAAAAAAGTTTTAACAGGTGTCGTTCTCAGAACCTATCCATCCGAAAAATCTGAAAAAATCACAGTGATGTATCTAAACGAAATCTAGGGCTCAAAATACATCCCGTTCCTATATCTGCACAAATAAAGTTAAAAATAGTATATTAGCAAATCTAGAAATTTTGCCGAAAGCCCCCCTTAAGTTTTTGGTAGAAGTATAGTAATAATATAAGGAATAACATCCGCTAGAAGTATAGCAATAATATAAGGAATAACATGAGGGATTACCTTGGGAAGTTTGAATGAAATCCAACTATTATTAACAAAGTTATAGAAGGTGAGACTTTTCCATTTTATGTTAATTTCGCGCATCCTAATCTGTATGATATCATCATAACATATCAATTCGTCAATTTGTGTTCCAATTTATTCCCTTCAAATTACTTCCCTTGAGAGCGAATATACTTCTCTCACCGGTGTTTCAACTGTTCCATGCATCTGGAAAACTCTGTTTCAAGGATGCTGTTCAATAGTTTCAGTGTTTTTTCCTTGATCTCCTCCATTGTCTGAAACCGCTGTCCTTCCATTGATAACTTGAGTTTTGGGAACAGCCAGAAGTCACAAGGAGCCAGGTCATTAGACGGCAAAAACTCGCGAATCAGGGGCACGGTGTGACAAAGCGCGTTGACGTGGTGGAAAAACCACTCGCCTGATGCCCATAATTCTAGCCCCTTCCAACGAATCTTTTGGAGTAAAGTTCTCAGGGTTTGGAAATATCGATAACGATTGATCGTCTCATTTTGTGGGAAGAATTAGTGATGGATGACACCCTTCGAGTCGAAAAAAAACAGAAAACAGACCACTAGCTTCCTCCAAACTACAATTTTCAGTGTAGATACTGTACTGTACTGATGAAGGGGGTAGTTGCTCCCGAAATATATATCTACATTGAAAAACAAAAATTGAAGTTTGGAGGAAGCTACTGGTCTATCAATTTAAGGAACAACAATTTTAATCATTTTTTCAGAGTACGTATATATAAAGGTTTTTGATAGTAGTTACAAACAATTTCAGCAGTTCTAGAACGCGCTGTGGAGACTTGCGATGAGTACGCCAAAGATGCTTTCTCCTGGTAAGGAAGGAAAGTGTCGCTAACCGTTGATCGAATACTTCTCAGAACCCTTGAAAGAAGTAGTTTTATTACTATCATTTGAAATATCATCATTTGAACACAGAAGATGCGTAAAAATATGGATGTCAGGTTAACAAACTAATTTGTATTCGCTACCCGGCCTCACCAGAGTGATGGTCTACCAATAAAATTGTAAAGTTTTTGCGTTCATGTCATTCGTCTCCAAAGGATCAATCCACAAGCTCTAGGGTTTCTATAGAGCTGATGAGTATTTTATTCAAGACAACCCAGAGTTTGTTATTACTCATTCTTGTATTTTAATGGGGATGGTTGCCCTAAGTCATTGGAATAAAAAGGGGAGTGTATAACCTGGTGCTTGGATTACGCAGTCACAGACCGCCCTCCTAAAACATAAATGATTGAGCGGGTTGATCGTTATCTTCCTTAATGCAAATAGCGTAGTAAATCTGGTACAGGAATCGTATATGCTAATGCCCATTCAGGGGTAAAAATTATCCTTAAATGTGTCTGCTTTTAGGCCGACGGAAAAACTTAAGATAGTAAATCTTCACTAGTTGTAAGAAAACCAGTTTTTATATTTACTTTTAATTGCGTTGAACCTTTCTTTCATAGTCACATAAGTAAAGAGGACTTTGAGGATTATCTACAGGTTGTAGTAACAAGTAAAGGATCTTTTTAACGAGGATACAGTTACTTTGATTGCAGTGTTCGGTTGATACTCTAATAAAAGGTTTCATTCAAGTTGTTTAAGTTCTCAAAATAACTACTTACTAACTGTGACAATTAACCCAAGTGAAACCAGTACGCATTACTTTATCACACGCACCTCTTCGGAAAGTTTGTATTTCGTGCCTTACTATCACGATTAATAAGAACTAAAATGAATGCGTTTTCCGTGAAATAAACGTGACACTTTTGTTATCGTTCCTAGGAACTGATCTGCATGTTCAAACAATGTACGTATTACATGTTTATATCTATATTTCATCAAGTTGACTTACTCTCAACTCATTCACATGACTACAATTTGGATTAAATGATTTTCTATTTTTAGTCTTCAGGTTTCTGAGCTTATTCTTGTTGATAATAGAGGAAAATTTTTGCAATATTAATTAATGTCAATAACTTGGCTTTGTAGGTGAATTAGTGAGTAGTATCGCATCGGGAAAAACAAAATACACGCAACATCTGGAAATAATGGAAATATATCTTTTTATTGAGCAATTAGTCGTATCTCATTGAACCGTTGATCAGAATGGATGTGCCTTATCTTTGCTATTGGCAACATTGTGTATTTTAAGTCAATTGAGAGGCGGTTATGGTTTATTTGAATAGCTGGATATAGTCTTCATTGCATTTATTTGATATTTTATGATGAGCCTACAGACAACTGCTTGTGTTTATTAGTATTCCATAATCATTTTGTGTTGAAATTATCATTATCATCAATGGCGCGACAACCTAAATTCAGTACGATACGCATCCTCCTGTCTGGGTTTAACGACCTCGCCCTCCAGTTTGAAAACTTTAATAGTATCTGCGTCAGCCAAATTTTCCATTCATATAGCGCCTGGGAGTTCCTTCCGCTACCAATCATTCTACGAGCTTCTATAATTTAACTAGAATCCATTTAAATAATTATTTATATATAGTAACTTGGGCAACTAATGATTGTATCTAATGATCCAGTCTGCGCCTTACTATTATATATTGGTTCCAATATGCGTCGTAGTATACGAAGTTCGCTCGTGGTTTTGCGTCAAGAGTTCAGATTGCGCATCGATATATAATACTATATGACTACAGTTGAAATTGAGATTTTATATAGCAGATCTTATTTTTCCAGTGCACTATGCCTGATATCATCAGTCGGTATAATATGCTTCAACAGTGAATGAATGCACCGCTCGATCTCGTCTTTTCGTTTTTTGTCCGCTGCACAAGAAGCTAAACGAAAGAAGCCATGTTCTTCACGTTATAGTCCCTATTGTCATATTTCGTCTCTCTGGTGTCTTCCTTCTTGTTTGAGTCATGCATACTCTTTTGGCATTATTAGCTCTTGGCTTGACCTCTTTCACTACATACTCCAGGTGCTGGGCATTCCTTTGGGTATAAAACGTGTCATCCGCATACAATACTGTTTGGCTGGACCCAAACGTTCCTGCTGAGTACACGGTATTTTCCTGGGTCAAGTTGAAGTGCACGGAAGCTGGCCATCTCTCTGTTTCAGTCCTAAGTCAGTTTTTGAGTTCTTTGTTATTTCATTGTATTGTTTTACTTTACATTTCCTTGTGAATCATTTTCTTTTCCGCAAGTTCTTCAATCGACTGGCCTGGGAGAACACTGCATTTGTGGCGGATTTGGCTTTAAATCGTTTTTCCATATCCTGGAATTCCTCCATTAACAATTTGGAAAAGATTTTTTCCATAGTATCGCCTTTGTTCTGTTTGGCGTCCCAGCTCTTTTGCCGCCACCTTCGTTGTCCCCCCTTTGGTTTGTCAGTCCCCATCGGTATGTCACTGCCATTCCGACTGGTTCGTTTTGCGAATAGTCTATACGATATTTTGAGAGTAGCTCCTATTGATCCCGCTACTGTTGGAAAGAAGTTTAATTTACCATTTAATTCGACACTCTGTATTCCGAATCACCCCATATCACAATTCCTAATATTAAAAAATATTGTATAGAATTCAAAACAATAAGTCCTCTCAAATCCGCTCAACATTTGGAAAGATAACTTTGGTGATTTTTGTACAACAAGCTCTATCTTTGGGAATGAATAGTCTCCTCTTTCTCTTTGCTTTTCGTAGATTCCGGCCAGCTACGTAAATTATATTCAAATATATTACACATACGAATATTAGCCATATTACGTGATTCATATTCTTTTAATTTCACGGCAATTGAAGCATTCAGAGTACACAAATAACAGCTGTTTAAGATATGACAGAATATGAAAGAACTTGGCGGAATGCTTTGGAAAATCCCAAGAATTCATTGAAAAAATTTCCAAATCTTTTGAACCCACATTTCTTCTGTCTTTTGTATTTTCTCAGAATTATAGAGAATATTTTTTTTCCCAATAGATGAGCAATGTAGATATTCCAAAAATTTGCTGACGGCTTCGGGAAAAGTATAATTGCAATGCCCCTCATAAATCGATGCTGGATCATCTTGAATCAAAAGATGATCGCTTTCCACAGGTAACGCTGGGAGGGTTTTTAGAAATTTCAATTTTTCCCTTTTTGGCAACACTTTGAACTGAAAAACGCGATTTTTACAGAGAAAAGCCGTTTAATTTATTATTGAAAATAAAAAATATTAACAAATTTAAAAAAACTTACTATCGTAAATTATGCACGGAAATAGAGTTCAAAATTTCAGAAGGATCGGTGCAGTAATTTTGGAGTTATGAAAACATGAGTTGCGAGAAAAACGCTTTGAAATTTTGAACACTAAAAAAATTGGAATAAAATTTTCATAGCGAGTTTTATCGGTTTAGCTCACACTGAATCATCGATGCTAGGTCCATAAAGGATGTTGTTGTCATCCATGATGTCTATAGCCTTCTTCAGTTCCCGGCTCCACTTGGCTTATCGCTGGTCTACTACTGATTCTCATGCCTAGAATGAAGGCTACTAAAGCAAAGAACCTTCACTGAAGGCACAGGCTGCCACATAAGCTGCAATCTCAACAGTGATGTTCTCGCATTTGCTTAGTGGGACACATTCTGCATTCTACCATATATTTAACAGAAACCAAAGACATATGGATACATATAGCTCGAAAATCTTATCTACTACGATGGGGAATAAAATACCACAGTTCTTGTAAAAATTGTCATTTTGAATTAGAGGACAAGTCGAGATACCGGAAGCCGGGCGCTTCGGGTATAAAGATTTTGTGCTCAACTTATGTAAGAAAGTCGTTATGTACGATTTTCCATTCCGATATAGTTAAGAAGACAAAATGTTCAGTCATATTTTGCCAAACTCCAAGATACACATATGTACAGACAAATCAACAACAAAAATACTGTTTTCACCCTAAATAAACAAACATTGTCTATTACCGCATGACGATGCATGCTTGGCTATGTGCGCATCTAAATTGAGGTAAGGTATCTTCACGCATTTCCAGTCTAAAACAAGTCGGGAAACCGGAAGCTGGACGCTTCAGGTATGAAAGGTTTTGTATATTTCTTAGTACGTAGCACGTAATATATCCATATATTATGTGAGAGTATCCACTTTCGGGTGATATTGACATTCATCGTCTTCAATATTCAAAGAAGCAACAAATTTGAGGTATTATAACTTTGTTAGTAATAGTGCGATTTCCACCAAACTTGATAAGATCATGCTCTATATTATAGCCTATATCATTGCAAAATGTCATGGTACTAGGATGAACTTAAGGGGGGTTTCTAACCAAATACAAAAAATTGTAGTAATATACTATTATTAACTTTATTTAAACAGATATCGGGATGGAAGGTATTTCGGAGCCCAGGCACCATATAGTGGCAGCCTCCTGATTTTTTTCAGATTTTTCGGTTTGGTAGTTTCTGAGAATGGCCCCCTTAAAGAAGTGATCACTTTCAACCCCCCGCGCTCCCCACCCTTGCAACGAATGTCAAAACTAAGATCGGCTTTGAAAAGTACTAATCGAGACCTTTAATTTGATACCCCACATGACTATATTTGATGAAAAAAAATTGTACACCCCCCTTTTGCATGTATGGGGACCCCCCCTTAAATTCAACGTAAAAGGATGTCATTCACTGTATGCGTGAGCGTTCACAGTTCCCACCTTTCTACCAAATTTGGTGTCAATCGCTATAACCGTCTCCGAGAAAAATGCGTGTGACGGACAGACAGACAGACAGACAGACGGACAGACAGACAGACGGTAAACCGATTTTAATAAGGTTTTGTGTTTACACAAAACCTTAAAAAGCATAAATATATATAGCTGAAATACGAAACTTTGACCTCTTATAATTTTGTTAATAATATATTTTATATTATCGTCTATGCTTTACTCTTGGGATGAACTTAAGGGGGGGCTCTCCTGTAAATTTCCAAAACATAGTAATATACTATTGTTAACTTTATTTGTGGAGATATCGGAATGGTATGTATTTTAAGGCCTAGATTTCATATAGTTGCATCACTTTGATTTTTTTCTGATTTTTCGGTTGGGTAGGTTATGAGAACGAGACCTGTTTCACTTTTTGGGGCACACATTTTGTGCCTTTTCTTCCCTATGTTTCACTCAATACCAGAAAGAATATCAGTTTCGAGAAGTATTAATTGAGACCTTTTAAGGTTTTGTGTAAACCCAAAACCTTATTAAAATCGGTTTATTGTCTGTATGTCCGTCTGTTCGTCCGTCACACGCATTTTTCTCGGGGCGCGACACCAAATTGGTAGAAAGGTGGGAACGGTGAACGCTCACACATACAGTGAGTTACATTCTTTTACGCCGAATTTAAGGGGGGTCCTCATACATGCAAAAGAGGGGTGTACAATTTTTTTTCACTAAATGTAACTATGTGGGGTATCAAATGAAAAGTCTCGATTAGTACTTTCCGATGCCGGTCTTAGTTTTGACTTTTGTTTGAATGGGAAAAGTGCGGGGGTAGAAAGTGATCATCTCTTTAACGGACCCATACTCAGAAACTACGTTAATGAACTGCATTGTAACTTCAATAAATTGTATTGGATCAGATCCTTTTAATTATACAGGCATCAGACAAGCAATGCCCTTTCTTCTTCGATCATAACTTACCACCTCAGTTGCTGCGTCTAGACGACATTCGTCATTAAAGATGACCGACAAAAAATTAAAAAAGCCAAAATTTGACAACTATGCCGAGAAAACATTATTTTTAACCAATTTAACTTTCTCCAAAAGCTAGAATTGTAGTCCTCGTACAAGCAGGCCCATAACAATCGCCGTCGCGGCATCGCTTTTGGTAACTTTTACGAGACCTCCTGCATTTCCACCCATTTTCATTCCAAACGCCCGCGCCAACTCCAGCGTCTCTTACGTCACCCAAAATGCTCTGAGAAGTTGCAATTCAAGCCTCAATAGGCTTTTCACAAAATTAGTCGGTCTACTACTTGAGTAGGCTTCCGTTTTCTCCTAAAATTTTTTCGACTACTCTGAAAAACCTCTGGTGTATCACTAACAATACTGAATTGTCTTACTAATTGAGCCACTGATTATTTACAAACATCGACGTTTAAGGCAAACCCTAGATAGCTTTTTTCCTCTTTCAAAAGGAATCCACTTCGCATTTTCTATTTTACCCATTTCCTGTTGATTTATCGTTATTAAAAAACTGAGGTATATATTGCAAAATAAAATCAATGTTTTTAGTCACATGGATCCATATTACAAACCTCACAAAGAATTATTCTAAGCTTAACTATTTGATTTTCCCGAGTAAAACCTCGGAAAGCCCAACAATATTGAAAAATCGACCAGCTTAGAATACCATTTTCGACAGAATGAGGCGATTGACAGGGAAATAACGGTTCTAATTTTATTCTAATGTCCCACCCTCGATAGTGGAAAAACAAATGAAATTAACAACGTATTTTGATTTTTTTTTTCACAATCAAAACTGTTTGATTGATGTCTGACAAGTTTTCTTTGCTCTGGGCAAAATTGTCAGCCTTTTTGTAAAAAATTGTTTGTTTAGTGCTTGAAAGGGGTCCACGGATCAAAAGCAGTGGGAGAAAGTCTTTCTACAATTGCTCCGGTTTGTCATCCCTTAATAGTTGAATCTTAAGCCTTAATTTATTCAAATTGAACACCACACCATTTTAGAACGTAATTTGCTCCGCTCTCAAAATTCATCGTATGTGTGTAAAATATTCATATTTCATTGATTTGTAAATAAAAAAAATGTTTACGTTTCGCTAATAATCCATCATCATTTGCGTCTACTTTACTATTGCCTAAAAAAATGGTGTTCTTTCTTTTTAAATTATTGAAATATTTTATTTTTAAATCGCCTACTGACTTCTAACAACTGCGTCTATTTACGCCTGGAGGAGTCGCAAATTGACCGTGAACTGGGAAGGTCATTAATTTTTAGTTAGAAAAAGAATTGTTTGGGAGTCAGTCGTACAGTTGATTGGTGAATAAAACCATATATATTTTTTTATGTGATGAGTGGATACTGCATGTTGTGCATATGCAAGCTAGAATATGCCACACAGGGATGGTTTGAATAAGTCAATTGTACAGGTGGGCTCAGGCTCGTTGAGGAAACTTAACTCTAGATTCTTGTGAATCGTATTTTGTTGCAAATTTCATGATTAGTGGGTTATCTCACATTCGTTAAAAGATACGAGGAAGCAAAAGTAAAAAGAATTTATTTTTTTAACTGACTAGTAAAAAAGTTTGTCAGCAGTGTGACAATAGTGACCTCTTGGGTAATCTTCCAGACGATGGCGCCCACCGCTTATCCACCGCGAAAGCGAATTTATCTCTTCCCTGTTATTAGCTAAAATTGTCAGTAATTTTATTTTATAGTAGCTAATTGTGCTACTGGGAATTCTTAGATTAGATTCTTAGATCCAAAATTTATAATAAAATGTTTATTCTCCTCTTACTGTTTTATCCTCCATCAAATCGCAATATATATTTTTCTTTTGAAATTAATAGTAATTAACTTTATGCAACATTTGCGAAATATAAATTAAATTTTCTTCAAGTCATTCTCCATTCAATCGCCTCACCCTACTCCAATAATAACAACCTGTCCTAATCAGTTCGCACGCAAAAATGTTAACATACCTTTCATATACTTTTTTCATTGTCTTCAGTTAAATTAATTCCTATTTTTATATTTGTCGTTGATAAATATTGGTGGCTAACGTAAGAGGTATAAAAATGAGCATTGATCGTTACGTGTATTCATTTCCCCAATAGATTATTGCAATGGCAGCGGATATAGGTGAGATAAGCTTTTGGATATTTTCTGGGAATTGGCTTAGTTTTATTGAACGTTTCCATAGATTTGCAACGCTTGCATTAGCTAATGGGTATTTAGTGCTGCAGACTACCACGTGGTCTGAAAAGTTCGTAAGCCTTTAGCCTCAAAATAGGCCTCACTTTCGGCAATTACCTCTTCATCGGCACTAAATTTCTTTGCAGCGAGCATTTTCTCGAGGTCGGAGAACGGAAAAAAGTCGTTGGGGATCAAATCTGGAAAATACTGTGAATGCGGAAGCAATTCGAAGCCCACCTAATCCAATTTTGTCATAGTTTTCATTGATTTGTGACACGGTGGGTTGTCTTCAAATGGGGCCGTTTTTTCGCGATTTCATCCTTCAAACGCTCTAGTAACGCTATGTGATAGTCGCTTTTGATGGGTTTTCTTTTCTCAAGATTCTCGATGAATAGTATACCATGTGCATCCCAAACGACTATACTGATGCCATAGCCTTGCCAGCAGGCTGTTGCGTCTTTGAACGCTTTGGAGTCGGTTCACCACGGCAGTCCACTCAGATGACGATCGTTTTGATTCTCGTGTGAAGTAATGGAGCCATGTTTCGTCCATTGTCACATATCGACGCATAAATTTGGGTTTTTTATGGAGGGAGAGCTTCAAACAAACGATATTGTATTTGGTCGACTGTGAGCTCGCGCGGCACCCACTTTGAGCAGAGCTTTCGCATATCCAAGCATTAATGCACGATATGTCTAACACGTACATATGATATCCTTAAAGCCCCAGCTATCTCGATCAACTTCACTTTACGGTTATACAAAACTATTTTGTGGGCTTTTTTGATGTTTTCGTCGGTAACAGACTCTTTGGGGCGTCCACTGCTTGTATCGTTGCCGGTGCTCATTTCGACTCATTTAAACTTAGCAAACCACTTCTCAATGGTTGGCCCTGACTTCAACAGTCTCTTTTTCGCCAAAAAGGAATGCTTTATTAAGACGAAATCCCTCTTCATCCATTTTTTTTTTCAACCTAACAAAAGTTGCTTCACTCAACATGCTCTATCCCACAAATAATATAATAGTCGGACAACTGTCAAATTTGTACACTGGTATTTGAAGGTTAGGGTTAACTAAAAATCATATAGATTTAATTCTAGTAACGCCATCGATGGGTTAGCCTACGAACTTGTCAATCGATCTGGTGCAACATGTATTCAAGTAAGCTTTATACTTCATATGCATGCCCAATGTACATAGATTATTTTGTTGTATGTAACTTTGACGGTGTTTTTCACCTAGTCGTCGGTAGCAGCCTTTAGTTAAAGTGCACTTGCACACATTGTTAATCTGAGGAATTCTGGTTGATCATTTTAAAGTTAAGGTACTTCAATTGTACCGCTACAAACTTCCCGCTTAATTCTACCTCATTCCTTTCATACGCTATCCTTGTAAATAGTAATGCGAGCTGTCATATTTGTAGATAATTCTTTATTAATGACATTGGTTGACATTTTTATTTGGTTAGGTTTTCTTTTGTGAAATTGTTAATTTTTCGTTTTCACAACACACAAGCGTTTGTCTATTTTGGCTGCTTCCCGCTGAGCTGATTCCAGGTTAGGGAGAGCCGTCGCCATATACCCGAGGAGGACGATCAGACCAGAATTTGGCAAGGATCTATCCGCTGAACCTGCTGTATAAACCAGTGCCGCGTCTCTAATGTTAATGCCCAAATCAATACGTGTCCTAAGAAGACCATGGGTTTATGCTTACATGGAGGTACTCACGTTGAACGTCTCCTCATTCGAAGGAATTTATTATTTCTTCGGATAATCGAGTAAAACTGATGATGTCTATGATTTTCGCAGCAAAGTTTGCTTCCTTATCAAAGGGAAGTCAATTATGAAGATTTTCGTGCATTCATATGTCTCTATGGCGGCTCCTCGTTTCACAAATTCTACTGGAATTTCGCTTACTCATTGCACTTTGTTGCTCTTTTAATTATTTAGGGACTTCTTAATATTTTCTACAGTGGAAGAGCTCGAGGGTGATTGGCTACTTCTTTGTAGTCGTCTTATCTTCCGGCAGGTCCAATTTCACCATTTGGCGCGCATGCTTTGATAGCATGAATGGTTTGACTTGCTTACAGTTCTTCGTCCTGGTGGTCTTTCGCAACTACTACCACTGCCAGCTCGTCAGCAAAACCAAACAATGTTGTCTCTCTTGGCACGCGAAGGCGCAGGGGTCCCAGTACGAAGCCTTGGAGAACACCTGCGGTCATAACATATTCCTTCGGTCCGTTGTCCGTCTCGTACCAAAGAAGTCTCTCCGAAAGGAAATTCTCAATTATCCAAACAAGTAACCAGGGACACCTAGTTTAACCAGGAAGCCCTTAATCCAACCCCTGTTGGTTGGCTTGAAGGTGTTCCTAACATTCAGCGTTACAACCGCGCAGCAGTTACCAGCGGCAGATGCCTTCCGGGCCAGATCCACGACCGTTTCAATGGCATCAACCGTGGACCGCGCTCTACGAAACCCATACTGCCGCTCCGATAGACCACCCGCTAGCTCGACGAACGGAAGCAGCCTGTTGTATATCATTCTCTCCAACATCTGCCCTATAGTGTTTAAAAGACAGATAGAGCGATATGAAGAGGGTGCCCCAGGTGGTTTTTAGGGCTTCGGTAGCAGAACCAACCTCTGCCTTTCCCACTGAGCAGGAAACACTCCTTCAATCATGCATAATTAAAATGTACTTCTGAACCATGCGGGCCTGATTTTAGCATCCAACTTTAGGGCTTTGTTCGGAATCCCATCCAATTCCGGAGCCTTATTGTCTCCAATTCGTCCACAGATCTCCAATTCCGGGGCCTTATTGTCTCCAATTCGTCCACAGATCTCCCGTAGTTCCTCTTCGGTCACTCCGGTGATTGTGAAGACCTCCTGTTGAACCATCGGGTGAGGTCCGCCTTCTTCTTGTTGTGGGAAAAGGATTGCGATTATTCTGAGCAAAAGTTGCGGGCACTTGGGGGGTCACTTGGGGTGATTTTTGCCCACGAATCTTGTTCATTACAACCTTGTAAGCGGCGCTTCACCGGATCGTATTTGCTTCAAAGCACAACTGCTTGTAGCAATTCCGCTTAATTTTTCGTATAGCCTCCTTAAGGCTACTTCGGGGATCGCGATATTCTTTCTCCGAAAGCTTCAGTGGACCACCCAGCTATCTTGGCTTTTGATGCTTACTCGACTGTCGCCTCCCCCATTCCTGACGTCGAGAAAGATGGCCTCATTGTCACTGTGAGTATAGCGCTCACTCACCAGACCATCCCTCTCGCCAACGAGGCACTAAGGTAGGTTAGATCGACGATTGAGCCTAGTCCTCTGCCTCGGAAGGTGGGTACGCATCGAAAGTTGGCGAGTACGTTGTCCAGCTCCGCGAAGGTTTCAAGCAAGATTTAGCCTTTGGTGTTCGTCACTCGACTTCCCCAGTCTAAACACCACGCATTGAAATCGCCAGCAATGATTTTGGGGCCGTGGTCTAGAGGCTGTGGTCCTCATATTCTGTTAATGTTGTACTAGGAGGAGCATAGCAGCTGTAGATATGAACGTCGTTGACGTTCGCCTGTACAAAGCCGACTCTTAGGAATGCCATTGTTTCTTGCATGGCTTGTCGTCCACATGCCCATATGGCCGCGTTTCCCGATGAGTCTTTCGCCCACATAGCACTAAATTAATTTCGCTACGGTTCACATATTACCGCCAGGTCCACATTCGACTCTCGAATGGTTTGCGAGAGCAAATCTTTAGCTGTCTCGCAATGATTGAGGTTGATTTGTATCAACCACCACCTGCAACGTGCCGCTCATCTACTCCCGTTCTCCCTTTGCACAACATGTATTGCGGATTTCCAGTGCAGTCTTTGATAAGGTGGCCCTCTTCTCCACACTTTGTGCACCATCTCGATCTGTCGTACTCGCTAGTACATGCTGCTTCAAAGTGCCCGAAATCGAGGCATCTCTCAAGAGCATCTCTTGAGAGATATTTGCTACCTAAGTCGACACACGACCCAACCTATTCTTACCTTAATAATTAATAATAATAATAATAATCGTTGGCGCAACAATCTATATTGGATCAGGATCTTGAAGTGTGTTAGAGCACTTAATTCAAGACCGTAACGGTACACTACAGGATTACAGTACCCTAGAGGAGGCAATGTGATCAGTATTGCGCTCGCCCGAGATTATTACCCTGGTTTGACTCAGGTACTCATTCACAGCTGAATCGATTGGTATCCGACGTGAAATCACGATACAAATCCTGTTGCCACCAGTGAGATTTGAACCGCAACCTTCCGTACGACAGCCTTATGCTCTAACTACCTTACCCCCTTTAATCCCTGCTTCGACCAGCAAGCTAATAATAGCGGTCTGTGTACCTCTCCTTTTGATGGCACTGTCTTCCAGGTCGCTAAGGTTGAAGTGTTCCCTTAACGCAGCACAGATATCCGCTCGTGATGTGACCTCTTCTAGGTCTTTGCACTCGATCACTATTTGTTGGTTCCGAGCTTTCACGTCAGCTTATTCACCTAGCACCTTCTCCACGTGCCCGCGAAAGCTATCCACTATCTTCTCGTTAGATTTGTTTGGTTCCAGCAATAGATCCCCCTTTTGCGTACGTCTGACAGGGCTCACACTGCCACTCAGGTCTGTCAGTTCCGGATTGGCTTAGACTTTCCAAAGGATATCAGCGCAGGACATATCTCTTTTCTTGAAAATAATGTGTGCCGCTATTTGCCGCTCACCTTTGTCCATTTTTAAGGTTTTGTGTAAACACAGAACCTTATTAAAATCGGTTTACTGTCTGTCTGTCCGTCACACGCAGTTTTCTCGGAGATGGTTGTAGCGATTGACACTAAATTTGGTGGAAATGTGGGAACTGTGAACGCTCACGCATATCTTTTCTTTAACGGACCCATTCTCAGAAACTACCCAGACGAAAAACCTGAAAAAATCAATCCATACCGATACCTGTTCAAATAAAGTTAATAATAGTACATTACTATAATTTTTAGTAATTGGCAGGATAACCCCTCTAGAATCACGAAATTGCAGCATAGAGCATGATCCTACCAAATTCAGTGAAAATAGCACTATTCTTAACAAAGTTATAATAGGTGAAAACTGTCGCTTCTGGCAAATTTAAGACTTTGAATGTCAATATCACTTGAAAGTGGATATTTTCACATATTATATACATACATTATCTGCTACATACTAATGGCACAAATGCACACTCAAATCTCTTTATAAAAGAAATACACAAAACCTTTCATACCTGAAGCGTCTAGCTTCCGGTTTCCCGACTTCTTCGAGTTTACAAGCTGTAGGCTGTTCCCTTTTTGTCACAGTGGACCCGTAATCGAAGAACTACCCGGAATTTTCGCTGGCGCAGCTTTCTTTGGCGATCAGGCTTTTTTCTTCTTGGCCGCTTGTTGGACGCCAAGGGATTCACTTATTCCATGCCTACTCCGTTTGACCGCGTTTTCACCTATCTTATGTTGAGGTGACGTCACCTGCGTCTCCTACGTGATTGCCACATGACGCTTGGACGTTTGTCTCCACCGCCCTAATATAGGACAACTTAATACCTCGTATCAGAGGGCTGTTATTTTGGTGGATATTCCGCCTTTCTTTAATGAACTCACTAAGTTCCCCCAATGAAACAAACA
The DNA here is from genome assembly GCF_905115235.1 of Hermetia illucens. Taxonomy (NCBI): domain Eukaryota; kingdom Metazoa; phylum Arthropoda; class Insecta; order Diptera; family Stratiomyidae; genus Hermetia; species Hermetia illucens. The sequence continues at coordinate 161,833,166 of NC_051850.1, forward strand.
CTGTTGCAATTTGCTGCCTTCCACGATCGCCTTTTACAGCATCGATAGTTATGTCAGTCCGGGGACTCTCCCAAGTTCCTTTCCGAGTCTCTCGACGAATCTCGACTGCCTAGGCGTAAAGTTGCCTTCAGTAGTGACCACCCAAGTTTTAGCCTCGAAAAGGATTGGGGTTTTCATTTCCCCTCCACTAAGATCTCTTGTAGCATTAGATGGCGAAGTAGCCAAGCTTCCCATTACTGAGGCACTGTAGTCGCTGGATATCGACCGCCGGAAGCCCGGCCCCACTCCCAAAAACCACCGGTACTGAGTTTCCAACGCCCTGCACCGTATGGGTGTCCTTCCCATAGCCAATTTTTATCCACGGGTGGGCGTTTACTTCCCACCTACTCGGCCTCCCATCTCCTGATGCGTGCATGTGCATGCTCATAACGCATCCACCGAGCATTCCCTTATCCCCACGAAGGAACGCGCCTGGAGAGAGATTTGGCAGCTCCACACAGGAGACCGTGGGTATAAACCTACGCCACAGGGCCGGGGACCCTCTTTGGTACATTTTATTTCGATGTCTTTTATCTATTGAACACATGGCGAAACCGAAAAGTTTACGACAAACCCCACTACTGTCTACAAGTTCGAAGTTTATGTCATCATTACCGGGACTCATCATTTTGTAGTTTAGCAAGTATCATTTGAAAGTGATTCTCCTTGCCGTTAAACAGCCTTTGAAAAAATTCTTCTCTGTAGTACATCAGTGAGTTACCTGGTCTGAAATATTCCAAATAAAGAAGCCTCTTCTCTGTGTAGCCTGGCACTAGTGTCACCATACATGATACTAATTAATATGGATGCAAAGACATATAGGAAATTTCTGTTTAAAGGTACAACACATAGCTCCCGAAATAGATAGTTGATAGGCATGCTCGACATAGAAATCTTCAGACGTAATAACATCATAGTCTCACGCAATTACCTGTTGCTTGGTGTTGTCTCACGTTCAAAACCATCAGTCATGCATATTATCTAACAGTATCCCTTTCAGAAAAATATACGTTTCTAATTTGAATTGCGAAACAGCCCCTATTGAAATCATACGTAAGCAACCTCTCACAATAATCCTATTGATTTTTCGTTAATTTAAAGATACAAAGTAACATTGCACTCGAAATAAGAACGAATTGAATCGATTTGAGGGACGCCCATCAAGTGTCGCCTCACTCCATGCGCTCTGAATTCATTAGTTTGATATCATTTCTGTCAATTGATAAATGAGACTACAGTGGACATTTCAAATATATATTTATTAGTGGTGGAAATAATCTTTGAACGTAAATCACAGTTCGTTTGTAAACTATAGATGTTTCGCTAGTTTAGCACTTTTTTTTAAGCAAGTATATAAGGTGTTAATAATGACCGCAAGCGAAAAGTGGTGGTGAACTCCTAGCATTAAGAATTAAAAGATGATTGATCATGAAACTTCAATCACGTTATTTTCACCTTAAACATGCTGTCCCTGTGAAGTGATATCTGCTGTGAATGGTGTCAATTTTTCTTGAGTATTCTAAGTGAAGTGGAAGATATGAAACTCAAAAAACTGATTAAAACTGACGCTTAATTAACAATAATACATATATGAATTAAGAAAAGGATAATGCGTTTTGTCACGATAACATATCTGATCTGCGATAAGCAAACAATTTACCTAAGAAAATTAACGCACTATTGAATAATTTTATTGAATTTATCGTTATCATTTTCAAGTACGTATTATTGATGAGTTTAACATGACTCCATAAAGTGAATGTCAATAGATATATTAAAGCTTGCTATTGCCCGTGGGTGTATAGGTTAACGGATAATTTGGAAACAATACTATCGATAGTATCTTATCTCTGTCACTTAGAATTCTTCTATCCGCCGCGTTTTTCGGGACACAGTTTGCGTAGATAGCCAGCTAACCACTAGAAATACAATGCAAGCTCAACTGCGGGGACAACATTTTGCCACTCCACTTGTGTGTTGTACACCCATTTCAACATCTAATTGTTTATGATTTCGATTTCAATAAAGGTTTGTCAGAAATTAAGTAATTTACGTAGAAGCGCACACCATATTGCCGTTTAAAAACAAATATTGTCGATTGTTTCGCTTCCCAACCTGGTATCTGTCTGCAATCAAGGAGGGTGTGATACGTATAGAAAACAAATCTCCTTTATATATGATGTAAATTCGCATGCTCTGGAACTGATAAGACAACATGCGATAGGCAGACTTTGGAAATGACCACTCCGTTCAAGACCGATTAAAATGTTATCATCATACGTTCAATAGCTCTCTCAGAGTTTGTTTAAATTTGATTAGTGCCTCGTGAATGTAGTGCCGAAACTCAGCCCAGATAGTAATGAGCACACGGTGCTGTGAAAAAAAGATATAAAGCTGTAGGGATACGTTTCCAAATGTTCAGTGACACCTGCTACTTACTATATAGTTACTAAGTAGTCCAGTTCATATTACAACATAATAAATTATTGTATAACAATTCCATCTAGTCCTCGTTCGTGTTTAATAAAGTATCTTTATTGTTTGTTTCAGTTTAATCCAAACTCGATCACAAAGGAATGGACCAAGAGTGTTAGCACAATTACGACAGAATGAATGGGGATTATACTAAACCGAAGTAAGTGAATCTTCGCAGATAGTGTGCATTTCAGGCGAATTTTGTGACAGTGACTCTTTGTTTGCATTAATGTATGTCAATGTGATTCACAACATGAGTTAAATTTTTTTCGTGCAAACGTTGGATTCGTCTGGAGTGCTTTTTCAAAGGCATGTATGATGATCTGTTAGTGAACATTTTTTTTGGGAACATTAGTCACTATTAATTATCATCTCCGGTAGAGAAATCAAAACTTTTCTGAATCGCTATTGTAGTGGTTAAAAATATCTTTGTGTATCTTCGTGGTTATAGCTACCCCAAACATCAGTTAACTACTACGAAACTTTAACATAATTTTTTTGTAACTAATATTATTTATTTGGTGTTTGCTGCAGTGATATGTGCGCGTTGAACTCCGAAAAGTGGAATGTGTTTCTAACTGAAATACACAAAAAAAATTGATAAGGGCAGATATCTGATTTATGGTCCGTTTATTTCTAAAACGTGCGATCAACAGAGTTTTTATTATCAAGGTTGTAAAATCCGGATCTGTTTTCAAGCTATTAGCCTTTTCAAGTCTCGGCTTTAAATTATTATTATTCTGTTAAGGGAAAGTCGCACCGCGTCCTTGAAGAATTATTGTGCCCCTTTTACTGGTTATAGTGTACCTATTGATCATAGTATCTCAAGCAGGCCTATAACTGTCAGGAACTTTAGTATGTTCCCTACTTCCAGATCTTTCAGCTTTGCATCTGGTATTAAGTGTTCTCCCAGATGTCTCGACCCACTTTGCACAAGTGTCGGACACTGTTCCAGGACGTGTGTAGACGTTTCGTCATACTCCTCACAAAACCTGCAGGCAGTGTCCGTAGATATCCCTAGCTTCCCTAGGTGATAGGTCAGCCGGCAACGACCAGTCCGAATTCCCACTATGATTCGGAGGTTCTTTTTGGTGAGGTTTAAGCAAACCTTTGTGCGCATGGGTTCGTATCTCCCAATAAGCTCCCTGGACTGCTCCAACCGTTCCTCTTCATTTATTAGAGTCATAGCCATGAAACTGTTTCCGATTCCACAGAAGAGTTCTGGCCCTAGTAAAGGCGTCCCTGCTCCCTTCTTGGCTAGTTCGTCCGCGGCCTTGTTGCCTTCCAATCCAACATGGCCTGGAACCCAAAGTATCCAGACTTTGTTGGACGAGCCGAGTGTATTCAGTCTCTCAAGGCATTCCCATATCAGCTTAGAGTTCACCTGGTTGGACCTAAGTGCCTTGATCGTTGCTTGGCTATCGGTGAGAATAGCTATGTTCTGTCCCCTATAGTTCCTTTGGAGATTAAAGGAGGCACATATGTCTATGGCATATATTTCCGCCTGAAATATGCTAGTGTACCTGCCCATTGGCTCAAAATACATTTTCTTTGGACCAATGACACTGGCACCCGCTTCCTCTGCTGTGAGGGATCCGTCAGTGTACCAAGTAATCAGTTGCTGGTTTAAGTCGTATGTCGCAGCCACGCTCTCCCAGTTTGCCTTGTTACTCCAACGTATTTCAAAATTCTTATTGAAGTGAAACCTTGTTGTCATGTTATCTTTTGGTATCAGTAATTCGGGATACCGCCTAGAAAGAATATCAATCTTCCTTCGGTTTAGGCAGCTCCCCGCCTCACTGATATTCTCGTCCATCCTGAATATTGCTTTCCTTATCTGCATCTGTATGTGAACTTTGGAAAACATATTTTAAATTAGGTTTAAGAATTATGCAAGCTCTTGGTTTCTCACAAGAGGAGTCCTAAATTATTATGCTTCCTACTTGCAGACCACGAATCTGCCCCTGGTACACCCAGGGCTCCTGAGCCAGCACCATTCCAATGTTCTCCATGGAATGGGCCCTTGTAATTACCGCAGATGCAGCTTTCGCATGGTGGAGGTTTATCTGGGCTATCTTAGTACTGGTTATTGGCTCCTTTATTGTTTGGAACTCTTCTCCACTGTCGGAGTATCGCCCTCTTCCTCCGACATGGCGGTTTCCCGGGCATCGCTGTCCACCCTAAGCTCTAGGAGTCCTAGGTCTAAATAGTCCAGCTTCTGCTCTTCACTGGGCAGCAGTCTACTTCCCTGGTTGATCCAGTCCTTTTCGCCTCTATGGTTTTCGAGACTTCTTCGGGAACCTCGGTATGCTTTTCACCCGGTGTCTCCTCCTCGGCTTTTCCCTGTGCACATGCACGGTTATGTTGCCAAATCGGTGGTTGATATGGCAACTCCGACATATGCTTGCCTCCAGGGATTGGTCATGTACCCCGATCGTTCGGAATTTAACCTTGCCCTCCACCTTGCTTCTGAAGACTCTCCATAGTCGGGTATGGAGATCTTCATTCTGGGCGATTAGGAGGCACATAAGGTCTTCCGTTTCTATTGTCGCGGCTTTTGGCGGAAAAACTGTCACCATGTGGGCTCCTGGTATATCATCCCCAGCACATGTTGACAGTTCCACCTATTCCCAGCCTGGCAATCTAGGAACTATGGTCCTAATCCACGCTGCAGTCTCTTCCGTGGCGCAGTCCACGAGTATAAGGCCTGTTCGAAAGCGTATCCCGGTGAACATAAGTTTCGAAGTTCATTCCTTGCACATCTGCCTGGCGACAAGGTCCTCAATGGTTTCCTGCTCCTCACGAGTGAGTATTTGCTCGGGAAACATTTTTGGCAGTATGGCCAGTCGAATGCCTTTGACCACACTAGCATAGCTAATGGCGGACTTCCTGACTCCTGCCTTTATCCTGACCTGCCCGGGTTTTCTCCCCCCTTGGGTTCAGGTTTGGATTTTTTAGAAGCATTCCCTTGATGCGGGCTGATCTCGGTGGCTCCCCGCTTTCTCGGCTCCGGTAGAGATGGCTTAGGTTTCTTAATGGCCTCTTCTGGTTTCAGGTCTTCCTTCAGGTGGCGCAGGTACCATTTAACACCTGCGCCACTGAAACCTGTCTCCCTCCTGACGTCTGCTATATTTATCTCAGACGTGCTTTTGCTGGTCCCTGATTTTTGAGCAGTGGCGTTCGTTGGTTGTTGTCCACGCAGTATACCAATGTTAACCTTGGATCCACTGCTTGAAGTCCCAACTTCTCCCTTCTTGGGTGTGATTACCTGGCTCTCAGTATTTCGGAGATGTGCCTCCGCCTGATTAAACAGTTTTTGTGCGGTACGGAGCCCCGCTTTGTTGGTTTTCGTCTTCTTTTCTTTGTTGCTTGTACTCATTTGATTCCCAAGAGTAGTGTCATAGCCCCCCGTAGCACGGGAAAGTCTAACTTACTCACTGAGGTGACCAGGTATCAGTGAGGCTCCGTTCGAATACAGTTAGTTACCCCCGACTGCAAACTATCCAATGAGGACGGTTTCCATGACACCCTGGATTGGGGAAGGCGTTTTTCGACTCCCCAGTTGAATGTGTTTCTAACTGAAATACACAAAAAAAAATTGATAAAAGCAGATATCTGATTTATGGTCCGTTTATTTCTGAAACGTGCGATCAACAGAGATTATCAAGGTTGGAAAATCCGGATCTGTTTTCAAGCTATCATCCGTTTTAAGTCTCGGCTTAAATGCGCTGAATCCAATAGTATCGGTTCAAGGTTCACCTACGCCTATCGTTTTCTCAATTTGGAGATCGATCTGAGCCTAATTTTGGGAATTTTCGAATCACCGTATCAGCTCAAAGAATTTCTGAATTGGGTTTTTCACAAGCTAGTAACTCTAGTTTATCGTATATACACATGGTCCCAGATTTGCAAGTCACCACCATATGCAATGATTCAATAAGATTTTTCATTTCCTTTCAAAGCCTAGTTTTATCGGAGGTCTGAGGTATGTCTAATGATTACTTTATTATCGGAGGTAATCACAATTTTGGCAAGATATCAAACAAATGGTTTCGAATAAATAATCTTACAATAAATAACCGGGTTTGGGTGCACCAAGTGATAGCTTACGGAGAAGATTATCCTCGTTTTATCGAACACGCTTGCTGAATAAATATTCTGAAATATTTGCATTGTTCATGTTAGATTGTGCGAGAGTCCCAGCTAATCTGAAAAAACTGAAAGTAACAAAATTAGTAGTTAGGGGAAAAACAACAATTACAAATTTTCTAATTTCTCAAAATAGTACAAATGACTTCTTGTTCATCGTGGTCTATGCGATTTTCCGTTCAATTTTGCATGTAAGGAAATAAAATTCCTTTTAAGGTTTGGTTGTAAAACTGTCTTTTTGTCTGTCTGCCGGTTTGTCACACGCACTCTTCTCAGAAGCGGCTATACCGATTGACATGCGATTTGGTGAAGAGGAGCAAACTGTGAAAGGTATCGATCAGTACTTTTAGAAGTGAGTATTAGTTTTACCACTATTGGAAAGACGAGTAGTGCCGAAGATTGAAAGTGATGATTTTTTAACAGACCCATTCTCAGAAATAACCCAGCCGAAAAATCTAACAACATATTGTGTTCACCCTAAATAAACAAACATTGTCTATTACCGCATGACGATGCATGCATGGATATGTGCGCATCTAAATTGATGTAACGCATCTTCACGCATTTCCGCTCTTCTCCGTGCACAAAAGCAGACGTATATATGTTAAGCACATAAGTTAAAAATCGCTGGTAACCGCAACACACATGTCTATTATATTTGTTATTACTGGCAAGCTTTATTAGCATATACATATATATACACGTGTCTATCGGGAGCAAGTGACACTGAAATGTAAATAGCTAAAAAAAAAATCAAAGAAGAAAAGCTAAAACATTCCCACTACCCCGACGTTCATATTACTTCACTTTATGTGATGATGACGTCATGCATCTCTTGGGTACCATAAATTGACCTGAAATGCGAAACTTTGACCTCCTATAATTTTGTTAATAATAGTCGGATTGCCTTCAAAATTTTCGGGGGGGGGGGGGGGGGGGGGGGGTTTGTATGGTGATTTGAAGTCGGATATCAGTCGACTCAGCTGTGAATGTTGAGTTAAATCAGGGTCATAATCTCGGGTGAGCGCAATGCTGACCACATTGCCTCCTACTGTACTGTAGTGTACCGTTACGGTCTTGAATGAAGTGCTCTAACACACTTCAAAGCCCTGATCCAATATGGATTGTTGTGCCAACGATTATTATTATGCTTCACCCAATATCCGGAAGAAAGATCAGTTTCGAAAAGTACAAATTGAGCCCTTTCATTTGATATCCCACATGACCATGATCTGTGAAAAAAAAATTTACATTCTGCCTTCACATGTAAGGGGGGGGGGGCACCCTTAAAATTCAACACAAAATGGTGCCACTCATTGCATGTAAAGGGGCACACAGACCACATGTTCTCACCAAATTTCGTTACAATCGGTTCAGCTGATTCTGAGTAAATTGGGTATGACGGACAGACAGACAGAAGGACGGACAGACAGACATTGAACTGATTTTCATAAGACATGAAGCTGGCTCTATATGGTGACCAGGCCTCAAAATACGCTCCATATCGATATCTACTCAAATTAAGTTAATATATTGCTATGTAGATTTATCCTAGAGTTACGAAAATTTGCAATAATATCGACTATAGTATTAAGCATGATATCCCCAAGTTTTTTTCAAAAGCGGGAAAGTAACAATAGCTCAAAAATGTCTACTGTATAAATTTACTGCAAACCAAAATACTAAATATCAATATCACATTAAAATCAGTATTTTAAGATATTAAATATATATATATACGTTATGGGTTACGTGCAAATGGGATAGTTCTGCACTCAAATATACTTACAGAAGACCCGGCTTCCGATTTTTTTTATTATCCCTTCTTTAGCGCTACAGCTCGAGTCGTGTGACTATGTCCCCCGATTTTAAAAACCAAAAACAAACATATATCAAGCGAATCCTTCAATCCAGGCGGTCATCTGTCTTCTAACTTATTTTTGAGTAGGTCTTTGGACATAACTTCCTGCGGTATTTCTGCTTGCTTTTGTGTGCACCTCACATAAAGCACGTTTGAAAATCCGGATGCAGCAACATTTAATTATTTTTCCCCTTCTTACTCCTTGGATTATAGGTAGGATAAAAACGACACCATGGTTCCATTAGTAGGATCCAAATCACCGTATCACAATATCGGTAATCCTTCCAGGCCGCCACCGTGCCGGGCAGACACTGACAATATCATATCCCAACGGTTGAATTTGACCTTTTTCTTTAGAAGGCAGTCATGTTTTCTACGTTTACCTCGCCATCCTGGTACTATCAACGGTAATCCCAAGCAGTAGGAGCAATTAGCTTCGCCCCTAATATCGAGCGATTCAACATCCTTTTGAATTACTTTATTGTTATACTGAAGAAGCCACAAGATGAAACATAGATCGACGTGAATTGAAAAACGATTCGAAGCATACTTAGTGGTTGAACATACAAAAAGACCGAAATGGATGACGACAAAGGTACGAAATTACAATTTGGTGAACCAAGGCTTTTTGTCAGGAGCCCGATCAATAGATTTGGAAAGATATATAACATTGACAAGAAGTTAAGAAGACCCCACGGTGGATCTCTTGAGCATACCTTATAAGGGGGTCATCCCGTGTGAAGACCGTTCTTTTTCGCTTTCTTTAGAAATTTTTTGTCAAGAACTGGACAAAGATACAAATACGAATTTTTCACCATATATTCAATAATATCTTGAGCATGCGTAGTATTTTTTCCAGTCCGATAGCATAGTTCCTTATTGAAATACAGAGCAATTTCTACACCCACCTCCAAAAAAGGTGTTTTTCTGCTGCCAAGCTAGAGGGCGCTGCGATCATCTTAAAGAAAAAAATGTAAACGGCATTTTAACGTACAGCTTTAACCACTGTCCGCAAAATAGGATTATTAAAATATATTAAAATTTTTGGCCCTGATCCAACATGAATTGTTGCGCCAACGATTATTATTATTATTATTAAAATTTTTGGCGCCGTGTTAAACTTTTACAAAACTTTTTTTGTGACTTGGTGTTTTTTCGAGGCTTCTTTAAAGAATAAAAAAAATACAGAATGAATCACAATTATCCTAGTTTGTGGACCGTAGAAATATGTTCTGAATAATTCGTGAAAATTTCAAAGAATTTCGGTGGATCGATTTTGAATTATGGTGGCAGCAGATTTTCAATATGTGGTTTCGAGAAAAACGCATTTAAAAAGTTGGATGTGGTTTTTAGCCATAAAATCTGAACTGACCATTAATCTGCTGCACTTAGTCCATAAGCCTTAGGTTTCGCCAAGAAACACATTTACAGCCTTGGCTTCAATTCTTGTCATTTTAGCGAAGTCATTCCAACATTATTCGGGCCGATAAATACGAGCTTTATTATGGCGATCGACATAAATCTGGCATATGACTTATTACGCGTTTAACACTATAATTTCCGAACGACTCCGAATATTAAATAATCACTTTGCCAATATATTCTATACTATATCTAGATACAATTGATGCCAAAAAAAAATTCGATTCCGCGGATCCGACACACGGGATGATCCCCTTAAGTCACCGAGAAATGATTTCCAACGACTTTTTGATGGGTCTGCAAGCTGTGATATTGATAAAAAATTTTCACGGACGACAAAACCAAATGTTTTTTTCCGTTTTTGAACAAATTCTCCGATCGAGTGTCAAATACCTCGCTACTTACTAATTTCGTCTCATCAAAGCATCAATCTTGTTGTTTGGACCTGTTCAAAAAGTACTCCGAGGACACCTGTTTTGAACAGGAAGTGTGGATCCCAGGTTTTAAATCCTTATTTTTTTTATGCTATAATTGTCGCTGCAAGTCCAAGATTTCTGTGAATAAATTGTCTTTCTATTATACAGTCCCCTACTCGGCTTCAAGAGATATGATTATCTCACCGCTGAAGTTTTCGCAGGAACTCAGAGTATCAACTGCATGCTGTATCTTGTGTTCAGTTCTCAATGGCTCCCACGAATGGAGCGGGTTCGATATTAGTCTAACCGAACTCCACTTGAAAGCTCGATCCCTTAGGAAATCAATCCCTTTAGTTCTCCCATGGCATATACACAATATTCAATTACAGAAACGTGCGCTCTAGTATAATTTGGTAGGGACAAGGAGGCAGTATCGCCAAAAAGGTAAAGAGAGGCCAGCGGACCTCCCTGAGAAACATTTTTCGAATGCGGTCACCTTTAGGAATTAATAAATATATTATTCACCTAATATCTGTAGATTTCCGTCCCATATTTGTTTATGTGTCCACCCTAAAACATCCATTGGAATTTTTGTCATTGTCAGTTTCGTCCAGAGCAGAGGAAACTCATCAGACGCTGCTTCACCTCTGATGACTTGCCTCTACCCGGTTATAAACCCTATACATTCCTATGACCGAGAATCCAGAGACGAATGACTTCGTCCAGACCCAGACTGTTCAGTGCATCTCTCATTATGTTGTCACTGAATACAAAACCTGCCCATTTGGCTGTCGGTCAGAAAGGCATTGTTTTGAGATTATCTTTTTGAAAAGTAATCAGTACCATCGCAATTGGCAAGTTTCTCATTCTTTTGTAAGATTTAGTGTAAAACAAAACCTTATTAGAAACTGTCTGCCCATCTGTCTGTCACACCCGATTTACTCGGAATTGGCTGAACTGATTGTCACGAAATTTGGTTAGAATATGTGATCTGTGTGTCTCTTTACATGCAGCGAGTGACACTATTTTGTGTCAGATTTGAAGGACTGAAAGAGGGGTGTAAATTTTTTTTCACATACACTTTCGCGTGATACTGACGAATTTGCACAGAAACGACAGCTTTGACCTATTATACCTTTGTTAGTAATAGCGCGATTTCCACTAAACTTGGTAGGATAATGCTCTATATTATATCCTATATCGGTGCAAGATTTCTGATTCCTGGCAAAACTTAAGGGGGGTTTTGCAGTCGATTACCCAAAATTATAGTCTTCTTTTTTTTCTTCAGCCTTTGTCCCGTTCACAAGCGTGATCGGTTTCGCCATTTGGCTCTATCGAATGCTTGATCTGGGTGCAATCTCGAGGCATTGTCTTTTATAGTCGGCCAATTCAATTTCATAACGTAGGTCTCCATTGGCTGATAGCGTTGACCCGAGATATTGAAATCGCTCAGTTCTGGGCAGATCACTGCCGCTAACAGTGCGGGCCAGTGCGTTCCTCACGTTGTTTTATCGGTGGCTTAATTCGCAGGACGGCAATCAATGGCCGATGTTGAGGTGCTATGGTCTCATAGGGAACGGCTTTGCAATCAGTGACAGTGGTAAAATATCGGTGTCTTATGAGAATATAGTCGATTTGCGTTTTACTATTCCCACTATAAAATGTAGGAAGATGAGACAATCGTTTGATGAACCATGTATTCATAAGAACAAGGTCATGGGTGTCCACAAAATCCTTTTCACCCACATGACCATTAACGTCGCCGGCAATGATAATATAGTCGTCAGCAGGCACGTGACTAGCCTTTTCATCGAGAAGTTGCCAGAAGGCATCTTTCTCGGTATCAGGTCGACCTGTCTGTGGTGCGTGCGCGGTGAAGAGGAGAATGGTGCGATCAGCTGATATAATGGTGAGTTTCATCAGCCGATCATCAAATCGGTCAACTTCGACCATCTGAGATAGCAATGCCAACACCATATTGAGTGTGTGAGCTACCCAAATAGAGAAGTTTATAGCCATTTTTACCTCGTTCGCGTTCAATGTGGCAGCTTTTAGCACCAGACCATCGGGTTTTTTGCAGAGCGCAGATATCAATGCGACTTTTCCGAAGGGCTTTTGCGAGTTCCTGTATTCATTGTATGCATTTTCTTGGTCGGCCTGTCGCGGGACCTGTCACCAAGAGAGATCAGGTAGGATTTAGCATAGAGGACTAACTCGAACTATACTCTATTTATCTCTTTCCCTGATCTCAGCATTTTTTTTTTGTTTTACTAAGGATAGTTCAGAGTACGTTCCCGCAAATCCTCCTCCTTTACCTGGGTTTGGGGCCAGCATACTATGTTAATAGCATGTCGATTACCCAAAATAATCATAATTAACTATTATTAACTTTGTTTGAAAAGATTGAAAAGATATTAGTATAAAAGGTATTTCGAAGCGTAAGCACCATATAGTGGCAACCTATTGATTTTTTTTCAGATTTTTCTGTTGAGTGTTTTCTGAAAATGGATCCGTGAAAAAAAATTATCACTTTGGCCCCCCCGCACCCATCTTTCCAACAAATGTTAGAACTAAGATCGGCTTCAGAAAGTACTAACCGAAACCTTTCACTTAATACCCCACATGACTATATTTGGTAAAAAAAAATTAAACCCCCCCCCCCCCCCCCCCCCCCCGTTTGCATGTATGAGGATTCCCTCTTAAATTCGACGTAGAATGATTTAACTCACTGTATGCGTGAGCGTTCACAGTTCCTTCTACTGAATTTGGTGTCGGTCGCTATAACCTTTTCCGAGAAAAATGCGTGGGACAGACAGACCCGACTTTAATACGAATAATTTGATGTTCTAGTTATTTCCTCAAAGTCCATGAGACCTTGAGATATAATCCTATCGGTAATTGTGCTCTGAAAAAAATACAAAGACATGTAGAAAAGGAGGAAAGGTGTTCTATTTAATTTAAATACCATTTTATACAGATCTTTCATAATATTATACCTTTCATAACATAGATGTACATAAATCACAATCATGCGTTTAACTAAGGTTATTTTTCCCCTAATCCTCTACCGGAAAGCATCAGTTCTCCCAGGTATTTAGGGTTAATTTAGGGAAGAAATTGTCGGTGGTATCATTTCACCCCGAGACTTAACGTCTCTTGTAGAGTAGTTTACCTCGGCTGAGTTTAGTTGCTTGACTATTGAATTCAGGCACTTGAGTCAATCTCTGTGTCCTGACAAGAATGTAACATTTTTGAACTAAGAACCCCGACCCCCAACACGCTGAACCGCTAGCATTCGGGTTAGCTCCAGTACGTGCGTTCACAGCTGATAAACCTATGGTGTTGGGTTGGTTAGCAGTCTTGGTAGCCGTGTTGGTTCCAAGGTGATGCATTGCTGGACTTCCATTGTAGGAATTGCGAGAGAGGCGGCTTCGATTGTGTGGTCATGTAATTCGCGCTAACGAAAATTTACTCGTCAAGATTGGTCTGAACATCAAAGTCGATGGTAAGCGACAAAGAGGCCAACCAAAAACGGTGACTTGATACGCTGGATGGGGATTTGGAAGCCTCGCGACTGCATTCAGATCAGGCCTTTCATAGAACAAAATGGCGTTACCGATCACGTTGAATCGACCCCGCTTGTGAGCAAGACAAACGCGAAAGAAAAAACGATCAATGAAATCAAGTGAATCAAGGCAAGCATTGTTGATGCATTACTCAATGAAATTTGAAAATCTGCCGTCACATTAAAAAAATAAAATATCCGCATTATTGTCTCTCATAATGCAATGAAAACTTGCTTCTATGCAAAATTTATCAATTTATAGCATTGTATCGAAAATAATGCCAAGTCAAGGAGTTTAGATTTGATATGTTAATTACAATCTATAACAAACATTACTCTGAACTTTGTACTTTCACCTTTTCATTGTTCTGCTGCCAAACTATTTCGTTTCTCGTCGTTAGTAGTTCAGCTTTTTATCCCTTTATTGGTAATATTTTTGTAACTCTGTCTGTTTTGTGTCTCTGTCTCCGCCTGCTATCGTCCGGGACTTCATTCCTACTTCTTTGAGGCTGATCAGTCAGTCCACAGCCAAACTTAAATCTATCACCGCCACGCGTTACCTGGTATGTCCCCTGCTTCCAAATTTCAGTTACCAACTCCCGGTGGCTATTCGGTGTAAGAATTACCTCATCATGAAAATGAGAGTTAGTAGTATCAGTTTCAATTTCACTCTCGGAAGTTCAATACATGTTTCTTGATTTATTTCACGTCAAAAGTCGATGTTCAATGAATTAGATCCTGCGATCGAAATTACATTTTAAATAATAATAAATCAAATTTTCTTACAATATATTTCCAGATTCGAAAAGAACGAGAAAACTGGTATGCCAAGATACATCATAGATCGCGATGTGTACTTACAGGAGAAAGTTATCAAGGAGACTCAATACACCGCACGCGATAAAAGTCTCCTAGTGACAATAAAAGATAATTTCTCACAATGGAAAATTTGTGCTGCAATATTGTCGTTGTTTCCATTCATAAACTGGATTCCAACATATCCAGTAAAAAAATATTTAGTTGGTGATATATTTGCTGGAATAACTGTGGCTGTGATGCATATACCTCAAGGAATGGCTTACGGAATACTGGCTGGAGTGACGGCCAATGTAGGATTATATATGGCATTTTTTCCAACGTTGATGTATGTTCTGTTGGGTACCTCACGGCATATATCGATGGGAACATTTGCAGTGATAAGTTTGATGACTTTAAAAGTTGTGCAAACATATGCCACAGTTGAACCTAGTCCCTCAGCAGATGGCTCCATAGTTGAATTTACCCCAATAGAAGTTGTAACAGCAACCGCAATGTGTGTCGGTTTCATCCTTGTAAGTATTTTCTTTACAGGTTTTATCAAAGAATGACTTGACGCAATCTTGTCTAATTTCCAGATAATAATGGCTATTCTTCGTTTGGGAACTCTGTCAACCCTTCTGAGTGATTCGTTAGTGAATGGCTTCACAACGGCAGCTGCCGTGCATGTGATCGTAAGCCAGTTAAAGGACGTACTTGGAGTTTCCGTACCTAAGCACAAGGGTGCGTTCAAGATCATATACACAATAATCGATTTGGGAAAAGCAACACCAAACACAAACTTAACTTCGTTTTTGTTTTCCCTCGGCCTCATATTGTTTATGGTCATCATGAACGAATATGTTAAACCGTGGCTGAGTAAAAAGTGTCGTTTCCCTCTACCAGCTGAACTCATAGCAGTGGTAGGCGGAACGTTGATAAGCAAATACGCTGATTTTAAGTCACAAAACGTTAAAATTATTGGTGATTTGCCAGTTGGATTGCCATATCCAGTGATTCCAAGAATGGAATTAATCCAATTAGTATGGGTAGATGCGATTGCAATTGCCATTGTGAGTTATTCAGTGGTCATGTCCATGTCATTAACTTTTGCTAAAAAACATCAGTACGAAGTTTCAGCAAATCAAGAATTGTTTGCAATGGGCGTGAGCAATATTTTCGGGTCATTTTTCTCCTGTATACCACTGGCATGTTCGCTATCTCGATCGTTGATTCAAGAGCAAACTGGTGGCATGACCCAAATTGCATCAGTTATTTCCGCTTCTTTGATTTTGATTATTCTGCTATGGATTGGGCCGTTTTTTGAAACGTTGCCAAGGGTAAGCTTAATGAATTCATGGAGATTATTTAGGGATTTTCTAAATATTTATTTTCAGTGTGTGCTTGCCGGTATTATTATCGTTGCACTAAAGGGAATGTTCACTCAGGCGGCACAGTTGAAGAAATTCGCCAGACAAGGGAAACTAGAAGTTTGTACCTGGATCTGTACATTTTTAGGAGTAATTTTAATTGATATTGATATAGGGTAAGTCAGTAGATATTGAATTTAAGGTTACATTTTTCTATGCATTATATTATGAATGAATTTGTAGTATAATCTCATATCGTTTTCAGCGTGATTATGATTTCTGCATTTTTTGCAAGTAGGACAGCCTCAACACGTTGCTTGCCCGTAACATACGCGTATCGTTTAACGTATTAGCAACTCACGTTCAACATCATAAAGGCTGGGCATTAACAATCATCTTCGGTCCTATTTCCAAAAGTACTTTTGAATTTCCATGAAAATTTTGCAAAAATATATGTTCAATTTTCAAAAACTTGCCCCATTCTCGCGGATAAATTTTATACGCTCTTTTCCCAAATTCATGCTTTGGCGATATTACATGGCATCTGTGATCGCCAGATTTGACCTTTATAAACTTTACCTTTTGGAGGCTGGTCTTAAGAATTTATGTCAATATTCCGAGAAATATCGCTGAACTAGAAGAAAATATCTATCGAGAAGTAAGCGCAACTCGCCCCTTAATACTCTAACAGCTATTCAAAATGTCATGAACCCTGTTCATCTTTCTAACCACATGAAGAGGCATTATTCGAATTTGAGCGCCTACTATAGACTGCAAAAATAAACAATTAACCTGCTAGTACGTATTAAATCTCGAGGACTATATACCCTGCCCATAGGTAAATGTTAATGGGCACTTTACATCAAATAGATAGGTTTACTCCAACCGAGATTCATTAGTTACATGAAACGGGTTGTTTCTATATTGGCATTTTTAAAAACTTGTATCGGCGATCAGCTCCGACGTTATGAGTCGTACAAAATTGGTCTACCGTTCTCTAAAATTAGATTTATTATAAGCTTTTTGGTGGTAATGGTAAAAAATTGAACTCGATGGATTAAAGGTAACCAAAAAATTGCAGGATCTCCCAATGAACATCTAGGGTTTAGATTTATTATCAAACATCGGCACAACAGGCATACATAAAAATAGCGTAAAACACCATACACCAGCACTGTCGATAGCTTAAACGCTAAGGCCTACTTCAACATTTAAAAACAACTCATTTGAACCACACTACAAACAACAATACAACAAGGAGACTTCCTTCCTCGCCGCTACTTGCAGCTAGTTCTTCGCATCACTCCACAAAGGTCTTGGGAATAGGAAATAAAAGAAATAAACTCAGGTTCTGCTCTGTTGTATATACAAAAAAAATCTATGTAAGTATTAGTTTTGTGAGATTCTTGTCGCGAATTATGCCATCTTAGAAGGTGCTCCGGCCTTAACCATCATAGACAGTGGAATTGTCTTTTCATCTCTTGTCAATGCAAATATAAGGGGCAAGACACATTCAACTCAATAAATCTGCGTTGTCAACTACGGAAGTCCTCGGATGGTTGTTGTCCAATGCAAAGTCCGGATATAGCACAGTTTCACATTAGCACCTTTTCCTCTGTAGCGTTTGTCCCGTTCAAAAGCGGAATTGGATAGTCCCAATCTATTGTGCCATTTTCCTCGGTCATAGGCCTGATCTAGATGAAGTCGAGAACCAATGATTGTTTCGGCTGGTCTGTTTTTTCGTTTCCCATTGACTTTGATGCGCAGGCCAATCTTAGCAAGTGAGTTCTCTCTCGGAATTTTTCCACGATCGGTGAATGCTCTCATTTCGGATGTGATCGTGACGTGTTACGCCACTCATCTAATGCAACAATCTTGTCTCCTTTATCGCGAGGTTGTGTTCATTGTCTTTGATAATTGGCTAGTACTCAAAACCACAGAGAGCAACAGTCTAGACGACACTGCGGCAGATTTTAGATTTGAGACCTTCGCTGATGTGCCGATCACAAAGAACGCCAATTGTAGAACCTCAATTGATTCAAGTTGCACAGACATAAAGCAATTTCATATGGCAGTTCAACATTTACTCATAACATCGATCCGAGATACTTTAATGGTCCAGTTTTCGGCAGGTCGCCGCCACTGACAGTGATATGGCACCTGTTTCATGTCGGGCAAAATTCTATTTAACATCTACCGCCTCGAGCTTAATATGAATTTCGCTTTTGCAAATTGTTTTTTCTGAGGGTATGATTGCCATGTCAGTGGAGCCACAGCTTCTCAATCTCGTTGTCCGAGGTTAGAGCCCCAGTTCGTCATGAATTTCTGTGTTCGTTTCGCGCTTTCCCACTGCTATAGATTTACCATTTACACAGTATTAGATGTGATGATAATTAAACTAAAGCATCCTCTCACTGAAAACTAAATGCGGAAAAATAACAATATAAACAACAGCAAAAGAGTAAACAAGAGAAATTTTCCACTCCTAAATTACAATTTTCATGGATGGACATCGTATCTCGACTGCAGTTATATTGAAGATGAAACTCAATGTCATTTTGTCTCTTACCTCTCATGATAACTAACGCTTGTTCTGAAAAAATTAAATGTCTAAGTTGGTGGAGATTGCGGTGATAATCCACCGTAGCTGGACCCATCACTTGAAACTTACTATGAGGTCATCACAGCCACACATAGGCACAAAGTATTCAATCTGAGTACTGCAGCTTTCAACATGTATATATCATCAGTATCATGTTGCGAACCCGGATACATCCAATTTTACTCCCTTTCTGATTAGCCAATGTCAGCTTGTGCTCGGAGATTTCAGCGCTAACCATGAGTGATTATAACATTACAATACCACGATACTAGTACCGTATTGCTGGTGCATTCACCAGCTTCCCTGTTAACACAATTGCTATTGTTGGCCTGATTGACTACCTGATTTGAATCAGGTGCTCATTCACAGCTGAACCGACTGGTATCGGACATCAGTGAGATTGGAACCGCGACCTTCCGTACGATAGCCTGGTGCTCTAACCACTCAGCTATCCGGACATTTGAACTATAATATATATAAACACAAGTAGTCGAACATAAAAAATCTAAATTGAAAGCACACTTGAGCAGCTGCTATCTCTCATCTGACAACAGTAAGCCCTGCTCCATTATTAGAGTCCGCAAAGCGCAAAATATGCAGGAAAATTCGCAACACAGCTGATCAGATGCTTTAATTCACTCCTGTTAAAGTTGCCTCAGCGATCAAAAACGTAAGATAAAAACGGTAGAACCTAATGGAATAGCCATTGTATACGTGGGCCTAAATACCTAACGACCCTTAAATCTCTCAATATCGTTTCTGATTATTATCTAGAAGAAAGGGAAGGTCATTTCGATCTTAAAGTCAGGGGAGAACGCAACTCAAAATGACAATTTCTCAACGCATTCGAAAAGAAAGTGTTTCGAAAAATGTTCAGCCCCCTATGGGTTAGCGGCTCTAATTTTGGATTCTATGTTACAACCTATATAATGAATGAATGAAATCTATGAACGATGTCGCAATCGCTTGGTTGTGGATAAAATCTGGCTCGATGGTGAAGATGATTCAGGAAGGTAATATATATGCTAGAAGAAAGCATGGCAAATCCTGTCTCGAAATTTCATGACTTCAAGCATTGGTGGATTTCGGTGCAACACTATGTTAAATTTCGATTTCATTATGGACACGAGTTTTGAACCGTTAACGATAATAATGAACACAATACTAAGATCTTATCGCCCATTCACCTTATTATCACCGGCTCCCAAGGGCTTCGAAGTGCTACTCCATCCGATAATTGTGACTCATATTAAACTCGCTAACCACGGCACAATGACTTTCCCGTTCTCTTCTCCGAACAACTTTGGTGACCCTTGGTCTACTGTAGGCTTTTGATAATATCAATTCATATGTAACTTCTAGAGAATATCAGCCGTAGATCGCTCTCGAACCAATAATTAAATGTTCCCCCATATGTAGTGCCATTTAGTAACCCATTCATTTGGTATCTATCACATCACCAGGAGGAAATTAAATCATCAGCTATGTTGATGGCTGCTCAATTTTGACTCTGAAAACGACGAATCTAACATGTGCGCTCTAATGAAGTAATATTTTGCCAAATTTAACACCACCCTAATCAACAGGAACTTGAAACTATCTGATTCTAAGTCCACAGCGACCATTTTCAACACGTGGACCAAAGATGTAAAGATCATCACAAAGAAATCAAGCTATCTTCCCCAATAACAACTTTAAAATCCTCTGCGTTGTTCCCGATATCATGGCTACATTATCTGACATGCCCCATGGATATGCAACACGCTAAACAGCAAAAAACACGCCAAGTCCACATGAATAAAACTTGCCAATAATAAACGACAATAATCACAAGATGTCAGATAAGTGATCACCCCACCATCATCTAATGGACATTTAACGAAAAATGAAAGACCCTGAAAGTGACGTTTAAGTATTTAAAATGGGGATTTCTGGACAACGCAACCTACATTTTTGTCATGGCTTAGCTGCTTGATGGGGAGATCATAAGGTCGATTACGGAACTTAATCCCAATCCGGTACAGACGGAGCAATCACCATACATATCAGACAGAAAAACCCTACTCCCAACTTGGACCAGATAGTGCTCTCACCTCAATCCCTATCGGTCCTAATCGGGGGGGTTCAATCAATTTCTAAATGTTGATAATATACTATCGTTATGGATAAAATCCGGCTCAACAAGTTTCGGTGGGCGGGCCGCCTAATCAGTATGGATGAGGATGACCCAGCCCCGAAAGTTTATAAGGGCAATATCTATGGTAGAAAAAGAAGACGAGGCACACCCTACCTGAGATGGAGCGATGGCGTAGGTCAGGCCGCCAGGCAGCTTTTAGGGATATCGAATTGGTGGACCTCGGCGCTAAACCGGGATATCTGGAGTTCCTTATTAAGGCAGGCCTAGACCGGATACCAGTTGTTGCGCCGTTCATGATGATGATATGTATGCAACTGGTTCAACCATCTATTTTGCAGTACATAAGTATCAAATATCTGCTGATTGATGCGTTCAAATAAAAAATGCTCCATGCTCCTGTATCCTCATTACAGGATGGACACGAATCATCCTATAGAATTTCTATTCTAAACATATACCCAACCAGTAGATTTTGGCTATTCAGAATGCAAATCTTCCTGCTTTTCGAGGATAAATTCTGCAGAATATTGTTTTGGTTCTGACAGGAAAAGCTTAGAGTGTGTGGCATGGGAAGCTTGTTCTCAGATTTCAGTAGAAACATCAGCCAATGTTACTCACACTTCAATTACTTGTCTAGAGCCGGGCATGAAAGAAATTGAACCCGCTTCTGCTAAGACATCCGAAATTTCATTTCTCTCTACACTACAGTGACTAGGCATCCAGAGTTATTCCACCGTATTGAGTCGGTTTCTACATTCCCGAGCAATTCTCAAGGTGATCAAAGAACTATTCAGCGCCCTTAGTGCAGCTTGACTACCGCTGTAGCTTGTCATGGGCAGCTCGGATTGTAGCGCTTGTGCATATATATTGAAAGGCTGCAAATTGAGTAATGCATTTAGAGCTGTTCCGGATGCAGTACTCATGGCACCGAACAGTGTCTACTGGCCGATTTGTACGGCTTTTCCCAGTTGGCGGCTTTTTGAGTTCAGTTGTTTTACTTCAATCTAGCAAATTTTTAGCACAATAACGGGCAACAAAACTTTCCAGACATTTTTCCACGACAACCTCAATTATTTACAGATAGCAGCTTATTTCTCCTGCATCTTACTAAATCTTGAAAATTTTAAATTCTAAAGTAACACAGTTCTAAGAAATGCTTCAAAATATTTTACTACATAAGTCGTTAAAAAGATTTTTATTGATGCGATACATTAACCTATCTTCAATTTTTTTTTCAACTTCCAGACTATTTATTGGAATTTGTGTATCATTCCTGGCACTCTACATCAAAGGCTGGCGTTCATCGTGCGCTCTCCTGGGGAGCGTATCAGGATCAAACATTTACGTCGATCTCAACTACCACAAAGCAGCTATACCAATCCCATACACTAAAATCTTCCATTACCAAGGATCATTGAATTTCGCAACCCGCAACGCATTCAAAAAGAGTCTATACGGAGCAATCGACGTCGATCATAGGAAAATACGTCGCGCCTCATTAATTGGAGACAAAAATGGAGGATCAAAATTGCTAAATGATTTCCGGATATTAATTATTGATTTATCATCGATGTGGCACCTTGACGTTGCCGGCAGTGCAATTCTTACCGAAATACTTAAGGAGATGCAGTTACTTAATGTGAAGGTGTACTTAGCGAACCCGATGGACCGGGTCTACGATACTCTCGTACATAGCATGGCGTTAGGGGAGGGTCCGTTTGAGATTCTTCCAACATTGCATGATGCTGTGCTGTATGCTCGCTCAATTGATAACTCGTGATCTCTCTTCCTCCGTAAAGTTGAAAATGACAACGTGTACATTTTATATATATTTTTACAAGAGCATAAGATCATGTCGAATTACTCAAATCGCATAACACAAAGTGCCTAGTTGGTTGTACTTAATTCTATTTATATTTTAGTTGATGTTGCAATAAATGTTACCGAATTAATACAACGATACTCGTAATGTTTTTTTCTTTGCCTAGCCCACTATGGATAGCCTCAATTTGAGCGATTAATATTATTACTATTCTGTTAAGAGAAGTTGCACTGCTTCGTAGAAGAATTATTGAGCGCCATTTACTGGTTGTAGTGTACCTGGGGGGTGGGTTATAAGCTTGCAGGCAGTGTTCCTAGGTATCTTTAGCTTCCCCTAGGTTAGTTGGCCGTAGTTAGTGAGTATTCCGACTATAATCCGCAGGTTCTTCTTGGTGAGGTTGAAACAGTCCTTAGAGTGCTTGTGTTCGTGCCCTCCCATCAGCAACCTGAAGTACTCCATTACTTAGGTTCGCTCAGTATAGTTCCCTTAGCCGTTCCTCTTCATTTTTCAATGTCGAGCGATAATAAATCATTAATTTTGAAATGTGTATCGTGCTTTCCCGCCAAAGTGACAGGAGTACAAGTGTTTTCCACTTTTAAGCGCATGCAACGCCATCTAGTATCAAATAGAAGGAACCGAAATGGCGCTTTGAAAACAAGACAAAAAAACAGTTACAAAACAAGAAATTTGCCTAAAATATTTCAGCTTGCATTCCAAATCGGTCGACTGAAAAGGACTCGAATTTATGGACCAGAATCCTCCAAAAGTAAACGTTTTTTTATCCTAGAAACGATGACTATATATCCTCATATTCGTTTCCCATTGCATACAAAAAAATTGGTCTCAATTACGTATCATTACAAAGTTTAGTTCGTAGGTCACCGTATCTGCCCAAAAAGACACCTATATCGCCTGAGCAACCTTTCTAACGAATTCATAATTGTTATTGAATATCAAATCGTTTGATAAAATGTATGGCAATCAGGTCATAATTTAGATACTATATTTCTATTACGCTAATTAGTGATCCACTTTTATGCCAAAATATAAAAGGAATATGTTTTTGAAGATTTTCTAAATCAGCAGCCGTATTGGAATAAGAAAATGCCTGACTGAAACTAAAGTAAAAGTTTCAATAGATTTCCCCAAGGAAAGACGAGTCATTTCAGAAATCAGACAACAATGTTCCATAGAAACTCACGGATCATGTACAATTACCGAAAAGGAAACTCAGGTGAAACTTCTGCAAGCCGACTTCCAAAGTTGTCAAAAAAAAGGAAGAAAAATTGCTTTGGATGAAGCGGTGAGTGAATTCGAGACACAACATGAGTAGAAAATGCTGGAAGATCTCGTTAACTAAGGGAAAAAGCCTGCTTCAGGCGGACGTAGTTGTTCAAAAGAGAAAGATGGTCAGGCTATAGTATATTACGGGAAGCGTAATTTCCTTTCCCACAACTCTGCAAGTCATGTGGACACAGTTCTGTTTCGTGTATTTGGATGATGTTTTGGTAGCTTCTTCCTCAAAGTCTGAGCACATCTCGAGTGCATTTTTCAACGTCTCCTTGTGGCCGGTTTCGTCCTAAACGTTGATAAATGCAAGTTTCTTCAAACACAGGTGAGATTCCTCGTCCATTTCATTTCTCCTGACGGAATACAGCCTGACCCAGACAAGGTGCAAGCAATCACAAACTTGCCCAAGGCCGCCTAACACCAGTCCGTTTTGAACGCATACTTGTCTGGGCCCAAAACAAAAGACACACAAGAGATTGTATGATCTGAAGGGGCTGTCCGCGTGTTTGATAAATCCAGACAACAACTGGCTGATGCTACACTCTTGGCATTTTTTCGACAAGATGTACCCGGGCCGTTTTTGTTAATGCCTCTGACATCGCAGTAGGTGCTGCTCTTCACCAAAAGGTGAACCAAGTCTGGCAGCCGTTGAGCTTCTTTTCTAGACAGTTAAACCCCGGAACTACAGCACTTACGATCGAGAACTTCTCGCCGCGTACACCTCGACATACTAGGACCTTTCCGAGACTCGCACGGTTTCAAGTATTGCCTCACAATCACCGACAAGTTTATGCGGTGGCCTCAGGCAATACCTCTGAAGGAAATTACGGCGCAATCTTGTGTCGAAGCCCTCTGTCGAGAGTGGATCCCTCGCTTTGGTGTCCCTGCAGTCCACGCTTTTCTCGGAGTGAGGTAAATTCCTGGGATTCAAACGCCAGCGGACTACGGTATACCACCCGCAATCCAATGGGATGCTAGAGTGTTGGCACCGGACGCTGAAAGCCGCCATTATGGCCGCGACGATCCGTCCTGGACTCGAGTCTTGCCTCTCATCCTATTTGGTCTCCGAACAACCCGCCGGGAGGAATTTGCTGCCAGCCCCGCGGAGCTGGTATACGGGGAGAACCCAAGGCTCTCAGGTGATCCGGCCTTCGACAAGAGATCGGGTCTCACAGATTCGGAATTGCTGCACCTGCTGAAAAACAATATTCACCGCCTTAAAACTTAAAACTGCGCTCCCAAGGATCTGGACACGTGCCCGCACGTCCTGATCAGGACGGGGAGTCGCTGAAACCCCTAGGTTTCATCTAGGGTGGAGTGACGTGGTGCAGCAAGGTTAACAGCATTCGAAATTTATTTCGAATGTTGTTAATTCGATTGATAAATGCCACCACCGGTCTTCTCCGTGGCGGAGTAGGCTTTGAAATAAAATGTAAAAAAATAATACTTGAAGTTAAGAGAGAAGAGAGTTGACATAAAAATTTCAATCAAGCAAAACTAATTATTGAAGTTGTGAATTTTTTCTACTGAGAGAGTTTCGCCAATTATTCCTTCTGATACATTTTCAGATAGGCGAGACTCTTTCCTTTATATCAGTAAAATTATTTAAGCTGTGATTTCTACGTTTATTTTAAAATCCCAAGGCTCCGAATCGAAAGCAGTTGATAAAGATATTCACATCTAATATCTAGAAGAATCTTACAATCAAGTCGTACCAAGCCTAAAGAGCCATAAGGAAACGCTTATATTGAAACGGGAAGAATAAAGATAGGAGACTACAACTTTGAGACCGTTGATAATTTCTCCTATCTAGGGTAGAAAATCACAACCAATAACAGCTACGATGATGAAATCCACGCACGGTTGCTGGCAGCCAACAGAGCCTATTTCAGGTTACAAAAACTGTTCCGCTCGAAACGTCTCACCATAGGGTCAAAGCTCTTACTGCACAAGACAATGATCTTGCCAGTCCTCATGTATTCCTCGGAGACTTGGGTTCTTAGCAAGAAGAATTGCGAACTCTTGGCCGCGTTTGAGAGAAGAATCCTCCGAAGAATGTTTGACTCCCTACATGCGGATGGACGATTCCGTAGTCTACATAAATACAATCTACATAAATGAAATCTATGAGCCATACCACGACCGTCAGGTTGTGGATAAAATCCGGCTCAATAGGGTATGGTGGGCGGGTCACTTAATCCGTATGGATGAGGATGATCCAGCCCGGAATGTCTATAAGGGTAATATTAATAGTAGAAAAAGAAGACGGGGCAGACCCTGTCTGAGATGGAGCGATGGCGTAGGTTAGGACGCCAGACAGCTTTTAGGGATATCGAATTGGTGGACCTCGGCGCAAAACCGGGATGCATGGAGTTCCTTATTAAGGCAGGCCTAGACAGGATACCGGTTGTTGCGTTAATGATGATGATGATATTGAAATTGGACCCTGCTTCATTCGCAAGAAGAAATGGCGGCAAATGTTTTGACTGGTATTGAGTACCATCGTAACACACAAATAAAGGTTATTTCCGGTCGAATGAACATGGAGTTGTCTGTTGGTATGATCCAGGGTCAAGTCAGCGAAATTGCTGGAAGTTTTATTGAAAGGTCATAAAACTAACGCAGAAATTCATACAGATCATAAAGGAGTTTTTTAATAATAAAATCTTTTCCATCTCGAAATGACCAGTACAATTTCCAGACTTCCACATTACCAAAAATGCTTGGGATAATTTGCCACGTTCTGTCTTCCTAGGGGAAATCAATATGAAAGTATTCAGGACCGCAAGGATGTGATAGTCCAGTGCTGACAGGAAATGCCACCATCAGATATAACAAACGGCTTAGAAGTTTGCATAAAAGGATGTTAGAGAGGATGCTGGGAGTCCTGAGTCCTTATCCACTTGATGACGGACCGGACCATTTGGGGAGCAAGTTACTTCCTATCTTGTGGTCCACGGACTCTTTCTTTTCGGGTTACACACCTAAGTTTATCAAAATAAAGTTTACTGACGGTTTCATCCAGGGCAGAAGCAACTCATCAAACGCTGCCTCACCTCTGCCCTGGGAGCATCATCATCATCAACGGCGTAACAACCGGTATCCGGTCTAGGCCTGCCTTAATAAGGAACTCCAGACACCCCGGTTTTGCGCCGAGGTCCACCAATTCAATATCCCTTTTATGTTTATACAGTTGCTATTTACACTTCAGTGGGACATAGCGCGTCAACCACGCTTTCATGATCCGCTAAAATGTGTTTCAGCTTTTTCCAAGACTTCTCGGGAACTCTACACTCTTACTCTACTGCTCTGCGGCAAGTGCTTCTTGGACAACCTACTCATCTTAGGGGATTGGGTCCTATTGCACGGCGTAATGTGTGATTTATTTATTGCTACTCCCGCTTTTTGATAATTTTGTGTACGAGTAACTAGCATGTGATCCAATCAAGTTCTTTGTTCGAAATACAGGGTGCGGCAGCATAACTTCCTTTTTTCAAAACTCAATAAAAACTATTCTATGCATCGGAAAATATTTATTTATTTTTTATAATGTAGGTACATGTCTAAAGTTTTTATTTACATTGTTTTGAAGATCAAATCTGTTAGGTGACGTCCCTCATTCTCCATACATTGCGTAAACCGATTTCTGGCGTTTGTCATGACTCTTGTTAGCATAGCAGGTGTTATGCTGGCAATTTCTTCCTGGATGTTGGTCTTCAAATCTTGTAAGATTCTTGGACGGTTCACATAAACATGGGATTTCAAAAAACCCCATAGAAAAAAAATCACAAGGGGACAGATCGGGAGAGCGTGCCGGCCATTCCAAATCGCCTCTAATTGAGATAAGGCGCTCTGGAAAGTGTTCCCTCAAAACAGCCATCGATGCTCTTGAAGTGTGTGCTGTTGCACCGTCTTGTTGGAACCAAGTGTCCCCCAAATCCAAATTTTCTAGCCGTGGGAAAAAAAATTCTATAGCATGTTTACATACCGGTCCGAATTCACTGTCACTGTAACCTCATTTTCCTCAAAAAACCAGGGACCAATAATTCCAGCTGAGGAAATTGCACACCACACTGTGACTTAGGGTGAATGCAAAGGCTTTTGATGCAATTCTCGAGGGTTGGTGTCAGCCCAGTAGCGCATGTTTTGTTTGTTAACCGACCCACACAAATGAAAATGGGCTTCATCGCTAAAAAAAACAATAGCACTCTCGGGAACGACATCAAGAAGAAGCTCACACGCGTTCATCCGAGAATTGAAGTCACGTTCTGAAAGTTCCTGCACTATCGCCATCTTATAGGGATGAAAATGAAGATCATCACGAAGAATTCTTCTCACAGAACGATCGGATAGTCCAAGGGCAGATGCGTGTTTGCGCGCAGAACGCCGTGGCGATCGCAACATTGACGCTCTCACTGCTTCAATGTTCTCAGGTGATCTAACGGGCCGGGGGACTCCAGTTCTTCCTTTTGTCGCACTTGCAGTTTGTCTGAATGTAGTGACCCATGTAACAATTGATTTGCGGTCTGGGACGGGAGCCAACGGGGTTAAATTAAAGCGATTCCGAAATGCACGCTGTGTTGCAATAACCGAACATCCGCTTGAAAAGTAAACCTCAACGGCAAAGGCACGCTCCTCACTATTCCAACGCATGATGGCGCCTCAACCGTGTCGGGACAAAACTTTACAGTATCCCCTCTTGAACGAGACCACTGGCGCTCCGCTATGACATCAACTAACTGAGTGGCGCGCATTTTAAAAAAGGAAATTATGCTGCCGCACCCTGTAGTACCAGCGTACTTTGATGGCACGATGAGACATGTGCTCACGAAGACTTTCCGTTTATGAGTAACAGTGCTGGTAGCTTTTCATGAGCGGACAATGTAAGCACAATTAACCTAATAATGAGAACATTTCGATGTATTTCGTAATCGTAGTCTGCATTGTCAGTGCTTTATAGGGATCGATTCTTAATAACGATCGAACCTGTCGTGAGCGTTCAGCTCCACCATGTTGTGCTTCTCAGGAATTATAGCAACTCTGAAAAAAGAAGAATTTTTTCGGAGATTTTTAGATGTTTCGCTATACCTAGAAGTGAAAGCTCAAATTGGCGGGTTCTTAAATCATGAATCTCGCTTTTCTGATGTTTCAGCAGTTCTTGAAGTAGAGGCTCTGATTCGTTCTATTTCCCGTCGCGAGTTTTGTTCTTCAGATATTTCAGCAGCTGCCTGACAGTTATTGTGCAGGTCTAGATGATCTTCGATTTTTTGGGTGGCATTTTCAATAATTTTCAGAATTTCGGCCCCATCCCTGGAGGGGTGAAAACTTTATGATGGAGAGGGGAGGCCCCCTCTCTTCGATTAAAACTTTCTTGCCGACAACTGTCTGTGAAGATGGAGCAGACTCAACCCCAGAAGAATTTCTGGGGATGCCGTTGGCCGCCGTGATACACACACAAGCCAGTCTGTGGAGCTCTTTGACTGTTGTACTGAGGTTGGTTCTGTTTGCACAGATTACTGCCCTATAGGTAATCATTAGCCTTACTACTGCAGTATATACTCAAAGTAAACGTGGGCCTCTCTATACGGGGCCACTTTCAACCAAATTGACCACGTGTTGATCGAACGCCGCCACCTCTCAGCCTTGATGAATGTCAGAACATATAGGGGGGCCAATCTAGACTCGGATCACTCTCTGGTTAGCATGGTACTCCGAGCTCGAATAACGAAACCGCCCAGAATCCGTTCTGACCATCAGGTGACAGGTAACACTGAAGCCATCCAAAACACAGCCCTCCGTAACACCTATAAAGGGGAATGGATGCCGCAATAACCGCAGTCGACAGAGATCCTGGAGATGAAGCATCAACAAATGATCTTCACAATCACCTGAAGAATGTTATCATAAATACGGCCACAAACATACTTGGCCCCAGCCGCAAAAGGATAAAAATTTCTCCTATCTATCGTCGAAAATCACAACCAATAACAGCTGTGACAATGAAATCCGCGCACGGTTGTTGGCTACCAAGAGAGCCCATTTCAGCTTAGAAAAACTGTTTCGCTCGAAACGTCTCACCATAGGGTCAAAGTTCTTACTGTACAAGACTATGATCCTGCCATTCCTCATGTATTCCTCGGAGACCTGGGTTCTTAGCAAAAAAAAAAAATGCGAATTCTTTGTCGCATTCGGGAGAAGAATCCTCAGAAGAATTTTTGGCCCCCTACATGAGGATGGACGATTCCGTAGCCTACATAACGATGAAATCTATGAGCGATAACACGACCGTCTGGTTGTGGATAAAATCCTGCTCAACAGATTGCGGTTGGCGAGTCATCTAATCCGTATGGATGAGGATGATCCAGTTCGGAAAGTCTATAAGGGCAATATCTATGGTAGAAAAAGAAGACGAGGCAGACACTGCCTGAGATGGAGCGATGGCGTAGGTCAGGACGCCAGACAGCTTCTAGGGATATCGATTGATGGACCTCGAAGCAAAACCGAGGTGTCTGGAGTCCCTTATTAAGGTAGGCCTAGACCAGATACCGGTTGTTGCGCCGTTGATGATGATAATGATGATGAAGAGGTGTGCTGCTCTATCTTCCCCTCTGCGGCTTTGGGAAAGAAGACTCTCACCATGTGTGCTCGTAGTACATCTCCCATTGCAGTTGTTAACAGTTCTGCTCGCTTCAAGCCTGACAATTTAGGAGTTATGATCCTGAGGCATTTCGCCGTATCCTTCATTACACAGACTACCAGCACCAAATCTGTCCGAAAGGATATGCCAATTAACACAAGCTTGACACTCCATCCCATACACATTTGCTCTGACGATAAGGTCTGTAATGATTTCCTGCTCATCACTAGTGAATATTTGCTCCGAGAATGATTTAATTAGTTTGACCAGTCTGATGCCGAACACCGGGTCCCCTGTCTCCTACCTTTGTCTCGGACCTACTCGAAATTTCTTCCTTTTTGGGTTTGAATATGTTTTTAGGTTCGGTTTTGCTATTGAAGGCTCTGATGTATACTGCGCTTTTTAACAATAGGTTCACCTCATAGAGGATGTGACTGTCATTACTCACCAGCAGTGCAGGTAGCGGAGAGGCTAGACTCCTGGAAAGCCACATATCAACCTCTGGAGAGTGATAGATTGGCTCCCAGTTTACTGTTTGACGGCTATTTCTCTAAGAAAGTTAGGTTAGTTGTTTAGGATATGCGGGATCCTAAGTCCACATCCATATGATGGTGGACCGGACCAAATGGGGAGCCACTTACTCCCACGTTTTTTGGTCCATGGATCCCTAGTTTGGGGCATCGCACGGTCGGTTACACTGCTCCTCGGGCAGAGGTGAGGCAGCGTCTGAAGAGTTGCCTCTGCCCTGAACGAAACCATTAGTCATTTTTGGTTTTTTGAAGTTAGGTTAGTTGTGCAAATAGTTCTTGAAAAGATGTACTTTATTGTGTTTTTATTATAATTACATACAAATGGAACCGCACCCAAAGTTTCTTGCGTAGGAAACACAAAATCTTTCATACCTGCATCCAATAAGCATCCAGTTTACGATTTCCTAACTTGTTTTTCCTAGAAATTTCGGAACTGACAGTGATTGACCTTCTCACAACAGTTAATTATTCTTTCATCTCCACATTTATCTGTTATTACTCGTCCTATAATTTCCATTCAAATAGTTCCTAAAAACCAGTACCTGTACTTACGAACGTCCTTGAGTTTAATTCCTGCACGCGCTCCTTTCATACCCTATATTTGGTAGAAAAATTCTCACCTCGCCACAAGAGCCACATGTTCATATGCTTCTCTTAAGAAATTCATGAGATAATTTTGTTCGTCCTGAATAAGATATCTCAAATTGCCACGAAACTTCGCGACTTTGGGCTCAGTTGTTTCGGGGTAATTTATCTACTGCAAATTCATAGGCTGACGGACACCTGACTGATTCCAATCAAATGCCTACAACATCCCCATAGACATATGAATGTAAATAATATTAAATGATTATGGTATCATTGATGGTCCTGGCCCCATGAATCTTGTGCACTGACTTGTGCATGAATATAAAGATACATACGTGCATAAGAAATGATGTATTCCCAGTCATCCAGACAACTTGATTTTTGCAGAAGCTTGAAAACGATGTTCTGCATCCATGTTGCCTAGTTTTCGTGCCTCGTATGGATAGTAGTTACAAAGCGATCCTTGCTTCCACATTTTATTCTCCATTGTCATTGGAAGTCAACAAGAAGTTACATCGCTCAATTCGAGTCTCGATCATATGACATGTGTGCCTTACTGTCGTTCCTCAGATATATACCTCAATATTAGATAGCAGAATGTTGGTGGTTACTCGGTAAGGGATCACACACGTTGTGCACGATTTCGTGCTGCACACTTTCCCCAGCCTCGAGAGCGGGGTCCATATTTGTCAATGGTAATATAGAATATAAGATAATGACTAGCTTATGAGGTCTGCACCCTGCAAATAATGTTCGATCCCGTACCGCATATGCACTCATTGAACTCATGAACAATTTAATCATAAATTGATATCCGTCCATGCGGATTTTATTGAATATTGAATGAAGTATTTGAACTACAGCAAAGTTCCAGTTTCCTTCCGAGCAGCACACAATTCTGACTAAGAATAACTCCTGATAGTTTGAAGGAGCTAACAGATAGCAAGAATCAGCGAACAACATTTATTAGACCTAAATGGCCACATAGGACACTCAAAGTAAATACTTGTTTTTTTTTTTTGTTAAATCAATGCTTCACATGCTCGTTACTTTACATTTTTTTAATAACTAGATGACCCGGTGAACCACCTACATATATTTGTGAAGTACCTTGGGAACTCTGGTAATTCCCCACGGACTACGTCGAATTTCACAAGAAACCAGGGCCGTTCTTCCTTGACCGCCTTTGTCACCTTTGTGCCTTTGCCACAGTATTCTTCACGGATGGATCAAAGATGGTCTGTACAGTCTCTCAGAATTGGCCATCGTTTTAAAAGTGGAAGATGTCGATGACTAGGATATGATACGAGCCCTAAGCGTAACATAACTTTTCTGACCGACAACCGACCAACAGCGGCCAATAAGGCCTTGTGCTCAGAAGCGACATCCTCCAGGTTCTTGGGGCAGTGTAAAAATGCTCTGAACAGTCTGGGGGCACGATCAAAGTCACCCTCCTCTGGGTTCCCGGTCATAAGAAGATAACGGAGAATGAGCGGGGTGATTGACTGCTCTTGGCAGTCCTTCGGGGGACACAGCCTGTGTCTCGCTGGCGAATATCAAGGTTGGAATCTATTCGCACTACTTAGCAGCCGCGGTCCTCAGCTGGTGAAATGTCACCACCCGTGCCAATTCAAGTAGGACTTAGCCCACATATGACAAAAACCGATCGTGAGAGCTCTTATGCCAAACGCGTACAAATGCAGACTCCGGTAGTTTGGAGCGCTGGCCTATAGGGGGCCTGTGGAGAAGGAGGGAGAGACCCTCAGACACTTCCTTTGCTCTAGCCAGATCCAGGCTGCGGATACTATCTAAATCTAGATCTCTAGTTGCATGCTGGGGAGCTGCTTTTCATCATGAATGCTACGGGCTCGCTCTGAAGATCTGAGCCAGATGGATTCTGCTTTCTTGGTCTTATCACAGTAGTCATGGTCTTAGGAGTTTGTGACATGAAAACGGCACACCACAGCGCTAATTTTGCTCCTCGGAGCAATCACTGATACCTACCTGCCTACCCTTCTTCCATTGTCGTGGGAAATATGAAGTATTGCGAAGAACAAATTCCGGGAATACTTTAACACTATATTTTGTATTCCATTCAAATCAGATGACCTTTTGTTATTTACCCGTCTAAATATAAAGAGAAGTCCTTCATATGAGACAAAGTACTTGAGCAATTGATCATCTGACATAATGTCAGCTTGCACCGCGCAGAGCGGGGTGCTAGTTAGGTTATTTTCGAATCTGTCAACATCCTTCTCCGCTATTTCAGAAAAAGGTTTTGGTTCTATATCCGCTCTGAGTCGATTCACCGATTCAAAATTATTTCCTACCAGTCCAAATGTCAGACCATTATCCATTACAATCCAGTTGTCATGTCTATTGATACCTGGGTCACTACTGTGTACTTCGCTAGTCCAGAGCATATGGATTCGAACACAAACCGAGTGCAAGTGTAGTCGAAAAGGAAAGGCTCATCAGGAAATGCGCAGCAGTGGTGAAGCGTATGCGGTCGACAACGTTCCTACAGAGGAACGTCAGCAAAGGCGTCAAAAATGGACTGATGGATGTGGAGGAACTATTGGACTGCATCTCCTTCTATAGGCGAACGTGGAGAGCAGCGTAAGACGATTGGACAGCAGAAACCGCCGCACTCCCCGCTGAGAACGCTGCTTGCGTCAAACGGACCGCAGATAGCCCACTGTAAAGCGAACAGGGGAAAAGCGGAAAAAGGATGACGTGCCTGAAGGAGACTTTATCGTAGTAGTTTCCAGGGACCAAAAAAAGAAGGCAAAGAAGGAAAAAAAGAAGCAACTGACTACGCCGCCAGAGATACGTCTGTCCAAAGACAAAGAGGCTGCCAAACAAAACCAGGAGCAGAAAAGACGAGGAAGCGAAGGAAGACTACACCGTCGACTCTGCTCATTAAGACGACGAAAGGCAAGAGATTTACGAAAGTCCTTATTGAAATCCGCTATAGGATGGAACCCGGAGACAACGCAGGAGACGTGTCTTCCATAAGGAAAACGAGGAGTGACGGAGTTTCCCAGCATGCCGGAGATGCGGCCAAGCGGGTCATCAAGCGAAGATCTGCAATGAAAGCGAGAAAGCGACTTGCGTTCTCTGCACGGATCGTAGCGCGTCTGGTGAGCGCGTCGCACACACTGCGGGCTCGGGACGGTGTCCAATCTTCAAGGCGGAATTGGGCTAGGGGGCGAAAAGCATGGTCTGTATTTTAAAAATTAGCACCGTATAGTGCAACGAACGAGACGGACTTTCGGCACCGGCTTGATGTTCTGGAGGACGCCGTTTCGATGAATCCTGGTAGGCGGTGATTTTAATGCCTGGACCCTTGAATGGGACATGCCTCGGTCAGACGCAGAGGGAAATGGAAATGGCGGCAAGAACTGGGCTCGTAGTTTTAAACACCGGATCCATGCCAACGTTTCAGCGCCCAGGCTGTGAAGGGAGCATTCCTGACATCACTTTTGCGTTAGAATCTCTGAGGGATGGTAATGTCGCAGCTAATACTGTCATAAATTCAGTGATGAACCTGATAACGACGGCGTTTGAGACTTCCATGCCCCGGAGGGGCCCCAGGCGCGACGAGCCTTCTATGTACTGGTGGACGGCAGAAATCGCCGACCTACGGAGGGAGTGTCATAAGCTCCGCCATTTGGCACAACGTTTGCACGTCAACGAGGAGGCATACGCCTGCATACTAAGTACCGAGCAGATGGACCGCATTGTGCTGGCATTGTTCCCCAGACACCCTGTACCGGTTAATGTCAATAGTGCGGAAAGCGTCAAGGACTGCCCCCTTTTCACAATGAGAGAGCTCGAACAAGCGGTTCTCACTATCAAAAAACAAGAAGGCGCCAGGTCCTGATGGCATCCCGGCGGAAGTTTACAAACTGGTGTTCCGTCAACGACCAGAATTGCTGCTTGAGGCGTTCAACGCTTGCCTAAAGGAGGGCATTTTTCCTTGTCGCTAGAAAGTGGTCAGACTCGCGCTGATCAGCTCCCGTCTGCATACCGACCGCTGTGTATGCTTGAGACAGACGGAAAAGTGCTTGAGAAGCTCATCAGAAGTAGACTCACTGAAACGATCCGCGCTGCTGGGGACTTATCCCCAAGGCAGTTCGGGTTCAGAACAGGGAGATCCACAGTGGATGCTGTTATGGAGGTCGTAGATGCGGTTCATCGAGCCAAGGCACACAGCCGCCGATCTTGACGGATAGTGCTCCCCATAACGCTTGATGTCGGAAATGCCTTCAATTCCGTAAGATGGACAGATATGCTAGGCACACTGGAAAACTCATTTCACGTGCCAAGCTATCTCTTGCAGATATTGAGGGATTATCTGAAATACCGGTCCCTGCTCTATGAGACGCTATAGGGCCAAAAGAGGATAGAAATCACGTCGGAAATAGCACAAGGATCCATCCTAGGGTTGGACCTCTGGAAGGCTTCTTAGGATAGTCTGCTGAGACTCGATATGACCGAAGAGTCGCGCCTGGTCGGTTATGCAGATGACGTTGCGGGACTTGTTGTCGGCCGCACTGTTGAACAGGCGCAAAACAGACTTGGTATATTGATGCGACGGGTAAGCGGATGGATGACTGATCACGGTTTCAGCCTAGCGCTGGAAAAAACTGAAGTAGTCATCTTGACCAGAAGGAGAATCCTGACCCTGCGTCCTATATCGATCGGCGAGTTGACTATAGAGTCAAAACCAGCAGTTAAATACCCTGGTTTAATGCTCGACTCAAAGATGAGCTTCTTCGAGCGAATCACAACAGTAGTGGCCAGGGCTGCAGCTGGGATCGCGGCCTCGAGTGGGCCAATGGCGAATGCCGGGGGCCCAATATCTACTAGGAGACGTCTTCTTATGGGAGCAACGCAGTCGATTTTGCTCTATGGCGCGGAGATATGGACTGATGCCCTTGACAAGGAGGTGCATCTTAAGCGCCTTGCTTAAGTGCAGAGGCGGGGAGCTTTGCAAGTGGCGTTTGCTTATCGCACCGTCTCCGAACCGGCTGTGATGGTGATCGCGAGTGTGATTTCCATTGCCCTCCTTGGCAAGGAGCGCAAAGCTATCTACCGCTGTAAGAGCGAGAACTTAAGAGAGGCGGTTGCCCATGAAGAACGACAACGCACCCTTACCGAGTCGCAACTTTCTTGGCAAAATGAGCTAAGGGGCAGATGGACTGCGCGGCTCATCGACAATTTAGACTCGTGGTTAAACCGAACGCACGGTGAGATTGATTACTTCCTTACTCCGCCCCCACGTACTCGAGGAGGACGATCAGAGCCGAGTCTGAGAAGGAGTCATCTGAAGTGACTCTGCCACGAAGCCTCACCGGAGGTTATCTGGGATGGCCCTCTGAGAGCACATGCTCCAGGAAAATGCCTGGAGGATGTGTTCCCGGCCCGGTTATTTGCGGTTGGCCCCCTAGTGGGAGTTTCATGGTGGTTGTGGTTAAGCCAACATCGCGGACAGAGCTCCTCGGAGCTCAAGCGTGGAGTTGCGGCAAAGGTGTTAGATAGGCCTCGCATCCACTGGTATGAATGTTGAGCCTGCACTCAGTATAAACCAGGTCCCAAAATCAATCCGTGGGATTATGCCTACACTACAGGTACTCACGTTAAACCCCCCAGGACTTCCTTACCCAACTTCTAAGCGGGCATGGAGGTTTTCAGTCTTACCTGCACAGGATTAGGAGGGCGCGATCTCCTGATTGTGTGTTCTGTAATGGAGTGGCGGACGACACTGAACACACCTTTTTCTCTTGCGAGAGGTAGGACGGCTTTCGTCAGCAGCTTTATGCAGACACAGGGGAGCTCTCTCCAGACAACATTGTCAGAGAGATGCTGAAGAGCGTTGGCAGCTGGAATCGTATTGCGCATTATGTTCGAGCTCTTCTTATTGCGAAGAATATTGAACTCGACCGGCGGAGGGATCGGACGGCAAGGGGTTCCCTGAACTAACAACTCCGTCCTTCCCCTCCCCTCCCGTTGGTGAAAGGAATTCCCTGATTTGAAGGCTCCCAAAGCCGGGAGAGCGGGAGGGCTAGCCCGAAGTAATTTGTCAAACGGTTCCAAGCTAGTTCTCTGATAACAGGGAGGTGTTTAGTTGATAGTCCGACAGCGTACTGTTGCGGGAGTCCAACACTCTGTCCGTAAATGCATTCACCTACCCTACTAATAAAAAAAAGTCTTGCATCCACCAGTATGAATGCTGAGCCGCGCGCTTAGTATAGGCTGGTACCGTTGTGCTTGTCTCAGCGGGATTGTGGTGACAGGATCAATCCGTGTCTTAAGAAGAATGCCGGATTAAGTGTACGAGATAGTAACAAACCACAGAGATGTCGTCGGTCACCTTTGAGGGATGCTCGGCGTCTGCTTCCTTCTGATCTTTGTTTTGCGATAAGTGGGGTATCCACGATACGACGACTTCGCATAACGTTTTCTCCGTCCCATCTCCTTCATTAAGTGACCAATCGACCGCGACGTGGCGCCGTTCCGGCACTTAACACAACGTAAAGTCATTTGGTAGTTGACCGCCAAGTAACCATAATGCTAACAGTGTCGATATTTCGTCACCTTACTATTTTGCAAGTGTTCATAGCGCGCTGCTTGATAATTCAGAAGCTTGATGCCGCTCATGTCACTGGCCCTAGAAAGTACGTGAAGTTCGTGGTGACTCGGAATCAGAAAATTCACCGTAGTTGCCGAGGCTGTTAGCATCCGCATCTCCTCCGGTTCCTTCCTTGCGTCCAATTCCTTCAGGAGAAAAGATTACACTTTTCCCCTTTTAGGATATACGTAAAATAATTAGGTATCATTTGATCCTGGGCTCCTCGTGCACAGTGATGATCCTCAATCTTTTCACACTTGATTTGAGTCTTCTCCGACATTCTTAGTTTCTGCCTTACTGCAGTGGCCTACATTTCCGGTCCCAGTCCTCGTCGGTGGTATCTTCGATTACCAAGTCCTCGCTGCCTTCCTTATTGATTTTATTGATTGCAGTGAGTCGAACCCTTCTCTCTGCGACTCCTTTCAATGCTGCTGCCAAGGTTGATCCTGTTGCTCCTGCCGTCAGCAACGTTGTCACTGTTGCTGCTAGTGCAAGCGAATTGTACCGCTCTTTCCAGCTCCTCCAGTCTCTCCTGCTCGAGCGCTGTCCTAGCACTGCTTTTCAAACTCTGCTTTCGGGAGGCTTCTTAGTCGAGAGCTACTTTGGCTTCCTACTATTATCTTCCATATCGGCTTTTAAATCAATTCACTTCTTTACTCCCTAACTTCTTAGATGTCAATGTTCAAATATGTTCCTCAGTGGCAATTCCACCTAAATCTTCAAACACTTCGATACGTCGTAAGTGATGTTTATTCTACGAAAGTCGTGAACCCAATAATGTGGTCCCAGGTTCAATTGAGATTCCAGAAACATATGACATGCATCTACCTTTAATAAGCCAGTCCCTGTTCGAAAATTCCCATTATCCCACTAACAGAGTTAATTATGATAGCGTTCACTATCTATAACCACCCCCATGTAAAAATGTCGGGGGCGCAATAAAAGAAATACGCAAGTGACACCTCGACACTTCCTGGTCAATCAGTTCACACTTCGTTTCGCTTGATTTTCATTCAGATTGACCGACCACCTGTTTACGGCACGTTGGGTCTATAAACGAGTTAATTACACGTTTCACAGTGCATTTTCGGCTATCACCGGGGCTTTGGTAGCGTATCGACACGTAAAACGCGGATAACGCATCGTCACAAGTGCATAAAAGGGATACTGAGAGCACTTTAATTCTTACAGTCCTCGACTGAATCGCGAGTGCTCATAACCACGGCCCTGGAATTTCCATGAAAAACTGGACCACCACATTGTGCCGCAGCACCACCAGCGCATTTAACAAATGATTTACCAGC
This sequence comes from Hermetia illucens, assembly GCF_905115235.1. NCBI lineage: Eukaryota > Metazoa > Arthropoda > Insecta > Diptera > Stratiomyidae > Hermetia > Hermetia illucens. The sequence goes on from NC_051850.1 coordinate 161,872,805, forward strand.
ATTTAATCGGTAAAAAGGCCGCGATGGAGCTCAAATTCAGGACATAAGATTCGAAAGTCAGTACGCTGAGGGATGCATTTTTACCGCATATTTTACTTTGAAGCGCATACATGTCGGCCGGCGTGGGCCTGAAATGCGAAACTGCACGGAGACCGTGCTGCAGTCCGAATGGGGGTGATGATGTTAAATGCGAGTCATTGAAGGGCGGACACATAAATAAACAAAAATGTAATCCGGGTTCAGAACCTGTGGTCACCGCGGGTCGGCCACTCTGTTGCATTAAAGTACGCGGATGCATATTGTGGATTGTAGGTAAGGACCCATGCCCGTGCAGCCTCCTGATGCATGTCAACCTATGTAAAATGTGCTAAAATAACACGCAAAAATGCACTCGTTCGGAGCGTATTCAGTGGCCGTGCTGAAAATATGGGAATTTCGATTCCAGCGATTATGTACTATGAAGAATTGCAAATAGAAGTGGTACCTGCGAGTATGTTATGATTGAGCGCTGGGTGAAGCCAGCACCGTTCGTATCATTCGGTTGATGAATTAAACCATGCGTTTCACTCCTTCCTCACCGGTTGATTCTCACGACAGGCGATTACACGTGTAGTTTAATATTATGCTCTCAAAAGTGGAGTCTTTAAATTGTTTTTAAATTCACCTGTTGCACATGCCTCCCTTCGGAATGTTTGCACGTACACAGGCTCATATCAACTTTTTTTCAAGTGTTTGCTGTAATACGAATCTATTATTTATCTGGTAGTATTGACAATATTCTGATGAGATGCACCAAGTTTAGTTGCACTTTATATTGCATTTTTCTGTGTCCAATAGAGAGTGGGAGGATGTCCCTTTTCATTCAAATTTTGTATTGTTTAGAACATCCTATGTCCTATCAGTTGATAGGACAGCACAGTGGGCTGCCTCTATAAGGATATTGCACACTATCCAAGAATCATACCGTTGTTCTCACGGGCCTACAAAGAAGATAGAAAGTTCAGAATTGCTAACACCATTTGAGTGTTGGACTCACTCAACGTCAATTCACCGAACTACTAACTAGACACTTCAAGGTCATCAGACAACTAATCTGGAACTGTTTGACACATTCCTTCACAGTAGTCCCTTCCCCATTCCAGCCTAATGGCGACTATCTACGATCCGGCTAGCTCACCCCTCAACAGTTCACAGTTCATCCGGCCACCTTTTGGACTGCAAACTCCATGCACGTACCGGCAATCGCGACAGACACAAATTTGAAATATTTTTGTGTTTGAGTTTCCCTAAAAAACATTCACCAGCAATGACGATGCGCATTAAATTCTCATCCATTGCCTAAACGTCTTGACAATCGTACACACGCACCGGTTTGCAGTACCTCTTTTCCGCCAGGCCGGATGGCGGAATCACTTTTCAATCGATCATAGGTCACCTGAACAGTCCAAACTTAAAGGCCAGCGAAATCACATGCACGTTCCGGTAACCGATTAACTATGGGCTGTTCAAGCAGAACACACAATCCTGTGGGATTGTCGAAAACAGGCATTGGAGAGGCTTCCAGCTAGGGGATTCCCGTCACTGTCCTCAACCGATTGAGCTACATCTTCTTAGCAAGAAAATTAAATCGAATGTAATGCACGACACGGCTCCACCTGTCAACGTCGCTTAGTATCTCTCTAACTGTGCTTTCCAGGGAGAGCTTCTCTGTGTCTGCTAAAAGTTCCTGTCCAATTCCATCTCACCTTTAGTTAGCTGCCTCTTCTACCACACTATCCGCCGCTGGGCATCATTGTAGCTTCGGCTTCTAAAACCGGCGTACCTAGCTCTGCAGATAGCCTGTCGACGATTGTGACTAATAATACTGGTACCATATCTAGGTCGCCCCAGCGGACAAATCCTCCTCCTTTGCCTGCCATACACTATTTCAATGCATCTATAAAAGATCGTACTAGCCCGATGTCGCCTCCAACGATACACTATGCAGCTCCGACGATCGTCCTGTTGTCATCCCGGGTTGATGCCGCTCCAGTGTCCCCCTGCTGAATGTTGTCTCGCCACCGAAACAACCATTCTTGTCAAGGTTAGTTTACTTTACCACTTCAGATGATATTCTAGCCTCCATCAGAAATAAAACTACTTCAACTCCATCACCTCTGTCGTGTGTGAAACTAACGAAGCATGACTCTCCTGATCGAGCAATTTCTTTTGGGGTAGGGCAGATGAATGCATTTAGGCACAGAGTGTTGGACTCCCGCATCGATACGTCGTCGGACTACCAACTAAACACCTCCCCATTGTCAGATAGCTAGCCTGGAACCATTTGTCACATTATTTCCCCGAACTCTCCCAGCTTGCGGAACCTTCAAATCAGGGAATTCCTTTTGCCAACGGGAGAGGGGGGGGGGAGGAGGAAAGAGCTGTCAGTTCAAGGAACCCGCTGCCATCTGGCTCCTTCATCGGTCGAGCTCTATCTTCTTTGTAACGAGAAGGACCTGAGCGTAATGGGCAACAGTGTTATCTGGTGAGAGATCCCCTGTGTTTAAATAGAGCTGCTGACGAACCTCATCCCACCTTCCACAAGAAAAAAAAGTGTGATGCGCGTCATCCACAACTCCATTGCAAAAACACAATCCGGAGATCGTTCCCTTAAAATCTTGTGCAGCCTTCCTTGGCTCATCTCCCTTGCGCTTGTATATGGCTTCACGCTCCTTAACAAGAAGCACAACGGGGATCACTTCCACGATCACCACCACGACTGGTTCAGAGACAGCGCGGTACGCAGACACCACTAGCAAAGCTCCCCGTGTCTGTACTTGCGCGAGATACTTAGCAAATACTTCCTTACCAAGAGCGTTAGCCTATACATCTGCACCGTAGAGCAGAACAGAGTGCACAGAACTCATCAGGAGATGTCGCCTGCTAGGCGTACGATCCCCAATATTTGTCATTACCCTACTTAATGCCGAAACTCCTGCTTTGTTTTGCTCAATAAAGCTCATCTTTGAATCAAGAGTCAGCCCGAGGTGCTTCAACGCTGGCGTTGACTTGATTATCGACTCGCCGAACGATATTGGACGCAAGGTCGGAATTCTCTTTTTAGTCACAGACTGCTTCGGTCTTTTCCAGTGCAATACGCCGAGTCTGCTTTGCGCGTATTCGACAAGGCGTCCATCAATAAGCGCCGCGACATCATTTGCATAACCGAGCTTTGTTCCTTTCTTGCGGAGTCTCCTTTTGGCTAATTTGTACACCGTCATTATGATACACGCCTCATCCGGTCGTTTAGACATTGCATTAAGCTGCGGAGCTTGTGACACTCCTTCCGGAGCTCTGCAATTTCCACCGTCCACCAATACATAGATGGTTTGCCACGTCTCGATGCGCTCCTGGGCATAGAGGCTACGCAGACTGTCGTTATCAGGTTTATAACTGAATTTACGACAGTGGCAGCTGCAGCGCCACCATCCCCAAGAGTATCATCCAGCGCGGCCGCACCTGTTCCAAGGGTTTCGAAAAAGCTCCAGGTGTTTACTTTCGCAACGTTTCATGCACAGGAAGAGCGCACACCGAGGGTTTATGTCCACCTCCTCGAAGGCAATGTATTGATGGTCGCTTGCTGAGAAGTCTTCCAGAATTCCGCCCCACCCTTTCCACCAGCGACACCAGAGACTCCGACGCAAAGGTTATGTCTGGAATGCTTCCCTCGTAGCCTGGGAACCAAAACGTTGGGGTGGATTCGGTGTTTAGAATTACTAGTCCTGTTCTCGCTGCCATTTCGAAAATTCATTTCTCTCTGGAGTCTGAGTGAGGCATACCCCATTCAAGTGCCCTGGCATTGAAGTCACCCGCGACCAGGGTCCGCTCATCCGTGCTTAAGACAGCGTCTTCCAAAACCTGCGTCGAAAGTCCAGCATCGTCTCATTCGGCGTCAGACAGACACTGAAAAACGGTATCCCTGAACACCGAATCCAGATAAAGCTGAGCTCTCGACTTCGATGCCATATGATCTGATATATGATATGTCGCCCCGAGCCAGCAGTGTGCGCAACGTTCACATCAGATGCGCCACGATTCCTGTATAGCACGCAACTTTCCTTTTCATTGCAGGTGTTCGTTTTATGGCCTTATGATGGTCTCTTCTACCTCGTTCTTTTCTGTGAGGCAGTCCATGTCTCGTATTTCCAGAGAACAACTGGGTTCCAGGCTGGAAACCAAAGCTTCCTCTACCAGAAGCCCCTTGACTTGATGGTCTCTTCTACCTCTACCGTTTGATGGTCTCTTCTACCTCGTTCTTTTCTGTGAAGCGTCTAGGTCTCGTATTTCCAGAGAACACGTGGGAGCCAGGCTGGAAACCAAAGCTTTCTCTCGCAGAAACCTCTTGCTTTACAGAATGTAACTTTATTTGTTGTCCTCGGGCCTAGTTCGACTAGGACTCCACCACCCTTCGTTTTACGAATGGAAGACACTTCTCCACTATCACTATCTTCGGGTTTGATCTTGTAACGGATTTCACTGAGGACTTCCGTAAAAGTGCTTCTTTCCGTCGGCTTAACAAACAGAGGTGGCGGTATAGACCTCCTTCGTCTCCCCACCTTTTCTTTTGGCGTTCCATCTTTCATGTCCGCCTTAATTTTAAGCAGAGGTTTTTCCGATGACGCAGCCTGTTGTTGTCTCTTGGCCCTTTTCGCCTTTTTCCTGGTCGAATAATAGCTTCCTTCAAAGTGACATATCCGACGACTTCGACGACATCGCCTAATCTACCTTTTGACCGCAATGGTCTTCATCAAGCCCTATCAAAGCTGTCCAACCAAGCTGTCGAGTTTCAACTTATCTGCGTTAGCATCCCAACCCCATGTCATCCGTATTACTATAGCCCGGTTGGATGACAAAATTTTAGATCCCGTGGTCCTCGAAGGTTACTCTGTCTTTCATGTGACAGATCCGGCACTGCACTTGGCAAATCAGTTAGCGGAGGCGCCCTGATAGCTGTTTAGTCTCCTCTCTGCGCCGAAACTATCTTTTCCCCCAATTCTGCCACCTACTATTCTACCATCGTACGAGTCATTCCACCAAACGCAAGTCTCTTTATCACATGCTGCGTATATTTTCCCTACCTCAACCATCTTTTGCTGTACAAAGACAGGCTACTAGAAGACCTAACAGTATTGTTCTTCTTGCTTTCTTCCATCCTTTGTCGCGAGTTTAATCTTTTTATGCTCTCTTCGCAGTACTCCTGCCTCTCCCTCCTCCACCCACCCTTGCTTTCCCTTATCCACATGCATGAAAACCTGTATCACCCGTCAATTCAACCTTTCCAAAGATCACTTAATTCGCAACTCTGGATCTTTTCATCTCCCATCTACCTGTACGTTACTTTTTTCAATCACCTCGTCTTGTACAGTTCACCCGACTCCACTACCCTGTAGTGCCCAAGTCTCCCAAGTTCTCAGCGGTAAATGCGGTTGTTACTGCTTTCCCCGCGCTTTCCGCTGCTGTTTGTGCACGTATGTGGAAGCGAATGCAGTCCAGGAGTTCCTCCAGCTCCATCATTAACATCTCGCCTTTGTTGACGTTTGGACGTTTGTCTGCAGGAACGTCTTCTTTCTTAACTGTCGCATTTTCAGCGGATTTCATGGACGGATTAGCGCTCAATCGGATGACGCGGTCTAGTAATATTTAATACATACACCCTGAACAGGGTTCTGAAGGGGCTGCCTCCTTTTACATTCCACAACTATCAACTTGGTATAATTAGGCTCACATCACCTCATCCCCGTCGACAGAGATCTGCCTAAGATATAAGCTGGATATTCTGGGCCTAAGTAAAATAAGATGGTGGGAGCCCGGAAAGTACTCCTCTCCCTCTTCCCACACTAACGGTTCTGTGATAACGGTGCTAGCAGACGCGAATCCGGTGTCGGGTTGTTTCTAGCGGATACCACACGGCACGATATTTTAACCTGGGAGACACCTGTTGATAGATAGACAAGGTAGGAAGTATCACAATTGCACAGTGTTCTGCACCAATAAAGACTTCCAATATAGAAGGACGATTTCTATGGCCAATTACACGCAGTTCAGGAGAGGCTTCGTAAAGGTGACATTGATGGCTGATCTGAATGCCAAGGTGGGCTCTGACAATCAGTCTTGGCCACCGCAACAATGGTAGGAAGTTTGTGGATTTGTGCAACTTCCACCATGTCATTATTGGTGGTTAGTTGACTTTCAGCTGATGTGCGTCACAAGAGAGGCGCTGACATCGACCTTGCAAATGATCAATATCTGATGGTCGCTTACGTTCGCTTGCATATTGCGTCCGCCCCTTCTCGAAGCTTTGGAGAGCTGCCACCTTTCAAGTTTAACAAGGCCCATTTGTATGATACAGCTGCCGCTCGACAATGGGAAAGCTCTGCTGCTGATCGGACTGCAGTTGCGCTGAGTGACCCACCTGAAAGTATTGATTAGCATTGGGTTGCCATAAAAAATGTTCTTAATTCGGGTGCTACGCAGTTCATTGGCTACGTTCCGAAGGGGCGTCATAAGATCTGGCTGACTGCAAATCGCGGAATGAATGGAGGGGGCGTAATGCGCTCGAACTCTGATACCGAATTAAATTCCAAGAAGTTCAGTGTAGCGTGCACCGTAACAAAAGGGAATTTGTCATTACGCTGATCAAGAAAGCGGAAGATGCCCCAGGACGCAACGATTTCATAAATGTATATTATATCACGAAAAAACTTGCAGAAGTGACCATGGTCCTTCTAGAAAGCATGGTTCCTGCCGGCGGTAGTACCAAACTGGATGTTGCCCGACGCATAACAGCGATATACGCGCTTTCGTTGCCCTGTCTAAAATCTGGAAATGCGGTTATCTCAACACTAAGATTAAAATGAGACTTTTCTTTCTGTGTTGCTGTATGGGAATAGCACATGGAAAGTCACTCGCTCTGTCATGCGAAGGCCGCCCACGCCTGTCTGCGTCGTATTATCCAAGCACGCTAGCTTGATGCTATTTCAAACGAAGAACTTGATCGGCGCACCCGCCTGTCACCCGCGGGATATGTTATCAGAAGGCGGAAGTAACAATGGATAGGTCACACATTAAGGAGGGACAAGAAATGCATAGGTGGCTACTCCATCCAGTGAAATCCACTCTGCAAAGATGGTCGACGAGTGGGTCTCCACAAGGACACGGTAGAACGGTAGAGAAGGAATGCAGACGACTCGGGAAGTCCTGCGGAAGCTGAAGCGCATTTCACGTAACCCCACAGATACTAAATTATTATACTGCATCTTTAAGCTTATACATACATATGTGTGGGCTGCGTACAAATGGAACGGTTGTCCACTAGAGTATTTTTACATAAGAAATAATCTGCCCCGAATACTAGGTGTTAGATCCATACCCTACAGCATGGATAAATACCCAAAATTTATAAGATTGTTAGAAAAATTTCATGAGTTTGCTTGGCTATAATCAGATATGATTTTCAGAAACCGGTTACAGTGCCCAACAGAAGTAGAGAGGTTTGATGAATCTATAAATTGAATCCTGTCTCTATCCCCTTGTAATTATTATATCTATATTTATCTATTTCAACGCATCGGTGTGGCTAAAATGTTGGCTATTGAAATCAGTTCTTCTTTGCTGAAATTGCATCACTGGCTAGCTGTGATATATTTCATAAAGCGTCTCCCTATCGACCTACTGTACTCCTTTATGCCCTCATTTAGAATTAAAAGAGATTTCGGAGCGGATTGTTGTTTTGACGTACACACAATTCTCGCATACCAATTTACGCATTGTCCTGAATATGCGACTCGTTTTAATGTATCTTTGGTGTCTGCTGGTACTTCCCTGAGTGGAAGTCCTATTGTCAGGACTGTTCAGGTAATGTTCCTGTGCTCTCCTGGAGCATACATTTTATGGCTCCGTTTATCCTATTGTACATTCCATGAATACAGTGTTAGATGAACATCATTTCGAATGCAATTATTTATAATTCTTTAGAGTTATACAAAATTCTATTAGGGGATCGCTTTTGATAAGTTCAACAGAATGTAAGGTGGCTTTGTCCAGTTAATTGCTAGTAACGTCAGTTGCCATTGATGGTGATGATGTTGATATGGATGGATGTGATTATTATTATTTACACTGCAATAACACAACGCTGAGATGCATGTGATAGGGAATGCTTGCTGTACATGCTGATGATGGAAGGGTAGCCTCGATGAGGACGAGTTAAAGATATGTACATCTGATTAAAACGGTTTCGATATGAAAGGGAATCCTAATTACTAATGAAAGACATGGAGAAGGCACTGACTTTGCTCTGAGACAGGATACATACGTGAGGAATTTCAGTGTTGGGACAAACAAAATAAGGGGGGGGGGGGAGGAATTTATCATGTTTTCCTCTGCTGTTTCAAAGTTATTTAGCATGGAATTTTATTCTACTTGAGAAGGTAAACATTTATGACCCATTTATTTATTCACGGAGCATACATAATGAGTCTTGTGTTGCAGAAGCATGAACAATTGAGCTAGTCCAGCATTGTAACCTCAACAACATTATCCTTGGCCATTAGTTCGATTTACGCTCTAAACACGGAACACAGCACGCACTGAGCTACCTTCACGACACAATCGTCTCAAGACTTAACGTCAACAACAAACCGACAGTAGCATGTGCGTTCGATTTAGAAAAGGCCTTTGACTCCGTGTTGGTAAACGGACTTCTATATAAATTAATAGGCAATAAATTCCCGATAATTAGAATTGCGTTAAGTTTCTTTGAAGATACGCACTTTTTTGTCAGCGTGGGGAATGAATTCTCCGATCTCTTGTCGGTAATGTCGGGAGTACCGCAAGGATCCACTTCTGAGCCAACCTTTTACAATACCTTCACGGCTGACGTTCCACCATGGAGCGCAGGTGAGTCCCACAGGGAAAACAAAAGGTAGCGAACTGGGTCCGGTCAAACCAGAAAAAGCTCTTGTTTCTAGGCTAGAGCCTATATGCTCTCTAGAAATCCGAGATCTTGACTTCGACCTGGTGTTCTTGCCCAAGGCCGAGGGAATGCCTTCGTCTGGATTCTGCATTTGGGGATAACGTTTTTTAGCGTTTACCTGACGCCAAATGAGACGATGCCCGATTTTCGGCGCCGGCTTGATGCTCTAGATGAATCCGGTTCGGACATGGAGGGGCAAATCCTGGTGGACTAGGGCCCTTGAATGGGGCATGACTCAGCCAGACTCCAGGCGGAAACGAGTTCTGAAAATAGCGGCGAGAACCGGGCTTATAGTTATAAACACTGAATCTACGTCAACGTTTCGGTGTCATTCCTGACATCACTTTTGCGTCGGAATCTCTGACACCATCGATGGGCGGGTATCGAATCCTAGAAGACTTCTCGGCAAGTGATCACCAGTAGATCGCGTTTTGAAGTGGTTGACGCTACTTGCCGGCGCTCACCAACTCGGTGCTCTCCTTGCCTGCGATAGTGAACATCGGGAAATTCATCGAAACTTTTAGGGTGCGTCGGGGGGTAGTAGCGTTGCAGCTGACACTGCCGTAAACCCAGTGATGAACCTGATAACGACCGGGTGTGAGGGGGGGGGGGGCCCTATATCTACTAGGAGACGTCTTCTTATAGGAGCAACGCAGTCGGTTCTGCTCAATGGTGGAGAGGTATGGGCTGATGCCCTTGATAAGGAGGTGCATCTTAAGCGCCTTACTCGAGTGTAGCGATGGGGAGCTTTGCGAATGGCGTCTGCTTATTACACTGTATCAAAACCGGCCGTGATGGTGAGAGTGGGAGTGATTCCCGGTGCCCTTCTTGGCAAAGAACGTAAAGTTATCTACCGCTGTAACGGCGAAAATTTAAGAGAGGTAGTTAACCGTGAAGAACGTCAACGCATTCTTACCGAGTGTCAGCTCTCGTGGAAAAATGAGTCAAGAAGGAGATGGACTGCACGCATGGTGAGATTGATTACTTCCTTCCCCAACAGGATTGGGAAGGCGCGATCTCCTGATTGTGTGTTCTGGAATGGAGTTGCGGACGTCACTGAACACACCTTTTTCTCTTGTGAAAGGTGGGACGGTTTTCGTCAGCAGCTTTATGTCGCCACAGGAAACCTCTCTCCAGACAACATTGTCAGAAAGATGCTGAAGAGCGCTGGCAGTTGGAGTCTTGTTGCGTATTATGTTCGGGCTCTTCTTATTCCGAAGAATACTGAATTCGACCGGCAGAGAATGGTAAGGGTAACTAACAACTCCCTTCCTCCCGTCCCCTCTCGTTTGTGAAAGGAATTCCCTGACTTAAAGGCTCCTAATGCCAGGAGAACGGGAAGGCCAGCCCGAAGTAATGTGTGAAACGGTTCCATGGTTCCATCTGTGCGTAAACGCATTCACCTACCCCCGATAATGGCGTTGACCTCATCCAATTGGCCAACGACACGCTTATCTTCGCATCGAACCTATACCCCAACAGGGCAGCCAAAGCGGTTGAGAACAACATTGTACATCTCTGCATGTACTACCGTAGTTGGGCAATCAACATAAACGAGGGAAAAACGCCAATCTCCACCTTTAGAAGAAAATCTAGATACTTAGGTTCTAGAGGCATCCACAGGAAAGCTAAACGCTTGAAAATGAGAATCGGTAACACTACAGTGAGCAGATCTAGCTCGATCAAATACATGGGGGTAATACTGCATGAACTCCTCAAATTCAAACATCCTTGCTGAACGCAAGGCACGCGGTGCAGTTAGTGGCATCTACTATCTTTTTCGTAAGACAGTAGGCTTCAGCACCAAAACCAAACTGACTCTGTATAAGACTCTGATAAGACCCGTTATCTGCTACGGATCACATGCTCCAACATTGCCATGGCAAAATGTGGGGCTTTCAATCGCCGAATCCTTAGACACTGCACAGGCTTGTCATACAACTGGAAGACCAAAAAGGTCGGAAAAAACGCCGAAGTGTATAGGGGAGCCAAAGTAAAACCACTTAGAGAATATTTGTTCTCACTCTATTGGAAAAGAACGGAAGACCACCTCAACTCGTTAATTTGGCATCTCTACAAACAGGGTAACATTTCCCCATTGACCACATACTTAAGTCCTTGCCAAATCGTGAGTTCTTCCCTTAAACCCAAAATCCTCACCATTTTGACACTCCTGGCCTGGTAGGGGTGGATAGAGGTTAAGCACAGGAAATTGTAATGTGCTTATTGTAAATATTAGTTAAGTATTTATTGTATGCTAGATTAAGCTAGGTTAAGTTAAAATAAGTTAGGATAAGATATATTTAACTAGGTTAAGTGAGTAAATTTTCAATCTTCTCGCGCATTAATAGTCACCTATTTTATGGAGTCAAGTACAATTAGCTATTGTTTAAGCGAGTCGTAAGTGATCATTGTCTAGTTGTAAGTCACTAAGGAAAATAAATTGAAATTGTTTTGCAGAGTTGATCCAAGAACCTTGCAAAGAACTACGTCCAGATGGCATAGTGGTCAGACAATTAGGCTATCGCAATGGAAAGTCGTAGGTCAATCTCACTGATGGGAAAGGGATTTGTATCGAGGCTAGATGTTGGACACAGGTGACTCAGCCGGGTGATGAGCCGGGAACCTGCATTCAATTAGGGTAACATTCTCGGGCGCCCCCAATGCTGACCACATTACTTCCTAGTGCGCCGTTTAAGTCTAGAAATGAAGTGTTCTAACACACTTCAAGATTTAGATCCAAATTGCACTGTGTAATAACATAGTGATTTGTTGATGGTCTAATTACCGGACACAACTAAGAGGGAAGAGCTATCCCAAAACTTAAAAAATGTTGTACTCGATTCCCCCGTCTAACGGAATATCCTGGATTCGCTTATGTATCGCAGGGTTAGTGGATGTGATGCTACCCGCTGCAATTGTACCAAAAATCTAATATCTGATGCGTCCATAGGCGTGTTCCCTAGATTCCACTTCCTCGTTGAAGGACGGATGCGTATCATCGGATAGTTGATGGGTTGTGCCCCTCATCTCTGGAAGCCAAAGACCATTCAGTTTCCTTCTTTTTGTGCTTTTATTTGGATTTACTGGGAGTTCATGCCTGAGGCAGCAATTGTCAATGAAATCAACCGCATGTTGTGACGATAGCACACCCCCTTGATGGCAGTCTTTTGTCGCTTCTGTTGTTAGGTAGCTATTAACACCCACTTCAGCACACAGCAATCTCTACGTTAGCATAGGGTAGATCCACTTATTTAAAGGTTCATCAACACCATGCTCTCTGCCGGCGTCACATAACTTTTGGAAGGACGCACAGTAAACCGCCGCATCAATGTCCACGAACATTCCATCTATCTTTGAAACCAGGTGGTCAAAGGGTAGTATAGGTCCCGGGGCGAAACGTGGATTGGTACCCACGATGGAGCATAAAACCTGGGAAATGCCTGCTGAACCAACACCAACAGCTCTACTACCAAACCCTATCTCCACCTCCACGTGGTGACCGCTGGGAGCTCTTTCTTAACGAAAAGCTGCAGACGGAGAAGGATGAAGGCGAGTCTCCCGCGCCTAAAAACGGGACAAATTGTACCAACTGGTCCTCCAGGTTGGGGGTTGGGTAGGGCTGACAACCCTACACGGAAAACAACCGTTACGAAGCCACAACAGGAGCCTCGGATAGGACGGATATTAAAACGACGGACCCGGCAACGACAAAGGAACAACGATTTGCGCATTTTCTCATGGAACGTGCGCTCCCTGTACAGAGATGAAGCTGATAAGCAGCTAGCCGATACCCTGTCCCAATATAGGGCTGATGTAACAGCGTTGCAAGAGATGCGATGGACAGGGACCGGTTTCCTGGAGAAGAGCCACTACACCATATATTATAGCGGCCATCCAGTAAACCATGTGCTCGGAGTAGGTTTCTTAGTCAGCCAAAAAATGAAACCTGCTGTTATCGGCTTTGAAAGTATAAGCGAACGGCTATGCACTCTGCGCTTGCGAGGCAAGTTTAGAAATATAAGCCTCATAAACGTTCACGCCCCTACAGAGGAGACTGCAGAGTCGGAGAAGGATACCTTCTACGAGGCAGTAGAAAGAGCCCTCGAAGCCTCTCCCAGATATGATATCAAAATCATACTTGGGGATTTCAACAGCCAAGTAGGGAAGGAGCCCGTATTCAGGCGATACGTTGGCTCCCATAGCTTACACGAAAAAACAAATGATAACGGACTGCGGACTATTCAATTAGCAGGGTCACACGAAATGGTTGTTGGAAGTACCTGGTTTGCGCGGAAAGCGGTCCACAAACATACGTGGGCCTCTCCAGACGGGACCACTTTCAACCAAATTGACCACGTGTTGATCGAACGCCGCCACCTCTCAGCCTTGATGAATGTCAGAACATATAGGGGGGCCAATATAGACTCGGATCACTATCTCGTTGGCATGGTGCTCCGAGCTCGAATAACAATACCACCTAGAATCCCCTCTGACAATCAGGTGAGAGTGAACACTGAAGCCATCCACAACACAACCCTCCGCGACACCTATAAGAGGGAAATGGATGCCGCAATAACCGCAGTCAATAGAGGACCTGGAGATGAAGCATCAACTAATGATCTTCACAACCACCTGAAGAACGTTATCATGGATACGGCCACAAACATACTTGGCCCCAGCCGCAAAAAGAGTCGGAACGGCTGGTTTGACGATGAATGTAAGCTAGCAACGGAACGGAAGAATGCCGCATACCGAGTAATGTTGCATTCTCAAAGAACGCGGGCACGCACAGAGACTTATCACGAACTCCGTCGAGCGGAGAAGCGACTTCACAGACGGAAAAAGGAAGCCTGGGAGAACCAACAAGTCTGTGAACTAGAAAAGTACAGGGAGCAACCGCACCAGGCGCGGAAGTTTTACCAACAAGTCAGCAGGATGAAGCCTTATACACCTCGATGCTCATCCTGCCGAGACAAAGAGGGAAATCTGATTTCCGACAGAATGGGCATATTAGAGCGATGGGTTGAGTACTTTGATGAGCTACTGAACAACCAGAACATCGGCGAGTTGGAGGTCCCGCCAACTGAAGACGACGGACAAATACTGCCACCACCAAGTTTAGGAGAAACAGTCCGTGCAATTCATCGGCTAAAAAATCATAAGTCGCCAGGAGCCGATGGAATTACAGCCGAATTGGTTAAATATGGAGGCGACCAGTTACACCAAGTGGTTCATCAACTTGTGCTCAAGGTATGGGACAGCGAATCAATGCCTGACGATTGGCAGCGAGGCATAATCTGTCTCATACATAAAAAGGGAGATATCACACAGTGCAGCAATTATAGAGGTATCACGTTGCTGAGTACCATCTATAAGATATTCTCCACTATCTTGCTAGGCCGGATAGCCCCATACGCCCAGAACATCATTGGCCCATACCAAAGAGGCTTCACTCCAGGCAAATCAGCAACAGATCAGATTTTCTCTCTGCGGCAGGCGATGGAAAAACTGTTGGAATATGGACAACAGTTGCACCATCTGTTCATCGACTTTAAAGCCGCCTATGATAGCATAGCCAGGGTAAAACTGTACACGGCCATGAGAGAATTCGGTATCCCGACGAAATTAATAAGACTGACTAGGCTGACCCTGACCAATGTGCGAGGCCAGATAAAAGCAGCAGGATCACTCTCAAGATCATTCGACATCAACAACGGTCTACGACAAGGGGATGCGCTATCATGCGTCCTCTTTAACCTGGCCCTCGAGAAGGTGATCCGTGATGCTGAGATGAATGCAAGAGGCACGATCCTCTTCAAGTCCACCCAACTACTGGCCTATGCTGACGATATCGACATCATGGGAAGAACCACCCGAGACGTTCAAACTGCCTTCATCCAGATCGAGCAGGCGGCGCGAGATCTTGGGCTGCACATCAATGAAGGCAAGACAAAATACATGGTGGCAACGTCAGCACCGAAGACGAATCAACCAACAACATCAAACCGCACTGGTCAAACACAAGCACGAACAAGAATAAGGATAGGGGAATACAACTTTGAGACCGTTGACAATTTCTCCTATCTAGGGTCGAAAATCACAACCGATAACAACTACGATGAGGAAATCCGCGCACGGTTGTTGTCAGCCAACAGAGCCTACTTCAGCTTACAAAGACTGTTCCGCTCGAAACGTCTCACCATAGGGTCAAAGCTCTTACTGTACAAGACTATGATCTTGCCAGTCCTCATGTATTCCTCGGAAACTTGGGTTCTTAGCAAGAAAAATTGCGAACTCTTGGCCGCGTTCGAGAGAAGAATCCTCCGAAGAATTTTTGGCCCCCTACATGAGGATGGACGATTCCGTAGCCTACACAATGACGAAATCTATGAGCGATACCATGACCGTACGGTTGTGGATAAAATCCGGCTCAATAGGTTACGGTGGGCGGGTCACTTAATCCGTATGGATGAAGATGATCCCACCCGGAAAGTCTATAAGGGCAATATCTATGGTAGGAAAAGAAGACGAGGCAGACCCTGCCTAAGATGGAGCGATGGCGTGGGCCAGGACGCCAGACAGCTTTTAGGGATATCGAATTGGTGGACCTCGGCGCAAAACCGGGATGTCTGGAGTTCCTTATTAAGGCAGGCCTAGACCGGATACCGGTTGTTGCGCCGTTGATGATGATGATGATTTGAAACCAAAGAGTGAAGAGCAGACTCACACGACTTTCCACGTTGGTAAGCATGTTGGTCTTCATTTAGTGGCTGCGACCTTAGCGCCTCCTCGCGAATAATGTGACGCACAACCAGTCTCTTCAGACGTTTCAACGAAAATGATGTTAAGCTGATTTGCCTTTGGATTTGAATAGTCATCTTTCCCAGGCTTAGGTAGGACTACGTTAATCTTCTGCCAAAAGGAAGGCACGTAGCCCAGAACAAGACTTTTTCGAAAAAGACTTCTTAAAAGTCCCTCACTTTTGAGACCTGTTCTGTATAGATTTAACTCTGCAGTTCGTGAAAATACCATCCAGTTTTCTAGGAGATTCCAACCTGGCCGACTCATCCTTATTAAGAACTCTGAACAGCCTGGAAGTCTCCCTTTCACCTTCCAGTTCCTAACAGTATGCTCATGCTGTGAATCCCCAAAGTTTAAATAATCTTCTTCCTTATTGCTTTTGCAAGCATGATTTAGCAGTCGTCTGGTGGATTTACTGAGTCTTTGCAGTTCTCGGTTCTATAATACCATGGAACCATTTTATTGCTTTGGCTTCGGGAAATAAGACAAGCCTCTTCTAAGCACTCTAAAAATGTACGATTCAGAGTTTCCAATTGATCTTCTATCGCCAAAGGAGTCCTTAGTATCATAGCCTCGCACCCTATATTCGCCGTCATCATACTATCATAGCTGAAGTGATAAAATCAAACAGCTTCTCTCCTCTAGGATTGCATTTGCTACTGCCCCAACGAATATGCTGAGCTTTCGCATAACGACCTATGATGAGTTCAAAGTCATTTGATTCTGCATACACTACTGCATACACAAAGAATAACTAAAAAGTCTGCTGTCATCAGTGTGGTTCTCAACGGGGTTACCAGCTAGTCCTCACTTTCTGCCAAAATTTACGATTTCTTGCGTCCGATTTCTCTAGACATTGCCACATTTGGTGGTATAGAGACGTTCATGTCTTCATTCCCAAGAAACTTCGCCTTTTTTCGCAGTGCCGTCCCTTGTCGTCGGCTGGGAGCCCTCACAGGTTCACGATGTTCGGGCTGCATGGTTCTGTTTCCACATACCGGAATTAGAGCAGTTGCGTCCACATCACCAGCTTCCCTTTCTTCCAGTTTTCCTGGTAGAGGCGGAGGAGAAAATCTTAACAGGCAGGCCTGTTGTTCCATCTCCTTTGCGGTTGAAGTTCCCTTCTGCCGTGTCTTCCTCCCCCATTTTTTTTCAGAGTTAAGCAACAGTGTCTCCGTCACGCCGGCCCTAGTCAGGTTTTCAGTTCCTCTCACTAAGGGAGTTGCTGAACTATTCTTCCTGGCTGACCGCGCATAGGCACCGAGTATAGGTTCTCCACTGAAGTGGAGTGCCTATCTTCCACAGATTTCTCCGTGGGGGAATCTGGTGAATTCGTACCTCGGGCACGACCTGATTTCTCAAAATCGTGGGTGGATTCGAAGTCTGTGACTTCTTATCACTTGAAAAGTTACAGTCTTTGTTTCCATCTTCATGTGTTTTTGGCCACCCTTAGTATAGTAGTAAACTACCACAGGCTACCCCACCCATCATCCCATCTTACTTGGACTGCAAATTGGTAATACGCCATTAATTTTGTGTCATGAAGATCATCACTCAATTTCTTGGTTGTTCCTCGTGCGGGAAAGTAGCAAGGCGCGCGAGCCGAAATAATGGTCGTGCTGCCAAGAAAACGGTTTGAACGGTACTTTTGCGAACAAAGAATGCACCGTCACGACAGCCAAAACAATTTCAAAATAACCCAAATACGTTTTCGAATTTCTTTTGTAGCTAAAGGTTTGCAAGTAAAGCCTAGTTTTGTTACGACCCAAATTGGATTATGAGTGGTGTCAATATATCAGCTTCAATGGCAGGTAGCATATGCAACGTCGGTTCCAAAAAAATTAAAATGTTTCTATCTTGTATCTATTTTTAATAGAATTATAGAGCATACAAGTTGTAAATTCCTCGAGGTCCTTCTTGTCGAAATATAGTAACGAATGCACTTGTTAACTTAGAATAATTTAGAGCCGCTGTTGTTCTGCTGTGATTCACAGCGAATCAACTGTTGATCAAGTCCAACGGAAGAACGAGTGTTGATATTACCCCACCAGCAATAAGATGTAATTACGAAAATTTATCAACCTAAATTTGCTCACCGATTGAATGTCCCATTAGCTCTCCACCTACTTTCGAAAAATGCCACTCGCGCACACGCCCCCCTCAGCTGTCGCTCTCAAAGAGGTTTCTAGCCGGGTAGCGACCCAGGTAGATCTCGGTATACCCAAGCGCAATATTTCGGTTTAGGCAGGAACAAGCGTTAGAATTGCATTTCGTAATATGCAGCATGATTTAAAATTATGTGTAAACAGTAACAAGAAGTATTAGAAATTTTTCTATAAACTTCAGATGTTTAAATATATTTTAGGATTTTGAGGGAAGTTAAAATGGTGATAGAGTTTTGTAAATAAATCTGGTGATCATTTTTGGGATATTAGTTTAAAATGAGTGGATGTCCAGCAAACGGGGAATCATGAACAAGGATACGCATGTCATGGATTATTATACATTTACCATGCCTGACCAATTCGGCAGGGTGGCTGGGGTCTTTACCACATCTGTCCCTTGACGTTAGTAACAAAGTTTACCTCTGAAAACAGCTCTCAAAAATAAGTACAGTGATGAAAAAACCATCGCATCTGTGTTACGATACTATAAAAAATCATGACAGTAACGTGGTGCCGAATTGGAAGATAAGCACGCCGAATATAAAGCATCAATGCTGTTTCCACAAATAATCCGGGAATTTTTAATATCGGTCGAGATACAATCGAACGCTCTTGTGGTAAACAGTTCTTGAAAGTATCTTGATACTCACTCACTTTGATTCCATAAGAGCTTTCTGCTTGCTTTGCTACCAAATGATAGATCTGGGCTTAATGCCTCTGGATCGGGAAAATGTTTAGGAAGAGTAGGTTTAGTAGAGTGGGCAGTTCTTGTCAGGAAGTCCTACCAAAAGATAATAATTGTTGCAATAAATGCACAATAAGCTTTATAGTATTCTCAAAATTTAATGAATGACTGGTTATTATCCAATCATCCTCCAGCTGCTCTTATCCTGCGAAGGATTCTCCTGGCAACATTCAAACGAAAAATTTCGTCTATTATCATTCGTTTCCATTGTCACATCCAATCCAATTCTGACACATATTCCTTACAAATTTGCTTGAAATTTTAATGGAGTTTATTGACGATATCTAGCCCATAGAAATGAAGGACATTTCATCGCTACTTCATTTTTCTATAATTCAAAAATTATGACAATGTTAATTGAATCCTGTCAGTGGTGAATAGGAAATGACAGCTTTTTGCAACAATAACGTCATATTATAGGCAATGCATTGCAACGGCCATATTCTGTGTCCAGATTCAAAGTCTAGCCAAATGAGTTTCTCAACGGTTTAGGAAATACTCTGTCGAGTCTAATGAAATAATGAAAATAGAAACTTAATTTTTCGGAATGCAATTCAAAATATGACATTTTTTCAACTGCAAAAAAGCTGGATTTTGACTATATTTGGTCAGGTTCGAATGGAAGTTTTAAAAATATTTTGACTTCACTATGCATATATTTAGGTATACAAGGCAAGTAATTTTTCTCAGAAAAAAACTTCAAACTTCCTTTTTTACCCGCCTTGTCAAAATTCAAACTTTGAAAGATTGTAACGGACGAATGAGCGCTTCAAACAAATTTTTTAAATGGGAATCGATGCAAATAGATCTACTGTTTGGACACAAAAAGGCATATGTTATTTAAATTCATTCAGCAAATGGCATAAATGGTACAATGGAGATGGAGAGCTATTGGACCTTATTACACACCAGCGAAATTCCTGAAAAACAGTCGAAGAAGAGTTGATGACAAAATAAATCGCTAGCGCAGGGACAAATTACAACTGGAGACCATTCTCATCAAGCCGAACGACAAGGAATCATTTACATTGTTCGAAAGATCTTTCAATCTCTTTGAAAAATCCGCCACAACCACCAAACTGTTGGGCGTTGGGTAGAAGTGAAATCTATCCGGCGAACTCAAACTGGCGATATACTTGTCGAACCTGGCTCGAAGACTGACCAGAAGAGACAGTCTAGAGCATTTTAGGCACGGAAGCAGTAGTTTTCAGTCTGGAACTCATGTGCACTCCCGAAATAAGAAATCTCGATTATTTCTGACACTGAGATCACCCAGATATAAGCAACCTCAAGGTGGGAGTTACATCTGTCAAATCCAGGGGCAACAGTTGACCATTGTCACCGTCCCTGAGAAAGTCGGGGGAAATAAAGATCGGACGGATTATTTGTAGAATAAAGCAAAGGCAGTTCCAACCGTTGCATATAGCAGGGGTTTTAAAGGGCTAGCCAAAAGCAGTAAATCGTAAATCGTTTCTAATTCCAGGATACCTTTTGAGGATATTGAGGGACTATTTAAAAGACCTGCTTTACGAGTCCCGGAAAGGACAGTGCAAAATTAAGGCAACATTGAGGGCGGCTCAGGGATCTATTCTTGATCCGGGCCTTTGGAACGTCTAACAAGATATATGATACGACTCGAGACGTTGATGGATTACATATGATTGGATACGAGGATGATGATGCGGCACCGGTTGCTGCGCACATGGTTGAACAAGCTCAGTGTACACTGGAAATGGTGAGTCAGCTGCTGGATGGCTAAGCATGATTCCTCCCCAGTTCTGGCGAAAACTGTAGTGTTGGCCTGACCAACGAGATTGTTTCCCACAGTACTCCCTTTAAGTTGGTGAAACCATAGTCCTGTCGAAGCCGCTTTGCATTTTGCTAAGCGGAAGTTTATATACTTCAGAAAAGGGAAGAGAGAGCCCGTACTGTATTGGAAACACAATCGAGAAGTAGATGGACCGCGTATCTCGTCGAAGACATGCGACCATAGTTCAATTGGAAGCACGGTGAAGTTGACTACTACCTAACCCAGCTGTTCAGTCTAAGGATGTGGAGAATGATGCCAGCCACACTCAAATGGTTCAAAGTTAGTGTCTTAGACGTAAAAAGGTTCAACAATTTTTGTGCAAATATATTTCAATTCCCCCCCCCCCCCCCCCCCCCCTGAAAACAACTGCTCAACTGTTGGCGGTGTGCTCCGTTAAAGAAGTTAACAACAACGGAAAGAATAATAGTGGGAAATATAACTGAATCGATTCAAAAGACTACTTCATAACTTTGTATTAAATATATTAGGTTATTATAATAAAAATTATTTTTTACTATAATAATCTAATATAAATCTAATGTATTTATATAATATGAAACACAATAAACATTCTTTTCACCTCAGTATTTTCCACATATTCAATTATTGAAATAATGAGGATATGTCTCGAAATGTCACTCTCACTTGGGCTACGCAATTAATACACGTAACTTGGTTTTAGCCAAAAGGAGGAAACTGAATGATCTTTGCCTTCCAGAGATGAGGGGTACAACCCTTCAACTCTCCGAAGAAGTGAAATATTTGGGAGTTATTTTAAACAAGAAGCTTCTTTGGAACAAACATGTAGAGATAAAGATGAAACGAGCTCTCACAGCTTATGGGTTGCATGTGGACTTAGGCCTCAGGTAATAATGTCGATATATTTTGCTATCACTAGGCCGACGTTCGTTTATCCGTAGTGTGGTGGGTTAAGGTGAAACAAAAGGGATTTCGCTGTAAACTAGCCACACCGCAAAAAACTGTGTGTCTGGGTATCACTGGTGCCATGAGCACCACACCCGGCGTAGCTATGAATGCAATTACTCAATTTGCAGCCCTTGGATTTGTTTATTGAGAGCAGATCATAGACTAGATTAGATCTATAGGAAAACAATGGACGTTGGGGCACAGAGCATTGAAAGAATCCTTGGGAGAACTGAATCTAGTTTTCACAATGCCTTTCGATTCTCAGATCCCCATTTATCTGTTTAGTAGAAGATATGAAGTTATCTTGAAACAAGGAGAAATCTGAGACGAACCGGAAGAATGCGTGTCAGAATATACTGACGTCTTCTACACCGATGGCTCAAAAACCTATCGAATAAAAACGAGAAGTAGGCTTTCCTTTGGGATAATACAGAACGGTCTTTCAGGCTGAAGTGTATGCGACACTAAGGGCAGCAATCTGGATTATTGGCGAGCCGTTGAAGGGTAGACGCATCACAATTTGTAGTGATAGGGAAGCTGCATTGCTCCTCCTCGGACACCACCTTGTCGTGGTGGGGGAGCCTGTAGTAGTTTACTACTACACTAAGGGTGTCCAAAAATATGAATATGGAAACGATGGATATAAACTCTCCGAGTGGTAAGAAGTCACAGACTTCGAATCCACCCGCGACCATGAGCAATCATGTCGCGGCCGAGGCGCGGATTTTGGAGGCCTCACCACATTCATACTCGCCTATAGATTAATCTGTAGAAGGCATGCTTTCCGACTCAGTGGAAAGTTTGCATTTAGTGCCTACGGCGAAGTTAGCCAGAAAGAAAAGTACGGAAACTCTTAAATTGGGAGAAACTGGAAATCCGACTACGGCCGACCCGTCCGCGGTACTACAGCCCAAATCTGCCCGGAAGCGGAAGAGGAAGGCCCGGCAGAAGGGAACTTCGGCCACTAAGGAGGGGGGACCACAGTTTGAATCCTGCCTGTCAGAACCTTCTCCCTCATCCTTACCGGGAAGAGCGGAAGAACGGGAAGCTGGTGACGTGGACGCTACTGGTTCAACGCCAGTATGTGGAACTGGATCCAAGCGGTCCGAACACCGTGAACCTGGAAAGGCCCTAAGCCGACGGCAGAAGAGAGCACCGCGAAGGAAGATGAAGCACCTTGGGAATGAGGACATGAGAAATCGGACGCAAGGAAGCGGAATCTCCGGCGGAAGGTGGGGATAAACTGGAAACCCCGGTAAGATCCACACTGGACGCACCAGACTCTTCTGTCAGTGGTAATGCGCGCAAGAAGCGTAAGACCAACACATCTGCTGTGCCAACGCTTTATTGTGCTCCGCACCAGGGCTTATATCCACGCGTCTCGCGGGGATTAGGACCGGTGTGCCGGGAGGTGATCAAATCAGCGAGAGAGATCTCAATGAAGCTGCTCCCTCCCACAGGAATACGAACACGAAGGCGGGAAGGAAGAGGACGTATGCGCAAGCTGCGGCCTCTGTTCTGACTGCTGCCGTGTGAGTTTCCTCCAAGGATGGCAAAATGTCAGAGGGACAATTGGAATAAAAATGATGGAGCTTGGAACGAAGCCACGATTTAACGATCAAGGTTTTCGTGATGGACTTCTCCATTTGGAGTGCGCTGACGAGGCTGCCTTAAAGTGGCTCCAGCAGGTAATCCCAACTTTGAGTTCCGGCGGTCGGCCCAAGTTCACTATTGTGAACACTGAGCTACGCAGGACAGAACATGTCGGATGTTGGCTACCGGGCCCTCGAAGGAAGGCAGAGGACATCATCCGCTTGCTGGGTGAACAGAACTTTGGACACTGGAGGGTAAAGTTCATGAATGCCAGGAAGGACCAATATACAAACGTGGAGGGCTTCAACTTGGTATTCGAACTGAACCAACAGAGTCTGAATGTGCTCAGGGGAAGTCACCATATGGTGCTCCATTTTTTCCTATATAGACTGAAATTCAGTCATATCAGGAAACTGTAGGGCATCATCTCCATTTTGAGAGCGAAGAACAATGATGGTCTTCGACTCACACAACATAGAGCAAATTGCAGCATCTTCGGTGCGCTCTCCCGGACACCGCAAACCAATTAAGGTGGTAAGTGGAAAACGGACGAATGCTCTACGGGATGAGATGAGATCTCTCGTGGATGAGAACATGGGAATTGCGGTACTTCCAAGTAAGGCTTTTCTCAGAGAAATCAATCACGGGGGGATCGAGTCTCTGGCGGTACGGTGTGGGGGAAACCCCGTCATACGCGGACTGCCGCATTCGCTTCTAACTGTTTTCCATAAGACAATAGACTAAGTTTACGTCGAAAAACATAAAGATTGGTCAAATCAACCTGCAGCATGTCAAAGCTCCCTCCTACCTGTTGGCAGCGAGAATGACAAAGCTACAGGATTTCCCCTATATCTTTTTGGTGCAAGAACCGTGGGTTCGATTTAACAGAATCTGTGGCAGTGGATCAGTAAAGGGGGCTAGGATCTTCTACGACGAAAGATCCATAAGACCGAGAGCTTGCGTCCTGATGTCAAGACGGTTAGAGGCAACTATGCTGAGACAATATTGTTCCCAGGACTTAGCTCCGGTCATCATACAATACCAGATAAATGACGAGAGGAAAAACATCATAGTTGCCTCCGCTTATTTACCCTATGATTCTTTGTATCCTCCACCGACGCAAGAACTTAGGGATCTGGTGGCGTATGCAGAATCAAGTGGTCTCGAACTCTTAATAGGTTGCGATGCGAATGCTCAACATATTTGTTGGGACAGTAGCAAATGCAATCCAAGAGGAGAGAAGCTATTTGATTTCATCACTTCAGCTGGTCTTATGATTACAAACGTAGGGTGCGTAGGGTCCCACGTTCGTGGGACCGAGAGGAAGCGAAGTAATTGACCTAACAATCTGTACCCCAAAATTGTTAGAGTTGATTACACACTGGGGAGTGCTAGACGAGGTCTCATTGTCAGATCACCGATATCTAGAATTCAATCTGACTATTGCGGGCGAACAGTCTGCAGTACAAAGACGGAACCCTAGGAAAACGGATTGGGCAAAGTTCAATGAACTTCTTGGCAATAAAGTACAGTTCCCTAGGCGACTAATGACTCCTTTGGTGCTGGAAGATGAATTCAAAACTCTGAACTGCACACTTTTAAAGTGCTATGAAGAGGCTTGTCCTATTTCCCGAGGCCAAAGCGGTAAAACGGTTCCTTGGTGGAACCGAGAACTGCAAAACTCAGGAAATCAACCAGGCGACTTCTAAATCGTGCTTGCAAAAGTAACAAGAACGAAAACTGGTTAAATTTCAGGAACTCACAACGTGAATATAAGAGGCTCGTGAAGTTCTCGAAACGAGACTCCTTTAGAGCGTACCGTGAGGAACTGGAAGGCGAAAGGGAGACGTCAAGGCTGTGCAGAGTCCTCAAAAGGGATGAGTCGGCCAAGTTAGATTCTCTTAGAAAACCCGACGGTACTTTCACGAGCTCCAGACTGGACTCAGTACAGACCCTCCTGGAAGTACACCACCCGGGAGAACGGGTGAGAGAAGTGGTAGGGGGAGAGTTGACGGTTCTTGCAACCCCTTCAACACGCAAGTGTTGTAAGGGGAACTGGAACACTGCGAAAGCGGTTGTTATTCATGAAATGGTGAGAGCTGCCATACTGTCCTTTGAACATTTCAAAGCACCTGGCATGGATGCCATCTATCCGGAAATGCTAAAGGAGGGTATGGAGCATTTAGAGCGACCTCTAAGAAATATTTTTCGAGGATGTCCTGCTCTGGGCTACGTGCCTTCTTCTTGGCAACAGGTTAAGGTAGTTTTCATAGCGAAACCTGGGAAAGATGACTATACTAATCCAAAGAACTTCAGACAGATCAGCTTGACTTCATTCTTGTTGAAAGGTTTGGAGAGACTGGTGAGCATCACATTCGTGGAAACGCACTTAGGTCACACCCACTTAGTGAAAACCAACATGCTTACCAACGTGGAAAGTCCTGTGAGTCTGCTCTTCATTCTTTGGTCACAAAGATAGAGGATGCAACTTTGAATGGTAAGTACGCGATGGGGGTGTTCGTGGACATTGAAGGGGCTTTTGACTGTGCGCCTTTTCAAAAACTTTGTGATGCCGCCAGAGCGCATGGTGTTGATGATGCTTTAATTAAGTGGATCTATGCTATGCTAACGCAAAGATTGCTGTGCGCTGAGGTAGGGGTCGATCGCTACTTGACTACGGAAGCAACGAAGGGCTGCCCCCAAGGAGGTGTGCTTTCCCCGCTTCTGTGGAGTATGCTGATCGACTCACTACTATGCGAACTGCAAAATTTGCCAATACACGCTCAAGCTTATGCTGATGACGTGGCTGTACTTGCTGTTGATCGGGATCTTGGAACGGTGTGTAGGAATATACAGCGTGCCGTTGATTTGATAGACAGCTGGTGCCTTAGACATGGTTTGTCAGTTAATCCAAATAAAACCACAATGGTTTTATTCACAAAAAGGAGAAAACTGGATGGACTTTGTCTCCCTGAGGTGAGGGGTACTACCCTTCAACTCTCCGAAGAAGTGAAATATCTGGGGGTCACTCTAGATAAAAAACTTCTTTGGAATAAACATGCAGAGGTAAAGATGAAACGAGCTCTCACAGCTTATGGGCTGTGCAGGCGGACCTTTGCCTCGACATGGGGACTCAGGCCTCATGTGGTAATGTGGATATACGTTGCCATCATTAGGCGGATGTTCGTATATGCATCCGTAGTGTGGTGGGTTAAGGTGAGACAAAAAGGTTTTCACCGTAAACTAGCCGCACTGCAAAGAACTGTTTGTCTGGGTATCACTGGTGCCATGAGCACGACATCCGGCGGAGCTCTGAATGCACTACTCAATTTGCAGCCACTGGATATATTTATTCAAAGCACTGCAATGAGAGCAGCTCATAGGCTAATTCGATTAGATCTATGGGAAAACAACGGATGTGGGGGGCACAGAGCATTGGAAGAGTTACTGGGAGGACTGAATCCAGTTCTTACAATGCCTTCCGATTCTCGTATCCCCATACATCTGTTTGGTAGAAGATATGAAGTTACCCTGAAGCGTAGAGAGGACTGGGAAGACGCAGAAGAATGCGTGGCGGGATATACGGAAGTCTTCTACACCGATGGCTCAAAAACAGAAGAGGGTTCTGGAGCCGGAGTCTACCTCTCGAATAAAAACGAGAAGTGGACTTTTCCTTTGGGACAATATGCAACGGTTTTTCAAGCCGAAGTTTATGCGATCCTAAGGGTGGCAAACTGGGTGATTGACGAGCGGTTGAAGGGCAGGCGCATTGCAATCTGCAGTAACAGTCAAGCTGCACTGAGGGCATTGAGCAGTCCTTTGATCACCTCGAAAATCGTTCAGGAATGCAGAAACCGTTTGAACTCTATGTCTAGATTCAATACGGTGGAACTACTCTGGGTACCTGGTCACTGTGGCATAGAGGGTAATGAAATCTCGGACGCTTTAGTGAAAGAGGTGTCAATCTCCCCTATGCCGGGACCGGAGCCAGCAATTGGAGTATCAGTAGCGTTGGCTAAATCTGTTTTCAAAAACTGGGAATAAGTTTCCCATAATGACAGGTGGCAGAACCTAAATGCTGCTCGACACACCAAACTTTTCCTGCCAGAACCCAACATACGTACCGCAAAGTTTATTCTGTCGAAAAGCAGGAGGACTTGCAGGTGTATTGTGGGCATTCTGACAGGCCATAATTCACTAGCTGGGCATATGTTCAGAATAGGAATTAGCGAAGATGATACGTGTTCCTCCTGTAATGAGGAAGCGGAATCCACGGGGCATTTCCTATGTGAATGCCCCGCCTATGGACGCATCAGGCATCAGATCTTTGGTGCCGATGTTCTCCAATTGCGACCGGTAGCATCACATCCACTAACAGAAATCCTGCGATACGTAAACGCGTCCGGAATATTCCGTTAGACGGGGGAGGCGAGTACAATGGGCCAACACGGTCTGAGTGCTCAGAAGCTGTAGCTTCTCCCCCACCATACACACACACACACACGAAGCTGCATTGAAGGCGTTGAGTAGTACTTTGATCATTATTATTATTCTGTTAAGGGAAAGTCGCACCGCGTCCTTGAAGAACTATTGTGCCCCTTTTACTGGTTATAGTGTACCTATTGATCATAGTATCTCAAGCAGGCCTGTAACCGTTAGGAACTTTAGTATGTTCCCCACTTCCAGATGTTTCAGCTTTGCATCTGATATTAAGTGTTCTCCCAGATGTATCGACCTACTTTGCACAAGTGCCGGACACTGCCCCAGGACGTGTATAGAGGTTCGTCCCCCTCCTCACAAAACCTGCGGGCAGTGTCCTTCCCTAGGTGATAGTTCAGCCGACAATGACCAGTGAGAATTCCCACTATGATTCGGAGGTTCTTTTTGTTGAGGTTTAAGCAATCCTTTGTACGCATGGGTTCGTATCCTCCAATAAGCACCCTGAACTGCTCGATCCCTGGTAGGCCCGCCCAATATAGTTCCCTCAACCGTTTCTCTTCATTTCTTAGATTCATAGCCATGAAACCATTTCCGATTCCACAGAAGGGTTCTGGCCCGTGTAAAGGCATCCCTGCTCCCTTCTTGGCTAGTTCATCCGCTGCCTCGTTGGCTTCCAACCCAGCATGGCCTCGAACCCAAAGTATCCAGACCTTGTTGAACTAGCCGAGTGTATTCAGTCTCTCAAGACATTCCCATACCAGTTTAGAGTTCACCTGGTTAGACCTAAGTGCCTTGATCGCTGCTTGGCTATCGGTGAGAATAGTTATGTTCTACCCCCTGTGTAGTTATAGTAGTTTGATTACTTCAAAAATCGTTCAGGAATGTAGAAACCGATTGAATTCTGTTTCTAGATTCAATACTGTGGATTTACTCTGGATACCTGGTCATTGTGATGTAGAGGGAAATGAAATCTCGGATGCCTTATCAAAAGAGGCTTCAACTTTCCCCATGCCCGGACCGGAACCAACAATTTGGGTGTCAGTAGCATTGGCTGATGCTGTCTTCAAAAATTGGAAACAAGCTTCCCATAATGCTGCTAGACACACCAAACTTCTCCCGTCAGAACCAAAAAAACATAAAGTTTTTCATTTCATTTCATTTATTTTCTCAATAGTGACTTACAACTAGACAATGATTACTTAATGCTAGCTTAAATAACGGCTAATAGATCTTAACGCTATCAAACGGGTGACTATTACATAGTTTGGCCAACCCGACCTTCTCTGTGATTTACTTTACTGTGTATATTCTTATTTATATACATTGATCTTGACAATTTTTAATAGGACTTGGCACTTTCAAACTGCGCCCGCACTAAAGGCGCGAGAAGGTATAAATTTTACTTACTTAACCTAGTTAAAAATAACTTAACCTAACTTATTTTACTTAACCTAGCTTAACCTAACATAAGTAATTCTTAACTACTATATACAATGAGCACATTACAATTTTCTGTGCTTACCCTCTATCCACCCCTACCAGGCAAGGAGTTTCAAAACGGGTTAAGATTTTCGATCTGCGAGATGAACTTACGATTTGGCAGGGCCTTAAGAATGTGGCCAATGGGGAGGTTTTACCCTGTTGGTAGAGATGCCGAATTAATGGGTTGGGGTGGTCCTCCGTTCTTTCGAAGAGCCTTTCCATTATTGTGAGAACGTGTTCTCGAAGTGGTTTGACTTTGGCTCGCCTATACACTTCGGCGTTTTTGCCGATCTTTTTGGGTTTCCAGTTGTAAGACAAGCCTGTGCAATTTCTAAGGATTCGGCGTTCGAATGACTCGCATTTTGCCATGGTTTGGTTGGAGCATGAGATCCAAGTTGGTGCTCCGTATCAGATAACGGGTCTTATAAGGGCCTTATACAGGGTCAGTTTGGTTTTGGTGCTGAGACCTACTGTCTTGCGAAGAAAATAGTAGGTGCTACTGACTGTACCGCGTGCCTTGCTGATAGCGAGCTGAAGGTGGGGTTTGAACTTGAGGAGTTCATGCAGGGTTACTCCCAAGTATTTGATCGAAGTAGATCTGCTCACTGTGGTGTTCCCGATTCTCATTTTCAAGCGTTTAGCTTTCCTGTGGATGCCTCTAGAACCTAAGTATCTAGATTTTCTCCTAAAAGTACAGATTTGCATTTTTCCCTCATTAATCTTGATTCCCCAACTACGGTAGTACCTGCAGAGATTTACAATGTATTTCTCAACCGCTTTGGTTGCCCTGTTGGGGTGGAGGTTCGAAGCGAAGATAAGCGTGTCATCGGCGAATTGGATCAGTTCAACGTCGTCATCGGGAATCGGAACGTCAGCCGTGAAGATGTTATAGAAAGTTGGCCCAGAAATGGATCCTTGCGGTACACCCGACGTTACCGGCAAGAAATCGGAGAATTCATTCCCCACGCTGACATAAAAGTGCCTATCTTCGAAAAAACTTAACGCAAGTCTAATTATCGGGACAGGGAATTCATTGTCTATTAAGTTATATATAAGTCCGTTTACCCACAGGGAGTCGAAGGCCTTTTCCAAATCTAACGCACATGCTACTGTGGGTTTATTGTTGACGTTAAGTCTTGAGACGACAGTGTCGTGTAGGTAGCTCAGCGCGTGCTGGGTTCCGTATTTAGAGCGGAATCCGAACTGGTGGTCAGGGATAACTTTGTTGAGATTACAATGCTGGACTAGCCCAATTGTCCATGCTTTCTCAAACAGTTTGCCAAGGTTGGATAATAGGGAAATGGGCCTGAAATTGCTTGGCTCGTTGGAGGTTCCTTTTTTCCGGATCGTAATAATTTTTGCGACTTTCCACATGGATGGAAAGTAGCCGTTATTAATACAGTTGTTGAAAACTGCTAATAAAAACTTCAGTGAGGCTCTAGGGAGGTTCTTTATGACAAAGTTCGGGATTTCGTCAGGCCCGGCTGACCTTTTACCGTTGAGGTTTCTGGTAAAGTCGGTGAGTTGAGGTAAACTCAGAAAATATTGCGATTCCGATGGCTTGACTGAGGTGTTGGTTGTGGTGAATTTAGTTAGCTTCTTGGAACTCTCAGAGACGAAGGCCTTGATTGTTGAATCAACAATCGACGATATAGCCGGGTTGTTTTGAGGCGGAGGGGAATTGAGCTGAGTCTCAAAAGATTCCTCGAGAACTTGCGCTTTCCTAGCGTCACTGCAGATGTGCTCCCCGTTCTTGGAAAGAGCGATATTGCGGGACTTATGTTTGCCGGTTAGCCTGTTGATATGCTGAAACATATCTGGGCCGGGCTTAATATCTGCTAGTTTCCTTGTCAGTTCTGTGTTGCGGAAATTCGCCACTCTTTGCCGAATTATTTTACTCAGACAATTAATCCGGGAAAGCAATGTTTTATACTCAGCATTAACTCTATTTCCGTGTTTGTGGAAAATCCGTTTGAGTTTCCTACGCCATATTTGCCTGACTTTCATGTGGAGCATGATATCGTGAGGGACTGAGTTATATTGTAACTCGTCGACTTTGATAAGCCTTGTGTTTCTGCATGTAGCAGTATTAATGGCATCTGTGGCCAAGGTGATGGCTTCGTCGATCTCTATGTCTGATAGATTACGGTCAGTTGCGAGTTTTTTCAAGTTCAGCCTTGGTGCAAGGTCTGACTTGAATTTGTCCCAGTCAGTGTGGGCGAAGGACCTTACGGTGGTCATCACTCGCTTTCGCAGTTGGGAGGACCAGGAAAGTTTAAGCTGTACTGCGAAATGGTCAGACATGCCTGGTATAGTATTACAAGATATCACTTGAAAGTTCAGGGAAGTTTCAAAGGCTTGCAGTGGCATGTCAGTGAAGAGTACACGCACAGCGATCATCAGGCTATGATTTTCCAAACCTCGCATAGGAATTATATGAAGCCACCAAAACGAATAACGATGAGCTGGGTAACTAACAAATTCGATGAAGAAATGTTCAAGAAGGTACTTCTTGATGACACATTATTGTCGGGAAGCGCAAAAAAAAAGGTTTACAGCTCGCGCAAAAATTGCACCAGGCATGCAACGCCTCGGCGTAGCGTTCTCAGAAGGTGAAATCCCAAATTCTGGTGGAATTCAGAATCCCTCGCAACTAAAATGTCTTCCATCGCTGTAATGATCTCGAAGATGCTACTGATCATTGATGGACCAAGACAAAGTTGACGTCATCTTATTTTAAGGCTAGTTAGTTCCGTGCTACTCTACGCAACTCCATTTTGGGCGACTGTTCTGGAAAATAAATCAAAGTGCGGAAAACTAGAAATGGCGTATCGACAAAGTGTACTCCGGGTATGCAGTGCTTATCGAACAACATCAGGAGAAGCAGCATATGTACTGGCAGGGACAATCGCCATAGACATCTTGGCGAGTGAAGGTCAGCGCCTCTACGAAAAAATGTATGCAATCGAGGAATCTAGCGTACTTCGACGGTAACTAGCACGGCGGGAATCCATCGCAGAATGGCAAATGATATGGAATGCGCCACAAACTGACCGTTGAACCTACCGTATTATTTCGCACATTCGAAGATGGATTCAAGGAAGTCACCGGGGACTAAGTTATGAGCTAGCGCAGTAGACAGGGAGGTTATCGGGCTTATCTATATCGATTTGAACACGACGAGTCACCATGCTGCCCAGGATGTGGTAACGTGGTCGAGAATGCGGATTGTTGTATTAACTAGGCTGAAGGCGATCGCAGACAGGCGCTTTACACTGGAAAATATAGTGGTGTTCATGTTCAATAAACCAATTTTAATCAGGTTTTGTTTTAAATGAAACCTTAAAACCAATCGAGTATTTTTTTAAGGTTATGTGTAAAACAAAACTTTATTAAAATCGGTTCACTGTCTGTCTGTTTGTCTGTCCGTCTGTCTGTCCGCCTCTCACACGCATTTTTCTCAGAGACAGTTATAGCGATTGACACCAAATTTGGTGAAAAGATGGGAACTGTAAACACTCACACATACAGTCAGTTACATCCTTTTACGTCGAATTTAAGGGGGGTCCCCATACATGCAAAAATGGGGTGTACATTTTTTTTCCACCAAATATAGTCATGTGGGGTATCAAATGAGAGATCTTGATTAGTACTTTTTGATGCCCGTCTTAGTTTTGACGTTTGTTGGAAAGGCGGGGAGTGGGAGGGGTCGAAAATGAGCATTTCTTTAATGACTGCAAACACCCTTAAGTTAAGGTAAAAGTTGTGCACACTCAAATGTTTTTATATAAGAAGTACACAAAGCCTTTCATACCTGGAGCGTTCAACTTCCGGTTTCCTGACTTGTTTAAGTCGGGCAAGAAGGATTAAGTGTCCGGATAGCTGAGTGGTTAGAGCGCAAGGCTGTCGTACGGAAGGTCGCGGTTCAACTCTCACTGATGGGAGTGGAATTTGTATCGTGATTTGACGTCGGATACCAGTCGACTCAGCTGTGAATGAGTACCTGAGTCAAATTAGGGTAATAATCTCGGGCAAGCGCAATGCTGACCACATTGCCTTCTAGTGTACCGTTACGGTCTTGAATGAAGTGCTCTAACCCACTTCAAGGCCCTGATCCAACATGAATTGTTGCGCTAACGATTATTATTATTATAAGAAGGATTAAAATGTCCAACGGAAATCCCTATATTCCCAAGTCTGACTAGCATAGACATGCAAACGCGCGCCGCTGGGAGATTTCAGTTGAGTTGCAGGTAGATGTTGTACTATACAGTCACAATTCGCGGATTTTCGTGGATCATTAACCTCTGCCCTTTTGCCACTCCGATAATCACGTGGACTCCCAATTGTGCACTACAACATGCACCGAAAATCCTGCATTGATAAATTACCTCCAATCCTGACGATTCTCGATTATTATATTTGAGAAGAGGATTTATGGTTTGAGTTAGGCGGTAGTTTGTTAGCTGAAGTCTAAAAGATTGCCTTGAAAGAGAAACTCGTTTTCTACTTGCCAGCAGACAAAGGAAACGCAGTGGTCATCATGGACAAGGGAGGAGCATACGGCGACATAGTATGCAAAAAATTAGAAGACGGTAAGTTTCACGTCATCAGGAAGGACCCTCTGCCAGACTCCGCCGTTAAAAGAGTGGAAAAGGCGCTGGCTGAATACAAGCCCATTATAAAGAAAGCAGCCGAATTGAGAACGTCTAACCCAGCTCTGCCCGGAATCAAATGCCTCCCCAAAATACATAAAGAAGGCATCGAGGTCAGAGAGATAATCGCAACAACGAATTCACCGACCCAAAATATTGCGAAGTGGCTCTTGAAAGAAGTCAAAAGGTTAGGCTTAAAAATAGGAAAACGAGCAGTGAGAAACGACAGACTCAACGAGGTCGGGGGATACAAAGTGATGAAGTATCCTTCGACGTAAAGCGCTGTTCCCAAATGTACCGATGAAGGAAGCCCTACACTTGTTCGAGGAATGGATCACGACGCACGAAAACTCACCCGAATGAAGGAAGAAGGCTAAACTGTATAAAAAACTGGGCTTGACGTGCATGAGTGAATCCTATTTCACTTTCAGGAATAAATTTTATAAAACAACCTCCGGGGCAGCAGTGGGCAACCCCTTCCTACTGCTGCTATGCAAGGTATTTATGGAGAACCTGAAGAATGAACTCGAGGAAGCTGGGTCACTCCCGAGATTCTGAATTAGATACGTGGATGACGTATTAGCAATTAGCAAAAGAGAAGAAGCAGGACCAATCCTCGAAAAACTCAACCGGGCACATAGAAATATCGATTTCGCCATGGAGATCGGAAAGGAAGGGGAGATATCGTTCCTAGACTTGAAGTTTCTCGTAAAAACCTTGGCTGATGTTTTAAAGGTATCCCGTGATCAAATGAGATACTATTTTCCATTGAAGGTCAAGATCTATTCCTTGATTGGCGGAAGATGGTACCTTGGTTTTGCGTCTAATTTGACAAACAATGAAAGCAGATTTTCTCCCAGATGAAACTGATTTCCTGTCCATTTTCTGCTAGGACTGCTCGTTACCTGATCTTACTTATCCTCTCGTCATGGATAAATGTGTAGTTAAAAGCTGCAGATATATCTTCTTTCTGGAATCCTTTCCATGTCTTCCACAAACCTTACAGTAACTAAAATTGGTCGAAAGGGTTTACATCTCTCAAACTTCTGTTACATTCACAATTTTCAACTTACATTATTGACAATGGAAATGCAATATGAATTTTCTCCGACCTGCGATGCGACTTAAGGGCAGTACCTCTTCGGCGCATAGCTTAATTATTAAAACTGAACATCGTAGTTGTTAAACGTTCATGGATTGAAATATAAGAAAAAAGGAAACAGAAAATATGCACGTACATAGTGAGCGGCAATTTCCTTCGAACGATTTCATACGCCGCATATGCGTCTGCAGTGGGGGGTTGAAAAAAAAGTAGTAGTGGTAGCAAGTAGTCCCTGATATGTATATCCGCTTTCGTTTCAGTCTCACCCGTTTCAAGCCTAACGTCACTTGCTTCTATGAACATTTTGTCCCAGGTTTTTGAAGCTTTTTTCCACATTTTTATTTTCCAATCCGAGGAGGCCCAGTCTTCATGGAAGAATTAAAATAGAACAGGGCGTAAAGCAAGAACGCGAAATTTGGTGCAGAAAAAGTTTCGAAAAAAATGGGACGAAACGGAACGTTTCCATGCAAATTTCGCGTCGTAACGTCGTCATCAGAAGAAGGAGATGGAGATGAGTGTGTAGGCAGTGTTGGATAGAGGCTTCAGCACTTTCGCAAAATGGGTGAAAGACTCAAACGAGACACCAGCCAGGGACCATACAAGGTGCACCACCTACTCATGCCCAATGGATAGGCTAAACGTGAGATATAGGCAAGAGTTTCGAATGCATGATCTATGGTCCTGCTCGATGGGATATTCTCTAACCATTCATTTTTTCACACATGCACCAGATACATGTGCCAAAAGAGCTATAGCCCCGATGTCCTCAATCCTA
Source organism: Hermetia illucens (assembly GCF_905115235.1). Classification (NCBI taxonomy): domain Eukaryota; kingdom Metazoa; phylum Arthropoda; class Insecta; order Diptera; family Stratiomyidae; genus Hermetia; species Hermetia illucens. Next base: position 161,908,316 of record NC_051850.1, read on the forward strand.
TCCTCTCTCTGTGTCGCTTCTTCACCATTCTCTAATTCTCTTTCTTTTCGTTTTTGTATAAAATATTTCAAAGGATTAAAAATTGAACATAGTATATGATGCTGTGCATGGGGGGTGCAACCAAACGATGTGGTTGAGTTTGGAGTCAGATTTGAACGGATGTGAAATAGAATACACACCCGTAACGTAGGCACTTATTCGGTTTGGCCCTGATTCTGCAACGCTCCCTTCGGTTCTCAATATCCTGGTTTGGTGCTTAGTGCAGAAGAAGGAGCCCCAAAAAAAAGATGAATACATTCCATATAGATCGAACATTAGATGTAAAGTTGCCATTGTTATTTTCGATGTTGTTAGTTGTATCGCATAAACTTCTGAAAGTAGTTTCGTTTGGAAACACTTTTTGCGATATTTCATAACGATGTTAGGCATCCAAATATAAAGAGAATAGTGAGCACACATAAAATGGAAATTTTTTCGAATTCCTTTATTTTTCTCAAGGTTTATACTATGGAAGCTGCACTGGACCCATCACAATAGAATACCATCCGATAATTGGAGCAGATATATCCATGGGATTGGTAATTTTAGTTGTTATTTGCATGTATGCAGAAAGGGAGATTTCCCCAAAATATGGTCGTTTAAGAAGTGTTGGAAGAGTTCAAAAGATACTATAAATTCAGGATGCAATGTTTTTTTTTGTAGTAGGGTAGGTGAATGCGTTTACGCACAGAGTGTTGGACTCCCGCAACAGTACGCTGTCGGACTACCAACTAAACACCTCCCTGTCATTAGAGAACTAGCCTGGAACCGTTTGACACATTACTTCGGGCTAGTACTCCCGCTCTGCGGGCTTTGAGAGCCTTTAAAATCAGGGAATCCCTTTCACCAATGGAGGGAGAGAAAAGGAGTTGTTAGCTCAGAGATCCCCTTACCATCCGATCCCTCCGCCGGTCCAGTTCGATCTTCTTCCAATAGGAAGAGCCCGAATATAATGCGTAACACAATTCCAGATGCCAGCGCCCTTCAGCATCTCTCTGACAATGTTGTCTGGAGAGAGCTTCCCTGCGTGTACATAAAGCTACTGACAACAGGCGTCCCACTCCCGCGATCACCATCACAGCCGGTTCAGATACGGTGCGATAAGCAAACGCCACTCGCAAAGCTCCCCACCTCTGCAAATTTTGTAACGACTCATGATATTGGAGACGAATGGCGCTTAGGGTTGACAGTAATTACGAGAGAAGGGTTATCGTAACAATGTGAACAAGTCGGGAAACCGGAAGCTCGGCACTTCAGGTATGAAAGGTTTTGTTTGCTTCTTCTGTGACTATATTTGAGTGTAGAACTGTCCCATTTGTACGTAGCCCGTTATGTACAGGGTGCGGCAGCATAACTTCCTTTTTTCAAAACTCAATAAAAACTATTGTATACATCGGAAAATATTTATTTATTTTTTATAATATAGGTACATGTCTAAAGTTTTTATTTACATTGTTTTGAAGATCAAATCTGTTGGGTGACGTCCCCCATTCTCCATACATTGCGTAAACCGATTTCTGGCGTTTGTCATGACTCTTGTTAGCATAGCAGGTGTTATGTTGGCAATTTCTTCTTGGATGTTGGTCTTCAAATCTTGTAGGGTTCTTGGACGGTTCACATAAACACGGGATTTCAAAAAACCCCATAGAAAAAAATCACAAGGGGACAGATCGGGAGAGCGTGCCGACCATTCCAAATCGCCTCTAATTTAGATAAGGCGCTCTGGAAAGTGTTCCCTCAAAACAGCCATCGATGCTCTTGAAGTGTGTGCTGTTGCACCGTCTTGTTGGAACCAAGTGTCCCCCAACTCAAAATTTTCTAGCCGTGGGAAAAAAAAATTCTGTAGCATGTTTACATACCGGTCCGAATTCACTGTCACTGTAACCTCATTTTCCTCAAAAAACCAGGGACCAGTAATTCCAGCTGAGGAAATTCCACACCACACTGTGACTTTGGGTGAATGCAAAAGCTTTTGATGCAATTCTTGAGGGTTGGTGTCAGCCCAGTAGCGCATGTTTTGTTTGTTAACCGACCCACACAAATGAAAATGGGCTTCATCGCTAAAAAAAACAATAGCACCCTCGGGAGCGACATCAAGAAGAAGCTCACACGCGTTCATCCGAGAATTGAAGTCACGTTCTGAAAGTTCCTGCACTATTGCCATCTTATAGAGATGAAAATGAAGATCATCACGAAGAATTCTTCTCACAGAACGATCGGTAGTCCAAGGCCAGATGCGTGTTTGCGCGCAGAACGCCGTGGCGATCGCAACATTGACGCTCTCACTGCTTCAATGTTCTCAGGTGATCTAACGGGCCGAGGGACTCCAGTTCTTCCTTTTGTCGCACTTGCAGTTTGTCTGAATGTAGTGACCCATGTAACAATTGATTTGCGGTCTGGGACGGGAGCCAACGGAGCTAAATTAAAGCGATTCCGAAATGCACGCTGTGTTGCAATAACCGAACATCCGCTTGAAAAGTAAACCTCAACGGCAAAGGCACGCTCCTCACTATCCCAACGCATGATGGCGACTGAACCGTGTCGGGACAAAACTTTACAGTATCCCCTCTTGAACGAGACCACTAGCGCTCCACTATGATATCAACTAACTGAGTGGCGCGCATTTTAAAAAAGGAAGTTATGCAGCCGCAGCCTGTATTATATACTACCACCAACTTTTATAACTCTCGGATAAACTTAAGGAGGGTTTTTATTAAATTTCCCCGAAAATATGGAAATGTACTATTATGAACTTATTTTGAGCAGGTATCGATATGCAGAGTGTTTTGAATCCTGGACACCATAGAAAGGCAGCTTTATGATTTTTTTCAGATTCTCGGTTGGGTCGTTTTTGAGAATGGGTCCGTTAAAGAAATCATCACTTTCCATCCCTCCCCCCCACCCCTTCCAAAAACCTCAAAACTAACGGCTTCGAAAAGTACTGATCGAGACTTTTCATTTTATACCCAACATGACTATATTCGGTGAAAAAAAATTTTACACCCCCCTTTTGCATGTAATCCCCCCCTCCCCTTAACCGTAACTTAGAAGCACATCACTCACTAAATGTCTGGGCGTTCACAGTTTCCACCTTCTCACCAAATTTCGTCTCCATCGGTATAGCCGTTTCCGAGAAAACTGCGTATGGCAGACAGGCAGACAGACAGACAGACAAACATGCACACAGACAGACGGACAGACAAACATTGAACCGATTTTAATAAGGAACGAAACCTGAAAAATGGCAAAAATTTAGCATGGAGCTCCATCAATCCCTAAATGCATCTCAACGGAGTGTCCTGTCCACCGGCACAAGCTTACCTCTTGGTCACTTGACTAAGAAATGTGAGAAAATCCTTTGGATACTTCAAACCTTTGGCGTTAAGCCGAGGAGGGGGGGAAGGTTAACAATGCACGAACCTAACTAAATCGTTTTCAATTTCAGTAATACATCATAAGGCGTCTTTGTTTGATACACAAGAGTCTTTTATGTCACTGAGTCAAACAAACAATTCAAATTGAAGTACTTCTTATCAAAGTAATCAACCTCTTTTAATGTTTTTTATTGCTGAAGGCAATTTCAGCTTACATTAACAGATGTAATTATCACCATGGAAATTATTTAGGCAGGGAACGTAAGTAAGGTCATCCAATTCATCGAGCAACAATACTATTATCACTAGTCGAGTATTAACTCTCCCCTCCCCCAGCGAAGAAGAGAAGGTGACAGAACGTCAAAATCTATCTTCGCAAAACGAGTACATTCTACCTTATGATACGATGGAATAACATGGATTTTGGCTGAAATGCAACATTACCAACTGAAAGTCGGAAACAGGAAGCGTGGTGTTTCTGGTAAGTAAGGTTTTGTGTAATTCATACTAATAACTCCGGTATATTATTTAGATAGCATGTTGTTACTAAGTCCAGCTAAATGAAGAGGGTTTTGGGCCACGTACTTTGTACTATCCTCAACAAAAAAAAAATAATATGCTGAGATCAAGGAAAAAGGTAACTAAAGTATAGTTGGAGCTCTACTATGATAAATCCTATCTGATCTGTCTTAGTAACAGGTCCGCAGCAGAAAGAAAAGAAAATGCATCCATTTTCGTTAAAAACAAAACGATCGTGTTGAGTCCTAAGCTTCGGAGAAATGCTAGGGCGTTCACCTCAGTCAACGCGGCAGGGAGGGCCCCGGTCTTGTCGAGAAAGGGGCGAGGGTTCTTGACGCATGTATGGCGTTAGAACGTAAGTAAATTAATTCGGACAAAACAAATAAATGTCTATACAGTAAATATTGGCACCCTCACTGAAAAGACGAAGAATTTCACAAGAGCCCTTCGGAAAAGTCTACAAGAAACCCTATGATCGGGTGTCGAAAGCCGCGACACAAAATGCAAACGTTATGAAAGTAGCTACAAACTTCTTTATTTTGGTATTCCACACACTCAATACGGTGTTGGCATTGCCATTTGTGAGGGTTTCCGTAATGCCATTCAAGAAGTCACACGATTTGATAACTGACTGACGAAGCTCATAATGGGTAAAAAGACAGACGGTTTTGGGTACGCAATGAGGGTGGCGAGTGTACAGCCGATTTTGCGGATCCTTATACTTATGAATACATATTTCATCAAACGTTTGTCTCATCTTCCTAAACTTTATAATAGGAACAGTGAAAGGCAAATTAGCTATATTGTCATAAGACGCCGACATTTCAACATAGTCGTACCTCAACATCGACCGTTGATAGTCGTCTTGCAAATCGAGCCACCAGGGACGCACCGGCCCGCAGTGCATTAGATGGTGGCGATTTTGTGAAAAGAAAGAAGAAATGATCTCACTTATGGAATTACCAACCATTACGAATGTGGAAGAATCCTGGAACCAAATTAAAGACATGGATCGTGTCTTTAATTTGGCTTTTGCAACCGTTGGGGTCACCAAGCCATGTAAGGGATACATCAACCGAAATACTTGGTTTTGAAATGAAGATGTTCAAATAAAGGTCCGTGAAAAGAAACAACAAGAAGGAATTGGCCAATTCACAACCAAATCAATCGACCAGCAAAAAGCAAGCGGTTCATTACTAGACTTCCCTCCCTCAGTCATTTCCTGGCTTTCGTCCTATCTCTCATACCGTTCCTGCAAAGTTTTTTTTCGTGTTTACTCATCTCGTTCCGTCTCTCCTTCTTCTGGTGTTCCTCAAGGCTCTGTACTTGACCCGCTACTCTTCCTGTTTTTTATGAATGATCTCGCCTCCATCATTACCTGCCCGTATTTGCTTTACGCAGGCGACTTTAGATTGTTTGCCTCTGCTTCGTCTCCGCTGGACTGTGCTCTCTTACAGCCCAACCTTGATAATTTAGTCCGTTGGTGTTGGGTCAACAAGCTAACACTGAATGTCAACAAATGCCACTGGATTTGCTATTCGCTTAAACCCTCCCCGACATCCTTTTCCTGTTCTCTCAGTGGACAACCCCTTTCACTACTTACCTTCTTCAAAGACCTGTGTCTAATATTCGACAACAAACTTCGTTTCAATTCCCACTTCGTTGACATCATAAAAAGAGCTTCCAAAATGTCTGGTTTTATCCTCCGTTCCTCCTTCGACTTTACCTCAATTCAGCCCTCCTTAACACCCTTCTATTCCCTTGTCAGAAACATCCTTGAATATTGCTGTGTAATCTGGTCACCTTTCTGCATTCGTGACTGCCGCGCTCTTGAAGTTGTACAACGCAAATTCATCCGGACCCCCTTTTTCAAAAAGAACCTTCCACGGGTTGATTATCCGTCACGACTCCGCACCCTCAATCTCCCCTCCCTGCAGCAACGCCGAATCTTCCTTGATATGTGTACTCTTTTCATACTCTGCAATTGTTTGACGGACTGCTCCACCAACCCGTATATTACTTTCCGTATCGCCCCGTCTCATAACACAATTAGTAAGGACATTTTTGATGTACACTTCGCGGAGCTCCAGATTTACTCCACTCTCGGATCGCGAGGCTATGATGATGTACACTGTACTTTTTTCTCTAGTTTTAAGCGTAAAATAAGCCATTCGCTTGCTTGAATTTGTCCATCCTCCACTTCCATAAGCATTGTCGACATTTGGAGCAATTCCACCTCCTCCACCTCGCCAATGAAGTCGAGAATGCACTAAAAGGAACGAACAGGACATGACGGCATCGCATCTGAGCTCTAGAATGCAAAGAGCTGTGACCCAACACTGTGGCTCAGTGAAGTTCAATCGGGTTATTGAGAAGGTAGAACACTATCTGACTAGCAAGAAAGTACCACAGTTCCAATATGGAAAAAGCAAAGTAGCCCAGAAGAATGTTCAGATTACCGTCCAATCTGGTTACTTTCCCATACCATAAAGATTTTTGAACGTATTTTTGACAACTGCATTGGAACTCAAAGTATCCAGACCTTGTTGGACCAGCCGAATGTATTCAGTCTCCCAAGGCATTCCCACATCTGTTTAGAGTTCACTTGGTTGGACCTAAGAGCCTTGATGGCTGCTTGGCTATCGGTGAGAAGAGCTATGTTCTACCCCCTGCAGTTCCTTTGCAGATTAAAGGAGGCACATACGTCTATGGCGTATATTTCCCCCTTGGAATATGCTAGTGTACCTGCCAATTGCTTCAAAGTACATTTTCCCTGGTTTAATGACACCGACGCCCACTCCCTCTGCAGTGAGAGATCCGTAAATGTACCAAGTAATCAGTTGCTGGTTTAAGCCGTATGTCGCAGCCACGCTCTCCCAGAGTGGCTTCTTACTCTAACGTGTTTCAAACTTCTTATCGAAGTGAAACCTTGTTGTCATGTTATCCCTTGGTATCAGTAATTCGGGATACCGCCTAGAAAGAATATCAATCTTCCTTCGATTTAAGCAGCTCCCCGCCTCACTGATACTACCGGACATTCTGAATATTGCCCACCTTGTCTGTATCTATATGTGGAGATGGAGAGGGGTTAATCCCAGAAGGACCTCCAGGGATGCCGTTGGATATGTCCTCATTTCCCCACTGATACACACGCAAGCCAGTCTTCGGAGTTTGTGTAATTTTTTGGCTTGTGTGCTGAGTTCGGTTCTTTCTGCCCAAATTACCGCTCTATAGGTAATCATTGGCCTTACTATTGCAGTATATATCCAAAGTAGTATCTTCGGACTGCAACCCCATTTTTTTCCTGCTATGGATCTACAAGTCATCATCATTCCGACAAGTGTTTCCGACATGTGTCTTCCAGAGTAATATTTGGTCTAGCGTAATTCCCAAATATTTGACCTCTGTTTCTCGTTTCACCTCCATATCATGTAATCTTATGGCTCTCAGGTGATCAAGCTTACGTCGCCTAGTGAATGGTACTATGGTGGTTTTGGCTGGGTTGATCCGCAGTCGCACCTTCTTGCACCAGGCACTAGTAACCCTTAGTCCAGTTTGGATTCTATCAAATTGGGTGTCTTCATATTTGCCCCTACAGATTAACATAATGTCGTCCGCGTAACCCTGGACTTGTATTCCAGTATTTGTTAGCACGTCCAGTAGTTCGTCCATTACCATACTCCACATCAGCGGCGATAGTACTCAGCAAAGTCTGCTACCATACAATAGAGCCGTATGTTAGGGTTGGACAGCGGTGAATATCCAGAGAACCATCCTCGGCTGAGACCCCCGGTTCTTTGCAAATGCTTTCTTGCTGACATAGAAGGCTATACAGGCCTTCTTAATCCTCAGTTCTATACTCAAGTTTGGATCCAAGATTACACCCAGATACTTTACATTGGAGAAAAAAACCAATCGTTATTCACTCAACCGGGGTTGATGGAATTCGGGTATCCTTGTCTTGATAGTGAATAGAATCAATTCCATTTTGGTTGGGTTTACGCCGAGTCCGCATCTTGCGATCCACAGGCACACCTCCCGTAACACTCCTTCCATGACGTCGCTCATAATGGACGGAAACGTTCCTGATACTAATATCACCAAGTCGTCGGCATACGCCACCACCTTCACCTCGCTTTTGTCCAATGTTCGTAAAATTTCGTCCATTAGTATCAACCAGAGCACCGGAGAGATGGCGTCACCCTAGGCTCTTCAACATGAAAGAGGTAAGTCGAAAGTCCTTCGCGGACTCATGGCCGCGCCTGTTCGCTTTCGGTATGAAAACCACTCGTGCGCGTTTCCAAGACTGTGGTACCTATCCTAAAGAGATGCAGCTCCGGTAAATCTCAACAAGCCACGGCACAACCATTTCTTGCTACTTCTGGAGCATTATGGCATCTGGACTCTGAGATTTATATACGGAGAAGCTGTTTATAGCCCAGCCGATCTTATCCTGGGTCATTACCGATTTGATAGTCTCACACGGCTGAGGTGGCCGAAAACCCTCCAAGCAAGGCTCTGTCTCACAGTCCTCCTCGCTAGCGGGAAAGTGGGTGGAAGTGGAAGATTCAGACTTCGACAGAATCTTACTGAGCCTCGCAGAATCGCTGGTGCTTTCGATGTTCTGCAATAGTCCTACGTAGACCGCCTCTTGGCCGTTTTGATAGCCGACTTGTAGTTCTTCAGGCAGTCCTTATGTGACTGCCAAAATTTAAGCCTGAAGTACGTGTTGACGATTTCCCTGGTCCGCTTCCTGAGCCTGGGGAGATCTTCATTCCTCCACAGTGACAGTGGCTTCTTGCTGTGTTTAGTGGGGGGCGCAGACTTCAAAGCGGCATCAAATGCCTTTTCCAGAGCCCGACCTTTGACTCCAGTTTATCTGTCGTACCAATCTTGCTATTTTGCGCATCCGAGAGTTTGGTCTTAATTACTTGACCAAACTTTTTCCAGTTTATCCTCCTCTCCGGCGAGATCTAGGCTTAAAAGTATCCCACTATGATCTGGGAAGGATCTCTGGTCAGACGCTCTCCAGTTCTCTACCCTAAGAATCCCATTGTTTGTTAGTAAGGTGATATCAATGACCTCTCCCAACCGTCGCAGTTCTCCGTGCTGGGGAAATGGAAGGTTGGTGTACTGCCCCTATTATACACTGATAGCTTTGTAGTAATAACAAAATCAAAGAATGACTAGAAGTTCCGAGCTGCATCAAAGCGTATGCCTTGCATTGGCGTCGCAACCTATCAACAGGTTGGCCATCCTTGTTGTTATCATGGTCGTCAAATATTATAGTTTTTCTGATTGCGCTGATCGATCGTAAACCATGTAAGCCGAGGAAATATACACATGCTCTCCTGCCGCGTGTTCTAGTTTGACTACGAATAGGTCGCTGGAACTCAGGTCCGGACACAGAAAATGTCCAGACTCTTCTTCGCGAGGATACATTCTCTAGGTCTCTTCTAATCAGCGTCTCCTGTGCTGTGGAATAAACTAAAATATTTGGTTCGGTCGCCTCTGATCAGCTCAATGTCCATTTCCGACAGCCTAGTCTCAACACTGGTCCATACCTACAGGGCTAGCTTGCCGCTAGCAGAAATATCGTTCGCACCGCACGTAAGTGGCTCCTGGTCACATCGCTGAAAGATTTCGCAGTTCGTCGTCAGATGATGCACCCGGCATCACCACCTCTTCTTCTATCGTCGGTTTTTTTTTTAAGGTTTTAGTTGCAAAGCAAAACTTTAAAATCGGTTCAATGTCAGCCTGTCTGTCTGTCACACGCACTTTTCTCAACTATGGCTATACTAATTGATACGAAAGTTGGTGAGAAGGTGGGAACTGTGGACGCTCAGAAATGCAATGAGTAACATCTCTCTGCGTTGAGATTAAAGGGGGGAGGATTCCTCATATATGCAAAAGGAGACTGTACATTTTTTTTCGCCTAATATAGTCGTGTTGGATATCAAATGAAAGACCATGATTATTTCTTTTCGATGCTGGTCTTAGTTTTGATGCAAAGGCGGAAACTACCCAGCCGAAAAATCTGAAAATTTTTCAGAATGAAGCTGCTCCTATACGGCAGGTCCTAAAATACTCTCCATATCGATATCTGCCCAAATTCAGTTAAGAATAGTATATTATCCAAATTTTGAGGAAATTGACTAGACACCCCCCTTAAGTTTACCCTAGAGTTATAAAAGCAATATAGACTATAGTCTGAGGCATGTTATCCCCAAGTTTGATCAAAATCGTACCGTTACTAATAAAGTTACAGTAGCTCAAAGTTGTCTTTACCGTGTAAATTTACTGCATCCCAAAATACTAAATATTACACTAAAGTGAGAGTCTGACATGCTGAATGCATATACATTACGGGTTACGTACAAATGGGATATTTCTACCTTCAAATATATTTACAGAAAAAACAAACAAAACCTTTCATACCTGAAGCGCCGAGCTCCCGGTTTCAAAACTTGTTTAATAATTGTGTCCATGTCTTGGCCCCACGAGTAGTCCTGGAAGAATGTTCACCCTGTTTAACGCGGCCACCAGGGTAAGAGTCTTATTTGAAACTGAAGGTGGCCAAGGTATTCGCATACTAAAGAACAAGCTACCCATTGTCATGCAGCCCTCGGTGTATGCTTTTCCAACTTGGCTTGGGATCCTATTCTATTAGCACCTTCTCCAGGGCAGGGGGGAAGATCCCTGGGCTGTTGCTTCGATTCATCCCCCCGCCAGATCCACTTGCTTATAACACATGACCAGCAGACAAGCAGATCCTCATCAGTTGGGTGAGCCTACTCCCAGCCCGACCCTACACATTCTTGTCCAACCAGGCCGCTATTCAATTCTTGTACCCTTAGAAATATTTTTAGGAATATTAATAAATATGACTGGTGTAGTCAACGACTGGCTGCAGACTGTCCCGAGACTCGTAGCTTTCATCCTGACAAGTTCTACACTTTTCCGATACGATCGACATTCAGTCTATCCAGGAAAATGTGGAGCCCAATATGGTGACTAACCCTGAGATTAGTCAGACTCTTTTAGTCCAGTTCGAAGATTAACCTGAAACTTTCCGTGTTTGAAGACTTTTCCTATCGTTCATAAACTATCCTCCACTCTCTGAAATCAATGCCCGGGTTCTATTGACCAAGGATGCAAATAATGCATGCACGCTGTCTTCCTTCCTTCCTTCCTTTGGCTTGTTTCGTCTTGCACAGCTTGAACTCAAAATTTGAATTACCTACTGGAGCCTCATCAGTGCACTCCAAATAGAAGAGCCCATTGCGAAAAACCTTGTCCCCAGTTTTCATCGAGGATTCTGTTTCTTGCGTTCGATTTTTCTGAACATTACCGCATATGATAGTGCAGTCACGTCCACATCCTTATCCCCAAAGAACATCACCTTTTTCCGTAGTGGCTTCCTCTGACGGTTTGGATTCACTTTCACATACCGACCAGTAGCGTCCATGTCACCAGCATCCCTTTTTTCCGCTTCCCTTGGTAAGGATGAAGAAGAGGGTTCTACCGGGCAGGATGCAGCCTGCAGTCCCCCCTTATTAGTGACCAAAGGTTCTTTCTGCTGAACCTTCCTCTTCAGCTTACGAGTCGATTTAGGCGGTAGTACCGCGAATGGGCCGAAAAAGTAATGCTAGTAAAACATTTTTAATTTTGCAACGGGGCCTCTTACAAAGAAGGAAAGAAACGGGAAAACTAGATTTAAAAATTCTGCGTAAGCCGACCTACTCCTACCAAAGATATAACACGAATCCCCAACAGTTGAGCCAGCTTTCTTAGCAATGTGCTGTAAATCGGAAATTAGATATTTGTTAAGTAAATTCAGATGATGGTGATAGTGTGAATAAGAGTCCTTAAAATCGTTTTTTTACAAAGACGATATGCGGGGGACGGGGGCGGACATTTTGAAAACAGATCAGTTGTGTTAGGAACCAAAATGAGATGAGTTTGCGAAGCAATGTCCATTCAGGAAAGGCAAAAATTACAAATGTCCACTAAGGGAAGCAGACATTAGTTTCAGTGTATCTTAAGCAGCCTATTTTCGCGCTCGCTAAATCAATAGCCTAACTGTTGCGTTTAAGTTAAGATAAGAATGACAATTATTTAACTGCGTCTGGATTTCTGTTCAACATGTCCGTTGAGATGTCTGGTGGTTTCTCTAGCATTTATATCGCATGAATCGCATAGACTCTGGACGAATAACAAAATATGAACCAAGTAAATTAATTATGTAGCGTACTAAGAATTGTAGAAATGCGGAAAATGGGATGTTTTTAAAAAAATTAGATATACTATGATAGAAAGAAATTGCCAACGGGCTGTTTCCGACATTCCATCTTTTTACAACGCAATAGAATCCAATCAGCAGATTGGATCGCACGAATCAAATGTTTTTCCTACTTGTACACGATATTAATTACAAAATACTCGAGGCTACAATATTTATTTATGTTCGTTGTTAAATGTCTCATTTATGTAGATAATGAACGTTTAAAAATGTGAGAGAAGACAACACTGTTCTCGTTTTTTTTCGATATGATATCATATTAAAATTTGTAATTAAAAATCAATTTTGGAATTTTGTGTAAATTATATCTGAAATCTAAACAATAAAAAATTTGACTGAACATACTTCCATTCCCCAAAAATTAATAAGTAATTGGCACTTGTATTTTATTACCTGCAATATACATACATACAACGTCGGGTAGTTCAAAAAATTTCGAGTATTATAAACATTTCTGGTTTTGATTCGACTTTTTGTTTTGCTTTCGTTTTTGATAAGATTTTTATTTATCTTATCGTTGAACATGAAATTATTTTCAAATGAAGTTACCTTAATTTATAAGATGTTTAGATTTTTTTTGGGCTTTGGGTGGCACATATGCAACGCGTTACGGAAAGCATGAAAGGAATCTTGAACAAGCCTCGAAATCACATGATTAACAATGAAAAATCTACGCTTTGTAATAACAGATTGGAGGAAATATATTTATTCAACTATCTTTATCGGCGTTATAATGCTTTGAAGTAAGCAATCAGCAAACAGGCCGGGCCAGGAATTGTTTCGGGGTCTGCAGTAGAGAGTAACTAAATTGGGTAAATATCTTCGTAATGTAGAAGTGTCCTGATTTACTCAGGGCCCAGATCTATTCTCTACGGTTCTAGTCATGTATAATTGTTTCGCATGTAAAAGTATATCGATCGGCTCGTTAGATGTAAATTGTGGAGGGATGAAATCACTACATACAGAAGGAGCAAATCGAGAACTTCTAGGCGACACGAAATATCATTGCAAATACGTGGGTTAGATTCGAGGTAGCTAACTGCCGCGTGTATCGATGATGCCTAGATAGTTGTCTCAGCTTCCCCATCACATGCCTCACATACACAATGCTAACACCAGAAATTTTTCACGCGCGAGAATAATCCTTTGACACATCACTTCGGGGCTAGCCTTTCCGCTCTCCCGGCTTTGGGAGCCAAGTCAAGGAATTTCTTTCACCAACGAGAGGAGAGGAAGCGAATCGACAATTCAAGGAACCCTTTGCCATCCGCTGTCTCCACCATGGAGCTCAATTTTCTTCGCAATAGGAAGAGCTCGAAAATAATGCGCAACACAACTCCATCTCCCAGCACTCTTCAGCATCTCTTTGACAATGTTGTCTGGAGAGAGCTCCCTTGTGTCTGCATAATGCTGCTGACAAAAGCCGGCCCAACTTTCACAGGAAAAAAAGGTGTGGTCAGCGTCGTCCGCCACTCCATTGCAGAACAAACAATCAAGAGATTGCGCCTTCCCAATCTTGTGCACTTCTTCTTTTTCTTCAGCCTTTGTCCCGTTCACAAGCAGGGTCGGCTCGTCGTAATCGGTTTCGCCATTTGGCTCTATCGAATGCTTGATCTGGGCGCAATCTCGAGGCTTTTAAATACCCATCCAGCGTATCAAGGCACCGTTGTTTAGGTCTGCTTTTTGGTCGTTTACCATCGACTTCGATGTCCAGACCAATCTTGGTAAGTGAATTCTCGTTAGCACGAATTGCGTGACCATACCATTGAAGACACCTCTCTCGCAACTTTTCCACGATTGGTGCAACCCCATAACGATCGCGGATATCCTCATTTCGGATTTGATCAAAACGTGTCACGTCACTAGTTCAATGTAACATCTTCGTTTCCATTACCGCAAGGCGCCGTTCATTTTTTTTTTATAGTTGGTCAACACTCAGAACCATAGAGAGCGACAGGACAGACGACATTGCGGTAAATTTTAGATTTGAGACGTTCGTTGATACGTCGATCACAAAGAACACCATTTGTGGACCGCCACTTCATCCAGCTTGCGTTAATGCGTGAAGCAATTTCATAACGAGGTATTTAAATCGCTCAGTTCTGGGCAGATCACTGCCGCTGACAGTGATCGTGTCTGTTTCATCGGGATCGGTCGTCTAAAATTCAGTTTTGTTTAGATTCAATCTGAGATCGTGTTGCATAAGGCGATCATTCCAAGTTGCTCGAGATTATTTTTGCTAGCAGATGCTAGGAAAACATCATCTGCATAAAGCAGTGTGTAGGACGCTGGACGTTCAATATCCCGTGTGACGGTGTGCATAACAAGAACAAAGAGGAGTGAGAAGGCGCTTCCTTGATGAACACCAACAGAGACACGAAGCGGTTTTGATATCGTTTTTAATAATCGTGGTAGAGCAATTGAACCCAGCGCACGAGTTCTTCTGGTACTAACTGTTGCCGTAAAGCATACCAGATGAGTTCATGTGGATCTAGATTCGTCTAGATCCAGATAGGCAATGTAAAAAGAGCGATGCTTCTCACGGTGTTTCTCCATGAGTAACCTCCGTGCCCACTTAGAACTTCGGTAAGTACGTAATCAATCTCACCATTCGCTTCAATCATAGATCTAAATTGCCGATGAGTCGCGCAGTCCACCTGGCTCTTGGCTTATTTTGCCAAAAGAATTATCACTCGGTAAGTTGTCCGTTGATATTCTTCAAGGGCAACCACCTCTCTTCAATATTCGCTCTTGTCCCTGTAGATATCTTTACGTTCGTACGTAGGGATGCGAGTTCACTCCTGCGATGACCATCATAGCCGGTTCTGAAACAGTGCGATAAGCAGATGCCATTCGTAAAGCTCTATGCCTTTGTACTTGGGCAAGGCGTTTGCGATACACCTACTTGACAAGGTCATCAGCCCTTACATTCGTACCGTAGAGCAGAAAGGACTGCGGTGTTCCCATAAGAAGACTCTCCTGGTAACTAAAACCTTGAAAGCTCCTACTTTGATTAGCTTGGAGAAGCTCATCTTCAAGTCGTACATTAAACCAAGGTTTGGCTGAGGTTCTCTTTCTGGTTAGCGTGGCTACTTCGGTTTTTTTTCCAGCACAAGGCTGAAACCATAAATAGTCATCCATCCGCTTACCCGTCGCATCAATATACCAATTCTGCTTTGCGCTTGCTCAACAGCGCGTCCGACAACAAGTGCCGCAACGTAGTCTGTATTCTTCTTCTATCTTAGCAGATTATCGTAGCAAGCGCTCCAGAGGTCCGGCTCTAGAATGGATCCCTGTCTTACTCCGACGTGATCTACATTCTCTTGTGCTCCCTTAGAGTCTCATAGAGCAGGAGTGAGTTTTCTTATGTGCCTAGCATATCTGTCCGTCTTAAGAAATTGGAAAAATACCCTACTTCAGACTAACGTTGAACGGCCCGAACAGCAAGTCCTTATTTTTAAGAACTGCCGCTTCGAGCTTTTGTGGTGAAAAGGGGATTGTCCTCGACGCCTTCCACGCCCCATCGGTGCATGGAAGTTTCACAGGCTGTCATTATTATATTTATCACTGAAATTAGAACAGTGTCAGCTATAACGTTACCGCCCTCCAGTGCGATTATGATTGTTCTAACAGCTTCGACGAATCCCCAGATGTTCAAATACTGTTCACCACTTCGAACGCGATCTACCGGTAGTCACTTGCCGAGAAGAACTCTATTCCGCACAAAAGTTAAGTCAGGGATACGTTAGCCCTTTGATCGCTACGTAGAACTTACTCTTTGCTAGATGTCTTAGGCCCTAATTCAATAAGGGTCCCGTCACTCTATGCTTTCCCTATGGAAGACAATTCTGCTTCACTGTCTTCGGGCTTCATTTTGTAGTGGATTTCACTATAGACATCCGCAAATGTCTGCCCCAAGAAGGACTAGATCATTGACTCTGCTCATTAAAATTGATAAACAGGTAGCTTACTCCAAACTACAATTTTTATTTTACAGTGTAGATATATTGGGTTGGGGAAAAAGAAATGTCCTATTTTGTCAATAGATGGCGACACTTAAATATATGTTGTGTTGTGCTTATCGCATCGGGTTATACTATACGGTGATTTGAAGACGACAATCTATGCTACAAGTGTCTCTTTGACAGTGTTATGATCACACGTTTCAGACTCAAGTTATAGCGCGTCAAAAATGGAGTGCACCAAGGAAAAAATTCGTCATATTTTACGTTTTTACTAACTGAGAGGTAAAAATGCAACGAAGGCGGCTGAAAAAATTTGTGAAGTTTATGGGCCCGATACTGTAATGATTCGCACAGCACAGCGTTGGTTCGATCGATTTCGTTCTGGTGTAGTGGATGTCGAAGATACACCCCGTACTGACAGGCCAGTCATCGTAGAAACCGATAAAACCGTCGAAATCATCCAAGTAGACCGGCATGTTCACATTCGCTCGATTAGACAGGAACTGGGTATAGACCATAAAACCGTTTGGAACCATTTGCAGAAGATTGGATTCCAAAAAAGCTGGATGTTTGGGTGCCACATGAGTTGACGCAAAAAATCTCTTGGACCGAATCAACGCTTGCGATGCATTGCTGAAACGGAACGAATTCGACCCATTTTTGAAGCGGATGGTGACTGGTTATGAAAAGTGGATCACGTACGAAAATCTCAAGCGAAAAAGATTGTGATCGAAGCGCGGCGAGCCGGCCCAAACCATCACCAAGCCCAGATTGACGGCCAGTAAGGTTTTGCTGTGTGTTTTGGTGAAATTGGAAGGGAATCATCCACTATGAGCTGCTCAACTATGGCGAGACCCTCAATTCGGTTCTCTACTGTGAGCAACTCGATCGTATAAAGCAGGCGATTGACCAAAAGCGGCCAGAATTGGTCAATAAGGATAGTGTTGTGTTCCACCAGGACAACGCTCGGCCTTACACACCTTACATGACCCGCCAGAAGCTACGGGAGCTCGGATGGGATGTCCTATCGCACCCACCGTATAGTCCGAACCTGGCACCAAGTGATGACCATCTCTTCCGGTGCATGCAAAACGCTCTTGGTGCTACTAAGTTCGCCTCAAAAGAGGCTTGCGAAAACTGGCTGTCTGAGTTTTTTGCAAATAAAGAGGGAGGGTTTTATAAGGAGGGGGGGTTTTATAAGGAGGGGATAATGAAGTTGACTTCTAAATGGCAAGAAGTTTTCGAACAAAACGGCGCATATTTGACTAAAATCGAATAATTTTAAGTATGTTAAATAAAGCGTCAAATTTCGATCACAAATACGACATTTCTTTTTCCCCAACCCGGGAGCAATTTACCCCTTTCACCAGTACAAAGCTAGGGTAGCTGCGCTTCACCACTGTTGCGCATTTCCTGAGCCTTTCCTCTTCGGCTCTAGCTAGGACGGTCGACTGCACTTCCACTTGATTCATATTCGAATCCACCTACTCAAGTCTAGTGATTTTCACTGGGGTCTTTTCTTTGTGTAAAACAAACCCTTATTCAAAACGATTCATTGTCTGTCTGTCGGTTAATGCTTCCAGGTTCTATTTGGTTTGTCCGATGTATACTTTTCTGCAAAATTTCGTATATATTGGACTTGGCCATCTGAATGATTGGATTCTTGGTCGATCTCAGGAGGGCTTTAAGGTGGCTGTTTCTGCTGCTAAAAACGACGTCTAAACCATGTTTCCCCAGTTTTCGTTTCAACAAAAGGAAATATTTTTTGAACTCCAAAGCTGTTCTCCATTTCGGCTATTGATCCGGAGTCAGCTTGGAGTCTTTTTCGTTTACTGATTAAGCCGCTGATGGTCCGATTGGTATATCCATTCAGTCTGGCGACTTCAAAAATGATTTTCGTCCCCTGATGAGCGTGACTCGAAGTGGTAACTCATTTGATGTCTGTTGGTTTCCTGTAGATCTCCAGGGCTAATTTCTTTTGCTTGATCGTCAACAACAGTTCCAAGAAAGGTAATTAAGGTTCTTTTCCACATTCAAAATAAACTCGATACTGGGATGCAATCTATTGAGGAAATCGAATGTTTTTGCAATGCGCCGGAAGACGAATCTCCTGTATGTAATCTTCTTGGTTTGAGAGCGTACTTCGCCAGCCTGCTCTCCGACGCGCGTCATTGCTGATGTCCAGCAAAAACTCAAGAAAGTGCAGTCCATTGTTTTTGATGTGTTATATCTCTCACACTTTAATAATGATTATCTTCACAATACATGGGGGGTTAAATAAAGTAGCCGCAAAAGTAAGTAAGTAAGAAAGTATCTTACAGAACAAAAACCGGCAGAATGTCGAGGCGATGCACATTCCCTGCAGAGAACCTAGTTACTGGCGGAAAAGTGAAATGCATAACCTCGCCCAAGTCGCCATTGAGCCAAATGATTACCTCGGTAAGACTTACCTCCTTAGCCAATGAGGAGTCATGTCTTCCTTAAGAAACTCCGGAGATAATAATGACAGCTGCAGTAATCAGAGAAGAGCTACTAGTAGAATATGGAGAAGCCGAAAAGGTTTCCAGCTACCCGAAGGAAACACGGCTCTGGTATGACTTTAACAATGGAATCGTGGAGGTCCCACAGGACTTTGTACTATGCTTACTGTAGTGAAACATACAACAACAACAAGGTAGTAGATAACACCAAAGACAGGATTGCTTGCGGTTACAAAACTTCTTGGAAATATCGGGTTATACTCATGAAAGTAAACTCATAGAGCAGAAAACGAAAATATTATCATGTGTGTGGCCCAATTAGTAGATAATACCGATTACGAAAGGTGCGTGAAGAGAGAAGGGAGGTGACTATCTAAGCTAAGAAGTCTGCTCAGCGCTCTAAATAGAAATGAAATATCTGAAATAATAACAACTTGTTATTTCTTTTTCGTTGGTGTGAATATTTATTCTTGTAAATACCGATATTTCGGGAACCACTTGTTCCCTTCATCAGTGCTAACAAGAACTATTCACACCAACGAAAAAGAAACAAAAAGTTGTTATTATTTCAGATAATTAATCGTTGGAAACACCGCATAATTTCACTCAGGGAAATGAAATATCTGACGCTATAGGAATATTAGCGGGATCAGTAAAATTTTCACTCTGCGGGCTTGTGATCGTTAATGAAGTCTTCGTCATTTTCATTTTTATGTATTAAATTTTTCAATAGATACCAATCTACTTTGAATGTAGAAGCTAGTTTCGGTACTTACAATACTACCAATTCGCTTCATTTCTCTTTCGTAGATTCCACCATCCTTTTTGGAATTCCTATGACATACGGTTTTGGGAAAACCCACCTTTCTTATTGAGGAAAGGGCCCCATGATAAAGTACATATATGTAATAACATTCTCAATCATTGAATTTATAATAAAATTTGCAAACTTCATTTTACGAGAGCACTTCGATGCCACTAACAGCGTTAAACCCGCCTTTGCGGTTTTGTCCAGATTCTGAAAATGCTAGTATCTCAACACCAACATCAAGGTGTTCCGGGTCGATGATCGGTCTGTGCTGCTAAATACAAAACACATGGAGAGTGACCACCACTGTTACTCTCTCTCCCCAATACTTCATTAACACCTATCTTCCCAATGTCTTCGGAAACTCAGGTTTGAGACAACCTCCAATGAAAACCATTTCGGCATATGAGCCCAGGGTCGTAAAAATAAATTCCAGGACTGAGGAGAAAATAAAGCGAGCCCCCTCATTCTTTGTAATAATAATAACTCCACCGCAGCCGGTTCCAAGCCCGGTTGTGAAAGGAGGAGGGATGGATAGCTTCCGTCTGAATGGCTGTACGCCACCGCAGCGTCTCAGGGGGTAGATGAGGAAAGCTATACTCACACCTGGCAGTTAGGTATAAAGTGCAAATCCATCCAAGTCATACGACTCCCCAGCGGGCGCCACGATGGCCAGGAGCATTGCTCGCCTGCTGCAGTTGTTTCGCCTCAATCTGTGGCGACCACTAGAACAGGTTCACGTAGGCAGCGGATGAAGTGGACTGAATAAATCAACTTCTTCAACATCCGCTCCTATTATAAAATAACGGCGGGGGCGGATACAACATATTATCGTCCCTTGTTGCACCAGAGATTCGTCGAGCACTTCTTGGAAATCGCGCAGGTGGCTGTGCAGCGAGTCGCAGACCAGTACCGTTTTATTACTCGCAACAACCCAATCCCGGCCACCATCAGGGAGCGTGTTCGACTAGAGGTCATCGGGGAAACTGGCGACCGTGAGTCGATAGGGGCAGAGGCGGCGGCATCAACATCACCACGATGCACTGCAGGCAACAGTTTCAGTACTCGCCGAAGCACTGCTCTCCCCCGTCCAGCTGAGGTTTCCGCTGAGGTTCGAGGCGAATTCCAAAGAGCATGTAAAGAATTCTCGGATCCTTTGCATAGACCAGGTATTCCCAAGCTCTATGCATCTCCAGCATCTCCGAGAATTCTATCTCAAATCAATGATGAGATTGCATCTCGACTGTGTGCTGATATGTCGCTGCTGCAACTATAATCACTAGTGTATTGCAGTGCAGTTACGGCTATCAGAAGGCCAGAAGATGCGCTTTCGTGTTATTGGTTTGAGTGACCAAAGGGATCCACGATGGAAAATTCGTCTGGAATGTCGGCGGGACTCACAAAGGCAAGACATTGCTAGACTCAGATCAGCACTGACGATTCCAGCAGACGAGTGAGAAATAAAGTGCAGATGGTTTTCCGGAACTATGCCGTCCCCAGTGAGACACCCGTTATTGAAATTCTGGACACACTAAAGCAGAAACTTTCTGTGATATGCAGTCGGTTACGATGGTATGGCGAAAGTCATTTCAGACGTGTCCAGAATGCAGCATACGTGAGGAGCTTTTTTAGATCTCACAACGAATCCCAACAGAGCGTCCAGACAGTACAGTTTTCCGTGACGAAAGTGAAAGATTATTGGGGTGGACTTTGGGGGTTACCCGCCTAGCATGCTGAATGGATCATCACCGAAGGCACCCGCCATGCCAATACGCCTGACATAAATTTTGCGGATGCTACCGAAGAGGAAATTCGACGAGCCATAAACAGCTCGAAGAACTGGAGGGGCCCAGGTCTGGTTCAGGTGCAGAATTTCTGGAATAAAAAATTTACCAGCGTCACACAGCATAAATCAGGTCATGAGTCGGCCGGAGGAATTTCCAGCCTTCCCCACTGCGGAGATTACCTACCTTATCTCTAAGAAGGACACGGTGCAGGACCCCGCAGATACAAGACCGATTACTTGCTTAGCAACCCTCTACAAATTCATAACGTCCTTTATTAGTGGAAGGGTCAATGAGCACCTCGAGACCAACAACATTCTGTCTGAGGAGCAGAAGAGCTGCCGAGTTGGGTCAAGAGGTTGCAAAGAGCAACTCATTATCAACTCGCAGGACAAGCAGGTCGTAGGACAAGCAACTAGAGGCCAAAGAGACCTCTTTAATTGTTATATCGATTATGCCAAGGCTTTCGATAGCGTCCCGCGTGGCTAGTCGACGTCCTACATCTATACCGTATTGATCCGAAACTAATCAAGTTTTTGGCGACAGTCATGGAACGGTGACATACCACCTTATAAGTGCGAACATCTGAGGGTGCTAATACCTCAGACTCCATCCTTATACGGAGGGGCACCTTCCAGGGGGAGTCGTTGAGTCCCCTTTGGTTGATGATAATGCTACAAACCATGACATGCAACGATGCCCCATTAAATTTCTATTCAGTAGTGCTTTTAAGCGTAAGGCAAAACATAACGGTTCTTTTTCTAGTATCCCCAGGGAGTACATAAATGGACAAATAAGAAGAAGCCGATGTGTATCTCAAAAATATACCTATCATAAAACTATATACACTAAATTTCCTAGTTGCATTGAAATCAATGGTGTTCTTAATTCGCTAGCACTGGTAAGTGGGGGTAGATTTAGGAAAGCTTCGGGTACCACATTCAGCGTAGTACTCATTGCTCCATTAACACTTAGCCATCCGAGCTCTCTGGAGTTAGCCGTATTCAATCTTGGGCAAAATAGGCTTTATTATGGATGCATAACATACATCCGATGAATCTGTTGGGGTGAAGCTTTCTAGGCTACAATAACTTGGAGTCGAACTGTACTCTTAAATATTTGATTGTTTTCACCGGCTGATTTTCTGCCTCTGATAATGTTTGTAGCGTATAGCTACCCCACCTAACGTTCCTAATGAAGGTTACACATCCAGTCTTCTTAGAATTCACCGTGAGTCCATCACAGAGACAACAGAGAGAGAGTGTATAAACCTACTGATAAATGCTACCGCAAGATCATCCACAAATGCTTGTGCGAAAACCTTTGTGTTCTCCAGAAACCATAGCAGGGTGTCCATTACCAGAAACCATAACAGAGGAAAGAGCTCCGCTCTATGCACGCAGCTCCAGAGCCCAACACGTAGACCTTTGTCCACTCCACACGTGAAGGATCCATGTGAAGAATACAACTGATTAATAGCGGATCAATGTTCAGGGGTCCGGATAGCTGAGTGGTTAGAGCGCAAGGCTGTCGTACTGAAGGTCGCGGTTCAAATCTCACTGATGACAGTATTTCACGTATTTCCGTTCAATGTTGCTATTATGGGGGATAGCAACATCAATAATATACGCGGAGCGACCCGTCTTGTCAACTAGCAGTACGTCAGGCTTGTTGTGTGCGGTATGGCGATCAGTCAGAACTTGCCGGTCCCAATACATGCTGTAAGCAGAACTATCAAGTACTGCTTGCGGCTCATATCGGTAAACCGGACATGTTCTCGTGATCAGGCCATGCTTATATGCAAGGTTTTGATGGATAACCTTACATACAGCATTATGCCTGGTGATGTATTGCACCGGTGCCATAACAGTACAGCCAGAAATGAGATGGTCCAACGTCTCTAACGCCGAACCACACATTCTGCACTGGTCGTTCTCCACCCGTTCTTTCATGATGAGCTTTTTATAAGCTCGGGTGGCGACCACGCCATCCTGAATGGCACACATGAACCCCTCCGTCTCAGCAAAGAGCTCCCCAGCACACAGTCACCTGTTCGACAGATGCAAATCGACAAATGGCTGCCAAAGACAATTCACGTGTTTACCGTGCATTGCCTTCGACTTCCATTCCTCGATCCGCTCCTGGTCCGACTTCACCCCACTCAGAGGATTGAAAGATCGATCCTCCAAGTTAAGTGGAGTCAGTCCACAGTCTGCCTTACAGACAGCCGCATGCAAGGGGCTCGCCTGCTCTTTACTGTAAAAATAAGCGCGCAGCGAGTCGACTTGGCGATGATGTTGTGCCGCCACGTCAACCACGCCCCTACCTCCGATGTCACGAGGCAGGTTCATCCGCTCCACGGCAGACTTTGGGTGATGCATTCGGAATTTGGACATAGTTGTCCGTATCCGCCGCTGGACGTTTTCCAGATCGGTCTTCGTCCACGGCAATATTCCGAATGCATAAGCCAGTGAAGGGATAGCGAATACATTCAACGCGCTTATTTTATTCTTCCCCGAGAGATGCGATTTCAGCACCAGCTTTACACGTCGCAGGAATTCGGACAATACAGCTTCCTTCAGATCACCAACTCGAGCATGGGTTCCTTGCAGAATTCCTAGGTACTTGTAGAAGTCTGTCTCGGTCATCGCTTCGATGTGGAGGTCACCAATGCTATGTCCGGCATGCGGCTAGTGATGACCTTTGCGGATGGCTTGGATTCGACATTTGTCTAATCCAAACTCCATCCGAATATCACGGCTGAACATGTCTATTATTCGCAACAGACGTCTAAGATGGTTGTCAGTACCAGCATACAGCTTGATGTCATCTAGGTACATCAAGTGTGCCAGTTCGCACTTAGCACGTAGGCCATATTTTACTGCAAAACCATGCCCTCTAGCATCATTCAGTAGCCATGAAAGGGGGTTCAGTGCCATACAAAACCAAAGAGGACTCAATGAGTCCCCCTGGAAGATGCCCCTCCTTATTATGTATTATTATAATGTTCAGGGCAAGTTTTGCCATGAGCTCATGCAGTACTGCCTCCGTGAACTTGTCATCCTGGTAAGCATGTTCCCTACAGTCAAGTGGCCCCCTAGGAATGTATGTATCCCTTATGAACCGACCTACTAATCTTTCCAGTTTTTTTTTCGTGGAAAGGAAGTTAGACTATTCTCTATTACTAGAATAATGCCATCTGGGCCCGCAGGCTTATATCTATGGAACGAGTTGAATGCCCATTTTATTCACTCCAGTGATCGTACATACTTTGCACTCCAGAGCCCAGTCTCTCGGTTGAGGAATGTATGCACCTGACGGTCCTGAGCTATCAAAGTAGACAGGTTATAGGATACCGGAGTAGAGAGACCCTAGCCATCTTTACCTCATTCACTTTCCATGCTGTAGCTTTTTACACCACACCAAGGAATCTTTTCAACAGCTCATTTGTCGATGTGCCCGTCCAGAGTGAGGGGCAGACTAATTTATTTACGTTTCGACCCCGTCCAGGCATCAAGAACCCTTGCCCATTTCTTGTCAGGGCCGGCTCAGGTGGACGCGCTCCTATTTTTTTCATCACTAGTTAAATGGCATGACCATTTTTGTGTAGCGACATTAAATGCGTTTTCTTGAAGCATAGAGGAATAACTCCAATTATGTTATATCTATATCTTTCCCTGATTAGAGTATTTTTTTTTATTTTAGTGAGCATAATACTAAATTCATTGCCTCGGATCCTCGTCATTTACCTGGACTTGTGACATCCATGTTACGTAAATAACATTTTAAACTTCAGATTATAAGTAGACTTGAAAAACGCGAATTATTTCCACACACATCAAATACAGACCACAATTAAATTTATTCCGGAAATGAAATTGAAAAATAAATCCAGATATAAAAAGGAACATGTAAAATTAACTTTACACACACTACAAACAACGACTTATCAAAATTATGAAAGATAAAACCCACGATTTCGAAGAAAATCCAAGAGAACATTCAGGCACAGAAAAGATACAATTTTGATAAAGTGCTGGTGAACGTTGATAACAACATTACGGTGAACGAAATTAGGTATACTTACAAAGCAAAGCAAGCAGCTTCCAGGTAAGGATATCTTCTTGAAGGTATGAGAGAGAAGTTTAATTTCTTATGCTCCTTCTGCAATTGTTGCATGCTTAAGTTGAATAAAACGAAATATATATATACGTACTAGTGGAGCCGCGATAACCATAAAAAGACATTTCTCTACGCACTTTTCCAGCAAAAATTGAATGGGAAAGGACCTATAAAACTGGTTCAAAAACATCGAAAAAAGTAATAAATTATCGAAGAAGTTTAGAACTAGAGAAACTATCCCTAGACAAAAATGTGCATGGAAGTAGGGAAGACTGAGTTGACAGCAGCGCAATCAGATATTTGCCTAAGCCAAAAATAGGCATCAAATTGAAAAGATACCACAAGTAGTGACTACAATTTCGATAATCATGGATCCAAAAAAGGTGTCAGCTACATGAAAAAAATAGATTATTCTAGTAATTGGGCATAAGGCATATAAGAGTGTACCCAGGAACTTCGTACGGATTCGTACCAATAGAATATCGGCGAAGTCCTTTAAAAGTAAAGAAGATGGTTTATTGAATTTCCTCTTCTTTTCAGATCAGCTTATATATGGAGATATCAACGTTTTCTAGGTTATTTTCGAATTTTCAACATGTGTTCTATTTCTTTCTATTGAATGGCCCTTATCGGCTGAAATCAGGTTTGATCCTCTTCCGCAAATTCAGCATTTTTAAAATGATGTCGCATTTTAACGTTTTCATAAGATTGTCAGATTTCTCGCAATTTATTGCAAATTTTATGACACAGCCTCTCTCTTCCTCCTACAACACGATATCTCATATTCACAGTATTTTTATGTCATAACGGTAGGGTTGGGTCTCGTACCCGAGGACAGGGTATGAAGAGTACAGCGAGAGGTCCGCTCTCTCTAAGTTTTTGAAAAATAGCGAAAGTTATCTCCCTTTTAACAATTGCGGCACTCCAAAGAGGGGTATTTTGATATTAACATGGTAAACATTTATTAGCCAATCTCATTCCTACAGTTGAAGAGGGTAGGAAGGGTATGTGTAAAGTAGAGCACGGCCCCTCTATACAACTCCGCTAAAGAATGACGGCGGTTAACGCCCTTAAAATGAACCGTAGGGGCGGGGGGGACGGATCCTGAGGCGATATAACTTTCTAAGGGTAGGTAACTGCGATTAGTTTTCACCGGGGATATCTTTTTCGTGGACAAACCCTAAAAACCGTTTTGATAATCCCAGCCCCTCCATTTCGATTTATTTATGAAGACTTTCAAATATTATTTAATTTTCCAGTTTAGTCAAATTAACCTGCAAGACGGTCAAAGGGTTGTGTAGTTCCCAGAGCGAAATGTGCATTGGTACCCTCGATGGAGCATAAAACCTGGGAAACTCCTGTTGAAACAACACCAACAGCTCTACTGCCAAACCCTATCTCCACCTCCGTGGTGATGGCTGGGAACTCTT
The DNA here is from genome assembly GCF_905115235.1 of Hermetia illucens. NCBI lineage: Eukaryota > Metazoa > Arthropoda > Insecta > Diptera > Stratiomyidae > Hermetia > Hermetia illucens. The sequence goes on from NC_051850.1 coordinate 161,935,139, forward strand.
TCTTAAAGAAAAGCTGCAGACGGAGAAGATTGAAGGCGAGTCTCCCGCGCCTGAAAACGGCACAAATTGTACCAACTGGTCCTCTAGGTTGGGGGTTGGGTAGGGCTGACAATCCTCCACGGAAAACAACTTGTTACAAATCCAAAAGAGGACTATGCACTCTTCGCTTGCGAGGCAAATTGAGAAATATAAGCCTCATTAACGTTCACACTCCTACAGAGGAGACTGCAGAGTCGGAGAAGGATACCTTCTACGAGGCACTAGAACGAACTCTCGAAGCCTGTCCCAGATATGATATAAAAATCATACTTGGGGATTTTAACAGCCAAGCAGGGACGAAGCCCGTATTCAGGCGATGTGTTGACTCCCATAGCTTACAACAAAATACAAATGATAACGGACTGCGGATTATTCAATTAGCAGTGTCACACGAAATGGTTGTTGGAAGTACCTGGTTTGCGCGGAAAGCGGTTCACAAACATACGTGGGCCTCTCCAGATGAGACCACTTTCAACCAAATTGACCACGTGTTGATTAAACACAAAACATTCAAAATTGGACTCGTTTAGAGCATACAGTGAGAAACTGGAAAGAAAAGGGACATTTTCAGACCCTAGAGTGTCCTTTAGAAACCGAATGGAACTTTCAAGAACTTCAGAGTTGAGTCTGTACAGACTCCCTTGGAAGTATACCACCCAGGAGAACAGATGATTGAAGTGGGAGGGAGAGAATTGGCAATCTGCAAACCTTTCAACACGAAAGTGTTGGAAAGGAATTGGGAAAACTTCACGAGAGCGGTGGTGACCAAAGAGAAAGCGTGGTATACTATCCTTTAAATACTTCAAAGCACCTGGTATGGATAGCATCTATCCAATGATGTTGAACGAGGGTGTAGAGCATTAAGATCAACTTCCAAGAAATATTTTTCGAGAATGTCTGCGCTAAGATCGCACCCACTAAATGAAAACCACGCTTACTATCGTGGAAAGTCCTGTAAGTCTGCTCTCCTCTTTTCTGTTTCAAAGGACGCGACCTTGAAAGGCGAGTACTCGATGGGACATTGAAGGCACCTGTGATCGCACCCCTTTCCAAAAATTCTACGATGCCGCGAGAGAGCTATGGTGTTGATGAAAATTTAATTAAATGGATCTATGGTGTGCTAACGCATAAATTGCTCTGCGCTGAAGTAGGTGTTGATCGCTATCTACCAGCTAAAGCGACGAAAGACTGCCCTCAAGGAGGTGTGCTATCGTCACTTCTGTAAAGTTTGTTCATCGACTCACTACTATGCTGACTGCCAAATCTGTCAATATGCGAATGACGTGGCTGTGCCAATTGGTATTTGGTCGACATCTCGGAATGGTGTGTAGAAATACACAACGCATGGATGATAAAACCAAATAAAACCACAATGGTATTATTGACAAAAATGTGGAAACTCAATGGTCTTTGCCTTCCAGAGATGAAGGGTCCAACCCTTCAATTCTCCGAAGAAGTGAAATATCTGAGAGTTATTCTAGAAAAGAAGCTTCTTTGGAACAAACATGTAGAGGTAAAGATGAAACGAGCTCTCACAGCTTACGGGCTGTTTAGGCGGACCATTACCTCGGCATGTGAACTTAGACTTCAGATAGTAATGTGGATCAATATTGCTATCAGTAGGCCGACGTTCGCTTATGCATTGCACGCTTATGCTGTAAACTAGCCACTTTACAAAGAACTGTGTGTGTAGATATTACTGGTGTCATAAGTACAACACCCGACGTAGCTCTGAATGCATTACTTAATTTGCAGCTCTTGAATTTGTTTATTCAGAGCATTGCATTAAGAACAGCGCATAGACTAACTCGACTAAATCTACGGAGAAACAATGGACGTGAGAAGCGCAGAATATTGGTAGACTTACGTACGTAGGAAAACTGAGAACAACCAGAAAAACGCGGGGCGTACGCTTTCTACACAGATGGCGCAAAAATAGAATAGAGTTCTGGAGCAGGAGTCTATCTCTTGACTAAAAACGAGTAACAACGACAATATGCAACGGCCTTTTAGGCCAAAAAGTATGCTATCCTGTGAGGAGAGGCCAGATCTCCCATCAGGCGCGATCCCAGTTGGCGAATTGAGGCATACCTATTGATGTGTAAATATGTGTTCATGCAGGTTCATCTCTGGTGCGCGAGCAAAATGGCTATGGGAAGGATACCCAGAATATAAAACCACTATGGAAAATGTGAGAAGGAGGAAACTTACGGAACCCCAATACCAGCGACTTTTGGGGGTGAGCACTATGACATATAATGCTACAAGTGTTTTAAAAAAGGAGGTGTTCCAGCGAAATACCATTCTACCGAGAACACCAGTTGAAAGCAGATCGATGGACGATAAAAACGGCAACAACACCGATCGTTAATGTTCACAAGGAACGAGAGATTCAGAAGAAGTTTCTCAACTCTGAGATCCCCGCCAATGCTAAAGATCATAACAGCTAAAGCGGAGGGAAAGTCAAGGACTGTCAAAAGTAAAGGACCATTCAAAAACAGTAATCATGAAGAGCTTAGCCCTGACCCGGAGGAATTACTCTTCACAGAGCTTGTTGCAAAAATGGTTGACCTACTCGAGTTCATCAAGGACAGGCACAACGTGCACCAAGCCATAAAAAATATGGTGATAGCTATTAGAGCGCTCTACAACAAATCGAAACGGAAAGTACGAAATTCCAAGAACAAGTTGAAACCTGCTGCTTCTACGGTGTCACAGGCGACCCAAGTGACATCTAATTCTATTGCGACCAAACAAGAGAGTATGGGAAAAACATGTGGATCCTCTGCAAAATCAGCTGGCGCCCAAGGGGAAGAAGGTTATACAAATAGCTCAGAAAAAAGGAACTAAAACCACCGAAGAGGGAATGCAGGTCTCCCAAATGCGAGCTCTGGCAATCGAATCGGTAAAATCCAAGGGGAATGAAAATGGTGGATGAATGAAGGTAGTTAATAAAAAGGCGAAGAAGAAAGCAAAAGTGCGAGCTGAAAAAATCCAGCTTGGGAAAAACTGATGGCTTTCGAACTCAAGTTGAGAACTCATTTGGGGGAATGTCACAGTGCGGGCCTAAGAACATGAGGTATACATACAGTACAAGGATCTCGATGAAATGACATCCAAAGGAGAAATTAGCACTGCATTGAAGGAGCAGTTCAACTTGGAAGAACTTGCCAAGGAGTCCACTGTGAGTTTGCGAAAAACTTATGGCAGTACTCAAATGACCGCATTTGGATTAACAGTGGATGCAGCGCAGAAGTTACTAGCGACCGAGAAAGTTTGGTGTTTTCTACAGTTAAGAAGGAAGAGGTTAGGAAGGTGCAGATTACCAATGAGGAACTCAACCAAGGAAGGCGTAAGGAAGTGAATGGCAAAAGATTCGGAGCAGTCAGTAGTTAGAAGAGGCGTAGATACATAGAAGAGGGGAGAGATTGAGTGGGATTACGAACATTGCGAGTGTGAGACCGAAAGGGTTTCAACTTACTACGGGCAAGGGCGGCTTCGACGCCCAATAAGTACCTTTTATACGCTTTTTTAATCATTGACTTCACAGTAGAGCGCGTAGCCTTAAAGTAAGCAAGGTTGGGGTCATTCATTAGAAACCCGAAACTTTTTCCGCAGCGCATGTTATTAAAAATCTCCACTGTGAACAAAGTTGGGTACGAATATAGGCAAGCAGAGGAAGAAGAGACATAAGAGGAGAGGAGACCGGACAAGATAATGTAAAAGGTGTTACTTACTATATATACCCAGTTGAAAGACGCTAAAGCTAAGTTCAGACCGTCAAAGTTGGCTTTGGGGAAGTTGAACTTTTTAGATTTACGCTCGGTTTTGGGGTTTGAACGAGGGAGCTCCGCTTCAAATTCAAGCGCGGTGTGGTGAGCGTCAGTTTTGACATACGGGAATGAGCAAGGAAATAAAGAAGAGTGGCGCTCGGAGAAGTTGGAAAGGAAGAGATCGAGAGTGCGACCCAAGGAGTTTTATGGGTATTGAAATTCAGGGTAGAACAAGTATTCATAAAGGAATAAAGTAGATGGAAAGAATGGAAGACGTTGTTTGAAGGAATTGGAAGGCTGGGATGATTAGACCAGTGGGGCATGAGGAGATTAAAATCTCCACAAAGGAAGAAAGTGAGAAAAGGGAATCTGACTGTAATGAGCTCAAACAAACAAGCCTTCATACGGTTGAGAAGGGCAAGGATAGGGGGCGTCTACACAAGATACAATGAACGGGAGGAAGTTGGGCGGGGAGACACGAAGAGCAACAGTGAGCTTACTCCGCCCCGTAATATAATAACTTATGGCGATTCCACTGCGCTTGTTGGAGTCGGGGGTGGTCTTAGTGGGTAAGAATCCCACAAGCCGGTGTATCCAGTCTTTTGAAAATTTCCACCTCCTCAAAAAAAAGTATGCCATCTTAAAAAAGGCAACTTCATTGATTGACAAGCGGTTGAAGTGCAAGCGCATTGCAATCTGCGGGGATAGTCAAGCTAAATTGAGGGCATTGGAACAGCCCTTTCTTCATTTCAAAAATCGTTCGTAATGTAGATAGATATTAGGTGGCCAAAGGGTAGTATCGGTCCCAGGACGAAACGTGGATTGGTACCCACGATGGAGCACAAAACTAGGAAAAGTCTCCTGAGCCAATACCAACAGCTCTACTACCAAATCCTACCTCCACCTCCACGTGGTGACTGCTGGGAACTCTGTCTTAACGAAAAGCTACAGAAGGAGAAGGATTAAGGCGAGTCTCCCACGCCTAAAAACGGGACAAATTGTACCAACTGGTACTCCAGGTTGGGGGTTGAGTAGGGCTGGCAACCCTACACGGAAAACCAACGTTAGTAAGCCATAGAAAGAGCCTCGGACAGGATGACTTTAAAACGACGAACCTGCCAACGACAAATAACGATTTGCGCATTTCCTTATGAAATGTGCGCCCCCTATACAGAGATGGAGCTGCTAAGCAGCTAGCCGATACCCTGTCCCAATGTAGGGCTGATCTAACAGCGTTGTAAGAGATGCGATGGACAGGGGCCGATTTCCTGGAGAAGAGTCACTACACCATATATTATAGTGTCCATCCAGTAAACCATGTGCTCGGAGTAGGTTTCTTAGTCAGCCAAAAAATGAAACGTGCTGTTATCGGCTTTGAAAATATAAGCGAACGGCTATGCACTCCGCATTTTCAAGGAAAATTTAGAAATATAAGCCTCATTAACGTTCACGCCCCTACAGAGGAGACTGCAGAGTCAGAGAAAGGTATCTTCTACGAGACAGTAGAACGAACCCTCGAAGCCTGTCCCAAGTATGATATCAAAATCATATTTGGGGACTTTAATAGCCAAGTAGGGACGGAGCCCGTATTCAAGCGATACGTTGGTTCCCATAGCTTACATAAGGATACCAATTTTAACGGAATGCGGATTATTGAGTTACCCGGTTGACGCGGAAAGCGGTCCACAAACAAGCGTGGGCCTCCCCAGACGGGACCACTTTCAACGAAATTGATCACGTGCTAATCGAACGCCGCCATCTCTCAGCCTCGAAGAATGTCAGAACATATACGGAGGCCAATGTAGACTCGGATCACTATCTCGTTAGCATGGGTGCTTCGAGCTCGAATAATAGCACCGCCCAAAATCCCATCTGACAATCAGGTGAGGGTTAACACTGAAGCCATCCACAACATAGCCCTCCCTAAAACCTATAAGAGGGAAATGGATGCCCCAATAACCGCATTCAACAGAGATCCTGGAGATAAAACATTTACAAATGATCACAATCACCTGAAGAACTCTATCATAAATACGACCGCAAACATACTTGGCCCCAGCCGCAAAAAAAGTCGGAGCGGCTGGTTTGACGATGAATGTAAACTAGCAACGGAAGAATACTGCATACCGAGTAATCTTGCATTCTCAAAGAATGCGGGCACGCGCGGAAACTTATCACGGACTCCAGCGAGCGGAGAGTGACTTCCCAGATGGAAAAAAAGAAGCCTGGGAGAAGCAACAGCTATGGCGATGAAATCCACGCACGGTTGTTCGCTATCAACAGAGCCTATTTTAGCTTAGAAAAAGTGTTTCGCTCGAAACGTGTCACCATAGGATCAAAGCTCCTACTGTACAAGACAATGATCTTGCCAGTCCTCATATATTCCTCGGAGACTTGGGTTCTTTGCAAGAAAAATTGCGAACTCTTGGCCACGTTCGAGAGAAGAATCTTCCGAAGAATTCTTCGCCTCCTACATAAGGATGGACGATTCCGTTACGTACATAACGACGAAATCTATGAGCGATACTACGACCGTCTGGTTGTGGATAAAATCCAGCTCAACAGGTTCCGGTGGGCAGGTCACTTAATCCGCATGGATAAGAATGATCCAGCCCGGAAAGTCTATAAGAGCAATATCTATGGTAAAAAAAGAAGATGAGGCGATGGCGTAGGTCAGGACGCCAGACAACTTTTAGGGATATCGAATTGGTGGACCTCGGCGCAAAACCACGGTGATTGGAGTTCCTTATTAAAGCAGGTCTAGACCGGATACCGGTTGTTGCGCCGTTGATAATGATGAAACTGAGTGCAGTCTACAGAAGAATAGCCCTAAGAGTGCAGCATTCGTCATCTCCAGAATGATGCCCATTGACATCTTGGCAGATGAAATGACGAACATATGCAATGCGAAGTCTATCTCTTTTTGACTGCAAACGAAGAACGCCAAAAGCGGGAAATCTCTAAATAAGTAGAGCGTTGGGAACACTCGGGAAAGGGTCGGTGATCACACAGGCTTATTTCTACCATCAAGGAATGGTGGAGAGACGACATGGTAAGATTAATCATAATCTTACCCCGTTTCTCACGGGACATAGAGGATATCGCCTGCGCCTTAAAGGTTTAAACTGTATATCTCACCTGATTGTCCACACTGCAGCGGAGTGCCAGGGGACCCAGAGCACGTAGTCTTCCACTGTCCACGATTTGTGGAAGAAAGAACCTAGAGAAAACTCTGGGAGAGAAGCTGGTACCAGAAAATCTGGTGCGAAGAATGTTGACATGCTAGTAATACGAATTATATTGAATGTAAATTTGCCCATACGTTGGGAAAAAGCTTGGCCAGAGTTGAATACATTTTTTGAAACATTGAGGGGTCCTAAGTCATCATCTACTTGATGTCAGACCAGACCAAATGGGGAGCAACTTACTCCCTCTTTTCACAGACCCCTCGTCTAAGGCTTAGCACCCAAACTTTAACAAGAAGAAAGCTTTACGATTTTATACGATTGATGCGATCAACTTCATGGTCGTATCTATCCAGAGCAAACTGCAAAAGGCAGAAGCGCGATTACGTACGTCACGTTTGGACGAAAGTTGACCAAGCTAGAGTGAGTTGACTCAGCTATGTAATGTAATATCTTATGGTGGTTCCACGGATCTTGGGTGGAATCGGGGGTGGCTTTCCAAACGCTTGTGTGTCCAGGCCAGTGTCTTTTGAAGATTTTCACCTCCTCAAAAAAAGGGTATGCGATCTTAGGGACGGCAACGTGAATGATTGACAAGTGGTTGAAAAGCACTCATTCGCATTACAATCTGTGGGAACAGTCAAGCTGCATTGAGGGCATTGGAGCAGTCGTATCTTCACTTCAAAAATCGTTCAGGAGTGTAGATACCAACTGAACTTTGTTTCTAGGTTCAATATGGTGGAACTACTCTGAGCAGCCAGTCATTGTAGTGTAAGAAGAAATGAAATCTTGGATGCTTTAGCAAAAGGGGGTTTAATTCCCCCATTCCCCGAATCGGCACTAACAATTGGCGTGTCCGTAGCTTTGGCTACTGCTGCTATCTACAACTGGGAACGAGCTCCCCATAATGGCAGGTGGCAGAGCGTGGTTTCTCTTCAGGCACTCTTAGGGTAGTACTCCATCGCGATAAGGTAGTGTCCGGGGCGAGTACTCAGCCCGATTCTTATAATCGACTGTGATGTTGCTGACGCCACTAGTTTCATCAATATGGAATCGCTGCAAGTATAAAAAACGATACTGGTTTACAGCCCGCTACACAGGGAAGTACAGATGAATCTGCTGAAGCAGTCGTCAAAGTACCCTGCAAAGCCACTGCAGCAGACTCCTTTTGCAATTAGGCGTCGAATGGCTATCGATTAGTGGTTTTGACACGGTGCTGCTCATTATGGAGCTGGCCCCCGTAAAACAATAAAATCTATAGTAAATACGAAATTGCTGATTCCAGAAAGAGATCTAAGATCCTTTTTGCAATATGATGGACAAACATTCCTCTCTCCTAGGTATCGATTCAATCGAAGCTGAACTGCATTACAATAGAAGTAGGCTACAATTATGCATATTGACATCGTAGTACACAAGAAGGTTCACCCATTTAAGGCCACGATTGTTAAGAAAGTTCTAATGAGCATTCAACTTTGTATAAATAAATGACAGCAAACTCTTGATAACTTTCGTTCAACTTTCTTTCAAAAACAATGTAAAACTTGTTGGAAATCGAAGTGTGCGTACTCTGACTTTCAAGAAGTTCAAAATATAATTACATCCCCCCAAGCCTGCTTCATTGATTAGGGGAGATTATGAAAAGGAAATAGATATTGGTGTGGTAAGAGCCTCGCATTACCGGAAAACTTATTCAATTTAAGTGTTTAGAAAATCGATTTTCAGTTCAAACGAACTAGAATCCTTTTCCGAAATACGAAAACAAATACGCTTCAGAGTTATTATTATTGTAATGAGACTTTCCCAACGGGTCTACTGTCTTCAGAGTAGCCCTGCGTCCGTATGTGGTACGCGGGCACGGCCATAACGTGCTTTTATTGGGAAAACAGACAACAGCCATACTCGCACAGGTACATAGCATGCAGAAGAATTCGGTTCGATTCTTTAGCGTTCAGGAGATTTTAGGGAGGCGGATTGGATCTAAAATATTTCATAAATAGAACATGTCTAACTCGCTCGATAGCATGCACACGATAACGTTGTTCACATTGTATATGTGCAGGATTCTTACTTGAATGCGTTTCGATGCACTTGCAAGTGTTCACGGGCTCTAACGAACAAACCTTTCATAGTCCTGGCAATCCTCGGCGTCCTTTGCAAACTCCGCCTACTGACCGCTGGTCGCCTCTCGTGCATTTCGTCTATTCCGTTTCATTGGAATAAATCAATCATTCAATGTCGCTTGTGCTATTGGGACTTAGCAGAACCCAGCACCAAGTACAGCATACGAAACAGTTCCTTATTTCTCGACCTGAGTCTAGTTCAGATGCAAAATGTGGGACACCTGGGGTAGCCAAGGTGCCTGGGAGTGGGTAAAACTTCGAGCATATAGTTGGAAAGGAAGGAAAAGGACGAGAATGGCCGAACAACTGCCATACATACTTTCTGCCCAGGCCGGGAAAGCGTAGAGCCACTCGAAATGTTAGAATCTAACTTTGCACAGAAAATGCATTCTTATAGCGAGGCAGGACGCGAGGGCGCGGGTGCTCAGGACAAGTATGAGTAGAATTGGGAATTAATTGCAACTGTGCACTTCAAATGCCGCCGCGTGCATGCTCTCCGATCAAATTTAACCCAATGCTTGGCTGGGATGTTTTTCTCGTTCAATTCCTGCAGGCATGAGGCGTGTATGCAGTTCCTTTTGCATTTATCTGCTCCGGTTAATGTATAAATATCCATGGAAGGTACCGTTTCCCGTTCAATCCACATAGTTTATAAGAAACGAGTAGGCATTGTTCCTCTTTTGTAATAACTTTGAATCAACAATATGCGCTGCACATACTCAACCATACATACGTAAACAAACGTTGATTATGTTAACAGAGCAGAACGTTGTGCCTTTGCCCAATCAATGCTAGTCACGGATTCATTTCAAATTTTCGGATGAATTGGAAAGTTATAGTTCGTGGTTAAAATCAAGACGAACCTTCTTCATTATGGCCTTTCCGTCCTGTTACTGTTTTTACCTGCAGAATGCCTTTATTGCCTTCATGAGCAAAGGCCCCGGATATTATGTTCGGGTCTGCAAATGAAGGCAGAGCTATCATGCGTGTGTAGGGATTCTTACGAAGTTTGAAATGAAAGCTGTTATATGCAGGTTCTCCATCTGCAATCTGGGCAGAAATTTAATCATATCCGTTTTTTTAGCATAAGATTAGCGCCAATAGGCTCCCTTCCAGCTTCCTGAACATAATTGACAGTGTAAAGCCAGGTAAAATAGCTTCAAACAGTATAAGGGCTTTGCTTTTCAGTACGGGTATTTTCCCAATAAACTAGTAAACCATCTTCTGGGAAACGATATCAGACAGGATCGTAACTGCGAGATTCCGGTCCAGAATGAGGGACATACAATGCAGAGAAGAAGAAGACTTGTTAGGAGCAATTGAATGCAGCCCAGGAGAGGCTTCCTAAGGGTCACATTCCAATTGCGATGAGTAGTCCGAAAACTCGGATAACACATGATGGGGAAACACCATCTTAGAAGACCATAATAACCATGGCGAAGGTCTATGAACCTGTGTGTGGGTATCAGTTGATCAGCAACTAGATCTAATCAGATTGACCAGATGAAGACCAGTACTAAATCCAGGAGTTGTTTTCTAGATACACAAAACAATAGACACGCTACCATCGGCCTGGAACGAGGTCACCCCTTGACGTTTGCTTGCCTAGGATTGCGTATTCCATCCCCACCACTCAAAAGAGTGTAAAGCCTCGACCACTAAGCTCATCACGGTTCGCTTTCAGGATTCGGCTGTCAGTCAACAGTGCGAAATCTATCTTGCGGACAGACGCAAGTAAAACTCGGAGAAAGTGAGGGTAGATTTGATTAATGTTCAATATTGGCAAATCTCAGGAAGCCCAGCATAGTGGGCCAAAAGAGAACTTATTATTTCGCCAGTCAAATTCGCTACCGTATACCCCATCACTCATCATCGTTCAGAGATTTTAACGGTTGACTTCTCATCCACAACGATGAGCAGTCCCACCTATCGTGAATGAAATCTCTGATCACTGTGACACCACGAATATACTGCTCCAAACGAAAATTAAACCACTTCAATCATCAATGGACTTAAGCGGGGTAAGATCGCCTGCGGAGCTGTTTCTTCCAACTTCTGCAAATATAACACTTGATCACGAAAATTTGGCCAACAGACCATAACCCCATCAACACCCTTCGGATAGTATTTTGATTGAGAATAGAGAGTTCTGAGCCCGCCTTTTACTAATTCTGAGAAGCAACTCATTCCTTCCTTGTACGGCACGGACCATTCTTTTTCTTGGGCCAATATTTAATATGAAGGTGACCAATTACACCAAGCGGTTCATCAAGTCATGCTCAAGGTTTGGGGCAGCGGATCAATGCCTGACGATTAGTAACGTTCCATACAGAAAAAGGGAGGTATCACGCAGTGCAGCAATTATAGAGGTATCACGTTGCTGAGTACCATCTGTCAGATATTCTCCGCTATCTTGCTAGGTCTCTGTGTGGAGGTGGCAAATCTCCCATCAGACACTGCCCTTCGTGCGGAAAAGGGAACGTTGGAGATATGCGTGTATCATCATCATCATCGGGGCAAAAGCCGGTATAAGGTCTAGGCCTGCCTTAATATGGAAGTCCAGACATTCTGGTTTTGCGTGCAGATCCACCAATTCGATATCCCTAAAAGCTATCTGGCGTCCTGACCAACGCGATCGTTCCATCTCAGGTGGAGTCTTCCTCGTCTTCTTTTTCTACCATAGACATTGCCCTTATAGACTCTCCGGGTTGGATCATTCTCATCCATACGGATTAGGTGACCCACCCACCACAACCTGTTGAGCCGGATTTTATCCAAGACCAAACGGTCGTGGTATCGCTCGTCGTTGTGTAGGCTACAGAATCCATCCTCATCTAGGGGCCAAAAATTCTTCAGAGGATTCTTCTCTCGAACGCGACCAAGAGTTCCCAATTTTTTTTGCTTAAGAACCCAAGTCTCCGAGGAATACATAAGAACTGGTAACATCATTGTCTTGTACAGTAAGAGCTTTGACCCTATGGTGAGACGTTTCGAGTGAAACAGCTTTTGTAAGCTAAAATATGCTCTGTTGGTTACCAACAACCGTACGCGTGTTTCATTGTCAAATTTTCAACGGTCAAAGTTTTCAAAGTTGAAGTCTCCTATTTCGTTGTTTTCGTTTGACTAGTGCAATTCAATGTATAATAGTTCGTTCTTTGGTTTTTGGCCCTGACGTTGCCACAATGTACTTCCCCTTGTCTCATTAATGTGCTGCCCAAGATCTCGCGCCAATCACCGCCTGCTCGATCTGCATGAAGGTAAACTGTACATATTGGGTTGTTCTTTCCATGATGTCAATATCGTCAGCGTGGGCCAGTAGTTGGGTGGACTTGCAGAGGATGGGGACTCTCGCATTTACGTCTGCATCGCGAATCACTTTCTCTAGGGCCAGGTTAAAGGGGACGCATGATAATGGTCTCGAGAGTGATCCTGCTGCCTTTATCTGACCTCGCACATTGATCAGGGTCAGCCTAGTCAGTCTTATTAATTTCGTCGGGATACTGAATTTTCTCATGGTCGTGTACAGTTTTACCCTGGCTATGGTGTCATCAGCAGCTTTAAAGTCAATGAAAACGCACAGAGAAAATTTGATCTGTTGCTGATTTGCCTGGAGTAATGCCTCTTTGGTATGGGTCAATGATGTTCTGGGCGTATGGGGCTATCCGACCTAGCAAGATAGCGGAGGATATCTTATAGATGGTACTCAGCAACGTGATACCACTATAATTGCTGCATTGCGTGATATCCCTCCTTTTATGAATTGGACAGATAATACCTCATTGCTAGTCGTCAGGCATTGAATTGCTGCCTCATACCTTGAGCATCAATTGATGAACTACTTGGCGTAATTGGTCGCCTCCATATTAAACCAATTCGGCTATAATTCCATCAGCTCCTGGCGACTTATGGCACGAACAGTTTCTTTTATACTTGATGGTGGCAGTATTTGTCCGTCGTCTTCAGTTGGCGGGACCTCCAACTCACCGATGTTCTGGTTGTTCAGTAGCTCATCAAAGTTCTCAACCCATCGCTCCAATATTTCGATTCTGTCCGAAATCAGATTCCCTCGGGCAAGATGAGCATCGAGGTGTATAAGGCTTCATCCTGCTGACTTGTTGGTAAGACTTCAGCGCCTGTTGCGGTTGCTCCCTGTACTTTTCTAGTTCACAGACTTGTTGGTTCTCCCAGGTTTCCTTTTTCTGTCTATGAAGTCGCTTCTCCGCTCGACGGAGTTCGTGATAAGTCTTTGCGCGTTCCGGCGTTCGTTGAGAATGCAACATTCCTCGGTATGCGGCATCCTTCCGTTCCGTTGCTAGCTTACATTCACCGTCAAACTAGCCGTTACGAATTTCTTTGCGGGTGGAACAAGTGTCTTTGTGGCAATATCAATGATAACGTTCTTCAGGTGGTTGTGAAGATCATTTGTTGATGCTTCATCTCCAGGATCTCTGTTGGTTGCGGTTATTGCGGCATTCATTTCGTCTTTATAGGTGTTGTGGATGGCTTCGGTATTCACTCTCACTTGATTGTCAGAGGGCATTGTAAGTGGTGTCGTAATTCGAACATGGAGCACCATGCGAACGAGATAGTGATCCAAGTCTATATTGGCCCCCCTATATGTTCTGATATTCATCAAGACTGAGAGGTGGCACGTTAATCAGCACGTAGTCAATTTGGTTAAAAGTGGTCCGGTCTGGAGAGGCCCACATATGTTTGTGGACCGCTTTCCGTGCAAACCAAGTATTTCCAACAACAATTTCGTACGATACTGCTAACTGAATAATCCGCAGCCCGTTCTCATTGGTACCCTTATATAAGCTATGGGAGCCAACATATCGCCTGAATATGGGCTCTGTCCCTACGTGACTGTTCAAATCTCCAAATATGATTTTGATATCATACTTGGGACACGCTTCGAGGGTTCGCTCAACCGCCTCCTTCTCCGACTCTGGCAGTCTCCTCTGTAGGGGCGTGAACTTTTATGAGGCTTATATTTCTAAACTTGCCTTGCAAACGCGGAGTGCATAGCCTTTCGTTTATATTTTCAAAGCCGATAACAGTAAGTTTCATTTTCGACATTTGTCTAATCCAAACTCCATTCGAATATCACGGCTGAACATGTCTATTATTCTCACAGACTTCTAAGATGGTCGTCAGTCCCAGTATACAGCTTGATGTCATCTGAGTACATCATATGTGTCAGTTGGCACTTAGCACCTAGGCCATACTTTATTGCAAAATCATGCCCTCTAGCAACAGCCAGTAGCCATGAAAGGGGTTCAGTGCCATACAAAACCAAAGGGAATTCAACGAATCCCCCTGGAGGATGCTCCTCCGTATACGGATGGGCTCTGAGGTATTAGCACCGTCAGATGAACGCACTGATAAGGTGGTATGCCACCCTTCCATGACTGTCGCCAAAAACTTTATTAGTTTCGGATCAATGCGATACAGATGTAGGATATCGATTACGGTATGCGGAACACTATCAAAAGCCTTAGCATAATCGCTATAGCAACTAAAGAGGTTTCTTTGGCCCCTAGTTGCTTGTCCTACAACTACCCAGTCGATAATGAGTTGCTTTTTGCAACTTCTTACCTTTTGCTCCTCGGACATAATGTTGTTGGTCTCGAGTTACGCATTGACCCTTCCACTAATAAGGGATGTTATCTCTTGTCTAGTCTTGTGTCGGCGGGGTCCTGCATCATGTCCCTCTTAGGGATAAGCTAGGTAATCCCCGCAGGGAGGAAGGGTGGAAATTCCTCTGGCCGACTAATGACCTTATTTATACTGTGTGCCAACCGACTGCGTACGCTGGTAAATTTCTTATACCAGAAATTCTGCACTCGATCCAAACTTGAGCCCCTCCAGTTCTTCGAGTTGTTTATGGCTCGTCGAACTTCCTCTTCTCTAACATCCGCAAAATTCATGTCAGGCGTATTGGCATGGCGGGTGCCATCGGTGGTGATCCACTCAGCATGCTCAGCGTGTGTCACCCCCAAAGTCCACCCCAGTATTCTTTCGCTTCCGTTGCCGAAAACTGCACTGTCAAGACGCTCTGTTGGGATTCGTTGAGATATCTGAAAAAGCTCCGCTGGTTCCTCGCGTATGTTGCATTCTGGACACGTCTGGAGTGACTTTCGCAATACCTTCGAAACCGACTGCATATGACAGAAAGTTTCTGCTTTAGTGCGTCCAGAATTTCAACAACGTATGTCTCACTGGGGATGACATAGCTTGTGTAAACCCTTTGCACTTTATTTCTCACACGTCTGCTGGCATTGCCTGTGCTGATCTGAATCAGTCTAGCAATGTCCTGCCTAAGTGAATCCCCCCGACGGTCCAGACGAATTTTCCATGGTGGATCTCTTTGGTCACTCAAATCAATAACGCCAAAGCGAATCTTCTGACCGTGCAATCTGACAGCCGCAACTATGCCATAATACACAGGTGATTGTAGTTGCAACAGCACCATATCAGCACACAGTCGAGATGCAATGTGATCATTGATTTGAGTAGAATTCCCGGAGTTGCTGGAGATACGTAGAGCCTGGGAATACCTGGTCTATGCAAAGGATCCATTTCCGAGAATTCTATACACGCCGTTTGGAAGTCGCCTCGAACGTCAGCGGAAACCTCACCTGGACGGTGGAGAAGAGTGCTTTGGCGAGTCCTGAAACTGTTGTCTTGAGTGCGACGTGGTGTTGTTGATGCCGCCGCCTCGGCACCCATCGACTCTCGGTCACCAGTTTCCGCGATGACTTCAAGTCGAACACGCTCCCTGATGCTGAACGCAATTGTGTCGCTGCGAGTTATAAAGCGGTACTGGTCTGCGACTCGCTGCGCAGTCACGTGCGCAAATTGCGGGAAACACTCGACGACTCTCTGGTGCAACAAGCTTGGGTGCCATGCCCCAAACGGGGGGATCCGTGGACCGAAAAGCGTGAGAGTAAGTTGCTCTCCATTTGGTCCGATCCAACATCAAGTGGATGGGGACTTAGGATCCCTCTAAATCTATAATACAATTCTAATTATGACCTCAAATTAGTTTGTAAAGACTTATATCTAAATCCTAATTATATATTTCTTCTTTTTCAGGATTTAGATATAACCCTAGCGAATAGGAAAATCAAGGTTTTTATTATTGTGAAATATGTTTGCCAAGCTACCAAGCCAGCCATTATCCTTAATAGAGTTTATGGACCTCAACTGAATGAAAACTTTTGTCGTAGCCCACGCTCCTGTGAGGATTACGCCTATGCGGGAAAATGTCATTTGTTTACCAAGTATAGTCGCTTGGTAAGCCTTTTAAGATGCCCGAAGATATCCGACAAACAGAAATTCCTGCAATTATCTAACTGCCAATTGTTTTTAAGCGTATTAGAGCACTTAATATCGAAGTCATGACCGTACTCTTGGAGCCAATGGGGGCTGTGCTTGCCCGGGATTATTGCTTCGATTTGGCTCAAGCACTCATTCGATTAATACCTGACACCCAGCCTATGCTAGAAATCCTTTTGCTGTTATTAAAATTTCGGCCGCTATTTTCATAATGTCAAAAGCTAGAGCTCTAATCATTACACCATTATGCTACGGATATTGTGAAACGAATATTCAATTCTAAATACTTATTCTTAACGGAGTGTATTAACTTACTTAGGCCAATAAGTACCTTCTTTATACCTTTGTAAAAATCATCGGAGGAGTATGGAGAGAGCAGGAGGAGGAGGAGGGAGGAAATAAATACCAGGTAATCGTGAACAGTGGATGTAATGATCAGCTCTATTGACTTAGCCTTACCCCGATTTCTTGTCACGGCTTTATGGGATATATAAATTGTACCACCTTTAAAAATTCATAAATTTTATTATTTATAATATTTATTATTTTTAGTTTTTAACTTAATTTAAATTACACAATATAAATTAAAACAGAAAGTAGTCACCTCTCTCTTCCCGCTTGTCTTGTCTCGAACTTTAACTAACACCGAAAAACAATTTTCGCTGTCAAAAATTCCGTGCATGCGACACACAAGCTCTTCGCTACGCCACAACATTGCACCCCCAGCTGAAACAAAGAGGGGTTTCAGCGATGAACCAGATGCACGATTCGCTCAACCCAGCTGCCGCAAGTCAAAACGGATGCGTCGACTCCTCTCGCCCTAGTCTCTAGTCGCATTTTCTTGCTGGACGAAGGGGCCCTCATAAGGTGGCTGGAGTGGCTTCCGAAGAGCACCTCTCTTAATTAGTACATGCGCACATTGCGTCCTCGAGCAAACGCAATAGACCGCTAAGGCTGAGTTCCGAATTGATGTCAAGAACAGGATCGCTGGGTAGTCTCATGTTCTCCCCATACGCCAGTTCATCAGGACTTACAGCAAATTCTTCGCGATTGAAGACAAGTAGAACGAGTGGCAGGACCTGCGACCTTCAGCGCTTCGCACCACCTTTTGAGCATCCCATTGGATTGTACGGTTGTACACGGTTGTCCGGTGGAGTTTAAAGCTGAGGAGTTTGCCCAATGCTGAGAAAAGGGAGAACTCAAACTGCATTCTCTGATCGGAGATTATAATTGCCGACACATCAAAACGTGGAATCCATTTTTGACAGAGGGCCTCTGCACAGGATTCTGCAGTAATGCCTTTCAAAGTTATTGCTTCAGGCCACCTCATGAACCTCATGATGATTGTGAGGCAATTCCTGAAACTGTGCGAGTCTCGCAAAGGGTCAACGATGTCGAGATTGAAAACGCTTAGTGGACCGAGGGAACACTCCTACCTCTTTCCTCACATGCTTTGTTGTCTTGCACTTCTGGTACTGGAACGATGCACTCTCTTGCTCAAAAATGACCAGAAATGCTTCGCTGTGTCTAACCGATTCTTTATCGGAATGCCTGGTTGCGCCAGATCGTCAACGGCGTGAAATGCTTCCTTTGTCGGAAATGAAATGACTGATAAAGCTCCAGTACCAAAGTTGGCGGGGAACCCTTTGTCGGACTTTTGTTGCATAGCAAAAGTGAGTGGCTTATGGTCCGCTAATAATGGGAACGGCCAGCCTTCATGGGAATACCGGAAGTATTTAATTGCGAGGTACACGGCGAGTGACTCCCGATAAGCTGTTTGGTGAAGAAGCCCAACAGCGTCCAGATTTGGTTCACTTTTTGGTGAAGAGTAGCACCTACGGCAATGTGTGAGACATCGACGAATACGGCTAGCGGTGCATCTTGCTAAAGGAATGTCAGAAGTGTAGCATCCACTAGCTATTACTTGGTGATCTCACATGCCTAGGCAGCCTCTGGGAACCACACAATCAGACGTCTTTGGTTTTCGGTCCAGGCAAGAAGGCGTTAACGATCGATGGATGGTGGGGGGCCTTGGGAAACCACGATAGTAAGATGTTGTCCCCGCCCTGCCGTTATTTCGTGATAGAAGCAGATGATGAAGAGGTTCATTTCTTCAGTCCACTTCATCCGCTGCCTACGCGAACCTGCTGAAGTGGTCGCTACAAATTGTGGCGAAAAGGCTGCAGCAGGCGGAGCAATACTCCTGGTCGTCGTGGCGCCTATACGTCGAACCGCCCCACGACTAGCGGTTTCGACGCCATGCTGTCCATTACGGGAGCCCGACCCAGTCACCAAGTCAGACGGCTCCCGCCGGTTATCTGTACCGGACCTCAAGTTTCTCCTTCTTCTCATTAGATGGATTTGCATTTTATACCTAACTGCCAGGTGTGCAAAGTTCCTGCACTTTCCTCACCTACCCCCTCACACGCTGAGGTGGCGTACAGCCATTCAGACTGAAGCTATCCATCCCTCCTCCTTTCACAACCGGGCTTGGGACCGGCTACGGCGGAGTTATTATTAATATATAACCAGAACTAGCACGAAATATTCCGCGAGCCTATCAGTTATGGAAATTCCAAATGCCACTTCATACCCAAGATAAGTTAAGATTAGCCAAACTAGTACCTGGATCTATTGTCTAAAAAGGAAACCAAAGAACCAACAAACAGCCTTAAAACCATTTGGCATGGAAGGAATAGCTCCTCGTTGATTGGTTACTTTAGGCTGAACTAGCTTAATTTTAATCCCTTCTCATAATCCAATCCTTCTCCAGTCCTTGAAATTGCACTGTATGTCTATTGACTTCACTAAGGAGGTATTAAGCTTCCCATCCTAGTTTGTTCACGCGTTTGATATACTTGATTAACTCAGTGTTAATACATACATAAACATATATGTTAAATTACAATCCAAAAAATTATATATAGTCCAATAACATCCAATAGTATGGTTGACTCTTCATCAGGTTCAGTCATAACATCCCCAAGCGGATGCACATGTCATCCTTTCTTCCTTATTGCGAGAAATGTGTACACTAACAGCATTGACATGCTTTCAACTTCCTCATTGTCTGCGACTTACACAAAACGTGGGAATTTCTGAGAATATTTTTTTCAAAACACAAAATGGAAAACCCAATCTCCGCTATCCGGTTCGCCTAGCAATATTTGAGTGCTGCGAGCATGACTTGTCGATCAATAGTGATTTAATTAAGAAGGAAATGGCGTTTCCTCATTTAAAGAAAATTGCGCTCTTGGCTCTCCTGGAAAGTGCAACAGATGACCACGGAGGCTGCTGCTGGCCACAAGTTATCGCGATAGAGGCAGCACCCACTCCCGGTGCTCCAGGATCGATAATTCATTGAAAGCAATGTGAGTCGCATATTTGTTACGACTACATACGTACCAGTGAACTTCAAGAATAAAAGTGGTTGCCACAAAAACTTAACGCTCAAATATAAGGCTAGCAACGTTAATGAGTTTACAATTTTTTCCTCGTACCATTGCAATTTTCCTGTTCCTCTACGTTACATCCCCAAACAACAACGTTACCAAATCATGTCCAATCATTAAGCCTCCGCTAAAGGACGTCACCCTTAAGAGGGTGCATGGAATGCGGGCATAGAGTAGGTGAGCACTTTCCGCGACTGTGAAAGCCTGGAATGCCTATGACGGTGTAAAATAACTTTAGGAGGACTCCTTCCATCGCTCTCTGTGACTACAGCTTTGTCCTTGCTGGCTGATATACGCAGGCCATCAACTCAAAGATGATGAACGAAAGGGGGTGGCAGACGTGAAAGCAAACCATTTCCTTTATGACCAACTGCAAAAAATATTGTTCAGCTTTCATGTTTCAATGTATGAAATGGAATTACCGCGAATCGAAGAGCACTCCTTGGAACAGGCTTAGGTTCGTTTATGTAAGGTTTGATCTATTGGAAACAGACTGGGAAGCTGTATCCTAAATTTAGATGAATGGCGAACTACAGTGGAATCTTTGAGATTTATTGTAGCTCATGAATGTCTCCAAGAATATATAGCTAATCTAGGTTAGGTTTCATCTTTTTGGTTCTAGAACATTTAAGCTTCTCTAGATTTTCAATTTCGAATTTAAACTCGGGGGGACACAACGTTTGTGCTGAGTCAATCTTTGATTCACGAACTACATTTGAATTTGCGGTTAGGAACTTCCGCAATTTCGCTAGTAATCATAACAGTGACAAAGTCACTTACAATATGGTCGAAATGAAATCATTTCCGACTTCAATAGATTTCCTTCAATAATCCAAGTTTATCAACCGCCTTATCTGATTCGTAAATTGCAATTATCTTGATAGACAATAGTAGATACTTTCCTGACGATATTCCTAACTAAGATAATAAGAACCACAAGGCAATCTACTAGCCAGACCGGGAGAAAGGGAGGGAAATTAGTTACATCCATGGAAGATTTCACTTTACATTTCCGTATGGCCGAATTTTCATCGTGAGACATGCGAAAATGCAGATAGGGATAGAAAAGACATCTTGAAAGCTAGTGTTTAAAATTCCAATCTACGCAAGTGGGCGAGGTTACCGCCGTCGATTGTTTCACAGCTGTAGATCTACCTCGCTGTTTATTTTTAAGAGTTCCCGTATCCGATTAATCCATTCCTTCCCTCCCTCTCTCTAGATTCGTTGTTTCCCATCAACAATTCAAAAGTCCATACCTTTCTACAAATTAATAATAATAAATTAATTAATAATAATAACCGACCGACCGAAGCCGGTCCCAAGCCCGGTTGTGAAAGGAGGAGGGATGGATAGCTTCAGTCTGAATGGCTGTACGCCACCGCAGCGTCTCAGGGGGTAGGTGAGGAAAGTGCAGGAACTTTGCAGACTTGCAGATTACTCACTAAGGAAGCTATCTACACACCTGGCAGCTAGGGATAAAATGCACCACCAAAAATGAGAAGAAGGAGAAATTTAAGGTCCGGTACGGATAACCGGCGGGAGTCGTCTGACTTGGTGACTGGGTCGGGCTCTCGTAATGGACAGCACGGCGTCGAAACCGCTAGTCGACGACCAGGAGCACAGCTCCGCCTGCTGCAGCTGTTTCGCCACAACCTGTGGCGACCACTTCAGCAGGTCCGCGTAGGAAGCGGATGAAATGGACTGAAGAAATGAACCTCTTCATCATCCGCTCCTACTACGAAATAACGGCGGGGGCGGGTACAACATCTTACCGCCCCTGGTTGCACCAGAGATTCGTCAAGCGTTTCCCGCAATTCGCGCACGTGACTGTGCAGCGAGTCGCAGACCAGTACCGCTTTATTACTCGCAGGGACACAATCCCGGCCACCATCAGGGAGCGTGTTCGACTTGAAGTCATCGGGGAAACTGGTGACCGAGAGTCGATGGGGGCAGAGGCGGCGACATCAACAACACCACGCTGCACTGCAGGTAACAGTTTCAGTACTCGCCGAAGCAATCTTCTCCACCGTCCAGCTGAGGTTCGGGACGAATTGCAAAGAGCGTGTATAGAATTCTCGGATATGGATCCTTAGCATAGATCAGGTATTCCCAGGCTCTATGCATCTCCAGCAACTCCGGGAATTCTATCTCAAATCAATGATGAGATTGCGTCTCGACTGTGTGCTGATATGTCGCTGCTGCAACTACAATCACTTGTGTATTGTGGTGCAGTTGCGGCTATCAGATTGCACTATCAGAAGATTCGCTTTCGCGTTATTGGTTTGAGTGACAAAAGAGATCCACCATGGAAAATTCGTCTGGAACGTCGGCGGGACTCACTAAGGCAGGACATTGCTAGACTGATTCAGATCAGCACTGGCAGTGCCAGCCGACGGGTGAGAAATAAAGTGCAGAGGGTTTACCGGAACTATGCCATCCGCAGGAGACACCCGTAGTTGAAATTCTGGACACACTAAAACAGAAAAATTCTGTCATATGCAGTCGGTTAAGACGGTATGGCGAAAGTTATTCCAGACGTGTCCAGAATGCAACATACGCGAGGAACCAGTGGAGCTTTTTCAGATCTCTCAACGAATCCCAACAGAGCGCCCAGACAATACAGTTCTCGGTGACGGAAGCGAAAGAGTATTGGGGTGGACTTTGGGGGTTACCCGCTTAGCATGCTGAGTGGATCACCGCCGAAGGCACCCGCCATGCCAATACACCTGGCATGAATTTTGCGGATGTTACAGAAGAGGAAGTTCGACGAGCCATAAACAGCTCGAAGAACTGGAGGGGCCCTGGTCTGGATCGGGTGCAGAATTTCTGGTATAAGAAATTTACCAGCGTACACAGTCGGTTGGCACGCAGTATAAATGAGGTCATGAGTCGGCCGGAGGAATTTCCACCCTTCCTCACTGCGGGGATTACCTACCTTATCCCTAAGAATGACACGGTGCAGGACCCCGCACACACAAGACCGATCACTTGCTTACCAACCCTCTACAAATTCATCACGTCCATAATTAGTGGAAGGATCAATGCGCACCTCGAGACCAACAACATTCTGTCCGAGGAGCAGAAGAGCTGCCGAGTTGGGTCAAGGGGTTGCAAAGAGCAACTCATTATCAACTCGGTAGTTGTAGAACAAGCAACTAGAGGCCAAAGAAACCTCTTCAGTTGCTATATCGATTATGCCAAGGCTTTTGATAACGTTCCGCATACCTGGCTAATCGATATCTTACATCTGTATCGCATTGATCCAAAACTAATAAAGTTTTTGGCCACAGTCATGGAACGGTGGCATACCACCTTATCGGTGCTAATACCTCAGAGCCCATCCGTATACGGAGGGGCATCTTCCAGGGGGATTCATTGAGTCCTCTTTGGTTTTGTATGGCACTGATCCCCCTTTCATGGCTACTGAATGATGCTAGAGGGCATGGTTTTGCAATAAAGTATGGCCTACGTGCTAAGTGCGAACTGACACACTTGATGTACCTAGATGACATCAAGCTCTATGCTGGTACTGACAACCATCTTAGAAGTCTGTTGCGAATAATAGACATGTTCAGCCGTGATATTCGGATGAAGTTTGGATTAGACAAGTGTCGAATCCAAGCCATCCGCAAAGGTCATCACGAGCCGCATGCCAGACATAGGATTGGTGATCTCCACATCGAAGCTATGATTGAGACAGACTTCTACAAGTACCTAGGAATTCTGCAAGAAACCCATGCTCGAGTTGGTGATCTGAAGGAAGCTTTGCTGTCCGAATTCCTGCGACGTGTAAAGCTGGTGCTGAAATCGCATCTCTCGGGGAAGAATAAAATAAGCGCGTTGAATGTATTCGCAATCCCTTCACTGGGTTATGCATTCGGAATATTGCCGTGGACGAAGACCGATCTGGAAAACGTCCAACGGCGGATACGGACAACTATGTCCAAATTCAGAATGCATCACCCAAAGTCTGCCGTGGAGCGGATGAACCTGCCTCGTGACAACGGAGGTAGGGGCGTGGTTGACGTAGCGGCACAACATCATCGCCAAGTCGACTCGCTGCGCGCTTATTTTTACAGCAAAGAGCAGGCGAGTCCCTTGCATGCGGCTGTCTGCAAGGCAGACTGTGGACTGACTCCACTTAACTTGAAGGATCGATCCTTCAAACCCCTGTAAGGGGGGGAAGTCGGACCAAGAGCGGATCGATGAATGGAACAAAGGCAATGCACGGTAAACACGTGAATTGTCTTTGGTAGCCATTTGTCGATTTGCATCTGTCGAACAGATGGCTGTGTGTTGGGGAGCTCCTTGCTGAGACGGAGGGGTTCATATGTGCCATTCAGGATGGCGTGGTCGCCACCGAGCTTATAAAAAGCTCATCACGAAAGAACGGGTGGAGAACGACCAGTGCAGAATGTGTGATTCGGCGTTAGAGACGTTGGACCATCTCATTTCTGGCTTTACTGTTATGGCACCGGTGCAATACATCACCAGGCATAATGCTGTATGTAAGGTTATCCATCAAAACCTTGCATATAAGCATGGGCTGATCACGGGAACATGTCTGGTTTACCGATATGAGCCGCATGCAGTACTTGATAGTTCTGCTTACAGCATGTATTGGGACGGGCAAGTTCTGACTGATCGCCATACCGCACACAACAAGCCTGACGTACTGTTAGTTGACAAGACGGGTCGCTCCGCGTATATTATTGATGTTGCTATCCCCCATAATAGCAACATTGAACGGAAATACGTGGAGAAGAAGGTGAACTATGAGCCATTGGCTCGTGAAATCAAAGAAATTTGGCGTCTCGAGCGGGTGGTTGTAGTTCCCATAATATACAGGTATTGTACCTAAATCCCTCAGGGCTTCCCTTGATGTCCTGGGACTTTCGCACAGTCTGGTTCAAACCATGCAGAAGTACACCATTCTGCATACGTGCTCGATGTTGCGGGAACTACTCGACGGATTCTCCCACTGACCTACCACCGGCCACCACCACCAGTGCCCCTTTAGTTTTTAAGTAGGTAGGATCGTCCGAGCCTAAATTCTTGGCACTTAGTGCTAGTATTAGGTAAAATCCGGCATCTGCCGAGATTGTGATAACTCAGAAATAATAATCGTTGGCGCAACAATCCATGTTGGATCAGGGCCTTGAAGTGTGTTAGAGCACTTCATTCAAGACCGTAACGGTACACTAGGAGGCAATGTGGTCAGCATTGCGCTCGCCCGAGATTATTACCATAATTTGACTCAGGTACTCATTCACAGCTAAGTCGACTGGTATCCGACGTCAAATCACGATACAAATTCCACTGCCACCAGTGAGATTTGAACCGCGACCTTCCGTACGACAGCCTTGCGCTCTAACCACTCAGCTCTAACCACTCAGCTATCCGGACACAGGCCTAATATTGCAACTATAAATTATAGTCAATCGAACCTTATAGGTTCCTGTAAGCCCTAAGTGTAACATAGCGACTTAACTCTGCTTGATACGTAGATACCTGTTCCTGCTTTTTCTGTTTTCAGTGCCCCACGATAGTAGCTTCAACGATCGGAAGAATCTTATCTTAATCAAGATGAAACATACCGCCCCATCAATTGCCTGTCAAACTCATGATCGCCGTTTTCTCTGTTATTTTCAATGCATTTAGAGCCAAACAGATTATCTGCCAACTCTGTCGAAGGCATTCTGTGAGTCTTCATCATCATCATCATCAACGGCGCAACAACCGGTATCCGGTCTAGGCCTGCTTTAATAAGGAACTCCAGACATCCTGGTTTTGCGCCGAAGTCTCCCAATTCGATATCCCCAAAAGCTGTCTGGCATCCTGAGGATTCTTCTCTCGAATGCGGCCAAGAGTTCGCAATTCTTCTGGCTAAGAACCCAAATTTTCGAGGAATACATGAGGACTGGCAAGATCATTGTCTTGTACAGTAAGAGCTTTGACCCTATGGTGAGACGTTTCGAGCGGAACAGTTTTTGAAAGCTGAAATAGGCTCTGTTGGCTGACAAAAACCGTGCGTGGATTTCATCATCGTAACTGTTATCGGTTGTGATTTTTGACCCTAGATAGGAGAAATTATCAACGGTCTCAAAATTATGGTCTCCTATCTTTATTCTTTCCGTTTGACCAGTGCGGTTTAATGTTGTTGGTTGGTTGGTTTTTGGTGTTGACGCTGCCGCCATACCTTTTGTCTTGCCTTTCTCGGGGGCCAGTTCAGAAAGGACGCATAATAGGACCTCCCCTTGTCGTAGACCGTTGTTGATGTTGAATGATCTTGAGATTAATTCTACTGCTTTCATCTGGCCTCGCGTATTTGTCAGAGTCAACCTTGTCAGTCTTATCAATTTCGTTGCAATACCGAATTCTCTCATAGCCGTATACAGTTTTACCCTGGCTATGCTATCATAAGTGTCCTTAAAGTGGATGAAAAGATGGTGTAACCGATGTCCATATTTCAACAGTTTTTCCATCGCTTGCCACAGAGAGAAAATCTGATCTGTTGCTGATTTGCCTGGAGTGAAGCCTCTTTGGTATGGGCCAATGATGTTCTGGCCTTATGGGGCTATCCGGCCTAGCAAGATAGCAGAGAATATCTTTTAGATGGTACTCAGCAACGTGATATCTCTATGATAGCTTCACTGTGTGATATCCCCCTTTTTATGTATGTGACAGATAATGCCTCATTGCCAATCGTCAGGCATTGATTCGCTATCCCATACTTTGACAATAAGTTAATGAACCGCTTGGTGTAATTGGTCGCCTCCATATTTAACCAATTCGGCTGTAATTCCATCGGTTCCTGGCGACTTATGATTTTTAAGCCGATGAATTGCATGGACTGTTTCTTCTATGTTTGGTGGTGGCAGCAGTCGTCTTCAATTGGCGCGACCTCCAACTCGCCGATGTTCTGGTTGTTCAGTAGTTCATCAAGGTACCCAACGCATCGCTCCAATATGCCATTCTGTCAGAAATCAGATTTCCTTCTTTGTCTAGGCAGGATGAGCATCGCGGTGTGCTGACTTGTTCGTAAAACTTGCGCGCCTGGTTCGATTGTTCCTTGTACTTTTCGAGTTCACAGACTTGTTGGTTCTCCCAGGTTTCCTTTTCCCGTTTGTCAAGTCGCCTCACCGCTCGCCGGAGTTCGTATTAAGTCTCCGCGCATGCCCGCGTTCTTTGAGAATGCAACATTACTCAGTATGCAGCATTCTCCCGTTCTGTTGCTAGCTTACATTCATCGTCAAACCAGCCGTTCCGACTCCTTTTGCGACTGGGGTTAAGTATGTTTGTGCCCATATTTATGATAACGTTCTTCAGGTGATTGTCAAGATCGTTTGTTGATTGTTCATCTCCAGGATCTTGTTGACTGCGGTTATTGCGGCATCCATTTCCCTCTTAAAGGTGTTGCAGAGGGATGTGTTGTGGATGGTTTCAGTGTTAACTCTCACCTGATTGTCAGAGGGGATTCAGGGTGGTGTAGTGATCCGAGTCTATATTGCCCGCCTACATGTTCTCACATTCACAAGGCTGAAATGTGACGGCATTCGATCAGCACGTGGTCGATTTAGTTGAAAGTGGTCCCGTTAGGAAAGGTCCATGTCTGTTTGTAGACCGCTTTCCGTGCAATTCAAGTACTTCCAACAATCATTTCGTATGACACTACTAATTGAATAATCCGCAGTCCGTTCTCATTTGTATTTTGATGTAAGCTATGGGAGCCAACGTATCGCCTGAATATGGACTCCGTCCCTACTTGGCTGTTATGTAAAACCCCCAAGTATGATTTATATATCATATCTGGGACAAGCTTCGAGGGCCCTCTTGACTAGAAGGCGTGAACGTTAATGAGGCTTATATTTCTAAATTTCCCTCGCAAGCGCAGAGTGCATAGCCTTTCGCTTATATCATATTTTCAAAGCCGTTTCATTTTTTGGCTAACTATTATAATAAACCAACTCCGGGCGCATGGTTAACTGCATGACAACTATAATATATGGTGTAGTAGCCCTTCTGCAAGAAAGCGGTCTCTTTCCAGCGCATCTCTTGTAATGCTGTTACATCAGCCCTATATTGGGACAGGGAGCGCCCGTTCCATGAGAAAATCCGCAAATCGTTATTCCGTTGTCTTTGCGTTCGCCGTTGTATTATCAGTCCAGTCCGAGGCTCCTGTTGCGGATTCGTAACAAATTGTTTTCCGTGTAGGGTTGTCAGCCCTATCCAACCTGGAGAATCAGTTGGTTCATTTTTTAGACGCGGGAGACTCGCCTTCATCCTTCTCCGTCTGCAGCTTTTCTTTAAGAAAGAGCTCCCAGTGACCACCCTGTGGAGGTGGAGATAGGGTCTCAAAAGTCACTAACTTCAAATGGAAAGAGATGAAGTTGTTGGCCCGAAATGCAATCAGTGTAGAAGGTTTGTCAGTATGTGCAGTGAGCCACCGAGCTTTCCAATATGAGATATACAATTCGCATTTTCGACAATTCTGTAAGAAGAGACGTCAAATGATGCGGTTCCGAGTGTTTTTTGGTGAAAATTCTTCAATTTGAAATCAGTTGTCTCTACCATAAGCTTCAGTTACTACTCAGTAGCCACTTAGATAGTTTTTAGTCGGGGGTAGCTAACTGTATTCGAACGGAACGTCACTAATTCCTGGTCGCCCCAGTCAGTAAACTTGGTCTCACCTTGCTACGATGGGCTGTGGCTGCGGACCTCCTAACCCCCACACTCGTAGGAACTATGTGATTACTACAATAAAACAAACCAAAAAATCGAACAAGAAACAAGAGGAACCCCCTACTGCACACAAACTGGTCCATCAGGTGGATGCTACATCTAAGAAGATAGAAGTTTGGAAGTCGAGCATTGGAACCAAGGTCAACATTGAACTACTGTGAAGATTGCAACCAACAAAGGTCCCCGCTCAAAAAGCAGGGTCAAGCAAGAAAACGTATGACGTCAGCATATCAGACGTCAGGAAGGAGATACGTCTCAGTGGCGCAGGTGGTATCTGAACTATCTGAAACCAAAAGAGACCCTTAAGAAGGCGTGGGACCTAAGCCTTCAACATAGAGCCAAGAAAACGAGGGCCACCAAAGATTAGCCCACAAGAGGGAAAAGCACGGGGAAGTCAGAGGTGATGTAGTAGCCTGAAGACCCGCCGTTAGCTATGCTAATACAGTAAAAAGCATTTGATTGACTGTACTGCCGAAAGTGTGTATAGAGCAAATGCTGACTCATGAGGAACTGGAAATAATTGACAACCTCATCATCATGGAGATGTGTGAGTTGAGAGAGATGGAATAAAGAACTCGGGGAGAGAGGACACGGGTACTGGATTAGGACTATAACCCCTAAGCTGCTAGTATAGAAAGGAACGGAACTGCCGATATGTGCTGGAGAAGATATACCAGTGACACACATGATGACGGTTTATCATTCCAAAGCCAGCTAATTCGGAATTCCTCTTGTGAAGGATTAAGAACTAATATTATTCTCAAAAGAAATCTAATACATATATGTCTTTTTGAGTTTCTACTTGGAGACGTCGTGGTTGTCCAAGTCTCACCGGAAGCCGGGGGAAGAACTCGAGAGACAGTCGTGCCATCACGATATTTCTCTGGATTTAAAATCAAGTTCCCACCGTTCTGAAGTTCTGCGAGAGGAAGGCGTTACAACTTTCTTTGGGTTGCGATGCCAACACCCATCATGAGATCTGGGAAAGAAGCAACATCATTCGAAGAGGTGAATACCTTCTGGAATTTATCCTTAGTGATAAGTTAGAATTAAATAATACACCAATATTCGTGACTAGCACTAGGGAAGAGATACTAGACATACCTCTACCCAACATTTTGATGAGCGGCTTGGTAAAAGATTTAAGAATGTCGGCGAGCCTTCTATGTCAAATCACAAAATAATCACGTTTTACATTGAGGGTAACTTGGAAGTAGATAAAATGATAAGGAATCCCAGAAGAATAGACAAGACATCTGAGTATCAACATGGCTCATTCATAGGTGAGCGGTAACATCAGGAACGAAATAAAACTTAAAACAGCAATGGAAGGCCGCCTTAGCCGTCATTGATGCATATGAGGTCATCAGTCCGGTTAAGACAGTCAACTCATCAAGGAACGTACTCATATGGAACAGGAATCTAGCCAGAATGAGAAAGGAGATGCAAAAACTCTTCAACCGGCAAAACAAACTGGGAACTGTCAACGCGATCAAGAAAGCAAAACGAAACACTTTAAAGAATAATGTGAAGAGACGGTATCCACGCTGTACAAAAATATAGCCAAAGAAAAGGCAATACCTGTAGTCTATCTAAAGAAGGAAGATGGGACGTTTCCCGGGTTTTTACCCCACGGCGGAAGGCAACGGTATTCTAGCTGAAACCGCAACAACAGATAGAAGGAAGAAAAACGTGAAAAAAGCGTATCGAAAGAGGTGCGTTCAGAAGCTACAGTAAGATGGGCAATAGGAATCTTTAAACAACTGAACCCACTCGGAATAGATGGCATCCTCCCAACACTACTCCAGAGAACTATAGAAATCATCCTAAGAGTAGCAAGGGTCAGCATAGCCTTGCAATATATACCAAGGGCATGGAGGCGAGCGAGGCGATGAATGTAAGCCAGCAAAGGAATGAAAGAATGCTGCATACCGAGTAACGTTGCATTCTCAAAAAACGCGACCACGCGCGGAGACTTATTACGAACTCTGGCGAGCAGACAAGCGACTTCTTAGATGGAAAACGGAAGTCTGAGAGAACCAACAGCTCTGCGAACTCCAAAAGTACAGGGAGCAACCGCACCAGGCGCGGAAATTTTATCAACAAGTCAGCAGGATGAAGCCTTACACACCTCGATGTTCATCCTGACAAGACAAAGAGGGAAATCTAATTTCTGACAGAATAAGCATATCGAAACGATGGGTTGAGCGCTTTGCTGAACTACTGAACAACATGAGAATTCGATATCCCGACAAAATTAATAAAACTGACTAGGCTGACCCTGACCAATGTGCAAGGCTAGATAAAAGCAGTAGGGTCACTCCCGAAACCATTCAACATTTAAAACGGTCTAAGACAAGGAGATGCCCTATCATGCGTCCTCTTTAACCTAGCCCTAGAGAGAGTGATCCGTGATGCTGAGGTAAAGGCGAGGGGTA
The DNA here is from genome assembly GCF_905115235.1 of Hermetia illucens. Lineage (NCBI taxonomy): Eukaryota > Metazoa > Arthropoda > Insecta > Diptera > Stratiomyidae > Hermetia > Hermetia illucens. The sequence continues at coordinate 161,966,232 of NC_051850.1, forward strand.
CAATCCTCTTTAAGTCCACCCAACTACTGGCCTATGCTGACGATATCGACATCATGAGAAGAACGATCCAAGGCGTAGAAACTGCCTTCATCCAGATCGAGCAGGCTGCGCAAGATCTGAGCTGCTGAGCATAAATGAAGACAAGACAAAATATATAGTGGCAATGTTAGCACCAAAAGCCAACAACATCAAACCGCACTGGTCAAACGGGAAGAATAAACATAGGAGACTACAACTTTGAGACCGTTGATAATTTCTCGTATCTAGGGTGGAAAATCACAACTGATAACACAGATATGACTATAAAATCCGCCCATGGTTGTTAGCAGCCAAGAGAGCCTGTTTGAGCTTACAAAAACTGTTCCGCTCGAAACGTCTCACCATAGGGACAAAGCTCTTACTGTACAAGACAATGATCTTGCCAGTCCCCATGTATTCCTCGGAAACTTGGGTTCTTGGCAGGAAGAATTGCGAACTCTTGGCCGCGTCCGAGAGAAGAATCCTCCGAAGAATTTTTGGCCCCCAACATGAGGATGGACGATTCCGTAGCCTACACAATGACGAAATATATGAGCGATACTATGACTGTCCGATTGTGGATAAAATCCGGCTCAATAGGTTACGGTGGGCGAATCACTTAATCCGTATGGATGAGGATGATCCCCCCCGGAAAGTCTATAAGGACAATATCTACGGTAGGAAAGGAAGACGAGGCAGACTCTGCCTGTGATGAAGTGATGGCGTAGGTCAGGACGCCAGACAACTTTTAGGGATATCGAATTGGTGGACCTCGTCGCAAAATCGGGATGTCTGGAGTTCATTATTAAGGCTGGCCTAGACCGGATACCGGTTGTTGCGCCGTTGATGATGATGAAGACAGGAACCGTCACGATGGCGTATGGGTTACAGATTCGACTGTTGGGGCGGCGACATGCGCATGCAGTCGACAAGCCATGCAATGTACTAGAAGTCAGACAGCCAGCGGCTTTGTATGGGTAAAAATAAACGGGGTATATGTAGTACAGCTGTTAAGCCCAACCAAGCCTGACACTGTCCGAATTCGAGGAAATGGCTGACAGGCTTGTTCTCGACGTAATGCGCGGGCCTGTGAGGGGGTACTAGAGAGACAAATGCAAGGGGCCGCAGTCTATTGGGCGCTTTTGCACAGTTAGATATAATTCTGGCCAAAGAAATTACCAGGTGTCCAAGTTTAAATCCGCCGTTTTTTATTTTCAAGAAAAACACATTTTTTTGTAGGAACCAAAGAAAACTTTATTCAAAATGCTGATCCTTGCTATCTACACATTTTTTCCCATCTCTGGGGTAATTTATGGATACCATGCCAATAAAACTGTTGATCTTTCGAGGCAAACCACGCCATCAAGCCGTTTTCGGACGTCTGCGTGATGTGAGTGAGTGCTGCTCTGCGAGCGAGTGGCTCCGATGATACTCCGATGGGGCCAGATGTGGTGAACAACCGGGGTGGGATAGTATCTCCCAGTTGAGCGTTTCTGAGTAGTTTCGAACTTTTTTTGACGTGTGCGACGGAGCATTATCATGGAGGAAAATCAGCTTTTCATGTTTTTGCTGATATTCCGGCCGTTTTTCATTCAAAGCACGATGCAATTTGATGAGTTGCTGGTGATAACGGTAGGCATCAACAGTTTCACCAGGTTTCAACAGTTCATAATAGACAATACCCCGCTGATCCCACCACACGCACAGCATCGTCTTCCGTCCGAAACGATTTGGTCTTGCAGAAGATGTCGCTAGTTCGCCAGCATCAACCCACGATTTTTTTCGTTTAGGATTCTCAAAATAAATCCATTTTTTGTCGCCAGTCACAATCCGATTGCACGTAGACGCATGGAAACGGCTTGTTAAGAGACACCTAATTGCTTGGCGAGCATTTTCTGTGTTTGCGTATCGTCCCCGTCCAAAAGAGCCTGCAGTTTGTGGTCCTTAACTTTCCTGGGCCGATTTTCACGCTTCTTGTCGCCCAGGAATCAGTCTGGGCACGTTGTTTCCGATAGCGCATTGTCGCCGTAGGTCTCCCCAAGCGTTCGATGCCATTCAGCGACTGATTCTAATTGAAGCAAAAAAGCAGAGCTTCCTACAAATGCTGGTTTCCGGAAACAAAACTGGACATGATTATTGAAGAGAAAAAATAAGTTTTTGCATGAAATTGCTGATGATATGCACTGGCAATTGTTGAAAATATCGTACTAAAAAAAATATGGCGTGCTGATAGCAGCTTGATACGCTCACTAACGCCATCTGTGAGCAAAGAGCGGATTTAAGCTTGTACACCGGCTATGTAAACATTTTTCAGAAACGGGGGCTACCTCAATCGTAGATCTAACTTTTGTCAGCCCTGCACTGGCACGTAAGATGTCCTGGTGTGTAACTAGGGACTTCACCCACAGCGATCACCAGGTACCTTTAAGGAGCTCTGTTCGGAACCCGAAACCCTTGGGGGAGGGGGAGCACCTATAGAATCGTGATAGGGCGATTCAGAGGCCATTCATCTCCGCAGATCACTTGCCCTTCACTCTTGTTAAAAATTATCCAGGGATTATTCCCCCAGCAAGAACTGATTGACAGCTTCTAGCGACCGCTGATTGTAACGGCAATACCGCCAGTCACCAGTGACGAGCTGCTGCAAATCTGCGCTAGAATAGGAGATAAGAAACTCTGGGTCTGGATGGTCTTCCCTGGATATAATTTAGCTCCTTGTTTACGGAGAATTCTCAGGTCCACAAAACTGCCACATTCTAGGGACATTCTAGAAAATATTGGCAGGAAGGTATGAAGAAAGGGAGAGAACCTCAGTTAACATCTGAAACAGGGATCGAGACTGTAATCTGTCGTGGATTCACAGGGTATTATTCGAACCGTGCTGAAGAACACAATTTTGCAAACGTGCTCACAGTTACAGATGTTTCTGCAAAGAAAAGTTCGTAGCACCCCCATTACAAAGTGTACGTATTTCTACGAAACGTCAATTAAACGCAACAATTTATCTAAAATCCTCAATATTTAAACATATTTTAATAAACAACCAAAACTCGCCAACTCATATAAAAATGCTATTTCAAATGTGCAAATTTTCACGAAACTGTTTAAGAATATTTTCGAACCATAATCTTAGCTTTTATGTTGACTGTGCCCACTAGATTGCAGTTGACTAACAAAATACCGTCGTCAAACTAGTATCCATCCGCCTGGCCATTTTATTAAAATGTTATAAACAGAAATCTCTGATTGAAATACTCAACGAAAATAAATTTGCGTTTATCATACTTTGGTCTGCAGAGGTTCAATTAAATGCAACCATGTCATTACGGATACATTGTAGCCTTGATTCCCTATGAAATAGATATAAAATTAAGAATTTTAAATGACATGTAAATTGCAAAGATTTAAATACAGGATTTAAAGTAATAAAGATTGATAATAAAAATTTTATTTATTCAAGTTTTTTCCATGTACTTGTTTGGATACTAAGAAACAATTTCGATCGTTAGTCGTTACAATTTCTGGACGTGTATTTATAAATTGTGATTACGAGGACGGTGGACGGTTGAGGAAGGCAACATATGGATCAAACAAAAAGTGCAGGCACAGAAGTTACCACCTCAATCTGGAAGACCAGCAGACTCTAAACGCAGATTTGTCTGACTAACTCACTTGCCCTGAACCAGAGCACGAGTGAAGAACTAACCAAGTCCCCAGTTAACAACCCAAGAACCTATTTCCTATGGCTTCCACCAGTTTGCTACAAAAATGTATGAAATATCGTAATCAAAATAGATATTAATGTGGAAGTACGGGTTGGTATGATGGGAAACTGTTTACGGCCGTATGACTTATGTTGAGTGAGGCACCTTCAGTACAGCTATCTTTACATCAGACGCCCCATTTATTACTCCCAACGTAATTGATAGTATCATGCCATTCCCATATAATATGAGGTATCATAACTGGAAATGAATCGTTTCAGACGCATTTCTAGTTGTCATCTTGATAATTTTGTACCGTGAGGGAAGGTGATCCACTCTCGATAAATTATTGATGCATTTTGTACTTACACATGGGTTGCTCTGCAGTATTAACGCCTAATTAGAGACAATGTTCAATCGTTAGAGTTCAGAAAGTTGAATTCTGAACAAACCAACCCATGAACACTTTACAGCAGAAAAAGATGTAAAACAACTCATAAAGTTTTCATGCTTTACCACGCATCAAACCACCTTACAAATAGGTTTAAATGTCGGACAACAGAGTCCAATTAATTTAATTGATATTACCCAATTAATGGTATTTAAAGAATATATTATTTCTAATATATATTATTGGCTAGTAACTTAGATAATATCTGCTGCTCGTTAACCAGTGTTTCAGGCGATTTCCTAGATGTATCAGTTTTGACAAATCTGATGTTGAGCAGTCGACAATATGTGCAGGTTATATTGACCTTGACGGTACAATGGCCGAGTTGGTTGAGCGATCTTGATAAGGGTGAGGCTACTCTCGTTCATCAAGCTTCGAGGTCTATCAGAGCGACAGTGCAGACTTTGAGCAGCCGCAAGTCACGGTCGTAAATTCAGCTTGGAAGGCGATATCCTTTGGTAAGTTCTCAGTGCACGGTGATGACGCTAGGTGCCAGAAATGCCCTTGATTTGGCTAAAGGAGGTTGGATTAAGGGCACTTTGACTGAACTGGCTGAACGATGCCTACCTAACACATTCACAGTAATAATAATATTGAAAAGGTACGTCGCGATACGTCCTAAAAGAATGATTGTCCCCTTTACTACTTATAGAACACCTATTAACTTCCCTAGGTGATAGTTTAACCTGTGAGTATTCCTACTATGATCCGGAGGCTCTTCTTGGCGAGTTTTATACAATCTTTCGAGTGCTTGGGTTCACATCCCCCACAAGCACCCTGGAATGTTCCATTCCTGACAAGTTTCAGCCGTTCCTCCTCGGTTTTTAGGGTAGTGCCCATTTCTGACTTCTGAGAATATCTCTGGTCCGTATAACAGTGCCCTTAGTAGCTACTTGGTTGTCGATCAGAGTACCAGTGTTCGGCCCCATATAGTTTTTTTCGAGTTTGAAGGAGGCAAATCTATCTATGGGTATACTTCAGCTTGGAATCTTACTCATTGGTTCAAAGTACGCTTTGCTCGGCACAATCACCTTGGCGCCTGCTCCCTTTGATATAAGGGATCCGCCAGTGAACCAGATGACCAGTTCATCACTGCCAAGTTCCCCCAGCTTGCTTTGCTATTCCAGCGTGTTTCAATGTTATTATAAAAAAAACCCTTGTTGTCATACTATCCCTTGATATCAGTAGTGTCCGGATAGCTGAGGGATTAGAGCACAACGCCATCGTACGAGAGGTGGCGGTTCAAATCTAATTGTCACCTCTGATGCTGTATGTATCGTGATTTGACTTCGGACACCAGTCGATTCACCTGTGAATGAATACCTGCGTCAAATCAGGGTAATAATGTGAGACGAGCGCAATGTTGACCACATTGCCTCCTACAAGGTACTGCTGTCCTGTAGTGTACCGAAAAGGAGGTTCTCTAGGGATTGCTTGGCGCATGTATTCATTGCCCCACTGATATAGACGCAAGCCACTCTGTAGTACTGAGTTCAGTTCTGTTTACCCAGGTTGCTATGGACCTGCGAGTAATCGAAGCCATTGTAGCTCTCCAACAAGTGTTTGCGACATATGTCTTCTTCTAGAGTAATTTTTGGTCTAGTGTAATTCCCAAATATTTGACCTCTATTTCTCGTTTAACCTCCATGCCATGCAACCTTATGGCTCTCAGCCGGTATCCGGTCTAGGTCTGCCTTAGCAAGAAACTCCAGACACCCCGGTTTTGCGCCGAGGTTCACCAATTCGATACCCCTAAAAGTTGTCTGGCGTCCTGACCTACGCCATCGTTCCATCTCAAGCAGCAGCAGGATTCTTCTCTCTCGCTAAAAACCTAAGTCTCCGGGGAATACGTAAGGACTGGCAAGATCATAATCATGTACAGTAAAAGTAAAACACTTGAAATAGGCTCTGTTGACAACCGATAAGCGTGCGTGAATTTCATCGTCATAGCTGTTATTGGTTGTAATTTTCGACACTAGATAGGAGAAATTTTCCTCTAAGATTCTGCTCACCTTGAAAGTCAGGACGTTACCCAATTTCGTCGGGACGAATCGATCGAAAGCTCCTTCAATATCCAAAAAGCACACAATGCTGTTTGTTTTGTTTCTATGCCATCCCGTAATACATGCGTCGGCTAATACAGAGCAGATGCAGTTGACCGTTCCAGCGTGGATTACTCATTAGAACATTGGTTCTAATAAAATTATCTATGACCTCCTCCACCGTTTTGAGTACTAACGATATCGCCCAAATCAGCCTAAAAGCTGTGGAGTGAAAAGGATCCTTTTTGCCCGCTTTCGGAATAAAGACCATTTTTGCCCGCCTCCATGCCGTTGGTATATATCCCAGGATTATCCTGCCCCTTTATCATCATGAATGGCACAACAACCGGTATCCGGTCTAAGCCTGCTTTAATAAGGAACTCCAGACATCCCGGTTTTGTGCCGAGGTCCACCAATTCAATATCGTTAAAACCTGCCTGGCGTCCTGACCAACGCCATCGTTCCATCTCAGGTAAGGTCTTCCTCGTCTACCTTAGATATTGTCCTTATCGACTTTTCGGGCTGGATCACCCGTAACCTATTGAGCCGAGTTTTATCCACAACCTGACGGTCATGGTATCGTTAATATATTTCGTCGTTATGTAGGCTACGGAATAGTCCATCCTCATGTAGGAAGCCAAAAATTCTTTGAAGGATTCTTCTCTCGAACGCGCCCAAGAGTTCGCAATTTTTCTTGCTAAGAACCCAAGGCTCCGGAGAATACATAAGGTCGTACGTAAGATCATAGTCTTGTACAGTAAGAGCTTTGACCCTATGGTGAGGCGTTTTGAGCGGAACAGTTTTTGTAAGCTGAAATAGGTTCTGTTGGCTGCCAACAACCCTGCGCGGATTTCATCATCATAGCTGTTATCGGTTGTGATTTTCGACCCTACATAGGAGAAATTATCAATGGTCTCAAAGTTGTAGTTTCCTATCTTTATTCCTCCCCGTTTGACCAGTGCGGTTTGATGTTGTTGGTTGGTTGGTTTTTGATGCTGACGTCGCCACCATATAGTTTGTCTTGCCTTAATTGATGTGCAGCCCAAGATCTCGCGCCAATTGCCGCCTGCTCGATCTGGATGAAGGCAGTTTGTACGTCTCGGGCCGTTTTTCCCATGATGTCGATATTGTCAGCATAAGCCAGTAGTTGGGTGGACTTAAGGAGGATCGTACCCCTCGCCGTTACCTCGGCATCACGGAGCACTTCCTCCAGGGCCAGGTTAAAGAAAACGCATGATAGGGCATCCCCTAGTCGTAGACCGTTGTTGATGCCTTGAAAGTGGTCTTGAAAGTGATCCTGCTGCTTTTATCTGAGCTCGCACATTGGTCAGGGTTAGCCTAGTATTTCTTATCAATTTCATTGGGATACCGAATTTTCCCATCACCTTGTACAGTTGTACCCTGGCTATGCTACCATAGGCAGCTTTAAAGTCAATGAAAGGATGGTCCAACTGATGTCCATATTCCAATAATGTTTCCATCGCTTGCGGTAGAACTAAAATGTGATCTGTTGCTGATTTGCCTGGAGTGAAGCCTCTTTGATATGAGGTAATGATGTTCTGGGTGCATGGGGCTATCCGGCCTAGCAAGATAGTGGAGAATATCTTATAGATGGTACTCAACAACATAATATCCATAATTACTGCACTGCGTGAAATGCCCCTTTTTATGTATGGGACAGATAGTGCCTGGTTGCCAGTCGTCAGGCATTAATTCGCTGTCCCACACCTTCAGCGGTAGTTGATGAACCACTTGGTGTAATTCCCTCGGCTCCTGGCGGACCAAGCTGTTGTCCGTTATAACTTCAATAAAGTGTTACAATCGAGAGCTTTTTGAGCCTCTTTGTACCGAATTCAGCAAACGGATAAATCAGACTTTAGAGCTCGGTTCAGAAGCACCCTTGTCGTTCTCCTCTGTTTCGCCAAATCCGAATTCCGCCATTGCGTTTTACCCTCCTCTGGCATCACGAGTGGACAGTTCCCTTGGAGAGGTTCTCTTATGCTAGTTGTGATCATCTGGGCTATTTTCACAATTCCAGCAATAGATTTGATACGTCCCCCAGGGATCGAAACTCGAACGTTCAGTTTTGTTTTGTACGTCGCCCAATCTGTCTTACATGGATTTCGAAATGTAGTGGTTAGAGATGGATCTATGCCTATTACGAAATCAATGCGCCTGTGATCCGAGAGCGTGATATCGTTTAATATTCTCTGACAAGAGCCGCAACGTGAGGGGATGCCAACGCGTTGTCGACGACCTCTTGCTTGACCACGTTCAAGAAAGTGGGTTCATTACCCAAATTGAAGATCTGCAATTCAGTTCCTACCAGATACTCCAGTAATCTCGATCCTATGGCGTTGATGTTGAAACTTCCCCAGCTGTTGTAGTTTTAAAACAGGAGAACACTCCGACGGCTTATTGGTCATTAGCCAGAATTACATCTCCCGACTTCGACTACTCTCACCGTATTTTTCTTGTCGACCCATTGAAGTATGTTGACTCGAGCTCTGTGCCTTTTACATTTGACACAATCGTAGATAACTTTTTTGACAACCCTTGTTATTCCAGTTATCCAATATGGCGCTCTCAAAAACTTCCGTGTTATATTATGACCTCCGTGTGCAGTTTGAACATGTACGTAGCGGACGAGCAATGCAACTGTAACACAATCTTTTTCAAAATGACTAGATATTTTTCCGAAAAACTTGAAAAATCAGCATTTTCTAATCTACCACCTACTCGAGTTAACCCATGTTTATCAATAAATGAATTTAATTTAAAAATTTAGCTAGACTTAGCTAACGATTTTTCCTCATTCAAAAGTTTGAATTCGCTAGAGAAGCTTACCCCTTGCTGAATTCGAATAACGCAACTCTCTGCTGATTCCAACTTGTCCAAGGTTGGACACCCTCTGTGGTTATTAATGTGCCTTTTGAACAAAAGGGCAGCACATTGCACATAAGCAATAACCCGTACTAACTTTGACCAAGACGAACGCATCATCAATGAAATAGTTTCCAGCTTCGTTGACCGTTTTAGTGCACATAGTCACCTGCCTACTGACTGTCAACACTTCAAAATTCTGAAACACCGTGCTTTTCAACCAATCTGGACCACCAACCCAAAAATCCTTCTTGACTTTGCATTCATTCAACATTAGACCCCTACTACCCAAATCACTTGGGTTTTATTTGAAGAGACGTAGCGTATATCTGAGACGTTGAATACCCACTCCACTCGATTCTTAATAAATCTTTCTTTACCATAAATCTTCATTCTCCTATCCCATCCCAGACAAACTTGACTGTCGGTGAAGGCAACAACTTTATCGACACTTACTTGAAGTAAGGCCCGCTTAATATCCTTTACTAACGTTGATAACAATGTTAATTCTTCAAGTTCCGCCTTGGAAATAGTGATATTTTCCGGAGGTGTTACCTTGTCCTTGGCAGCTATAAATCTCACAGCGAAACAATCGTCAATTTTAGTTCGTAAATATACAACAGGTGCAATGACCCAAATGGCCCAAATGCTTCTTTAGACGAATATCCTTTAGCATATGACATCCAGAGTGAGCGTTAAGGAATTTATTTTTTAATTGGATGGGAATTTCGTCATCCCAGTAACATTTTAAAAACCATAACCGCTGCATTAATATCCGTAATAGCATGATGAATGGTAAAACTGTGCCCAAAGGGTCAAAGAACTCCGAATTTCTTGGCAGGATCCCTCTATATGGGTGTGGGCGTTAACATCACATCCTGCTATTGTTCTCATCTACGATTCAGATGAAGATGCAGGGGGCTGCACGTCCCCTTCGATGGCTTTAGGAGCCGACCCTTGTAATGTGATGGTATTACGTCCCTAGTAAGGACGGCAGCCCCTGATAGTAAGGAAAGCTCCCGGCCTATCGGCTCTTCCTCTTACTTCGCTGCTAACAGCATCCAGGTGGAGGGGTTGACACCAAGTTGGTCCAGGACCTCAAGACCATTACGCTCCTTTTCTGGAAGCTAGAGAAAACACTTTTCAAACGGAAACCCTATTCATGGTCAGTCGCGCACCCTCCCACAGATCGTTGAAGGAGGAGCAGTACTGTCTGAGCCACTCGTTCGTGCTTTTATCGGCAAAGTTTATCCGTAACATTGCCTGACGAATTAAGGTTGGTTATGGAGTCTATAAAGGACCTATTCTGCAAGTTCACTAGCAACCCATAGTGACACAAAAAGTCTGCGTCCAAAGAACTGGAGACACACGCGAGGACCGCCTGAGTGCTCTCCGTCGTCGATCTTGCTCCCACCCAATTGCCTCATTTCGCGAAGTAATTGGCTGGGAGTTCGATCGTCCAACGTCAAACCTGCCAGCAAGTCATCCAGCTTAGCTGACAGGCGCTTAATTAGCTCCATTTTGAGTATATTGTAGGAGGCCATTTTGACAATGTCTGCCACAAGGAGGATGACCTCCTCATCCAGGCCTACAATGACGTGGTTAAACCTGGTCGCGTCCGCTGTGATTCCGGACATCTGGAATTGCGCCTCCAGATGGACGAACCACAGCTCCGAGTTCCTTCGCCAAAAAGGAGGGACGCGTGCAGCGAAGGCGGTCACTTGAGGGTCCAATGGGCCTACCGCGTCTTTGTTGTCTCGAGAGATGACAATAGCTAAGTTAAACGATGCGAGATGACTCGAGTACGCAGCTGTACCGAATTTGAACAGACGCTAATTTGACGACGGCGGTTCTACAATTATTATTAATTCTATAATTATTATCAAATATGATTAATGCTTTCCGGGAATGTTCACCCGAACCTGGCACTCGTCGACGGAGCTGTCGGGCTGGTGCTGTCTGCTGAGGATCGTACTGCTACTGTGTTCCTGGCGGCAAGCCGTGTCGTCGGCTTTTTTTTGGAGACTGCGCTGAACTGAGGACCTATATCAGGTTTCCGCTGTGTGGCTGCGGGTCGGGAACGACTGAGCACTCGCACTCAGCTTCTGTCAGCTGGGCTGGGACTCGAATGCGAATTCGGCTGCACGGCTCTGCCTGATCAGCTTCCGTCTCTCGATCGGTGTTCTGCCAACGTGGATTTGCAGGGAAATTGCGAGTTCACTTCAAAAACGAAAACACGTGCACACACAAAATTCTTCGTCTTCGCTCGGATGCGGAACTCGCGATTAGTCCTTGACGGCGGCTCAACGAACTGATCAATGATTTCAGCTCTTCCAGTCGGCGCTGATAAGGGACGTCCTCGGCAGAATTCCACTACGTGGCGGCCACGTCCACGACAGCGGCACTCAAAAAACAGCCCGAACTGGCTCTGCGACGATATCGGCTCTCGTTCAACTCCTGGCTGAGCTGTCTCGCTCTACCTGGGTACAATCGTCGCAATTGCAAATTTCCGCACAAACCGGGCTTTTTTCCTCATTTCAGTCAATGGGGCGAGTTCTTCGGGGTCACCAATTTATAGGTAATTGAAATTAATTATATAATGCATTACAAAATTTAAATTTATTATTAAAGCAAACGGAACCAGTCCCGTCGATGGGTCGCTATCAACTTAATATTCAATTATTTTTTTTGCAAATTAGTTGTCAAAGCCTACTTCCCCACGGAGAACACCGGTGGTGTCATCTGTCATGTTGTTAACCCTGCTGCGCCACACATTTGCGAGGATGCAGTCCTTACAGCTAGGAGGAAACCTCCAAAGCCGCTCGCACTGCTCAGTATCGTAACCGGACGGACTGACGTCGTCATACAAGACCTATCCATCCCATCCATCGATAGCTTTGGCTTTGCCGTTGCTGACCGAGCCGTCTTTGCAGGCATTTAAGCTGAAAAGCTGGGATCGATAGAAGACCGTGCCTCTTTGGTTTCCCCTTAGCCGCAGATGCCCAAAACGATCCTTTTCCATCAATATTGGCACAACCCGGGGGTTGTGTTTGCCTGGAAGGACTTTCCCGAAGACGGTTTGCCCGGTGACGATTTGTCCGAAGGCTTTTTGCCCGGAGCCATTTTTTTCCCAAAGGCCTTTTGCCGGGGGGCTGTTTGCTGCTCTAAGATAGATGCTTACCCGTAGGCAAGACTTTAGTGTCAGCAGGTGGCGCCGATTGGAGCCCAGAGTCAGAAGTGCTGACGGGATGGAACTGCCTCGGCTCGTCCGTTAAGTACTGGGTCCCGATTGGATTGATTCCCACTTAGATAAGTGGAAAATCTGAGACAAGAGCATAGGGTCGCCCTTTCGCTCAGACTTGGATCGTGATGCTGTTATTTTGTGGTTTTGGTTTTTAATTTTTTCATAGTTGATTGCCATGGCTTTTGTTTTACCGAGGAAAATGAGTCGATCTTGGCAGAACCTAATTTTGACGAGACAAGGCTAGTTGAAACTAGGGATCGCCTGGTACCCAGAGTTCACCGTTCACGACCACATCCTAACCCTTGTGGCCATTTAGCCCTCGGCACAGTAGTCACACCTTGGCTTGGGGTTTTGACTATCGCTTAGCTCCAGGTGTCACCTTTGGTTTCCCGGAGGATCCTTCTTACTGAGCTCCCTCACCACAGTAACGTAGGTAGTCGTTGAGGAGGTTTCACCCCCTTGTCACCACGAGGATAGACCTTGATGTATCTAAGTATACTAAGGTAAAAACCTATAATTTCTTTCCCAACTTCTGTAGTAAGTTCAGCTTTCACCAGGCGACTGTAGAGTCAATACTCTTCCATGACTCCCTTATAAACAACGGAGAATACGCCGTAAATTGAAAACTGTAGTGAGTAATTTAGATTAGCTAATCATTCTTTCCTTTCAGCTATTCAAGATTATTAAGGACGTTCTCGATAATGATTCTAAATTAAATTACAGAAGTATATGCAGCAAAAGTGCCAATAACTATCTTCATCTGCCGCACTGGTTGTAATCACACGAAAGTCCTGCATGCATTACGGATACGACGTGTCTACCGATGCTTCGTTTGAGTGATTATGTACATTAGTCATGAAGCTACCTAACAGCGAAGAAAATTCCCTAAACTAGAGTGGCTACTGCTGAGTAGCACGAATATCGCGCTAACCTTGTGGCAATCTGGTATGAACCTCCACATGTACCCTACTTCTTCGATTCGAGCTCGATAGCTCGTTATTATATGGATGACTATCGACATCATTTATAATGATACCGCATAGGAAATATTTATAAAACGCTGTAGCTACCGTTGGCGAATATCTAGATGCCATAGCATGAGCAGACGAGATTTTTTTGATTGTTTGAGGAGCTCCAGTAGTTTCACGAAAGAAATACAGCAATCTAAAGCGGACAGGAGCCGAGGCAAACCAAGAGGGAACCTGGCTGTGGAATAACAGAAAAACTTGGACATTAAATATATTCATACCGGAGTTCACCTTATTATTTATTTCCCATTCTTCCTGAGAGTCATGAAACACGAATCTGCATTTACGTATTAAAAAACCCACGATAAAATACTAATCAATAAGCTGACTTGGCTAATTTAGCAACTGCAGACGGAGCTAGCTGTTGCCAGGGAAGCATTGATGAAATCAGCAGCAATGGCAAAGCGGCTTTGCAACAACCAATAAAAACTAAACTCCACAATACTTTATAGATTTAAACATTTCAAGATTTGTTTCGTTTGGGAGCCATTCGAAATGGATGCACACCATCGCATCGCCTCCATATGCACTTAAGTGCAGACTTTCACAATCTTCACAATCTACCTTTGCCTTTTTGCATCAAGACACAAAACTAATTTTACTGGTAATGAGCCGGATTCGACGAGCAGTTGAGCCTGCAGGCACTGATTGATAGTTATTATATCGAAGGAAGATTATGAATCGCTGAAATGTGCAAGATATGCATACAAAATTATTGCGTACAACAGAAGCCTCGGCAAATAATATATTGTGGTACTAAAAATGGCCGCGAGCTCCTTTCGGTTTCTGAAAATATACATAATGCATGTGCATATCAACAAAAAATTATTGTAGTTGGATTCACGTATTCTTGAGAATTTATTTATGATATGCATACATGCACATGGTGCATTTACATACCATGTACATAGTCCACCCTATGAAAGTGCATTTAAGCAGGACCTTATATCATCAACGTTGGTTAGGGGTTGGCAACTAACCACCAGCTCCATTGTAGGTTACCTTACTATGTTTTACTGAAATTTGTTGGTTACTAATTATTCGAGCCTTTCTTTGAGTAATACTATTTGAAGCTCTTGAAGTCCATTCACCCCTAAAGTAGAAGCATGGAGATTTTGCATTTAAAGAGACAAGAAACCGAGCCAGCCAGGAAAATCATATAAATTTTTTTATGTTTACATTTCACTTAGCTGCCTAGTTAGTTAGTTAGTTTAGTTAACTAGGGGGAGCCGCAGCCCCGAGCACTCAGGCCATTATTAAGCCCATTGTACTATCCCCGTAGTTGCCTATTCAATGGCTTCCCGCCTACGGTGTTTGCAGGCTTTAGCGAATCTGAGAACATTCTCCAGAGGCAGAGAGTGTGCAGATTCTTCATTGAAGTCTGAGATCTGAGGATGCCGGGCAGCTGCATAAAAAGTGCAGGGCCGTTTCCTCCTCCTCCTCACATTGGCTGCACACAGCCGAAACCACTACCCCAATCTTTTCCATATGGTAGTTTAAGGGGCAGTGTCCCGTCAAAAGCCCTACTAGGGTTTTCATGTCCGACTTCTTAAGAGACATCAAAAATGCCGCTCTAGTGGCTCTAGGCTCCTTCACAAGGATTTTCGCTTGCCGGCAAGAGTCCAAATTTTTCCACTCGGTTGCGTGAATCCTTGCAATTTCACTCTTCAGAGTAGACTTGACAGTAGATGGTCGGATTCCAAGAGCTGGTTCTGGCCCCACCATTGTGGATCCAGACCCTCGGCGAACTAGTCTGTCAGCCTCCTCATTGCCGGCGATGTTAGAGTGCCCCGGCACCCACATCAGGAATGTTTCGTTCAGTCGGCCAAGTTTCAGCAGTACCTGATGACAACTCCACACCAACTTGCTTGATATGTTATTGCCATTTAGCGCTGATAATGCCGCCCGACTGTCGGAACAGATTCGAATGGTGCGACCCCTCCATTTCTGTCGCAGACATTCTTCTGCTGCCAATGAAATGGCATATATCTCCGCCTGGAATATGGTCGTCATTTTTCCGAGAGGTCGGGCCAGTTCTATAATCGGATTCTCCGAGAACGCCCCTGCACCTGATCCATCCTCCATGACTGACCCGTCGGTGAAGACTATTAGGTCTGTCATCTGAAAAGACTCATGGCCACTTGTCGACTATTCTTCTCTTTCGGTGATTACGACAGTATATGTCTTTTCAAAGACGAATCTGGAAACCATATGATCGGTCGGCATCAGGGCTACCGGATGTTTTTCAAGGAATTTCCAGATAGACGCATGCCCGTTGGATTGGCCGCCTTTCCACGCCCCAATGGTATCGAGCCTATATGCGTCGTTGGCCGCTTTCCGTTTCACCTCCAAGTGAATTGGGGGTAAATTTAGGATAGCTTCAACTGCCGCAGTCGACGTAGTACTCATTGCTCCAGTAATACTTAGGCAACCAAGTCTCTGAATCTGCGTTAGCAGCTTCCTGCTGTTAGCAAAGTTCAGTCTTGGCCACCAGACGGGTGGGTTTTATTATGGATGTATACATCCAGTGTATCCGTTTAGGTGAAAGTCCCCAGGTCTTACCTATCGCATTCCTACAGCACTAGAGCAATCTGCAGGATTTCTGATATTGTTCCTGGATATGATGCTTCCACGTTAACTTGGAGTCGAAATGTACTCCTAAGTACTTGATTGTTTGTGCCAGCTGAATTTCCGCCCCTGCTAAGGTGGGTAGCGTATAGCTACCCCACCTGACGTTCCTAGTGAACATAACTAGTCCAGTCTTCCTAGCGTTCACCGTGAGCCTATTGCGGAGGCACCGGCTGTGGATTACATGCAGAGTTGCATTGAAGCGATCACATACTGTGTCCGCAAACTTGCCGGTAATTATTACGGCTAGGTCGTCAGCAAATGCTTGCGCGAAAACTTTTTTGTCCTCCAGGAGCCACAGCAGGGTATCCATTACCAAGAGCCATAGCAGTGGAGAGAGAACCCCTCCCTGTGGGCAGCCCCTGAGACATCCTGCTTCAATAGACTTCTGGCCGACCGATATGTGGATTTTTCTCCACTCTAGCATGTGAAGGATCCAACTGATTAGCAGCGGTTCGATTCCATGCTGTCTTGCCGCATCACAAATTGCCGCGAATAATCCATAATTGAAGGCACCTTCGATGTCCATGAATGCGCCTAAGGCGTATTCTTTTTCGGACATCGCCTTTTCAATTTTTGCCGTAAGTTCATGGAGTGCTGTCTCCGTGGATTTGCCTTTCTGGTAGGCGTGTTGCCTATGGTAAAGTGGCCACTTAGGAATGTGTGTGTCCCTTATGAACCGATCTACTAGTCTTTCTAATCCTTTTAGCAGAAAGGACGGCTGATCGGTCGAAAGCTTTTTGCGTCTGTGTAGGTAGGTTTTCCTGGTTTGGGAATGAACAACACCTTCACATCACGCCATTTAATTGGAATATAAGCGTGTGCTAGGCATGCGCGATATATATTCCGAATATGTAGACCCATGGCATCCATTCCTTCTCTTACTAGCGCAGGGATGATGCCATCCGGACCTGCAGACTTGTATCTATGGAACGAGTTAAATGCCCATTTCACTCGCTCCAGTGATACTACTTTGCATGCCAGATTCCAGTCTCTCGGTTGAGGGCTGTATGCACCTGTTGGCCCCGAGATTAGATTTTGGATGCTTCCTGGGAAGTGTACTTCAAGCAAATGATTTGCCGTTTCTTCATCGCTTTCTGTGTACTTCCCATTCTGTAAACATAAATAACCCAGTTTCTGGCTAACCAGAATCCGCTTCAGCTTTGAGGTTGCCTCTAGAGAGTTAGTCTCTTCGCAAAAGCGTCTCCAAGATGATCGTTTGGCCGATCTTATGCTCTTCTTTAGAGCCTTCTGTGCCTCTTTATAGCGATTCCAGCTAGTGCTTGATTCGCCCTTCAGAGCACGATTGAGGAGCATCCTTGTCGTTCTCCTTTGTTTTGCCAAATCCGAGTTCCACCATGGTGTTTTACCCTTCTTTGGCATCTTGAGTGGACAGCTTTCTTCGAAAGCTTCTCTCATGCTAGTTGTGATCATCTGGGTTGTCTTCTCAATTCCAGTAATGGATTTGATGCGCTTCCCAGGGATCGTGATTCGGGCGCTCAATTCTGTTTGATACATTACCCAATCTGTCTTCCTCGGATTCCGAAATGGAGTGGGTGGAGGTGGATCCATGCCCATAACGAAATCAATGCGTCTGTGATCCGAGAGTGTGATATCGTTTGATACTCTCCCCTCTCCGATCAGAGTTGCGATGTCAGGAGATGCCACCGTGATGTCGATGACCTCTCGCCTGACCACGTTGAAGAAAGTGGGTTCATTACCCACATTTAGGATCTGCAAATCGGTTCCTACTAGATACTCCAGTAGTCTCGATCCTCTTGCATTGATGTTCGAACTTCCCCAGCATATGTGGTGAGCGTTGACATCACATCCTGCTATTACCCCCATGCCTCTACTTTTGGCATATTGGATAGCTCTGATGAATGTTCCACTGGGAACGTCTTCTGCGTCGTAGGGGAAATATGCAGAGCACCATAGTATCTCTTTATCACCCTGTTGACTTTTTACGGTTAGCTTAGCCGATGTGGTGTCGCCATCATATAGGTCGTTAACCAGGTTAGCCTGGAAGTCTTTGGAGACTACCATGCAGGTGCGGGGTCGATCGCTTCCATTGGCATACAATAGGTCAGCATGTTAGAAGTTTAGGCCCCTGACTACCCCACCAACAACCCACGGTTCTTGTATGAGGTATATAAATGTCTTGCAGCTATTGATCCGACGACTGATAAGTGCAGTCGCATAGCTGCCTATGTCTGTCTTTTTTTTCTTTTTTAAAGAGGTGGAAATCTTCAAAAGACTCTGGCCTGAACACGCCAGAGTGTGGGATTTTTACCCACTAAAACCTTGGCTCTCGATGACTAGGAGTAATCTATTATAAATAACCCACTCCAATATTTTCCCCATAGGGTCTACAAGACATATGGGTCCCCTGGAGGTTTGCCGGTTTACATTTGACGGGAAGTTTGAGGGCCTTATTCGGTACGCCGTCAAGACCCGGGTCTTTTGCGGTCGCCTATTTGACTGCAGATCTCCAGCAGCACGTCCCTGGAGGGCCTTATTCGGTATGTCGTGAAGACCCGGGTCTTTGCTGTCGCCTATTTGACTGTAGATCTCCAGCAGCTCGTCCCTGATGGCTGGTAGAATCGGCGTCACATTCAAGGGGCGCTGGACGGTGTCAGTACCTCCCTCTTGCTGGGGAAATGACCCCTGGATTATTTTCAACAAGAGCATAGGGCACGTAATCTGCGGAGATGATCGATCTCTGAATCGTCCGGTCACGATTTTATAGGATTTATGTCCGCTTCCAAACAAAGCTCCTTAAATTATCCCCTCTTACTCCGCTGGATGCCGAGCTTCCCTATAGGCATGCTCCTTTTGCCCTTGCTCGATCCTATCTATTGCCCTCTGAGCCGTTCGTCTGGCTCTATGGCAAATCGATCGAAGGCTGGAAAGTTCACTATTCCACCAATAATTGGGTCTTCTAGGGGGAAATGAGCATCTCCTAAGCATCGACGCGTCACGTGCTTTAGAGATGCTCTGTGTGACATGGAGAACTCTATCCGTGGAGGAGCCTGCTTTGCTACTTTGTACTCTTGCGTCGGGAACATCGTCTAACAAGTCTTCAAACTCAGGCAGTGCGAGGCTCGGTGGGGTGTAACAGCCGTATACGAATATACCTCTTATTTTTGCCCACACAAAGCCATTAGCCGCCTGACCCATACTATAATGTACGGCTTGACGACTGCACGCCCATATCGCCGCTCCACCAGTCGAATCTATGACCCATACACTACCGTCAAAATTTCTGTACGGTGCTGGCATGCAAGCATTTTTCCATTTATATTTTCCGGTGCTAGTATTTCTCCCAATGGCTCCTCTAGACTCTGCCTTTCCTCAGCGAATCTAGGACAATGGAAGAAAAACTGCTCCGGGTCCTCCGAAATACCGTCGTAGCTGGGACAGTTGGGTGCGCTGTCCAGTTTAAACCTATAAAGGAATTTACGGTAACCGCCATCTCCCGTAAGAAGCTGCGTGAGATAATAGTTTATCTCAGCATACGTTCTGTGCGTCCACACCTTGATGCTGGCAATCAATCTGTGGGTCCATCGACCCTTTTTTGCCTGTTCGCACCGTTGCTGCCACCTGCTTAAGAATTCCTCCCTTTCGGCGTTTTTCATTTGCCAATCAGAGGAAGAATCGGGCCCATTATAGATACGTCCTATCATCGGTAAAAAAATCTTGATCGGCATCATTACGGCTACTGCATAGGCCGCTTCGTCCGAGATGATTCTATAACCACAGCACACTCTTAGGGCGGTCTTTCTATACACCACACTCATCTTTTGAGCATTGCATGCGGTATGCAATTCAGTTGACCGAATTGGCGCTGCGTAAAGCAGTATTGAACTCACCACTCTAGCTATAAGCAGTCTACGAATGCATCGCGGGCCTTCAACATTTGGCATCATCCTTGCCAGGGCCTTGCTAACATAGGACGCCTTCGTGCAAACATTTTGCAACTGCTGCTTGAAATTAATAATAATAATAATCGTTGGCGCAACAATCCATATTGGATTAGGGCCTTGAAATGTGTTAGAGCACTTCATTCACACTGTAGAAGGCAATGTGGTCAGCATTGCGCTCGCCCGAGATTATTACCCTGATTTGACGCCAAATTACGATACAAATCTCACTGCCACCAGTGGGATTCGAACCGCGATCTTCCGTACGACAGCCTTGTGCTCTAGAAATTAATCCTCGCATTAATCATCACTCCAAGGTATTTAATTGCTAGCTTTAAAGTGATGATATGTTTCCCCATACGGGGAGTGGTTTCCTTACGCCGCTTCGTGATAAGCACTGCCTCTGTTTTATCCTCCGCGAATGCAAGACTTGCATCTTTCAGCCACTTTTTTATAGCAGTGATTGCTTCGGATGAATGCAATTCCACATCCGCCAGATCGTTTGCAACAACAATCACCACCATGTCATCGGCGTAACCGACCATTGTGGCCTTGCTAGCAAGTGGGACGTTGAGGACATCATAATACATGTTGTTCCACAATAGCGGTCCAACACAGAGCCCTATGGAACACCCGCGGAGATAATGTATTCTTTGGTTCCATTGTCTGTGTCGTACCAGAGCCTTCTATCTGTTAAGTAGATGTTGACTAGCGCAGTTAAGTAACTTGGCACACCAATCAGCGCCAATGACCTCCTTATAAGGTTCCAACTAGCAAAGTTCAACGCATTTTCCATGTCAAGCAAGTAATCACAGCACAATACTTGCTAGTGCCACCCGTTCCATGCATCGCATTTTCAGCTAAACCAGCTAACAATTTGATGGCATCGGCCGTTGATCTGACCGTATGAAAGCCGAATTGTCAGCCTGATAAGCCTCCCACACTTTCTATAGCCGAGAGCAATCTGTTGTAAATTATTCTCCCAACATTATCTCCATAGTGTCCAATAGACATATAGACCTATAGGAATAAGGTTCACCAGGAGGCTTGCCAGATTTAGGCAACAACACCAACCTTTGTTTTTTCCATGTCTCAGGAAAGATCCCATACGCCAAGCATGCTTCTAACAACTCTACGAATATGTCTGGCATTGACTTGACGGCCAGCTTAAGGGCTTCATTTGGTATGCCGTCTAGGCCGCGCACTTTGTTGTCTCCCAGCGTACCGCAAATCTTCAGTACTTCTTCCTTCGTCACCGGGGGTATTACAGCCACATCTAAAGATGTATGTAGACTGTAACCCTTAGTGTTCTCCTGAGGGAACAAACGCAGAACGATTTTCAGTAGGAGATCGGGACATGAAATTTGTGGAGCTGCTCTAAATCTCCCCATCACAACCCTGTAGAGGCTTCCCCATGGGTCTATATCCGCCTCTGCGCAGAGTTGCTTAAAGCGGCTTCCTTGTAAGCTCGCTGCTTCACCTCCTGGTCAATCCTCACCATTGCTCTCTGAGCCGGTCGCTTGGTCCGATGGCACACCAACGAGGCCTTCTACTGGGGAAAGTATAACGTGTCGGCATCGATGAGTCGCATGCCTTCGCGATACATTTCGTGATATGGAGGACTCTTTTCGATAGTGCACCTTGTATAGTGTCCTGGTCACTTGTGCACTCTCTCACTAGATGTCCGTACAAGAGACCCGGCAGTCTTCGGCTTTGCTCTATTCGGACCTTTTCAGTTCTCCCTTTTGGTTTCTCCAGATCCTGCTTACGTTCCCCCCCGTTCTTCACATAGGATATTCTACCCGTACTTGAAATAATGATTGCCTCGGGACGGATCCTCATTCTCTCCTTCTTCTTTTTTTACTTTTTTGGTCCAGCCATAGTCCAACCGTCGTGTACCTTTTGAGTCATCGGTTCTCTTGGTGGTTCTTTAGACACTGTTTTTCCGCCTATTGAGGTTTTAAGCCCCTTCTTCAAAGCGGGTGGTATGGCTTTTTATTTTTTAGGAACCTGCTGATGTCCTGGATGTTCATTTTCCTTTTCCCGAACCCTATTTCCCCTCTGCCCATCCGCAAGTATACGGTTGTGAATGATGACTCTCACCATATGCTTGATTGCTTGGTGTTTGTTTGTTGTTTTTATCTTTGATGAATCCTAACAACTCAACAATTTTAGCTCCAAGCAAAATGAAGATGATTCTTCCAGGTCGGGCTTCCGTTCCAAAGCCTCCATTCTTCTTTCCGCACATTTTCCGGCGTCAAAGGGGTTCCTGTGGCCCCGGCCCTTTTCCGCCTTGGATATTGGGAGAGATCTCATAATCGTTGAGCATCTCCTAAACGGATCCGGTTCTCGATACTGAGAAGCCTTCCCTAACTCTTTACGCTCGGATGCGATTGCTGTCACTGTGGTTTTTGACGACCAACGTTTTCCCTTGGGCACATCCTTCTGCGCGTTTGCTATGGATGTTCTAGGAACCGATGTCTCCTTGTCTAAGCTGCTTCTAGCATTAGATACCACAGTGAATAAACTGTCGACACTGCAGTCGAGGGATATCGACGACCGGGAGCCTACTTGCCCACACCCAAAAGCCAACGGTACTGGTGATCCAAGCCCCTGCACCGTAAGTTTATACACCTTCTCATCGTCCATATTGGTTTATTGTTCTGGGTAACCTTCCCATAGCCATTTTTATGCACGGTGGGCGTATTTCTCCTACTTACCCGACCTGCGCATAAACATGCCCATGTACCCACACCTTCGAATGCATACAAGTACATACTCATACACATCCGCCAGGCATTCCCTTATCCGCACGAAGGAATGCGCCTGATGGGAGATCTAGCAACTCCTCACAGGTCTGTCTGTCTGCCACAGGCACTTTTCTCAGAAACGGCTGTACCGATTAACTCGAAATTTGGGAAGAAGGTGGAAACTGTGAACCCCAGTGAGTGATATCCTTCTACGTTGACACTAAGGGGGGGGGACCCCATACATCCAAAAGGGGGTATACAATTTTTTTTCACCAAATATAGTCATGTTGGGTATCAAATGAACGGTCTTGATTAGTACTTTTCAATGCCTGTCTTAGTTTTGACATTTGTTAATAAGGCGCGGAGTGGGAGGGGCGGAAAGTGATAACTTCTTTATTGGACTCATTCTCAGAAACTACCCAACCGAAAAATCTGAAAAAATCATGAAGCTGCCTCTATACGGTGTCCAGGCCTCAAAATACTCCCCCACCCCCTTAAATTTGTTCTAGAATCCCAAGTTTGTAGTAGTATAGGATATAATAGGAAGCATGTTACCCCAAAGTTTGAACAAAATCATACTATTACTAACAAAGTTACAGCAGCTCAAAGTTGACTTTACCGTGTAAATTTACTGGAACTAAATATCAATATCAAACTGAAATGTGTAGTCTGACATGCTAAATGCATATATATAATGGGCTACAAACAAATGGGATAGTTCTGCACTCACAGAAGAAACAAACAAAACCTTTGGAACCTGAAGCGCCAAGCTTCCGATTTTCCGATTTGTTTTTCATTAGGTACTTGCTGTGAACTTAATGTAGTCCACCATTAAGTTGATAGTGGGCTTAGGCTTGGTGGGAGATCTATCTTGCTGATCGAACGACAAAATACTGAGTAACCCACGCGAAAATATCGATGAACAATTGGGCTGATGATCCATTAACGGACGGGATTGAAGGCTCTATTACCCACTGGGCACTGGAACTCCGATTCCGAGCGCAATCCCGGGAAGTTCAGCGTTGCGCACTCCATGACAGGAGAGAATTTGCTATTGAAATGGTCAGGGAAGCGGAAAATGCCGCAGAACGCAATGATTTCAGAAGTGTATAGCGAATCACGAAAGAGCTAGCTTGTAATCGCAAATCTTTCGATGGTTCTATGAAGGACGTTAACGGCCAATTTCTCATCTACGCTGACGAGCAACTGAAGAAGGGGACAGAAAATTTCACCACGGTTTTTAACCGTATTACACCCCGCGAGGTTCCTCCACCATTTCCTAACCACCTCTAATCCCAATATCGACCTTTCCTATTTCAGCCCTGCCCTCCCGTCATTTAATAAAGGTTATTACCATTCCTGCCTTGACCACTTCCTAATCAGCAGCAGTCTAACCCTCAAACCCAATCACAATACTTATCCCTTCCTAGAAACAGTCCCCAGAATCAATGACCACGATGCCGTGGTCTTAAATATTTCACTCCCCGATAGAGCCACTTGGCCCTCTCCTACTTTATCCCTGACTTCCAGAAGGCGAACTGAGAACTCATTAACCGTAGACTTAAATCCTAACTTGAACCTCTCCTCCTCCCTTCCAATGAAACAGTTTCCAACGATACTATAGATTGGATAGTTCGTCATTACACTGAAGTAATTCAGCAAGTATGTGACGAACTGATACCTTCTCGATCCCTCCACTACCGCAACCTAATTTCTCCCCCAAATGATATCCTTGAGAATATCAAATACAAACGTACCCTAAGGCGGAGGCTATTTAGAAACAGATACTCTTCGCAATCCGCTCCTCTCGGTGCCGAAATCCTTTCCCTTGGCAGGTCAATCCGCGATAGAATTTTAACCCTTTACACCAACCATCTCCACAAACGCCTCTCCAACTTAGAACTGAACCCTGATACCTTCAGGGAAGTCAGAAAGACTTGCCCTCGTTTAGGCAAGTCTACCCAACAAACTACTATCCTTCCGCAAAATATTTCATCTCCCGAAAAGGTGAACATCCTAGCGGATCACTTCCTTCAAGCGCACCATTGCATCCTCCACATTCATGATGAACACTTCGAAAGTGTTGTGAGCGAATCCATAGAACAACTCCAATCCTCACTAACTTTTTACCGCCGTAGTCCCAGCCTAAACCTTTTCTCTCAACCACTTATCCATCCCGATGAACATGATGATGTTCCTCCCATCCACTTTGTCACCCCAAGTTCAGGGGAAACTGTAATTGCAGCCTCCAAGAACAAAAAATCAGTGGGTCTCGACAAAATCCCTTGCACAGTGTTCGAAAAGAGCGCTCCCAACATTTCCACTTCACTTTCCTTTATCATTAATCACTGCCTCCTCAACGCCCACACCCCCACCGATTGCAAAAGTGCTCGCATTGTACCCATCCCAAAAAAAAAGAACCTTAATCCATTTAATCCTGATAGCTAGAAGCCTATGTCTATCCTATCTTCCTCCACCAAAATTTTCGAGCGGGTCATCAAATCCCTCATAGACGAGCACTGTATTTCCAACAGCACTCTACCTGAGTTCCAATTCGCCAAGCGAACTAAGCATTCGGTTGAGCACGCGCTTCTTGTCCTCAAGACTGATATCCTTCCAGGTATCTATCGGAGAACACTCTCCATAGCCTGTCTCCTTGACCTAAGGAAAGGTTTCAACTCCGTATGGCAATATAGACTCGAGTATAAGCTTTCCGAAATCCTCAATTTCCATCCGCACCTCTGTTAGCTAATTCTTAGCTTTCTAGATGGGCGGAAATCCTTAGTCAACATCCAACAGCACCTTTCCTCTTCCTATACTGGCCCCGCCGGCATTCCTCAGGGTTCAGTCCTTTCTGCAACCCTCTTCCGCCTATTCACCGCAGACATCCTCAAACCAACTCCTTACACGTATCCTATCCGGATCCTTCAATATGTGGATGACCTAATCGTTTATACCGCCACCAAAGACATCTCCTACGGTGAAACGCGTCCGAATTCTTATTTAGACGAACTTTACCATTATTTCACCCGTTGGAAACTCTCCTTAAATCCCGACAAGTGCAAGACCATTATCTTCCGTGGAAACATGAAAATGACGCCGAAAATGTCGTTATCGAAGTTACTTACCTCGGAGTGACAATGAAATCCCGCCTCTCCCACTTCCCTCATATAACGAAGGCACTAGGTCGTGCAATTGGTGCCTTCATGTCGTTGTATCCTTCAGAAAGGGATTAAGCTGTTTTGTTACAAGCAGCTTATCCGCCCACTTCTCATTTTCGGCTTCATTTTCTGGTCTGATTGCTCCCCATCCCAAATGGAACGACTCCGCCTTAAGGAGCGCAGGATCTTTCGCCACTGCACCAACATTTTTAAAAACGAAGACCGCTACATTTCCAACCAGATCCTCTACGATTCCTGCCAAACCCCACGTATCGATGCCTTCCTTGCCCGTCATGCCCTCAACTTCCTGGTCAAGTGTCAATCCCATCCCAATCCTCTTGTCTTCAAAGCCATGCAGATCGAGATCGTTGAAGATAACTTTCTTTTGACTCATCTGTTTCCCCAGATCCTCTTATCCTTCTAATCACAGGACCGTTTTCTCGATCCCCAAGGTAGAGTAGTCTTCTACACAGGCAATTTTTCCGATTCCCAATTTGTTAAACCTATTAGCACCCCTCCCAGGTTTTAATTCCCACCCCTCTCCCGTATGTCGCCCTTCCTTCTCCGCTTCCTTCGTCCCTCCCTGTTTTTACATATGCTCAACGAGTGGAGGTTTTTTTCGATTTTTCCTCGAAAATGGCTTTTGTAAATATTTCCCAAAATATTTTTTTAGATCTTCACAACCACCTGAAGAACGTTATCATGGATACGGCCACAAATATACTTGGCCCCAGCCGTAAAAGGAGTCGGAACGGCTGGTTTGACGATGAATGTAAGCTAGCAACGGAACGTAAGAATGCTGCATACCGAGTAATGTTGCATTCTCAAAGAACGCGGGCACGCGCAGAGACTTATCACGAACTCCGTCGAGCGGAGAAGCGACTTCACAGACGGAAAAAGGAAGCCTGGGAGAACCAACAAGTCTGTGAACTAGAAAAGTACAGGGAGCAACCGCACCAGGCGCGCAAGTTTTACCAACAAGTCAGCAGGATGAAGCCTTTTACACCTCGATGCTCATCCTGCCGAGAAAAGAGGGAAATCTGATTTCCGACAGAATGGACATATTAGAGCGATGGGTTGAGTACTTTGATGAGCTACTGAACAACCAGAACATCGGCGAGTTGGAGGTCCCGCCAACTGAAGACGACGGACAAATACTGCCACCACCAAGTTTAGGAGAAACAGTCCGTGCAATTCATCGACTAAAAAATCATAAGTCGCCAGGAGCCGATGGAATTACAGCCGAATTGGTTAAATATGGAGGCGACCAGTTACACCAAGTGGTTCATCAACTTGTGCTCAAGGTATGGGACAGCGAATCAATGCCTGACGATTGGCAACGAGGCATTATCTGTCTCATACATAAAAAGGGAGATATCACACAGTGCAGCAATTATAGAGGTATCACGTTGCTGAGTACCATCTATAAGATATTCTCCACTATCTTGCTAGGCCGGATAGCCTCATACGCCCAAAACATCATTGGCCCATACCAAAAAAGCTTCACTCCAGGCAAATCAGCAACAGATCAGATTTTCTCTCTGCGGCAAGCGATGGAAAAACTGTTGGAATATGGACAACAGTTGCACCATCTGTTCATCGACTTTAAAGCCGCCTATGATAGCATAGCCAGGGTAAAACTGTACACGGCCATGGGAGAATTCGGTATCCCGACGAAATTAATAAGACTGACTAGGCTGACCCTGACCAATGTGCGAGGCCAGATAAAAGCAGCAGGATCACTCTAAAGACCATTCGACATCAACAACGGTCTACGACAAGGGGATGCGCTATCATGCGTCCTCTTTAACCTGGCCCTCGAGAAAGTGATCCGTGATGCTGAGGTGAATGCAAGAGGTACGATCCTCTTCAAGTCCACCCAACTACTGGCCTATGCTGACGATATCGACATCATGGGAAGAACCACCCGAGACGTACAAACTGCCTTCATCCAGATCGAGCAGGCGGAGCGAGATCTTGGGCTGCACAACAATGAAGGCAAGACAAAATAGATGGTGGCAACGTCAGCACCGAAGACGAATCAACCAACAACGTCAAACCGCACTGGTCAAACACAAACACGAAGAAGAATAAGGATAGGAGAATACAACTTTGAGACCGTTGACAATTTCTCCTATCTAGGGTCGAAAATCACAACCGATAACAACTACGATGATGAAATCCGCGCACGGTTGTTGTCAGCCAACAGAACCTATTTCAGCTTACAAAGACTGTTCCGCTCGAAACGTCTCACCATAGGGTCAAAGCTCTTACTGTACAAGACTATGATCTTGCCAGTCCTCATGTATTCCTCGGAAACTTGGGTTCTTAGCAAGAAAAATTGCGAACTCTTGGCCGCGTTCGAGAGAAGAATCCTCCGAAGAATTTTTGGCCCCCTACATGAGGATGGACGATTCCGTAGCCTACACAATGACGAAATTTATGAGCGATACCATGACCGTCCGGTTGTGGATAAAATCCGGCTCAATAGGTTACGGTGGGCGGGTCACTTAATCCGTATGGATGAGGATGATCCCACCCGGAAAGTCTATAAGGGCAATATCTATGGTAGAAAAAGAAGACGAGGCAGACCCTGCCTAAGATGGAGCGATGGTGTGGGCCAGGACGCCAGACAGCTTTTAGGGATATCGAATTGGTGGACCTCGGCGCAAAACCGGGATGTCTGGAGTTCCTTATTAAGGCAGGCCTAGACCGGATACCGGTTGTTGCGCCGTTGATGATGATGATATTTTTTTAGTAATAAGTTAGATTAAACTTCATCATATGCCTTAGATTAAGTTTCTGTTAAGGTAGTCCCTAAGTTAGTTATAAGTTTATATTGATCTTTTCAGTAAATAAAAAATTGTTATTTTTGGGAAAAAATTGTTGTTTTTGGAAATCCCAAACAACTTTGACAGTTCACGCCCTCAGGTACTTATGTATAACTCCGGTGAAACACCCGTTGACATGGCTTTCGTTGCCACTCTGTTCGCTGAATGGGGAAGGTAGCTCCTTGGTACTTGATTCATCTTTTGTGCTTGGCATACTCGGGATCTATACCAAGAAGGATCCTAAAATCTGGTTTTCTCTCCTTGCAGTGAAATGTCACATTTGGGGCAAAAGTAAAAATAGAAAAAAGTAGATCAGTAGGCCACTTGACCGTACGCGTGGATCCTGACATCTCGTTACTTGGCTGTCAAGATAGGAAGGAAGAAATCTAAGACGCATTGCATCCCTCATCTGAAACTAACATGATGTTTTTACCTCAGCTATAACTGAAGTGCGACCTAGGGAGTCAACACCGTGTCGCTCTGGTTTTAAGGTACACAATTTTTGGAGTGCGACGTGTAAGGTCCCTAGGTAACAAAAGACGAGACCTAGCTGGTCAAACTAATAAGGAAGTCACCAAAGGGTGTCCACAGGTCTCTGGTGAAGGTGCACTTAGATATGGGCGGATCTGGAAGGTCAAATTCGCCACTTTTTCGGTTTTTTCTAGCTCTGCCCCCTAGTTGACAACACTAGACCTAGACAACCATTTCGAACATGCTTAACACCCGATTTCATTGCAGGTTGTTCACAAGAGAACAACTGCGTGCTTGAGCTATGGACAATGAAAAACTCTTTGGCTAAAAATTGCCAATAGCGCTATTGATCCTCACAAACTGGGTTCAAGCATATGTAAAAGCTTTCCATGGATGGGTGATTCAAGCCTTCCAACAATAGGAGGCGCGAAATCCTGAATATTCCAGCTTGTTCAAAAGTAAGTACAACAGAAAGTAAAAATGTGCTTCATCCGATAATCCTCCAGGGTGTCATGATCTACGGTCAAATTTGAAAGGACCATGAAAGCTACAATTGAACTCAACCATGCCATTAACTTTTATTTTTATGCCAATCATCTCAATTTGCTTTGTCGGAGTCAAGAAGCGCCCGGAGCCTATGGCCGTCCATGGGAGCACGGGAACTGGCATAGTCAAAATCAGGAAATAATTGCAACCCCCATAAAGTAGATGAAAGCCCAAAGAAAGCATAACAAATGACAATTTCGTCTAAATAGAATATTTCGTGGATTCCTGGCCGCCATGCCCTGCCTCAGCACACACACTCGTTTATGATTTATTAGATTTTTGTTTTTGTTTCGGATGGAATTGTTCGGTTAAAAATTCAGAAAGCGTTCCTTGCCTGGGTAGCTGGGTAGCCGGGTAGCTGGGTAGGCCTACTCTGCAACATTGCATCGTCGTATTTGAACAAGTCAATAAATACAAAGGATAAATTCGAGTTGGATCTCTTATCGCAATGTCCCGTCGCACTTGCTCCCCGGCCGGCCTGCCCGTCCCAATCGCGGTTCCGTCGCCGCCTGTCCACTACCTTTGCTACAATAAATACAATTCATATCTCTACACCATGTTCCTATAGTGCTCCATTGAAATTAAGCCTCCTCTTCTCCAACTGACTGTGAATGGTAAGGCCCGGACAAGATGAACAAAATGTCACAGCACCGCTAGTACGAATGTATGAAGTTCAAAATACAAGAAGCAAAAATTCTGATGCACATATGAGGGATAAAGGTTTACTCCGGTTGTTTCTATTTATCTTAACTGAAATTTCAGAGTGTCCTGCTGAATCCTGAAATCATCTATTGGAGTTGGGGCCCTGCATCTAGGATTCGTTACTGAGGGAATGGCACTATTGCCGATACGATGAAATGTGCGAATGGATAGGGATGATAGGAACTAACTCAGACTCCGGCTCCGGCTCCGGCTCCAAAAGACATAGAGATGTCCTGTGTATGGATTTCTGATTGTCCTAGTCGCAGTCGTCGCTGCGGACGCGATGTGGTGCTTTCGTTCTCCGCACGAAACTGTGTGCCCGCAGACCCGCTCCACTCCTCGAAGACTGGGCAGAGGAGTCGATTCTCTGTGCGAATTCGGTCGAACCTCCGCAAGTAAAAGCTGGCCTATCTTGATAGATAGGTTATGGGTATGCAGTGGCACAGCGCGGCCGAAGCAGGACTATGGCTTGAACTATTTATTCTAAAGCTCCAGCTCGCTTACATATGTATGTACGTGTATGCGCTCGCTTACAGGCATCTTTTTGGCGCTGTGCGTGGGTCGGATGGAGGCGCTTCTATTGATTTTCGTTCGACGTTGGTTTCCTATATTTCGTCCCAGTGCAACTTACCACCCTTTCCTCAGAAGCTGTCTCTCGAGTTCGGCATTATGGGATACAGGATCGAGTAGGGCTTCCTGTGCGGAACGACTTCGCTTGCATCTTTTTGGTCAATGTTTTGTTTATTCGGCTACGTAGAGGCTGCGAGGCCTAGAAAGAGAGGGCGCCCACCCCGCAGCCCACATTTCAATATGCACCCTTCGTTTTTGAGAACTAGCACTCGCTACGCCGTGGTCTATGTGCATATACAAACACCGCACAAAACAAAGAAGGAGTTTCCGTTTTGCATGTCCTCTCCCGCTCCACGCGCTGCCTTGGACGCGGCATATACTTATTCCATTTGCTTCATTTTTTACATCAAGGCTGTGTTACAGATTATATTCGAAACGGAAATATGTTTATGCAATGGCAGCATCGCTTCAGACGTTGTTTAATTAACTTTAACTATAAAAAGAAAGGAAAAAAGGAGATTTTTGCATTTCATTTAGCCTAGTACGGTGCATAGGCTATTGGTCGATATTTGCCCAGGCGGTATGGAGCGCTGGCTAGACCAGGCCGGTCTCCTCCCCACCACCCACGGCCCGAAGAATATTTTCATTCGCGAGCCACATACTCGTCGATGGTTGCAGAACCAGCAGAAGCAGCAGCAGTCAGCTTCAAGAGGCAACATGCAATACCAAGCAGGAACCCACCCACATCAATCACTGTTCCAATATACTCGCTCCGGATATTTTCTTAGCTCTTGCGAGCCCACCAGCGCACCCTGGCCCCACGTCCGAATCACACCCCTTATCTCATGCGCCTTCTGCACTTTCCACGTACGAGGATCTTCTTTTCTGCGAAATTGGACAACCACCCGGGCCCAAACCCCGGCTTTTCTTCCCAACATGCTAAAGGCTATTTCAGAGAAATCCTGACATGACTTTCCATGATGAACGCTTATTGATTGAAATATTTCAGGACGTAGTTCAATTAATTTTTCTTCGTCGTGCAATATGAATGTTGGATTGCAATATTTTTGAGTTTTATCGAATGGGATGCATCTGACGAGGCGGGGATGTAAAAAATCCGATTCCATTGCATACAATGTTTGGTATAAATAAATTGGGTTCCATGTAGATATGCAGAGCTGGGCAAACTGTAATAGTCTAATATGGAAACTGGCTAACTAATGCGTTATCGCTGGAAGCTATTCATTTTCACTACTTTTGCGAAATGCATAACATGCGATAAGTTAATTGGGGTAGAGTCATGACGAGGAAAGGAGGGAATTCCAGGAGGGAGTATGCATTTAAAAGCTGTTTTTTTTGGTTTTCCTAATTAGGAAAATGAGGAAAAAGTTTCATTGTTATTATGCTTAGCGCATCCATGAATGTCCTATCCAAACATGCCTTAATAAAGATGATTAACTTTTCCTCCGTGAAGCTGAAGTTAATCGTGACATTTCCTTCGCGTTCTAACATAATCCTGGTCAAGCCTGACGAAGGAGTGAGTTTTCTCCTCGGTTTCAAATAGAAATTTTAATGAAACGGGGAAATATTTTCACCCCGAGGAAAATCCGGTTCTCCCGACTGCCTTGACCCTGGCTTCACTGAATTTAACCTTGTCAGACGACCAAAACTTTATTCCCAATACGGGGAGGAATCACTATTACACATGAAAATTCTTCATTCCCTGGTTCCGAACTGGTGGAGAAATTTATTTAACTATTACGGTTCCTAGTTTTTTTATGAATAGGACATAACGACATCCCAAAAAACTTACACTTCTCCTTCGACAAGTCCTCACATACCCTCCTCGCGATGGCCACTGGAAACTGTCTTCGAACAGGCCAAAAGTCTGTAGGGCGGGGCTGGGAGTAGGCTCATCCAACTGACGAGGATCTGCATGTGGCAAGTGGATCTGGCGATCTGAGCCGATGCAACAGCCCGCGGATCGTCCTCCCTGTACTGGAGAAGGTGCTAATAGAACCCCAAGCCAAGGTGGAACAGCATACGCCGAGCTGCGTAATCAATGGTTAGCTTGGTCTTTAGTATGCAAACTCTGAATACCTTGGATACCTTCAGTTTCAAGTAAGACCCTTACCCTAGTGGTCGGCCCAGTCAAGGGTGACATTCATCCCGGATTACTCGTGGAACCAAAACATGGACTCAATTATTAAAAAAAAAAACAAATAAACCGACGATCGAAAAAGAGGTGGTAGTACCAGGCGCGTCATTGCCAGATTGCTAAAAATAAACGGCACTGTCGACGAGCGGGATTAAAAAAAACCTCGCTAAATACCAGGTGATTGTCGAGGAATGCAACAGCAAACGTCTGGCAGGCGAGCAGAAGGCCAACTGCTCTCAAACACAATCGAACAAGATCACAAGCGGAGCATAGTGGGCAAGACCTCGGACGCTAAGCAAGGTATAGAGCAGAAAGGTATACAGCAACAGCCAGCCGATGAGCCACGAATTGCGAAATCCTTCAACGACGTGGCAAGGAGCCAAGTACATGCGGCTGGCGGATGGTAATTCCGCTAGCGGCAAATTAGCACCGGAAGTGTGGACCAGTGTTGAGGTCAGGTTGTCGGATATAGTCATTGAGCATCTCCTGGACGCCAAAAACGAACACACGGGATCCATCCCTGCTTTGATTCCTCTAAAGTAGTCCGTGGGTTCCACGTTATAGCTTGCGACCATCAATTCTCCAGGGACTTTTTCGGTACGTACGTCGCTAAAATCAGCGACGCTTGCGAGGGCGTAAAGCTCAAAGCCATCTCCTACAACGAGATTCCCAGGACACCGGTCGCTCGCAGTTGCCGAAGATCCGTATGGATAAAGACAAGCGCGTCCAATCCCTGCGCCTTCAACCCCAGGATTCCCATGGAAGACTGGAAAGTTATCAAAGAAGAGCAACCCCAGACAAACATCCAACCTTTTCTGCTCCGTATAAAAGAAGAATGCCTGCACTGTAAAATGTAGACTATAAAGTGCGGTTCGGAGTCAGGAACGCAAAGGTGAAAGTGTTCCGCTCTGTAAAACCGGACCTCGACCTGGATCCAATCGACGCCGCCAACTAGCTGTTGGAGGAAATGAGGATCGTTTGGGACTGACGAACCCGCCACGCAAGCAGATCATGCTGAAGGTAACGCAGATAAATCGGCAGCACTGGAAGTGCGCCTCGGCTAATCTGCTTGCCTTTCTCCTAGAGCAAGACATCGGCATCGCCCTAAAACAGGATCCTTGGGTCGGAGGCGATCGAACCATCAAAAGGCTCCAAAGCAAATATTTTAATTTATTCCACAGCACAGAAGACGCTAATCAGAACAGATCTAGAGCATGTATCATCACAAAGAAGAGTCTGTACGCTTTTCTGTGTCCGGACCTAAGTTCCAGCGACCTAGTCGTGGTCAAACTGGAGCAGATGGGGGCAAGGAACGTGTATATTTCCTCGGCTTACATGGCTCACGACCGATCAGCTCCTCCAGATGAACTACAATATTTGACGAGCACCATAGCAACAAAGAAGGCGAACCTGTTGATAGACTGCGATGCCAATGCAGCTCAGAAATCAGCGAAAGAGATGGATAATTCTTTTATCGGTGTGTAACAAGGACAGTACACCAACCTACCAATTCCCCAGCTCGGAGAACTGTGACGGTTGGAGATGGTCCTTGATATCATCCTACTAACCAACAATAGGATTCTTGGGATGTAGAACTGGAGAATGTCTGACCAGAGATCAAGGTACCGCCGCCATTAGGTGGCTTACCATCGACTTCGATGTTTAGACCAATCTTAGCAAGTGAATTTTCGTTAGCAAATTTTGTGACCATGCCATCAAAGACGCCTCTGTCGCAGTTTTTCCACGATCCGTGCAACCCCATATCGATCGCGGATATCCTCATTTCGGATGTGATCAAAGCATGTCACGCACTAGTCCAACGCAACATCTTCGCCTCCATTACCGCAAGACGCAGTTCATTGTCTTTTATAATTGGCCAACACTCCGAACCATAGAGGACGTCAGGACGGACGACATTGCGGCAAATTTTAGATTAACCAAGAGGAGTGGTGAGAGGGCGCTTCCTTGATGAACACCAACAGAGACACGAAGTGGTTTTGATACATCCGCCATATTTCGAACTTTACTTTTCTGATCATGGTAGAGCAATTGAACCCAGCGCACGAGTTCTTCTGGTCCTAAGTGTTGTCATAAAGCATACCAGATGAGTTCGTGTGGCACACAGTCAAACGCTTTTTCCAGTTCCAGAAATGCAATGTAAAGAAGGCGATGCTTCTCATGGTGTTTCTCCATGAATAACCGCGCAGCGTATATTGCGTCATTAGTTCCGCAGCTCTCGACAAAGCCAAGTATCTCGGTTGATGTACCGCTAATCCGGCTTGTTGACCCCGAGGGTTGCAGAGGCCGCTTTACGGATCATGTCTTTCATTTGGTTCCACAATTCTTTCACATTCGTAATGATTGGTAATCGCGTGAGTGAGATCATTTCTTCTCTTCTCACGAAATCGCCACCATTTAATGCACCGCAGGCCAGTGCGTTCCTCACGCTGTTTTATCGGTGGCTTAATTCACAGGATGGCAATCAATGGCCGATGTTGAGGTGCGATGGTCTCATAGGGAATGGCTTTGCAATCAGTGCCGGTGGTAAAATGTCGGCGTCTTATGAGAATATAGTCGATTTGTGTTTTACTTTTCCCACTATAAAATGTAGGAAGATGAGACAATCTCTTGATAAACCATGTATTCATAAGTACAAGGTCATGGGTGTCCGCAAAATCGATTATACGCTCACCACCCTCATTGCGCGCTCCAAACCCGTTTCCCCATGGCACCTGTTACCGTCTGCCTTTTCACTCACATGACCATTAAGGTCGCCGGCAACAGATATAGTTGTCAGCAGGCACGTGGCAAGTTTTTTCATCGAAAAGTTGCCAGTTCTGGGCATCAGGTCGACCTGTCAGTGGTGCATACGCGGTGAAGAAGTGAATAGTGCGATCAGCTGATATAATGGTGAGCTTCATCAGCCGATCATCAAATCGTTCGACTTCTTTAATGACATCACGGAAACCCTCCGAACTGGCAATGCCAACACCATATTGAGTGTGTGGGCTATCAAAGTAGAGAAGTTCATAGCCATTTCTACCGCGATCACATTCAACATCGCAGCTTTTGGCACCAGACCATCGGGTTTCTTGCAGAGTGCAGATATCAATGAGTCTTTTCCGAAGAGCTCTTGCGAGTTCCTCGGCCTTTCCAGTTAGGGTGTCAACATTTAGCGTGCAGACACCTATTTGTGTTATTCGGACTAACTTGCTTACGTCCTGATGCCGTTCATGCGTCAAGAACCCTTGCCCATTTCTTGACAGGACCGGAGCCCGTCCTGCCGCGTCGACTGAGTTGGACGCCCTAGGGACTTGTTACTCGATCCGATCAACTTGTTTCTAATGATATTGGATGCATTTTCTTGGTCGGCCTGTCGTGGGACCTGTCACCAAGAGAGATCAGGTAGGATTTTGCATAGTGGAATAACTGCAACTATGCTTTAGCTCTTTCTGTGATCTCAACATTTTATTTTTGTTTCACTGAGGATAGTAAAAAGTACGTTGCCTCAAATCGTCCTCCTTTACCTGGACTTGGGACCAACATGCTATTTTAATAGTTCTTTAATACTAATGGAATTCTGGCCTCTCTCGTAGTCTGTTTCTTTTAATTCTGGGAGTACAGTGGTACGGCATAAGTGAAAATCCTTTCTTTTTGATCTTAAACTAAAATGTGAAAAATTCAGAAAGACACATACGCTTCAGGTTTTTTTGCATGAATATCGATGTTAGAGGGGATGCATGTGAGATTTAATTCATTAAAAACCACTCAGTCGTTCCAGCACTAATCCCGTGAAAAACCATCCTGTACGCTAGCCTCTTTGCCCCTTCGACACCTTATTTTTAACTTTAAACTGCAGTGACAGTTATAGTTGGTCGCCCAACCCTCCCCGCCCTTTCCTGAGGACCTTTCTAGAATGTTAAAAATGTCCATCGACCCTTCGCTAACTCGCTAGCGATCGTGCAACTCCGAGCTTACTGCATTTCTGCATTTTGTGCACTCATCCATACGTTTTGTTTGGTACTGCGTTTGTCACCACCACCGCCTCCTCCCTCATATGATATGGTTCTATAGACGCTGCAAATCTCAGAGCTATCTCTATGATGCTCTACGTGCCTCTAAAGCCTGCCATCCACGTTCAGTTCGGCCTATTGGTTACACCAGTACCGGCAAGCCGCAACATAATAAGTACAACTTTGAACGTGAGAAGGG
Organism: Hermetia illucens; assembly: GCF_905115235.1. Classification (NCBI taxonomy): domain Eukaryota; kingdom Metazoa; phylum Arthropoda; class Insecta; order Diptera; family Stratiomyidae; genus Hermetia; species Hermetia illucens. The sequence continues at coordinate 162,003,554 of NC_051850.1, forward strand.
TTGAGGTGAGAATTTGAGATGTTTTTGTTTTTGTTTTTCGGCAATCATAGACTCCAGGTATTTGACAGCCGTTTTAGCGACACCTGTGTAACCATAAACTTTCATTTTGTAAGTGTTTATCTTTGTGCGGTTTATTACGTGAAGTGCCATTTTCTTTCAGCTAGGACTTCACTATTCTCACCATCTGCGCCGTAATCACTTTGTGGTACATCGCATTCAACCGCAGAGGCCCCCTCTCCTATGGCCTAACTCTCGCCCTAATTCGCCGATTTTCTAAGAGCATTTATTTCATCTAATGGCCGAGTTTAGTGGATTTCTGATGTTTCACAATAAAACGGCACTACGTCCGCCAGAATTTACTGCAATCCTCTCCAGATTCACCACCATCTTCATTGGGCTCCATATTATCGCTCTGACAGGCCTGCCCTTGTCGACAATGGAAAACAGTCTACTGTAGATCTTTACCATCGAATTCAACATGCAAATCGCACAAAACGATACTGAGCTTGTCAGCGGCTTATTATGTATGAGCACAGTAGCTTTTTTCTACTAAGCAGGAAATGTTCCTTTAGAAGCGCTTCGAAACAGATAGCAAATAGGTATCCTTCAAACCTGGAACCTTGCTGTTAGTTCCTCCTCGGTAACTACAGGTATCGCATAGTCGTTGAGTTGGACCACTGAGCATGAAAAGCAAGCGCTGATTTTGTGGAAAGGAAGCAGAACAGCAACAATTTCTTCTTCTGATCACTCCAGGGATTCAATTCATCTCTAACTATCGTGGTCGTAACTAGAAAAGACTAAGCGTTTTGCAAGATAAAACTAGGAGTAATCTCTGGCTAGAAATAAATGATTCACCTCTTCCTGCCTCAATCTCTCCATCTATCCGAATGGGAGAATAAATTGGCGCAATGGTATGATTTGGACTTCCCCTGGCGGCTATCAGCAAGTCCGCAGTAATTCCCGCTCCAAATTCGCCCAAGCACAACAACTCCCTCGAATATTTCCCCATCCCCATTTGAAAAAGGAGCAGGAATGAATCATATAATATAAATGGTCGTGCGGCGTCTCAACAGTATTCTCTATTATTCTATCGAACCTTTATCCCACTGAAATAGTCGCTCCTCGTTGAGTTGGAAACGAAGATTTCACTCAGAGTCTTCCTTACTAGGGTTAAGATTCGAGTAAAAGGGATAGAAATTTGCAGGCTATCTACCCACAAATTTCGAAATTTTCTTGCAAAAAGAAACGTTATCAATGCTTCATATTTATAGGCTACGACCCTTGCCTGTCATGCAAGGACATGAGTTGGTTTTTAGAATGTTCGTTTACGCCTCGAAAACTGTATCAAAGGTCTCCAGGGTGCCCGAATTCTCCAACTTGAGCGAGGGTTTCTGGGGCTAGGTGAATTCAAATGGTGGAGCTTTGGAGATGTGTGGGATCTGAATGCCAAGCGAGACACGGTCTTGGGAACCGTAAAGATAATGGTGAAAGGTTTGCAGCTTTCGGCAGCTTGCCACGCCTTCTCGTTGGTGTGACACTGTTTGAGGTCAGGACCTGCCATAGGTTTCAACTGACAGGCAAAGTAGGAGCATTCAAAATGACCACATTTGGATCAGCAGTAGATTTAGGAGCTGTCATCTGGATCATCTAATATCGTCTCTGAGAAGAAATCTTATATGGTGGTGCCTTACCTTCGATTACGTGTTGCTGGCTCCTCGGAGCGGCCACTGATACCTACCCAGACCGCCATTAAAAATACACATTACTCAAGTCGTCGACCGGGTACCCAAAGAGGCTTCACAAGATTTGTCTGACCGTAGAATTGTGAATGCGTATCCATGAACGTAAGGAATCGCTTATATTGATTGCTGCAATTGGCGGCGGAAATTTCGCGAAGTTCAATCTGACAAGAGAAAATTTATTATCGCGAGGTCGCAGTGCCAACGATTTCAGAACCGGATATCACATGATCAAAGAACTTGGTCGATGGTCTGGTCAAGAACATTAACAAGGGGCTCCTCATTAATAATAATGAGCAACTGAAGAGGTGGAAAGAGCACTTCACGACAGTCCTCAACCGAATGACACCCGGTGAGGTTTCACTTCTTGTGGATTAAATGGCTAATCACCACATCATTCGGATAGAGATTGCTCCAATGAGTTCAATCGGAGTAAAGCCGATGTGTTTGACGGTCTTCGCGCAGCTTCCGAAGTTTTTCAGAGCTGGTATTTGCACTCATCTGCAAATTCCGAGATTTCGAGGCCTTTCCCAGAGAGTGAAAGAAGAGGATGATCATAAAGATTCCGAAAAAGGGGCTTCCGTCTTGAGTGTGACAATTGGAGAAGTGCTTATGCATTCCCTGCCGTGGTAAAGACAATAGATAAAATCACCCTAAAACATGTGAAAGAGCACCTCGAAAATTTGATCGACAAACAATGCCTCTTACACTGACTACATCAACACCTTGGATCATTTAAGAGCAGTGTACGGAGTTCAGATTCACTTTCACCTGCTCTTCAGCGATTTCCAGAAAGCTTTCGACAGGACGACCATTCCGAGCAAAGTAATGGCATCAGAACTACATCTCAGAAATTGAAGTCGAAAGCGAAGTCCGAAAAAGTTGCATACTTGCGCCGATCGTATCGGTGACGTTCCTTATACTGCCTTAACCGGAGGAGGTGGAGAACTTCAATGGACCATCTGTTTGCTGGGGGTGCGTGGACAAAGGGAAGTATAGGTCCCAGGGCGAAACGTGGATTGGTACCCACGGTGGAGCATAAAATCTGGGAAAGGCATGATTTGCGCATTTTCTCATGGAAAGTGCGCTCCCTGTACAGACCGAATGCTGCTGAGCAGCTAGCCGATACCCTTTCCCAATACAAAGCTGATGTAACAGCGTTACAAGAGATGCGTTGGACAGGGACCGGTTTCCTGGAGAAGAGCCTCTAGACCATATATTATAGCAGCCATCCAGTAAACCATGTGCTCCGAGCCAAAAGATGAAACCTGCTGTTGTCGGCTTTGAAAATATAAGCCCTTGCGAGGCAAATTTAGAAACAACTGCGGAGTCGAAGAAGGATACCTTATATGAGGCAGTAGAACGAAACCTCGAAGCCTGTCCCAGATATGATATCACAATGATACTTGGGGATTTTAACAGCCAAGTAGGGACGGAGCCCGTATTCAAGCGATACGTTGGCTCCCATAGCTTACATCAAAATACAGATGATAACAAAATGCGGATTATTTAATTAGCAGTGTCACACGAAATGTTTGTTGGAAGTATCTGGTTTGCGCGGTCCACAAACAAACGTAGGCCTCTCCAGATGGGACCAATTTCAACCAAATTGACCACGTTCTGATCGAACGCCGCCACCTCTCAGCCTTGATGAATGTCAAAACAACAACATGATTTTCACAATCACCTGAAAAATGTTATCCCTGAAACGGAAGACGGAACGGAAGAATGCTGCAAACTGAATAATGTGGCATTCTCAGAGAACGCGGGCACGCGTGGAGACTTATCACGAACTCCGTCGACCGTAGAAGCAACTTAACAGATGGAAAGAGGAAGCCTGGGAGAACCAACAAGTCTGTGAACTCGAAAAGGGATCAACCGCACCAGCGGAAGTTGTACCAACAAGTCAGCAGGATGAAGTCTTATACACTTCGATGCTCATCCTGCCGAGACAAAGAGGGAAATCTGATTTCCGACAGAATGGGCATATTGAAGCGATGGGTTGAGTACTTTGATGAAGTACTGAACAACCAGAACATCGGCGAGCCGGAAATCCTGCTAACTGAAAACGACGGACAAATGCTGCCACCACCAAGTTTAGGAGAAACAGTCCGTGCAATTCAGCGACTTAAAAACCATAAGTCACCAGGAGCTGATGGAATTACAGCTGAATTGGTTAAATATGGAGGCGACCAGTTACACCAAGTGGTTCATCAACTTGTGCTCAAGGTATGGGACGGAGAATCAATGCCTGACGATTCGCAACGAGGCATTATCTGTCTCATACATAAAAAGGGAGATATCATGCAGTGCAGCAATTATAGGGATATCACGTTGCTGAGTACCATCTATAAGATATTCTCCTCTATCTTGTTAGGCCGGATAGCTCCTTACGCCCAGAACATCGTTGGCCCATACCAAAGAGGCTTCACTCCAGGCAAATCAGCCGCACATCAGATTTTCTCTCTGCGGAAAGCGATGGAAAAACTGTTGGAATATGGACATCAGTTGCACCATCTATTCATCGAATTTAAGGCCGCCTATGATAGCATTTTTTTTTTTGGGGGTAGGGTAGGTGAATGCATTTACGCACACAGTGTTGGACTCCCGATTCGGCACGTCGTCGGACTACCAACTAAAAACCTCCCCATCGTCAGAGAGCTAGCCTGGAACCGTTTGTCACATTACTTCCGGCCAGCCCTCGAACTCTCCCGCCTTGCGGAGCCTTCAAATCAGGGAATTCCTTTCACCAACGGGAGGGGAGCGCAGGAAGGGAACTGTCAGTTCAAGGAACCCCCTGCCATCCGGCTCCTCCACCGGTCGAGTTCTATCTTCTTAGCAACGAGAAGGGCCCGAACGTAATGGGCAACACGGTTCCAGCTGTCAGCAGTCCTCAGCATCTCTTCCACAATGTTGTCTGGAGAGAGATCCCCTGTATTTAAATAGAGCTGCTGACGAACCCCATCCCACCTTACACAAGAAAAAAAAGTGTGGTGGGCATCGTCCACAACTCCATTGCAAAACACACAATCCGGAGAACGCGCCTTTCCAATCTTGTGCAGGTAAGAAAACTTCCATGCCCACTTAAAAATTGGGTAAGGAATTAGTCAGTCTCACCATGCTTCCGATTCAGCCACGCATCTAAGTTGCCGATGAGCCGCGCAGTCCATCTGCCTCTAGTTTCATTTTGCCAAGAGAGCTGCCACTCGTCTAGAGTGTGTTGCCGTTCTTCGCGAGCAACCACCTCCCTTGGCTCATCTCCCTTGCGCTTGTATATGGCCTGACGCTCCCTAGCAAGAAGGGCAACGGGGATAACTCCCGCGATCACCATCACGGCCGGTTCAAAGACAGTGCCGTACGCAGACGCCACCCGTAAAGCTCCCCGTCTCTGTACTTGCGCGAGGCGTCTACGATATACCTCCTTGTTAAGAGCGCCAGCCCATACCTCTGCGCCGTAGAGCAGGGCAGACTGCGTTGAGCACATCAGGAGACGTCGCCTACTAGACATAGGACCCCCAATGTTTGCCATTAGCCTACTTAACGCCGAAACTCCAGCCGCAGCCTTGTTCGCTGCTGCTTGGATTTGCTCAGGCTTGGATTTGCCTATGATAGCATAGCCAGGGTAAAACTGTACACGGCCATAGGAGAATTCGGTATCCCGACGAAATTGATAAGACTGACTAGGACTAGGACCAATGTCCGAGGCCAGATAAAAGCAGCAGGATCACCCTTAAGACCATTCGTCATCAACAGCGGTCTACGACAAGGAGATGCCCTATCATGCGTCCCTTTTAACCTGGCCCTCGAGAAAGTGATCCGTGATGCTGAGGTAAATGCAAGAGGTATGATCCTCTTTAAGTCCACCCAACTACTGGCCTATGCTGACAGACATCATGGCAAGAACCACCCGAGACGTACAAACTGCCTTCATCCAGATCGAGCAGGCGGCGATCGGCGCGAGATCTTGGACTGCACATCAATGAAGGCAAAACAAAGTATATGGTGGCAACGTTAGCACCGAAAACCAATCTACCAACAACACCAAACCACACTATTCAAACGGGAATAAAGATAATAGACAACAACTTTGAGACCATTGAAAATTTCTCCTTTCTAGGGTGGAAAATCACAACCGATAACAACTACGATGATGAAATCCGCGCACGGTTGTTGTTAGCCAACAGAGCCTATTTCAGCTTACAAAAACTGTTCCGCTCGAAACGTCTCACCATAGGGTCAAAGCTCTTACTGTACAAGACAATGATCTTGCCAGTCCTCATGTATTCCTTGGAGACTTGGGTTCTTGGGTTCTCTTGGCCGCATTCGAAAGAAGAATCCTACGAAAAATATTTGGCCCCCTACATGAGGATGGACGATTCCGTAGCCTACATAACGACGAAATCTATGAGCGATACCATAACCGTCAGGTTGTGGATAAAATCCGGCTCAATAGGTTACGGTGAGCGGGTCACTTAATCCGTATGGATGAGGATGATCCAGCCAAGGGCAATATCTATGGTAGAAAACGAAGACGAGGCAGATCCTGCCTAAGATGGAGCGATGGTGTAGGTCAGGACACCAGACAGCTTTTAGAGATATCGAATTGTTGGACCTGGGCGCAAAACCGGGATGTCTGGAGTTCCTTATTAAGGCAGGCCTAGACCGAATACCGGTTGTTGCGCCATTGTTGATGATGATGGTGATAACCTGACGTCAAATCCAGCGTAGAGAAACACAGCTTCACTAATCCCATCCTTTGCTCTGTTATATCTAAAAATAATTCTTTTTCCAACACAGAATGGTCACTAACATTCAGCGCATCCCCATCATCTTGCAATCCCACAAAGTTTACACTACGTCGGTCCTACTGGAGAGAGCTAGGAAATTTCTGTAGAGTACTGTCCCGAAGTATTTCCACTTTTCTGGCAGCAAGCGCAGAAAAGCTCGACCTGGCTCATCCTGCATTTTCTTACCCGATGGCCGAATGTCCTACAGTTGAAACAGTCCACATTTTGCTTTTCTGCTAGGGGATGATCCGGAACCAGTCGCAGGAAATTAGTGGAGATCATGTCCGGTGGATTCAACCAAGGTCGATTTTGCACTAGGGTACTGCATATTGCTGCGCCGCGTCAAAATAGGAAGAGTAGAATTAACATTATCGCTGACATTATTGGGGCCGGGTGTATGCTATGCAGAATCCAAGTTCCTCCTGGTTGTATATGAGAAATTCAGCCGTAAGAATCAAAACTATTCCCGGAGACTTGCCCGAATGGTCGATCTCTAAAACGCGATCAACCTAAACAGCCTTCGGCGGTCGTATCAATAGCTAATGATGTATGTTTTCGCTTGTTCGAATGTTGCCAGTCTGTCACTGAAGGCATGGCGAGCTTGACTAATCCCTTACTCAGCTTCCAAGCGAGCAGAGGGGGAGAGAGAGGAAGGTGGGTTTAGTGTTTCCTGTTCACTCCTTAGTGAAATGTAAGGCATCCACAGAGTATCTTTATTTTTATTGTTTTTTTCTAAATTTTTGAACGAGACTGTGCGAAGCAAACCAAAGACGAACACCGTGATTACTGGTACGCTCTACGCCCTTAACCACCGCCCCCTCGTTGGACAAGGGGATTGGTCAGCAATTCTCTGTAGTCACAGAAGTGCTCTCTCCGGACAACATGATCAGTGACATATTGCAGAGCGAAGACAGATTCAACCGTGTGCACCTTATGTTCGAGTTCTTCTTCTCGGGAAGAACATTGGGCGCGGTCAATGAGGAGACCAGAGGTTCTTTCTCATGGGTAACAGAAATTACCTAAGAACCAGTGGTATTTTGGGCCAGCGGTTTTGACATGTCTTGTCTCAAATTCCCTCGCTCCAGCCGTATATTTCGATATATTCTACAAAAGCAATTTAATAATCAGTTGATGTTCGAAGCAATTCTCGATGGCCGTGTGCTCAGTCCGTAGAAGAATCGGGACGGTTCTCCGTAGCCCTCTCCTACCGCTGTCAGGAGCATCGTACGACATTTTCATCGTACCTTTAACGGCTATGAGTTGAAGCCCAAATCGTAGATGAATCTATGGTATCGGCAGCAGATACCCAAGAAACGGCGCAGCTGCCTCACGACTTTACTTTGTCTAAATTAGTCCGAACTACTTACTCCATGTCCAATGATTCTTCTGGGCGAAATGGCTTTTCTCCACATTGATAATCTGCTGCTTTTCAGATGAGCAGTAATCTGTTCAGCGTCTCAGACACGATCACCAAATCATTCAGACAGACAAACACTTGATTCCTCAGATCCTGGAGATGACGAAGGCGGTCTTATCCCTTGACGTCTCATCGAGGAAGATTTCTAAGAAGGTATTCTTAAAGACAATACGTAAGGTGTACGTTCCAGTCCCTGATTCGTAAAAAAAAGAAACATTAATAACGTAACTTGCAGCTGAAGCTTCTGCATAGGCGACGGAGCATGCTGCTGGGCCACCACATCATCAGGCCCCCATGAAGAAGAAAGAAAACGAAGGTCACTGGTCGCGTAAGTGAGAGAATCAACTTAAGGCTAATCCTTCCCCGTCGATCCCTCTGTGCGTTAGTTTTTAATTTGTGCTCTCCCTTGTTAGGCCGTTAGCCGGTTTATCTCGATTGGAAAATAAATTTTCAGTGGTTTCAGCCCGCCTCAAAACTTCACGTCTCTACTAGAGTAGCTTAACCCGCGTGGGCTTGGTGTTTGACAATGGAGTCAAGACACGTGAGAAAATCTCTGTGTCCTGACAGGAAGTTAATATTTTTGAATCGAGAACCCCGGCCTTCATCTTGCCGAACTGCTAGACTTCAGGTTAGCTCCTGCTAGTGCGTCCAGTTCCACATATTATCTTGTGCAGCCAGTGTTCACGACTGGCAAACCTGATAGAGGAGTTTGGTTGGTTGACAGCTTTGGTGACCATGTTGATGCCAGGGTGATGCAACGCAGAACTCTCATCGCAACAGAGGCGTCGAGGGTTGTCCACGGCAGCTAAAGGACCGTTGAAGAAACGAGCGTTCCGAAACTACATCTCTTATTCATTTTTCTCTTTGAAATTACTATTCCGCGGTGGGAAAATCCAAGGAATTGACCCTTTCCAGTCCCTTCACGTCAGGCCCAGATTCCAGGGATAGTAGTCCTTTCTAACTTCCTTGGTTTCAACTTTGAAGTTGAAGTTCTTTTCAAACAATTTTGATCGCCATTCGGATGGCCTACCTTTGACCGGGATCCATGGAAGAGTAGCAAATGTATCTGCAGATCCTGCACCACGAGATAGCCTCCAGTATTTTATAACCAAACGAAAATACGCCTCAAGTGAACTAATATGGTAGACGTGGTATGTATGAATTATGCATGGTTGGATTTTCATCGAGAGCCAACATGATGTCAGAACCGTAAAGAGAAAATTATACGTTGTACGAGGAGTCGTTGGCAAATCCTAAACAGTTGCAATCGCTGGCCGAGTTTCTGTAATTCCTAGAAATTCGTTTTCAGTCGCTGGAAGCGCTAGGTGCCAGGAAGATTAAAGCGAAGGACAACAAAAAGAAGCTACCAAGAACAACGATGTCAGTCACTATGGTCACCGTAGGTTGCACAATGTGTAAAGAGGCGCATCAACTCTTTGCATGCAACGACTTTTTGCGCTTGTCACCCAAGGATCGTTTTCATCATCTCCAGAAACACAAGCTCTGCATCAATTGTTTGAAAAGTGGTCATTTTGCATCATCTTGCTCTTCGAGAGGGTACACGAAGTGCTCCAAAAAACACAACACGCTGATTCACTTTAAGCTCCGTGAAGAAACATCATTGGACAACCAAACGCTGGATCTTGAGAAAATTAGCTCGAGTCGAAAGCCTTCTAAGATTGCAAGCGAGAAGGCTTCATTAGCGGCGGTTAACAACGACAGCGATGTACTTGACTGTTAGACGTAAAGGGATCCGATGGAACTACAGCCAGCTGTCGAGTGATCTTAGATTCTGGCTCACAAGTCCGCCGCTAGCAACTAATTTTAAGCCAATGCGCCTACAAGGAGTGGGACATTCGTAGCTGGAGACGCATCGAAGAGTGAGCGATGAGGTTCAATCAGGAGTGACCAGGTATTCAACGAGAGTTGAAGTGATTGTTCTCCCCCAGATCGTGGCCTGCAGCCTTCGCGAACGTTTGACGTCTCTTCAAGGAATGTTCCTAAAAACATTAAGCAATCGGACCCAAGGTTCAATGAATCGAGACGAGTCGATATGCTAATAGGAGCAGAATACTACCATGAGCTTTTGTGCGCTGGATAAATCAAAATAGGGAAGAACTTCCCGCTGCTGCAGAACACGTTACTTGGATGGATAGTTACGGGAAAGCTGACGGAAGGAGGTCCATCTGTTGCTACATGCGGCATCTGCACGATGGACAAACCTCTAGAGCGCAGTATTGAGAGATTTTGGCAGATCGAGCAGCTACCAGAGGCCTGGGGTCAAGCAGTGCACTGCAGGATAGACTGACGCAGTGGATCCAAGGTTAAGATTGGTATACTGCGTGGACAACAGCGAACGAACACCACTGCTCAAAGAGCAGGGACCAGCAAAAGCACGTCTGAGATAAATATAACAGACGTCGGGACAGACCTAAGCCATCTCCACTGGAGCCAAGAAAGCGGGGAGCAACAGAGATCAGGCCGCATGAAGGGAATGCTCCCAAAAAATCCAAACCTGAAACCAAGGGGTGAGAAAACCCGACGTAAGATTGATCACCTGAGAGCCATAATATTACATGATATGAAGATCAGACGAGAAACAGAGGCCAAATATTTGGGAATTACGCTAAACCAAAAATTACTCTGGAAGACACATGTCGGAAACGCTTGTCGGAAAGCTACGAGGGCTCTTATGACTTGTAGATCCATAGCAGGAAAAAAATGGGATTGCAGCCCGAAGATACTACTTTGGATATATATTGCAATAGTAAGGCCAATGATTACCTATGGAGCGGTAATCGGGGCAGAAAGAACCGAACTCAGCACACTAGCCAGGGAATTACATAAACTCCAGAGGCTGGCTTGCGTGTGTATCAGTGGGGCAATGAGGACATGCCCAACGGCATCCCTGGAGGTCCTTCTGGGATTAACCCCTCTCCATCTGCACATACGGATGCAGACAAGGAGGGCAATATTCAGGATGGCCGGTAGTATGAGTGAGGCGGGGAGCTGCTTAAATCGAAGGAAGATTGATATTCTTTCTAGGCGGTATCCCGAATTACTGATACCAAAGGATAACATGACAACGATGTTTCACTTCGATAAGAAGTTTGAAACACGTTGGAGTAACAAGGCAAACTGGGAGAGCGTGGCTGCGACATACGGCTTAAACCAGCAACTGGTTACTTGGTACACTGACGGATCCCTCACAGCAGAGAAAGCGGGTGCCGGTGTCATTGGTCCAAGGAAAATGTACTTTAAGCCAATGGGTAGGTACACTAGCATATTCCAGGCGGAAATATACGTCATAGACAAATGTGCCTCCTTTAATCTGCAAAGGAACTATAAGGGGCAGAACATAGCTATTTCACCGATAGCCAAGCAGCGATCAAGGCATTTAGGTCCAAACAGGTGAACTCTAAACTGGTGTGGGAATGCCTTGAGGGAATGAATACACTCCGCGCGTCCAACAAGGTCTGGATACTTTGGGTTCCAGGCCATGCTGGGTTGGAAGGCGTCCAGCCAGCGGACGAGAAGGCCAAGAAGGGAGCAGGGACGCCTTTACACGGGCCAGAACCCTTCTGTTGAATCGGAAACTGTTTCATGGCTATGAATCTAAGAAATGAAGAGGAACGATTGAGGGAACTATACTGGGCGGGCCTACCAGGGATGGAGCAGTCCAGGGTGTTTATTAGATGATACGAACCCAACAAAATATCCATTGGGTTGCGATGTCCTCAAAAGAGATTTTTATGTTGATGAATTGATGAGTGATGGCAACAGTCTCACAGCTACAAAGGAAATTCAAAGGCACTTAGTGACCTTCCTGAAAAAAGGAAGTTTTAAACTTTGAAAATGGAGTTCCAACCATAATAATTTTCTTCTAAAAAAAAAAAGCGCCAGACCCGTGGGAATCCCTCATTTTCCGACCCCCCCTCTTCAGGCCTGCGAGGTACATGGCGGGATTTTATCAAGCAGGGGGGGGAGGGGCAACTTTACCAGAAACGGAAAGAAGACCAAATTGAAAATTTTCAGTTCGTCCGAGGTACCAGAATGGCATATTTCATAGTAGGATTTTTTGATGATCAACACACTGCCAATAGGGCCAGTATTTGAAACTCGCACAATGGATAATTGGTCAATTTCAGCTTAAATTGTGAATAAAACTAAGATCATTGCTGATATTGCGACTACTCGGTGATGATGGGATGACGATGCGCAACCTTATAGTCCTCCTTCTTCTGGCAGAGTCACCAGGAATACACGGACGTGGATTTGATCCCTACATCTGCATCTAGCCGTCTATATAGGTAATTTGGTGTTTCCAAAATTGAATGAGGAATTTTTCAAATATATTCTGGCTGCAAGGATTTGTGCATTTTTACCGCCAAACGTATGAGAGCAGCTCTTAACCTAGAGCAAGATGAAATCTAAGATTGAAGAACTTCGTGAACATCCTGTAACTCCCTGGAAGGTACCGAGAACTCAAAGAAAGAGCAGAACCTGGGACTTGTGTATTTATCCAATTTCTTGGGGGCATCCATTCTGCGGACACCAGAACGGCCCGAAGTAACGCTTCATCGGCAGTTTCCGTTTTCCATTTCAATTCCAGAACAAACAGTCAATTCTGAGCGAAAAGGTAATCAAAATTCGAATGCCCGCTCTTAAGGCTTTTCGACCGGATTCGCCGGGACAAAGGACCGAGGCCGAAAGCCAACGTCCATTACGCCATCTTCGACTCTTTCCTGTTGTGTATCAATAAGAAACCGCACGCGGACCAAGTGCAGCCGAATCCTTGCCAATCAACACATATCGCAGCGTCTCCGATGGATTTTGCCCTCTTGAAGCCCCCAAAGTGTTCCGTTATGCAAAACACAACTCTTTTCTGATTCGCTTGGAACCGTGGCGTATCGGAGACTTGCACAAAGGAAACGGCTGGCTCTCACGTACGGTGGGCGATGCAAGGCCGGTTGCACGGGGGGCGCGGCGCCGGGATGTGCAGCAGCCAAAAAAGAAAGCAACCCTTTCGGGGAGTGGCGTTACGTTACGCGTTAATCAAGTGTAATTCAGTCTGGGGCGGCGGAGGCGCCGCCACCCGCAACAGCATCCGGGCCAAGTTTTGCAAGTTCCGCGGGTGCATGGGCCGTGCATGGGCATCACGCCGTGCGGGAAATAAGAAAGCGCTCGCCCGTCTTAGGCCACGCACTTTCTCCCCGCAACTCGCGAATGCACCGAATTCCCGCGCGGAAAGAACCCACCACCACACTTCCCGTTCGTTGTCAAGTTGCATTCGCCTCGTGTGCAATGAGTCCTGGCCGTTCTGTTGACAAAATCGTGCATTGGTCACTGGCTGCTCGCATCGAGAGAAAAAACGGAAACTTGCGTGGTGGCGGTAAGAAACCCACATGCAGCCCCGACCAGCAGCGATGCTCCACGGGGCCGAGCCGCGAGATTGGGGCAGGGAGAGCCGAGCGTGCATAAAAATCTGCACCACGTGATTTTTGCAACGAGGCACCGCCTCCCGGATGCAAAATTCAAATAGCGCTCGCCCTCCCACCCGCGGCCAGGTCGACAGGTGCGGAGCGAGCTGCGCGATTTGCCTACGCTCGGCCGATGGGGGACGGGCAACGAGCCGTCGCCGAGCGAGTGGGGAGCGCGTCGCCACGAACGCCGCGTCGGCTCCGGCATCGGACCGAGCTCGCATCGCGGTCGACGTGCCACCACCCAGCGCGCTCTGGCCAAGCACATGGTCGGCCAGGCGACGGACGACCGAGCCGAGTCCGTCAACCCGTGAGCAAGCGGCGCGCAGCGCTCCGTCGAGCACGTGCACAACTCCATGCTCACGCCATGCCTCACACGGACTGCAGCGCGGCCGGAATGCACTCACTCCCACATGCAGCCGCGGTGCATCCGAGAGAGAGCCTCCGTCAGCGTCCGTCACCATTCGCACGAGTCCTATCCACTCCACCGATGACGGCCCGACGACCGTCCCCGACGCGCTCCTGTCGTCTCGGCTGCACTGATCACATGCCAGCCGAAAACAAGTGCTCCGCTCGCTCTCCACTATGTAAACACCACGCACACACCGCCACGCGGCGCGGTAGTGGTGCGATGCACTGGAGCGGCGCGCGTGTGTGAGTGCGAGCGGGCGCGGAGCGCGGGAGCGCAACAGAGTTTCTCTTCGCGGAATCGGGAGCGTGACAGTCGTTTTCGAGTCGTCAATGAGAGTAAGTTGTTGTTTAGTAGTGCCGCCGGGAGTCGGTTGTCCAAGTGGATTTTTTGTGGCTGGCGGACAACAACAATTTCCTTATTTATTTGTGTTTGGGCGGAAGTGTCCAAAAAGTTGCCTGCCCTCTGCCGAAGCTGGGCCAGTTCATTCCGTGAGCACAGCATCCTTGGGTGCAGTCGAGTCTGAGTCATTAGTCCTCGAGGCGGTCGCAGCGAGCGTGGATAGCAAGCGTGAAGTGTAATGCGGTGCGAGCTGAGTGCGGGATCTGGTTAGGGCGCGCACCCGAGTCCTTTCTGCCTAATGTTTACTCCTGGCTGCCAAGTGTAACTTTGCCGAGACCCGGTCAGGACCGAGCACCGCCGCCGCCGTTCGCGATAAACAAGGAAGTGATTATGACGCAATCTGTTGGTGGTCGCAGCCAAACAATTTGCCCCCAGTGCTAAGTGCGAATGATCTTCTGGTTCAGTGCCGTGCCAAGTGTCCGCTCCTGTACTTTGTGTTCTAATTGAGACTTTACCAGTGGCTCGAAATGTCGACAGAGACGCCGCCTCCACCGCCGAAGAGCCTGTCGCCTGTCGCGGCAGCGCCAACAGCCTCAGAGAAGGCCCCACGATCCAAGACCCCTTCGTCGTCTCCGGCGACCCCGCAAGACATGTCTTCGCGCCAGTCGCCCACGAACTTGCCCTCTGGATCCGGGTCGGCTGGGTCCTCGCAACAGCGGGAGTTTCCCTCGCCTGAGACCGCAGCAGCAAGGTCCACCCCGACCGCGTCTTCGCAGCCGGGATCCCAGCAGTTCTGCCTGCGTTGGAACAATTACCAGACCAACCTGACCAGTGTCTTCGATCAGCTGCTTCAGAACGAGACGTTCGTGGACGTGACCCTAGCCTGCGACGGGCAGTCAATCAAAGCCCACAAGATGGTCCTCTCGGCCTGCAGCCCCTACTTTCAGGCCCTGTTCTTCGACAACCCTTGCCAGCACCCGATCATCATAATGCGCGACGTCAAGTGGCCCGAGCTGAAGGCCATTGTGGAGTTCATGTACAAGGGGGAGATAAACGTGAGCCAGGATCAAATTGGACCGCTCCTGCGGGTCGCAGAAATGCTCAAGATCCGCGGACTGGCTGATGTGAATGGCGACCCGGACGGGAATTCCGACGGCAAAGCCAAGACGGTGTCGTCCTCGACAGCTGGGACCCCGGAAGTGGCCGTGAAGAAGGCCCGCGTGGCGCCACGAGAATGGGAGCTGAGCAATGTAGACGGAAGTGGTGGTAACGCCAGGACTCGCAAGCGGCGCTGGCCCTCCTCGGACAACTGCAATGCCAGCACCGGCAGTCCCCTGAGCAGTGGCCTGGGAAGTGCGTGTGAAAATGCTCCGACACCCGATCCACACTTGGAGGCCGCGTCTCCTGTTGCAACCGCAGCCAACTCATCACAAGGACCCAACCATCCGCAAACCCCGACGCCCAACGCCATGCCTTCCTTCCCGATCCCGACTCCGCTCGAGACAATGGGTTTATCGTCGATGGGAATGAGCCACGCGGATGACATGGAAATCAAGCCTGGGATAGCCGAGATGATCCGCGAGGAAGAAAGGGTAAGTACCCGCTAGTGTAAGTTGTGCTCCCCAAACCCAGGCGACAGGATAACCTGCTGCCCCAATTGATCCATTTCAAGAACTTACGCGTCCTCCTCCGCCAGTGATTACCCATTTCTCAGCTCCGCGTAACAATTGCACTCATTCTGAACTTGGGTCGGAATTCGCACGAAAAATCCGAGAAAATGGCGTTACACCCATCCTTCAGGTTCATTCACCTGGCACTCAGCCATTCCTCCCGCTCCAGCCTCTTACAAATTGTAAACAAATAACTTGACAGTCTTGTTGCCGTTTCCCTAGCCGTTGGCTGGCTATCTTGGCTCCTTTCTTACGCAAAGCGCGCCCGAGTGCGCATGACGTTCGAATAAATTTCGTTATTAACATAAATAAATGAAAAAATTAAAACTAATGTTCATCGCCACCCCGCGCTGCACCCACCCCATCCCCCGGAGCGGCGGTGTCCCTTGCGTGGGTGGCGTCTTGGCGGAGATGTCTTGCGAACTCCTTGATGCACGGCCAACGTTCCTGCGAACATTCTTCTTCTGTGGGGACGATGCCGCACAGGCAGAGGGTGCCGGGAACTGTGGAGTATCGCTCTAAGGAGCAGGAAACCGAAAAGTTCCGGGGGATGTTGGCGTTGCTGCGAAGGTCGAGTGTGGCTGGAAGGTATCTCTGGCGTGCGGGGGGCGAGTCTCGCTGCCGAGACCCGAGAGAAAGTGAAAGGCGCTCAGAACGGAACAAGCATCATCGTGGCTATTATCGTTGTCTACGAATTTCACGCCGAAGTGACTCCCCAAAATATCCTTGCCTTTCACCTATTCGCCCAACTTCTTAGTTGCCGCCAGGAGCTTTGCACCCTTGTAAGTGACGAGCGAGGAGCGGCCAACAACAAACTCACAAACGGAGATATCCACTTCCGAAAAATGGCAAAATTCAATGGACTCCGATGGCACGGGGGGGGCGGGGGCGGCCAAGACATCGGGAAGTGGCAGCGGAAACGGCAGCAACAACGCCAGGCTGCCGAGCAAGTGGGTGGAAGATGCACAAGATGTTGACTTCGATACGCTCAAGTCGGGCGAATGGGATTTACTCTCGGTGTCTCGGCACCCCAGCTCCCGAAATTCCGGGCTCGTGCCGAAAGGGCTTCTGAAAATGACAACAGGCAACATGATAGTGGTGTCTTGGAGAATTCCAGGCAGTCTCCGTTGCGGGGTTGTATGCAATTGATCCGAGATGTTATTTTGGTTTAGACACGACCTTGAAAGATAAGTTGACCTGATTTCGGATGTGGCGCTTTGGGATTTGTGCTCGCCCATTGTCTTGAAGGCAATTCGCATTCAGGCGGCTTTCGGTATGTTTTTGGGTTTGATACGTTTTCCGTGGGAAGTCTTGGCGAGTTTTTTTTTCTTTTAACCGGTTGAGGGTGGAATTGGCGCGAAGGGAATTCAAGTTGGAATTCTTGGGCTGGAGGGAAGTTTCTTCAAGTGCATTAGATTGTCGAGGGGTCAGTCTAATCAACAAGTTTTGGACGACATTTTTCTGTTGTTCGAATGAGGATTTGAATAGGAGCTTTCCTTGTGACCCATGGAATCCTTTTCTCCCGTCAACATTGGGGTGGTTGGTATTCGAGTTCCGCTTCCCTTCGTAAGATCCAGAACAACATCAGCTTTTGAGCCGGGAAATATGAATTTCAGTAAAATATCATTCACTTTTTGTCCTTGCTTGGGGATGGATTCTCAAATGTCTTAATACATACAATTGACAGGTTCTCCCTTTTGAATTTTTGGAAAAGTGCAAGTTTTTCTCAAATTTCCTCCCAAAATTCTTCAACCCCTACGTTTCACTACATTTGAAATCGTCTACCAAACAGGATAACGGCATGCTAAAGGTTATCCTGTAAACTTTGGCACACAAAATTGGCAATCCTACTTGAGTTTAACAGTGTTTTCCCAATTCAGTTTCTTTTTCGTTTCTTATTGCGAATTCCAAAAAAGGACGAAAGCACAACTGTCTTAAATTTTCTTCGGTGGTAAGGTAGGTCAAATGATTGATGCAACATTAGCCAAGTCATCACTTGGCCGTCGTGTCAAACCACTCTTGCTCTTCTGTTGTGGAGTCTGGTTATTTTATCCGTAACCCACTTTGGGGTGGCTTTATTTTTTGGCACATTGTTTTCTAAGTCTTCATTTGACATTTTAGCTTTCAGGGCCCCGCTGAAGTCTTCCTCGATACTCTCGTGGGTTGGTTAACTTAGTCTTCCTGGAAACATCGTTCACATCCTCGTTGAATCTCCATATTATGTCCAAGTTTTCTTCAATTTGGGGTACCTTCTAAACCTTCGTCAATTTTTGACTTTAGGATTCTTCTCTCATCTCACTGTCCTTCGCGGTAAAGAAAGTATGTTCAACATCATCTATTTCCGCATCACCAAAAATACTAATGTTCTATTTTGCCCATACAGTAAAGGTATTTGAGGAAATATCCCTGTTTAGACAGGCATCGCACTAAATTTCTCTCGACCCATTTTTTTACGTTGAGGAGGAACTCTGCTGTCCGTATGCCTTTGTTGTCTGACATGTCTGGGTCTCGTTCCGTGCCTCAGTTGGAATTTTCCCTTTCCTGGGGTTCCAGGTCTTTGGTCTTGACGAGTCGATCAGTGGCTATGGCCCCCAGAAAACCAAAGCTTCCGGTTCGAATGCTATACGATATGCTGAAACTACTCTAAATGCACATGTATGCTGCACAGAAAATGTGGTTCTCCGTTGAATTATTAGAAGTTTACGTTTGGTCTGTGCAGGAGCTTCTACATTCATCATTACCTTTCTCATCATGCCAGTAACTCGTCTTGTTTCGGTTGCCGCATTGTTAATTTGACCCAATAAACTTATCATGGGGTCAAATATTAGGCTTAGATATCTAAGTACCTTTTTTGGTAACACTGCATTATTGAGCCCTTGCATCTCAACTTCCTACGGTATGTTCCGCTTCGTTAGAGGTATGAATTAGGTTTTTTCGGTGAGGTTCGAACCGTAGACTACCAGCCATAAACTAAAGTAGAGTGGCGCAATGAAATGGGTGTGTCCATAAGTTTTTCCCTTTTCTATAAGTCTTAGGAGGAGGAGCTGTAGCTGCACTATCAGAGAGCGCTCAACGCTCAATCGCACCACCGTAGAAAGAAGAGTTGTATTCATGGGTTCCCTACGAGCTGCCTCAAGAACATGGAAAACGCTTAAACAATTGCGCTTCTCAGCTGAAAAGTCAAAAATCGAAAAGTTTTCTTATTCCTATTTGGTCACTAAGGATGAAAAGTGGGCTCTTTTCAAAAATTGCTGAAAGCCGCAGAACCATCTGCAAGAAGAACGAAACATAGCATTGGGCAGGAGCATATTGCGATAAAGCCTTATTGTATGTTTTGTGGGATTTGATGGATTATTTACTGGGACCTGACATCACGCATCCAAAATCTAACAGCGTCTGCCCAGATAAGCCGTATCGAAGTTGCCTTGGAGTCGGAACGAATAGAGGTAACGTCATCTTCCACCGTGACATTGATAAGCCTCACACTGCTGTACTCACTCAGAGAAAAACTGCGGATTTCGATTGACAGCAGTTGATCCAACCCTCATACGTCCCTGAAATTGTCCCGTCAAACATTTATTTGTTGCGCTCATTGGTCAATTATTTGAAAGAAAAGATATTTTTTAACAAAGATGCTCTAAAAATCGGACTTACGGATTTCTTGCCATCCAAGTTCTCTTAATTATACAAAAAGGGATTTTGTTGTTGCCAGACAATTGGTAGTATGTAAGGGACGACGAAGGAAACTATGTATTGCATTGAAAATAGAAATGAAAATGCAACACAGATGGATGAAGTAAAGATAACAATCTATTGGTAACTAAATACAGCTAATTCTTAAAAAATACCATCATCTCTTGAAGGCTCTTCCGTATCGACACATCTCCAATCGCGATTGCCGATGACTGTTTTTTATTTGAGGTATTCTTACAAAAAGAAGTCGAGGCATGTCAAACTGGACGCGTGAAGGGTAGAGAATATCCACTAAAAAAAAACCCCGTTCCTCTTTTTTGCCAGAATTTAGTTAATTCAAGTAAAAGCCTATTCCGGGAAGCAGTTCTTCCCCTCTTCTTGAAGTAGTCGAAAAAGGAAGAACTGTTTTCCACTTGATATTCTTTGATTTCTTCGCAATCCGGATTTGCTGCCGCTCACCTTTTTTTGTGGGGATATCTTGAACAAAAAGTGTACATTAATCCTTCTGCTTTAGAAAGGGGACAATTGATCCCCAAAGTACGCCCTTCCGTCAGACGACTAACGGTTTTTTCCAAGGTCAAGTACTGCTTCTCCACCTTGCTTGGGGTCAGCGTCACCGAAAACGACAACAAATGGAAATGGACCTTTTTCTTCCGCCTTTGTCCCGTTCACAAGCGGGGTTGACTCGTCTTGATCGGTTTCGGCATTTGGTTCTATCAAAAGCCTGATGCAGTCGCGAGGCTTTCAAATCCCCACCTGGCGTATCAAGCCATCGTTGTTTCAACCGACCTTTTGGTCGCTTACCATCGACCTTGATGCTCAGACCAACCTTAGCAAACGAATTCTCGTCATATTGTCATATCGATCGCGGATATCCTCATTTCGAATGTGATCAAAACGTGTCACGTCAATAGTCCAACGCAGCATCTTCGTCTCCATTACCGGAATACGACGCTCATTGTCCTTTATAGTCGGTCAACACTCAGAAACATGGAGAACGATAGCACGGACTACATTGGCGTAAATTTTCGATTTGAGACGTTCGTTGATACGTCGATCACAAAGAAACCAGTTGTGGAACGCCACTTCTTCCATCGGTCGTCAAAAATTCAGTTTTGTTTAGATTCAATCTGAGACCGTGTTGTATGAGCCGATCATTCAATTTTTGGACAAGTTGCTCAAGATCATTTTTGCTATTAGATGCTAGGAAAACATCATCTGCATGAAGCAGTGTGTAGGGCGCTGGACGTTGGATGTCCCGTGTGACGGTCCATAACAAGAATAAAGAGGGGTGGTGAGAGGGCGCTTCCTTGATGAACACCAACAGAGACACGAAGCGGTTTTGATACATCCGCCATACTTGATGGCACCACGGTTAAACGCTTTCTCTAGATCCAGAAATGCAATGTAAAGAGGGCGATGTTTCTCACAGTATTTCTCCATGGGTATTGCGTCAGTAGTTCCGCAGTTTTTGACAAATCCGGCTTAATTCACGGATATTTCAACAATTTCTTTCTTTTTCCATATTGGAACTGTGCTACTTTCTTGCCAGTTGAACAAATGGAAATGGATCAATTTTATGTAATCGCAAACACGACATAGGTATTAATTATATTTAACTTGCAAACTATTGGCGGGCTAGGCCGAAGCTAATTTAGCTAATTTGTTTGGGATAAAAGAGGTCGTGAGTGCGTAACTGGTGGAAGCCGGACCGGACCATATGGATAGCAATTTACCACCTTTTTTGGTCCACGGACTTCTGATTTTTGGCCTAGCGCCCAAGTATCCAAAATAAATGACTAAAGGTGGACATGCCAGCGTATGGGATTCTTACCCACTAAAACCACCCCCGACTCCCCCCAAGCCCCGTAGAACCACCGTACGGTATTACATCACGGGGCGGAGTTAGTTCATTTTGGCTTGGTCCCCTTTCGTCTCTACGCGGCGTACGTAAGCACGCTTTTCTAGTCTCCTTTGCCTTTCGCAGTTTGCTCTGGATAGATACGACCATGGAGTTGATCGTATCCCAGTCTTCCTGACATGCTAACATTCTTCGCACCAGATTCTCTGGTACGAGCACCTCTCCTAGAGTCCCCTCTAGCCTCTTCCTTTCCTCCACAAATCTGAGACAGTGGAAGAATATATGCTCTGAGTCCCTGGGACTCCATAGCAGTTTGGACAATCGGGTGAGGTATCTAGTTTAAACCTGAACAGGTACTGGCGATATCCTCCATGTCCCGTGAGAAACTGAGCAAGATTAGAATTAATCTCATCGTGCTGTCTCGCCAACCACTCCTTGATGGCAGGGATGAGCCTGTGAGCCCACCAACCCTTTCCCGAGCGTTCCCAACGCTCTTGCCATCTATTTAGAGATCTCTCCCTTTCGGCGTTCTTCGTCTGCGATAAAGGAGAGATAGACTTCGCATTATATATATTCGTCATCTCATCTGCCCAGATGTCAATGGGCATCATTCCAGAAATGACGAATGCTGCATCCTCTGAGACAGTCCTGAATGCCGAGCACACCCTTAGGGCTGTTCTTCTGTAGACTGAACTCAGTTTGTTAGCGCTAAATGCAACCTGCAATACCTTCCCCAAACTAGAGCTGCATAGAGCAGGATCGAACACACTACCCTAGCTATAAGCCACCTGGAAGCATGCCGCGGCCTTCCCACGTTTGTCATCATCCTTGCCAGGGCCACACTTGCAGTGGATGCTTTGTCATAAACATACTGCACGTGTTGTTTATAGCTAAGCTTGCCGTCTATCATCACTCCCAAGCATTTGATGGCAGGCTTAGAAGTGATGATATGATTCCCAATTTGAATACGGGCAAAATTTCTTTTACGGCGCTTGGTGATGAGGACCGCTTCCGTTTTTTCCTTCGCAGGTGCCAGACCAGAACTCTTTAGCCAACCCTTAACAGCACTGATCGTTTCGCATGAGTATAACTCAGCATCTTCGAGGTGCTTTGCGACCACAACCAGCGCTATATCGTTGGTGTCGCCCACCACCGTGGTTTCCTCCGGAAGAGGAAAATGAAGTACATCCTTGTACATGATGTTCCACAGTAGTGAGCCCAGTACGGAGCCCTGTGGGACACCCGCGGAGACAACATACTCCCGGGGTCCGTCATCGGTGTCATATCAAAGCCTTCGTTCTTGTAAATAGCTGATGACAATAGCTGCAAGATAAGCGGGAATACCAATCTTCGCCAGAGATTCCCGTATTAGGCTGTCTGTCTGCCTGTCTGTCACACGCACTTTTCCCCAAAACGGCTTAACTGATCCGAACGAAATTTGATTTGATTTAATTTGAAATTTAAGGTTGACTATTGTCAATACAGGGGTTTCCACCAAATAATTTATTTAAATCGCTTTCTAGAAAATAGAGGGCAATGGGAATTTTTAGCTATGTGACACGGAGCTGTCGTGCACTCGTCGCTCCTCACATCTTTTTCTTTTTCTGCAGCCTTTGTCCCGTTCACAAGCGGGTTCGGTTCGTCGTGATCGGTTTCGTCATTTTATTTTATCAAACGCCTGATCAGGATGTAATCGCGAGGCCTTTAAATCCGCCATCAATGCAATGCAACATCTTCGTCCCCATTACCGCAAGACGCCGTTCATTGTCTTTTATAGTCGACCAACACTCAGAACAATAGGGAGCGGCAAACGGACGACATTGCACACGTCGATCAGAAAGAACACCAGTTGTGGAATGCCACCTCATCCAGGTTGCGTTAATGCGTGAAGCAATTTCATTACGCAGTTCTCCATTGGTTGATAGCATTGACTCGAGATATTTAAATCGCTTAGTTCTGGCAATGGCAGTAACCTGCCTAGAACTGAGCGATTTCAATATCTCGGGTCAATGCTATAAGCCAATGGAGAATTACGTTATGCTCCTCACTTACGGAAACACAAAACCTTTTATACCTGAAGCGTTAAGCTTCCGGTTTCCCGACTTGTTTAATGATTCTGCACGTCGAAGGATACCCTCGTGGAGCACCTAGACTGCTTCTGAACTACGCTAGTTTTACTTAAAACAAATCTCGAAGGGGATCCCTTTATTGCTACGGCGTGGAAATGCCGATGTCATAAGGTCCTTGCCAGAATTTTTGCGCAGGTTCTTGACAAAAGAGAAAACAACTTGAATAGGAAAATAGAGTAACATTTGACAGGAAAATATCTGGAACAAAATCTGGCGGTTTGTTTCACTACGGTAGTAGCGCTAACCACTCCGTGTTCCTATCGGCTAATAAGGTTACTGGTGGATGCAGTTCAAAAACAGTTTGAAATAACAGACAGAAGAAAGGTCATACCTTAACATTCCTAGTTATAGAGAATACAAAAAACTTCGACTGCTCCTTTAAGTCTCATTGAATTTTTCGTTATGAAGTGCCATTTGTGATGCTTCTATTTTCATTGGAATATGAATTTACGAACTTCGGGGAGACGCTCGGCAGACTATGATAGGCTTTCGTTTCTAAGTTAGTTTTTTTCAATTTACGTCCATAATTCTCTTCTTCTTTTCTCAACACAGTTTTTTCAGGGCCGGATGTATCTCAGTTTATAAAGGGACGAATTTCGGCCTTCTCTGAAGACATCTAAACGCAGTGTTTACATTACTTTAACGATAGCATCGAAAATATTAATAGAAATAAAGCCAGAAGGAGGAGGGTCGAAGTCCCAGATTCAACAGGCCATAGCAGACAACCTTCTATATGTTTCTCCAGATGCGGAGCATAACTTAACACCCTGCATTGCTACGCGGTGCGGCTATTATTTATGCTGTATTTTGGGGGACATGGGAAGTGGTTAATGTATTGTAAAATTGAATACTGACAGCAAGGGAAGCCTTCAGGATGAAAACCCAATAAAATATTGCAATACGGACAGTAGATGAAGATATCTAAATCTAGGATTTGAACCCTGAGCGAATAATAAAAGTCTGATACTCTAGACAACTTGATAGATGCGAGCGAAATTGGTAACGTCTTTATGACAAGTGGTTGGTTGAACGTCAGTCTCTCGATTTCATCGCCCCGGGTTCAAATTCTGGATCATTTTAGATGTTTGTGTTCGTTTTTGTGCTTGTCTCGCTGTTATTGGCGTTTACCTTACACAGCTCTTATCACTATTTGCAGAGAGATTTCCGCGACACAGGCAACTGTATTCACAGATTGGTTCTTTTCTGTTGATCAATATCGTAAAGATTCCAGTTTTCATTACATTTCACAATGGGATCGTGAAACGGATCGTAGTGTTTGCGCAAAATGAGAGAAGGTACAAATTTGAACCAACAAATTTTTATCAATTTCCTTCAATTTGTATGGCACCCACGTATTGAGTTTTTCTGTGTCGGCCTGCCGCATGTGATTGAAAAATTTCCTCTACATTGCGAAGAGTTGCGCGTGGATTGACTTCAACTAAGGTCCTGATACGACCATCTAAAGCATTTGAAATTAAAATAACGAACACCGTCGAGCTAATATTATGATGAAGCAATGCTATAAAGGAAACACGGGGAAATTAGGCTTTACTTGACCCAAATGGTAGCAGTCCTGGTTAATACTGATTAAAGATTTGATTCCGAAATTTTCGCAGGTAGGCAAGACTGTTTGGATGCAAAAAGATTATACACAGAAGATTTAACTCCCAGCACATTCTTTGAAATTTTATAGAGACGGAAAAGTCTTGCACATTTTTGGCCGTGACGGGAGTTGCGTGAGCAAAATTTCGCGCATAAGGGCTGGTATTAATGCCGTGCAGTGCACTGTCGCCCACGTTGATGCGAATACGTTGCAGCATCTATCATGACAATAGATATTGCACAACTGTTCATGGCTTCACACATCCCAGTGTGAACCAAAGGCAGAGCTTCATTAAAGGTTCATTTCAGATTAATTGAAATAGATCTTATTGGAATCAGTGAGCGAATGATGCTTCAAAATTTCTTATGGAAAGCTTGGCGGAAGCAAACACGCAACATTCCCGACAATAGATCCATGTTTGCTCTCCTGGGAAGTGAGGAGGCAATAAGTAGATGCATCCAACATCAATCTTTCGGATGCGTCCGTTTCCTGCTGGGATATGATGAAGAAAAACACACTAGAAATCCATCTAGGCGGCATGGACACACCGACACGCCAATACCACTTACCTACCTTGTCCCTACCCCAAAGGTGTCCAGTGAGATTCCGTGCCCCCTTACCGCTGGGGCTGCTCCTCCTGTGTATAAGTTTTCTGGTTTGGATGAAAATACAGTTTCAATCATGCAGGCCCTAAAATGCTCATTTTGTTATCTCGCAGTGGGTCTATTTAAACAATTTGCGAACCCAAAGATGTCTTTTAAAGTTAGATCGTGAAGATTCCTCAGAGAGTCTTAACAAGGTATCTTCATTTTGAATTCGAGAAAGCATGCAGCTGCATATAGCTAGAATGCAGGGTATTTTTCTTACATTAACTACAGAAACCGGAATTCCCCATCCCGATTATTTCAATGTGATAATTTGAGGAATAATTCCATGTTAGACACCCTACCAAGATGGGAGGTTTCCAGCCAATTACCAAAGGTACTATATAGTGGCAGCTTCCCGATTTTTTTCAGATTTTTCGGTTGGGTAGTTTCTGAGAATGGCCCCCTTAAAGGAATGATCACTTTCAACCCCCGCACTCCCCACCTTTCCAACAAATGTCAAAACTAAGACCGGCTTCGAAAAGTACTAACCGAGACCTTTAATTTGATACCCCACATGACTATATTTGATGAAAAAAAAATGTACACCCCCCTTTTGCATGTATGAGGACCCCCCCCCCCCCCCTTAAATTCAATGTGAAAGGATGTAACTCACTGTAAGCATGAGCGTTCACAGTTCCGACCTTCCTACCAAATTTGGTGTCAATCGCTATAACCGTCTCTGAGAAAAATGCGTGTGACGGACAGACAGACAGACAGTAAACCGATTTTAATAAGGTTTTGTGTTTACACAAAACCTTAAAAACGGACCATAATTTGTAGTCCAATGAATTAAGATTTGGATTACCAAAAGGCCAATTGTATGCAGAAATAAAACTGTGGACTTTGTTTTTGGGGTGAAGTTTGAGTCGAACGAGTCCATCGTAACTAACATCCCACCGAGGCAGGGTGGTGACCTCGTTGAACTCGTGGTACTAGTTTTGGAGTTCCTTTTGTCGATCGCGCATAAACTCTGTCATTCTGATTATTAACTGCCTCCTCTACAGTAAAATAGTTATCGTCAGAAAAGAGGATCGTTTGATGCTTGTTGCTTGCGTACTTTTGGAAAAGTCTTTGCATTTTACTGCCCTATTTTTCATTAAGCCCTTTGTCAGCAGCTCTGTCCCGTACGCCCTTTGTAAGCTGTTAGTCCTAAGTCTTCGTTGACTATGCAAAATATTTTCGATATTTTTCGATATTCCCATTTCAGGGTGCATAATATTTTGCTTATGATTTGGGTTTCCTCAGATTCGAACATCTGTCGCTTTTATAGCCCTGCCATATCCTTACAGTACATGGTTTTTCCGATCTTTGCCGGTCTTTCACATCACCAGTGTCCTCAATAGTTTTGTAGCACGTTAAAAAAGTGGCTTCAGCATTTTGAATATTTCATTTTTTTCTATCGCGCACTTATATGTAGCATAGGTACCTTTGAAGTAGAGATCCTGTTGATGGCTCCAATGACCCTTTGTAATCAGACATTCGCTTAGAGTTACGTTTCAATCGGAGTCTCCAAATCAATTATTGGCATCGGTTCAAAATCACTCGGATCTTCTCTTTTAGCTTTCATTGTCTGAGCAAAAGTATCTTCCGAGGTTTTCAGGATGCAGGAAGCAATCCACAACAAATTTGCTAAAAATCACTATATGTTATTGCAATTTTAATTCAAACGGCTTTTATTGGCAACTCTATATTATGCGACTACTTTTCTCTGTTTGTCAATGATCTATGAGAGAAGTCGGCCAAACAAGGAGATATGAACAATAATAAAACGCATTCAAACCAGCATTATATTAACAATTTCTGAAAAAGTGTGATTACTGGAGTTAAGCATCCTTGACAGTGGTTAGTACTTAGACGGGGGACCAAATTCTAACATATTTCCTTCATATTGGTAGTTTCTCTTAATCAAATTTTAAAAAGGTTCAGCTACTTGAAAAAGAGGGTGCAGATTATAGTTATGTACTTTATTAAATTGTTTATATATAGAAAAAGAAGAAGATCATTCTCGACCCAATATATGATGATACAGTCCCATTTTGAACGAACTGCTAGTATAAATGGTTCATAAAAGGCAGTGAACAATTGAATTTTTAGCTACGTACAAAAGAAGCAGCCTTTCACCCGGAGCAGCCTTTCACCCGATCGCAGCCCATTGCTTACAATGCTAGAATGGCAATCTTATTTCGCATTTCCTATTCCTTCACGTCATCCAATCCATAAGAAGTCTCTGCAACTATCGAGGAAAACATCCAACAAAATTAGTTGTTAATAATATTAATTACTGCCAAGTATCGTATATTTAACTAGTTTATTTCTTTTTTAATTATAAAACATGTTGTTAATTTAAAATTAATTTAATGGTTAAATCAACATGAAATTGTCAATCAACAGACTAATAAACAGTAAGTTCTGGTCCTTAACTCCAAGTTATTTTAATAACAAAACCCCAGAAAAATAACCAATGACTGCAAACGAGACGAGAACAACAGGAAGTCTGCAAACACCAGTTTCAGTGGAGTTTGATCTTGGACCTTGCAAGCATATAATATTTGAAATATTTTCCACTTAATATCCACAATTATATCCACTCCATTTTCAATTGAACTAAATGAAAAACATAAAAAAAAATATTTTTTAATTTGCTTCTAACATTGTAGCTTGGCTTTGAGAAGGGGTTCGAACAGGCTTCTCCAAACTCGGTATGTAGCTGTATTCCCTTCTTACCGGAGCATAGAAATGAGGTGTATAAAGCAATTTTGTATAATTAAAAGATAATAAAAATGAAAGATACAATGAAAACAAACTCCAATCGCACGATCAATTTTCCTGCTTGTTACGCAAGTACTTAGTGACTACATTACTCATAATTTCCGGACGCTTACGCACCAGGAAGATCTTTGTAAAGTAATGAGAGGTTTTATTAGATGTAGATGACATTTTTGTATGATTATAACTATCTGAAGTACAATAAATAGTTCAGCAACAAAGCAAGTGAACTTAGTATCTTTTTAACTAGGAAATCTGGGAAACGCGAATACAGTCGAATTCATAGCCTTGAGAGTAGGATCGATGGGGATTCTGTGTGTAGGATTGAACCTTTTTTGGTTACAATAGCTTACTAAAATGAATAATCACCGACCGAACCCGCTTGTGAACGGGACAAAGGCTGAAGAAAAAGACTAAAATGAATAATCATAGAAATGCTATTAGTCTGCTCCTCATTCAACCAGTTTCTCCGCTGCCTTGACCAGAAAGGAGCTTAGATTAGTTGGTCAATAGGTCTTGTTCCTTGGACTTGTTCTTACAGGCCAGCCTAATCTGCCTACATACCATTTGGTCATTCGAGCTAGGAGTATTCCGTTGTGTTCTAGAAGGATTTCTAAATTTTCCCCTCCGACTTTTTATATATATTCTATGATGTTTCATTAGTATCCCCAAACTAGAGTTGTCTGGAGGCCCATTCTTTTTAGAAGTGTTTCCACTTCCTCGCAGAATGTTATCCCCTTGGTTTTGCGGTTCCCTTTATTATCGCCTTCGCTCCTTTAACTTGTTGAGTAGTGGGCATGTTTAGGCTAGCAAAATGGCTGTCTGGAGGTTGTGGGTCCTGCAGTAATTTATCAGACATTCGTGTCGTTTGCACGCTAAACTACCTTGTTGATTTTGGCCATCTTCAGGGAAACTTCAGGAATGGGCCGTCGCATATGGTGACAAGCAGTTTAGTAGCTCGCTGATTTGCGCAGATCACGATCACGAGTTGATCTTGTTTTCAAAATATTTGCGGGATTCATAGTGGACGTAGCGGCATACTCTTTAATGGGCTTTACCACAGATCTATAGAGATTAATGGCCTTACGGGGTGTGAAAAATCAGTTGAAAAATTAATCAACCTGCCTGCCCTTACGGTTTTAGGAATAATGGAGTGCAGGTCGTCTCTGACCGAACTCGCCCTCGTTATCTCCCTGCCTAAAAAGGTGATGGATTTAGCATGGGCAAGGGTAAGATTATTAATTTCACTGAGCAAGGATGTTAGCTGCTTCTATTGAAGGATATAGATTGAGATTTGGCTATGATGATTGGTAGGCCCAATTGTCGGGATTCCTCAACAAATGCATTTACCTGCCTTTGCAAACATTTGAAAGTCGACAACCAATCGTCTCCAGATTTCAATGCTTTCAGAGCATTTATTATGCAGGAACGTTGTATAGACATTAAACAACATTGGACTTAAAACGCATCTTTTGGGAATGCCATTTCCACCTTGAACGCTGTCCAGCCCTAGTTGTAGGCGTCGATTGGACATTATCCCTGGAACCCATAAAATAATCTCAGCATATCAACCATCTCATAGCCAACACCTGCTAATATTTACCTTTGGCTATCGAAATGTGTAAAAGGATATCATTGATGAAAGCAAACGTAGATTTGCCTGCCGAATAAGCATAGCAGTTAGCAGGCGGGACTTTGTATTCATCAATGAAATTATTGATGCGAACCTTGATCATGGAGTTAAGCGGTTCGGAAAACACATTAATTAGAGGAATAGGCGGTAATTCGTGAAAATTTCTGGGTTCTTAAGTGTTTTTGGGATGGGTACCACCCAATTAATAGACCAGTCCTTAGGGGAATTTGACCTGCCCCAGATGAGGTTAAGCCCCTCTATCAGTGCAGAGAATGTTTCCGGCGCCAACCAGCGTACATGTTCACTAGTGGTATTATCCGTACCAGAGGCGGAGGCACACTTGTGCCTTAGTAATGCAGCCGTCAGCTCTTCTAGAGAGAAGAGTTGAGAAACAGTGGGATCTCTAAGGATATCCGGAACAGAAGGGGAAGGGGGCTATACTGCCCAACCAGAAAATCAAGATATTCAAGGTTTTTCTGAAGATCACAACATGGAGGTTCGTCGCTAAAGTAACCACGAAAACCCTTCATGGATTTCCAGAAGGACTTGACATGTTTCGTCGCAAATAAGTCAAACCAAATTTCACGCCAACGCTTCCGCTTCCCATGTTCCACAGACGTTTGGCCCCCTCAAATTGGAGAAAATTTGCGGTGCTGGATCTAGCCCTGAATCACGCGATTTGTTTCCTTTTAAAGTACAATTTAAACTCCGGTGCCCACCACGCCCTCGGCTGGCCCATATTGTTAGTGCAAGGTCTAGTTGCATCAGCGGTTTCCCTTTTCAAAGTGTTAGTCAGAGTGGTAATATCTGCTAGAGTGCTAGAGGCTCTAGGTTGCTTATCTGCGCCTTTTATCTATTTAAATCAATCTTAAATTTAGGAGAAACATTTAGTACTTGCGTAGAGATGGAAATGGGAGTGTGGTGACTATTAGATATTTCATCCATAATCGGATTCTACTGCCAACATTGACTAGCAGAATTAGCAAGAGCTATGTCTAGAACCGAGCTCGATTGATTAGGCAGACGGTGGGTTGAAAAAATTGGGCATCCCATTATTAAGAAAATTGAATGAGGAGTTGACGACAGCAGCTTCCAATCACATCCTCATATCCATTATTCAGGTAGTCACCCAGATTTTTGTATCTAGCATTAAGATCCCCAGTGATACATTGTTATATTTCTTACAAAAAGTGAGGAGTCTACCAAGGGTCGCGTTGAATTCCCTGTTGGAGGTACTGGGAAGGAGATAAACTGACACGATCACAAAATTGGAAGCAAGGTTGTGTTTCAGCTATGACAATATCATAATCTAAAACATAATTGGCGAAAACGAATGAATTGCGGAACGCCCCTATAACCGTCTTCCATCAACTTTGCTATTAGATTAAAATCCGAAATAAGCTTTGAGAGGGTCACGATGTTAGAAACCTTACTCTTAAGTTTCTCATCGTCTGATCTTTTAAGAGTTTCGTTGAGCATTTGCAGTAATTTACTAATTTCTCTCAGGTACTTCGTTACTAGAACGTACAAAGGACTCTCATAGACAGGGGGCGCAGGTTTAAAATCATTTGGAAGTGTTGTTGCTGGGGCCTTCTGCTAGGTCAAACCCAGACTTCTCTTCTTTATAACATTACTAAATTTGGCTGGACCTCTGACAACCTTATTGAATCCAGAGTGGTACTTCTAGTACTGGAGCTCATTTTACTGGGAAGAGAGAGAGAAAAAACTATCATAACTGCCCGAATCTTGCAATGGACTATAATAATTGTTTGACTCACGCGCAGCTTCTGTAACAGTTATGTTTCTAATCGAAGCAATTTCTACATTTTTTATATATTCTATCCATTCAGGGCATCTCTTATCCCTAGCGTTGTGTGAAACCACCTCAACATACAATACGCATTTTTTGACCTCACAGGTCCCTGAGGAATTTTCTGCAGCACAATTAAGACATCTGGAGGTTTAGGCCTTGCAAAACTTGTTGATGTGGCCCGGCCTACCACACTTGAAACATTGCGACGCCCTTAGCTTGAAGTAGGAGACATTCAGTCTCGTGTAGGCGATATGAGATATGATCAGATAAGTTCCCCAGGAAGGTTACCTCACAGTGTTCCAAGGCACTCTATCACCACCCGGCTCACGACTTCTACGAGTGAGTCTCTCAGCATTAACAATTTTTGCCGTTGGTTCAGACAATCGTGTGCATGTCATAACAGAGGGGGATGTTTCTGATCACCCCATATCTGTAGACGCATCTGAAAGGTATAAAAGCTCTGAAGCCCAGGAAGGTCAAACGATCCCGGACCAGCCTATTAGCACTAACAGGAACCTTGAGACGGGGCTTTCATGTTTCTCTAACTGGGCTGTACAGAGTGGAACACATTTTGAATATTTAGCAGTTTGATTTCATGATGTAGCTACAGTGCGTTTAAGCTAAAGAAGTAGTTTCTGCAATCTTAATTCTTTCAACTAACATCGGATAACTTTTCCTCTGGGTTACGAGGTCATACAAGAGCGGGACTTCCACTTTATTAGTAGGTCCACCAAATTTTGGGGAGCCAAATTTGAAGTTTCCACCAGAACAAGTTCCGAAGGAGAAGGGATCATTCCCTGACAGGAAATGTTGTGAGTGTTCAAGCTTGAGGTAAGTGCAGAGATTTCAGAAGGATTAGTGGTAATAACTTTGACAGTTTTTGGGGGGTTGACAGATACCTCATCCGCCAGCGTACAGATGTCACTACAGCAGTCGTTGGATCACTGAAGACAACTTTAGAAACAAGGTTGGAAGCAAGGCCCACCACGGCAATGTCAATGCTGGCGTTAGGCTCGGATCAGTAGCCTTTCTAGTCTTTGGGCCATTTGCCACTGGGCTTTGACCATTTTTCTTTCTTTCTTAGGATTTCTTAGAAACCTAGCCGGAGTTTTCTAAAGCGGAGAATCAGGCCGGCACTCCTCAGTCTCCATCCTTCAGTGGTTTGCCAAAAAATTTTAAAAAAGTTCCTAACTACGTAATGAAACAAAACTAAGGCAGAGGCACAGTCCCTATAGACAACTTATTTAAATTTAATACTTCCATTAATTTCACACCTACCAACAGACTGTCACTAATAAACCTTTATAATTTCCCCACAAACATAATTACTATTTTATTAATAAATTATTTACTACTCACCCTAATTGCAGTAGTAAAAATTACTAATATTTTTCACGGACCCCTACGTCCCATATTCTCTAACTAATGAATAAACCTATACGAGTAAGACACCCCCTTTTTAAAATTGCCAATAATGCATTAGTAAACACGAAAGCATATTTTTGTTGAGCATGCCGGTAGTCCTGAGTCCGTATCCACTTGAAGACGGACCGGACCACTTGGGAACAAATTTCTTCCTTTCTTGTGGTCCACGGACTCCTCTTTTTGAGTTAAACACGAAATTTTATTAAAAATCTTGACTGACGGCCTGGTCTAGGTTTGAACTTAGGATGGATTTCACCTCGATATAATTCGCACTCATGTCGTGTTTGCGATTATATATAAATGGAGCGATTACCACTTGTCGCTGCTTTCGATCACGCGGCTCCCAGGGCAGAGGTGAGACAGCGTCTAATGAGTTGCCTCTGTCCTAGACGAAACCGTCAGTCAACTGTCAACTGTCTGCGTCTTCAGCATTTTCTCTTCTCTTCGGGAAAACACTGAAGAAGGAAATAGTTGGTTCCCGAAATATGGTATTTGTTTTTTTACCAAATTTTTAGCCAATGAAGGAAATAATCTTCTCAACTCGTTTAATTTGATTAAAACTTTGGCTAACTAACCACATCCTAACTCTAACCACAAGGGAAATGCTCCTTAAGGATTCTTTTTAAGCCGGGCTCAGTCTTTTTATCTATTTATATTCTATTTATTCGGGAACGCATTTCACCTCATAGTGCGCAAACCAGAGGATTACAAATTATCATTCGCATCACAAGATCTAAAAATCTCTGCCCCATATTCCGAACTTATAATGGATGGAAATTCCAATAATTTCTACAAATTATCCGAATCTAAAAGTGACGTTTTCCCAAAGGACTCATAAAAAATTTCCTTGCCATTTTCCCCATCGCTGACGAGATATGTATCTTTATAAATTTTTCCGAGGAATTAATAAAGTAAGAAAACGCTCTAGACCGAATTCTTTCCACAAAATCAGCTAAGAAGCAATAATGGTATTTAGTTCGTGGAACGCTATAAAGTGATTTTTATATAGAGTTGTTAAAAATATTATTTACGATCGTGGCAAAGGAGAAAAGTTGGTGGGCTCGCGGTAGCTTCTTAGGCGAATTGTTGCCCAGCGTTATAATGAACTCTGAGGCAGTGAACTGAGTCATCTGAGTGCTATGATCAAGTGCGCCGTATTTTCTAGCGTACATTGTAGTGAGGAGGCATAAATGCTGTAATAGTTGAGCCTCGTGTGTCTTATCTGTTCAAGTCTTTTCTTTTTTTTGGAAAAGGCTTACTTCTAGTAAGTGATGCGTGAGAATGAAATGTTAGCTTAGAAGTTGTTCGGAAATAAAATAAACCTCTATCTTCGCAATCTTACTGTACGGCGAAAATTATGGAAGTAACTTCCAAGTTACTCGTGTCAGAACTGTTTCTGTTACGTGTTACGTTTTCAAACACTTTTGTCTCCCCAATATATTGTATTATACTATTTTTTGTACATTTATTCACTGTGTCGTCTATAGAACATTTTTACAGAGTGGATGCGGTGCATCGGAGAAAAGCTTTGTATTCCTCGGAATTCCTTCAAAGCAATCTTCGTCACGACTTATCATCAAACAAATATGAGTTGTAGGGCAATTGCTGAACAAAGACCCAACGAGTCGATTTGAGCACCTCGTCTAAGTATCCTGACAAAATTGACTTGAAAAATTTGGACTATTGTCTAAATATGAAAACAGGAAGGGTCCTTGAATAAGTTGAATTCTGTACCACAAACATCTTCATAAGTTATGAATAAAAGTGAAAGAAAAAGGGTGCTCCACTCTTCATCTCTGAAGTCCTACACATATATCAGGTTAGAAAAAGAATATCGGTCCTTTTCTGCTTACTGAATTATCATAGCCTTCAAATAATCAATCGCATCAGTCAACTCCTTTTTTGTTTGACGACATCAAACAGCCGTGTCATTTTTATGGAACTTCAGATCGACCACAAAACAGTTTGGAGTTATTTGACTGGAAATATTTTGTTAAAGTGGCCCTGGTCGAAAAAAGATGATAGAGCTGACAAACGGTGGCTTGACTAGCATTAACAAGGAAGTCGACGCCAAAATAATTAGCACAATTCGCCGAAGCGAGGATGCAGGGCGGAATAGTTCGCAAGATTCAATGATAACCTTTGGTTAACTTACAATGGTAGTTTCTGAAGTTTGACAACATGTTGAGGCCAATCTATCAGCTATCTACTTCAAACATTAATTATGCGGTTCGTTCGTTCTTCCTTGTGTTGAGCTCGCCTTTTTACAGGACAGGTTTTGTCACTATGCGTCCTTCTAATCTTAAGTTCCCAACTTGTCTGAGACTTGGTTCAATTCGTTGATACAGCGCATTAAACTTCAAAAAACCCCGGCGTTAAATCGGATGATCTAGGCGGCCAATTCTGATCACCAAAACGAAATTACATAAACAAGAAGGCATTCAGGCAATATCTGAATTGTTTCTGAACAACATTCATAGCCCCTAGATCTCCACATTAAATATGTTGCAGCGCGCAGTGCCGTCAGACTACGTGAGTCCGGATGCTGGGCAGCGAAGTCTTACCGCCACAGCAACATCCTAGATGGAATACCTCGGGAAACCTGGGCATCCCCCACGGGCTATACCACACGCAAGCTGAACTTCACAAGAAACTTTGCTATGGACCTTCCAACCAGGACAAAGTGGAAGACCGGCGGCGTGTTGCAAGACTATGGCACAGTATTCTTTACGGACGGATCAAAGATGGCCTGTGGAGTCGGCGCGGGGGTTTTCTCGAATACACACACTGTATCCAAGTCGTATGGTCTCCCAGGTTAAGCCAGTGTATTCCAAACGGAAGTACTCGCAATATTGGAAGTCTGTCGATGGCCGGAACGAGATTCGAGCCCCAAGTGTAACATAGCTGGCCGATAGCCAAGTAGCCATCAAGGCCTTGTACTCAGCGACGACATCTTCCAGGCTAGTGGGGCAGTGCAGAGACGCGCTGAGCCGTCTGGGCGGCACGGTCAAGATCACTCTCCTCTAGGTTGCCGGGCATAGGAACATAGAGGAGAATGAGCGGGCTGACAGATTGGCCAGGCAAGGTTCTGCTCTTGGCAGTCCTTCGGCGAATACAGTCGGTGTTCCGCTGGCGGCTGTCGGGGGCCGATTCTACTCGTACTACCTAGAAGCCGCGGGCCTAAGATGGCGAAGGCTTACGAGCTGTGCCAAGTCAAGGAGAATTTGGCCCGCTTATAAAATAACCCGATCACGAGAGCTCCTGTATCAAACGTATGCAAATGCATTCAAGATTACGGCGGTCTGCACGAGGCACTGGGACCATGCCGCTAGGCCCGGCATACCTTACAATTCGCATTGCCGAAGCTGCAGAGAAGGAAGCGAAAACCTCACGCACTTTCTCTGTGATTGCCCACCTATGGCTAGAGACAGGCTGCGGACACTGGGTAAACCATTCTTTGGGGACCTCAGAGACATTCCTAGCTGCAGGGTGGGAGAGCTGCTTTCTTTCGTGAATGCTACAGACTGGCTCTGAAAATCCGAGCCGGCTGGGTTCTGCCTCCCTGCTCCCATAACAACAGTCATGATCTTAGGAGTTTGTGGCATCAAAACGGCGCACCAAAGCGCTAATTGGGCTCCTCGGAGCGGCCACTGATACCTACCCTACCCCCAACATTCTTACCAACTGCTTCGATTTTTGTATTGAGCGAATTGTTAAAGGATCGCCAGAATCTCTAAGGTTTACTCTTTTTGAATTTCCAACTTTGCAGCTTGAGAATAAATTCGGTAAATTTTGTAGAAAGCAAGCTCCTCAGAAAATTTTACAAAACGCTCACACAAAAACTCCCTTTTTGCCATAATCCTACTGGCACTTCTTGCAGGCGAAATGAATATCCTGCCCGACTTATTCCAGTATTCATGTAAATCTCCTGGTATTCCTGCGATTTACAGTGTTTTTTGGAAGCCCTTCCCTCGTGTTATACCCATTTCTGAATCACATCCTTGGTTAAACAGCCGGACAATTCCAACTTCGAGTCTGTGAAGCTTACCGTAGAATTCAGGGCTTTCATTCATGAAGACATACCAAGCAATAATTAACGGCAACGCATTTCTTTGCAGTCACTAGTAGAAGCAGTAGTAGATAATAACGTGAGATTGCACTTTCGGCATCTGGTATGATTGGTACTGTCTACTTTGTGAATTATTTCAATTTTAAGGCTTCCTCGATTGCTAGTCTCGCTATCGCATATTCGCCTCATAATTTTGACTGATTTCTGCACAAAACGAAAATCGGAACACGTCCTCAGATTAGTCCAACTGTGTGCCAATCATCCGCGCACTCGGTAGATGGTCAAAAAGACCAAATTGGAGGTTTGATACATAATCCGCAAACCCGGGTAGTCATCTAGAGGAGATTTTTTTTTAAATTCCTCTGCGTGCTCTCTTACTTGCAGTTGGTCTCTCTGCGCGAGTTTCGTGCTGGCAGTGGTTGAAATCCCGAATCGTGCTTTTTTTTATTCATTGGATGAATGTTAAGCCTGCATTTGGCATAAGCGGTATTTAAATCTTAAAGTTGGGGGCGCCACTCAACATCGTCCTTTTTCATTTTTTTAGACTTTCATGGGGGTGGAGTAAGTCCATCGGGTAAGCATTCGCCAAATACATCCTGCCTGCTTCTGCCACACTGTATTTTCTTTGTCGTCTAAACATAATATGGTCCTTCATACCCCTTGCACTCTTTGCAGAGCAGTAAGTTAGGTAGATATGGAAGCAAGTGATGGATAAATGGCCATAATGTCTCCTATTGCAGCGGTACACCTCCAACTACAGACAGAAGGCTATGAACTCATACACCTGTGGACAAAGCGGTTCAGGTTTTAAAACGAAAAAAGTATGCATCGTTATCACTTTCAGACGAACATAGTTCGCTTCAAGGTAGAGATGCTTGGTCTGCAGTTTTTGAACAGTTAGTTTCCACTAAAAAACAAAAGTGCTGAAATCCTGCCTTGGACAAGTCATATGAAAATACGAGGAAACAACCATGAAGTCAAATAGATTAACATGAAATCAGTGACTGAAAGCGGAATTTCAAGTCATTATCTCCATATTTCCAGTAATTGCTAACCCTTGTCTGTTTTTTCCTTCCTTAAAGAAGGGAACATTCCTGAAGAAAAGAATTGCCTATTAACGCCAAGGTTAGAAAAGTCACCTCCAAGAGTCTTGTACCGGAACTACATTTCAGCCTATATTCGAAAAGGCCCATATTTTTAGTCTTCTAGAAGGAAAAACAACATTCCTGAAGGTAAGAATTGCCTATTGCCTTGGACCGAAACCTTATTTCAGTCTATGGTCGAAAAAGCTCATGTTTTTAGAGTCTTCTAGAAGGCTGTCACCTGCGAGGTTTAAAATTCAAAGCAAACATGAAAACGCAAATCTTTCACGGAACTACCGAAGGAAACTCTATAGAGCGCGATTGGAAATGTAGAAAAAGACTTCTTTTATAATCAATAAAGTTAGGAGGATCGAATTAGTGTCGGAGAACAGTGAGAGATTCCTGGATGCTATCCCTATCCGACAATCCTGAAACTGAAGCAGGCTATTTGAAAAAAATTCACATTCGTGAAACTTGCTGTCTGAACAACCTAAATGCCATTTGGAATAGAAGGTCGGCGCAGGATCAAATGATCAATCAAGT
Source organism: Hermetia illucens (assembly GCF_905115235.1). NCBI lineage: Eukaryota > Metazoa > Arthropoda > Insecta > Diptera > Stratiomyidae > Hermetia > Hermetia illucens. The sequence continues at coordinate 162,042,662 of NC_051850.1, forward strand.
TGGATATTACTAAATAATAGGGACCAACGGCCCTATCCTGAATAGCCAAGAGGCATACAAGCAGCTGTCGACTGGCATTTCAGTGCAATTGCATTTAGATGTGAGCAAACCTGAACACTTTATAGCTCTCTCTTGGTTAGTCGTAGCCAACTTCAGTTGACAATTTAAGCCAGCTCCAACCAGCTAAAATCTTCTTGATATCAGTTCATTGTCTATCTGTTCAGCTGTTTGTCATACACGCTTTTCTGTTGTCACAAAATTTGATGCAAATGTTAGAACTGTAAACCATCTTGCATGGGGTGAATGATATCTTTCAACGTTGAGTTTGAGGAAAAACCCCATTCATCCAAAAGGGGGGTGAGGGTAACATTTTTTTCACCAAATATTGTCATTTAGTAAATTTATTCAAAGCTCCTAGTAATGATAGAATCTATTAGTGATCCAAGGATTTGCAATGATATAGGTCGTTCTTTGGAGTATTATCTTAAAAGGTTTCGTGGAAATTGTAGAATTATTAACAAAGTCATTATATGTCAAAATTGCTTGGACTAAACTATTATTGCCTAGTTATCAAAAAAATATATTCTGCCCAAACCAACACACCGGGGAATACTAATGCGCCAGAAGATCCTCCTACTCAAAACTGATTCTAGTGAACAATACAAAAATGGCGTATCATTGCTGGTTGCAGGACTTATTTGAACAGCAACTATAGTTTGTTCACTGAGCCCAGTAAATTGTCATTATACTGTTTTACTCTAATATCATCTGGAACAAACTCTGTTTTAAGTTTTGCAAGTATGCAGCAAACAGTCAGCCCACATTGAGCTAACCAACCCCACTGAATGTTCATGAATAACTTTTGGAGTGGCGTCAAAATTTGTCAAATTCAGCTTCTTTACAAGGAACTGACAAATCTTAATGAAGACAACTGATTGCAGAAATCATCGCTCAATATGCTGTCTCTCTTGCTAGGAATTCTTGTATTTTTTGGTTCGGTGAAACCTACATTGCTTAACAAGGTTTGCGGATTCCTGTCATTTAAGACCTCCAAAATATTTAACGCCTCAATCAGCTAGACAAATATTCTAATATTTGTTCATGGGACTGGATATGACTCCCTGGAACCAAGTGTTTCGAAAATCATCTGCTTTGTTGATGACAAACACAAGATGCATGTGCCGGTCTGGATTGAGAAGCATAAGGACTGTTATCGTTTTGCCCCTAAATTCAAGGCTGATCTTCCTCAATCAGAAAATGGTATCATTCATCCCAATTACATCATGATGCCGAATTTTTATCAATGTTTGGTAGATTAGAAAGTATCTAGAGATCCTGGCACATAGCAACAAACATGAAACTTTTGTTCAACTGATGTGTCAGGGCAATCTTGCGATATAGTAGGATACATAGTTGTTTAAGAGATTCAGCTATGTGACTCTCTTATGAACTTCGCATGCCAATCATTGAAGACGCCATGTAGCATAGTCGTCATGTGACGAAAGGCAATTATCTTCGCCTGGCCATCGTTATAATCATAGTCGTCACACACATCACGTCCTTGTTCGGGGTTTCTTAATGATAAGTCAAATTCCCTTCAGGCGCTCCATCCATTTTCCATCTCAGGACGAACGGAATGAATGGAATGTCTTCGTCAGAATTGAACCCCGCTTTCCGTAAGTTGGGCTACGGCCCGCATCGTATGCAGTGCGTTTCCCCAGCGGTTTTGAGTCCTTCTGAACGATTTAAGGGAGGTCAATTAACGCCTGGAATTCCTTCTCTATTTACCGACGGTCCAGAAGAGCCCATGCTTGCGAGTAATTCTCACCGTATACCCCTAAATGGTCTATTACTCGTTATGCATCGTCCTTCAATTTGCTTTGGAGCATCATTAGACGCTTCGCATGTCCGATTTCTGAATCATCGTATGTCGAGGTGAATAAACTTTTAAATGGTTTGTATTGACTACTAATCCCACTGAATGAAGGGATATCTAGGACTAGTGAACTGGGTCTTGGCCGATACCTTCGATTCCAGAAAGGAAGATCCTCCGTTAGTAGGACCGACTTCGTTGCGGAATCGATACCAATTTTCTTTCTAGTCAAGTTCGCTTCGATCGTTTGGTTTCCGATTCGCCCAGTCACCCCCAACTGAACTTGTAAATCTATCGGTAGCCTCCGGAGGAGTTGTTCTTCCTAATGTGCCCTGGTCTTCGTTGTAAGGCAATAAAGTCAAACCTGTTGATCGGGCCTTATGGTCCTTAGATCGCGGAGCTACTTCGCGACTTGTATCAACTACATTCGATACTGAAGCATCGCTGGATTAAACTTAATCCACCGGCGGAATCGTGGGTGATCTTCCTGCCTTTCGGGCCGCGTACCAAGGCATTCTCATTAGTTCTTGTTCAATTGCGTTTTTTACCAAATCTGTGCTTAAGTGTATACACTAGCGGTAAAGGGAGCTCCTTCCGTCACTTAAAGAGACAGTCGTAAACGAAATAGAGAAATTTTCTTCAACAACTACCTAATAGTGTGGGCGAGGATATTCTGCCCAAGGCGAATAACAAATCAAGAGTTTGATAAAATTCAGAGGAAGCATTCAAAATGGAAGATGCAGGTGTCAAGCGACAAAATTAAAGAAAGTTCTTCCTTTTTTTGCTACAAAGTGATTTATTCAGCAAATACCGCATTTCGGGAATTAGTTGTTCCATTTTTCAGTATTTTTCTTTCGAAGCCAAAAAAGGAAGAACCTTTTTTTTGGATCATTTAAAATATGACGCTCTGCGAAGGCATGCAAGCAACAAAAAGTTGAAAATGATTAGCAAGGTTGGGCAGAAATCGAGATAAATAGGCTTTGTGGAGTCCCTATGCGAGAGTTAGAAATGAAAAAGGACCGATATCCATAGGATCCTTTCAAAAATTGTACTTCACAAAAGAAGATTAAAAAAAAAAAACATTTGAAACGTATGTTGTTATGTCAAGGTCCTTCGTGGAAATCGTGGAATTTCCACTATAAATTTTTAAATTCTTATCGCAAGAAATAGCTCTAACTCGGATTGCATTTCCCAGTGTTGATCGATGGTTTTTTTTTGGTAATACTCATAACGCTATCATATACATTTGGGATAGATTGTAGACCGTTGCCTATCACCGAGATTAGATCGTTAATATGTATTTCAAATTGATAGACTCCTTTATATCGCTGCTAGTCTTTATAACCACCTGTCCAATCCTACGACCTTACTGGTTGGTTGGCCATTTATTCTAAGTCCCTAAGCTCCCAGAAGGAAGTTGAACGGGGAAAGGCCCACAAAAATTAAATAAAATTTGAAAAGATGGTAATCCCCCTTAATCCCTTTCTGACTGCTTCAAACCGCAAATAATCCACCTTTATCGATGTCAATGCATCACAGTGGAATTCCCATCTGCGATACGCATCCCAGCCCAGAACTGAAGGTCATTTGCCATTATGTGATCACGGCGCGACTAATATGACTTCATCTAGCAATGATGCGCGCCCAATTCACCCAATTCATCCGACGGCACTTGAAAGATGCTCGCGGCTTTTCGAGACGTCATACTGTGACGTGACGCTTAAGTGCTCGTCATGTCACTAAACATCGCGAACTTGATCCAAGAAAGTGGACAACGGGAAAAAAACGGGCCGTCGTGTGCACGCTGCGCCTATTGGGGAGCGCCAGGCCGGCTAATGCCGGTTCTCTTGGCCCGTGTCCGCATACGCCAGGCCACTCTACACTCGATGACAAATTGAGATGATGGCGTTATTTCCGATTGACCAGATAATTTGCGGACGTGTAGGAATTTATGCGCGCATTGAGCATTCTCGAGCGCTCAGCGGCCCAAACATGTTTCGGAAGGTCGCCCATTATCTGATAAAAAGAGCCAACACAAGACAGCGGGGCACGCTATGCGGCGTGGTGGATTCAATTATGATGGGTAGGTGTTAAGGTGAGTGCATAGTGGTCGAATGGAGCAGCTGAAATTGGGAGTTGTAACAAAATCAGGGTAAGTGAGGATTAGTCTTTTAAATAATAGAGAAGGACCGGGATGACAGAATGGAGGGAGCGCAGATAAGGTCCCTCATTATACCCTAGTAAAAAAGGGGACGAACTGCGTCAGCGATATTCTGCCGGAAAGAGTGAATCAGATCAATGTTAAGTGCTTTTGGGGGAATGTCTTTCTATTGTTGCATGTAGTTTGGCAGCTTAGACGTTGGACAATCCAAAGACTGGGTCCTATCATACAGCATCTAAAGGAAGAAGTATCTGCCGTTTTTATTGAAGGTAATGCACCAGAAATGGAAATGGGTCATCCGATGTTGCGAAATTGGTCATTGAAAAATTGAGCGGACAAAAACTCTTGCGCTATAACCAGGAAGACCAGTAAAATTGCTCCTGCTCTTCCAGTCTCAAAGATGGTCTCGTTGGAATAGCACCAGAAGAGCCATATTTTCACAAGTCACAACTTCGAATAAAAACAAAATCAATTCTGGTGTTACAGGAGTAGTTTTTGTGCCTAGTCAGATATGGTTTCACGGTACCGAGAATGTAGTGAGGAACAGTTTTAAGTGCATTTATGAAAGACAGAAAAGAATTTCTGCGCGGCTTGATGTTCTATTAAGCTTTCCCAACGACCGGATTTCGCGGAAACCTGGAAGACTACTTTCCAGGATTTTCCTGTTGACTCAACTATGATATATTGTGTTGGTCACTTTGTAAGAGTTTCTTGCTGGCTGCGATTGATACCAGATACCATATCGAGGAGTTCCCGAAGTCGACGTCAAGTTACACTTTTTTTTTCAACCAAATGCCCTAACTCAAATTCGGCAGCAATGGTAGATAGATGTGAATTACAAATGTGTGCTTCACATAGGTCGGTACTTCCGGTTTAAAAGGCGAGGGCGCTAATAAAACCGTCCCTTATATTATCTTTTAATACTTTTGTGCGTAATAGAATCAGGTCCTCTGGATCCTTTGTATAGGTAAAATGCCTTCGATGGCTGTATTTGCTGAGGATTCCTTAGCAACTATAAATAGACAGAGCATAATGAGAAGCTTCTATTTTAGTTACAGTGCTTGTTTTACGGTCGCAACTGTACCCATTCCTGTAAAAAAATTTTGGGCCAATTTCGGACACCAGGATAGTGACCCGCTGGCGGAGCCCCAAAAGCCTGGTACAGATTGAGACGACAATGACGATATTTCCCTAAGAAACTTGGTAAGCCTTCTGCCCTTAAGTTTAGCGCTGGGGTTAAACTTTATAGCTTGTTCCTTAAGAGCTTGATTTTAGCGTTGGAATCAAGTTTTTGAAACAACTTTCTTCAGGTCAGTAGTAGTCTATTTTCTTCTTACTTGGGTAACCTATTATTTCTATTGAGCCTATGCAGAGAATGAGAGATTTTCTAATATGAAAGTCAATTTTGAATTGTAAAGTAGGACGGGGATGACAGATATGGAGCCTCTTTAGAGTCCTAGTAAATTACCAAGGACATAACAATATTCTGTTTGGACGACCTCATCAGGTCAACCTCCAGCGCGTTTAGGAAATGGTTTTGGGGAGTGACTCTTTGGAAAGACATGATTTGATAATGATCTTTCTCAAGTTTCTATCGTACCTACAAGTAAATGAAACATACCGTCCTTCTATTCTCTATTTGTTCCGATGGCTTCCTAAAAACTGATGGGCTATAACCCGAGTTTGCATCCCAATATAGTGATCTGCTATCCATTGCCTAAACTCCAAAGATTGGTGTTGATGGGAAAAAGCAGTAACGGCATTTCTCTAGAGGAGACCGTTTCTTGATAAGCTTCCCACAACTGTTACACCGGGAAAAGCAGGAATCTGACTTGCTTTTTTTAAAACTACTTGCTTAAAGTCATAAGTTTCTTAACTATATATTATGTAGATATAGTCAAGCCTGAATAGTACACTAGGAAGGATATGTGGCTTGATGAGAATGTAACACAATTGCGTTTGGAAAGTACACTGAATAGTACACTAGGAAGGATATGTGGCTTGATGAGAATGTACTACAATTGCGTTTGGAAATTTTTCCATTGTTTTTTTTTTCTATTTCAGCAGAAAAATTGAATATAGACAAAATTCAGCTGTCTGGACAATATTGTTATTTTTTTGGCGGGCTATTCTCTATAAGTTTTATCATGGTACAGAAGAAAACGGGAATCGAGTGAGCTCTCTGGAACATCTCTTTCGAACATTTTCTTTAAATACGAATTATTTGCAACGTGGGAATGCTAGAACCCAAAAAAAGCAGGTGTTAAAAAAGGTCTTGCAGCCGCTGGTATGAAAATGAAGCATGTGCTCTGTACAGACCGGTACTTCCAGTGGTCAAATTAGGTCATCAACACTCCTTCTTTATAAGTATTGAAGGGGTCCTGAGTTCGTATCCATTTGATTACCGGCTGGACCAATTTGAGAGAAAATTTCTTCCACTTTTCTGGTGCACGGAGCCCTCTTTCGGAGCTCAGCACCCGCCTTTTTTAAAAAAAACAAAGTTACGACCGACGATTTCGCCTAGCACAGAGACAATTCATTAGATGACAGTTCACCTCTCCTAGAAATACAACCTTTGGCAGTAATATAAGGCATAAAGTGGAGAACAATGCTAGAGAGCCATCGTTTAACTACCTTCTGAATTCACCTGTCGCGGCGGCGATCTCGACAGCTTTCTTTGATGTGGCGATTGGAGCCAGATGTTGCCGTGTTGGAGCAGAACGTAATTTTTGCCTATCTGATCTCACTTAAAATCTTTGGAACCCAGGCATCGAATTTCTATTCTTTTTCCTTTAGGTGGAATTGATTCTTTAAATTTTGGATGATATCAACTCATTTGTTCGGCTAAATTACGTGGCACCGACGCCAAACATAAGCAAATTCAAACGTTGCTCATGGAGCTCTAGCGGCTGACCAGAGCGCGACCATCTGTTATATTTGACCGTAAGGTTTCCTTTCAGTTATTGAATCCCTTTTCGCAAACGCCACAGAGATGGCCAGCATTTTGGTAAACGCAAGATGTGTTTCCTACAATTTGAAGCCTTGTTTTTTCAAGTCGGGTGATATCACGTTGAAGCCCTTTGCATGTGCAACGAAAGCTAAATTCATTTCGTTTCGATCTTATCTTCATCATCATCATCAACGGCACAACAACCGGTATCGGGTCTAGGTCTGCCTTATTAAGGAACTCCCGACATCTCGGTTTTGCGCCGAGGTCCACCAATTCGATATCCCTAAAAGCTGTCTGGCGTCCTGGCCTACGCCATAGCTCCATCTTAGGCAGGGTCTGCCTCGTCTTCTTTTTCCACCATAGATATTGCCCTTACAGACTTTCCGGGTGAGATCATCCTCATCCATACGGATTAAGTGACTTGCTGACTTGTTGGTAAAACTTCCGCGCCTGATGCGGTTGCTCCCTGTACTTTTCTAGTTCCAACCAGATGCCATAACTTAAATTCGGCAGCAATGGTAGATGGATGTGAATTACAAATGTGTGCTTCACATAGGTCGATAATTCCGGTTTAAAATGCGAGGGCGCTGATAAAACGATCCCTTTTATTATCTTTTGATACTTTTGTGCGTAGTAGAATCAGGATCCTTTGTATAGTGAAATCCTTTCGATGGCTGTGTTTTCTGAGGATTCCTTAGCAGCTGTAAATAGACGGAGCATAATAAGGAGCTTGAAGGAGTTGAATGATAGATAGCTTGGACTTTGCTAGTTTAGTTTTGGGGGTGACAGTTTTCACGGCCATTGTTCTCCGATAACAAAACGAATGTTAATGCAAATCAACCCCTGCAGTGCGCTAATGTTTAAATATAAACAAGTCTGAATACCGGAAGCTGGACACTTCAGATCGTCATACTCGTCTGAGAGTGCTATGAATTTACGTGAAATGCACAATTATGACCTTCTATAACTTTGTTAATAACAGTTGAATTTTTTTCAGACTTTCCAAAATTGTGTATTATATTATTGCCTATAACGGTGCCAAATTTCGAATTCTAGGATCAACTTAAGGGGGATTTTCATGCTAAATTTCTAAAATATGGTAATATGCTATTATCTTCTTTCTTTGAGCAAATATAGGGATGGTATGTATTTTGAGGCCTTGATTTCGTTTGGATGAACCATTGAGAATTTTTTCAGATTTTTCGGTTGGGCAGCTTCTGAGAACGAGATCTGTTACACTTTTTAGAACATACATTTTGAGCCCTCACGCCCCCTACGTTTCACACGGTATCAAAAATATCATCAGTTTCGAAAAGTACTAATCGAGCCCTTTCATTTGATATCTCACTTGACTATATTCTGTGGAAAAAAATGTACACCCAATTTCACATATAGCTCTCCTCAAACTCAACTTAAAATGGCGCCACTTGCTATATGCAGAGGGATTCACAGATCACATCTTCTCACCAAATTTCGTAACAATTGGTTCCGAATAAATTGGATGTGACAGACAGACAGACATCGACTCGATTCTAATAAGGTTTTGGTACCCAAAAAACCTTAAAAACGGTCCTACTTCTGGAATATATCTGTTATTGTCAAATTTTACTCTCTTGGAAGCAAAAAAAAACGAAAAAATTATAAGGAACAGAAATGTTTCCAGTGATTTCATCCTCGGATTTTCGATATGAAAGAAATGTCTTGAAATGGACGACCAATTGAAGAAAGACTCGAGACAATGTTGCAAAAGTAGATTAAAATCCACAGGCAATCATCAATTTTGAAAGTTCTGTACCTTAAACGCCTGGATTTAGGATATTAAATCCCATATTCCCAAAAGTTTCTTGATGATAAAGTTAGGGGCTATAGCTCGTTATAAAGGTATTAATGTATCATGATGCCGTTGTGTCATCCAATGAAGAACGGGAGTGCCATTAAAATAAAAATGGTTAAGCCGCTGAGAAGGGTGGTTCCTACGTGTTCAAAAAGGTCGACCAGAAAATAACTTCAAGGGGCTCGTTTGAAGTGGCGTTTGCCACAAAGCTTCACCGAAAGTTACCTAGTACCATGAGAACCAAGAACGCAGGAGAATTTCTGGATGATGTGCTTCCACCCCGGTTATATTAAGTGTTTTAAGCTGGTTGTCGTTTTGCCTATATCCTTGCAAATTACAGTTCGTAGGCTACTCTTGTTCAATAGGCCCCACCGCTGCACTTTGTACACTGACGGGTGGATTTTCATTGTGATTACCAAATTATTCCAAATCTGAACCAGATCATGGACTTATGTTTAAACCGTCTGAACCTTCATGTGCTACTTATCCTTCGAAAAATAAGTTCTTCTGGTGATCAATTTTCTTGGCCGGATGTTCGGCACGCGGATAGCAAAAAGAACGATTGAATTTCAACTTTGCTCACTGGTTCCCTGTGAGCTGACACTTAAGAATAGACTGAAAGCTTTCCCTGCTTGTCGCAAAAAGCGACTAAAAGGGAAAAGAAATTTGTAAAATTTTGAAACTTTATTGCTACTAGGGACTGACCTCATAGCAACGATCTTTGGCTATCGAAAACAGACTATTATTTATTTCTGGAATATACGCACGTTCCTCAACAACCGTAGCGAAGGTCCTCAGAATGCTCATTTTCTCCAACTAGAGCGAAAATTCCAGCGATATAAACTGGAAATTCTGGTCCTAAGCGAAATAAGATAGTGGGACTCTGGATAGTACTCCTCTCTCTCTTGCGGCAATGTGCTTTTGTACTCTGGAAAGCCAAGTGGTAGTAGACACTAATCCGGTGTCGCGTTGCTTCTAACGGCTAAGACAAGACGCACTTGGCAGCCGGTTTCTGACAGACTTCTAACTGCAACATTTTGATCCAGGTTAAGGAATTTCACAATTGTACAATGCTACGCACCAACGGAGACTTCCAATGTATTGGAGAAGGAAGCTTTCTATGAACAATCGCACGCAGTTCAGGAGAGGTTTGCTAAGGGTGACATAGTGTTCGTGATGAGTGACGGATCCTTGTTGTGAGCTACCTTGTTCGGACATGTGATGGGGAAACACAGTCTTGACGACTGCAACGGTAATGGTGGAAGGTTCGTGGGTTTCTACAACTTCCACCGTTTCATCATTGGTGGTGCATCGTTCCATCGCAGAGCCTGCCGTTGTGGTTAAACTGACCGCCGCTGTACGAGCAACCAGATTGACCACTTTGCGATCTGCAGTAGGTTTAGGAGTTGCGTAAGAAGAGAGGCGCTGACATCGGCCTCGAAAGGGATCACTATCTTATGGCTTACGTTCGTTTGCATGTTTTTTCCGCAACTTTTCCCACGGGAGCTGCGATCCCCTAAGTTCAACATTGACCGCTTGTATGACCCAGCTGTCGCTCGACAGAGTTATCTTCCTGATGGAACGGCAAATGTACTGAGTAACCCGCCTCCTCTTGTGGATGAAATGGCTAGTCATCGTAACATGCGGATATGGCCTATTTCTCCACGCAGAAGAGAAATCATTTCGACCATCAATGCACTCAAACGAAGTAAAGCTGTTGGGCTTGACGATTTCCCCGCAGAGTTATTTATCATATATATATTTATTTCACCTGCAGTTATTGCAGATCTACTACTTCTGCTCATATGGAAATCTTGGGAATCCGAGACCCTTACCAGAGAGTGGAAGAAAGAAATTATCGTCAAAATCCAAAAGAAGGGTAGCCGTTTTGAATGTGACAATTGGAGGGGCATCTGCGTGCTCTCTGCGGTTGCAAAGATATAGTTAAAATAATCCTGGAATGCCTCAAAGAATATCTCGAAAGTCTGATAGACAGAGAGCAGGCTGGTTTCCGCTCCGGATCCTGCTACATAGACCACATCAAAGCCCTACAGATTATTTTGGAACTGTGCGCGGAGTTTAAATCTTCGCTGCACCTGCTTTTCGAGAAAGTTTTCTATAGCGTAAACAGCGACTGTATCTGGAGAGCTATACGTAGAAGAGGCATTCCGGAGAAACTAATAACTATTATCAGAGCGGCACCGAGGTAGAATCTCAAGAGGATTTTCAGGTTCAGAGCGGAGTCCGCCAGGATTGCATCCTGTCACCGATATTATTTCTCCTTTTTATTGGTGACGTTCCTCATGTTGCCTTGCCCGGAGGACGTGGGTGAATTCAATGGACGATGACATCTTTCCTCAAACGCCTCGGCTACGCTGATGATGTCTGTTTTGTTTTTCATCGGGTCATTGACTTTAGCCAGATGTCTCTGGATTTGAAAAGAGAGGCAAGTAGAGTTGGACTGAACATAAACACCAACAAAGCCAAGGTTCTCAGTCTGACGGGCCATCGCACTCTACCTATTTGCATTAATGAGCAAAGCATCGAAAGCGGCGATCAATTCGTATTGCTAGCAAGCGCGGTTTCTGCCGACGATGGCATCGAACTGAATATTGCCCGACCCATTAACTGCGCTAGATTGGCTTTCGCTACATTGTCCAAGATCGGGAAATGTCGTTATCTCAACAGCACGATCAAGTTAATACTGTTCTGTGCTAGTGTCTCTTCTGTGTTGCTTTATGGGAGTAACACATGGAAAGTGAATTCCACTGTTACCCAAAAGCTCCAAGCTTTTGTGTCGTATCATCGGAGTACGCCGGCCTGACGCTACCTCAAACGAACAACTTGGTCGGCGCACAAGTTTGGCACTCGTGCGCACTGTGGACACAAGTGGCAGTGGATAGGTAACAAATTACGGAGGGGCGACAATTGCATTGCTGGTAACGCCATGCAGTGGACTCCACTCTCGCAAGATGGCCTACGAGTGGTTCGCCCCAAGGGCAGTTGGCGCAGATAGAGAAGGAGGAGTGCGATCGTCTAGGGAAATCATGGGGGGTGTCGCAAGGCATTTCAGGTAGCCGCGAACAAAGGATCATAGGTGTGGTTGACACGCTATATCCCACCGAAGGGCGTCCCTATATCACTCTTGAAAACTAACGACATTATGTAACTTTTCCAATTTTGGTAGTTGGTGCCCATAAATCGGAGGTGGTATACATTGACTAGGTGCCTGGGTGGCTCGAGTGGTCGAGCACTTGGCTGTCGTAGCAGAAAGTTCCGGTTCAAATCTCACTGATGGCAGAGGGATTTGCCATCGTGACTGGATACCGTCGACTCAGGTATGAATAAAGTGCTCTAACACACTTCAAAGCCCTGAACCAGTTGGATTATTGCGCCAACGATTATTATTATTATACATTGACTAAGTACTATATGATCCTGAGACGCACTTTGTTGGGTTGACCATGATAGCTACGAATCTGGATGGAATGATTCACAACTGTCTACTTTTCAACTCAAAGTAGGAATTAAAGAACTGTGATCTTTGGGGAAGGATTGGAAGCACTTGTTACCGCATTATCATCTAGGTTGGTAGCAACATTTTTTTAAAGATGTCACGTGCACCCATATCTCCAGCATCTGTTCACTCCTCTGTCGAGCATAGGGCATTCCAGGCTTCCCTCCTATAACTCTAGTAAGCCTAAGCATTGGCAGATCAAAGAGCAACCACGGAGAGTTCGTGGTTGGGGGTAAAACTATTTGGCCGTTGATGCAGGCCATCTTCCACTAGAAGAACTAGAACAAATTATTAAACATTCCCTAGGGTTTCCTGTTGTGGAATTCTTGAATCTTTCGTACGTTTTGGAGGTCAATTTTGCTGATTTTCTTTGAATTAGTGATTCAAGAAGGTAGCAGGAATTCAGAGGATTCTGCTTGTGCAATTACACAGAAATTTTGTTACATTGTAAACGATTGCACGAAAGCATCTCTGGGACTCTTAGGAGTTCCCTGATTGTTTTCGCACTCACCCCATTCAGGCATTCAGATACTCTTTCAAGAGTCGTGAATCTGTCCAGAATGCATAATTTATAAATACAGACCCACGCTGGAAACGCCCTAAAGTATCAATTCAGGCGACCGCAAAACTGTTGAAATGCAAAACCCTCAACCGCCTCAATTGAACTTACCCCGAAGTGACATTAGACATCATCCGTCGATACGCTCGAATTCTTTGAACTCTCTGTGGAAATTCTAATATTTTACTGTTCCCCGTATTTTCTTGACTCCTATAAAAACCGTGTGTAAGCCAGACTGCATATTTTACAAAGCGAAATGAACTCGATACATCAGAAAACCTTCCCACCGCCCTTCCCCGGCCGCGATTTTGCTTTTCCGAAGCATTCATTAATTAATGCTTGTATGTAAATCGCATACACATCGTATTCTATTTGATCCGACGATCTACAATTTTAATAATAAATTTCTGCAAATAAAACAAAAACGCCATTCGAGTCATCTGCATTGGAAGCCCTCACGGCTCACGGATATACGAGCGTACAGCAACAAAGTGGCTTTGTGTTCCTGCCCCGCGCGGCCTTCCGCGCCCCTCCTGGCTTCCCAGCTAGCACAGGCAACCGAGTAAGTTGAAAATAACTCGGAAAACAGATGTTCAGCATTTTATTCGAACAAAGCAATATTTATTGCGTCTAATTAAACTTATATTTCTACTTGTAATTCAGTTTATTGTTCCACACTACGTATTTCTTGGCTGGCTCGATTGTACGGTGCGGAGCGATGGTATCGCCAGGCCGGGCCTGGAGAGCGGAGGCTTCAGGTCCCGCAGCCCTCTTCGTGCGGACTAATTGTTCCCGCCACCGTGTCCCAGATAATGACATTATGATATCATTTCATAACATTTTTTCCACTCGGCATTTGACTGCTCTTGGCTCTTGAGGTTGCGCGTCTTCCCAGCAGCTGCCCTCGACGCCCAACTCACCAAAAGATACTTAGATACTCAGATGAGGGGAAGCACATTCCTTAAACTCTGACTCCGGGTCATGGTGGCTTCTACGCCGAGCTATCTTCTTGGAATTTATTTATATTTTAACAAATCTGAAATGATTAGAACCAGACCCCGACCATACAATTATCACGAGCGTATCGTGACATAATGCTATTTACGAAAAATAGATTCCATTCAAACGGATTTGTGTAAGAATGGCCGGGCTTGAAGATGAAGACGTTAAGCAACGAAACATTTCTATTCTTACTCCAGCCTCCGATGGCAGCCAATTGTACGAGGAATGGCCTCGGGGTGAACAGTGCCCAATATGGTATCCAGCGTTTATGTGTGAAAATAACACAGAAGAATCAAACTCGGCTCACTTCAATAAAATACCAGCAATCGGCAGCCTTGTTTTCTCAATTTATGCAAATCTCTCAGATACATTTATAATAAATTGGGTTTATGATTATATTTTAATTGAATGCAACAAATTAGCGAGTCTAAAGGCATTGGTTTATCCGCCGACTGGACCCGTATTAGACAATTATTAGATTCAAATGATTCATTGAGTCATTGATCCTTCGGTTTCAGACCACTTTTTTCGTTGGTTATGTTTTAAAAATAGATGCAAACTTGATTTCTATTAAAAGTGGATCTCGTTTGTTGATCTTGGTTCAAGGTATTTATATGGATAAACATTGTCTCTGGTTGACGTTCGTCAAAAAAAATGGAACTAGGAAGTTCGAAAATCAGGTGTTGTTGCGGATCTTGGAACATTTTTGAAATATCTTCTGCCCGCTGGGGGTTCCCAGTTTTTAGATTAGCAACTTTTACTCGCCTATGATTAGCCTATTCCATGACGTCGAAATTAAGGGAAGGGCATCTATTAGGTTTAATTCTTGTAGTTGCCTTTCACAACTTTGGATCGCATTCCTTGATTTTGACATATTTTGTCTTTTGGTATAAAAGCTGAATCTTAGTTTCATTCGGTGACAAGTGTAAAACGATATTTCGGTTTCAATTAGGTGTCTATTCGGTACCTAGTTGCAACCGTATAGAACCAAATGCTCCCACGACGTGTTCGAATTCGTGTCCAGTCGGAAGGCGAAAGCTCGGCGCTTCTGATATGGAAAGTTTTTTTGATCATTTTGAAAGAATATTTGAGTACACGATGGTTCCATTTATGCATAGTTCATACTGTATATACTCGTACGTTGAATGCACCTTATATTCAGTCAAATGCGATACTGACGTTTTATCTCTTCATCATCATAATCAACGGCGCAACAACCGATATCCGATCTAAACCTGCCTTAATAAGGAACTCCAGATATCCCGGTTTTGCGCCGAGGTTCACCAATTCGATATCCCTAAAAGTTGTCTGACGTCCTGACCTACGCCATCGCTCCATCTCAGGCAGGGTCTGCCTCGTCTTCTTTTTCTACCATAGATATTGCCCTTATAGACTTTCCGGGCTGCATCATCCTCATCCATACGGATTAAATGGTCCGCCCATCGCAGCCTGCTGAGCCGGATTTTATCCACAACTCGACGGTCGTGGTATCGCTCATAGATTTCGTCGTTATGTAGGCTACGGAATCGTCCATCCTCATGTAGGGGGTCAAAAACTCTTCGCAGGATTCTTCTCTCAAACGCGGTCAAGAGTTCGCTGTTTTTTACTGAGAACCCAAATCGCCGAGGAATACATAAGGACTGACAAGATCATAGTCTTGAACAGTAAGAGCTTTGACCCTATGGGGAGACGTTTCGAGCGAAACCGAAATAGGCTCTGTTGGCTACCAACAACCGTGTGCGGATTTCATCATCGTAGCTGTTATCGGTCTCAAAGTTGTATTCTCCTATCTTTATTCTTCCCGTTTGACCAGTGCGGTTCGATATTGTTGGTTGGTTGGTTTTCGATGGTGACATTGCCACCATATGTTTTCTCTTGCCTTTATTGATGTGCAGCCCAAGATTTCGCAGTTCAAGCCGCCTGCTCGATCTGGATGAAGGCAGTTTGTACGTCTCGGGTAGTTCTTCCCATGATGCCGATATCGTCAGCATAGGCCAGTAGTTGGGTGTACTTGAAGAAGATGGTGCCTCTCGCATTTACATCGGCAACGCGAATCATTTTCTCCAGGGCCAGGTTAAAGAGGACGCATGATAGGGCATCCCTTTGTCTCTTGATCCTGCTACTTTTATCTGGCCTCGCACATTGGTCAGGGTCAGCCTAGTCAGTCTTATCAATTTCGTCGGGATACCGAATTCTCTCATCGCTGTGTACAGTTTTACCCTGGCTATGCTATCTTAGACGGCTTTAAATTCGATAAAAAGATGGTGCAACTGATGTCCATACTCCAACAATTTTTCCACATAGAGAAAATCTGATCTGTTGCTGATTTACTTGGAATGAATCCTCCTTGGAATGGGCCAATGATGTTCTAGTCGTATGGGCCTAGCAAGATAGTGGAGAATAGGTTATAGATGGTACTCAGCAACGTCATACCTCTATGATTGCTGCATTGTGTGATATCCCCCTTTTATGTATGGGACAAATAATGCCTCGTTGTCAGTCCTCAGGCATTGATTCGCTATCCCATACTTTGAGCATCAGTTGATGAACCACTTGGTGTAATTGGTCCCCTCTATATTTAACCAATTCGGCTGAAATTCCATCGGCTCCTGGCGACTTGTTTCTTTTATGCCGATCAATTGCACGGACTGTTTCTTCTATGCTTGGTGGTGCCAGCATTTATCCGTTGTCTTCAGTTGGCGGGACCTCAAACTCGCCGATATTTTAGTTATTGAGTGGTTCAACCAAATACTCAACCCATCGCTCCATCCTCCCATTATGTCGGAAATCAGATTTGCCTCTTTGTCTCGGCAGGATGAACATCGAGGTATACAAGGCTTCATCCTGCTGACTTGTTGGTAAAACTTGCGGGCCTGGTGCGGTTGCTCCCTGTATTTTTCTAGTTCACAGACTTGTTGGTTCTCCCAGGCTTCCTTTTTCCGTCTGTTAAGTCGCTTCTCCGCTCGACGCAGTTCGTGATAAGTCTCTGCGCGTGCCCGCGTTCCTTGAAAATGCAACATTACTCGATATACAGCATTCTTCCGTTCCGTTGCTAGCTTACATTCATCGTCAAACCAGCTAGTTTAGGAGTCTAAAATTGCCAATTGCCGCACTTCCTGAAGGATAATCTATAATTGGATATTAAAACGTACATATTACTGCAGGTTTTGAAAAGGGGGGAGGAAGATGAGGCAGGGAATGATTTCCCGGGGCCCGACTGATTTTATTTTACGCCTTTATTTTTGTTTGAGAAAGTTTTCAAAATATCTATCTAGTTTCTAATATCTATCAATGTGGAAAAAAGGACTAATGTATATTAGTCCTTTTTTCCACATTCTCCTGGTTGAGATTTAGTCACCATAAGATCGATTGGAGGATTATCAAGTTTCGGAGGGAGTTCACAATCTCGTCGGATGCCGGATTTTACCTAATACTAGCACTAAGTGCCAAGCATCTAGGGTCGGACGGTTCTATCTACTTAAAAGATAAAGGGGCGCTGGTGGTGGTGGCCGGTGATAGCTTAATGGGAAAATCCGTCGAGAACTTCCCGCATCATCGAACACGTATGCAGAATGCTGTATTTGTGCATAGTTTGAACCAGACTATGTGAGAGCCTCAGGACATCAAGGGAAGCCGTATGTTCGTCCAATGCTGTTATTATGGGGAATAGCAATACCAATAATATACGCGGAACAACCCGTCTTGTCAACTAACAGGACATCAGCCTTGTTGTGTGGTATATGGCGATCAATTAGAACTTGCCGGTCCCAATACCTGCTGTAAGCAGAAATATCAAGTATTGCCTGTGGCTTTTATCGGAAAACCACGCATGTTGCCGTGATCAATCCATGCTTGTATGCCAAGTTTTGATGGATCACCTTACATACAGCATTATGCCATTTGGTCGTTCTCCACCCGCTCTTTCATTATGAGCTTTTTATAAGCTGGGATGACGACAACGCGTCCTGAATGGCACACATAAATCATAAATCCCCTTCGTCGCAGAAAATAGCTGACAAAGACAACTCATATGTTTACCGTGCATCAAATGTGTTAGATCGCAGTTATCACGTAAGCCATATTTGATAGCAAAACCATCATGCGCTTTAACATCATTCAGTAGCCATGAAAGGGGATTCCGTGCCATGTAAAATCAAAGTGGACTCAACGAATCCCCTGGAAGATACCTCTTCGTATATGGATAGGCTCTGAGGTATTGGTATCCTCAAATGAATGCACTAACAAGGTGCTATGCCACCCTTCCATGACTGCAGTCAAGATCTTTATTAATTTCGGATCAATGCGATACAGATGTAGGTCATCGATTAGCCAGGTGTGTGGGACGCTGTCAAAAACCTTGGCTATAATGAGGTGCGCATTAACCCTTCAACTAATAATGGACGTTATGCATTTGTACACGGTTGGTAAGCAAATGATCGGCCTTGTGTCTGCGGGGTCCTGCACCATGTCCTTTTTAGGGACAAGGCAGTTAATTCCCGTAGTGAGGAAGGGTGACAATTTCTCCAGCCGAATAATGACCTGATCTATGCTATCTGCCAACCGACTGTGTATATTGGTAATTTTTTTTACGTCAGAAATTCTGCACCTGATCCAGATCAGGACCCTTCCAATTCTTCAGCTGTTTATGGCTCGTTAAATCTCCTCTTTGGTGACATCCGCAAAATGCATGCCAGGCGTAGTGACGGGTCCCTTCGACGGTGATTTAGGCAGCATGCTATGCGGGTAATTCCCAAAATCCCAATATTGTTTCACTGCCGTTACCGAAAAGTGTATGGTTTGGATGCTGTTGGGATTCGTTGAATGATCTGAAAGAAACTCCGCTTGCGCACGTTGCATTCTGAACACGTCTGGGGTGATTTTCGCCATACCGTTGTAACCGACTGCATGCCATAAAAAGTTTCTGCTTTAGTGTGTCAAACATTTCAACTGCAGGTGTCTCAGCTTCATTTTCTCAGTCCACTTCATCCGCTGCTTATGCGAAGCTGCTGAAGTGGTCGCTACAGATTGTAGCGAAACAGATGCAGCAGGCGGAGCAATGTTCTTGGTCATCGTGGTGCCTAGACGTCGAACCGCCCCAGCGGAGTTATTATTTATTTATTAATATTTGTTTTCCTCTTGAGATAGTGAAACGGTGGAACAAAAATTTTTTAATTTTATTTTTTCTAGCCTAGATTTCTTACTCTACTGTCTTACTCCTAGGATTTTGGATTTTTTTTACTAGTGCATCGCAATTTTCGCAATTCCGCCAAGTATCTCCTTTTAGAGCTGGTCTACGACTGCTGGTAATTTTCCTTTTGTCATCATTATTTAGCCTTTTTTTAGTAAGGATATAGCCTACCTTTTTGTGTAGAAATTCCAAACTTCTACCTCATTAGAAATTTACTCTAACAACCTACAATTTTCGCCGAACTAAGGATCCTTACTAGGTGTTAGTTAGGAGTGTAACCCAGTTTATCACCAGGGCCCAACTAAGAAAGCTAAAAGAGAATCGATACCCCTGAAAAATGCTTTCTCTGATGGGAATCGAATCGGCAGAACTGACGGGGCGGTGGACATTGAGACCAGTGGAATAGCAAACGAGGATGCTCATCTACAGATAGAGATATCAGAAGGCTTTTGGTTTTCACTCATAGCTGCAAGAGACAAAGTTTGAATCCAGCTCATTTGTTGGCCACCAATGAAATGATCGGCCTCGCTTAATGCCTATGCTTTTGATTGAATTTTATCTTTTAAAAGTCATCCCAATTATATTTTGCGTTTGAATGCCACAAACTGTTAAGAAAATGACTGCTGTTACAAGAGCAAGAGAGGCAGGGGGTAGCTCATCAAGGAAAGCAGGCCTCTCTTTGAGATCCTCAAAGAATAGTTTATCTTGCGTCCTTAGCCTGTCATAGTCCCCTATAGGACAGTGTCTCGCGCAGACCGCCATAATCTTGTATGCATTTGCACATATCTTTCACAAGAACTCTTGCGATCGGGTCTTGTTGTCCTTCGCCAGAAGTCAGCGGTGCTGCTAAACAGTGCGGGTAGGAGAACAGAACCTGGCACAGTTTAGCAGAACTTGTCGAAGAAACCGTGCCAGTGTTTGACCAAGAAACTGCAAATCAAATATGAAGAATGTGCGAGGGAGGCTTTCCCATCTACTAATTTCATTTCGGAAGTAACGCAAAATTTGCTGGTAGCACTCCTTCTTGGCAATACTGCTTCATAGGAGGTACTCATATTATACCATGGCACAGAAATAAAAAAAATCAGCATGACTTTGACAATGTCTTGCTTTCCTTTCTTGAATCTCAAGGAGTTGCATACTTCTATTGTGATGAGTGGAATTTGGCTTCTGGTCCAAGACCCAAGTCTCATATTATGCAGCATATTCTGAGATGCTTCTGCTTAATTATCAGTAACTTTGGCACAAACTTTGAGGAAATCATCTTGAGTACCAAATTTTTAGGTGAAGTGAAATGGATGATTCCAAGATTAATAGTCGTTTCAATTGCAAGTTCTCTAACAGTTCTCCGCTGATTCTGCATCGCCAGATTAATTCATCAATGACAATGTCATTTCTAGTTGGATCTATAAATTCAACGTCGTCTGCCTCTTTTACATTTGAGGCAAGAAAGAAAAGATAAGGAATGTCTAGTATCCCCACTGAACAGTTGCAGAAAATCCAGGGTTCCTCCAGTTCCATCAGTCTGTTTTTGATGCCTTTGCTTATGTTCCTCTAAAGGAACGTTGCGGACCGCATGCGCTTCACCACTGCCGCACATTTCCTGATGAGCCCTTCGTCTTCGGCTCTAGCTAGGATGATCGACTGCATTTCTACACTTGGTAAAGCGTCCTCTTCATTTGGGCGTCCCAGTGGCACATCGGGTATTTCAGCCCTCGTTACGGCAGGCGACGCCTTTTTATGCTGCGCCCAAATACAGTCAGATCTTCCTCCTTCTCTGCTATTTCGTCGATTTTTGTTTTTGTATAATTAGTTTTGGAATGAAAAAGGAAAACGCATCGTGTGCAAGGGAGCGGGTCGCAATAGTCACGAGCGTCTGTACCCTCGGTGACACAGCGCTACTCCAGTTCTTTGAGGCCTGACCTACGCTTGGCTGATCCCGGAACTTACGGACTGATCAGCGCTCATTCGGGACAACAAGGTCTACTAACACCGGTCCAAATTACACTACCCGACCAGGGTTCTGAAGGGGCTGGTTCCTGATAAAACTACCACCTTGACAGATCTAGGCTCACATCACCCCATGGACGTCGACAGAGAGCTGCCGACGGCTCTGAGGACTCCCAGTGTGTTCTGAAGTGTACTGGTAATTTGCGGTTTGCTCTTCCCCGAGAGGCTTTCTCAAGGCTGCTACTTTGAGGGTATACTACCAGCTAGGGGATCAGAACTACTTACTCAGGCACCTCGGGACGTCACTATCCTATTCCATTGGGCGATCTATTCAAACGTCTTTCCTAGTCTAGTGTCTAGTCTAGTCACACCTGGTTCATTATTACAGGAGAGAAGCCCAGAAATTCTTTCCACAACTGGACTCGAGTAAGGAAAAGAAAAGACGAGTAGCGTACACATACTGGAAGTCTCTCCATTGTTTCTGCGCAGGGAGAGCTGACAAGAACCTAGCCGATCTACAGCCATGGTCATGAAGAAATCAAAAATCAAGGTTAAAGATTGCAACCATCAATCTTACAGCACGCTTTGTCTGCAGCTGCGCAAGGTCTGGAAATCTTGTCAGATCGTCGTCCCCTCAAAGTTATTCTACTCACAAACCCAGAGTCAAGTGGACATCATATGTATGCAGAACTTTTCACGCTTAATATGTAAATAATTCAATTAACAGTAATCTAACTTTTCACACATTCCGATGTGGTTCATTTCAGCCATTGGCAGGGAGGTTACACTCCGTAAAGATCAATTTAAATGTTCAGTGGTCTGCACGAACCATGGACGATCCAAGACGCCAGAAGCAGGTGTCATAAGAGTGGAAAAAGGCAAAACCATACACGATCCCAACTATTGCTTCCTGCTAAGGTAGAAAACGAGTTCCAAGTGATAATGCTGCTAACTTGAAAAGTTGAACCAAGTTCGAGTTGAATCCAAGCCGAAGTGCGAAATACGTGATTTATTACTGAGCCGGCAGTAGCTGGTGGCCAGCAAAACATTTGTGCCCCCTATTACCTCCGTCTTCCTTCGTTGTTGGTGTTTTTTTGTTCCCCAATCGCCTCTCGTCTCTTCTGACAAAAGATTGATGAAAGAAATGAAGTTTAAATTGAATTTAATGTAAACGAGATGCCAACATGAAATTCAGTATCGCGCGAAAAATGATGTGTCTTGTTCACGGTAATGTACTCAGCGCAAAACACAAAACACAAAAGCAGAGGAAGCAACAAAAGCTACACACGGCAGATATGTACGGCAATAAAAAAAGCCCATTAAAATGTGGAAGTCGGATTAGATGTGATGAGAATCGTATAATGACTTTTCAAACACTTTGTGTGTGCGTTTACGTTACAACAGGACCTTTGAGAGCGATTTTGAATACAATATAGGCCCTGCGAGCGGTACATGGGAATGTCGACGATGAAGACGAAAACCCAGCTCCGCCAGATCATAATTCCTGCCATCGACGACTCCATTCTGCCAGATGGAATTTTTAATTATTTTATTTGAATCACGACGTTGTAAATATTCGTAGTGGCTTGCCTAAGGGTGGTGCGGGATACCCACGAAATCCCAGAGCTTGCGGAAACTCGTTGAGGCCTCCCTCACCTACCCGCTTACCCGGCAATTTGCTATTGATCCGGGGAAATGTGTAGTTGTTTGTATACCCGATGGATCACGCAGCAAAGCGTAAATCGAGAATTTCAATATTTCATTATTATTAAGAAACGGATCCCAATGACTCACGGAGTCGCTCTCGTGGGTCGCCGTTCAGATCTCATTGGGCTGTTTACTTTGAAAATCAAAAAATAAACATTCAAAAGAAATTCAAACGAAAGGAATAAAGAAGCAAAGTAAAAATAAACTCAACATTTCAAATAGACTCACGCTCTTATCTCATTAAACTCCAGAGTAAATACTTTTAACGCTTTTAATAAAGCCCCAACAATCTCCAGCAATACACATATGCGATAAAAAGCATCGTTAATGCTGGTATCTTGCACCGTGGCTGGGAATTGGTTCCGGAAATCAAAATTTGTACACATTATTCGGTCTACAATCAAACCTACGGAATACTTACCACGACACCCCGCTCCTTGCTGTACCACGCCACTCCAGGAGTATCTATTGGTGTCGGAGCGCAACTCTATAACAACATCATAATTTATGGAAAGATATTTCGTGGCCGGGACATTTCAATTATTGTTCGGTTTCCAGCACTCACCTTACCCCCATGGCTCCCTGCCGCGACCACACTATCCACTAACCAACCCGAAAATAAAATAATACTTTGCCAAATAAACGTTTGATAACTGAATAATAATTATTTTTTGTCGAGTCTAAAAAATAATCGACAAATCAAATATTTACGATAAGACCAAAATCAGCGTGCGTTGTCGGCTTTAGCACAAGCGTGCTTGTAGTTTTTTATCAGTCCCGGATAAGAATCTTCTCCTTGTTACGATTAATTTCGTGGACAACAAAGATTGTGTCATGTGCAGCTGAGGTCTGAGGATATGTATTTAGATAATTCAATCGCTGATAGCCTACGTAGCTATGTAATCCTGGTATATACTAGCAAACCCTGAATGAATGGACTCTGGGAGATGAATGGTGCCCATTTACCACCTCAATGATTGCCTGCTTGATTAAGTCATCATAGATATGTCTTGGTTTAATCGCTTGATGATGATAAAGTTCGCGGAATGAGAGCAAAGGCTTTATTATATTGTATGTAGTTCAGTGTGAGCAATTGCACTGTGAGGAATCTCAGGTTCCAGTAGAAGGCTAGATGGGGAACCATTCAAGGAAGAATCTTGTCGTTAACAGGTTGACACTGGACAGTTTGACTTCCAAAATAGGAGAATATTTTCCGAAAATAAATAAACTTGCTGGTGTCAACTAAGGCTCGAAACAAGCGTTTTTTTGGTTAAATTTTGCAACCGTGTGCTTCATGCTCCGTCTTACGTTGGCCCTGACCCGCATCATCCTGCTCTCGAGTTCGATGTTCAGATATTCCGACTCCACTCTCCTGTCGCTCGCAAGCCTACCAAATTCAACTTTCGTAAGGCGAATTTCGAAGGTCTGAACTCAGCCCTGGCGTCAATCAACTGGGTCCCCCTCCTCTCTCCATTTACGTGTGACCAAGCACTCAACACTTTCTATACCATTTTATCTGATCTTCTTCCTTGCTACGTTCCCTCCTCTCCTAAGTGCTTACGCTCTTACCCCGTCTGGTTCACCACTGAAGTTCACAAAACACTACGACAAAAAGAGTCTGCGAGGAAGAAGTTCCTGTCTTCTAGAAACGATGCGGACTTAGTTTTTTTTCAAGTCTCTACGTTCATCGGTCAAATCATTAATACGTAAGTCCAGAAACGAATATTTGACCAGTGTGGAAGACTCACTAAAGCGCGGTAGCCTGAAACTTTTCTGGTCCCACATTCGCAACTCCCGCTGCCCTGCCCAGTTATCCTCTCCGTCCATTAAATTCTCTGGCTTCTCAGCTAACTCTCCCCAACTATCTTGTGATTTACTATGCCGCTACTTTTCGTCAGTCTATGTTCCCCCTCCTTCCGCCGAATCCCTCCCGATGGTGGATGTAGTCTGTCCCGCATCGCCTACCATTCCCCTTCTTACCCCTATCCTTGTCGAGTGCCTCACTGGCAAACTTGATGCCATTGTCGGACCTGGCTACGATGGTCTTCCAAACCTCTTTTTGCTCAAAACTGGTAAGTCCATCTCCTTTCCCCTATCTCTTATTTTCAACAAAAACCTCGAAGAGAATCATTTCCCAGCTTGTGGAAAGAGGCTCTCATCATCCCCATGCACAAAAGTGGCGATCGTACGCTTGCCGAGAATTACCGTCCCATTTCTCGCCTCTCCTACTGTTCCAAGATCCTGGGAAGATATGTCCGCGACTGGTTGTCCGCCCACTTTGGCCAACACATAGTGAAAGAGCAACATGGCTCCGTTAAACGTAGGTCCACTACCTCCAACCTGCTTGATTTTACCAACTTTGTCGCCAAATGTCTAAATTCACGGCAAGAAGTTCATATCATTTACACTGACTTCGGTAAAGCCTTCGACACTGTAAATCACAAGATACTTCTATCCAAACTCTCGTTTCCAAACGTTCCCAAACCACTTGTTTTATGGCTTGCCTCTTACCTTTCCAACCGATCCTGCCGTGTTTCTTTTGACTGCTGTACTTCCCGCTCCTTCTCCTCCTCCTCTGGCGTCCCACAGGGATCTATTCTGGGTCCCTTGCTATTTTTATTTTTTATTAACGATCTTCCTCCCCTCTTTACTTGTCCCTGTTTGGTCTGCAGACGACCTTAAGCTGTTTTCCGCTATATCGTCGCCTATGGACTGTGTTTCCCCCCAATCTAACCTGGACACTCTGGTTCGTTGGTGCTCGACTAATGGTTCAGCTACTCCCTAAAATCTTCACTCACTTCTTTCTGCTACTCTCTTAACGGAGATTTCTTATCCTGCTTAAATTCCACTCATGACCTCGTAGTCACTTTCGACAATAAGCTTCGCTTTGACACCCATTGCCTCGATGTCACCAATCGGGCAGCAAAATTGTCAGGTTTTATACTTCGCTCCTCCTCTGATTTTGACTCTATCCAACCCTCCTTCAATTCCCTCGTGAGGAATACCCCCGAGTATTGTTCCGTGATCTGGTCTCCATCCCGTAACTGTGATTGTCTTGCCCTTGAAAATGTGCAACGTAAATTCATCCGTTCCCTCTTCTTTAAGAAAAGCTTCCCTCGTCTGGACTACCCCTCTCGCTTCCGGTTTCTGAACCTTCCCTTCCTACAATAGCGTCGATCCTATCTGGATCTATGCACATTTTTTAAACTTTCCTCGGATTTGATGGACTGCTCCGCCGCTGACGACATCACCTGCCGTCCTGTGTTTTATAACACACGTAGCGCAGACATTTTCAACGGCCTTTCGGAAAGCTCAAAGTCTACTTTCATTCCCCGATTCCTAGGCCTTGTCGAAATAACAATGCAGAACAGCTTGGTCCTTTGAACTTCTCTACTTTAAGTAGTTTTAAGCTTATTGCTTTCTCCTCCACCTGAGAATAATAAGTAATTGGAGTTTACTCTATTTGCTGTCTGTTGAATTAAATAAATAAATATTTCTAAATTAGTAAAAGGGAGCAACCAATACGTGGCTACCATGCACGCCAACAATGCCTCCAGAGCAGTGGTCCGCCAGCATATGGTAAATTGCCTCTGTCCTGGACAACATCAGGTAGATTCGGACTCCCTGTTCCCCTGAGTTCTCCTCTATTTCGCACTTTTAGTTAAGTGACCGAACAGGTGGTTAAAGCAGTAGCACAGCAGGGCACAGTAGGGCGGCGAAGGTACCTTACATCATAAATGCTGGTTTCAGCTTGTCCTTCGAACTAGTTAGTTAGTTTAGTTTACTGGAGGGAATCGCAGCTCCGGGCACTCAGGCCCTTGTTAGGCCCATTGTATTATCCCCGCAAATCGCCTATTCCTTCCTGATTCCTGCCTACGGTATTCGCAGGCTCTAGCGAATCTGAAAACATTCTCCGGAGGCAGAGAATGTGCAGATTCTTCATTGAAGAAAACCTTGCCAACTTGTCTTCGTCTGAGATCTGAGGATGCCGGCCAGCTGCATAAAATAGATGGTTGGATTCCAAGAGCTGGTTTTGGCCGCCATTGTGGATCCAGACCCTCGGCGAGCCAGTCTGTCAACCTCACTACCAGCGATGTTGGAGTGCCTCGGCACCTACATCAGGAATATTTCGTTCAGTCGGCCAAGTTTCAACAGTACCTGATGACAACTTCACACCAACTGACTTGATATGTCGTTGCTATTTAGTGCTAACAATGCCGCCCGGCTGCCGCAGACATTCTTCTGCTGCCAATGAAATAACATATATCTCCGCCTGGAATATGGTCGTCATTTTTCCGAGGGGTCGGGCCAGTTCTATAATCAGATTCTCCGAGAGCACCCCTGCGCCCGATCCACCCTCCATGACTGACCCGTTGGTGAAGATTATTAAGTCTGTAATCTGAAAGGACTCATGACCATTTGTCGACCATTCTTCTCTTTCGGTGATTACGACAGTGTATGTCTTTTCAAAGACGAAGCTGGAAACTATATGATTGGTCGGCATCAGGACTACCGGATGTTTGTCAAGGAATTTCCAGATAGACGCATGACCGTGTGATTAGCCGCCTTTCCACGCCCCAATGGTATCGAGCCTATATGCGTCATTGGCAACTTTCCGTTTCACTTCCAAGTGAATGGGGGGTAAATATAGGATAACTTCAAGAGCCGCAGTCGGCGCAGTACTCATTGCTCCAGTAATACTTAGGCAACCAAGTCTCTGAATCTGCATTAGCAGTTTCCTGCATGCATACATTAAAATGAATGGGTTTTATTATGGATGGTTACATCCAGTATATCCGTTTTGGTGAAAGTCCCCAGGTCTTACCTATCGCATTCCTACAGCACTAGAGCAATTTGCTAAATTTCTGATATTATTCCTGGATATGGTTCTTCTACGTTAACTAGGCGTCAAAATGTTCTACTAAATACTTGACTGTTTGTGCCAGCTGGATTTCCGCCCCTGCTAAAGTAGGTAGCGTATAGCTCCCCCACCTGACGTTCCTAGTGAACATAACTATGCCAGTCTTCCTAGCGTTCATGGATGGCGGGGGTGGATTTCATGCAGCGTTGCTTCAAATGGGTCATATACTGTGTCCGCAAACTTGCCGGTAATTATTACGGCTAGGTCCGCCAGGAACCAGAGCAGGGTGTCCATTATCAAGAGCCATAACAGCTGAGAGAGAACCGCTCCCTGTGGGCAGCCCCTGAGACATCCTGCTTCAATAGACTTCTGGCCGACCGATATGTGGATTTTTCTCCACTCTAGCATGTGAAGGATCCAAATGATTAGCAGCGGTTCCATTCCATGCTGTCTTGCCGCATCACAAATTACCGCGAATGAGGCGTAATTGAAGGCACCTTCGATGTCAATGAATGCTCCTAAGGTGTATTCTTTTTCGAATATCGCCTTTTCAATTTTTGCCGAAAGTTCATGGAGTGCTGTCTCGATAATTTTCGCGGACGTACCCGACCATCGCATTCTCGCACTCCTCCGAAAGTTTCGCAACATCACTACGGAAAGTAGATTCTCCAAGCCAGTGAAGCAGGATGTGCACCATATCAATACCACCGGCTCTCCAATCTTCTCAAAGGTGGGTCCTCTTTCAACCAGAAAGCCTGCTGTTGCGAAGAGGGAGTTTGAAAATTTGATGACATAGGGTATCTGCAGGCCATCAAACAAGTTGTTGGTGTTCTCCGCTTCATATGGTCCCTAAGCCAAACCACAATCGCAGGCCATGCGGGGATTATGGGCGTCTGAATGCGCAAACCGTTCCAGACCAAAATCCCATATCACTCATCCATGATTTCGCGCACTCATTAACGAATTGCGGTGTTTTTACGACCTTGGATCTAGCCAAGGCACATTCCGAAAACGGGTATCAGCACACCTTTCGGACTCTTCGAGTTCACTAGGATGACTTTCGGCATGTATAACGCTGTGTACACTTTCCAGAGGTTCATCCACTCTGCTTTATGAAACTTAAACTTTTGTTTCGCATACATGGATGATGTTTTGTTTGCTTCTGCTTGCGAATTTGAGCACTTAGACTATCTCGAGCGCATTTTTCGGACTTGTTTTACACGTTGAAAAATGCAGATTTTACAGAAGCAGGTGAAATTTCTCGGCCACTTAGTTACCCCTAACGATATCCAACCTGACCCAGACAGGGTTTAGGCGATTAAAAGTTTGTCACTACCAACCACGCTGAAGGATCTGCGAAGGTTCTTGGGCATGTTAAATTTCTATCGTCGGTTTTTGCCAGGGCCGCTCATCATCAAACGATCCTGAAAGCCTACATATCTGGGCCCAAAATTAAAGACTCCCGCGAGGTTGCGTGGTCTGCTGAGGCCGTCTTTGCGTTTGCGACAGTCAAACAATAGCTTGTTGAGGCAACACTGGTGGCATTACCTCAGTCAGATGCTCCCCTAGCTGTGTTCGTCGATGCCTCAGATACTGCGGTAGGCGCCGCTCTGCACCAACGGGTGAATCAAATCTGGCAACCGTTGAGCTTATTTTCAAAACAGCTCAACCCAGGTCGGTGCACTATGAAATACCTTCCGTTTCTCCCTCAAGACCTTTCATTATGTTCACCGACCACAAGCCCCTTATATTCGCGCTTAGACAAAAATCCGACAAAGCATCCCCTCTCCAACTCAGGCACTTGAGTTATTTCAGTGTCTGGTGAAGACAATGTTGTTGCAAACGTTTTGTCTCGAATTTCAAACTTTTACTTATTCTGCGAGACCTCAAAAAAGGGACCCAGGCCATTCATTCCGGCCGATTTTCGCAGGGAAACATTCCACGCGATTCACGGTCTAGCACATCCAGGCATCAGGACGACGAACCGGTTAGTTACCCAAAAATGTTTTGGCCGTCCATGAACAGAGGGGGGGGGGGGGGGGTCAGAGAGTGAATCGCGTGGCAGAAGTGCAAGATCAACAAGCGCGTTCGAAAAGAAGTAAGTGTGTTCCCTCGGTCAACCAAGCGCTTTCACACCATCCATCTCGGCATCATCGGCCCTTTATGAGATTCGCACGACAGGTTTACGCGATGGCCTGAAGCAATTACCTCTGTCTGACATTACGGCGCAATCATGTTCCGAAGCCCTCTGTCAAGAATGGATTCCGCGCTTTGGCGTTCCAGCTGTCATCATCACGGACCAGGGAATGCAATTCGAATCTACTCTTTTCGCGGAGTTAGGAAAGCTCCTTGGCTTTAAACGGCATGGGACTACTGCACACCATTCACAGTCCAATGATATGCTGGACGTTGGTACCGGACGCTGAAGGCCGCTCTTATGGTTCCCGACGATCCGTCGTGGTTGCAGTCCTTGCCTTTCGCCCTCCTCGGCTTCCGTACAGCCCAGCGAGAGGAATTCGCGGCCAGCCCAGCGGAGATGGTTTACGGGGAGAATCTACGCCTCCCCGCCGATCTTGTTGTGGACATCAGAGCAGGGTTAAACGACTCGGGAATTCTGCGTCTGCTTACGGACTCGATTTCGAAGATGCGGCCGACTCCACCGTTTAGATATGCGACATTGGAGGTCAACACCCCCAAGGGTCTCAAGACGTGTGACCAGGCCCTTATCAGGGTGGGCGCCCCTACAACCCCTTTAAAATTCTGGAATGAGGCGAGCACCCGTTCAAATTCGACGTCCGAGGCGGATCTAAGTGGGTGTCTTTGTCGAGGCTGAAGGCCTTCGGCGAGCTGACGACCGCTTCGAAAGAGCGCCCGCGAAGCGTCAGATTCGCCCGGTGACCACCATTGGCGGAATTTCTGTCAACATTTCTTGAAAACCAAGCAGAAGACATTTCACCCTTATGGCATATGGTGCATAGCCACGGAGTTCTGGCGCGCAGCGGTTTGTTGATAGTGATATTCTTGACGTCATCGTAAACATTAATAAAAAGGGCATCTCACCAATGAATACAATCTAGGTTATTGAGATTTGTATTATTTGTCCTTTTGAAAAAGATGGACTCTTTGGTCTTACTGAGGTGAAACAATGCTCCATTGTTTATGCATAAGAATCGGTTTTATAGGGCATCTGCACAATTTCTTTTCCGTACTGTTATTTTTTCCTATCTGATATTCAATGAGGCTATGCTTCAGTTTGCAGTGATAAGCCTATGGTAGCGAAACAGTACAAAGACGAACACAAACATCCATGTCCAAGCGGAATTTGAACGCAGGGCAAAGAGATTGAGAGGCTAATGCTCAACCAACTCGACCATCACTTCTCGAATCTATGGCTAAGAGCAAAGTAGATCTATTAGTTTTCCTAAGTATTCGACAGTAGCAGTCCAGGTATGAAGAGAAACGCTTTCTCCATTTTGGGTGGTCGTTTGCAGCAATAATTGGTCTTGTGCCTAAATTTGCCGTAATTTTGGTTTTGACCTTAATTTTTAAGGTTTTATTTGAAAGAAAATCACATTAAAATCGGCTCATTGTCTATCTGCCTGTCTCTTACATTTTAGAAACCGTTATACAGATTATCACCAAATTTGGTGGGATGGGGGAAATTATGAACGGTCAGTGAATTGCATTCTTCTACGTTGAACCAATTTTAATAAGATTTTGTTTCACACAAGACCTTCAAATGAACAGCAAGTCCCAATTTTTTTCGATGATCACGCCTATTCCTCCTTTCTTTCATTTGCTGCAAAATTAGACACTTCAGTAAAGTGGTCCTATAGGCAGTTTCTACGGATTGGTATATACTTTGTAATTCGCACAATACTCACCCCTTTACATGTTTCAATTTCGATTAATTTGATGACCTGACTTCTGTCTTTATTCACCAACTTGGTATCTATAACCTGATGCTGGGAATTTATTGAATTAAAATAAAGATAGAAGAATATGTAAGCGTTTGGTTGGTTGATAAATTGGCTGTGCAAGCTAAGGATGTGTAAACCTTCACGGAATGTAAGCGAAGGCAAAAAAAAGAATTGGCAGATTAAGATAGGACGAAGCAATGTGGAAAGAGGAAATAGGATATTATTAGGTAGTTGACAATATTAGGCCCTCTCAACATCTTGAAAAAATATGGTCCCTTCCAAGGCATAGGCAATTCATCAAAAGCTGTTTGATACCTGCTGGGAACTCGATGACTCCTTCAATCAACAAAAAAATGTGCAAACTATTTATTCTGATATTCTTCATTCTATCTAAGCTTCCTTCCATGAAACTGAAGTCAGTATTCCAGAATGTCTGATTCATATTTACGAGTATTTACCTATCTACATCACACTTTGAAATTGCCTCGGTGTACATGGTTGCATTGTCATGTGGATTTCTTGAGTCATCTGTTCTTATCATTTGTTAACAGTTTTTCTATAAATCTGAGGAATATGATGCATTAATACTTAGCAATAATGCGATGTTCATAGTTTGTCAACAAAGTTCCCACGCAGTCACAAAAGATACATATTATTATTTCTGTTTGCTACTTTGATGCAATGATACAGTCACAAGGTTATGACTCAACATCGTTCTTATTACAATTTTTGCCGTGCAAATGCTAGGCTCATTGCAACTGGACGAGCACAAAGCCAAATACAAACAACCATGACGGAATTAGAGAATTTACACCCACAGCATGAGATCGAGAGGCTGACATTGAATCAAGTCTACTACCCACATCTTCAGAAGTCAACAAGATGAGAGCCGTATTTTTTTTGGGTTTTGGGGTGAGGTTAGTTCTTCTTACTCTTTTAATGCCACAAATTCGGTATTGTAATACAGAATAGTTAAATTAGTAAATTAGTTTTGTTGATGATATTAGGGCGGTTGACAAAGTTAAATACATTGCTGTCATCCATGCTGCACTGATCGTCTCCCTGCCTCTATATGGCAAATAACGATATCCGCATTTTGGGTAATTCTGTTTGGACGTATAATTTATACCAGTAATGCTCTAAAGACTCAAAAGCTATAAGAATAAATTACAATATTCTAGATTTAGCCCTTTTCCAAAAACTAATTTTATACATAGAAACCAAAGTAAAAATGTTACCATCGATCACCGAGTGCAAGAATGCTACATACATGGGATTTACCTCCCGGCGCATTGCTTGAATTTGTATGGTAGGAGAAAAGCATTGCACATGTTCGACGTGAAAAATTTCGCGGATTTACTCTGGCGTTAGTGTTGTATATGTGATGCTTGGAATAGGGAAGCATACACAACAAAACTATCTAGGCGTCATCCACACACACGCCAGCTAGTTACCTCGTACCTAGCCGGCATATCTATATGTCACTATGCTGTGTATGGATTGTTCCAGCCTAGAAACGTCGTAGCATGAATACTTAACTTTTTCATAAGTCTTTTGATGTTGGTAGATCAACTGTCATTTCTGACAGATTTCACCGATTTTCGCGGTAGTACGACTCTTCTGTAGAAGTCAATGAATTTATTCTTTAAAAAAGTCTTAACTTAATTGTTAAATTAATTATTTATTATATAATTTTCCATAATTTAAAATTGGCAATGAGCGGAGATCATTTTCCTAAAACATATTTCTTTGGACTCCTCGGAATTCCCCGTAGTGTGTTTCGCTTCCTCCGTCAATCATAAATACATATTGGAAGTTATGACTCCATTTTCCTATCATCATTTCGTCTTATTTTATGAGAGATATACAAAATTAAAATTGTATACAGTAATTCCGAAAATCGTTGAGTGAAGCGCATCCATGAATTTCCGGAGAAAATGCTGTTACTGCAGAAATTAAAAATCCGCACTCAAATCTCAATGCCAACTTTGCTAAGACATCTCCACTGTTATTCCTTCTGAGCAAATAAAATCTTGCAATCCTTCTCGCAACTGTTTAGAGTAAATCACGTACTAAATTATAATATTTACAATAATAAACCTGCGTCGAAATTTAAAATGGTGTCTTTCTGTTGCGTGTTACTTAGTCCCAATGGAATCCTACATTACTTCGCGCTTGGCAATCGCAATGACGACAGACAATTTAATTCCACCCTTAATAATATGTGCTAGCCTTTAGTCGTTCCTTGCTCAGCCTCACTGTTTACATTTAATATTCTTTTTCGTTAGTATTTCGAGCCAATATCTCTGCATGTTTATTTACATGAAATAAATTATTTTTAGTTATAATAAGCAATTTTAAGTGAGCGCTTGTACTGTCTGCCATTGGGCTTATGGCGTTCGTGAATGTTTACGCACCGCGGCTTCAGACCGTATGTGGTTTGAATATATCTTTTTCTAATTCGAATCGTGATGCTTTATGATGTCGGGAATGGATTTCGGAATATTAGTTTTCTTAGAGGATTCACAAATATTTAATTTGTCAATCTTAATGGTAATATTTGCGAAATACTGAAGAAAGGTCTTTGCCAACTTGACATTGTGAATTTTTCTACTCTACCTTGTCACCTTTTTGTTTCCATTGAAACTTGTATCTGGAGTGGTTTAAAGCATATTAAATGAAGGACCATGCGGTGATGGAGTTGGTTGAGCTCAGCGCCAGCTTCTCGGTACTCACACCCAGGGTTCGATCCTGGTTCCGGTCATGGATGTTTGTATCATTTTCTTATTTGCTCAACTGCTGAAGGTTTGTCAATAGCGCAGCATTGAGTATGATAATGAAACCGAAACACAGCCTCATTGAAAAAGTAAATAAGAGACAATAATAGGAAGTGGAGGCTAAATAGGTGCAAAAGAGTAAACTCTAATTCACTCTACACATGAAATTTGATTTATCAATTGACACATCTAATATCTGTGTTCAGCTTTGTGCCTGTTCAGGAAAGGGAAGAATTAGATGAATGGTGGATTTTAGAATTATTATTAGTCATAGGTCACGTACTAGTAGTGTTTTCTGTTAACTCCTTGGTTGCTTATAGGGCATCCACACAATCAAACTGTGCGTCAATTTCACTATTATCACACTTAACGCTGCGCAAGTGATAAACTTAGAGCAACGAGACAAATTCAATACAAACACTGATACCCAAAACGACTAGAATTCAAATCCAGAGCAACGAGATCGAGAAGCTAGCGCTCTACCACCTCAACCATCGCACCATCAAAGATTATGTGGGAAGTTTAAACAATTGAAGAATTATTCAAGCCAACATGAATTTTGCTTAGAAGATAACACAAGTGAAATATTTCTTGCTCTAGTTTCTTTACAAGCCGGATCCCTATTAATAAATTATTCCTTCTTTTTTTTCAGGTAAGTCGAAAACAAGGATAGATGATGGTGTCACTCTTACAGAAATGGACGGAAAAATAAAACTTATGTACATACTTTTCAAATCTTGAGAGGCTAAGACTAAGGTAAGTATTCAAATGCTGGTAATACATGCAAATCATGCACATCGACCCTATGTAAATGATCAATGCCTCCGACTCCTAATCGACTATTGCCAAACTTTATTAAAATAATGCGATGGATTTGTTAAAAGAACTGACTGTAAACACTGCAATGGGATAGGGGCTCAAAAACTAATCCACAAAGTTATTCAAACTTTTTCCTTGGCAGAACCGATCCTTAGTTTTCTCGATCAATGATCCGCTCTAGTCTTACTTAACTTACATCTTCCCTGCTGGCATTCGCCGTCACTTTTCATTGCCAATCTTCCAGAACTTTCTGACTCTATATGGCTGCCCTTGGTAGGGATACCCCGCCAAACACACCCACGTGCCATTGTTGCCATTGCTTTAGCTCTTTCAAGGACTTCCCGAGACGCCTGCACTTCTTCTCTGTTGTTCTGTACCAAGTGTCCTTGGCGCGACGCACTTGTCGGCCATCCTGGGACAATGAATCTCATTGCTTGGCGTGACGTTTTCCGATCACATCGAGTACTAATGCCAGGTCTGGGCGCTGACCAAGTTCTTCGGTTGTAATAGTATCAGGCCAGCGTACTCCGATAATACGTCGCAGATAGGTGTTCATGCGGGCTTGGAGAATTTGGGTGACAGTGGGGGTCACTTTCGATGTACTACTCCCATATAGAAAGAACAACCTCATCTTGGTCTTGGTGTTAGGATAACCGCATTTCCAGATCTTAAACAAATCCCTTTGTTTGGCATCGTGAAGTGCGTTAATCGCGTGTTTTTGCGGTAAAATTTACCGTTAGTGTAACGGCTTTTGCGACTTTTTTCCACGTAACTAGATAATCTGATTCTAGCCTGCCTTAGTTCTGTTTTTGAATTTTGCATTACGTAATTAAGATTTTTTCAAAATGTCTTGTCAAAGAATTGAAGAATAGAGGCTCAGGAGCGCCTAATCTTCCGGCTGGGGTTCTAACAAATCCTAAGAAAGAAAAAACGGTGGTCAAAGCCAAACCGGTGGAAAATGTCCCAAAAACTAGAAAATCTACTGATCCGAGCCTGACGCCTGCACAAAGGAAGGTTTATCCTGACATTGCCTTGAGGAGCCTTGCTTCCAACCTAGTTCCTAAAGTTGCACTCAGTGAGCCAACCACTGCTGTGGCGAATTCAATGGGGGCGGATGAGGTTTCTGTCAACCCCCCAAAAACTGCCAAAGTTATTACGGCTCTGAAATTTCTGTACTTACCCCTAGCCTGAACACTGACAACGTTTCTTGTCAGAGAATTGTCCCTCTACCTTCGGAATCTGTTCCGGTGAAAGCTCCAAACTTGACTCCCCAAAATTTGGTGGACCAGGCTCCTACTAATAAAGCGGAAATCCCGCTCTTGTATGATCTCGTAACCCAGAGGAAAAGTTATCCGGTCTTAATGGAAAGCATTAAGATTGCAAAAACGATTCTCTTAGCTTAAACTCATTGGAGCTATATTATCAAATCAAACTACTAAATATTCAGAATGTGCTCCACACTGTACGTGAAAGTCCTCTTCAAGGATCCTATTAGTGCTAATAGGCTGGTCAGGGATGTTCGTTTGACTTTCCTGGGCTTCAGAGCCTTTATGCATTTCACATGTGTCTACAGATATGGGGTGATCAGAAACATTGGTAAAAATTGTTAATGCTGAGAGACTAGCTCGTAGAAGTCATGAGCCGGGTAGTGATAGACTGCCTTCGACCACTATGACCGTAATCTTCCTGGGGAGCAACATAGCTAATCATATCTTTTTCACCTACATGGGGGGGGGGGGGCTCAACAAGCTTTGCAAGGCCCGAACCTCCAGGTGTCTTAATTGTACTGCAGAAATTCCTCAGGGACCTATGAGGTCAAAAAATGCCTATTGTGTGGGGAGGTTTCTCACAACGCTAGGGATAGAAGGTGCTCTAAATGGGTAGAAAAAATAAAAAGCGCGTCAGGAACAACCATCTTCCACAGACATTGTGCCTCCTTAAATAGGAGAAAATTTACGGTGCTGGATCTAGTCCTGAGTCGCCTATATGCGATTTGTTTTCTTTTAAAGTACAATTTAAGCTCCGGGGACCACCACTTTTTCGACCCATGTGATTAGTGCAAGGTCTAGTTGCATCAGCAAGCTCTCTTTTCGAAGCGTTAGTAAGATTAGAAATATCTACTTGTTGATCTGTGCCTTTAACCTCCTAAGCCGGCGCAGACGTGGTCGATGGTGGTGAAGAGCCGCAATAAGGAGACTTTACCGAAAGAAGTGGCGCAGCTGGTTAAGCGCGAAGTAGCTCCTACGCTGGAAGTCAGGGTTCACGTGATGAAATCTCCGAGAAGGAGAGGCGAAAGGTGGTCGAGAACCCGAAGTTCTCGGAGCACGGTCTGGAGATGGCTGTGGCTAAAAAGCTTGGGCCTAAAGCCATAATGTGCGATGTACACTGTTGCATTAGTGCCGATGAGCTGATGCAGCAGATACATGAGAATCATCTCGCGGAGGAGATGTCAGCCGAGAGATTCAGTAAAGAAGTTAAGATTGTTAGTCGGCCGATCCGCTCGGATCCTGAAGCGGTAAGTAATGTAGTGCTAGAAGGAATTCCAGGTGTCATTGATAGGTTGACATCCGCTGAGCGGGTGTATGTTAGGTGGTTTAGCTACCGAGTTAGGTCGCCCGCGTATTTTAGGTGCCTAGGGTTTGATTATAGGATCGTCGACTGATAAGGCTAAGGCGCCCGTTGTCGTTAATGATACGCGTCTAGATTGCGTCTGTGTTGAGAGTCTCACTAATGAGTGGGGCGTATGTATCTCAATTACGGTGGTTCTGCTTAAGCATGTACTACCCACCCACAGACGACCTACGTATTCGAGGAACACCATTAATGCGAATGCGGTCTTCACTATGTGACACAGCAAGATTGCCCAGCGTACATCTTGCCAACGTGCTATACGTAGGGGAGAGGTATTGTCCGAAGTGTTGCTCAAGCACGAAATGTTCTGTTGGAATGTCCCGTCAAGTGTTTCTACTTTTGAAAGTTCCAGGGGCGTCAGTGATATAGACTTTACCTGCGTGAATGTAGCCGCAAAGGCGTTTATCCAGTCTTGTAGATTGTTGGCTGGGTGTAATGTGAGTGACTACACTCCTATTGAGGTCGTGCTGGTCAATAGGGGTGTGAATGTGAGTGTTGATCTACCGCTTATGCCGACGCGTTGGAATACACGTGGGTGTAATTGCGGTGAATATGTTGCTCGGATGGACGAGTTACCCGGCCACTCTCCCCTCTCTGAGTTTGTCCTCTTGTCTGTGGATGAAAAGGTTGCGCTGTTGAACGAGTGGATGTGTAGCGTCAATGATGACATGCTTACGAAGCCCGAACGAAGAGCTCGGAAGCATGTCACGTGGTGGACGAATGCTCTTCCGTCCGTCACCTGAGGAAAAGATTCCAAAAGGCGATGTTGACCAACTTAGGCTCGCCTTTAGGCGAGGTGTCTCGTCTTACAAAGATTCGTCGAGGCAGTCGAAGGAAGCAGACTGGACTCGATTCGTTGGTGAGCGTTGCAATGACCCTTGGAGTAAGGTCTACCAGATATGCAGAGGGAAACGAAGTCACGACATAGCTAGCATCAAAGTGAACGGCGAACCTATGGTGACTTGGCGTGACAATGTTTGTGCTTTGCTAGGTAAACTATTTCCGAGATCCGAGCCTTCGGTGTCTCCGAACGGTCGCGCTCAAGGAGAGGAAGAAATTCCTCCCCTGAGGTGTTTTGAGATCGAGGAGAGCATGGCGAGGCTCAGGTCTCGGAAGTCACCTGGCTGGGATGGGATGACTGGCGAAATGTGCAAAGTCTTCTGGCAGGTCATACTATCTCATGCCCAGTGTTGGATTGAATGTTGTTTTCGGGAGGGTTATTTCCTTGCATTCTGGAAGACTGGCTTTCGTACTCGTAGGTCTCCTGACAATGCCTCAATGTATGTGAAGAGCTATGTTGTACGTCTTTGGAATCTTTGTAGATTTCAAACGCGCATTTGATTATCTAAGTTGGTCGTCTGTGTTGTTAAAGCTTTGTGAGTGTGACTGCCAGGAATTAGCTCTGTGGAAGAGCTACTTCCATGGTAGAAAAGCATTCGTCCAAGGTCTCAATGAGCGTGTGTGGGTGAACGTGGAGCGCGGCTGCCCACAGGTATCTATCGCAGGAGCATTTATATGGAATCTGATGATGGACGAACTATTGGGTGAGCTTTCGACCGTTG
Source organism: Hermetia illucens (assembly GCF_905115235.1). Classification (NCBI taxonomy): domain Eukaryota; kingdom Metazoa; phylum Arthropoda; class Insecta; order Diptera; family Stratiomyidae; genus Hermetia; species Hermetia illucens. Next base: position 162,081,973 of record NC_051850.1, read on the forward strand.
CTGAATGTGTTGCCTACGCGGATGATCTCCTCATTCTTTTTGAAGGGAACACTCGGCGTGAGGTCGAGCAGCAGGGTACTGCGTACATGCGCATCGTTAACTCGTGGTCTTTAAAAGTTGGTGTCGCGGTCTCAACGAAAAAAACCGTCGCGATGATGCTAAAAGGCTACCTACGTCGTACGCCATGGGCTAAACTCAATGGAGTTCCATTGAAATACCGGAAGAGAGTGACATACTTTGGAGTCACGATCGCGGAACGCATGTCCTTGGGTCCACACCTGTGCGAGCTCAAACCACGCTTGACTAAATTGGTGTGTATGTTGAGGCGTGTGATGAGGTGTAAATGGAGGAGGAGAGTTGCTAGATTGGCTTATGCGGGACTCTTCCTTGCTTGTAGTACGTACGGGTCTCCTATATTGTGTGATTTTGCGATGACGGTGCAGGGCAGGGAACTGTTCTACGCTTGTCAGCGAATGGCATTGTTAGCGTATGTCGTATGGTTTCGACCGACGCCATGCAGGTCTTGTTGGGTGTTCCTCCTTTTGATCTGGAGGTAATCCGGAGTGCCACGGCCTACACGATCAGGAGGGGCGTACCTTTGTTGCAAACAGACTTAGTGAGTGTTGATCAGGTGGAGGGGCTAGGACCGCTTGCGGCCAAAAGAGTGTTAGACGAGAGTATAACATCTAAGTGGCAGCCTAGATGGAATGAATGTGGGAAAGGTCGGGTCACGTATGAGTACGTTAGTTTTGCGTGTTTGGTGTTAGTGTTGTCTTGTGATGTCCTTTATGTTATATTGTACGCAGAGCGGTAGTTACTTGGTGAAAGGTTTCGTTGCGGTTCTCCGCTTCTGGCTGATTCCAGTTAACCCGTTGGGGAGTGCCGTCCCCAGGTACTCGTACTCATCTGAAGTGACTCTTGCCAAGAAGCCTCACCGGAGGTTATCTGGTACCAATGGGAACCGGGATTGCCCTCTGAGAGCATATGCTCCAGGAGAATTCCTGGAGTGTGCATGTGGGTAACTGGAGATAACATTAATGCTCCTATTATTTTACACCACCTACGTATGGGTAGGAGTATGTTCAGTTGCGTTCTTGTTTCAAAGGCAAGCGTTCTTTGACTCCTTTGACTAACCAAACATGGCAGATTTTGTCTACGCGATCGTTTTATACATAGTTCCTCTTAGAAGAGACTGGCAGAGCTGGTAGCTACTAGAGAATGGCATAAGTAAATAATTCTTGATGATTGAAATCAAAAAATACATCCATACTAGCGAATACAGGATTCGAAGTAATGATGAGTAACGACGTTAAATTGTTTATTGATTACTCGGGAATTCCATGCTTCCACTTTATCTATTTCTCCTCTTCAAACTTCTACAATAATCTTCTTCTGATGAGATATAAATATCTAATGGTACTCGCTCAACGGTCTGAATTGAATCAAGAAGACTTATTTTATTATATGTAATTGTGCAGCAGAGGAGGGTCTCGATTTTCCATAAAAGCCATCACCCTTAAACATTAAACAAATTTAAACAGTCAAAGGCTCAAATTGGCTGAAGAGATGTCGAATGCTCAATCGTCATCCATTCCTGGTAAAAGATATTTGAAACGAGCACCAGACACTATCCAAGGGTGCTGTTTACAATATGCAGCCATTGAAAAGAGGATCAGTGCTGGCCCCTACATCTGTACGTTCATGCACATGTGTATGAATTTGTTGTTGGGCTTTTCAATTCATAATACATCAAAAACGTATAAAATAGAGATGAATAATTCCATTTTAAGAAAATGATTATGATCGCACACAACAGCCGGCAGGGGCAGGGGAAGGGGCCTTGGGTTAATAAACTTTCGAATATTAATTTTTCATTTGAATGCGTTTTTTCTCTTCTGGTTCCTTATTCCAAAGAACATTTGTACTAAGGAGTGAATCGGGTTTTTGAAGGCATTAAGAAAACTAAGAAAAAAAAATGTGGAAAAGAAAACAAAAAGGAAAGTCGAAAATGATTGCCGTTGCCCTGAGAAAAACGGCCGAGAACATGTGTTCGATGTGTGCTGGTAATGGCAGTCTCCGCACCAGACTCAGCTCCGATCAGATTCAGAAGCACATTTAAAACAGACGCAAATGAAAATAACACTTGGAAATAGACTAAATCCGATTATGCCTGATAAAGCTATTAAAATTATAAATTTACTTCGCTTCACAGAGGCTCAGAGGGCCTAAAAAGGAAACATCGCGATCACCTCGGATGCCTGTACAAATAAAAGATCCTTTGGCCTGTTTTCAACACCGCGATCTTACCTTGAAGACGAGTGTCTTTGTGTTTGTGGTACAAGATCTGTGGAATCCGGTTCTATCTACTGAAAAGTGTGTCGGGTTCCTTATCTGCGATGAACAACGTGTTTCCCTGAACAACCAATGAAGCCATGACCGATGACAATCTGACGCGCTGCATCTGTCTGCTCAACTAGTTTTAGTACCAATAAAATCAGATGAAGACTAATCGAAACTAATTATCCGATTTGTTGTTCCGAGGTGAGATCTGAATTTCCAATGTTGGCTCTTGTTTTTGGAGATTTCGGAGCACGATACGATAATTTGACGACAATTTTTATGGAAATTGGCTTGTAGCATCTCCATTATTTGTCAAATGGTTTTGGCTACCGTGATGCTGACGGTAGAGCGCAAGATAGCGCAGACATTCATGGGAGCATGTTAGATGGACACGTGTGATGGGAAAAATAATCTCACTAATTAGTTGTTCATTAGTTAATGGCGAGCAGACCTAATGGAGCTGGGAAATAAAAGTTTAATTGGTCTCTTTTTGCGAAAGCGTAGCCAACATTATTCTGGTCCGTCGAGCCGGATACTGAACGAGTTGGAGAAATTGTTCTTGACCATAATCAATTTGGGGCCAAAGGAGTGGCAAGACTCCGGCGCTAGAGAGCTTACAAGTTTCCATCCGTCAGTCTCCTTGTAGATCCTTGACGTGACAAGATGACCAAGGAGGTGATCTTAGTACAGCAGGATAATTTCGCCAGTCTGAACAGGCTGAGCCGGAATCATTTGAAGGACAGCAAGGAGAGCCATTCCCTTGGCTATTTTCAATCCAGAACACAACGACTGGAGGAACTGTGGCATGCTTGCTAGGAACGACATAGAGCAATCCCGGATAACCTTTCAGGAGATTCCAGTAAACAGAAGTCTTACTTGGAAGAGCATGAAAGCGCCGAAGAAACGTATTTGAATTTGCTTACCCGTTTCAAGTATGGCGGGTGTATCAAAACCGCTTCGTGTCTCTGCTGGTGTTCATCAAGGAACCGCCCTCTCACCACTCCTCTTTGTTCTTGTTATGGACACCGTCACACGGGATATCCAACGTCCAGCGCCCTACACACTGCTTTATGCAGATGATGTTTTCATAGCATCTGCTAGCAAAAATGATCTCGAGCAAATTGTCCAAAAATGGAATGATCGCCTCATGCAACACGGTCTCAGATTGAATCTAAACAAAACTGAATTTTTGACTACCGATCCCCGTGAAACAGGCACAATCACTCTCAGCGGCAGTGATCTGTCCAGAACTGAGCGATTTAACCTTCATACGTTCTTCTGGTCATTTCTGACCAAAATTGATTTTTCGTTGACTCTGTATTAGCTGTTTGTTATTCAATGAACTTTAAATATGGTAACTGATAATTTATTTTCTTCCTAAACATGTTAGACACCAGAGTATTTTTAAAAAATGCTCCGTTCTTGCACAGTAAAAAATGTTACGTTTAAGTTCCTTGGGTCAAAAACGACCAATCGAATGAATTTTGCGAATTCTGGGGATAAATTCCAATAGGAAAATTGTTTTCTTGTATTGCATAGCATCCTATATGTGTTGCAATGTATTTCATCATCTTATTGCACATAGCGTGCAATGTATTGCATCATCCTCGAAGGGCTATAAAAGCGCGAGGTCATTGAACAAGTGTATCATTTGGTAAATCGTTGCCGTATAGTTTAGTTGCATAAAAGCATGGACTTTATCGAAGTAGCGGAGAGTTTTAGTGACGAGGACGAGGAAGTATCCGAAATTGAAGATTATGAATCGGGCGATGAAGAAATTGAAGTTTCGGACGACGACCTTGAAGAAATTATTCTGGAAGACCTACCCGAATATTTATCTAGAGACAAAACTATACAATGGTACGAACATCCTTTCCGACATTCACGAAGAAGTACAAACCCATCACTACAACCTGGAATAACACGCTACGCCGCTTCAAGGATCTCTGATATTCAGTCATCATTCGATCTATTTCTACCACCGCAGTTGGAAACGATAATTTTGCGAAATACGAATCGGGAAGGACGTAGAGTCTTAGGAGCCACTTTTGAAGATATCGATACGCCAACTTTGCGAGCTTACATCGGACTTTTGATTCTTGCAGGAGTGTACCGATCTAACAATGAAGCAACTGAAAGTTTGTGGGATGCTGAAATACGACGTCCAATTTTTCGAGCCGTCATGTCGAACAAAACGTTCAAGAAGATCTCACGATTCATTCGTTTTGATGATCGGTCCACGAGGAGTAGCCGCCGGGAAACAGACAAGTTTGCACCCATCCGCGAGCTGTGGGACTCGTGGGTAGATATTTTACCAAAACTCTACAATCCGCAAAAGAATATTACCATTGACGAGCAGCTGGTTCCCTTTAGGGGCAGATGTCCTTTCAGGCAATATATGCCAATGAAACCTGCTAAATATGGAATGAAGAATTGGGTAGCTTGCGACAGCGGTACAAGCTACGTCTGGAATATACAACCTTACACCGGAAGAATAAACAATACGCCAGAAAGAAATCAAGGAATGCGAGTCGTTCAAGACCTGACTGCTGGATTGAAAGGTTACAACATTACGGTAGATAATTTTTTTACATCCTATGAACTTGCACAAAAGCTCTTGAAACGAGGGATTACATCAGTTGGAACAATTCGAAAAAATAAACCTTCGATTCCGAGAGTTCTTTTGGAATCAAAGAAGTGGCCTGCACAAAGTTCGAAATTCGCATTTACCAAAGATACGACGTTGGTTACGTATGTACCAAAGAAAAATCGAAGCGTTATTTTACAGAGCACACTACATACTACTAATTCTATAAATAATAAGGAGAATAAAAAACCGCTTATCATCGAAGATTATAATGCGTCGAAAGGTGCGGTAGATACTTTGGATAAACTTGTCGCTTGCTACTCAACGAAAAGAAAAACTAAAAGATGGCCAGTAGCAGTTTTTTGCAACATTATTCATATATCGTGTTATAATGCATTTATATTGTTTACTCAGGTAGAACCGGATTGGAACAAAAGTAAACTCTACAGGCGGCGACTTTTTTTGGAGCAGCTCGGTCGCGCACTGGTGAATCCATATATGCAGATGAGGAAGTCTCTTCCTAGAGCCTTAGCGTCTGCAGACATTGTATTGAAAAGCAGAAATTTAACTGATGACACCAATAACACTACAACAACAAAAGAGGAATCTGCCAAAAGAGGACGATGCAAATTTTGCCCTAAAGACATAAAAACCTCATTTACTTGTAACAATTGTAAAAGGTATGTGTGCAAGCGACACTTTATTGTAAAGTGCAAAGACTGTTAAAACAATATAATGTTTTGAATACTAATAAAAATTATTATCGTTTCTTGAATTTTTTTCATGATTTCTTTACATTTTCTTCATGTGGTCAAAAATGACCATAGGACCTTCAACGCTAGTTGAAAAGAGGGTCGTATGAAGGTTAAATACCTCGGGATAACGCTATCAGCCAATGGAGAACTGCGTTATGAAATTGCCTCACGCATTAAGGCAACCTGGATGAAGTGGTGTTCCACAACTGGTGTTCTTTGTGATCGACGTATCAACGAACCTCTCAAATCTAAAATTTACCGCAATGTTGTCCGTCCTGTCGCTCTCTATAGTTCTGAGTGCTGGGCAACTATAAAAGACAATGAACGGCGCCTTGCGGTAATTGAGATGAAGATGTTACGTTGGGCTAGTGGCGTCACACGTTTTGATCACATCCGAAATGAGGATATCCGCGATCGTTATGGGGTTGCACCAATCGTGGAAAAGTTACAAGAGAGGCGTCTTCGATGATATGGTCACGCAATTCGTGCTAACGAAAATTCACTTGCCAAGATTGGTCTGAACATCGAAGTCGATAGTAAACGACCAAAAGGCAGACCTAAGCAACCGTGGCTTGATAAGCTGGATGGGGATTTAAAAGCTTCGAGATTGCACCCAGATCAGGCATTCGATAGAGCCAAATGGTGAAGCCGATCACGACGAGCCGATCCCGCTTGTGAACGAGACAAAGGCTGAAGAAAAGAAGAAGTTTCAAGTTGGGCTTGACGGCATACCAGCCTATCACGCAACATACGGACAGCAGCGGTTCAGCGGCGACGAACCGGATGGAATTGGAAAGATTGACTATCCCGAAGTTTGATGGGAAACACATCAGTGGTGCATGTTCAATGACATGTTAAATTCATGAATTCACTGCAACGAGACGCTGTCTGCGGTTGAAAAGATGCAGTACGTGAAAGCGCATGTTAAAGGTGATGCTGCAAGACTCATTCTCCATCTCGATGTGAATAACGAAAATTACGAGGCAGCAAGGCAAATGCTGCGAGAACGGTATGACAACAAGCGAGCCATAGCATGAAATTACTTGCACAAGTTCCACAACTTGCCAATGGCAATGGAAGATCCTGATTCCTCTATCAAACCAATAATGGACGCAACCGCAGAGTTCATCGCTAATATGAACAGTATCGACGTCAAAACTGAACATTGGGACTTATTGGTCATTTTCGAAACAACTCAGAAATTCGACCAACATTCTCGACGATTATGGGAACCATCACTGGGTGCTAGCGCAAGTATGGAGACTTCACAACCAACGTGTCAACTTTAGTACTACCGATCATAACGAACTTGGATCCGTCAACCGAAACCCCAGTCAAGCTGCTAGCGGGACTATCAGTCAAAAAATTAGCTGATCCCCAATACAGAACTCCAGGACGAATCGGCATTCTGCTTGGAGCAGACACCTACTACGAGATCGTGTTAGCAGGGTTCAAAAAGGGATCTCCTTGTGCAGTAAATACCAGATTTGGCTGGATTTTACTCGGTCCGACTTTTGCTCGAAACAATCAAGAGGGTATATTGATATTTATCGCTACTGAAGACAGCACGGACAGGCTGGTCAAGAGGGTTTGGGAGATGAACGAGATACCGAGCCAACAGCCGGTAACAAGGGACGAGCTGGCAGCTGTGGAATGGTATTAGCAGACCACCAGGAGGGACGAGTCTGGCAGATATATTGTTCGGCTCCCGTTTAAGCAAAATGCGGATCCCGGAAAAACCATGTAGAACTCGCAGGAAAAGGCGCATATTCACTTCTCGCAATTGGAAAAACGATTGAACAACGACGATGACTTAAGGAACCAATATGTAACATTCATGGAGGAATACCTTGGGTTCGACCACATGGTGGAAGTGCCAGTCGCAGATAGGTTTGCAAAACAGACATATTATTTGCCTCATCGTGACGTACGCAAGGATGACAGTACCACCACAAAGCTTCGAACCGTTTTCAATGCGTCTCAAGCAACACCGACAGGCAAGTCACCCAACCACATCTTACTCGTCGGTCCCAACATTCAGAATAGCATCACTCGTGTATTGAGGAGATGGAGAACGCATCGATACGTGATAGCAGCTGACATCGAAAAGATGTACCGACAGATAAGTATACATCCTCAGGATCGGAACTATCATCGAATCCTGTGGCAAAATCATCCATTCGAACCGATTAAACATTTTAAATTAACAACAGTTACATATGGCACGGCCAGCGCCTCGTACTTGGCGATGCGCACTTTGCATCAGCTATCGGATGACGAAAGGGTGCACTACCCAAAAGCGCGTCGAGCCATTAAAGAAGACTTCTATGTGGATGATGTCCTAACAGGCGGAGTTACAATCAAGGAAGCGCAAACCTTACAGCAAGACTTTATCAAAGTACTACAAAAGGGAGGGTTTAAATTACGGAAATGGGCAGCCAATCACGATAGTCTGTCGGAGTCAATTCCTATTTCCGATAGAGGGGCGAACTCACCGTTAAGCATCGACGAGGAAGATCACATCAAGATGCTAGGACTACGATGGCATCCAGCAAGGGATTGCTTCTTCTTCAAGGTTATCTTAGAGGAGATCACAGGTACTGTGCTCACAAAACGACAATTGCTTTCTCAGGTAGCAAAGTTATTCGATCTAATGGGATGGTTGCAGCTGTGTATTGTCGAAGGGAAAATAATGATGCAGCAGCTGAGGCTATAGCACAGAATCTGGGATGAACCAATCACAGAAGAACTTGATGCGAAATGGCAAAACTTCCGTTCACAATTGCCGGTTCTCCAGGAAATTACTATTCCAAGGTGGCTACACTGTAGTGATACTGCAGCTGTTCAAGTCCATGGATTTTGTGACGCCTCAGAAGCAGCATATGCGGCAGTCATCTACGTACGCATTGAGGAACGTGACGGTTTCACAACTGTCCAACTCATGACGTTGAAGTCCAAAGTCACGCCGTTGTACGACCTGATGTCAATTACGTTAGAAACCCATGGTTGGAAGGATGTCATGCCCTATTATTGGACAGATTCGATGATCGTACTACAATAGCCCCAAAGTCCAGCAGCTAAATGGAAAGTGTTTATCGCCAATAGAGTCAGCCACATTCATTCCTCCTCCGATTCCAAACAATGGCGACATATAAATAGCAAAGCAAACCAGGCAGATGTTGCATCCCGTGGAATTATCCCCAACTTTTTGAAGAATCATGTACTGTGGTGGAACGGCCCGGACTGGTTAAAGGAACATCAAGACAAATGGCCGAAATCAAGATTCATAAGCAACAAAACAGTCACCAATTCAGAAGTACGACAAAAGGCAGCATGCGTCGCAACTATAAAGGCAAAAGAAAGGGAGAATTTAACGCAACAATTCTCATCATTCACGAAACTCGTAAGAGTCATCGCTTACTGCAGAAGAGGGAGGTCTAACTCTCACAACCCATTTTTAAAGTCAGATGAGGTCCGACAAGCGGAAACCGCTTTCATTAGGATGATTCAGCGAGAGGCATTTGCAGATGATATTAATCTACTCAACACCAACAAACCATTGGCCAAAACTAGTTCGGTGATTAGGTTAACACCGTTCCTCGATTCAGACCAGATCTTGCGGGTTGGTGAAAGGATACAGCAGAGTGCTGTAAATTTCGATATAAAGCACCTCATATTACAACCTCGAGGACATATGGCTAATTTGGTCATAAAACATTACCACCATCTGGTCCCGCTCAGCTAGTACACTGGACGGTTCGTACGAAGTACTGGATCATTGACGGGCTCACGGCCGTGAAACAATTCGGGACGAAATGTACCCATTATTTCAGAATAAACGCCAAACCGAGTCAACAACTGATGGGAATACTGCCTCAGTAACGAGTACGGCCAGAAAAACCTTTTGCTTGAAAAGGCATTGATTACGCTGGGCCAATCACAATTAAATGGAGTAACGATAGAGGGACCAAGGCCACCAAAGCATACATAGTTGTATTCGTATGTCTATCTACAAAGGCTGTACATCTTGAGCTCGCTAGGAATCTAACACCGGTTCAATCAGACGGTTCATTGCAAAGAAAGGTATGTGTCACACCTTGATAAGTGACAACGGCGCCAATTTTGTAGGGACTGACCAACTGTTGCGTGAGACGGCAAGAAAGATGATTGAGGAAGCACAAGGAAAACTAGCTCTAAATAACATTAACTGGAAGCTTATTCCACTGCGAAGTTCTCACTTTGGAGGGATTTGCGAGGAAGCAGTCAAAAGTATGAAGTGTCATTTGATCAAAACCATCGGTCCGCACTTGTTTTCCTCCAGATTCCTTCACTTTAAGGCCATTTTCCGAGCACCCAGAACCCCCAACCTATACACCATTTTGCAGATCTAAATCTCCTCTATACAAGTGATCACGAATTAAGCTCCTTTTCTTGAAATTCTCAATATTAACGGAGATATGAGCGTTTAAAGTTTTTCTCAAGATTCCTTCACTTTAAGGCCATTTTCCTAGCACCCAGACCCCCTAACCTATGCACCATTTTGCAGGTCTAAATCTCCTAAAATGCTCACGCTGTTAGCACAGATCGAAGCATGTATGAACTCGAGGTCCTTGACACCATTGACCACTGATCCACATGACTTTACTTAACCGCTTTGACTCCTGGACACTTCTTGACGGGGGAATATCTGTTTGAACTGCCGGACGGAGATACAGAAGACAATGTGACAAAAAAGTGGCAATTCGTAGAAAGACTCAAACAACAGTTCTGGTAGCGATGGAGTTTGGGGTATTTGACATAGTTGCAGCAACGAGCAAAGTGGTTTAGTGAGAATCGGAAAGCAAATGTGGATGATCTAGTCCTCATTAAATGCGAAAATCAACCGTCTGGCCCATGGCCTATAGGAAGAATTGTGGCAGTTTATCCTGGAAACGATGGATTAACTAGAGTAGTCACGCTGAAGACCGAAAATATAATAACATGATCAAACGACCTATTTCGAAGATTTGTCCTTTGCCAAACAGCGGGGAACGTACAGTAGAGCCAACGATAGCTGACATTGGTATCCACCCAAATCGGCAGAAAAGAATGTCATCACAATCTTTGCACTTGGGATATGTAACAAAAATATTTCCCAGTCGCTCCTTAATTCCTAAGACAAGAAGATGAAAATTCCTGCCCATGACGTCCAAAATCGATCTGTTCTTTCAACCCCGCTAATGAGCTCGTTACCAACAGTGAGACCAGGCGCTGACTTTAAACTCTCCCTGCCGATTGTTTACTGAAATATACCCCAAAATAAGAAACTAAGAGGGAATCCAACTTTGCTGCTGCAACAGTTTTTTTTTTCTGAAGCTATTAAAAATAGATGCAGGAGCATATTGCTATCTGCATGCATGAATATGTGCACTCATGTCCTACAAGTGCAACAGAACTCCTCATGTAAAACACGGCCTTCTCTATATTACGTGGATGTGCAGAAGGGCAAAGTCGAGTGGGGAGGAGAGAACGAGATGGGAAAGATATTGTACACGTTTCCGGAGTCGGTCGGGGCGAACACCTACCCTAAACCCTCTGTTTCAATTCTTCCGTCTCATTCATCCCATTACTACGGTTGCAGTACCGCCAGACGCCAGTACATGTCTATATATCGGGGACCCTTTCTGGAATAATATTTAATATTTAGAGTTAAATAAATATTAAATGAGAATTACTTAGAAAATGTATTCGCACATACATGAAGTTACGTGGTTCAGGTTATTCCTTATTCAGAACGCTATTAAAATTTTTTAATGGTGGTTTGTAGTTTTGTTGTCACGAGGACTGCATTAATCTACGGCGTAGCTTTACAAGTCCATCATTAAAATGCAATAACCTCAATATCTTTTCATCATCCATCCTTCATGAATTCACGTCTCCATGTCCTTGTAATGTGCCCTTCTGCCCTACGACATAGATTTATGTAATTGTTCCGTTAAAGGCCGACTCTTTTTAGCTGTCCACATCAACGCTTTGCATATTACATCTTTGAATGTAGACAGGACTTGGGGGGTTTTCATGCAGAGAAGTTCAGGAAAAATGTGAGTCTGATTGGCTTTCAAGTTGCGAGTTGTTAAATGTTTAAGGAGATTTTCCGCAGAGATTCCATTGACCGGTTGTGAAGTGTTTATTCAGTGCTTGATTTAGGAGATCTTGTTCCAAATAGAAGGAATGAAAGGGTTATTTCGATAGTTACATTTGGGAATGAAGGATTCATTAGTGGTTTTTACTAAGGTTCTATCTATGTATATATTGTAGGAAATCAAGTACCGTGAAGTCCAGACAACTTCCGAGGTGATTTCCGAAATTGACAAATATTCAAATCAAATTTTTTTTATTCAAGAGTAAAATCTAGCCAAGGATATTGGGGAAGTTACACCATTTAACTGGGCACTGTAATATGGTTTTCAAGAGTTATCATTTCGCGAAGCTTAAAGATTAGGATCATTTTACTGAAGGACTAATTTGCGTTCACGTACTTTACCGGGACTGTTCGCATCCAACTTTTTCTGTCCCACGAAAAAAATAACCGACTGGATTGAGCACGTGGGCCATACGGTCTAAGTTGGCAATCAAACGGAGAAAACCCCGCTGGCTTCCATCCTCCTCAAACTCCTCGACTAAGCTGATGATTGCTCTCTCACCGGGCCGTGGACTTTGGCCAAAAGGCTTTAGATTTGGAAAGAGTGGCAGTAGTAGTAGAATTGGACTGAAGATAAGCACCAACAAAACCAAGGACCTCAGTTTGACCGGTCATCCCATTCTCCCTATCTGCATTAATGGGCAGAGTATTGAAGGTGTCAGTCGATTGTATATCTAGGAATCGTAGTTTCTACCGACGGCGATACGGGACCGGCTGTTGCCCGACGCATTAACAGCGCTAGATCCGATTTCGCTGTCTTGCCCTAAATCTGGAAATTGAGTTACCTCAACAGCAAGGTCAAGTTGAGACTGTTATGTGTTAGTGGTCTTTCTATCTTGCTATATGGGAGTAGCACTCCACTGTTATTCAAAAGCTCCAAGCCTTCCTGAACACCTGCCTACGTCATATCATTAAAGCACGTTGGCCTGATACTACAATCGCGGCCAAGGAAATATGGACAAGTTGAAAAAGTTAAACTACATCGTTCTATGACCGAAATTTCTAGCCACATTTAAGAAGCATAGCAAGGCTTGGAAATGCGAATTATTGCGCTTAAAATGTTTTATCTGATAATTTGCGGACTATCTACAAACAACAAGCAAGTCGGGAAACCGGAAGCTGGGCGCTTCAGGTACGAAAGGTTTTGTGTATTTCTTAGTACGTAGCACGTAATATATGCATATATTATCTGAGAATATCCACTTTCGGATGAAATTGACATTCATAGTCTTGAATTTGCAAAGAAACGACAACTATAACGTATTATAACTTCGAGACCTTTAATTTGATATCCCACATGATTATATTTAATGAAAAAAATGTACACCCCCGTTTTACATGTATGAGGACCCCCTTAAATTCGTCGTAAAAGGATGTAACTCGCTGTATGCGTGAGCGTTTACAGTTCCCAGCTTTCTACTAAATTTGGTGTAAATCGCTGTAACCGTCTCCAAGAAAAATGCGTTTGACGGACAGACAGACGGAAGGACAGACAGACAGTAAACCGATTTTAATAAGGTTTTGTGTTTACACAAAACCTTAAAAAGGCAGTCCAAGGCAATCCTAATAACGACTTATTTCTCAAGAAGTTCAGGAAGATGCGGGGACGATTTTTTTCATATTTGAACCCTAACTTTCCGTTTGCAAACATGAGAGGTTGTTTGTGATCCACACACTGCAACATCACAAAATAAATTTTTCTAGAAGTTCTGATCATGCAATTTTACATGGTGTCTGCATTTTGAGGGTGTAGTGAGTCGGATTAGAATGCATTCATTGTAATTAATTGTATGCCTGTGATTACTAGTGCAATTGATTACTCAATTTACTAGCATTATACTTACCATGGTGGAATGTATCACGTACTCATTAGCTGCTACCTCCAAGTTTTTATGATAAAGTTATTAAAAACATGCAAGAACTATGTAGTCTAGGTTTGAATGAGTAGACAACAATGTATTCATTGAGGAAACCATGCTACTAACCCTTTTGTTTGAACTTATGTTTGCTAATTATTTGTACTAATTCCATGTACTGGATTTGCACGTAGTTTTTCAAAGAAAAGCCAAACAATTTTCATGGGTAACCCAAGAAGACAATACACAGGAGAAGCAACTTCAGCGGTAAAGGGGCACTGAATTTCATTGTGCACCTTTCGGATAGGGACGAGGTATGTAAGTGGTATTGGTGTGTCGATGTCGCCTAGGTGATTTTCTTGTGTGTATTTCTTCATCTTATCCCAGCAGGAAACGAATGTATCTGAAAGATTGATCTTGGATGCATCTACTTATTTCCTCCTCATTTCCTAGGAGAGTAAACATTGATCTATTGACTAAAATGTTGCGCGTGTTTGCTTCCCATAGAACAATTTTGACTCATAATTCGCCCATTGATTCCATAAGATCAATCATTAGATTTACTTCGCTGATACACCGTCGAATTCAGGGCAGTTGTCATATTCCACTGATGTTGGCAGCTTCTTTTGACATAACTGTCAGACGGCACTGAACGTGGATGGCGCTCTTAAGAAATTACCCACCTGAAAATTCTGGAATGAATCATTACATATCCAACTGACTCCTGTTCCCGCATTCCTTGATGACTTCTACGTTGCCCCATGTGATGTTATGTTTCTCTTCAATCATGTGCCGTGCTATTATTGATTTCATCGTTGTGCCCTTCCTATTCTTTCTCCTGGCCGTTTGCGCTTCCCTTTCGTGGTCTCCCCAGCGTACCGAAATTAGTCTTTAAGTTTGTCCTATGTAGCACTTTCTCACAGTCTGGACATGTCACTTTATATATCCCACTGGATTCATGTTTTAATTTGCGGTCCTTCCGGGATCCGCGCCTGATAAATCTGATCTGATCTGATAGAATCTGACAATGGGCCGAGTCGATTGGAAAAGAAGCGGGACCCGCCCCAGTCTTTCGATAGCCGCAAGCGAACACGGAGCTGAACCTGTACAAACGTCCACGATAGACAGCAGTTAATTTTCCGTCGCAAAAAGGACGATTTCTAATTAGAATTTTTTTATGAGATATTTTATGTGCATTTCCGTGTAATTTTTGTAAAATGAAATAACATAATTAACATCCGCCGCAAGAGTCGGCGCTAAAATTTTTACAAAAAGGAAAAGAATCCTCGACTCGGTTCCCGTGACATCGTCACGTCCGCTTTCGCAAGTGTTTAAAAAATTACATGGTAGGGTCTGCGTAAGTGGGCATCCGTTCTGTGGGGTTCTGGTAGAGGTGTCTGTTTTCGATTTTCTCCATTTTTCGCGACTTTAGTGTTTGAGATTCAGTGCGTGCGAACTTTGTACGGCCTGCCGCTGTCGTGGTGTTTTTGGGGGACATAGGAAGTATTTTTACTTGAAATTTTTGCAGCCAGCGTCCACGACTCATCGCGTGTCAAAGTAGTAGCTTTCGAAAAATGTCTACGGACCAGAGAGACACGGCCGGCCCATCAGACCCGCAGCTAAGATGACTGTGTGTTCCGTTCCATTCTGGTGACGAAACCCGGAATTTTTGCTCGTCCACTTGGAGGCACAATTTCAAATGTCGGGAATTATGGCAAACGCGACCCAGTTTAACGGGGTTTGGATAAGGAGACTATCGTCCTCGTCTCCGACATAGTCAAAAATGCCTCGTATATTAAACCCAAGAGCGAATTGATCAAACGCCTGTCAGTAAGTGAGTTAGCAAAACTGGATTACTTGATGCCAGACTTAACGGTGGGCGATCGAACCCGCAGTCAATTACTTCGTGAAATGAGGCAATTGGGCGGGAGCAAGAACGACGACGACTTGCTAAAATCACTCTGGCTGCGGCGTCTTCCAGGCGATCCTCGCCTGCCTTACAGGCTCTATTGAGGCAAAGTACACGAGGTGCACGCGCATCCTACATTATTTGCCATAGAGCAGCCCACCGAGGAATTGACTTCAGTGAAGCGCTAAATGGCCCCTCTTGTTGCAAGCGTTCGGGTGGTAGGTCGCAAGCTCGCTCACGATCCACCACCCGAAAAGGACGATCGGGTAGCCGGTCGTCTGGATAATTTACGGTCCCAGGCATATGTTGGTACCTTTGTAGATACGGGGATAAAGCTACAAAATGCACACTACCGTGTAACTTCGCGATCTCTACAAAAAGCTAGACCGTGAGGGTTCCTGGCGACGGCCTCCCAAAACGCAGCGCCACGTCGCCTCACGATCCAAGACCCTCTCAGCAGGTGCAGCTACCTTATGGATGCCGGGGCGGAGGTTTCGGTTCTTCCCGCGCCCCGGCACCAAAGATTAATACCATAAAATTTGGAAGCCGCAGCAGCGAACTCCTCACAAATAAATACCTACTGGCACAGACAAGTGGACGTGAATCTTGGCCTGCGTAGAACGTTTTCGCGGCGGCTCATCCTAGCGGATGTCAGCTTCCCCATTTTAGGCGCAGACTTCTTGTTTCACTATGGGTTGCTAGTGGACCTGCAAAACAGGTCACTTATAGACCCCATAACCAATCTCATTTCGTCAGGAAGAATCGCTCGTGTTCGGGCACTCCTCCAGCCAGATTACTGCGGAATGTAGTCTCTCCTAACCAGTGAATCACGATGTTCTGCACCACATCAAGACCATTGGTCCCCCTATCTTCTCGAAGGTGCGTCTCCTACCGCCCCAGAAGTTGGCTATAGCACGGAAGGAATTCGAGCAACTAATTCAACAGATACTCTGCCGACCTTCAGACTGTTCAGCTGTTCGTCAACATAAACTCCACTATATTTTCAGGTATTAAGCGCCTGTCTGCCATCGCCTCCAGCCTAGTTCGGTACGCTGTAAACCTTGGGCACTCAAATACAATACGCTCCGCATTCTCAGCCACGTTACCACATCTTGGGCAGCATGGTGACTCGTCCTGTAGATGTAGATAAGTCCGATAACCGCCATGTCCACTTGAAAACTGTGTTAACTCGTAGCTTAATGCCCAGTGGCGCCTTTCAATCCATCTTCGAATGTGTGAAATGATACAGCAGATCCAGCGGCCAGTTTGTGCTTCACTCCGTGCTAGTTGCCGTCGAAGTGCACTAGATTCCTTGGTTGTATACTCGTACATTTTGTCGTAGAAACACCGACCTTAATTCGCCAAGATGTCTATGGGGATTGTTCCTGCCAGTACATATGCTGCTTCTCCTGATATTGTTCATTAAGCACTGCATACCCGGAATGCACTTAGTCGATACGCCATTTCTAGTTTTCCTCAGTTTGATTTGTTATCCAGAATAGTTGCCCAAACTGGAGCTGCGTAGAGTAGCACGGCGAATTATGCCCCTGCGGAGACTACCGAAGGCTAAACGCCCAGACCATGCCAGACCGATACCCCATACCACTCATCCACGACTTTGACTTTTCGACCTTGGACTTAGCGAAACCTTACCACCAAATCCCTGTAGCTCCCGAAGATATTTCAAAGACGGCAATATGCACACTCTTTGGACTCTTCGAGTTCACACGGATGATTTTTGGGCTGTGTAGCTCGGCGCAAACCTTTCAAAGATTTATCCACTCGGTCATGCGAAACCTTGATTTTTTTTTTCGCACACCTGGATGATGTTCTGGTCGCTTTTTCCTTAGAGTTTGAGCATTTGCCCCATCATCTGCATTTTCCAATATCTCCTTCAGGCCGGACTAGTCCTAAACGTGAACAAATGCAAGTTTCCCCAGAATCAGGTGAAATTCCTCGGCCATTCCATTGCTCCTGACGGAAGCCAACTCGACCCCGACAAGATGCAAGCAATTTCAAGCTTCCCGCGTCCTAAGATAGTGAAAGAGCTGCGGAGGTTTTTGGACATGCTAAACTTCTACCTTCGTTTCCTGCCGAAGGCCACCACCCACCAGTCTGTTTTGAACTAGTACTTGTCTAGCCCCAAAACCAAGGACACACGAGTGATTGTGTGGTCTAATGAGGTTGTCCAGGCGTTTGAAAAATCTCAACCGTTGAGTTTCTTCTCTAAGCTGCTGAACCCCGCTCAACGGAACTACAGCATTTACGATCGAGAACTGCTCGCCGCGTACTTGAGCATCAAATACATACTTTCGTTTCTCCCTAGAATGCAGACAGTGTTCACGAACGACAAGCCTCTAACGTATGCTTTAAAACAAAAGCCCGACAAAGCGTCCCCTCGTCAGTTTCGACACCTGAGTTTCATAAACCATTATAATTCTGACATACAGCACGTATCCGGTAAGGGCAACATAGTTGCTGACGCTTTGTCACGTATCTCCGAAGTAAACATCCCCGCCTCAGTCGACTTTCCGACTATCGCCAAGGCACAAGAAGATGGGGCATTACTCAAGAGCCTCAAGTCCAACCCCAAATACAAATTCCGGGGTTTGCCTATTTTCGGCTCGAACCTCACTATTTTCTGCGAAAACTCGGAGAAGGTACCTCGGCCATACATTCTGGCCACTTTTTGCAAGGAAGTGTTCACGATTTGGCGCACCCAGGCATCAGGACAACGAAACGATTAGTTGCCGGAAAATACTTCTGGCCCGCTATGAATAAGCATATCAGCTCCTGGGCCAGAGAGTGCATCGCGTGCCAAAAGTGTAAGGTCACCAGGCATGTAAGAAAAGAAGTGGGCTCATTCCCTCGAACGACCAAGCGGTTCCACACGATCCATCTCAACTTCATAGGCCAAGTATACCAGGCTCCTGAGTGACCCGGTCTTTGACAGAAGATCGAGTCTCATAGACTCCGGATTGCTGCGTCTGATGGGAGAAAACTTAAAACGAATCAAACCGATACCACCCACCCATCACGCATCCGCGATGGCCAGCGCACCCAAAGAGCTCGATAAATGTACGCACATCCTGTTCAGGAAAGATTCCGTCCGGAAGCCGCTGCAACCGCCTTATGAGGCCCCATATCGTGTGCTCAAGCGGAGAAAGCATTTTTAGCAGCTCGAGATCGGAGGCTACCCAAAAACGGTCTCCTTATCTAGACTAAAACCATTCTTTCCATCTGACACAACTCCTAACCAACGGCTCAGTCGGTAAAACCCCAGGTTTAGTCTGGGAGCGGAGTTATGTGGCACGGTGATGCGGAAGTGCAGCTACCGCGCAACAGATGCCACCACTAGAGCTCTCCACAGCGGGTAGCCACTGAACTCGCCAGACCGCGTGGCCATGCCTGCAAATCAAGTGGTTAGGAGTGTGTCGCTTATCTGATGAGTTCATTGAAGAAGAAGCGGGACTCGCCCCCGTCTTTCGATAGCCGCAAGTGAACACGGAGCTCCCACATCCTAAAAAAGGATAAAATCACTCCAGCCGAGCAGAGTTTTGACATTCATGAGACTGACAAACTAACCGAAGGCGCAGACGATGTCAATATACAAAACGCAGCTTTAAGTCAGTGTAAGCGGACTTCAGTATCGCATCGGTGTGAGCATCACAAAAGTAATATTATCAAGACTTCTCTACTGAGTCGTGGTGCGGTGATGTTAAGTGATATTGTGATATTTGCATGATGTCCGGTGACGATATTATACTTAAAGTAATACCACATACATCACCTACTCATCTCTCCAAAATTCTTATATGAAAAATCCGCCCTCTCCCCACCTACCATTGCATTGCTCCAGATGCACAATCGGGTCGTTGCATTTTTTCCCTTTTCGAAGTTCAGATCGTTGATGTTTTCATGGAAGTATTCCGGCTTGAAGGCATGATCGATTTTGTTATGACTTTGAGTGTCTGAAAATGTTCGTGCAGTTACCCTAACAGGTAGTAACTACGCCTCCTTCCTTGAATCGACTAGCAGAATAGATATTTCTGGTTGCAGAAACAAGAATTGAGTTCGACTTCAAAAATATTATTAAAAAATCACTGAGGCTTGAAGAGAAAGGGGCGAAATATTTTTTCTGTGAAATATGGTCATGTGGGATATCAAATGGAAGCTCTTGATTAGCACTTGTTGAAACAACCCTTAGGGTCAAAATTTGGCTGTGATATAAGGGACTGAGGGATCAAAAACATGAATCTCAGGGGTTATTTTTTTCTGTTTTCAGGAGCTAGTCATTTATTCTTACTAGGTTTCCCATCATGAATCACAAAATCTTTCTTCTTTACGCTCCTCAGCCACAAAGTGATATTTATCGGCAAATATCACCACCGTTGCATTGAAGAGGTTCGTATATATAAAGGCAATTACTCACTTTCCCCTAATTCAGTTTTCAATTCCACCTCCAGTTAACCCGGTTGAAGTACACTCCCCCAAAAAGTGTTCAATATTAAGGCCACTCTTCCGATTTTTCCTATGCATTTTAAAATGTCTTGAATCTAATTTCAAAGGAGAAATGTTTGCGTATGCCTCCATGTAGCCATAAATCATTCAGTAAAAAAGTCATTGGAATAATACATCAGACCCGACGCTGCGATATAAAAATCATATTGATTATATGTAAAATATAAATTAACTGGATATATTAAAAAGCAGAAATAACAACAATTCACATGGCAAGCAAGTATGCGTGTGTTATTGCTGCGCCATAACGTCGCTTCGTTCCTATGTCATATTCAATGAAAATAATAAATTATAAATAATTCCTAACATTTCTTAGTATTAAACCATATAATTTTATTATGGGGGAACAACGATGACTGCGCTGAGCTCTGTTTTCTTTTAGGTACACACGGCGAGGAGAACACGAACTGCTCAGTGGCTCGTTCGTACGCTTTCTCGTTTTAGCTAAGAATAATTTATACCACATATGATACACATTCATATGAGCCGTTGGGAAGGAAGCGAGAGATGGAGCCACGTGTGCCGCGTGGCCCCTGCCCCGCGCTGTCTACCGGTCCGCCATTGCGGCCTCTCCTACCTTCTGCGATATGAATTACTTTTATAGACGTGCCATGTTACTGTAACTTAAAATTTATGCATATACACAACAATGTGGATAACGAGTGACTCGAACCACTTCGACTCGATTCTTGTAGGTTCGTACGTTTCTGTACGCAACGTACCCGCCGCGGATTACAAAGTACTCACGCCAGCTTTACATCACAATTTTAATAACATCTATAGATACTTCCATCGGTATCCGTATCCGTCTATCCAAATATATGTATTAAATGTACATTGCCGGGTGCCCGGCCGCCTCCCCTCGCCCTCACATATCTATAATACAATATTGACGGTAATTGCACTGAATGTAATGCTCGCAGTGTAGATATTACCTATGCTGGGTTTTTTATTATCTTTTTGTCTGCCGGCCCCGTTCCCGTCGCCAACTCCGCCATCCGAACCTGGAGCTGAAGAAAAGACGCGACCGTCGAACAAGACATCAAATAATAAAAAGTAATAAAAGACAAACAAACATAAAAATATGAATCAAAAATGAAATTAAAATAACAGAGAATAAAGCCGGGAACAAAGGCCGGGTGTAGGGCAACACGACCAGTGGAAGGTACATAGCTGCGTGACCCAAATATAGACATTAGTTCAGGCTCTTAGCTCTACGCCACTGAACAGAGGGCGAGCAGACCTGGCAACCCTCGCATCTAACTCGCCTGTGAATCTGGAAACGTGGGGCTGGCTCAGGACCGGGTGAGAAGGAAGCTAGGGTTTCGGTTTAGGTCTCGGCCAAAACGGCTGAGGCAGAAGGAGCGACTGGCACAAGGATGGGGGATGAAAACTTGGCCGTGTCATTAATAATGGAAGCATTACGTCGTGAAAACAGAACACAAATCAATTAAATGGTAAATAGGATCAAGAGCGTCCTCATAGTGATACATAAGGATGTATTGGTATTTGCCACGTCCTGTGCTACTCATTTAACTTATTATGTGAGTAAAATGTGCGCTCGCTTGACTAAGGAATGTAAAATAGTTTTTTCGACATCCTCCGATAAATTCCTGTCTATTACTACCACACCATTTTGCCGGATGACCGAGCCGGGGAGCCTTGCATACTCGCGAATTTGGCCGCGGTCGTGGAACTGCCGTAGCAACCTCATTAGGCCCGATAAGTATTGTTTCTCTCAACCTTAATCATCATTTAATGAATATAATTCAGCGTGTTGTCTGGCTGTCGGCTTTCGTTGACTCGCATCTGCATGTGTTAGATTCGTCGTCCTGAGGTCCTTGGCCTTCTCATGTAATCACAGTTCTTATCTGTTTTTGGTATTTGCTGAGTCGATCGGTACCCGCTAATTATGTAGATTGTAGGAATTAATTTTTCACCTGATCCATGGTTGGTTATGAATACAAAGTCATCCCCGGTCTCGGTGGTGGACAAGTAAGTTGGAGGCAACCAGGCAATTTTCATTTATTTGAGTTGTAAAGACTTCTCCTTTCCGAGTTGTTCAGGCAAGAACAGTTGGGAATGCATCCTTTCTCTGAAATAAATTCATTCCACTAAAATGTCCAATTCGCGCACTATCAATGAAATGACTGTAGTTGTATCTACCTTTCCAATTTATTAGTTCTGAGTTGCCAGTTATAAATTGGAAAGGTCCTTTTATTGCCTTGAGAGTCAGACATCATATTGGATTTTTTGTTAATTTCGAAATTTACAACAAAAAGGATGACAGGAATACGTTCTGAAGCTTTAATGGAGATGATGTTTTATAATTCTCACCTATCCTTTCAGAGGTTCTGGACGAATTACTTTTACAAAGTAGAAGGATATGTCCTTATCAGTACACAAATAGTACACAGAATTCACTTCTAATTCTTCAATAAAGACTACAATAATTATAGACTATAAAACTTAGCAGATTTGAAAACAAACTGAACAATATAGGTCACCAAATATCATTCGCAGAAATATCCATCCCGTTAGGGACACTGATAACCATATTTCCAAATATGCTACAATGCCGCAAGTGATATGGTCACGTTATTTGTAACGCTTGGTTTCTATTAGGAACTCGAAAATATAGTCCTCTGTGTACGTACCCTATGATCCTTTGTGTTCTGCGTCGATGCAAGAATTAAGGAATCCCAGCCTCGTGAGAAGGTCAAAGCAGAACTCCTCTTTATTGTTGGATAGTAGAGAAGGTGAATGCATTTATGCACAGAGTGTTGGACTTCCGCGATAGAACGCCATCAAACTACCAACTAAACACCTCCCTGTCATTCGCTTGACACATTGCTTCGGGCTAGTCCTCTCGCTCTCCCGGCTTCGAAAGCATTTTTGTCAAGGAATTCTTTTCGCCAATAGAAGGCGAGGGAAGAAAAGGAGTTGTTAGTGCAAGGAACCCTTTGACATCTATTCCCTTCCCGGTGAAGCTCAATCTTCTTCGCAATAAAAAGAGCCCGAACATAATGCACAACCCGACTTCATCTGCCAGTGCTAATCTGCATCTCTCTGACAATGTTGTCTATAGCGACCTAACCTGTGTCTGCATAAAGCTGCTGACGAAAGCCACCCCACCTTTCACAAGAGAAAAACGTTTTGCGCCACTCCATTGCAGAACACATAATCAGAAGATCGCACCTTCCCAATCTTGTCCAGGTCAGACTGAAAACCTCTACGCCCACTAAGAAGTTGAGTAAGGAAGTAATCAATCGCCCCATGCGTTTGGTTTAGGCACGGATCTAAATTTTTGATGAACCATGCAGTCTTTTCCAGTGCAAGACTGAAACTAGAGCAATTATCCATCCGCTCACCCGTAGCATCAAAACGCCAAATCTGCTTTGCACCTGTTCAATTGTGCGTCCAGCAACAAGTACCGCAACGTCGTCTACATAACCGACCAGGCGCGACTCATCTGGCATGTCGAGTTTCAGCAAACT
Source organism: Hermetia illucens (assembly GCF_905115235.1). Taxonomy (NCBI): domain Eukaryota; kingdom Metazoa; phylum Arthropoda; class Insecta; order Diptera; family Stratiomyidae; genus Hermetia; species Hermetia illucens. The sequence continues at coordinate 162,105,619 of NC_051850.1, forward strand.
ATCGCAGGAAGCATTCCTGTGCTGCTCCCGACGTGATCACCGTCCTTCTCTGGCCCTCTAGCGTCTCATAGGGCAGAAAGCGGTCTCTCAAATAGTCCTTCACTATCCGCAAGAGATAGCTTGGCACGTAAAATGAGTTTCTAATGTGCCTAGCATATCTGTCCATCTTACGGAATTGAAGGCATTTCTGACATCAAGCGTTATGAGGAGCACTATCCGTCGAGATCGGTGGCTGTGTGCCTCCGTTCGATGAACTGCATCCACCGTGTTCTGTCCCTGTTCTGAACCCGAACTGGCTTGGGGATAAGTCCCCGGCACCGCGGATCGCTTCAGCGAGTCTACTCCCGATGAGCTTTTCGAGCACTTTCCCGGCCGTGTCAAATATGCACAGCAGCTTCGGGCCTCCTTTTCCCTTGTTGATCAGCGCGAGTGTCACTGTGTTGAACGTCCCCCACAGCAAGTCTGGCTGTTGGCAGAAAAACAGTTTGGAAAATTTTCGTCCGAATAGCATCGGGAGCTGGCGCCTTCTTGTTTTTTCAGGGGGCAATCCTCGATGTTTTCCGCGCTATTCACATCAACCCGTACGGGATGTCTGCGGCTTTGCGTTTATTTATCGCACTGCGGAGTCTCCTTTTTGTTGATCTATACTCTGCCTTTATTGGACATGACTTGTCGTCCGCGTGTAAACGTTCTGCCAAACGATGGAGCTTATGACACACCCTCCGTAAGTTGTCAATTTCTGAAGGCTTGTCGCGGATGCCTCACACGCTGTCATTAACAGGTTCATCACTAAATTTGCGGCACTGTCAACTGCAACGCCACCACCCCCGAAGCGCCCTCCAGCGCGACTCTGCCTGCTCCAAGAGCTTCAAAAACGTCTTGATGTTCACTCTCATGACATTGAACACGTAGTAGGAGCGCCGGGTTGGTGCACATCGACAAGTAGCGTCAACCACTTCGAATGCGATGTACTGGTGATCACTTGCCGAGAAGTCTTCCAGGATTCGCCACCTGTCCGCCAATGGTGCCAGAGATTCCGATGCAAAAGTGGTGATGCCTGGGATGCTTCCTTCGCAGTCTGAGTGCCGAAACATTGGCGTGATCCGTTGTTTAAAATTACGAGCCCGCTTCTCGCCGCCATTTCGAGGATCCACTCGCCTCTGGAGTCTGGCTGAGGTATGTCCCATTTCTGAAACGGCGTTCCCCAGAGCATCAAGCTGATGCCGAAAGTATTATTCCTAAACACCGAATCCAGATAAACGCAATCCCTCCGCCTTGGGCAAGAACACGAAGCTGAAAGTCGTCCCGAACCCAGATGGCAGCGGCACTCGATAAATCAAGATGCCATGAAGTGGGGTCCTTGCTCCCGTATTGCTCGCTGATTAGCACTAGATCAGCCTTTACCTCTGCAGCGAACTACGCGAGTAGCTGGTGAGCGATTGCACTTCGGTGCATGTGAATTTGAAGGATGTGAATTATGCTAGTCGCTCCCTTTTCAGTTCCACCCTAAAGACTGGCCACTGTCCCGAACTCGCAGTGTGTGTTCTCACCAGACGCATGGCGATCCCTGCAAAGAATGTAACTTTCGCTTTCATTGCAGGTCTTCCCTTAGTAACCTATCTGATCACATCTGCGGCATGCTATCTTCCTGTGGGGTCAGCCCCTGATTGGGATTATCCGGATTCCATTTTATTTTTTTTCTCCACTGCTAAGGAGTTTCCTCGTATATAGCTAGGGGACTTTCACCACTATGAGTTTTTGGACTCGAGCATTTTCATAGGTGATACCTATCCGGGCATTGGTTATTTCTGGACATTTACGCTTTACGGCCTCCTCCACTTCGACCTTTTCTGTGAGGCGGTCAAGGTCGGATTTCTTGAGAGCACATGAGATCTAGACTAGAAACGAGAACCTTCCCCCTAGTAACCCCTTGACCACTTCAGAGAACGTACTCCTGCTAGTCGTCTGCAGGCCTAGTGCGACAAGGACTCTGCCACCAATCGTTTTCCCTACGGAGGACACTTTTGCTCCGTTGTCTTCGGATTTCACTAACATCAAAGCGAGACTCCTTTAGAATATACTGTGAGGAACTAAGTTAGAATCCTTTAGACAACTGTACTGTTACACTTTCGCAAACTATAAAGTTGTGTTAGTGCAGGCTGGCTTCAAAGTATACCATCCAGAAGAACACGTGGCAGAGCTAGGAAGAAGACGACACTAATCCATCTGGTTACGATACTGAGCAGTGCGAGCTGTAATGACTGCATCCTGGCAAGACGCTTTGAGTCGGTAAGCCTATACTATAAAATGTTACGGCTAAACTTTGACGACGAAAACCCGAACGAGTGGCTCAGGCAGTGCTACTCTCTCAACGATGTGTGGGAGAGTGTGCCTTCGTTCAAAAAGTGCTTCCTCTGGTTTCCAAAAGAAAAGGGTAATGGTACAGAAGTTTTGAAACAACTTGATGTGCAGAATAATCTCAACATCTCCACCTTGATACTGCTAGGCAGCAAAACAGGAGAGAGACTGATAGGCCGCGAACTTTCCTTACTATTGACGTTCCCGAGCCCGCCATTCAGAAGGTTCGGAGACAAACGGGCTGCCTGCTCTACTACGGGCTAGGGACTATGACGTTACAAGTGTCAGCTCCTAAAACCATTCAAGAGGACGCACAGAATGGAATCTGGCATGCAAAGTGGCATCACTGGATGGTATCATTCCTGCGCTACTAATAGAGGGAATGGATGCCGAGGGTGTACATATTCCTAATATATAGCCTGCATGCCTAGCTTATGTTCCAATTAACTGGTGTGATGTGAAGGTGATATTTATTTCTAAACCAATGAAACCCATCTGCATGTTCGCGAAAAGCTTCCGACCGATCAGTCTGACTTCCTTTCTACTAAAAGGACTGGCAAGACTAGAAGACCGGTTCATAAGGTATACATACATTCTCAAGTAGTCACTCCACTAAAGGCAACAAGCCTATGAAAAAGGAAAATCCACTTAGATAGCAGTCCAGGTCACGGCGAAAATTGAAAATGCGATGTCCGAAAAGGAATACACCTTAGGCGCATTCATGGAGATCGAAAGTGCCTTCAATTATGCCTCATTCGTGGCAATTTATCATGCGGCAAGACAGCATGAAATCGAACCGCTGTTAATCAGTTGTATCCTTCACTTGCTAGAGTGGAGAAAAATCTACATATTGGTCGGCCAAAAGTCTATTCAAGTGGGATGTCTTAGGTAGTGGCCACAGGAAGGGGCTCTCCCCTCTCTGTTGTGGCTCCTGGCAATGAATATGTTGCTATGGTTCCTAAAAGACAAAAAAAAATGCTTAGCGGGAGCATTTACGAACGATCTGGCGTGATAATTACCAAGTTTGCGAACACAGTATGTGACCGCTTGAATGCAGCTCTGCGTGGAATCCACAGTTGGTGCCTCCGCAATGGACTGTGAACGCTATTAAGACTGGACTGTGTTCACTAGGACGTCAGGTGGGGTAGCTATACGCTACCCACCTTAGCAGGGCTAACGAGGAAGCACTATATCTAGGAACAATATCAGAAATCCCGCAGATGGCTCTGATGTTATAAGACTGTGATAGGTAAGACCTGAGGACCTTCACCGCAACAGATTCATTGAATGTATACATCCAAAATAAAATCCATTTTGATGTATGCATGTATTGTCTGGTGACCGAAACTGAAGTTCGCTAGCAGCAAAAAGCTGCTAACGTAGATTGACGGGTTCGGTTGCCTAAATATTACTGAAGCAATAAGTGATACGCCGACTGCGGCACTCGAAGCTTTCCTAATTCCGTAATCCCTCCATTCATTTGGAGACGAAACAGAAAGCAGCCAACGAATCGATACCATTAGAGCGGGAAATTCCTGGACAAACATCCGGTAGCTCTTATGCCGGTCGATCGTATGGTTTCCAGATTCGTTTTGAAAAGACGTACACTGTCGTAACCACTAAATGAGAAGAATTTTATTAACTAATTATTAATGATCTCCATCGACGGGTCTGTCACGGAAGCCGGATCAGGCGCAGAAGTGTTCCTGGGTAATCCGATTATGGAACTGGACAGACCCCTCGGAAAAATGACGACCATATTCCAATCGGAGATATATGACATTTCATTGGCAGTAGAAGAATATCTGCGACAAAAATGGACTGGAGGAGTCACACCATTAGAAACTGTTCCGTCAGTTGGGTAGCAATTATCAGTGCTAAACAGCAACGACATATCCAAGTCAGTTGGTGTGGAGTTGTCATCAGGCGCTACCAAAAATTGGCCGACTGAACGAAACATTCTTGATGTGAGTGCCAGGGAATTCAAACACCGCTGGTAATGAGGAGGCTGGCCCGCCAAGGTTCTAGATCCACAATAATGGCGCTAGAACCACCTTTTGGCATCCGGCCATCCACTGTCAAGTTTATAATGAAGGATGAAATTGCAAGGACTCACGCAGCGGGAAATTGGCATTTTTGCCGCAGGCGAAAATCCTTGTCGAAGAAGGTCTCTCAAGAAGTGGGACATGAAAACCCTAGTAAGGGGACACTGCTCTTTAAATTACCATATGAAAAAGATCGGGGTGGTGCTTTCGGCTATATGCAACCAATGTGAGGAAGAGGAAGAGACGGCCCTGCACTTCATATGCAGCTGCCCGGCTTCCTCAGATCTCATTCGAAGACAGCTTGGCAAGGTGTGAATGTTCTCAGATTTGCTGATGCTGACTGCGAGATCTTCAACGTAGTTCTGATTTGACAAGGAATATCCGCCTAGAGAGAAGGAATAGGAAGTTTGTGAGGATTAGGAATAACACATAGAGTGATACTTTCTGACGTTTGGCGTTAAATCATTAGCAAAGCACCAGTGAACATGAGTATCAAGGTTTGATTGACGGGAAACACAATCCATAAGGACGATATAGCAGAAAACAGCTTAAAATCGTCGGTATAGAGCAAACTGGGACAAGTAAGGAGGGAATAAAAGTTGTCGATAAAGAATAAAAATAATAAAGGGGCCAGAATACAGCGCTGTGGGATACTAGAGATAGGAGGAAGAATGTTATGTGCAGTCATCAAAAAAGACGCGACAGAATCGATTGATCGAAGTTGGTGAAATCAAGCAGGTTGGAGGCAGTGCACCTACGCTTAACAAAGATGTGTTCCTCTTTCACTATGAGGTTGCTAAAGTGAACGGACAACCATTCACTGGCATACCTTTCAAATTTTTTGTAACAGGAGGAGAGGAGGGATGTAGGATGGTAATTCTCAAGCAGGGTTTGAATGGGGATGGAAAGAGCCTCTTTTCACAGGCTAGGAAAATTGTTCTCAGTGAAGCTCTTGTTGAAAATAATGAAGAGTGGGAAATGAACTGACAAGTTTTAAGCAAAAAATGGTTTGGAAAATCGCCAATGTTGTTGATGAGATATTCGACAAAGAGAGAAACAAGGACGGGAATGGTAGGATATACGGGGCAGGCTGCACCTACTAGTGGGAGAGACGAAGAAGGAAGAAAGGAAACATTAGCGGCAGAATAAATCGGGAATTATTAGGTTGTTGCATATGAAATGGCCGATTTGGCAATTAAGTCAAATTAGTCGCGATTTTGCTGTATCAAACCATCACCAGTTGGTGCTGTTGGTGCCGGATAATGAAGTATAAATACTCCTGCATTTAATCAAGCAGTCATTTCAGTTTTGACCATTGTTGATAACAGTAAATAAAAAGGAAAAACAGGATAGAAAAGTGCCATGAAGGTATACTTTTTCTGTATGTGTTCAAATTCGGTCATAAAGCAGCGGAGGCGACCAGGAACATTAACAACGCATTCGGTGGTTCGAAAAATTCCGGTCAGGCGACGTAAACCTTCAAAGTGAGCCACGTGGATATCCAGGACCATCGATTGACAAGGACGAGCTGCGTTTGTTAGTCGAATCCGACACACGTCAGTCTGTGGGAGACATAGCAGAGAAACTGGGCGTACACTATTCGTCAGTTTCCCGGCACTTGCAACAACTTGGAAAGGTGAGAAAAATCGACAAATGGGTTCCGCATGCTTTTACGGAGCAAAACATGGCGCTTCAAATGGAAATTTGCAGTTCTTTACTCTCCCGCAACAGAAGCGATCCTTTTTGCACAGAATAGTGACGACAATCGTCGCCGATCGGCGCACAGGCTAGATGCTGATGAGCCACCGAAACATATGCCGAAACCGAACCTCCATCCGAAGAAGGTAATGGTGACTGTTTGGTGGCCTACAGCTGGAGTTATCCACTACTCTTTTTTGGCACCTGGAGAAACGATAAATGCACAGAAATACTGTTAGTCAACAGAGATGATGTGATACTCTTTAACATTGGCCAAATATTTTTTCCTGGACTTCAGTATAAAAGATTTGACCGAGCAACCCAGAGTTTTGAAAAAAAAAATGAAGTCAGCATAGGTTCCAGAAGATAGGAACTTCTTCTTAGCAGTGAATTTTTGGCAAAGTGTTTTTGTGGACTTCAGTGCTGAACTAGACTGGGTAAGAACGCATGACTTAGGAGAGGAGGAAACTTAACAGAGAAGATCTGGTAGAAAGGAATAGAAAGTGTTGGATGCATGGTTCCACGTAAATAGAGAAAGGAAGGGGGACCTAGTTCAATTTCGCTAGAGCTGAGTTTCGACCTTTGAAATTTGCCTTACGAAAGTTAAACTTGGGGTGCTGACACATGACAAAGGAGTGGACTCAAAAGATCTAGCCACCAAACTCTAGAGGAAGATGATGGGCGCCACAAGCAATATATAAGACGGGCATGACGAAACTGTGAAAAGCAACGCACAGGAGGGTTAGAGAGGACAAGATCAAAGGAGCAATTTAAGTGATTTCTGAAAAGGTTACATTAGAGGGCAGCACAGGCGTTCGTGAAATGGGTAAAGAAACGGAAGGGTGAAAGAAGTTATTGGAGAGGGGAGGAAGACCGGGAGTAATAGGGCAAAAGAGCATAGGAAGATTGAAGTTGCCACAGACGATGAAAGGATAAGAGGAGAACATAACGATTAGAACTTCTGATAATCTGTTGAAAAAATCATCATATAGGAAAGGGGGACTAAGACCGAGAAAATATACATAGGTTACGGTCGTACGGTGACAGAATCATAGGAAGAAAATATGGTTTCGACACGGAAAGGGGACTCAGCAGCTATCAGGGCTGCTTCGCCGGTTGACTTTCCAAGTGTAGTCTACTAGAGGGTTTGCCTTACAGAATGGTCTAAATTCAACGTTGTTTGATCAATGCATTTATTATTAGCTCCTAATTGCAGACGCAAACAATTTGTTTATAGGCTTATTTTCATAGCAACCATCTAATCCAAAATTTGCAATGAAGGGACAAACTCCAGAAACTGTTTTCCTGAGCTATTAATTACAATTAGCATTAATTTTATTAATTTACACTGTTATCAAGTCTATCAGAAATCCTTTACATTCGGTGATTTTCGTCGGTTACCTAGCATTATATCGAGGATTATATTGGGAGAAGGCTTTTTATGGGTCATCTTTCACACGGCTCATCTATGTAAGAAACACTTTTATCTTATTGAAACTAAATAATGAAATTAATAGATAATTCCACTCAACACCCCCAACTGGAAGAGGAGCGACCTCGAGAATTCATTCGCAAACCGATTTCGATTTTTTTCAAATCGAAATCCCCAATCTCATCTGGAGCGCGCCCCCAACAGCTTGGACTTCAGTACGGCAGCCAACAACCAGAAAAATACAACCCCTCCGTAAGCAAGCATGTTCTGGACCTTAGTTAAAGCGTCGCTCCAGTAAACTAATTACCACAAGGCTCGCAATAATATCAAATTGCTGTGAAACTACCACTGGTTAGTGTGCGGGGCGAGCGAAAATGCGCAACTAATTGCATAGCTCTAGCTACAGTATCTTTCTCTCTTGTAACTGCACCCTCGCCCAGGCCATGTTGCATGGACCATTGTTGGTTCATCTTGCAGCAAGCAATTTTGAAGTCTGTATGACCATAGAGAGGCTCTCCATGTAAATATTTTATGATATGTTGCATCTGAAGTTTTGCGTTTGCAAGTATGACGACGTGCACACACGATTCGGATCCCTTCGCAGACGGAACGCCGGGGGTGTGAACGGGTGCAACACAAAGGCCTACTGGAGCCAGTCAGTGGCCACCCTTGGGTTGAATATTTCGGGAATTTTGCGTAGTTTGGACATTTCTGCCCAATAAAAGTGCGTCTCGTTGCTAGCCTGGATGCTGGCGCAAATGAATCTCGAAAGTTTCTCAACCTCCTTGGCAAGGGGCTGCCGAACACGATTTTGAACTGGAGCAAGGCGAGTTGTGTTGCGTTCGTCGTTGTAACGTTTGGGTAATTTGTTTTAATTGAAATTCTAGCACAGTCGAGTGGGAGTAATCAAGTTCCAGAATTTCCTCTGCTTACGTTCTCCATTCTTATCTACACACGTACTAGTTTTAAGCTATAGGATCGGGTAACGATTGTTAGTTATAGATGCAGTTACATACATAGTTCCTGTCATGATTCATCCCATCCCGCCTTGATAGCGCAGAAATTGTAATGTGTGGGAAATGGGAAAATGCAGGCGAGAAAGAGTCGCTGCGACTGAGGAAAAGTCTCTTTTATTCGAGGCTAGGATTCCTCGTGTTTCTGCTTTCGCTACCACTGGACGATTAATACAAGGCGACTGTTCCTGGCTGCAGGCTAAGCTACTGAAGCTTCCCAATGTTGTTTCTAACTTGAAAGACGGAATTATTTTACAGTTGGTGAGAGCAAACAACGTTATGTGAATGCGAGTGTAGCTGTAACGTTCTTCCTGGCTTAATAGGCATTTGCCCGAAGCGAGCACAGATTTGTAAATTGAAAATGATCAGAACTCACGTATTTTAATATATGGATGCTCGTAAACATCATACGAAATATCAATAGCGAAATGCGAGAGGGCTTCGAGTGCTAATATAATGCATTCCAGAAAAATGATTCCTGGAAAGTAGTGGAGGCGATTTTTCATGTTGGCTGGTATTGAAGAAGCAGTCATCGCAGTGGAGATTGCAATCTATATTTGCTCGGAACTTGTAATGAATATGTTATGCAATTAGATGGGGCTAGATATTGTTCCGAAACTACCCTTCGAATTCTGGACAGTGCATCCTTTTCAACTGATCTGGTTCATTCAAAATCCAGAATGCATTCTATGGTATACAAATATTTAGCTATTCAGTATCATGCCATGCGAGTTTTTCCTAGAGTTCTTGTAGAATGTGGAAGCAACATACTGGAAAATTGGCATATGTGTAAGGCCTTATTTAGATCGGGCATTTGAACGTGCCTTGGACATAGAAAGCGGGGGAATGACATCATCAATGTACTCAATTGCAGTATTTTTGTTTTCATAATCCTGTTTGAGTTTATGCAGTTCTATCAGTTCTTTCAAAATCTCTGAATGGCTTAGCTAAGATTGAGTCAGAGTCTTCATTTGTTCACCAGACTTGTGAACTAGCCCTAGGTTATCCTTGTTTATTTCACCCTCCACCTTACAGGATCCATGTCTCTACATTGTTAAGAGGGCAAGGCGAATTCGCACAATTGGAATTCGAACAATTGGATTTGTGTCGTGATTTGACGTCGGATATCAGCCGACTCCGCTGTGAATGAGTACCTGAGTTGCGCCAACGATTATTTTCTTTATTCCGGAGCGGCAGATGTCGGATCTTACCTAGCACTAAGTGCCAAGCATTTGGACTCGGGCGATCCCACCTACTTAAAAGATAAAGGAGTTCTGGTGGTGGTGCCCGGTGATAAGTCAATGGGAGAATCCATCCAAAAATCCCCGCAACATCGAGCACGTACGCAGAATGGTGTACTTCTGCATGGTTTGAACCAGACTGTGCGAAAGTCCCAGGACATCAAACAAAGCCGTGAGGGATTTAGGTACAATACCTGTAGCTGACAATATGGGAACTACAACCACTCGCTCGAGACAAATACAAATTGACAAATGACTGCCAAAGACAATTCACGTGTTTACCATGCATTGCCTTCGATTTCCATTCATCGATTCGCGCTTGGTCCGACTTCACCCCGCTCAGAGGATTGAAAGATCGATCCTTCAAGGTAAGTGGAGTCAACCCACAGTCTGCCTTACAGACAGCCGCATGCAAAGGACTAGCCTGCTCTTTACTGTAAAAATAAACGGTGTTGTGGCGCATCGTCAACCACGCCTCTACCTCCGAGGTCGAGAGGCAAGTTGACTCGCTCCACGGCAGTGTTTGGATGATGCATTCGGAATTTGGACATAGTAGTCCGTATCCTCCGCTGGACGTTTTCCTTGTCGGTTTTCGTCCCCGGCAATATTCCGAATACATAAGCCAGTGCAGGGATAGCAAATACGTTTTATTCATCCCCGAGAGATGCGATTTCGGTACTAGCTTTACTCGTCGCAGGAAGTCGGACAGCAGAGCATCCTTCAGATCACCAATTCAAGCATGGGTTTCTTGCAGAATTCCTAGGTACTTGTAGAAATCTGTCTCGGTCATAGCTTCGATGTGGAGATGACCAATGCTATGTCCGGCATGCGTCTCGTAATGATCTTTGCGAATGGCTTAGATTCGACACTTCTCTAATCCAAATTTCATTCGAATATCACGGGTGAATATGCCATCAAGTGTGTCGCATTTAGCACGTATGCCATATTTCATTGCAAAACCGTGCTCTCTAGCATCACTCAGTGCCATGCGAAACCAAAGGGGACTCAAAGAATCTCCCTGAAAGAAGCCCCTCCGTGTATGGAGACGTTCTGAGGTATTAACAACCTCAAATGTACGGTGGTATGTCACCCTTCCATGACTGTCGCCAAAAACTTTATTAGTTTGGGATCAATGCGATACAGATGTAGGATATCGATCAGCCAGGTATGCGGAACGCTATCAAAAGCCTTGACATAATCGATATAGGAACTAAAGAGGTTTCTTTGGCCTCTAGTTGCTTGTCCTATAACTACCGAGTCGATAATGAGTTGCTCTTTGCAACTCCTTGACCTGACTCGGAAGCCCTTCTGCTTCTCGAACAGAATGTTTTTGGTCTCGAGGTGCGCATTGATCCTTCCACTAATAATCGACGTAGAGGGTTGGTAAGCAAGTAATCGGCCTTGTGTCTGCGGGGTCCTGCACCGTGTCCTTCTTAGGGATAAGGTAGGTAATCCCCGCATTGAGGAAGGGTGGAAATTCCTCCTTGGATAAGTGGCGATTTTTGATCGTGAAGATCCCCATTGTACTAAGTGATTCGAAAAAGTTGACAGCATGCTTGGCACTCCCGCTGCTGACACATTATTCACCATTCTCTTCCCATATGGACCAAATTTTACCAACAAAATGGTAATTAATACGAGGGAAAATCATGATATTTGAACACTTCGATCTCTCGCGTGTTATTGTACAAAATTCCACGTGTCCTTGAACAGTTTTTTCTTCTTTTTAGATTTTGAGATAGCTCTCCCCTAATGGTTCTCTCCAGGACGACAAATCCTTTTAATGGCGCTCAATTTCGGCCCCGAACTCACAATTCTGAGATGAAGAGTCTTATGCTTTACCGACCGATCCCGCATCCATTTGATGATGGACCGGACCACTTAGAAAGCAACTTACTTCCTCTCTTGTGGTCCACGGACACCTCTTTTTCGGTAAAACACCCAAGTTTATCAAAAATCTTGACTGACAGTTTCGTCCAGTGCAGAGGCAACTCATCAGACGCTACTTCACCTCTGCCCTGGAAGCAGCGTAACTGAAAGTAGCAACAGATGGGGAATGGCTCCATTTATATATAATCCTAAACACGATATGAGTGCAAATTATATTGAAGTGAAATTCGTCCTAAGTTCAAACTTAGACCAGGCCGAAGTGAATTTTTTTGTTGAGGATGCTGGGAATCCTGAGTCCACATCCACTTGATGACGGATCGGACCACTTGAAAAGCAGCGTCGTCATCAAGTGGATGCGGATTCCCAGCATCCTCAACAAAAAAATGGATCTAATAGCAATAACCTACAAGAGAAGGTTGACTTCGACGAATCGTTAACAAAAACAGTTAAAAAATGTATTCGGAAGTTACGGTTTATCTATTATTATTATTATTCTGTTAAGGGAAAGTCGCACCGCGTCCTTGAAGAACTATTGTGCCCCTTTTACTGGTTATAGTGTACCTGTTGATCATAGTATCTCAAGCAGGCCTGTAACCGTTAGGAACTTCAGTATGTTCCCAACTTCCAGATGTTTCAGCTTTGCATCTGGTATTAAGTGTTCTCCCAGATGTATCGACCTACTTTGCACAAGTGCCGGACACTGTCCCAGGACGTGCATAGAGGTTTCGTCCTCCTCCTCACAAAACCTGCAGGTAGTGTCCGTAGATATCCCTAGCTTCCCTAGGTGATAGTTCAGCCGACAATGACCAGTGAGAATTCCCACTATGATTCGGAGGTTCTTTTTGGTGAGGTTTAAGCAATCTTTTGTACGCATGGGTTCGTATCCCCCAATAAGCACCCTGGACTGCTCCATCCCTGGTAGGCCCGCTCAATATAGTTCCCTCAACCGTTTCTCTTCGTTTCTTAGATTCATAGCCATGAAACCGTTTTCGATTCCACAGAAGGGTTCTGGCCCGTGTAAAGGCATTCCTGCTCCCTTCTTGGCTAGTTCATCCGCTGCCTCATTGCCTGGAACCCACAGTATCCAGACCTTGTTGGACGAGCCGAGTGTATTCAGTCTCTCAAGGCATTCCCATACCAGTTTAGAGTTCACCTGGTTGGACCTAAGTGCCTTGATCGCTGCTTGGCTATCGGTGAGAATAGCTATGTTCTGCCCCCTGTAGTTCCTTTCCAGATTAAAGGAGGCACATTTGTCTATGGCGTAAATTTCCGCCTGGAATATGCTAGTGTACCTGCCCATTGGCTCAAAGTACATTTTCCTTGGACCAATGACACCGGCACCCGCTCCCTCTGCTGTGAGGGATCCGTCAGTGTACCAAGTAATCAGTTGCTGGTTTAAGCCGTATCTCGCAGCCACGCTCTCTCAGTTTGCCTTGTTACTCCAACGTGTTTCAAACTTCTTATCGAAGTGAAACCTCGTTGTCATGTTGTCCCTCGGTATCAGTAATTCGGGATACCGCCTGGAAAGGATATCAATCTTCCTTCGATTTAAGCAGCTCCCCGCCTCACTCATACTACCGGCCCGCCATCCGGTTTATCTATAAAGGCCATTGATTTGAGTTGGTAGCCACAAATTTTCAAAATTATTTAGATAGCTCCAGCATTTCTGCATAGAACATATTAGGTTGACGCTTTCATATGTGAATCTGTCAAGAACCCTTACAACGAGATAGTCCTCCCAAAAGCTTTGTTCAAAAAATAACACAAATAGAATATTTATTCTTTTCAAATAGTTCCTTTTAATAAGTTAATTTTTTTTCTTTCAGGTAAGTCGGAATCAAGGATACATATTGATGTCGTGATGTCAATATTAATTATACAGAAATTAACGAGAAAGTAGGATTTACTTTTCGAGATTAAGGTAAGTATTCTAATACTGAAAATGCACACAAATCATTACAGATCGCGGGGGGAAAAGAACATAGAAGAAAAAATTATTGAAATCTAAATAGAAAGTTGATGCTCCGGGAACTCCTAGTGTGTCCCCCTAGTTATCAGTCATTAGCAGTCGGCATTACCGAGAAGCTTTCTCGAAGCTACTTCCAAGGACGCTGATATAATGCCTGCTAGATTTCCCTTTAGGCAATCCCAAATATCCATGACTGTAGCCGAGATCCGAATTCGGGGCGCGACATCGAAATCGTGAAGCTGACGTCCCAGCCACCTCAGCCACACGTACTTTTCCCAAAACGGGTGTATCTATTGATATGAAATTTGCTAGAAAAATCATCACCAAATATAGTCATATGGTATGTCAAATGAAAGGTCACTAGTAGTACTTTCTGAAATAGCTCATAATTTTGACATCAGTTGTATGGAGAGTGGCTTATTTTGTGAACTTATTATCAGAAAATACTCAAACAAAACTATAAAAAAATCCGCCTACAAATTTCTTTTCATCACGATATTTACTCGACTAAAATTGACAATAGGAGTAACATCGAACTACTCTTGATTTCATTCTGGAACCATGCTATAATAAGGGTCTCAACATGAAGCGCTGTATTGAGAAGTTTGGTAGAAATCCTATCATTATTAACAAAGTTATGATACGTCAAATTGCCCTTTTCGCCTAAAGTTACTGTATTTTAAGAGATAAAGTGTCAATATCAAATCGAACTGAATACTTTTACATAAAAAATTCACAAAAGTTTTCATGCCTGAAGCGACTAGTGTCCGGTTTCTGAGTGGTTCATTTCATATGTATATAGGTTACCCTTCCTTCATTGGTCTTGGTTGAATTACTGTCAGAATATCGAAAGCACCAGTTAATTCGCGAGCACCAGTGAAATTCTGTCCAAGGAACATAAGAGCCCATCCTTTCTTAAAAAGTCGGAAGGCTCCTGGACGGAATCTTCTAGGGAAACCTTGGAGCTGCTGGTTCAAACGCACTTTTCCGCCAGCGAGGAGGACTGTGAGTCAGAACCTTGCTTGGAGGGTTTGCGGCCACCCCAGCTGTGCGAGACAAATCAGCCTGACCTCTCTACCTCTAGCTGAAGACCCTAGATTGCGTCCTGGACACACATAAGGACGATTATAGAGAGAACTCCTTTCTCTAAGTCCCAGCATCATCATCATCAACGGCGCAACAACCGGTATCCGGTCTAGGCCTGCCTTAATAAGGAACTCCAAACATCCCGGTTTTGCGCCGAGGTCCACCAATTCGGTATCCCTAAAAGCTGTCTAGCGTCCTGACCTACGCCATCGCTCCATCTTAGGCAGGGTCTGCCTCGTCTTCTTTTTCTACCATAGATAGTACCCTTATAGACTTTCCGGGTGGGATCATCCTCATCCATACGGATTAATTCCCAGTATGCCTACCTCAAATCCACAGAAACCGCCCTCCACGAGGTAATTGGCACGGTTGAGCGGTCGCTGCAGTGCAAGCAGTATACCCTAGCTGCCTTCTTGGATATAGAGGGAGCTTTTAACAACGTTAGTACCACGCCATCAAGGAAGCCTTGACCGGTATTGGATTGGAGAGGTATCTCACGCATTGGATTATATCCATGCTAAGTACCAGGATAATGCAGTCGGATCTGCGAGGGAACCGCTTGACCAGAGCTGTGAACAGAGGCACGCCCCAGGGTGGCGCCATCTCACCGGGGCTCTGGTTAATAGTAATCTACGAAATTTTACGAACATTGGATAGCAGCGGGGTGAAGGTGGTGGCGTGATATTAGTATAAGGGATGTTTCTGTGCATTATGAGCGACATCATGGAAGGTGCGTTGCGAAAGGTGTACCTGTGGACCGCAAGATGCAGACTCAGCATAAACCCAACCAAAAAGCAATTGATGCTATTCACCACCAAGACAAGGAAACCTGAATTCCATCCACCACGGATGAATGAACAAAGATTGATTCTTGCCTCTATTGTAAAGTATCTGGGTGTAATTCTGGATCCAAAGCTAAATTGGAGATTGAATATAGAATTGAGGGTTAAGAAGGCCTGTATAGCCTCCTATGCCTGCAAGAAAATCTTTGCAAAGGAATGGGGTCGCCGACCGAGGATGGTTCTCTGGATGTACACCGCTGTAGTGCGTCCGATCCTAACGTACGGTTCTATTGTATGGTGGCAGACTTTGAGGAAAAAATGCAATGGGATGAAGCTTAATAGGATTCAAAGAACTCCGTGTGCAGGTGGTCTGCAGTCCTGCCCGGCAGATGCTCTCAATGTACTCCTGCATCTCCTCCCCCTAGACCTCCACATTAAATATGTTGCAGCGTGCAGTGCCGTCAGACTACGTGAGTCTGGATGCTGGGAAGCGAAGTCCTCCGGCCACACGTACCTCGAGAAATTTAGGCATTCCCCACGGACTATGCCACACGCAAGCTGAACTTCACGAGAAACTTTGCTGTGGACCTTCCAACCAGGGCAAAGTGAAAGACCGGCGGCGTGTTGCAAGGTTATAACTCAGTATTCTTTACCGACGGATCAAAGATGGCCTGTGGAGTCGGCGCGAGAGTTTTCTCCCAGGTTTCGCCAGTGTATTCCAGGCGGAAGTACTGGCGATATTTATTTATTTAATTTAAGGGACAATAAACAGAGTAAACTCCAAATCTTATCCTACTTTAAAACTACTTAAAATGGAGAAGTTAAAAGGACCAAGCTGTTCTGCATTGTAATTTCGGCAAAGCCTAGGAATCGGGGAATGAAAGTAGATTTCGAGCTCTGCGAAGGGCACGTTGGCAATGTCTGCGCTACGTGTGTTATAAGACGCAGGACGGCAGGTGATCTCGTCAGCGGCGGAGCAGTCCATCAGACCCGAGGAAAGTTTAAAGAATGTGCATAGATCCAGATAGGATCTACGCTGTTGTAGAAAGGGAAGGTTCAGAAAGCGGAGGCGAGAGAGGTAATCCACACGAGGGAAGCTTTTCTTAAAGAAGAGGGAACGAGTGAATTTACGTTGCACATTTTCAAGGGCAAGACAATCACAGTTACGGGAGGGTGACCAGATCACGGAGCAATACTCAAGGGTATTCCTCACGAGGGAGTTGAAGAGAGCTAAGGAGGGTTAGATGGAATCAAAATCAGAGGAGGAGCGAATTATAAAGCCTGACAATTTTGCTGCTCGATTGATGACATCGAGGCACTGCGTGTCAAAACGGAGCTTATTGCCGAAAGTGACTCCGAGGTCTTGAGTGGAATTTAAGGAGGATAAGGAATGTCCGTTAAGAGAGTAGGAGAAAGAAGTGGGTGAGGGTCTTAGGGAGTAGCACATAGAGTGACATTTTCTGACGTTTAGCGCTAAACCATTAGTCGAGCACCAACGAACCAGAATGTCCAGGTTAGATTGAAGGGAAACACAGTCCATACGCGTGGATATAGCGGAAAACAGCTTAAGTTCGTCTGCAGAGAGCAAACAGGGACAAGTAAGGAGGGGAGCAAGGTCGTCAATAAAAAATAAAAATAACAAAGGACCTAGAATAGATCCCTGTGGGCCGCCAGAAGAGGGGGAGAAGTACAGCCGTCAAAAGAGATGCGGCAGGATCGGTTAGAAAGGTAAGAGGCAAGCCATAAAACAAGTGGTATGGAAACGTTTAGGGACGAAAGTTTGGATAGAAGTATCTTTTGATTTACAGTGTCGAAGGCTTTCGCGAAGTCAGTGTAAATGGTATGCACTTCTTGCCGGGAATTTAGATGTTTGGCGACAAAGTTGGTAAAGTCAAGCAGGTTGGAGGCAGTGGACCTACGTTTAACGAAGCCGTGTTGCTCTTTCACTATGTGTTGGCTAAAGTGGGCGGACAACCAGTCGCTGACATATCTTTCCAGGATTTTAGAACAGGAGGAGAGGAGGGAAATGGGACGGTAATTCTCGGCAAGCGAACGATCGCCTTTTTTGTGAATGGGGACATTGAGAGTCTCTTTCCACAAGCCGGGAAAATGATTCTCTTCGAGGCTTTTTTTGAAAATAAGAGATAAGGGAAGGGGAATGGCCTTACAAGTTTTGAGCAAAAAGAGGTTTGGAAGACCATCGTAGCCAGGTCCGACATTGGCATCAAGTTTGACAAAGAGGTATTCGACAAGGATAGGGGTAAGAAGGGGAATGGTAGGCGATGCGGGGCAGGCTACATCCACTATCGGGAGGGATTCGGAGGAAGGAGGGGGAACATAGACTGACGAAAAGTAGCGGCAGAGTAAATCACAAGATAGTTGGGGGGGGAGTTAGCTGAGAAGCCAGAGAATTTAATGGACGGAGGGGATGACTCGGCAGGGCAGCGGGAGTTGCGAATGTGGCACCAGAAAGGTTTCAGGTTTCCGCGCTTTAGTGAGTCGTCTACGCTGGACAAATATTCGTTTCTGGACTTACGTATTAAGGATTTGACCGAGGAACGAAGGGATTTGAAAAAAAACTACGTCAGTAACGTTTCTAGAAGACAGGAACTTCTTTATCGCAGTCTGTTTTTGACGTATTTTTTTTTGTGAATTTCAGTGGTGAACCAGACGGGATAACAGCGTAAGCACTTGAGAGAAGGGAACGTAACAAGGAAGAAGATCAGATAAAATGGTATAGAAAGTGTTGAGTGCTTGGTCACACGTAAATGGAGAGAGGAGGGTGACCCAGGTGATTAACGCCAGGGCTCAGTTCAGACCTTGGAAGTTCGCCTTACGAAAGTTGAACTTGGTAGGCTCGCGATCGACAGGAGAGTGGAGTCGGAATACTTGAACATCGAACTCGAGAGCAGGATGATGGGCGTCAGGGGCAACGTAAGACGGAGCATGGAGGGATTGGGAAAGACAACGCACAGAAAGGTTAGGGAGGACAAGGTCAAGAGTGCGATTTAAGTAATTTCTAGAAAGGTTAAACTGGAGGGCGCGACAGGTGTACATGAAAGTGAATAGAGGAAGGGAAGGGTGGGTCGGGTTATTGGATATTGGAAGTCTGTCGATGGCTGGAGTGAGATTCGGGCCCCAAGCGTAACATAGCCATTCTGACCGGGAGCCAAGCGACCATCAAGGCCTTGCACTCACCTACTACATCTTCCAGGCTGGTGAGGCAGTGCAGAGATGCGCTGAACCGTCTGGGCGGCACGCTCAAGGTTACCCTCCTCTGAGTTCCCGGACATAGGAACATAGAGGGGAATGAGCGAGCTGACGGATTGGCCAGGCTCTGCTCTGCTCTTGGCAGTCCTTCGGCAAATACAGTCGGTGTTCCGCTTAGGCTGTCGGGGGCCGAGTCTACTCGCACTACCTAGCAGCCGCGGGCCTAAGATGGCGAAGGCTTACGTGCTGTGCAAAGTCAAGGAGAATTTGGCCCGCTTACAATATAACTCGATCGCGAGAGCTCCTGTCCAGACGCGTGCAAATGCATTCAAAATTACGGTGGTCTGCACGGGGCACTGACCCATAGGGGACTATCCCGCTAGCTCCGGCATACCCTACAATTCGCATTGCCAAAGTTGCGGAGAAGGAAGGGAAACCCTCATGCACTTTCTCTGCGATTGCCCAGCTCTGGCTAGTCAGGCTGAGGACACTGGGTAAACCATTCTTTGGGGCCCTCAAAGAGATTTCTAGCTGCAGGGTGGGAAAGCTGCTTTCCTTCGTGAATGCTACGGGCTGGCTCTGAAGATCCGAGCCGGTTAGAGCGGCCACTGATACCTACTTACCTACCTACTCTTCCGGAAATAAAGCATATCGGTATTTGTTGCAGGTCTGACATATTTTAATTGTAATGCTCTCATCAATTGCATGAAGATTTAAGTTACCACCTTTTGCCAATGAAATATCTTTGACAAACAGATAGATAGCGAGACTGATTCGATTTTAATAAGACTCAGGTCCATCCATAAAATTAAAAGTGGTTACCTGTCCAACAGTAACTCCAAACTTGACCCCGTATGACGGTGTATTCATAGTAAAAGATTCCCAAGCGAAGGTTAATTATCTAAATAGAGTTCTCTCCATAATTATATTAGCTCAGATCAAAGTATGGCGCTTAAACTCGAAGGACTCAAGTAGCTTCTAATCGCACCCCCTTTAGAGCGTTCCTTTCAAGTGCGTATCTCACCGTTCACCTTCTGCCACTCGCCTTTATGCGACGAGGAGATAATTTTATAAATGCTTTACTCTGAGAATATTGTGTTACACTAAGTTAGTTTGTGGTCAGCTATTATCCTAGTGAAATTTATGAAATTTCTCATACGACTAAGCAGTGTGCTCGGCGAAGGTGGAATGAAGAGGGGGTGGTTGGGCGAAAGTGGTGAAGTCAGCGGTGTCCAGATCCGAAACACACTATGTTGAAAACTATTCCATTAGTATAGTGGTAGGAATTCAGAAGATTCAATCTGGTCTTGTAGCATATCAAAGGAACTAACTGGTCGACGTCGGAGCACCGATACCTGCGAGCACTGGGAAGATGGTGGGAGGATGTGGGCCAGAAAAGCGCCGAGTGCTCTGGTAGTTTGCTGAGCTTCTTCTGCCGATGCCGCAACTGCCTTCGCTTCCTACGTCACTGTGCCCATTGCCGGGGTAGCTAACGTAGCGCTTGCAACACGTCACTTTCTAGTCGGGGGTTAATTAAGTTTTCCTTTGATTAATTAAGTGATTGCATTGTCGATATTAAAAGCGCTATAAACGCAACGTTTCAAATAACATGCTTCCAATAAATCAATTAAAATTACATTTCGTTTAATTTTCGTTTACGGATCGAAATTTGTATGCGGGCACGGCGGCTTGGAAGGAGACGGCGGTGTGGTCTGAAAACGGAATCGCTGCAATGTCTGGCCAGCATATGGCGTTAGTACAAGAAAGCGTACTCAGTGCGCGCCTCACCACGGTGGAACCCGAATGGCTCCGCAAGTTTCTAAATCGCCATCGTTTGTTTTCAAATAGGGACTTGGTTGATTTTATAGTAATAATTGTAGATGTGTAATTATTATGAACTCATCCTTGTTGCTGGCATCCACACCCAGTCTGGTGTGAAAGAACGGAGGGCGCCCACCCCGCGTCGTCCTTGCCGATTCGGCCGAGCCCTGCCTCGATTCGCATCTGTTATGTTTGTCTTTCCCTTCAATTAGATTATGTATCGGCGCCATGAAAACTGAATCGAATCGAAAACTGAGAAAGATAAACGAGAAAAGGCAATTAAAAAAGAAGAAAATTCAATATTGGGAAATCTAATTCGATTGGTTTTTGTCATTGGTGGAAAACGGAATGAATGTTGCAGAAAAAATGCTCAGCAATATCTGCAATTGAGCAGTCATCGCCGCGCCAGCACCAGCACCGGTCGTCGCGTCGTTAAGAACCCCCACCCCCCCGGGGGAGAAAAACTCTCGAATTTAGCTTGAATTCACTTTAGCGAAATCCAATAGACAGCAGCTATGTAGACAAGAAGACAATAAATTCGTTATAAAAAAATGAAGGAAAACTTAAATTAATTTCGTTTATGCGCACAAAGAAAGAAAGAAATTAAATGTAAGGGAAGCCCGAGGTGGGGATGGTGGCCCGCAGCTATATCTGAAAATATGAGTTGGGGGCGGAAAATGGGTCAAGCGACCGAGCGCGCCGTTTCAATTATCCATTCTAATTACAAATGGCTTAATAACTCTGCGTGCTTTTTATCCTTTTCAAATCTGAATCGGACGAATCGGGCTGGAGTGCGCGGTGCCGTAAAAACGAGGCTGCACAGAGTTATCTGCCTCGAAATAAACCGCTTTTCAATCTTCTTCCGCCTTTCAACGTTATTAGCGAAAACCCATGTAGGCAGTTTTTTCTCATGATTCGAAATAAACTAACAATTTACAGATACGTATTTAAAGTCTGTAATTGTTACTGCTCCTCGTGTATGTTTATGACATGAATAGAAATGAAGCGAAGACTGCAGAGAAAGTCGATTACAGTTGGTACGTAAAATACATACAATGTTGGAAATAACAAGGAATTAAATAAACAAAAAAATTATTATATTAACGCATAAAAACATAAAACGTAGAGCCATAAAGCCGGCCTAGACACGCATATAAAGTTGTGTTGTAAAGATATATTCACATCGCAAGATTAGACAAGAGATGATGCTAGGAACACATAAAAACCTCATTTTTAATGATTTCTCCGTTTCGAATTTAAACGAGTATAAAAAACACATGATACGATTTATTCTCTCTTTCTCTTCGTTTCTTATAATATTTTTAATTTGGGCTCTATAAAAATTAACGCAATGTAATGCTGTGGTCCATGGATTCGTGTGATTCATGATGAAGGGAAAAAAATCATAATAATCATTGAGGCAACAAGAAATTGCTGTGCAACAACAGCAGCAGTCGCAGCGGCCGACACAGCAGAAACCCAAGGCAGTTGTATAGTATTCGATTTGGGCTGGAGGGGGCGGGGGTCGAGGTTCCAGGAGTTCGGAGTTCTAACTATCCATTCTTAGTCTTGCCGTGATGAATACCTTGAACGAGTAACTAATTATGAGACCAGAAGCACCAACAAATACATCGGTATCGCGGCACACAAAAAAATCCCAAACTCATCACAGGAATTGTTTCAATAGCACCCAAATGAAGACAGACTGGCTGAAGGACAGACATCGTTGATCCTATCATCATCGTTTTTATGATTTCAGCTTTTTTTCGTCGAGGGTATTGCCGAGAAACTAGGCAATGAGCTCTTTTCATTGTATTTCAATTTTATCAATGAATTGAAGATTTTTTGAAAGATGAGCTTGGGAGATCGAAAGAATGCAAATTAACCGTTGATCTCAATTAACACTGCCAATGTACTTAGTGATGGCTCTAGTTTGGACTTTCACTGGACGGAGATGCACTTACTCGTACTTAGCTACAGCAAGGAAACAGCATTTACCCAACAGTCGTCAATTGATTATCAAATCGTTTCCATAAGGAAGAAGATACAATCCATAGATGCAATCTACGCCACTTGAATCTGAATTATACAGAATTTTCCATCAGGAAAGATTTGAAATTTAAAACTGAAATCAAGTCCAGTAAATTTAGGCAAGCAGACTTTGGTCTGTGGGATTTTTACCCACTAAAAGCACCCCCGATTCCCCCGAAATTTTTCGGTGATAGCACTTTATCTAGGTTCCTCCTTTCTTCCACGAACCTAGGGCACTGGAAGAATACGTGCGCTGGGTCCTCTGGGACCCCGTCGCAGTTTGGACAATTTGGCGAGGTGACCAATTTTAACTTGTACAGGTATTGACGGTATCCTCCATGGCCGGTGAGAAACTATAATTGATCTCCTCATGCTTTCTCTCCAGCCACGCCCCGATGGAAGGGATCAACCTGTAAGTCCAACGACCCTTTTCTGACTGGTCCCACCGCTGTTGCCATCTGCTTATGGATCTCTCCCTTTCGGCTTTTTTCACCTGAGATAAGGGAGAGATGGACCTGCTGTTACAAAATGTTCATTATTTCGGTTGCTAGGATGCCAATCGGCATCATTCCCGAGATGATGAACGCGGCATTGTCTGAGACGGTCCTGAAGGCAGAACACACCCTTAAAGATGCTCTTCTGTAAACCGTACTCAATTTATGTGTATTAACTAAAACCTGCAGTGCTTTTCCCCAAACTGGGACTGTATACAGCATGATAGAACTCACCACCCTGACTGTGAGCAGTCTGCAAGTATGCCGCGGTCCTCCTGCGTTCGGCATCATCCTTGCGTGAGCCATACTTGTGGTGGATGCTCTTTTACAAGTATGCTCTATGTGCTGCTTAAAATTGAGTCCTCCGTCTATCATCACCCCCAAGTATTTGATGGCCGGCGTGGAAGTGATGATACGATTCCTCATTCTAATGCAGGCGTAATTTCTTTGCGGCGCTTAGTGATGAGGACGCTTCTGTCTTTTCCTCCGTGAGTGCCAGTCCAGCACTCGCTAACCAAGTCTTAACAACACTGATTGCTTCGCTTGAGTACAACTCAGCATCCTCGAGATGCTTTGCGACCACAAGCAGTGCTATATCATCGGCGTAACGCACCACCGTGGCCTCCTCCGGAACCGGAAGGTTAAGTGCATCGTTATACATGGTGATCCACAGTAGTGGGCCAAATGCAGAGCCCTGGGGGACACCCGCGGTGACAACGTACTCTTTCGATCCGTCATCGGTATCATACCAGAGTGTCCGCTCTTGCAAGTAGCTATCGATAATAGCGGCGAGGTAAGAACACCAATCGTCGCCAGAGACTTTTGTATAAGGTTCCAATTGATCGAGTTAAATGCATTTCTCACATCCAGGGTCACCACTACACAATATTTGCTGGTACAACCTCTTCCGTGAATTGCATTTTCGGTCAAGTCAGTAACCATTTTGATGGCATCAATAGTTGATCTGGCTTCAAGGAACCCATACTGGCTATTTGAAAGGCCCGCATGGCTCTCGACGACTGGGAGTAATCTATTATAAATAACCCGCTCCAACATTTTCCCCATAGTGTCTAGAGGAGATATGGGTCTATAGGAGGACGGTTCCCCTGGAGGATTGCAAGTCTTAGGCAACGGCACCAGCTTCTGCCGTTTCCATGGTGCAGGAAAGATAGCCTCGGACATGCACGTTTCGAACAGCTCCGGAACATATCTGGTCTACATTTGACGGGAAGTTTGAAGGCCTCATTCGGTATGCCGTCCAGACCCGGGGCTTTGCTGTCGCCTATTCGACTGCAGATTCCCAGCAGCTCGTCCCTGGTAACTGGTGGAATCGGCGTCACATTCAGGGTGCGCTGGAAGGTGTCAGTACCCCCTCTTGTTGGGGGAAATAACCCCTAGATTATTTTCAACAAGAGTATAGGGCACGTGATCTGCGGAGACGATCGGCCTCTAAATCGTCCTGTCACGATTTTATAGGCGCTACTCCACCGGTTTATGTCCGCTTCCAAACAGAGCTCCGGTGGGTTTCGAGCGTGAGGTTCTTGCGAGCTTCTCTATAGGCATGTTCCTTTTGCCCTCGATCTATCCTACTTATTGCCCTCTAAGCCGTTCGTTTGGCTCTGTAGCAAATCGATCGAAGGCTGGCAAGTTCAATATTCCACCAATAATTAGACCTTCTAGTGGGGAATGAGCATCTCCTAGGCATCGACGCGTCACATGCTTTAGAGATGCTCTGTGTGACATGGAGAGCTCTATCCTTTGCTCATCCACTGCTTTGGCAGACCATCCTGGTGTTCTTTTAGATTTCGGCTTCCGGGGTGCGAGTCTCCTGCCTTGTGGCTCCGTCCTTAGTTCAAAGGTAATTGCCTGGTGGTCACTGTACGTGAAGTCCTTGCTAACTTGCCAGGACATGTCACATGCTAACGCAGGGCTGACAAAAGTCAGATCTACAATTGAACCAGTTACCGATAAGTGTTTACATCACCTTCATTGGCCAGAACTACATCCAACTGGGCGAATGCTTCTAATAAGCACCACCCCCTTGCATTAGTCTCTTTGCCGCCCCACTCGCTAGCCCACGCATTAAAGTCACCGGCTATCACCTTTGGACCCCGTCCCCTTGCGTCGTGAACAAGATCGTCCAGCAGGTCTTCAAATTCAGGCAGTGTGAGGCTCGGTGTTGCGTAACTGCTATATACGAATATACCGCTTATTTTTGCCCATACAAAGCCGCTAGCCGCCTGACCCATGTTATATTGTATGGCTTGACGACCGCACGTGCATATCGCCGCTCCACCAGTCGAATTTGTGACCCATACATTACCATCAAGATTTCTGTACGGTTCATAGTGATAGCAATCTCCATCGCGGATTGGTAAGTGTTCTGCGCAAGCAACTCTTGTGTGACCCTGCAATGATTGAGGTTTGTATTAACCTCATTTTTTCACTGCAATTGACGCCTTCCTAAATTCTGGGCATTTACCACTTCCGGCAATATACCGGTTATCCCTTCCCTCCTTTTTTTCGCACAAAATACATTTGGGGTCTCTATTGCACGCCTCACCAATATGTCCGTTTTCCCCACACCTTCGACATCGATCAGACCGTTTGATGCCGCAAGTGCATGCCTTCGTGAAGTGTCCAAACATTAAGCATTTGAAGCACCTTTTCAAAGAGATCTGTTCGCTTAGTCGACAAACAACCCATCCAATCCGAACCTTCCCCACGACCAACAACTTCTACGCTGACTCCACTGGCAGCCGCATTGTGGCCGTTTGAGTACTGCCATAACCTTTTCTTAGGCTCACGATAGAGTGTTATGTTCTATGTAAACCTATGAATAAGATACATCACCAGAATCCTATGACCACTGTTGAGAAAATTCAGAATACTGGAAGCTTCGGGTATAAAGGCTTTGTGTACATCATGTGTGAGAAATTTTATATTCACATTTTCCATTCGTAGATAGCTAAAAATTGAAAATCTTTCTTAATATATTCAACTCCGCCGTTCATAAGATAATGACATCATACACAACTTATATTGCGACAAATTCAACTGAAATCCAAAATTTTGACGTTCTATAACTTCACTAATAATAGTTGCGTTTCCTTCAAACTTTCCAAAATCGTGTATTTTATTATTACTTACAATGGTGTCAAATTTTGTAGGATCTAGGATGAACTTAAGGGGAGTTTTCGGATAAATTTCTAAAATATGGTAAGATTCCATTATTAGCTTTATTTGAACAGATATTGGAATGGAATGTATTTTAAGACCTAGATTTTCTATTGGTACATCATTGTGAATTTTTTCAGATTTTTCGGTTGGATAGGTCTCAGAAAGAAATATCTTACACTTTTAGGAGCATATATTTTGGCCCTGACTTCGCTATGTTTTCCTCAATATCAGAAATAAGAACAGTCTCGGAAAGTACTAATCGTGCCCCTTCGTTTGATACTCAACAAGGCAATATTCTTTGAAAAAAGTTCACCCCCCTCCTCTTCTGCCTTCCGTTTGTATGGCCTATCCTTTCAATTCAACAGAAAATGAAGTGATGTAAAGGGATTCACATACCACATGTTCTCATCAAAGTTAATGACATTATCTTCAGCCGTTTCTGAATAAATCTGGTGTGACAGACAGATAGGCAGACATTGAATCGATTCTAATAAAATGCGCACCCGGAAAATGGGGGTACTCAATTGCTTTATTTAAACAACAAGTCGGAAAACCGGAAGCTAGACGCTTCAGGTACGAAAGGTTTTGTGTATTTCTTAGTACGTAGCACGTAATATATCCATATATTATGTGAGAGTATCCACTTTCGGGTGCTATTCACATTCATAGTCTTCAATTTTCAAAGAAGCAACAACTTTGACGTATTATAGCTTTGCTAGTAATAGTGCGATGTTCTACATTATAGCCTACATCACTGCAATTTCGTGGTGCTGGGATAAATTTAAGGGGGGTTTCCAGCCAATTAAAAAAAATTATAGTAATATACTATTATTAACTTTATTTGAACAGATATCAATATGGAAGGTATTTCGGATCCCAGGCACCATATAGTAGTAACCTCCCGATTTTTTTCAAATTTATCGGTTTAGCAGTTTCTGAGAATGGCCCCCTTAAAGAAATGATGACTTTCAACCCCCCGCACTCCCCACCTTTCCAACAAATGTCAAAACTAAGACCGGTTTCGAAAAGGAGCCGAGACCTTTAATTTGATACCCCACATGACTATACTTGATGAAAAAAAATTTTACATGGTGGGGATGTCAATTCATCCCCGTCAGCAAGGATGTAAGTGATTTATCCGTGCTGTAATAATAGTGTGATAGTGGAGCTGATTGTCATGCATCTTTATGTTCGAATTTGGTTAAGGCAGACTTGATTGAAAATAATAGGACGTTCTTATAGTTATTGTTGATCGATTGGCTAATAAGGGAGAGCTAGAAACATGTATAAACTCAGACGACTACCCCAGGGCGGAGGCAACTCATCAGATGCTATAGTGATCGATAATTTGCAAATTAATAGGAGAGATTCGCCTATGAGGCTGGCATAAGCGATAGATCCAACTACACAGGCCTCATATATTACTATACGGTGCTTTAGAAACGTCTTCCCGTTTCCCCAGCCTTTTGCGAATCTGACAACGACTTCCAGCGGCAAAAAGTTCAGAGCTTCTTCATTGAAGCAAACTTTTCCGAGATATCTTCGCTTGAACTCTGAGGAGGCTGGACATGGATATGACATATGAAATGCATGAAAAATTAACACACAAGATGTGTCCTTCGTGATTAAAGCACGTGTTTGCTTAAAAATAAGAAGTAAAAATCTACAGTATGAAAAGAAACTTTCTATAATAACCTTCGTTCCTTAACCTGGTAGGTTAAGGAACGGTGTCCTGTCAAAAGTCCTAGTAGAGTTTTCATTTTTCCCAACACACAGCAACCAAATGGTAGGTTAAGAAGTGGTGTCCTGTCAAAAGCCCTAGTAGAGTTTTCAGGTCTCCTAAAACACAGCAATCAAAAAGGCCAATTTAGAGGCCGGGTTCCTAAATAAAGACCTTTACCTGCGGACAGAAATTTAAATTCAATTGAATAAATCCTTGCAACTTGACTGTGTGAACATGTGCAACTTCACCTTTCAGAGTAGATTCGCCGAACGCTGGCTCTGGTCTCATCATTGTCTGTGTGCTGATAACGCTGCCTGACTGTCGGTGTAGATTGGAATGGTAGAAGCATCTCCTTTTATTGAAAACAAATCTGGAAAACGCACATAGGTTCAGCAGGCATCAGAGTTTTCAAGTTTGCTGCTTGGTCGCATAGTATGCTGGACATTTCATTCTTTAATAGTTTACTTCCGAGAAGAATCATTATGGCATTGCAATCGCCCATCCCACACCACAAGAGGTTCTTGGATGACTCCTCGAGGATACCTGGCAGCATAGTCATTGCTACACACATAGCAGAGCGTGTTAGGCCATTGATATAATGCAACATCTTCCCTATTACCACGTTCACAAAGCATACCTGAAGCTTCCTGCTTCAATTCACTGTCATTCGCGCAGCATTTTCTTCAGGTTTTTGATTCATCCAAAACTTCACAGCGAAACTCATCGTCAAACAACTAGTGGAAAAGTATCTGAGAAGTGAACACTGAACTTCTTTTTTAAGCGACTAAAACGTGTCTTCTTTCTCTCAAGCATCCTGTCTGAATTCAGCTTGCCACGATGAACAATGCGACTGTCGATGATCTTGACGTTTTTAGGAGAGTCAGTTAGAATGCAAGTGTCATTCTTCAGGATAGATTCTATTTTTGCTACGATCCCTTCGAGCCAATCATTCGGATCAGGTTGCGTCATAACTCTATTAATCGAAATTTCCTTCAAAAAAATTTTCTGATTCTCTTAATCGTCCATCTTTGAAAATGGAAGAAGGTCTATACAACCCCATGGCAAGTTCCGTCTTTGTTTTATCTGTTCCGATTTTAATTTTATCAGCCATAAGAAGTCTGAATTCAAATGTACCCGTTTGTGTCTTATTATTTTCTGACGATGCACCCGGGTTTTTTGCGGCCCTTATTGTTTTCTGTTTGGCACTTTTACTTCCGACATTGGAGTTAGGAATTCGTGTAAGAAAACATGATTTTCTTTCAATATAAATTAGATAACAATAGTGAGATCTCCACCAAACTCTCCTTTACTTTACATATATTATCGCAATATGCTGTGCTATTAGAAGGAACCAAGTAAAATGTGTTAAACACTTATTATGAACTTTACCATTCACAACCAAGTATTTAATTTTTAGTTTACGCCTATTCGCGCTTATATGCTGATTTGCTTGCCAGTTCCAGAAGATGATGGAGGCTTTTGAGACTTCTGTCTCCTCACGTAATTCCCTAGAAAATAACCTTTCTGAACCCATTGTTTCAGAGTTTCAGAACCGAATGAACCTCGAATTCCGAATCTCTTAATCTACAATAGCTCAATGAAATATTGCGTTCTTCAGAAGAGAAAGCCGAGGAATGATTCGGACTCCTGAATTGCCCTTACGCAAACAGATCGAGAAGTCGATTTTCTATTAACAAGGGCTTTCCTACCATCAAAGCAACCCTTCAAAGGTCATTTAACTTTCTTAATCAATCTTTCAAAAACTTTCAATAATTATCTTTTTCCAAAAAGACCTCATAAACATAAAAAACTCAAGTTCTCATGATTCTATGAAAAACAACTCATTCATCGGAGAACCTTCAATGTAAGGACTGATTTGCATTGACTCAATTTGATGCTTTGTAAAACAATCTTGTTCATTGGTTGACTGATTGTAGGCATGTTACAATCCTAGGTAAATTTACAGATTTATGTTTACAAACTGCAGAACTAAATTTATTATGGAACTAATTGAAAAATGTGTCTCAATTTATCCAAGCTGTGGAGGACAGAAGTTTCCATTAAACATTTAATTGCAACTAGTCATAACTAGTCTCCAGATCGGTCAAACAATAAGTAGGAGTTACTCACAGTTACAATTATACTAGCATGAGATATTTATGAATTTTATTGCTGATTGAAAAGTTTGAAAAGTTCAGTTTGATTTTTATATTTTTTCTCAAAAATTACATATTGCTTTCAGTGACTCATTATATTAACAAAGAAAAATGATTGTATGGAGCACTGGAATATTAGAATGTAACCTTCATATGAGAAATGGGGATGCAAGTAGTTAATGGACTGCCCCATTTTCACTCAATAGATCCTGTCATCCTACACAAAAGAAGGAGCATGTCAACCTATAAAAAAGCCGCGAAAATTGACGGTTATCTAGAATTCCGGCCCACGAAACCACCATTACATCATGGTTACAACCTTACATGTTTATTTAGAGAACGGCAATAGTTTCCTCCTTACAGCCTTTTCATAAGTGTTCTATCAGGGAAGCTAGCCGTTGAGTCCCATAAGCACTTGCACGCATGTGAGTATTCCCTAATATCAATTGGAGTTGCTAGTTTTCTTTGGCAAATTTTGGTACCTGGAAATATACATGTTCAGAATTTTCGTGCTCAATTAGATATTCGGGATAGAGAGGGGAATCATCGTTTCCAAAAAAGTGTAGGAATTTCAGTATCCACTTCGAGTAGTCATCTGAAACTACGTTAGATGGGGGTGAACATCCCGATGGCGTGACATCATTCCAATGAGAAGTTAAGGATCATGAGATCTTATTGAGCGCGTTCGTTCTCCCCATTGACATACCCACCATCCTGCACTATGGTATCAACTAGTTTCATCATAGGACTCGATCGGTATAATAAAATCCGGCCAGTGCATGGTTTGGACTCTATCGTGTGCTGCCTATATAAAACTTAAAAGTCAGATATCAGTTCCGGCTGATATGATACCAGTTACGTTAATAAGTCTCACCAATTCTTCACGCGCTGGAGGTGAAGAGAAACCAACCATCTTAAGGTGGAAGTATCGGTTCGATGCTAACTACACCCTTAACATTCACTTTTGTCATAGTGGGTATCGTTACCCAGTTGCAAACATAGAATACTTACCAAATATATGTATCTGAAGACATCTCTAACAAGTGCAAACATATCAAATTGGTCCATCCAAGAGAAAACGAAGGCACTCTTGCATGACAAGATCAAGAAAATAGCCGGAAACCGACGAAAAAAACTTCGCTTCTGGTATGAATTTTTCTTGTATAGGTCTTATATGTTGACAGCAATATCTCGAGCGTTGAGCAAGTTCGCTGTATGTGTCCCTAATGTTGGTCCAATTTCATTAGACTACCCTTGACACCTCTTTGGCAGTGACCTAGACTCACAGTTCGTAACCATCATTGATCAGATATCCACAGGCATCTTCGTCACATTTCTCATTTCTTGAGACATATTGTTAGATACAATCTGTCATTCACTATTACCATTCCATGACGTTCAGTTCCAGTTGCGACTCCATGCAAATCAAGCCTTTGTCAGAGCAAAATGGCGCAACCGATCAAGACGAGCCTGATCAGGACAAAGGCTAAAGAAGAAGAAGTTGACAAAAATCTGCTGATCATCATTTCAACACGAGTTCATTATATTCCAAGCACCAGACGATCAACATTGGTAGCCCATTCGATTTTTATATTATATGTTCTTGCTAGTACATGCAGCCTATTGTTATTGTATGTCCTAACAAGGTTTGTTTAAGTGAACAATGCCGCTGAATTCGCTAAATTCAGGAGATACTCGGCAAGGTGCAGCTGGTTAATCCACTTTTTGGTCCTGTTATTCCCCAGATAATGTATCTTCATCGTGCGATTACTGGACAGTCTAGTATGATATGAGAGGCCCCCTCGTCATCCTCATTGCAAAACCTCTATGCCGATGCTTCCATAGAAGATAGTGAACGATTATTAGGCCTGTCCTCATTTTGATTTTCTTCAGTTTCAGTATTTCGGGTCTGTTTTGCTGTCGCATGAACTTGTTGTATCTATAACTCACCGCTGTTCTCCTTCGAAAGGCTAGTTGTCTAATTTGCCAGTTTTCTGATGATATTCCTACACTAATTTAAATTTGGTTAGAGGTGATGTAGTAGCTTTAAAGGTTATCTGGTTGTCAAAGAGGATATCTATTTTCGCAGGCCTCAAACGATATGCGGGTTTATTGCCTAAATCTCTGTCTGAAATGTCTCTGCAGAAATTCCAATCCTCTTTAATTTTTAGGGCTTGCCTTTGGAACTCGGATAAAGTTGGGTTCGTGATTTCATGGATGTCAGTGTGCTACAGGTGTCGAAATGTTATTTAGCTGAAGTGTGTGCCACAAGCCGCTCTCTTTCTCTTCGTTTTTCTGTCTATGAAGTCGTTCTCTCTCGACTTTTTCTACGGCTGTGACCAAGTGTGTTTATGGCCGTATCAATGATAATGTTCTTCAGGTGGTTGTGAAGATCATTGGTGGATTCTTCATCTCTAGGACCTCTGTTAGCTGTGGTTATTGTTGCATTCATTTCCCTCTTATAGGTGTTGTTGTGGATCGCTTCAGTGTTCGTTCTCATCTGATTGGCAGAAGGGATTCTAGGCGGTATTGTAATTCGTTTCCGGAGCACTATGCCAACGAGATAGTGATCCGAGTGTATATTGGCGCTTCTATATGTTCTGACATTCATCAAGGCTGAGAAGTGGCGGCGTTCGATCAGCACGTGGTTAATTTGGTTGAAGGTGATCCTATCTGGAGAGGTCCATGTATGTTTGGGCAAACCAGGTACTTCCAACAATGTGAGGTTTTAATCCACATTCCATTATGGATCTTCATCGTGTTGATAAAGCCCGTCCTCTACTAGAGCGGTCTCTTCTTTCACCGGAATACTCGGAAAAAGAGCCTTGATGTCTCGGTCAAAGAAGCGACCGCTCTAGTAGAAGACGGGCTTTATTAACAACATGAAGACCAATAATGGAAAAGATAGGTAGAACATAAAAGCTAGTCAAAATCTGTATGGAAGAAAACTTCTTTACGACACTAAGACTTTGTCTTCTTCGATTTTCCCAATTAATTAAAAACCCTGGGAGAATTCACTTTAATTGTTGATCGATCTAGCCCCAAATAGTTTTTCCAAATCCTGGAATTCTTTCACTAACCATTTGGCCCTTCATTCGGTTTTCGTAGCCCTCTTTGTCCAAAATGACTAATGTGTTTCTTTTATCTACTTTGATGTAGTAAACGGACTTCTCTCTGAGCTTCCTGATTATTTCCTTCGGTTTTTTTTTGGGTTCTTGGCCTTTCCAATTTTATTGTTATTGACGGCGTCCGCGGTTACTCTCCTGATCCGATCTTTCTTTTCTAGTTCGAGCAATTGGTGCTGTCGGGGAGTTTGCATTGATTCCCCTCTTTATTTGAGTCATGAGAAGTGAAATCTCTATTCGACCTTGGAAGGCAACATTTAGTTCATTGTTTGGAAATTTCAACTGTTGCTCTGTGAAGGCCTGTGAGGGTTGGTTTCCCACGAAATTATCGATTTGGTGGATATAAGGTCCTGGCACCCTCCTCCGCTCCTGCTTACTCTGTAGAGCTCCAAAATTCTTCTCGAGCATTTCCCTGTTTCTTCCAGTTTCGCATCTTTCCGCTATTTTCAGTTTCAGGAGTTATTCCCGAGAGTTAATTATCCCCCCTCCCCCACACCTTCTGCGCTGTGGCTGGAGCTTTGCCACATACTATGGTGTGTGGTGTGTGTTATTTCCACAGAGGAAACGCATAGTCCTCTAGGGCCTGTTCTTAACACCATTTGCCCCTCACGTCATTCATCAACAAGGGTAGCCTCACTCTTTCGTTTCTTTTCTTGGTGCTTTTCTAAGAGCGACCTCTGAGTCCCTACCGCGGCAAGCTAAGTAACCCCAGGTTAGCCGGAGGGATGCAAGATAGTGGTTTACATGACAAAAATTTTGCACCATCAGAGACGTTGAAAACTCTTTAATTGCTGAAAGTAACGATAAAAGAACGCTAATTCTACTTTCACCTAGGAAAATTCGCAAAATCGACTATTGAATTGCTCGCTTTGACCCGAGGTTAATTTCGAAAGCGAACGTTGATAGTGAAATCCCAGTGTGTCAAGTAGCCCAAGAGCCTATAATGGATTAAACATCAACCTGGATACGGTTACCACTACTAGTGCGAATCAGATACTATCTAAATACAATCATATGTAGATACTTTCTGGTGATTTGATTGGACGATTTTCTATTTGGCTGGCTACGATACCTCAATTCTTGGAACTACATCCCTTGTCGAAGAGTTCTCCCAAACTTCTTAGTTTTCTATAGGGTTAACCCCGCATAACTGATTAATTCGGACAGATATTCTTCCGTATCAATTCGTAAACGCTGTGGTTGCATAGATACTGCGATTCCCCAAAATCTAACATGTCAAGGCAAGTATCTGATGCATAATTTATGAATCCAGCAAAAAAAATCTTCACATGGATACCTTGGACGCAAATCCATACCCCCATTGCGCTCCACAGAGAGAATGCAAAGTGTAAAGTTTTAACAATATGCGTCGTGATTGGTGGAATAAAGCAAGAGGAAACTTTACAGAGTTGGCAACATGATTTAATAAAATCAATTTAGAGCATTTCCCCTACATCTTCGCAAACAACAAAATTAAATTTGTTTGCTTAATTATTTAATAATTCATTTGGTGAATTCAATGAAATGGGAAGCATCAGAGTAGTTCATTGGTGGTAGGTAGGCTCCAAGGTATGGGAGATTAGGTGAGCGCTGGGGGTTGATTAGAATAGTCCACCATTTTACATGAGATACACAATGACAATGACGATGTGGCAGCGATGGGTGACATAGCATTCATGAAGGTGGAGGGCA
Organism: Hermetia illucens; assembly: GCF_905115235.1. Lineage (NCBI taxonomy): Eukaryota > Metazoa > Arthropoda > Insecta > Diptera > Stratiomyidae > Hermetia > Hermetia illucens. The sequence continues at coordinate 162,140,565 of NC_051850.1, forward strand.
GATTAGTTCGGAGACGTTTCCACTCGTACATGCGAATTTCAGAGTTGTTGGCATTAGTGCTGGAGCAAATTTACAATTAGGTACATTGTTTTGTGGAGGTCGGTTTTTGTTTACCGAAGGACGTTTAGCAAAGTGAGTTCCAGATATCTATATTCGGCACGGCACACCCTTTGCCAGCTCGTTGTAACAAATGTAAATTGGGAGCGTCGGGGCTGGTTATTATCATGAAAACAGTCTTCAGGAAACAAACTGATTCATGCGATGCACTTCAGACTGTGGACAAGTGATGCCATAAATAATTTGCTAAAACTTCCGTGTCTGGCAATTTGTTCGCTTAACGATTGACAGGGCGAGGGGAGTGCAGAGTTGTCTACGTATTCCCCAATCTAATCGTGAGGCAGGAACAATTGCTTTTCAGACAATTTCCCGTTCGAAATGCAGACATTAGTTTTTCATAGTGCTGGCTCCCTACCAGGAATATCGGCTTTCAGCGCTGGCACTTGCGTTCATATCGGTCGCAACAGCACTGAAAAGAATAGGCAGTTTTCATTCTCACGATTTTATTTGGGCGAAGCAGATACAAAACTTCATACGGAACCTGCATCGGAAGTCTTTGTCCCCCTCCAGCTCAAATTGATCCTTAAAGTTGGTACAACTCGTTTTCATAAGGACAGGCTCACGTCAATGGTTGGCAAATATTCTGATCACATCTTCCAGACTAAACAGAAAATGAAAAAAATCTATCCATATCCGTATAAGTACTGGATACTCCCTGAAAATATATTTCTTGTTTTCTAAGGGGGAGCCGAGAACAGGGGGGGCAACAGGATAACGCAAAAGACTGAGTTAGTAATTAAATGCAAGCAACCTTTCGATATTCACCGCCACCTGAGGACATCCTGCGTGCGGGGAGTGTGATTTCGATATCATCGTAGGTAGTCTGCTTGCCTAGATTAGTTCCGTAGTATCCCAACCGATGACGGCTGACGTCAGGCTCTTTACTGCTTTGTTGCGAAAGGGTGAATATTATGAATTTTGAAATGTATAATTTAGCCGGTAACAGGAACTGATTGAGAATCTGGTCAATGCATATAATGTTCGTGCAAACGTACGTGCACAGTTTCCTCGGACGTTCTCTGCATGAACTCACTTTCTATATCTACATAGCATGCCTGCCTTGCCTTGTATCTAATATCGCATGTAGGTTGCGAGCTTCTGTTCGTTTAGCGCTTCCTTCTTTGTGCCTAGTCGCAATCCACAATCTGGATTGGTTGCGGATCCTTGCAGTTCAAATGTACGTAGGTAGTTTGCTTCTGTGTTCTTTTTGAATAGTATGAATGCAAATTATTGCGCGCTTTCGACCGTCCACTCAGGTTTGTGGTATTCAGTGGCAGGTTTCACGGGAGTTTGAACTCATAAGTTGTCATATATCAATATGGTGCATACGCACTATACGCAAAATTTGCCGAAAGCTGAAAGGATTTTTTTCATGTTCAAAGCGCGGAGAAGCAGCATCTGGGGCAATTCCCAGTCGGGCAAAGGCCAACAATATTTCCAGGACCTTCGACCTCTTTCTGGGAACCTTGCGAATACTATCCACGAAGCGAACTCCACCTCATTCTAACACCATTAAGATTTGCGTCACCTCGAACTCAGCAATAGCAAAATGGCATTACATAATGGACATTGTCTCGGAAACCTGCGATTCTCTAATCTTACCATGCTCATATTTCCCTGAAGAAAGCCTAATTCTTGTCATTCAGTCAGATAAATCCCATATAAAAGTTGAAGAATTACCTCTGAGATAAAAGACAGGGGAACTGCGCTCCCTCCACAGTGCAAGTGTTCAAGTGCATGAAAGTGAAAGTGTGCGGAAAACGTGGAGCTTTCCTTTTATATACAATAACACCCGACATCATCCTACGTCCTGTCCTGGTGAAAAGGGGGGATGAGATGCCACTACTAGCTAACGCTCTCCTTTCAACCGTTGTTCCACTTACAGTTGCTCTCGACTTGGCTTGTAACGACTGTTCCTGTTATTGTGCTAATGCTTTCTACTCCACCTTCACGGTAAACCTTCTCTACTCCCATCTCTGGTGATGCGAAGGTGGTTATACAATTTTAGCTGAAATGCCACTTCATGTGCACACAGACCAGCGCTCCTTAGTGTAAGCGTTTGTTCAAAAGGAAAATAGTGAGCCGTAGCTCTGAAACGCATTTAAGGAAATTGTGTGGAAATTTTTTCATATGGAATCTAAAACATGAAAATGTGTAAAGCGTGAAAATTTGCGTTCTCGGTAATAGTTTTTCTCTTCTTTTTTTTTTGCTACTCCTTTTTTTTTTATTTTCAAATGACACAACAGAACATAATTGTTTCTTAGAATGTTACCTAAATGGGAACATAATTTTGTACATGAAGAACGAAATCTTACATAATTTGTTTCATTTTTTCCTGCAATATATTCGTCTGATTAAAGCGGACCTATTTTAACTCCACGTCCCAGTGCCCACAAAACCTCATTTGAAGTCAAAAGAAACCTCAAACTCACTCTAACAAAGGAACAAGAAGAGTCAGCATTTCAATGCATAATGGAAAAGATGCAAAGCGTAAGAAACCATAAGGAGTAAGGATATATACAAAGCTACCGATGTATGGATTGAACTCAACTTCTTTGTAAACAGTCGCTATAAAATATTTGGCATCATGCGATGCGTTAAGGCATGTCGGAACCCCCTTTTCTCCTCCATGATCCTCGGAAAATAGAGCATAATATGCTCTGGATCCTCAGGTATAGCCCAAAGTGGTACAAATACATCTTGCAATCAGCTGGTCTGGTAATTTAATTCTCGGTGCCTTTATTCCATCCATTTCACAATGTCCAAGATCATCGTCCTTTTTGGGGGTTATGTCAGCTCTACTCGGATCTCTTATATAATTTCTTTAAAGGTGCTTTTCGAAAGTCTTCGGTCAGTTCGGAGGGAGTTACTTTCCTTCGGTCAAAGAGAAAGTGCCACTAAGACGAAGTCATTCAAGCCATGTGCGCTGTTCAATACTCCAACCCTGACAAAAGCCACGTATCGCACGATAAATTTGACCTTTTTTCCCGCACAGTATAGGTCGCCCAGAGCCGAGTCATCGCCTCTTTGTTTCAAGAGGGTCAGGGCGATCGTACTATATGCAGCCTCAGTATAGGCGGATGCACTGGAAAAGAAAATAAATAGAAGAAAAATGAGAGGTGCATATCGCCTAGCTTCACTTCGGACATATTACGCTCATCGCACAATACCCAATACCCGTAATCGCAGCTGCCAAGAAAAGGAGGGCCCCTTTATGATGGAGCATAACTCACCGGAGAAGCTCCTGCCCGTCATCGATGGCAGAAGAGGTGGAACGAATTAGAAAAGGGCCGATAGCCCTACAGAATTATATAAGGTATTTGGAGATGGATCGAACGACCCTATTGAGACGTAGATTTCGGTCTAACACAAGTTTTGAGCGAACACAGAGGTTATCGAGCTTACTTTTATCGATTTGGGCATGACGATTCGCCATATTGGCTACAGTGCCCAAACATTGTAGAAGACGATGAACACGCCTTATTTTAATACCTAAGGTTCGCAGTTCAAAGGGTTGCATTAGAAGCTACAACCGGGGAGTATCTCAAATCCGAAAGTGTCATGAAGTATATGTTGAAATCCAAGCGGTTATGGTCTGAAGTAGGAAAGGCGATCGCAGCCACCCATAAGAAACTTAGGTAATCGGAAAAAGGAACGACTGAGGAAAATGAACGGAAATATAAGTGCAAGATAAATTCTGGTCCCGCCACGGGACCTAATACAATATGGGAATTCCACAGGGAGAGTGAAAGAAAAGGAAGTCGTAGGGGCCAGCAATAGCTTCCTTCGTTGATTGCTCAAGTGATACAGGTGGAGCTCTACCACAGTTGGTAGAATTGAAAGCATTTCTAATGTCTATCATCATCATGACAAACTAAAGCCACGTCTATCACTTTTGTACTGATCGTTCAATGGGATCGTCGAAACCTAAACTGTCGCTCTGATGCACTGCATCTTCCTCCTAATATCGTGGGAGGTTTCTGGGGCTTTGGTAGCAAGACCAACTTCGGCCTTTCCCCCGAGTGGGAGACACATATGTACAATTCAAATTTATTTGGTTCAGAACTTCGTCTAATTTCAGAACTATGCTATTTTCAATACCCGCAAAAACCTTCCGTAGTTCCTTTTCAATTATTCTATGATAAATGAGACGTTTTGTTGAACCATTAACACCTGCTTACTCTCCACGTGCTACGAAAAAAGCCTGAGTAACTATTTCTATCAAGAGCCACGAGCACGTCACTTATCAGATTACATATCTTATTAATTAATTACAAGTCTTTAGCCAGTGACCTACGGATTCTTACAACAAAGGGTTTTTCGTATGGCCAATCTACGCCAGAAATCTTGGCACTCTTCTTACAGTTCTTGGTGTTCTGGCTTCTCACTAAGGCCAAGCGAGACCTCCGGTACAATTTCCTCGCTCGGTGAAAAAATGATCACAACATCGAGATTTCCTGGTTCCTGGTTGCGGCATTGTAGCCACCTTTTCCAATGCCGTGACTTCCTTCTAAAGCGGCCAGGAATGTATCTTCCTCACAAGCGCTGCTGGACTACTAAATAATTCTAAGTTTTCTTAGTCTCTGAACATTTACGAATTCCAAGAAAATTGACTTGGAGGTCACTGTGGCTATAGTGCTCCACAAAGTGGTAGTGGTTACCTCAATCCGAAAGCCTAACATTTTACCTTCGAAAGTGGACGTATATTCAATGTTGGTTAGTATGATGTCCAGCTCCCCAAAAATTTCTCAAAAATTGATCCCAGGTATTGGTCATTCAGCTTACCCACTTCAGACCCTATGCGTAGAAATTGTTCGTAATCATTTAAGGACTGTAGTTCCTAGCATTCAGTATCAAATTATCAAATTTATTAGGATGATCATAGCAGCTATCGTTCATTTTTACCCCTATGGCCTACGTTCCATATACCCATACCGCATTGTTACCAGGCGAATCACTTACCCAAGTAGAGCTACCATAGTTCCACACGGGTCTCAAATTAGGGCCACGCTGGAATTCGAATCACGAATGGTTTACAGAAATGCAATAAGCATCGTCGATCTCTCTCGTGTTTCAATCCTTGAGAAGGGGCCACCCTTCCCTGCAATTGCCCCACTTTTTCGATCTGATATATTGGCTGGTCCATGCTGATGCAAACTGCCGAAATCAAGGTTCCCTCTGCTCTCCAATTCTACTCATGACCCCAACCTATTTTTACTTTATCCGCGGTCAAAAGATAATCGCTGCTTACGCCGGGAAACTAATAAGAGCAGGTTTCGCACGTAGGTCCTTACCTGCCTTACTCTCCAGCTTCTCCATTTTGCCACGAAAAAAATCCGCAGCTTTCTTGCTGGATTAATTTAATTTCGGCATTTGTATTCGCCTGACACCGGTTACACTTTCGCGCAAGTTCTCTCATTTTGCATCCGCTTTTATTTTTTTGACGAATATCGATACACCCCAATTTAATATTCATAATCATCGCGCTAACGAGATTTCACTCGGCAAGATTAGTCTGAATATCGAAGTCCATGGTAAGCGGCCAAAAGGCTGGCCGAAACAACGGTGGCTTGATACGCTAGATGAGGGTTTGAAAGCGATTGCATTCATATGAGGCTTTTCATATAACAAACTGTCGAAACCGATCACGTCGAACCGACTCCGTTTGTGAACTCCGGGTTGAAGAAGAAGAAGAATCATCAACGGTGTCACGACCAGTATACTAGGTCTGAAAATCCCAAACATCCGGTTTTGTGCCGAAGTTCACCAATTCGATATGCCCAAAACTTGTTTGGCGTCCTAGCCTACTCCATAGCTCCAGCTGAGCCAGGATCTTCTTTTGCTTAGATTGCCCTTTTTGACTTTTCGGTGTGGATTGTCCTCACTTGTACAGATTAAGCGACCCGCCCATCGCAGCTTATTGAGCTGAATTTTATCGACAACCAGACAAAATAATATCGTAGTTCCGGGCGAGTACTCTTTTTTTCCTGCTTTCTCTTTTGCCTTTTACCCGATGTGCGGGATTCCGATTGTTGCATTTTACTTTTACAGGTATTGAGGCCGCAATCGAGAAATTATTAACTTTGGTACTTATTTTTGCTAACTAACATTTTTCAGTAAAGTAGCTGTTTTAAGACGTAGGCTTGTTTTGACGGGTTGTTACCTGCGGTACCCGCATAATTTTGTCACTTGATGCTTCGGCGGTTTTCTCTTCCTCAGCCTTACTGAAAGATAGCTTTAAGCTTTTTATCAAAGTTAGGGTGTTTTAATGGGTATTTCGACTTTCCTTAATAAACTACCACAGTTCATTTATGCGTTCCCAAGTGCCCTGCGCACAAATTCGAACCCGATAAAACCTATTCGTGTCGTGGGAATATTCGGTGCTATACAGTTTCAGTTAGGTATCGAATAGACGCCGAATTGAAGCCGAAACACCGTTTCACACTTATCAGCAGCGACCAAAAATTAAATGAACCGAATGGAACCATATACATGTGAAACGAGCCGTCCTCTCCTGTCAGAGTATTTCTGCCGAGTTTTTCATTATCGACACCTTTAATCCCATTCTTCCCACATGCTACACGGCCTACCCACAATATCCCTCTTTGTCTATTTAGGGCCTTCGTCCTATGGTGATTACTGGTTTTTGGCACAATATTTCTAACCCAACGTCTCTTGCATCCACCGATTTGAATTATGTCAACTAATTTTATTATTTCTCTTCTTACAGGTAAGTCATGTACAAGGATACAACTAACTTCACTATTGGCTATATAAAAGTAAGCATAAGGTAAGACGCCTCGTGATAAACAAAACCGGGCTACGATATAGAGAGTGAATAGTCAAACATTTAACCCAAAAATTTATTTCTAAGCAAAAATCATCTCAGAAGAAATTAATTTCTTACTCCTATGAGATTTGATTAATTTGTTAACAATTTTCAGTGTATGTGCATTTTGACTGCAAAATAGCCATGCCTATGTCAAAATAGAACCACCACATTAGTCAAGTACTGCCCCACCAATTTTGGAACTGGCATTGCCAAAGCCTTTAAACCTATAAAACATTCGCTTCAGTTAAACGTAACTTTACCGGATTCTACGAGATTGGAAATCCAACTTTGACACAAGCCGGATTTTTGAAATGTATTCGATACGTCTTGACAGCTTCAGTGTATCTTGAATTCCATTCAGGAGCTCGAATTACAAAGAACTCTTCAATAATTGCTGGTATAATTCCTTTAGGGTCACAAAAATTGTTTGATACTTTATTTAAAAATATTTGATTTTGTATTTTCGTATTTCAGGGCAAAATCTTATATGGGTCAATTCGACTGATCAACGCTGATGTAGTGAATAGCATTATTTTACGTTGAGTTCAAAGGGGCTCTCTATATATGCAAATAGGAGGTGCACACTTTCTTTTTGCAGTGTAATTATGTAGGTTATCGGACGAAAAGTCTCAAGGACCCATTCTTAGAAAACACCAAACCGGCAAATCCGAAAAAATTCGGATGCTCTTATATGACATTTGGGCCTCAAAATACCAGTGGGTTCTTGTATTTTCTCAACTAGAGTTAGAGGTTTATATGCAAACCACTTTTAAGTGGCACATTCACTATACTTTTATATATAAAACATTTGTTTCTTTTTTGTGACTCATGTCAGATATTCACGGCCGACAGCTTATTGTAAGCCTATTCGGCCTGTCAGTTATGCCTGAAGAGTCCGCACTTGACCGGCGTTCCACGTCCAGAGTTGAACTAATAATGTTGCGACTTGCCGGTACTTGGATAGTGCTTTCAGTTCAACTGTTGGCCGGGTGCATGGCCGACTCTTCCGGCGTAACTGGCAGATCTGTACGTGGAGCTTGTTGTTTTGGGGGTCCTGGGAATTTAACATGAGTTCCTACCATGTAGGCAAGATGCAAATTGATTTGAAGATACAATCAGAGCACCTCAGCGACTGGTGCAGTGTTACTTTTTTATATTGAGTGCAGGCTTAACATTCATACCAGTGGGTGATAGGCATATCTAACATATCTGCTGCAATCAAGGGGTACGGTACTGGAGTTGTACAGCGCAACTGCGCGCTTGAGCCCATAAGGAACTCTGCCCACGATATGGGCACACCAACCATGATACTTCCACAAAGGGGCCAACCACAAATAATCGGACGGAGAACACATTTTCCAGAAATTCTCCCGGAATTGACTGGAACTTTTTGTTGTGTCCAGTGAGGCGAAGCTAGTTGATTCATCATCATGAATGGCGCAACAACCGGTATCCGGTCTAGGCCTGCCTTAATAAGGAACTCCAGACATCCCGGTTTCACGCCGAAGTCCACCAACTCTGTCTGGCGTCCTGACCTACGCCATCGCTCCATCTCAGGCAGGGTCTGCCTCGTCTTCTTTTTCTAGTTAATTCCTAGCACCAACTCAAACTTTAATCTAACTATGTTGCTATAAGATGACCAAAGTGTGTGATTAAGCATTCGTTCTCATCTCAGTGGCGATCAGTGGCCATGATCGTTTTTCTACAGGCTAGACTCTTCAACCGTCTTGATTAAGGAAGAAGTAAGGAGAAGTATTGCAGAATATGCGGGGCAGACTGTGATCAGTCGGAGAAAGAAGAAAAAGGAAGAGAAGGGTTAGGACTTCTATACCGAAAGAAAGTAATTGCAGAGTAGGTCACGCGATAATTAAATTGAGCCAGTGGAGGAGCCTGCAAACGTGATGAAAGTGGGAGAGAGCTGTGTGGGATGACGGATATTGCTGATTTGGGAATAGAAGGTTTTAAGTTTTCCATGTGCCAATGAGCCTCGAAACTGACTAGATATTCCTCTCTGGACTTAGTAATCAGTAACTACAGTACTGAAGTTAAGGGACCTTAAAATCAGGGCAAGGAACGTGGTATCTTGAAAAACTTATTATTATTTTTTTGGAAATCTGAGGATGTCTCCCAAAGTCGAAGAGTCCGTAGATTCCTCATTCAAAATACCTTCATTGTGTGAGGTTTGAAGAACCCACATATATATGATACCTGGGGTCGTCTCCTTTCTTTCCTTACATATAAGTGAAACCACCACTCCGATTTTCAATTTTCTCTACAGGTGACAGTTGAAACCACTGCTAGGATTTTCATGTTCCCCTTTCCAAAGAGCAATAAAAATATCGCTCTACCGACGTCATATACTTTCTTCATGAATCTATGCGACGTCCTCGTCGTCAAAACCCGGCGATTGGTCTCACCATTGCTAAACCAGACTCTTGCGAGTCAATTTATAATATCAACCTTTTCATTTTTACAGACGACTACTATTCCGCCTGGGGCTTAGACGCTGCCTCTTCCCTGGGAGCATTACTGAAGTGGTTATTAGATGTAGTTTGCTCCCTTATGCAAACACGTCATGAGTGCGAATGGGGAAAACACCCTAGTATTTCTGGTCAAAGCTGAAATAATTTTTGTTTATAGTTGAGGAAGCCCACTTCAGACGCTCGTAGTTTTCTCACAGTTTTTCGAGTATCTTCCACTCCGTAAACGTAGGTTGATTGGGTTGATGCAACCAAGTGTCATGATGAGTTATGACTTGGTCTAAGAAAGAACGACCAGCGGACACCACCAATTCCTTGAGTATTATACATTGGCGTCAGTCATATTCATTCTTATATAACGATCTCCGGGAAATTCTTTGTGCCAGGCAAAACCATATGCTCTTGACAGAGTGTTGTCCCCCAGTTACGCTTGTAGTCATTAGAAAGTTTCCAGTCGTTTGATCCCCTTCTTGCTCCCCCTCGGACACCACCTTGTCGTGGTCAAGGAGTTTGTGGTAGTTTATTACTACTGTCCAAAACCACATGGAAACAAAGAATTGCAACTTTCCAAGTGGTAAGAAATCACAGACTTTGAATCCACTCGCGATTTTCAGTTTAGAGGCCTCACCTATTTCATGTTCCCCCACGGAGAAATCTGTGGAAGACACGCTCTCCACTTCAGATGAAAACCTACACCCGGTGTCTACGGAAAAACAAAGGATAGTACAGTAACTTCCTTAATGAGAGGAACTGGAAATCTGACTACGGTTGGCCTATCGGTGACACTGTTACCTAACTCTTCTAAAATATGGGGGAGGAAGGCTCGGCAGAAAGAAACTTTACCCGGAAAGGAGAAGGGACTACAGACGTGCCTGTCAGAAACAGAAGGTGAGGACAAGCTGGTAACTTCGGTCAAATCCACACTGAACGCAGCAGACTTTTCAGTTAGCGGCGATTTTCATATTAGACTGCATTTATGGCTACAAACATAACACAGTCATATCAACCTGCAGCATGCCAATGCTTCTTCCTATCTACTGGCAGCAAAACTGGCAAAGTTGCAGGACTATCCTTATATATTTCTGCTTCAAGCCCCATGGGTTCGTTTTAACAGAATCTGTGTGTATTGGATCAGTCAAGGAGGCTAGGATTTTCTTCGATGAAAGATCCTCGAGACCGAGGGCCTGCGTTCTAATGTCAAAATTGTTAGAGCCAACCACGCCCAGACAATTTTGTTCTCGGGACCTTGTTGCGGTCAACTTAATAATACCAGGTTAATGGTAAGAGGAGAAACGTCATAGTTGCCTCTGCTTACTTATCTTATGATCCTTTATGTCCTCCGCTGACACAAGAACTAACGGATCTGATAGTGCATGCAGAATTAAGTAGTTTTGAACTTTTAATAGATTGTGATGCGAACACTGAGCATATTTGTTGAGGCAGTAGCAAATGCAATCCTAGTGGAGAAAAGCTGTTTGATTTCTGGTCTGATGACCGCGAACGCAGGGTACGCCCCTACGTTCGTGGGACCAAGAAGAAATGAAGTAATTGACCTAACAATCTGCACTTCAAAGTTGTTAGAGTTGATTAGAAACTGGCGAGTGCTAGATGAAGTTTCACTCTCAAATCAGTGTTACTTAGAATTTAATCTAACTATTGCAGGCGAACAGCCTGTAATACAAAGACGGAATCCTAAGAAAACGAATTGGATGAAGTTTAAGGAACTTCTTGAGCTCCCTAGGCGACTAAGGGCTCCTTTGGCGATAGAAGATCAATTGAAAAAAATTGCACACTTTTAGAGTATTTTGAAGCGGCTTGTCCTATTTCCCGAGGGCGACGTGACAAAACGGTGGCATGATCTAATCGAGAACGGCAGAGGCTCAGGAAATCAACCAGACGACTTCTAAATCATGCTTGCAAAAGCAATAAAGATGAAGACGGGCTAAATTTCCGGAACTCACAGCGTGAATATAAAACTTTCGAAACACACTGTGAGGAACTGGAACGTGAAAGGGAGACTTCCAGGTTGTGCAGAGTCCTTATTAAGGATGAGTCGACCAAGTTGGACTCTCTTAGAAAACCAGACGGTACTTTCAGGAACTCCAGAGTTGAGTCTATACAGACTCTCTTGGAAGTACAACAACCCGGGAGAACAGGTCTCAGAAGTTTGAAGAAGTGAATTGGCGGTTTCTGCAAACCCTTCAACACAAAGATGTTGCAAGGGGAATTGGGACGCTGTGAGAGCGGTTATTACCAATGAAAGGCGAGAGCTGATATACTGTCATTTGAACACTTCAAAGCACCTGGCATGGATGGCATCTACCAAGCGATGCTAAACGAGGGTAGAGAGCACTTAGAGCAAATTCTAAGAAATGTTTTTTGAGGATGTCTTACTCTAGGCTACGTGCCTTCTTCTTGGCAGGAGGTGAAAGTAGTCTTCATACTAAAGCCTGAAAAAAAGATGACTATTAAAATCTAAAGAACTTCAGGCAAATCAGCTTTACATCTTTTTCACCGAAATTTCTGGAGTCATATTCGCCAGAAGGCGCCAAGGTCGCATCCCCTAAATGAAAAACAACACGCTTACCAACGTGGAAAGTCCTGTGAGTCTGCCCTTCATTCTTTGGTTTCAAAGATAGAAGATGCAACTCTGAAGGGTGAGTACGCGATGGGGGTGTTCGTGGACATTGAAGGGCTTTTGAATGTGCGCGCTTTCAAAAGCTCTGTGATGCCGCCAGAGAGCATGGTGTTGACGAAACTCTAATAAAGTGAATCTAACGCAGAGATTGCTGGGCTGTGGCTGTTCATCACTACCTAACAACGGAAGTGACGAAAGGCTGCCCCTAAGAAGCTGTGCGGTCGCCACTTCTGTGGGGTATGCTGATCAACTCACTACTATGCGAACTGCAAAAACTTTCGATTCACGTTGAGGTTTATGCGGATGAAGTGGCTGTACTGGCTGTTGGTCGAGATATCGGAATGGTGTGTAGAAATACACAACTCCCCGTTGTTTTGATTGACGGTTGGTGTCTCAGGCACGGACTTTAAGTAAATCCAAATAAAACCACAATGATATTATTTACAAAACGGTGGAAACTGAATGGTCTTTAGTCTTCAACTTTCCGAAGAAGCGAAATATGCTTTCACTAGGCCGATGTTCGCTTATATGGTAATTTAGGTGTAGTGTGGTGGGTTGAGGTGAAACAAAAGAGTTCTCACTGTAAACTTGCCACACTGCACAGAACTGGGCCTGGATATTGCCGGGGCCATGAGCACCATATCCGAGGCAGCTCTGAATGCATTACTCGATTTTCAGCCCTTGGTTTTGTTCGTTCAGAACACTGCAATGAGAGCAACTCATAGACTAATTCAATTAGATCTATGGGAAAACACTTGAACTTGGGGGCACAGACTGAAAACTGAATCTAGTTTTCGCAATGCCTTCCGATTCTCAGATGCCCATACATCTGTTTCGTAGAAGATAGGATGTTATTTTGAAACGAAGAAAAATCTGGGACGAACCAGAAGAATGCGTGTCAGCATATACTGATGTCCTCTACACCGATGGCTCAAAAACAGAATATAGTTTTGGAGCTGGAGTTTACCTCGAATAAAAACGAGAAGTAGGCCTTTCCTTTGGGACAATACACAACTGTCTTTCAGGCTGAAGTGTATGCGATCCTAAGGGCGGCAACCTGGATGATTGACGAGCAACTCAAGGGCAGGCGCATTGCAATCTGTAGCGATATTCAAGCTGCATTGAGGGCGTTGAGTAGTACTTTGATCACTTCAAAAATCATTCAGGAATGTAGAAACAGATTGCACTCTGTTTCTAGGTTCAATACGGTGTATTTACTCTGGGTACCTGGCCATTGTGGTGTAGAGGGAAATGAAAGCTTGGACGCCTTGGCAAAAGAGACTTCAACTTTCCCCATTCCCGAACCAGAACCAGCAATTGGGGTGTCAGTGGCTGTTATCAAAAGCTGGGAACAAGCTTCTCATAATGACAAGTAACGAAGCCTTAATGTTGCTAGACACACCAAACCTTTCCTGTCAGAACCGAACAAATATACTGGAAAGTTGATCCTGTCGAAAAGCGGGAGGACTTGCAGAAGTATTGCGGGCATTCCGACTGACCATAATTCACTAGCTGTTCACTGTTCAGAATAGGAGTTATCTAAGATGATACGTGTCTATCTTGTAATGAGCAAGCGGAATGCACGGAAAATTTTCTATGTGATTTTTTATGCTGATGTGCTCCAACTGCAGCAGGTGGCATCACATCCATTAACGGAAATGCTGGAATACATAAACGAATTCGGAATATTCCATTAGACAGGGGAATTTAGTACAATGGACCATTAAGGTCAGAGGCTAGCCTTGCCCCCACCTCAAACACACAGATACACACACCCTTCTTTGCCAAAAACATGAATATTATCTAATATTTTATGGAAATGTCTACTTCTTTCTTTGTCATTATTTGTTTAGTAATGAAGAGACCTAGGAGAATTGCGGTTGATTGTATCGTCTTCCTAACGAACCGGGTACCTGTTAACCACATCCTATTTTTGGGCCAGGTTTCATTCGAAATGTTTAAGAAAATCAGATCCATTTAAAATTGGCACACCCACGATACGTCAAAATTGTTTCCTGTGTCAGTTCAAAGGATCAGATACTATAATTTTGGTAGATTTAGGAGTATATACCATAAAAGCGAATAACCTATACTGGAATGAGTGAATTTGGGCAATAACTTTCCCCAAAAAGATCTCTGAGAGATACAATTAATCTTGCATTATTGAATTTTTGGAACATTATTCTCAAATGGGAAGTTCCTCCTTCTCCCAACCTTAAACGTTTTTCCCAATGTTCCCATGATTTATTCAACTGTTTAGCACTAACAGAAATAACAACAAACCGTGTAGCACCACAAAGGAGAGCACAATATCATCTGTTAACAGCTTTGATTAAATTATAGTGTTGAAAATCTCTGCCTATTCCAAGTCTGCATATTCCAACTACAAAAAAGGATTCTGGCCTGAACCATCACATGCATCTATAGAAATATGACTGAAAAATATCACAACTTGATGGGAATTGAACATGCCTAAAAGATATTGTGAGACCCCAATATTCCACGAAAGATTCAGAAGGCAACACACGAGCCCGCTGTATATTTTACGAAAAGATGTAAAGAACGTTCTCAACTTCTTCAAAACTGACTTCTTCAGTAGCTCAACAGCAGATAATATCGTGCATGTGAGCGAAAAAAGAAAAATAACAGTGGACAAGAAAAACGTTTACTAATGATATACGTGGAGCCATAGTCAGAAGCCAGACCAAAAGGTGGATCTTAATCAAAGCCAGCAGCACAAGAAAGAAGAAGGAATTAAGAAAGATACAAAAAACGCTTCAAATAATAATCGAGCACACGAAAGCGGATCATACAAATATAACGACGTTACTTTTGTGCTCATCGACCTATGGACTTCTTGCGGACTCGGTCAGCGCATTGCAGAGTTATTAATTCCTTCTGGAGGTTCAATTTTTCAAATTTATCATTCTATCGGCTGCCTATATCGGGCTAATAATACTTTCAGTTTTGATGGTAATAATATATGCACGGATTTGTTCCCAGCCAGGCGGATACGAAAACTTCTGGTCGGGGGTTTTAGCACTGGAGTCCCATAGCTTTCCCAAAGTCATGCCAGGAGACAGGTCATTGTTGTTTCGCGGCTCTGATAGGAAAATGCTTTTCTAATTCTGGGAGTTGGGTGGATGTCATGGGTCTAGGTTTCGATCAAAATTCCTTTGTTTAGAACGCCAAGTGTTTGATGTATTCCATGGCGGACACTAATGAAACGCTAAACAACCAACTTGGCACCCGGCTAGGCTCCAGCAACAAAGCGCACGGAAAGGAGCCGCGGAAAAAGCATTTAGAACGAACTCAAGTGGAAAAAATGATTAATTACTGAAAGTTCAATTTGAAATTCCCTCCTTCCCTCCCGACCCACGTCCCGGCTCAATCCGATTCTGCCTTAATAATTATTTAAATAATAGAATTCCGTTGTCGGTCTTCATCTTCTATCTCCTCCATCTTCATCTACATCATCTCCTCAAAAAAAATTTCATCTACATATTATTATCTTAAATTGTCTTAACGACTCTACACGATGTTTTTGCAATTGTATTTTGTATTATAGATCGTGAAGTGTATCTTGTCGGTGTTGGATGGCGTCCGGGCCGGGGTCTCTTCTTTGGAAACATGTTTTACGTTTTCACCTATCAGCCAGAAGTCAGAAGAAACAAAATAATGGAACTGAATCAAAAAGCGTAAAATTTTAATACATCTTTAACAATTTAACTACATTCAATATACATAATATTCCAGAGCTGTGGCCATTTCGTGCTTATTGCGCTGCAAAGATTTTATCGGGACTGCAAAGATTTTTTCTTATTTCCGCGGACGTATAGAGACATTGTAAAGAATGTTGTCATAGTTGCTACGTGGATTCACAATGTTATGTAGGGAGTTCGATTTAATCGTTGTATATTTTACATTTTACGCGGAACGGTATGTCTTTGCCGTGAAGTAGTAAAGCATAAAGCGGCGAATGGAGCAACATTATGCAGACTCAAAAGGGAAGGGAAATTCGAAATTTCTACGGTAGAGAGTTCTGCACGTGGAGCCTGATTGATCACAGTGGCTGCCTCGTATCGAATTAATCGACTGGAATACACCGGGAAAATCTCGGTGAAACAACGCGGTCCATCAATACATTTCAATACTCGCTCATTTTTCAAAATTATTCGCACTTTCCTACCTGTCCGCTCACTTACTTATTCATAATTTGTTTAAGCTCAATCAAAAGGCAAGGAAAACTCAAAACGTTTTATTGCCCCCAATTAACTACTGAATGCGTAGTTACAAACCATAAATTAAGAACGACGCACCTATACCAACTGCGCTCAAAAGTAACCAAAGCAAAACTATAGAAAAAGTACGTTTGCTGGATGATGATTAATTTGAATAAAACAGTTGGAAATCAGTTGAAGTAAAGCAACAAAGAAAAAGTTTATTTGCAATGAAAGCAAAGTAATTTTCCCAAAGATTGTAGACCATTAATGATTTGGTATTTCATAAATTCAACTTTGTTGCAGAACATGCAACTTTTATGCTAATCATTTCAGTAAAAAGTTTAATACTTGGTTAAGTACGAGAGAAAGACGTTTCACTCTGAGCAGATATCCTTAGATCAAATGAATTTCACGGAATAACTACAGAATCCTTTGGGCTATGCTTTTCAAAGAACAGTAGAAGTCTGAGGGTCCGATTCCCTGTGAACCAGAATAGATGTATTGACAAGATGGCCCTTGTGCTATTGGAAAACTTAAGGCTCTCGAAGGCACGGCTTTTCTTCTGGCGAACCAGTTGGGAGTTTTCTGGAAGGGCGCATTCTTATGAGATACGGGTGGTGCAACTCTAGCAGTTGGCTAATGTAACGCCACAACCCTCTCGAGTTCTACGCTATCGTCGAGCGCATGGCAAAGTATGTTTGGACCATACCCAACCCCGAGGTATGCTTGACTAAGTTTCCTCTTATGCCAGTACGATGGATTAGATTAGGAAGTGCACTTCAAGCTCCAACCGATAATCCAACGGCAAGTCACTGAACCGTCTTTCCTATATAAGGATCGACAAATCGTTGTGGCATGTTTGGATAACCCTCGTGTAATGGTTGTTACACAGTGGCCTTATCCAAGCCTTGTCGCACATCGAGCTCCTTAATTTTAAACAACGCTCATGGTTCAGTATATTTCTACCACAGCGAGGATTTTTGTTTATTATACCATGTATATCCATTAAACTTGTGCCAGGCTGCTGTTAACCGATATGTAAGTCTCAGAGTGTTCACTTCCTACATTCACAGACCAGCACATCAAAGTGAACACAGCGTTTCCCGGTACTATCGCAAGAAGGTTCTGCTCCTGCCTATTTTGTATTGTATTATATTTGCAGACAGGGCCGCTGCCCCCCTACTTCCTTGCTACCTTTGAACATTTGAACCACTTGGTATTTGCAAGAATAAATATCCACACCAGTGAACCCTTCAGTGCTAACAAGTTGTTATGAAGGGAACAAGTGGTTCCCGAAATATCGGTATTTGCAAGAATAAATATCCACACCAACGAAAAAGAAACAACAAGTTTTTATTATTTTAATTAATTAATCGTTGGAAACACCGCATAATTTCACTCAGACCAGTTCTGTTTTTGAGCCATCGGTGTAGGAGACGTCAGTATATCTTGGCACCCATTCTTCTGGTTCGTCCCAGTTTTCTGTTCGTTTCAATCTTCCACTAAACAGATGTATGGGGATCCGAGAATCAGGAGGCATTGCGAAAACTGGATTCAGTTCTACCAATGCTCTGTGTCCCAACGTCCATTGTTTCCCCATTAATCTAATCAAATTAGTCTATGAGCTGCTCTCATTGCAGACATACAATTCTTTGCAGTGTGGCTGGTTTATAGCGAAAACTCTTTTGTTTCACCTTAACCCACCATACTACGGATGCATAAGCGAACATCGGATTTACTGAAAGTCCATGCCTGAGGCAGCATTTTTCAATCAAATCAACGGCGCGTTTTGTATTTCTGTACACTATTCGACCAACAACTAGCGTGTGTTAACAGATTTTGCAGATCGCATAGTAGTGAGTCGATAAACATACTCCACAGAAATGGTGATAGCACACCTCCTTGAGGGCAGCCTTTCGTCGCTTCCGTTGTTAGGTGGTGATCAATACGAACGCCGACACTAAATGCCCCTTCAATGTCCTTCAATAGCCCCATCGCGTACTTGCAGGTTTTCCACTGAAGTGGAGACTCTGTCTTGCACAGATTTCTCCGTGAGGAACATGAATCTGGTGAGCCCTCCAAAATCCGTGGTTCGGCCGCGACCTCATTGCTCAAAGGCACAGGTGGTTTCGAAGTGTGTGACTTCTTACCACTTGGAGAATTGCAATCGAATCATCATTTGTTTTTGGATACCCTTAGTGTAGTAGTAAACTACCACGGGAAAGTGGAGTGGGAGAGAGAGAAAATAGGGTGTGGTATGTAGACTACAGTTTGGAGTTTCTTCTGTTAGTGTTCATCTGCACGAGCCTCGTGGACTTATGACGAGAACAGGCAAGATTCACTGTGCGGATACTTAAACAAAGATCTTTCCTTAATGAAGTCGATATTCCACAAAAGTCTATTATTGTAGAATCGTATATTGTCAATTTCTTGATTACGCTCTCCGTTGGCCACTTCTTTATTCCGAATTTCTCAGGTTTTCTTTTATTTCGTAAACGGGTAGCTTTGCACGTGTCCAAATCACTAATTTTTAGTCACTGTGAACTGTGTGCAGATAAACTTCCCCAACATATTTGCAACTCTGGCCCATTGAGTGTGGGTACTGCCTATTAGATATATATTTGGAACAGTTTTTAGCAAAAAAGTGGATTTTTTTAAAGCTGTTAAATCAGACTCCTCCTTTAAAAAATTAGGTTATGTCTTGTTCACAGTACACCTAATAAGTAGTACACTCATTCAATGGACCGGGCTTGCGAATGCATTGGGGAAGCTTATCTGTAGACGTCATAGGCAGTAAACCACATGTAGATACCACAGTTAGATACTAGACAGCTACCTCACTCCCCCTTGCCCCTCAAGGGGGGAAATCAGTGCGAGTACACACGATTTCAAATTGTTTTGCCCTTGAGCATGAGCGAGATGTACCGAAAACCCGATCAGCTGTGTTTGACATACCGCCCGGACTTGCCAATGTATTGGTGAGATTGGCAAGTTTTTGCTTGTGAATACGTGAAACAACTTTTTGCTATATGGGTGAGCACGCCGTAGTACCAGAATAGCAAAAGCTCACCGGTCTCTCTCTTACCAATACGATTTGACGAAGATTATGCCTTTTCCTTGTTTAGCGTCTCTGATGTGTACAGATAAGCTTCTGCAAGCACATTTGCAAGTGGGGTCATTTTTGTAAGGGTACTGCCTATAGTAGATCTACTGTGATAGATACTGCCAGATGCTGAGAGCCTATAAGGTGTACGGATAAGCTTCCCCAATGCATTCGCAAGTCCGGTCCATTGAGTGTGGGTACTGCCTATTAGACATGCTGTGGCCTTGGTAGCCGTCTTTAAAGCATTTCTGTCCGGGCACTCATGCATTTCCCATTTGACTGCCGCTGCGTTAATATGTCCTCCAACTAGACCTCACTGCTAGTTCTATCATAATCTTTGCGAGTCCTAGGTTTACTGGAAAAGCAGCATAAGGTAAACAACAACTAACATTATTCAGGTTTGTCGAAACCAGAGGATCCAAATTTTCGAAGTTAATCTTTGCCCTCGTAAATTGGCGATACTTCAAAACTCTATTGCGGCAGTTCCAGATATTTTGAAAATAACCTCTATATTAGTATTACTCACAGGGAAACAATAGGTCAACTTTCCTTCGTTTTTTTTTAATCGGTATACACATAGGATGTAGACTATGGAATATCTTGGATTTACGGCTTTATTGAAGAGCTAGGAATGCCTGCCCTCTGCATAACCGACTATATACCGTCCGTCGTTAGTAAAACAAAAACAAATCCTTATTCAAGTCGGCTTATTGGCTGATTGTCTCTTCTTTGTGGTTGGAAATCAGATTAACCTGACTCCCTCTCTCCTATGAAAAGAACTTCCCGAGAACTACAAGTCTTCGCGCTTTCCTTGCGCACGTCTTGTAAAATTTTGCCTAAATTCACATTCATATAAAGTTCATTGCGCTGGTTGCTCTGTTATGAAGTCGCGAGCTGGGTGGTGGTAGAGTGCATTCAACCAATGTGAGCGTAACCTTCCTGGGGAACAGCTTACCTGATCATAACTTCTCCGCCTACAGGAGAGTCGAGGTCTCTTACTTCAAACTAAGGGCATCGCAATATTCAAAGTGTACACCGCGCCATTTCAACAAGTTTTGCAAGGCCTGAACCTCCAGATGTCTTGATTGTCCTGCAGAAAATTGCTCAGGAACCTGTGAAGTCAAAAAATGCCTATTGTGTGGGAAGGTTTCTCACAACGCTAGGGATAAGAGACGCCCTAACTGGGTAGAATATATCAAAAATGTACAAATTGCTTTGATTAGAAACAACTGTTACAGAAACTGCTCGGAAG
Organism: Hermetia illucens; assembly: GCF_905115235.1. Classification (NCBI taxonomy): domain Eukaryota; kingdom Metazoa; phylum Arthropoda; class Insecta; order Diptera; family Stratiomyidae; genus Hermetia; species Hermetia illucens. The sequence continues at coordinate 162,161,210 of NC_051850.1, forward strand.
TCACACAATTATTATAGTCCACTGCAAGGTTCGGATTGCTATGATATGTTTCACCCTCTCTTCCTTCTAAAGGGAGCTCCAGTATTAAAAGCACCACTCTGGATGGGTGAGGAGAACGTTGGTATTATTACAGACTCTTTCCATGCTTATAAATTACTCAAGCTACGCTATCAGATCACCTAGTTGACAAAATACCTTCCCTTACTCCTGCCCCCCCCCCTTTTTAAGCCTTTAAAAGTTCTATGGTTGCCGGCGCACCCGGGACACCCATCTAGAGGCCCGTGAGACTCTGGGCTGCCACTATTTTGGTCGTACCCTCCTCTGTAGATATTCTGAAGACAATTCACGAACACTCCTGTAAAGAATGGGAGAATGACTTTTTGGCAATGTCACGTCCCAAAGGATCATTTTTCTACACCATTCACGCTGCTTTACTCATAATTCAACCGGAGGCTACACATACGCTTACAACTTCCAAAGAAAAATTACTGAATCGCCTTCAGACTAAACACACATTTAACAAAGTTTTTCTCAAAAGGTTTGGAAACATAGATTCGGACAAATGTAACACTTGCATGGTTAGAGAAACTAACAAACACATAATTTTCGAGTGTAAGGACTATGACCGGTTTCGGGAGTCCTCTTGGTGTACTTCGTGGGTGGTATCAGATCCTGATTGGACTGTTAGCCTGCCAGATCCCAGGGGACAAACAAACAAACAACAACATCTACCCTCCATCCTATTAGCTGTATTTAATCCGATGGACTAATCGCTGGAATTCCGCCAGCCTTGCATGGTTCTCATAGCTGATTCCAATTGCAGAAGCTGATCCTGTAAGTGGTATTTAACGTCATGGAGCCCACTCTCTTTTGAACTCCAATTTTATTCAGATTTATTTCAAAATACACAACAACTTCAAGGAACTATTTGAAAACCCTTCAAACTAATTGCATATAAGAATATTAATTTTGGATTTTTGCTTCAATCTCGACCTCCATTTGCTTAGATTCAGGTTGCTCATTTCCTAACTCGAAAGCGGTTCATTTTCATATTAAATTCTTTACAAAGTGGTAACTGTTGCAGACCCATTTCGACTTTCGTATGTGACACATCGCAAGTTCATGTTTGTGTCCTCTCCTTTGTTTTCCAACGTCGGAAAAAAAAATGCTACCAGCTTTTTGCTACCATAACGATAACTGAAATGACAGGTGTCAGGGAGCATTATGGTTCCGGCATTTTGAGTGCGCCCAAGCATCAAGAAATTCAATTAAAAACATCTTTCCGAGAAGCCCGCAATTTTCCGTTCAATCCTACACGACAAACAAACATTTTATGCAGCACATGATATGGAATTTTTCTGGAAAGCAAACCGAATCTATACAAGTAAAGAATCCCATCCAGTTCCATTGCTTAATCTCTCGAAAAAAAAAGCCTGGAATGTTAGCACATTTTATCCAAGTAAATGTTTCAGCTGCAATAAAAGCAATTTATTTTGTAAATTTAATATAAATTGCTCGAACGCCTTATTCACATCGACTGGTGGATTTCCAAGTGAAAATCATGAGAAACTTTATTCCAAATTACCATGTCTAAATTCATATTATAATTGATTAACATGACTCGATATTTCTTGGTTCTTTTTTTGTTTTCTGTTCTCCTCTCCATTTAATAAAACCATTAGTCATCGCGTAAAACTTTTTGATCGTTTGAAAGAAAACAGAACTGCCAAGCCATGAGCGCTCAGCATAAGCCTCGCAATACCACTAAATTTAAATTACAATAATAAAACAGAAATATATTGCAAATCGCAGAAATTATCGTACTTCCACATGAGGAAAAGATCGATTTTGTATGGACAATTTTCGCGTTGTTATTGCCGAAATGGCAGAGCTATTTTCGGAAATAAAGCTGAGAAGATCGTTTTAAAAGAAACGTAATTTCTTGTAAATATATTACGTGTCCGAATGAGGAAGACGAATGAGTCGCTTTCAATTTAATAATCGTAGCAACGCAGTAACATTTTATTTAATAATTGCTTGCTCGCAATTTTCGGTCAACTACTCTGGAACTTTCCAGGAAGTATCTAAAAGATAGGTAGGAACTGTTAGGTCTACCTAGGAATTATAAAATTTGTGGAACCTTTGTCATTCGCAAGAAGCAACAAACAAACAAAGACTCTTTGAATTCTATCTATTATACTTTAAAACCAGTTTTTATTAGGACATTAAACAGTAAATTCAGTTGCGAGATTTTATTAATTCTGCTATTTCTAAGGCAAATAAAATGACAACAATTTAAAAATTATTCCATGTTGTCACGTAAATACTCAAACAATAATTACCATAGTGACGCAAGTCATAGTTTAAATTGATGAATTGTTTAGCATTTATAGTGGGCGGTCCAATTTCGGTCTATGCTGTCCTGCAGGTGTACCGAACCTAAACGTCACTGTACTCTTAGTATTCTGGACAATATTCGTGCTCTTCCAGCGGTATGGATACCCAGATTCAGCGGACAAATATACAGGCGAAATGCTTGAAACAACTAGAATGAACGAAAGAAACAAGTCGGGAAACCGGAAGCCTAACGCTTCAGATACGAAAGGTTTTGTGTATTTCTTAGTACGTAGCACGTAATATATCCATATATTATGTGAGAGTATCCAATTTCGGGTGATATTGACATTCATAGTCTTCAATTTTCAAAAGCAACAACACATGACATATTATAAATTTGTTTGTCATACTCTACATTATAGCCTACGTAACCACTTCGTGGTGCTAGGATGAATTTAAGGGGGGTTTCCAGCCAATTACACAAAATTATAGTAATATACTATTATTAACTTTATTTGAAGAGATATCGGCATGGAAGGTATTTCGGAGCCCATTCACCATATAGTGGCAGCCTCCTGATTTTTTCCAGATTTTTCGGTTTGGTAGTTTCTGAGAATGGCCCCTTAAAGAAATGATCACTTTCAACACCCCGCACTCCCCACCTTTCCAACAAATGTCAAAGCTAAGACCGGCTTTTAAAATTACTAACCGAAACCTTTAATTTGATACCCCACATGACTATATTTGATGAAAAAACACTTTACAGCCTCCTTTTGCATGTATGGGACCCCCTCCCCCCTTAAATTCGACGTAAAAGGATGTAACTCACTGTATGCGTGATCGTTCACAGTTTCCACCTTTGTACCAAATTTGGTGTCAATCGCTATAACCGAAAAAATGCGTTTGACAGACAGACAGACAGACAGTAAATCCATTTTAACAAGGTTTTGTGTTTACACAAAACCTTAAAAAGGAAAAGAAGTCGATCCAACCAGCTGTACTCCGCGGCGGTCACGGCGAAAAGAAGGAAGCGAATCGTTCTCGTGCCAGGCCACCAGATATGTCGGCGGTAGTTCAGTCCATCGGCGGAAGCGTGCATTGCCGGCGTTCACACTGCAGTGCGAGGTTCACGTATTCGCTGTACCGCCACGCCGTATATCTGACGAAAAAATATAAGAGGAATGTCGATCCCTCATTGTTAACGCAAAGCACCCACCGTTGCTGTTAGTTTGGAAACTGCAACCACAAGTGAAGCTACCATTTGTCTTCGGTCCTCGAATTCTTGTCGTGTTCCTAGACACTTCCGCAACCACGGGGCGTGCGTATACCTCGTGGACGTTATCGGCAATGGCGGAGAGCGCCTTCAGCGACCCTGAGTCCACGCAGGCCAAGATAACGTGGGAAGTCGCGCATCCATAATGATTTTAACAAGTGTAAGCCGATCTTATCCCTAGCCAGCTGCGTTATTTCACCTGGCTGGGGGGTCGTGATGTAGGTGGGCCTCCTCACTTGCTGATAGCCGGGGTGTGAGCCGCTCCTTCAATCGGGCTTAGGAGCAGTCCTTCAAAACGTCCACGACCAGCCCGATGTCCTCCTCGCGTGGCGTCCGTTGTGACTCTAGCGAACGCCTATCAAACGTAGTGAGTGGAGGTGGAACATCGGAGCGCAACAAACAACTGGAACGGACAGAAACAGAAAGTATTATCACGCTAGGTCACTAATCGTGTCGGTCGGTACTACATTGCGTCGGGGGAGGGTGCGTTCGAGGCGACGCACTGCCGGCAATGCAGTGCGTGGTTCACGTCTCCGCTGTGCCGCCACAAAGGCATGTGTTTTGTGTTCCCTCGCATCCCGCAAACGCTTCAGGGAAGGTAGAGCAAATGATGGAGCGCATAATGAAAGCATGCAGCGCTGTTATGCCGAGGCGCGAATCCTCGCAAAATGGCGGTCAAACTATTGGTGGTATTAAGAGATCGCGGAGTTGCTGGCTGTAACATTGTAACAAGTAGAAAAATCTGCCAATGATCTAAAAGGAAGACCAGATCGTCCAAATCAAGAAACGGCAAGTATATGTGAACCTTTGAGGTAGGCTTAAGCAGGCTATTTGGACCAGAAAGCGAAAATGCCTCAAGGAACTTCGGGCAGAGGCAAACCAAAGCCCCTAGGGAACAGCGTGCAGGGTTGTTATGGAAAAGATGAAAGGGCGAACACCACAACTGACCTGCCCGCATCTTCTGCACGATATCGTGATGGCACTCTTCCTCCGGATAAAGGGGAGCTCAAAAAACATAAACAAGCATTGGACGTCTACACCATACCTACAGTAACTGAGGAGGAATTTGCGCAATTTTTGCCGGAGAATTGGTGATAACAAAGCTCCCAGTGGGTATGCTGTTCCCAATAGAGCTCTTAAACTCGCTGTTAAGACTAGACCCCACTGGCTTACCAGCGTATTTGAAACATATATGGTATAACGAGTTTTCTCCGGTCAATAAAACAGGCAAAAACTATTCAAATAATAAAAAACTTGTTTTTCCTATTCACTAGCGTTGACTTTTGTTTTGCAAATACCGATATTTCGGGAACCACTTGTTCACTTCATCAGTGCTAACAAGTCTGCTCCTCAGTACGTTTATTACCTGTATTTCTACTAATCTAAATCTATACTATTGTAATTATGGCTAAATTAGTTTTTAAAGACTTATATCTAGATCCTGTAAATGAAAAAATATTGAATTACACTTTAAACACTTATTTGCTTATCCTGAAAGAAGGAGAGGGTTTTTTAATTATTTTTCTTTAAAAAGTTTTTTAAATAATGGTAAATAGCAATTGCCTAGATCTGAATTCAACCTAGTGTCTACCGGTTGTTTACTGATGAATAAGCTTTCGTAGGCGTCCAGCTGGTTAATTTTCCTTACCTGCTTTAACACTTTCAAATCATCGGCGCTTATTTTATGGCCGCATTCCATGATACGTTTAGCCACCAAAGATTTTGTAGGTTTTCGGGCTCGATCCAGTTCCTGCAGTTTTTCCTGTATAACAGTTACTCCAATTTCCTTCCGACCTCAGCATCTCCTCCACGAAATTGTGGGATCCGATAACTCCGTTGAAGGCGTCGTTTATCCTCCCTTTTGCAATCGCGAATCTCGGAAAATAGAACATAGCATGCTCTGAGTTCTCGGATGCAGTGGCGCATTCGGGATACCGGATACTGTCCTGGATGCACTGCACACCCTGAACGCGATTGGCCGGTATGCCGAACTTACCATTCCCTAGTTCACTGTGTTATCCAGTGCGCGTATCCAGACAAAAGTCGCGTATAGCAAGATGGATTTCACTACCACTGCGAATAGCAGCCGGCGACTAAATTTTGACCCTCCTATATTAGGCATCATCCATGCTAGGAGCTAGCCTCCGCTGTCTTTTCGCGCGCATAATCCAGGTGCTCCTTCAAGCTCAACTTCGCATCGATCATTACCCGATTTTGAAACGACCTCATGATAACCAACCCAGATTTTGATAGTATAGTCGTTCCTGCGATTGGTAATAAAGACCGCCTCTGTCTTATCTTTCGCCAGATCCAATTTCATCATTTGGTGTCATGCTTTGAGGCCATGAATGGTTTCATTTCTATACAGTTCTACGTCGCGGTGTTTGGCAACTAGTACCACCGCCAGCTCGTCTGGAAAACCAATTAACGTTGCTTTCTTTGATACGCGAAGGCCGAGCACTCAGTCATATGTTATGCTTTACAACAGAGGCCCCAATGCGAGCCTTGAGGAACACTTGTTGTCACAATATATTCCTTCGTCCCGTCTTTCATCTCATATCAAAGAAGTCTCTCCGAGCTAAGTAACCAGGGACACAGTTTAGCGGAGGTGCCCTTAATCCAACCCTAGTTGGCCAAGTTAAAGGCATACCTGGCATCCAGCGTCATCACTGCGTAACAGTTACCAGCTGCCAATGCCTCCTGAGCCAGGTTCACGGCCGTTGCTATTGCATCGACAATGGACCGTGTTCTGCGAAACCTATATTGCCGCACATAGGGGTATTTGAGCCAAAAACGTGGACAAAATTATTTGGCTGCATTTTTCATATTTAATCAATAAAAATATACTATTAATAACCTCGGGAATTTTTTTGTAACAATTTTATTAAAAAAAACTGATATTTAGTGCAGAAAATTACTTTTTCTTCAGCACACGCACGCACACCATAGTGCGTGTAAATGAATTTGCTGATTCTGGCGGTTTTGGTCTAACGCTGCTCAAGAATGGATCTGACGTTAGAACCAGCCTATTCAATATGTCTAGGTTGCATTGTTCTCTTGAAAATTTCCTTGCAAAGCGGCTCCTATATTACCGAAAATGTTTATTTCTGGCCTCTGCGGTTTCTTCCGACAGGGCATACTTTATACGGGCGGGCCGTGCATTAAAATTTTGTGAACAGTAGGTGTCATTGGGTGCCAAGGATACAACTCTACATACAACTTTGCTTTTTCATCACAGTATACTTTACAGTAACCTATGGTGGCAACGTCAGCACCAAAAACCAACCAACCAACAACATCAAACCGCACTGGTCAAACAGAAAGAATAAAGATGAGAGACTACAACTTTGAGACCGTTGATAATTTCTCCTATCTAGGGTCGAAAATCACAACCGATAACAGCTACGATGATGAAATCCGCGCATGGTTGTTGTCAGCCAATAGAGCCTATTTCAGCTTACAAAGACTGTTACACTCGAAACGTCTCACCATAGGGTCAAAGCTCTTACTGTACAAGAAAATGATCTTGCCAGTCCTCATATATTCCTCGGGGCCTTGGGTTCTTAGCAAGAATTGCGAACTCTTGGCCGCGTTCGAGAGGAGAATCCTCCGAAGAATTGTTGGCCCCCTACATGAGAATAGACGATTCCGTAGCCTACATAACGACGAAATCTATGAGCGATACCATGACCGTCAGGTTGTGAATAAAGTCCGGCTCAATAGGTTACGGTAGGCAGACCTAGACCGGATATCGATTGTTGCGCCGTTGATGATGATGATGATTGCCTCAAGACTTTGCCCCATTGCCAGGAAGGTTCAGCTGCCCATCATATCTGGGTTCTTCACTATTATGTACTGAAGCGCTACAAGTGGCACTTTTGAGGCTGTGAATTTAACCTAATACTTCCCTACTTCACATTTCTGCCTCATTTTTTACCCAATCTCCTAATTTATGACTCATTTAATTTTCGTCTAATAGGTGATATGATGCTATAAATACTATAAGCATGATGACATGAACCTCACTCGAAATTCACCTTCCTTCTTTTCATCTCGTTGCAGACAGGCGGTAGATGCAACAAGGTTAGTTCTGATTGCTTAAGTTAGTTAAACTAGCAAGATTTATTTACAACTTTAGCTATCACTACAGGTGAGCTACTATTAATCGGATATAATTATTTGAAGTACGGTGATAGGATCGCTCAAAACTGAATTTCTTGAGGTTGCAAAACAGTCTAAAAACGTGATAATCCTATAATACGAACCGCTAAGATAAACCAATTTCCCTCTCGGCCGATTCTTTTAAAGACTTTCAAATCTCCGTTCATAGTATCAAGCCACCGTTATTTCGGTCGGCCTTTTGGTCGCTTATCATCGACTTCGATGTTCAAACCAATCTTGGCAAGTGAATTCTCCTTGACGCGAATTACGTGATCATACCATCGAAGACGCCTCTCTCGCAGCTTTTCCACGATCGGTGCAACCCCATATCGATCGCGGATACCCTCCTTAACATAAAATATAAAGGTAGCCTATCAAAACTATCTCTACGATAGATGTCGTATCTCGCAAAGCGATGCCCTCTGAAAAATTTTCACCGTAGTGACGTTGGGCGTCAAAAATGCGTTCACCAGCTGAGAATGAATAAAAAGCTCATCAGCTTACTTGACTAAACTAATCAAAAATGTCCTCGCGATAAGTACACTTCGGTGCGATACGGATAAGGGCCCCAATCAGTACGGCTTCATTATAGAGGTTCCACAGGATTGGATGTCCTCTTATGTAGCCTGATGTGCAATGGGGTCCCCCTGCTCAAGGAGGATACGTCAATCAATATTACATATGATTTGACTGTAGTTGTCATCCCGAGAAAACTTGAAAATATTTAACTGTACATTAATGAGGCTATTAGCCTGATAAAAATATGTCCACAGATGATCGAGCTTGACCTAGCGGAACAAAAGACGGAGGCGATCTTGATTACCAATAATAAGAAAGAGAGTAGGATAAGTATTCAAATTAGTAACCACCCCAGCAGTGATGATTAACACAAGATACAACCAGAGATTATTCGTAGTTGAAGTGCTCCGCTCTACCCTATTATACGCGGGCTCAGTCTAGTAGCAGGATAAACATCACCTATTGCTTAATGACGCCAAGTGTATTGACTGCCTTCAGGACAACCTCAAGCGAGGGAGCGACTATTATTGCAGGTATAGTCGCAATGAATCTTCTGGTAAGTGAGACGCTATACTTGTACGAGAGAAAATGAATAAATGTATGAGAATGAATATATCTCGAAAGGATACAGAATACCGAAGTGGGCAATAGTGAGGCAACAATTATTGGGAAATTGACAGGGTCACTGGATTCACGCATTAATTCTTCGTATTGCGGAAGTGAATTTAATAACGACACGGGAAAATCAACTACCACCTGACACAATTCTTCACATCAACTTTCTGTACCGAATTAAGTTGGATGATTTTGCTCATAGATCTCAGGTGCATTACTCAGTATATCTGCGGCTCGACCAGCAAGATAATACAGCTGAGTTGTACAAGCGGTCGATGTTGAGCTTAAGGGATCGCATCTTCCCAACTTCACGAAAATTGACGGACGCAACACGCAATCGAGCGTCCAATTGCTGATCCCTTTCTAGGCCGATGCAAGTACCTTTCTTATTGTGCATATCCAGAAGACAACTTCTAAATCTACTGCTGATCAGGAAGTGGTCGATCTGATTGCTCGTACGACATCACTCATTTGAAACCCAACTGATCTTATGTGTTCTGTGCTCGAACAATGTGCGAACAAGGACGAGGCGGTGGAGATTGGAGAAATCAACGAAATTCTGATGGTCACTACGTTACGGTCGTGAAGTCCATGTTTATCTACCACATGCCCAAGCAAGGTGTTGCCAGATCTCACCTTCGCATTCAGATCACAGATCGGTCAGAAACCGGCTCTTGGCTCATCAAACTGCTTTCAAGTACTGACTTAACTTGCGTTAGAGAAAAAAAAACTTATGCTGGCGGTCCAATGCTGTGTGCTATCCGGTCGGAAAGCTGGGTCTCAAAACCGTACCATGTTAACCTTAAGGGATCTAGGGTCTACATCCCTGCCTGAACATATGGACGCCATACACCCGCGCAGGCTATCGACCATCAAGTGTTTCGCATATCCAGTAGACAACTTCTTAATTTACTGCTGATACCGATATTGGCGCTCTGATTGGCCAATCATAAACGGCTTTCGATAGCCTTAAGTCGTAGCCGTAGGCTTAGTCAGATAGCAAGCTAGTTTCCAAATTTGTGGGTTACTAGCCCATGTGGATTTAGTGTCGGCAAAGAGAGAATTCATGAGTTAGTGCTAAGTCCTCTTCCGTAAGGCGTGATGGACTATGGAGTCCTTGCCTTTTCCATGCCGAAAGAAGTTACGGCAAGCGGTGTTGGGCAAGACTTGGCTGTGGCTGTCATGAAACAACCTGGAACAAAAGACAAAACTGGTCTTGATTACCAACTGAAGGGGAAAAGCTAAGATTAGTGTTCGAGTTGATACACACATCTTTGCTTCAAAACCGGTTATCAAGTACCTAAGGGTGATGTTTCACGTGAAGATCAGATTCAAGGAACGCCTGGACTATGCCTGCAAGGAAACAGTAAATACCTACGTATCGGTATCATGGATGAAGCCCAACATTGTAGTCTTGAGAGACAACGGTGGATGATTCGTAAAAAAGTTCGTTAAAATCAATGACGACACGATGAAACCAACTACCACCTGGCCTAACGACTCACAGGACATGGTAGTTAGGGCAAGCATCTGCAATGATTCAAGTTGAATGATTCTCCTTTCGTCCAAAATGTAGTTGGACACTTGAAGACCAAGAATATTTCATGTTCTTCTGTCCGCGGTTTTGCTCAGAAAGAAGAAGTTTGGTGGCATCTCTGTATATCACCTCAAGTCCACAACTAATTTTCGATGCCTAGGTGGTTGAAGGGCCCTCCAAGCCCCATTAAGCGCGCTCAGTGAGTGTAATTTCGTTTCTTCATTCAGTCAGTTTACATAAGAGTATATTCTCCCCGTAAACCATCTCCGCTGGGCTGGCCGCGAACTTCTCTCGCTGGGCTGTACGGAGGCCGAGGAGAACGAAAGACAATGAGGCAATACTTGAATCCGTGCGAATATCGCAAAGGGTCGATGATGTCGAGATGGATGGTGTGAAAGCGCTTGGTTGATCGAGGGAACATACCTGCCTTTTTTACGTGCTTGTTGATCTTGCACTTCTGGCACGCGGTGCACTGTCTGGCTCAAGAATTTACGTCCTTGTTCGTGAACGGCCAGAAATATTTTTCGGTGACTAACCGGTTCGTCGTCCTGATGCCTGGGTGCACAAGATCGTCAATCGCGTGGAATACTTCCCTGCGAAAATCGGGCGGAATGAATGGCCTGCGTCCCTTATTTGAGGTCTCGCAGAGTAAGTAAGAGTTTGAGCCTTGAATTTATATTTGGAATTTACCTTCAGGCTCTGAACCTCGGCGTCATCTTTTTGTGCCTTGGCGAAGGACGAAGGGACGCTTTGTCGGGCTTTTGTCTAAGGTGGTTATGGTCCGTGAACATAGTGAACGGCCTACCCTCAAGGGAGAAACGGAAGGAACGGAGCCTTATGTTAGGCCGTCAGCTGTTTCTGCGGCCATTGAAGTTTCGCGCCTCCGATGTGCCGCCACAAGATGCCAAATTTTGAAGTCCGCACGGCAATAGGTGGCATATGGTGGAACCTATTGTTTGACCACATGTCCGTTAGTGTTACGCCACCTGCGTCAGTGTGCGAAGTTGTGTACATCGGTTCGCCTGTGAGATTTTTTTTAGTAAAACAACTTTTTACATTTCGGTTAAAACGTAATGGCAGATTGTCGAGAACAACGCACGGCTGTGAAATCGGCCGCGGAAACTATTGTAATGCTTAAGACGGCTTATGGGGATGCTGCCTTAAGGGGGTCATCCCGTGTGAGAGCCGTTTTTTTTTGGGTTTTTTTTGTAAATTTTTTGTGAAGAACTGGAAAAAGATACAAATACGAATTTTTCACCATAGATTTATTAATATCTTGAGCGTGCATAGTAATTTTTCCAGCCCGATTACATAGTTCGTTATTGAAATACTGAGCAATTTATACACGCATCTCCCAAAAAAGGTGTTTTTCTGCTACCACGCTAGAGAGCGCTGTAATCGTCTTAGAGAAAAAAGTAGACGGCGTTTTAACATACAGATTTAACTACAGTCCGCAAAACTAGGATTATTTCGAAATATTAAAAACTAAATTTTTGGTGCCTTGCTAAACTTTTTTTTTTTGAATTTTGGTGTTTTTTTACGGCTTTTTCAATGAATAAAAAAAAGCTACTGAATGAATCGCAATTATCCTAGTTTGCGGACCGTAGAAATATGTTCTGAATAAGTCCTGAAAATTTCAAAGAATTCGTTGGATAGATTTTGAGCTATGGTGGCAGCCGATTTTCAACATGCGGTTTCGAGAAAAACGCATTTAACATATAGAATGTGATTTTTAGCCATAAAACCTTAACTGACCATTAATCTGCTATACCTAATCCATAAACCTTAAGTTTCTTGAAGAAACACATGTACGGCCTTAGCTTCAATTCTTCTCCTTATAGCGAAGTCATTCGAAAGTCATTCGGATCGATAAATACGAGCTTTATTACGGCGAACGACATAAGTCTGGCATGTGACTTATCACGTGCTTAACACTATAATTTCCGAACGACTCCGAATATCAAAAAATTACTTTGCCCATATATTCTACACTATATCTAGATACAATTGACCCAAAAAAAAAAATCGATTCCGCGGATCTGACACACGTACCTTTCCAAGTTGTGTTTTAAGGAGTTCGTTCCCCTTTGGTCTCTCTTTAAAAGTTGAATGAAAAGGGTCTGCGCTCTGGGATACTATTGGGCCATCTGGACTAGACAAAGGTTTCGAACTCTTTCCAGGTAGGTTTTTTCCGTGCTATCGAATATCATCACTACCCATCTGGGTTTATTGTTTTTGTTTACCGAATAAACGCTGTAAGACAACAAAGATACTCTTCCACATTGTGGACTTATCTTAAGTTACGCAAGAAACTAGTTTTCGTAAATAACAACTCACTACCCAAAACAGATCATTGCGACCCGTGTGACCCATATCTTTCCATCGCAAATATGCTTATAATTTCTTCTATTGTTTCTAAACGCTCCGCCATAATGTTCTCCGTTGCGAAAATTGGAAAGTCTACTGTCTTCCCGGCCAGTAGTCATCATCCGAAGCTTCAGCAAAGGCAAAATATGAAGTACTTCAGTGGCGAACAGAAAATGTCGGAGTAGTACCAGCAGAGCCTACGTGCAACCAGATGCAATTAGAGAAGTAAAAAGATCTAGGCAAGCCAGTAGAAGGCTTTGTAATTTATTCCCATTTTGTTTGATTCATTTACATGAGTTCCCAAGCCGTACAGGCTTCTTTGTCTTATTGTCTTTTCGCAATTTTAAGCTTTGTGATAGCGTAGTCGAAACGCCGCGTGTTTGTATTATCCACACAATAAAAAAAAATACATTAGCGCTAGGCCAACAAGCAGATACTAAGCCGTACCCCGAGCTCTCTGGTAGTTACAACAATTTCACGAAAATTTTCTATTTACATAATTATGTGCTTCTCCAAGAAAAAATCTCCGTACATTATTCATACATCTGTATCTATGTCTGTAGTACAATATCCATACATTTAGGCATAATGATAATACCAACTGAGACGTGGTGTAATTTATTATTTTTTCATGAATAAATAAATGACTTGAGATGACGAAAATTCCATTATAATGGATATGGCTTCAGCGGATCAGGCCGGCACACGAAAAATAGAAAACAGGAAAAAATATGAAATGAGTAATAAATGTATCGGCATCATTGTCAACACGAGATAAAAAGAACCCGCCCGGATCGTTGTTTTTAGATCAAATAGTTTTTTGTTTAATTCCACAAAATTCGAGGTGCAATTAAACGACACACATCCGAAAGCGAGTATCTAGATGGAAACAAAGACAATCCATGGGGGAGGGATGCGCTGATTAGATTCGTCATAGACCAAACAAGGCCATGTGATACTAGTGCTTTGGTGGAACCTGGGAGAGGTTCTTTGTTTCGGCTTCAGCAACGTTGCGCAAAACTAGAACACGGCGCCAGGTGCTTATCGAACTTCATTCCGAATGATTGTGACAGATAGTTTTGAGTTTATGCCATGAATCCGTTCTTTGTGGTGGAAGATATCACTTCCTAACGAACGTGACCCAAACCCAGTCGCCTCAAGTCTTTCACGACTAGTAAAGGCTGGCATGGAAAGTTTGAGGCCCATCACGTTCTCCTGAAACGTAAATGTTATAATAAAGATCCAAGGCTCGTTGCGTATCTATCTGCGATAGATACTCGGATATATGAATGTGCTGTCTTCAACGTGAGACGAGATACCGTCATTGAATGTGCGTACAATATGCGAAATCACCAGGACAGCTTATGGCGTTTTCACTCTTCCACCGTTCACTCAAAACCAACGCAGTGGAATCCTCCGATGATAGCTAATTTGGAACTGCAGTCCTCCGTTGGCTCCGACTATGTAGTTTCTATTCATTGTGTTGGTATAATTCCAGAAAATAGGATGTCATCCTCATCATCCGCAGGCCTGTCGAATCCAGGCTCACCTTCGCCGTAATTCGGCAAAGAATCTTCTCTCGACTCTTGTCCGATTACCACCACAGACAGTGTCTCAGAGTGATGACATGACAGAATTATTAATAAAGCCTTCGTGGAGGAGGGAAATAGTCACAAAGGAACAAAATAACTCTGAATTGAATATTTATACCCTCCCTGACTCCTTGGGGCCGAGAAATCGGGTGCAGCTACTCTCGGATTTCCGCGAAAACTAATTACAAAGTGAAAGCGCAATTGTATCTAGAATCCTCGCTATAAGAATGATGACTGGGGGATGGGGGTGGTTCTGGCAACAAAATCGGATTGACAAATGCGTGTCTAGTTTGGCTGGCGGTTTTTTTTCTCTTTCTGTTCAGCAAAAATCTAAATTAATTTAACCGAAAGCAATAAACCCGAATCGCGAACGCTCCAACTTTAATCTTTGGACGAAATGCTCAGCGCAACGTTCAGATAAAACAAACACAGGAGCAGAATTTTGCGACCGTAAACTTAATAGTCGGATCTGAAGGCTAGGTAGCTGCCATCGTTGTCGTCGTCGCTGGAGTTATTGATATGCAATTGTTAGCCGTCTCTGGACGGGACGGCTCTGGGTGCTAGGCGATAAAAACACGAGGACCGGGCACCATCCCCCCACCCCCCACACCAAAGGACACATTGTGTACCCTGCGGAGGCTCATCGCAGTTTCCACTGAGCTGGAACAATCCGAAATCGAATCATAAGAAACCCACCGCCAGAAAGAAGGGGTTCAATTCGAATCGTAATATTGAAGGGTGTGCGGCAAGTCGCGACCAGTCGAGTGGAGGAGGGTAGATTTAAGCGCGGCGATAGCATCCCCACGAAATTGTATCGATTTTATGTGGAGGTCTTGTTCGTTGTCGGTTCTCGACGTCGCAGTTTCGTGCTTTTTTTAGCTTCCACATTCGTTACAGCAGTTCCTTTTTAGATTTTTTGCTCGACTTTTCGCTTCATTTCGCGTACTGCACTGTACTCTCCCTAACATCCTCGCGATCTGAGTTCTGTGCTCGCCTGTTCGCTTTTCTTTCAATTTTATTCGCACACATCGCCCAATATGGGGTGGTACGGGACAAACGCGAGCCTTTCAACCTTCATCCTTTGTGGATGTCCGTGCGCTCAAACTTCATAGACGGGTTGGAACTTGGGGTTGCGATTGCGAACACACAATAGAGGCTCTCTTTCATTCAACTGGCAATGGGGAGCGTCAAAGCGCACCCCGAAAAAAGTCCTTGTGTGTTCTTTTGCAACCACCTTTTCTCTACCGTACTTGAAGGCTCGCTCATCGTCACCGTCGTGCCTACCAGCCCATCTCCCTTCAATGTTGCAGTCATATAGTTACATTTTTAGAACGGTGGAGATATGGCGATTGTGCAGAAAATAAAATTCTTACAAAATGTCCCGCGACGATGTGGTAGTGCTCTGTTTAATGTATCAAAGTAATAAAATTCTGCAATAAATATTTATGGCGTTTCGAGTGAACACATTGTTGCTCTCGATGCCTTCGCTAGTTCCTTGCTCCCCTTTACACCAGTCGCCACCACAGAAAGAAGGATAACGTGGAGGAAAATGGAGGAAACGTTCGAGGGGCGAGTGGTTTTGTAGAAATTATGTAAACTAAATATGGGCAGGATATTAAAAAAAAGTGGCGAAATTTTTCAAGTAGGAATGGGACAGCATTATACTCCACATAAACGTGGAAAATAGCAACTAATGCAAATTTAATTATTGGAAAACTTACTTTGTATCCAAAACAAATTAAATGCACTCATGGATGTTCACTGCGAGCATTTGTCGAACATTCCGGGCAACTAGCATTCTACAAAAGAGTTTTATTGATCAATTAAATCTTGTCTCCTCCTCTTAATCTGTGTTAAAGGGACTGGAGCTAGTGGGGACCTTTCAGTAATCTTCATAATAATAAAAAATACGATTTTCACAGTGCGGATTAGTCTACCATTTGCGACAAAAAAACCGGGTTCACTCCCGGCTACCAAGAAATATTTTAGTTAATGAAATCTCCTAGAAATGCTGCGAAAACCATTGACCCCATTTCAGTACGTGGCGAGCTATAATTTTTGTCACACAATGTTCTATTTGTTCGCAAACTAGCTAGAATTGCTCGTATTTTGTTGCTACCTAAATGGCAATTAGTTCTTGGGTGGCCACCCCTCCGTCATGATTTTCAACTATCAACATTGACACAAGCAGAAGAAAACGTAATAAAATTCTCGAGAATGGTATCGATGATTCATTAAATCTTGGAAATTTTCAGTTGGCAAAGAAAAATTAGCGCCAATCGGTGATATTTCGATCATTGACTCACTCTGAGTTTACGCTTTAATAATCTAGTAAACTTGTCAAAAGAAACCACGAACCCTCCCTGCATAGCAATTAAGCTGTTGTCATTCGTCCTGAATGCCTAAGGAGTTGGCTTGACAGATTGGATTCGAAGATTCCGATTACAACCGAGCATGCACCGGCAGAGACTGTAATGAGCTGCCAAGATGCCTCAAGATGGTCAGAACAAGCATCCGAAATTCCTAGAGATTTTTACAAATAGCGCTCAACGTGGGTGTTGTCACTCTACCCATCCTCAACTTCCACAAATTTTAACAAGTTGCGTCTAAGGCGGGACCCTTAGGTTCCAACCAAGTATCTGTAGAAAATAGCCTTTTCCGGCTCCTAACTTAATTTTATTGTCCAGAATAGGAAAACATCCGTACTTCAACTTGCTCCCTGTCAGGCTCTATGTGCACTGGACTTCATTTCTTTAGTCTTGGGTTGCACACAATGGAAAAACCTTGAAAGACGTATTTCTAGGCCACTTTGTAGAGTTTTTCTTGTTGTCCCTTCTTTAACTAACCTTTCGAGTTCGTCATTTATATGTTCGGCTTGAGACTTCTCGTCCTGTACGTATTTGCCTCTGGATTTATAGGCCTCTTCGGCTATATGCTAAGGGATATTCCGCTTCAAGCTACTAAGGAGTGTCCTTCCCTGCATATATCTTAAGTGACGATTTTTCCTCCAATTGATTTGAAGATGAAACCAAATTTTGATGAAAAACAAAAGCAGTTGGCTTAGGCCATACTAATTCTGTCCTCAATGTTTTGTCCTCATTCTGTTCTCTGGTTCCAAAGGAGAAAGATTGGATTCTCATTATCAACCTTTTGCTTGACTTGTTTATCTGAAACTTTACGATGGGGAGCAACTTATCAGATATTTCTCCTTCATTAATGCAAGGAGTATTTGCGTGCACAGACTGCAAACAAGTTTTGCAATTGGAATCACATTTCGTTATCAGGAAGTTCTGCAGGTTGAGTGCATGGAGTCGAAGTGTCAAGGAGAGAGGAGGCCGCAAGTTCATCTGTTTTTCGTTTGCCACATCAAGAGGAAAAATGCTCAGTTTATTTCTTATTACTATGCTTATCTTAGATTATTTACGTTATTGTCATAGATAGATCATTTCTGCCTTCTGATGGAGTTGATCCTTCCATGTAAGATGCGGGTGCGACGTATCTCCTTTTTCCTTCTGACGTTGAAGGATTAGTTGAAACGAGATTGGATGCGTTTCAATCTTCGAACCGGAATACACACTCTGTTCATCAGGTACACAACAACTGGGTGCTATTGCTTCGCATGGAACGGACCGTCGAACTTGACAACAGATCGGAATCTGAAAACTTTTACTCATTGGACGACAGATTTTGTCCTGAAAGTTTTTACGAATAAGACCAATTGAATATGACTATCAGCGTTTAGAACAGCAGGCGTGGCCGCTTAATACCATCTCTACTGATACTGTCTACATTATAATCGAGACCTGGGATCTGGTTTATGGTGGCATACCCGACCCGACGCATCAACCAGTTCCTCTTTCGCTTGAAATCACTGACCAATTCAGCCTTGCAGGGGGATTTCCGTGTATTCTGTACTTATAAACACAGTCTTTTCAGAGGTAGAATAACAGATAGTTGCGGGGATTAATCCAATCTATCAAACAAATTAAGTGAACCTCTTTTCGCCAGCAATTTAAGAAGCCATTAGACGACTTGAATGTCCTTGAAATGATGTGAAACCGAACCCAAGATTAATTCTAAGATTTCAATAGTTAATATTTGCTAGCCAATCGACTAGAGAAGTCCCTAAAGGAATACAGGTTGATAAAATTGCTACGTCTCTATTCTCCGGCTATTATGATTACGAGACTTAGAGAAGGATCTCTTTAGCTGGCATTCTGACCAATCGCATAATTATGGTGCTGAATCTGCAGAGAAGATAAGCGTGTAGTGTATCGCAGGAAGTCATCACTTCAGGATTTTATTTCTGATTCGACATGCGTGAATTTGTCGAAAATGCTACGTGCTTGGCAGGACGTTGCGATAACGTCTTCCACATTCACGCCAGCCCCAACGCTCCAGCTACAAGGATTTTCCAAATAACTTTGAAGGCATTGCATAAACAGAAACCGTCAATATCTGACTTTAACTCCAGCAGAAATAAAGAATAAGTCCCTCAAACTGAAGGCTGAGTAATGGCCGTTTTATCATCTTCCAGCATTCATGATCATTACAAAAGCCCCTTAGGTAACGAATTTAGAAAGCTAGAAAAGCTAGAAAACTACTAAACGCTGCAACAGAAGCTGCTCAGCGATCTTTTGGCGTCTTTCAACAAATGTATTATGAGTCAACCTTAAAAGAAGAGAGAATGTGCTGACCAAAATAAATGTTTGTTACTCAAACCCCTGCAGAAAGTGACAAGAAGGACAGGGACGAAGAAGAAGTTCGAGTACTATTGAAGGAGGAAAGCTTGTGTTGTAGAAAACCAGTATTATTACCTCTTGAGCTAGAAAAAAAGTTTCATTTGAGTAGAGCTTATTCTACCCATGTTCAAAGAAAGTTTACAACAGCCAATCAATGTAGTGTCACCACACGTGTTTGACAGACATTGTAACGGTTGGTTTAACATTTTTTGAAATGGGTCTTCGTTTTTAAAGGCGCGAACAGAGTCGGTATGATCCATAGTTCTTCAGTTCTAGTAAAGTATATATGGGACTAGTAAGCCACGCTAAAAGCGGTAAGGAATTTGATAAGATAGTCATAATGAATACCTTAATTATTCGATGAAATTGAGATGCACGGTTGAGAGCAGAATAGAAGAATCTGGAGGTACGGCTTACATAGTATAGTGCCTTCGATTCATCTAGAACATTGAAATACAAGGGCTTATCCCTACCTTAAAGCATGTGGTCCACAAGACATGCGATGTACTGGGAGTCAGACAACTTTGTGTGCGCAAAAATAAGTGGTGTTTAGGTTTACAGCTGCTACGCCGTATCAAGTCTGACATGGTCTTAAGTCGAGGAAATGGGTGATAATCTTGTTTTCGACGGAAGGGGACGAATACCAAAAGTGATTGCCGGTGAGTGCAATGCTTGGCCTCTTGAGTCTTGAGAAGAACAAATGCAAGGGGCGCAGAATATCAAAAGTTTTTGTGCAGTTGAATATAGCTTTGGCCAACTAAAGTGGTGTAGCCACCTTTCGGAAAGGGGGTCTGCCTGTTGTCAACCTTGCACTGGCGGGTAGTATACTCTAGCGTCACAGCGATCACTGGTTAAACTTTTTTGAATTATGGGGGTTAGCCACAGGGCAGCGAACTATCGTTCCCCAAACTAATGCTAGTCTACAGAAGCTTTGGATGAGTTGGCCTTCATAGAGGTGTGGTTGGACCAACCTAATAAAGCAAACGACTCTACAGAAAGAACTCTCCATCGTCAAATTATGTGACGTATCCATGCCTAGGAGATGCACATTCTCTAGCAGAATACCCAACTACTGGTAGAATAGTAAACTGCCCACCCCTCGATCAGTCAGCGATCATGCGAAACGGACGGCTCAAAGACATTAGGTAGTATCGGTTAAACAGAAAAGGAATACTCCTATAAAGAAACCCGCAAAACGCTCAAGCTGCCCATTCAGCGGAACGAGAGCGAAAGCCCGAAGGAGTTTTACTCGGAGGCATACCGTACGTGTTGGGACGATTCGAAGGCCATTCATTTCCTCAGGTCACGTGCCCTACCGTATCGTTTTCAAGCCGGCCATCAAATACTTGGGAGTGATGACAGACGCAAACCTCAACACGTGCAGTGTGTTTGCGACTAAGCATTCATTGCAAGTATCGCTCTGGTAAGAATAATGCCGTGAAAGGGCCACGGTGTGCTTCTAGATTGCTCATAGCTATTGTGATGAGCTTGATCTTGCGCATGCATTGTAGATCTCATTGAATACTCATAAACTGAATGGAGACTATAGAAAAGCAGCCCTAAGGATGTGCTCTGCTTTTGCCACTGTCTCAGATGATGCAACGGAATGATGTCAATTGACATCCTGGCAGATGAGATGACGAAAATATACAATGAGAAGGATGTCTCTCCTTCATCGCCGACAAAGAACACACCTAACATCAAGAAGCAGTTTGAGACGGTGAGGCACGGTGAAATGAAACAATTTACCCAGTTTCTCACGTGGAAAGGGGAATATCGTCAGTTCCTGTACAATTTTAAATTGCGCGAAGAATGCTAGCATGCGAGAAGGATTGGGATGGTATCAACTCCATGCGAAAGCCAGAGGAGAGGAGAAAAGCATGGTTAAGTACGTTATGTAAAGAACAAAGATGGCCAAGCTAGAGTGAATTGACTCCGCACCGTGATGTAATATTTTATGGTGATTGGAAAGGGCATAGTGGGAGTCGGAGGTGGTTTTAAAGGATCAAAGTCCGCCTTTTCTCCAATTGCAGATTTCCACCACCTCAAAAAAAGACATGTTTTGAAAATAAGCTTGCTCTTCTAAGAACGCAAATCAATAGTACAGAGTATGTTGTTCGAAGTTAAAATCCTGTCATTATACGAGTATATTTGGTGATCTGGTAGGTGATCTTAAACTCTTATTTGTCAATTTTACTTCAAACTACGAAGTTCATTGTTTAGTTGTTTGTTTTTCCTTTTGTAAATATTGTCCGTTAATTTTCTGAACCTTCCGTATTTGCCTCGTCAAATGCCGGCCGGGCACTAATTGTTAATATTCAGTAATTTTTGTTCTAAAACCGATCTGGCATTCCTTATCGAAGCACTCATTCCTACTGTGACAATATGCCTGGTGATCTCTTCTCACCCACCTTCTTGGTGCCTCATCAACTCTCTTGCATCGTAAGGTGCTTCAATATCAGACTTACCTTACGAGGCAGACTTATTTTTCTCTATTCATGCGATTCAACACCGATTTCTCGCTCCACTGATAATATAATGATAGCTATCGCAGTTTGAACCTCGGTATGTAAGTACGCCAAGGATGCTTGCAACAATAACGTGGCCAATTTGGTTGTGCGTCCAATTATTTGGGGAGGACCATGTTATCTTGCGTATGTTTCAAGTTTTTTTGGTTCGAGCATAGTTTAGTTTAGTGGGGGAGAGTCGCAGGTCCAAGCGCTCAGACCTATTGTTAGGCCCATTGTACTATTCCCGGATACTGGCTGTTCAATGGCCTCCAGCCTACGGCGTTCTCCAGAATACGCAAACTCTTCGCTGAAGAAAATCTTGCCAACGTATCTTCATCTGAGCTCTGAGGAGGCCGGAAAGCTGCATATATACAGAGTTGCCTCTTCTTCCTCTTCATATTAGTTGCATATAGCTGAAACTACCACTCCAATTTGTGTTTTAAGGAGCAGTATCGCGTTTAAGGCTCTACCAGAGTTTTTATATGCCACTTTTTAAGAGATAACGAAAATGACGCTCTTGCAGCGGGTTTTTTTTCACAAAGATTTTCGCAAACCGCAGAAGTTCAAATTTTTCCATTCAGCTGCGTGAATCCTTTCCAATTTCACCCTTCGGAGTAGACTTGACAGTTGATCGCCGGATGCCAAAGGGTTTTTCTGGTCTCCCATTGTGGGCGCAGACACTTAACGATACAGCTTCCTGTTCGAGTGCCCTAGAACCTACATCATGAATGTTTCGTTCAATCGGCCAGCAGCACCTGGTGACAACTCCACATCAGCTGTTTGTTGATCGGCTGTCGATATCGTTGCTATTTCGTGCTGCCCAATTGTCGAAAAAGGCTCGAATGGTGAGACCTCACTTATGCCGGTGCCAATAATATGTCATATATTTCCACCTGGAATATATTCGTCATTTTTCCAAGAGGGTGGGCCAGTTCCATAATCGAATTTCTCAAGAACACTCCCGCGCCTGATCCTTCTTCCATGACTAGCTCGTCGGTGAAGATTATTAAATCTGCAAACCAAAACAATCAGAGCCACGGGATGTTTGGTAAGGACTTTCCTGCTGTTGGCAAAGGTCTGTCTCCGCCACCAGACGATGCACGCATACATCAAAATGGGGTTTGTTATGGATGTATACATCCAATGAATCCGTTGTGGTAAACGTCCCAAGGTCTTATCTATTGCAGTTCCACAGTGCCAGGGCAATCTGCAAAATTTCTGGTATTGCTCCTGAATATCGTGCTTGCACGTTAGCTTGGAGTCGGGGGTTTTTGTCTGCATCAAATTCAAGAGTGGTAAACGTTAATTTTGACATGATGAGATGGGCGAAAAAATCGAGAGAGTTGGCACTCGGAGAGATTGGAAAGGAAGAGATCACTGGGGTTGTTTTCTCAATTCCAGCAATGGGTTTAATGCGCCTCCCAGGGATCGTTACTCAGGCGCTCAATTCAATTTTGTACGTCGCCCAATCTTGCTTTACCTCTTACTTTTGACATATTGGCTAATTTTGATGACCGTTCCACTGGGAACTTCATCTAGATCATAAGGGAAAGGAGCAGCACAGGATCTTTTTATCTCCCTGTTGGCTTTTCATGGTCAATTAGACCGTTCTGGTGTCACCATCACCGATTCCAACATATATATTTAGAAGTTCAAAGTTGAAAAACTTTTTTTCTTTGGGATGTGAATTATCCTAAATCCACATCTATCGTTAGTCATCTTTCTTTAATCTTTTTTGTATCATCATCATCAACGGCGCACCAACCGGTATTCGGTCTAGGTCTGCCTTAATAAGGAACTCTAGACATCCCGGTTTTGCGCCGAAGTTCCCCAATTCGATATCCCTAAAAGCTGTCTGGCGTCCTGGCCTACGCCATCGCTCCATCTCAGTCAGGGTCTGCCTCGTCTTCTTTTTCTACCATAGATGTTGCCCTTATAGACTTTCCGGGTGGGATCATCCTCATCCATACGGATTAAGTGGCCCGCCCACCGTAACCTATTGAGCTCAGAGATTTCGTCATTGTGTAGGCTACGGAATCGTCCATCCTCATGTAGGGGGCCAAAAATTCTTCTGAGGATTCTTCTTTCGAACGCAATTCTTCTTGCTAAGAACCCAAGTTTCCGAGGAATACATGAGGACTGGCAAGATCATTGTCTTGTACAGTAAGAGCTTTGACCCTATGGTGAGACGTTTCGAGCGGCACAGTTTTTGTAAGCTGAAATAGGCTCTGTTGGCTGACAGTAACCATGCGCGGATTTCATCATCGTAGCTGTTATCGGTTGTGATTTTCGACCCTCGATAGGAGAAATTATCAACGGTCTCAAAGTTGTATTTTCCTATCTTTATTCTTCCCGTTTGACCAGTGCGGTTTGATGTTGTTGGTTGGTTGTTTTTCGGTGCTGACGTTGCCACCATATATATTTGTCTTGCCTTCATTGATGTGCAGCTCAAGATCTCGCGCCGCCTGCTCGATCTGAATGAAGGCACTTGGGTAATATGCCCAAAACGAGGGATCTGTGGATCAAAAAAGCGAGAGTTGCTGTCCATCTGGTCCAATCCAACATCAAGTAGATATGGACTTAGGACTTAGGATCCCTCATATCCTAAACAATAAATTTAGCTTTAGCCTGGATTAAACTTAACGAACTGTTTGTTTCGTTTCGGGATTATATAAAAAGGAGCGATTTCCATCCGTTGCCATTTTCGATCACGCTGCTGCCAGGGTACAGTTGAGGCAGTTGAGCAAACCACGATAATTGAATCACTTTTCTCCCAGAGTGCAGAGGATTTACGGGAACTATGCCATTTCCGCTGAAAACTTTTTGTCGTATGCAGTCGGTTATCTCGCACCTCGAGACCTACAACATTCTGTCCGAAGAGCAAAAGGGCTGCCGAGTTAGGGCAAGGGGTTACAAAGGGCTACTGAGTTAGGTCAAGAGGTTACAAAGGGCAATAGATTATTGATTCAGTAGTTGTAGGTGAGTTGCATTTGATGTAGACTGCAGCTATTAAGACACGTCTACTTTCGGTGGTTTTAACTAAAGCCGTTGCCGCGGAACAGTTTTACAGGTTTTCGATGGCAACTTCCTCAAATTCATAGTCTTTTCTGACTAACAGTGGGTACCGTAGTTAGTGTCGCTTCGGATAATGTTTAACAGTTTAAATTTTTTAGTTGTGTCTCTGAAACACAGTAGAAGTACGCTTTCAGTGAATCTACCAACTCTTTTGCGGTGGGACGTTGGGCATGTGAGGCCAAGGGCGCAGAGTTAAATGTGATAATTTTTAACTCTATAAGCTCATTATCAGTTGCTTAGCAGCGAATTGTCGCGTTTCTCAAGGTCAACTTGTTACCTTGCGGAACTTTAAGGGCAGCAGCTCTAGGAAGAGTATTCTTGGCTTCTTGAGCTGGTACTCCTGGTTAAGCCAAGCTTTGTGACATCTAAGTCACTGCCTGTTTGGCTCTCATAGCATCAGCATTCTTTTTTGCTCTGTCAGCTTCCCTTCTGGCAGCCATGTTCTTGTATGCCGGGCATCCGCGGAATTTGGCGGGATATCCGGTCTGCCGCGGGTTTTGTGCACTTCACGCACCTGAGCACGATGGAGCAATTGAGAGCGATGCGCCCAAAGTTTTGGCAGTTTTAGCACTGCACTTCCCGGATAAGCTTGATTTTCCCCAAGTGAAATTTTTTGGTTGAGTATATACTCCATCTTGAATACTTCATTAAGCTCTTGAGAGGGATTGAAGGTACCCATGAATAGCCCCGATTACGACTTGAACTGGAGTATTGGGTTCTGCCTATGGAGAAGCTTGTCAACTCGCGTGACCAAGTTCGACACGCTTTTCACCTTCAAATGCGGAAATTCCTCATTGAGCTCACGCATTATGTCAGCCGGGTCTGTGTCTCTGTGGAGACCACGGATTACTAACGACTTGAGTCCTTAAGGCTGGTGAGGTGCTAGTTGTGGCGTGTAGCCTCTCTTCTTTAATAATCTTAAAGATCGCCACATAATCTTCGATGATCTGCGCAAAGATGAGGGTCCTGTCGGCCCTCGTATTTTTTAGGGTTACTTTCAACCCTTTTTCTTTTAAAATTCGGAGGTATTGAGGTATATTAATTTTGTATCCAATGATCGGCGATATTTTTCTTTTTTTGCGCGGGTAGTTAGGCGGGGAGGAGAGTGCCTGTGAGTTTGCCGGAGAGATACTTACACGACTAACATTGATCTTATCTTTTTGCGTTCTTCTCTTCTTCCGCTACACCAAGTTGAATTTGTCGCCTTCCTCTTCTTCGATCAGAAGTAGCCACATCTCTTCGCCATCTTGGGGTTATTGTTGTTCTTGTTGCTGCTCCTGTTGTTGTTGATGCTGACGTTGATGTTGTTGCTGACGTTGTTGTTGGTGCTGCTGTTACTCGGACGTTGATACCGGCATTCTCCCTTCAAGCGATGCCAAGCGCTCATCCAATTGCTTGATGATGCCGTGCTGGCTGGCTGGCAATCTAGTTTCGAGGAGGGTCGCATTTACATCCTATAGTTCCGAGGGGCCTTCCTCTTCTGATGTTTACTCTTCCGGGAGTATCATCTTACATCTTTTGACGGACATCCTGTCCCCAAACCCGTTCCTGGTGTTATACGCAGATCTGAAATTGTAAAAAAATTGTTTTCTTTAATTGGTTCCTTTCTTTAAATGACGCCACTGTCTAGGAGAAATACTTCCTTATAGTGGTCACTTAATAGGTCTCGAGAGGCTTCTGCTAGCGTGTGTCCGCTTCGAAAACTCAGGGCGAATCGCCATAGCGTCTCTCAACCCTCGCCTCTTTTAGAGAAATTGATATTTTCAACCTTTTTTTAAAATGATCCGTTAGAATGTGGTTCGTACATGAATGAATCCTAAATATCCTTCCATTTCCCAGTACGATTCACATGTACTAAGGGAGATCTCATAGACGGTGCTTCATAAACATGAGAGGCAAGAAGAGATGTTAGGTGGGGTATGACCTGTGTTAATTCCGATATTTCACGTATGGAGAGGGATTTAATTTCCTTGGGGATTGATGATCGTTGGATTAGGAACATATTGAAGGAGTAAAAAGAACTCTGGGACGAGATTTCTGATTTTGCACATATATTGCAGATCTCATTTAACGATCATGAAATGAGTGCAGAATGTAGAAGGCCCGCCCTTAGGGTGTGCTCTACCTTCAGCACTGTCTCAGATGATGCAACGTTTGTCATTTCGGGAATGATGCCGGTTGACATTGATAATATACAATGAGAAGTCTATTTCTCCTTCATCGTCGAGGAGGAATGCAAGTGAATATCTAACGTCAAGAAACGGTTTGGGAGACGTCATGCTGAATTCAAATAATTTACCCAGTTTCTCTCGTGGAATGGAGAATATCGTCAGTACCTGTACAGGTTTAAACTGCTCGCCTGGAGTTTCAGAGGACCCGGAGTACGTCGTGTTCTTCAGCTGTCCAAGATTAATGAAAGAAATGAAGAACCTAGAGGGGACTCTAGGAGAGCTGATGGTGCCAAAAAATCTGGTGCCGAGAATGCTAGCATGCGAGAAGGATTGGGATGCTATCAACTCCATACGAAAGGTAGAGAAGACGAGAAAACCATGGTTACGTAAGTCGTGTAAAGAACAAAGGCGACTAAGCTAAACTGAATTGACTCCGCACCGTGATGTAAAATAATATTTTATGATGATTTCAAGGGGCATATTGGAAGTCGGAAGTGGTTTTAAAGGATCAAAGTCCTCTTTCTCCCCAATCCCAGATTTCCACCTCCTCTACGAAGTTCATTGTTTAGTTCGCAGGTTGAACCTCGGTATGCACGTACCCCAAGCATGGCTGTAGCAATAACATGGCCAATTTGGTTGTGCGTCCTTCTATTTGGAGAGGAGAATGTTGTCTTTCATATGTTTCAATGCGAGAAAGATGTGAACACGACTTCCGAATTCTTGTTATCAGCAAACTCTATCAGGCTCCACCCCTTGTTATTTATTACATCATAGAGACTTTCTTCCCTATGTGAAAACTTCTGCTGGCCTTTTGCGTTGAAGCTACTAAAGGCAGTTTAAATCTCCTTGCAAGGTAGATATGTATAAACTTCGTCTTACCTTGAATCGATACAGTATGTCACTGCGTATGCGTGTGTTCGTTAGGAAGTAGTTAACTGGCGAACGTGTGCAATGTTTTTCTTCAAACATAGAAATTCAAACAAAGCGCCGGGAGACGAATCTCCTGTACATAGTCCTCTTTTATCTGAAGCGCTACCAGGGTTTTTATGTCCCACTTAGGAGACAATGCGGCTCTAGCGGCCGCGGGTTCTTCCACAAAGATTTTCCCAAGCTTCAGAAGTTCAAATTTCTCCATTCAGCTGCGTGGATTCTTTCCAATTTCACGCGCGGTGTTCGAGAGCCCTAGGACCCACATCATGTATGTTTCTTTCAATCGGCCAGCATCACCTGGTGATAACTCCAGTCCAACTGGCTTGATATGTCGTTGTTGTTTAGTGCTGCTAACGCTGCCCAATTGTCGGAACAGACTCGAATCGTGCGAACCTGCCATTTTTGTCGCAATACTCCTGCGCCTGATCCTGCTTCCATGACTAGCCCGTCGGTGAAGGTTATAAAGTCTGTAATCCAAGTAAATTCGTGTATTTAACGTAACGTATTTAACGACCATTCTTCTCTTTTGGTGATTACCACAATATGATCGGCGTACATCAGAGCCATCTGATATTTGCAAGGGACCTTCTTGCTGTTAGCAAAGGTCAGTCTCCGTCATCAGACAATGCAGGCATACATCAAAATAGGGTTTATTCTGGATGTATATATGCAATGAATCCGTTCTGTGAAAATCCCGAGGATTTAGCTATTGTAGTCCCACAGCGAGGTGCAGACGGGAGATTGCCATGATACACATCATGCAACACCAAAACTCCTTCCATCTCCCAGTAGGACTCAAATGTAATAAGGAACATCTTATAGATGGTGCTTCATTAACATCAGAGGCAAGAAGAGGTAGCAGGTAGTTAAGTCCTTTTCATCTATTGGATGGGGTATGGTGCTCCTAAGGATACATGTTTGTAATGTCCTTCGGGATTGATGATCGCGGGATTATGGGCAGATTAAAAGAGTAACAAGAACTTTGAGACGAGATTCCCGCTAATTCCTCTTTTGCTAATTCGAATATGGGAGATAAGCTGACCCACTTTCCGGAAGAATCGCAAATAGTAGCAGCTACCACCATATGGAACATTCTTAGGCGCAAACCACGATAATTGAATCACTTTTCTCTCAGAGTGCAGGGGATTTACAGGAACTATGCCATTTCCGCTGTAGTTGAAATTCTGGGTACACTAAAGCAAACACTTTTTGTCGTATGCAGTCGGTTATCTCGCATATCGAGACCAACAACATTCTGTCCGAGGAGCAAAAGGGCTACCGAGTTAGATCAAGGGGTTGCAAAGGGCAATACATTATTGATTCGGTAGTTGTAGGGCAAGCAATTAGAGGCTAACGAAATCTCTTTAGCGTACCGCACACTTGGCTAATCGATGTGCTACGTCTGGATCTGTTGATTCCAAACTAATAAAGTTGTTGGCGACAGCCACGGAAGGCTGGCATACCACCTTATCAGTGCAATCATCTGAGGGTGCCAATAATCAGAGCCTATCCGTATACGGAGGGGCATTTTTCAGAGGGATTCGTTGAGTCGTCTTCGGTTGTGCATGACATTGAAAGCCGTTTCATGGCTACTGAATGATGCTAGAGGGCATGGTTTTGCAGTAAAATATGGCCTACGTGCTAAGTGGGAACTGACATACTTGATGCACTTAGATGACGTCAAGTTGTATGCTGGTTCTGGAGACCATCTTAGAAGTCTGTTGCGAATAGTGGACATGTTCAGCCGTGATATTCGAATGGAATTTAAATTAGACAACTGTCGAATCCAAGCCATCCGCAAAGGTCTTCATGAGCCACATGCCAAACATTGCATTGCTGACCTGCGTATCTAAACTATGTTCGAGACAGACGTCTAGAAATTCTGCAAGGAACCCATGTCCAAATTCCGAATGCATCATCCAAACTCTGCCGTGGAGCAGATGAACTGCCTCGTGACATCGAAGGTAGGGGCATGGTTGACGTGGCGGCACAACATCCTCGCCAAGTCGACTCGCTAAGCGCTTATTTTTACAGCAAAGAGTAAGCGAGTTCCTTGCATGCGGCTGTTTGTAAGGCAGACCGTGGGCTGACTCCACTTAACTTGGAGGCTCCATCTTTCAATCCTCTGAGTGGGGTGAAGTCGGACCAAGAGCGGCGGATCGATGAATGGAAGTCGAAGGTAATGCACGGTGAACACGTGAATTGTCTTTGGCAGCCATTTGTCGATTTGCATTTCTCGAACAGATGACGGTGTGCTGGAGAGTTATTTGCTGAGTTGAAGGGATTGATGTGTGCCATTCAGGACGGCGTGGTCGCCACCCGAGCTTATAAGCTTCAACATTTGTTTGTCCGGTTTTGTGAACTTGTATCTTGTAAATGTTGGAGCGATAATGGTGCACGATTCCCGATTCGTGGAACTGATCAAACCCTCCATCGTGAACGTGGCGATAAGATACTTGGAGAGGATGATCTGTCATGTCTTTGGCCAACATCATACAACGCGCTGTTTTTGGTGATCTCTAGGACCAGGCTAGTATACACTGTTGGCTGCTATTGTTCAGCGAAGCACATGTTAATACGAAATTTTGGCAAACGATGATCAACTGTAGATACTCTTATGATCGTTGAGTTCGTTGAGGTCGTTAATGAAAAATAAAAATAACAAAGGACTCAGAATAGACCCTGTGGGACGCCAGAGGAGGGAGAGAAGGAGCGGGAAATGCAGCTGGCAAAAGATACGAGGCAGGACCGGTTGGAAAGGTAAGAGGAAAGCTATAAAACAAATACTGTGGGAACGCTTAGAGACGGGAGTTTGGATAGAAGTATCTTGTGTTTTACAGTGTCGAAGGCTTTAGCGGAATCAGTGTAAATGGTATGTACTTCTTGCCGTCAATTTAGTCATTTGAGAACAAAGTTAGTAAAGTCAAGTGGGTTGGAGACAGTGGACATACACTTAGCAAAGCTTCTTTCACTATGTGGTGGCCAAAGTGGGCGGACAACCAGTGGTTGAAATATCTTTCTAGGATTTCGGAACAGGAGGAGAGGAGGGAAATGGAACGGTAATTCTCGGCAATCGTACGCTCGCCACTTTTGTGTATGGGGATGATGAGAGCCTCTTTCCACAAGCCGGGAAAATGATGCTCTTCGAGGCTTTTGTTGAAAATAAGAGATAGGGGAAGAGAGATAGATTTACCAGTTTTGACCAAAAATAAGCATAGGCCAAGTCCGACGTTGGCATCAAGTTTGCCAATGAGGTATTCGAGAAGGAGAGAGGTGAGAAGGGGAATGGTAGGCAATGCGGAGCAGGCTAAATCCACTATCAAGAGAGAACTTGGTAGGTTTGCGAGCGACAGGAGAGTGGAGTCAGGATATCTGAGCATCGAACTCGAGAGCAGGCAACGTGAGGGGCAACGTAAGATGGGGCATGAAAGGATTGTGAAAGGCAACGCACGGGAAGGTTAGAGAGGACAAGGTCAAGAGTGCGATCTAAGGGGTTTCTAGAAAGGTTAAACTGGAGGGCGCCACTGGTGTACATGACAGTGGATCGAGGAAGAGAAGGGTGGGTGAAGTTACTAGGGAGGGAAGGAAGGCTAGGAGAGCATAGGAAGATTAAAGTCGCTACAGAGGATGAAAGAAAGTGAGGGAAACAAAACGATTAGGACCTCTCATAATCTGTCTAAAAAATCCACGTGCAGAGAAGACAGGCTGAGGCAGGGAAAATACACACACGATATGATAAAGGGTCATACGTTTGGCGAAATGACTCGTATGATGACAGAATCGTAGGTGGAGGAGGAGGAGGATAGGATGATTTCGGCATGGGGAGGGGGCTTACCAGCTATTAGGGTACTTCCGCCGATTGTCCTCTAATAAGGCTTGACGAAGATTGGACGATAGCATCGAAGTCGTGGCAATATGTTACTTTGAAGGAAGCTACAATCGGTCAGGAGAGCCATCCTTCGTCAGCTTCACACATGAGAAAGGTGGCAAAGTTGAGTTGGCTTTGCTTCTGATATAGGCCCGAATTTCATCGGTGGAGTACGCTAGCCTTGACACGAACAGCTGTTTCGGCGGCGAGGAGATGATCAATTGGGGTCCGCTCGGACGACATGAGGTCGGAAGGGCCTGCGGTTCAGCGGTGGCGGGCGTCGATAATGAACAGGAGGAAGCGTGCGGTGGTGCTACTGCAACAACAGTAGGACAATCGTCAGAAGTGCGTAGCGCCGCCGATGCTGATTAAGGAACATGTCCCTCGGATGGAGTTGAAGTTTCTCGACCGAGTTTTAGAAACCTTTCATGAACTACGAAGGATCTCCGCTTTGCCATCGATGACGTTTAAAATTCCCCTTAATTTCCCACATTATCTTTACATGACTCACAAAAGCTTTTTTCATCCCCTCCTAACTCCCAAAAGCACTTACATATAAGAAGGGACGATTCATAATATGTAGATAAATAGATATACAGGTCAAGAGATGTCAAGGCAGGACGGTAACCTGAAGCTGGGTTTCAGTAACGTAAGAGGTAAGATGGAAGATGTTAATCCTGGAAGGAAGACTTTTTATCCCAAATGGTGGAAGTGAACAGATAGATTGAAGGAAGGAGAAATTTAGGTCGAGATTTCTGCTAATTTCTCTTCATCTAATTTGATCAGGGTGAAAATGACCCACTTTCCGGAAGAACTACAAATGGTAGCGGCTACCACCATACCGAACATTGTTAGGAGCAAAGAACGATAATTGAATCATTTTTCTCCCAAACGATTTGGATAGTGGATCCATTCACTGGCTGGGAACGTTCACACAATGCACGACGATGCCACCGCTGGCGTTTAATTGCTGACCTTTCTTGGGAGCGGAGTGGGCAATTCCTTGAACGCAGGGGCATGTGTTCACCTCACCCTGGCGACATAAAAAATCCGCTCGTGTTCCGTCCGATTGCCAACGGTCGACGCGCAATTCCACGGATCCGAGTTGATTTCTTTATTATTCATATTTGAGGAACGCCAGTGTCTAAATAAAGACTTAGCAGAGCCAGGTCTGAGCGATTTCCATTTCGACTATTATTTTTATGTATTTCGTAAACGGTGAGCGCTCCCCTATCTCGGAATCCATCGAATTCGATTGTGGAGTTAGAGGCGAAGCACCTTTTTGCTTGGGCGCGCGCGGCGCGCAACCAGGGCCCCGGCGAACCCTGCGTTCACCAAATACCAGACCAGAACAAAAGCATTCTTCAAGGAAAAAAATATTAAACTGAGAAAAACAACATTTCATTTATTTCGTACAATAAACTTGTGGAAAAGTGAAATAATATAAAACAAAATAAAAGAGAGGGACGCTAGTGGCAGGACGGGAAGGACGGGACTGGGGACGCCGACCAGGAGTGAAAAGAGAAAGCCAGCGAGGCGGAGTGGCAAGAAAAGAAGAAGAAAAGAAATAATTCTAACATTGGGCGACCATCATACATGCGGAGCCATAAAATCATTAAAGTAATTACGCTTTATGACGGGTGAATGTGTTCTGTAATAAAAAAACCCACCGCCATGAAAATTACTTTTTTATTTATATGTGGCCCGGGATGCCACAGCCACACTAAGGAGCGGTAGAGAGCAAACGGTCGCGGCATTTTCGTAAGTGGGGTGAACGCCGAAGTCGGTACGGAGCAGTTCGATTGCGGGAGGGCGGGGGCAGGGGCCGCAGGGCAGGCCGGAGGCTGGTAGGCGAGGGGCGGGTGCGGCGCGGCGGCCGCCGGCAGGGCAGGAGACTTCTTGGACGAAGACGAATCAGGCGAGCAAGGGCAAGGGACCGGCCGGGAACGAAGGGAATATTTATATTATTTTACTGTGCATTCAATACGGCACTTGTGTGTGTGCGCCGCGGCCTTTTTTTCTTCTCATGTTAATATTTTATATTTATATTTTTCCCATTTGTTTTATTTTGAGTTCTCTGGTTGGGTTTCTTGGCGTTCCGTCGCGGCACGGCGGCACTGCGCGGCCGGGGCCGGGTCTGTTTTTGTCTCCGGAGCTGTTTCTTGCGAGCAATGACTGTTCATTACTCATCGGTCTTTAGTCTTGGGCCGTTTATTCGTTCAAACATTGTAGGCATATTTTAATAACGAAAATGAGGAAATAGTTACTTGCGAGTGGGTCGCGGAGGGAGGGCGCGGCCGGGGCAGCATGCTTGATTGCCGCCCGGAATCGGGTTCTTTGAATTCTATTCTGTTTAATTGCATTTGGTTTGGTTCATTTTAATTTTTTCCCCCTTTGTTCTGTTTACTTTTTATATAAAACGTAGCATTTGGTGTGGATTGGTAGTCAGTCATTTCTCGTGTTATTTTTGGTATTGGAAATGTGAACCAGCAACTTTTCAAGTGTGCAGGCAGTTTGTTTACTTCTAATGACTACAGTCGAAGGGACTTCACCGACGTTGTCGATAAAATCATTTTCCTTTCTGGGGATGAGGGTGTGAGTGAACTGAAAATTATAGGCTGATGTCGAATGCTTATTAGCGGAGGAGGAGAGACACATCCTTTGCAAATAAAAGATACTCAGAAGAATTTCCATCTGCAAACTATAAGTTAAATTAGGGGAGAAATCAAAGTCAGAATAATTCACACCTTCTGTGTACAAAGTACGTGGAAAAATCTTTGAAATAATGAAGTATCAGCTAAGCGTGATTCCCAGATGAGTCAAATGTAACTGAATCATTCCAAGCTCTAAATGAAATGTTCCACTTATGACCATGAAGAGCAATCAGCATCACAACAATTATAAATTTTTTTGCCGGTACCAATGAAAACACTGGAAGAAACTGCAAGAAAAGAATATGGAAGCAAAAATTAAAATATACACATGCATAGTATAGCCATAAGTTCTGTCAGTCAAACAAATCTTTATTTCTCACGAAGTAATGGGGGGGATTTAACGTGAGTACCTGCTGTGTAGGCATAATCTCACTCTCCTTTTCGGACACGGATTGATTTTGGGACCACAATCAGAGTCCCGCCATGACTAGCACAGCGGTACTGGTTTATACTAAGTGCAGGTTCAGCATTCATACCAGTGGATGCGAGGTCTATCTAACACCTCTGCCGCAACTAAGAGGTACGGCACCTGAGTTGTACAGCGCAACTCCACGCTTGAGCTCCCAGGAACTCTGCCCGCGGTGTAGGCATAACCAAAACCACAATGAAACTCCCACTAGGGAGCCAACCGCAAATAACCGGACCAAGAACACATCCTTCAGGAATTCTCCTGGAGCCTATGCTCTCAGAGAGCCATCCCGGTTGCCATGGTACCAGATAAACTCCGGTGGAGCTTCGTGGCAGAGCCACCTCGGGTCTGATCGCCCTCCTTGAGTACGTGGGGACCGAACTCCCCAACGGGTTAACTGAAATCAGCCCGAAACGGAGAACCGCAACGGAACCTTTCACCAACTAACTACCGCTCTGCGTACAATACAACCCAAAGGACATCACAAGACAACACCAACACGCAAGACTGGTGGCTGTCCACTGCGGCCACTAGGCCATTCGCCCATCATACTGCAAGCGAAGCAGCGTCGAGGAGCTCCCTCCTTCGTCGGAAGGCAGCACGTACGAACTCATTAGCGCATTTAAGTGTCCCACTGCTAGCAAGGCACTGGCTAACATCGAAGATACCATTCACTACGTGAACGCCCATGTCGTCTAGATTGCGGATGTCACAGTACGCTGGACAGACACAGAGAACATGTAACCAGTCCTCCGAGTCTGCCCCACATAAAACACAGCCCTGACTGGAGGCAAGGTTGCGCTTGAAGAGGAAACTGTCACGAAGTAATAGACCAAATCAATCGAAAAGTACACCATTAGAAAAGGGAAAGTCTGTGAGGCCATGCATCGATCGCTTCACGCACGGTATAAAGCGGCATTTTTCGAGCTATACGCACAATGCTGACCTTCAAACTTTCCAAATCGGTATAAGTTCGATCGCAGGCAGTCTCCCCTGACTTAGCCCAAAGGCTGTAGTCCAGACGATTCAAATCTGGGCTGCCTGAGTTCCATTCATCTGCCGTCATGGAGTCAGGAACCTGCGCCGCTAACCACTGCTGAATATCTTGGCTTGGTGAGCGGGGGCCGAGTCCTGCTGGAAGCACCACGACTTTCCAGCGAATAGAGATTTACTCAATGGCTCGACTACATCCTCTAACATCTTTTCGTACACGCTCGCATTGGTTTTGACGCCGGCCCCGCAGAAATGAATATCAGTTACTCCGTGACATAACGCGCCCCACCATACCATGACAGATGTCGGATGGTGACGAAGTTGGACTCGTGAAGCATTTTCTTTGGCTTCCTAACAATTGTGAGCGATCATTTTGTCAGTAGAATTTTTCCTCGATGGTAAAAATTTTTTCATCAGAAAATAGAATTTTGCAATATTTGTTTGCCAGAAAATCGTTGCAGAAGAGCTGCACATCGAGTTCGCGGTATTTCCTTCAGTTTTGGCGTCAACACATGGCTAACGCACCGCCGGTACTTATCGAGACCGAAATCTTCTCGTAAAATACGACCCATACTTCGCGCGGGATCAAGCCAATGTTCTAAAAACGAATTGTTCGTTTACAGGAAGCTTTTTTAACAAACTATGAACCTTTTTCGGCGTATTCCCACATTTGAGCAACGCAATAATCGCGATTCTTTTTTCGTAGTTACCGAACTTCATCGGGTTGTCGTTCACGCGCTACTGACTTTGGGAACCTGAAAGTCTGACGGAAGTGGGGTATGGTTAGGTACTCTCCATGCGCAATGTTACCCGTTGCGGCGGCCTAACGTTTCTCGCTATGCGCATCGACTGACAGAATTTATGGCTATACTATGTACAGTCCCTCCCAGCTTATTTGATATAGCCATTTTTACATCACTGTAATGCAGTGGACGCCACTTAAATGCAACGCACATAAACGCAAATTCTCTTTAAATGGAGGCATTCTTTGAACCACACGCCTTTTTCTTCAAATTTGTTCTAAAAGCAGCACGTGTAAATGCAAAATACTTATAAGTGCAAAAGAAATAGGAGCACGCCATATGTTTAGATACGGTTGAATGCAAGCTTAAGTTACTTCCTTAAATAAATGATAACAATCACACATATCTTGTTTTTCCTCAGCCTTTGTCCCGTTCACAAGCGGGGTCCGCTCGTCGTGATCGGTTTCGCCATTTGGCTTTATCAAATGCCTGATCTGGATGCAATCTCGAAGCTGTTAAATCCCCGTCCAGCGTATCAAGCCACCGTTGTTTCGGCCTGCCTTTTGGTCGTTTACCATCGACTTCAATGTTCAGACCAATCTTGGCAAGTGAATTATCGTTAGCACGAATTACATGACCAACCCCATAACGATCGCGGATATCCTCATTTCGGATGTGATCAAAATGTTTCACGTCACTAGTCCAACGCAACATCTTCGTCTCCATTACCGCAAGATGCCGTTCATTGTCTTTTGTAGTCGGGAAACATTCAGAACCATAGAGGGCGACAGTACAGACGACATTGCGGTAAATTTTAGATTTGAGACGTTCGTTGATACGTCGATCACAAAGAACACCAGTTGTGGAACGCCACTTCATCCAGGTTGCGTTAATGCTTGAAGTAATTTCACAACTCACAACGCGTTGACCCGAGGTATTTAAATCGCTCAGTTCTGGGCAGATCACTGCCGCTGATAGTGATTGTGCCTGTTTCATAGGGATCGGTTGTCAAAAATTCGGTTTTGTTTAGATTTAATCTGAGACCATTCCAGTTTTTGGACAAGTTGCTCGGGATCATTTTTGCTATTAGATGGTAGGAAATCATCATCCGCATAAAGCTGTGTATAGGGCGCTGGACTTTGGATGTCCGGTGTGACAGTGTCCATAACAAGAACAAAAAGCAGTGGTGAGAGGGCGCTTCGATGATAAACACCAATAGAGACACGAAACGGTTTTGATACACCCGCCATACTTCGAACTTTACTTTTCGGATCGTGGCACTGGCACTAATTGTTGTCGTAAAGTATATCAGATGAGTTTATGTGGCACACGGTTAAACGCTTTCTCTAGATCCAGAAATGCAATGTAAAGAGGGCGATGCTTCTCACGGAGTAACCGCGCGGCATGTGTTGCGTCAGTAGTTCCACAGTGTTTGACAAATCCGGCTTGATTCACGGTTATTTCAACGATTTCGCGAATACTGTTGTCAAGAAAGCGTTCTAAAATCTTCATGGTATGGGAAAGTAACCGGATCGGACGATAATTTGAACATTACATATTGGAACAGTGGTACTTTTTTGCCAGTCAGATGGTGTTCTTCCTTCCTGAATAACCCGATTAACGAATTCACTGAGCCACAGTGTTGGTGCCAGCTCTTCGCTTTCCAGGGCTCAAATGCGATGCGAGCTCAGGTCCTGTGCGTTTCCCCGGTCTCTTTTGTTTTATTGCTTTCTTAACTTCAACCGAACTGAATTCAACAGGAGTTCACCTGAAGTATGTGAATTCAGGGGGTATCCCGGTTCCCATGGTACCAGGTTTCGTGACTTATTTCCACTTCAGATGAGTCCCCGTGCAGACTCGGGTCTGATCGCCTTAATTAGGCCTTTGAAACATTTGCCTATGCATCACGGCCGGCAAGCCAAAGTGAGTACAGCGTCTCCCGGTGCCACCACTATGGAGGT
Organism: Hermetia illucens; assembly: GCF_905115235.1. NCBI lineage: Eukaryota > Metazoa > Arthropoda > Insecta > Diptera > Stratiomyidae > Hermetia > Hermetia illucens. The sequence goes on from NC_051850.1 coordinate 162,199,727, forward strand.
TCTCCTCGGCCACTTGGTTTTGGTTTAGTCAACAGGGTTGCCGCCCCATCTTCCTCACCGCTACCTCTGAGCACCAGTTGCGCTGACAGTTGGAACTGCTCCAAATGTCGGCAATGGAAGTAGGGGATGAGTAAATTCTTCAGTTGAAATCTGCTTCTATTTTCGCCAAGTATCCTTTACGGCTTGTCGGTTGATAAGCAAAGTACCGTTCTTAAGCCAGGACATACCAGCTACGGTTGCTATATTAGGTTTGTCATCTGATATAATGTTAGATCATTAAAATAATCAAAAACACAGAACCAGGGTCGTTAAGGGACACTTGTCCAGCTATTTTGGAGCCGGATTTAAATCTGATGGAACACTAACAACAGAATAATAATTTGCTCAATCTTTGTCATAAATTTGTTCTCTTTGTAATATATCTGAAGTGTCCAAGTTTTTTTTTGACTGCGAAAAACCATCATTTTTAAGGTTACTACCACGCAATAGTTGCTGGTACTAATTGACTGTGAATTGCATCTTCGGCCAAGCCAGTCGCCAATTTGATGGCTTCAATGGTTGAGCTGACTTTACGGAACCCATACTGTCGATCTGAAAGGCCTCCTTGGCTCTCAACAACGGGGAGTAATCTGTTATATATTACTCGCTCTAACATTTTCCCCACAGTGTCCAACAGAGACATATGACTTAGTCAGAAGTACCAGCTAGGCATAAAGGCTTAGGCAGAAGTACCAACTTCTGCCACTTCCATGCCGCTGGAAATATCCCCTCGGACATGTACGCTTCGAACAACTCAGCGAACATGTCCGGCCTGGATTTCACGGCAAACGTAAGTACCTTATTCGGTACTCCCTCTAGGCCTGGCGCTTTATTGTCCCCTATTCTACCGCAGATCTCCAGCAGCTCGTTTCTGACGACTGGCGGAATCGTCGTCACATTCAGAGGTGATTGGAATGTGTCGATGTCCTGCTTTCCTGGGGGAATAACCCCTGGATGATTTTCAACAAGAGGGTAAGACACGTCATCTGCGGAGATGAACGGCCTCTGGTTCAGAGGTTTAGAGGACGGTTCGTTCCATAACGATTCTATAATCACTGCCCGACGAGTTTACGGCCGCTTCCGAGCAGCGCTCCTTAAGGGGGTCATCCCGTGTGAAGGCCGTTTTTTTTGCCTTTTTTTGAAAAATTATTTTGAAGGACTGGATAAAGATAGAAACGTGATTTTTTCACCATATGTTTATTGATATCTCTAGTATATGTGATAAATTTTTCAGCTTGATTTCGTAGCTAATTTTCGGAATAGGTGTTAATTTATGCACCCATCTCCAAAAAAAGGTGTTTTTCTGCTGCCACGCTGGAGGGCGCTGTGTTCATCTGAGGAAAAAAAAACTAAACGGCATTTTAATGTGGACAATATTCCACGGTCCGCAAACTAGGATAATTGGAAAATATTAAAAGGTAAATTTTTGGTGGGCTTTTAAACTTAATTTTTTGGATTTTGGTGTTTTTTTACGGCTTTTTTTAAGAATAAAAAAAAAACTACCTGTCCGATTGCAATTATCCTAGTTTGCGGACCGTAGAAATATGTACTAAAGAAGCCGTGAAAATTTCAAAGAATTTGGTTGGATAGATTTTGAGCTATGGTGGCAGCCGATTTTCAAGATGCAGTTTCGAGAAAAACGCATTTGAAAATTTAAATGTGATTATCAACAGTAAAATTTTAGCCCACCATTAATCTGCTATACCTGGTCCATAGAGAGCACCCTCCGTTTCTTCAAAAAAGTCTTGTTAGGCCGATTGTTGCTCTCTGGTGTCAATTGTGGCTCTTTTAGCGAGGTCAGTCGATGGTCGTTCGGACCGCCAAATTCGCGCTTCATTACGGCCTTCGGCATAAACCTGACATATGTGACCAACTTGACATCCCATTGTCACTAGGATTTTGAGAATGCCATTGAATCCTTTATTGAAAATAATTACAGCCAGAAAAGTGGCTATTTCTACGACCTTGGCCCCAGAATGAAGGTGTTTAGGAGCGAAAATCCAGGTCAATGCATTTAACGACTCATTGTTATTCTGGGTCTCTGCTCCTAAACATCTGTTCAAGAGATCATCTCGTGACAAATCTTAATAGATTGGTTTGATGACTGTTTGAACTCCTTCAGTCAAAGGTGCCTTCTCGTGGTGAAAACTGTCCAGTTCTCCTTTAGCATCCGCTTTGCGCCGTTTGCACCAACTGTCCTCGCCTGCTGGACAATTTTGATGCTGAGGATTTTCGTCTGTGGAAGAAAGTTGCCCAAATTTCTTGCTTCATTCCTTCTATCGAATTTGCGTGTCCACGAATAGCTAGCCCAGAAAATGTAGTGAGGTCCTTATCAGTAAGTTTTCCTGCTCCTTTTCCACCAATGCCTTTGTGATTCTTCTTTTGATTTCTAAGCCGCGTTCCCATCCTTTTCTCCACATGTCCTACGCATTCTTTTTTTACTGCTACGTATATTTTATTATTTGCAGAAATTTGCAGAAATACCGGAGAAAACTCCAGCAAAATCCAATATACAATATACAAAACTTGTCGCAATTGGAACATCCATGTTCATGCTTGCTAAAAGTTTCTTTGCTGATGTTGATGCGAAGTCCTTTTTCTTCCCTGATAAGTATCGATTCCCATGAAATACTCGGTTTTTAGTGCGAGCATGACGTTGAACGTTAAAGCGATCTCACTTCGTACGATCCATTTAAAAAAATCACTGAACACATAAACAGCACAATACTTACAACAAAATATAACTGAGTATAGCTTGAAAGCCTTTCAGTGCTCACTCTAGACTGGATTATCCTTTTTATTCCAAACAGCAAATAAATTTAGACAATTGATTGATTTTCCATCTTTTTATATTTATACCCGTCTTCGAATTTATAAGGCTCAGGTAAAAAACTAACAGGTAAAAAAACATTCGATGCTCTTTCTCATCGAGTACTCTAGCCGGGGCTGCAAACTCCTTACCTGTTTAACCCTGTAATTTCTGAAGGACTCGGAATATCGGAAAATCCCTTTGCCCACATATTCTCCACTATATATAGATACAATTCATGCAAAAAAAAAAAAATCGATTTCTCCAACCCGACACACGGGATGACCCCCTTAAAGCATTTCTTCTTGCTTCGGTGGATGGCAAGCTTAAGGGCTTTGCGCATTACTTTATAGGCGCATTTTTTTTCCCCTGATCGACTCTACCAACCGCCCTCTGAGCCGTTTTTCTAGCTCGATGGCAAATTGATCGGCGGCTGGCCAGTTCACGTTAAGCACCCTCACATTGTTAATATCTATCTCCTAAGTCTTAAGTGGATATTATCCAAAGGCACTTGCGCTACCATTTACAATTTTATTACTTTGTTTCCAATTTGCATACCGGTGTTCAGTAGACTTTTAATTCCATCGTCCAAAGTCAGAGAAAAACTTCTCAATATATTTAGGCTTTCTCTTGCCAAGGTAAATTCGCACCAGGAAAACTTTCACATTGTCTATATTTATTATTCTTAGCAAAGTCGCCCACAATTGTCATCTAGAGCTCCTATGTATGGGCAAACCGTCGATATTAATTTCCACAATTCCTTCATCGTAACTATTGATTATATTCGTTAGTTTTTCCAGTTGATTTTGAATAACTAAGTGCGTATAACATACTCGGAGGTAGTTATTTAATTATGGCCTTTGTTTTAATTTGTGGCAAAGTTTTCACATTTATTGCAAATCTACGCCCTCTTCTCCTAGAATTGTTAGTAAGTCTTCGAATGATTGTCGGGGGGGGCCTATATTTTACGTACCAGCCTAAAAGTTGCTCTTTTATTGACTTCTGAGGAACATTTGTTATATTTATAACATCGCAAGCAGTGACGTCCTCTAAAGTTTCCAGCACAATATTAGGAAATAGCAGTTGTACTTGAATTTCATCACTGACGGTTTCATGTAACTTTTCGATATACAAATCCTTCTCTGCTTTTATTAATCCGTTTACTGGTACCTCTTCCAAAATTGTCACTTCCACTAGCCATATTGTTCTCTAAACAAGTTTAAAATTAAAATATTCATATAGTCTCTTTAGTGTATGACTTTTATCTTCATACTCAATTTAACAGACACCGATTTCTTTACTACCTTTTAAATATTTGCAAAGGAGAGTCTTTTTTCCATTGAAAACCACTATGTAAGATTTTTATTCCATGTATATACCTTCACATTAATATAATTGAATGGCCAGTTTCGAAAAGGGAGGTTAGATATTGTCTTCTATTTGTAGTTAGTCTAAAATTGATAGACCAGTAGCTTACTACAATTTTATTTTATTACGTATATATATTTCGGGAGCAACTTACTCCCTTCATCAGTACAAAGCTATTGCTGGCAGTAGCTTCAACTAATAATTAAAAAATCTAGGACCTAGATATCCTTGGGCAGTTTGATTAGAAGGCCGAAGTGGTAGTGGATTGGTCACATACTAAGAAAGGCCGACGGACGACTGCATTGCGAGCCATGCCATGCAGTGGAGCCCATTATTTCAAGAAGGTCGTCTAGTGGTTCGCCCTAGAAACACCTGGCGCAGAACGGCACATTAGGAAGTCCTAGGTAAAGCTGAAGAGTCTTGTCAGAGACCAACGCAAATGGCGTTTAGCTCGCTTGTTGGTCTTTCGTTAGGTGCACGTGAAGTCCCGTGTTTGGTTGATTTTCAGATTTCGGTGCAGACCCACGGATGGGCCAAAAGGCACGTGAAGTTTTGTATAATGACACGTGAGGTTTGAAGGTTGAAGGACCCTTCCACGTTCTTGAGTATTCAATTTCGTCGTCGTTTTGGGATAGCTCTCCCGTCTTGGCCCTCTCCTGCCATCCCATGTGCCAGCAAGGTGTTGCTGGAGCCCACGATGATATTCAGATTACCACTATGTTATTCAGCTTATAATTCCAGTGTACCCTGAGAAAGCCTTTTTTGACTGCAGTTACTCATAGAATACCTCTTTCTCTTCTATATCAGAAATTTCCGTTGGTGCGTAACACTGTACTATTGAAATGTTCCCCATTCTGAACCGGAACTTCGCAGTCAAGATTCTATATAGTTAAAATCTGAAATGTAATGAGCAAGATGGTGAAAAATGTTCTCCAGAGTCCCTCCATTGAACCTCACTTCACCATAGAATATCCAGCTTAAAGCATTAGGTCTCTCATTCAAATTGCCCATCTATCCATGATTTTTCTCAATTGCATCCGACGATTTTCGCTGGAATAAGATCGCGTGAAACGTGGTATACCCCTTTTTCGCCTGCAGTTGCCTTAAGCTTCAAATCAATGGACCTTTAAAAATGTCTATGAAGGGAGGCCGTTCAAACTGCCTTCAAAAAATAACTGCTTCCGCCATAAAGCAGTTCCACAATATGATGTTGTCATGGACCAATTTAAGAGTTGGTTTGATACGTCGCTTGTAATGAACACAGATGTTGGAAAAGGTCACGATCGTAGAGCTACCACAAAAGCAAAAAAGTACCGAAAGTTGACCTTTCAGGTCCAGCGTGCAGCTCCATTGAAATGTCTGGCTGAAACACCTTTGTATGCTTTTGTAGTAGCCGAAGTTGGAATGTGATAATGTGGGAGGATCTTTACGCTTGGATAACGACCAGAAATCAAAATTAAATGGGGGGAAAATCCACGAAAAGTCACTAAAACGAAAGTGAAATTAAATTAGAAAATAAAAAATATCGGCTTGACTGCATGGAGCTGCAGAAACCGATGTGAAACGATCATCCGATTCAAGAAGACTATGTACTGGAGGAGCAAATCTGGCGGTAAAGGGCACGAAATTTCATTGTGCTCCTTTCGGGTAGGGATGAGGTATCTAACCGGCCCGTGATCCATGTAGTTAATGTGTCGGTGCGCCGATGTCGCCTAAATGGCGGGGGGCACACCTCACAGGATACCCTGTCGTATGGGCAGCAAGGAAACTAGGAAACCATAATGTTTGAAGCTCATTGTTACTATGCAGGGTTGAGACGGTAAAATGGTGGAAGGTCCTCTGCATGGATCACAGAAGTCGGATTGTTTCAACCAGTTCAGGCCTCGATATGAGACATTCCAATCTTTCACAATTTTGTGCATACCCACTGAGAAACCATCAAAGTTCTCAACTCGTAGTTAATCACGAGAGTGGAGTTATCCAGCAAGGTTGATGAAGGTGGTCAATTTGAACTGTTCTCTCTGCTATTCAGCTCGTAAAGATGGGCCGAGTTATTTGATGCCTCACTCATCTCATACAGACGTTATCAAATCCACCACCTTCTTGCCCTAATAGCCAAAGACGTAAATAACGTCTTTGTGGCGGAAAGGTTTCGAAATTTGCAGATTTCTCTCTCTTTTACCCGACTTTTATATCAAGCAGGGAGTACTTTCAATAAATTCTTATCACTTCACACTCCTTAATCCTTTTTGCGTTTGGGTTCGTGTTCCTCCCATGAGTCTCTTTGACTGTTCCCTTCCTGGTAGGTTCACCCAGTACAGTTCCCTCAGCCATTCCTTTTCGTTTCTCTGATTCCACAGCAGGGCTCTGGCCCGTGTAGCAGCATCCCTGTTCCTTTCCTGGCCAGCTCATCCACTACCTGCACCTGGAACCCAGTCTGCCCAGACCTTATTGAGCAAATTGAGCATATTCATTCCGTTGAGACATTCCCGTATCAGTTTGGAATTCATTTGGTTGGACCTATGTGCCTTACAGAATAGTTTTCAGGACTAAACGGCAATACAGTAGAATGTTTGAACTCAGTCGACTGAAGCAAGGCATTCGGATATCGTTTTGGTAAGAGGCTTACGGTTGCAATGGTTATGGTTTCATAAGGGTGGATGAGACCAGACTCGGCTTTTGATCTGAAGTCATCCAGTGATAAGACTCTGAAGGACGAAATCGAAAGAATTCCATCAAAAAAGGTTAATGCCTTTTCACAGACGAAAACCTATGAAGAAATCTAGGGCTGCAACATCGAAAGTGACACTACTGCTATCAGTTAGAGAATTGAGGAGAATCGTCTTAAGGAGCTATCGCTAAATTCGTCTGCGAGTGACGCAAGGTAGAATCATTTTAGTGGATATATCTGGGGATGGTACGATGCGCCTAATATGTATATGTTTTAGGTGAAGTTCTAACCATTGTTTTGCTTTATTTAGCTGATAAAATTAACATAAGATTATCCGACTTAGATACAATATGAACTGTTTTTTTTCGATAACTTTTGTCCATCGTTTCACCCATAAAAAATTGATAGGCTCATTTTTACGGCCCCTCTTTTGAAAAAAAATTTTTAACGTCAAGAAAATTTTGCAAAAATTTGAAAAGAATATAGTAGCGCCAGGTCTCAACGGGGTCTATGGTAGAATGTCCCATCTAAGCTGTCGAAGTGTCTGGTGCATCGTTAAAAATGGGTGCGGCCTGGCGCTGTCTTCATGAAACACAATACTTTTAGTAATGTGTGTTCACGGTGTTTCTAGCGAAAAGGTTTAAGGAATTAAAACGCAATACCATTAATATCATTACCTTAAAAAATATTAGGCGAAGACAGCTTTACGGTTTCTAACCAGAGCAGAGGCAAATCGTCAGACGTTTCCTCACCTCTGCCCTCGGAGCAGCGTGACCGAAGGAGCTCGCAGATGTTAAATGCGCCCGTACTTTGGGCTGAAGCCTAGTCAGAGCTAAACGGATTTTTTGAAGATTACGGGGTCCTAAGTCCGCACCCACTTTTGTCCAGACCATTTGGTCCGGGTTTGGGCGCTAGGCCCTAAATGAGGGGTCCGTGGACCAAAAAAGAAGGAGTAAGTTGCTCCCCATTTGGTCCGGTCCGATATCAAGTGGATGCGGACTTAGAACCCCGCAATCCTCAAAGATATCATCACCTTGTAATTACACCAAACATCCGGCAAAATCTTCTGGCGGTGAATCCCGGAATGGCTATCGTTTGGGCTAGTTAACCGGAACTAGACTGTGATATTTTTGGCGGTTGCTCCCATATCTTATCCATTTTTCATTGACAGTTGCCATCAGCTTCAAAAAGGAGTCGATATCGTTACGTTTCAGCTAAGAAACGTAGACATCAACTCGGCTAAAAGGTTTCTTGTGTCAATTCATTTGGCACCTATACGTCAAGCTTCTTTTTTGAAACCAGCTTTATGCAAATCGTTTTAAATGATTTTCTTGCAAATTTTATGTTCACGGGCATTAAAATTTCATGATTTTACCGAAATTTTTGACGACTGGCCTGCCACAGCGTGCCTTATCTTCTGTGTTCATATTACCAGAAAGGAATCGTTAAAATCACCGGTTTGGTGTTCTGAGTGAAAACTTGTTAGCACTGATGAAGGGAACAAGTGGTTCCCGAAATATCGGTATCTGCAAGAATAAATATCCACACCAACGAAAAAGAAATAACAAGTTTTTATTATTACAATCAAGGTTTGGTGTTGCAATCGTACTAGATCCTTAAACGCATCCATTTTTATCAGTCACTTGGTTCGCATGGTTCGCTTTTTCACCTGAGTCGTAGTGGCACCGAAAAATGTATCGCATTTTCCCTTTTTTTACCTCCATTTTGGAATGCTGTTACACACAACTAGCTTCACCAAAGACCAAGTTATCAAAGTTTTTTTATTCTTTTGAAAGAGTTAATGTTTATGATGATCCCATAAGATGTATCCATCATGAGATATGGCTGACTAAAAACATCTAGCGGATACTGCTCAGAACTTTTGTATTTCGTCTATTATGAGGCCTGAATGCTTGGGTCTACTGTTCCTCTCAAACCCCGAATTTTTTCAACTCACGTACGTGCCTTCCTACGAATGGAAAACCCGATTGTCCCTGAACATTAGGATCTTGAAGTACGATTACAGAGGAGTACATTTTCGAAGGCCATTTCAAAGAATTCAAGTTAGCATTTGCTGACGCTGTCAGAAGAAGAAACTGTGATCTTCGCTAGCAAGGATCCCCATTCTTTGAAATTGTGAGCTAAAAAGACCTTAAGATATTGGTCTCATTAAATACACTCAGAAACATCATTTATGTCTAGTTCCATTCGTGCTGAGAACTGCAGGAATGTCGGTATATGGGCCAATTTGTAGGCATGAAGAAAAACCTAGATATACCTATTTTTCAGAATGGCTAGATCCTGAAGGTCGTTGGTTGTCTTTTTTGATGACCACAGAGATTTCTCTGATCTATGGTGGGTAAGCCAGTGTTTCTTTTGTTTTTCCTAGGTTCCGTCGCGATGTACGCGATTTAAACAATTGAAACATTTAAAAGTTGATGAGGAGGAGGCTTGTCTGACTCTATGATTTATTATGATTATAATAGGAGTTGAAGGGGAAGTAAGTATCTCTGTTGTGTCCTATTGAAGCGAAACAATATATACATATGTCGTCTATGAAGGGAACCATCATGATTCAAAACAGACGCTGAGTACAGTCGGTTGATGGGAGTATTTTATCAAGGTAGTTGGTCTTCAATACGGTAAAATTGGTTGACATTTAGGTGAGTTTGGGTCTACCAATATCGCCCGATTCCTTCTTCCATCATTCAGCGACGAAGAACATGGTTCAAATAATGAAGACATCGCGGGTTACCTTGTAAGTCTGATCTGTAATACCATCTCAGTTAAATTTTGAAGATCCTCTAGTTTTCTTTCCCAACAAATATTCTTCCTTGCTTCTCTTTGCAATCTGGTATATTTTGATGACAAAGGTTCTTGAGGGCATTGTCTTCCAGGAATTTTCTGCACAGCTGCGGTGTCCTTTCGATTCATTATAGGGAATATTCTTGTCGGAGAGATGATTTGTGGTTGATTCGTCTAGTTTGGTTTGGAGTTCTGAAAACAGATTGTCATCTTGACTGTTTTGTTATTGTCGTAGGACCAATTTCTCAATTAGGATGAAAGCACACGAACAACAAAAGCAAGCATTCGTCTAGTAGCGCTTGGTACTTTACTGTGATGATACCGAGTATCCTGTTTTATGAGTATAGTCGCTATCCCTTTCCTTAGTCCTAAACCCACGCGCAGAATTGACACCTAAAAGCTTATGTGTACATATTTATCATCCTTACGAGGTATTGAAATGTCGGGGTTACGTACTCCCTCCTGTGCAAGGCTTGGTTTCTGGTACATTTGTTCTTTCATGATGCATGAAATCATCAACCCCATCCTGTCTTTATTGTTACCCAGTAGGCATCCCCTCAGAGTCGTATTCGATTTGAAATCAATCTCACAATTCTCAAGTTTGAATTCTGTCGGAGCTTCGAATAACTTCAAATTATCCTGGAAGGAAAAGTCGGGGCAAACCATATCCTTACAACAGTCCCGTCATCAATTTGCTAAATGTCGGATTAAGAAGGTGCCGAAATATGTGAACGTGTGCCAAGGGACGAAAACATGAAGACAACCGCGACGGTTAAGATGTTATCGAATGCGACTCGAGGACTAACGCTAGAAATTTCGGGGCAACAAGTCGAACACAATGTCCTGAGGCACGTGAGCAATTTGCGGCACGTAAAAACTGGCACCTACCATCATAACAGCGCAACAAATAGCACAGCCGGCAATACGTTTTGTCAATTATGTGTACATAGGCGCCCGACTGTGCGAAAATTTATGTGTTATGGTGCACACATCGCCCAAAGGATTCGTGAGTCTGGTTTGTAAACAACGTGATCTGCAATAGCTAAGCATTCCATTTATATACATGGAATACGTGCATGTATAGCAGTCAGGGAGTCAGTCACATCGAGCCTTGCCCGCTCTTATGTAGACACTCGTCCTGCCTGAAGCTTAGGCAAGTCACGAACGATGTAAGAAGTTCAAGGTCAAGATCAGGCTCCTTCGTCACTTTATATAAAAGAAGCTATTCCCTACGGTTGTCGGTAGCAAGGATTGATATCATGCCAGTCGCATACTAAGCATGTAGAATGGGAATGTTGAAGGCTTCGGTGGCGGCTGCGACAGTGCCAACAAAACAGCGACACCACCGCCAGCAACAACAACGACAACAACCCTAAGAAATGGGTGTATCATGAGAAAATCCGGCCGCCTCCACTTAAACCATTCGGGCTTTTCCATTATATAGAAGTCAAGTCTGAGTCGGCAAGTAAATGCCATTGCTCCCTTATAGCTCCAGAATTCGACCCTTCACATCAGAGTCTCGCAGTGGATAAAATCTGCTTTTGAATTTCGTTCCTTCGACACACAAAGTAGAGCGTCGACCGCAGACAACCGCCACAACCCTATAAAATTGTCTTTTAAAGGCACGAAGGATTTCCTGAGCGTGATATTTGTAGGTCGGTAGGGCTGCTACGGTTATCCTTGGGGTGTCGGGCATGCTGTGCAGCAACGAGTGTGTGCCGAAATCTATTTCATTTCATTCAAACGCAAACTGAAGAGAGCACTTAAAGGTTAAGGATATTGCAGAGGACAAAACATTCTAGTTTGTCGTTACATTTTGCACAGTTTTCCGTGGTATATTCGCACTTATATAGCGCAAAATCTTGGGAGTAGTTCAGTTTCGCGGATGTTGGCTCTCTATGCGAAGTAATCGCTTAATTTGCCGAAAGAGCAATCTGCGTTTTTTCAAGTGACAATGGGTTATTTACTCGCTGCAGGGACGCGTCTTATGTGGTCAGATGCTAACGGATGCAAGGTGAGTGTCAGTTGGGGAGAGAAATGTTTCGAATTGAGTTAGTTGTCGAGTGGTTTGAAAAGTGAATAAACCGGTGTGGATTCTATTATGATGAAATTGAAAAAAATTGTGGTGCGGAGTGACTTCGAGTTAAGTTCCCCTCGCTCAAGATAATAATCCCAATCCGCAGGTTTTGGAAGCATTGTTGCGGTCGACTCTGGGTTCTTCGAAACATGAGTGTGATAGTCCCTTCCTCTAAGATGGTCGTTTATCCAAACTCAATTTAAGGATTGCTCTCGAATCTCAGTGCAAAGTACCATCAGATCATGCTTCAATTCCGGCTTCCCGTGACTTCCATCCATGACGTGATACAATTCATTGGAAATTATTGCGGACATTACCGAGTACATTCATAGAAATTCAAATATAATATAAACACGATGTTGCCTGGATTGCTTCTAGAAATATTACACAATTGGGCACGCATCCACAGTTTGTGGTCGTCTATTTGCTACAGTGGGAAAGCAAATTGACAGCCTATTACTCATAACAAGCGTAACCCGTAAAAGAGGCTGTAACGCTGAGCATCCACGGTAACGAGAGTGCTCAGAAAATGCAGTTCTGTGCAAGAGATGGCGGACACTGCAGAATAAAACAGGACCCCTAGATGCATTGCCACTGGGTAGACTCGATATGTCTATGCAGGCAAATGCATACCTGACGAATGATGAGGGAATGAATAATATTTCTTATTTTTAGTCCGCAAGTGGTTAGCCATTCCATAGAGAGTCGGTCGGATATGTAAACGCTCTGCATTTGTAGAGTCGTTTAACTATAGCGCATAGTGCAATGCATTAAATGCTATTAAAAACAATTAAATGCAAAGTAGCTTCCTGCGAATACTTCGATGAATATATTCAGTATCTGAAACCACAAGACTTGAACGTTGTTGACTAGATACGTTTTCTTCGTCTTAGTTCGAGAACAAGTTCACATTTAGTAAAATGCTTCCGATGTTAACCTACTTAGGTTGCTGGGCACGTTTGTTACAAATGCGATTTATGCTATGTTTGTGCATAGATTATTATTAATTCAAAAGTGAAATTGTAGTTCTAAGTTGAAGTTTTATCGCTATTTGCTTCGCTTTTGTGGAGACACATTGCATTCATAATTTAATAGTTATTACTTAGGTCGTAAATTATGCCTGTCAATTCTGGACGGTGGACAGGGTATTTTGTCATACATTCCCACCAACGAGGTGGATCAAATCCAGATTAGGTGTATGATAGAATAGTTAAAATGAAAATAAAGCGGCAGCTCTGGCGCAAATTTGGACTTTTACGGTAAAGTCTCGAGGGACATAAATTCTCCTCTTTAGCTATCCTATCGTGAACGCAATTTCAGCTCCTTTTTTTCGGGATAATGCAGCCAAAAGCGTTTACGCACAACTAAACACGTCTCCTTCGTCAAAGAACTAGGCTAGAACCGTTTGTCACATTAGTTCAGGCTAGCCCTCCTGTTCTTCCGCCTTGGGAAGCGTTCAAATCAGGAAAGAAAGTAGTCAGTCTCGCCGCTGAGCCAATGAGCCTTGCGGTCCATCTGCCTCTTAACTCGTTTTGCCAAAAGAATTGTCACTTGTGTTCGTTGTAGTTCTGTACGAGCCGCCACCTTCCTTCGATTTTCTCGCTTCAGGCTCTTTAGCAACAGTCACTTCCGCAATCATCACTACGGCCGATTCAGAGATAGTCCGATATGCATGCCATCCGGAATGCTTTCCGTCTCTGTACTTCCGCAAGATGCTTACGATATACCAAGAGCAACAGCTCGTACCTCCGCGTCCTAGAGCAAAACAGACTGCGTTGTACTCATTAGAAGAAGGCATCTGCTAGACGTAGGATCGCCAATGTTTGCCATTAGTGGACTTAAGGGGGTCATCCCGTGTGAAGGCTGTTTTTTGGCTTTTTTTAGAAATTTTTTGTGAAGAACTGGAGAAAGGTACAAATATTAATTTTTCACCATGGATTTATTAATATCTTGAAAGTGCGTAGTAATTTCTTCAGCCCGATCGCAAAGTTCGTTATTGAAATCCAGAGCAATTTATACACACATCTCCAAAAAAAGGTGTTTTTCCGCTGCCACGCTAGAGGGTGCTGTGACCATCTTAAAGAAAAAAAGTAAACGACATTTTAACGTACAGACTTAACGACAGTCCGCAAACTAGAATTATTAAAAAATATTAAAAACTAAATTTTTGGTGACTTGGTAAACTTCTTTTTTTAAGGTTTTGTGTAAAACAAAACCTTATTAAAATCGATTCAATGTCTGTCTGTCTGTCTGTCTGTCACACGCAGTTTTCTCCAAAACGGCTAAACCGATCCAAACGAAATTTGGTGGACAGATGGGAACTATGAAATCCCACGCATACAGCGAGTGGCATAAATTTAGGTGGAGTTTAAAGGGGGGCTCCCCATACACGCAAAGGGGGGATTCAAAAATTTTTTTCACCGAATATAGTTGTGTAGGGTATCAAATGAAAGGTCTCGATTTGTACTTTCCGAAACTGGCATTAGTTTTGGCATAAATTGCAAAGTGCGTGAGTAAGGAGTCAAAATGTACGCATTTGAAGTGAGACAGGACTCATTTTCGGAAACTACCCAACCCGAAAATCCGAAAAAAACCGAAATCCGAATCCGAAACCTCAAAATATGTCCCATTCCGATATCTGCTCAAATAAACTTACTAATAGTATATTACTACTTTTTAGAAATTTACTGAAAAACCCCCCTTAAATTCATCCTAGGACTTCCGGATTCTGTACCAGCATAGAGGACAATATTTCGTGTATATGCGCTAAATTTCATAGAAATCAGGCAATTAACGCCAAAGTTATAGCAGTTCAAACTTAGCAATTTCGCGCGAGTTTACTGCTTCCAAAGCCATGCAAATCTGACGTCATAATTAACCGGAATAATTGACATTCGCGTGGAATATTAAAGTCACATTTATGAAGAATCTATTTATCTGCAGCCCTTTTTAAGGTTTTGTGTAAAACACTTATGTGGAATCTAATCTTCGAGAGATGTCCCATTCCGGTATCTGCTCAAAAAATTTACTAATAGTATATTATCAACTTTTAGAAATAGACTAAAAAACTCTCCTTAAGTTCATCCTAAGTGTACTAAATTTTGCACCGACATAGAGGACAGCCTTGTGCATACACATGCCAGGTTTCATGAAAATCCAACTATTAGTGGGAAAGTTATAGCAGTTCAAACTTATCAATTTCGTGCTAATTAACAGCATTCTAAGCCATACAAATAAGATGCTGACGTCATAATTAACGAGAATAATTGAAATTCGAGTGAAATATTAAAATTCCATTCAAGAAGAATCTAATTCTCCCTAGCCCTTTTTTATATTTGATGTTGGTTAAATTGTTGGCATTTTCTAATAATATTAAACTCAGAGTGTGAAGCGTATGAGGTTGACCATTATCAACACAGGGCTTTCCATCAAATGATTTACTTAAATCTCTTTCTAGAAAATGGAGGGCAATGGAATTTTTAGCTATATTACACGGAGCTGTCGTGCACTCGTCGCTCCTCACATCTTTTTCTTTTTCTTTAGCCTTCAGTTCACAAGCGGGGTCGAGTCGTCGTGATCGGTTTCGTCATTTTATTTTATCAAATGCCTGATCAGGATGTAATCGCGAGACCTTTAAATCCAGCGTATCAGGCCACCATTGTTTTGGCCGGCATTTTGTTTGCTTACCATTGCTTTCGATGTTCTGACCAATGTGTGTGTGTGTATGGTGGGGGAGAAGCTACAGCTTCTGAGCACTCAGGCCGTGTTGGCCCATTGTACTCGCCTCCCCCGTTCTGACCAATACTGGTTGATGAATTCTCGTTAGGGTGAATTACGTGACCACACCATCGAAAACGCCTCTCTCGCAGTCTACGATCGGTGCAAACCCATATCGATCGCGGATATTCTCATTCCAAACGTAATCAAAACGTGTCACGCCACCAGTGCAATGCAACATCTTCGCCCCATTACCGCAAGACGCCGTTCATTGTCCTTTATAGTCGACCAACACTCAGAACTATAGAGAGCGGCAGACGGACGACATTGCAGTAAATTTTAGATTTGGGGCGTGCGCTGATACGTTGATCACAAAGAACACCAGTTGGGGAATGCCACTTCATCCAGGCTGCATTAATACGTGAAACAATTTCATTACGCAGTTCTCCATTGGCTGATAGCATTGACTAGAAATATTTAAAGCGCTCAGTACTGGCAATGGCAGTAACCTGCCCTTCGAGATATTAAAATCGCTCAGTTCTTGCAATGGCAGTAACCTGTCCAGAACTGAGCGATTTCAATATCTCGGGTCAATGCTTTCAGCCAATGGAGAACTACGTTATGCTCCTCACATAGGGAAACACAAAACCTTTTATACCTGAAGCGTCAAGCTTCCGGTTTCCCGACTTGTTTAATTTTGGTGTTTTTTTATGGTTTCTTCAATGAATAAAAAAAAAGCTACTGAATGAATCGCAATTATCCTAGATTGCGGACCGTAGAAATATGTTCTAAATAAGTCGTGAAAATTTCAAAGCATTTCGTTGGATAGATTTTGCGCTATGGTGGCAGCCAATTTTCAACATGCAGTTTCGAGAACGCGATTTTCATCAATAAAACCTTAACTGACCATTTATCTGCTACACCTAATCCATAAACCTTAGGTTTCTTGAAGAAACACATATACGGCCTTGGTGTCAATTTTTGTCTTTTTAACCAAGTCATTCCAACGTCATTCGGACCGATAAATACGAGCTTTATTACGGCGATCGACATAAATCTGGCATGTGATTTATCACGTGTTTGACACAATAATTTCTGAAAGACTCCATATATTCTACACTATATCTAGATACAATTGATGCAAAAAAAATTTGATTCCTCGGATCCGACACACGGGATGACCCCCTTAAGGTTGAAACTCTACAGACTTGTCCGCTTTGCTCGAAAAAGCTAATCCTTGAGTCGAGCGTCAGCCCAAGGCACCGTTGGTGTTGACACGATTATCGACTCGCCGGTCCATATGGGACGCAAGATCAGGATTCTCTTTATAGGCAAGACGACTACTTCGTTTTTTTCCAGTACAAGACTGAAACCATTGGCAGTAGTCCACCCGCTTCCTCGTCGCATCAATATGCCAAGCCTGCTTGGCAACTGTTCGACGGTTCGGCAATAAGTGCCGCAACATTATCTGCATAGTTAACCTGATGTGATCTCTATCCTCCTCTGACTCTCTACTATCTCATAGAGCAGGGTGCGATTTTTCAGATAATCCCTCGATATCCATAAGAGATAGCTCAGCACGTGAAAATGGAATTAAAGGCATTTCTGACAGCAAGCACTACGAGGAACACTACCCGTTTAGCTCGCTTTTATCAAGCCGCACGGGATTTGCAGGGAATGGTGCCCGTACAATATCCATCTGCTCGGCCTTACGTAAAGAGAATTTTCGCAGAGCTCCGATTTTACGGGCTATCAGTTTCTAACTGAGGCTCCGCGGATCCCAATCTACATTCCTCCTCTCTGTCGTTTAGGCGTAATGTTACGCGGCGGAGTTTGTGACACTCCTTTCGAAATAATAATAATAATAATGGCATTTTTCATTGTCCACAAAGACATAGAAGGTTTGTCAAGTCTCGTTGCCCTCCAGGGCATGCAAGCTCCGCAGGCCGCCTTTATCAGGTTGATAATTGAATTTACGACAATGTCAGTTGCAGCACCACTACCCCCAAGAGTCCTACTACAAGTCCTGTTTTCGCCGCCGTTTCGAGAAATCGTTTCCATCTGGAGTCTGGGTGAGGCATGCCCCATTCAAGCACCCTAGCATTCAAGTCATCTCCGACCAGGATCCGCCCCTTTGTCCCAAGATAGTGTTCTGCGCTAGCAATTTGTCATCGGTTGCATTCCGGTGCATATTTACCTGTAGGATGCGGATCATGTTCACCGCATTTAAGCTCTTTCCAGTTCTGCTCTGAAGACTGGACACGGCCTCAAGCCCGCAGGTGCGCAAGGCTCCCATCGTGTGCCCATAACCTATACATTTGTAAAATTTAGTAGGGGCAGCTCAAATTCGTATCCTACATACTACCCCCTTGATTTTCCCGCTGATAAGAACTTTTCTCGCACATTGTTCGGCAGTTTTCACCACAGCAGAGATGATATCAATCCGGGCATTGATTACCTCCGGATCAATCCGCTCGATGGCGTCTTGTACATAGTTTCTTTCTACAATAAAGCAATCAATATGTCGAATTCGTAGAGAGCACATTCTATGTTAGAAATCAAAGCTTTCTCTCCCAGTGGCTTCTCGACTGTTTCACAGAACTTACCTTTATTTGTAGTCTTTGGGCGTAATTGGACCCTTTGTTTTCTGAATGAAAGGCAGTTTTGCTTCATAGACACTGAGGGCTTCTGCAAAGGTCTTAGCTTCTGTCAGATTAATAAGCAGAGCTGCCGGTCTAGTCCTCCTTTTTTCTCCACCTTTTCTTTTGGTGCTATACCGTTCATATTTACTTTAATTTTAGGCAGAGGGTTTTCTGACCAGGCAGCATGTTGTTACCCTTCGCTTCGCTTTCTTTTTTTTGAGCCCTGGAGATTAACTAGGTAAAATCTCTTTCAGACGTGCCTTCCTCCTTGCACTTTTCGTTCGCTCTGTAATGGGCTATCTGCGACCCGTTAGGCATTTACGTTTCTCTCCATGTCCGCCTGTAGCAAATGTGGTTCGGAAATTCATCAGCCTGTTTTACCGCCATCGAGGACGTTTTTCTGGTGGTACGATGCAGAACTTGTTCGGCGCGCAGACCTGACATCCCTGATCGAAAGACGGAAGTGGCAGTGGATAGGCCATAAATAAAGGAGGGGAGCCAATTTCATTGCGAGCTATGGCATGCAGTGGAATCCACTCTCCCAAGATGACCGACGGGTGGGTCAACCCAAGGGCATTCGGCGTGTAGAGGAGGAGTGCGAACGTCTCGGGAAGTCGCGGGGGAGGAAGGGGTGCTGAAGGATATTTTAGGTCACCGCGAACAATGGTGCGTAGGTGTGATTGGCACGCTATACTCATCATCAATGGAATCAATATATATATACTTTCCTATTCGGCTTTCGCAAGAATAGGCGACTGCACTTCCACTCGGTTTATATTCGAAGCCATATGGTACTGTGTGCGTTGCTGCCTTCGTCAAATCACTTTGTAAGCCTTCTTCTTTATTTGGCTGTGCGTATCCCGATGTCTCGTCGAATATTTCAGCCCTTGCTGTCTCCTTCGCTGCGGTAAGCGACACATTTTCGTGCTGCGATGAGCGACGCATTTTCGTGCTCGGGCACAAACACAACCATTTTTTTTTATCTCTACTGTTTCCTCCGTTTTTTAAGGTTTTGTGTGAAACAAAACCTTATTAGAATCGAGACGGTGTCTGTCTGTCCGTCTGTCCGTCTGTCCGTCTGTTTGTCTGTCTGTCTGTCTGTCTGTCACACCCGATTTATTCAGAAACGGCTGGACTGATTGTCACGAAAATTGATGAGAGTATATAATCTGGTGTTCCCTTTACATGCAGTAAGTGGCGCCATCTTGTGTTAAGTTTAAGGGGAGGCTCCCCATACATGTAAATGGAGAGTGCAAATCTTTTTTGCACAGAATGTAGCCATGTGGGATATCAAATGAAAGGTCTCAATTAGTACTTTTCGAAACTGGTTCAATATTTGATGTTGGGTGAAACAGAGGGGAGTGAGGACTCAAAATATGACCCCCAAAAAGTGTAATAGGTCTCGTTCTGCGAACCTATCCAACCGAAAGATCTGAAAAAAATCACAGTGGTGCATCTCTACGAAATCTAGGCCTCAAAATATATCCGGTTCCGATATCTGCACAAATAAAGTTAATAATATTATAGTATATTTCCATATTTTAGAAATTTACCCGACAGCCTTATGTTCATCCCAGAAGTACAAAATTTGGCATGCGTGTAATGAAGAACATAATGCACAATTTGGTCAAGTTTGAAGAAAAAGTGTGTTAGAGCATTTCATTCAAGATCGTAACTGTACATTACAGTACACTGTAGGAGGCAATGTGGTCAGCATTGCGCTCGCCCGAGATTATTACCCTGATTTGACTTAGGTTCTCATTCACAGCTGAGTCGACTGGTATCCGTCACGATAACAAATCTCTCTGCCACCAGTGAGATTTGAACCGCAACCTTCCGTACGACAGCCCAGCGCTCTAACCACTTGAGTCATCCGGATACTGTGTGAATGAATACCCGAGTTAAATTAGGTTAATACAGAGTACCGTAGTTTGTACTGAGTACCGTAGTTTTATAGTGCACCGTTACGGCCTTGGATGAGGTGCTGAAGCACGCTTCAAACCCCCGATCCATGTAGATTGTCGCACCAACGATTATTATTATGCACTAACGGAGATTTCCGACATAAAGAAGGGACATTTTCCTATGTTCAGGGAAGACTTCGTAAATGTGATGGATAATCTGTATGTCAAAATGCTCTTTAACATCACTGTGCTTGTACATTTGATGCAAAAACAAGATTTTGTTAACCATAACAACAACGGTGAAAGCTTTGAAAATTGCTAGAATTTTGATCGCCTGATTATCGGCGGCACACTTCGAACGCAGAGACTTCCAAAATGTCGGCTGAGTTTTGACTGACCAGCAACAAACGTCTAATCTGCCTTGTTCAACAATAGATTTGATTGACAGTAGGAATTAGGCGTACTTCTACCTTCTCGTAAACCCTGGAAATTTAAGATCATTTACTTATTAAGAAATCGATATTATCAGAAACTTCGCGATATTAGGAAAGCTACATCGATTTAAATACCACATCCACGCACACAAGCGATGTGTACTTTAAGGGGTGCAACACACGTGCTGCCGAAAGTTACGTCTCGATCTAAGGATGTTGCTTCTTGATTCTAGTTTGCCTTTCCGGAGCCTTATTAACCCGAATTGTATAATGGCGAAGGTAGCCCACCCAGTGAGAGTATTTTCAGTTGACTTGGGTTATTGTAGTCCTGCAGATTCGCCGTTGCTGAGTGGAATACCACGTTTCCTACTATCAGCGTGTAAAAACCAGGGACACGCAGTTGATTTTCTCTCGAATGTAATGGTTGAGGAAGCGCTAGTAGTAATTTTTTATTCAGCAAATATCGATATTTCGGGAACAACTTATTCCCTTCTTCAGTGCGACAATGATGGCGCGTGTGGGGGTTTATAACAATTATAATAGGCCTCTAACATTTTGTAAATATTTGCGAGAAGGAATTGAGTATAATCGACGATTCGTTTTAAATAATCTTTCGCTCTCCTACGGCATGAAAAATCTACCGTCAACTAAAAAATAACAAATAATGAGCTGCGATTCTGTAGGTTACATCGCTAATCTTTTAGTCTTTGATTCGATCCTCGGTAAATATGTAGTAATTTCGACAGACCAGACCGACCAAATCTATCTCAACAGCTTCCTTCAATTGGTCAGCTGTAGATGAGCTGCCAACACAGCAATTGCACTTAATGATTTCCCGTTAATCCGTTAGCTAGTCCTCTCGTAGGAGCGGTGTGCGCCCGCGTATAAAAACATTTTCGCTTGCAATGCCAGATCTGTATATCCAGCTGTTGCAACAATGCCTATAGCCCAATAATAATTTGAACGAGTAAGGGATATGTAGCGATAATACACGAGGAGACATTTTTTTATAAATAATTTAAAGTAGGTGCAGTGCAGATAAATAGAGATTATGAATTCGGCGAGAATGGAATTAGAAAAAACCTGATATATTTGTAAAAACTCCAAAATAATTTAAAAAAGAGATTGAGCATATCTTACTCGCATTTGCAAGAGTATCGTTAAAATTCAGTTAAAATTGTACAATAGACGTCCGGCCTTTTCAAATATCCAATTACCACCGATGTAATCCTTTTATTTTTTCTTTGAATGGTGATAACTTTCCTTCCAAACTATCTATCGTCCTCATAAAGTATTTTATTACATTTTTGAGTTTCTTTATGGAAAATAATAATTATTTCTTCCTTTTTTGCAGGTAAGTGAAGCGTTAACATTTTCATCAACAGTAATATGTTCAAAGGAGGGAAGCACTGGAGAATACGCCCTTGGCGTGAACTACAAACAGATGTGAGTAAAAAACCTTCCACTTATCCAACAAAGTTAAAAAAATGATTGGATCTCCTTTCGGCAATCTACGAGTTATACGTGCTAAGTCCTTATTTATACATAAAATCTTGGCAAAAGCTTGCGCTAAAGAAGGAGTTCATATTCTCTCGTCACTCATTTTATTCCTTATGAGTTGATAACGACCGAAACGATATTTACGAACTACTATACAGAAGCTTAGTGACTTAAGTTAAGCGACGAGAACACTTGCCCTAATTAAAAGCTTCGAGATAAGGCAGGTTTGTAGGTGTCAGACTACAGCAAGAGTCGATGCAGTCTCTTCGTCTCCACAGTGCAGAATCCTTTTTTCCTTCCTCTATTGATGCCACCCTAAGCGCCTTTCGTGCCGGGTTTCCTGTACAAGGGATATTGAAGAGCTTGCAAAGCATCACCACGCCAAATGAGAATAGTAAGTGTACTTGTCCTTTGATATTTTACCTCTTCGCCTTTGTACTAAAATTATGCAGCCACTTATTTCTTCCCGACACCGTCAGGTAATGTGTGCATCATGTTTTTTTTAATATGTGGATGATATAATGAAAAATTTTAGAGACATTATGCCATGGCGTTTTTGAATCATTTGGTATGTTTGCTTCCGACGGAATAACTCATGCTACTCCGGGAGCGGGATCGGCTTTGAACTTTTAATAAACAATTGTAGTGATTTGGCGCCGCATATTTGTGAGGTGCATTTATATACGAATGTGTGGTTATAGCCACGTCTGATGGATACGCTAAATGTGGGCACGATTCGTCAGAACACGAACATGTGATATTTCAAATCGATAATGATGGAAAACATGTGCTCTTGTAATATTCATCTTTGAAAACTATCAGGAACGCCTCATTTTCAATGGTTTGATTTCCGGGAACACGTAGATAATGACGACTTACTAGATCGTGGCATTTTTGGCACTGCACCAGTGTTGCGATTCACGAGGGCATGGTAAGTCATCGTTAGCAGAAGGAAAAGTCGAAACAGCTGAAGATATAGTTGATACTGCTGGTAAAGGGGTTACGTGTGACTGCGGTACCAAAGTAGAAATCTCAAAGGCGCGATGAATGGCTACCAAGGTCGTAGACTGTTTATTAAGTAGCTCCGAAGGAAGATATCCATACGCAAGATGAAAAATCCAAACAGTAGGGCTGGCGGGAACTGTAATGTTGAGACCTTTATTGTCACTATTCCGGGTGTGCACGACATCAGTGACCATGATGGTGTAGTCTTCGATACCAAATGGAAGCTCCTGAAAAAACCTACTCGCCGCACCCTCAGTTCCAGAAGGCGCACTATAAACTTATGAATGGAATCCTTGAGTCCACACTTGATCCACTCATCCTCATATCCAACCACACAGTCGACCGAAGAGTTTGCTGGTGTAAACTTATTCAGCAAGTATGCAACGAACTGATCCTGGCTGCCTCCTCAACTACCGTAACCTCCTTTTTCTTTCCCGAACAATATCCTCAACTATATCAAATACAAAAGGACCCTTCGGCGGAGACTATTTACTCATTGAAGAAATCTGCAACCTAGACAGGTCAATCTGCAAAAAAGTTTTAGCCCTATATACCCACTACCTCCACAAACGCTCCTCCAATTGAACCCTGCACCTTCAGGGAAATCAACTTGCGCTGTTTGTCCAATCGGAAGCCATATAACCTGACAAATCCCAATCCTGCTTCAAACCATCTCCCTACCACACAAGCCTAATACCAGCGAATCGATTTCCTGACTCCAAACGGCCATATCATGACGTTTAAAAACAAGAAATCAGTAGGCCTCAGCAAAAGCCTGTTCATAATTCTAAGAAAGTGTGCTCCAAGTATCCTCATCTTTTTTTCTCGAATTATTGACGACTGTCGTGTTTGACGTCAGATCCCAGTCGACTTAGCTGTAAATGAGTACCTAAGCCAAATCAGGGTAATAATGTCGGGCGAGCGCAATGTTGACCACATTGCTTCCTATAGGGTATTGCGAACCTGTAGTGTACCGTCACGGTCTTGAATGAAGTGCTTTAAAACACTTCAAGGTAGTGATCCAACTAGAGTGTTGGGCCAGCGATTATTATTATTATAAACTTTCTCAAATATTCAACTTCTATCTATACCTTTTTAAGCAAATTCCATATATAATATTTGTCCAGCAGGCATTCCCCAAGGTTCAGTCCTCGTTTTCCCTGTTCATCGCGGTGTTTTCTAAGCCGAGTCCTGACCCTAATCTGGTCAAAATCCCGATCCTGATCGTTTATGTGTTCACCAAAAATGTTTTCCTCGGCGAAGCTCGTCTGAGTTTGTCTTTAGACGATTTATACGAATACTTTACCCGCATAAAATTGTTCCACCGTAACATGACCATCACATCAAAAATAATGAGGGACATTATCGTGCTCTCATTCAAATTCTATGACACGTCCATTCCTTCTGTGAACAAAGTCACCTACCTAGGAGTGACAATGGATTCCAGACTTCTCCGCGTATCACGTTTTGAAGGCGCCGGTACAAACAGTGTATCCCATCCTATTATATAGCACTTCAACACCCCAGGAAATTAAGCTATTCTGTTACAAACAGCTATTATTAGACTTCTCCTCATTTTTGACTTCATTTTCTGATCCGGTAGTCAGTCGTTCCAAGTACAGAGGTTTCGCCTGAGAGAACGGAAAATCCTCTAGGGGCTTTAGGATCTATAAGAACGAAGGCTATTCTATATATACTTTCAACTAAACCTTAATCCCGCCAAACTCCTGGCATCGACGCTGTACTCGCCGGTCACGCAGTACTTTCCTAACCAAATGTTAGACACACCGCATTCCTCTTATTGCACAGGTCAGTCAGACCGAGAATGCTGAAGAGAATCTTCTTCGTATCCATCTGTACTTTCAACTCTTAACTCTCAAGTCAAAATATTCTTTCACACTAATAACTACTCCCAGTCCAATCCTTAGTATCACTTCTTAGTTCGTAATCATCAACCCTTTCCTGCATATATTCCATCCTATGTCCTGTCTCTAATCGCTCCCCTGTTCTCATCCTAAATTTTAGTAAGACGTCAAAGACTGAAGGTTTTCTACTTTTCCTCTGAAATCTTTTTAAGGTTTTGTTTGCAAACCGAGGGACCACCATTTCGGTATTGCTTCGCGGGGCTGTTCAGTTCTTAGCTGTTCACTCTAAACGAGCTGCTAGCGCTTTGCGTGACGTTAATTGCAGTAGCTTCCCTTCTATGTCTCCGCTGTATTTCTGCTGATTTTAGTTGCTGATGCAATTGCAACTACCGCGTCCCATGTTGTATTTGATTGCACCATGTACCTTAACAGATTTTCCATCCTTAAACGGATATTTAGCTCTGTTTCAAGCTCCTTGAGCTTTTAAATCTGGGGCAGACGAAGAAAACGTGTTCTGGATTTTCGGTTGTACCTTCACACGTAGGACAATCGTGCGATTCATCTAGACCGAACCTATAAAGGTAATTCCTGTATCCACCGTGTCTGGTTAAGCACTGAGTCAGATCGTAACTCGTCTCATCGTGGTTGCGCATAGTCCACATGCTTATGTCTGGGATAAGCCTGTGTGTCCACCGGCCATTCTCCGCCTGGTCCCACGCTGTTTGCCATGCAACTAGTGACCGCAAACGCTCACTTTGCTATGATAGTTTAGGCTTGCTTCCTGATTTTCGTACAAACGACTTGCCTCATCGGTTAGAATATCGACCGGGATCATCCCCGCAATCACGCATGGCGCCTCATAAGATGTTGTTTGGTAGGCGCAACATGTTCGGAGAGCGCTTAATCGATATGCAGCTTGAAGTTGTCTGCGATTTTCTCTGATTTTTATCGCCGACGCCCATACTGGCGCCGCGTATAAAAGTACAGAGCTGACGACTCGCGATAAGAGTAATCGTCGACTGCCCTTTGGGGCGCCTACATTTGGAAGCATCCTTGCCAGTGTTGAGCTGATTGCTGCCGCTTTCTGCCCAGTAAGCTCTAGGTGGGATTTAAAGCTCAGCTTGGAGTCGAATATTACTCCCAGGTATTTCAGCGATGGCTGAGAGCTAACAACATGTGTCCTGATGCAAATTTCAACAGTTGTCTATTTTCGCCGCTTTGTAAAGAGCACCAACTCCGTCTTGGGTTCGGCAAGCTCCAACCCGTGGTCTTTAAGCCAGGATTTGATCGTCCGTATAGTCTCGTTCGCATATATCTGTACTTCGTCGGGGTGATTGGATGTTATGACCAACGTCATCTGCGAATCCGACGACAACGGCTTGTTTAGCTACTGGAAGCCGTAAAACGCCATTATACATTAAGTTCCATAGCAAAGGGTCCAGAACAGACTCCTGCCGTTATTACACATATCTTCGACCCTTCGTCCGTATTATAAAGTAGCTTCCGGAAGTAATCGATGATTATTATTATTATGTATTTTGGAGTTTGTGCCGCGATGAGCGCTTCGTTGATATTGTTCCATCTGGCAGAATTGAACGCGTTTTTGATGTCAAGAGTTACCAGTGCGCAATATTTTCCTTCGTCGTAGGCTTTTATGGTTAGTTCAAAAACCAGTTTGGTAGCATCAACCGCTGACCGAGCCTTCCGGAAGCCAAACTGCCTATTCGATAAATAACCTCCACTGGCAATTAATGGATATAACCGGTTATAGATTACCCGCTCGAGGACCTTGCCTATTGTATTCAGAAGACAGATAGGTCTATAGGATGTTGGTTCACCTGTCTTCGGGATCAATACAAGCTTTTGTATTTTCCACTCTGCGGGGAAGGACCCTTTTTCTAGGCAGTCTGTAAATAACCGTGCAAACATGCTTGGTGCCATTCTCATTGCCAATTCGATCCATGCCGGGGGGTGCGGCATCCCGGACCCTTTTCACTGCTTCCAAGAGTTCGTCTGTGGTTACTAGAGGTATGTCTTCGGCGCGCATTGGTATCATTGGGAAGATTGTTTCCGGAAGTTGGGGGAACAATGTCGAAACTATCTCCCACAATAATCTAGGGCACATGATAGGAGGGGACCTTTTGCGTTTTATTGCTGACATAACGGACTTGTACGCTCCTCCCCATGGATCTGAGTCTGCCTCATCACAGAGTCACTTGTAGCAATCATTTTTACTTTTCGTGGTGGCCCATTGCAACTTTTTTCGTGCCTGTTTATATTCGAGGTACCGTTGCTCATACCCTGGCATGTTTCTTCAGCGTTGATTCCGCCTTCTGGCCTTCAAGCATTCCGCACGATACTTCGCTATTTTTGCACGTCTTGGCATGGAAGCGTCGCATTCTCGGTATATCTGTTGGCACCGCTGCGATGCTTTTCCTATGGCTGTTCCAGTGTACTCGATGTTCCACTGCAATACCTCGAGAAAAGTATCCTATCAAGTGCTCGTGATGACCAACCTGTTTGTGGTTTCTTCAGATGAGGATTTATTGTTCTGGGTGCCTTTTCAATAGTAATATATATCGCCTGGTGGTCGCTAACATGCCAGTGTAGATGCTTGACCAACGAATCACTTACAAAAGTAAGATCTACAACGGAGCTTAGCTCTCCACGCCTAAAGGTGTTTATGCTTCCGATGTTTGCCAGGGTGACGTTTAGGCAGGAGACAACCTCGAGTAGAATTTTTACCCTTTCATTTGTTTTCTGACTTCCCCACCCCATTGCCCAAGCGTTGAAGTCGCCAGCAATAATTTTGGGGTTGCGATCTTTGGTGTCTCTCGCCAGTCTATCTAACATCTTGCAATACTCTAGTATTGTCATACTTGAGGCGGCATAACAGCTGTATATGTAGAGGTCATCGATCTTAACCTTTACAAAATCGTGTTCGCAGTGCTTCATTGCTTACGTAGTGTACTTAAAGCTACCCTGTAGGCTGGACACCGCTACCCGCTATGTGGTTACAATTGTGATTTTTGGTTTCCCTGCATACAACGCAATGAGGGTTTTTACTGCAGTCCTTCGCCAAATGATTTTCCTCTCCACATCTTCGACACAGTTTGGATCTATCAATGGTGCTAGTGCAATCCTTCGTCATATGTCCAAGTCCGAGGCATTTAAAACACTTTTTTAGTGGAATTTACTCACGTAGCGTACACACGACCCAACCGATGCGGATTTTACCCGCAGATAGTGCTTTTGTAGCTGAGGTCATAGACATCACGGTTGTTGCCTGCGTTCCACTGCACGCTCTCCTTAGGCTCTTGATGTTCGTTTCCTGCACGTCCTCCAGTTTCAGTTGGTGTTTGAGCGCTGCACAAATTTCCTCCTTGGTAGTGACCTCGTCAAGATTTTTACATTCTATCGCTACCATTGGCCGACTTACGCGGACGGTCGCTTGCTCGCCGAGTGAAGCCTCTATATTCCTTTGGAGGTCAGCATGATCCTTCTTTTCCTTCGATAGTTCTAATAGCAATATGTTATGTTTAACACTTTTAAGGTTTCGTGCAAAATAAAACGTTATTAAAGGCGGTTTTCTGTCTGCCTGTCGATCCGTCTGTCTGTCACACCTTATATCTCAGAAAAGGTTACTCCTTTTGATACAACATTTGGTAGAAAGGTGTAACCTGTGAATCCCGTCGCACGCGGTAAGTAACATAATTCCACGTTCGGTTTAAGAGGGGTTTCCATACATGCAAAATTTGTTTTTACCGAATATTGTCATGTGGAGTATCAAATGAAAGGTCTGTAATAGTATATCCCGAAACCGGTCTTAGTTTTCAGATTGATTGAAAGGGGTAAGAGTGCGGGGGTCTGAAAAAGGTATGTTACTTCAAGGATCCGCTCTCAGAGGCTACTCAACCCAAATATCTGAAGAAAAATATGGTAGTGAATGGTCTGACAAACTAAATTCTTTCGTCAAAAAATTGGGGGAATATGGTTCTCCAGGAATTGCGAAAACAACACTCCTGGCTTTATACTCATCTCCATATGCTTCCTTCCTATACAGCTCAGCCGTAAATCTACGAAATCAAACAAACTCTCCACCGCATTCCTTTCAGTATTAATAAAAAAGATTCAAATTATTCCAACTATCATAGAAGATTGATTTTCCATCTTTTTTGCTTGATTTCTTCGTTGGTTCTTTAGGAAAATCAAATTTCCAGTATTCGAAAGTAGCCGCCGGTGGGCATCATTCCGCTTATTGAAATACCTGGAATACCAGTTTTATTTTCTGACTAATTATATTCCTGCGGAAATTTAAATCCGAATGAGCAGAAATGGAAGGTGGTTTAAGGGCATAGAGCAGAAAGCAATAAATTAGCTGTCGCTCGTCTTCAATCCATGAAACCATTTTCAATCATTGAATATGTTACCGCCCGGCAAGAATCGGATATTATAATGAAATATTAATTATTTGCC
Organism: Hermetia illucens; assembly: GCF_905115235.1. Lineage (NCBI taxonomy): Eukaryota > Metazoa > Arthropoda > Insecta > Diptera > Stratiomyidae > Hermetia > Hermetia illucens. The sequence continues at coordinate 162,229,039 of NC_051850.1, forward strand.
ATTTGACTTCTAAAATGTTGCCTGCTCGCTGTAGCTGAATAGTTAGATTTGTAATAGGTGTCGCCGGAATATATGGGGCCATGGTGTATACCTAGGAGTGCAGGCATAGCTCTCGCTGCGACTAGAACGAGAACGAGCCGCTTATTGTATGGTTTTGTGTGCGCAGTGATGACTGCCGATACCGCAACCTTGCTTCCATTATCCTCTTTCCAAAAATCCCATATTGAACTCTGTGAGGACGTGAATAGGGTACCTATGCACGTCGCAGTCCAACTCGCTTAGGCGCAGGAAAATGGAATGTGGTGTGGAGTTTGTCCTGTTTCGTTATCCACCCTGAGCGTAACTCCAGCAAGAAAGTGGAGGCAGACCAAAAATCAAAGTGGTCCGAGGGACGACAAGCGAGGCGGTGATTGGTAATTTGCTTTTCTCAAAATATATTTAGTGCCTGATTGAGTTATCCCTTGGAAAGCGGAGCATCGCCCTCCCCACCGGGTCGACATTGCCACATTTATGTTTAATATCCCGCTTTACTGATTCGAGTTAGAATTAAATACGGTCCGGGTCTTACCTTATTGCAAGTCTCGCAGCACTTTGGCGTCTGGGTTTTCGAATTCCTTGTCATGGATTCGCAAGGCTCGATATGTCGACAAACTTGCATGCATGGCTCCATATGCAGCCAGCTACGTGGCAACTTAATAACAGATGTGTATAACTCATTCGGGCAGATGAATGCACACAAAAGTGCACTCGTTGAATGTGCGAGTGTGCATAATTGTCGACTTGAAGCACAATAAAAACCCCAAATGCACTCCAGAGAATGCACGAGTCTCATCAATCGAGATTCCGCCGTAAGAGTTCGATGCAGCCCATGCTGCTCAGCATAAACAGGGGAAAGATGTAAAATTATAATATGCAGTTGCAGTCGTTGCAACCGTGCGGCAGCATATGGCAACGACGCTATGCTTGGCAGCTAGGAAGCGCCAGATTATGGGGGTAGGAAGCAGGCGGGACTGCAACAAACATCATTGTCAGTGAGATGAAGTCAACTAGGTATTAGCTAAACATCCGTTTCCAGTTTAGCAGCATTATTTGAATTATGCAAAATGATCAATTCGATGTTGTCAATTTGTGAATTGCAATTGATTGATTGAATTTGATTATTATTATTACACAAGCCCGATGTATACAACTTTATTTATTGCATGAATACATTCAAGCTGCATCGTCAGTATCGTCAATGGCTTTTCTCATCAGCAATCCCCCAGACGGTTGATGGTTTTCCACCCTGGTCCCCCGCAAGTGCTGTGCAGGGATGGGGATCGATGCTGCTTATGAACTAAATTTAATGCCAATGAAATGTACGCTACAAATTCACGATTGGATTAATCATAGGCTCGGATGCTTTCTGGAAAGTTCAAAGCCCACAACAGCATGTTGTGTCACCTAAAGAGTGTACATTAACTTCAGGTATTGGATCATTGTCAGTTCAGGTTTTTTATCAAAACTAGGAAAAGGTATCGTGATTGTGCGTTTGGGAGATGTTGACAGGATGCCTCTGCTATGCTTCCAATTGGGTACTTAATTATTTCCTATATTTTTGGTGGAAATTAACATAGACAAGTAGTATATTTTTGCTGGCCCTCGAAGACTGGAGTCAGTTGTTGTCGTCGGCGTAGGGTTCAAGTGGCTTCCCCTTTCTCTTTGTATTATAAATGAAAGACACTTCCAATATTGTTCTGTTATGGGGAAGTCGTCCTTAAAGAACTATTGTGCCCCTTTTACTGTGTCCATAGATATCCCTAGCTTCCCTAGGTGATAGCTTAGTCAGCAGTGACCAGTGAGAATTCCGATTGTGAGTCGAAGGTTCTTCATGGTGAGGTTTAAGCAATCCTTTGTGCGCCTGGGTTCGTATCCTCCAGTAAGCACCCTGGACTGCTCGATTCATGGTAGACCTGGCCGAACGTAGTTCTAATAGTTGTCCATGACCTTCTCCATCGTTTTGAGTACGAATGATGTTAGAAGAATTGGTCTGAAAGATGTAGGGTGAAAAGGATCCGTTTTAGCCGCTTTCGGAATAAAGACCATTTTTGCCTTGTTATATATCCCAGGGCTATGCTAGCCCTTTTTTGGGGGTGGGGTAATTGAATGCATTTACGCACAGAGTGTTGGACTCCCGGTTCGGTACGTCGTCGGACTTTCAACTAAACACCTCCCCATCGTCAGAGAGCTAGCCTGGAACCGTTTGTCACATTACTTCGGGCTAGTCCCCGAACTCTCCCGCCTTGCGGAGCCTTCAAATCAGGGAGTTCCTTTCACCAACGGGAGGGGACAGGAGGAAGGAAACTGTCAGTTCAAGGAACCCCCTGTCATCCGGCTCCTCCATCGGTCGAGCTCTATCTTCTTAGCAACGAGAATAATAGGCAACATGGCTCCACCTGTCAGCACTCCTCAGCATCTCTTCGAAAATGTTGTCTGGAGGGAGATCCCTTGTGTTTAAATAGAGCTACTGACGAATCCCATCCTACCTTCCCCAAGAAAAAAAAGTGTGATGGGCGTCGTCCACAGCTCCATACAAAACACACAATCCGGAGATCGTCCCTTTCCAATTTTGTTTCATTTTGCCAGGAGAGCTGTCACTCGTCTAGAGTGCGTCGCCGTTCTTCACGAGCAACAACCCCCTTGGCTCTTCTCCCTTGCGCTAGTATATGGCTTGACGCTCCTTAGCAAGAAGGGCAACGAGGACCACTCCCGCGATTATCATCATGGTTCAGAGACAGTTCGGTACGCACACGCCACCCGCAAAACTCCCCGCGCGAGACGCTTACGATATACCTCCTTACCAAAAGCGTCAGCGCAAAGGTATGCGCCTTGGAGCAGGGCAGACTGCGTTGAACTTATCAGGAGACGTCGCCTGCTAGACTTAGGACCCCCAATATTTGCCATTACCCTACTAAACGCCGAAACTCTTGCTGCAGTCTTGTTCGCTGCTGCTTTGATTTGCTAAAAAAAGCTCATCTTTGAGTCAAGAGTCACCCCGAGGTACTTTACCGCCGGTTTTGACTCCATTATCGACTCGCCGAACGATATGGGACGCAGGGTGGTAATTCTCGTTTTAGTCAGGATGACTTCTTCGGTTTTTTCCAGTGCAAGGTTGAAACCATAAGTAGCCATCCATCCGTTTACCCGTCGCATCAATATGCCGAAACGGCTTTGCCCCCGTTCGAGAGTGTGTCCAGCAACAAGCGCCGCGACATCATCTGCATAACCGACCAGGCTTGACTCTTCTGGCATGTCGAGTTTAAGTGGACTATCAAATGTAGTGTTCCAGAGGTCCAGCCCTAGGCTCGATTCCTGTACTACCCCCGACGTGGCCTCCATCCTTCTCTGAGCCTCCAGTGTTTCATGGAGTAGGGAGCGGTTTCTCAGTAGTTTTTCAATATCCGTAAGAGATAGTTCGGCACGTGGAAAGTATTATCTAGGGTGCCTAGAATGTCTTTCCAACTTACGGAGTAAAGGTGTTTCTGACGTTAAGCGTTACGAGGAACACTACCCATCGAGATCGGCGGCTATGTGCCTCCGCTCGTCGAAAGGCATCCACGACTTGCATGACAGCATCAATTGTGGATCTCTCTGCTCTAAAACCAAACTGCCGGGGAGATAAATCACTTCAGCGAGTCTACTTCTTATCAGCACTTTTCCAGCAGTGCCAAGCATACATAGTGCGCGGTATGAAGACGGGAACTCCGGGTCGTCTTCCGCTTTGTTGATAAGCGCAAGCCTCGCCACCTTCCAACGAGCAGGGAAAGTGTCCTCTTTCAGGCAAGCGTTGAATACGCCGAGTTGTAGGTCTGGCCGGTGTCAAAATCCCAGTTTGTATACCTCTGCTGGAATACCATCGGGTCCTGGCGCCTGCTTGCTTTTCGTAGAGAAAACTGCCTGCTTTTTTTATAGCGCTCTCCGCGTCAACGTCATCACCCCATACGGGGTGCGCAAGAAATAGCTCCCTTATAATGCGGTCCATCTGCGCGGCCTTAAGAGAACAGGAATTCCCCAGAGGCCCGATTTTTCGGATTACGAGTTGGTAACTGAATCCCCACCGGTCCCCATTCACCTCGTCGACCAGATCCTGCCTGCAGCGAGCTTTGTTCTTGCTTATTGAGCTGCGTAGGCTCCTTTTGGCTGATTTGTACTCCGTCATTATGGTACATGCCTCCTCTCGGTCGGTTGGACGTTGTGTTAAGCGGCAGAGCCTGTGACACTCCTTCCAGAGCTCTGCGATTTCCACCGTCCACGAATGTATAGAAGGTTTGCAACGTCTCGATGCCATCCTGGACATGGTTCCATGCACAGAAAGAGTGCCGAGATGGCGCATACCGAGAGGTTGCATCAATCACTTCGAACGTGATGTATTAAACGTCGCTTGCCGATAAGTCTTCCAGAACTCACCACGCGTCCATCAGCAACACCAGTGATTCCGACGTAAAGGTTTCATCAGGAATAGTTCCGTCGCGTCCCGGGTGCCGGAACGCTGCTGTGAGTCCAGTGTCTAAAACTACGAACTATGTTTTCGTTGCCATTTCGGGAATTCATTGCCCATTCGGTCCGTTCGGGTTTGACCCATTCAAGTGTTTTGGCATTAGAGTCATCTCCGGCTAGGATCCACCCTCCGTGCTCCGCAACGAACTGTGATAGCAACTCATGAGCGGTTGCACTCCGGTGCATATTGATCTGTAGGATGCGGAGAGTTTCGACAAACTTCCCAGTGTTCACTTTCGCAACGTTCCATGTACAGAAAGAGCGCGGGGGTGGTGCACATCGAGAGTTTGTGTCGACCACACTTCGGCACTTGCCGAGAAGTCTTCCAGAACTCGCCACCCGTCCGTCAACGACACCAGTGATTCCGACGCGAAGGTTACGTCTGGAATGCTTCTCTCGCAGCCCGGGCACCGGAGCGTTGATGTGGATCTGGTGTTTAGAACTACCAGTCCTGTTCTTGCCTGTTCTTCCAAAATACGTTTCCCTCTGGTGACTGTTTGAGGCATGCCCCATTCAAGTGCCCTGGCATTGAAGTCCCGAACCCAGATGGCAGCGGTACCTTATATGACAGGGTTCCATGAAACTGGTTTCTTGTTTTGGTACTGCTCACTGCTGAATACTAAATCAGCTTTGGTCTCCGCAGCGAACTGTGCTAGCAACTTGTGATCGGTTGCACTCCGGTGCATATTGATTTGTAGGAAGCCAATCATATTGACCGCGGGGTCTCGGATTTCCAGAGAACACGGGGGATCCGGTTTGTTTTGCCCGATTGAAGAGTTTTCATATCTTTGTTCTCATTCTGGTTAGGTTCCTGTTACATTAGGGTACATCCCTTCATGCCTTAACTGTCTTACCCGGACAGCTGGCCTCATAAGCACCAATGGCGATTGTGTTGAGGTTTTCTGTCACTGTTTCTAGTTTCAGTTCGCTCTTGAAGGTGAGCCTTGTTGCTGCTCAGATGCCTTGCATAGGAATCCCAATCCATTTTCCTGGGATTCCTTTTTATTCTTTTTATTTCGGAGTTACCCTCAATGTCGAATCGGATTATTTTGTGATCAGACATAGAGGGCTCATCCGATACCCTCCAATTCCTGACCAGCCAGTTCATTACAGTATTTCCTAGAATTATGTCTAGTACCTCTTGTCTATTGCTGGTCACAAATGTTGGAGTGTTCCCTATGTTATTTATGTCTAACTTATTGCTAAGAATAAATTCACGAAGGCATTCACCTCTTCGATTGGTGTCGCTGCTTCCCCAGGCGTTGGACGTTGGCATCGTAGCCGAGGAACCCGAATGTCGGCTCCTGGGAAGTAGCCCGATGCCACGACTGCTTCTTGAGTGCTCCATCCGGCTTCCAGTGAGAGTTAGATAGGCACGCGGTCCCCGGTCAGGAACTCTGAAGACATATATATTTTAAATTACGTTTAAGAATTATGAAAGCTCTTGGGTCGTTACAAGAGGAGTCCCAAATTACCTGCATACTTCCTCCTTGCAGACCACGAATCTGCGCCTGGTATACCCAGGATTCCTGAGCCACCACTATTCCAATGTTCTCCTTCGAACGTGCTCTTGCAGTTACCGCAAATGCAGCTTTCGCATGGTGGAGATTTATCTGGGCTACCTTAGTGCTAGCCATTGGCTCCGTTATTGTTTGGAGGTCTTCTCCACTGTCAGAGTATCACCCTCCGATATGGCGCTTTCCTGCGCGTCGCTGTCCACTTTAAGCTCTAGAAGATCTAAGTCTAGGTCGTCTAGCTTCTGCTCTTCACTGGGCAGCAGTTCTACTTCCCTAGTTGAGCCAGTCCTTTCCGCCTCTATGGCTTTCGAGACTTCTTCGGGAACCTCGGTATGCTTTTCGCCCGGTATCTCCTTTGAGTTGTCTTTCGGCTTTTCCCTGTGCACGGGCACAGATATGTTGCCAAATCCATAGTTGATATGGCAACTGTGACGTTTGATTGCCTCCAGGGATCGATCACCTATCCCAATCGTGAGGAGTCTACCCTTGCCCTTCACCTTACTTCTGAATACTCTCCATAATCGCGTATGGAGATCTTCATTCACAGCGGTTAGGAGGTCCATGAGATCTTCCATCTTTATTACTGCGGCTTTCGGGAGAAATACTGCCACCATATGTGCTCCTGGTATATCATCCCCAGTCTGGCAATTTAGGAAGGGTCCTAAGCCACACTGCAGTGTCTTCCGTCGCGCAGTCCACCAGTATATGAGCTGGTCGAAAGCATATCCCGATGGACACGAGTTTCGCAGTCCCTTGCACATTTGCCTGACGACAAGGTCTTCGATAGTTTTCTGCTCCTCACGAGTGAATATTTGCTCGGGAAACATTTGCGCATTGTAGGAGTTGCGCTGTGCCATAGCCTCCCGTAGCACGGTAAGATCAAACTTACTCAGTAAGGTGACCAGGTATCAGTGAGGCTCCGTTCGAATACAGTCAGTTACCCTCGACTGCAAACTATCCAATGGGCACGGTTTGCATGCGTAGGGTTTTGTTAATAGTAGGATCAGCTCGTATAAGGTGTGGCTGCCACCACTCACTAACGGTCTTGAGAGAGGCTTGGCCCCTGGAAAGTCACATATCACCCTAGAGGAGAGACAGCTCACTCTGAAAGAGAGATAGAGTGGCTTCTGGGCGCTATATTCCGCCACAGTCTATCCTGCAGTGTGCTGCTTGACTCAGAGGTACTTCCAAACTTGACGGGCTGATTTTAACTGCAGACATGGGGACATCGTCATCTCCTGAATTTCCATAGGTCAGTGCTATCATTTTTACAGATAGCCCAAATCGAGTGTCGACATAATCTTATTCCTGTTGTTTGATGTAATGATGCAAGTTCTCTCTCATTTGATCTTGCCAGCACTTTTTCGCATTCCTAGTGATTTTTCCTTTGTGGTCGACTACTAAACGCCTCCTTAGGTACCCTGTTAATCTTGCTCGATTAGACGCCACCAGCACATTGTGATAAATTTTCGGTAGAAGTTGACCAGTTGTTACTTTCTTTCTGGTCGAAAGAATAATATATCTTTTGTGACTATCCCTGAGTCGTTAGTCACGTTCGTGAGGAGGAAAGTGAAAACGCTATACAATCAAGGCTATAAGTCTGTAATAACTAACAGAGCTGCGAGATGGTTAGAATGACCTCGTCGGAGAATTTAGCAAAGTACGGTGCGCGCCTTCACGTTAACGTTGACAGCTGGTTCGGCGCTTATTTTTTAGCGGGAACCTTGCTGAGTAAACTCCAATTCGGCTTTGTTGCTCTAGCCTTCTCCATTGTTCAGCTGTTTTAGTGAAATCGGGTTTTTCTGTTTCACGTTTTTTTGCCATGGACGTGAAGAAAGAGCAACTTGTTTACGTGAAATTTTGCGCTAGTCAAACCGTTCATGGAAACTTTTCAAATTCTGCAGCACGCGTTTTGCGATGAAGATCACGGTGTCACGGCTGGTTTAAACGGTGCAAGGAAAGCAGAACATCAACGGAAGGAATGTTTGCTCAGGAACGTCTTAAACTTCAATTGACGACATGTGGCCAAAGTGAACGCCCTTGTATGTTCCAATCGGCGTTTAACGATTCGAGCGATGGCAGAGGGGATCATGTCAGGAGATTTTGACCCAAAATTGAAAATGAGAAGTGTTGCAGGCAAGTTCATTTCACGACTTATGACACAGGATCAAAAAGCCGTACAGAGGCAATATGGTTCACCTAATGACTCTTTCCATGGGTCTTCTTCCTTCGGTCAAATGATTTTCGTCGGGCATAAACATTTTTCGATTGCCTCTATCGAACCGTTAGGTAAAATGTATCTGAGGGCATGCAATTAGGAGAAAAGTTCAGGATCACTGATCATTTTAATTTCGAGTTTGTGCCATAATTGCTGAGCTTTTGATAAGAATTCCAAAGTGTTTTTTTTTTCTTTTTTTAAAGAGGTGGAGTCTTCAAAGGACCACCTCTCCCCAAGCTATAACCGAGATTTGCTCATTTTCCTTTGCAAATTTTATTTTCGCATTTGAAAGGAGCATCTTGGTTTGCTGACGAACTGCTCATTCTTCAAAAGCTATGCCCTTGAGCAGATTGTCCTTTATGTTAGTTGTTTGTCATACTTTGGATATCTGCCAATTTTTGGACGTTTTAATGAACTTTTCTACCAATTTAAACTTCTCTTTGCAGTTCCGATAACATTTCTCTTAAGCACTTTACTCTTTGGGTTCATAGCTCTTTTTTTCTTTAACAACACGTCTTCATGTTATCATTGTCTTATGCTGTCGTTCGGGCTAAGGACTCTTATTTTCTAAACATTTTAGACATTTCTCATACTGGAATATCCTAGCAAAGTTCATATGGATATGGTAGGACCTATGATTAAGCTACCTCAATACATTTATTTGTACAGGACCACTAAAGGTGGGTACTGCCTAGAAGATATACTGTGGCCCCTGGGTAATATGCCTAGTACGTAGTAGAGAACCTTATTTTATTTTGGTTTTTTTTTCATCTTGCCAAGTTCATGGTTCAATAACTTCTTTGGATATCCTAAGTTTCCTTGATGATAGCAGGTATGAAATTGTCATGGGGCTGAATCTTAAATTCATTCTGTCAACATTTACAGGTCTATGAAGTCGAGTTGAAATTCAACCTACTATTCTACTCTTATCCGTAAGGTGTTGCATCAGTATTGCAGCATCCGGGATGAAAACCGATCCTCTCCGTTCTATCTTCGGAAATTATAATATTTCTATTATTATTCTTGAAATGTGGTGTAATTTGAAAACTACATCAAAATCCTTTGTCCGTTTGTAGATTGTAACGTTTGTGTCGTTGTAGGGGTTGTACGAACTCTTGATTCATTTTGTAGACGGATCCGCGCTCTTATCTCCAACAATTATTTCGCCTTAAAGGCGAGCGCATTTTCAATGATAATCTAATGCTGAAGTTAGGATCGCTAAGTTGGATGAACGTCAGCCTCTGGCAGACCCTATTTGCATACTTCTGAAGCCTATAATTGAGCAGACCTCATAGAGGTATCTTTTGCAATTTTAACATAACATGACTTTTAGTCCGATGATGTCCGGATGACTCAAGTGGTTAGAGCGTTCTGTTATAGAGTCGTTTAGTATCTTTGGTCATCAGTTGCGTCTTTTAGTAGTTCGTACAATGTGCGGGTTGTAAATAGTGATTTTTATTATCAGGACCGATTAGAAGGTTGAGTGCACTGTACGGAAAGACATTTCTCTCATCAGTCAATCGAAGATACGAGTTTTAAATAGAACAATATCTTTGAACGAAATTCCGGAACTGAATTAATTACAGGGTTTTGGCAATGTAGGCCCTCTATGGTTCCGAGTGTTCGCCGACTATAAAAGACAACGAACGGTGTCTCACGGTAATGAAGACGAAGATGATGCGGTGGACCATTAGCCCAACACGTCTTGATCACATCTAAAATGACGACATCCACGGTCGATATGGATTTGTACCGATCATGGAAAAATTGCTGAGATGCGTCTTCCATGGTATGGTCACACAATTTGCGCTAAGGAACATTCACTTGCCAAGGTTAGTCTAAATATCGGAGTAGAAGGTAAACGGCGAAAACAACGATGGCTTGATACGGTGGGTGGTGAATTGAAAGTGTCGCGACTGCATCCAGATCAGACAGAACATATGGCGGAACAGATCACAACGAGCCGACCCTGATTGTGAACGGGACAAAGAAGAAGAAGTTTGGGCAATATGCCTTTGTTAATAACCCTTCATCTTTAAAAAATCATAATTGGTTGGGTTATTCTGACATTCAGAAATGGCATTCTTTCATATGCGAAAAGGACTATCAAAATCGGCTCTTCTAGGGATGTATTTGAAACGAGCCAAATCAGGAAAACTTCCCTTATTAGGTATAGGAAACTGCCTTGTTGGGGTTTATTTTTCTATTACGCGTAAAGCTTCTTGTATTTCTAGATCGCCGTAGAGGTGTTTGTCTTTTTATTGATTTGAAAGCTAAGTGTATAAAGCTTGGGTTTGCAGTACTTTTGTCCTATGACATTCTGAATTTTTACACTTTGAAGTTGCTTAGGAACTCTAATATACTTTGTTCGCTATTTCTAATAAGGTCCTTTCAGAGAATTTATGCTCTTTTCCGATCCTGGATCAACTGTGACAGCTGGGAATGTGAGGAATCTTTGCGCAGCCTGTAAGATATTACCAGGCGAACTCATTTCGTCGAGAGTAATTTAGGAACTGAGGTGTTTCGCAGGACACCAAGTTTCATCTGCTTTTGTGAATTCAACCAAAAGTGACCAAGAGGGTGTTAGTCTATCATCGTGTAATGGACATTATCAATTTCATGCAGTAATTTATAAAATCAATCACTTTCAAATGTCAATCTGCATGCAGTGTCAGTTATTAACGCAATTAATCTGTTTATTACGGGATCACATGCACGTCAGGTTTATGTCCCTGCAGTACTATATCCTACAGATACTATTCGGATCGAATAACGCCGTTGCAGAGTCACCCCTTCTGGTTCCGCCGGCGGTGGCATCCATTATAAACTACCCCGAGTATAACATATTGTAAGGGTAGTTAAAATATTCCTGAAATTTTCATCCCACATTTGCCGCCGCATATTTACGTCCGTGTGCGGGGAGAGAGAGAGAGAATGGATATCGGAATGAAACTCGGAGCTATTTTGCCTGTGATGAGTTAATTTCTTGAAAAATATGCAAAACTGCATTTCATTTTTGATTTTTCCCTGCTTTTTTTTGCTCCTGTGCAGCTTTTTTTCGATGATAGAGTGAATAATACCTCCTAGGCTCGACGCTTGCATCCCTCGATTACTGAACATTAAATTGAAACATTTCTCGCGTCACCACGAAATTGAATAGACAACACGGCGGCAAGGTTCGATTCAGCGAATGGTAATGCGAATTGTGTGGTAGGAAATGGTAAATAAATTTAAGAGGAAATGGATTTGTTGATATAAAACCAATTTCGCAATGTAATACGATAATAACTTACGTAAATGAAAAACGGTTTGTGATTGAGTTGATTATTTAATTGTAGGGAAATGTGATACAAATAATTGTTAGTGGAGCCTGGAAATTGATGTTTTTTTAATTTTTTCGGTAGCCAGATTTTTGACGGCTAAGATTGTATCCTTTTTTCATCAAGGAAGGGGAACGTGAAGGCATTTTGGGGTAATTTTTGGCCCTGTGAGTTATGCAAATGAGTTCCTGAGGTTATTCAGCCCTTTAACATTTACAGAAAGAACTCTGAAAGTGGACCCGATTTCTAAAATACTTTTGAAGGAACCAACCTGAAAACTAGCGAAAAAAGCACGCAAAACAATGCAGTTTGGAAAAATCTCAGCTCGACCATTCGCGTAGAGTTGCCAAATCGTAAGCGGAGTACCGCGAACGAGAGGGAAAATCTATGACGGATCGCATCCTCAATGGACGTTTCTCCTAACTTAAATCCTAAGGAAGCACAGTCATGATAATTATGTTTAGAATGCTCTTTTGCTTGCGCTTTCCTGCCAATCCAAATCCAAATTGACGACTGTGAGTGTTTTCTTAACGACCTTCTCCCGAGAAACACGAGATCTCAGAAGAGTTGATCTTGTCCTACAATTCTTTTTGAACAACGTGTGTCCTTTTTGGTTGCATGGTCCAGTAAAGTTTTCATACATGCAACTTCTTGGTTAATTCGAATTTCACACATATTCAATCCGCTTTTTAGGTATCAAGATGCTTTTATATTTTCCTGAGCACTTCGTTTGTACAGTGCGAGATACAGGTGACATTTTTTATCTAAAAGAATGTTTAAGTGGGCTGGTTTAGCTGTTATGGTACGAGCAATACTGTTTCTCCCACCTTCAGAATCGAATCTGCCCCATGACAAAGATTTTTTTATAGAAAACAAAGCAAAGTCACTCCAATTGTTGGAAGCAAAACGCGTTCCGGTCAGAAAATCGATAAAAGCGTGGAATAAAACTTTCAGGGAACTTGAATGCAATCGTGTGCAGGAAAAGACACGAACCCGTAGAAACCACTAACTTTTCGTCGATACAACTGCACTAGACGACCAATGGAGTTCTTCTCTATTTCTTCATTGCTCAAATGATCATTCGCCTGATGATCTCCATATTGTAAAGAGAGTCCTTTCCTCGGTCAGCGATATGCAAAAAAGTCTCTATTGCTTGTTCGAACCGTTAGTCAAAATGTACCCCCCGGCATGCAATTACGAAAAAAATACAAGGTCAACATTTATTTTAGTTTGGAATTCATGTATTGGGATGGTAAATGGGATTTTTGAGTTGCCGAGAGTTTATAAAAATTTCAAAGTGAAATTAATTTAATCGTTTCAAATTGAGGTTTGATCGATATTAATTTTAATGGATGTCAAGCCAGGATGACATACAGGGAAATGGGGGTGAAATAATGAAATGAATACAAGAGGAAGCGTTGGTTTCAATCTCATGAATTGAATGAAAAATAAGACAACAAGGAGCAGGTGTTTGGAACAACACGGAGCCCTGGATACTGCATGTGCTGATTGAATTTTTTCTTCTTCGATACATTCTAGCACGTGACAAGACTTAGCCTTCTGTTTCATCTTCCAGTTTTCCTGAGGTAGAGATCCCATTTTTAAATTCAAATAGCGTGGAAGTCTCTTACTATCCGTGTCGTTTGATCCTTTCTTCGAGCACCTTTCCCCGTGTAAGTCTCTTTTGATTATCTTCCGCTCAAATGTGTCAGCCAACTTTTTGACGCATTTATCAGGATTTCAAGATTTGATTTCAATATGGGCAAGATTGCATGAAGCGCTTTGTTCGAGGCCTTGATGTTATGTTCCCCCCTCTAAACCAGCAAAGTGGTCTATTTGTTCCAATTTGTAACCAGCCATTATGATGTTTTGCTTGTTTGGTTAATTCCTTTTTGTTTGAATTTTAAACTTTGTTTCCCGCTCGTTGATCTTCAGTCCGATCTCCTTAGCAACTGATCCCATTTCCTAGAATACTTCCTTCACATGCAATATTGTCTTAACCGTGATGTCAGCATCATCAGCATACACTAGTAGTAGTGAACTTCTTGCTGGCAATGGGCTCCTTGTATCTACCAATGTCACTTTTCTGACAACAGATTTCAGTACTAGGTTGAAGAATTAAGAATTAACGCAGTCCTGACTCAGTGCGAATGTTTCTAACTAGCTTGTTTTGAAATCAATCGTAGTTGGCATCTCATACCTTCCTGGTGGCTCTTTTTAGCCGGATATGTTTTAGAGGGAAATGTAACTTCAATAATATCCTGTACAATTTGATACGTTCAATGCTATCGGAGGAACGACATAAATCCAGGAATAGTTGGTAAACGTCAACACCGTGTTCCCAAGTTTTCCCCAGTGCTTATTTGATCCGTAGTTGACCGTCTATTTCTAAATATGTCTTGGCTCTCACCTATGTCTTCATATGTCTGAGTTATTTCAATCAATATTGTCAGGACTTTTTAGGACGGGCACAATAAGGATTCCCTTTGTATTTTTTCCATCGTAGACAATCACTTTTTGTAGATTGGGTACAATATGCTTTCTCGCCAGCCGTCAAGTTATTTCTCTCTCTCTTTCTCTTCTATCCATAAATGACTTATTAGTGTATGAAGTTTCCTAAGTAATTCAGCCCTGATTTCTTTTGAATCTCCTGTGGAGATCTCGCTGCTTTGTTCAGCTTTAATACCAAGTATGGCTGTCCCTACTTGCAAAAGTCTTTATTTCGTCAAGGCACATTGTTTTGCCTCCATATAAATTATCCTGGGTTGGGAGGTTATTTTCGTCTGGAGCCTCATCGGGGTTAGCCAATCCCGAAGTTATTCAGTCTACCTACATGGTTCATGGTTCCTTATATTGACAAGGCTTTACAGAAATGTACCTTCAGTTTTTCCATTCCTCCACTGAAAATTGTTCCACTGATAATTCAGGTGGCAGGAAGGCCTTCAGCGCGTATGATTAAAATGGAGGACTAGAAACCTCAATTAACGATATCACCAAAAAGACTGAAAAACAAAAGGAGCCTGTAGACATCATTTCTGACTGAACCATTTGATCATGTACATCATGTGTCTTTGGAGTGATGTGTGCTAATTCAGCAGTCTCAGGTGGGTCGTTACTCGTAGCTCTTATGTCTCATTTTCACTTTTTTGTGGAGCACAGGACATCTATATAGTCTCTTCTTTACTATGTACCAGTTTTTTCCTGCTTCCTTTCAGTGAGACTGTTTTAGTTTCTTCGTAATACTGAGCAAGAGATAAGTGCACCAGTAGAGAAACGCAGAAAGCCAAACACAAACGCATATAATGGAATAGGATTTGAATCCGTAGCAGGAGATCGGGAAGTTATCGATCAACCAACTCAGCCATCTCATGGTCAACTTCTAGTGAGTCCTGGTTGAAAACTTATTTCTATTTATGAAATAAATATTTTTTATCTGGAAATATTGGTGTTGGATTGTAAGAAAACAGAGGAGATAATATTAAGCGCAACTAATGGGCCTGGGTTAGATCCATTGACACTATAGATTTTTCAACATCATGCTATTCTCTCCCAAAGGATAGTCTTATTTTGTCTCGAGCATCCAGACTTCGCAAAGCTCCCGGCAGGAGTTAAGTCGAGTATACCAAATGGGTAAAAATCGATAATTAAAACGCTCCTGCTATCTTGAATCCTCTAAGTAGATATCATTGTCCGGAATAATGGCATTAAAAAGCCTTAGTCCACTGCGTTTACTTTATGTGGTATACGCCTCTAGCTTGGATTTGAATCCTCCCGTTGGGCAATCATCGGGAACCTTGTTACTCTCATGTCGCCCCAAGAAACGAAGAAAGAAATTTCTTATAATAGGCAACAGCTTCGGGTGGGAGTTCCTGATTGACACCGGTGCGGTACTGGAGTCTCAAGTCATACTTCGAGGTTTTGCCAGAAGACGATAACCACCTGCCAAATATCAACTACTGAAAAAACGTGCTCCTAGAAGATGTTGAATTCAAGCTTACTTTGAATTTGGTTTTCACAATTGTAGATGCCCCACGACTTATCCCCGGGGCTGATGGTGTATAGGTTATCTTCGCAGTCTCAATTTTCACTAAGAGTTTGCTTCAGTCTTATTATCATATTCAATGCTGTAAAGTTGATAAGTCTACAGCAAAAAGATACTAGAAAGACAAACATAAACACCCATAACAAACTGGGATTTGAACTCGGGACAGTGAGATTCAGAGGCTGGTACTTAAATATCTCAACCATCGCGCCATCGTCGTGGATTATTTGTATTATTTTATATTACTCGTGGATTTGTCATGAAGGACACTCATTTTGATTTCATGACCAACCTCATCACGTTCCCGGGCAGTATCAAGGCGAGTTTCAATGGCTCCTAGAGAAATTGTCGTCCCCGTTCCTAGAAAATTACACCCCGCGAGTCCTGAGAACATATATCATAATAATTTGGCTGAAAACCCACTTGAAGCAAAGCGTTGTCGTAGGCTTTCCCGAAAAAATAATTCTGGCAAAAAGTACCTTAAACACGTGAGCACCATCTCTCCGATAGCTGTTGGGCCAGTTCTCTACATATGGTTCCCAAAGCAAGTGGAAAATATCGCCCTTATAGGTAGGCAAGTACCCCATCGCATACATACACAATTTCGAAAACGTCAGGATAGTACTATTTTCTTCATGATTAACCTGACTAGGGCGTATGATGACCAGTTTTTCTTTTGACGGCATTTTAAAAACCGAGTTCGTTGCAACGAATTTCAGGTTTAGAAATGCTAATAAGACATTCCAGTGGTACATCCGTGATGCATTACGAGACCTAGATCTCCATTTCGGAAACATACATAGACGGTTCTTCGTCGCTTTCTAGTTTTCAGAAGAATATATTCAGAGAAACTAAACTGTGCATACGTACTGGGAATTTAGAAGGATTTTGATCAAAGGCCGAAGACAAGAAAAGGGCGAGTTTGGTTAAAATAAGCCAATTTTATTGCCTATACCCTTTTTAGACAGATTTTACGTAAATTACGCGGCTGTGTTCGTTAGTTGATTTCCCTGAGATGAGAGGGGCTATTGGTACTATAGCCCCTCCTATATTTTCAAAGAATTAGGTTACAAACTTCCATTGTGTAGGCATTCTGAGTGCTAAATGGAATCATTATTTAGGATAGAGGAGCATACAGAGTGCAAACTTTTTTGATCATCAACATCATCAACGGTGCGACAGCCGCCTTAATAAAGAACTTTAAACATCCCGGTTTTTCGCCGAGGTCAACCAACTCAACATTCCTGGTAGTTGTACGGCGTGATACTTTCTTTGAGTTAGGGTCTGAAATGTCTTCTTTTTCTACCATAAATCTCTCCACTTTCCGAGCTGGATCATCCTTACCCAAAAAGGGTTCAGTTATTCGTCCACAGCAGTCTATTCAGCCAGGTTTTATCCATAACCAAACGGTCGTGGTATTTTCGTTAGATTTTTTTGTCGTTAGATAGGCTACAAAGGCGTTCATCCTCTTGGAGGGTGCCAAAAACTCTTCGGAAGATTCTTCTCTCGAGCGCGGCTGAGGGTTTACAATGTTTCTTGCTGAAAACCAAATTCTCCGATGAACACATGAGGGCTGGCAACACCATTGTCTTGTACAACATGAACTTTGGCACTGCCGTGAGACGTTTCGAGCGAAACAGTTCTTGTAAGCTGAAATTGGCTCTGGACTGCCAACAGCATTGCGCGAATTTCGTTTTGATGTCGTTATGTTGTGGTTGAAGTCGCTTCTCCGATGAACGGAGTTCGTGGTATATCTCCACGTTTGCCAGCGTTCTCTCAGTTTGCTGAATTATCCGGTATGCAGCATTTTTCCGTCTCTTTGATAGCTTACAATCACCATCGAATCAGGCCTTCAGAATTTCTGGCTGTACCAAAAATAATTTTTTTAGGTGGTTGTGAAGGTCAGTTGACGATACTTTGTATACATACTCTATACGGCGGATGATAGGTAGTTTTATTGCGGCATTCCCTCTCCTTTGTAGGTGCTACGGAGGATGGCTGCAGTGTTTACTCTGAGCTGCTTGTCAGGAAGGATTTGCCGTGGACCAAGGACCATTTCACTAGTGGTCCTAGCTGAATAATTCGCTGTCCCTTGTCATTGATATGGCCTCAATATGGGCTCCGTCCCTACTTGGTTTTTAAAATCTCCAACTATAATTTAGATATTATACGGGAGACAGGATTCGAAGGTGCCTTGTAGAAGGGTATTCTACTCCGACTTTACGGTCTCTTCTATGGGGGGCGTGAACGTGAAAGAGGCTGGTATTTCGAAATTTACCTCTCAAGACAAGGGAGAATAGCCGTTCGCTTATATTTGCATTTAATTGGCGGACTAGGATAGCATTGGTATATTGGATGGCCACTATAATTTATGGTGTAGTGGCTGTTCTCTAGGAAACGGCCTCTAGCCAGCGCGTCTCTTGCAATGCTCAGGCATTAACCTTATGTATGTTGGGACATGGTATCGGTTAACTACTGAGCAGCTACGATCTGTACGGGGAGACCACGACCCTTGACAAACTGTGCAAATCGTTTATCCTTTTTCTTTGTCGGGTTCATCATTGTGTTGTCAGTCCATTCCGAGGCTCCATCCGGGGAGTTGTAACATGTCGTTACTCAAGGTAAGATTTTCAACCCTTGCCAGGACTCAACCGGTATGACCCGCATCTTCTTCGTCTGCAGTTTTTCGTTGAGAAAGGACACACAGAGATCACCGGTGGTGGAGCTAGGATTTGGTAGAATAGCTGTTGGTGTTGGTTCAGCAGGCGTTTGCAGGTTTTGTGCTCTACCGTGGGTGCCTATCCACATTTTCACCCTGGGACTTTTCAACGTCATTTTGTCAGACTATACCGGGTCTGAGGCCTTTGTATTTGAGCCGCGGCTATTTACATAAAGTTGGTGGGCGAACTCCTTTTCGAGAAGACTTCCTGTGGCTTTTAATGATTAGTTTCACGATTGCCGGTTTTTTTATGATCTTTGAATGATTTCCGATGCAGGTGAGGATAAAGAACGATCTGTTCCAAAATATCAGACTAGATAAAAGTCGCGATCCTCCGACAACCTTGGTATTTCGATAAAGTCAATTTTCACATTACGTTCAGATATGCGTTCCTAACACGAAAATGTTGCATAACTGCTGCAAACTGTCCTGAGTCTTTCCTCATAATTTGTATTTCAAATTGTTTCAACTTCAAATATGTTTCCATATCGTTTGTGTGTGCATCATATTTTTTTCAATAAAAAAGATGACGGGAGGCTGTCGAAGCATAAAGCTGAGTGGGTGGTGAACTGCATCGCATAGGAAGAGGAAGCGCAGGCGAGGGGGGGGGGGCGTTGCAGGAAGGCAGGCGGTAGGCGGTAGGTTCCCTTTGGCAAGGATGAATGTAAGGTACACATATCATAGTGGCGGCTTGCGTTGAATAAGAATGTAGGGCTATTAGATGAATGTAGTGGAAATCTAAATCCCTTTGATGTTTGTACATAACAAGACTCTGATGAATATGAATTTCCTTCTAACAAACGCGCCTCGTCCATTTTCCACCGTGTGCAGTCGTCGTCATCATCGTTGTCGTTCCTCACTGACAATCATGCTCCTTGCTGTGCGCCTAGAAAATCATCTCTTTGAAAAATCTTTAGAATAGTTGGAGAGACAGGAGCAGATGTGTGAGTTTATCTACTTCGGCAATTCTGTCCGTAACACCATCGACACTCTCCCAGCGCGCGCCTCCCACTTTGTACGTTTGTGCATGTATGTCTAGGCCCCAGGCATCAGTTATTTGCATTTAAAAATGCAAAGCCTAAAATAATTCTTTTTCTTCAGGAAAGAAAGGAGTTGTACCTTGTGTGATTCTTTCGTTTTCTTTGTGGAGACGGCGGGGAGGAATCGTTTTTAATCTATAGTAGAGCGCGGAGAAGATCTTTACGTTAAGGCCGAGTTTGACTTTTGTGTGCATCCCTGCCGACGAATGAAAGGAGTTGCATAGAATGCAGAGTTCTCTGTACTCTTTGTGTGTCCCATCCGTCTGTGAGGAGCTGGATTAGAACACTACTCCAGTTCTGACATTCATACTTGGGATACATTTTACCTGCTTTAATTTGCCTAGCGTTGCATTTGACATGTTTCTCAGGCTCGCAGGATACACATAGCACCGCTTGACATAGCGGTCGCTCCTTTTTTGTGTCTCTATTGCCACCATCCCATCGCCCCGTTGTTCCGTACGCCTCGGCCTTTGAGAGCCAAGTCAAAATGAAAACTCATAGAGCTAAATTTTTAATATGTCCTCTGTGTATTAAATATGAGATATGTGCTCTCGCTCGCTTTCTGAAGAAGTAAACTAACGACGCTTGCATTCATGTGAATTCATATCATCACTTCTTGTTTTACGAATGGCTTTAAGGGTAGTGTGTACAGTTGATGGAAGTAGGTACGCTTTTGCTATGTATCACACGCGACACAAATTATTAATAGAAGACGATGATACTCAACGGAAATGATCCTTTGAGTCGTCAGTGATAAACATTTCAAATGCATTTTATGAATTCATGGATAAAAGGAAAATTTCATTTACATAAATATGAAATGGAAAGCATGGAAAGAAGTTTAATGTGAGGCTGAGGATGCGTCTTGATCTGCATGTTGATCTGACAGAAATTGGAATTTGATTTTTATTCGGGAAGTGCTCATATGTGAGTTTCAAAAGGACCGCCGCACACATATATTGACTTAGTGGATACACTAAATTGCAAGCTTACCGAGATAACTTCGTGGCAGGTCTGGTTACAGTCCTTAGATATTTAGGTCCTGATGGAGCTCAAAAGTTCAGCCAAGTTTACAAAGGACACTACTCTTACTGGGGTAGTTTCGAAGTTATTATACAAAAGTCCAAAAAACCTATATTTTGGATAGAGTAGACATATGCTAGGCGATTTTGAAGTTCAATGTTATAAGCATTACCGCTTTAGAACGAGAAATCTTCAGGGTTATTCCTTCGCATCACCTAAGACTCAATAAGAAGAAGAATAATTCGCTTTTCGAACTCCTGCCGAGAATTGTAAGTTACTTCAACATGAATGGATCTACAGCTCCCTGGCATAATTTAGTCAAAAAAAACCTAATGAACCTCATCGTATTAGTCAAATCTTCCTAAAGAGATTATCCTGGCTATCTTATGTATTCAATTTCCAGGTGTCAGATCCACTGTTTCCAGGCGTATTTTATGTCATTTTTTAAGGCTTTATGTGTCTACCTGTCTTTTTTTTGCCGAAGGAAGGTGGAAAGCTTCAAAAGCTACCGCAGGCTCCTGCCACGTGGTTATGCGGGGCTCTTACCCACTAAAACCACCTTCTTCTTCTTCCACTCTCATCGCGGGACTCCCATTTGGTATTACGTCGCGGGGCTGGATCAGAATTTGTTCTGCGGTCGTGCTAACATTCGTGTTTCTCTCACGTCCATTCTTTCGGATGACTTCTTCCCGCCTAAGCTTCTTTCCGATGACTGCAATCACCTTTTCGACTTCTTCGCTTTCGACCTTTGCTTTCACCATAAGTTCCATTATATTGGGTTGGGGAAAAAGTAATGTCGTATTTGTGATCGAATTTTAAGGCTTTAACATACTTAGAATTATCCGATTTAAGTCAAATATGCGCCGTTTTGTTCGCAAACTTGTTGCCATTTAGAAGGCAACTCCATTATCCCCCTCTTATAAAACCCCCCTCCTTATTTGCAAAAGAACTCAGACAGATAGGTCCGGACTATAAGGTGGGCGCGATAGGACATCCGAGCGTTGTCCTGGTGGAACACAACATCATTCCTATTGACCAATTCTGGCCGCTTCCGGTCAATCGCCTATTTCAAACGGTCGAATTGCTCACAGTAGAGGACCGAATTGAGGATCTGGCCATAGTTGAGCAGCTCATAGTGGATGACTCCCTTCCAATCCCACCAAGCACACAGCAAAACCATCCTGGCCGTCAATCTGGGGTTGGTGATGGTTTGGGCCGGCTCGCTGCGCTTCGACCACGATCTTTTTCACTTGAGGTTGTCGTACGTGCTCCACTTTTCATCACCAGTCACCATCCGCTTCAAAAATGGGTCGAATTTGTTCCGTTTCAGCAGTGCATCGCGTCAACTCGTGTGGCACCCAAATATCCAGCTTGTTTTGGAATCCAATCTTCTGAAAATGGTTCCAAACGGTTTTATGGTCCTTACCCAGTTCCTGACCAATCGAGCGAATGCTCACATGCCGATCTACTTGGATGATTTCCACGATTTTATCGGTTTCTACGACGATTGGCCTACCAGTACGGGGTGTATCTTCAACATCCACTACACCAGAACAAAACCGATCGAACCAGCGCTATGCTGTGCGAATCGTTACAGTATCGGACCCATAAACTTCACAAATTTTTTTGGCCACCTTCGTTGCATGTTTACCCTTCAGGTAGTAAAAATGTAAAATATGACGAATTTCTTTCTTGGTGGACTCCATCTTTGACGCGCTAGAACCTGAGACTGAAACATATGTAGCCTAGTTTATCGTCTTCAAATCGCCGTATAGTATGACCCGACGTGATAAGTACAACACAAGATATGTTTAAGTGTCGCCATCTATTGACAAAATACGACATTACTTTCTCCCCAACCCAATATTTTCGGGAAAAAACGCGTTCTGCGTCCTCTGTAATATTTGGGCACTTTGAGCAATATTGCGAATCATCACGTCCGAATTGATACAGATAAGCTCGATAGCCTCCGTGTCTGCTCAAGAATTGAGTTAGGTCGAAACCTACCTCGCCATGGGGTCGTTCGATTCATTTCCGGATATCCCATATGATTTTGTGAGTCCAGCGGCCTTTTTCGGACTTGTACCACTTCTTCTACCATTACGCGATAGTTTCAGTTCGTGCGAACTGTCGCCGACGGACAGGAGAGTAAGAATAGAATAGTAAGATACGATCGATCGTAAAGTCGTTGTCTTTCTTTCGCCAGAATCTCAATCGGGACCATTCCTGCTATCACGCAAGCTGCTTC
This sequence comes from Hermetia illucens, assembly GCF_905115235.1. Classification (NCBI taxonomy): domain Eukaryota; kingdom Metazoa; phylum Arthropoda; class Insecta; order Diptera; family Stratiomyidae; genus Hermetia; species Hermetia illucens. The sequence continues at coordinate 162,251,702 of NC_051850.1, forward strand.
ATTGGATATTGTTCTGTAAGTACAACATGTTCGGACTACACTTATGCGATACGCAGCTTCAATCTTTCTCTTATTTGCTATATTTTTCAGTGCATTTGCCCATACTGGGGACGCATAGAGTAGGTTCGAACTGACCACCTTCGAAATAAGGAATCGACGGCTCGGCATTGGGCCACCAGCGCTCCGATGTTATATGCCTTGGTTGCTGCACCCTCCACATGCTATCTGAAGTTTAATCTCTGATCTATCATTATGCGTAAATTCTTAAGCACAGGCTTCGAATGAATTGTTGTTGTCATTATTCCAACTTTGATCCTCATGGAAGTGCACTTTCTCCGCTTGGCAATAAGTACTACGTGTCTTATGTTCTGCGAGCTGTAGACCAGCATTTTCTAACCAGGATTTAATCTCATAGACTGCTCAACCGTCACACCAATTTCGTTCGCGAAACCAATGGAGACCACACCAGTAGGAAGGCCTAGGGTCTGTACTCTGTTATGCATAATAATCCACAAGAGTGTTCCTGGGACGGACCCGCTTGTCGTTTGGTATAATTTCATTCCTTCATTGGATTCGCAGCACAGAACCCTATCGATTAGGAAGTCAGCAACGATAAACACCAGGTACTTCGCCACGCCTAGGTGGATTAGGGACTCAAGTATCTTGCTCCATCTAGCGGAATTGAAGGCATTCTCCACATCGAGTGTGATGACTGCACAACATTTGTCCTCGTCAAGTGCGGTCTTAGCTCTGTTAGCTACTAAGCCAACTGCATCCGTTGTAGATCGCCCCTTTCGAAAAACGAACTGATTCTCGAAGAGACCGCCGTCATTTTAGCCAATTGGAAGTAATCTGTTATAGATTACTCGTTCGAATAGTTTGCCAGTATTATTTGGAAGGCATATCGGCCTGTAGAACGAAGCTTCCCCCAAAGATTTGTTTGGCTTGGGGACTAGTATTAGTTTCTGGTTCTTCCATTGTGTAGGAAATGCTCCTTCTTTAAGGCATGTGGTGAACGTCTCGGCGAACATATTTGGAGCGATTTTGACTGCTGCTTTGAGGGCTTTATTGGGGGTGCTATCCAAGCTAGGTGCTTTATTTTCAATTATATTTCCGCAGCTTCGAGGACCTCTTTTTCACTTACCATGGGAACTTCGGCGGTGTCTATCTTGACAATGGGAACGTCTGTCTATCTGTCTTCACAGAGACTGTTGTAGCGATTGACACCAAATTTGGTGGAAAGGTGGGAAATATGAACATCGTTGAATATCGAATTTAAGGGAAGCTCCCCATACATGCAAAAGGGGGTTGTATTTTTTTTTTCACCAAATATAGTCATCTGGGGTATCAAATGAAAAATCTCGATTAGTACTTTCCGAAGCCGGAAAAATCTGAAAAAAATCGCAAAGCTGCCACTATATGGTGCCTAGGCTCCGAAATACCTTCCGTACCGATATCTGTTCAAATTAAGTTAATAATAGTATATTACTATAATTTTTAGTAATTGGCTGCAAAACAAGCCTTAAGTTCATCTTAGCACCAAACAGGCTACAACATAGAGCATGATCCTACCAAGTTTGGTCGAAATCGAACTATTACTAACAAAGTTGGTCAAAGTTGCCGCTTCTTTGCAAACTCAAGACTATGAATGTCAATATCAACCGAAAGTGGATACTCTCGTTACGTGCTACGTATTAATGGGATAAGTGCAGATTCAAGTGTCTTTATATAAGAAATACACGAAACCTTTCGTACCTGAAACGGCCAGCTTTCGGTTTCCCGACTTGTTTAGGTTTGCCTCCACTGCAGGTAACGCTTTTCTGAATTTTGACGTTTGTCTCTATAGGTATTGGCTCTATTATTCAACAGCTTACATTGCCTTGTAGTATTGCCACTTGATTTCACCGATGGTGAAGAAAGCAGTAGGCAGGAGATATAGATATGTTATCGGTGGTAGAAATGGTGAACAGATTACCTTCACTTTTCTTCTGGCTATAAGATTTCCAATTGTTTTCAAATCGCGTTGTTTATGGATGTCAAAACAACCAACATGGTTGCGTCCTCTTTCTACGATTAAGGGTCAGACGGTATATTTCTGGCTACCCAAAATTCTCAAAAAGTGAACTGTTATGTGTGAAACGCTTTAATGAAAATTCTGTTCAATGTCTTTTATTGGCTTTGATTGAGCAGGGCCTTCGTTTGAGAAAACTGTTTGATATCAGGTGGGGTGAGCGAAGTCCGCATGCAATCAATACAAGTCGTGTCCTCAAGCAGCTGAAGTACTGGGAATTACTATAGTTTCTGGTAATAAGCCTAGGTTCTTAGGTATATGTACTAACTAGTGGAACCAAAATGTTCGTAAGAGCTTGACAGTAGCTTACTGATTTCAGATTTTTCTTTTAACTTCCTTTTCTTGAATGCCACAAGAGATCAATTGGTCCTTTGTCTAAAGGATAGTTTTCCCCAGTCTTTAGGATTCAAAGACTTTGTCCTTCAGATAGTCTCAAAGGTGATTGCTGTTTTTTTTAACACGCACCTAGGATCGCTCTCGACACAAACGAGATGAGAGCTAAGGCAAGTGTAGTATTTCTGCGAAATATCAGAGCCCAACTACGGGCCTAGGTTTGAATGAATTATAGCTGAAACTGATCGCGTCTGTAGCGGTTTGAATTCGTATTTTCTAAGTGGCTTATTGCACAGAAACCCATAAAGCACAGGTTGTTGAGTCATTGAAACTGCTACGCTCAAGACGTTGCAGTAGTCTGTAAAGGTAATAGGTTCTTGTCTTGTCTATATTATTGCGTTATGCTTGCTGAGGATAATGTCACCACGACGACGAAATCAAAAGGTGTCCTGAACATTCGTCAAGTAACGAGATTATAACTAGTGTTCTTTCAGAATAGAGCGATGAGTGTGATTAGGATTCACTGACGTTGATTTGTCTTCACTTAAAAGGAAATTATTTAACTCCTTCACACAAGGCTTTTCCGAAAATCACCGCAGATTTGTCAGCTGGGAGGTTTTTCATGGTTCCTTTTTTCCGTCAGAGACGTCAAACTCATTCAGGTGTCGATTTTCCGGGGCTATTGATTTGACATATTGTTCTGTCATTTCATGCTTGAAGGCTTCCGCGAGGATGAATTCATGCAGGTTTTCATGGTAAACCATAGTGGCTACGGCGCTTTAGGTATTGTACCGGGCGGTAAAATTTCTTTGGAAATATTGTTAAGGCCGGAGAACCATCAATGAGTCGTTCTCTAATAAGATGCACGATGCAGTTGAAGTGTACGGGGAGATCAGTCGTCCCGTCGCTTACGAGGTTCTCTTGTCGTATCTTTCTGCTTATTTGGGTCATGTATTTTGATTTGATTGATTCTCGGAAATTCTTGGAACGTCTCTTTTGCTTCAGGAAGAAGATTGTCTCCCCGTTCCCCCTCTGCGCGTCATGTTTATATCATTTTTATGCGCTACTATTTGAGGGGGCTTGCCTTAACATTTCTGGGGTGTTGATGGGTATTTTCCTGATAGCTTTATTGAAGAGCTTTTGAGTGAAACCTGACAGGTCTAGTGTTAAGTTTAATTTAGGGGGGTCGGCCGCAGTTCCACGCACTCATACCTTTTGTTAGACCCTTTGTATTACCTCCGGGGATCGTTTAATTAATGGCCTCCCACATGCGTCCTTTGCAGGCTTTTGCAAATCTAAGAACATTTTTCAGGGGTATATAGTACGCAGTCTCTTCGTTGAAGAACACTTTACCAAGGTATCTTCGTCTGAGATCTGTGGAGATCGGGGAGCTGCATATGAAGTGCAGGGTCATTTCCTCATATCGGTTGCATACAGCCGAGACCACTGCTCCAATTTTTTTTATGTGGTAGTTTAAGGAGCATGTCCCGTTAAAAGCCCTACCAGGGTTTTCATGTCCCACTTTTTAAGGGACAACAAAAATGCCTCGGGTCCTTTTACAATGATTTTCGTCTACCGGCATTAGTTCAGATCTGTCCATTCGGTTGCGTGAACCATTGTAATTTGCAATTTCACCCCTTTCACGCAGCTTTCTCATTACCAGCGATGTTCGAGTGTCCTGGAATGTTTGAATGAATGAGACGTGCCCAACAGTGAAATACCTTTATAGTAGTCAAACTAAAGCTTGTCTCCTTTCTTATCTATTGAGCATATAATGCTTTTCTATCAGTGGTCGGGTTAGTTTTCATTACTTCTTATCTTCATTATCATTAGGTGAAAGTCAGTAGTGGTTTTCCCTTTTTAAGTCATTTTCCTAATATGCCATAAGCCATAGTACAATTGGCCTAACAAAGGCCTGAGTACTCATTGTTGCGGCTCCTCCCAGTAATCTAAACTAAACTTGCATTTGGAGGAATTACTCTGAGAAGATGGATATTTTTTTTTGTTTGAGGAGCGAAGGGTCCTAAGTTTGCATCCACTTGATGTCGGATCCAAACAAATGGAGAGCAGCTTGCTCAGCTTGCTACGGACCCCTCGTTTTGAGCTTAGAACCCAAAGTTCATACATCAGGGACGAAACCGGTTTATGGATGCTTACTTAGGACCACTCAGTGATTAAAAAACAATGGCGGATTTTAATGCAAAGCTCACAATTTGGCAAGGTCTTAAGAATGTGGCCAATGGGGTGGAATTACCCTCCAGATAAATTTGCCTCATGAGTGGATTGGAGTGATTCTCTGTTCCTTCAAAGAATCTTTCTAACAGGTTGAGAGCGAGGTTTAAATTTTGCTCACCTGGACACTTCGGCGTTGCGGCCGCACTTCTTGCTTTTCCAATTGTATGACAAGCCGACGCAGTGTCTCAAAATTCTGCGCTCGAAGGACTCGCACTTCTTTATAGCTTTGGTCGAGCAAGAGATCCATGTAGCAAAGAATCGGTCTTATGAGGATTTTGTATAGTCAGTTTAGATTTAGTGCAAAGTCCTACTCTTTTACGAAGAATAAAGTAGATTTTACTTAATGCACCGCGTGCTCTGCTGAGAGCAAGATTAGGGGTTGAATCGTAGGTGTTCATGAAATAGCATTCCCAGGTATTTCATTTGTTGTGAACTATTTACTACGGTATTCCCGATGTGTGGCTTTAAGCGTTTAACTTTTTTTTGGATAGATCTAGATCCCAAGTATCTGAATTTTCTCCGAAGAGTAATAACCTGCGTTTTGGCCTCGTTGATTTTTATCCCCCAGATCTGGTAGTACTTACAGAGATCTGTTAAGTATTTCTCTATAGCATTAGCTGCCTTACCGGGTCGGAGGCTCGACGAGAAGATAAGCGTGTCGTCAGCAAACTGTAATAGTTCTGTGCCGCTCTCTGGGATTGGAGCGTCGGCCGTGAAAATGTTGTAGAGTGTAGGTCCTGAAGTGGATCCCTGTGATACTCCAGTGACCGGAAGGAGATCGGAATAATCATTTCTCACGTTGACGTAAAAATGCCTATCTTCGAAGAAACTTATTATAAGTCTGATCACCGGGATAGGGAAATCAAGGCTGATTAATTTGAAGATGAGTCCACTGACCCATACGGAATCAAATGTCTTTTCAAGGTCTAATGCACACACTATTGTGGGCTTGTTATTGACGTTAAGTCTGCTACTCATTGAATCGTGAAGGTAGCTTAGTGCGTGTTTAGTTCGGAACCTGAATTGGTGGTTCGGAATAATGTTTTTCCGATCGCAATGTTGGACTAATCCCACTGTCCATGCTTTGTCGAAGAGCTTGCCCAAGTTGGAGAGGAGAGAGACGGGCCTGAAGTTTTGTGGTTCGTGGGAGCCGCCTTTTTTTTAATGGCGATTATCTTTGCTACTTTCCAAGTAGTGGGAAAGTAACCACTATTGATGCAGTTGTTGAAGACTGCAAGAAGGAACTTCATTGATGCCCTAGGGAGGTTTGTGATGACAATATTTGCTATGTCATCTGGCCCGGTTGATTTTTTACCGTTAAGGCTTTTAGTGATGGCTGCGAGCTGTGATAAGCTCAAAAAGGTTTTTGGGTCATTTGGTTTGCAGGATGGGTTAAAGATGGAGAAGGTAGTTAGTTTGAGTGAATGCTCATGAAGAAAGTCTTTGATTGTCGTGTCTACAATCGAACTGACGGCCTGGTTGTTACTAGGTGAAGGAGAATTTAGTTGATTTAGGAAAGACTCCGCGAGTATTGAGCTTTCCTAGCGTCACTGCCGATGTTTTCATTGTTCTTGGTAAGAACGAAGTTTTTGGATCTGTTGCGTGTGTTCAAATATATTAGATCCGGGTTTCACATCCGCTAGCTTGCGAGGGAGTTCCTTGCTACGGAATTATTCCACCTTTTGATGGATTAGTTAATCCGAGAAATTAACACTTTATATTCCGTGTTAGTTCTGTTGCCATTTTTGTGGAAGTTTCGTTTGAGATTTCTGCGCCAGATTTGCCTGACTTTCAGGTGTTTCATTATCTTGTGCGGCAGTTTATTGAACTGAATCTCATCGATTTTGAGGAGCTTTGTGTTTCTGCGTGTAGCAGAGTTAATGGAATCAGTAGCCAAGATGATGGCCTCATCGATTTCTTTGTCCGTTAGGTTTTGCGAGACAGTAATTTTTTCAGGTTTAGCTGTGGTGCTAATTCTGCCCTGAATTTATCCCAGTTAGTATGGGCGAATGATCTTATTCTGCTGGGTACTCACTTTTGCATTTGAGAGTTTAGGGAAAGTATAAGTTCAACTGCGAAGTGATCGGACATTCCTGGTAAAGTTTTGCACGTTAACACCTGCAATGTGAGAGTGGCGTCTGCGGACATAAGAAAATACAAGTATTGACTGACTTGCAGGCCTTGTGGGTGTGTCTGGCAAGATCATTTCAAGCTGGTTTAATGGACTTTGATTATGGATCCATTTTTCGAGGGCAACCCCATTTCGGTTTTTTTGCCAAATCGCCCCAGGCAGTGTGCCGTGAGTTGAAGTCCTCATCAAAGATTATGTATTTCGATTTTGACTGGAGATCGCTCAAGATTTGTAAGTCTTGGCCCAGTTGTTCAGAGGGAGAGTTACATTTTATGTAGACTGCAGCTATTAAGATGCGTCTATTGTCGTTAGTTTTAACTAAGGCCGCTGCCGCGGAACAGGTCTACAGATTTTTGATGGAGACTTCCTCAAATGCATAGTCTTTTCTGACTAAAAGGGCGGTACCGCTGTTGGTGTCGTCCCGGATAATGTTATATCCGGTAAAATTAACGATGTGCCTGCTTTTTAAATGTGTTTCTGAAACACAGAAGAAGTCTGCTTTCAGGGAATTGACCAACTCTTGTGTAGTGGCACGTTGGGCGTGTAAGACCAAGGACGCGGAGTTAAAAGTGACGATTTTTAACTCCATAAACTCATCAAAAGTTGGATAGCGGCTAATTGTCGCTGTTCATTTATTTGGGCCGAAGCGAGCGTTTCGACCAAGTTTTTGAAGGGCAACTTGTTGCCTTGAAGGACTTGAGGGGCGGTAGTTCTAGGAATAGTGTTCCTAGTTGTTTGGGTAAGAGGAGTTTGGGGGGCTGCAGATCTAGGGAGAGTATTCCTGCTTGAGCGTAAGAAACGCCCGGTTTGGCCAAGGTTTGTGACAATTGAGTCACCGCCTGTTTGGTATTCATGGTCTCGGCATTTTTTTTTTGCCCTGCCAGCTTCCCTTCTGGCAAACATGTAGTTGCCGGCGTGTGCGGACTGACCGCAATTGCAGCAAGTTGGTTTGTCTGCGGTGGGATTTGGGCAATCCCCCCGCACATGGGTTTTCGTGCACCTCACGCACCGGTGCACGATGGAGCAATTGATGGCGATATGCCCGAAGTTTTGGCAGTTGTAGCACTGCACTTCTTGAATCGGCTTGACTTTCTCGGGCGAAATTTTCTGGTGCAGGATATGTTTCACCTTAAATACTTCATTTAGATCTTGTTCTGGCTCGAAAGTAGCCATGAACAGCCCCGATTGCGACTTTAACGGAAGGGCCGGGTTCAGGCTGTGAGCAAGTTTGTCGGCTCGCGTGACTAGATTTGACACGCTTTTCAACTTTAGGGTACTCTTCGATGAGTTTGCGCATTATGTCAGCCGGGTCTGTCTCTCTATGAAGACCACGGATGCCAACTTGTTGCTTGCGGAACTTGAGGGACAGCAGCTTTAGGAAGAATATTTCTAGCTGATTGAGCTAAAGATAGGCTTAGCTGGGCCAAGTTTCGCGAAGCTTCGAGGGCTGCAGCTCTAGGAAGAGTATTCCCGGCTGTTGAGCGTAAAATACTCCTGATTGGGCCAAACTTTCTGACCGCCTGTTTGGCTCCAGCCAGCTTCTCTTCTGGCAACCATGTCCTTGTATGCCGGGCATCCGCGGTAGTTGGCGGGATCTCCAGTCTGGCCGCAATTGCAGCAGGTTGGTGTATCTGCCGCGGGTTTTGGGTATTCAGGTCGCAACAACAGAATAATAATAATTAGTGGCCTTACAGACTGATCAGTCAGACTTTGCTAAAGGGATAGGATATAAATACACCTTCGAGAAGTAATTAAAAATCACACTCCCATTCACATTTAGACCACCCCAACGACAACTGCATTCTGCTTCCTGCAACCACGTTTGAATGCATTGAACCCTGCATTTCCTCACTGTAAGATTTACAAGCCCAATATCTACTTGTTTCGCAACGTGCCCCCATGGAATGAATGCATTCCTTCATTTTATTTTTCAATTCATTTCACCGCACATTCTAACAATAGCAAAATTGTAAGGTATGACAAGCAACTTACATATGTATGTATCACAATTTCCATCAACAACGGCAGCATTGTCTGTAATTTGTTGTTCGTAATATGCACACGATTTTAATTAATTCAAATTTATGTTTGTTCCGTAATGTAAATGTATGAGTGCTTCAGTCGTATTCATTTCTAATTTTACGCTTTGATTATAATATATCATCATCACAATTCTCAACCTTGTACATGGAGCACATGCCCATATACGTACGTAGATAGGTACGTCTACACACTGTACTTTATTATATCAAATTAAAAATATCGGACTTCCATATAAAACCCATATAAACTAAAAAACATTTTCTACGACGAATTTATTCCGCAACGCTTTTATAAATTACATACATTGTTTCAATGCTCCAATGTTTCAATGGCCATACAATGTGGAAACTTAAATAAATAAATATTTTATTGTAGTACATATTATACAGGCATGCATTTAATTTCTTAATTGACAATAAATTACCGACATAAAATTAATAGCTGTTGTTCTGTATCATGACATAATGAAATAAAATGTTAAAAGAAGAATTAAACTGTGATAAAGGCACAGGGAAAAGTTGCAATAGTTAATTACTTGGTAATATTGTAGCAAATGAGCCTTATAGGAAACGTTCTTTCCGCTCGACCCTGCTTCGTTCCAGATTGATTTGTGTTTTTCAGTAATGCAGCCAGTTTTTGCTCCTACAACTCCACCATTGTTCCCACAAAGGTAAAAACTACCCCGTCTGTGCCACTTACTTAAGTAGACTCTCTGTTACCTCGCTATCAAGTAGATACTTTCGGTGTGCAGTTAACCCATATCGGGTCTAGTGAATGCTGATGGGTTTATGGGAATTCTCCAAGATGCATTGCTGACCAGGAGGTAACGTGTCTGGACGGCTGTTCTTGGACGCCCTAAAGACGTATCACTTTCATGGCGGTTTTGAATTCTGTACTCTTTGTGTTCAGTGACTGGAGTAGCAGCAGAACGTGTGTTCGCAAACGATTCAAGTATTAATGACAAAGCAGATGCATCAATTCTGCTCGCAGTGCGCACTTCTGACTTTTTCATGAGTCGCTATGGCTGGAAATAAGAATGAAATAAGGCTTAGAGCTTATGTATAAAACCATTTATGGGTCATGGCTTCATCGCACGCATCTGCGTTAATTTTGTTTATTTTTTTTCGATAACTGGAAAGGAGCATTTGCTAATTGACCTCAGCACTGTACTGCAAAGTGAGACAGAGTAAAGTGGGACATCACAGAGGTTAAAGCTTCACTATAATCCAAGTTAATACAGAACAAACACAAGCAGTTGACCAAAAAATTACCGATTGTATGGGGTTCTCATTGAAACAGTAATTATAGAATGAAGCCTGCAAATGAACGGCGGCTGGAAGAAAAACCGACTTTTCATCTGGTAACAAGCTTGTCATACTACCTCTGCCGGAAGACATGGTGTTTTCTTAGCACTCTTACTTATTCTTTGAAAGCTTTTGTTTGAATTCTCAAATTCTTAATGGTTGTTATCAATTGAATCCTTCCATTTGTTTTAACTTTTTTCATGAACTGTTTGAATATGCTGATGACATCTGTGTGGTCTTCCACCGAAACATGGTCCTTGGCCAAATGGATGTGAAGATAAATACCAACAAAACAATCGTTCTAAGTACGATAGATTATGTGTGAGCGGCTTAGAGGAGATTCACCCGAACTTCACACCAAAATAAGCGCAGCACTACTCATCCACGACTTTACGTACAACCTCGCTAACCTCGACCTTTTTTTGAGGAAGTAGGGTAAGTGAATGCGTTTACGCACAGAGTGTTGGACTCCCGCAACAGTACGTTGTCGGCGTGCCAACTGAACACCTCCCTGTCATCAGAGAACTAGCCTGGAAGCGTTTGACACATTACTTCGGGCTAGCCATCCCGCTCTCTCGTCTTTGGGAGCTTTCAGGTCACGGAATTCCCTTCACCAACGGGAGGGGAAGGGAGCAAGAGAGTTGTTAGTTCAGGAAACCCCTTACCATCCGATTCCTCCGCCGATCGAGTTAATTCTTCTCCGCAATAAAAAGAGCCCGAATATAATGCACAACACGATTCCAGCTGCCAGCGCTCTTTAGCATCTCTCTAACAATGTTGTCTGGAGGGAGCTCCATTGTGTCTGCATAAAGCTGCTAACGAAACCCGTCCCACCTCTCGCAAGAGAATAAGGTGTGTTCAGCATCGTCCGCCACTCCATTGCAGATAACACAATCAGCAGATCACGCCTTCCCAATCCTGTGCAGGTAAGACTGAAAACCTCCATGCCCGCTTAGGAATTGGGTAAGGAAGTAATCAATCTCACCGTGCGTTCGGTTCAGCCATGATCTAAATTGTCGATGAACCTCGACTGCCAGTCATCCATCCGCTTATCCGTCGCATCAATATGCCAAGTCTGCTTTGTGCCGGTTCAACAGTGTGTCCAGCAATAAGCGCCGCAACGTCGTCTGCATATCGGGGCATATCGAGCCTCAGCAGACTATCATAGGAAGCGTTCCAGGAAACCGGCCTGAGGATGGATCACTGTGCTACTCCCGACATGATTTCCATCCTCTTTTGGACCTCTAGCGTCTCATAGAGCAGGGAGCGATCTTTCAGATAATCCCTCAATAGCCGCAAGAGATAGCTTGGCACGTGGAATGAGTTTTCTAATATGCCTAGCATATCTGTCTCATCTTACGGAATTGAAGGAATTTCTGACATCAAGCGTTGTGAGGAGCGTCCAGATCGGCTGTTGTGCCTCGGCTCGATGAACCGCATCTACGATTACCATAATAGCATCCACTGTGGATCTCCCTGTTCTGAACCCGAACTGGCTTGTGGATAAGTCCCCGGCAGCGCGGATTGCCTCAGCGATTCTCCTCCTGATGAGCTTCTCGATCACTTTCCCGGCCGTGTCAAACTTACACAGCGGTCGGTATGCAGACGGGACCTCCGGGTCTCTTTTACCCTTCCTGATCAACGCGAGCCTGGCTACTTTCCAGCGACAAGGAAAGTGCCCTCCTTCAACTAAGCGTTGAACGCCTCAAACAGCAATTCTGCCGTTGGCAGCACCAGTTTGTAAACTTCCGCCGGGATGCCATCAGGACTTGGTACCTTCTCTCTCTCTCATTGTGAAAAGGGGGCAATTCGGACAGGATGTCTGGGGAACAATGTCAGTACAATGCTGTCCATCTGGTGTCAAGCTTATTGCCGTCGTTATCGGGTTAATGACTGAATTTACGATGGTATCAGCTGCGACGCTATATCCCCCTTGAGCGCCCTCCAGCGCAGCACTGCCTGCTCCAAGAGCTTTGATGAACTTCTTGATGTTCACCCTTGCGACATTCCACAGGCAGGGAGAGCGTCGCGTTGGTACTCGCCGGCAAGTAGCGTCAATCACTTCGAATTGGATGTACTAGTGACCACTTGCCGAGAAGGCTTCTAGGACTCGCCACCAGATGATGCCAGAGATTCCGACGCAAAAGTGATGTCAGGAATGCTTCCTTGACAGCCTGGGCGCCGAAACCCTGGCGTGGATCCGGTGTTTAAAACTAGGAGCTCGGTTCTCACCCCCATTTATAGAATCCGTTTCCCTCTGGAGTCTGACTGAGGCATGCTCCATTCAAGGGCCCTGGCAATCAAATCACCGCCCACCAGGATTCATCCCTCCGTTCTAGAAATGCCGTCCTCTAGAGCATCAAGCCGGCGCCGAAAGTCCGACATCGTCTCGTTCGGCGTCAAGTAAACGCTAAAAACGTTATTTCTAAACACTGGATCCAGACAAATCCGTTCCTTCGGTCTTCGGCAACAAAATGAAGTCGAACGTCGTCCCGAATTCAGATGGCAGCGGTGCCCGATAAATCGAGATGCCATGAGGCCGGGTCCTTGTTTCGGTATTACTCGCTAATTAGCACTAGATCAGCATTTACTTCCGCAGCGAACTGTGCTAGCAACTGGTGAACGGTTGCACTCCGGTGCATGTTAATTTGTAAAATGCAAAAATTAATTCCAGTTGCGCCCTAAGGATCGGACACTGTCCCGAGCCCGCAGTGTGTGCGACGCTTTCACCAGACCCGCCATGATCCTTGCAGAGAACGCAACTGTCGGTCCCAAAGAGGTTGGCTCTTGATACACGTCACGACTACCACCTTTGTAGAGCTACGCTCACATCACCCCACCGACGTCGACAGAGAGCTGTCGACGGCCCCGGAGACTCCCAGTGTGTCCCGACGTGTACCGGTCATTCGCATTTCGCTCTTCACCGAGAAGCTTTCGCGAGGCTACTATCTAAGACGTAGGTATACTGCCAGCTAGGGAGTCAGAACTCCTTACTCGGGCACCTCTGGGACATCACACCCCGTATCGTAAGCGACCCGTTAAAGGTCGCTGCGGACCCCATTGAATTTAGCCAAGGCGTACCATTAAATCCCTATAGCCCCAGCACATTCTGAAAATGGCAGTATGCACACCCTTCGAACTCTTCGAGATCACACGGATGCCTTTTGGTATGTGCAATGCGGCGCAAATTTTTCAGAGGTTCATACATTCTGCCCTGCGAAACCTCAACTTTTGTTTGGTGTACTTGCATTATGTTTTGGTTGCCTCTTCCTTTGAGTATGAGCATTGGGAACATCTCGAGTGCATTTTTCAAAGTTTCCTTATGTCTCCGGTCTTGTACTTAACGTTGAAAAATGCAAACTCCTTCAACAGCAGATGAAGTTTTTGGTCACACGATTTCCCCTGAGGAAATCCACCTGGATCCAGACAAGGGTCAGGTCATCACATACTTCCCACAGATAAGGGTCTGCGAAAGTTTTTGGGCATGTTAAACTTCCATCGTCTTGCCCAAAACCGCACATCACCTTTAATAAGGAACTCTAGACAATCCGGTTTTTCGCCGAGGTCCAACAATTCGATATCCCTAAAAGCTGTCAGGCGTCCTGACCTACGCCATCGTTCCATCCCAGGCAGGGTCTGCCTCGTCTTCTTTTTCTACCATAGATATTGCCCTTATAGACATTTCGGGTGGGATCCTCCTCATCCATACGGATTAAGTGACCCGCCCACCATAACCTACTGAGCCGGATTTTAGCCACAACCTGACGATGATGCTATCGCTCATAGATTTCATCGTTATGTAGGCTGCGGAATCGTACATCCTCGTATAGGGGGCCAAAAATTGTTCCGAGGATTCTTCTCTCGAACGCGGCGAAGATTTCGAAATTTTTCTTGCTACGAACCCAAGTCTCCGAGGAATACATGAGGACTGGCAAATTTATTGTCTTGCACAGTAAGAGCTTTGACCCTATGGTGAGACGTTTTAAGCAGAACAGTTTTTGTAACCTGAAATAGGCTCTGTTGGCTGCCAACAACCGTGCGCGGATTTCATCGCCATAGTTTTTATCGGTTGTGATTTTCGACAATAGATAGGAGAAATTATCAACGGTCTCCAAGTTGTAGTCTCCTATCTTTACTCTTCCCGTTCGGCCAGTGCGGTTTGGTGTTGTTGGTTGATTGCTTTTTGGCGTTGACGTTGCCACCATATATTTCATCTTGCCTTCATTGATGTGCAGCCCGCGATCTCGCGCTGCCTGTTCGATCTGGATGAAGGCAATTTGTACGTCTCGAGTTGTTCTTTCCATGATGTCGATATCGTGACCATAAGCCACGCCTTTACCTCAGCATCACGGATCACTTTTTCCAGGGCTACGTTAAAGAGGACGCATAATAGTCTTAGACCGTTGTTGATGTCGAATGGTCTTAAGAGTGATCCTCCTGCTTTTATCTGTCCTCGCACATTGGTCAGGATCAGCCTAGTCAGTCTTATCAATTTTGTCGGGATATCGATTTCTCTCATGGCTGTGTATAGTTTTACCCTGGCTATGCTATCATAGGCGGCCTTAAAGTCGATGAAAAATGGTGCAACTGATCGCTTGCCGCAAAGAGAAAATCTGATCTGTTGATGATCCGGCCTAGCAATATAGCGGAGAATATCTTATAGAAGGTACTTAGTAATGCGATACCGCTTTAATTTCTGCACTGCATAATATCCCCCTTTTTATGTATGAGACAGATACTATCTCGTTGACAGAGTCGTCAGGCATTGATTCGCTGTCCCACACTTTGAGCACAAGTTGATCAACCACTTGGTGTAATTGGTCGCCTCCATATTTAACCAATTCGGCTGTAATTCCATCGGCTCCTGGCGACTTATGATTTTTTAGCCGATGAACCATAATTAACGAAATTCTTATCTACAAATAGATTCTGAAGTCTGTTTGCATATTCGGTAGACAAACCTGAATCTGTAGTTGCAAATCAGCAAATTCAGTTAGGGAAAAGTAACGAATACATCCCCGGAAATGAATTTGGTTTAAATCGTCGGCAAAAAAGGTTACAAAATTCATGATTTGTTGGTATAAAATTTGTGAGAAATCATCAACGATTTCCAATTCCCAGCAAAATTTTTTGTTAAATTTTTCAGTTGGGTATTTTCTGAAAACAGATCCCTGAAGAAATTGACACATTTCAGGCCCCCGTACTCGTCCCTTTTGCAACCAATATTAAAGAGAAGATTTTTTTCAGATTTTTTAGTTGAATAGTTTCTGAGAACGGGTCTTTATTAAGTGCGGCAATATAATTCACCGCATGTGTGAGGGTTCACAGTTTCAATCTTTCTACCGAATTTTGTGTCAATAGGTGTAACTGTCTCCTAGTGCGTGTAACAGACAGATAGACAGCGAATCATTTGCAACAAAACCTTAAAAATGAATGGTTTCGTTTTTCGTCTTTTGCTATGTTTAGTCACAACAATTTATTGAGCTTGTACATGATTAGCGAATGCTCTTTGCCTCTAGATATTCTTTAGGGTACTTATATATACTTTTACGTTAGAAGGTAGTGTTGGTTATCCAATATGATTTTCGCAAAGTGACAGAACGTAAGCCCACTTCTATTCGTTACACTATGTAGAATATTTTCCTTTTACATTATTGGCGTAGTTTTCCCTGCCAATTTTCTCTCTTTCTCTCTTTGTCTCGGCAGGATGAGCATCGAGGTGTATAAGGCTTCATCCTGCTGACTTGTTGGTAAAACTTGCGCGACTGGTGCGGTTGCTCCCTGTACTCTTCTAGTTCACAGACCTGTTGGTTCTCCCAGGCTTCCTTTTTCCGTCTGTGAAGTCACTTCTCCGCTCGTCGGAGTTCATGAGTCTCTGCGCGTGCCCGCGTTTTTTGAGAATACAACATCACTCGGTATGCAGCATTCTTCCGTTCCATTGCTAGCTTGCATTCATCGTCAAACCAGCCGTTCCGACTTTTTTTGCGGCTGGGGCCAAGTATGTTTGTGGCCGTATCAATGGTAACGTTCTTCAGGTGGTTGTGAAGATCATTTGTTGATGCTTCATCTTCACGATCTCTGTTGACTGCGGTTATTGCAGCATCCATTTCACCCTTATAGGTGTTACGGAGGGCTGTGCTGTGAATGGCTTTAGCATTCACTCTCACCTTATTATCAGAGGGGATTGAAGGTGGTGTCGTAATTCGAGCTCGGAGCACTATGCCAACGAGATAGTGGTCCGAGTCTATATTGGCCTCCCTATATGTTCTGACATCCATGAAGGCTGAGAAGTGGTGGCGTTCAATTAGCACGTGGTCAATTTGGTTGAAAGTGGTCCCGCCTGGAGAGGCCCACGCATGTTTGTGGACCGTACTTTCAAGGTACTTCCAAGAGCCATTTCGATGCGATACTGCTAACTGAATAATCCGCAGTCCGTTATCATTGGTATCCCTCTGTAAACTATGGGAGTCAACGTATCGACTGATTACTGGCTCCGTTCCTATTTGACTGTTGAAATTTCCAAGTATGATTTTGATATCATACTTGGGACAGACTTCGAGGGTCCGCTCAACTGCCTCGTAGAAGGTATCCTTCTCCGACTCTGCATGGCTTATATTTCTAAACTTGCCTCCCAAACGCAGAGTGCATAGCCTTTCGCTTATATTTTCCAAGCCGATAACAGCAGGTTTCATTTTTTGGCTGACTAAGAAACCTACTCCGAGCACATGGCTCACTGGCATCTCTTGCAATGCTGTTACATCAGTCTTATATTGGGACAGCGTATCGGATAGTTGCTCAACAGCATTCGGTCTGTACAAGGAGCACACGATCTATGAGAAAATGCGCAAATCGTTAAACCGTTGTCGTTGCCGGGTTCGTCGTTGTAAAATCCATCCTGACCGAGGCTCCTTCCGTGGCTTCGTAACATCGGTTTTCACTGTAGGGTTGTGAGCCCTACCCAGCCCACAACCTGGAGGACCAGTTGGTACATTTTGCCCCGTTTTTAGGCGCGGCAGACTCGCCTTCATCATTCTCCGTCTGCAGTTTTTCATGAAGAAAGAACTCCCAGCGATCATCATGTGGAGATAGGGTTTGGTAGTAGAGCTGTTGGTGTTGGTTCAGTAGGCATTTCCCAGGTTTTATGCTTCATTGTGGGTACCAATCCACGTTTCGCCCTGGGACGTATACTACCCTTTGACCGCCGGCTATTATATAGACGCTCCTTTATTCTCCACAATATTGATTGAGTTTGTGTCGCCCTCTTTGGTAAAGTACCCTTTCTTCTTACAACTTCTGGACTGAACGGACTAATCAATGCTCTTTTGCATACTTTCGTGAAGTGTTGGTACATGAGTAGTGGTGAAACCGATCACGACGAGCCGACCCCGTTTGTGAATAGGACAAAGGCTGAAGAACAGAAGAAGTTGGTGCGTGGACAGAGTCCTAGAAAAAAATCCGAACCAAAGGGGCCTTCCATATTACCAAAATATCTGCGCATCTAATATTGTTAAGGTCTCCATTTTGGGCCTCTGAAAACATTTCTGGCCCGAGGGGAATCATTCCTTTTTCTCTCGTCAAGTCTGCTTGAACCTTTACGTAAGTTGAAGAAACCGAGTGTTTTGGGGAACGCTGGGCCAAAAATGTTGTCCTTTTTACTCAAATTTTGTGGAGGAACAGAAGAAGATGCTTTTTTGGGGGATCTTGGGTACAATAAAGTCAAATTCACAATATCGATTGAGCTGTATCCTGTCATAATTGGGTGTCCAAGATGCCTCTCAGCGAGTCTGAGATTACAGTAGCTGTTGCCTCTTTTGCTTCAAATTGGTCTTTGAGAGGACAAAGGTCCTTGTTTAAAGTCGTTCAGTTTGCTAAGAATTGATAGTCTTCGCACTTTAGATGGTATATCTGAAATTTGGGAGTCTTTCCATTGCTTCTGGAAGTTCTTGTTGGCAAGTCTAATTAAAGCGATATAATGTGGTAGTTTGAACGATATTCCTTAAGGGTTCCAGTTTTGGCCTTAAGGATGTCAGTCTGTTCGCTTGGTCCATTACACGTTAAATTTATAATTTCTCGATTGCATAATGTACCGTGTTGGGGTGGGGCTTAACGAGAGGATTTACTGAATTACTCGCACCATATCCTTGCAGCCCCATCAACATTCCTTTGCAATTCATCACACGTACAAAATCACTTACCACTTGGTGCAAAATTAAATGATTTTCATTTGTACGATTAACCCATAGCATCACATACTGTCGACTGACCAATTTACTTTGATATATCCAGCAAATATGATTTAAATTTTTCAATTGGTGAAAGTGAAAGTGAAATGCTTGCCGGTTTTTGCTAGATTTAACGCGAGCCTTTTATATGATCCATGCGAGTATGGTTGGCTGATATCAATACCATCATCATACCATTGCATCACAGCTGAGGTGCAACAAACCGTTGTTGTTATTTTCGATTTTTACATGAATTGCCACTGCACTTTTCAGCCAGATTACCCTCCTTTGTTTGAGTTGTGTGTGGCATGTCACGGCACAATCCGGCGGTGAAATTCGAAAAACCAAAATTACCTAATGACCGCAGTGAGGGGATGAAAATAAAGTTTGGTGGCCACAATCGGGCATAAACTTAACCCAAACACGTTACCCTCGGAATATAAATTGTTGCCGGGAACGCTTTAGGGCTATTCGTTCGCGGCCCACTCCAAGGATATATATGCGCTCATACAGGCGGACATAGCTCCTAGTATATATGTATATGCGAGATTCGAAGCGATGCGATGCCACTCGACATGTGTGAGGTTTGAACCCATTAGCGATGTGGAGTGTTGCAGCAACAGGCAGAATATTGAATTGTTGTTATTCTGTGTCAGAAAATAGGAAATTATTACCCATAGTTAATTTTTGCTGGTGTCGATGGGTAATGGTCTCTCGATTCCCTCTAATGTTTCGAAAATGGCGTGAAAGACCCCACCGTGAAGTATCCTCGAGAGTAAGGGTTTTTGAACGCCGTCCTAATTATTCAAATAGAGCCTCGCTCCTCGCGCTAGTTGCAAGTTTTTGTGCGAGCCTTTGTAATCTTCTTAAGTACGCACCAGGCTGGTCACTTGCAGGATACTAAGCGGACCCGGCCGGGTCAAATCCTCCGAGCCGTATGATATTCGCACATTTGTATTCTATTATATAATGTATCTATCCGGAATAAAATAAACATTTCCTGCTCACATTTCCCAGCACCCTATGCTGACCTCCGCTCGTCGGCTTCCCCGGGAGAAAGGTAGAAGTTGCAAGGAGCGGAGCAATTGCTTACGTTTCCTTTCTTCTGTTCGCTTCTGTTGAAATTTTAATAGCATAAAATATGCAATCCTTTCGTGCCGGTCGAATGTGTAATTCATTAAAAACTGTGAGGTAAAAAGCGCACAGTTACATGAAGAGCCCGACGACTGGCAAAGTGTAAATATGGAATGATTCCAATCCAACCCTGTCTGCGTCTGTGAGTATCGACGATAAGTTCTTGCCCTATTCTGTTCATAAATGCATTGCATTTTGCATTGCATTAATTTCATTCCAAGACAAGAGAAAAAGAAGTATTTCATGTAATTTTTAAAATTGTGAAGAGCACCTTATGCAAAATTCACGACCTATTCGGGTATCGGAGAGCCCGACTCGAAGGATTTCATGGGGCGAATGCGGAACCGTGGGGGTGGGGGGAATAAAATGGGGCCTGATATCCGTTACCTTTCAAGGAATATATTCAGAACTATGTAAGGAAGGCACTTCCGTATAAGAAATTTACGACTATGGAATTAAGGTACGAGTGAAAGCTACACAGCCATGGCTGCACGTATAGCACTGCAAAATTGTATAACATTCATAAAACAACGTGCAAACTATTCCGAGTAATATGTCAGAACGGAACTGCTTGTCTGGCGAGTAGGAAATCCATGAACACATTTGCTCCTTGGAGCTGAGCCGAGGGGAGTAAGGCGGAACGACCGAAGGAACTGAGTTGATTGATACAAGAAAGTATGGTTTGTATGCTTCATAATTCAGTCAGATTCTTCGGGTCATCGGTACTGCTCAATGAATAATTCATCGGTCAGCATGCATATTTCAGCAGAAATTCATGTAATAAAAGACAATCAAATATTAAGCGGTCCACGGTTACACAGTATCGACCGATACGGGCTATCAAACGGGAGCAGTACCACCGGAATTGTTTATTCTTGCGGATGTGTTAACTATCTGTATGAATTGTAATGAAGGAGAGCCAGACAGACACCGGACTAATGCCTGACCAACTCAACTCAAGTCCACGAGGAGAAGCTGTGCACGTTGCAACCCTATCAAGTGCATCTAATCCGCCTTGGGACCTGCGACACTTGGAACCAAGTGGCTGCATTCTGGCGGCCTCAATTTTACTTTTCCTCTCAGTGGGCAAAGCTCCGCGACAGAATCACCGAACAAAATATTTACGGCAATTGTGCGGAGCATCGGATTGCATAACCTTGGATCAGATTGAAGACGGGAAGCGTGACATTTGCGCCAAACCATCTTCTGAATGAATCTCCCGTCAGACGACCGCATCGTATCGGATTCACCTTTTCAAAAGAAAGTGACGGAGACTCCCAGGTATGGTTAGTCACCAGCAGCAGCAGCAATGAATGAACACATCAGCTGACGAGAAGTTTGTTGTGGAGAAGCGAAGCGTCTATGTACGACGTAGACTTGCACACCTGGTGAGAAGGTGGATTGTAAAGCTCAGTGGAGACTGCATCATCGCGTGCGGAGCTGGGAGAGTGAAGTGTACATGGAGCTGCCGATTCACAACTCGTCGCCAAGTGCTCGGCCCGAGACGCTACACATCTCCACGTACATCTTTCATCACCTTACACCCTGCTCAAGTGGGCGGTTGCTCTCTAGCTAACCTACATATCTGCTGTATACCACGGTGGCATTCAGGTGTGCTTCGGTTTGAACTAGACGACTGCCAGACGTGCGGCGTAAAAGTTGTATTGAGCCTGGCCCCAAGTGATCCGGCACTTGGGACCCGACTCTTGGAGCACCTACAGCTTGCCGAGCATAAGGAAGAACGGCAATAGGAAGTAGTCAACATCTTTATGAATCGACTTGAAGGCATTCCGTACGAATTCGTAGCGTCCACCATAAGCGTTTAAACCGAGCATCAGCTCCATTGTCAGTAGCTCTCGGCTTGAGTGTTGCCGAGATTCTCAGTCCAAGGTGGTTGCAATTCAGTGCAGGGTGTATGCCGCCCCTAGAACACCAAGTAATGAGGTGAGGACAGTTGCTTGTGGCACTTATTTACACGACTCCATCCGTTTTGCGACTGCGAGAGGGTTCTGCTCGCCTAGGGCGACTACAAACTGCAGCTTCATTCACACGTTCTCGACATTTCCCTCCTCCTCCAACATAAAGGGTGGATTTCTTGAAATAGATACATAATCATCTATCTTGACTCCTAGAATGCACCCCCGGCCATCTGAGTACCAACAATTGGAGCCCAATCCCCAATCGGTAACTCTGCCACTCCTCGGCTTGCCGCAAAAGACCAAGCCGGCACCATCGGACACGGTATCCACAACTTACACTTATCTATCCATTTGTTCTATTTTAGATAAATGGCAATCTTACTGCAGATTACGGCTCTCATGCTGGGCATGTTGGCGGCAAGTAGACATTTATAAAGAGGACAGCCACAACCGACTGGGGTGCTACAAAGGCGAAAAATAGAGAAGCGACCCGACTCGGTATCTCATCTCATGAATCTGTGAATGAAACGGTGAAGTCTTTGAGAAAATTTTAAAGCTTTTTTCTGCGTTCGGACTTGGCCACACGTATCTATATGCATACATCCGTACACATGCCCGGCCTGATAGCAGGGGACCTTGCAGCCAAGTATCTACGTACACACGGCAGCTGGAAGAGCTTAGCAATATCAACAGATACACTAGCATAGCTTGCATATCAGAGAAAATCATTGGAAAAGTCGAAGGAACGGAAAGACAAGTTGTAGAGGTGGGTGGCGTTCAAGTGATCATCATATCTATGAATGGAAGAATGAATGAATAAGTTTTTGTCTAGAAGCGACCGGTGTGAAGAGTTTAATTAGACGGGTGTTTTCCGAAATGTAAACATGCGGAATTGTACTTTTAAACGATCCACTTGGAGAGCGCTTGAGACTGGGCACCTGAAAGCCGGTAAGTCGTCCATGTACTCATGGTTTTTTTGGAGGTTTGAATAACCCCATTACCGGCCAGGTGGGATATTTATAATATGTGCGCGGAGGCAGTCATTCAAAGTAGCGATGATGATACTGATGCTTCGAGACACTTGGCCTTAGGGAATATCCCTCTTGTGGGAGGTGAACCTTTGAATTCCAAGGTGAGAGGGTATTTTCAAAACAAATACAGAATTGCTGACAACGCTACATGAATTTAATGGACCATACCACATTGCATTTCATAGTGAGGTTACTATGGACATATAAGGATTATTATGGACTCAATATATTCCTTGATTTCCCTTTTTGAAGCGAGGGAAATATGTTAAAAAGAAACACGGCCCTTAGTCGCCTTGACATTTTCTTCAATAAAAACCAGTCTCTGTTACTGCTTAAAGGGGTCATCCCGTGTGAAGGCCGTTTGTAAACACAAAACCTTATTAAAATCATCTGTCTTTTTTTTTTTTGATTTGAGGAGGTGGAAATCTTCAAAAGACACTGGCCTGGACACGCCAACGTGTGGGATTTTTACCCACTAAAACCAACCCCGGCTCTGCTCTGGGTCCTCTGGGACGTAGTTTGGACAATCGGGTGAGGTATCTAGTTTAAACCTGAAGAAGTACTGGCGATATCCTCCATGCCCCGTGAGAAACTGAAGAAGATTATAATTAAGCTCACCGTACCGTCTCTCCAACCACTCCTTGATGGCAGGGGTGAGCCTGTGTGTCCACCGACCCTTTCCCGCGGGCTCCCAACGCTCTTGCCATCTATTTAGAGATCTCTCCCTTTCGGTGTTCTTCGTTTGTGATAAAGGAGATATAGACTTGGCATTATATATATTCGTCATCTCATCTGCCAAGATGTCAATGGGTATCATTCCAGAGATGACGAATGTTGCATCATCTGAGACCCGTAGGGCTGTTCTTCTGTAGACTGAACTCAGTTTGTTAGCGTTAAATGCGATTTGCAATGCCTTTCCCCAAACTGGAGCTTCATAGAGCAGGATCGAACACACTACCCTAGCTATAAGCAATCTGGAAGCATGCCGTGGCCTTCCCACGTTCGGTATCATCCTTGGCAGGGCCACACTTGCAGTGGATGCTTTATCATAAACATACTACACGTGTTGCTTATAGCTAAGCTTCCCGTCTATCATCACTCTCAAGTATTTGCTGGCAGGCTCAGAAGTGATGATATGATTCCCAATTTGAATACGGGCAAAATTTCTTTTACAGCGCTTCCGTTTTTTCCTCCGAAAGTGTCAGACCAGAACTCCCTAACCAACCCTTAACAGCACACCTGCGGAGATAACACTCCTGGGGTCCGTCATCGGTGTCATACCAAAGCCTCCGTTCTTATAAATAGCTGTAAGATAAGCGGGAATACCAATCTTCGCCACAGATTCCCGTATTAGGTTCCAATTGGCCAGGGTCACTGCTATGCAATATTTGCTAGTTCTGCCCTTTCCGTGGATTGTGGTGACTGGCGGTATTGCCGTGTCGTTCAGAGGTCGCTGGAAGCTGTCTATGCCCCCCTCTTACTGTGGTAATAACCCCTGGATAATTTTTAACAAGAGTGAAGGGCACGTGATCTGCGGAGATGATCGGCCTCTGAATCGCCCCGTCACAATTCTATAGGTGCTCCCCCACGGGTTTACGTCCGCTTCCGAACAGAGCTCCTTAAAGCTTTTCCTCTTGCTCCGTTGGATGGCGAGCTTGAGGGTTTTTCGGGTTTCCTTATAGGCGCGCTCTTGTTGCCCTTGGTCGATTCTGCCTACCGCTTTCTGAGCCGCTCTTCTGGCTTGGTGACAGGATGATCGAAGGCTGGTCAGTTCAGTATTCCACCAGTAGCTTGGTCTTCTACTGGGGACTGAGTACCTCCTGGGCATGGACGCGTCACACGCTTGGCGATGCATTGTGCCACATGGACAGCTTTTTCCGTAGAGGCGCTTGCTTTATTAGGTTGGTCTAACCACACTTCTATGAAGGTTTGCTCATCCAGCCTGACATCTTTCTTGATTTCGGGCATAATGGTCTTCTGTCCGGTGACTCCACCCATAGCCCAAAGAAGATTGCCTGGTGATCGATGTGGGTGTAGTCCTTGCCGATGCACCAGGACTTACCACGTGCCAGTGCAGGGCTGACAAAAGTTAGGTCTACGATTGAGGCAGACCCCCCTTTCTGAAAGGTGTTTATATATCCTTCGTTGGCCAGAATGACATTCAACTGTTCGAAAGCATCTAATAGACTGCTGCCACTTGCATTTGTCTCTCTGCTACCCCACTCACGGGCTGAAGCATTGAAGTCACCAGCAATCACCCTTGGACTACGACGGCATTTCTCCCCACACCTTCTGCATCGATCGGACCGATCAATGCCGCTGGTGCATGCCTTTGCGAAATGGCCAAACGCGAGGCACTTGAAGCACCTCTTTAGAGAACCCATCCGATTCCAACCTTCCCGGCTGTCAATAACTTCTGCGCTGCGCCCACTAGTAACCGCAATGTGTCCGTTAGAGTACTGCGATAGGCTTTCCGCAAACTCACAATGGACTCTTCCGCAAGTTCCTCCAACTTGAACTTTTCCATCAAGGCAGTGCAAATTTCTCCTTTGGATGGCACTTCTTCGAGATACTTACACTGTATATAGACCTCATGTTCTTGGGTCCGTACTGTGACATTCTTCCCCAGTGAGTTCTTAACCTGAGTTCGGAAGCCATCAGTTTCCCCCAAGCTGGTTTTTTCAGCTCAAGAATCTTGCTGATATTTCCGCCTAGATCTTTTAGGTCGGGGTTAACTTTGACCTTTTTCAGTATCGCCGCGTAGGACAAACTTCCATTGCTGGAGATTACAATCGCTTCTGGGCGAATTCTCACTTTTGCCTTTTTCTTCGCCTTTTTCTTAACTATCTTGGTCCATTCATCGTTTTCACTCCCCTTGGATTTTGTCGAGGCGGTTGTCAGAGCTCGCACTTGGGGGACCTGCTTCCTCTCTTGGATGCTTTTAGTTCCGTTTTTCGGAACTATTTGTATTCCCTTTTTCCTCTTAGGAGCCTGCTGATTTCCCAGAGGATCCACGTCTCTTTCCTGGACTCTTTTGTTTGGTGGCAGGTTGATTGCAATACGATTAGATGCCGCTTGTGTCGCCTGTGACACCGTTGGCTGCAACAGATTTCGACTTACCCTTGGAATTTCGTTCCTCCTGCTGCAATTTGGTGTAGAGTGAAGGGTAAATCCTCTGCTTCAGGGCTCTGCTCTTCATGAGTCGTAACCGGATTACTACTTTTAAATAGACCTTCACATTTGGCATTCGTTGACCTTCCCTCCGTTTTATCTTTTTTGCTGTTTGGCATTGGAGGAGATCTGAAAGTTGACGAACTTCTTCTGAATAGGTCCTTTTCCAGGTCCTGGAGTACCTCCTGCTGATGCTCCTCTTGAATATGTGCGGTCGATGTTGTTGCTGTTTTTGTCGTCCAGCGATCTGCTTTCAATTCATCCTTGTTCGATTTTGTTACCAGTGTTCTTGGTAGAGTGGTACTTCGCTTGAACACTCAAGGTATGCCCTAAAATCAGAGTTAGGCTCCTGTGTTCATCCTCATCACTGGGATTCTGGTAGTCAACTTTTAGGTAATTGTGCTCTCCTAAACTGCACTTTGAAGAAATTTTCTTCTCAGCACTACACTCTCCTTCTTCGTCAGTTTTCTTCAAACTTTTCAATCCACTGTCTCGGTCCAGTGACTGCATCCTCTAATTTCTTACTGTCGGCGTTGATATTCTCTGGGTTTTACAACTAGCCGCCTTCCCTAAGTTTTTCCTTTGAATGCGTCGTCTATATACTGCAGATGACCAGCCTAGTAGGAGTAGTAGGCTGACATTTGTAGAGAACGGACGTTTTTACAAATTAATATTATTTTATCAATTTAATCCCGGCCACCATCAGGGAGCGTGTTCGATTTGAGGTCATCGGGGGAAACTGGTGAACGAGAGTCGATGGGGGCAGAGGCGGCGGCATGGGAGCATTACAGGCAACAGTTTCAGTACTCGCCGAAGCACTCTTCTCCACCGTCCAGCTGAGGTTCGGGACGAATTCCAAACAGCGTATAGTATTGGGGTGGACTTTGGTGGTTACCCGCCCAGCATGCTGAGCATGGTGATTGTATCATCGTCAAAGGCACCTGCCATGCCAATACGTCTGGCATGAATTTTGCGGATGTTAACAAAGAGGAAGTTCGACGAGCCATAAACAGCTTGAAGAACTGCAGGAGCCCAGGTCTTCTGCTATAAGAAATTTGCCAGCGTATGCAGTCGGTTGGCACACACCATACATCAGGTCATGGGTCGGCCGGAGGAATTTTCAGCCTTCCTCAATGCGGGGATTACCTACCTTATCCCCAAGAAGGATACGGTGCAGAACCCCGCAGACACAAGACCGATTACTTGCTTACCAACACTCTACAAATTCATAACGTCCATTATTAGTGGAAGGATCAATGCGCACCTCGAGACCAACAATATTCTGTCCGGGCTGCCAAGTTGTGTCAAGGGGTTGCAAAGAGCAACTCATTATCGACTCGGTAGTTGTGGGGCAAGTAGCTAGAGGCCAAGGAAACCTCTTTAATTGCTATATCGATTACGCCAAGGTTTTGATAGCGTCCCGCATACCTGGCTAATCGATGTCCTACAACTAATAAAGTTTTTGGCGACAGACATGGAAGGGTGGCATACCGTGCATCTGAGAGTGCTAA
Source organism: Hermetia illucens (assembly GCF_905115235.1). Taxonomy (NCBI): domain Eukaryota; kingdom Metazoa; phylum Arthropoda; class Insecta; order Diptera; family Stratiomyidae; genus Hermetia; species Hermetia illucens. Next base: position 162,278,807 of record NC_051850.1, read on the forward strand.
TACCTCAGAGCCCATTCGTATATGGAGGGGCATCTTCCAGAGGGATTCGTTGAGTTCCTTTTTTCTTGTATGGCACTGAAGCCCTTTTCATGGCTAATGAATGACGGTAGAGGGCATGGTTTTGCAATTAAATATGGATGCATACTTAGATAACATCAAGCCGTATGCTAGTACTGACGACCATCTTAGGAGTCTGTTACGAATAATAGACATGTTCAGCCATGATATTCGAATGGAGTTTGGATTAAACAAGTTTTGCGTATGCCGCACGTAGCATTGGTGACCTCCACATCCAAGCTATGACCGAGACAGACTTCTACAAGTACCTAGGAATTCTGCAAAGAACTCATGCTCGAGTTGATGATCTGAAGGATGCTCTGCTATCCGATTTCCTGCGACATGTAAATCTGGTGCTGAAATCGCATCACTTGATTATGCATTCGGAATATTGCCGTGGACGACCGAAGACAACTATGTCCAAATTCCGAATGCATCACCCAAAGTCTGCCGTGGAGCGGATGAACCTGCCTCGTGACATCGGAGGTAGGGGCGTGGTTGACGTGGCGGCACAACATCATCGCCAAGTCGACTCGCTGCAAGCTTATTTTTACTGCAAAGAGCAGGGGAGTCCTTTGCATGTGGCTGTCCGTAAGGCAAACTGTGGAATGGCTCCACTTAACTTGAAGGATCGATCTTTCAATCCTATGAGTGGGGTGAAGTTGGACTAAGAGCGGATCGATGAATGGAAGTCGAAGACAATGCACGGCAAACACGTGAATTGTCTTTGGCAGCTATTTGTCGATTTGCATTTGTCGAACAGATAGCTGTGTGCTGGGGAGTTCATTGCTGAGACTGTGGGGTTCATGTGTGCCATTCAGGACGGCGTGCTCGCCACCCGAGCTTATAAAAAGCTCATCATGAAAGAACGGGTGGAGAACGACCAGTACAGAATGTGTTGTTCGGCGTTAGAGACGTTGGACCATCTCATTTCTGGCTGTACTGTTATGGCCCCGGTGCAATACATCACCAGGCATAATGCTGTATGTAAGGTTGTCCATCAAAACCTTGCATACAAGCATGGGCTGATCACGGGAACCTGTCCGGTTTACCGATATGAGCCGCAAGCAGTACTTGATAGTTCTGCTTAGAGCAAGTATTGGGACCGGCAAGTTCTGACTGACCGCCATACTGAACATAACAAGCCTGACGTACTGTTAGTTGACAAGACGGGTCGCTTCGCGTATATAATTCAAGTTGCTATCCCCCATAATAGCCACATCGAACGGAAATACGTGGAGAAGAAGGTGAACTATGAGCCACTGGCTTGGGAAATCAAAGAAAGTTGGCGTCTCGAGCGAGTGGTTGTGGTTCCCATAATATTGTCAGCTATAAGTATTGTACCTAAATCCTTCACGGCTTCCCTTGATGTCCTGGAACATTTACACAGTCTGGTTCAAACCATGCAGAAATACACCATTCTGCATACGTCCTCCATGTTGCGAGGAGTTCTCGACAGATTCTCCCATTGGCCTACCACCGGCCATTATCACCAGCGCCCCTTTAGTTTTTAAGTAGGTAGAATCGTTCGAGCCTAAATGCTTGGCACTTAGTGCTAGTATTAGGGCATCTACTGAGATTGTGATAACTCAGAAATAAAAATATATTTATATTTACTTAATTAATCCAATATATTTTAAAACTTAATTCAAACTAGCTTACTTTTGATTTGTTATTTAAGTTACTTTTTTCTCGAAAAATTTTGTCAAAAAATTCATTTTTTTGACTTGTGTATTGTTGACGGGAATGAGCGGCGAGCCGCCGACGGGTAACGGGCTAGACCGGCCCCCCACCATAAGGCCTAGGTGAACTCGTATCCGTCGTAGGGCAAAGTAAGGATAGCCAACTTTGAAAGAAGAAATGGTGAGCAGGCGAGCTGGCGAAGAGACTCGAAGACCTTAAAAATATTGATGAAGCAAAATTGAAGCTGGAGAGGCGAATCTGCTGTGTCCAATGGTAGCCAGGAAAAGTTGAAGCTTTCTTCGAATACTTCTGCAGCCATGGAGGAGCCGGGCTGCTTTGAGGGCAAACAAGTTTTTAGCAGCGAATCTGTCCATATGGAGAACATAGAAAAATATTAAGCTGACGGTACGAGAGACAGTGATAACGGTGGCGGTGGAAATGTTCCAGAAGATGGTGCTGATCAGGTTGGTTACAGTAGTGACAAGTGCGGTAATGATAACCCTGAAGAGGGAAAACTGGGCGACTTTTTCCTCTATGTACCAAAAATATTAAAAAATAAAAACGAGAATGAAGAAAAAATGACAACTGATGAAAAGAATAATACAAGTTGGACTGAAAATTTAAAAAATGGTCCGACAGGAGCTATAAGTAGCATCCGAAATAAAGAAAAGGGGGAAAGGGTGCCCCATTAATGTATATGAATTATGTGGTAGAGATTAAGCCATTTACTTAATTGGAGCGCGGGGCTTTGACCCTACGGTGAGACGTTTCGAACAGAACAGTTTTTGTAAGCTGAAATAGGCTCTGTTGGCTGACAACAACCGTGCGCGAATCTCATCATCGTAGCTGTTATCGGTTGTGATTTTCGACCCTAGATTGGAGAAATTATCAACGGTCTCAAAATTGTATTCTCCTATCTTTTTTTTCCGGTTTGACCAGTGCAGTTTGATGTTGTTGGTTGATTGGTTTTCGGTGCTGACATTGCCACCATATACTTTCTCTTACCTTCATTGATATGCAGCCCAGGATCTCGCGCCAATCGCCGCCTGCTCGATCTGGATGAAGGCAGTTTGTACATCTCGAGTCGTTCTTCCCATGATGTCGATATCGTCAGCATAGGCCAGTAGTTGGGTGAACCTAAAGAGGATCGTACCTCGTGCATTTACCTCAGCATCATGGATCACTTTCTCGATGGCCAGGTTAAAGAGGACGCATGATAGGGCATCCCCTTGTCTTAGACCGTTGTTGATGTCGAATGGTCTTGAGAGTGATCCTGCTGCTTTTATCTGGCGTCGCACATTGGGCAGGGTCAGCCTAGTCAGTCTTATCAATTTCGTCTGGATACCGAATTCTCTCCTGGTCGTGTACAGTTTGACCCTAGCTATGTTATCATTGGCGGCTTTAAAGTCAATGAATAGATAGTGCAATAGTGTCCATCGCTTGCCACACAGAGAAAATCTGATCTGTTGCTGATTTGCCTGGAGTGAAGCCTCTCTGGTGTGGACCAATGATGTTCTGGGCATAAGGGGCTATCCGGCCTAGCAAGATAGGGAAGAATATCTTATAGATGTTACTCAGCAACGTGATATCTCTATAATTGCTGCACTGTGTGATATCTCCCTTTTTATGTATGGGACAGATAATGCCTCTTTGCCAATTCGTCAGGCATTGATTCGCTGTCCCATACCTTGAGCACAAGTTGATGAGTCACTTGGTGTAATTGATCGCCTCTTGGCGGCTTATGATTTTTAAGCCGATGAATTGCACGGACTGTTTCTTCTATGCTTGGTGGTGGCAGTATTTGTCCGTCGTCTCCAGTTGGCGGGACTTCCAACTCGCCGATATTTTGAGTTGTTGAGCAATTCATCAAAATACTCAACCTATCGCTCCAATATGCCCATTCTGTCAGAAATCAGATTTCTCTCTTTGTCTCGGCAGGATGGGCATCGAAGTGTGCAAGGCTTCATCCTGCTGACTTGTTGGTAAAACTTATGAAACGAGATAGTGATCCGAGTCTACATTGGCCGCCTATATGTTCTGACATTCATCAAGGTGGCGGCGTTCGATCAACACGTGGCCAATTTGGTTGAAAGTGATCTCGTCTGGAGGGGCCCACATATGTTTGTGGACCGCTTTCCGCGCAAACCAGGTTCTTCCAACAACCATTTCGTGTGACACTGCTAATTGAATAATCTACAGTTCGTTATTATATGCATTTTGATGCAAGTTATGGGAGCCAATGTATCGCCTGAATACGGGCTCCGTCCCCAATTGACTGTTAAAATGCCCAAGCATGATTTTGATATCATATCTGGGACAGGCTTCGAGGAATCCTTCTATTGCCTCGTAGAAGGTATCCTTCTCCGACTCTGCAGTCTCCTCTATAGGGGCGTGAACGTTAATTAGGCTTATATTTCTAAATTTGTCTCGGAAGCACTGAGTGCATAGCCTTATGTTTTCAAAGCCGGTAACAGCAGGTTTCATTGTTTGGCTGACCTACCTAAGAAACCTACCCCGAGCACATGGTTCACTGGATGGCCGCTATAATATATGGTGTACCGACTCTTCTCGAGGAAACCGGTACCTGTCCAATGCATCTTCTGTAACGCTGTTACATCAGCCCTATATTGGAACAGGGTATCAGCTAGCGACTTGGCAGCTTCATCTCTGTACAGAGAGCGCACATTCCATGAGAAAATGCGCAAATCGTTATTTATTTGTCGTTGCCGGATTCGTCGTTGTTGGCTTCGTAACTTCGGGTTTTCGTATATGGTTGTCAGCCTTACCCAACCCCCAACCTGGAGGACCAGTTGGTACAATTTGTCCCGTTTTTAGGCGCGGGAGACTCGCCTTCATTTTGCTCCGTCTGCATCTTTTCGTTAAGAAAGAGCTCCCGGCGGTCATCACATGGGGGTGGAGATAAGGTTTGGTAGTAGAGCTGTTGGTGTTGGTTTAGCAGGTTTTATGCTCCATCGTGGGTACCAATCCACGTTCCGCCCTGGGACCTATACTACCCTTTGACCACGGAGTATAACCCACTACTTAATCTTACAAGGACAGCTTTGCAGCCTTCAAATTTTGCATATTCATTAACTAGTTTGTCAGTCAGGAATCAATTCTTGTGAGGTGGTGGAAGCTGTTCGGTAAATAACTAGCAAATGCCCCCGTATTGATCGTATTGAGGGTAATCTGGGCATTTCAAGATGATCCTGGTAAAGCTTGACCCCGTGAAAACTTCGACAATGTCAACTAGTCAATTCCTTTTCTGATCAATATATTCCCCAAGAGAGTTATGCATTTGCCAATAAAATTATACTTCCCCACGTAAGGTCACCACGATCCAAGAAGGGCCAATAATTTTATACCACCAGAAGAAGTTGTTGGGATTTGAATCCCTCAGATTATTACTTATGTGGAGATCACTGAATATAAGACATAGCCTAGTGGCCAGACTGTTCAAAATCTCAGAAGAGAGTTATGTGAATATTTACCAACTCCTGCGGAAAAAGAGGACTGTTCGTGTAGTATAAATTCCTTGAACTTCAAAACTTCAAGTGCGTCTAAGGCTTCACTGCATCCACGCATCTCTGAAGATCATTAAGTAGATACCCTCTAGGGTCATCATGAAGAGTCTTCAATGGCCTCAAAGTCGAGAAAATTCTATGAATTCAATCCTTCCTTCCTCCAGATTCTGAACCCGGAAAGTATCGGATATATCAGAAGCGAGTAACATTGCCCATAGAATTCGCGAGCGGAGTACTAATCGATTTGTATCTTCACGCCAGCAAAGATACTAATTTCTGAGCCAACAGCGAGAACTCTTATCTACTCAGGTTGCTGCTACTCAAAACGCGAAACTTTTAATTACAACTCGCGGCCTGAAATCTTGTGGGAGTGCATGCGCCTCGTGTGCAGTGTCTGTGCGCCTCCCCACCCACCTTGCATCTGGCCGGGAACGGGCCTCCGGAACGCAAGTAGCAAGTCCAAAAAATAAATCAATAATAAGTGCAAATATACATTTACACATGTAGCGCTGCTGCAACGACCCGGCTCAAAGAAGCTCTGGGAAACGAGGAGGCATTGTGTTGTAAGAAAAAAGCTGAGCATATGTAATAAATATTGTAAATTACCATTGTAAATTGTACCATACTCGGTGTAGTAATGCAAATGCAGCGAAATTATTTATTGTTGCTGAATGCTAGCGGAGACGTGATGACTTCATGTTGATTATTACGGCGGCGGAGGCAGCATCGGGACTAGTGAGTCCATATTCCGATAGTTGTATATAGCGGCGGTGTCGGGAAAGTATAGTGTAATTTGCAATTAATCGTGTATTGCCTTGCCATGTAAATTTTGCAGTCTTCCACTTGGTCTTCTTGGCAACATGACCTCGTAAATGTTGTAACTTTATGGCCAACTCTTTCACTTTGTGTTGTTCTCCACTTTATATTGTGCATTTTTATGTAGCTACTGCCTCTCTCCTTACGTTTGAAATAATTTTTCCAGAGTCGTTTTTCATAATTGTTGTTTCATTTTTAGTTCTGAAAAATATTATGTACTTTGGAAAGCCTGTGAAGCAGAAAAACTTACAAGGGAAATGGTTTTGCATAAATGAAAACAAAGAGTGCTACTTTGGGTTTTTCCTGAGTTTTATAATAGAGCGGTACCTATATTTTACACGAGGGCAGCGTGCAGCGGGGGCAGGGCATGCATGTTAGAGGAGCCGAGCGCAGGCTGGAAGCACCGTCGAAAATGCATGCACATACGTATGCAGCGTGGCTTACTGACGGCGGGTGGAAAAGTTAATGGCGATCGTAGGAAATATTGTTTTTGCCAGAGTACATTGTGCTGTCCGGGCGTCTGCTCAATAAATTCGTGAATATGAAAATCTGGAAATCTGCTTAAAATGCAGCGACGGGTCTTTTAAAGCCGCGACTGCACTCAAGCATGTGGCCGTAAAGTCTTCACTCCCACCCCGGACACCTCGGCCCACCTCGGCCCACAGCCAGGCTCTTGCAGCCAACACCGCCGAAAAAATTGCTTCCGTTTTTCAATAAAGCTGCTGTTGTTGCAAATATGACAGATGCTAATGAAAGCATTTTTTCGATTGTTGCCAATAACTTTTCATCCTATTTCTGTTACCTTTCCAGCCCCACAGCCCATCTTAACCGTTCACGACCCACCCCCAATGCCGTGCCACGGTCCGCGGCAGAGTTATATCAGTTTGATTTTTCCATACAGAATTTATCGTAATAAAAAAAGCAAAACAAAATGTTTTCCCTGTTGTGCGTTCCTTTGAACCGTTTCCATTGGAATCGGCCAGGCGCGGGGCCGTTTCTTATTATTAATCACAAGGTAAATAAATTCCACTGTTTAAGAGGAAGGAAGTAATAAGTTTTCGCCGAGGTGTACGCCGTGGCTATATTTATTCGAATTTTCTCTCGAATAATTTAAGAACAACATAATTAAGGAAACTTGTGCTGAGGGAGTGGCATAAGTAGTCTACGGTAAATATTTATTAAATTGCTCGACTTCTTTGCACAACAAAACGAATCATACGGAATCGATTCGACAAATTCCAGCGATATTCGTAGTAATCGTGCGTTTGTATGCGGCTGCTATTGTTTATTTAGTTGTTAATTTAAATGCTTGGTAAAAATCAAGATGGAAGGTGGATTTGGAATGATTGTAAAGACTTTGGGCGTAGGAGTATTGGCGTTTCGTCCTTAGTGTTTTACATTCGCCGAGTACAGGTAATGACACCCACGCCTTTAGATATTCAGTTTACAGAAAAAAGACTCTACTCAAATTGCGACTCTCAAATCCATAAATAAAAATAATTTATTGATATCGATCCCCAGCCGCTTAATTTAAGGGTTTTTAATTGGGTATTTGGTTCTTTCTTCTGCCTTGATTAATTGCTCTGATTGCCATTTCAACGATGCGTCAAAACGAGGAAGCCTCTCTAAAAACGCCCCCACCCAATCTCGGGTGAAGATGTCTCCGTAGATTTCCTTTATATTCTCTTTCATAAAATTCGTTGAAAACAGTTCTAAGCCCAAAGTTCCAACCATTCAATAATACATGAGGAACGATTCTCCAATAGGTTAATTGACCTACTGAGAGTGTGAATCCCCGGTGAAGTCGACACTATTATTATTATTATTCTGTTAAGGGAAAGTCGCACCGCGTCCTTAAAGAACTATTGTGCCCCTTTTACTGGTTATAGTGTACCTATTAATCATAGTATCTCAAGCAAGCCTAGCCAGATCTTTCAACTTTGCATCTGGTATTAAGTATTCTCCCAGATGCATCGACCTACTTTCCACAAGTGCCGGACACTGTTCCAGGACGTGTGTAGAGGTTTCATCATCCTCCGCATAAAATCTGCAGCCAGTGTCCGTAAATATCCGTAAATTCCTCTTCATTTGTTAGTGTCATAGTCATGAAACCTGTTGGCTGCCAACAACCATGCACGGATTTGATAGTCGTAGCTGTTATCGGTTGTGGTTTTCGACCCTAGATAGAAGAAGTTATCAACGATCTCAAAGTTGTAGTCTCCTACCTTCATTGTTTTCATTTGACCAGTGCGGTTTGATGTCGTTGGTTGGTTGATTTTTCGTACTGACGTTATCACCATATACTTTGTTTTGCCTTCATTGATGTGCAGCCCAAGATCTCGTCCCGCCTGCTCGATCCGGATGAAGGCAGTTTGTACGTCTCGGATCGTTCTTCCCATGACGTCGATATCGTCAGCATAGGCCAGTAGTTTGGTGGACTTAAAAAGGATCGTATCTCTTGCATTTACCTCAGCATCACGGATCACTTTCTCCAGGGCCAGGTTGAAGAGGACGCATGATAGGGCATCCCCTTGTCGTAGACCGTTGTTGATGTCGAATGGTCTTGAGAGTGATCCTCCTGCTTTTATCTGGCCTCGCACATTGGTCAGGGTCAGCCTAGTCAGTTTTATCAATTTCGTCGGGATACCGAATTCTCTCATGGCTGTGTACAGTTTTAACCTGGCTATGCTGTCATAGGCGGCTTTAAAGTCGATGAAAAGATGATGCAACTGATGTCCATACTCCAACAGTTTTTCCATCGCTTGCCGCAGAGAGAAAATCTGATCCGTTGCTGATTTGCCTGGAGTGAAGCCTCTTTGGTATGGGTCAATGATGTTCTGGGTGTATGGGACTATCCGCCGTAGCAAGATAGCAGAGAATATCTTATCGATGGTACTCAGCAACGTGATACTTCTATAATTGATACACAGCGTGATATCCCCCTTTTTATGTATGAGACAGATAATGCCTCGTTGTCAGTCGTCAGGCATTGATTCGCTGTCCCATACTATGAGCATCAGTTGGTGAACCACTTGATGTAATTGGTCACCTCTATATTTAACCAATTCGGCTGTAATTCCATCGGCTCCTGCCGACTTATGATTTTTAAGCCGATGAATTGCACGGACTATTTCTTCTATGCTTGGTGGTGGCAGCATTTGTTCATTGTCGAGTACTTTGGTTGTTGAGCAGTTCATTAAAATACTAAACACATCGCTCCAATATGCCCATTCTGTCGGAAATCAGATTTCCTTCTTCGTTTTAGCAGGATGAGCATCTAGGCGTATAAGACTTCATCCTGCTGACTTCTTGATAAAACTTCCGCGGCTGGTGCGGTGGTTGAGAAGATCATTTTTTGATGCTTCATCTCCAGGATCTCTGTTGACTGCGGTTATTGCGGCGTCTATTTCGCCCTTATAGGTGTTGCGGAGGGCTGTGTTGTGCCAGAGAGGATTGTAGGTGGTATCGTAATTTGGGCTCGGAGTACTATGCCAAGGCCCCCCTATATGTTCTGACATTCATCAAGGCTGAGAGGTGGCGGCGTTCAATCAGCACGAGGTCAATTTGATTGAAAGTTGTCCCGTCTGAAGAGACACACGTGTGTTTGAGGACCGCTTTCCGCGCAAATCAGGTACTTCCAACAACCATTTCGTTCGATACTGCCAACTGAATAATCCGCAGTCCGTTATCATTGGTATCCCTATGTAAGCTATGGGAGACGACGTATCGCCTGAATACGGGCTCCGTCCCTATTTGACTGTTGAAATCTCCAAGTATAATTTTGATATCATACGTGGGACAGGCTTCGAGGGTCCGCTCAAATGCCCCGTAGGAGGTATCCTTCTCTGATAGAATGCCGAATGAAAAATTACTTCTGCATTCGGCTCAGATTTCTATGGCTGAGGTGTAGAAATGGCAATGGGTATACAACGCTGACAATTGTATTATTCTTCTTTTTCTTCAGCCTTTGTCCTGCGTTCAACGGGGTCGGCTTGTGATCGGTTTCGTCATTTTATTTTATCAAATGTCTGATCTGGATGTAATCACAAGCTTTTAAATCCCCATCCAGCGTGTCAAGCCGTCGTTGTTTCGGCCGGCCTTTTGGCCGCTTACCATCAACTTCGATGTTTAGACCAACCTTGACAAGTGAATTCTCGTTAGCGCGAATTACGTGACCATACCAACGAAGACGCGTCTCTCGCAGTTTTTCCACGATCATTGCAACTGTATATCGATCGCGAATATCCTCATTTCGGATGTGATCAAAACGTGTCACACCACTAGTCCAATGTAACATATTCGTCTCCATTACCGCAAGACACCGTTTTATAGTCGGCTAACACTCAGAACCATAGAGAGCGACAGGACAGACGACATTGCGATAAATTTTAGATTTGAGGCGGTTGTTGATACGTAGATCACAATGAACACGAGTTGTGAACCGCCACTTAATCCAGGTTGCACTAATATGTGAAGCAATTTCATAGCGCAGTTCTCCATTGGCTGCTAGCTCAGTTCTGGGCAGGTCACTGCCGCTGACAGTGATTGTGCCTGCTTCATGGGGATAGGTTGTCAAAAAGTCAATTTTATTCAAATTCAATCTGAGACCGAGTTGCATGAGGCGATCATTCCATTTTTGGATAAGTTGCTCGGAATCATTAGATGTTAGGAAATCACCATCTGCAAAGCAGTGTATAGGGCGCTTGACGTTGTATTTCTCGTGTGAAGATGTCCATACCTCCAACAGGGACACGAAGTGGTTCTGATACACCCATCACACTTCGAAATTTACTTTTCGGATCGTGGAACAATTGAACTTAGCGCACGAGTTCTTCTGGGATTAATTGTTGTCGTAGAGCACACCAGATGAGTTTGTGTGGCACTACCTTTCTTTTCCCATATTCCCTTGATAGATCTATTCGACAACAGGAGCAAATGTACCTTCTTCGGTTGCTATAGCCTGTTCATCATTGCCTTCAAGAATCTCCTCCTTTTTCTTGGAAATCCAGTCTTCGACACTTTCCGCCAATTCTTCTACATCTTTCTGCCCATTTTCCAATTTCAATTGCGAACAATGTAGCAAAATTGTAGCTGACTCGACCGGAGAACGGAAAAAAGACATACCGGTTCAACATCACACGTGGTGCCAAACATTCGTTATTCATATAATGCCACACAATAGAAAGTCACAAAGATTTAATCATCGTTCTATACTCCATTTGGACTTAACTGAAACGTTGCACGTCCTATTTGATTGATAATAGAGTTACTAATAAATTCGCAAGCGATAGCTGGCATCGACTCAGCACTCGACAGTCACCATTGTCATTTGTACTAGCAGGAACGGTGATGTTTGATAATGGTTGGTGATGTTTTTTAATGTAATATCACATCGGTATGGGCATCACTTCGCTACTGGGGTGCTGCGAGTTTATGATGTTATAACGTTAAGTCCGGTTATCATTACAACATCGCAAGCATGTTTGAGTGGCGGTTGTAGAGTCCTTATTATCTAAATCAGATTCTCAAATTGCAACATCCGGTTATGATATTCAGTTAGCAGTAATACCTGAACTGAAGCTTAAGAAGACGGAAACAGCTCTATGCATTTAGGCTACCTGCATTTGGCCCATTGCATGATTCCATCTATTTATGGCGACTTCCTATCTGAGACTCTTGCAAGTTTCTTATTAAAAAACGCCCTTCCGCGGTACCTTCATATAAAATCCTAAGAGAGCAACTGCGCATGAAACCCAGGGTCCTCTCTCTTTTTCCTTTTTCTTAGCTAAGACTGCCACTTCTCCAGATGATCGAGTTCCTTGGCATCAATATCAGGAACATTTTGAGAACTCCACACCAACTGTCTTGATATTTAAAGTAGTTTTCGTCTCTGATGTTTGTAATGTTCTCCAACGAAGAAGGGGCTAAGTAGCTCCCAAAATACATAAATGCATGAAAACAAAAATGTTTGGACGAGTAAAGAAAGTGACGTATTCTTATGATCGGCTTGATATATTGGGATGTTGACGTGATACCATAATTAATAATAACGATTGACTTTTGGTATTATTTCCAAAGGTACGCGCTGGTTCGGCAAGACTATGCCAGCTTCCCGAAGGGTACCCCACTTTTCGCTGTTACGGCGATCCGGATGCATCACGTAAGTCCACGGTGGGGTCCTAGTTGCAATAAGATACACTCCGCGCCGAACTCGTCTTCTCCTGTTCTGGCTCTCCATATAACTGTGTTGCTCTTTGTGTCTCTCCGCCCACTCCACTCCTTTCATTGTATACTGTCTATACGTCTCCTGTGCTTGCCTTTCTCACCTGTATCAAGAATTTTTCAACCACCAAAACTCCTTGGGCCTCTCAATCTCTTCCTCCCCAGCTTCCTCGAACGCCACCTCTCTTTTTCTCCTCACACATTGCCGTATGTCAAAACTGATGCTCGGCTCATTTGCATCTCCAGCTAGTATTGAGAGTCATGCTCTTAGCGAGTCATGATCTTAGCGAATATAAAGGCTAACATAACAGCGTTCAAAGAGTTTTCAGGACTACATTAAGTCGTTTGAATATCTTGTATATAACAAGGGTTTATATTTGGCGCAGTAGATCTGTTTAAAACAGTAATAAGGATATGCATATGTCAAAAAAAAATTTAGAAATGAAGACTGACAGTTTCGTTCAAGGTAGAGGCAACTCATTAGACACAGTTTCATCCTCTACATTCAGGAGCATGAGCGAAACTTATTGTCAGGTGACTTGATATGAATTATATCTAGGCATTATATCCCGGACGAACACCGCCTGATTCAGACCTAAGCCGGACGAAGCAAAACTGTTTTGAGGGAGGTAATGCAGCGTTTGATATGTTGTCTCTAGCTTGGACTAAATCGTCAGTCTTCATTTTTTGAAAAAAAATCGGTGCTTTACCCTAAACTAGGTGTCTGTGCATCAAAAAGGAGAAACATTAGTTTTTCTTTAACCCGGTCCGGTCTGACATCAAGTGGATGCGGACACAGGGTTGATATAACTACCAACAGTTGGAGAGGAATTGCTAGCTTTTTGGTCCGAAGCTCGGCTTTTTTTATCTAATTTTGACTTTAGTAAAGAGATATTTGTTGCAAATATTAATAATCGAAATATCTATGATCTTTAGCGATTTATAGGATAGATGATGAATATTTCCACGATAGAAACGATAGTTTCGAAAAGATATAATCATCCAGCCATTTTCGGCATCTTTAGTGCTCATAATCCATCTTTCTTTTGTCGATCACAACATCGACCTGAACAAGCTGTAATCTAGAAGAGTTAGAGAGTTAGAGTCTGAACAATGATGGCTGATCTGGATCAATATATGTTATTCTGCGTTTAGGATTATTTGTTTGTGCAAAAAATTGAAAATCCTCCCTTTGTTGTTGGGAAAAATAAAGTCATACAGCTGTTAACTCTGCGGTTTTTATTTTCCGCTGTCAGGTTATGATCAATCTACCTTCCTTCTGAAACTATCAACAGTTTTGCTAGCTCTTCGTCCCTTTGACATGAATTTTCACCCAACAATATTTGAAATTGTTTATCTTCAAATTTTTTACTGCATCTGGATTTGAATTATCCTCAAGACTACAATTTCCATTCCAAAATTTTGCAAATAATTTTTTATACTGTTAAATGATTCACAGAATGTTCACTTGAAAACAAAATAGAATGCAATAACGCAGCATGATTATGGACATCAATCTCTTACAAACTTGATACGTATAAAATGACAGCTTGTGAATGACAGAAGCATATGTAATAAAACCAGCAATGGTTAAGCTACATTTATCCAAAATTACGGGCGAACTGCATGCATTCAACTACGTTTCTATTGCACGCCTATTATTATTTGGATTGTCCGCAATCCTTAGTCGATAATTGGAAATTCCACACAAAAATTTTTTTCACCTAGAAATCGATACCGATGGCCATTCAAGGTGATGAATGCAGAAAGATTTTTGATGATTTTGACATTATTCTGTTTTTCAATTTAAGAATAAATCATATATTTTGAAATTTAAAAAAAAACTAAGTCAGACTTTGGCTAGGAAGAATCCGGCATTGAAGAAGAGATGAAATGGTCCCCGTAATACTCAGTTGTTCATTTATATGTTCAGCTAAGAAGTAAAAGGCTCATCTGTCAAAGGACCCTTTATTGCAATTCGCACAAAGATATCCGCATCTTATTCTTTTGTCTCATGCTAATTAAAAAGCAAAAGGATTGAATTTTATTGTTTAAGTATTCGTAAATATCCTTTTAGCACAACCAGCCTCTTTATTGTCTCGAAGTGAAATTTTGATCCTTTTCCCGGAAGTGTCAAGTGTCAAAAGCGGAGAGGAGCGGATTATATTATATAATATGTCGTACCCTACTAAAAACTTCTGTCTTCTTGGACTTTACGTTCATGAAACTCGTGGTTTATTATGTTGAATTCGAATTACATTCGCAGGAGCCATATAATGTCGATGTTTCACCCAGAAAGCATTTCAATTTTACTTTATAATAAATATCTCAAGTCCAATTACGGAGCCTTCCAAAGAAAGTGATCAATTTTCTATCTGTTCCTCTGAAACCTATACTCTTGCAATAGAAGACCAAATGATACAGTTTCAGAGACATTAAACCATATTTTATACAAAAATTATACCCTTAGGTCCTATGCTCCTATATGCATGCATTGCCATTCTGCTGCTTGTTTGCTATGTTTAATATTAATTTATTGCATTTTTCGAGGATAAAATCCAAGAACTATTCTATATTCTTGAAAACAAGAATGAAAAACAACTTTGGTGCTGTCTTTCTTTCTCTTCTTGTTTTTGCCATAAATGTTATGTTGTTTCGAATTTATTGCGAAACGTTTGAAAAATAAAGCCACAAGGATAAACAAGTGGCAGGACAAAGAAATAAGAATGTATGGGAGTGATGATTTGAGTAGTCTGAATGGTGGAATTGTTTTAAAATAATTCTGAATCTGGTCGAATGCTGCAAAAGTCACCAGGCGAGTGGATAAATGAGTATAACAATGAATAATGAGTATATTGTGAAAAAAGGATATTTATCACTTACTACGTAGGGCTTGTGTGATAGAAGGAATAATGCCACCTTAGCCATGTTTATCAGCTTGTTGATATGGAAAAGTTTCATCTATCTCTAGTGAGGCTTGACAGCTCATCAAGGCAAGATGTAGTACCGACTTTATTCACCAATAAAACATCAAAATGCAAGAAGTGAAAGAAACTAATTACAGCTGTGCTACTTGTTATTGCAGAAGATGCAAATATGTTAGTTGCACAGCATGCCTTCAGTAGAATCACTGGCATAGCTGCTTCGTCTTACAAACATTTGTGTCGTTATACGATTGCATTAATTGAAGAGCTACGGTCACTTGCCTATTATACCCTTCACCTATCTGTAAATGGGATATATTAACAAATAAAACACACAAAGATTTATTAAAATCGGTTCAGTTAATCCTGAGATTAACTAGCAGCTAATTGAAAGACGCGTTTAAAGTTTTTTACGATTTATTTGTTGAATATCTTAGCATAGAGTTTTATCACTTACACTTAGAAAAAAAGGAATACACAATCGAAGTCTGCGTTTGCAAGAGTAACCTCGAAATGCTGAAAGTACCCTCACCCTTGAAAACGTTTTATACTAACACTTTAATTTTAGAATTTTTCAAAAATATTTCAAGAGTTCCTTTTCAATTCTAAAAAATGCAGAAAAAAATCGATTTTTTGAAATTTATAATCTAGACTTGTACCTTAAAAAAATCCCTAATTTTCATAAACAAATTATCTTTCTATAGAAATTTCATTTATATTTTTATATAATTATAAGACGCAGGCAAAATAAAGATGTACAAATATGCTTATCTGTTTTAAATTTTTTTTTTAGGCAAAACTTATGGAAAATTCGCACGCGTGGCTTGGAGCATCAACGTCGTCTATAGCAGGTATGGGTTTTATAGTTTTGTTATTGACAATTTTTTGTCTTTATGAATGAATTTATAAATGTGCTACTCTTTTTATTGAGGGTGAATTTATAAGTTTGCTACTATATTAATGAATTTACTGGTTCTTTGTTAATTTCGAATTCTGCCTAACAGTTTGAAAAAGAAATTAGCGAGAATTGTTACGATAGGAATATAGAAACTATTGACGACGCATCAAAAAAATGGGCTTATGATATTAACATTTTCCAAGGACAAAGGCGATCCATGATTCCTTATTTTTTGGAAGAAATTGTGAGTAACCTTGGGGTTTAATTTTCAAAAATTAACCAACCGGTGAATATCAGAGAAATTATTTCTTCGCAATTCGACAAATTTCTCTGGAAATAGTTTTTGGTTAGAAATATATGGTTATCGTCCTCTTCTCTAGCACATCTACCACATCTACTCATCATAGTTGTCAGTTACCTCCTAGGTCTCCCCGAGAAGCCTAATTTCTGCTCTGCCCAACGCCTAAAGTGTCTAGGGTGAGCTACTCGTCGACCACTCTCTGTAGCAAAAAAGTGTACAGATGTCCACGTACACCACAAAGGAGCGAACAGGAGAAATGCCATATTCCCTCTGACAATAGCTACTAGTTTCTTTGCAATATCTTTCTTGCGTACAGCATTCTAGATACAATCTTTGTTTTACTCTGTCGAAAGTTCTTTCACACTCATTGAAAACTAGGCGAAACGGCGACCTGCACGCCGAAGCGCACAAAAACCCTTCCAATTGTCGCACTTAAGACGAGTGCCCTTTTTCCGGATCTCAACGATTCCTTCATAGGGAAGATCTAAATTTGATGGAATGGAAAAATGGAAGTGGTAGTTCCGTTGATACCCCAGGAGCTGCAAAAAATAGTTACACGGCAAGATCGATGATTCCAGTAGCTTCACCACGCTTGAATGCATTGATGGCCGAGATAGCTTTATTTCTGTTTAGAGGAGCAGTCCATATCCGTATGTCGCGGTGAATAGCCGTTATAATCTGAAGAGGTGGAATTTCGGCGAATACTATACAATTGAGAACCGTGGAGAAAGTTTCATTCTCTCTCTTGAGTTACTTATCATTATGAATTAGGAGCCGACGTTAAGGTTCTTGATTGACCCATCGAAAGATTTATGAACACCTATGAATTCTTTTGTAACAGTTTCTACCTGCTTGACCAGCGCAATAAGAAATTCCATTTTACCACGGCACACACTACGCTGAACTTCCTGAAAATTCTGTGGTCAGCCAGGTCTTTTGAAGCCTCTTTAAAAAGTGGACTTGAGTAGTGTTGTAGAAAAAGAACATTTTTAATGGCGGCCTAATATCCATCAAAATTATCAAGCGAATGAGAAGTCATCATCTAACGGTCATTTTCGAGGCCTATGTCAATGCCCCTCTTGGTTAAGACGACAACTCCTATATTTACTGCTGATCGCAATGTGATCAATCTGAATTCCTCTCAGGTTTGGGATAAAAATTAATAAGAAAAAAGATATAATACAAGAGATTATCCCAGAGCCGTATTTTTTTTACCCGGGCTCCGTTTTCCCGCATAATTTTCATCCCGGGCCAGGATGCTCACTATCAATGATTTTCATTCATTATTCCTTTCGAAAACTGTGTATTAGAGAATTAGTTAAGGTTTTTAATTGTGTTATTTTTAGGCGTTATAGTTTAACGTCATAATTTTGTAAGGAAATTATCTGTAGTTTGCCGGTAGGTAACGTAAGAAGCGATATTTTGACGATACATCTCGCACAAAGACCTTCGTGCTCTGGTGCTATCCAGTGACTCTTACCAAAAGTATAATTTGAAAAAAACGGACCCTACCTCCACCTTTTTAGTAAGTCTATAGTACTATGTACCTATGTCTCGTTCCGAACCCGGGACACAAAGTTGAGGTTGCACAACTGCTGTTTCCGCTAGCTATCCTATTTTTTTGCGGTAATGTTTGATCGGATTATGACAAATATATGAGTGCGAACTCAAGATCTTGGTAGGGAGGTTTTGCGTCGTCCTAGTCAAACCAACACAACCAAGTAAATTTCAGTCCTTGTTTAAAGATTGGTTATATCTCGGTACTGATGGCAAAATTCTATGCCAATACACAAGCCATAAAGAAAGCTCAAGATTAAAATTCAGGAAAATGGCTGTCATCACCAACTTTCTGCATGCCTATAGAATTCTTCTCTTGTCCTCTCATATTAATAACGTTATCTTCATCCATAAAATGATAGAGGAAACTAAGTATAACAGTGTGAAAATACTTTAATGTCTAAAAGGAAATAGCAATCATTGCCACAAACCAGCAAAGGAAGTACTCAGTCAAGGGGTCCTTTTAATTGTCAAAGCAGCTCGCACGGAAGCCAGGAAGGCCCTAAAGTCCTAGATGACAATGTTACATGCAATGTCAAACAACGCCGAAGAACTTAGGATCATTTTTTGCGAATTTCTTTCCAACTCTTCCAGTTAAACCCTGCATCTCTTCTTCGCTGAAGGTACTTTGAGACACAAAACCGCCTCTTGTACAATAGACCTTTCTAAAAAGAAAAGCAGCATTAGCTCTATCATTTGCGACTAGTGTGCGATCAGGGAGACCAGTGATCACATCATTCGCAAATGTCTTTGTCAGGCTTCCGAGAAGATGCGGGGCATACTCAAAACCTTTGTGTCTATGACGTTTAATCCCGCACTGGATCTGACAGTTTCAAAAAGATCTTTTAAACACAAGTGCTCAAGAATTCAACCCCTTCGCATAGAGTTTTCTGCATTCGCCTTGCTTTTTGCAATTGAAGTGCAGACCATTATGCTATCTGCAGTAACAGCTGTGAAGCTTCCGAATTTTTTGCCTCCCAAAGAACACTACCCCTCTTATTAGAGATTTGCTCCACCGATAATAACTGGGATGCAAGAATGGCATGTAAGCAGGATAATTTGCATTACTAACTAGATGTGATTACGCTTTTGTTCTTGTCGAATTTACTGTCTTTTCCTGATTGTCCTTCATCCAAAAATACCACAAAATTCAAATTTTGTGAATTGTTTCCGTATTTGTCTTTACAATTTCTAGTCTTATGCTTAATTTGAAGATATTTATGGTACTTATACTTAAATGACTTGTTCCCATATTGACCTATGCCACATTTCCCGACACCCTTGCATGCGTTACTTTCCCTAAATATTATCATGCGTAGTATTTCAGGTTTTAGTAGTTCTTCGCTCGCACCACTAAAGTTCACAAAAAATTTCGACCAAAAACACGGCTAGGAAGAATTTCCTGTCCTCTGGATCCAATGCTGACTTCTTTGTTTTAAAACTCTGCATCCCTCGTTTAAATCCTAAATACTTAAATCAAGAAAGAAGTATCTAAGCAGTGCTGAAGACTCACTGGAGCGCAGAAATTTCAAACCTTTCTGGTCACAATTCTCACAGTCCCTTTCATTAAATCCTGTGGCTCCTCTGCGAACTCACCTCAACTATCTTGTGATTTACTCTGCCGCTACTTTCCTTAAGTTTATGATGCCTCTCCTTTCTCCTCTTTCCTCCTGCTACTGAATGTAGTTGGCCCCGCTTCTCCTACCATTCCGCTCCTTTCCCCTCTCCTTGTCGAGCACCTAATTGGCAAGTTCGATGTCAATGTCGGCCCTGGCCCTATTGCAGCTAACGTCAGGCAGTAAGGGCTTGCTGCCTCTATTACATGTGGAAAGTCTGGCCCTCATTTTATTTATTATAAAAGAAAAAAATACTACACTTATCTCAATGAACGAGGCGTTGACCCGTAGACGATCATATTGCTAAAATGAAAAGGGGAAGAGTCCTTTGTAAATTTTATTTGCTACTGGCAAACTTTAGTAGTAAGAGTAGGCATTGGTCTCAGATGACTCTTGTAGGAAGACCTCAGAACCTTTAACAGTAATTGAACGGATCTACCAAGTCTAAATATGCCTGTCATACCTGGCGCTCCTAGAAATGTCAACCAATCAACTCTCCTCGTCCGTGAAAGGCCCGGACGAGCAAGTCGAAGGTGAAAGCCATAATCTGGTCTTTTTTATCATCGTAGATCTTTCACAAGAAACGCTACTTCGTGGAAGCTCCACGACGACAATGTGCTGAGCCACACTGTCATGATCGCGCCGGAGCAGCTGGCTCGATGTGGCGTTACCACTTTGTCTCACTCCCTACAACTCAGACACGTTTTATCTGGACCTCTTCCCATTTCACTTGAAAGAGACTGTGAAAGGACAACGATTCGACTCCATAGAGGACGTCCAAGCCAGTGTAACATGGACTCTTTGCAGCATTTCGTCAAATGATTTTCGGAGGTATTTGATAACTAGCAAATTGGTTACACCTGTTATGTCGAAGCAAAAGGGTCCAATTTTGTAATAATATGACCGATCAATTATTGCTTATACAATTTGTTCTACTACTTAATGATCACATCATGTAGGTCAGGTCGTGAACCTCTCACGTAGTAATCTTGGGGTCAGCTCTAGAGGAGATGTAGTTGACTGGCGAAGAAAACTTTACTTTTGGAGTACACCCCCTAACTTCGGGGAAAATTGCTCTACTTTTTCTGCATCTGAGATGAGATGCGGTTGAAACTTCATTGGAAATAAGGTTAGTGTTCCAATATACGAGATATCTTATGACTGTAGTATTTAAGTCCCCCCTGTGACTACTGTGGTTTGTCAATAAATCTACGTCTAGCGCACATGATATAGTTCGTAAGTGTTGACGAATCAATCGTTTCAGCATATGAATTAGTTCAACATTGCGCTGTATCATACAATCTGCTCTGCGTGATTCCGTTTTAAATCTGTGGAATTGCAACCTACGCGAAAAAGAAATTCATTGAATTAACTGAATTAGTTTATCTAAATTTTGGCCTTTAGCTTTTGATGTTGGATTGCTTCGTTGATAAAAGCGTTTAATAACAAAGCACAAATTTGATTTCATTGAACAATTTCAGCTGTTAGTGTTCAGTGGCCCCAGGAATTTCGACCGCTATTTAAGGTTTTGTGTAAAAATCTTATTAAAATCGGTTTATTGGTTGTCTGTCTGTCTGTCCGTTATACAGATTTTTCCCGGAGGCGGTTATCGCGATTGACACAAAATTCGGTAGAAAGGTGGGAACTGTAAACGCTCACGCATACAACGAGTTACATCCTTTGACGTCCAATTTAAGAGGGGGTTCCCATACATGCAAAAGAGGGGTGTAAAACTTTTTTTCATCAAATATAATCATGTGGGGTATCAAATTAAAGGCCTCGGTTAGTACTTTTCGAAGCTGATCTTAGTTTTAACATTTGTTAGAAAGGTGGAGAGTGCGGAGGATTGAAAGTGATCATTTCTTTAAGGGGGCTATTCTCAGAAACTACACAACCGAAAAATTTGAAAAAATCAGGAGGCTGCCACTATATGGTGCCTAGGCTCCGAAATACCTTCCGTACCGATATCTGTTCAAATTAAGTTAATAATAGTATATTATTATAATTTTTAGTAATTGGCTGCAAACTTCCCTTGAGTTCATCCTAGCACCACTAAATTTGCAGTGATGTAGGCTACAATGTAGATCATGATCTTACCAAGTTATAATACGTCAAAGTTGTTGCTTCTTTGCAAATCCAACACTGTATGTCAATATCCCCCGAAAGTGGATACTCTCACATAATATATGTATATATTACGTGCGACGTACTAAGAAATACACAAAACCTTTCGTATCTGAAGCGTCCAGCTTCCGGTTTTCCGACTTGTTTAAGACAATTTTCTCAAATTTCTCTTCCTGGGCTCTATAAATTAATCTCAATATGGTAGGATAATAGAAGGGCATTTAGAGAGAGAGAAAAGTTTTCGACAGCCTTTGCTTACAATGTGTCATCTGGATGTGCTTGTTAGATATAGTTTTTAGTAAAGGAGTTGATATTAAGGTGAGATATCATATTAGAACACGGCATTGGAGGTGCTATCCGTGGAAACCACTTCTTCAACAAGACCGACTTGAGGACTTTTCTCAAGAACTGCAAGAAATAATCTTCTAACAGTTGCCGCCAGCCACTAACCTTGCGAATAGTTTTGAGACCTCTTAAATAGTATCTTCGTATTTTTCTCGAATAGGGGAGAAATCTTTCATAATCAATGATGAACTAATGCATATTTTATTCGAACTGAAGACTGAAAGATAGATTACAGACACAATTACATTTCTTGAAAAGGGCGATGTGGAGTTCATTGATTCCGGCCTCCATACAATGATGTGTGTCTAACGCATACAATGGCGGTTTGATTCCACGATATTCTAAACACTACTCACAATTTAACATAATCCAGACATTAACTACTTTGAGAGGTTATGGCATGTTTACATTAGCATCACGACAGAATCATCTATACGAAAACCTCTACAGATCAAGCATAACGAATGGTGATCATCTTAGGTACTCAGACGTACATTTCTATTTCCATGATGACGTTCGCTGTGAAATCAAGGTATACGCATTGCTTCCGCCCATTAATCACAAGAAATTTATAACCTACATAGGCTGAATGGCACGAAGAGAGGACCAAGGAAGGAAATACTTGGTAGACAATAGCGGGCCCAGGGGAGGAACGGGAACGTCGTGGAAGAGGCAGATTGCTTCCCAATATATTGTATTTTTCTATCGGGTTTACTCATTCTATTCGACTTAATTCTAAAAAAATAATTATTTACACTAGCGATTACTTGTTATGCGCTAGTACTTCAAAGCGGAGGAACGCTCGAATGACGGTAAACAATTGAAATGTATATAATTATATTTCCGGTTACCAAATCATACAGAAATTTGTAGAGCTTCTTGGTGGAACTGAAATCTACAGGGAAAGTCTATCTTGCGGCTGCCGCTACACATAGTCAGGTATGTTGTGAAGCTTCTTATCATGGAAGCATTCGACATTCGACGTTACGCCATTTTCACGCAACACCTTTATTTATTACAATTTACCGAAGACAAAGACAGAAAAACAATTAATTTCTTGGAATTTATCTCCCACACTCAACAGTTGTTCTGGTAATTGTTGGATGTTCATTACATATTAGTCATATTCGTTGTGATGCATCAGTCTCAGGCTTATTTCATGTGCAGAGAAGTGGAAAAGGGGCACATTGTACGCTTAGTAGGCCAGAAAGATGCAGAGGAAAATGTTGTTTTATGTTTCTAATCGTCCTAGCTTTTGATTTTCTCAATATAATTTCCATAATCTTTAATACACACATCAATACATTTTTACAACCGCTAGATCTTCTTTCAAAAGAGTTTTTTCCTCGATTTTTTAGAGCTGATGGTAAGCAAATTTGGTGTGTCTTTTAGCGATGGAAGTAGGACGTGGTTTCTTTTGTAAACCCAACAGGGCCGTGGAAAGGAAAACCCGGTCGGAAGTGAAAAATATCCGGGCTCAACTATTATTCCTCTGTTTGAATATAATCTCTATTCCATGTTCAAGCGAAACCTCAAGGTCCGGGGAAAGTCCCCTTTCTTTTCCTCTTTCGTTAGGTTCGCTTCTAGAAGGCAGAACTTTAGACGTGAAAATTTTGATAAGTTTACTGATCTGGAATGTATAGCACAAAACAGACCCAGCAACGTTCAGATATGTGTTACACATTTCTTAACTTTAGAAAAGATAAATCGGTACTCATTCACGTTTCCAAGAAGAAAATTCACGTTTCCAAGAATAAAAACTTCGAAAACCAAGGACGAACATTTTTTTTGAAAGCAGATTCATTTGTACGGGCGGAGAGAGCGGCTGTAATTTTCGGGCTCTAAGTTTTTTCTGGTCCAAAATAGAAGGGCTAACTGGTTGACTAGTTAACCGCACACTTCGGTTACCTTATTGTCAAAGAACGGCATGGTTTCGTGAAACATAGATCTACGGCTTCAAACCTTCTGGTCTTTACCAACTTCGTTGCTAAATGCTTGAATTCATGACAGGAGGTACATGCTATTTATACCGATTTATCCAAAGCCTTTGATATTGTTGACCATAACATTCTCCTCTCTAAACTTTTATTACTAGACTTCCCTCCTTCAGTCATCTTCTGGCTTTCCTCCTTTCTCTCATACCGTTCCTGCAAAGTTTCTTTTCATGGTTACTCATCTCGTTCTTTCTCTCCTTCCCCTGGTGTTCCCTAGGGCTCTATACTTGGCCCGCTACTCTTCCTGTTTTTTATCAATGACCTCGCTTCCATCCTCGCCTGCTCGTATTTGCTTTTCGCAGACGACCTTAAATTGTTTGCCTCTGTTTCATCTCCATTGGACTGTGCTTTCTTACAGTCCAACCTTGATAATATAGTCCGTTGGTGTGCTATTCGCTTAAACCCTCCCCAACATCCTTTTCCTATTCTCTCAGTGAACAACCCCTTTCACTACTGACCTCCTCCAAAAACCTGGGTGTAATATTCGACGACAAACTTCGTTTCAATTCCCACTTCGTCGACATCATCAATAGGGCTCCTCAATCCAGCCCTCTTTAACACTTTTCAATTCCCTTGTCAGAAACATCCTTGAATATTGCTGTGTGGCCTCGTCCCCCTTCCGCTTCCGGGACTGCCGCACTCTTGAAGTTGTACAACGTAAATTCACCCGGACCCTCTTTTACAAAAAAAGCCTTCCACGGATTGATTATCCAGCACGACTCCGCACCCTCAATCTCCGCTCCCTACAGCAACGCCGTATCTTCCTCGATATGTGTATTCTTTTCAAACTCTGCAATTTTCTGATGGTCTGCTCCGCCAACTCGGATACTACTTTCCGTATCGCCTCGTCTCATAACACACGTAATGCGAGCATTTTTTATGTACCCTTCGCGGAACTCGAGATTTACTTTCACTCTCCAATCCCGAGGCTATGCCGCTCCTACAACGTTCTACAGCTTGGATCCTTTGGCTCCATTTCCTTCTCTAGTTTTAAGCGTAAAATAAGCCATTCACTTGCTCCTCTCTCTGAGGACAATATGTAATAAGGAATTTGTTTTCTGTGTATTGTCCTCTTTAAATAAATAGATAAATAAAATTAAATCGGTTGTTCAATTTCAAGGAGGGGGTGCATAATATTTATCAAGGCTCGGGTTTTTCCCTTGTAGCCCTATTTCTGGACAACTCTGTGGGATAGGCTTCGTTTATGAAAGATGAAATTAAATTTAGAAGTGGAAGTTTTGGTAGAAGGCATTTCAAAGAATGAACTCTCAAACGAAGCATTCCTCCTGTTTTCCTGTTTTAATAAAAAAAATGTTTAGTAAAAACCTGTGATCGTCAGGCAACTAAAGCTATTCCCAACATTCTAAAGTGCGAAGTATATTTGAAACATTATAAAGGCAGGTTTGTCGAACCTTTTCTCAAGATTCGGGCTAAGCCAAAGGAGCTGTCGCTAAACGCTCATGGCACTTGCTTATTGATGAACGATTCAAACTTGCAATTTCAAATCTGAATTTGAAATTTGAATATCCAAACCTGGAAAGGGGCCGGGAAAATTATATCGCGGTAAAACTTTCCAATCAAGACCTATCAACTAATCTTTGTCGGCCTTTGCCATACGTGGAGTGGTATTCTCATGCAAAAGAATCATTTTTTCGTTTCTTGGTGTCCATTCTGGCCATTTTTCGACCAAAGCTTGGGTCAAATTGATCATATGCAGCTGGTAACAATCAGTATTTACCGTTTCGTTAGACGTCGTGTCACCTCTGCTCTAGTAGGGAGTAAGTTGCTCCCGAGCCAGCTCTATTTCGTTAACGATGTCGCTCGTTGTCTACTGTCGACCCATGATGTTCGTTGCTGTGGATTCTAGCTAAATGCTAAATCTCTGCCAGAAAAGACCCTAACTGCGGTGCGAATTATAGATGATGTCCTGTGTATGTTGAAGTGAGTCAAAAATCTCGACCGGGTTCTTAAAAGGCGATCTAAACCTAATCACTCTTTTCAACGTGACTTGTGCCTTATGCTGATGCTCTGAAATTTAATGGTCCCGAATCAAGACAGCGTACCTAGTTCGTAACTAATCTAGAATCTGAAAATGATCCAACTCATTCAAAGAATGAAAAAATATGTTGGAAGAACTGATGCGAAACCAGACGTTAATTCTTCTCATAAGAAAATGAGCTCTGCTACAATCTGTCAATAGAATGCGAATGGTATTCATCATCATCATCAACGGCGCAACAACCGGTATCCGGTCTAGGCCTGCCTTAATAAAAAACTCCAGACATCCCGGTTTTGCGCCGAGGTCCACCAATTCGATATCCCTAAAAGCTGTCTGGCGTCCTGGCCCACGCCATCGCTCCATCTTAGGCAGGGTCTGCCTCGTCTTCTTTTTCTTTTTCTACCATAGATATTGCCCTTATAGACTTTCCGGGTGGGATCATCTTCATCCATACGGATTAAGTGACCCGCCCACCGTAACCTATTGAGCCGGATTTTATCCACAACCGGACGGTCATGGTATCGCTCATAGATTTCGTCATTGTGTAGGCTACGGAATCGTCCATCCTCATGTAGGGGGCCAAAAACTCTTCGGAGGATTCTTCTCTCGAACGCGGCCAAGAGTTCGCAATTTTTCTTGCTAAGAACCCAAGTTTCCGAGGAATACATGAGGACTGGCAAGATCATAGTCTTGTACAGTAAGAGCTTTGACCCTATGGTGAGACGTTTCGAGCGGAACAGTCTTTGTAAGCTGAAATAGGCTCTGTTGGCTGACAACAACCGTGCGCGGATTTCATCATCGTAGTTGTTGTCGGTTGTGATTTTCGACCCTAGATAGGAGAAATTGTCAACGGTCTCAAAGCTGTATTCTCCTATCCTTATTATTCTTCGTGTTTGTGTTTGACCAGTGCGGTTTGATGTTGTTGGTTGATTCGTCTTCGGTGCTGACGTTGCCACCATATATTTTGTCTTGCCTTCATTGATGTGCAGCCCAAGATGTCGCGCCGATTGCCGCCTGCTCGATCTGGATGAAGGCAGTTTGTACATCTCGGGTGGTTCTTCCCATGATGTCGATATCGTCAGCATAGGCCAGTAGTTGGGTGGACTTGAAGAGGATCGTACCTCTTGCATTCACCTCAGCATCACGGATCACTTTCTCGAGGGCCAGGTTAAAGAGGACGCATGATAGCGCATCCCCTTGTCGTAGACCGTTGTTGATGTCGAATGGTCTTGAGAGTGATCCTGCTGCTTTTATCTGGCCTCGCACATTGGTCAGGGTCAGCCTAGTCAGTCTTATTAATTTCGTCGGGATACCGAATTCTCTCATGGCCGTGTACAGTTTTACCCTCGCTATGCTATCATAGGCGGCTTTAAAGTCGATGAACAGATGGTGCAACTGTTGTCCATATTCCAACAGTTTTTCCATCGCCTGCCGCAGAGAGAAAATCTGATCTGTCGCTGATTTGCCTAGAGTGAAGCCTCTTTGGTATGGGTCAATGATGTTCTGGGCGTATGGGGCTATCCGGCCTAGCAAGATAGTGGAGAATATCTTATAGATGGTACTCAGCAACGTGATA
Source organism: Hermetia illucens (assembly GCF_905115235.1). NCBI lineage: Eukaryota > Metazoa > Arthropoda > Insecta > Diptera > Stratiomyidae > Hermetia > Hermetia illucens. The sequence goes on from NC_051850.1 coordinate 162,306,443, forward strand.
CCTCTATAATTGCTGCACTGTGTGATATCTCCCTTTTTATGTATGAGACAGATAATGCCTCGTTGCCAATCGTCAGGCATTGATTCGCTGTCCCATACCTTGAGCACAAGTTGATGAACCACTTGGTGTAACTGGTCGCCTCCATATTTAACCAATTCGGCTCTAATTCCATCGGCTCCTGGCGACTTATGATTTTTTAGCCGATGAATTGCACGGACTGTTTCTCCTAAACTTGGTGGTGGCAGTATTTGTCCGTCGTCTTCAGTTGGCGGGACCTCCAACTCGCCGATGTTCTAGTTGTTCAGTAGCTCATCAAAGTACTCAACCCATCGCTCTAATATGCCCATTCTGTCGGAAATCAGATTTCCCTCTTTGTCTCGGCAGGATGTGCATCGAGGTGTATAAGGCTTCATCCTGCTAACTTGTTGGTAAAACTTCCGCGCCTGGTGCGGTTGCTCCCTGTACTTTTCTAGTTCACAAACTTGTTGGTTCTCCCAGGCTTCCTTTTTCCGTCTGTGAAGTCGCTTCTCCGCTCGACGGAGTTCGTGATAAGTCTCTGCGCGTGCCCGCGTTCTTTGAGAATGCAACATTACTCGGTATGCGGCATTATTCCGTTCCGTTGCTAGCTTACATTCATCGTCAAACCAGCCGTTCCGACTCCTTTTACGGCTGGGGCCAAGTATATTTGTGGCCGTATCCATGATAACGTTCTTCAGGTGGTTGTGAAGATCATTTGTTGATGCTTCATCTCCAGGTCCTCTGTTGACTGCGGTTATTGCGGCATCCATTTCCCTCTTATAGGTGTCGCGGAGGGTTGTGTTGTGGATGGCTTCAGTGTTCACTCTCACCTGATTGTCAGAAGGGATTCTAGGTGGTATTGTTATTCGGGCTCGGAGCACCATGCCAACGAGAAAGTGGTCCGAGTCTATATTGGCCCCCCTATATGTTCTGACATTCATCAAGGCTGAGAGGTGGCGGCGTTCGATCAACACGTGGTCAATTTGGTTGAAAGTGGTCCCGTCTGGAGAGGCCCACGTATGTTTGTGGACCGCTTTCCGCGCAAACCAGGTACTTCCAACAACCATTTCGTGTGACCCTGCTAATTGAATAGTCCGCAGTCCGTTATCATTTGTGTTTTCGTGTAAGCTATGGGACCCAACGTATCGCCTGAATACGGGCTCCTTCCCTACTTGGCTATTAAAATCCCCAAGTATGATTTTGATATCATATCTGGGACAGACTTCGAGGGTTCGTTCTACTGCCTCGTAGAAGGTATCCTTCTCCGACTCTGCAGTCTCCTCTGTAGGGGCGTGAACGTTTATGAGGCTTATATTTCTAAACTTGCCTCGCAAGCGCAGAGTGCATAGCCGTTCGCTTATGTTTCCAAAGCCGATAACAGCAGGTTTCATTTTTTGGCTGACTAAGAAACCTACTCCGAGCACATGGTTTACTGGATGACCGCTATAATATATGGTGTAGTGGCTCTTCTGCAGGAAACCGGTCCCTGTCCATCGCATCTCTTGCAACGCTGTTATATCAGCCCTATATTGGGACAGGGTATCGGCTAGCTGCTCATCAGCTTCATCTCTGTACAGGGAGCGCACGTTCCATGAGAAAATACGCAAATCGTTGTTCCTTCGTCGTTGCCGGGTCCGTCGTTTTAAAATCCGTCCTGTCCGAGGCTCCTGTTGTGGCTTCGTAACGAGTTGTTTTCCGTGTAGGGTTGTCAGCCCTACCCAACCCCCAACCTGGAGGACCAGTTGGTACAATTTGTCCCGTTTTTAGGCGCGGGAGACTCACCTTCATCCTTCTCCGTCTGCAGCTTTTCGTCAAGAAAGAGCTCCCAGCGGTCACCACGTGGAGGTGGAGATAGGGTTTGGTAGTAGAGCTGTTGGTGTTGGTTCAGCAGGCATTTCCCAGGTTTTATGCTCTATCGTGGGTACCAATCCACGTTTCGCCCCGGGACCTATACTACCCTTTGACCACCAATGGTATTAGGCAACATGAAACAGAATTACAAGTATTCCTCGTCAACAATGAGGTCAACATCTTCCTTAAATCGGAGGCTTATCTTGCCGTGAGATATAATTCAATAATAACCGACCGCAAACTCTACGATACTAAGCCCTCTGACGGAAAAGGTCATAAAGGTTCTGGAATCCTCGTATAAAGCACTACGTCGTGGAACACTTGGCTAAGGACTTTATGAAAGCCAGATATGTACATATGCGTACATATTGTCCTCCGAGATTTAACATCTCTGCAGAACTGTTTTTTTAACATGCTTGGTAGAAGATTTATTGTGACTGGAGACATGAATGTCAAACATATGTGTTGAGACTTGAGACTAATCTCGCCTAGGGGCAAAACCTTCTAGGCTGCCATATCAATGAACTATGAATTTGATGTGTTATCAAGCGGGTGGCAGTAGGATTTATATCGTGATTTGACATCGGTTACCGGTCGACTCAGCTGTGAAAAAGTACCTAAGTCAAATCAGGGTAATAATCTAGGGCGAGCGCAATGTTGACTACATTGCCTTCTTCAATGTAGTGTAGTCTACCGTTACGGTTTTAAATGGAGTGCTCTAACGCATTTTAAGGCACTGATCTAATTGGATTATTGCGCCAACGATTATTATTAACTATCTGCGCAACCCGAAGTTCCGATCATTCGCCCGTTTTCATAACTTTTTCAAATCTCCAATTAATTCCTACCACGTCTACTAAACTGTCAGCATAGACTGAGTGAGTGTCAACTCCTTTTTGGAGAAACGAGTCAAGAAAAAAATGTGTTGCTGTGACAGTAAAAACATACCTACATAAGACTGGGGAGTCACGATCCCCTAACTGTGTATTTTGGAATGGGTAGTGGGCCACCCCAATCATATTTTTGTTTCTTGTAGAATGTGGTATGGTATTCGTCAGCAACTTCACGCAGACACAAAGCAGCTACCTTCAAACAACATTGTCAGAGAAATGCTGACGAGCGTTGATAGATGAAGTCATGTTGCGCATTACGTTCAGGTTCTTCTTTTTTCTAAAAAATTTGTTCTTTAAATCAATGAATTTCTTCCCTCCTCTCCCCTCCCGTTGGTAACCTTGAAGGTAGAAGAGCGGAAGGCTTGTCCGAACCAATGCGTCCAATAGTTTCGGACTAGTTCTTTGAAGTCGTGGAGTTCAAATAACCGCTTTGGTTTCCCGATTTCCTGTAATTTAGCTTTAACAACAAAATCAATGGCTCTCCTACTACAATGAATTTTATTTTAGTGTATATAATACATTTCGGGAGTGACTTGCTATCTTTTTCAGTGCATATATCCTAAATCTTCCGTCTTTCCTATATCACCAAAGCGGAGCACTCATATTACTCCGGGGGCAGGCGTATCGTTAACTACCTTTTCTCTCGACCATTAGTTGCACTTTCAATCGACTTTCTCTCGACTCCTTCAGCGTATCACCCAAGACGATTCTAAAGGGAGGCTACTTACTCCTTGGATCCGTTCTTCGCATCATATCAGAAAGCTGGTTATGCCAATCGTAGCCAGCGGCTTTCTTATTACGCTCCGAATGAATTGAATGTATTTCGCACCATCAAAGGTTATCACTGTGCAATGCTTACATCGGCGTGGCCTGGTGCTTTGTTGCCTCCAATTCATCTACAAATTTCCAGGAATTTTTTGCTAATTACTGCAATTAATACTATTGTCTGTAAGGATATCTGGAAGCAGTCTTTTTGGCTACTATCCTCAGCGAACAATCCATAAATAATCTTCAGAAAGAGATCGGGATATATAATTCGTGGAAGTTTGTAAACTCAGAAACTCGCGATTAGAACTCTTTAAGCGCTTCCCCACGGATTCATACCCGCACAGACATATCTGAACCAGCCCCTCTTGTTGCACTAGGAACTTCTTTATTCTAGACGTGGGAGCGACTGGCTTTTTGTTTCCTTTTCAGATCTAAGGCGATTACCTGCTAGCAAGTCTTGGTTTATCGCAAGCTAGTAATAGACTTACGGAAGATAGATTGATGACCGAACCTATACTCTTCTTTCTGGTAGGTATCCATTTACCTATTTCGTGTCTCAAGCATTGAAATCAACAGGAATGACCTTTAGTTTCCGTCTTTTTGTATCCGAAACCAATCTATCCAGTGTGTCCGGCTGTTTGCGCCTGGGAAAGCATAATATTTGCCGCTAAAAATGTCACATGTTGCTAAAATTTTGGTGTCCCTATAACAATCCCTGAGAATGTGACCCTTTCTTTCGCACCTCTTGCATCGATCTGATTGATCTCTTCAAAGAAGTTTGTTCTACATACAGAGTTTGATTTCATCCAGGAACTTAAAGATTGCATCAGCAATTTTCTCAAGTAAAGTTGCTGCACTTCGCGTTTCGGCTGCCAACTAGTTTGCAATTGCATTTTTTGGTGCTACCTAAGTTGATGGTCAAAATGCCTTTCTGTTTTTAGGCATCTATTGGCCCGCTCCATCCGTAAACGATTGCACCTATGAACATGAAATTTGTGATAATGTTTGATTTACGAGCCTCCACACATGCAGGATATGTCATGCTCTTATATTAGCGAATACTAAATACACCGTACAACTGCCCTAATGGCCATCATATGGCAATCCGTGGTTATTATTTCTTTTCCCTTAGTTCCCCTACGTTTCCAATAGAGGCTCCAGTAGTAGAACCAAGTCAGGAAACCGGAAGCTATATTGCTGCAAAGTTGATGATTGTAGGATAAACTTAAGAGGGGTTCCTGGGCAATTTCTAAAAATATACTTATAATATATATGGGAATATACTATTATTAACTTTATTTATTTATTTGTGGATGGGTCACTATATTTCCTTTCAAATATTTGAGCTGGGTATTTTCTGAGAACGGGTCTTCAAAGTAACTTCTTCCAGATTCCTGCACTCCTCCTCTTTACAACCAATGTAAACCGGATTTCTGCACTCCTCGCCTTTGCAACCAATGTCAAAACTAATATCGGTTTTGGAAAGTACTAATCGTAACCTTTGATTTGATACTCCACACGACTATACTCGGTGAAAAAAATTTGCACCCCCTTGCAATGAGATGCACAGGTCTCACCTTTCTTGATGGACTTGTGGTCATTCGACTAGAAGTTGGGAGCCGATTTAATTTAGACTCTAAAAGACCATGAGTCACGTATTTTATTATCTGATGACCCTGAAATTTGAGGTATCACACTTAGCATTGACTAAAAGATTTGTAATTAAGGAAATAATAAACGCGCGCATTATATTGTTGAAGGAACCCTATGCTGGAGCGCCCATATGATGTTGGCCCAGCAATTGAGAAGAAAGTGTTCCTTCTCTCGGATTTTTTTTTTCGGTTGACTTGTTCCCAACAATTGACTTGGCAGTCAATAAGGCCTTACTTCTTTCAAAGAATGTTGACAACTTCAGAAAATATTAGACTTTCATGCAAAAATGTCTCTACCTTCCTCTCGCATGTATAGAGAGGGTCGGCCTAAATTTGTACTATGTCATTCTATTCGTGGCATTTCTTTATAATTCCTTCAAGTTTCGTGACAATAGGATCAATTGTTTCCGAGTAAATTAGCTACGAAAAAGACGACAAAATGTCGGTCGATTTTCATAAATAGTAAATGAATAAATCGATCCGAATTTAAGCGTTACATCAAGATTTATGCCCTGAAATCTTAGTCTATAAATAATTTCCTTTCAATAATTATAAAAGATTGAAAATATTTATCTGTTATCTAGTGCACATGCACATGATTGTAATTCAATACATTTGCTTCCCACACAAAATACCCCATGAATTCGATAATTCCAAACAAATAGAATGCATTTCCCCGGGAGGCTCGCATTTGAAAGTGTACGCCGCATTACATAATGCTTAATATTTATCCATTTATTGAAAAACTACCACATGACAACAAAATAGCATGAAACGGCAGAAAAAAGATTTTAAAATTTTATGTAAACAAATTTTTCGACATATCAACTTGTATTTGTTCGGACCCCTGGCGCGATAAAGTAAACAATCTAATCGACATCAATTTTTTTTTTAATTCTCCACTCTTGCATTTAAGAATTGAGTCAGCTCAGTAATTTCATTTCATTCAAGGCTTTCAATTAAGATGATGTCTTACGCACAGCTGCCTTTATTTGTTATTATTCATTTCTTCATAAAAAAGTGTATTTTTGTAAATTTTGAGTGAATAATGTCTTGGGTTTATGGCTTCTCATAATTACGGATGAGTTAGGTGTATAAATTTGAGTCATTCAGATAATCATTTCATTAAAATTCCAAATGGTTTATAATCCACCATGAGGTAGCGATTACCCTTTCTAGGTTTTGTAAAAGTGACAAACTCCTATTATTTATCTGTCACTAGACCTTAGAAAGTCAGCTGAGCCCTTTAGGGTGGACGAAAGAAAACTGACTGGTTTGAAAGACCGGGACAGATTTGGCGGCGCTGAAACTAGTGCCGAGCATCCGAGTTACGATCACTGAAATGAGTTAAGCCCTTGAAGTGTTTAACGTAGGTACCTGTCGTGTAGATATAATCCTACGGTCTTCTTAAGACACGGATTGATTTTGTGACCACAATCAGAGCCCCGCTGAGACAAGCAACAACGATACCAGTCATTACCAAGTGCATGGCTTAGCATTCATACTGATGGGTGCAAGACATACCTAAATCTCTACCGAACTAAGGAGTACGGCACCCGTGTTGAAACGCAACACCACGCCGAGGCTCGAAGGTCTCTTCTCGCTTGAGTAAAACCACAACCCCCATGAAGCCCCCCCAAAAGGGGGCCAACCGCAAACAACCGAACTGTACTCACATACAACAGGAATTCTCCCGAAGTATGAGAGTCCAGGGGCTATCTCGGTTCCCATGGTACCAGTATACCCCTGGTAAAATTTCGTGATATCAGATAAGTCCCCGTGCAGACTCGGGTTTGATTGCGCTAATTAGGCCTTTGGAGCATTCGCCTACTGCATCACGACCGGCGAACCAAAGTGAGTACAGCGTCTCCCGGTGCCACCACTATGGAGGTTCTCCTCGGCCACTTGGTTTTGGTTTGGCCGACAGGGTTGCCGTCCCGTCTTCCTCACCGCCACCTCTGAGCACCAAACTGAAAGGAGTGCTAGATCTATTACGGGAGCTGGATAAGGACCCATATCCTAGCGAGTATGAGAGGATCTTTTGAAGAGAGCCTCAGTACACCAAAAAAGGGTCAAATCATACTGGAACAAAGATTTGGTTAGATAGAGAAAAACGACTAGGTCACTTCTCAACCGAGCCTGACAATCTGTCAATAGGTACGAAGACCCTGAAAAGAACATAAGGTCGACTAAACAACAAACACATGCAGATATTTTTGCTAGGAGACGAACTCGCTTGAGGCCACCTAAAAGTCAAAGCAGATTTTTGTTAAAAAACGTAACTAACAATTGAGTTCTATTTACTTTGCTATGGTATCTGCCAGTGGCTACTATAGCACACGCAGGTCTTTGCATAAGCATTTGCGGACTAGCGATAATGATTATTGGTAAGTTTCCGTTTGCAGTATGTCACCGCTTGAAAGTATCTCTGCAGATAATCTATCGTTGGTACCTCCGTGACATACAGTGAATGCTAGGAATACTAGACTAGGACTGGGAATACAAGTTATGCTCACTAGAAACCTTAGGTGGAGCACCTGCGCCCTATTCTCTTTATCAAGAGTAGAAATCCATCCATCTGCTAGCGCAGATCTAAACGCTCGGTTACCTAAGTACTGTTAAGCGATCCTAACTCCTGCGGACTCGAAACTATCCTAAATCTACGCCCATTTATTTGGAGGAAAAAGGCGAAGGAAAGGCGACAAATTGTATGGTGATGCGTCCATTTGGTAATTCCTGAGCAAACATCAGGTGGTTGTCATGCCTCCTGATTATTATATGTTTTCTAGATTTTTCTTTTAATATGGCTTCATGTTGTAATTACGAAAAGAGAAAAATAGTCCACAAATCTTTTGGGATCACAACCTTAACAATATTCACCGATGACTTAGTCATAGAAGGCGGATGGACTTCAGGGATGTTCTCAGAAAATCCGCCCATCTCAAATTAATTAGAATTTCCACGTAAACCCAAACGGCTTGGGGTGTGGAAAAGGGCCTAGTATCTAGTTCATTTCTAAGAATTTGTTTCAGATTGGATCGGTTCATGGGACTGCAGTGTGCTTTTGGGTATAGCATTTTGACTTAAAGGGTAACAGCACTGTAAAGGCCTAAAAAGGATTTTTTGGCATTTTTTTTTGTGGTAGAAGAAAAAGCCATAGAGGAATACAAGTGGAGGCAATTATTGTATCAATATTTAAGTATGGTCCAGTAAAATTTTTGTAAAGTTAAATATGAAATAGACGAATTATTGGGCCAAATTTTTTGACGGTTTTCGCGGTCGTACGATCACTGTACATTCCACATTATTTCGTCAGTTCCTGGCACCTCAACTGCTGAAGTATGTTGGATACAATCGGAACACGTTGTGGTAACAAGATCAAATCATTTTCCATCTCCCTATCGGCTAAAAATATTTTTCCGGAAAAGCGGGCTTCGCGATTTACGAGTTTGTGCCAGCAAACTTTATAGAAAAAGCCACATTGAGTAATTGATTATCCCAAATATACATTTCAGTAGTAACTTGCTACCTTCATCAATAGGCTGTGAAAGAAAAAGGCAATACGTTGTTGTATTTGTCATCATCATCATCAACGGCGCGATAAGCGGTATCCGGTCTAGGTCTGCCTTAATAAGGAATTCCAGACATCCTCGTTTTGCGTCGAGATCCACCAATTCGATATCCCTAAAAGCTGGGTCTACCTCGTCTTCTTTTTCTACCATAGATGTTGCCATTATAGACTTTCCGGGCTGGATCATCCTCATCCATACGGATTAAGTGACCCGCCCGCCGTAACCTATTGAACCGGATTTTATCCACAACCTGACAGTCATGGTATCGCTCATAGATTTCGTCGTTATGTAGGCTACGGAAACGTCCATCCTCATGTAGGGGGCCAAAAACTCTCCGGAGGATTCTTCTCTCAAACGCGGCCAAGAGTTCGCAATTCTTCTTGATAAGAACCCAAGTCTCCGAGAAATATATAAGGGCTTGCAAGATGATTGTCTTGTACAGTAAGAGCTTTGACCCTATGGTGAGACGTTTTGAGCGGAACAGTTTTTGTAAGCTGAAATAGGCTCTGTTGGCTACCAACAACCGTGCGCGGATTTAATCATCGTAGCTGTTATCAGTTGTGACTTTCGACCCTAGATAGGAGAACTTATCAACGGTCTGAAAGTTGTAGTCTCCTATCTTTATTCTTCCCGTTTGACCAGTGTGGTTTGATGTTGTTGTTTGGTTGGTTTTTGGTGCTGACGTTGCCACCATATACTTTGTCTTGGCTTGATTGATGTGCAGCCCAAGGTCTCGCACCAATCGCCGCCTGTTTGATCTGGATGAAGACAGTTTGTACGTCTCGGGATAGGCCAGTAGTTGGGTGGACTTGAAGAGGATCGGCATCCCCTTGTCGTAGACCGTTGTTGATGTTGAATGGTCTTGAGAGTGATCCTGCTTTTATCTGGCCTCGAATATTGGTCAGGGTCAGCCTAGTCAGTCTTATCAATTTCGTCGGGATACCGAATTCTTCCATGGCGGGTACAGTTTTACCCTGGCTATAGTGTCATAGGCGGCTTTAAAGTCGATGAACATATGGTGCAACTGATATCCATATTCCAATAGTTTTTCCATCGCTTGCCGCACAAAGAAAATCTGATCTGTTGCTGATTTGCCTGGAGTGAAGCGTCTTTGGTATGGGCCAATGATGATGACATAGGTCAGTGTTTAGATGGGTTTCTTGCGTTTCCCTTCTATGAAGAGACTTTGATACGGGTCAAATTTAGACCTCTCTTAGTATTTCCACCTCGTCCATTACATGCCCTTCTTCAGTTATATATTTCGCAACAGATGATTTTATATTCTGTTTTTTTTTTGTTAATTCTGCTTCCTTTAGGTGCTCTTTGACTCGAAAATGCACTAGTCGGTTTGTCTGGCCAATGTATGTTCTGGGGCAGTTATGCCACTTCATCCGGTATATCCTGTTTTTTTCTTTGTCTTGCTTCCGGTCCTTCTCTGTAGTTAACCGGTTCTTGAGCGTGCTAGAGCACGATGTGATATTTAGACATTCGCATTTCGTTAAAAAATGTTTTGGAATAAGTGATACCTACCGTCATGACGAATTTGATAAGGTAAAATTGTATCACTAGGAAGCTAGCACGCTATGAGTATTGGGATGCAATTAACTCGATTTTCGCTAATGCCGTATGCAATTCCAGGGAACAATTTTGAACCAGTTGATTGACAGGAGTGTAAAATTTAAATCATGCAATCCTTCAAAGCTATTGTGGAACCCACAGCCATGGGAGGTCGTTGCTTATCGAAAAACTCGCTTACAAGCTGGATGAGGAAATGATCAATCTGACCATGTTTTCTGTCCAACCAAAAATCTAAGTTTATAATGAGTTAGTCTGCCTTGGGACTTTTCCCAGGAGAATTGCTAATAATTTTAAGTCGCTGTTCTTCACGAGCGACCTCCTTTCTTAAATCCTCCCGCTTGGGCTTGTAGATGGTCTTTCCTTCTTTCGTAATGAAGCGACAGGTGTCACACGCACCGCCACCATCACAGTCAATTTTGAGACAGTATGGAAGGCAGATGTCACCCGCAAAGCTGTCCGCTTCTAAAATCGCGCAAGGTATTTAAAAGTAAATTCTTCTGGCATGTTGATTCTTAGCAGATTATCGTAGGGAGCATTCCAGAGATCCCGCACTGTACTACCCCTGACGTGAACTCCTTCCTCCAGGTAATCCCTCGAAATCTGTGAGAGGTAGCCCGACACGTGCAAAAAAATCTTGTGCTCTAGCATCGAACTGCCTTGGGGACATCTTTCCAGCAGAATCTATCGCTCGGTGAGTCTACTCCTTATGAGCGTTTCGAGCACCTTCCGGGTTGTAGCAAACATACAGAGTGACCTTTACTGATCAGCGCCATGCTTGACAATTGGCAAAACACAAAGCCCTGCTTTTTCGACTGAAATTTTAATCATCATTCCCATCAATTTTCCAGTGATCTCTGCTCTTATTTACTGAGTTGTGGAAGCTACTTTTACCTAATCTTTGCCCCTTCGGATCGTTTGACAGCAGAGCTTATGAGGCTCCTTTCGCAACGTGGAATTTCCTACCAATATATGCCTTGTAACGGCTGGGCACCTTCCGATGCATGGGAGCACACAAAGCTGCCGTTATTAGGTGTGGGAACAATTGTGGTGTGGGATTGAAACATTGAAGATAAGGCCAATCCAAAAGCAGGAATTTAATTATAAACATTTCGAATTGAGGTGAAACAGTTCATCAAAAAGGGAAAGGGAGTTTTGTTAAAGGAAATGTGTCCAGCAAGAACAAAGATTGCTTCTGCAGAGAGGACGAATAATATGCCGCCATTGAAACAATTCATTTTTGGTGAAAAGCTGGTTGCCGCAACATTAGTTTTGTCAAGTAGACATGCTATGGCCTTAAATTTTGGCAGCAGAAAGTCTGATTTCCAACTAGCAATAAAAGTAGAGACTTTTTCTCGTGTCGGTTGCCTCAATCTTGGTCCACGCACCCGAGAAAGTCGATCAAAATAGATTTTACAAGGAGCGAACGTACGCGAAATACTATAGTCAAGGGCGTAAAACGTTACCGAAAAGTTATACGCTACCATGAGAAGTATAGAGAAGTCTATAATCCTAGAAGTTTGTTTTTTCTGAAGATTTCCCTTCCCTTCGGTTATTTGCGATTCGTTCCCTTGCGAGAATTTTACAAGACCCCCTAACATGAATTTTTATTACTAAATTGAATTGCAAAATTCCAATCGAACGTAGTGGTGGTTTCTCGCCCTTGTTTTTTTTATATATATACAATTTCACCATCATGATAATGTACCCTGCTTGTGAGCTATGATGAAAGAACTAAATTGCCACCCTCAACGTTTTTCCTACAAATATTACAGGTGAGTCCCCAGGGAATAGAATTAATATGTAAACACACCTTTTCCTCTAAGGAGCAACCCATCTTTTAAATATGTCTCCCGCTTTCCATAAGAATATATTCTGATTGGAGGAGATACTGCTATATTTGAATTTGGAGAAGTTTGGGTAGGGATAGAAAAGCTGTGCATTTTCTATATTTAAAAAACAAATAAAGACAATTTGTCGGAGTATTGAAATAGTTTCTTGGTTTTGATAGACGAGTGAAGAAGGCTACGTATGAGAAGGTGCCTTTAGTCTCGAGATTCTTACCTTCTGTCATAAAATAAGCAATATGACCTTGAACAACGGGTGCTATTGTGAAAGAACCATCATTGGTTACTTAGATCATATTTCCGTCCACAAAGTATTTCGTCGCGGGGTGGACATAGCTCTAGCCTCTCCCGTCGCCCATCGATTGCATTCGCAACCGCGCCTCTCTCGTCTCCTCTGCCTCTCTCAACCTGTACTGTATCCTCCATGCAATGTCCTTCAATGCATTCCAGTTCTCCTGGCAGGGAAGCATTTTCCAAATTATTATATATTTTCCTAAGCTACTGTTCGTCCCAATGTCTCCTCTAGACTCTTCCTTTCCTCTGCGAATCTAAGGCAATGAAAGAAAACATACTCCGGGTCCCTCGGAATATAGTCGCAGCTGGGGCAGCTGTGTGAGATGTCCAGTTTAAACCTATAGATGTATTAACGGTAACCACCATGTCGCGGTATGCAATGCAGTTGAGCAAATTGGTGGTGCGTAGAGCAGTATAAAGCTCATTCCTCTAGCTATAAGCAGTCTACCGAGTACATTTGGAATCATCCTTGCAAGGACCATGCTAACATTGGACGCCTGGGAGAAAACATAATTTAAGTGCCATTTGAAATTCAGCCTCGCATCTAGCATCACTCCAAGATATTTAATTGCTGGTTTTGAAGTGGTGGTATGCTTCCCCATTCGGTTACGGTCAGTGGTTTCCTTACGGCGCTTCGCGATAAGCACCGCCTCGTATTTTATCCTCCGCGAGTGCAAGACCTGCATCTTTCAGTCATTTCCTTATATCAGTGATTCTTTCGGATGAATATATTTCCACATCCGCCAGATCTCTTGTAGTAGCAGCGACCGTTATTTCATCGGTGTAACCCACTATTGTGGCCTTGGTAGCAACTATGACGTTGAGGACATTATCATACTTGATGGTCCACAATAGCGGTCCCAGAACAGAGCCCTCTGGAACACCCGCGAAGACAATGTATTCTTTGGTTCCATCGTCTGTGTCGTACCAGAGCCTTCTATCTGTTAAATAGCTGTCGACTAGTGCATTTAAGAAAGTGGGTACACCAATCGCCGCCAATGACTTCTTTAGAAGGTTCCAACTGGCTGAGTTTGAACGCATTTTGCGCGTCAAGGGTAATCACAGCACAATACTTGCTAGTGCCACCCCATCCGTGTAGTGCATTTTTAGCTAAGCCAGTGAACAGTTTAATGGCGTGGACGGTTGATCTGCCCGTACGGTAACCAAATTGTCGGTCTGATAAGCTTTCCAGACTCTCTACCACTGCGAGCAATCTGTTATAAATTATTCGCTCCAACATTTTCCCCATAATGTCCAATAGACATATATGTCTGTAGGAATATAGTTCACCAGGACGCTTACCAGGTTTAGGCAACAACACTCCCCTTTGTTTTTTCCATATCTCGGGAAAGATCCCATCGGCCAAGCATGCTTCAAACAACTCTACGAATATGTCTGTCTCAACTTAACGGCCAATTTAAGGGCTGTGTTTGGTATGTCGTCGAGGTCCGGCGCTTTGTTGTCTTCCAGCTTACCTCAAATCTACAGTACTTCTTCTGTCATTGTTGGGGGAGGGTGATCAGACCCGAGTCTGCAAGGAACTCATCTGAAGTGGCTCTGCCACGAAGCCTCACCGGAAGTTATCTGGTACCATGGGAACCGGGATGGCCCTCTGAGAGCATATGCTCCAGGAGAATTCCTGGAGGATGTGTTCTCGGCCCGGTTATTTGCGGTTGGCCCCCTAGTGGGAGTTTCATGGTGGTTGTGGTTATGCCTATATCGCGGGCAGAGCTCCTCGGAGCTCAAGTGTGGAGTTGCCCTGTACAACTCGGGCGCCGTATCCCTTAGTTGCGGCAGAGGTGTTAGATAGACCTCGCATCCACTGGTATGAATGCTGAGCCTGCACTCAGTATAAACCAGGACCGCTGTGCTTGCATGGCGGGGCTCTGATTGTGGTCACAAAATCAATCAGCATCCGAAGAGGACCATGGGATTAAGCCTTCACGGCAGGTACTCACGTTAAACCCCCAGGACTTTCGTCATTGCTGGGGGTATTACAACCACATTTAAAGATGTCTGTAGACGGTAATCGCTTGTACTTTCTTGGGGGAGCAAACCCCAGACGATTTTCAGTAGAGGATGGGGACATGTAATTTGCGGAGCTGCCTGACCTCTAAATCTCCCCATTACAATGCTGTAGGCGGTTTCCATGGATTTATATCCGCCTCTGTGCAGAGTTGCTTGAACCAATCCGTCTTGCTTCGTTGTATAGACGCGTCAGGTTTCGTCGAGCTTCCTTGTAAGCTCGTTCAACTCCAGGTCAATTCTACTCATTCCCCTCCGAGCTGCTCGTCTGGCTCCATGACACGCCGACCGAAGATCAGACAATTTACTATTCCACCAGCATTTGGGCCTTCTACTTGGGATAGAATAACGTCTCGACACCGATGAGTCGCGAGTTCGCGATACACTGACGTTCCACGACATATCGCAAGCAAGTGAAGGACTAACAAAAGTCAGGTCCACAACCGAACCGGACCCCCACTTTCCGGTAAGTATCAACCTGACCATCATTAGCCAATATATCTCACTGCGCGAAAGCGTCCTGCATTCGTCTGTGAAGTTCACCATTCTATGGTCCATGCATTGAAGTTACCACCGATGACTATTGATTTCCGTCCTTTTGTATTCAAGACTAATCTGTCCAATATGTCCTCGAATTCAGCCACCTTCAGGCTTGAAGGATCATAGCAGTTGTAGACGTATATGCCGTCTTTTTTTTCTACACGAACCCACTTGTGGATTGCCTCATGGCTTGTATGGCTTGGTTCTCGCATGTCGACAAAGCCGCCCCACTTGTAGGATCGGCTACCCCCCATTATTGTTAGGATTTCTATAGGGTGATTCGTGATTGGTCTGCGAGGCCAGGTCTTATGCGATCGTACAGTAATTGAAGTTGGTTTGAATCAACCTCATTTTCTCACTGCATTTAGCGCCTTTTTGAATTGGGGACACTTGCCGCTTTCGGCAATATGCCCCCTATCCTTTTCTTCACAGAACATGCATTTGGGATCCTTGTTACAATCCCGAGCAATATGACCTGTTTCTCCACATCGTCTGCATCAATCAACCGCATTTGTACATACTCTCGCTAGATGTCGACACATGAGACATTTGAAGCATCTCTTCAACGAGATTTGCTCTCTAAGGCGACAGACTACTCATACAAACCCCCCTCCTTCTCCTCCTTACACAGCGCAGAATGAAGGTAACATCGGGGGCGGCTCAGGGGTTTATTCTTGGTCCGAACCTTTGGAACGCATTATTCGATAGCCTTCTACGACTCGAGAGGCCTGATGAATCGCATCTGAACGGATCCGCGGATGGTGTTGCGGAATTTGTTACTACACGCACGGTTGAGGACGCTCAGCGCACACTGGGAATGGTGATGGGGCGAGTAAGAAGTTAGATGGCTGATCATGGATTCTCCCACGCTATGGAAAAAACTGAAGTCATTGTGCTGACCAAGGGGAGGGTTCCCTTAGTCCTCCTTATTCAGGATGGTGAAACCATAGCTTTGTGGAAGCCGGCGGTGAAATACCTGGGCATCATGATAAACACGAAAATAAGCTTCTTCGAGCAGATTTACAACATCACAGGTAAGGCTGCGGCTAGAATGTTTGCGATCTGCCGGCTTATGTCCAACGTGGGATAAAATATGGACTGACTCCCTCAGTAAGGAAATACACCGTAAGCGCCTAACGCAAGTATAAAAACTAGGATCTATACGAGTTGCGTCCGCCTATAGTACCGTCTTGGAGCCAGCTGTAATGGTGATAGGGGGAGTTATTTCGATCGCTCTCCGTGGTGCCGAGCGGAGGCTTATATACCTAATAAAAGCCGAGGGAAATAAAGAAGCTGTCGCCTGAGAAGAGAGAGCCCATACTCTCTGTGCATGGCAACAATTTTATGAAAGAGAATCGATAGATAGATGGATCGCGCGTGGTCCCTATACATGCAAAAGGGAGGTGTCAAATTTTTTTCTTCACCGAATGTAGTCACGTTAGATATTAAATGAAAGGTCTCGATTAGTACTTTTCAAAGCCGATCTTAGTTTTGACATTTGCTAGAAAGGCGGGGAGTGGGAGAGGTGGAAAATGATGGTTTCTTTAACGGACCCATTCTCAGAAACTACTCAACCAAAAAATCTGAAAAAAATCATGAAGCTGCCTTTATATGGTGTCCAGGCCTCAAAATACTCTCCATATCGATATCTGCTTAAATTAAGTTGATAATAGTACATTACCATATTTTTGGGGAAATTGAGTAAACGGGACGGATCCTCATTCTCTCTTCCCTTCTTTTTGACTATTTTGGTCTAACTTTAGTCCAACGGTCATGTACCTTTTGAGACATCGGCTTCCTTGGTGGCACTAGTTTTTTGGACACTATTTCTCCGCATACCGAGGTTTTAGGCTGCCTCTTCAAAGCGGGTGATACGCATTTTCTTTTCTGGGAACCTGCTGATTTTCTGGATGTTGGTGTTCCTTTTCCCGAACCCTCTTTTTCCTCTGCTCACCCACGGGTGTACAATTGGGCTCTCCTTAGAATCTTTCGCATCTTCCCGCGAATGAATTCCGGCAACTCAACAATTTTCACTCGAAGCAAAAAGAAGGATTATTCTTCCAGGTCGGGCTTCTGTCCCAAAGCCTCCACCCTTTTTTCCGCAGTTCCCTTGGCTAAGGTCCTTTTTCGCCGTGTATATTGGAGGATATCTCATAATCGTTGAACTTCTCCTAAATGGATCCGGCTCTCGATCCTGAGAAGCCTCCCGTAACCCTTTACGCTCGGATGAAGTTGGTGTCACTTCTGCTTTTGACGACCACCGTTGTCTCTGGGCACATCCTTCTGCGGATGACATTTGACATTGACTCTTCACAGGCCACGGTAGTAGCTAATTTCACCCTTCTAGCGCCTCATTTTACTATTATACATACACAACTTGCAGAGAAATTTTGATAGCACGTTGGATGAGCTGAATAATGTTAAGAATTTCGGCCTCAAGGTGCTTTTAAATTCTTTAAGTTCAGTATCTGAACAAAGGAGCGGTGCACCTCGCCGCCACGCGAAGTAGTGGTGGTATCCACTCTACTTTTCCAAGCTTCTGGTCACCATTTCGCAAGCCACCCACTTTGGCTATCTTCTAATGGCATCGGTTCCAGAAAAGACAAAGGTGTGTTCCTCCCAATGAGTTGCAAGGAAGCCTGACTATGTACGTGTGCCTTGTTTTTCTACATAAAATGTTAAATTCGCCAAATTTAGATTTATTATCATCAGAGTTACATATTAGGGGAATGACTCATGAAAAATTCCCATAATTACTAGCATTTTTATCTCTACAACAATACTTTCGAAATTATTAAGATTTGAAATTAATCATTGGCCGTGCAGTAATTGTGGATATAAAGAATATTCGAAACGTGTTTCGCCTCAGACAACGCCCGGTGTCCCCCTGGCGCCCGTCCTCGTTCGAGAAATTCCTCGCACTAGCTAGCGTCTATCTTGTTCCTATTTTATATTTGATTACTTACTCATGCAAATGTAATCAAATTGTACATGATGACTGGACTAAATTGCCATAATATTCCTTAAGACTTAATTTCATATGAATTTGAATTTGTATTGTAGGTACACAATCCTACAATAATTCGCAGTGGAGCCGTTGTGCACGGCCCGGGCCCGGGCTCATGTGTTGTTAACGATGTTTCATTCTTCGCGAGGTGGAGTGGAAAATGGAAAACAAAAAACAAGACTGAAACGAAATTTTCATTTGTAGGCACTTTAATTCATTCAGATTCAAATTGTCGTATGCACATGGACACGGTCGATGTAAATTACATGTAAACTATTGCGCCTGGCTGGGCCCGGTGAAACCGCTAATGATCTCATTTTCGCACACTAGCACTTTCCAACGCGGAGCCTCCTAATGCCCCCTTGCCGAATGTTTTAATATTTAATGAATTTAATTATAATTTCTCGAACACTTAACGACTTCACAAGCCGATTCGCTAAATTATGAATAAGATACTGAACTTTCGTTGGTAGGCAGATAGGTGTGCCGAAAAGGGTCGAGGGTAGCCCGGTGTTAGCATTTGTTGTACTTCATCGCATCAGTGGTATTACTCCGGCTTGAGCTGGCCAATAATCCCTGCCTACATTCCGACTTACACACAAATTTTTATATTTCATTGAGCATTCCGTAATATAATATTGCTTGACTCACTTTGTTTGGAAATGTTTCTGTTTTCACTCATGGAAATTTGTGGAAACTCATGGCCAGTGTGATGTATTCGCGAAGAGAAGGAGGCAAAGCGGAAAAACGTACTTTGAGATGTTTAGTTTACGACCACAACAGGAAGAGGGTTGTAGCATCTGTAGTTTATTTGTTGATCGTATGAACAGCGCATCCAAATCCAGTTGGAAGCAGATACAAGTGAATATTGATAGTGCAATTGACCCAAGGCCCGAGAAAAACAACAACAACAAAATGCAAAAAGGATAAGAATTATTAAAGGAAATAAACATAAAGCTACCATGGTATAATTGATTTCACGAAAAATAACTATCTTTTGGTATTGGATGTCACATATTAGTAGGGATGATGTATGGGTCAGTGGTAAGCACTCTGGTCTCCAGTCTATTCATCAGTTAATACGCTGTGTGTTTTCCTCTATACATCTTCAAATCACCACCCAGCGCAACCAACCACCGTTGTTTCGGCCAGCCCTTTGGTCGTTTACCATCGATTTCGATGTTCAGACCAATCTTGGCAAGTGAACTCTCGTTAGCACGAATAGCGCGATCATACCATCGAAGACCCCTATCTCTCAATTTTTCCACGATCGATGCAACCCCATAACGATCGCGGATATCCTTATTTCGGATATGATCAAAACGTGTCACACCACTAGTCCAACACATCTTCGTCTCCATTATCGCAAGACGCCGTTCATTGTATTTTATAGTCGGCCAACACTCAGAATCATAGAGGGCAACAGGACGAACGACACTGTGATAAATTTTAGATTTGAGATGTTCCTTAATGCGTCGATCACAAAGAAGACCAGTCGTGAAACGCCATTTCATCCAAGTTGCGCTAATGCAAGAAGCAATTTCATAACTCAGCTCTCCATTGGATGATATTGTTGACCCGAGGTATTTAAATCGTTCAGTTCTGGGCAGGTCACTGCCATTGATAGTGCCTGTTTCATGGGGATCGGTCACAAAAAAATTCAGTTTAATTCAGATTTAATCTGTGTTGCATGAGGCGATTATTCTATTTTTGGACAAATTGCTCGAGATCAGTTTTGTTATGAGACACCAAGAAAATATCTTCTGCATAAAGCATTGTATAAGGCGCTGGACGTTGGATGTCCCGTGTGACAGTCTCCATAACGAGGGCCAAGAGGAGTGGTGAGAGGGCACTTCCTTGACGAACACCGACAGAGATACAAAACGGTTTTGATACACCCGCCACACTTCGAACTTTACTTTTTGGATCGTGGTAGAACAATTGAAACCAGTGAACGAGATACTCTGGTACTAGGTGTTGTCGGAGAGCATACCAGATGCGTTCATGTGACATACAGTCAAACGCTTTCTCCAGATTCAGAAATGCAATGTAAAGAGGGGGTTGTTTCTCACAGTGTTTCTTCATGCAACCGGATCGGACAGTAATTTGAAGATTCTGCTTGACTTCCTTTCTTTTTCCATATTGGAACTGTGATGCTTTCTTGCCAGTCAGATGGTGTTCTACCTTCCTCAAAAACCGGATAAAGGATTCACTGACCCACAGTGTTGGGTCCCAACTCTTCGCTTTGCAGAGCTCAGATGTGATGTCGCCAGGTCATATTGCTTTCATTAATTTCATTCGTTTTATTGCTTCCTCGTCTTCAGTTGCGTTGATAGTTACGTCTCTATGATATTACGTGGATACCTGTCTCGGGGACTTAATTTCACGGTCCTCTTAAGACACGGATTTTGTGACCACAAGCAGAGCACCACTGCGACAAGCTATAACGGTACCAGTCTATACCGAGTGCATAGCTCAGCATTCACACTGGTTAATACCTAAATCTCTGCCTGGTTAATATACCTAAATCTCTGCCGAACTATGGCTCCCGTTTTGAAACTCAACACCACGTCGTGGCTCGAACGTCTCTGTTCGCTTGAACGTAACCACAACCCCCATGAAGCGCAACCGCAATAATCGAACTGAACGCACATACAATAGGAATTCGCCTCAAGTATGTGAATTCAGGGACTATCCCGGTAAGGGTTCGTGAGCCATTGCCACTTCAGATGAACGCTTACCTGGCTTGGTGACCCCGAGGATTGCATAGATCGCTTTGTGGATCGTGTCTTTAACTTGGATCCACGATTCTTCCACATTCTTAATTATTAGTAATCGCGTAGGTAAGATCATTGCTTCTTCCTGCTCGCGAAATCGCCATTTAATGCGCGGCGAGCCAGTGCGTTCCGATAGTAATCAACGGTCGATGTTGAGGTGCGAGGGTCTCATAGGGAACGGCTTTGCAGTTAGTAAGGTGGTAAAATGTCGGCGTCGCCCCACTATAAAATATAGGAAGATGAGACAATCTGCCCATTTCTGCACAGGACCGGCGCTCGTCCTGTCGCGCCGGCTGAGGTGAAAGCCCTCGCATTTTTTCGATTCTTATGACTCAACGTGATCACTTTGTTTTTAATGACATTGGATGCATTTACTTGGTGTCGGCCTGTCGTTAAAAGAGCTCAGGTAGCATTCAGTATAGTGGGATAACTCCAACTGTACTTTATTTATCTTTTTCCTTCATCTCCGCACTTTATTTTTTTTTTGCTGAGCATACGGCAGAGTACGTTACTTCCAACCCTCCTTCTTTACTTGGGATTGGGACCAGCATCATATGTAAATAACGTAGACTAGAAAGCGTTATATCCGTAAGTAGGTCAGTGAGTATAAAACCTGACTTATGATGCATAGAAAAGTTACATTTTCTATCAACAATTCACCCAATCCAGAAGAAGCGTTCTGAAAGTGACATTGGGATCTGATGTGTGAGATAGGTCTTTGCACATATGTCGGAAAAGTATTGCTTTGATAATCGCTATAATTAGAGAGAAATTTCGGCATATTGCTCGATCGCAGGACAACAACCATATCAGTTATAACTTAACTGATCGAAAAGCTCCCTATCATCAACATATATGCACTATTCCAGTATGAGTTTGGCTCATAATGAATAGCTTCACCAAAAGATAAGATATCACTTTGAATTAGGTTCAGTAAAAGCGGAAGGAAAATAATTTTAAAATGCTGCATAAAAGGGCGGAGAATTAGGAACATCATGTTAAAAGGAGGAGATACTCGTGTAGAATTTTTTTTGACAAAATTATTTTCAGACTCTGTCAGTAGGCGGGCAGCGGGGATAGGGTCGAAGGTCGAACCTTCTTCGGAAAATAATCGACCTGCTCTTATAACTTTGTGCCAGAGTGTGCCAGCAATCTCTGTGAGGCTTGAACGCCAACAGTAAAGTCTCACGAATTTATCATTGCTCGCAGACATCTACCGGACCTTTGTTTAGAAAGTCAGATTAACGAGTTTTTATCAGATTTTGCTTTAAACTCAGGAAAACTAGTTCGGAAACTATTCAAATGATGCAGACGACCTTTGGGGATGAGTTTTTAGTCAAAACCTGAATTAAAGGGTGGTATAATCGTTTCAAAAGTGGCCGCATATTTGTTGATAGTGATTCCCGTTCTGGGTGCTTTAGTGCTTTAGTAAGAAACCCCAGACATCCTGGTTTTACCTCGAGGTCCACCAACTCAATTCGACAATACATGGAAATGGCATTCGTGTGTGCGAAGTTAATTCCGAAGTTGCAAAATTCAAATCGGAAAAAGCCTCGCTAGGATTATGATTGTGAAACAAAATAGCAGCCTTCACGGTTGAAAGTTTCGTCTGAAGCACAGGTGAAAAAATGTGCCAAAGTCCAAGCAATGTCAAGTCAATGGTGACTGTTTTTTTATTGTGAAGGTGTTTCGCTCCATGAATATGCACCGAGAAACCTGGAACAATTGTGTGATGCGGTAAGAAAAAACGACCACATTTTTGGTCAAGGAAAGTCGGTTTCACCGCCAGGATAATGCGTCAACGCACTCATCGAATTTTCTGAAGCAGTTTTTTACTCAACAAAGTATCGTATTGCTTCGCCGACCTCCATACAGTCCTGATCAGCCTCTTTTGACTTTTAGTTGCTTCTAAATTTGAAAAAAAAAACCGGCCAAAGGACACCAGTTCGACGACAAAGAATTTCAATTTTGAGGTTAGTGCGGGAGGTGGAGATACCGCTGTTAAAGTATCATTCAATCAATTGGTGAATACTTTAAAACAAACCAGCCCGATGAGGTAGGATAATACTAACCCGGGCAGGTAGGTATAGTCGAATCGTCACTTGCGAATAAAGCTGGTGGGAACCTCTGTGTGGACACAATTGATCGCACTCTAAGATAATCTGGAACAATAAGAGGGAAAAAAATTTAAAGGAAACCCGCGCTAACACATGCCTATAAAATGAAATATGTCACAAAGCAAAAAAGATTTTACCTAACCATACCCTAAGCAATGAATGCAAGGTAGTATGTCATCTTTTTATGACCTTATTAGGTTCCGATCTATACGACGGGATCCTGTCAAAGTTTTTGGCGTAACCAATATAGAATCTAAATAGATTTCTTTAGCCTTTATTTCTTGTCCTACAATTACCGAATCGACAATAAGTTACTTTTTGCAACCACCTGATCTAACTCGGCAGCCCTTCTGTTCTTCGGACAGAATATCGTCAGCCTAGAAGCCTGTCCAATAATAACGGATATTATGAGCTTGTAGATGAAATCGGGGTGTCATATCACTTGTCAACTCCTCTATCACACTGATTGTCGAATCGAAACTAGAAAAAAAACACATGTGCTGGGGACTTCCAAAAAACGTCACAAAGGAAGAAATGGTCAATCCACGATGTTGTATTGGACGTGGTAACAAAAAAGGCCTCATTTCACTTTTAAGGAAAAAAATACAAAACCTCTTTTCAAAGTTATTAACTTATCGAAAAGCCATTGTAAATTGCCCAACTAATACTCGTACTTCATGATGTTAACCACATAAATATGCATGTAAATGCAACTACTGCGGAAGTACCACCCACCTGCCAAAGATAAGTGAAATGGAAACAAGCTTTTAATTCTTAGCAATTTATCTTTTCCTCCTGCTGTGGAAATTTCCAGGCTTAAGTTTGGATAATAAGAATTTTTGCATTAATTCATTCTTTTCAATGCTTTCTCCAAATAAAGTAGCAAATCATTGCAGGGTAAAACTGGACGCAATGTGGGAAACTTAGGGTAATATTAAACAATTAACAGGTTGGGTCCATCTGGTCCTCGATTTCTTGCAATTCTAAACATAAGTTAGGGTTTTTTTTCAATTTCATTAACTCTCTACTGATAACACGATATTATTTTACTTTACTCAAAGTATCTAATTAATTTTTGTCTGCCTTTATGATAGCAGTAATTATGTTTACAATAAATAAATAGCATTAGATATATTGTATTAAAAAAGGAAAACATTCCCGATTGTTTGTTTTAAAAATAAACCAAACCACGAGGTAATAATTAATCCATGTGTGTTCAATTCAATAAGATTGAAGTACATTTTTATCTATTTATATTAATCTACTTGACTCCCTCT
Source organism: Hermetia illucens (assembly GCF_905115235.1). Taxonomy (NCBI): domain Eukaryota; kingdom Metazoa; phylum Arthropoda; class Insecta; order Diptera; family Stratiomyidae; genus Hermetia; species Hermetia illucens. Next base: position 162,330,656 of record NC_051850.1, read on the forward strand.
TACGTTTCTTTTCCGCTTTTATTATAAGAAAAAATTTGAATAATAACAATTTAGATGTAATCTTATCCGTAGAAAAAACAAACAAAAGACAATATCTTGTAGCAACGAACTATCTTCTTAATCTGTTAGGCGATGAAACACAATGGATAAGTGACTTTTTTAAAAGAAGGTTGTTTGAGAAACCGTTTTGAAAGTTGATCGTGAACATCTTAATGTTAGATTACAATTCCATCCTAACCTAATTAGAACGAAAAGTGTAATAATTTGTTGAATTATTTCTTACCTCTAAGGTATCACTGTCACGAGTATTTGACTTTTAAATTTATTTAAAATTTGAAGAAACTTCATCATTGATTGGATGGACCCCCGCTCGATGGAAATAACCTTCTTCACCCTCGTGTATAACCGGGATTTGATTGGACATCAGTTGACTATCAGCGAATTTTGAATTTTTTCAAGTATTTGGAAATCAAGAATTATTAGATGGGTAATGCAAATGTCAGTTCGGACTAATTTTCATCTAGATGTCCTCATTTTTTTCATAAAAATAACGGATCCGGATGCCTTTCAAACACATAAATTAGTGGTTTTCTTTCGATCCAAAGGAGACTGGTAAATGAGTTACTTTCTTAACTTATTCTGGTCTTATGTCTACTTTATACAATAAACGCCAACATCGACTGCACTTTAATCTCTGTGTATCCCTATTGGACAAGCCGTACCGAAAAGAGAAAAGATAGAGAATTTCAAGTTAGTTCTGACTATTTGACAGGCTCTAAAGAATATGGTGGTTTGCTCTATTGGTGACCCTGAGCTTCAATCTATTAGGTTCGTCGTGGGAGGATCTAGAAGCAAAGTTCTAACATTTTCTCCATAAAGTGCTGGCTTGCAGTTTTGCCTTCTTAATTCTGATAACCGAGCTGTGGTAGTATATATTTGCAGATATCTACCAAGTATTTGCCTTTAACTGTTATTGTGGGATTGAGGTTCGAAAAGAAATGAGCGTATCATCGGTAAATTGGATAAGGTTAATACCGATGTTAGGAGTCGGGACGTCAGCCGTGAAAATGTTATAGATCGGAAATATTGTTTCCAGCAAAGAAGTGCTTATCTCTTTAAGGAAACTTGTTGCAAGTCTAATCGAGATAGTAAACTCGTTTTCTATTAGTTTATAGATAAGTCCGTTTGCCTGTGCAAAGTTGAAGGCCTTATCTAAGTCTAATGCATATGCTATCGTTGGTATTAGTCGGGTGTTCAGAATGCCATGGAGGTAGCTAAGAACATTTTGTCTTCCATATTTAAACCTTATTCTCTAAAAAAAATTACCAAATTTGTTAAAAAGAAAATGGACCTAAGGTTTTCTGGTTCATGAGCGATAATTTTTTTTGATCTGAATTATTTTGCCTACTTTCCAGATGGAGGCAAAATAGACATTCTTTATGCGCTTGTTAAAAATTGCAAGAAGTTTTATTGAAGCTGCGGGAAGGTTCCTAGTGATGAAGCTAGAAATTCCGTCTGGAGTTTCACTAAATTGCGGGTGAACTTTTTATTACAGAATTTCGCCACCACCAGGTGGTTGTTATTTTTTAAAGTTCTCTGTGAAACAAAGCCTTATTAAAATCGATTCAGTGTCTCTCTGTCCGCCTTTTTTTGAGTGGAGGAGATCCATGCGTCTGAAATCTAGTACTCGCATGCCGGACTCTTACCGACTAAAACCTCCCATATTTTCTCCACACTTCTATTATGTCAGCGATGGCCTTGAGCGAACAACATCTGCACCAAAGCAAGTTTCAACAGTTTTTTGTTTCCGCCGTTTTTAAAGATCACCAACGCCATCTTGTGCCTTGCCAAGCTTCAGCCCGAACTCTTCAAGCGAAGCATGGGTCATCTCGTTTGGATAGATTTGTACCTCGTCGGAGTGATTATATATTATAACCACTCCAACGTCATCTGCGAATTTAAAGACAACGGCTTGCTTAGGTACTGGAAGCCGGAGAATGTCATCATACATTATATTCCATAGTAGAGGATCCAGAACAGACCTCTTTGGAATTCCTTATTATATTGTACGCCTTCAGCTCTTCTTTCAAATCGTAGAGTAGTTTCTGCTGTCGGAAGTGGTCGAAGATCACTAAGCCCCTCAATGATACGATTGCATCTGCAGAATTGAACGCGTTGTTGATGCCAAGGATCACCAGTGCGCAGTATTTCCCTTCGTCAAAGGCTTTCCTAGCTAAGTCAGATTCCACTTTGGTAGCATCAACCGTTGATCGAACCTTCCAAACTGTCTATTAGATAAATAGCCACCACTATCAATTGTTAGATATAAGTGGTTACAGACTATTCGCTCGAGTACCTTCCCTATTTTATTCAGAAGCCAGATAGGTGTATAAGAAGTTAGTTTACTTACCGGCCTATCTGACTTTAAGCTCATTACAAGTTTTTGTAATTTCCACTCTATGGGGCAATCTATGAATGCCTGTGCGCAAATGCTTGGTGCCATTCTCATTGCCAGTCTCAGTGCCTTGTTGGAAATTCCCTTTTCATTGCCTCCAGAATTTCGTCTGCGATTATTGGAGAGGTGTCTTCGGCGCTCAATCGTTGAGAAGGTAGTTTCCAGATATCGGGGAAGCAATATCGAGACAATCACCCACAGCAATCTGGGGCACTTACTAGGAGGGAGCCTTTTACCTTTATTGCCAACATAAGCTACTTGTATGGATGTCCCCATGTATCAGAATGTATCTCATCACAGAGTCGCTTGAAGCAATACTTTTTATTCCTCGTGATGACCCATTGCGACTTCTTGCGTGTGTATTTATACTCGAGGTATCTTTCTTCATACACCACTCCACTCTGGCTTGTATTTTCGGCGTTAACTTCACGTTCCGTTTGTCCATCTGTCTGTTACACCCATTTTCTCAAAAACTGTTACTCGTATTAATATGAAATTTGGCTGAAAGATGGGGCCTGTAAGTCCCCTCACATACTATGAGTATCATCATTCGATATTGAGTCTAGTCTGACGTGGTAAAGGCATATACATTATAAGTTAGGTGCAAATGCAACAGATATATACTCAAATGTCCTTATATCAGAAATACACCAAATCTTTCATGCCTGAAGTGTTGCGGTTTACGACTTGTTTCAAATTCAGCTTTTGTGCTTTCTCTGATTTGAATTCGTCCCAATAGGTGTGGATGAACAAGCTTATTGTGGTCATTACTTGCTTTTGCAACTGGTAAGATGAGGTCGATTTTGTTGAGTTCAACTAAGAAGTGGTTGGGCATACCTGGTAGCGTCTTGCATAATTTCATCTGACATCTTTGCCTGGTTTTCTCTGACAGCGGGAAACAGTCAATTATAGTTTGACTTGGGAGTCTTGTTGGTCTGTGGTCCATTTAAACAGGGTTTTTTCATTCTGATTAATTGCCGTATCGCCCCAGTAGGGGTACCTTACGTTGGAGTTCCTGCTGAAGATGAGCTATTTTGATTTTAACTAGAGATTTCCCAAGACTTTCAAGCCATTGCTCAGGTGCTTAGTTAGGGATTTACATTTGATATCGACGGGAACTATCAAAATCCGTCTACTGTCAGTGATCCTGAAAGTCATAGGAACTGTACTCGAGACAATTCTTTTGTGGCATAAACCCTCCTGGATAATGTATCCCCCGCTCTTTTCATGTTAAGAAAGTCACAAAACTTAAAGTTCATGATTTTCTTTTTATTAAGGTTTTGGGTAAAACAAAATCTTATTAAAATCGATTCATTGTCTGTCTGTCACACGCACTTTTCTCCAAAATTTGGTGGACATATGGGAACTATCAAATTCCACGCATGCACTGAGTGACATAAATTTGCGTGCAGTTTAAAAGGGGGCTCTCCATATATGTACAATTATTTTATATGGTGTCCAAGCCTCAAAATACTCTCTACATCGATATATGCTCAAATTAAATTAATAATAGTTTTTCTTTTATTTTATTTAGTTTTATTTCTCAATATTTTTACACCAAATTTTGATCACCTTCAAAATATTCGCCTTTGACTACAACGCACTCCTCCAAACGATTCTTCCATTGTTCAAAACATTGTTTAAATTCACCCATCGGGATGTTCTTTAAGCCTTCGAGCGATTTTTGTTTCACCTCTTCCACAGTGGGAAAACGCTTTCCTTTCATATTCCTTTTGAGTCCTTTCCTTTTGGGGAACAAAAAGAAGTCACAGGGGGCTAGGTCCGGTGACTATGGGGGTGGACAATCGGTATCATGACATTTTTGGTCAAAAATTGCTTCACGGAAAGGGCGCGGGGGGCGGGCGTTGTCATGGTCGAAGAACCAGTCGCCTGTGCGCCAAAGATCTGCCCTTTTCTTCCGGATACTCTCCCTCAATCTTTTCAAAACCTCCAAGTAGAACTTCTGGTTGACAGTTTGACCCGGGGAAACGAACTCCGTATGAACAACACCTCTGCAATCGAAGAAATAAATGAGTATTGTCTTGATGTTTGTCTTCACTTGGCGAGCTTTTTTGAGACGAGGAGAGCCAGCTGTCTTCCACTGGCTTGATTGCTGCTTTGTTTCGGGGTCGTATCCATAGCTCCACGATTTATCACCAGTAATTACCTTGGAAAAAAATTCAGGGTCCTCTTCGAGCTGATTTTGAAGCTCAAAACGTGCCTGAAGTCGACGCTCCCTTTGCTCGTCTGCGAGAAGGCGCGGTGCAAATCTGGCTGCAACGCTTCTCATGTACAAATCTTCGGATAAAATTCTCTGAATTGAACTCCATGACATTCCCGACAACTGACAGAGTTGATCAATGGTTCGGCGACGGTCTTCACGAACGAGGGCATTGATTTAGTCGACGTTTTCATCAGTTTTTGACTTTGAGGACCGTCCTGAACGAAGTTGGTCTTCAATAGACATTTCTCCATTTTTAAAAACGTGAAAACCAATCGTAAACTCTGGTTTTACTTAAGGCAGCATCCCATAAGCAGTCTTAAGCATTACAATAGTTTCCGCAACCGATTTCACAGCCGCGTATTGTTCTCGACAATCTGCCACTACGTTTTCGCAGAAATGTAAAAAGTTGTTTTGTCCAAAAAAGTCTCATAGGCGAACCGATGCCCACAACGTCGCATACTGACGCAGTTGGCGTAACGCTAACGGACATGAGGTCAAGCAATAGGTTCCCCCACTCTCCCTGCCCACCACAGCGTAATTCCCGGAACTTATGGGTCCCCTTCGTATTACTATATTTTTGAGAAAATTGACTAGAAACCCTCATTATGTTTATCCTAGGATGCAACCAATTTAGACTATAATATGAAGCATATTGTCCCTAATTTTGATTAAAACTGCACCATTACTAACAAAGTTACAGTAGCACAAAGTTGTCCTTACCGTGCCAATTTACTGCAACCCAAAGTACTAAATATCAATATCACACTAATGTGAGCAGTCTGACATGCCAAATATATATACATTATGGGCTACGTGCAAATGTGACAGTTCTACACTCAAATATTCTCACACAAGAAACAAACAAAACTTTTCATACCTGAAGCGCCGAGCTTCCGGTTTCGCGACTTGTTTATATCTGAAGTAAGTTAAAATCTTGGCACTTGCTGATAATATTCAACTGAGAGTGTGAAGCGTATGAGGTTGACTATTATCAATACAGGGCTTTCCATAAAATGATTTATTTAAGTCGCTTTCTAAAAAATAGGGGCAATGGGATTTTTAACTATGTGACGCGGAGCTGTGATGCACTCGTCGCTCCTCACACCTTCTTTTTCTTCAGTCTTTGTCCCGTTCACAAGCGGGGTCTGCTAGTCGTGATCGGTTTCGCTATTTTATTTTATGAAATGCCTGATCTGTCGTTGTTTCGGCCGGCATTTTGGTGTTCAGACCAATATTAGTAATTAGTAATATGGTTCATTGTCTCCTATAGTCGACCAACACTCAGAACTATAGAGAGCGGCAGACGGACGACATTACGATAAATTTTAGATTTGAGGTGTTTGGTGATACGTCGATCACAAAGAACACCAGTTAGTTCCCCATCATCAAATGAAAAGTCTCGGCTAGTACTTTCCGAAGCCTTAGTTTTGACATGTGTTGAAAAGGTGAGGAGTGCGCGGGGTCGAAAGTGACCACTTTTTTCACGGATTCATTCTCAACTATCCAACCGAAAAGTCTGAAAAAAAAAATCAAGAGCCATACCAATATCTGATCAAATAAAGTTGGCTGCAAAACCCCCCTTGCAGCAATGTAGGCTATAATATAGAGCATGATCCTACAAAGTTTGGTGCAAATCACGTTATTACTGGCAAAGTTATAATAGGGCAAAGCTGTCAGTATCAACGAATGTGGATATTCTGACATAAAATGTGCATTAAGTGCTAGGTACTAATGGGACAAATGTCCACTCAAATGGTTTTATAAAAGAACATTTCATACCTGAGGCGTCCAGTTTCCCGACTGGTTTCAAATCGTTTGGAATTAATTTCGTTATGTTCATGACGGAAAACAACTATAATATTTACACTTTCAAAACTTCTGACAGTTACATATTTTATGTCAAGCCATCAGGACGTATGCTGCAAAAGATGAGATCTTCGATTGTATCTTCATTGGTACTTCTAGGTGCAGCAGATGCCTATAAAATAAATAACTTCATTTGATCCAGGAATTGGAAAGGCAAGAGTCAAAGGTTTGTCAGGTTTTTTTTTTAATTTTGTGGTATCACTCTCCACCATCCCTTCCTGGAATTTCGGGGGTTAATTAATGCGATTACTTTCCAGAGTATATACATATTTGAAGATCTGGGAGATAACATTGAATAGTCTTCCCTTTATTACCATCAGCCAGCAGAATTATTACAGCAAACATTGATTATTGGTGCGTGCGTATGGATTGGTTGTAGACATATGCAAATGTGGAAATATACTATAACCACGCATTGGAAACGCAGAATGTGCCTCCATTATGGTCTCGTTGTAGCATCTTTCTCCTCTTGTACATGAAAATTGAATAACAAACCAACCATCTCTGAATGTGTAGTCTTTATTCTCGATGGCTTTCATAACTCGCCTTTTTATTAATATTTGCTCCTAACATAGTTATTCATTTAAATTTATATTTTTCATGAAGTTCAAACAATAGACAGACGGCAACCATTATAAATAATGGAATAGGAGGGAGACTAACGACTTTCTATTAGTGAAAAGTAAATATAGAACTTGGGACGCTACGGACCAGCGGCACACCAAAAAACCTACATTTATTTCATATGCCCCACCGGGTTGAACTCGACTCTGAAGGCTGCGGCAGATTATGATGTGGTATCGCGCTCTTAAGTGACTCATTATGCCACTGTCCTGGTGTTTACCCCGTGTATTTATTTAGTAAATATCAAGCCTTGGCTCATGCTGTTATTTGGAATCCATAGCTTAAAACTAACAGTCCAGCGACAGAGCGACAGGGCTACAACCACGAAGGCCATTACATCTATTTGAGAAAGTACTCGGGCTATTAAATAGCTTGACGGACTGGCATTCCGATTCTATTCCTATCGGATCTCCAGTTTCCCTCTAACGTAACGTATATTATGCCATTGACCTTATATTTATTGTGTAGCTCACATTTTACATTTGTGTTGTAACAAATGCAATGCAACGCAACGCAGTACCATGTGCGAGAAAGTTCAGAGTCTCTTTGTCTATCTGTCGCTGTCAACCAGATACAACAGTGAATCACAATAAAATCCTTCGGTTCAACTGTGGAAAAGATGCAGTTTCTTTTGAATAATGACATGTTTGATACTTAGATAGTCGTGGCTGATGAAGCTAGGTAAGGAGCCGCAAGACATGTGGGCTGGGTGGTAATACCGTCTGAACTTCAAAGCTCCTGAAGTATTGGAGGTCTTGAGACTATCCTCTATGCTGAACGGGGTACAGGATCTAGAGGGTGGGATGTCCTTTTGAGTATTCCAATAAGCAACAGATATTGCTGTCTTCTATTTCTGGTGCTATTTATCTTAATTTTTCTAACTCTAATTAGCATAGGTGTCATGGTGCAATGAGCAGTCCTTATAATCCCTGTACCTGGGGCTGATAGCACTGCAGGACAAGATTCTTGATGCATTATGCGGCGCCCAAATACTCGTAATAAAAGCGGCTTAAGAGGTACTCACTTCACTAAGCGCTACTGGTCGGTTCGCAGATAGTCCTTTGGGCTTGGTGGTCATCACTGAATGCATGGGTGATACCGTTTTCATTCCTACTAGCCATAAAAGCCGTATCGATTGGCCGGGGTACTTGCATCGAAGATCGCAATCTCAAACTGCAGCCGTCCGTAAATATGGACAATCTTTACTTTGAATCGCTGTAACCGCTAAGTACACTGCATTACAATGTACATATATTGTAGTCTTTATACGTACTCGAAAAATACCCAAGAAAGAGCTGTTCCCATTCCATTCATATTATTTTTCTATTTATTTTATTGATTATGATGGAATCTGGCATCATGAGGCATTCGATGCGGTCGATGCCAGGCGTGTTTGGACGGAAATATGAACGAGAAAACTAGAGAAAGCCTAAACATTAAATTTATTTTTAAATTCAACATTTGTGGTCTTGCTTGGATATTATGAAAGTAATGACGACGGCAAAGACGATTGCGGAGAGATTACCAGCAACTCTGGCTCTACACACAGCCAACCGACAACGAGCGAGTGAATCGACGAACCAAACAACAAGCAACCAACCTTCCATTATAATTTTTTCCCAACTTTAGCTATTAATAAGATAAACTTGTAACGATATCGAAACAATTTATTTAATCAATAGTTGTATCTTTTATATAGAGCCAGAGCCGGAGCCGTGGCCGGAGCCGGAGTGTAATTGGAATAAATGTTGCGCAATCGTTACTGTTTGCTTTTTAGTGGAAAAGAGGACTCATTAATTTCGAACACGTAATGGGTTCAGAGATTTTTTCCTTAAGATAATAGCATTTAAAAGGAAAATGAAAAATAAATAAATCTTCCAGCAAGCATAGCGCACACAGATATTACTTTATGAGTTTTTTATTTCTAGAACGAACGAGGGGAGCCGGGCCCGTTGTGTTTGTATTCAAATTTATGGGGGCTTCGGAATAAAATTATATTTGAATTGAAAATGCAATGAAACACTCTGTGATACATAGAGAATAATACGTTGTTATTGATAAAGCACAAACGTATGCAAAAATATGTTCATACATTTCGCTCGCTACTGAACCCGGCCCGGCCTGGAGTCATTTGGCCGAGGAAGTAAATTGCAAGCAAAAAGTTCTATTTAAAAGTTTATAGTGCCTCGAGCTAGATAATTTTCATATATTCATTATTATTGCGTATGATATCGAAGAAAAAACGGCAAATCGTGTTGCTGAAAAACAGATTGCGTGAAAATATGAGATAAATGATTTGAAATCGAAGCACCGTTGATGGGGAAATTCTTGTATGGAAATTATCATCTCTTAGTGGACCGTTTTGGTGGTTCAGATATTTAGCCTGATCGGTCTTTGCATGCTTGTCATGTAGTTGTAGTTTTGTCTTTGCACTATTGCTATCTGTTTTTGTTCCAGTACTCTGTGCTACTGGTGCCGAGAGAAGCTTCCTCATATATTGTCTCTGTCGCCGAACCAAACTCCCGGAATTGCCACGTTGTTCCAAAAACTAATTCGGCTTATAAGACATCAAGATCCCCTTTGAAACTGCACGGTAGCCCTAACAGGACAATAGGAAGAATGTCGACCCAATGGGCATTGTCCTAATAGGATATGATTGGTGACTTCAGAGTGCGGTGCCAGCGTTCAGTTGCCCCACTCGAAACTGGCTGATATGGTATCATGAGGATAAGTTTGCACCTGATTAGGTCCCTCAATATCTTGAGTAAAACTGACGCAAACTGCGTGCCTTCATTAGTAGTGATGACCAACGGTTCTCCGTAGCGGATCCTTCAATTCATATAGAATGCAGCAGCGAATGTCTCGGCCGCTTGATTCACCTTGTAGCCAACGAGAGAACCGGTCCAGAATAGTCAAACAGTATCTGAAACCCTGGGATAGCACCAGCGATCCACTAATGTCCAAATGAACGTGTTGGAAATATCGATTCATCATCATCATCATCAAGAGGGCAACAACCGGTATCCGGTCTAGGCCTGCCTTAATAAGGAACTCCAGACATTCCGGTTTTGCGCCGAGGTCCACCAGTTCGATATCTTTAAAAGCTGTCTGGCGCCATCGGTCATCTCAAGCAAGGTCTGCCTCGTTTTCTTTTTCTACCATAGGTATTGCCCTTATAGACTTCCCGGGGTGGATCATCCTCATCTATACGGATTAAGTGACCCGCCCACCGCAGCCTGTTGGGCCGGATTTTATCCACAACCAGACGGTCGTGGTATCGCTCATAGATTTCGTCGTTATGTAGGCTACAGAATTGTCAACCCTCATGTAGGGGACCAACATTTTTTCGTAGGATTCTTCTCTCGAACGCGGCCAAGAGTTTGCAGTTTTTTTTGCTAAGCATCCAAGTCTCCAAGGAATACACAAGGACTGGCAAGATGTCTTGTACAGTAAGAGCTTTGACCATTTGGTATTATTATCTTTATAATTCTGAAAACCGCTTGCAACTGCAGGAATGTACTATATTTTATAATCGAAACTGGAGTAATTTTTATTCAAACTGAACTTCACTTTTAACTTAATGATAATGTCGGGCTGATGTCTTAGCAAATTTTTCTCGACAGCTCCGATAATCGATGTGTCTTTTCGACTTAGGCGCCTTCACAATTCGCTCCACGAAACAACGCACTGCGCACAAATGAAGGCGACTTGATTGACGACAATTCGATATTCCAAACTGAGACCGAAACGGATTACGAGGAATTAGTGGAAATTACTTTTTTAGAACTCTCCACTCCTGTGGCGAGTTTTAAAAAGCGCGGAGAGTGCCGGCGGCGTCATCTATCCGCTCGCATTCGCAACATTCGAAATAAATTTATTTCGAATGTTGCCAATCCTGCTGCGCCACATCACTCCGCCCCCAGATGAAATCTAGGGGTTTCAGCGACCGAACCCGGAACTGCGTTCCCCCATCATTCTGCGAAGCGAAAGCGACGTGGTTTTGGGGCGCACATTGGCTTCAGCCGTCAGGGAGACCGCCTTTTTGTGTCCTCCGATCTCGAGCTGGAAGAAATGCTCTCCACGCTCGAGAACACGGACCGCGCCTTCATATGGAGGCTGCAGCGACTTCCGGACGGCATCCGTCCTGACCAGGACGTGCGTGCACGTGTCCAGTTTCTTGGGCGTACAGACAGGTGTGGACGAGTGTCGAGTGGGGGGTGTGGCTTTGATGCGTCGATGATTGTCCCTCAGCAGACGCACCAATCCCGACTCTGTCGATCTCTTGTCGAAGCCCGGATCACTTGGGAGTCTTGGGTTCTCCCCGTATACCAGCTCCGCGGGGCTGACAGCAAATTCCTCTCGGCGGGTTGTACGTAGGCCGAGTAGGACGAGAGGTAAGACTTGAGTCCAGGACGGATGGTCGCGTACGATAATGGCGGCTTTCAGCGTCCGGTGCCAACGTTCTAGCATCCCATTGGATTGCAGGTGGTATGCCGTAGTCCGCTGGCGTTCGAAACCCAGGAGTTTGCCTAACTCCGAGAAAAGGGTGAACTCAAATTGCATTCCCTGGTCAGTGATGACCACTGCAGGGACGCCATAGCGAGGGATCTACTCTCGACAGAGGGCTTCGGCACAAGATTGCGCCGTAATGTCCTTCAGAGGTATTGCCTCAGGCCACCGCGTAAATCTGTCGATAGTTGTAAGGCAATACTTGTAACCGTACGAGTCTCGCAAACGTCCTACTATGTCGAAGTGTATAGTGTGGAACTGCATGGTACTGCGGGGAAATGAGCCCACTTCTTTTTTTACATGACTGGTGACCTTACACTTCTGGCATGCGATGCACTCTCTGGCCCAGGAGTTGATGTCCTTATTCATGAAGGGCCAGAAGTATTTTTCGGTGACTAACCGATTTGTTGTCCTGATGCCTGGATGCGCTACGTCGTAAACCGCGTGGAACACTTCCTTGCGAAAGGTGGCCGGAATGTATGGGCGGGATTCTTTCCCGAGTCTTCGCAGCAGAGTGAGAGGTTCGAGCCGAAGATGGGCAACTCCCGAAATTTGTATTTGAGGTTGGATTTGAGACTCTGAAGTACTGCGTCATCCTCCTGTGCCTTGGCAATAGCCGAGAAGTCGAGTGCGGCGGATGTTACCCTCGGAGACACGAGACAAAGCGTCAACAACTATGTTGTCCTTGCCGGACACGTGTTGGATTTCTGACTTAAACTGGCTTATAAAGCTCAGGTGTCGAAGCTCACGAGGGGACGCTTTGTCGGGCTTTTGTTTCATGGTGAGACGTTTCGAGCGGAACAGTTTTTGTGAGCTGAAATAGACTCTGTTGGCTGCCAACAACCGTGCGCGGATTTCATCATCATAGCTGTCATCGGTTGTGATTTTCGACCCTAGATAGGAGAAATTATCAACGATATGAAATTTGTAGTCTCCTATGTTTATTCTTCCCGTTTGACCAGTGTGGTTTGATGTTGTGGGTTGGTTGGTTTTCGGTGCTGATGCTGTCGCCATATACTTTGCCTTGCATTCATTAATGTGCAGCCCAAGATCTCGCACCGCTTCCTCGATTTGGATGAAGGTAGACTGTACATCTCGGGTTGTTCTTCCCATCATGTCAATATGGTCAGCGTAGGTCAATAGTTGGGTGGACTTGAAGAGAATGGTACCTCTCGCATTTACATCGGCATCGCGAGGAGCCTTATCGGTTTTTAGCTGAAAGGCATTAGTAAATATTTTTTGAAATATGTTTTCACCAAGAAATGAGGGCTTTCAAGTAAATATCGAAAATGGCGGATACTGGTGTAAATAGAAAGCAGTTTTTGGTTGTACATGCTATATTAGCTTTTTGAGCTCGAGTCAATTTCCGTTGGAACTATGCTACGGGCTATGCTATGAACTATGCTACGGGCATCTGTAATAATTTTTTGGTTTCATTGCTACCAAAAATGCATTTCGCACGACCACTACTCCGCCGTAGCCTGTCTCAAGCCATGGTTGAGAAAAAAGGAAGAGGGGATAGCTGTAGCCTGAATGGTTGAGTTACACCTAAGCGTCTGAAGTGAATAGGGTGTCACGAACTAAGTAGCCAGACCTGCCAAATAGTTGTGTAGACTCTGGTACGTTTCGAACCACCTGAAGCAGCTATCACCGGGGCCACCCCTGGATAGAGTTTTGCGATGGGCTGATAACCCATCCATGTAAAAACTACTCCATGTCAAGAGACCTGGAACATTTGCCTCGGATTGTATGGATAAACGACGACGACCAAGCAAACGTCTAACAGACTATTGTTTCGGATCCTGAAATGTACGCTCCCTGGGCAAAACAAGGGGCTCCTTCAATAAGTCAAGATTTACAAATTGAACGTGATAGCAGTCCACGAAACAAATTGGATTGGTAGCGAAATAAGCGATATGAATTCGCACACAATTTTCGAAAGTGGAAAACAATTCAAGCTGCACGTCATTGACTTCAAACCTATCAACGAGAGGTCGTGTGCAATTCGTATTAGGACTCGTTTGTTCAACCTCTTGCTCATCAACGTGTACGTCCCGACGCCGCAGTGAAAAACGAATTTTATGCACGCCTGGAGACACTGTTTGATTCTCCAACTCCCAACAAACGATGTCAAAATATTATTGGGGGATTTTAATGCAAAAGTTGCGAAAGCTGGCATCGGGAAATCACTGGAGGACGCAGCCTGCATTAGGAATGCAATCATATCGGCCAACGATTAAATGACTTCCCCAGCAATAGAAATTTTGTCGTAAGCTCCACATGCTTCCCGCTCCGGCGCATTTACAAACAGAGCTGGAAATCACTAGATGCATATACTGCCAACCAAATTGACCACTTCCTCATTAGTAAAAGATGGACGTCCAGTGTATTGGATGTATCGAGGAGTAAACTGCGATTCAAACGATCACTTGGGGAAGGCAACATATCGGTGCGGAATCTCTTCAGTGCACCAATCGGGAATCAGCCCAACCAAAATCTTCACTAGTCTGTTCGTCCTATAAAATACTAATGAAAATTCTGCGGAATAGAATAAGACCATACGCCGAACGACTCATTGGCGAGTACCAAAGTGGTTTCAGGCCGGATCGCTCCACAATCCACATGGTTTTTGCAGTTAAACTAATCCTGCAAAAGTGCTGGGAATATATTTTGTTGACATGTACCAAATCATTGTCGACTTCAAGCAGGCATACGATAGTATAGACCGTGGAGTACTGTACAATATAATCCTGCTATTTCGTGTATCAGCTAAACCAGTACGACTGACGAAGATGACTATGACCAACTCCATCTCGCAGGTCAAGATCCAGAACAGATTGACTGATTCTTTTAAGACACGTAGTTGCTTGAAGTAGAGCGACAGATTGGCGCCGACGCTCTTCAACCTAGCACTTGAATACACTATCCGAGAATATCAACACCAACGGGCCGCTTCTCATTAAGTCGACATAATTATTAGCGTACGCAGATAACATCAACATCATGTCCCGAAAACTGAGCGAAGTAGAGAAACTTCTGCAATCTGTCAAAGGATGTCAATGAGACTGACGCGGTCAAACGGTGGATACAGTTGGCGGATAAGACTTTCTCCTCGGTCTTTCTCATAATGAAATGAAAGCATTTGCACAGAAACACGAAGCTCCGCGTATACAAAACCATCATACGACCAGTGCTACACTATGGGTGCGAAACCTGGACCCTAACCCAAGCCTCCGAAAAGGAAAGTCTTTCAGTGAATTTTCGAAGCAGTTCGCGACCGTGGTGGATGGCGCAACCGGTATAAACATGAGCTATATGAAGTGTACGATGAGCTAAAAGTCTCGAAATTCGTTAAACTACAACGCTTTCAGTGGGCAGGGCATGGCAAACGGATGAGCGACGATTACATGCCTAAAAAGGTTATGATTGGTGGACGTGGTGACGGAGCGCGACTTCGAGAAACCCCGAGAGTACAGTGGGAAAGGACAACATATACGGACGCCAAGCAACTACTGGGCTTCCAAGATTGGAGGACGGAGACCAGCCGCTCTAGAAAAAGATACCTTGGTCAGGGATTCTTCAATAAAGGGTGTGTATGCTCTTTATTTTTAGGAGATGTCTTGAGATTTGCAGAGACCAAGGTCAAAACAGTTAACTTTTCGAATAGACGTACCAGAGAATACTACTACGGGCCTGGAGATGTGATTTGTCCCATTGCTCCCTAAGTCTCTTATCTTATATCCAAAACATCAACAAAATGTTACAGAGTAAATTGAGATAGTTCAAATACATAAATGTGAACGTATTCCCACTTCATTTCCTCAGTGATAACGACATTAAACAACAAAACGACAATCCTTCAAGTTTAATTTGTATGTCCAATATATGAGCTTATCTAATTTCCCTTCTACGTAGAAACTATCTGAGTGGGTAAGAAAACCCTCGATAGTAATAGAAAAACTTTGTATAGTATGTATTTAATATTTTCGACCGCAGAAGCTGGAAACTTATATTAGATTACATAGTTTCTATCATTTTTAAATAACCCTATAAAAATCTTATCAAATATGAGTGACTATTTAGAAATGTTCTTTTTGATAAAATTTCGAATAACATGGTTGTCGCGTTCGTCTTCCATCGAATTTTATTCAATCATCAGTAATAATTGTACTAAACTATATAATCAAAATTAATTTATCACATGATAAAATATTGTTATCAATTTTTCGGCTCGGGGCAAATATCTTGACGGCGTCGTTTTTTATATATTTACTCTCCATTATCAAACAGAATGGGGACTGTGCTTACTTCATTGAGAAATTATTATTAGAAGAAGCTTATAAAAATACTCAAAAACAATTATTGAAATTCATTATTGCCGCGACATATATAATGTTATCCGTTTGATATGATTTCACTACTTCTACACATGTTTTATCACCGGCTTATACGTAGATCATTCATACGGCGAGAACGTATCTTTGTTGAGTTTATTGAGGAAAATATAATAGATTACAGTTCATCTATTTTAATGTTGATCCATCTAATTTTTTTTGCTATTTAGTGTCCAGCTACGCAGATAATGAAAATCCTTCACTTTCCTTGGAAAAATATATTTAATAGAATAATACAAAACTTTTAATAATGGATTCGATATCCGAGAGGAATTAAATAATAAAAAAATATTACCATTGTTTGGTCATTCTTTATGCTGTTGGAGATTAAATTTGGTCTTAATTTGTAACCTTTGGAAAATCCAAGACACAAGCGTACTAGGTCCCAAAATAGATTATGACGGGTAGATTAGCTCTATGTGTTTGAACATTGACTTTGTATCGTTCCACTTTCGCCTTTTTGAGAATTAAAATATTATAAATATATCCGTGATAGATAATACTTATATAATATATCCAGTTTTATGATAAAATAATGTTACGAACCAGCTTGAATTTTATTTGCCATTTTGCATAATGGTCCGAAAATGGACCTTGCAAGCTATTTCGATAGTCTCTACGCCGTCATGGGTTGCTTCTTATTTATTTTAAATTAGTTTTATATTAGAAGTTGGCAATAAATTATCTTGAAATTCATATTACTAACATTTTTCCTTTCTTATCTCTAATTACAGATAGTTACCAATACCAATTGCAGTCAATGTGGCAGAAATGTTGGAATACAAATCAAAACTTAATGCATCACCTGCGATTTCGTGAACGCGGACCACTTAAATCATGGCGTCCAGAAACTATGGCCGAAGCAATATTTAGTGTTTTAAAAGAAGGACTATCGCTTTCACAAGCTGCCCGAAAATATGACATTCCATACCCAACTTTTGTTCTATATGCAAATCGAGTACATAATATGCTAGGACCTTCCATAGATGGTGGTACCGATTTGAGGCCTAAGGGTCGAGGGAGACCGCAACGTATATTGTTGGGAATTTGGCCGGATGACCATATCAAAGGCGTTATAAAGACTGTAGTATTTAGAGATGCAAAAGATTTAAAAGAAGATGGAATGCACTTATCATATGGTAGACATTCGGTAAGTACAGAGATTGGATAATATTTTATATAGCTTTTATACAAAATTTTTATTTGGGATTTACTTAGCCTGATATTTTCGTTCTCCCAGTATTTGATTTATGCTTAATACTAAGGTAATGCGGTATTCATGTTCATTCATGTACATATGTACATATGGTATTGACCAAAATTTAAGACAAAACGTTACTGCTCCAGAAGTTTCAACATTCATACAATTAATTGATTTATCTTCGTTTGGGTAATCATGCTAAGTTTTTAACACAATCCTCATCTCATCCTACGGAGGAGTCCTTTTTAACAAACCATTTTATATAACTAGGGCCGTGGCCATGGACCTGTTAAAAATCCGGATCCAACAATCTTTTATTCCATTAAAATTTGTATGCCGAAACCGTGTTAAAATAACTGATTTCTTCGCCCTCATGTGATCTTCATCCAATGTTCATGCAAAAGTTCCGTGTGGTTAAGATCAAGTTCTTCATCGTTTGCCCCGTTTCGGTCCTATTACTACCATCGACAATGGCGAAATTAGCAGTTTGATGACTGATTAAATAGTCATTACATGTCCATACCATCGAAGACGCCTCTCTCGTAATTTTTCCGCATTGGTGAAACCCCATATCGACGCGAATGTGATCATGGCGTCTTACACCACTAATCCAGCGCAGCATCTGCGTCTTCATTACCGCGGGGCGCCGTTTATTGTCTTTTAAATTTGGGCAACATTCAGAACCGTAGGAGGCGACAGGACGAACGTCACCGCGGTAAATTTTCAACTTGAAACGCTCGTTGATATGTCAATCACAGAGGCGTCTTATGGAACGCCCCTTCGTCCAAGTTGCGCTAATGCGTGAAGCAATCTCATAATGCAGTTCAACATTGGCTGATAGCATTGATCAGAAACGGAAAATATCATCTGCATAAAGCAGTGTATAGACTGCTGGAAGTTAGATGTCTGGTGTGAAAGTGTCCATTCAAGAACAAAGAGGAGTGATGAAGGGATGCTTCTTTGATTAACACCGGCAGAGACATAAAACGGTTTTGATATAATCGCCATACTTCGAATCTTACTTTTCGGATCGTGGTAGAGCAATTTAACCCAGCGCGCCAGTTCCTCTAGCACTACATGTTGCTGCGGAGCATACCAGATGAGTTGTAGTGGCCCACGGTCAAACGCCTTCTCTAGATGCAGAAATGCATTGTAAAGAGGAGGATACTTCTCGGCGTAAGGTGTACTGCGTCAGTAGTTCCAAAGTTCTTTATAAACCCGGGTTGATTTACAGGTATTTGAACGATGTCACGAATACGGTTGTCAAGGATGCGTTCAAAAATGTTCATGGTATGCGACAGCAACCGGATCAGATAATTCATTCTGGTGGACTGCCTTTCCTTTTCTACATTATAACGGGAATGCTTTCTTCTAGTTTTCTACCCTACGCAATAACCCGATTGAAGAACTCACTGAATCATAGTGTTGGGTCCCAGCTTTTTGCCGATCTTATTCGTTTTATTACCTCTTCGACTTCAGTGGCGCGGACAGATGGAATTGCTAGAAATGCCGGCAGCTTTTGTAGAAGTGGAGGATGAACAAATTTTCCCATTGAAATTCGCTTGAAATATTCTCGTCCTCTATCTGTCATGGCTCACCGATCGATAAGCAAAGAATCGTTCCTGGCATTAACGCAACAGAAATGTTCGATATCCTGTGTGAGGTGGTGTCGATACAAATCTCTCCCGCCGTGCCGAGTGTCCAGTTTATCATAAAGATCTTTGTAATGAACCGCTCGAGTAATAGCGAATGTCTTAGCTTCCGCTGCCATTATAAAATGTCGGAAAATGAGACAATCGTTTAATACACCACGTATTGACAAGTATAAGGTGGTGAGTGTCCGCAAAATCGACTCCTCACTGCGTGCTTCAAACGCTATTTCTTGCGGATATTGAGGGAAAAAGAAAACCTGCTCCCTGCTCTATAAGACGCTAGAGGGCCAGAGGAGCGATCACGTCGGGAGTAGCACACAGATCCACCCTATGGCCGGACCTTTGGAATGCTTCCTGCGATAGTCTGCTAAGACTCGACATGTCAGAAGAGTCGCGTCTAGTTGGTTATGCAGACAATGTTGCGGCACTTATTGCCGTACGCACTGTTGAACAGGCGCAAAGCGGACTTGGCATATTGATGCGACACAAAAAAAATCCTGACCCTTCGTCCCATATCGATCGGCGAGTCGACTATAGAGTCAAAAAAAACTGTTAACTACCATGGTTTAACGCCTCTCGAAGATTAGTTTCTCCGAGCAAATGAAAGCAGCAGCGGACAAGGCTGCAGCTGGAGTCTGCCTTGAGCCGGCTAATGGTGAATGTTGGGGGTCCTACATTTACTAGGAGATGTCTTCTTATGGGAACAGTGCAAAACGTTCTGCTCTATGACGCGTAGGTACGGGCTGATGTCCTTGATAAGGAGATGCATCGCAAGTGCCTTGCTCAAGTACAGAGACGGAGAGCTTTGTGAGTGGCGTCTGTTTATCGTACTGTTTCAGAACCAGCAGTGATGGTGATTGCGGAAGTGATCCCCGTTGCCGCTCTTGCTAAGGAGCGTAATCGCAAGGGCGGAAATTTAAGAGAGATGGTTGCCCATGAAGTACTTACCGTGTGGCAACTCTTTTGGCAAAGTGAGCTCATAACCAGATGAACAGCGCTGCTCATCGACAATTTAGATCCGTGGCTGAACCGAACACACGGTATAATTGATCACTTCCTTACCCAACTTCTAAGTGGGCATGGAGGTTTTCAATCTTACCTGCACAGGATTGGGAAGGCTCGATCTCTTGATTGCGTGTTCTGCAATGAAGGGGCGGACGATGCCGAACACACCTTTTTCTCTTGTGAACTTCGGGACGGCTTTCGTCAGTAGTTTTATGCAGACACTGGAGAGCCCTCTCCAGACAACATTATCAGAGAGATGCTGAGCAGCGTTGGCAGATGGAGTCCTGTTGCGGGGCTAGTTCTCTGATGATAGGAGGTGTTTAGTTGGTAGTCCGACGGCGTATTGTTGCGGGTGTCAAATATAGTGTGTGTAAACGCATTCATCTACCTTACTCCTCAAAAAAAAATCCTTTCCACCTATGGCACCTGTTGCCGTCTGCCTTTTCAACCACATGACCATTAAAATCTCCCTTAAAAGCGATATAGCCTTCGGCAGGCGCGTTACAGGCCTTCGCTTCAAGTAGTTGCTAGAAGGCTCGGCATCGGTTTAGAAGTGGTATAATCGGAAGCTTGATCAGCTAGTCATCAAATGTCTCGAATTCTTTGATAGCATCATGAGAAGCCTTAGAGACGGCGATGTTAACACAATATTGAGTGCATGGGCTACCAATTTAGAGAATTTTATAGCCACTTGGACCTCGTTTGTGTTCTGTGTCGCAGTTTTTGGTATTACACCATCGAGTTTCTTGTAGAGCGCAAATATCAACGCGCCTCTTCCGAAGGTCTCTTGTGAGTTCCTCCATTTTCCCAGTGAGGGTACGAATATTTGCTCGAACTAATTTATTTACGTCCTGATGTCGTCCATGCCTCAAGAACCTTTACTATTTCTCGACAGGACCGGGGCCCATCGTGCCGCATCGACTGAAATAAATACCCTAGCATTTCTTCGAGTCTTTGAATTCAACACGGTCATTTTTAATGACATTTAATGCATTTTCTTGGTCGACCTGTCAACCCCGCTTCTGAAAGGGACAAAGGCTACAGAAAAAAAAAGTACGAAGTACTTTGCCTCAAGTCTCCTCTTTTATCTGGGCTTGGAATCAGCATATTATGTAAATAACATTCTGCACCCCTAGATAACTCCGGGCCGAGCGTATTACTCGCTTCCTTATGGAGAGTCAGATTACCATTTGCCGCGACATTTGCAAAGCTCTCAAGGTTTTGAACTACAGCTAGTAATTCCAAACAACTTGCGTGTCCTTGATTTAATTGAAATTTATTTGAATGAAATTGTGAAACGATACTATGATGGACGTAAAGCTAGAAAAAGATGAAAAAGAACTGAATTATTCGACTTTGTATGTGGCACCGGACATTTCGCAAACCTCGATAGCGGGATCGAAGAACACCGTTTTCGTGTCAGAGTCCTTGCCCACTCTCTAGAGCGCTCCAGAGGAAAAGGGGGGGGGGGGGGGGGGGGGGGGGGACTTGTAAGTGGCTTTGGCGAAATGTATCATACCTTCATGTCTGCTTCTAAGTTCGCATATGTGTTAGACGCACCTTCCTTGGAAACGGGTACGCCCGAATTGAGATAAAATCAGGCGGACATATACTCACTACGATATGGTAAGATAAGTAAAAGGGTTCAGGGCGGTCAAATTGTTTTTTTTCCAATATAGCTGTGCTGGGTATCCCTTAACCATCGTACCACCTCTAATGTCTCCTAAAATTTAACCGCACTTTGCTCACGGTTTTATTTTTTTTTATAGAGAAGATTTCTTAGTCCCGCTTTTCGAGGATTGTCTCTACGAACCTTGCTGCTGTCTTTCCCAAAACACGATACTTTCAGTGCCTATTTCTTTCCAATTCATTGTTCTAATTCCTCCCTTGCATTGTTCTATGTTTTTCACAAATTACGGCCCTGTTGCCGAATCTGCATACGTCAAACACACTTCTCTAGTGTTACGAGTGGAATATCAGCCTAATTCTGTGAAGATCCCTTCTGCAATGCTTGCAGTACACAATGTGGCAAACGTACCAGGGCTTATCTTTGCCGTAGTATAAAGATCTTATCGGGCCCCGAAGGTTCTCTTTCTTATATTCTATATCAAATTTTTAGTAGCTATTCTCTGCCTACTACTAACTCCCTCGTCACTGATGGCACGACAATAGCAGCAACTCCCCCCCCCCCCTTCCTCTTGCGGAAACAACAATCCCTTAATAATGAAGAAATCGCCGTACCCCCTTTTGAGTTATTCTTTTACAACCCGCTAAAAACCAACAAAGAGCTTATGTTTGTCGCTGAGGAGAAACCCTTTAAAAGTCTCTCATGCCTCGTTGAAAAACTGACTTGAGGTTTCTTTAGGCCTGTTCTTTCCTTCTCAATTAAATATCACGCTTGGGTAATTATTCGGGTTGATTGTCACTTAGCGAAGGATTTCTTTCCACTTCTTCTTTTTCCTCAGCCTTTGTTCCGTTCACAAGCGGGATTGGCACGTCGTCATCGGTTTTGCCCTTTGGTTCTGTCAAATGCCTGACCTGGATGCAATCTCGAGGCTTTTAAATCCCCATCCAGCGTATCAAGCCACCGTTGTTTCGAGGTCGTCCCTTTCCATTAAAAGTTAGCTTTTCTACTATCTATTATCTCAACATTAAATCGCATTTTACTCTGTAGAAAACTCTTTCCTTCGCTGGGGAATACCATAGATTTTTGTTGGCCATCACCAATCACGCGCGATGAAAAGCAGACTGCTCTTCTAAAGAAAATCTTGAAGGATCATAGGAGATTTACACATAATTGCGACCTACTGACTAGCGACCTACCAGCTGACGCAATCCCATCAATGACACATACATCACTACACTACAGTTCCCTCTAAAATTTACTTCGGAAGTAGCCTAAACGACTCAAGGCCTTCTATATTACGAAAATTCTGTAAAATTTGATTAAAGTCTGATAAAACTCCGTGTCCGAAGGGAAGAAACCCCGCCCTCTCGCTTTCGTCAGCTCTGATCATGGCAAATCTGCATAAGTCTCATGCCAAATTCCTAGCAATGAAGGCTCGCTTTGCGTTCCGAGAAAAAGACAGATCTGATAGTTTCTCTCCAAATTGGTATTCAAAATCAATTTAATTAATCTATTTCATTGGGTATGCTACGTTATGACTGAGCTAGAAGGCTTTAGATAAACAAAAATGGATTTGTTGTAATATGTATATTCAGCAACGACTGGTATGTAGGAGGAGGAAAAGGGGGAGGGGGGGAGGGGATAATAGGAAGGCCCGAAAAATGTTCAGCCCAAGTTTGTATAATTTTCACCCCGGCCCCATTTTTCCGCATCATTTTCGTCCTGGTCTCAGATTTTCTCTCTATGGCCCTGATTGCGAATATGGTAACCTAGAAATTTGCATCGTTTCGACTATATACAAATTGAATGGTACATGAAAAACCTTGTATGGTGGGGGCGAAGCTACAGCCTTTGAGCACTCAGGCCGTGTCGGCCCATTGTACTCGCCAAAAAACCTTAGTAAAAAAAGGAACAAGCGATTGGAACAAAATTGGAAAGTTTGATGTAAACTGCTCTTTAATTAGTAGACTTAGAAAGGTCAAAATTTATTTCTATAATAAAAGAAAATTAGTCCACTCTAGGCAATCGTAGCTAGTCATATGTAGGTATTCAGTGAAAGTTATTCCCATAAATTTTCATATGTGGCAGATACGGGCGACCATTTGACAGGAAATTTTCCAGGATTTTTTTATTACTAGTGAAACCCCTAATACTGAAATCAGTGCCCGTTTGATATTAGTCTGAATAAGTTATTGCTTCTAAGCTTTTCAAGTTAAGCAATTCCATTAATTCTAACATTGTTTTGACTCAAACAACAAATCTCGTAGAAAAGTATGATTTTATAATTGAATTTTAGTTTGAATGATTTGTTTCTAAAATGCGTTTTTCTTTCAATTTACAGCCGGTTTTTCCATTTCAAGAAGGACAAATGAATTATCCCGGAGCTGCATGCGCTAATGGACTTCCACAACAGCAAGCATCTTCAAATGCAGAAACAATGACACCAGAAGCTACAGCAGCAGCAGTGGCGGCAGTCGCCCATGGTATCCGACAACAAATGCAAATGGTAGCTGCAGCTCAACATCATCCCGAAGCACAAGCCGCCGGACTGTTCAATTTACCCCCGCATATGCATACAAATAACGGAGGTGTGCCGATACCTAAACAAACTTCCCCTGCATCGAGTTCTCAAAGACATACTTCGCCCTCGATACCTGGTCTTTCGAATACGTCAGCTATGGGTATGTCAGGAATTCCTGGTATTCACATAATGCCCGGATTAGGTTCAAATCCTAGTGCATCAACAAATTCTTCGTACACTTCCAATGCCAGTAGTCAACAAGCCCCACCGACATTAAGTGCAGCATCCGCCCCAAGCGGGTCAACAAATATCTCTCGAAACAATTCTCCAACAGAAGCTGCTCATGATCTGCGTATGAACAGTCCGGATGAGAGTCCTTTAAATTCACCGTTAGAACTAGCATTAGAGCCAGCTGTTAATCTTGCTGTAGGTGTAAGTGGTATGGCCTATAAACCTTCACGAGGCTACTCATCACCACGGCCTGAACACCTTTTTCAGGAGGACATAACTGATCTGGTTGGTCGGACATCACGTACCTCGAGTATGACTAATTTCAAAGAGCCTTCAGGCAGCATCAAAGTAGAACCGATTGCTGAATGCCGATCCGAGTAAATCGTGTTATATTAGAAATCACAATACTTTAGATTATGTTCAACGCATATTATATTAAACACAACCATATTTATAACATATTGCTAAAGTAACTGTGCAATAGTACTGTAAGGAAATGAGAGAAATTATGACCCAATAGTCTCCGAAGAAAATGTATAATTCGGTGGAGAATCAAAGGAGCGTGGTGTATTAACTACCTTTAAGAGACTTTCCTTATAGAAATAGGTTAACCCGCTTTCATTCCGTATCAATAAAACCATTTAAATATTTTCATTTGACAAGAAAAAAGGGGAAAATACAGTTGAATTTGATCTCGTTTACATTATTCCTATCTCTCTAGTGTAGTTCCACTTTGATAACTACACATTATGAAAATTGTTTTTGAATCACGGGTAACTATTATATTGTGAATATACTCTGGAAACTTTATTTTTATTTTTGGAACCTAATCTAAAGATCATTTAAATGAGGGAATTTATTTCTAATGTTTTATAGATCATACTTTCATGTTCCTTGTAAAAAATGCGATTTTGGATATTGTATGTTAAGAAGTAGCGATAATCTAATTTTTTTAGTTTACCTAACATTTCAAAGAATATGTTTTGATAATGTCCATATTTTTTTAATTTAATTTGAAGGCATAATTCTTTTAAAGTGCGTGATATTAGGTAGCTATAGTATCAATTTCTATGAATTGCAAACTCTAGTGCAAGGACTACCGCAAACTCCGTCTTAGATTACCAAACTTTTCAATTTTACTTATCTATTCATTCGAAATTATACCTACAAGGAATTATATTATTTGTAATGAACCTATCACAAAGAAGCGCGCGATTTTGTAGAAGTTATGGCGAAAATAATACTTGGAAACATGAAAGAATTCAGTGGGGGATCCAAAAGACATGATCTCATCTCTCAATCAACTCAATTATGGTGGTGACATCTCTAAACATTCCCAATCAACTAGCTCTGGATTTTGAAAAAGTGACGTGGAGAATCGCAGGTTGATAATAGCAAAACAAAGGTTCGTAGTTTGATGAATCATTGCATCCCACCCTTCGGCATGTGATTCATGGCCTTCACTATTTTGTCAAAAATCGAAATTCGTGTACCTAATCAACATCAGTTGAGGCTCTTCCCCTAGTTGCTTTATGGGTAGTATATGGCAGTACATAGAAAGTGATTGTTATTGTTGGTCGAAATCCCCAAACTTTCTTCTAAACCTCACCCGTAGCTTTGGCTGTTTAAAAAGGATCTTTAATTAATTAATTAAATTAGAAATTATGATAAAATTTCATTGAAAATCAACGCCCTTTTCTGCTAGACGCTTCCAATTTTGATGATAGCCAACACTACGTCTATTTACTGCAGGTTGTTTAGTTTGTACAATTTCACACATGCCATGAAAGTAGTAGTGGAAAGTATTAGATTCATCCAAAGGAATCGCATCGCCGTATACTTAGACCATGCTCTTTATGCAACCTGTTGAAAATTCCTTCTTTGAAATCGGATGGTTCAAAGTCAGAGAACTTTTCAACAATCGCTGCATTGTCCTGAAATTTTCTTTAACGTCTGTGTTGGGTGCGACTTGTACGCCTCTTCTGCTCATTTCCGTTTCAGCTGATCTGAAGTTTTCTTCAATATATCTTTGAAGATTTACAAGATCCTACAATTTAAATATTTTGTGCCGTTGAACATTTTCTTTATTGTCAGCTCTTCGATTATTTGTTTTATTTTTTAAAAATGTTAAGCACTTATTGACAAGATTTCACTTAATATTTTTTACACAGCACATTCTACCCTTCAACTGACATTACAGGTATCACTTCATTTCTTTTTGGACCATGTCATGTCATCTAACTAATCTCTGAAAATAGGAGTATTTACTGACATTATTTCTTTCTCGTCCAGTCTGTTATCGACCCCCTCTTCTTTTGAGGTAAATATACTGACAGAATTAATTAAATTGCACATTTTCATTTATATAGTCCTACAGCCTTTCAACCACCCGAAATCAGACGGTTCATTTCTGTTGAATTCAGCCATCAAAAAAGTTAAACTACTTAACTACTCAAAACTCTTATGATCTTATGGAGACCCTATGGTAATACTCAAGAAGCTCGGTTTATAAAACGGCCCTAAACCACCAATTGTCGCCTCTCGTTTTGCCTAAAATCTGGAAGAAAAAAAACATATTTCCGATATTAAAACCAAGAAAGAATTCATCATCGCCATGACGGAACATTGGAACATTACGTATACTCCACTTGTATCTATAAGAGCTCGTTAGCCATCATTCTTTAGCCTGACGCTTGCTCCATTTTGACATTGACATCTACATTTATAACATAATAGGAGTACATAATAGACTTTAATCTCATAATCCGCCACCCGCCTCAAAGAGCAAAAGGCTGTGTATAGTAAACCATAATAGCTTGCTCATTTAACAATATTTAGTAGAATGTCGTCGAATTGATTATCCCAATCATCAACCAGTCAAAACTTTGAAAAATCAAATTGAGTGGTCCTCAAAGAGGGGTATTATTAGCGGCTCTGGTCGGCTTGCCCTCCACACCATTTGGAGGACTTCATCCCCAACATAAGCGCTCAGATTACCGGAACTTAACATCTCCTTCGTCAACAGGAATTTGAAATGATCTGCTCCTAAGTTCACAGGAACCGTTTTCACTACATCGACGAAGGGACTAAGATGCAGCTGGTTATATCGGCAGGCAACCAAACGATCCCCATCACTAACACCTTAAGATCCTCTATGCTACCCTCGATAGCTTATGTTAACTAGAAGTTCCTGGGGATGGAAATGATTAGGAGACCCTGGTTGTAGCATACAAAGCGGTGGGTAAATCTGAAGTAAATTATTCAGTCGTCATGTAGTGTGCTAACTTAATTAATATCTAATGGACAAACATTAAAGACTGCATCCCCCCCTTTCCTTTTGAGGTGGTTCTTAATATTATCGTAAAACCATTTACAGGAAACGGTACTCAAAATAAACCACAGTATTCTGTCTACTCAGCAGTATTTAATGGGATCTCACCGAAATCAATAAACTGCTCATCATCTATAAGAACATGTCATCTTCTCCTCGCAATATAACGATGCACGATGGACCTTAAAAGGGATTGTCCAAAGAATGAAAATGAGCCATCGCTCATCTGCACCATGAAGAGATTACGAAGTCGATTGTGGAAGTTAAGTCTGGTAATCTGAGGTCTGGTAATTTGGTACTGATGGAATAACCAACTACCATATTATCAGACGAAAAAATCCTACCCTCATCAACGAGAATAACTCTTGTCCAATTTGGATCCGGTGGTTGTTGCTAACGCTGCGAAATGGAGGTAGCTCCATCATTTCAATTTCTGTTTGTTCATCCTAAATTACGTTTTATAATTTTTTCCTTGCTGCAAGTTTGATTGCGGACTGGTTATTTGCATGCAATTTCATCAATCGAATTTTGTCATAATTTTTTCTACCGTAGAAAATCAAGCTCATCCCTGTAAACATAATTGAAAAGAAGACGATGTTTGTGTAGTCCTATTTGGTGATGCTATTTGATATCAATGACATCCCGGGAGAAAGCCAGATGATGTCGTGAATATGTCAAGGTTTTGAAACACACACGTTTTGCGAGCTTAATTTAGAGAAAAAATTTTCTTTTTGTTCAATTTTCTGCAAATTACACAAATTCGGGGAGAATCTCTGCTTACACTTCTCCTCTGTCTCAACTTTTTTCAAATCGATTCTGGATGAGAGAAAAATAGGTAAAAAGACAGCCATCTGTCACTCGTTGTCAATTGGTTTGGGTTGAATAAGCCTAACACCACTAGACGTTGATTCACCCCTTTCTTTCGCTCTATTACCCCAGTGTGCTTCTTATAAGCTCGGTCGTATACATAACAGTATATCGGAAAGGTATACTTGCACATTTGACATATACTACTAACCCGAAGCGTAGATACCACGTGCTATTGATGAAACTATACAGGCGACCTGTATGATCAATCTAAGTTGCTCAATTAATTGGTTTGTGGTACGATTGCTGCTATGACGATGCTAATCTCTATCGTACCTTGGGTTTTTTTATATACTCGTATTTCCTCCTTTTTGAAAACCTTTGCGGTGGTTTCCCCCGTATCCGGGTCCTTGAAAGGACCAGCTCATTAAAGTCTGCAAAAATTGAACAATCCAAGCGCTACTAGACTGTCAAACAATAGATACAACTTAGGTATGCCTGTATCGAATTCACCATATCTTTCCTTTCTTGATTACTTACTCTGTATACTTTTTGGATAACTTCCAACTAAACCCACACTTGTCCACCCTTACGTCCGCGAAGTCTGTGTCTCATATCATCTTTCAATGCCTGTTTAGTTATTTTTCTCTGAACCATTGGTGATTTCATAAAGGAAACGGGTAAAGTCAGATGTGAACTGCGATGATTTAGCACTGAATTCCGGGGTCGTCCATTATGGCCAAGTAACTGGTTTACCTGCTCGCAATTGTATTTGCAAATAGTGATATTCTAATTCGTAGAGCAGCTATTCCCGCGATTGAGTCATATATCCCGGCCGCTTTACGATCCGCATAATATAACGCCACATAATGCAAATAGCATAGCGTAAGGCAAAGTAATGTAAAAGTCTACGATCGTCGTAACAGAACGTGCTGTGCACGGATAAAACCCTTATTTTGGCACTTTTTGAATTTCAGTCCATGCGCTGTTGATATCACATCACCTGGGCGTAAAATGGCAGATAGTATAGAAATTTGTGCCTTGCAAAATTCCATGTCGCACGACGTGCATCGCCATATGCTCAACTCTTCTTACGTTATGTTTCTTGTTATGTGATGATCAATTTTCAATACTATGGGTCATCTATGCTGTGGATTTTAGAAGAGACATACCATTGGTATCCACCTAGGTCACCTTCCTGACGACGGAAATATGGAGGAAGATTATTTCTTTGTTCAAATCCTGATTCTACCTTGCGTTCTTTTTCGACGCCATACCACGGAATACTGTGATGATACAGGTCCAGGTGTTTCTGGTAGTTGTTGTGATGATCATGGAACGCCACGAATTTTATTTACTACCGACGAGGCAGATCTAACTCTCGGTGTGCGTTCCCACTGTTCCATCTGCCGTCTGCGTAAGTCCTTCTTGGTGTATAAAATACTGCCATAGAAAAATGGAAGGACTTTTGCCTCGGTAATAATACAATATTAGGTTCTGTTGCCACAATTTGACCAGACCCTCGTCTTATTTTCATTTGTTCGTCATCATCACTTCCATCATAGTCTTCATCATCAACAACTCACTACGCCATGTGAAATCCGTAATTTACGTTTTTGACAAAACAATTGTCTTTTTGTGACGATGTCTTGAAACACAGTTGAGGATATGGTCACAACTCTGTCTACCCTCAGGTTAACATAGGTACGTACAAAAGTAAGTGAGACCAAAAATAAGACTAATCCTTTCACTCTTGTTATTGCCTGTGCTTGTAGCTGAAATATGTGGGGGTAAATTGCACGCGCTTTTCATATGTGTCAAATTACCACACTAACGGCTCTTTCGTAACCTTTTTTTGTATTCGTTTACTAAGCAATACATGGGACATATGAAACAAAAGCACAATAACATTTTGAAAAATGCGTCGACTCGACATAACCCATAGATGTGTGTTAAAGAAAATCTTCGTCTAACGGGCAAGGAGGCGAGGCAACTGCACATGATATACAGAGTTAAATATACGATTTTTCATGGAATTCACAAGATTGCTTCCGACAGACCACAATGCCCCAAATGTTCCCCACCGAACTGAACCAGGCGAGCGTTTCAATACGATGCGCGTTAAACCAATTGAATGTGCTTCGTGCCGCACGCAAAAAACTCCTTTTTTATGTAATCCACTAATCGATTCATTTTCTGATTTCTTCTGAAGAACGAAAGCTTTGGTCAGCTAGGCCATGCGTCATTGATTGGAAAAATTGGTAACCCGAAGTAGTAGGGCTGCATGGCGGGTGGTGCAGCACACACCAGTTTAACGCTTTCAACCTTGTGGGGCCGTTTCATCTTCAACGCTTAACTCAAATTCATCAGCTGTTGTTGGTAACGCTCCCCTGTAATGGTCTCGTTCGGATGGAGCACGTACACGACGCCCTTCTGATCCTATCAAATACAGAGCGTGAGCTTTGATCCGTGAATATTCGGCTTTGCCGTCGATGTTGATGCGGGTTCGGAGTGACTATATGATTTTTTTCGATTCACTTTTCATCGCTAGTGGTGATGCGATTCTTTCCACATCTCTCAACTTCAGTTCGTATGGTATTTCCTTCCTTTTGAATCATTACCAATGTTTTCGGACGTGCGGAAATGGATAGCTGAATCACTCTTAATGATCCCGGAAATTCTTGTTGGGTGTAATACGAATCTTCTTGTTTTCAACATTAAAATCGTTGAAGTCGTTGAAACCAGTACAGTACACTCATTACTAAACTAAACCATAAACATCACATAGCACGTGGTAACTGTCAGCTGCTTTATCGTCCAATTAAAACAAAAAAAGTAAAGGTTCCCGTAAATAGCATTTCGCCTGATACAAAATTTGACATGTTCATCATCATCATCAATGGCGCAACAACCGGTATCCGGTCTAGGACTGCCTTAATAAGGAACTCCAGACATCCCAGTTTTGCGGCAAGGTCCACCAATTCGATATCCCTAAAAGCTGTCTGGGCTCCTGGCCTACGCCATTGCTCCATCTTAGGCAGGGTCTGCCTCGACTTCTTTTTCTACCATAGATATTGCCCTTTCAGACTTTCCGGGCTGGATCATCCTCATCCATACGGATTAAGTGACCCGCCCACCGTAACCTATTGAGCCGAACTTTATCCACAACCTGACAGTCATGGTATCGCTCATAGATTTCGTCGTTATGTAGGCTACGGAATCGTCCATCCTCATGTAGGGGGTCAAAAATTCTTCGGAGGAATCCACTCTCAAACGCGGCCAAGGGTTCGCAGTAATACTATGTATTAACAGTCCATCGATCATGGAGAAAGTCGAGATAGATAACATCTTTCCAATATAAAATGGAGTTGCGTTACTTTACCGGCTGAAAATCCCTTTAGACTCTGAGTGTAATTACGCAGTATTTCTGGCGATTAATTATTTGAAATAATAATCACTCGGTTTTCCTATTCGCTAGTGTTGATTTATATTTTGGAAATACCGATATTTCGGGAACCACCAAAAGAACAAGTGGTTCCCGAAATATCGCTCTTTGCAAAATATAAATCAACACTAGCGAATATGAAAATAAGTTTTTATTATTTCAAACCGTTTAGGCCTTTACTGGCGCCCCCTCGCCGCTCTTCCTTTACTCCACTCCCTGACCTGTTTCGATTCGGATGTGTAATGGTGCACCCAAGTTTCGCCACAGGTGACAATTCTATCCAAAAACGCGTCTCTCTCTTTGCTAGAATCATCCGAACAGCCGCTGAGACTCTTCCAATCGATGCCGCTATCGTCTTCCGATGGGTGACATTGGACCTATCTGGCGGAGACTTTTCCGAATTAAGTCATCTGTCACGATTTTTTGAACACTTCCATAGCTTATGTTGATTTCCTGAGCGATTTTGAATAGGGATATTCGTTGATTTTGCTTTAGACCGCTTCAACGATTTCCGGGCTAACATTCGTCTTGGCGCGGCGATCATGGCTCAGTTTCTCGAATTCTTCACGCCGTCCAGAAAATTTTTTATGCCAGACAAATACTCGGGGTCGAGGAAGGATATTTTCTCCGAACTGTGCGTGCAATCGCTTCACAATTTCGGTCGGATTCATTCCCTCCCTGGTCAAAAACTTAATAATAATTCTTTGTTTCACAAACACGTGCACTTGTGTCTCATGCTTATGGTTTCTTTAGATACTAAGCGGTTCGAGAGAATTACGGTCGATCCCCACTTTTCAATAAAGGTATAAGACCCTTTCGGAATCTTAAAAAAAATCAGTCCCCTTTATATTTGATACACCCTTGTAAGAAACCAGAAATAAAGCCAAAGCTGTCCTTTGACATAGCGACAATGCAATAGGAGGTGACAATCATTGTAGTGAGTTAACTATCTCATGTTTTATTGATATCCACTACTATGAGAATTGTCATTCAGGCTAGTGGTTCTTTTATGGAATAGCTAGACTTGATAGGAAGCTTGTTCTTTATGGCCATCTTTCAATTACTCATTGAAAAATGTCATATTTGTGGGAAGCAAGATTTGATTGAACATATTTATATCCAATAAAATGACGTATCAGGGGGGGGGGGGGGTCGAAATTGAAATTCCAATTAAAAAATCGGAATATTAGGGGGCCCGTATTACTTCCACCCCAGACAAGTATAATTTTCACCCTTGGCCCCGCTTTTCAGCATAATTTTCACGACGGACTGGGACTTTCTTTCTAGGTCCCTCGTAAGACTGGAAGCTTGCAATATTAGTGGATTTTCTTGATTAAATTGGAGGATTTTTACCCCAATGCAATCCGCGTTTTCCTTCATAGAAACATTTACATCTGTGTTACCATTTCAATGAAGTTGGTTCGAGTGTCTACTTTGGTTTCAGAGGTGAGCCCTCCAAATATTATTCACTTTGCTCTCTGAATTTCCTTTATGAAAGTATTTACATCGCAATCTTGTAGATATCATTCATATTATCCAATTCTCCGACATGTTTCCTCAATGGAAAGAGTCACAACTGAATGTTAAGCCTTCAGAGCAATTAAAAAATAAAACGATCATCGGATCACGCTTGAATTGTTTGTAAACAAAGCATACTTAGATCATTTTCGCGTTGTACAGTTTCAAGGTGGCAATTTGGTGTTTATCGACTTAATATTAGCACTTCTGCAATACAGTTTTTTTTCTCTGTCAAATTAGTTGCTAATGAGTAAATACACAAAGCCATGCGTTATTATTTACATGGATTAATAGGAAACTTTGAAATTGGTAGCTCGGTGTAATAAAGTTATTCCTTTGCTAGCAGATGGTCTACAAATGCCTTCAAATTTTAGAAGATTTTTGATTATTTGTTCCATTTCCTAATGTTAAATAACAAAACCAAAATCGCAATAATGTTATGAAAATTATTATTTCCACTTTATTGACCTTTCCTCAAATATAATTTTACGCCAAAAAATACATTCATGCATGCATCCGAAATATAAAACTTCCATAAAAATGTTTGTGTTTTATGTTTTCAAGTGGAAAGAAAAATATAAAAGAAAAGTGTTTAGGACAAAAAAAAATCGATTAACAAAAAATGTACAAAACAGCGTTTAGGATTTAAAAATGTTTAGGTGATTGAAAATGCCTTTTCGAGAAAAAAAAAATGTATTCAAAATTCAAAAATAAATTAATGTTATTGTAGCGTTCTAATGATGAAGTGAAATTTAAAGAAAACAAAAAAATCAACAATTGAACGACACAACCTCTAGGGTAGTCGATTTTACAAAGACGTGACGTTATGAAATTTTATAATTTATTGATCTACAAAAAAAAAGATGAAAATTATTAGAAAATTCAGGATTTTTGGAAATGTTGATTTTAAATTTATTTTTTAAATCGCGACAAACAAACGAAAATTATCGTATGGAAGCGAAAAAGCTAAAGTTAGACTATTTACTACTGATTGATCATTTTTTTATTTCAAAAACTGTAAATAGGAAGAGTATTAGAAGTATTATTATTGTAAACACATTTAGGACAAAATTAAAGTAGTGAAAAACATTTACGTTCTCTTTTTATGTACGTACTTTCGGTGAATTTACATTTGGTTTTTAAATAATAGCAGTGAGAAACGAGTTTTTCTCTCCCATTTTATTGTAACAAATAACTCTACCAGAGAAGGAGCAACATGTGTTTAGGGTACACTTTTTAGATTGGAATATCTCGAATTAGTTCCGTGTATTTTGGAATCATCTACTCAAAAAATGTTTAATATTTCATCATTTGTTTGTTTGGGAATCCTAGAATATTACCAAAATCTGTAATCTTTTTTTTTTTGTTCTATGATAGTCTTTAAGTTTAATACCGATTTTGTCTTTATGCGGAGGTTTTTTGAAGTGGGGATATATGAAATGAAAATACAATCCGCTATTTAAAGGCTACCTGGAATCCATGAAAGATTCTAGTAAAATCCAAGGCCAGATTGTTGATTTAATTTTCTAAATTTATAAAATTTTTCTGAGATGACCCATTTGTAATATAAAAACTTCTGAAGTAGAAAGTGCCTTTTCCTAAAAAATATCAAAAAAAGTAGAACACAGTATGCTCTTTTTCATGATATTAATCTGTGTAGGGTGATAAGACGACTGCTATTGTTTTCCTAAAAAGTTAAATAAAGAAAAATTGCATATAGTAGAAAAATGTTCGGAATCCAAATTAATATTTGTACAATTGATAAATTAGGGAGTATATTTCGATGAAAAATATAATACGGCGTATACTAAAAATTATTTTAAATAAGATAATAAGATAAACTAAAACAAAATTGTGACGAGGTTGTGTCCCTATTTCGAAGAAAATTGGAACATCAATTATAATATCATCAATTCGTGTTTTGGTCAATGCATGGTAAAGTAATCTTTTTTTCTTTTAATTTCTTGGTTTAGTTAAGACAATAACTCTCAACTTTGGCTTACAATTCTGGAGATATATAAGTAAGGATAATAGCAGTTATTTAAAAAATTATCCGGAATATGTCTGACACAAAATGAACGTTTGTGACGTGACTAATGCACATGAACAAAATATTTTTTTTTCTGTCATAATATGTTAATCTCATGATGGTGAGAAATTTATACAAAAACCTGATGAAAATTTATATCCGAAGGAAAATAGAAATTCAATACTCTCCGGGTCGATAAATGAAAGTTTATGGAAATACAAATATTTTCCTCAGTGTTGATCTGATCAATTTGAAAAAAAAGGCTTATTTGATTTTTCTAGTATTGCAAGTAAACTTATTGTCACTGTTATTTCATGCAAATCTACCAGACAACAGTCGATTATAATAACCAGTGTAAATAGAAAAGACGAAAAACATAAAAAACACTTCTCAATCTTTTCCTTATGTTCACAGGATTTGTATTAAAATAGACACTGTACATACAAGTGATGTATTATTTGATCTACTAAGCCAAATTTCTATATAGTTGTTTATAGAAGGTACAATTGCTAATGTTGACTATCCTATTCCTCTGTAGTCACTTTCTAATTATTGTCGGTATCGCTGGGCTTTCGTTTCATATTATTCAACACTAGAACTACTAATAAAAAATATTATTTTGCAATGTCCATCAGCCATTTCACTGAACTCGGTCTTTAATCGAATGCTTGATCGCGTTTTCAGCTACTTATTACTCAAATTGATTGAGTTGAGGTTCTAATAAAATCAGAAAAATGAGCTTGAGTGTGAGAATGATGCATATGGTTGGACTGTGGGCTCTTTGTAATAATATATGTATTAAAATTGATATTTTTGTTGGAGAACAAATTTGTATACGAGTATTTTAAAAGTATATTTCAAATTTTTAAATGTCAATCGATCGATGAAGTTATCAACATGAACTTTAGGAGGTGGATTATTTACAACTTCCCAGGAACGAAATTTCTTCTGAACGGGCTGAAGGCTCAATTTTCGTTCTTACAAGTTCAACAATGAAAAGTGTTTCTATCTTCAAACTTCACATTTAATCAATTTGCTTTATTCAAAAATCGATTGACTGAAAAATTCGATGGCCCACAATTATTTTAACTAATTCATTATTGGTTAACCATCTTTAGTAGTTTTCATTTAAGTTTTATATTAATATTAAATTTCAATGATTTTAAGAAGTTGGAGGAAGATTTTTGTATTTAGTATTATTTAATATTTTCTATACGTGGAAAAAACTTGGCAGATTTAATTTTTAATAGTTTCTACTACACATTTTTATTTTAAGTACAGTAAGATATAAAATACTACAAAATAGATTTAGATATCTTAATATATAACACAAATTCATAAGTAAAAGAGGAAGAAGTAATCGATTATTTATTTTTAGTTGTAAAAATGCATTACCAGTTCTCAAATAATCAAATATATTGATGAAAGATATAAAAAAAAAAATAAAAGTATATAAAGGAAAGAACTACTGCTTAGGTACAAACAAGTAATACAATTACACAGCTATAATAATAATTTTAAATTATTTCAAATTAGATAAAATAAATGCATGTGAGAAAATAACAGAGAAACAAGAAGAAAAAAAAAGAAATTAATTGTTTGACTGCTGGCAACCAACCTAGATCCATAGAGTGAAGAAGAAAAAAAGAAAAAATATTAACATTAAAGATTTAGAAATATGATTTTAACTATGTTAAACTTCAAATGCTTTAATTTATTGAATCAGTAATAAACATTGAATATTTCTTATTTATTAAGGTTTAAACAGGAAAAAAAAGGCAAGAAAATTATTAACACGATATAGCATTTACATAGAGATTACAATTTTTCCGAGTATTTAAACTTTTTATTTTAATTTTTCTTTTTCTTTTTGTCACATGAACTAGCTCCATTTAGATTATTATATCAATTCTATCCAGTTAATTTTCTCGCATACAATATTGACACAAGAAGAAGAAAAAAAATAATAACGTCCACCTTAGATTTACGTAAAAAAAGAAAAACAGTGAAGAAAAGGAAAACAAAAGAATGATAAATTACGATTTGGGACACTATCCGAAAATAAGAAAAAAAAAAAAATTCAAAAACCAAGATAAGTATTCTGCTAAGTATCTATTATCTGTATTGATATTAAAATCGACGGAATAAAATAAAAAAAAAAATAAATGCATAACTATTTCTAGTAAAATTACTGTTTCTTTGGGATTTTCGAGACAGACTTCGGTAGAAATTTCATGCGTTTCACCATCTTTATGAAATTTGTGACGGGTCGACAGTCGTATTAACCAAGAATTAGTTTCTTACTTTATCTATGATTCATCTTTTTCCGAATTTGAACACTGGGCTAACTTCTTCCCCTGTTTCAACCGTGTTTCGCTTTGAAGCGGGTTGGACTCGTCTTGATTGGTTGGATCATTTTGCTTGGTCAAAGGCCTCATCTGGATGGAGTGATGCTTTCAAATCGCTATCCAGCCATCGTTATTTCAGCGGGCCTTTTTCATCGTTTCCCATCGACTTCGATGTTTAGATCAATCTGGGCAAGTGAATATTCGTTAGCGCGAATTACCTGATAGAATCGAAGACTCTTTAGTTTCATACCAAATTTTATTAATACGTCTTTTTACTTAACCATAAGTTTTACGGCAAACGAACAACAAGTCTAACAATTCATAATTCAAGCTTTTATTATCTAGAGTACAAAGACACCTGTCACCGCGGAAAAGTTAGAGGCAGAATCGGCATTATTTTTCTCCTGTCATTCTGCCTCCAACTCATGGCATTCTTTTCGCCCAGCCTCCTCCCCTGTGGCGAGTTCTAAAAAAGTGTGGAGAGCGGCGTTGGCGTCATCTGGCCGCAACATTCGAAATAAATTTCGAATGCTGCGAATCCTGCCGCGCCGCATCACTCCGCCCCCAGATGAAACCGAGGGATTTCAGCGACCGAATTCGGAACTGTGTTCCCCATCCGCGAAGCGAACGCGATGTTGTTTTGGGGCGCACACGGACTTCAGCCTGAACAGAGAGACCGCCTTTTTGTGTTCACCGATCTCGAGCTGGAAGAAATGTTCTCCCCGCTCGAGAACGCGGTATGGGCGTTCATAAGGAGGCTGCAGCGGTTTCCGGACGGCATCCGTCCTGACCAGGACGTGCATACACATGTCCAGCTCCTTGGGCGCACAGACAGGTGCGGACGAGTGTTGGGTGGGAGGTGTGGCCTTGATGCATCGGAGATTGTCTCTCAGCAGACGCACAAACCCCGACTCTGTGAGACCCGATCTCTTGTCGAAGACCGAATTACTTGGGAGTCTCGGGTTCTCCCCGTATACCAGCTGCGCGTGGCTGGCAACAAACTCCCCTCGGCGGGTTGTACGTAGGCCGAGTAGTACGAGAGGCAAGACTTGGGTCCAGGACCGATCGTCGCGTGCCATAATGGCGGCTTTCAGCGTCCGGTGCCAACGTTCTAGCATCCCATTGGATTGTGAGTGGTATGCAGTAGTCCGCTGGCGTTTAAACCCCAGGAGTTTGCCTAAGTCCGAGAAAAGGGTGAACTCAAATTGCATTCCCTGGTCAATGATGACCACTGCAGGGACGCCAAAGCGAGGTATCCACTCTCAACAGAGGGCTTTGGCACAAGATTGCGCCGTAATGTCCTTGAGAGGTATTGCTTCAGGCCACCGCGTAAACCTGTGGATGATTGTGAGGCAATATTTGTAACCGTGCGAGTCTCGCAAAGGCCCTACTATGTCGAGGTGTATTGTGTGGAACCGCTTGTTAGTGCGGGGGAATGTGCCCACTTCTTTCCTTACATGCCTGTCGACTTTACACTTTTGGCATGCGATGCACTCTCTGGCACAGGAATTGACATCCTTGTTCATGGAGGGCCACAAGTATTTATCGGTGACTAACCGATTTGTTGACCACGTGGAACACTTCCTTGCGAAAGGTGCGTCATCCTTCTACGCCTTGGCAATAACCGAGAAGTCAAGTGAGGCGGGGATGTTAACCTCGGAGACACGAGACAAAGCGTCAGAAACTATGTTGTCCTTGCCGGACACATGCTGGATGTCTGACGTAAACTGGCTTATAAAGCTCAGTTCTCAAAGCTGACGAGGGGACGCTTTGTCGGGCTTTTGTTTCAAAGCATATGTGAGAGGCTTATGGTCCATGAACAGTGTGAACGGCCTGCCTTCTAGGGAGAAGCGGAAGTATTTGATGCTCAAGCACGCGGCCAGCAGTTCACGATCGTAGGTACTGTAGTTCCGTTGAGCGGGGTTCAACTGCTTAGAGAAGAAGCTCAACGGCTGTCAGACGTGATTCACCTTTTGTTAAAGAGCGACACCTACTGCAGTGTCAGAGGCATCAACAAAAATGGCTGGAGGTGCATCTTGCAGAGGAAATGCCAAGAGTGTAGCATCAGCCAGTTGATTGGAAAGCTGCACGTTCCAGAACATTTGCCTCCATGGACATCAAGCGGCGTGGATGACACGCGAATTAATGACTCAGTAGCTAATGGAATTCGGCCGAAAAATTGTTAGACAATGGAACTTAGCTGTTAGATCAGGGCGTTATTAAAATTTTCAAAGTTCACTATCGAAGCATGCATGTTAAACACACCTTGGCAAGCATTGACACTTCTTCGGCGACGAAACCACTTAGCGTCTTGGATTAAGGTGCAGCCAGTTACAATTATAAACTGCTTTAAAAAAGTTGGATTTGACAAAAATAATTCTGAATCAGAAGAATTCAACCCTGATGATGACTTGCCCTTAGCAACGTTCAAGGCTGTTGCACCAGAAAGATGTAGGGGAAATCCTGGAGCTTTGTCAGTCTCGCTGCCAACAGATAGGAGGAGGCTTTGGAATGCTGCAGGTTGATTTCACCAATCTTTATGTTTTTTGAATCTCTTGTGTTATGGAAAACAGAAGCGCATACGACAGTCCGCGTATGACGGGGTTTCCCTCACAACGTACCGCCAGAGACTCGATTCCTTCGTGGTTGATTTCTCTGAGGTACCGCAGTTCAAATGTCATCTCATCCCGCAGAGCATTCGTCTGTTTTCCACTTAGTACTTTGATTGGTTTGCGGTGTCGGGTTTGCATTTAGGCTCGGACGATACTACTACTAACTAAAGGGGCACTGGTGGCGGTGGCCGGTGGTAGGTCAGTGGGAGAATCCGTCGAGTACTCCCCGCAACATCGAGCACGTATGCAGAATGGTATACTTCTGCATGGTTTGAACCAGACTGTGTGAAAGTCCCAGGACATCAAGGGAAGCCGTGAGGGATTTCGGTACAATACCTGTAGCTGACAATATTATGGGAACTACAACCACCCGCTCGAGACGCCAAATTTCTTTGATTTCCCGAGCCAATGGCTCATAGTTCACCTTCTTCTCCACGTATTTCCGTTCAATGTTGCTATTATGGGGGATAGCAACATCAATAATATACGCGGAGCGACCCGTCTTGTCAACTAACAGTACGTTAGGTTTGTTATGTGGAATATGACGATCTGTCAGAACTTGTCGATCCAATACATGCTGTAAGCAGAACTATCAAGTACTGCTTGTGGCTTATATCGGTAAACCGGACATGTTCCCGTGATCAGCCCATGCTTGTAAGCAAGGTTTGGATGGATAACCTTACATATAGAATTACGCCTGGTGATGTATTGCACCGGTGCCATAACAGTACAGCCAGAAATGAGATGGTTCAACGTCTCTAACGCCGAACCATACATTCGGCACTGGTAATTCTTCACCCGTTCTTTCATGATGACCTGTTTTTTATAAGCTTGGGTAGCGACCACACCGTCCTGAATGGTACACCGTCTCAGTAAAGAGCTCCCCAGCGCACAACTA
Source organism: Hermetia illucens (assembly GCF_905115235.1). Lineage (NCBI taxonomy): Eukaryota > Metazoa > Arthropoda > Insecta > Diptera > Stratiomyidae > Hermetia > Hermetia illucens. The sequence continues at coordinate 162,371,953 of NC_051850.1, forward strand.
TGTGTTCGACGTATGCAAATCGACCAATGGCTGCCAAAGACAGTTCACGTGTTTACCGTGCATTGCCTTCGACTTCCATTCATTGATCCGCTCTTGGTCCGACTTCACCCCACTCAGAGGATTGAAAGATCGATCCTTCAAGTTAAGTGGAGCCATTCCACAGTCTGCCTTACAGACAGCCACATGCAAAGGACTCCCCTGCTCTTTGCTGTAAAAATAAGCTTGCAGCGAGTCGACTTGGCGATGATGTTGTGCTTTCACGTCAACCACGCCCCTTCCTCCACGGCAGTCTTTGGATTATGCATTTGGAATTTGGACCGTATCCGCCGCTGGATGTTTTCCAGATCGGCCTTTGTCCACGGCAATATTCCGAATGCATAAGCCAGTGAAGGGATAGCGTATACATTCAATGCGTTTATCTTATTCTCCCCCAAGAGATGCGATTTCAGGACCATCACCAGATTCCAGTAGCATCCTTCAGATCACCAACGCGAGCTAGGTTCTTTGCAGAATTCATAGGTACTTGTAGAAGTCTGTCTCGGTCATAGCTTGGATGTGGAGGTCACCAATGCTATGTCCAGCATGCGGTTCATGATGACCTTTGCGGATGGCTTGGATTCGACACTTGCCTAAATTAAACTCCATCCGAATATCACGGCTGAACATGTTCACTATTCGCAACAATCTTCTAAGATGGTCGTCAGTACCAGCATACAGCGTGATGTCATCTAAGTACATCAAATGTGTCAGTTCGCACTTAGCATGTAGGCCATATTTAATTGCAAAATCATGCTCTCTAGCATCATTCAGTAGCCATGCAAAACCAAAGGGAACTCAACGAATCCGCCTGGAAAATGCCCCTCCGTAAACGGATGGGCTCTGCGGTATTAGCACCCTCAGGTGTACGCACTGATAAGGTGGTATGCCACCCTTCCATGACTGTCGCCAGAAACTTTATTAGTTTCGGTTCAATGCGATATAAATGTAGGACATCGATTAGCCAGGTATGCGGGACGCTATCAAAAGTTCTGGCATAATCCATATAGCAACCAAAGAGGTTTCTTTGGCCTCTAGTTGCTTGTCCTACAACTACCGAATCGATAATGAGTTGCTCTTTGGAACCCCTTAACCCAACTCGGCAGCCATTCTGCTCCTCGAACAGAATGTTGTTGGTCTTGAGGTACGCATTGAAACTTCCACTAATAATGGACTTTATGAATTTGTAGAGGGTTGGTAAGCAAGTAATTGGTCTTGTGTCGGCGGGGTCCTGCATCGTGTTCGTCTTATGAATAAGGTAGGTAATCCCCGCAGTGAGGAATGGTGGAAATTCCTCCGACCGATTCATATGTGCCAATCGACTGTGTATGCTGGTAAATTTTTTATACCGGAAATTCTGCAACCGATTCAGACCTGGGGCCTTTCAGTTCTCCGAACTGTTTATGGCTTGTCGAATTTCCTCTTCGGTAACATTCGCAAAATTCATGCCAGGCGTATTGGCATGGCGGATGCCTTCGGCGGTGATCCATTCAGCATGCTCAGCGGGTAACCCTCAAAACCCACTCCAGTATTCCTTCGCTTCCGCTATCGAAAACTGCATTGTCTGGATGCTCTGCTGGGTTCCGTTGAGAGATTTCAAAAAGCTCTGCTGGTCTCTCGCGTCTGTTGCATTCTGGACACGTCTGGAATGACTTTCGTCATACCGTCTTAACCGACTGCATATGACAGAAAGTTTCTGCTTGAGTGTCAAAGAATTTCAACTACGGGTGTCTCACTGACAATTCGACTTGGACTTAAAGGAATTATAATGAAATAGTTCCCCAAAGTTGCAAAATATTCGTCGAACAAGAAGAATTTTGACTTAGAAATGCTCCAATTGTATTTTCACATTGTCAGTTGCAGTCTTTGCGCGGGTTAAACTGGCCTTTGTATTTATTCAGGGCTCCTTGCATTGTTCTTATTGGAGATAATAATCCCCGCGGTAGTGGCGACCTCCCTTAAAATAATTATTCTGCTCGGAAAATGTATCTTTGATGAACGTAATTAACCCTTATTTTAAATAGTGGCGCCGGTTGTTATCTACGGTGAAAATTGGTTGAAAGCCTCGCTCTCGATTACGATGCAACTTCGCATCGTCCCAATTGGCAATTGGTGCGGTCGGTCGTGACGTCTGTCAATTTAGTGCGTGTGTGTGTGAGTTGTTAACATAAAGAAGCACTAAATTTGGGAAGAAAAATTCTCAAACAAATCGCGACCCAAAATACTCGAAGAAATTAAATGGCCTAATGCGAAAAAATTGGACAGTTGTGCGTGATCTCAATTGAATTTTGTAACTTTTACGAATTTTGGCACGGAAGTCGCTCGTGCGCGAAATGTCATTCACTGTTGGCAGCGAAGAAGTCGAAGACGGCTAAGGGCATCACTTTTATTGATTTGTGTGAAGGCATCGCGGAAAAAAAAACAAGAAACACGAAAACTGCGGCTTCGCGCTGCCCCAAGCACCTGGATTTTCTTTGTGGAATGCACGCCACCATAGCGCACCGGGCGGGCTCTAGTTTGTGGCTTTAAGAACGAAATTTCACGGGAAAATCGCAATTGTAGATGTGCAAGAGAAGATTTTGAGTGACGGTGGGTGGAGGAGGTCCCATTTCAAGTTCAACAGTGCTCCTTGTCGGGTCGGTATTTGGAGTGGGCTTGGCGCTTTTCGGGACTAGATTGGAAGGTTGTGACCATGGACGGACAGCGAGCGCGGGACATCCTGCCCCTGCTGCAGGAGAAAATCGTTTACCTGACGGGAGGGCGCGACAGGCGGGGAGGCCCTTTGCTGTGCTTCCCTGCGAACCCGCGGCGCGAACGCCTCAAGCCTGATGATCTCCGCCGGTTGCTCAGTTACCTAATAATGATACCAAGGTAGGGAATATTCCTTTCTGCTGGGAATTGTGTTTGAAAATTTTCCGTTACAGCGATTCTGCGAAAAACCTGGGCTTCACCGTCGTCATCGACATGCGAGGCAACGGGAACTGCTCGACGAATGTGAAGACAATACTCAAAGTTCTGCAAGAACACTTCAGCGCGAATATTCATAATGTGGTGTTAATAAAACCTGATAATTTCTGGCAGAAGCAGCGCGCCTCGATTGCGAGCCACAAATACAAATTTGAGACGACCACGGTCTCCATCGATGCATTACCAAAGGTGGCGGAGCCCCACCAACTGCCGGGCGAACTGGACGGCAGCCAGCCTTACGACAACAACCACTGGACTGAGTCCCGCCTGGCGATCGAGGAGTTCTTCTGGAATGCAAGTGACATGGTGGACCGAATCGATGATCTCCAGGAAGATCTCAGTCGGAACGACTTCGCGGAGGACGTGAACGGTGCTAAACACAGTCTGGACCATCACAACGAAATGAAGAAGAAAATCCTGAAGCTGCCTATAGAAGATATTGACGTGCAGGGTCAAAAGCTGATCACTAAGTTGAACGTGAACCACCACGAGGACGGGTCCCACTCGTCGCAAATGGGGTCGCCCGGCAACTACCGCAATGTGTCGTCGAACCCGGACATGGTGGCCGCGATAAACAAAGTGATGAGGCAGCTGGATCACATCCACAACGGACAGCAGCACCTGTTGACACTGTGGCAGCACAAAAAGACCAAACTTGACCAGTGCTTCCAGTGGCGTCTGTTCGAGCAGGATTGCGAGAAGATGTTCGACTGGATCCTTCATAATCGCGATGTTTTCCAGATGAGCTACGTCGAGATCGGCCACAAATACTCAGTGGCGAAGAGTTTGCAGGACGAGCACCAGAAATTTGCGGTGGCTTCGATGAATGTTTCAGTTAACATTGAAAGGATATTGGCCGTTGCGGGGCGTTTAATAGAAAGTAAGGAAACTGCTCTATTGGTTACCCTAAGGTCACATATTTGACTCTTGTTCGTCTTACAGGTAATCATTACGCAGCTCAACAAATAAAGACGCTGGCAACGCGTCTAGACCGCACATGGAAGGACTTCGCGGCGGGGCTAGACGAGCGCACGGCAGTGCTGCAGCTCAGCGTCTTATTCCATCACAAAGCCGAACAGTATTGCAATAGCGTTTCTTCGTGGGCGGCAGCTTGTCAAGCGTCACAGCCCCTGCCCTCAGATATCCAAAGCTTGGAGACAGCAATAAGGACGCATCAGTCTCTCTACGAAGCTATGTGCCAGGCCTACACTGAAGTGCACTCGACCAGTAAAAAGCTGCTCTACCAATTAGACCATCTCGTGCAAGTATGTCACCAACCTCCGCCTCCGGGAGTGCCGGACCATCGGAAAAACAGTGGCTTTAACAAATACGAGCGAGCAAATCCCGCCCAAGACTACAGCGAGGGAGCATCTCACGTGCTGGAAGTGATTCATCAGATCCTCGGACATCACAGGTCGCTGGAAGCGAAGTGGCATCAGGAGAAAATCCGACTGCACCAGACTCTGGCGCTCCGACTATTCCAGGAGGACGTGAAGCAAGTATTAGATTGGTTGAAGAACCACGGGGAAGTATTCTTAAGAAAAAACACTGGAATTGGGCGAAACTTGCAAAAGGCTCGTGTCTACCAGAAAAGTCACGAACATTTCGAAAACGTGGCCCAAAACACATACAGCAACGCGGAAAAGCTACTATCCGCGGCGGACGATCTGGCGCGATCGGGAGAAGCCGATCCCAATGAAATATACTCAGTGGCCCGTGAGCTCGAGCTGCAGGTTGCGTCGTTTGCTGAACGTGTGGAGCAACGGCGGCGACGGCTGGAAATGGCGGTGATATTTTACACGTCGGAAAAGGAGGTAGCTTCTTGGATTGATCAGCTACGCACGGAAGTTTCAACGGACGAGACTGTTTTATCTCAGGAAAATTTAGAGGGAATCGAAAGACTTATGCAACAGTATCAGGATCAGCAGGAAAGCACTCTGAATGGCTGCTTGCAAACTATAGCACAAGGCGAGGCATTACTGCAGGAGATGCGCTCACTCGAATATGTTGACAATACGGGCTCGATCTCAGCCTTAGAAACGACTCTTGAAAAACTCTCGAAACAGAAGGTGGAGCTTGAAGAATTGTGGTCAGCTCGAAAGTTTCGCGCAGACTTGATCCTGCGTTTGCGATATTTCGAGCGTGATGCTCTCGAAGTCTCGTCGCAATTGGAAATGTGGGCGGAAGAACTGCAGCACGTTGAACTGTCGCGGGACTACCAAAAGGCCGAACAACTGTTGAGGTTGCACAATGAATCCGTGACGCATATGCAGAATACAACCTACGAAGTTCTGCAGCAAGGACAGGACTTGCTGCAGATGTTCGAATCGGCAGGCTTCATTGCTATGGCAGATTCTACTCACACCGCCCAGGCTCGAATTCAGTATTTGCTAGATTTCCTCCATGATCGGGAGATGGATTTAGAGGATCTCTCGGAAGTGAAAAGATCAAAGCTGGAACAAGCGGTTCAGTTGTGTCAATTCCAGAACGATGCGAACCAAGTGATCTCGTGGATTCGGAACGGAGAGGCAATGCTTGTTGCAAGCTTTGTGACTCCCAACAGCCTTAACGAGGCGGAGCAACTGCGCAAAGAACATGAACAGTTCCAGGTGGCGATAGAGAAGACTCACACGTCGGCTGTGCAAGTGAAATACCGCGCAGACGCTTTGATAAACGCAAACCACTACGATCCGCAGTCGATTCGTGAAATCTCAGACGATGTTACGAAAAAGTGGCAACAACTAGTCACCTGCGCAGAAGAGCGACACAAACTCGTCACAGCTTCTATAAACTTCTACAAAACAGCCGAGCAGGTGTGTAGCGTGCTGGATAGTTTGGAACGTGAATATCGTCGAGAAGAAGATTGGTGTGGCGGTGGAGGTTCGAATGACAAGGCCCAGGCAATTGTTCAATTGATTGCCAAACACCAGGAGCAAAAGGAGGCTTTCCTCAAAGCCTGCACATTAGCTCGGCGAACAGCTGAAACATTCCTCAAATACGCTGGGCGATCACAGCAATATTACAAATACCAGTCGCAAGGAAATTGTGAAAGTAGGGTTAAGTCAATACTAGATAAGTTGCTAGCTCAAGAGAACCAAGTTCTGGAGTTTTGGACTCATCGGAAGAAGAGTTTGGACCAATGTCAACAGTTCGTTCTGTTTGAACGTTCCGCTAAACAAGCAATAGAGTGGATCCACAATACGGGAGAGGTGTATTTATCCTCCAGGACGAATCTCGTGGGGAAGACAAGGGACGAAACAGAAGGACTGCTGAAGGAGCACAATGAATTCAGGGGGACTGCGAAAGAGACTAGAGAACGAGTCAAACTGTTGCTTCAACTTGCTGACAGTTTGGTGGAGAAGGGTCATGCTCACGCTAGTTCCATCAAGCAGTGGGTTGCAGCTGTCGATAATCGGTATGTGTGAAAACATCTCTCCCCTTAATCCGGTCGGTTACATTGCCTTCCCTTTACAGCTTCAAAGACTTCAGCAATCGCATGGACTCATATCGGGAACAGTTGGAAAAGTCTCTGGGAGTGTCGGCCGCACAAGAGGATACATCTTCGTCATTGAGTTCCACTTCAGGTTGCTAACTCCCCATTATACCTATTACCGAACTTTCACTCTAAAATTTTTCCCATCCACAGGCTCTGCAGGTGATCGACACTCGGACCCCACTCTCGAAGCAAAATTAGTTTCTTCGACAGTAACGAAAGAAATTAACGAGGAAAAACGAAAATCCGCTCGTCGCAAAGAGTTCATCATGGCAGAACTAATGCAAACCGAACGGACGTACGTGAAAGATTTGGAGACGTGCATCAAATGTTTTCTGCATGAATTTCGCACAGGAAACAATGTGCCTGCTGGCCTACTCGGGAAGGAGGATGTTCTCTTCGGGAACATGGAAGAAATATACAACTTCCATGAAAATATTTTCTTAAAGGAACTGGAGAAATATGAAACCATGCCCGAGGACGTTGGCCATTGTTTCGTGACATGGGCGTCGAAATTTGACATGTAAGTTTGAGAGAATTCCTAAAAGGCCCAGGTGGTATAATTCTATAAATATCCTTCTCTATAGGTACGTGCACTATTGCAAGAACAAACCGCTTTCAAATAATCTCATGGTGCAACACAGCGGCACCTACTTTGAAGAGTTGCAACGACGGTACAAAATCGAACATCCGCTTCCAGCTTTTCTGATAAAACCTGTTCAGCGGATTACAAAGTACCAATTGCTTCTTAAAGATTTACTGACGTGCTGTGAAGAAGGACATGGCGAAATTAAGGAAGGTCTTGAAGTAATGTTAAACGTTCCGAAGAAAGCGAACGATGCAATGCATTTATCGTTGCTTGAAAATTGTGATGTCTCCATTGATGGACTTGGTGAGGTGGTTCTTCAGGTAAATGCATTGATATTTCTCCATCCTCTGAGGAGAACGAATGAACATTTTTGGTTTTATTTTCCAGGATTCATTCCTTGTTTGGGACAATAAACAAATTATTCGTAAAGGTCGTGATCGTCGTGTATTTTTATTCGAATTGTATTTACTTTTTGCCAAAGAGGTGAAGGATTCTAGTGGATCCGTCAAGTATCAATTTAAAAATAAATTAATAACCACAGGTAAGTGAAGTTTGAAGTGTTTACAAGTTTCTGACTATAGAGGAGGTTTTGCCAAACTATAAGAAATACTTCAGTAGCCTATGTTACTAATTCCTGTTGCATTTTCTTTGCAGAACTGGGTATTACCGAGCATATAGAAGGTGATGAGACGAAGTTTGCCGTGTGGACAGGACGTGCACCGATGACATCCGATTGTCGAATAGTGTTGAAGGCAAATAATCTGGAGACTAAACAGGTAAGCAATTTAGCTCTATAGCATTTTTGTTTGTATGGTTACTTTTTGCCAGCTTGCTATCATTTGTAATGATGGTCAGAAGATCATCCTTAATGACCAGGGACGACCAAGAGGGGAGATCTATCCCCAAAACTTAAGTAGTTGGCGAAATTGACGTGAAGGTCTGCCCGCAAATATTGAAGATGCACCGAATGTGTTCCGTTAACACTCACTTGCTTACTTATATGTTAGCCAGCCACGGGAAGGGGGGCTCTTTTGAACATCTTGGTCTCTTACATATCATTTAACAGAATTTCACATGTCCTTAATTGCTCCGTGGGTCTGCAAATCAACAATAATCAACATCATAAGGAATCATCAATTAAGAGAGAATTGGTCCTCTCGAGTTAGAGACTCCATAATGAAATTAGTTGTTCATTTAAGAAAAAATGTAAGGTTTCAAATTCCAGAGCAAAAAGTCGACAAAACCACTCGAAAAGTTACAATTGAAAATATTATTTAGAATTTCCTTTAGTAATATCTCCTTGGCATTCTAATGATTATCGGCTTAGGCGGAATGCTTGAGACGTAGCAAGAGGCTTGACTTGGCAAATAGCATTTTTTGAGTGTTCTTACGTATGTTTTATGTAATTACGTTTCGTGTTCATATGTTTTAAGCAGTATAAAAATTTCTTTTATAAAACTTGATTCAAATATTCAAATGAAATGCCAACTTTTTCCTTTACGCGGCTTGCGAAATTGAGCTCGCGGTGTGTAAGCGTGACGAAGCAAATTGCAGTTCGTACTTAACCCGTGTATATGCATTCCGTGCCGCTTAGAAACTCGATGTGCCTTTCTTGTATATTAGCGACAAAAACAAACACAATGGAAATTATTTTGCATGAACTTTTTTAAGGCTTTTTGTAAAACGAAACCATATTAAAATCGGTTTACTGACTGTGTCTGTCCGTCACACGCATTTTCCTCGGAAACGGTTGTAGCGATTCACAACAAATTTGGTGGAAACGGTGGGAACGGTGAACGCCCACGCATATAAATCATACATACATACATTACATCATTCTAGGTCGAACTTAGGGGGGGTCTCCATATATGCAAAAGGGGGTGCAATTATTTTTACAAAATATAGTCATGTTGGATACCAAATGAAACGTCTCGATTAGTACTTTCTGATGCCAGCCTGAGTTTTGACATCTGTTCGAAAAACGGGCAGCGCGGGGGCCGAAAGTAATCATTTCTTTCACGGACCCATTCTCAGAAACTACTTAACCGAAAATCTGAAAAAATGCAGGAGGCTGCAAGTATAAGGTGCCTGGGCTCCGAAATACCCTTCATACCGATATTTTTTCAAAGAAAGTTAATAGTATAATAGTATTAAAATAATTCTTAGTAATTGACTGCAAAACTCCCCTTAAGTTCGTCCTAGCACCACGAATGTTGGTTTCGAAGTGGGCATTGACCCTTCCACTAATAATTAACGTTATGAGAGAAAGAAAGAAAGAAAGTTGGTAAGCAAGCCACCAGTCTTATGTCTGCGGGGTTTTGCAACGTGTCCTTCTTGCGGATAAGGTAAGTAAACCCCGCAGTGAACGCCATCATTTATGCCATGCGCCAACCGACGTTGTATACTGGTGAACTTTTGGCGCCAGAAACTCTATACCCGGTTCAGACCAGGACCCCTCCAGTTCTTCGAGCTGTTTATGGTTCGTGGAATTTCTTCTTCGGTAACTTCCGCAAAATCCATTCCCGGTATAGTAGCATGGCAGGTGGGTATTCCCCAAACTCACTCTTCTTCTCCCTTTCTTCCTCCTCTTCTTCCTACCCTTCTTTCTCCTCTTCTTCCTATCCTTCCTCCTCCTCTTCTTCCTACCCTTCCTCCTCCTCTTCTTCCTACCCTTCCTCCTCCTCTTCTTCCTACCCTTCCCCGTCCTCTTCTTCCTACCCTTCCCCGTCCTCTTCTTCCTACCCTTCCCCCTCATCTTCTTCTTACCCTTCCTCCTCCTCTTCTTCTTACCCTTCCCCCTCATCTTCTTCTTACCCTTCCTCCTCCTCTTCTTCTTACCCTTCCTCCTCCTCTTCTTCCTACCCTTCCTCCTCCTCTTCTTCCTACCCTTCCTCCTCTTCTTCCTACCCTTCCTCCTCCTCTTCTTCCTACCCTTCCTCCTCCTCTTCTTCCTACCCTTCCTCCTCCTCTTCTTCCTACCCTTCCTCCTCCTCTTCTTCCTACCCTTCCTCCTCCTCTTCTTCCTACCCTTCCTCCTCTTCTTCCTACCCTTCCTCCTCCTCTTCTTCCCTCCCTTCCTCCTCTTCATCCCTTCCTTCTCCTCCTGTTGTTGTAAAGCATACCAGATGAGTTCGTGTGGCACACGGTCAAACGCTTTCTCTAGGTCCAGAAATGCAATGTGAAGAGGGCGATGCTTCTCACGGTGTTTCTCCATAAGTAACCGCGCAGCGTGTATTGCGTTGGTAGTTCCGCAGTTTTTGACAAGTCCGGCTTGATTCGCGGTGATTTAAACTATTTCGCGAAAACGGTTGTCAAGAATACGTTTAAAAATCTTCATAGTATGGGAAAGTAATCGGATCGGACGGTAATTTGAACATTCTGCTTGACTACATTTCTTTTTCCATATTGGAACTGTGGTATTTTCTTGCTAGTCAGATGGTGTTTTGCCTTCCTGAATAACTCGATTAAAGAATTCTTTGAGCCACAGTGTTGGGTCGCAGCTCTTCGCTTTCCAGAGCTCAGATGCAATGTCATCAGGTCCTTTGGGACCACAATCAGAGCCCCGTTGTGACAAGCAACAACGGTACCACTCTATACCAAGTGCATGGCTTAGCATTCATACTGGTGGATGCAAGACCTACCTAAATCTCTACCGAACTAAGGAGTACGGCACCCGTGTTGAAACACAGCACCACGCCGAGGCCCGAAGGTCTTTTCTCGCTTGAGCATCACCAACAACCCCCATGAAGCTTCCACTAGGGGGCCAACCGCAAACAACCGCGCTGTACTCATATATGACAGGAATTCTCCCGAAGTATATGAGTCCAGGGACTACCCCGGTTCCCATGGTACCAGTATACCCCTGGTAAGATTTCGTGGCCGAAGCCACTTCAGGTGAGTCCCCGTGCAGGCTCGGGTCTGATCGCCCTAATTAAGCCTTGGAGCATTCGCCTACTGCATCACGGCCGACAAGCTAATGCGATACAGCGTTTCCCGGTGCCACCACGTGGGGTTTCTCCTCGGCCACTTGGTTTTGGTTCAGCCGACAGGGTTGCCGCCCCCCACACCTCGGAGCACCAGTTGCGCTGACGGTGAATCCCATGGTGTTTTACGTAGGCACCTGTCGTGAGACTTAAATCCTACGGTCCTCTTCAGACACGGATTGATTTTGTGACCATAATCAGAGCCCCGCTGAGACATTCAACAACGGTACCAGTCTATACCAAGTGCATGGCTTAGCATTCATACTGGTGGATGCAAGAATTACCTAAATCTCTACCGAACTAAGGAGTACGGCACCCGTGTTGATACGCAACACCACGTCGAGGCCCGAAGCTCTCTTCTCGCTTGAGCATAACCACAACCACCATGAAGCTCCCACTAGGGGGGGCCAACCGCAAATAACCGAGCTGTCCTCACATACAACAGGAGTTCACCTGAAGTATGTGAGTCCAGGGGCTTTCCCGGTTCCCATGGTACCAGTATACCCCTGGTAAGTTTTCGTGACCAAATTGCCACTTCAGATGAGTCTCCGTGCAGACTCGGGTCTGATCGCCCTGATTAGGCCTTTGGAGCATTCGCCTACTGAATCACGGCCGGCAAACCAATGTGATTACAGCGTCTCCCGGTGCCACCACTATGGAGGTTCTCCTCGGCCACTTGGTTTTGGTTTGGCCGATAGGGTTGCCGCCCCATCTTCCTCGCCGCCACCTCTGAGCACCAGTTGCGCTGACAGGTGGAACTGGTGCGAATGCCGGCAATGATTGTGGAAGTGGAGGAGGAGCAAATTCTTCAGTTGAAATCTGCTTGAAGTATTCTCGCCATCTATCCGTTGTGGCTCGACGGTTGGTAAGCAAAGTACCGTTCTTGTCATTAACGCAACAGAACTGTTCGATATCCTGTGTGCGTTCGTTACGGCTTTTGGTAAGTCGATACAGATCTTTCTCGCCATCCCGAGTGTCCAGTTTTTCGTAAAGAATTTTGTAATGGTCCGCCTGGGGTGACCGCGACTGCTTTCTTTGCTTCCCGGTTGACATTCTTATAAATTTACCAATTGGCCGTGTATCTCGGAATTCGACACGCGAAAACAGTCGTTTTATAAGTTGCGTGAATACTTTTCCATTCACTTCGCCACAGCTCTATTATTCTTTTGTATTCTGCACTTCCACACAAAAGTGAAACTCACTGTTCCAACTTCTGTCATGATTAAAATTTTTACTTGCCATCCCCTAATCGGTTAACTTCTCCTGACCCCTTCACAAAACCCAAAGTGAATCTTCTAGTATTTCATCAGAACACTTGATATCAACACGATTCCAGTATATTAGCCAAGACCAAAATAGTCATCGGCTGTTTCCCCGAAACAAAAACAACTTTCTATTTCCTTTGTCAGCCAGTTCATGGCTTTTTGCCTTTACAATTGTTGATTCAGTTAGCGCATGTATAATGTGCTGTACCTACTTGACCTAAAGCAGTGTGTACATATGTACGTGAACATATTCTAAGCCATCCCTCAGCCCTTTTTATACCATGAACAAAACTTGGTGTATCCTCAATCAAGTGCATTGCACCCGGTTCAAGTAACGATTGCAACTTAAGTTTGGAAAAGAAGCCATCCGATCGTGCGCATGGATTCGGAAAACTCACAACCCGGTTTTTTTCTTTAGATTTTCAACTACGACTACCCCTGCTTCAGCTTCCCCCAGGACGCCCGTACTCCTTCTCTACTGTTCTGTGCGAAATGCCCTTGGGGCCATCTTGGGAGAGTGGTTCCCACTGCATGACGTAGCCACCAATGCAGTTGTCGCCACTGTTTAATGTGTGATCTATTCATTAATTTGGCGGCACTGTGGTTGAGAGTGCTTGGAGCCTTTGGGTGACAGTGGGGATGTCTTTTCATGTGCTACTCCCATATAGCAACATAGAAAGAACACTAGCACCGAACAGTCTCAACTTGATCGTGGAGTTGAAATAACTGCCTTCTCAGATTTTAGACAAGGCAGCGAAAGCGGATCTAGTGGTGTTAATGCGGCAGGCAAAATCTAGTTCGGTGCCTCTGTCGGTAGAGACCACGCTTTCTAGATACATAAATTGATCAATGTCCTCGATGCTTTGTCGTTAATGCAGATAGGGAGATTGCGATGGCCCGTCAGACGGAGAACATTAATAATAGTAATTGTTGGTGCAGCAATCCAATTGGATCAGACGTGAAGTCACGATACAAATCCCACTGCCACCAGTGAGATTTGAACCGCGATCTTCCGTACGACAGCCTTGTGCTCTAACCACTTAGCTGTCCCGACACACGGAGAACATTGGTTTTAAATAAAAAGAAGAAATAATATCGGTGACAAGATGCAACCCTGGGGGACCCCGCTTTGGACCTCAAAATCCTCCGCGACTTTACCTCGGTGCAGCGCGTGGCATTTTGCGCCATCATATGTCGCTGTGATAATAGCTGTTAATTTCTCCGGAATGCCCCTCCTGCATAGAGCACTCCAGATATACTCCCTGTTCATGCTATCGAAAGCTCTCTCGAAATCGATAAGGAGCAGGTGTAGCGAAGATCTAAACTTTGCGCACTGTTCCAAAATGATCCGCAGAGGGTTAATGTGTTCAATGCAGGAGAATCCGAAGTGGTAACCAGTGTGCTCTCTGTCAATCAAGTCTTCGAGATGGTCTTTGTAGCGTTCCAGGATTATTTTAGTTATTATCTTTGCAACGGCAAGGAGCACGCAGATACCTCACCAATTGTAACACTCAAAACGGGTTCTTTGAAATCTATCTTAACGATCATTCCGTACTTCCACTCTCTAGGAAAAGTCTCGGATTCGCAGGATTTCCGTACGAGTGTAAATGGTAGGTCCGCAGTAACTGCAGGTGTAAGCAAACACAATTAAACTTCGATCGTGACGATCCAACCCCGAGTGAAGGGGCAACCCTGAGCTCATCGATGGAGAACCTGAGTCTAGACTCAGATTCCCCACTTATTCAAGTGGGAACCAATTCAATTGGGACCCAGTCCTTAACGGATGAGCCGAAGCAGGCCCCTTCTGTCAGTACTCCTGACCCCAGGCTCCAATCGGCGCCACCTGCTGAGGCTAAAGTCTTGTCCATGGGTAAGCACCTGTCCACGGACAGCAAACTGCCTTCGGGCAAACCGCCTTCGGGCAAACAGCCTCCGGGCAAACCGCCTTCGGGCAAACTGCCTCCGGGCAAACCGCCTCCGGGCAAACCGCCTTCAGGCAAACCGCCTTCGGGCAAACCGCCTCCGGGCAACGCACAACCAAAGAGCTGTGCCAAGGTTGAGGGGAAAGGAGCGTTCGGGGCACCTGCGGCTAAGGGGAAACCAAAGCGGCAGCGGTCCTCGGACGATCCTAACTCTTCGACACAAAAGGCGGCAAAGAGGGCTCGGCCGGCAACGGCTAGGCCTTCATTTGCAGCCAAGGCTATCGAAGCCGATGGATGGGTCCTATATGACGACTCTAATCCATCCGGCTACGATACTGAGCAGTGCGAACAGCTTAGAAGGAAACTCCTCCTAGCTGTAAGGACTGCGTCTGCGCAAGGCATTAAGCTTTGCTTTGAGTCGGTAGGTGTATACCGTAAAATGTTACGGCTGAACTTTGCCGACGAAGACACGAACGAGTGGCTCAGGCAGTACTGCTCCTCCCTTAACGATGTGTGGGAGGGTGCGCGACTAACCTTGAAAAGGGTCTCTGAGCTGCCATCGATCAGGAAGTGCTTTCTCTGGCTTCCAGAAGAAGAGCGAAATGGTGTCGGGGTTCTGGAACAACTTGGTGTACAGAACAACCTTAACACTTCCACCTGGTTGCTGCTAGGCAGCAAAACAGGAGAGAGAACCGATAGGCCGGGAACTTTTCTCACTATCGGCGTTCCCGAACCTGATGTTAAGAAAGTTCGGGAAAAATCGGGTTGCCGGCTCTACTATGGGCTGGGGACCGTCACGTTACAAGTGTCGGCTCCTAAAACCATTGAAGGGGACATGCAGCCCCCGGCATCTACATCTGAAACATAAATGAGGTGCCACATCTCCCAAGTAAATTTGCAGCATTGTAAAGCGGCGACTGCACTTATCAGTCGTCGGATCAATAGCTGCAAAACATTTATATACCTCATACAAGAACCGTGGGTTGTTGGTGGGGCAGTCAGGGGCCTAAACTTCCAACATGCTGACCTATTGTATGCCAATGGAAGCGATCGACCCCGCACCTGCATGGTAGTCTCCAAAGACTTCCAAGCTAACCTGGTTAACGATCTATGTGATGGCGACACCACATCGGCTAAGCTAACCATAAAAAGTCAACAGGGAGATAAAGAGATACTATGGTGCTCTGCATACTTCCCCTACGACGCAGAAGACGTTCCCAGTGGAACATTCATCAGAGCTATCCAATATGCCAAAAGTAGAGGCATGGGGGTAATAGCAGGATGTGATGTCAACGCTGACCACATATGCTGGGGAAGTTCGAACATCAATGCAAGAGGATCGAGACTACTGGAGTATCTAGTAGGAACCGATTTGCAGATCCTAAATGTGGGTAATGAACCCACTTTCTTCAACGTGGTCAGGCGAGAGGTCATCGACATCACGGTGGCATCTCCTGACATCGCGGCTCTGATCGGAGAGTGGAGAGTATCAAACGATATCACACTCTCGGATCACAGACGCATTGATTTCGTTATGGGCATGGATCTACCTCCACCCACTCCATTTCGGAATCCGAGGAAGACAGATTGGGTAATGTATCAAACAGAATTGAACGCCCGAGTCACGATCCCTGGGAGGCGCATCAAATCCATTGCTGGAATTGAGAAGACAACCCAGATGATCACAAATAGCATGAGAGAAGCTTTCGAAGAAAGCTGTCCACTCAAGATGGCAAAGAAGGGTAAAACACCATGGTGGAACTCGGATTTGGCAAAACAGAGGAGAACGACAAGGATGCTCCTTAATCGTGCTCTGAAGGGCGAATCAAGCACTAGCTGGAATCGCTATAAAGAGGCACAGAAGGCTCTAAAGAAGAGCATAAGATCGGCTAAACGATCATCTTGGAGACGCTTTTGCGAAGAGACTAACTCTCTTGAGGCAACGTCAAAGCTGAAGCGGATTCTGGTCAAAGAACGTAGCCAGAAACTGGGTTACTTACGTTTACAGAGTGGGAAGTACACAGGAAGCGATGAAGAAACGGCAAATCATTTGCTTGAAGTACACTTCCCAGGCAGCATCCAAAATCTAATCTCGGGGCCAACAGGTGCATACAGTCCTCAACCGAGAGATTGGAATCTGGCATGCAAAGTAGTATCACTGGAGCGAGTGAAATGGGCATTTAACTCGTTCCACAGATATAAGTCTGCAGGTCCGGATGGCATCATTCCTGCGCTAGTAGTAGAAGGAATGGATGCCCTGGGTCGACACATTCGGAATATATATCGGGCATGCCTAGCACACGCCTATATTCCAGTTAAATGGCGGGATGTGAAGGTGTTGTTCATTCCCAAACCAGGAAAACCCACCTACACAGACGCAAAAAGCTTTCGACCGATCAGCCTAACGTCCTTTCTGCTAAAAGGACTAGAAAGATTAGTAGATCGGTTCATAAGGGATACACACATTCCTAAATGGCCACTTCACCATAGGCAACACGCCTACCAGAAAGGCAAATCCACGGAGACAGCACTCCATGAACTTACGGCAAAAATTGAAAAGGCGATGTCCGATAAAGAATACGCTTTAGGCGCATTCATGGACATCGAAGGTGCCTTCAATTATGCCTCATTTGCGGCAATTTGTGATGCGGCAAGACAGCATGGAATCGAACCGCTGCTAATCAGTTGGATCCTTCACATGCTAGAGTGGAGAAAAATCCACATATCGGTCGGCCAGAAGTCTATTGAAGCAGGATGTCTCAGGGGCTGCCCACAGGGAGGGGTTCTCTCTCCACTGTTATGGCTCTTGGTGATGGATACCCTGCTGTGGCTCCTGGAGGACAAAAAAGTCTTCGCGCAAGCATTTGCGGACGACCTAGCCGTAATAATTACCGGCAAGTTTGCGGACACAGTATGTGACCGCTTGAATGCAACTCTGCATGTAATCCACAGCTGGTGCCTCCGCAATGGACTCACGGTGAACGCTAGAAAGACTGGACTAGTTATGTTCACTAAGAACGTCAGGTGGGGCAGCTATACACTACCCACCTTAGCAGGGGCGGAAATCCAGCTGGCACAAACAGTCAAGTACTTAGGAGTACATTTCGACTCCAAGTTAACGTGGAAGCATCATATCCAGGAACAATACCAGAAATCCTGCAGATTGCTCTGGTGCTGTAGGAATGCGATAGGTAAGACCTGGGGACTTTCACCTAAACGGATATATTGGATGTATACATCCATAATAAAACCCATTTTGATGTATGCATGCATCGTCTGGTGGCCAAGACTGAACTTTGCTAACAGCAGGAAGCTGCTAACGCAGATTCAGAGACTTGGTTGCCTAAGTATTACTGGAGCAATGAGTACTACGCCGACTGCGGCACTTGAAGCCATCCTAAATTTACCCCCCATCTACTTGGAGGTGAAACGGAAAGCAGCCAACGACGCATATAGGCTCGATACCATTGGGGCGTGGAAAGGCGGCCAATCCAACGGGCATGCGTCTATATGGAAATTCCTTGAAAAACATCCGGTAGCCCTGATGCCGACCGATCATATGGTTTCCAGATTCGTCTTTGAAAAGACATACACTGTCGTAATCACCGAAAGAGAAGAATGGTCGACAAGTGGCCATGAGTCTTTTCAGATTACAGACCTAATAATCTTCACCGACGGGTCAGTCACGGAGGATGGATCGGGTGCAGGCGTGTTCTCGGAGAATCCGATTATAGAACTGGCCCGACCCCTCGGAAAAATGACGACCATATTCCAGGCGGAGATATATGCCATTTCATTGGCAGCAGAAGAATGTCTGCGACAAAAATGGAGGGGTCGCACCATTCGAATCTGTTCCGACAGTCGGGCGGCATTATCGGCACTGGATGGCAACAACATATCAAGCCAGTTGGTGTGGAGTTGTCATCAGGTGCTGCTGAAACTTGGCCGACTGAACGAAACATTCCTGATGTGGGTGCCGGGGCACTCTAACATCGCCGGTAATGAGGGGGCTGATAGACTGGCTCGCCGAGGGTCTGGATCCACAATGGTGGGCCCAGAACCAGCTCTTGGAATCCGACCATCTACTGTCAAGTCTACTCTGAAAGGTGAAATTGCAAGGATTCACGCAACCGAGTGGAGAAATTTGGACTCTTGCCGGCAAGCGAAAATCCTTGTGAAGGAGCCTAGGGCCACTAGAGCGGTATTTTTGTTGTCCCTTAAGAAGTGGGACATGAAAACCCTAGTAGGGCTTTTGACGGGACACTGCCCCTTAAACTACCATATGGAAAAGATTGGGGTAGTGGTTTCGGCTGTGTGCAGCCAATGTGAGGAGGAGGAGGAAACTGCCCTGCACTTTTTATGCAGCTGCCCGGCATCCTCAGATCTCAGACGAAGACACCTTGGCAAGGTTTTCTTCAATGAAGAATCTGCACACTCTCTGCCTCTTGAGAATGTTCTCAGATTCGCTAAAGCCTGCGAACACCGTAGGCGGGAAGCCATTGAATAGGCAACTTACGGGGATAGTACAATGGGCCTAATAATGGCCTGAGTGCTCGGAGCTGCGGCTCCCCCCATTTAACTAAACTAAACTAACTGCAGGTGTAGCGATAAACAACACTATAGGGAGACCGTCAAGCCTTTCGGCTTTACTTCGTTTGAGTGCATTGATGGCCGACATGACTCCTCTTCTGGAGGAGGAACAGTCCGTATTCACATGTTATGCTGACTAGCCATTTCATCTACAAGACGAGGAATCTTACCGGATGTGATATGGATAAAAACCATTGTGAAGTGTTCTTTCCACCTCTTCAGTTCATGATCATGGCTTAGAAGTCGACCGTTGACGTCCTTTGCAGAACCATCGAATGCTTTGCTGCCACATGCAAGCTCTTTCGTGATACGTTATACATTTCTGAAATCATTGCGATCTGCGATATCTTTCGCTACCCTGATCAGCGCAATAGCATATTCTCTTTCTCCCGATAAGTCCGGCGTACACTATACTGAACTTATCGGGATTTCGTTCGGAATTAGAGTTCGAACGCATCGCGCACGCCATCACTCGTAACGATAGAGCTTTCAACCCCTTTCGTTCATCGCTCCGCTTCTACGATTTCGTAGTCAGCCAGATCCTATGATGCCCCATTATGATGTGGCTGATGGCCTGTGCAGCATCCGAGGAAAGTGAGTTTTTGCTGGAAGCCTAATGCTCATCGATAAATTCCGTTGGGCTACTCGGTATATTTGCCGTCCGAATAGCAAGATAGCTCTCCAACTGTCGGGCGACAGCTGGGTCATACAAGTGATCGATGTTGAAATTAGGGGATTGCAGCACAACAAGCAAGCGAACGTAAGCGACCATTAAATGATGATCCCATTCGAGGCCGATTTCAGTGTCTTTCTTGTTACGCACATCCAGGAGACATATCCTAAATCTACGTACGGCGTCCGTCAGTTGAAATCCAACTGACCTTATGGCAAGCTCTGTGCTCGAATAATGTGCCACCAATGACAAGGCGGTGGAGTTGCGGAAATCCACGAACCTCCCACCATTATCGTTGCGGTCGTCAAAACCGTGTACAACCAAGATGTCAGATTTCATTTCGGTATTTAGGTCACCCATCACGATCACAATGTCACCTTTTTGAAGCGTTCCCTGATCCACGTTTAATTGCTCCTGTAAAGCATCCTTCTCCACTATATCGCAAGTCTTCGTTGGTGCGTACCATTGTATAATTTTGATGCTCCTTAACCGGAACCGGGTTCTTGCAGTTAGTAGTCTGTCAGAAATCAGCTTCCATATCTACAGAGTGTTCGTTGCAGTAGCTGTCAGAAGCAAGCCGATACCCGATTCGCGTCTGCTATCACTTGGCTTTTCAGAGTACAGAAGCATATTGTCACTAGTGTGATAAGAGGGAGAAGAGTAGTCTCCAGAGTCCCACCATCTTATTTCGCTTACGCGCAGAATGTCCAGCTTATATCGCTGGAATTCCCGCTCAAGTTGAAGAAAGCGAGCATTCTGAGGACCTTCGCTATCGTTGCCGAGGAGCATGGATATATTCCAGAACCCAATGATAGTCCGTTTTCGACAGCCAAAAGTCGTGTGCGTGAGGTGGCTCCCTATCCGAGACGTTGTTGACATCTCGGTACCAATAAAGTTTCAAAATATGTAAGTTGATAGCCCAGAAATTTTTATTCCTTTTAGTTGCCTTTTACGACAAGCAGGGTAGGCTTTGAGTGCATTCTTAAGCCCCAGCTCACAGGGCATTCTATACATAATCTGTTGTAGGTTGAGATTTAGGTTTGATTACAGGTATACCTTCCCTGTGCATATGTATCCCTGATTTAAGGTAGGGGAACTGTTGAACCCACCGGCCCAATATTACGTAGTACTGGGGACTCTATCATGGGATTGGTTTCGATCTGCTGCTGCTGCCTGGTCTAGCTACACTTTAATTAATTTACTGAAATTTTCAGAATTGATAGTAAAGTAGGTAATGATAAATCGCCTTATATTCTTATTCGCCATTGAAGCATTTTGACTTCGTTTTGTGTAGCCGATACCGTCCTTCATAGGCATTAGAAAACATTGTTACCTTCTCTACCTCTGATTTTCCCCAGTTGGTTTGGATGATATTTCTTCAAGTTCAGATCATTATCAATCAATTATTCTAACTCTAAGAAATCAAGGCAGAAATATTTCCCAACAGAGCACCATTTGCTTTTCTCATTTTCACATTGCTCTCGATGAACTCTTGGTAAAATTGTGAGTCAACCGAGTAGCGGCCTTGCGTCGAACGTTGTGTATTATTTCCCACGTTCTCAGTTTCGGCCCAGTCTAGTGTGGTATCGCGCGTAATATAGCAATATTTTTAAATAATTTAGACGGTGGTTTCGGGACTTCCGGAATTCTATTCAGATCCTTCTTTATTTTCGTAATTGTTAGCGGATATTCTTGTACATCATTGCGTGTGATCGAAAACCACCGTGATTCTATGCTATCTGTGTTGTTTATGGTGTGTGCTCCGTCATTTGTGTTATCTGTAATGTGCTTTCTGTTGCCTTTCTAAAGGCTTACATCCTGTTTATATCCTGATTTCACACTATATGGACTATGCAGCTAAAAGTACGTTTTGCGTTATATTCGCGTATATTATTTTCGCTTTATCAGCCTTTTGATTGGGGCATCCAGTGCGTTTCTTCTTATCAATGGTTCTTCAACAGTCATCCTCAGTCATCTTTTTCTCAGCCTTTTTTGTTTCCGTTTGGTCACACTCTAATAAAATTATAATATTTAAACCATTGCAATCTTTTATGTTCGGGTCACTTTTTTGTTTTGAATTGATGTCCTCTAATTGTTCTTCGCTTACAGGATTGTTATTCTGTATGGTTTTTTTTTTTGGGTATTGCTATTAAAAAATTCGGTCCGTGTCGGAGAGTGAAACGTAGCTTGCTCTGCTAATTTTGCGGCGCGAATAATTCTAATATATTAATTTTTTCAATAAAGACAATTTTCTATTTTAATATGCAGTCATTATGGGAACCGCTCCTTTTTCGAATGTCGCAATGTAGAGAGCATGTGAAAGTGACGGTCAAGTTTCTGCATGTTGCTGACTTAATGAAATGATATTCTTTTCAGTTCGTTTCTTAAGGTTTTGTTTGCAAAAGAAAACCTTATTAAAATCGGTTCAATGTCTGTCTTTTCTTGAGGAGGTGGAAATCTTCAAAAGACACTGACCTGGACACGCCAGCGTGTGGGATTCTTACCCACTAAAACTACCCCCGACTCAACCCAAGCCCCGTGGAACCACCATACGGTATTACATCACGGGGTGGAGTCAGCTCATTTTAGCTTGGTCCCCTTTCGTCTCTACGCGGCGTACGTAACCGCGCTTTTCTAGTCTCCTCTGCCTTTCGTAGTTTGCTCTGAATAGATACGACCATGGAGTTGATCGCATCCCAGTCTTCCTGACATGCTAACATTCTTCCCACCACATTCTCTCGTACGAACACCTCTCCTAGAGTCTCCTCTAAGTTCTTCCTTTCCCAAACAAACCTTGGACAGTGGAAGAATACATGCTCTGGGACTCCATCTGAACAGGTACTGGCGATATCCTCTATGCCCCATGAGAAACCGAGTAAGATTATAATTAATCTCACCGTGCCGTCTCTTCAACCAATCCTTAATGACAGGGATGAGCCTGTGTGTCCACCGATTCTTTCCCGAGCATTCCCAACGCTCTTGCCATCTATTTAGAGATATCTCCCTTTCGGCGTTCTTCGTCTGCGATAAAGGAGAGATAGACTTGGCATTATATTGTATATATTCGTCATCTCATCTGCCGAGATGTCAATGGGCATCATTCCAGAGATGACGAATGCTGCATCATCTGAGACAGTCCTGAATGCCGAGCACAGCCTTAGGGCTGTTCTTCTGTAGACTGAACTCAGTTTGTTAGCGTTAAATGCAACCTGCAATGCCTTTCCCCAAACTGGAACTGCATAGAGCAGGATCGAACACACTATCCTACCTCTAAGCAATTTGGAAGCATGCCGTGGCTCTCTCACGTTCGGCATCATCCTTGCCAGGGCCACACTTGCGGTGGATGCTTTGTCTAAGCTTGTCGTCTATCATCACTCCCAAGTATTTGATGGCAGGCTTAGAAGTGATGATATGATTCCCAATTTGAATACGGGCCAAATTTCTTTTATGGCGCTTGGTGATGAGGGCCGCTTCTGTTTTTTCCTCCGCGATTGTCAGACCAGAACTCTCTAGCCAACCCTTAATAGCACTGATCGCTAAGCATGAGTATAACTCAGCATCTTCGAGGTGCTTTGCGACCACAACCAGCGCAACATCGTCGGCGTAGACCACTACCGTGGTTTCCTCCGGAAGAGGAAGATTAAGTACATCGTTGTACATGATGTTCCACAGCAGTGGGCCCAGTACGGAGTCCTGCGGGACACCCGCGGAGACAACGTACTACTGGGGTCCGTCATCGGTGTCATACCAAAGCCTCCTTTCTTGTAAATAGCCGTTGACAATAGCCGCAAGATAAGCGGGAATACCAATCTTCGCCAGAGATTCCCGTATTAGGTTCCAATTGGCCGAATCGAATGCATTTCTCACATCCAGGGTCACTACTATGCAATATTTGCTAGTATTGCTCTTTTCGTGGATTGCATCTTCGGCCAAGCCAGTAACCATTTTGATGGCATCAATAGTTGATCTAGATCTAGATATCGCCCATGTCATCTAGATTGCGGATATCACAGTACGTTGGACAGACACAGAGGACATGAAACCAGTCATCTGACTCTGCCCCAAAAGAACCCAACCCTGACTGGAGGCAAGGTTCCGCGAGAAGAGAAACTTACTCAAGTTACTGTGGCTCATCACTAGGAAGTTCATCTCAATCCCAAGGTCCACGATAGAACTTCCTGTGGCAGCCATACATTTTACATAGTCATATGTGACCCGACCTTTCCTACATTCGTTCCATTCAATCTGACTCTTGGATGTAACAATATTTGAATAGGAAGATACGCTGACAAACGTAGAGTAGTTCGTTGCCCTGCATCGTCAACGCAAAATTATATAATAAAGGTGACCCATATGTAGAAAGTGCGAGAAAGAGTCGAACTGTATATGGATCTAGCCGCTTTCCTGCTTAGATCCATCACACGTCGCAACATACATTTCAATTTAGTTAAACCTCTCCTGAGCTCGATCAGATGCAGGCGAATGTACATGCGTTCTACTGGAATTTAAAATTCACTCTGTTCAAATTGACAAGTGGCGAACGACGTAAGTTGCCCTTCAGCAACATCGCGAGTGTTTTTCTGTTGAAATCGCGACGCTAACTTTAACATACCACTTATTAATGTCGCACATGTAGTTAGCACCTCGCTGCTCGAGCTTGAGTTGGTTGTTCCCAGCCAACAAAAATGAAGGGATCATTCGTGAAAACAACGCATTTAACCACCGAATTAAGCTCACCTAACAGTTCATCATCGTGTTCCATATAAATGGACCTGGGATAGATCCCTGTGGGCATTCAGACTCCACATTAACCCACACATGCTCATTGACACCTTAGACGAATGCTTTCCTACCATGGAAGTAGTTCTTCCACAGAGCTAAATTTCTGACAGCCATACATCGAGTATGATGACCAACTTCGTTAATCAAATGTGCCTTTGAAACTACAAAAATTCCTGGGACGTATTTGTTAACCCAACGAACAAATTTTTTTTTATATGGATTAAAGCGCCGTCGGTGGATCTGGCAATACGGAAGCTTTACTGCCTGTTCCCCCAGTCGCTTGATCATAATCCAGAACCTTGCCAAAGGCCAAGAATTAAAGTCTCGTTAAGTCGTGGTGGTCTAGGGTGAATTCCTGCCGTATAAACTTAATTACACGGTCTTCTTAAGATACGGATTGATTTTGTGACTATAATCAGAGCGTATGGCTCAGTATTCATACTGGTATAGGCAAGACGTACCTAAATCTCTTACGAACTACGGAGTACCGCACCCGAGTTGACATGTAATTGCACATTTGAGGTCCGAAGGTCTCTTGACTGGTTGGGCGTAATCACAACTCTAATGAAACTCTTACTGGGTGGCCAATTGCTACAACCGAGTTGAAAGTTCATGAACCAGGGATTCTCCTGAGACATGTAAATTTAGAGGACTATGTCTGTTCTCATGGTGCCAGTATGCCCCTGTTAAGGTTTGGTGGCCGAAGCCACATTAGATAAGTCCCCGTGCAGACTCGAGTCTGATTGCACTAATTAAGCCTTGGTGCATTCGGGTACAGTGTTTCTCAGTGCCACCACGTGAAGGTTCTCTTTGCTCACTTGGTTTTGGTGTGGCGGACAGGGTTGCTACCCCGTCTTCCTTGCCGCCACCTCAGAGCACCAGACTTAAAGTGCAGCAGGAAATCCAAAAAATCATGAAAAAGCCGCTATATGAAACCTAAATTCCAAAATACACCCCCTTTCGCGCGCAGATACTTCCGCGGAGGATAGTTACCGATTATCGGATTTATCAGTGTTTTCATTTTAAATTAGGCTAGGTTCATTCCTATCGCTTCATTTTGGGTGTACTTGGAGTCTCATTGCCTCCAGTCTTTGTCTCGGCTATAGGTTGCCTGCTGCTCTGCCTGATCTCAATTGTTTCTTTCGCCTTAAGGCCACAGAAAGCTGCTACAGTTAGTTCGCCTATACCGGAGGTGGTAGCGTCCATGATGCTCTTTAGAGTTGGTATTGCCATTGCTTTGTTCAATATTCTGGGATTGGGCGTTTGTCTTGCCCTGAAGTGTACGTGGGTGTATTGATGCTCCATTATCCTCGGAGCTCAGAGTTTGATCTGCCTCATGCATGTTTCGTTACGTGTGCACATCTGTTACCTTAGGGTCTCGTTCGGAACACCATAAACCGCTGGTTGGACACTACTTTAGATGTTTACCTTAGGTGGTTTCGTTGGAGAGACGATGTACTAAGCACCCCGTCATGGGAAAGTAACCTCAGTAAGGAGGCGAGGGCATTCTTGTTAGCTATAACGCATTGGACAATTATTCTGGAATTATGTTCGCTAAAATTTATTTTTTTGAAGAAAAATACTGGATTACCTCCTCTGACATTTCTTACACAAAAATCAGAAAACCCATCGTACACGAAACGGTAAACTAACTTAGTGGAGGTTCGGGGTCATACCCATTCGATATTTACTCCTGCCCTATTGGACTTAACTGCTTAAGGCTATGAAGCGAAGTGTCAGAACTAAACGCCGCGCAAACGCGGCTCATAATTAATAGTATACAAATACAATGATGGATCTATGGCCGGCCATGGTAAGCTTGGAATTTGGTTGCAGAAAACATTTTTTTAAGTAATTTAGTAATACATAAACAGAAAATCGGTTCCTCCTATTAAAAACTGTAATTTCTATTTGCTACAGATTTGGGTTAAGCGCTTGCGTGAAGTTATCCAAGAGACATGCTTTTCGGGTACGTCTTTGACTTTACCGAAATCCCCTGCTAAAGGTTCTGCTTCTGGATCATCACAACGATCGTCGCGTGATTTGGATGAACCTTTAACTGAAAATGACCATGATCGATGCTCATTAGCTAGTTTCGGATCAGGAAATACAACCGACAGTGACAATAAGGTAAGTGGAAGTTTGCTCAAAATTAAGAAAAATTTATTACAAAAATATAAAATGGGAATGGAATGAAAATCTTTAATAATAAATATTGATAAAGACATGGAACTACGTCGAATTTAAAGGGGGACTCCCCTACACGCAAATAGGGGTGCAAAATTTCGTTCACAAAATATGGCCATGTAGGGGGCATCAAATGAAAGGTCTCGATTAGCACTGATCTCAGTTTTGACATTTATTTCACAATAGGGGACAGAGGGGGCTCTTCTCTCAGAACCTACCTTATCCTTAAATCTGAAATAAATTAGGGAACCTTCCATTATATGGTGCCTAGGCTCCGAAATAACTTTTAGTAATTGACTGCCAAGTCCCCTTAAGTTCATCCCAGAATCGTGAAATTTTGCAGAAATATAGGCAATAGAGCATGATCCTACCAAGATCTTCGAAATCACACTATCACTACCAAAGTTATAATAGGTCAAAGTTGTCACTTCTGTGCAAAATCTAAGACTGAATGTTAGTATTACGCAAAAGGGGATATGCTAACATAATATATGCATATCCATTACGTGCTAGGTACTAATGTACACTCAAATGATTTTATAAAAGAAATATATAAACTTTTTCATACCTGAAGCGTCCAGCTTTCGGTTTCTCGACTTGTTAAACTCTTCAACAGATACAACTGTTGTCGGTTAACTTCTTCACGTAGCGAAACGTATGGGGTCGATTTCTATCAATACAGTGCTTTCCAGATCAATTTATTTATGTAAATGGTTTTTTAAAAAGGAGAGGCTAATTCAGTTTTTAACTATGCACACAGAATTGTCATGCATTCATCATCCCTCACATAGGGAAATAGAACGCCTTTTATACCTGAAGCGTCTAGCTTTCGGTTTCCCAACTTGTTTAACTCTTCATGCGCATCAGCTGCCATTTTCTTTGAATGAAATAAGAAAAGTAACACTTCCTGCAAATGATGATTATCATAATTGGCACAAAAATTAGGCATTATCACACAACTAAAAATATATGACGTCGCAATAAAATCACTAACGTGTCAAAGCGGTTTGCTTATCATATATCTAAGCTTGGTTCTTGACGTTTTAGATATTTCAAAATCGACCAGCACTCTGGAGCCATCTATTGACAAACAGCGAGAACTTTGTTGCGCACGTACTAAAAACTATAGAAAATTTGCTGAAGAGCAAACAGGTATAAGGGTATTATGAACAGGCACCTTAAGCTTTCCTAGAGAGCTCTTCCCTGTCCTTTCTTCTAACGCTGTGAAATTGGTTAACAGCGAGACAAGCGTTTTTCAGTTGAAGCTGCACAAAGATGTTGGTTGATCTAAACCGTCAAAATTGGTCACTTTCTCAGTTTGCTAGATAGAACTGCCCTTGTGTTTGTCTAAAGTCAACTCAGATGGCAACTAAAGGCAAAATTATTATAAAAATACTCTAATAAATGGTCCTAGGTCTCATGAATATTACTTTCAAAACCTATTATTGTTGACTTCTACATTCAATTTTGTATGGCGACATAATTATGCATAAAAATGGAACAAGTCGTTTCAAATTGGGAAAGTGCTAAAAGATGCTCCTCCTTACTTTTTTTGATAATGATTCGCCTGCCGACAACTGGTCACTTTATTTCTGAAAGGTTTAAATGGCGTCCCGCACGATTATTTAGCTCTCACGCTATGTCATTATGAAAACAAGTGGCCAGCAGTTCATCAATCATGCCAGCAGTCAACGAATTTATCAACAAATACTTTTACTGGTTCGAATCATCTGCACCGTGGTACCGCCAGAATGCTTTGTGAATATAGACAAAAGTTTTTCTTTTTCGAACCGGACATATCCATCGGAATGTATTTTGAAATAGCAGAGGATCGTCCTGTCATGGATAATAAAATTCAGACGTTTCATATTTTGAAGTCAAATAAAAAGGAGGCATAGTATGGTCGTTGTATTAGTTATTTATTGGTGATTAACTGCTCAAATGGATCCATTTCGAACAGTCTTCCATAATTAAAGTCCATGAAATCAAAAACGATCATTTATTCCGCGGAAAATAGAATTTCGTTAGTTCAAAAGAAATCTAAATCAAATCTAATCAAGATCTAGGTATATCATGACAATCGCAACGCTAATTCAAACGATATAAATCTTCAGAAAGAAGCACGTGGCTTATTTCCATCAATAAATTACCAACAAAATTAGGCTATTAATCCAAATTTCGTTGTTTAATAACACTCTAGTCTTTATTTTAATACGTGTAGACAGATATTTTGGGAACGACCTGTGCCATTCTTTAGTGCTAGACGTATAACATTGAAGAAGCGAACAAGTGGTTCCCGAAATATCGGTATATGCGCATTAAAATAAAATTCTAGGGGAAAAGAAAAATATTCCAATAATTTTCACTAATTCAATCGCTAGAAACATCGCAAGTGAGAACACTTCTGAATGGTCGACCAGCTATTTTTTCCTTTTCTTTATGTGATTTTGGGAACCTTGGGATAGAATCCGGTTCGGATCATCCGGGCCATCTTGTAGCATTCACGGAAAAAAACGTCTCCCACCCTGCAGCTTGAGATCTGTCTGAGGTCCTTAAAGAACGGTTTACCTAGTGTCTGTAGCCTGGCTCTAGCTAAAGCTGGACAATCGCAAAGGAAGTGCCTAGAGGTTTCTCCCTCTTCTTCGCAGCTTCGGCAATGCGAATGGGAGGATATGCCGACTCTGGCGGCATGGTTCCTTATAGGCCAGTGTCGTAATCTTGTATGCATTTGCACATGTCTGACACAAAACACGATGGGGTTTTGTTGTAGACCGGCAAGTCTTTCTTGACTTGGCACAGGTGGTGAGTCTTCGCCATCTGAGGTCCGCGCCTGCTAATAATGCGAATAGATTCCACTCTTGACAGTTGCCAGCGGAAGACAAGCTATGTCCATCGAAGGACTGCCATGAGCAGCCAGCTCATTCCCCCTATGTTCCCATGACCGGGAACCCAGAGAAGGGTAGTCTTGAACGTGCCGTCTAGACTGTTCAGCGCGTTTCTACACTACCTTATCAACCTGGTTGATGTCGGCTATGAGTACAAGGCCTTAATGCTAATGCTGCTTGGCTGTCGGTCAGAATGGCTGTGTTACATTTGGAGCCCGGATTATGCCCCAGTCATCGATAGGATCCCAGTATCGTCAGTTATTTCCACTTGGAATACACTGGCGCATCATGGGAGCCCATACGATACACTGTGTGTTTCCGCGAAAACTCCCACATCAACTCCACAGACGATCTTTGATCCGTCGGTAAAGAATAAGGTGTCATAACCTTGCAACACGCCACCGATCTTCCATTGTTCACTGGTTGCATAGTCCACAGAAAATTTTCTCGTGGAGTTCGGCTTTCGTGTAGCGTAGTCCGTTGGGAATGCCCAGCGTTCTCGAGGTACATCGTCTAGGATGTTACTATGGCTTCACCGTCCAGTATCCGAATTCATGTACTCCGCAGCACTACACTCTATAACGTATTTAATGTGGAAGTCTAGGGGGAGGAGATGTAAGAGTACATTGAGGGCATCTGGCGAGTAGGACTGCAGAGCCCCGGTAGCAAGTGCACACGCGGCTGTTTGAATCCTATTGGGCTTTTTGCTTATACCTGCCCACACATAATAGAAACGTACGTCAAGATGGGACGTACTAGGGCTGCGTACATCCAAAGAACCATCTTTGGTCGGAGACCCCATTTCTTTGCAAAGGTCCTTTTGCAAGAATAGATGCTTTGCAGGCTTTCTTGATCCTTAGTTCTATGTTTAATCTCCAATTGGGCTTCAGATCAAGATATTTTACATTGAGGAAAGAGCCAATGTTTATTTATTTAGCCGCGGAAGGTGAAATTCAGGTATGAGCCGTATTGGAAAGGTAATGAAAAGGAGTGTCAATCCCGAGCGGGGGGGGGGATCAAACTATACGAAATTCTTCCTACTTAAACTTTTCCAATGTGTATTCTGTTTCTCTGTCTATCACACGCACTTTTCTCAGAAACGACTTTACAAATTTTGGTGAAGAGGTGAGATCTGTGAATCCCCACATATGTGGTGAATGATATTGTTGCATGTTGAACATAAGGCGGGTCTTCATATGCCTAAAAGATGGGTGCAACTTTTTTTTCAACCGAATATAGCCCCGTCTGGTTTAAAATCAGGGCCCCGATTAGCAGATATTAGTTTACCTCATAAAAGAACCGTGTGTTGTTGGTGGGGTAATCAGAGGCCTTAACTTCCAACATGGTGACCTGTTGTTTGCCAATAGAAGCGATCGACCCCGCTCCTGCATGGTAGTCTCAAAAGACTTCCAGGGTAATTTGGTATGTGACCACATCGGCTAAGCTAACCATAAAAAGTCAACAGGGGGATAAAGAGATACTATGCATATGTTCCCTATGATGCAGAAGACGTTCCCAGTTCAACATTCATCAGAGCTATCCAATATGCCAAAAGTAGAAGCATGGGGATAATAGCAGGATGTGATGTCAACGCTGACCACATATGCTGGGGAAGTTCGAACATCAATGCAAGAGGATAGAGGCTACTGGAGTATTTAGTAGGAACCGATTTGCATGGATCCACCTCCACCCACTCCATTTTGGAATCCGCGAAAGATAGATTGGGTGATGTATAAAATAGAATTGCGCGCCCGAGTCACGATCCCTGGGAGGCGCATCAAATCCATTACGAATTGAGAAGACAACCCCGATGATCACAACTAGCATCAGAGCAGCTTTTGAAGAAAGCTGTCCACTCAAGATGCCAAAGAAGGGTAAAACACCATGGTGGAACTCGGATTCGCCAAAACAGAGGAGAACACAAGGATGCTCCGCAATCGTGCTCTGAAGTGGATTCGGTAAAACAGGAGAACGGCAAGGATGCTCCTCAATCGTGCTCTGAAGTGATTCAGGCGCTAGCTGGAATCGCCATAAAGAGGTACAGAAGGTTCTAAAGAAGAGTATAAGATCGGCTAAACGATCATCATGAAGACGCTTTTGCGAAGAGACTAATTCTCTTGAGGCAACTTCAAAGCTGAAGTGGATTCTGGTTAAAGAACGCAGCCAGAAACTGGGTTATTTACGTTTACAGAACGAGAGGTACACAGAAAGCGATGAAGAAACGGCAAACCATTTCCTTGGAGTGCACTTTCCAGGCAGCATCCAAAATCATCTTGATGGTGAATAACATCAGTTCCGTTTTGGTTGGATTTATGCCGAGTCTGCATCTTGCCCACAGGCCCACCTTTCTCAGCTCTCCATCCATGATGTCACTCATAATGGAGGGAAACATCCCTGACACCGATATCACCAAGTCGTCAACATACGCCAGACCCAGAATTTCGTCCATCACTATCAACCAGACACCGAAGAGATAGCGCCACACTGGAACGTGCCTTTGCTCACAGCTCTAGTCAACTAGCTCCCACATCAGACTGATTTTTCCTGGTTCTTAGCATGGATATTATTCAATACGTCGCTGTACCAATCCAATACTGGTCAAGGATTCTTTGACAGCGTTGGTACTGACATTGTTGAGTGCTCCGTCTATATCTTGGAAGGCCGCTAGAGCATACTGCTTGTACTATAGTGACGGCTAAACCGTGCCAATGTCCCCATGGATCGCGGTTTCTGTGGATTTAAGATAGACGTGCTGCGACTTTGGGGTGTTCTCTCTATAATAGCCCTTAAGTGGGTATCGAGGATGCGCTCTAGAATCTTTTATACGTCAGAGGTGCGGCTGATTGATCAAAAGTTTTTCACCGATTCATGGTCGCGCTTGCCCGCCTGCGGTATAAAAACCACGCGTTTGCTTTTCCAAGACTTATCCCAAAGCTCCGGTAAATCTCGACAAGCGACGGCAGCATTATGCCATCCGTGCCCGGAGATTTATATGCGGAAAGTTGTTTAAAACCCAGCAGATTTTATCCTCAGTAGTTATCGATTTCTTGTCTTGCACGACTGGGGCTGCATACCCTCCAACCAAGGCTATGACTCATATTCCCCCTCGCTGGCGGAGAATTGCATCTGGACCAGTAGCTTCTGGCAGTCTTGATGACCGCCTTGTACTTCGTCAGGCAGTCCTTGCATGGCTGTGCCTGTGCCTGAAACAGATGTTGAAGATTTCCTTGGTCAGTTTCCTGAGGCTGGACAAAGTTCATACCATCACGGAGAGAGCGTCATTTTGTTCGTGCCCAGACCTCTCAGGTATACACAATGTGTTATTTGTTTTCTTTACAAAAAATGGATTGTAGTTTCGTGCAAGTAGAGAAAATTTTCCAGACATTGGCTAGTTTCTGTCCTGGGAATCAGCTACATTTGGCTACCACTTGCAATCACGCTGCTCCTAGGATAGGGGTGAACGTTTGTTGAATAGAACATTATCTTTGCGGTTGGTAGAGCGACGAAAGGAGCATGCTCATCTTGATAACAGTCAATCCCTTGGCCTAATTTGATTATCTCAATTAGTATTTTTCAAATTTATTACTGAAATAACACTGTCTCAACAGATGCTGGAACCTCGCTTGTGCAAGGGAGAGTGTAGTTTTGAGGAGAAACAGCCACCATGGGCTCATTTCGTGTGGAAATTATCTCTTCTACATAGTGGGCAATGTCGGCAATGGTGACAAAGCGTTTTCCTTTCACTACGGACCCAGGGTGCTAAATACGAGGAATAGGATGGATGGAAGCAGAAAGGAACCTTATTTTGAGTCAAAAACTCATGCATTATAGACGTGGTACAGCACGGGTCGTTATCGTGATTCAAGAGGAAGCACTAGTCCGGAGGGTGGGAAGAGATAATCATTTTATTTTTAGCACAAAACTGACGAATTTTTCAAAATGAATCAGATGTACTTTCATGGCGTATGAACCTTGAGTTGTCCGGCTACAAATCTGGCCTTTGCGAATTCTTCGACGTAATTGTAAAAGGCTTGATAGTAAATACAGTTGACTGTTTCGTTTTTAGATAAGAATTAAAACTGCGTAATTCGAGTAAAGTCGAAAACAGTGAATATCGCTAATTCTAACTAAACTCAGCTTAGGTCTTCCTTTGGTTTTTACGTGAATGTTTCATCATTATGGATCAATATCTTGTGTTATAAGTTGTTTTTCTGACAGTATTCTTTGACTTTTCTGGCAGTATTCCTTCACCGGATGGCTCAAGAGGTTAGAACGCTAGGCTATCGAAGTGGAAAGTCGCGGTTCAAATCTCATTGGTGGCAGAGGGATTTGTGATCGTGATTGGATGTCGGATACCAGTGGACCACCTTAGTCAAATCAGGGTAATAATCTCGGGCGAGCGCAATGCTGATCACATTGCCTCTTATAGTGTACTGTAGTGCACCGTTATGGTCTTGAATGAAGTGTTTTAACACATTTCAAGGCCATATTGGAAACACCACGTCTCGTCACCAGTAACAACGCTGTACTTGAAGTTTGGGTCCTTTTTTGATTCTTTAATCATCGACGGCTATGTGACCATTATCAAAAGGCATCACAGTCCACAATCGTCGAAAACAACCACCAAAACAAAGAAAGCTTCGAAACTCACGGTGGATGATAAACAATTTCCACATTGTTCCCATCAAAAAGGGAGAGATCGACAAGACGAAAATACAAAACCAATCTGAGGATGGATTTACAACGAGAACTACACAGCTTAAGAGCTACAAACGCCTGAGCGTTGTGATTAAGGGCACTGAAATCAATGAAATAGGATTCGCAGTGAAATCAGTCAGCGTGATAATGAATCGAAACGGAATACCGCAACCCTTATTCAAAGTTGAGTTGGATCCAGAGGCTCGTAAATTGGGGAAAAAGAGTTCACACGATATACAATCTTCGCTACCTCTTGCACAGGAGAGTCACAGTGGAAGGACCACATAAACAAAATGGTCCTGTTCAGTGCATGAACTGCCAAAAATTTGGTCACACCAAGTCAGTGATCCTAAAGAGGTCAATTCAAGGATCCGTTCTCAGAAACTACACAACCTGAAAATCTAAAACAAGTCTGGAAACCGGAAGCTAAACTCTTCAAGTATGAAATTTTTGGTGTATTGCTTATATACGCATATTTAAGTGGGTATTTGTCCCATTTGTACCTAGTTCGTAATCTTTATGTATTTAGTCTATCAGACCATTCACTTTAGTATGATACTGACATTCAAAATCTTAGAATGCAAGAAATGTGCATAAAAGTGACAAATTTGACCTATTATAACTCTGTTGCGATTTCTATCAAACTTGGTAATATCATCAGCAATCGTATAGTATAGTATTACTGTAAAAGTTAATGATCCTAGGATAAACATAAGGGGGGTTGATGAATATGGTAAGATACTATTATTAATTTTATTTAAACCGGTATCGGTATGGATATTATTTTGAGGCCTAAATACCATGTGCATGGACCATCATATTCTTTTTGAAATATTTGGGCTGGGTAGTTTCTGAGAACGGTCATTGAAGTAACTGACCCTTTTCGGAGTCCCACATCCCTCCCCTTTGCAACAATTGGCAAAACTAATATCGGCTTTGCAAAGTACTAATCTAGGGCTATCATTTGATACCCCACACGCCTATACTCGGTGAAAAAAATGCACATCCCCCTTTTGCATGTATGTTGAACTACCCAACCGAAAAATATGAAAAAGTCACGAAGCCGGTCCTATATGTTGGTTAGTAGAGATGAGTAGGTGATGTATGTAGTATTACGAAAGTGATATCACACTACCATCACCAAGTGCGATTCCAACGCTATCAAACATTACAACTAACATTACCCCATCACCTAACCTTATCGCATTACCAAGCATCACCGCATTACAAAAGTGATAATGTAATATAATATCATCTAACATTACCCCTCTTCGTAGTACAAGTCGCGCGGGAGTTGTCGATGAACTGGCTTGGGCTTTAATGAATTTGTAATGTTACGGTTTGGAATGAATGTCGACTGCCGGTTATTGTTCGTACGGTCTTGGTCTACGTAATTTATCCTAGTGTAAACACCGACACGGCTATCAGTTGCGAATTGGTTTACATGGCTGGCTTTGATGCGAAAAGGTTATTTCGATTTTATGTTTTAGGCAAACTTTCATTATGACAAGCAAAGATAATGCCATAATGAAAGTTTGCCTAAAACACATAAAATCGAAATACTATGGTTTTCAGTGTGTTTGTATTCGGTATAACATCATACGTACGATTACGATAATGAGAGGTGACGTTTGTGATATTACTTTGTATTATCACCTTTTTCAAAAAACGATGTATTATGACATTACCTACTAAAATAGTGTTTTGCACACCTCTAGTATCTAGATCTCAGAATACCCCCATACTTCCGTATATTTCTATATTTATTGAAAATTGAGTGGAACTTTAAAATCCTATAATTATAAAATTATGCAGTAATATAGGCTATAATATGAAGAATGATAATACCAAACTTGATGGAAACCGCACTTTTATTAACAAAGTTATAACATAATAGGCCAAAGTGGTTGTTTTTTGCAAATTTATTGCAATTTAAGACATTGACTGCCATTGTCACAATAAATCGCGTAGGTTGACATATAGCACTAAACCTTTCGGTTTCCCGACTTGTTTAAGTTGTCCACCTCTGAAGCCGCCCCGGTGTTCCCCGATGACTTTTTCCCGTGTAGTGCTTAATCTTGCTTTCCAGTATTTTGGTGAATACTTTATAGACCAAACAAAGCAGTGAGATGCCCCTATAGCGGTACTAACTTTTATGCAGATTGGACAGAGAAGCTTTAACGTCATTCTGCCGGATTTCCCCCTTCAATATTTGCTGAAAAAGTAAGCAAATGGTCTTCCTTTACAGCTCCGAAAATCGTTCTAAGAATTTTGCTCTCGAAGGTATTGATCTGCTTTTCCGGTATTTGCATCAAGGTCCACTTCTCGCATCCATACAGCAGTACGGGACGAATTACTATCTTGTAGATGTGTAGTTTATGGCGTCTGTCTACTTTTCTTTATCTCATTATGGGGTGTATAAAATGGTTTTTGAGCAGTAGTAATCCGCCTTTGGATTTCGTGATTTTTGTTTCTGTCCTTCGAGAGCAGGGCTCCTAGGTAGACGAATTTGTACACCCCTATTCGAATTTAGGTTATGTATTTCGTTTTGGATTCATTGATTCTGACCCGCATTTTACTCGCCTCTGATTCGAATTGCTCGAACGCTTCCATCCTGTCGACAAATTCGCACCTCAAGTTGAAGAGAGTGGGGGTGAGACCAATGCCTTGCTTGAGTCCTGGCACAACATGTATATTGTCCTAATGGAAAAGCCCACTTCTCCTTTTGATTCGAGAGGTAGACTCCTGCTTCAGAACCATTTTCTATTTTTGAGCCATCGATGTAGAAGACGTCAGTATATCCTGACCCGTACTCTTCTGGTTCGTCCCAATTTTCTCTTCGTTTCAACATAATTCCATATCTTCTACCAAACAGATATATGGGGATCCGAGAATCAGAAGGCTTTGCGAAAACTGGATTTAGTTTTCCCAATAACTCTTCCAATGCTCTGTGCCTCCCACGTCCATTGTTTTCCCATAGATTTAATCGAATTAGTCTATGCGCTGCTCTAATTGCAGTGCTCTGAAAAACAAATCCAGGGGCAGCAAATTGAATAATGCATTCAAGGCTGCACCGGATGTTGTTCTCATGGCACCGGTGATACCCAGACACAGTTCTTTGCAGTGTGGCTAGTTTAGAGCGAAAACACTACGGATGCATAAGCAACCATTGGCCTAATGATAGCAACATATATCCACATTACTACCTGAGGCCTAAGTCCCCGTGTCGAGGCAAAGGTCTGTCTGCATAGTCCATAAGCTGTAAGAGCAACTTCCATCTACATCTCTACATGTTTTTTTCCAAAGAAGCTTCTTGTCTAGAATAACTCCCAGATATTTCACTTCTTTGGAGAACCCTTCAAGGGTCGTACTCCTCACTTCTGGAAGGCAAACACAATTCAGTTTCCCCCTTTTTGCGAATAATATCATTGTGGTTTTATTTAGATTTACTGAAAGCCCATGCCTGAGGTACGAACTGCCAATAAAATCAACGGCACGTTGGGTATTCTTACACACCGTTCCGCGATCTCTCGATCAACAGCAAACACAACCACGTCATCCGCATAAGCTTGAACGTGTATTGGCAGATTTTGCAGTAGTAACATAGTAGTGAGGCGATCAACATATTCTCCAGAAGAGGCGATAGAACACCTCCTTGAGGGAAGACTTTTGTCGCTTCTGCTAGGTAACGCTCAACATCCACTTCAGCATACATTAATCTCTGTGTTAGCTTAGCGTAGATCCACTTAATTAAAGTTTCATCAACCCCATGCTCTCTGGCGGCATCACAGAGCTTTTGGAAGAGCGCACAGTCAAAAACCCAGTCAGAACGCGGGCCCTCGGTCTCGAGGATCTCTCATCGAAGAAGATTCTAGTCTCCTTTACTGATCCAATACCACAGATTTTGTTAAAACGAATGGCTCTTGAACCAGAAATATATAAGAACAATTCTGAAACTTTGTCAGCCTTGCTGCCAGTAGATAGGGAGAAGCTTTGCCATGCTGCAGGTTAATTTGACTAACCCTTGTGCTTGAAGATATAAGTGTATCCTAATGTGAAAACCCTCGTTAACTGAAAAGTGTGGTGCGTTAAGTGTGGATCTCGCCGGGCTTACCAGTTTGTCCTTACCTTCCCCCGAAAGTTCCATTCCATTCCGATTTCTCTGGATATCGCCGCACTTCGTGGTGGAGCAACGCCCATGTCTTCATTCCCGAAAAACTTTGCCTTTTTTCGCATTGCTTTCCGTTGTCGTCGGCTGACAGCCATCCCAGGTTTACGGATCTGTGTTCACATACCGGAATTAGACCAGTTGCGTCCACATCACCAGCTTCCCTTTCTTTCGCTTTTCCTGACAGGCCAGTCTGTAGTGCCTTCTCCCTTGTGGCTGAAATTTCCTTCTGCTGAGCATCCCCCCCCCCCCCTTTTTTTGGGAACAGTTAGGCAACAATGTCACCGACAGGCTGATTTCAAGATTTCCAGTTACTCTTATTAAGGGAGTTGCACTGTCCTTTCTAGCTGACCACGCCGTAGACATCGGGTGCAGGTTTTCCACCGAAATGGAGAGCCTGTTTTCCACAGATTTCTTCGTGAGGGTGACTCGGCCACCACCTGATTTTTAAAAATCGCAGGTGGATTCGAAATCTAGGACTTACCACTTGGAGTGTTACAATCCTCTGTTTCCATCTTCATGTGTTTGTGGACATCCTTAGTG
Source organism: Hermetia illucens (assembly GCF_905115235.1). Taxonomy (NCBI): domain Eukaryota; kingdom Metazoa; phylum Arthropoda; class Insecta; order Diptera; family Stratiomyidae; genus Hermetia; species Hermetia illucens. The sequence continues at coordinate 162,410,734 of NC_051850.1, forward strand.
TAGTAGTAAATTGCCACAGGCTCGCCACCACGACAAGGTAGTGTCCGAGGGTAAAGCTCGTTGTCAGTGGTTCATATTTTGTAAGGTTCGCAATCATTTACTTCTCTTCCGACCCATTTCGTTTCCTGGAGCGCGAGGACGCTAATGTTGTTACGGGATATTTCCTAGAACAGCTCCCGCAGTACAACCATTCGAAAAAGTTATCGCACCCTCCAAGATCCCAGCCGAAGTCGTTGTCGTTTAATCCGTCCAATCCCAGGCTGTATTCTAGGTTCCTGGACACGTTGACATTTTCCAAGAAAGCGTTGTCAGCGCTTGGCTCAACCCCCTACTAGGAGGGCCGGCTTGGATAGTTGTTTCGTTTTGAGGCGCGGAAAACTCGCCTTCACCCTCCTCCGTCTGCTGTTTTGATGGCAAAACACCCAGTGCTCATCGTGGGAAGGTAGGATTCGATAGCAGGGTTGTCGTTGTTAAAATACAGGAAATGTTTCACAGGATTTATGGTAGCCGTGTACCAGATCACGGTGTCGCCCTGTGATCCTTATTATCATTTGGCAACTCATATTTATGCCTATACTTTCTACCAAGAATAAGAAAGTTGATGTCTATATTTTCTTATTTTTGGTTTGAGCTTATCCTTTTCTTTACCTTGTAAGCTTGTCTTAACGTATTGTCAAAATGGGAGCGAATCTATGGCTTCCTATGTTTAGGCTATTAATTTGCTATATATTTGATCGTCCCTCTTTACTTTGTAGAAAGGCAAAAGAAGAACGAAAAAACCAGTTCCCGAAATACGTTACACATTGTGTGAAAACTCAAAGCATTCTTTAGCAGAAAACACGTTTTTCTCGTGTTCAAACAGATTGACTTTATAGACATGCGTAAAAAAATAGATGGCAATGATTAGAAAGTGGCGTGTGCCATAGTTCATTTTTGAATATTTTTGAGCGTGAAGAACCTAAGATACGCCGAGAATAAAAGCGTGACTGATCTGATTAAATTTTAACTGTTCGCAACTATTCAAAACCAATAACATTGTTCAACAATAACTTGAAGGATAGACTCCTCCAACTGCTTCAAAGTCTTTTTCCAAGTTTGTTGAAATCGCTAGGTCTAAACTCTACGATTTCTAGAGTTAAATTTCACCTTCACTCCCGAACATATGTGATATTTTGTTCCACGGACCGAGCACAAATCTACTAAATTGAATCAGAATGTCATTCAATTATTAGTTCGCTGCCAGTTGGTCTTTTAAATATAGCAAAAGAGACAAAAAAATTGTCGTGTATTCTAGGCCCTCGATGTCATTAGAGCGATAAAAATAGATTTGTTTTTAATATAAACATATGAACAGAAAATTTATAATGAGTGCGTCTCGTGATAATGTGGGAGCACAGCGGGACGACTGAGTTGTGAGATTTAAAACACAAAATACAGGAGCAGAACGATAACACGATAAATTCGCGCCTATTTGGAATGACATCATAATTTGTATTAATTTAAGTTATAGGGTTAAGACGTCCACCCCCTTCAAAATTACTGTCATGAATTTTTCACTAAGGTGTGATAACTTTCATTGTCTTTTATGGGAGTTAAACAATTTTTACACTTGGTCATTAAACACTAAGTGTATTGCCTTCTCTGTTTCGCCTATTATCCTTTTTGCCACAGAAGTTTTCACGAGCTTTTAATGGAAGGATGGGTGGGAAATTTGCCCATACAATTCGCATCGTTTTCCACTACTATGAAACGACCCTTTTAGTGTGGAACTATTGGGAAATGCGCATGCCCTTAAGCCCACCGACGGACAGTGTGGAAAGCTTCCGAGGGATACTCTGATCTGAAAATTAACCTTCTAGGAAGGAGTAAAGGAAACAGATGTTTGAAATTCAATATTACTGACCTTTTGATTCCCTTAGCCACTGTGCTGGGATAGATTAAAAAGGAGATAAATTATATTTTTCTAAAGAATCTGAAACGTCATATGCCAACATACGGAAACGCTTGACAAATTTTATGCGATTGCATGTTCGATGCTGGAGGAAATTTGTATTTAAATAGTTTCCTGAAATGTTGATGTTTCTTTTTTATAATGTCAGTATTTGAGTATTTGATTGTTGAATTGCCAGCGATAAATGTTATCACTGTTAGAACGCAACACACACCGAATTATAGAAAGCGATTAACTACTACGAAGTCTTAGTTAGCCCAAAGATAGAGTACTACAAAATACCCTGTAATCGCACATGATAAATGCATGCATTTAAACCCATATCTTTGTTACAAATGAAAAGCACTTAATCCAATCCCCTCAAGTATGAAGGTTGCCCTACTTTTGCCATATCATTGTAACATTGTTAAGTTATAAGGCACGTAGCATAGAAGCATAAAATATAAGTAAACTTGCTACTCACAAGTGACTATTCAACTTTAATATTGAATTTTCACTGAAAAGAAAAAAACATAAATTGTAATTAATAGCTATTCGAAACTCGGAATATTTGCTGTATTTATAAGCACTATTTTCGCTTCACGGAATTTTTCTGCTTACGCACAGTCGTGGCTATAAAATACACTGCGAGAGTTTTCCTCAGTGTTTTAGATGAAATTGCTGTTGAGTAAGAATGTGGGAAAACTGGCAGGTAGATTTTGAAATATAATATAATAAAAGATTTTAGTTCAGCAAGAAATAATGAAAATGAGATGCAAATAACCAACAACTCTCAGAAAATAAAAATGCATATTGAAATACGGAAAAGTTCAAGGGTCGTTTTTTTAGTCTGATTTACATTATGTGCATAGAACATTGCATTTAGGCGTTAGTCTGATATTCCTGTACAGTGGGGTGTATTGCGGATGATGAGCGCCCCTTGGTCAGATATAATGAGGTCTAGCTATAGCTTGAAGTTCGATAGCGTTAACAAAACACATCTACTATATTCATCCAAATTCAAGTGTTTGGATTCCACCGGAGGACTGTTTAGCGGCCTATATTGCCATTCATTGCTCCCAATAATAAATTGAGTTACTTTCACGTTTTCAATTTTCTGGCATCATATCATTAGGTCCAGAACAGTAGAGGAGGAGTTCGGGCGTCTCGGGAAGTCGTGGAGGGAACTAAAGGGTATTTCAGGTAACCGTGACCGATGGCGCGTAGGTGTGGTTGACAAGTTATGCCCCACCAAAGTGCAAATGACAACTATATATATCTTTTCATGGACGGCGTCAGGACGTAAGTTAGTCTGAGCAAAACAAATACCTGTTTGCGCACTAAATTATAACAACTGATTGCACTATTCACTTTTTCACCCCATATGCACCACAGACAGGTCGACCTGATGCCGAAAAAGATGCCTTCTGGAAACTTCTCGATGAAAAGATGATAACTATATCATCATCACCGGCGAGCTTAATGGTCATGTGGGTAAAAAAACAGACCATAACAGGCGCCATGGGGGAAAGGGTTTTGGAGTGCGCAATGAGGGTGGCGAGCATATAATCGATTTTGCGGACACCCATGAACTTGTACTTATAAATCCATGGTTCATCAAACGATAGTCTCACCTTTCTCCTGTAGTGGGAATAGTAAAAAGTAAATCGACTATATTCTAATAAGACGCCGTAATTTTAACCACCGCCACTGGTTTCAAAGCTGTTCCTTATGAGACCATCGCACCTCAACATGGGTAGTGATTGCTATCCTGCGAATCAAGCCGCAGGCAGCGTGAGCAATGCACTGACCCGCCGGGCATTATGTGGTGGCGATTTGGCTTTGGAATGACCATCTTGAAATGAAGGTCCATGAAAAGAAACGCCTCTACCACAAGTTCCTCGACGATAAAATGCTCGTCAATTGGCAAATTTATAAGAATACCAACCGGGAAGCGATCGCTGTCACCCGAGCGCCTATTACAAAAATCTTTGCGATAACCTGTACACTCGGGATGACGATAGAGGTCTGTATCGACTTGTCAAAAGCCGAAACGAAAAAACATAGGATATAGAACACTTCTATTGCGTTAATGACAAGAACGGTGCTTTACAATGAACGACGTCTTGCGGTAATGGAGACGAAGATGTTGCACCGATCGTTGAAAAACTGCGAGGGAGGTGTATTCGATGCTATGGTCAGGTAATTCGCACTAACGAGAATTCACTTGCCAAAATTGGTCTGAACATCGAAATCGATGGTAAACGACCAAAAGGCAAAAACAGCAAAAGGCGATTATATATAAACAGAGCGATTATCACTTGTTGCTACTTTCGGTCACGCTGCTCCCAGGGACGGACCGACGGAAACATCAAAAAGTCAAGAAAATAATTTTGGATGACCGCAAAATGAAGTTGATCGAGATAGCTGAGGCGCTAAAGATATCAAAGTAACGTGTTGAACATATCGTGTCATCATGTTTGGGTATGCGAGCTCACAATCGCCCAAAAACAATGAGTTGACGATTGTGAGCAGTGTTTGAAGCTCCTCCTCCATAAAAACCAGAATTTATGCGTCGATATGTGATAATGCGTCGATATGTGATAATGGCCGTCGATATGTGATAATGGTCGAAACATGGCTCCATTGTTTCACACCAAAATTAAAACAATCGTCATCTGAGTGGACTGTACATGGTAAACCGACTCTAAAGCGTGCAAAGCCCCAATAGTCGACGGACAAGGCTGTGGCATGGTTTTATCATTCTATAAAACAGTCAGTGCAAACCAGCCGGTTCCATTTATTACAATTTTTTGTTTTTAACATATATATATATATATATATATATTTCGAGAGCGACATCCTCCCTTCTTCAGTACAAAGCTACTAAAAACAATTGCAATTACAAGATTCTTTTATACTTATTGGCTAATTACTTTTATTTCAAAATTTTATTTGAATTTTAAACTTTTGAACTAATTACCGCCGCATATTAGTTTCCAGGGGCTGTTACCCGTATCCGTGTTTAATAATGGTGTCACGTCTTCTCACAAAATTTCTAAACTGTCCCAAAGGTCCGAGGTTATCATTCGGTTTGCATGACGGAAGAGCTTAAGATTTTCCCTTGAATGGTATGACGTCCTTCGACTATGTGTGCTGCAAGTGATGATCTTATGCACGACTTTTATTTCTGGACACTACTGACCGCTTCCTTGATGTGTTTGCTGAATCTAGTCGTTATCAAGCGTAGAGTCTGTCCTATATATATCTTATTGCAATCGCTGCACGTTATTCGGTAGAAACCGTTTTTCACCCGCTGCCAAAGGGTTGTTGATGCTTCCCAGTATATTCCGCAAGGTGGACGATCGACTTGAATCTACAACTTCCAGTTGAAGCTTTTTTTATCCTAATCCTACCTGATCTAATAGGTGGGGATATGGGATACATATTCGCCTCGTGGTGGCTTCCTTATGCTGTGAACCTAGTGTTGTATATGCATGCCTATTGTGTTGCTTGATTTTCCTTACGATCAGCTTCTCAATAATCTGAGGATTATACGCATTTTTAATAGCGGTGTCAATAATGTGCTGTCGTTCCTTATTGAAGCCGTATTCCGAAACAGGGTATGCGATCAGTCGGTGAATCATGCAATTATAGGCTGCCATTTTTTGGGAAAATTTGTGGTGTGAAGTTGCTGATATCGTTCTCTGCGTTGCTGTTGACTTACGGTGTATTTCGAAGGCCAGCTTCCCGCTTGAGTTGACGATATTCAGGTCTAGGAAGGGTAGAGACTTTTTCAATCTCTAGTGTAAACTCGATTTTATGATGAATCTTGTTTATCGAGGAAATGACCTTGTCGATATCGTCTGTTCTAACAATCGCAAATATGTCGTCTAAAAACCTAAACCATACTTTAGGCATTATTCCCCTCGAATCATGTTCTTCTTCGATTGATTACATGAACCTTTCACTGAGTAACGGCGAGAGGGCTCCACATCACTACAACCGAAGTGGTTTTGTAGAATTTATCCCGAAACGTAAAATAGTTTTCGTTTATGCAGAGCCTGGGAAGGCTTGCATAAATTCGAACTTTTCTTCTCTATTCCGGGCCAGATTCAAACTGGCTCAGCCATCTTTCGAGATCGAAAATTGGCGTGTTGGGGAAACAATGCCTTCATGTTGAACGACACCATCACCTCGTCCTCATCCATCCTCTCAACGCGTTGCAGCTTCTATATTTGTTCATGGGAGTTAGCCTCTGAATATTTACTGCTCGTCGTCCCAAGGGCCTGGCATTTCAACCGAAATGAAGTTTTGAAACAATTCTTGTTGCTTAATAAATATATATAAAAATGATCCTTGAATATTAAGGGATGACTAAACTCTAAATTTTTGGTCGGCAGTGTATACAACGGTGGAAAAAATAATAGGGCCAAGTAAATTTTACTTATTATTTAGCATTCATATTATGGTAATACATTTGAGTGTTGAATTACTCAGTTGTTATTAACTTCAATTTAACAAATAAAACAAAATAATAAATTGAAATATGTACAAAAACCTACCGACTTTTCAAAGTTTTCAAGTATTCTATATGGTTAAGGTCTAGTCACTGGGGGCCATTTCATAATGGAACTTTCGCTGACTGCAGTCAAGCTTTCACCACGTTTGGTGAATTCTCTGGATCATTGTCATGCTTGAACTCTCACTTTATTGGCATTTCCTCCTTGATACGAACACTTTACCTTCAGGACGCCGAACATTTTCTTCTCCGTCTGATCCAAACGAATTTATTTTGATTTCGTTGAACGAAACTGCGTTTTCTACAATTTCTTGTGAAATGTGTTTCTTGTCGAATTTCAGCCTTCGCCTTAAGTTCTTTTTACTGAAAAAGGGTACCCTCCTTCAAGTAACTCTATTTCTTGAAGTGTTTACGGAGTGGTACGACTTCTAACTATAGTATCGATGGTTTCCTACTTCTGTAACTTTACCATTAGTTCTCTTGTTGATGAAAAATGTTATCCGCGTCCCATTTTTGATAATTCTATTTAAAATATGAATTGGAATTACTTTCTTTCCAGATGCTCATTTTACTATATTTCGAAAAAAACTTTCAAAACGTCTTGTAAATAATGATACGATTCTATTTCCTTTTCGCTAATGATTGCTCTAGTATATACAAACCGCTATTTCGGGAAAAACTTGTTCCTCTCAGTGCTATACGTCTGCCCTGAAGAAGGAAAAAACTTTTTCCTGAAATATCGGTATATGCTTACTAGAATAAATAATTACTAGTGAAAAGGGATAATATCGTCTCATTTACATTTAATTCAATTGTTATTTAGACTTCAAAGGAGTACCACTGGAATATCTATTCTGGCCGGATACTATCGAATCCTGGAAATTTAGTTAATTTTTCATGCAAAACTTATATATTTGATGTATCATAAAAGATCCGTGAACTGTCGATGTATCAAAACAGGGACGGCTTAACACCATCCCATTCTACGATTTTTAGCACCACTAATGAATATATAATATACCTCAAGAAAGTTTTGTATTTCGTTATTTTTATCACCTATTGTTCAAAAGATACACATGGGATATTATGGGTAAATAAAAACACTTATTGAGTCGTCGCGAAAATTGCAAACAACGAGAATCGCGCAGTATTATGCATTACTGCTAGGCCTTATTAGATGTTGGATTACTCTATGTACATTTCTTGTTAAGTGTGTGCAGATCCACATTGGAGACGTATTCGTTTCGTGCTTTAGACTGAGAATCATAGAAAATCACTTGAGCCGAAAGATCCTATGTCAAAGAGAAAGAGAAATTCTATAACAACAAAGGCGGTAACTATTTCTTAAGAAACTAGTCTCCGAAATGCCTATTATCTGTTTCTGTGTGTTCAGTGCACAGTCAAAGACGCTACAGTCTACCTTGTCGGGTTTCCTAAGCGGAACAATATCCACAGAACGGATTTTAAATGCATGCTTGTAGTTTAGAAACAGAAACACATTAATTAGTTTATTCTTTTTAAGGTTTTATATAAGGCCAAACCTTATTAAAATCGGTTTACTTCCTGGGAGGTGGGAACCGTGAATCTCCTTGCATGCCGTGAGCAATATCGTTTTGCGTTGAGCTTCAGGGGGTTCCCCAAACGTGCAAAATGGGGGTGTAAATTTTTTGTTCATCAAATAGGTATACTACTGTGATCAAAAACTAAGGTGAATTTGTTTATAAAATGTAAATTCTTTATCTATTCTTCCAAAAATTTCATCCCCCTCAAAGTAATCCCCGTCCGATAAAACGCACTTTTGCCAACGCTATTTCCAGTCCTGGAAACAGTGGGAATAGTCTTTTTTCGGTACAGCCTTCAAGACCTTCTTCGATTCGGTTATTTATTTCCTCAATCGTGTCAAAGCGGCGTCCCCGCGCTGGCCTTTTGAGTTTGCTGATTAGCCAGAAGTCGCACGGAGCCAAATCCAAGTCTCGTCTCCAGTAATGATGCATTTCAAGTGGTCCTGATGGTCAGACAGCAAAGTTTCACACGCATCAACGCGACGCTTTTTTTCCAAAAAATTGAGCGATTTTGGCACCAATCGAGACTTGACGCGTTTGAGACACAAAACATCCTTCACAATGTTTGGGCTGAGCCAAATGATATTGCAACACTATGAATGAGGTCTCTAATTGTCAATCGATGATTTTCAAGCACCAAATCTTTGATTTTTGAGACGTAGCCCTCGTTGGAAGACGTTGATGGTCGCCCAGAGCGTGGTTCCTCTTCAAAGCGTTTTCGGCCTGCTGTGAATTCGTTATACCACTTGTAAACATTTTTTTGTGTCATAGCTTGATCACCAAAGGCCTTCCGCAACATTTTCAACGTGTCCACACAAGAATATTCGTTCCGCAAACAAAATTTGATGCATGTGTAACTCGGAGATAATTAAACCTTTTGACAAACAGACGCCTGGTAAAGGTTATAGACAGTTCTACTAACCTAAGAAAAAAAATTGACTTACCTACCTAATACCCGGGAGTTTTAAATGACAATTTCACCTTACTTTTTGATCACGGTAGTATGTGGGGTATCAAATGAGAGACCTCGGTTAATACCTTCTAAGTCTGAACGGATTTTTTATATTTGTTGCTAGGGGGAAACCGGAGGATGGAAAGCTATAATTTCTTTCAAGGAATCCCACCAGGATCCAGGAGAGGGTGGATGTCAAATACCATAATATCATCATTAACGGAATTCGGTGGATTCAATATGAGAGGTCGTCCCATTGGCAGTTTCATCCATTGCTCACCAGTTCTATTCCATTTTATCAACTTATTATCCTTTTATATTGGATGAATTTTTGAGGGTGTACCGGGAAGTTTGATGGGCACAAGTTTGCTGGTGTTCCCCTTACCGAGTCGAATCCTGGAATAATTTTATATATGACAGTCCAAAGTGCAGAACATCCGTCACAGATGGTTTGCCAATTCCTACAACTTGCGAATATCACAACCAATATCAAATAGAGAGCAGTGGATTTTAAATCGATATGTGCCTTTGGCTTCGAGCTGTTCCATATACAAAACATTACCCCGCCTGGAAAATTCCTTAGGCATGGATCGCGTAACGTTGGGAGAATCGTTACTATTGGAGTTGCCTTTTCCTGAGTGAAGTATCCAATATTTGTGCAAGTACAAGCAACGCCTTGGGATCCAATTTTTGTCCATTTGTCCATAAAGACAAAGGAACACTCTTTCCAAATCACAATTGAATGAAAGCGAATACATGTGATAAGCTAAAGTGTCAGTATGAAGATCTATTGAATAAAGGCGCCGGTTGACTCCTCATTTGATATTAACAAAAAACCATTAGCTGTTTATTGGGGCGACAAAAAGATATGTAATCTCATTGTGGGGTTTTCTATCGATTGTATTATCTTAGTAGATACCTTATATGAAGATACTGGACAAATCACTTGGGACAAAGACATGAACTAATTAACTGACCCTCAGAAAATTATTCGCAAGCGATTCAGAATCAATCCTGAACAGATCATTAGGGTGGGCCATGATGATTCAAAATTATGTTCAGAAGGTTGGACTTTCGAAACAAATCTAAATGAAAGATAAGATTTCCTTCGAGAAATTCTAATCACTTTTTGTTCAAAATTGAATACTAACAAATGCAAAAAAGCAAAGCAAATTCCACAGTTTATCTTATCTCTCGAATTGAGTGAAATTGAAGATTTTCAAGGTTAAGCTACAAAAAAGCTATGCTTGATCAGAATTATAAGGCGAAGGTAAGATTTTATTTGGGAGTGAATATGAAGAGTTAAAAATGGAGATCATTGCTCATGATGTGGAGGTTTCAATTGAATAGGTCCTTTGACATATTTTCTTTAATGGCTCCCCTCGGGTAGGATCGATGAACAGTATAATACAGAGTTTAGATACGCCATCGCATGGTTTTCTCACCTAAATATCTTAGCGGAAATCTAGAAAAATTGAATATCGATTTTTGGCCAAAATATATTTTATTATGGAAATATCATATTTCGTCGCCAGCTCGTTAATTTTTCAATGAAAAAAAAGCTGGCTGAAGGAATGCTTTTTTTCCTATGACGATAATCCCAATGTTTTTTTTATTTTTCTGTAAACACGAGACAGGTCCAGAAAGTAAGTGTACTGGGGCTCTCATAACCATAAGGAATGCTTTTTCGAGATGTTGACAGCATCGCCATGTAGCTTAACTCCTTCCCTTCAAAATGAGACCATTTTGAAGTTAATATGGTTAAAACTTTTGATTCAGGATAATCTCTTGTGAATATTGCCAATCCAATTTCCTGTCAAGTACGAAATCCGCGCTATCATCCGTTACCTCGTGAAGGCAGAAACTACAGTTGAGATTTTTATTAAAGTTAAAATCGTTTATGGAAGTTGCCTGCTATACGCTTCAATTCGTACCAGAACCGGGATAATCCAACATGATCTGGAAGGTATCCACGAGACCAAAGGGACGCTCCAGTGTGGCACTGTCTCTCCGGTCCATATTTTGGGTCCATAAATACAAACTTTTGTTTGAATATCAAGCTTAAGAAAGCATCATCATCGTGGCAAGATAGTGTGAGATCCTAAAAAGTTGAATGGGATGCTTTAAAATAAAACCGGGAACATGCTGGCAAAGGCAGTCTGTCTGCTGCGCGACAATTCCTGATTTCACACGGCCAACGGCCCTAAGCACCTGGACTCCTTTAGATGGGACGCTTTGAACCAATCCCCATATTACCCTGATTTGGTGCCTTGAAGTTTCCATTTGTTAACTTCGCTGAAGTGAAGGGGTAGGTGAAAAATTGGGTGAAGGAGCTAGCAACAAAGCTGTTCGTGGAGACGTCAAAAAACTGTCTCCCCTATATGGGAATGTAATTTACATATGTATGTAGAAATGTAACCATCCAACACAAATCGAGTACGTCGTTGATGGTCCGCATGCGCTATGTGTATCTTACACATAATTTTTTTTTCATTATTCAGTGATTCAGCGTTAGAGTTTGCTTAAAGGGAATATTGCTCAATCTCTGCGGCTGACACAACACTTTTTTTTAAAAGGGAGGACTATACAATATCTCCTTTAGAGAACCACACACATTCATGAACGTGGGAGTGCATAATTTATAACAGATTGCATCCTGTTGTAGGGAGTCTGGGACCAACAATTCGCCTTCCATATGGCCAGATCAACCATTGATGCGATCAAACTGGTGGCTGGCTTGGTTTAACCTGCAATGCTCGGAAAGGGTACTACTAGCAAGTATTGCGTGGTGATTACCCTTGATGTGCAAAATGCATTTAACTCGGCCAATGAGATCCTTATAAGGAGGTCTGTGGGAATGATTGCTGTACCCAGTTATTTAGTTGTGCTTGTCGACAACTATCTAACTGGAAAAGGGCATTAATACAACACACGTTCCAGGGAATACATTGTCTCCGCGAGAGTTTTACAGGCCTCTTTGCGGGGGTCACTACTGTCAAACTTCATCTATTATAATTTCCTCTGCGTTCCAGTTCTTAGCGAGGCCACAATAGTGGGTTACGCTGATGATTAAAATCGCTGCTATAAAAACAGAGGCGGTGTTTACCACGAATCATCGTAAGGAAACGACTGCTGATGTCCGAATGGGAAACCATATCGAATGGGATAGTCAGAACGATGACGCACATCTACATATGATAAACCTGATTCTTCCTCTGATCGACACGAGAAAAAAGCAGAAAGGAAAAATCTTTAAGTAGATGGTAAGAAGGATGGACCCGTAGACTCATTCCCTGCATCAAGGCGGGTGCATGGCGAGATAAACTTTGATCTCACCGGATATGGCCGATACGGTGGATACTGATATTCGAGTGTGTTTAAACTCGACAGCTCACCTAAGTGTTCCAGTTGTAACTGTATTCTAGGAGTCCCGGAGCATGTTTTTTTCATTGTCCTAAATTGGCACGGGTATAGTCTAGAGAACACATTTGGGAGGAATAGTAGGTCCGGAAAGTCTAACTGGGAAAATCATTGTGTGCCAGGAGTATTGAAATGCAATTACCTACATGGTGGGGCGGATTCAGCACAGTGGAGGCGGGGGAGGCGCAGTTGCGAATTCAATCGATGGGCAGGGGGAGAGGCTAAAGTCATGTCCATTTCGCGACCTAAGCGCTTAGTGGCGGAGAGGACCGGAGCTGGGGGATAGTTTTGATCATCATCATCAACAGTGCAATAACCGGTATCCGATCTAGGCGTGCCTTAATAAGGAATTCCAGGCACCCAAGTTTTGCGCCGGGGTCCACCAATTCGATATCCCGAAAAATTATTTGGCGTCCTGACCCACGCCATTGCTTCATCTCAGGCAGGGTCTGCCTCGTCATTTTTGCCTACCACAGATATTACCCTTATAGATTTTCCGGGCTACCGCAAACTGTTGAGTCGGATTTTATTCACAACCAAACGATCGTGGTATCGCTCATAGATTTCGTCGTTATGTAGGCTACGGAATCGTGCACCCTCATGTAGGGGGCCAAAAATTCTTCGGAAATTCTTCCCTTCGAACGCGGCCAAGTGTTCGCGCAATTTTTCTTGCTAAGAACCCAGGTCTCCGAGGAATACATGATGAGTGGCAAGATTATAGTCTTGTACCATAAGGGCTTTGACCCTAATGTGAAATGGGCTCTGTTGGCTGCTAACAACCGTGAGCGGATTTCATTGTCATAGCTGGTATCAGTTGTGTTTTTCTACCCTAGATAGGAGAAATTTTCAACGGTTTCAAAGTTGTAGTCTCCTAGATAGTATTAGGTGGCAAAAATTACACACGGGCACATACTGGCGCTTTCTTGGTCTTGCATTGCATCCAAGTATTGGTTCTAAATCGAACATTTTTGACATATTTATCAGATTCACTATATGGTAATGCCGAGCGGGATTCCATTCTAAGCCAAAACGGTATGTCCTAACGAGGCTTTGAAGCCTTTACTTTTAGTCTAGTGTATTATTCTAATTTTATTTTGAAAAATAAACTGCTCCTAAAATAGTTTTTCGTATCTAAAATAATAATAATAATTCTTTTACTAAATATTTTTATTTTTTGCAAACATGCATATTTCGGGCCTACTTGGCGCCTTCCTCAAGGCGATAGGTAGTCATCGAAATATGCATATTTGCAAAAAAATTTAAATATTTAGTAAAAGAAGAGGGTTTAGTTTTTTTTATAGTTACCAAACTTGACTGAAAAGCTCTAAACTCAAGTTTTTTAATTAATCATTGTTTTTCGTGCTTTATCAAAGATGGTGGTCTGGGGACTATATATGGTTCATTTTAGTTTGAAGCACATTTAGTCAATCCGTCGGTTGATGTATAGTTTCTGCACTTTTGTAAACAATTTGCGGGTACGAGTGCTGTATGATTTAAGTATAAAAGATTTTGATTATTGGGTGCATGTGTGAGCCTTTATAGCGTAGCTCGTCATTCCATGGTGTAGAGATCACAGTGCGATGAATTTTCCAACATACAACATTCAATTTTACTGAAGCTTATTAAGTTGACAGATTATTCGATTTCTATTAACCAATTTGGAATATTGAATCGAATTATTTTTTTGTAATATAATAGAGATTTCAATCCTCTTGTTGTCTTTAGTTTCAGACGAATTCTGAAGATTCTCTCTCAGGCATTTACATGAAAAACAAAGGTTTCACAAGGGTAGATAGAGAGTCTATTCCGGCATGTCAAGTGTTGTTGTTTATATTCGAATACGTTTCAAGAGGGGGGCAGATCTAGATCCAGTCTGCAAAGTCTGCGATTGTAACGAAGCTTCATCGGGAGTTATTTGGTACCATGGAAATCAGGATAGTGGTCTAAGAGCGCACGACCAGGAAAATTCAATGACAATGTGCTTTGGCCCCAATGCAATCCTTCTTGTGGAGTTAAGCAATTCAGGGCCGTACCCCTTAATCTCGGTCGAGGTGTTGGGTAGACCTCGTATCTATGCTCAACCTGCACCTTGTATAAACCAGTACCAGTGTGTTCCTCACGGCGACGCTCTGATCGTGGTTCCTAAATCAATCCATATCCGAAGAGGACCATAGGGTCGTGTCTGCACGCAAGGTGCCAACGTTGAACATCCAGGACCTCTATGTGCTAACATGCGGTTGCTTTCCTGGAGTGACGCTCAATGTGTCATTGTCATCATTTCAGGGGTAACCAGATTTTAATTAATCATACAAACCGGTGTCGTCTTAAAGGTTTTGAATCAAATCGCAGCAGCAACTGTAAACAATACTGGGTTCTTCCACTTCATAAAGTTTTTCTACGGCAAAATTTATATTTCTATAAAAAAAATTTAAGTTACATTTTGATAAAAATTGCTGAGCAATAAGTAGTTCCGCTTGGTCGAAATTTGTTGATTTATCGGACTCTTTTAAAACTTCGGTCTTTTTATATAGTTGAGTAATAATCAACTTGAATGACCATTCTGATCATTCCTCATTCTCAATGTTTTGTAGATTTTAACCATTCCCTCTTCTCATGATCACTACAACGTGTTATATGTGTAACGGGACGCAAATAATATTTCATAAGGGGCTGATATCGTGGATTATGTTGCACAGTTTGTTGATATTTAGTTTAGTAGTTTTTTTTTTAAGATTGCTTTCATATTTTAACAAAAAGATTAGGTTGTTATATAAGGTTGAACATCCAGTCTGCAAAAAACATGTCGTGTGGGTCCTAAGAATAATAATAGTATAGACTTTGCGTATAAAATCAATTGTTAGTGGAGTTTGGGATTTTTTTTGGAAAACTTGAATGTTTAACCCAGAAAAGAGGAGTCCGTGGACTACAAAAGAGGAAGTAAGTAGCTTCCTAAGTTGTCCGGCCCGTTACCAAGTGGGTGCGAACTCAGGACTCCCAGCGTCCTCAACGAAAAATTTGGGAATTTGTTGGCATGTATCCTAACGAAATGTAAGCATGTACTCAACATGGTATTCGATCCCTACTACACCAATTCGCGATTCACACCTGGTGCCAAAATGTGTTTCAATGATTCCAAATTGTGGTTGTGTAGAAAAGCTTAACCGAAGCCACCATAGCACCATTCACTAGGAAGCGTAAGCTTAGTCACCTGAAAGCCATGGCATGCAGGCGAAACGAGAAACATAGGTTAAATAGTTGGGAATTATACTAGACTAAAAATTACTCTGGAAGGCGCATATTGGAAGCACTACGAGGGTTCTGATGACTTGCAGATCCATAGCAGGAAAAAAATGGGGTTGCAACCCGAAGATACTACTGCAATAGTAAGGCCTACGATTACCTATGGGTAGGTAATCTGGCAGAAAGAACTGAACTTACCGCAACTGCCAGAGAATTACACAAACTTCGCAAACTGGCTTGCGTGTGTATCAATGGGACAATGAGGACATGCCCAACGGCATCTCCGGAGGTTCTTCTGGGAATAACTCCTCTCCATCCTACAGATGTTGGTAATTAGGTAATCTTCAGAATGGCGGGGAGCAGCCTAAATCGAAGGAAGATTGATGTTCTTTCTAGGCGGTACCCCGAATTACTGATACAAGGGATAACATGACAAAGAGGTTTCATTTCGATAAGGACTTTGAAACACGTTGAAGCAACAGGGGAGCGTGGCTGTGACATACGTCTTAAATCAGCAACTGATTACCTGGTATACTGACGGATCCCTCACACCAAAGGGAGTGGGCGCCGGGTCATTAGCGCACGGAAAACGTACCTTGAACCAATGGGTAAGCACATTAGCATATTCCAGGCGGGAATATACGCCATAGACAGATGTGCCTCCTTCAACCTTCAAAAGAACTATGGAGGGAAAACATTGTTATTTTGACCGACGGCCAAACGGCTATTAAGGAACTTAAGTCCAACTAACTAAACTGGTATGGAAATTCCTTGTGAACTGAACACGCTCGGCTTGCACAATAAGGTCTGGATACTCGCGGTTTCAGGCCATGTCGGGTTGGAAGGCAGAATCATTCTGTGGAATCGGAAACGAGTGCGTAGTTATGATATCAACAAAAACGAAAAGGAACGACGGAGGGAACTATACTGGGCGAACCTACCAGGAATGAAGCAGTCCAGGTTGTTTATGGGGGGATACGCACCTAAACGCACAAAGGACTTCTTTAATCTCATCAAGAAGAGATTAGAAGAGATTAGAGAAGAGAAGCTAGGGATATTTACGTATGACGACAATAATAGCTAATAATAAACATGAGTACATGATTTCTAAGCCGCTATTGAGTTGTTTTGACTTTATGAGCGATTATAGAGTCTTGTTGAAATGTATCCATGTTTTTGAAGCATGGTTTAGTTTGAAGGGTTATTCTTGTGTAATTTTAACTTCAAATATAAATGGGATTTTTTTTTAATGATTTTTCTGAGTACGAAATGATTTAAAAATGTTTTTCTACTCAGTTTCCTTGTACTGAAACTCATTTTTCTAAGCGTTTTATAAAAAAAACTGAAGGCTGAGTCGTTAACTAATTGCCTACAAAGAGTTCAACCTCTTTATCGAGATTAGATCCTTGACCTCCAAGAGCTTCTTTCAACGAGTTGATGAAATTGATTAAAAATTCAGTTTCAGTTTTATCCAGCAGTTCACAATTATAAACAGAATTTATTGTTTGGAGTTTGTGGAGAAAATCAACTAAAAGAATGCCTTTGTTATACCAAAATACGGTGCAAAGAGTTTTCGCTGTAGACAACCGCATTTTTGCCTTTATTGGTGCAGCCAATCGTCTTTCTTTACTTAATCTGCCCCAAGTTGGATGATGAAATATACATTTCCGTGACCCAAGAGGTAATTTCGTCGACGGCGGTATTCCTCAAAAAGCCATGTCTGTGGTGGAAGTACGAGGACGCGATCATGACTCTGATTTTCCACCATTTTATATCCTTCACCAAAACTTTTATGCGGCACGAACACGGATTTTGGAGGGGTGCTCAGAATTACAAGCGTGAACCTATTGAAATTTCTGACCACTCCAATTCTTCTCTCATCAAAAACTTTATAATCGTTGTGCAACAGAAGTGAGAGTCACTTGCCCACTCATTGCTTTAATATAGATTGAATAGTAATAGGCAATGGATGCGGGAGTGGAATTTGTGGATAAAATGGAGAGCCTTCCGACTCTGCCACAACACTTGATAACCAAATTTCTGTTAATCCATTTATTCATTTAACCAATACGCAGAGAATTTAAGTCTTCAGAAGGAGCAAGGAACTGGCTTAATTTACGCTTAAAACTAATGAAAGTGACAGAGCCAAAGGACCCGATCTGTAGGGTGTTTCAGGACCGGCATAGTTGTGGTATCGGGGAATGAAGGTGGAGGGATTTGAAGGCACCAGTTGCACCGCTCAGGGCCTTCCTGATATTCGGGAATTCATTGTCACCCCAAGGTAGGTGACTTCCTTTACGGTTGGGATTGTGACGTTGTGGATTTTCAGGGATAGGGTTGATATCGCACCTTATTTTCGGTGTCATTTTTGCGCTAGCGCAGAATACGATAATCACGCATTTCTGCGGATTCGGAGATAGTTTCCAGCGGTAGAGCTCGTCCAAATAGGGATTCAGGCGGGCTTCACCGGTCGGGATGTTTCTGGTGGAAGTGTAGAGGATGAGGTCATCCGCGTATTGGAGGATTCGGATTGGATTTGGTTGTGAGGTTAGTTTGGGTAGGTCCGCGGTGAACAGGGAGAAAAGGGTAGCGGAGGAGGACTGATCCCTGAGGGATGCCAGCCTCAGAATAGGGAGAAGAGAGGTGTTCGTGGAGTTGGACTTGGGATTTCCACCCGTCAAGAAAGTTAAGAATTAGCTTGCAGAGATGCGGATTGATATGAAGGATTCCGGAAAGCTTATAAGCGAGTCCGTATTGCCATACGGAGCTATGGTTGGCGCGTACCGGTTGAGGCCCTGGAGGACGTCCGATTTGAGCACGAGAAGTGCATGCTCAACCAAGTGTTTGGGTCGTTTAGCGAAATGAAACTGAGGGAGTGAATGATTAGAGTCACATTGC
Source organism: Hermetia illucens (assembly GCF_905115235.1). Lineage (NCBI taxonomy): Eukaryota > Metazoa > Arthropoda > Insecta > Diptera > Stratiomyidae > Hermetia > Hermetia illucens. Next base: position 162,429,258 of record NC_051850.1, read on the forward strand.
TCGTCGATGATGACTTTCATGATTCGCTCGAATATCTTGGCGGAGGATGAAAGGATCGAGATAGGCCTGTAGTTATCGGGATTTCGAGGATTTTGATTCTTTTTTGGGATAGGAAATATCCGAGCACTCTTGATGATGGAGGACATGATGGGAGCAATTCTAGGGGCACATTTCCTGACGACGATGGAGGGGATTTTGTTAAGTTCTACCGATTTTTTGTTCTTTGAGGCGGCGATGGACGCCCTAACGGAGTCTGGACTGACAAAGTGGATGGGGAGGATATTTTCGCGTTGACTTGAGTCGGCGAGAGCTTGGGTGAAGCGATTTTGTGTAGGTTGGGAAATGAGAAAGATAGGATGGGATAGGAGTTGGGAGATTTTTCCGCTTACCTCGTTGTTGAAACGTGGCTCACGGAAGTGGATAGCGCAGTGGTGTGCCTGGAGGAAGTGGTGAGCGAGTACGTTCACCTTTTCTGTGGGGGAGATATTTTGGGGTAGGATCGCGTTTTGTTGGACCGATTTGCCTAATCACGGAAGGTTTTCCTCAGTTCCCTGTATGTACCAGGGTTCATTCAGTTCGGTGTTGGAGAGGCGGTTGTGAAGATATTGGGTGTAGAGGGTGAGGATTTTTTCGTGGATGGACCTGTCCGGTTCGCGGATTTCGGAGAAGAGGTGAGAGGATTGCAGAGAGTATCTACTTCTAAATAGTCTCCGCTTGAGGGGTCTTTTTATACTGGATGTCGATTAGGATGTCATCGGGGAGGGTGATGAGGTTACGGTAGTTTAAGGGACGGGATGGGAACATTTCGTCACATACTTGTCGAATTGCTTCGGTGTATTGACGGACCGTTTGGTCAATGGTGTCGTTGGGAACTGTACTGTTGGATGGGAGTAGGATTGGTTGAAGTTTAGTTTTGAGGACCAGGTTGATGTGTTTCCAGTTTGCGCGCTGGAAGTCGGGAACTGAAGGTGGGGTGGACCGAACGCCTCTGTCTGGGAGTTTGATGTTTAGGATTATGGCATCATGATTGCTGATGTCGGGGAATGTTTAGAGGAATATGTACATACAGGAAATTAATGATAGTAGATTTATATTTGGCAGTTTGGCATAGGGACACATTCTTCTTCACTTGTACATTGAGTCCTCGCATCCTCTTTTAATTGCATTTTGCTTTCAATCCAAGCCCTGAAATGCTAGCGTAGAAACGAACAAACATGCATGATTGCACTCATGTTTAATTAACAATTGAGTACCGGACACTTTCCTGTGTGCCTGAAGTGCTCAGTTTTCATACTGACAATTGCATGTCCTCGAAGTTGACTCTGAGTGACCTGGAGTCATCTAACAATAATATCCTTCAAAGCTCGTGCACAGTTTTAGTTTGGAAGGGTTAACATTTATAGCTAATTCGAACAAATTGTTTTATTCTTACAAACTGACGTCCACGTACAGGGAGACATTTTTTCAGTGATTTATAAAGGTCAATGGGCAGATCAGGCACAACAGCTGTTACTATCTAATCCACGGAACATCCAGACGATTTTCACTTTGAATGTGGCGATAGTGTACTTCGTCTGGCTCACGACATCAGTACTTTATTGTCAACAATAAATATATTATTCATGGGGAAATGTTTATTACCCATTTATAGATAAAAAACGCTTTTTAAGGTAAACGGTGAACATGTTAATACCGCGGTGTATATTTAACTTTTCGTGTAGTTGAGTGTCTATTTTTAGGTCGTTTTTTTTTCATTTAAATTTTACTCCGCTATGACGATTCATTTATTTACATGTCGTATGCCATTGTACGGGACTGAAAATTTGTTTGTTTCCGGAAAATAACTTTCCACTTCCTCTCTGTATTTATCTAATGTAAATGAAACGTGAAGCGCTGAAGTGTTTGTTCATGAAGTGAAAACAAAAGGGAAGATACCAGTTTTAGATAGTCATTCTGACAAATTATTTTATTTTGTTGGTAAATTCAGATACATTTCATACATTGCAGCAAAGCTCGAAAATATTCAGCAGCGATTAATATGACTTCGACTGTAGATGCTTGCAGCGGGAGCCCATGTTTATATACATCGGAAATGATAAAATTCCGACCATATAACTGATATGTAATACGCTATCTGCTGCTATCTGAGTTAGTATGAAATTTCCCTGTAAAACGTAGATTAGAAGATGACTGTGACGGGATTTTTTCAACAATAATCATGACGCTCTATCATTCGTATCACCATTCAAAGCACAACTTTAATGTAGAGCAAGACTGGCTGGTATGCATGTATTCGAGCTGATTGGATACCATACGGCAGAAGCGAGAGAAACTGAGAACATCCTGACTGGATATATATGGAAGGCATCCTTACTGAGTAAGCTTTCGGTGTCCTTTTCAGCCTAGATGATGTGGATGATGTGGGAGTTTGCTGGGCGCTGCGCGTAATAACGCCACTGCGTACCAGCAATATCTTTGACTGCCTCACTACGGTGCAAAGTGTTCCCTGGCTACTAGCGCTTTTGCTTCAAATGTGAACTTGGAGCCCACATGCTCTAGTTGTGTCGCGAATTTTTACAATGCAGGTTGTTCATATTGAGCGCGGCCGAATCCATTATCCCGAAGACCAATTTGCATTTGAGAAGGACCGGAAATGAAATATTATCGGAAATTCTTGCGATTGTGAACAATGTGTAATTGAAGCAGGAACATGGATAGCAAGAAATAGGGCAACTCGGAATGGATTAAGTGCACCCACGGGGAGTAGTTCCGCGATTGCTTCGATGCTGCTATTCGCCCTGGTTATATTCTGTGCATATATGATCAACGGATATAGGAAAACGGCTGATGAATATATGAGCTGGGAAAAGATAGCAGCAAATTGTGAAGTGCATATTCACGCGACAAAATATTTCTGTGTTTGATGTATACTCGGATATGTCGGTGTTGATTTTGCTCAATGTTTTTTCCGCTTCTACTCTGATCAGGATGTGTTGAAAAATTAAGGGAAAAAGCTTAAGGCAATAAGGAAAGCTCCGCGGAATCCCTGGGTCTAACTAACTTACATGACTTAGCCGATATATCTCCCATACGAAAAATGGTGTATCGATTTTGCTCAAGTTTTTATATGTAAGAATTATCGCAATTGTTTAATAGTCCTGATCCTTGCATTTTGGCTAGCCGCCGTTGTCGGCTCACATGCATTAAAAGCGGGAATTGATAGTCTTGATCCTTCCCTTTCTTAACGATTTCTCGACTAACTTACCGGTTACATCCATCTCATTATGAGTTTCATGATGCTTACTGCTAAGGAACAAAAGATGTTAATTCCTAAGAAGGAATTTGTGCTTGTTATCTGTGGTGCTTAAAAATTCATATAATAGATAAGAAGAAATAGTAATATTGTTGTAAATGAAAAGTGTCAGACATTTTTTATACGAAAAAATGAGTAGTGATAGTAATAATAGTACAAAAAATCCAGCCGAAGTTTTAGTGACGACGGCGTCGAGTCCTACAACGTCCATAGTAACGGCGCCGTCGACTTTGTCGTCTCCAGGATTAACTCCAACATCAACGACGGCATTGAAAATACAACAACCAACGCAACAATCGTCCATACCTGGGAAACCAAGTTCCGGATTTTTTTCAACAAAATCCCAAAAAGGTCGACGAAAAATATCTTTGCCATGGTTCAGACAAAATAGTGTATCTTCACCGCATGCAGCTTTATCTCGGCAACATACTATCGATTCGCCGGGATCTTTCCGATTTTTTCGTCAGACATCAAATAATATTCAGGTCTCTTGGATTTTTTTTATTTAATTTAATTTATATAAACTATTTGATTTCACAGAGAATGTGTGAGATATTAAAATTTTTCAAGTTCATCTCACATGCGATCCGCACATAAACACGAAGCACATGCTTGAAAAATAGGCCACTTTGAAATTAAGTGAAAATGGAGTGAATCAGCTTTTTCATTATTATGATTTTCTAGAGATTCCCATTGCAATTAATTTTGTCACATTTTAGGAATTACGTAATTCTTGTTATTCATCGTTCATTTCATGCTATATTTTGGTCGATAAATGAGATAATACTAGAGTTATAATTTGCGACTTAAATAGCCACGTTGTATTCGAAAATGTTATCTTTATATGACTGAATTGGCATTAACTGTTTTTCAAACAATCAGAAGTCAATTTTGAGTGTGGTCGGGGACAGGCGCCTGACTTCTCAAACGTCAGTCAATATGACGTATATGGAGGGTTCGTATCTATATGGTTTTATCAATTTTCAGTAATTCGTATGAGCCGCAATTCTCATAGCAATCTCATTAAAGTCTAGAATATAATGGATGATGTGCTCAAGTGCAGGTTGAAGGTTGAATTTTTCACTCAGTTTATCACGTATTCCGTATTTTTAATTTCTGGGAAATTAGGCTCCGGATATATCGTGACCACATGGCAATGTCATCATTACATGGTCCGGTCATACATCATACAAAAAATAAATATCTATATTCAGTTTTGAAGTCCTATCCAACAAAAGATAGATATAATAAAAGAAACAGCTCCCGGCACCTATCACGGAATTCGAGTATCCACTTACGACTTTGTTGGACCATTGTAACTCTACGAATTCTAGATTAAATTTCACGATGAATAGGAAGCTGGGATAAATTAAGCTTTACGAAGCATCAAGCTTGAAGGGCATTTGGAATAGATTTAGATATAATTGCGCGGGACTAAAGGGGAAAAAACGTGTTTCAGAATATATGAGTAGATTCGCTAGAAGGTGAATGAAAGCAGTTAGATGATATATGGGAGATAAAAAATAGAAGGAGTTGGTATGTTGGTTTTGGTACTTTATTTTATTTGGGTCCTGCAATAGAAAAGGCTGGTGCAAATCACGAACAATCTAGATTTCTTTTTTTTTTTGTTAAGGATGCTGGGAGTCTCGAGTCCGTAACTACTTGGTGACGGACCGGACCACTTGGGAAGCAACTTACTTCCTCTTCTGTAGTCCATGGACTCCTCTGGTGAGTTGCCTCTGCCGTGGACGAAACCGTCAGTCAACTTTTTCGTTCTGTTTTTGAAAACTTGAATGTTTAACCCAAAAAAGAGGAGTCCATGGACTAGAAAACAGGAAGTAAGTAGCTTCCCAAGTGGTCCGATCCGTCACCAAGTGGGTGCGGATTCAGGACTCCCAGCATCCTTAACAAAAAATTTACTTCGGCCTGGTTTAGGTCTGCACTTATGACGGATTTCACTTGAATATAATTCGTACCCATTATTACGTATTTGCGATTATATTCAAGTGAAGTAATTACCATCTGTCGTTACTTTCGGTCACGCTGCTCCCAGGGCAGAGGTGAGGCAGCGTCTGATCAGTTGCATCTGCCCTGGATGAAGCCATCAGTCAACTTTTTCGTAGATTTCTTTGTCTTGTTCGCAATCGATTGAAGTCTGACAAAGGAATTTAGAAAATCAAGCTTAGTGTTGGAAAAGGAGCTGAGAACAGCTACAATAACATCCCTTATATAAGCGAATATAAAATATTAAGTAACTTCACAAAATATTGGACTGTCAAAGAATAATTTAAACTAATGTTCGTTCATTATGTCATTCGCTTGCACGATTAGTCTCTACGGTAGATAGATTGGAAACTCTTTCTAAAATTGTGAATCTGTTGTTATGAAATTTAAAGGCAATATGCCGTCATGTTTCCATTCAGTGGATAAATTTGAGCTTTAGGAAGAAAAAGAAAAAAATAAGTCGGAATAAAAATTATACTATTTTTCCAAACTACAAGACATACGTACATATTACAACCATAGATATTATCCTCACCCTAAACAAACAAACTGCCTATTTCCGAATACTGTACATATATATGCATTTATATAAATTGATGGTACCCACATTTCCAATTTACTTGGTGCGCAAAAGCTTACATATGTGTATATATAGTACGTATATTAAATACGGCTGATTTAATGCACAAATGTACTATCTGAATTAGACACTACCCGCAAACTTCATTGGCACGCATATACTATATACCTACACGCATACACACATTTCTGTTTGGAGTAATTGATATTCATATACAAATGACTAAAAAACTAGAATAAAATAATTCTTTGCGATCCCATTCATATGAACTCACTTCATTGTGGTATTGACGAAATGATATGTGATGACTTCACAAACACGTTGTAGAATGCACAAAATTCACAAAAAATGGCAAAGTTTCACCCCCTATAACTATAATATTTGAATTTTCTTCAAATTTAACCAAATTGTGGATTATGTTGTTCCTTACGCCAATTTTGTACTTCTAGGATAGACATAAAGGGACTCCCGGGTAAATTTCTAAAATGTGGAAATATACTATTATTAACTTTATTTGTGCAGATATTGGAACCGGATGTATTTTGAGTCCTAGATTTCGTAGAGATGCACTACTGTGATTTTTTTCAGATTTTTCGGTTGGATAGGTTCTGAGAAGGAAACCTGTTACACTTTTTGATGATCATATTTTGAGCGCTCACTCTCCTATGTTTCACCCGATATCAAATATGGAACCAGTTTCGAAAAGTACTAATTGAGCATATGGCCACATTTTATGAAAAAAAAATGTGCACCCTCCATTCACTTGTATGGTGAGCCCCCCCTTAAACTAACCGCAAAATGGCGCCACTTGCGAGAAGGGAGCAGGGAACAACAGATCACACGCTCTCACCAATTTTCGTGACAATCGGTCTAGCCGTTTCCGAATAAATTGGATGTGACAGACAGAAAGACGTCCACTCAGTTCTAATAAGGTTTGGTTCCACACAAAACCTTAAAAAGGTTAAAGGTCTGTAGGTACAAATTGTAAAAGGTAAAGAGGTCCACATCCAGGTAGAGATGATGACCTATGATTTTTGCGTTAACGACCAGTGGGTGTTGCGGTCCTTATATTTGTGCACAAGTTTTTCAATTAGTCTGGATGCACAGTTCCCCTCATTTGTGTTCATCAATTTTGTCGCATCCTTTGGCAATATTTATAAGCTTTCCCATGCGTCCAAGGCGGCTTATTCACCTGTCGTACCAGCTCCTGATTTGGCTTCGTCACAGAATGGCCCTCCTCGATGACGTGCATAGCTACCGATGATCGCACCGTGTTGGTTCCTCGTCTTTCCCTCTTGTCTACTTCCTTTATGTGTTCTTGGAACCTCGTCGTGATGAGGCGTTTTGTTTGACCAATGTAGAACATCTCACAATCATTGCAGTTGATTTTGTATACTCCACTTTTTTCTTCTTCCATTAATGGGTCCTTTTCGCTTCCTAATCGTCTTTGAAGCGTTGCGTCTCTGCTGGTTCCGACCACTTCTATATTATATTTTCCTAGAAAAGATTTAATTCTATAAAAGTATTTGGAGAATGTTATGCTAATCCACTTTGTTTCGACTAGAATGCTTGCTTATTCCAAGAATGTTGAGTGTTGGTTCTTCCATATCTGGTTTTGCTTTTCCTTGATCAGTTTTTCTATTGTTTCCGCAGTGTAACCGTTCTTGATTGCTGTGTCAAGTATCTACATCCTTTCTTTATGGAAACCATCCTTGTTTAAGGGGTATGTGCAGAGCCGGTGAACCATTGTATTGTAGGCAGCCATTTTTTGTGTTACGGTATGAGCCGAAGTTACTGTTGTCGTTCTTTGAGTCGTCGTTGGTTTCCTGTATACCTCAAATTCGAGCTTTCCACTGTTGTTCGTTATTCGAAGGTCCAAGAATTGTAGAGATCCATAAATCCATGTAAATTGAATCTTCGGGGGTATATTGTTAATTTCTGTTGTTGTCGACCTTGTCCTTTGCCACTATGGCGAATGTATCACCGACATATCTAAACCAAATTCTCGGCATTATCCCCTTTTCTTCAATGATTGATTCTACATATGCCATAAACATTTCCGTCACCAGTGGTGACATTGGGTTGCCTATGGAGACTTCTGCTGTTGTTTTATAGAATTTCCCACGGAATGTAAAATAATTTTCGCTTATACATAGTGATGCCAATTTTGTGTATGATTTCACTTTTGCCCTCCAATCCAAGTTGGTAAATAGCTTGTTTAATCGGTGTGTTTGGGAACAGAGCTTTAACGTCGAATGATACCAGCGCTTCGTTAATGTTTATATGCTGCTTCCTGTAGCTTGTTGGTGTAAGTTGGTGAATTGGAGTCGGCGATTATCTCGCGCATTTCGTATCATCTTGAGTAATTCCTATTCTGAACATATGCCCAGTTAGTGAATTATGGCCTGTCAGAATGCCCACAATACACCTGCAAGTCCTCCTGCTTTTCGACAGGATAAACTTTGGGGTACGCATGTTTGGTTCTGGCAGGAAAAGTTTGGTGTGTCGAGCAGCATTTAGGCTCTGCCACCTGTCATTGTGAGAAGCTTGTTCCCAGTTTTTGAAAACAGTCTTAGCCAATGCTACTGATACTCCAATTGCTGATTCCGGTTCCGGCATAGGGGAGATTGACCCCTCTTTCGCTAAAGCATGCGAGATTTCATTTCCCTCTACACTACAGTGACCAGGTACCCAGAGTAGTTCCACCGTATTGAATCTAGAGATAGAGTTCAAACGGTTTCAGCATTTCTGAACGATTTTCGAGGTGATCAAAAGGCTTCTCAACGCCCTTAATGCAGCTTGGTTATCACTGCAGATTGCGATACGTCTGCCCTTCAACCGCTCGTCAATCACCCAGTTTGCCGCCCTTAGAATCGCATAAACTTCGGCTTGAACAACCGTTGCATAATGTCCCAAAGGAAAGCCCACTTCTCATTTTTATTCGAGAGACTCCGGCTCCAGAACCCTCTCCTGTTTTTGAGTCATCGGTGTAGAAGACTTCCGTATATCCCGCCACGCATTTCTCTGGGACTTCCCAGTTCTCTCTATGCTTCAGGGTAACTTCATATCTTCTACCAAACAGATGTATGGGGACACAAGAATCGGAAGCTATTGTAAGAACTGGATTCAGTCCTCCCAGTAACTCCAGTCCAATGCTCTGTACCCCCCACATCCACATATAATCGAATTAGTCTATGCAGCTGCACTCATTGCAGTGCTTTGAATAAATATATCCAGGGGCTACAAATTGAGTAGTGCATTCAGAGCTGCGCCGAATGTCGTGCTCATGGCACCAGTGATACCCAGACACAGTTCTTTGCAGTGCGGCTAGTTTACGGTGAAAACCTTTTTGCCTTACCTTAACCCACCACACTACGGATGCATATACGAACATCGGTCTAATGATAGCAACGTATATCCACATTACCACATGAGGCCTGAGTCCCTATGTCGAGGCAACGGTCCGTCTGCACAGCCCATAAGCTGTAAGAGCCCGTTTCATCTTTACCTCTACAGGTTTGTTCCAAAGAAGTTTTTTATCTAGAGTGACTCCCAGATATTTCACTTCTTCAGAGAGTTGAAGGGTAGTACGCCTCATCTCAGGGAGGCAAAGTCCATCCAATTTTCTCCTTTTTGTGAATCATACCATTGTGGTTTTATTTGGATTAGCTGAAAGACCATGTCTGAGGCAACAACTGTCTATCAAATCAACGGCACGTTGTATATTCCTACACACAAGTTAACATCCATCCAGATAGGATCTACGCTGTTGTAGGAAGGGAAGGTTCAGAAAGCGGAGGCGGGAGGAGTAGTCCACACGAGGGAAGCTTTTCTTAAACAATAGGAAACGGGTGAATGTACGTTGCACATTTTCAAGGGCAAGACAATCACAGTTACAGGAAGATGACCAGATCACGGAGCAGTACTCGAGGTTATTCCTCACGAGGGAATTGAAGACAGCTAAGGAGGGTTGGATGGAGCCAAAATCAGAGGAGGAGCGAATTATAAAGCCTGACAACTTTGCTGCTCGATTGATGACATCGAGGCACTGGATGTCAAAACGGAGCTTATTGTCGAAAGTGACTACGAGGTCTTGAGTGGAATTTTTAAGGAGGATAAGGAATACCCGTTAAGAGAGTAGGAGAAAGAAGTCGGGGAAGATTTTAGGGAGTAGCACATAGAGTGACACTTTCTGACGCTAAACCATTAGTCGAGCACCAACGAACCAGAGTGTCCAGGTTATATTGAAAGGAAACACAGTCCATAGGGGACGATATAGCGGAAAACAGCTTAAGGTCGTTTGCATAAAGCAAACAGGGACAAGTAAGGACGGGGGGGGGGAAGGTCGTTAATAAAAATAAAAACAACACAGGGCGCAGAATAGATCCCTGTAGAACGTCAAGGGAGGGGGAGAAGCAGCGGGAAATGCAGCCGTCAAAAGACGATTGGAAAGGTAAGAAGCAAGCCATGAAACAAGTGGCATGGGAACGCTTAGAGACGAGAGTTTGGATAGAAATATCTTGTGATGTCGAAGCCTTTAGCGAAATCAGTGTAAATGGTATGTACTTCTTGCCGTGAATTTAGACATTTGGCATCGAATTGGTAAAGTCAACCAGGTTGGAGGCCGTGGATCTACGCTTAACAAAGCCGTGTTACTGTTTAGTAGGCGCTAAATGCAAATATGATAGATCCAATAGATATAAATTTCTACAAATTTTCATAACGTCTGTTTATAATCGTCACTCAATTACTTCCAGGGACCCAGAAAGTTACCCAGTTTCAACTTAAAGTCTAAGCCTCAAGCAGAATGACAACGTAGAAAGGATATTAAGTAGAAATCAATGAAATTCGAAATCATCACATTAAAATGAATCAAAAACTCTGTAGTCAAATTGGTACTACATTTTGTTGGGAAGTGAATTGAAGCGAATGATACGCATTTGTTTTATGTACCGTACTGCTATATTTTGGGGTAGGGGGTGGCAAACTTTGCTTATATTCTCTGCGTAATAATATTAAGTGTATGTTTAAACAAGGGAGGATACGTTAGGCCAACCTTGAACAGGCTTGAATTTGGAAATTGTCTCTTCCTGATTTTTTCAACCCTTACACCACTTTTAGGAGAAATTCAAGTCTCTCTTGAACTACAACGATGCCCCGTTAATGTGAAAATAATTCTGTTGCCACTCACAACTGCAAACTACCAACCAAGTCTATTTCTACCCCTACGGAAAGCCACCGTGAGCGATATATTAACTAATAGTGACAGGCCTCGTGTAATAAGCGGGAAGGAGAAAATTGAGGGAATTAATTTAAAGCGATTGATACACTCGCATCCATGAAGGAAAACGGCCAGATAGGTTGTGACTAGGAAATTAGCATGAAGCAAACTTGTTAAATGATTTTGCCAGTTAGTCGAACATTGGGAATGGGTCTGGGTGAGTAGGTAATACTCCCCTGGAACGATATGTTGGCTTCTTCTGCTGGCCACCTATTAGTTTAGCGCTTAAGTGGCGTAGCGATAAAATGAGAAGATAATGTATATTAGGAGGGCTTTGAAGGTGTGTAACGGAAATCAGCTCATTATCACAAATTTTATCTAAGATAAGCACGGAATTGTTTTTTATTAGCCGAAACGAATTGAGTTGGCTGTATAGGTATATAAACGTTGATACTGTTCATTATTTATTAATTTCTGCGGCAGTTTTGTAATCATGATGTTTTCGTTAGTGATTAAAAACGATTTAGGAGAGAGGGTGCTGGTAGTTTAGCGATTTAGTGGCAAGAATTCTTGGATATTCTTTTGCATTGTAATTCGTTACTTTATTATTTAGTTCAAATCATTCATCATTTAATGAAAGATTGATTGACACCGGCTGAACTAAAGAACTATAATGGAGATGTTGTTCAGAGTCGTTTAAAAATGATATTACTGGAAAAAATCGATTTGTAAAAAAAAAAATATGAAACCGGTCGATAAAGTCCATTAGAGGAATTCATTTGGACTTGTGTTTATCGGCGCACCGAGAAGGTGTTGCTTTTCACACTAGAACCGGTCTTAGTTTTGACATTTGTTGGAAAGGTGGGGAGTGCGGGAGGTTGAAAGTGATCATTTCTTTATCTAACCCATTTTGAGAAACTACCCAACCGAAAAATCAGGGGACTGCCACTATATGGTGCCTAGGCTCCCAAATACCCTCCATACCGATACCTGTTCAAATAAAGTTAATAATAGTACATTACTATAATTTTTAGTAATTGGCGGGAAAACCCCCTTTAAGTTCACCCTAGAATCACGAAATTTTGCAGCAATGTAGACTAAATTTGGTGAAAATCGCACTATTACTAACAAAGTTATCCTAGGTCAAAGCTGTCGCTTCTCTGCAAATTCAAGACTGTGAATGTCAAAATCACTTAAAAGTGAATATTTTCACATAATATATGCATAATGGGACAAATGCACACTCAAATATCTTTATAAAAAATACACAAAAAATACACCCCCTGAAGCGTCTAGCTCCCGGTTTCCCGACTTGTTGTAAAACTCCTTACAAATGAAACAAGTTTCCTGGTCGCATCTTAAAGCAATATCATTATGTTTTTTGGCAAGCCAAGATTTTTCCATCTGGAGGGGAAAAATCAGAAGGAATTTTCGATATATTATAATTCCTAGAACCAAACCAATTCTTAGAAACCAACGAACCAGCAACATCAAATCGCTCTGGCCAAACGAGAAGAATAAAGATAGGAGATTACAACTTTGAGACCGTTGAAAATTTCTCCTATGTAGAGTCGAAAATCACAACCGATAACAGCTGCCTGCCAACAGAGTCTATTTCAGCTTACAAAAATTGTTCCGTTCGAAACGTCTCACCATAGGATCAATGTTCTTACTGTACTAGACTATGATCTTGTCAGTCCTTTTTATTCCTGGGAGGCCTAGGTTCTTAACAAAAAAAAATTGGGGACCTTTGGCCGCGTTCGAGAGAAGAATCCTCCGAAGAAATTTTGGTCCCCTATATGAGGGTGGACGATTCCGTAGCCTACATAACGACGAAATTTACGAGCGATACCATGTCCGTCTGGTTGTGGATAAAATCCGGCTGAACAGGTTGCGGTGGGTGGGTCACTTAATCCGTATGAATGATGACGATCCAGCCCGGAAAGTCTATAAGGGCAATATGTATGGTAGAAAAAGAAAACGAGGCAGACCTTGCCTAAGATGAAGCGATGGTGTAGGTCAGGACGCCAGACAGCTTTTAGGGATATGGAATTTGTGGACCTCGGCGCAAAACCGGGGAGTCTGGAGTCCATTACTGTGGCAGGTCTAGACCGAATACCGGTTGTTGCACCGTTGTTGATGATGATGATAACTCTTAGAAAATATCTCTTCATATATAACTGACTTTTTTGGTTTGTTTCTTATTTTGAAGTTTTTTTTTTTTTAAATTCCTGGTTCTCTAAAATTGTTTGTAAAGATGTGCTGTCAAAAAGGGAGCAGTGTTTGATGTTTACACTTTTTCTAGGTTTAGTCGCTTTTGACAGCGGCAATGATGAGAAAAGTATAATAGTAGAGTTGTAGTTAATTACTGTATTGGGGAGTAGATATAACTTTATCTTTATCTAAAAGATTAGCTGTGGAATCATTCATCACAGTAACAGTGTTGTTGTCACCCAGTAGATAGAAGCCAGGAAATCTTTCTCTCCTAAAGCACTAAGATTGATGGATCATTCTGAAGACCGAAGAATAGAGAAAGCTTTAGTTTTTTTTTAAATCAACTAAATAAGTTTTTTTAAGGACTTTAACTAAACAAGATACCGATATTCCGTAAACAGATGTTTATTATAGAGGTATGAAACAGGATACATTTTACCAAAGCTGTTTAGAATAAAATGTTTGCGGCTTAGAAAGCTAGAAGCGTTTTTGCGGATACGTTTGGCCGAACTCATAACTTCAACAACTTTAAAGATACAGTACTGAAACAAAAGGAAATCAATTAAGTATCATAGCAGCTTCCACCCTACGTAGGTTTTTTTTTCTAAATTGATTTTTTTCAGAAATAAAGTGCTTTTGAGTAAAAAAATTGAAAAACTGTCAAAAATCAAACGAAAACTGTTAATGAAAATTGAACCATGCAACATAAAAAAATCTACATTATGAATATACAGTCAAAATTTCAAATCAATTCAACGAAAATTGTTACTGTTGTTGTTTTTGGAAAATAATAGAAAATATGGATAAACTCGCCTTACATGGCCTTCCAGATTATCGTCCTGTCTTTCATTCTTTAGCAGTTTTGTGTCGGCGCTTGCCTGTTTCGTAACGTCGAACAAGAACGTCTCCGCCTTGCTTTGGCGTTTTGAGTCGATCTCGCAGTACATATTACAAATGTTTAGGCCTATTTTCATGCTTATAGTGTTCAGTCTTTGCATTGTGGATGCAAATCCCTACTTGAAAATGCTGATGGAGATGTTTGCCGCTACATCCAATTCTACTTTTCCACTGAATAAATTTCGGAGCCAATGCGGCGACAATGAAAACAGAGTTGGTCAAAATCATAATCATGATTACGTGATTATGATTACATGATTGTAATCATAATCAGGCTTTCATAATTATGATTGTAATCACGTTATCAAAATCCAATATTTTCATTCACGAGTACTTAATCTCACTGTCTGATGACGTATACATTATACATATATAAGGATAATGGTTTTCTATGCTTGTTGGTGGTAATAGTTGTTTGAAGCAAACGATATCTCAAATCAGTCAGAAGAATTAGAATATCTAATCGAATAAGAGTCATTTATAAATTCAAGAATGATGGCTACGTTTGGGTCTTTTGGAGGAGCTGTGCTGTACACAATTTTCTTACAACTCATAATTATAATTGCAACTTCATTATTCACAAAGTCAGTGGGCAATTTTGAGTTAAGCTGCACATTTGTTTGTCTAACTCAGACAACAAACACACAGATGTGTATGTTTGAGTCAGAAAATTTGTCCATCTAGATTGTACTTTGCTACTGACACAGTGCGCACATAAGCTCACAATGCACATATGTATATATATTTTTGCGCATCTCAATTGAAAGGAAACGATCGCCAGACAGCTTTTAGGGAATTTCTGGGTATATGGGTTGTGTGTTGTCAAGAAACAGTATCAATCCATCTCTGTTTAGCAATCCAGCCCGTTTAATACGCAATTTCCCATGTACGTAATGGTACACTATAGGATTGCAGTACCCTGTAGGAGGCAATGTGATCAGCATTGCGCTCGCTAGTGATTATTATCCTGATTTGGCTCAGGGACTCATTCACAGTTGAGTCAATTGGTGTCCGACGTTAAGTCACTATCGAAATCCCAATACAACCAGTAAGATTTGAACCGCAACTTCCCATACGATAGTCTAATCCCCTAACCACTGAGCTATCCGAAAGTAAACTTCTTAGTGGAAATATAAATCAACATAACATGGTATGGTCACGCAATTCGTGCTAACGAGAATTCACTTGCAAAGGTTGGTTTGAACATCGAAGTCGATGGTACACGACCAAAAGACAGGCCCAAACAACGGTGGCTTGATACGCTGGATGGGGATTTAAAAGCCTCGGGATTGCAAATTTTACCTGCAACTGATTGGTTTGCTGTTGTTGAAACAATACCTCGGCAGTCAAGACTACCTATTTACGGGCAGCCCGTCAAATCTGCCAAATTTATCAGAACAGCTTTGTGAAGTCAGTTTTGTCTTTTTTGAAAATTTGTCAGCTTTGATAGGCCGCCCAAGCACTTGTCTTCCAGTGGTTCGGCGATGGCGGCTTTACGGTTTCTTACCAGGGCAGAGGCAAATCGTCAGACACTGCCTCACCTCTACCCTGGGAGCAGCGTAACCGAAGCGGCTCGCAGATGTTAAGTGCTCCTTTGTATACTATAATTCGGAGAATACAACATAACTATATTGCGCATAATCCGCCCATACTTTGGACCAAAGCTTGGTCAGAGCTGAACAAATTTTTTTAAGAATTGCGGGGTCCTAAGTCCGCATCCACTTGATGTCGGACTGGACCAAATGGGGAACAACTTACTCCCTTTTTTGGTCCACTGGCCCCACGAGTGTTGTTTGATCGTCGGACGGAAGATAAAGGGTTGTCAGAAGGCTCAAAGTTCCAAAAAACTCGAACTAACTCCAACTTCTGACAACTACCTGCAACATGTCAGGAGACAAAGTATTCCGGAAATTTGAGAATGCGGTCTCGTAGAGTTTATTCTCATGATGTATTGCAAAGAACACTTCACAATCCTCCATAGCATTGTCCATTTTTGGAATATTCGAGTATGTGGCAATTTGTGGAGATTATATTTTCTGTCTGTTCGGTAAAATGTTGGTAGTACTCACTGGCGTCCACGGTAATATTCAGCAGCGCGCGAAAATCGATCGTTTCTTGGTAAAGGGTTGATGTAGAGGGCCCTTGGAATGTCTATAGTCGAAATTCACTGTATCTTTCGGCATACAGAATTTAAATATACTATTGGAAAATTTCATTCAACAATTTTGTAATAAAAAATTGTCTCTGTCGGTGAGGTAGAGGCAGTGTAGTCCATTGACATCTCGCAACGGAGTAACCAATTTAGAAATTTTGTGTTATTTGGACTGGTTGGATTTCAACGATGTCCCCGAATGAAGATTGAGTAAAGCATGCTAGTTAAGACATAGGTTTGTTGAATTAAATCGCCACGTAAATAATTGAGTTTTCAACAAATATCTATTATACATAGTGTACAATATACGTAGACTCAAACTACCATACAATTCGGAATTTTCCTCTGGCCTCTTGAAATTTCCTTGATTTTTCCAAAACACCCATGATGTGAATTTCAGAAGAGAAAAAACTGAGGACGAGGACAGTTGGCCCCCGAAATACTGTATTTGGTTTTTATAAAATTATCTTCCAAATCCGTTTAATTTTATTGACACTTTGGCTAGTTAACCACTTCCTAACTCCTACCTTCCTAGTACACGAAGGCGGGTCCCATATTTTAAAGCAAAAGGCATGGTCTGATTCTATGATGGGAAAAGTATCCAAAGAATTGGCTGTGATTCTGTTTATGAAATTTATTCACCATATATGCCATCGTAGACCTGAGGAGATCACTGACCACCGAAAATTGAATAGGGATGAAAACCAAGCGGCAACGAAGACAGTTTATTGGCATTTGAAGGGGATAATCCTCATGACTGTGCGAAAATAAAGCATAATTGTTGGGTAGCAATGCAGAGAGTTATTGGGCCGCTTCGATTTGAAACTAAAAGGAACCATGATACCATGCAATTTTATCAGAATATCATTCCCGTTTGAACTGGCATTCCATAACCTTTTATTTTTTCCAGTAGCCTGGAAACATAGCACATACAAAACCTAAACGATTCCGGGAGCATGGACATTTTTTCTTGTTTTAAGATACCTCCCAGGGGGAAGGGTCATTTATAGATCTGTATGGAATTTCTTAGGCTCTTCCATAGTAGTAAATCATAACAAAACCTTACAAATTTTATTTACATGTTGAACGAAACAGTTAACCAGGATCTCTTAGATCTCTTTGTGGTGGCTGTAAGAAGCATGACTTTGTGGTATATGACATGGTCATGGACATCGAGCTTTTGCATACATTTTCTGGGTTATGATACTAAATCGAGGAAAAGTATGTTATCAAAATCTTTACTGATAATTCATCTTCACCCTTTTTATATATCATCATTCGTTATTTCCTTTATATCATATCCAACAATAACTATATCTCAATTTGTCTTCTATCAACAGGTTGCAAGTTTAGAAGTAACATGGGTCGTGTCAGATTACAATGCCACACCAGGTACAAATGAATTGTCGATAACAAAAGGCCAACAGGTGGAAGTGATTGAAACAAGTTGTCCTAATGATCCGGACTTTTGTTTAGTACGTTTAAATTCACAAAGTGATGATGGCGTTGTACAAGAAGGTTTGGTGCCAATTTCGATTCTTAAACCGCAACCGGGTGCACAAAAATCTAATTCCAATAATAAAAAAGAAAGTGATACACTGCAAGAACAAGGTAAGAATTTCGAAAGGTTAAGAAATGGATTCAAATAAATTAATTTCGTTTTTCTTTGTACAGTCAATAATCGTAATAAAACCGAAGCGTTGACGTCTTCCTCAACAAAACGACGTGGATTTAGTGGGTATGTATTCGAATAATAGTTTTATTCATAAGTTAATTATGGTCTTGAAAATCAAGAAAGAATGAAATGCCACAGGTTTTATCTTAACTTCGGAAGAGGCCAAACAACTTCCTTCAGTTTCTTATCAATAGAATTAGTCAGTAGTCATTAAGAATTCAAGTTTCCCCTATCTACTTGCCTTAAAATTGCAATTATAAATGAGGTTTTGTTTCACAAGTAAAACCTTTTTTTACAAACAAAACCTTAAAAATGAGTCAAACTGTTTTGACTAAGATACAGAGATAACCGCATCTGGCTTTGTTTGGCCTCTGCTTTAGATGCAATTTAAAAAAATTGCATAATTACAAATGGTCGCCGGCTTTAGATCAGATTGATATGGGGTAGTTCAACAGAATACCGGATAAATGCATAATCAAGGTGGAGGCGACGTTTCGTTATTTTTTTCGGAATGAGATACTTGGCTGGGCTTTTGAACAGAAAGAAAAGGTAGCCAGCCGAATTCGAATAAGGTATCAAGTGAAATGTGCTTTCTCGGTGCGCATGTGGTATTGTTTCTCCCTGAGACAAAATTGACAATTGACGGTTTCAACATCATAATTTTACTAACTTTTTGTTGGCCAACTTTGAAAATAAAAGATTGATTTGAAAGAACATATTCTATGATAAAACGCAATCTATGACTTCTGACTGTGGTTCAAATATCACTGGTGGCAGAGGGATTTGTACCGTGACTGGATGTCGGATACTAGTCGATTCGGATGTGAATGAGCACCTGAGTCAAATCAGGGTAATAATCACGGACGAGGGCAATACGGACTACGTTGCTTCCTACAGTCTACTTCCTGTGGTGTACCGTTACGGTCTTGAATGAAGTGCTCTAACGCACACACAGATAAAATTGGATTGTTGCACCAACGATTACTATTATTATGACTTCTGAAATATCAATATATTTCCAATAAAAGTAATTGACTCTGCCTGTTTCGAGTTAAGAGAAGGTTGAGATGGCTTTCCCAATTTCTTCAGTTATGTATGAGATCAATCAGGGTAAGATAATGCATTTTTTACTAGCCGTCGCTTTTCATTTCAATGTTTCAAAAATACGACATTTCTGGATGAGAGATGCATTCAACCTGTTCATTTTCCGACAATTCCGAATTGAGCTCAAAAAATATCACACACTTCAAATCCCATCTTTTATGAAGTTCTATTCTTAAAGTCTATTGAGGGAGACCTTGATGTCGGGACCAAGACCAGTTGCGTTGCACTTTCCGTAAACGCTTCTCGTTGCCAGTTATGCTTTTCAAAGAAGGATCGTTATCTTAACTTTTCAGTAGCATATCGCAGATGTTAATTTGCACCCTCAAATGAACTTTTTTAAAATCATGAGAAATCCAATTCCAAAGCTTGTTTACGTATACAAGCTTCTTTTGGGGCAAGTGAACGCTATTTCGAATAACCTTTAATGATCATGCAATATCTTGCGTCATGTAACGTTGGTTTTGTTGTCAACAATCTCAAGGGGCCGTCCTGACCGAAGCATACCTGTAATATCAAAATTCCTTTCTTAAACCCATTTTGACATTGACTTTTTTTTTAAGTATTGTTGCTATAAAGTTTAAACAATTTTTTAAGGGGCTTTGCTGGTATTCTTCTGTTTATGGAAGTAAAAATGCAAAATACAGTGAAAATGCAGTTTGGTCTTCCATTTTCAACCTGGTAAAGAATCTTCTTCTTTATTCTCTGCCTTTCTGTAAAGCGGTTGTTCTAGTGTTAAGATTTTGTTGATTTTTTCCTTATTTTGATAGATGATACGTTCAAGAATAATTGTGTAAAATTTTACGTTTATACCTTCTTTCATTTTAATTAATCTGGTGGCAATCAGAATGACAAAATTGTGGCAAACTGATCGTCTAAGGTATTTCTATGGCAATGGCTGACGGACTGATGAATATTAAAATTTTTAATAAAAGTTCTGTCAGTTTGGCTGGACGGATGATAAATTGAGTGTAGTGTAGTTGTCATTGCGTTGTTAATTGAAACGTGTCTTCCGAATGATTCGGATCTTTAACTGCATGAAAACACGTCAGTTCATCATTTTTTCATGAGTCCATTTTTGATGGATTAGCTTATAGCATACTGATGGTGTAAGGTCAGCTTATAAACATATTTCGAAGCGCGCCCCGAACGGTTCTCATACAGAGAAATCAATAATAAAAGCTTTTTCTCAAAACGCGTTGTTTTTTTTTGTCGTGTGTGGAGTAACACAATCGAATTTTTTACAAACTTATGGCATAGTTACAATTAAAGAAAAATATTAAATTTTGAAAATTTAGGAACATTTTCTAATAAGAAAGCGACAAAAATCGAGAATGCAATATTAAAAAGATTACCAAAACGCCAAAATTCATAGCCAAATTTAGCTGTGTCCAGTGGATTTTTATCAAAACTAAAGATGTATTTTTGTTGAATTGGTTACCGGTCGCTTTGCGCTCCCACGCTGCAATATCTGGATACTGCGGCCGCCATTTCGTTTTTTTATGCGAAATGTTAAGTTGATATCTTCTATAGTTTCCTTTTTATAACAGTTTTACCTTGTTACCCTGGTTTATTCATTTCATCATCATCAATAACCGGTATCCGGTCTAGGCCTGCCTTAATAAGGAACTCTAGACATCCCGGTTTTGCGGCGAGGTCCATCAATTCGATATCCCTAAAAGCTGTCTGGCGTCCTGACCTACGCCATCAGGATCTGCCTCGTCTTCTTTTTCTACCATAGATATTGCCCTTATAGACTTTCCGGGCTGGATCATCCTCATCCATACGGATTAAGTGACCCGCCCACCGCAAGCTATTGACCCAGATTTTATTCACAACCTGACGGTCATGGTATCGCTACGGAATCGTCCATCCTCATGTAGGGGGCCGAAAATTCTGCAGAGGATTTTTCTCTCGAACGCGGCCAAGAACTGGCAAGAGTCTTCTTCTGTGGCGGGACCTCCAACTCGCCGATGTTGTTGCTGTTCAATAGTTCATCAAAGTACTCAATCCATCGCTCCAATATGCCCATTCTGTCGGAAATCAGATTTCCCTCTATGTCTCGGCAGGATGAGCATGAAGGTGTCAAAGGCTTCATGCTGCTGACTTGTTGGTAAAACTTCCGCGACTAGTGCGGTTCCTCCCTGTTCACAGACCTGTTGGTTCTCCCAGGCTCCCTTTTCCGGTCTGTAAAGCCGCTTCTCCGCTCGCCGGAGTTCGTGATAAGTCTCCGCGCGAATAATGTATTTAACATACGAAATTAAAAAGAAAAGAACACGGTGTCGGTTAATTTTCTAAAAGTCGCAATTTATTGAATTTTTGTACAGAACAGACCCCTTACATGTCATTACATCCTATATTTATTTGCTATTTCTGCTAGGTTAGCGAAAACTGTTGATTTCGTATTATGATATTTGCAGTTATTGGGGTCAACGGAATTTGTTGACTTTTACCTGGTATATCCGGTATATTTACCTGCTCAGCAATATTGTTGATTGGTCGATGTAGGTGAGTATTGGGCTCGTTGGGATTGTACGTTACTCGCGTGCTCGCGTTCTTGAAGAATGCAACATTACTCGGTGTGCAGCATTATTCCGTTCCGCTCCTTTTTACGGCTGGGGCCAAGTATGTTTGTGGCCGTCCTTATAATAACGTTCTTCAGGTGATTGTGAAGATCATTTTTTGATGCTTCATCTCCAGGATCTCTGTTGACTGCGGTTATTGCGGCATCCATTTCCCTCTTATAGGTATTGCGTAGGGCTGTGTTGTGGATGGCTTCAGTGTTAACTCTCATCTGATTGTCAGAGGGGATCCTGGGTGGTGTTGTTATTCGAGCTCGGAGTACCATGCCAACGAGATAGTGATCCGAGTGTATGTTAACCCCCCTATATATTCTGACATTCATCAAGGCTGAGAGTTGGCGGCGTTCGATCATCACGTGGTCAATTTGGTTGAAAGTGGTCCCGTCTGGAGAGGCCCACGTTTGTTTGTGGACCGCTTTCCGTGCAAGCCAGGTACTTCCAACAACCATTTCCTGTGACACTGCTAATTGAATAATCCACATTCCGTTATCATTTGTATTTTGATGTAAGCTATGGGAGCCAACGTATCGCCTGAATACGGGATCCGTCCCTACTTGGCTGTTAAAAGTATGATTTTGATATCATATCTGGAACAGGCTTCGAGGTTTCGTTCTACTGCCTCGACTGTGCAGTCTCCTCTGTAGGGGTGTGAACATTAATGAGGCGTGAACGTTGTTTTTCTAAATTTTCCTCGCAAGCGCAGAGTACATAGCCGTCAACTTATGTTTTTAAAGTCGAGAACAGCAGGTTTCATTTTTTGACCGACTAAGAAACCTACTCCGAGCACATGGTTTACTGGATGGGCGCTATATGGTATAGCGGCTCTTTTCCAGGAAACCGGTCCCCTATATTGGGACAGGGTATCGACTAGCTAATTGGCATGAGAAAATGCGCAAATCGTTATCCATTTTTCGTTGTCGGGTTTGTCGTTGTAAAAATCGATCCAGTCCGAGGCTCCTGTTGTGGCTTCGTAACGTTAGTTTTCCATGTAGGGTTGTTAGCCCTACCCAACCCCCACTGACGGTCAACTTCTCCAAACGTTTCGTAGTCTTTCGCTTTCAATCTCTCCGCCTTTGTTGACATCACCTGCCTTTTTATATCTGATGGCCTCTCTATTGACAAAGGCCTTCGTCGTGCTAATGTGCCTTCTTGCTTGTATGGCTTTCCATTCGGACCTTTTTGTGAATTCAATGGAAGCAAATGGAAACAAATTAGAAGAAATTTTTTTCTTAATGACTAACATTTTTTATTCGAACTATCAAGTACTGATTCCGGTAATCAACTATGCCCTTCGCTAGTGTACTCTCTTCATTCCTCTCTGAAATAAAAATACTGTGTTTCGGTTTACAACTCTCCTCTTCACATGATGAACACGCCCTTCAGAAAGAAGAGCACATCAACGAAAAGGGGAGTTGGTTCCCGAAATATAGTATTAATTACTTCAAATAATAAATGTTAGCCAATAAGGAAAAATTATCTTTGATTTTTTTTCTTTTGTTGATATCAGGTGTTTTGTACCACATTGCCAGAGAACCAAGGGCCCGTTGACATCTTGATTTTTTCCTCAGTTGATAATACCTAAAATTGGGGCAGTCCAATTGGTTGCATTTCTACATCTGTATTTCTTGAATAAAAGACAATCGGATTTGGGAATCTGAAAGGAAAAAAGCGATATATAAGTTCAGCTAACAAGAAAAACATAACCATATCGTTGGGGGCCCGGGTTGTAAATAACCCAGAGTATAACCTGGTTCATGTTCAAATTATGTTTGTTGAAGATAAGTTGCCTATCTTTCTGTTGCTAACTATCCATCTGGAAAATTTTTAAACTTTTCTGGTGTTATCAAGAATAACTCATTTTTATAAGCTTTCTTTCCTCAACCAACTGAGGTCGCAAATTCGATATTCCGAAGTCTCTATCCAAACAAGATTGCGTAAAGCTACTAAGGGCTTGATATTTTTATTAAAAATATCGCACAGTGAATAATTTTATTGAAATCTATATCAAGTTCATTCAGATAAAGAACAAATACTTATACATTTCATCAACATGAAGAGAAGCAATGATGATAACACATATGGAAACCGACTTATACTTGGCATGCAGCCTGAGCACCTGAGAACACACTTTTTGATATAATTTGACAGACGTGCAAATAATAATTCTCAAAGACTGGGAAATAACGCGTGTTGTGTAAATTTAAATAAACAAATTTATTAAAAACAATATTTAGAAATATAAATTGAACAGTTGAGAGTTATACAGACTTTCCTAAAAATAGTGTTACTTATGTGCAAAAGTATTTGGTATAATTTGTGTTGCTGTTCTCGTAAGCTAAGGTGATTATGGATTGCGTATTCCTTTATCTCCGTAAAGTGTGGAGTCAATTTTAAGTTTTCATGAAGATAAATGAATGTGTTATATTAACATTTACATTTTATAAAAGTTTGTATATACTAATGTGCCGGTAAACGCGCGGAATGTCGCGTGTCTCATGATCGTTTTCTTTAATTTTTTTATCGAAAATTGTATTATGGTCGTCATACAACGGCACATGACTCATTGATATAGTATAGTCTGAAGATAAGTCAGTTGTGAAACTTGAAATCTAGAAACAATCAGAAATTATATTTTCGCGGGCAAAGTTTATTGGTTAGCGATTGTTTGACGTTTTAATCTCTTTGTCGTTATAAACATTATCGCAGAGTTTTTTTCCAAGGTGCATCCTGGCTTATTTTGTAAATTGAATTAGGTCACGTGCTGTACCGAGGCAGAATCTCGGAGGATTTTGAGGTCCAAAGCATTGTCTGCCAGTGGTGCGTCCTGTCACCGATAATATTTCTTCTTGTCACTAATGTTCTTCATGCTACCTTGTCCGGAGGACATGGGGGAATTCAATTGACAATTACATCTTTCCTTAAATACCTCGACTACGCTGATGACATATGCTTACTCTCTCATCGGGTCATGGATCTTGGCTAAATGGCTCTGGATTTGGAAAAAGATGCAAGTACAGTTGGACTGAAGATAAACACCACCAAATCCAAGGTCCTCAGTCTGACGGCTCAACGCACTCTCCCTATCTGCATTAAATGGACAGAGTATCGAGAGCGTCTATCAATTTGTATATCTAAGAAGTGCGGTTTCTGCGGACAGTGGCGTCGAATTGGATGTTGCCCGACGCGCTAGGTCTGCTTTTGCTGCCCTGTCTAAAATCTGGAAATACAGTTATCTCAACAGCAAGATCAAGTTGAAACTGTTCTGTGCTAGTGTTCGTTCTGTGTTGCTATATGGGAGTAGCACATGACAAGTGAACTCCACTGCTACGCAAAAGCTTTCGTCAATACCTGTCTGCGTGGTGTCATCGGAATGCCCTGGCCTAACACTATCTCAAACGAAGAACTTAGTCGAGACTGCCACCCCTACACACTGTGACCGGAAGACGGAAGTGCTAGTGGATAGGTCACACTTTAAGGAGGAGCGGCAATTTGCATTGCGGGCTGTACCATGCAATGGAATCCACTCTCACAAGATGGCCAACGAATGGGTCGCTCCAAGGGCACTTGGCGCAGAACAGTAGAGGAGGAATGCAAGCATCCCGGGAAGTTGTGGGGGAGCTGAAACGGATTTCATAGCAACCATGTATATATACAGGGTGCGTACGGTATTTGAGGACAACATGAGAGTAAAACTAATTAGTTTTTAATTTGAACATGAATGAATGAAACTTCATGAATTTTTTACACAACATTAACTTATTATATATCGATAAACTCAGTCACTAAAATTTCATGCCCGAATCAAATGCTCCTTATTCATATTGACCATAACGGTATTAATTGCAGCATTCAGAGATGAGATAGTGTTATGAGGATGTTTGTTGGTTTCACGCTCAACTACGCCCCACATGTAATAATCCAGAGGATTAAGGTCTGGGGAGCTAGGCAAGGGCCCTCATTGATTTTGAAAGGTCTGCAGATCGGACAGTGTCAGAACATCGCACGTGTTTTTTGCGTTTTGCAAAAGATTCTCTATCGCCGCCAGATGCTTCCAACTCACGGCGAACCTTATGAAAGAATGAACGGGCGCACTTAATAAAATTAGAGATTTCTAAATCGGTGTGATTTGCACATATAGCGACGATAACCGCATGTTTCTCCATTTCTTAAGTTGTAGTCCTCCATGTCTTATCTGAAAAAGAGCAAAAAGAAAAATAATGGCTTCGGGAAATTCTAGCGGCATATATGCATTCTCAAATACCGTGCGCACCCTGTATATAGTTAAAAAAGCCCACGGATCCTCTTCCCGCCCAACCGGATCGAGGGGCGACCAACTTAAGGATGGGCTGAAGGCAACATCCAAAGGCCTGCATCACAACGATGATGCGTTTTAACGCAAAGTGTGTGCGACCATGCGAAAATGTATTACTACATCTCGATTGTCGCAAACATTTCAAGCAATGACGCGGTGGTTCTATACTACAGAAACATGGATCTTAAATGGAAGACAGTACGGATCAAGATTGAAGCCCACTAGGTCAGATTGTTACCGGACAGGACTCATCGGATTTTCGGTATCGGTATTTTTAGACGTCATCCGAATCTATACCCTCAATTGTGTTTTCCCGGAACAATTGTTTTTATGCGACATTTCTCCAAACCCAACTGCATGCCGATATCCTTGCTGAAATGGATGGTGATGTCCAGCAAGGAGCAAAGTTGGTTCTCGTCTTTGACATACAATTTTATATCGTCAATATGCATTAAATGACTTAATTGTATATTTCGAGAATATGCCATGCTTGACTTGGAAGCCGTATTTGCTTTCATGCAAAAGATGGGATAGTGGATTCAAAGCCAAACAAAACCATAGTGGGCTTAGAGAGTCGCCTTGGAAAATGCCACGCCTGATTGAAGCATAACACTTGTAGTTACCACGAATGTGGAGTCAAAGGCAGATTTATAATCGATGTAGGCTGTCAAGATATTTCCTTTCTGATGGACAACCTGCTTTACAGCGACCGAATCGGTTATGAGCTGTTCTTTGCAGCCTCGGGAGCCTTTTGTGCATCCTTTTTGCTCCTCAGCTATCAATTTATGAACATCAAGATGTTTTGAGATGTTCGCGCACAGAACTGAAGTGAAGACCTTGTAGATGGTAGGAAGACAAGTAATTGGTCGACATTTTGAAGGGCAAGAGGCACCCTGTTCCCTGGGGATGAGGAAAGTTATCCCCTTGGTGAAAAATTGTGGAACTAAATCAGGATCGGCAATCATCTGGTTAAATTGATTTGCCAATACCCTGTGAGTGCTCTTGAACCGCTTCAGTCAGAAGTTGTGAATCTTATCAAATCCTGGTGCTTTCCAATTACCTGTCTTTTCAAGAGCTACTTCTACGTCAGTTTCAGTAATGTCAGGCATAGTCCTTTCGGGGAGGGCCTCGCATGAACGCATAATGTGTGGAAGCCACGCTGCTCCTAAATTGCAACGGCTAGGTTCGCTCCAGAAGTCTTCTGGCTGATCTAGATCGAGGTTACTTTCCCGACTTGAGTTGGTGAATTTTGTATAAAATCCCCGTTGGTTCTGAAAGTACAAGGGGTTGTTTGTCTTTCGCTAAAAGCTCTTTTGATACTTACTGATGCGGCTGGAGCGTAACGCAAGTTTCTGCTTCAGCACCTCGAGGATTTCTTCAATTGGCACATCATTGGAGAGATGGTAGTTTCCAATGATGTTCGCAATGCATCTGTGTACTCTTGATGATGGATTTCCAAGAAGTGCTTGCGTGACACGGCCAATCTCCTTTCTTAACTTTTTGGCTCTTTTATTGAGTCGAAATACCCAGAACGGTAAAATCCTCCTGTGAATACCTCTGTTATTCGCTCTAAGATGTTGATTATGGAGACGAACAACCGTGGCAGCTGCAACGTAGATCAGGCTGTGAACATCTCTCGCTAGCCAAACGATCAGTCAAAATTCTATCAACGGCAGCAACGATTTTAGTAGTTGCCGAAGTAAACTTTAGTTTTAGGATCTTTGGCCTAGCATCTCGGAGAATCTCAGCATATTCTGTGAATGCGAGCTGGAATGCGGTCAAAACCTCATTATAAATTGGGTCGACATCCCCAGTTAGTAATTCTCCTCTCCTGACTATTAGGTTCATGGAATGCCTTACAGATGGAGTACTTGCGTTGCTCCTTCGACTAGTCTGGTAATTTGATGACTCCAGACCGAGCTCAAGTGAAACCTCTTGAAAAATTTGTTGCCTAGTTGGTAGGGCAACTCGGTTGTTACTCCCTATCAGCAGGTACTGGTTGACGACGTTCTGTTCGGGAATATAACTTAGTTCCGGAAATCGGGTTATGAAGGCGTCATGTAGTCGGTGTCTGTACCCTGATAGATTCCGTTCCAAATCCGGGAAACGGTAATAGGCGCCCACGATAAATTCATTGAGTTAGTTCATCCAAACCATACGACGCCTAAGTCTTCCGTCCCTGGTGGTAGACGGCATAACCGCCGAAACATCCAAGGGCGAAGAGCCGCTCTGATATTGTTGAGCGACTCTTAACCGTATTGGGTACTGTCTTTGTGTCCCTGGGGTCCCATTAAAATTTTTAAAAATGTCTCCAATTTTGTTCCCACGAGTATTGCGGAGGCAGTCAACCCTGCAACATAGGTTCAATGTTGCAATAACATCAATTCATCCGACAGACGCGTCGATTCCTTCACCCCGGATTACGGATTTGTTAAGGAGGTTTACTTCCCCTGAAAGGGAAGAATAGGTATGGGAGGACGAATACAAACGGAAACGTTCTGCTTGTCCGCGGCTACTTATTTACAAGTTTAACTTGCGATATTCGTAGGTGCCCGATAGGCCATGTCATTATCCGCAACCCATGACACGCGCCTGGTCGCATGTAGCTCTGCATTTGCCACTCAGGCCGGGATTAACCTGGCACGCCAGGGTACGTTACATGAATCTTTGCATTGCTATTATTGGCCTTTTAAAGCTGCGTAATTTTGTTGTGAATCCCTGATGTCCTATTTAATGTTCGCCGTCTTATTGCAACAGCATTCTCCCTTAGGGACTGATTGTCATTGTTATATTTCGATGTCTGCCGTCATTTCCAATATCGATATTAAAATCTCAAAGCGGCTTTCCAACGTCATTTCAAAGTCAAATCATACAAAATCGAAGACATATGTAGAATTTCCAGTTACTCGATGGTTTTCTTTAGTAAAAACATGCATTCTATTCGGAAAAAATCCATACTCGATGAGGCTGACGTCTATTTGAGTTGATTAGAGTTTTGTTGATAGCAAATGTTATTTCAACTCTTAAAATGATGTGCAATTGGTCACGATGTTGTTGTCTAGTAACTTTGTCCTTTGTATTACAAAGACCCTTAATTGCTAAGTGATATTCAAGGATCATTCTAGAGTTGAATAGAGGAATCTGAAACTCCTTCGTATGTTCTTTTCTACGGACTCCATGATTTCCTAGATTTACGTTAGGTCTAGGTTGCAAAAAATGCCTTGCGCAAAGCTCCTTTGTCGTCGATTATCTAGCAGGCACTATAAGGGAATGAGAATCCGAATTTCATATCCCATAATTTCGAACTAAGAAGGGACTTTTCAATAATTTCGTAGAAATATTTACTGATTTGGTCTTAATACCGCCATATCCACATCCGCCTCATGCATTTCCCTTTGAATTTGCATTAAATAAGGGACAAAAAGGACGCATGAGATGAAAGTTGAGGTAATCTGTGTACAAGAGTTGAAATCCCACAATATGAAAATTGGAAACATATTTTGAAGATATACAGGCAAAAAATTGGTTTTCGCGCACAAAATATTGTTGGAATAAAAAGGACCCAATTGCATTTTAAGAGAAAAAAGAATAAGTAAATCACATAATTGTCTATGCCATTTGCGAGTTAATTGTCATCAGCTGCCAATCTAAATTGCAAAAGCTACTAGTTACACCATGTTTTCGATATCATATCAACTGTTTGATGATAGCGACTCGCGTGATTATCCAACGTTTGTGCTCTTTTTATCCGTTTCATTGATTCTCTATAAATGTTTAGAAAATTTATTCTATTTTTGGAGACATTGCTAAATCCCATTCACTGCATGTGGGTATATCATAGAAGCATAAGGGCATCGAATTATAAAATATGTTATGTATATGTATTCGTAGGTATCTATTATTCTTTCAAATGATTCCGAATAGATGTTTACATACAATAGTTTCGATCGCGTTGGGGGCAATTAAGGTAATCAAGATAATTTAAAACGATTTGCACATTGTAAAATTTGAATGGAAAAACATCGTGAGCTCAAATGAATTCGTTTATTAATTCGTGCGGAAAAGGTTCTTAAATAATCCGTCTCATGTGCATATGTAGATGCTTTTAAGTCATGACTTAGTTTTTAATTATGAAGAATTACCATTTAATTCTTGATATATTCTTCGTCTTGAACATGTATTCCAAATTTGTTTAAAAAAACTGAAAAAAATGCAATTCAGCCTAGTTTAAACCTAAACATAAAGCGGGTTTCAGCCGCACCAATGTCGTTTGCGGTGGAACGATTATCACCTGTACCCACTTTCGATTACACTGCTCCCTCTGCCTTGGGCGAAACCGTCAGTTGTCCTTCTGAATGGACTTCAAAATGTTGTTGTTGTGCATTGTAACCAGGAGTAAACATCAGGCTAAGAAGTTCTATATATTCGTAGGCATGTTTCAATGGCGTAATATTGAATCGTAGTTTCACCATATGGCGATAGTAAAGAAACAAATGACAGAAAGAAACAGGTCGGGAAACCGGAAGCTCAGCGCTTCATGTATGAAAGGTTTTATTGAAAAAAAGAATATTTGACTCTACGATGGTTCCATGGTTCATGTGGTACTGGCACTTTATGTCTTACGGATTTAACGCGACCGAAGCACTTTTAAGTTACTGTGCTTTGGTTAATAATATTAAGATTTCCACCAAACTTTCCAGTATGATGCTTCATATTAAATGCTATCTTACTGCAATACTTTACGGATCTAGGATGAACTTAACTATTACCTTAGTATACTATTATTAACTTTATTTGAACAGATATCGTAACGGAGAGTATTTTAAGGCCTATGTGCATGAACCAGTATACTTTTTTTCAGATTTACCGGGTAAATAGTTTCTAAGAACGCGATCTTACACTAATTGATCTTTTTCGGATCCTGTACTAACTCCCTTTCTCAGCAATGTCAAAATTACTATTTGCTTCTAAAAGTACTAATTGAGGCCTTTCCTTTGATACCCCATATGGCTATATTCGATGACAAAACTGTGCACTCCCCTCCTATATGGAGAATTTCAGAATTTCATTAAAAGTTTTTAGCTAGGGACAAAGGTGCCCCCAGGCAATCATAATCACATACCAAATTCTATAGCAAAAGTGAGAACTAAAGAAATACGGGGTGTAACAACTGTGATGATTGAAAAATGACTAAAAGGGCCGTTCTAATTATGTGTACGTGTGTGTGTGTATAAGGTGATGGAAAAGCATAATCTCTGAGCACTCAGACCGGTAGTTGATCCACTGTACTCGGTTTCGTCTAATGGAATATCCCAGATTCATCTTTGTATCGCATGATTTCCGTTAGTGGATGTGATCCTACCCACTGCGATTGGAACACATCAACAATATGATGTCTAATAGGTCCATAAGCGGGGCACTTACAAAAGAAATGTCCCGTAAATTCGCCTTCCTTATTAAAGAATTAGGGCATATTATTTTGTTGAATTCCTATCCTCAACATATACCAAACTAGTGAATTGTGGCCAGCCAGAATGCGAACCATATTTTCGACAGGATAAATTTTTCAGTATGTTTATTTAGTCCAGACAGGAAAAATTTGGTGTTTTGAGCAGCACTGAATCTCTGCCACCTATTCTTATGGGGAAGTTGTTCCCAGTTTTCGATAGCAGTATTAGCCGATGCTATTGACACTCCAATAGCTGTGGGACCGAATACCGATAAGGACGAAATTAAACCCTTATTTGGTAAGACCATACTAACTAGGTACCCCAAGTAGTTTAACCGTATTGAATATAAAAATGGAGTTCAAATGTTCTACTTTCTTGGATGATTTTTCATGTAATCAAGTTACTGCTCACCGCCCTCAATTCGATTGCAGTTGCAGATGCAATGCGCCTATCCTTCAATCGTTCGTCAATTACCCAGGTTGCTGCTGTTAGAATTGCATACACCATCATTACAAAAACTGGATTCAGTTGTCCCAACATCTCTTCCAATGCATTGTGCCCTAGTCCCCATGTCTAGACAAAGGTCTGCCTACACAGCCCATAGATTGTAAGAGCTCGTTACACTTTTACCTATCTAGACTGCGAACTGCGAGATATTCCATTTCTTTAGAGAGTTAAAGGGCTATGTCCCCATCTTTGGGAACCACAGACTATTTAGTTTCCTCCTTGTCAAGGTTTTGTGTGAAACAAACCTTAACCTCTATTTTATACTCTGCGAGGGCAAGACTTCCGTCTTTTAGCTTAGATCTGATTTTCAAAATTGCATCATTTGTCAAAATCTTGATCTCCTCAATATCTTGTGCCACGATAGTCAGTCTAATGTCGTTTGCGAAGCCAATAACGGTCAACACGTTGGGGAACTTTAACGTTTTAACTTTCTCTCCACGATCCGACAGCTTTTCACCCTCTTCCTTACAAAAAATGTGGTTTAAAGTCAAGCAATTACAGTCGTTGTTGAAGGAAATTTCGCGCACGCTGTTGGAAAGTGATCGAAAAAGATGATAATCCAAAATGCATAGCATGAGATCAGGTGATTACATCGGATGTGAGAGAACTTCCGAACCTCTTGTATGACCAACTTTGTTACATTTGCTATGAAAAGACGCGCATTCTCATGCTCATGCTGGTACTGTCGTTCTGTTTTTTTTCTCGAATAGATGACCAAACAAGGGAACCTTTACGGAAATACATGGATTTTTGTTCTTCTCTTTCAAAGTATCTGGTACCCATCCTCCAAGCTTTTGAACCGCGCCCGTAGATTCAGATGTCGAATGATGGTTGAGGCCATTATATTGGTGAATTCCCTAGTTGGTTGACGAGGATCATCATGTATTTAATACTACTTCTACGCACATAAAATCTAAAGGAAGGTGAATTTTACTTTGAAATTTTTGCAGTGTATTCTGGGACAGCTGAGTTAATGAATAAGCAATAAAAAAAATCGATTCTGAAAACCTAACAAAGGTGGTTTCCCCCTTAAATATCAAAAAAGATATCACTAAGCGGGAATAAATAAGGTAGACAGAATTCTAATTAATTCAAATTCAACCACTTTATTATCGGACACTGTAGTATCACATACTATTATATTATAATACAAATTCACCCAGCATTTTGAAAATTTCCTTAGCTTTCTGAAATTCATGCTTTTATAGTTCTTTCCGTAGATACTATTTATGTTATTTTGTTTTTATTACAAACTT
Source organism: Hermetia illucens (assembly GCF_905115235.1). NCBI lineage: Eukaryota > Metazoa > Arthropoda > Insecta > Diptera > Stratiomyidae > Hermetia > Hermetia illucens. Next base: position 162,462,522 of record NC_051850.1, read on the forward strand.
TGATCAACCGAATCGTGTTCATTAGGTTGATAAACAATTTGCATTTTCTATCAAACATTCACAGTCCGATGGATGGGCATATGTGCATTTTCCCAATGGAATTCAATTTAATAACCCATTTGGTTCCAAAAGAAAAATAATTTTCTGCATCATTTAAACATGAAAATGAAATTCAGTCAGTTTCAAGTATAGTTGTTTATTACGAAGTGAAAGTTTACTTAGTAATAACGTGTGGGAAAGTTATAGAAATTTCGAACTCTGGGTACTAACTTTAACCACCGTCAAGTTTACTGATCCAAGGAATGTATAAAAATCCTCAAACAGCAAAATTATGGAGTGAGTAAATTTTTGGAAACTCAAATTTTTGAGTCAAATTCTGTCATAACAATTGAATAACTTGTGCAGATTCCTAAGTTTTTGAAACAGCAATGAAGGTAGTCTAACAGTAATTAGTTGTCTAAGTTGATGAGTGGGAATCCTTTTAGATTCATGGCAGTCTTAATGAGCTACTTTTATCCGATAGACATTTCATTTTAAAGTGTGGTGTACCCAATGGCTTTGTTTAAATGTCCTGCCAATGTGACTAAAGTATTATGCCTAACAACAATTCCCCATCGATATCGAAATAATAAAGCAAGATACTAAACTTGAAGATTTATGAGAAAATTTCACTATAGAAAAACTAACTGCAATCGTAATCGGGATCAAATCTTAGCTTTCTGACATAGTGAATTATATGGGTAAGACTAGGCGTCTGGTGCGCTTTCTAAATATTGCAAAATATTCAGCATGCAAGGTATTGCGATCTTATCAGAAAATTGGCAGGGAAAACTACGCCAATAATGTAAAAGGAAAATATTCTACATAGTGTAACGAATATCATACTGGATAACCATCACTAATAGATCATGTACAAGCTAACTAAACTTGTTGTGACCAAACATAGAAAAAGAAGAATAAACGAAACCATTCATTTTTAAGGTTTTGTTGCAAACAATTCACCGTCTGTTTGTCTGTTACACGCACTAAGAAATAGTTGCACCTATTGTCACGAAATTCGGTAGAAAGATTGGAGCTGTGAACCCTCACACATGAATTACATTGCCGCACATTGAACTTAACAAAGACCCGTTTTTTTTGGCATAAATTGTATCTAGATATAGTGTAGAATATATGGGCAAAGTAATTTTTTGATATTCGGAGTCGTTCGGAAATTATAGTGTTAAACATGTAATAAGTTACATGCCAGATTTTTGTTGATCGCCGTAATAAAGCTCGTATTTATCGATCCGAATGACGTTCGAATGACTTCGCTAAAAGGACACCATTTGAAGCCAAGGCTGTACATGTGTTTCTTCAAGAAACCTAAGATTTATGGATTAGGTATAGCATATTAATGGTTTTATGGCTAAAAATCGCATTCTACTTTTTAAATACGTTTTTCTCGAAACTGCATGTTGAAAATCGGCTGCCACCATAGCCCAAAATCTATCAAGCGAAATTTTTTGAAATTTTCACGGCTTATTCAGAACATATTTCTACGGTCCGCAAACTAGGATAATTGCGATTCGTTCAGTAGTTTTTTTTTACTCAAGGAAGAAGCCGTAAAAAAACACAAAAATTCACAAAAAAAAGTTTAACACGGCACCAAAAATTTAGCTTTTAATATTTTTTAATAATCCTAATTTGCGGACTGTAGTTAAGTCTGTACGTTAAAATGCCGTTTACTTTTTTCTTTAAGATGATCACAGCGCCCTCTAGCGTGGCAGCAGAAAAACACATTTTTTTGGAGATGGGTGTATAAATTGCTCTGTATTTCAATAACCAACTATGCGATCGGGTTGGAAAAATTACCATGCACGCTCAAGATATTAATAAATCTATGGTGAAAAATTCGTATTTGTATCTTTATCCAGTTCTAGACAAAAAAAAAATTCTAAAAAAAACCAAAAAAAAAAGAGCTTCACACGGGATGACCCCCTTAAATGCCTAATTATTCATTTGCTTACTACCTGGTGTGTCCGGATAGCTGAGTGGTTAGAGCGCAAGGCTGTCGTACGGAAGGTCGCGGTTCAAATCTCACTGGTGGCAGTGGAATTTGTATCGTGATTTGACGTCGGATACCAGTCGACTCAGCTGTGAATGAGTACCTGAGTCAAATCAGGGTAATAATCTCGGGCGAGCGCAATGCTGACCACATTGCCTCCTAGTGTACCGTTACGGTCTTGAATGAAGTGCTCTAACACACTTCAAGGCCCTGATCCAACATGGATTGTTGCGCCAACGATTATTATTATTATTATTACTACCTGGTAACTTTGTCTAGATCGCCGTTGATCGTTTTGTTCTTTTTTTGGCAAATTTTTGAAGATTATTAACCGCCTGCCCTTAAATTATCGTTAGTAGTTGTGTGCTCCTCGATGATGTGGTTGACTATTAATGATTTGAGGACATGTGTCAGTCTGCTTTCCTTTATTGATAGATTTGCTGCCCTTAAGTAATCGTTGAACCTCGTCGTTTTTAGTATCCTAGTTTGCCTATGTATGATTTTTTTTGTAATCCGTGCAAACTATCTTGCACTTAGGTCCAACCAGGTGAACTCTAAACTGGTATGGGAATACACTCGGCTCGTCCAACAAGGTCTGGATACTTTGGGTTCCAGGCCAGGCTGGGCTGGAAGGCAATGAGGCAGCGGATGAACTAGCCAAGAAGGGAGCAGAGATGCCTCTACACGGGCCAGAACCCTTCTGTGGAATCGGAAACGGTTTCATGGCTATGAATCTAAGGAACGAAGAGAAACGGTTGAAGGAACTATATTGGGCGGGCCTACCAGGGATGGAGCAGTCCAGGGTGCTAATTGGGGGATACGAACCAATGCGCACAAAGGATTGCTTAAACCTCACCAAAAAGAACCTTCGAATCATAGTGGGAATTCTCACTGGTCATTGTCGGCTGAACTACCACCTAGGGAAGCTAGGGATATCTACGGACATTGCCTGCAGGTTCTGTGAGGAGGAGGACGAAACCTCTATGCACGTCCTGGGACAGTGTCCGGCACTTGTGCAAAGTAGGTCGATACATCTGGGAGAACACTTAATACCAGATGCAAAGCTGAAACTTCTGGAAGTGGGGAACATACTAAAGTTCCTAACGGTTACAGGCTTGCTTGAGATACTATGATCAACAGGTACACTATAACCAGTAAAAGGGGCACAATAGTTCTTCAAGGACGCGGTGCGACTTTCCCTTAACAGAATAATAATAATAATAATAACTATCTTGTAGGTTACGCTTTTCTGGCTGTCATCCTTGGGGCCTTTGACGCTTTCTATTCATGTCTTCACTCGATGTGGTCCGTTAGTAGATATTACTTTGATGTCGAGTTTCTTTAGAAGGTTTTCGACCTGATAGCTGATTTATGGGTGGATGATCGGTATCCGCCATTTTTTCATGGTTCTGCTTATGTGAAGAGTGTCGTCATATTGTTTCTCTCTAAGAACTTTTTTATCAGTTTTTTTAGCGAATTAATCCTTCTGTCGCCTCCCTGCCGAAACGATAATGTGGTGCCTCTCGTTATTCACTCACTCAACGTTCCTCTGATAATGATGTGATCAGCATACGATGAAGCATTGTAAGGTGTCGTTTATTGCCATAAATACTCGTTACTTTCAGACACTTGAATGACTTTTGGACCCATTCCAATCGACATGAGTTTTCGACAAGCAACATTTTTTTATGTCAGTTAAACTTTGTACGGGTTCAAAATAGAGACAATAGTCAATATGCGTTGTAAAGCAGGCGAGCAATGCCCAACTGTACAGAATTACGATTCTAAAATGTTGTTGGAGATGGCTCAAAACTGGCCCGTACGGCTGCGATATTTTCATCCGATTACCTTGGCCGCTTGGGATTAGCATCACCAGTTAAAAATCTTTCATGCAAAATTTTCATAATGTTCGCAGAATTCCCTCTTTTTACCTCATTTTTTTTCTCCTTGCACGTTGAGTTTTCTCAAATGGATGAAAGATTTGAGACGCAATATAGTTATCGGATGAATGGCATTAATCTAGTCTAGAGGGACAAATTTTAGGAGTTTTTTAAAACGCTGTAAATAAAAAAAAAATTTACTATCGGGTTATTTATCAGTTTTTTTTTTTTTAAAGAGCAAAAAAAATAGTTAGAAAAAGTCATAATTCAAAAATGAACAGGGCTACAAAGTGGAGGCTAAAGCACTGCCCTTGACACGATTCCACTCTCTTGGTTGATCTGGAAAAAAAATCTTGATTATTTCTTAAAGGATAGGGATTACTTATCATTTGACGAGAGCGATTTACAGACAAAATTTTTTTCTCAAAATGGCGGCCATGTAAAAATAGAGTATTTTTTTCCCTACTTTTTTCAACTTTGGGAAATTTTTCAAAAATAATAGAAAAAAAATTCAAAAAAGATCTCTGCAAACGATAGCGACATACATTAGGAAGCTCTGTATACAATTTGAAGTAAATGGGTACTGAAACTCAAGATATGATGTCAACTATTCGGAAAAAGATGGTTTCGAGAAAAACGCGTTTAGTTTTGAGTCTCGTTCTGGGCAGTTTAAGTAATTTTATACTTACATTTTTTAATCAGCGATTTTTTAAAAATCCATTCACAGGTATATTTTTGAAGGTCTAAACTTTGAAAATATGCAAAAAAGAAACATTTTTTTGACAATTCTACATGTCTGATGAATTCTGTTGTGATGATGGGCTCATAAATAACTTTGATATCCACTACAATGCGGCTCTAGATATCTACAATACTTTGGAGATTTGTAGTTAGCGTACTCTCTAATCTGATTGAATCAATCACAGCAAAGGTAATTTATATCAATTCATGAGCGCTACAGTGTCGACCTTGTCAATTACTGTTTTGGATTAATTACAGCGCTGAATGATCTTCGACTATAATCTACTAGGCTTCAATGATTGACTGATATCTTGAAGTTAAATTTTGTTGTCAATAATGCCAAAAACTTTGAATAGAATGAAATTGATGAGACAATCGTTTCGGGGTCTGGAGGGCTCTATCTCGCATAGATCATCAGCTCTACCCTAGGTTATCTGATACAATACGAGATAGCAAACCATTTTGAAAATTTACGTTTTGATCGACTTTTGTCTTTAATTAGACATTTCAGGGTGAAATGAAATCCTTAAGCACTAAAGGTCTCAAATTGCGCATTCTTTGAGCTAGACGTTCCTAACATCCACTGGAATAAATGCTAATCCCCCACTCAATATATACTAATGTTGCGGTATTTCACAATGTGTCTCTGATTGTCGCACATCAATTAGAAGGTAACTGTGGGACTATATTATCGTCTATTCGTAGTTGAATTCAGATAGTTACTTGGATTGTGTGGATGAGAGGCATGCTAACAACCAAACTACGAAGCTTCGACAAATTCGTTATCTTAGTAGAATTTATGTTTGACAAAAAAAAACGCAATCTCTGAGCAAATGCCGCAATCAAATGTTGCATCACCTGTCGCTGCTGCTGGAGCTGCTACTGTTATGTCATAATAGATTAAAGACCATCTTGAAATAGTGTGGAGGCAAGTAAAGTTATTGTTGCCAATATTGTGATGTGAAATTTTAACTTGTGACTGACTTGAAGATTTATTGATTGCAATCTGATAATTTGATGTGGATTGACAATAGTGACAAGGAAGGCTGAGCTTACATATGTTCTTTGGATGATTGGAAATTTCCAGAATAGAAGTGCGAGAGCATCTAAGAATTGGAGGGAGTTTTATTTTTGAGTAAATGGTTTAGTTTAGAAAAGCTGTTTGACTGTTCTAAGAGGAAATCGAACAGATACTCCCTAACCAATTTTTCAGCGATTTATCTGTGCGATTTAAGATAACTTTACTCAACCTCGATAGTAGCACTTTCTCCCTTCAAGTACCGTAGTTCGTTACGTTAACTTCCGTATTTTAACAATGATTACTCAATATATGTCAACATGTGTCGTATATTGGATGTTTCATCTTTTTTATTCAATAATCGTAAATATTCGTTTCATTTCACTTTCAATGTTTACAATTAGTAACGAAACCGGCTTTTCGTTGTTGGTAGAACGAGAAGCTACTCATCTAATTCCGTTCTATACTGATTTCCAAGTGTTTAGATTTTATCAGACAGTAACCGTATGTACCTTACTTTGGCTGCTACTTCCGTTTAAAATGCCACTCTTGTTGACAATATTATGAAAATGATTTCCCCTTAGCCTTTTAGCTTCCTGTTTTAAGTCGCATTCTACTAAATAATCGTACAGTCACTCAAAAAAGTATTCGAGCAAGTAACTTACGTTTACTTTTATTAGCAAATAAAAACGCCTAAATAACGAAATAACTAACTAAACTTTTTAAATTCAATAGCGACAGAACATTCTACATTAAAATTAATTAACTTTTAACTTCCAACGGTAATATAAAAATTCATTTCACCTCTTCGTGCCTGAAATCATGGTCAAAAAAGTATTCGGGCGACGAACTCTAATTCATCAATAATATCTATTTAATACTTGGTGGGACCTACTTCCGTTCTAATTACTTCTTCGATGGTCATGTTCCTTTTCCATTGTGAAAATTATGTTACGATTGTTTATTGCTTCGCCTTCTTCCAGGTTTTTCTGTGCAGCAAGTTTCTCCACTAGCTCCATGCTATTCTTTACTGAATACTTGCTGTATAATTCCCGAGGGTGCTAATTTCTTTCGTAAGCCACTTTTCAGTTTTATAAATTAGGGAGTTGATGTTCACTATGATTTCTCGTGTGTCATTACCTTGTTTATGGATTTTTGGCTGGATCCTCATTCTCGGTAAAGATAGGTTTGCAATGTTTCCTAATATTTTCGTACTTTCGATGAGCGCCTTTTCTACCTTTTTTATAGAGTTGGGAAGGGGATTATATCTCAACTTGAAAAAAGGCCCATTTTTAATGTTTTGTGTAAAATAAAACCTTATTAAATTTGGTTTACTGTCTGTCCGTCTTTTTTTTTTGCTGGGGGAAATCCATCATGGATACGCATCTAGAATCGAGGACGCGCATTCTGGACTTTTACCGATTAAAACCTCCCATATCTTCTTCACACTCTCCCTGCGGGACCACCGTTCAGGTATTTCTTTATTAACTATTCATGCAACAGCTGCTTCTACTTTATGTTGTGTTGGTTGCATTAGCTTGGCTTCTATATTTCCGTTAAGCTTCTGCTCCCTTTAGCGGTTGGTGAATCCATTTCATGGCTCCAACTACTGCATGCGGTATCTGATTTCAACATATAGCTACCGAGATTTTCCACCGTTAAGCGTTTATTCTCGAGGTTTCTCCTTGGACGTTCGAATCTTGGGCAGACGAAGAAAACGTGCTCTGCATCTCCTGCTACACCTTCACATGAAAGAGAATCTGGCGATTCATCCAAACCGAACCTATAGAGGTACTTTTGGTATCCGCCATGTCCACTTAAGAATTGAGTTAAGTCGCAACTCGTCTCGCCATGGTTTCGTGTAGTCCATATTCTTATGTTCAGAATTAGCCTGTATGTCCACCGACCATTCTTCGCCTGGACCCATGTTGTTTGCCGTGTAGCCAATGACCTCATTCGCTCGGTTTGCTTGCTAAGGCCCGCTTCCTGTTTCGTCGAGCTGATGCCCAGCTTTGAGCTTTGAGTCGAAAGTTACTCCTAGGTATATTAGCGATGACTGCAAGCGAACGGTATGTGGGCCGATGCAGATCTGAACGGTTTTCGTTTTCGCCGCTTCATAAAAAGTACCAGCTCCGTTTTCTATTCCGCAAGTTTCAGTCCGAAGTCTTCAAGCCAAGCGAATACCACGACAACAACCTGCCTAGATATTGGGAGCCGTAGATCACCATCATCATTATGTTCCACAGCAGAGGGTCCAGAACAGACCCCTGTGGAACTCCTGCCGTTATATCGTATGTCTTCGACCCTTCATCCGAATCGTAAAGTATTATTATTATTCTGTTAAGGGAAAGTCGCACCGCGTCCTTGAAGAACTATTGTGCCCCTTTTACTGGTTATAGTGTACCTGTTGATCATAGTATCTCAAGCAGGCCTATAACCGTTAGGAACTTTAGTATGTTCCTCACTTCCAGAAGTTTCAGCTTTGCATCTGATATTAAGTGTTCTCCCTCCCCTCTCGTAAAGTAACTTCCGCTGTCGGAAGTAGTCGAAGATTATACTTAGTATGTATAATTTGGCGTTTGTGGCCGCGAATAGCGCTTCGAATGCGTTTTTGATGTCGAAAGTCCCCAATGCGCAGTATTTTCCGTCTCTCTGTCTATCACACGCATTTTCTCGGAGACAGTTGTAACGATTGACATGAAATTTAGTGGAAAGACGGAAACTGTAAACGCTCACGGATAATTCTCTCTCGAATTTAGTGTGGGGGGGTCCCCGTACATGAAAAAGGGGGTTGGAAACTTTTTTCATCAAATATAGTCATGTGGAGCATCAAATGAAAGGTTTCGGTTAGTACATACTTTCCGCAGCTGGTCTTAGTTTTGACATTTGTGGGGAAGGTGGGGAGTGCGGAAGGTTGAAAATGATCATTTCTTTAACGGATTCATTCGCAGAAACTACCCAACGGAAAAATCTGAAAAAATCAAATGGTGCCTTTAATTACTACTACTAGCCCTTTGTTAAGGTGAAGTATGTAGTATTTTTTCCCTGTCCAATCAAAGTCTTTGGTGACTTTACGATAGTCACCTTCACTGTAGACTTTGATTTTTGTCTGGTCAACATTGGTTTTTTTCATTAGCACAACATAGAAGTTGTTACATCCAATTTTCTGGATTAAGGAACTGGAACTGTTACGCTCATGTAAGTAGATTGGCGGAGGCTTCAGTAATTTTGTATTTTCAGCAGAATGTCCACTATCTTCATTCTCAGCAGAATATGCATTGTCTTCATTGGGAAGGATGCTGAATCGATTCTGTGAGTGCTTGGTAGCCGGTAATATTTTGACAATTTTCGCCACACTTTTTACCTTCTTAGACTTAGGGCTCCTCAAACGTTTGGAGGTGACTAGCATATACCTATCTTATCCTGTTTGTACTTTTTGAGGTGGTCTCCGCCAGTCTTTATTTGCATTTTGGGTAAAGATTCAACCAACATCATCATTCTTTTTTCGAGCGCGGCCAAAAGTTCGCCGTTATTTTTTGTTAAGAACTCAAGTCTCCGAGGAATACATCAGGACTGGCAAGATTATAGTCTTGTACAGTAAGAGCTTTGACCCTATTGTGAGACGTTTCGGGCGAAACAGTCTCTGTAAGCTGAAATAGGCTTTGTTGGCAGCCAACAACCGTGCGCCGATTTCATCGTCATAGCTGTTATCGGTTGTGACTTTCGACCCTAGATTGGAGAAATTTTCAACGGTCTCAAAGTTGTAGTCTCCTATCTTCATTGTTTTCATTTGACCAGTGAGATTCGATGTTGTTCGTTCTTTTAGTTTTGGCACTGACATTGCCACCATGTACTTCGCCTTCATTAATGTGCAGCCCAAGATCTCGTGCCGTCTGCTTGATCTGGATGAAGGTAGACTACATCTCGGGTTGTTCTTCCCATGATGCCAATATCGTCAGCGTAGGCCAGTAGTTGGGTGGACATTTACATCGGCATCACGGATCACTTTCTCTAGGGCCAGGTTAAATACGACACATGGTAAGGCATCCCCTTTTCTTAGACCCTTGATGTTGAATGGTGTCGAGAGAGTGATCCTGCTGCTTTTATCTGGCCTCGCACATTGCTCAGGGTCAGTCAGTCTTATCAATTTCGTCGGGATACCGAATTTTCTCATGTCGTGTACAGTTTTACCCTGGCTATGCTATCATAGGCGGCTTTAAAGTCGATGAAAAGATAGTGCAACTGATGTCCATATTCTCCATAACAGTTTTTCCATCGCTTGCTGCAAAGAGAGAATCTGATCTATTGGTGATTTGTCTGGAGTGAAGCCCCTTTAGTATGGGCCAATAATGTTGTGGGCGTATGGGGCTATCCGGCCTAGCAAGATAGCAGAGAATATCTTATAGATGGTACTCAGCAACGTGATACCTCTATAATTGCTGTACTGCGTGATATCTCCCTTTTTATGTATGAGACAGATAATGCCTCGTTGTCAATCGTCAGGTATCGATTCGCTGTTCCACACCTTGAGCACAAGTTGATGAACTACTTGGTTAACTGGTCGCCTCAATATTTAACCAATTCGGCTGTAATTCCATCGACTCTTCGTGACTTATGATTTTGAAGCCGAAGAATTGCACGGACTGTTTCTTCTATACTTGGTGGTGGCAGCATTTGTCCGTCGTCTTCAGTTTTCGGAACCTACAATTCGCAGTTATTTTGGTTGTTGAACAGTTCATCAAAATATTTTGTCTCAGCTGGATAAGCATCGAGGCGTATAAGGTTTCATCCTGCTGACTTATTGGTAAAACTCGCGCGCCTGGTGCGGTTGCTCCCTGTAATTTTCTAGTTCACAGACTTATTGGTTCTCCCAGGCTTCCTTTGAAGTAAGTCTGTGAAGTCGCTTCTCCGCTCGACGGAGTTCGTGACAAGTCTCTGCGCGTGCCCGCGTTCTTTGAGAATGCAACATTACTCGGTATGTGGCATTCTTCCGTTCCGTTGCTAGCACTACGCCAACGAGATAGTGATCTGAGTCTATATTGGCCCCCCTATATGTTTGGACATTCATCAAGGCTGAGTGGTGGTGGCGTTCGATCAGCACGTGGTCAATTTGGTTGAAAGTGGTCCCGTCTGGAGAGGCCCACGTATGTTTGTGGACCGCTTTCCGCGCAAACCAAGAACTTCCAACAACCATTTCGTGCGATACTGCTATCTGAATAATCCGCAGTCCGTTATGATTAGTATCCCTATATAAGCTATGGGAGCCGACGTATCCCTCCCTACTTGACTGTTGAAATATCCAAATATGATTTTGATATCATACTTGGGACAGGCTACGAGGGTCCGCTGAACTGCCTCATAGAAAGTATCCGACTCTGCAGTCTCCTCTGTAGAGGCGTGAACGTTTATGAGGCTTATATTTCTAAACTCGCCTCGCAAACGAAGAGTGCATAGCCTTTCGCTTATATTTTCAAAGCCGATAACATCAGGTTTAATTTTTTGGCTGACTAAGAAACCTACTCCGAGCACATGGTTTACTGGACGGCCGCTATAATATATGGTGTAGCGGCTCTTCTCCAGGAAAGCGGTCCATCGCATCTCTTGTAACGCTGTTACATCAGCCTTATATTGGGACAGGGTATCGGCTAGCTGCTGAGCAGCATTCGGTCTGTACAGGGAGCGAACGTTCCATGAGAAAATGCATGGTGTTGGTTCAGCAGGCGTTTCTTAGGTGTTATGCTCCATCGAGAGTATCAATCCACGTTTCGCCCTGGGATCTATACTACCCTTTGACCGCCAGAAAGATTCAATACTGACCTTATTATTAGCTTTTCGCTTGCCATCCGCGCTGGATGTCGACATACTTCGGCCAAGTATTTCTTTTGGGCAGTTTGAATGTGGAGCTGATCGAAGCTGGAATACCTGCGCACTTGGTCAAACGGTAAGGTTAGATGCGTGACAGACGTTTTAGCATTATGCAAGGATGTCTTTTGGATATTTTGTAAGTTAGGATTTGTTCAAGTGAAGCACTGCATCGACTTCTCGGGGTGCTGTGCCGCCAAGAAAGAGCGCGGCGTGAACCTAACTTCCAAAACAACACTCAGGGACTTAGTAATTATAAATTTTCTGAAAGAAGAAAAAAAGATCGAAAAGTTGTTTTGCATCTTCTACTGGGAAGGACGTGTTCCAAGTGTTTAGATTTTATCAAACAGTAACCATATGTACCTTATTTTCGCTGCTACTTCCGCTTGTTGATAATGTTATGAAAATTATTTCCCATTAACCTTTTAGCTTCCCGTCTTAAGTCGCATTCTACTTAATAATCGTACGTACAATTTAATTCGAAGCATACTGTAGTGCCTCAAGCATTGCTTATAGATTCCGTAGCAGACTTTTTTCTTTTTAATCTTTCTGCGACTCTCTAAGATAACTAACTATCATACTTCTTCGTTAAAATGAAGATGAGAGTGATATTTGCACTGAGTATGGCAGACTGGAACTGTCTGTCTACTCTTAAGGGAAGACGTGTGTAATTTTACGTTCATTATTTCCTGTGTCTATTTCACATGACTTGTTCTGTTCCTCCCTGTATAAAAGCCTCAATAATATCACATACTTACCTTCATGCGAGCTCTTTTTATAGAATCAGAGTCCATTGTTTCTTTAGACATGCCAAATTCGTTTTTATTTAGGCTTAAGTATGATTTGATATTTTGTACCTGGTCTTTTTGCAACCTTCTACGATTACAATAAGTGTTGTATGGCGACGTAAGAATCGTGAATAAATAAGTTTTCTTGCAGTCTCAGTTTAATTGATCGGTTCAGAGTAAATGAACCTTTTGGATATGCGAACTATTCGTGAACAATTCCTTTGGACTTGGGGTAGGGTGGAAAACTTAGATGTCGGAAGGATATGACACGATGAGAATGCACAATGCGTCCAAAGATACTGAATCTTTGTGACGTGAAATAGATAGCCGGGAAAGAGAAGTTCAATAGAAGTTTTGCTTCACAAAACAAAGTATTCGGGTCTGATTCGTCGATTTGAGAGAACTTCAATTAAGTAGAATTGCATTTTGATCAATTGATATCAGCGTTCGATACTCCAAACAATGGAAATGGTTTCTCATTAAATTAATTGGAATGTATTGGTCATTGCCCAGCAAAATAAAGCCGAAGTTTAGATTGTCCAACAATCTCATTGCTCAGTTCATAAGTATCCAATCAATAGTTCTCGTGGAAGTGAGGCCAATGTTTCTATTTCTAGTTCAGCAACCCTGATTGAAATTAATAATTTGCAAGTATTTGAATCAAAATTTTGTCGTTGAAAATGTATGTGTATTTATCGTGTAGACATTTTTAGATAGGAAAATACTATATTTACAAAGCAGCATATCTTTACAAAAGCACAATTTTCGCTATCGTTTTAAAGTTTGCGCTGATTCAAACATCAGAAGCGTTTCAAGAATTATCTACGCATACGTAGACAGGAGGCTTCACTGTTCTCCGTCATAGTGAAAAAATTTACAAGTTTATCGAAACGCTTCAGTTTATCGTTGGAACTTCCTCGATTTTTTGGATTCTCGTTGCGTGCGAGAAATCACTAAACTTCCGAAAATACTCCAGTGATATCTCTCTATCTTGTAGAACGCCTTAGGTGCGACGTGTGTGGAGCTTTATGGGCAAGAAGAATATGTAAGGTGTAACGTTTAAGTGCATATCGTTCATACTCTCCTTCATATTTGTGCTCATGTCTCTCTCGGTGTTCGTTGATAATTTTTTACTGCGGACTTTTACTTCGAATTATGATAAATTCTCTGATAGATTAACAGTGGATAGCCTCCCTATCGGGAGTAAGAATTTGCTGGATAACACAGTAAAGGAAAACTAAATTAATGACCGACAGTTTTGTACGTACTATTTCGAATCCTTTAATCAAACCGCAGATTTACAAATTTTTTTGGCAAGTGGCTGAAGTTGATAAGAGTGAAGAGTGAATTTCAGTGCAATAATATTGCTGTTTTTATCTGTTTTACAGAAGAAAATGGCTTCCGCAACCACTTAGAAAACTATCCCAAGGAAAAGTTGACAAGCCTGCAGTCGAAAGGACATTAATCAAGAAGGGATCTGACAAGAACTTGAGGGTAAGTTATAGTGAACAGTTGCTTGTGAAATTGTCATACACATTCATTCTCCTACAGCTTTCAGAGAATAAAAATGAACAGGAATATGAACTAAATTCATCAAATACGGCTCAGAATACATCGCAACAAGATTACGAGGCTGAAGAAGAAATTGCTGTTGAATTGCCACCTCCTATGAAACCAATTCAAGAACCCTGTGTTATTACAAACGGACCGCCAGTGTATAAGGATTTGAAGGATAACACAACAACTCTGGTAATTATCGAATTGAAATTCTTGGATTTACACCACCATAAAAAATAATTATTTTTCTGAATAACAGACAAATAACCTATCACTCCAGAAGTTAGAAGAGAACGCCCCAGTCGACATGTCGGAAATTGAGCAAATAATTAAAGAGAAAACAGTAAGTCATATGAATTGTTTCCAAAATTCACTTAGTTTATCTAGATAAGACTAAATCAAGCACATAACGTCGCTTCACTTTCATACGTATTCCTCCGCGATTCCATATCAATATTACATCAACATAAAAAAATGAAAATTCATTGACTAGTCAAGTAATATAATAGATCATGCTTCAGTGAGTTTCAATTAACGTATACAGCGATAGTCTAGTATCGACGCAAAACGGAGTACAGGCTATGATTCAAAATTAACAAAATGCCATTTATATCCACCTATGGCAGGAAAACTGATAAGAGACTTGTTGCTTCTCTATAATAATAATTTCCTCAAGGTTTATACTTATATTTCCTTTCCTTTTCAGGAGCAACATGAAGTCAAATCGAAGTTCCTTAAACCCTTAGATATAAGTAGTGATAAAGAATTAGAAACAACATCATATTCAAACGATGATTCCAACGATAACAATGACGAGGTGAGTATTTTATTATTGGTGGCAATGTGAGTTGTTCATCCAAATATTTTACGGTTCACTTGACCTCATTATTATTGCAACCGTATGTTTAAGATGGCAAATCGAATCGTATAGTTTTGAACCAATTAGTCGAAAAATACATTTATGTTCCCAGTGAATAATTTAACCTTGTGCAATACCACTAGTGACTCAGAAATTTGCCCTTGATGTGCTACAGATCATTGAACACCAAGATACATAAAAATTCTGTAAAATTTGTGTTAAACTCCTTTTCACTGATACTTGTTGGGATATTAACAACAGAACCAAGGAAGTGCAATTTTGAAAGTAAAATTTTTGAGCTTTTTGCATGAAATCGTCTATTATGTTAAATATGTTAATATCTTATCAATTAATTTCTTATCAATTTCAATATGTGAGTGTTACATTAATACGGAGGACAAAAAATGTCTAGGTCAATCAAAAAGTCTGAAGATTAACTATAGAAAGTGTTTCGCTATCAAAATCTGAGTAAATTCCGGGGTCACTTTCAAAACCAGCTGCGGTATTTGGGTCTTATAAATTGATTCTATGTGCTCTAAACATTTGTTCTGCTCTCCCGTTACATCTTTCTACCGATATCAATAAAACTTTCATGTTTTTTTTTTGTTTAGCCTTTGTTACATTCAAAAGGGGTCGGCTTGTCTTGATTGGTTGTACCATTTTGTTCGATCAGAGGCCTAATCTGAACAGAACTGATCACCATCTAACACATAAAGCCACTGTTGTTGCCTTTCTCACAATTTCTCCACTTGTTACGCCACTAATCCAACGCAACATCTTCGTCTCTAGTATCACGAAGCGCCGTTCATTGTCTTTTATAGTCGGCCAGAGGGGACGATATTATTTTTCTTGATTTAAAACGTTCATTGATGTGACCACAAAGAACGCCGCCCCATCCAATTAGCGCTGATACGTGAAGCAATTTCTTAACGCTGCACGGCTGATAGCATTCATCCGAAGCATTCAAATCGCTCTGTTGTTGACATATCGTACAGGTAGTGCCTGTTTTATTGTAATCGGTCTTTAAAAAATCTGTTTTATTCAGATCGTGTGGCATGAGGCGATCATTCCACTTTTGAACAGGTTGCTCAAGGTCAGCTTTGCTATGAGGTGCTAGGAAAACATCGCTTTGCATAGAGCAGTCTTCTCACGATGATTCACCATGAGTAACCGCGCAGCATGTATTGTGTCAGTAGCTCCGCAGTTCTTGACAAATCTTGCTTGGTTCACTGTTATTTAAAGGACGTCGCGAATATTAGTATGGAACAATAACCAGATCCGACGTAAATTTAAACATTCTGCTGGACTGATGTACTTTTGCCATATTGTAATGGTTGTGTTGTCTTGTTGCACAAAAATCCAATAGGAAAACTTACTGAACAACCATGTTGGTTCCAGGTCTTTGTTTTCCAGAGTTCATCAGGTCCTAGTTCTTTTCCCGATTTCATCCGTTTGATTGCTTTCCTAATTTCCATGGCGCTAACAGGTGGAATTGATCCAAATGTCGAGTTTAACAGCATCTTGGACACCCTCAGAGATGGCAATCCTAACTCCATATTACGTGCGCGCGCTGACAAAATAGAGAACTTTGTAGCCATTTTTAACCCGTTCATAGCTTCTTACACCACACCATCGAGTTTCTTGTAGTGCGTAAATATCAATGTGCTTCTTCCGAAGGGTTCTTACAAGTACCTCAGTTTTTCCAATGAGGGTACTATGTAACATTTAGCGTACAGATACATATTTGATTGTCTCTGGTTAATTTACCATGCGTCTATGCCTCAAAACCCTTGTTGATTTTTTGGCAGGATCGGAGCCCATTCTGCCGCACCGATTGAGGTGAACCTCTTAGCATTTGTCCGAGATTTTTAAATAAACGCAACCATTTTTTTACTATCATTGAATGCGTTTCCTTGGACGGCCGGTCGTGAGTTTAGTGGAATAACTCCAACTATATTTATCTCTTTCCCTGATATTAGCATTTTAGTTTTTATTTTACTGAAAATAATATAAAGTATGTTGTCCCAAACCCTCCTCCTTTATCTGCGCTAGAGACAAATCCCACTGGCACCAGTGAGATTTTAATCGCGACCTTCCATACGACAGCCTAATGCTCTAACCACTGAGCTATCTGGAGGGAAGCTGATTACAGCATACATCTCGCACTTGAGGAGACTTCTTACGGACATTTTTCAAATCGGCTCTATGAGGCTAGATTTCACAGTAATTAGGTTCTGCCTGGGCTCGATCTTTTCAAAAGAACCTCCACAACCATCCAGTGTTTTCAATCTTGAATATTTAATTTCTCACAACACGGCTAGATAGTACTCTTATCATGTTGACGTACCTCATATAAGAGAACCCTTATATCTATTTCAAAATGGAGTTATTGAACCTTCATGGAAGAGATTCTTTGAAACCATATTGAAATAAGAATAAGAATTTGAACGTTTCTCATTTATGAATTTCAAACTACTTTTCTCTTATAAAACCAAAATTTCTAGACTTTAAATAAGTTTCCACGGTACTTCCTATAAGACATCTGCAATAACCAAAGTATCGGTAATTTGATTGATAACTTACCTCCTTGACCTGTACGCCGTATCCCCATGCATACTTCAATGAAACCGAAGGTCTCAAGAACTATCCTGAGCATTTCATTATTTTTAATACAAAATATCGATTTGTACTTTTGCTGTTGTCCTTCATAGTCCTCTTAAAAAAGGTTTCTTACAAAGTTTCGATTTTATCACTGAGCAAAAAAAGGTAATTCTATGCTGTGATTTTTCTACTTGAAGATTCTTTGAGAGTTCTGCTACGGAAAAATTCAAGTACGAGTCATTAAGCTATCGATTACCTGAGATTTTCCTTTTATGAGTCTTTCTATAAGCAAATTATGAAATCAATAAATATATTAAGAAGATATTGGAATTAATTGTCACAGTAGAGCCTCTAAACCGAGATTTGTAAATGCTTGATAATGTGCTTAAATTCATATATTCGAATTTCTATCGGCATTTAGTTGTTCCAAAAAATTGCAGGGCTGCTTAGTAGTCTAGATTGGTATAACGGACTTATAATATTAACTTAGTTAAGCTGATCAATTCCACAGATTGAACGCCACGTTACAATCTCAAAAAAGATCTTGTTGGCATGTTACATGGCTTGTTGTATTATGTGTTTTTAAAGGAGAACTTGTTAATTCTAATTAGACATATAAATTTCAAACAGTTTATCTAATGTCTTGTGTCTGGATGGCTCAGGCCCAGGAAAGGTCGCGGTCCGATTCTAACTGGTGACAGTGGAAGTTGTATCGTGACTGAATATCGAATACTGCTTGGCTCTGCTGTGAACGTTCGTCCTCGGACACCACCTTGTCCTGGTGGGTTTCTTGAGAATGCGGACATGCACGTTGCTACACCATCAAGAGTGGCAATATCCAGAAAAATCGGATGCAAGAAAGCGGTTGTTGCAGGACTGTCCTTATATATTTCTGGTACAAGAGCCATGGGTTCGTTTTATAAAAATCTGTGGTATTGACAAGTGGTTGAAGGGCAGGCGCAGCAGTCCTTTGATCACTTAAAAAAATCGTTTAAGAATGTAGAAATCGATTAAACTCTGTTTCTAAATTTAATACGGTGAAATTACTCTGAATATTCGTTCATTGTGGTGAAATCTCGGGTGCTTTAGCGAAAGATGGTTCAATTTCCCCCATACCCGGATCAGAACCAGCAATTGGGGTATCAGTATCATTGGCTAACGCTGCTATCAAAAAGTGGTTTAGAAGCTTCCCATAACGACAGATGAGTAAGTCGTAGGGCTGCTAAATACACCAAACTTTTTCTATGAGAACCAAGCAAACATACGACAAAGTTTATCCTGTCGAAAAGCAGAAAGATTTGTAGAAGTATTGCGGGCATTCGAACAGGCCATAATTCACTAGCAGAACATATGTTCAGAATAGGAATTTTCCAAGATGATACGTGTCTATCCTGCAATGAGGAAGGGAAATGCACGTAACATTTTCTATGTGAGTGTCTCGGCTATGGACGCATCAGACATCATATTTTTGTTGTTGATGTACTCCAACACATCCACCAACGGAAACCCCACGATACATACATAAACGAATTCGGGATATTCCGTTAGACGGGGGATCGAGGACAATGGACCACTAGGGTCTCAGTGCTTAGAGGCTTAACCTGTCCGCCACCTCAAACACACACATAGCTGTGAATTAACACCTGAGTTAAATAAGTAGTAGTTCTGCAGTGTACTGTTATGGTCTTAAATAAAGTGCTCCAACAGGCTTCAATGCGCTGACCCAATTGGATTGTCGCGTCATCGATTATTATTACAATGAAACCTCTCCTAACGGACATGTTTATTTGCCGGAAATCTCTTAATGCCGGGCAATATCTGTTGCACGGCCCCGATATGTTTTTTAACACAACAGTTCCTCTATTTAGGGGACCCTCGGAATAACGCGGACGTCAAAAATCATCAGAAACTTACATTATGTCACGTATTTTTACTCCTCATTAGCGGATAGCAGTGGTCTAATTTTCTCTTAGTTGGAATCTCGTGGAGAATCCCCCATCTGGGGCTATTCACTTTTTTTGCGGACAACAACCTGTTTCGTTTCTATGGAAATAATATTGTTTCTTTGGATTTATACTTTCTTAAAATCGATTCAGTTTTGTCCTTCTGAACACAATGATCACGTCGCACAAAAACAAAAGGGAGGTTATTATATGATGGATTATTACAAGGACAAAATGACGTCCACCGAGGCTGCCCGGTAAATAGAGGTATCACTGTATCTTGTATTTTACATCATCACTGGGAAGTGCTTTCACCATTTATTTTTGTTTATTGAACGCTCGACTTTTCCCCGTGATTATTGGTTGCAGCTTTTCTAAAAGGCAAATTTTTATAAAATAAAAATAAATAATCTAATAAAACTGAATAAGGCTTAAATAAAAATAGAACTAAATTAAAATGAAAGATGCAATAAAGTAAACAACAAAATGAAATTCTCCTTTAAGAGCTTTTAGGTCCATGTAAGTGCTGCCTTACGAAAAGTTGTTATCGCAAAACAATTAGACTCCGAGGATACAAATGGCTTATTTTGCACCTTTAGCCAGCACATACAAATGCTTGGTAGATTACATTGCCGAAAACTCACTGAAGGGAACATCGATATGGATATTTCTCGATTGCTCGAGGTCATTGGTTTCGCAAAGTCATGGTCCACTGGCAGTTTCGTCACCGCTTAAAAGATATGTCTTTATTCTCTAACATAGTGACAGACTGCCCATATTTAGTGTAGATTTCACGTTTAACGTATCTCACTGGGTTGGTTGTTGTCCACTTTGGTCGGTAGGTGGGCGTACCCAAATTTATTTTCTAAGAAATTGTCCATGGGGCAAATTCATGAAGACTGGTTGTATGGGAAATCGCCTCTTCTCTCTTCTCAAAACTATTCTAGTTAAAAATGATTGGCATAGTGCGTCTATAATTTTCACTATTCCCATTTATCGCTTTTTCAACGAAGAGTCTGCGCAATCTCTGTCTGTAGAGAATGTTCTCAAATTCGCCAAAGCCTGCGGACGCCGTAAGCGGGAGGCCATTGAAAAGGCGATCTCCGGGTGCTTGGAATTGCGGCTCCCCCACTAAACTAAACTAACTTTATCGCTCCTTCTCGTTATCCAAAAGTAAATAAGGTCCGACATTTTTGTCTGTCGATGAGGCGCATCAGATAATTATTTTTGGATTACGTGAAGGTCGTCATTACTTCATCATCATCATCAGCGGCGCAACAACCGGTATCCGGTCTAGGCCTGCCTTAATAAGGAACTCCAGACATCCCGGTTTTGCGCCGAGGTCCACCAATTCGATATCCCTAAAAGCTGTCTGGCGTCCTGACCTACGCCATCGCTCCATCTTAGGCAGGGTCTGCATCGTCTTCTTTTTCTACCATAGATATTGCCCTTATAGACTTTCCGGGCTGGATCATCCTCATCCATACGGATTAAGTGACCCGCCCATCGCCACCTATCGAGCCGGATTTTATCCACAACGGGACGGTCATGGTATCGCTCATAGTTTTCATTGTGTAGGCTACGGAATCGTCC
Source organism: Hermetia illucens (assembly GCF_905115235.1). Classification (NCBI taxonomy): domain Eukaryota; kingdom Metazoa; phylum Arthropoda; class Insecta; order Diptera; family Stratiomyidae; genus Hermetia; species Hermetia illucens. The sequence continues at coordinate 162,483,411 of NC_051850.1, forward strand.
ATCCTCATGTAGGGGACCAAAAATTACAAAAATTCTTCGGAGGATTCTTCTCTCGAACGCGGCCGAGAGTTCGCAATTTTTCTTGCTAAGAACCCAAGTTTCCGACGAATACATGAGGATTGGCAAGATCATAGTCTTGTACAGTAAGAGCTTTGACCCTATGGGGAGACGTTTCGAGCGGAACAGTCTTTGTAAGCTGAAATAGGCTCTGTTGGCTGACAACAACCGTGCGCGGATTTCATCATCGTAGTTGTTATCGGTTGTGATTTTCGACCCTAGATAGGAGAAATTGTCAACTGTCTCAAAGTTGTATTCTCCTATCCTTATTCTTCTTCGTGTTTGTGTTTGACCAGTGCAGTTTGATGTTGTTGGTTGATTCGTCTTCGGAGCTGACGTTGCCACCATATATTTTGTCTTGCCTTCATTGGTGTGCAACCCAAGATCTCGCGCCGCCTGCTCGATCTGGATGAAGGCAGTTTGCACGTCTCGGGTGGTTCTTCCCATGATGTCGATATCGTCAGCATAGGCCAGTAGTTGGGTGGACTTGAAGAGGATCGTACCTCTTGCATTTACCTCGGCATCACGGATCACTTTCTCGAGGGCCAGGTTAAAGAGGACGCATGATAGGGCATCCCCTTGTCGTAGACCCTTGTTGATGTCGAATGGTCTTGAGAGTGATCCTACTGCTTTTATCTGGCCTCGCACATTGGTCAGGGTCAGCCTAGTCAGTCTTATTAATTTCGTCGGGATACCGATTTCTCTCATGGTCGTGTACAGTTTCACCCTGGCCATGCTATCATAGGCGGCTTTAAAGTCGATGAACAGATGGTGCAACTGTTGTCCAAATTCCAACAGTTTTTCCATCGCTTGCCGCAGAGTGAAAATCTGATCATTACTTCGGGGGCGAATAATGTTTGCGTGTATCCTACCAGCTTCTTTGGAGATTCAAATCATATCCCTCACTTTACTTATCCTATTTACACCTTCCTCTATAAAGTCAATTATGATATCACATCGAATCTGTGTCAAATGAAGGAAATGGATACAGCCACATTTTTGGATGCTGTGGACATGGTTGGTTATTACACTTTCGTTAGATTTCATTCATTGTCAAGAGAAGAATAAACAACTCCTGAGATTTAAAAAATACACTTCCATGGTATTTATGCATATTTATATATTACTTTTCTATCCTTAGAACAATTCCGAAAGTCATGTTAAGTCCGCATTGAGAAAAAGGATGTGTGCTCTTAAGGAACTTGTGACGACTGAAGAAAATTATATTCAAGACTTATCAGAAATTGTTAACGGGTGAGTAGGATATATCCGCATTCTAACATTCAGAAAAAAATATATTGTAAAAAAATACTCACAGATATATAGCGGAAATGAGAAATCCCAAGAGTGATATAATTTTACCAGAGGAGCTCAAATCAATGGAACGAATGATATTCAGTAATATAGAAGCTATTTATGAATGGCATCGAGAGTGAGTTGTCTAAATGATCTGAAATGTATTACGATTAATAATGCGAATTGTATTTTAATTTGCAGCCAATTTTACGAAGCCTTGCAAACGTGTTCACAAGATCCTTCTAAGCTTGGTCGTATGATGAAGCGATATGATCGGAAGCTAGAAATGTATTATCTCTACTGCAAAAATAAACCACAATCGGATCATATAGTCTCAAAGTATATAACATATTTTGATCAGATACGACAAAAACTTAGACATAGATTAGATGTAAGTATGGGAGCTCACGACTTAGTTATTTTCAGTGCAGAGTTTCATCCCCCTTTTCCAATTGCAGCTAAATGACCTGTTAATTAAGCCAGTGCAAAGAATTACAAAGTACAAACTGCTGTTCGAGGAAATCACAAATCAAACTAGGCGAGCGGGGTTGGTGGATGAGGTGCCGAGCATTGCAGAAGCCTCAAGAGTTATGAATGTAAGTTGTTGCATAGCAAAGGTACCTAAATTTTTGATAAACATTATCATATTATGTTCGCAGACTGTTTGTAAAACCGCTAACGAAATGATGGTGATTAGTCGGTTACAAAAGTATAAAGGAAATATAACGGCACAAGGGAGACTTCTGTTGCATGGTCAACTCATGTGCATAGAATCAGTAAATCATTCCGATCGAGCGAGTGTGGTGCAAACTCAAAAACCACGCGAACTACAACTATTCCTCTTCGAACAAAGCATAATATTCGCTGATGTTGTTGGAAAGAAAAATCAATTTTCTAGCCCGCTTTATGACTATCGCTCTCATATACAGGTAAGTGGAAAATTTCTATGAATTCTACATACTAACTGTTTGTAAACGCGAGACGTTTTGGTGGTTTTCATAGCTATAAGATTCTGATTTAGCAATTTTAACCTTTCCTTATAAATTAAGAAAAAATTATTTTTTTGTTTTGTTCTTGAAAGAAGGGCCTTCTGAAAACCTTGCCTACACTGCACACTACTATATAAGATTTGATCGATAAAGTAACGAGAAAGTGGTAAATATTGGAAATTCGACCATCTAATACCAGTAAGACCCCGTTTAAGAACAGCATATTTGTCGATGAAAAATTGGAATCAACAACTAATAGATATTTGCCGTGTAAAACGCCATAATCCTGTACGCATTTGCACGTGGCCCAAAAGCACTCGCGATTGGGTCTTGTTACAGGAGTCAAAAGCAGATTTCCGCCTGGCGAACCTGTCGACGCGCTCATTCCCCTTTAACTTCCTATGACTGTGAACCCAGAGGAGAATGATTTTGAGTTGGCCACCCGGGCTATGCATCGCGTCCCTACACTGCCCCATAAGTCTAGAAGATATTATCGCTGAGTAAAAAGCCTTAACGGCCACTTAGCTTTCAGTGAGCATGACTGTTACCCTTGCGAGCTCGGATTATGCGTGTGCTATCGACAGTACATCTGTTTGGAATACAATGGCGAATGCCTGAAAACCCTACATACTTCGCCTAGAGCATCGATGGTCCATGGGAGGAGATACAGGAGTACATTGAGGATATCAACCGGGCAAAAACCCGAGTAGTACTTGCACACGCGGTTCTTTCTTCATTTCTTTATGAAGGTCCTTTTGCAGTTGTAATAGGATAAACAGGCCTTCTGAACCCTTAGTTTTGTGTACCACTGTACCAGTTTTTCCCACTTAGCCACTGTAGATGGTAAATATCAGCTCCGTTTTGGTTGGATTTACGAAGAGTCCGCATCCGCAGCCCATATCTTTTTGAATGCGCTCTCCATTTTATTCCAGTCACAACGGAGAAAAACATCCCTGACACGAATATCACCAGGCCATCGACATACACCATACCGCCATCGCAATCAACCAGAGTATCTGAGGGATGAGCCCACCCTGAGGCGATCCTCCGCTCACAACTCTGGTCATGTGGTTGCCTCATAGATCTTAGCATAGATACTATCGAATGCGTGAGACACTCCTGCAATCCTGATGTAGTTGGAGCGTCTTTGATGGATTTGGTACCCACGTTGTTGAATGCTTTCTTTACTTGGGTATATTGCATATAGTCTAGCGACCCGCAAACCGTGCTAATTAACTCAAAAAGAACAATTACTGTGGATTTATCTTTAAAATAGGCATGTTGAGATTTGCAAGAAGGCGACTTCTCCATGATACAGCTCTGACAAATCTATATAAGCGACGGCACAATCCTGTCTTCTGGAGTGTGATTGACAGAATAACGTCTCGGAGAAACTATTTATAGTCCAGCTGATTTTCTCCTCGGTAATTACCCCCAAGCAAGGTACTGACTCACAGTCCCCCATATTGGCGGTGGAGGGCGTATTGACCATCGTCTTCAAGGTCTCGCCAGAAGATTCCGTCCAGGAGTTTTCCGACTTTTAAGGAAATATTGGCCAGAATCTTGCTGAATCGCGCAGACTCATTGGTGTTCTGACAATAGTCCAACCGCTTCCTGGCAGTCTTGATGTATGGCTGCCAGTACTTGTGCCAGTAGCAGGACAGATCTTCATTCCACCGCGTCGGAAATTTTTTTTTGCTGTATTTTGCAGCGCACGAGACTTTAAAAGCTGTTTCGAATGTCTCTTCCAAAACCTCGATATTTGCCTTCAATTCGTTTGTCGTGCCAATGTCACCACTTCACCAAACTTCGCCCAGTCGATCTTTCTGGGGTTTCTACCTCTACAAAGAAATGGAAAATATTTAACTGTGATTTAAGAAGGATCTCTGATTTGACATTTTCCAATTCTCCATCTCGACATTGTTGGTTAGTAGAGTCAATCAAGGGCCATATCATATCAAGGCATATCAAGGGCCTCCACTCATCCATCACAGTTCTCCGAGCTGCGGAAATGGAAGGTTGGTGCACTACCTCTGTTACATACCGATAGATCATCTGATTTCCGAACTATTCCAAAGCGTATGTCTCTTAGTGGTGCCGCAGCCTATCAACAAGTTGCGCTGTGGAATAAATAGTAATATTTACTTTGGAGTCCTTTGATGACTTGGTCTCCTCCGATCCAGGCCCAGGAAAAGGCTAGCCATTCACCAGAGGTTCCTACTTCTTGCTAATCACCCGTCGTCTATGAAGATCCATGCGATTTGGAGACAAAAGCATTGTACGAGCTTGTACTTCGGGAACCTGATGCGAGCCGATCGTATAGGACAATCTTGAGATTTACGTCTTCCCAGGTGTCGTTGATTTAAGTGGCTCACGAATCATGAAAGTTCCTAGAGAATTGACATGAAACCTTTGGATCATTTGGGAAAAATCAACGAAGGGGATACATCCCCCTGTTGCCCTTGCCGAAAATGCTCCATTATCATCTCTAATAGTCTGGCCCCAACGCTGGTCTCCATCTCCGGCGCCAGTTTGCTGCTAGCGGAATTACCATCCGCCAACGCCATCCGTAACTGACTTCTGCTTCGTCTGCCGTCCGATGCTACTTTGCTGTCTGTAAAGGTTACTTGGTGTCCAGCCCTTACACACTCTGCTCCTCTTGTTTTCTTATTTGATCTCATTCTACAATCAATTGATAATTTTCGCTTTCTGTGGGTTTTCTAGGCGTTGATGTTGTATTCCTTGACATTCGCCTGGTATTTAGTGAAGTTCTTTTTATTTCTCTCGTCGACAGTACCGGCCTCTTTATTCTTCCCAATATTGCTCAGAATATGGACGGGATTTTGGTATTGGACCTTGAGCAGGACCCCAGCGGATATCCGCTTCTTTACTGGCTCCCCGTAGATAATATTCTTGCCAGCTCTTCTTCCTTGAGGAACCCCCGACATCGACAGTTCCGGAGTAGCAGCACTGTGGTTGGTATTTGCTACGTTCAGTTCGATGACTGGCTGGAGATTCTTAGTCCGGCCATCAGGGTTAAGTATACTAGAAACTCTTAGCGACAGCAAGAAAAATCCAAATACCCCTCCAGTTACCACACACACCACTAGTACCCTTCTTCGGAACCTTAACGATCATCCCTGTTTTCACTAATTGGAAAAGGTTTCAGATTCTCAGGATTCACTAATAAGTGAGAGAATGCAGGAGCTGCATGGCAAAGGTCCGTAAATAGACCGTCAAAGCTCGCTTAAAAGCATTGATGCCACAGGGAATTCTGCTTCTTTTTGGAGAGGCAGTCCGTATCCGCCTGTTGAAATTACAAATCATTTCGTTCACAAAAAGTCGGTCTCCACTGGATGTTATATTCGGAATTGTGGTGAAGTACTTCTTCCAACTTTCCAGCTCCTCATCATCATGGAAAAAAGCCTACCCTTAACGTCCTTCGCAAGCCTATCGAAGAACGTACGGACATCCGCAAGCTTTTTCGTAATGCGGTATACAGTGGCGAAATCGTTACTATTTGTGGCAGTATCTGCTTCCCTGCAATGGTCAAATTCCTTTTGTCATAATGCACACTAATTTTCATTTCTACTTTTGTTAATTTTGTTCAATGGAGAAAACAGTAGCTGAAAACACTCAAGCTTTTTGTTGGGTCCAGGTTTTTCCTTCAAGAAAACCTTACCGAGGCTCTTCATCTGAGATCTAAGGAGGGCGGGCAGTTATGAATTGCAGGGCCATCTCCTCCTCCTTCACATTTACTGCATATGGCCGAGATCACCAGTCTATTTTTTTCATGTGGTAGTTTAAAGAGTAGGGTTCCGTTAGAAGCCCGACTAGAGAGTTCACTTTCCATTTTTTCATGGACAACAAGAATGCCGCTCTAGCGGCCCCCGGTTCTTTCGCAATGACTTTCGCCTGCCGACTGAGATTCACATATTCGACTGCGTGAATATTTGAGTAGACTTGTCAGTGGATAACCGGATGCTCTGTGAGCTAATCTGCCAAATTGCTTATCATTAACGATGTTCGAATGACCTGGCCCCCATATCAGGAATGTTTCGTTCAGTCGGCCAAGTTTTAGAACCAACTGTTGGTAACTGCACACCAACTGACTTCATACATTGTTACTATTTAGTGTTGATAACGCTACCGGATCCTCGAAAAAGACTCAAACGGTGCTTTCACGTTAGCTTGGAGTCAACATGTACTCCTAACTATTTGAATGTTTTACGATCGTATACTTATACATAGTATAGCCATAAGTTCTGTCAGTCGATGCGTATAGCGAGAAATGTTAGGCCACCGAAACTGGTGACACTGCGCATAGAGAGTACCTAACCATACCCACTTCCGTCAGACTTTCAAGTTACGAAGGTCAGTAGCCCGTGAATGACGAAGGAACGATGAAGTTCGGTAACTACGAAAAAAGAATCGCGATTATTACGTTGCACCAATGTGGAAATACGCCGAAAAAGATTCATAGTTTGATAAAAAAGCTGCAGGTAAACGAACGATTCGTTTTTAGGACATTATCTCGATACCGCGAAACAGATCATGTGGTTGACAGGCCGCGAGAGGGGCGCCCGCGCTCCGTACTTCGCCCGAATGTCGTGCATGCTGTGCGTGAGCGTGTTCGTCGCAATCCTCTCCGTAAGTAGAAATGAATGACGGCGGAAATAGGCGTTTCAACTCGAAATATGGGTCGTATTTTACGAGAGACCGAGATCTGTCTCGGTGCGTACCGGCGGTGCGTTAGCCATATGTTATCGCCAAAACTGAAGGAAATTCGGCGAACTCGGCGTGGTGCTCTTCTGCAACAATTTCCCGGTAAAAAATATCGCAAAATTCTATTTTCTGATGAAAAAGTTTTTACAATCGAGGAAAAATTTAACCGACAAAATGATCGAGTATCTGCTCACAATTGTTGTGTAGCCAAAGAAAATGCTCCGTGAGCCCAACGTCGTCACCATCCGACTTCTGTCATGGTATGGTGGAACGTCCCATATCACGGAGTAACTGATATTCATTTCTGCGAGGCCGACATCAAAACCAATGCGAGCGTGTACGAAAAGATGTTAGAGGATGTAGTCAAGTCATTGAGTGAATCTCTATTCGCTGAAAAGCCGTGGTGCTTCCAGCAGGACTCGGCCCCCACTCACAAAGCCAAGATAATTCAGCAGTGGTTAGCGACGCATGTTCCTGACTTCATAACCGCGGATGAATGGGCCTCAGGCAGCCCAAATTTGAATCCTCTGAACTATAGCATTGGAGCTACGTTAGAGGAGACTGCCTGCGATCGAACTTACACCGATTTGGAGAGTTTGAAGGCCAGTATCGTGCATGCCGCTCCATATCGTGCGTGAAGTCATCAATGAATGGCCTCACAGCCTTAGGGCCCGTATAACTGCTAGCGGCGGCCATTTTGAATAAATTTTATTTCGTTTGAAAGCTCTATGTTTCCCTTTTCAAATGGTGTACTTTTTGAGTGATTTAGTTTAATACTTCGTGAGAATAAAGATTTGTATCACTGACAGAACTTATGGCTAGACTATGTAAGCTTTCTGCCCGCAGGGAATCGAAGTATCGATTACCAGAAACCATAATAGAAGAGAGAGCACCTAAAACATCCTGCCTCAATAGACTTCGGTCCGACTAATATTAAGATATCTAGCATGTGAAGGACTTAATTGATTAATAGCGGAACACTCGGGTTCCCTAGAGGTTCTTCCTTTAAAAGGGTTTTCATTGCGATAAGGTAGCCAATCATCGAGGAAGTCTGGTCCTCACCCCGACTCGATGGTAGTCTAAAACAGAGGCAATGACACTTGATGGTAGCTCGGTGCTCATTAATTTTCTGGGGCGCGATTTTTGAAGTTTGCATCATTTGCGCAACAAGAAAATCTTCCCACTGTTGGACGATCTCTCATTATTTTATCGATAAAATTTTATATAGTGTTGATAAGGGTTTAAGAAAGTCCTTCTAGAATAAGCAAAAGGAAAGTTGAAACCAGCTAAATCAGAAATGGCTCTGTAGTTATGAAACGCACCATAGCTTTCCTAGTTATGAACGAGAGTAAATTTTAAACCGCAATATCATTCCACTTTTCAGGTTAACAAAATGGCTCTTGAAGATCTTAAAAATAATCGCTTTCTGCTGAAATCCACTGATCCACAACGATCTGAATCCGTTAGCTATATATGTTGGGGTGCAACAGTAGAACAAACTCAGGAATGGCTTCAAACAATCCACAATATGTTACAGTCGCAGCTCGACTTCATGAATGCAATTCAAAGTCCGATTGCATACCAACGAGACTTGAAAGAGGACTACGAAGAGAGGACCATAATGAAAAAGTAAACTTCTTCCTGTATATAGAAGGTGTAAATGATAGCCACGCAAGTAGATATACGAACGGGTTTGAAGTGAAAAAAAGTGAATAGCGAGAAGCTTGAGGATGTTAAATTTTTCTAACAGTATGAAAACAAACAGTGTCCTAGGATTTATTACAAATAATTTGTATGTGATTTCAAAGTGAAGAATTAACATTTTTTTTTTTAAAAATCAGTTTACATAGATTTTTTTTTTATTTTCACATTAAATTATAGTTCATTTAGAATAACCATTGGCAAGAATATTTATATTAAATTTTTTGAACAATAGCATTTGTATTTTTTTTATACCAAAGTAGTATTTTGGGTTTCGTGAACTTATTGTTCAGCACTATTTGTGTAAAAGTTGAGAGAATCAGAGCAGGTTTAGTTTCATTTTTAGGTTTTATGTTTTCAGTTCACCAATCGGAAATTGATATATTGCGAAAGCCATGATAGAAACGACCAAATGCAAATCTTCGTTAATTTCACCATTTATTGTTTTTGAGTTCCGAGCACCCAGAAAAAATTAAAAAGAGACGTGACTTTTACCACTCTCGCCATAAAATGAGATTTTTATTATGCACATTCAAGGAAAATTCAACTTTATTTCAAGAGCAACTATGTAATTTAAGTTGTTTTATTCATCGATGAAATGTCCCTTTTTGAGTTTTTTATGTCGACGGAACTTGCAAGGCGTGGAATCAAAGCAGTAGGTTCGCATACACAAAGAGCTTCTATCGGTAATATACGATTTACTCAAGAAAGAAAAGCGAGAAGTCTGAAAAGCGCAAATCTTATTCAGTGCAGAGGAGAAACTCCGTCCAAATATCCGAAAATCGTATTGATTTGACAATGGGATTCATTTTTGTACGTGTTGAGATTAATTTTATTGAGGAAATTACATTTCATATTCTAACTTTGAATATTAAATTAATTGAGGATGAGCAATTCGAGTTGGGAAAATTGTTGACAAAAGCGCATAAACTAAAACAAGAGTTGCCTAAAACAGTGAGTTCGGTATGATACCACAGAGGAGGCTTTTATTCGGGTTCACCCACTGTATATAAAATCAAATGTTATATCGTTGAAACTTGTTATAATGATTTTACATTTTCTTCTTGAATACAGCTCATGATAACGAACATTTTCACGTTTTCGGAAAAAGACAGAAAGTCTGGGATTACAGTTCGTTTGTAGATTTTAAAGGCAATTGAACAGCAAATATTTTGAAGTCAGGTTCTTGAAGCACCCCCTTTCGATCCAATAGCAGCACCGTTTAAACAACAATTTCCGTTCTATGCTTATCGCTTTACACTTTCGCTGCCCTGTTGCCCCAAAACAGGAGATCCTCTACTAACATACACATTTCATATGCGCAAGTCTTCGAGCTATAAACCGAATTGTTTGAACCGCATTAAGGACTTATCACGCAAATCATTCATCAGGAGATAGTGAAGTAAACTCATGTATAATTTAAAACCTTCATCACTGTAGCATGCATTCATGAAAATGAGAATCACCCATAATAATGTAAAATAGAGATAAAGATCGTTTCAAATTGATGAAAAGTGAAAACACAAGTAAATCTGTAATTGTGATTATAGTTTATTATAAATTAGCTTGCAGCTGTATTTTTGCATAATTTTGAAATAGCAACAAACAAAGATGAAATAAAATTAGAAAATTGAAGAGTTATTGAAACTAATAAATACCTATGAACAAAGTCTAAAAATATCTGAATATTTCATGCACAGATTTTACTAAGGAAATATTTATTGTAGCATACTATCGCAATTATTGAGATGATTATGATGTGTGACTGACAATGAAAGGATGTGATGCTTAATCCACGGAATATATATATATAATCCGACACAAATGTGTGATTAGCAACAATCTTTTGTCGCATGTAATGTACATAATTTGAGAAACGAGCAACAATACTGAGATACTCACGCAAAAATAGTGAATTTAAGAAAGAACTAAATCAAATGTAAAAAACAATAAAGAATGTGGTTATGAAAGGTAACAATGGAATAAAGATCACCTTTATAATACATATGAGTTGGTTACAGTTGTTGATTTTTTGTCTCCCTAGAGATATAGAATGGAGCTTTGTAAAGGCCCACACTCCCAACGATCGTCTTTCAGTATTTTAATTTTAAAATGTTCACTCACTCACCTTCAACTCATCATCATCATCATCAACGGCGCAACAACCGGTAGGCGGTCTAGGCCTGCCGTAATAAGGAACTGCAGACATCCCGGTTTTGCGCCGAGGTCCATCAATTCGATATCCCTAAAAGCTGTCTGGCGTCCTGACCAACGCCATCGCTCTATCTTAGGCAGGGTCTGCCTCGTCTTCTTTTTCTACCATAGATATTGCCCTTATAGACTTTCCGGGCTGGATCATCCTCATCCATATGGATTAAGTGACCCGCTCACCGTAACCTATTGAGCCGGATTTTATCCACAACGGGACGGTCATGATATCGCTCATAGATTTCGTCATTATGTAGGCTACGGAATCGTCCATCCTCATGTAGGGGACCAAAAATTACAAAAATTCTTCGGAGGATTCTTCTCTCGAACGCGGCCAAGAGTTCACAATTCTTTTTGCTAAGAACCCAAGTCTCCGAGGAATAAATGAGGACTGGCAAGATCATTGTCTTGTACAGTAAGAGCTTTGACGAGACGTTTCACCATAAAGGCGAAAAATCATATAGTTGCAACCGAAAATTCAAATATGGTATTAATAAGTTTATCCGTCATCTTTTTGTTGGTAGTCCCTCTTCTCGACCATAAATATATTTTGAGTTTATTTATTTAACGGACAGTAAACAGAGTAAACTCCAATTACTTATTGCCCTCAGGAGGAACTTAAAACTACTTAAATAAGTTAAAAGGACCAAGTTGTTGTGCGTTGTAACTTCGACAAAGCCTAGGAATCGGGGAATGGAGGTAGGCTTTGAGCTCTGTGAAGGGCACGTTGAAAAAGTCTGCATTGCGTGTATCATAAGGACGGCAGGTGATGTCATTCGAGGTGGAGCAGTTCAGCAGATCCGCGGAAAGTTTAAAAATGTGCATAAATCCAGATACGATCTACGCTGTTGTAGGAAGGGGCAGTTCAGAGCTAAGGAGGGTTGGATGGAGTCAAAATCAAAGGAGAAGCAAAATATAAAGTCGGACAATTTTACTGTTCGATTGGTGACTTCGAAGCGGAACTTGTCGAAAGTGACTCCGAGGTCTTGGGTGAAATTTAGGTATGATAAGGAATGTCCGTTAAGAACTCCGCCATGCTATTAATATAGTATGCTGGTCCCAAGCCCAGGTAAAAGAGGACGTTTGAGGCAACCTACTTTGTACTATCCTCAGTAAAACTAAAGTAAAATTCTGAGATCAGGGAAAAAGATAAATAGAATATAGTTGGAGTTATTCCACTATGCTAAATCCTACCTGATCTCTCTTGGTGACGGGTCCCGCGGCAGGCCAACCAAAAAGATACTTCCAATGTCGTTAGAAACAAGAAGATCGGATCGAGTAATAAGCCTCGGAAAAATGCTAGGGCCTCCACCTTGGTCGACGCGGCAGGACGAGCCTCGGTCCTATCGAAAAATGGACTAGGGTTCTTGACGCATGGATGGCGTCAGGAAGTAAGTAAGTTAGTCCGAACAAAACAAATACGCGTCTGCATGCTAAATATTGGCACCCCAACTGGCAACACCAAAGAACTCGCAATAGCCCTTCAGAAAAAGCGCATTAATATCTGCGCTCTGGCAAAAGCTGCGACATTGAACGCGAACGTGGTAAAAATGGTTATAAACTTCTCTATTTTAGTAGTCCACACACTCAATATGGTGTTGGCATTGTCATCTTAGAGGGTTTCCGTGACGCCATTAAAGAAGTCGAACGATTTGATGATCGGCTGATAAAGCTCACCATTATATCAGCTGATTGGACTATTCACTTCTTCACCGCATAAGCACCACAGACAGATGGACTTGATGCCGAGAAAGATGCTTTCTGGCAACTTCTCGATGAAAAGACTTGTCACGTGCCTGCTGGCGACTATATCATCATTGCCGGCGATCTTAATGGTCATGTGAGTGAAAAGGCAGACGGTAACAGGTGCCATGAGGGAAAGGGGTTTTAGAGTGCAATGAGGGTGGCGAGCGTATAATCGATTTTTGTACTTATGAATACATGGTTCATCAAAAGATTGTCTCATCTTCCTACATTTTATAGTGGGAACAGGAAAACGCAAATCGACTATATTCTCATAAGACGTAGACATTTTACCACCCCCACTGATTACAAAGTCGTTCCCTATGAGACCATCGCACCTCAACATCGGCCGTTGACTGCCGTCCTGTGAATTAAGCCACCGATAAAGGAGCGTGAGGAACGCACTGGCCTGCCGCACATTAAATGGTGGCGATTTTGTGAGAAGAAAAAAGAAATGATCTCACGCGATTACCAACCATTACGAATTTGGAAGAATCGTGGAACCAAATGAAAGACACAATCCACAAAGTGGCCTCTGCAACCCTCGGAGTCACTAAGCCAGATAAGCGGTACATCAACCAAGATAATTGACTTTGGAATGACAATATTGAAATTAAGGTCTGTGAAAAGAAACGCCTCTACCAAAAATTTCTCGACGATAAAAGACCGGCCAATTGGCAAATTTATAAGAATACCAACCGGGAAGCAAAGAACGCAGTCGCTGTCACCCGAGGGAACCATTACAAAAATCGTTACGATAAACTGAACACTCGGGATGGCGAGAAAGATCTGCATCGACTTGCTAAAAGCCGTAACGAACGTACACAGGATATCGAACACTTCTGTTGCGTTCATGACAAGAACGGTATTTTGTTTACCAACCGTCGAGCCGCAACAGATAGATGGCGAGAATACTTCGAGCAGATTTCAGCTGAAAAATTTGCTTATCCTCCACTTCCACTATCATTGCCGACATTTGGACCAGTTCAATCTGTTAGCGCAACTGAAGTCAAGGAGGCAATAAAACGAATGAAATCGGGGAAAGCCACAGGACCTGACGACATCGCATCTAAGCTCTGGATAGCGAAGAGCTGGGACCCAACACTGGCTCACTGAATTCTTTAATCGAGTTTTTCAGGAAGGAAGAACACCATCTGACTGGCAAGAAAGTACCACAGTTTCAATATGGAAAAAGGAAGGTAGTTCAGCAGAATGTTCAAATTATCATCCAATCCGCTTACTTTCCCATACCATGAAGATTTTTGAACGCATTCTTGACAACCGTATTCACGAAATCGTTGAAATAACCCTAAATCAAGCCGGATTTGTCAAAAACGGCGGAACTACTGACGCAATACACGCCCACACATTGCCCTCTTTACATTGCATTTCTGGATCTAGAGAAAGCGTTTGACTGTTTGCCACTCATCTGATATGCTTTACGACAACTCGTGCGCTGGGTTCAATTGTTCTACCACGATTCGAAGGTAAAGTTCGAAGTATGGCGGGTGTATCAAAACCGCTTCGTGTTTCTGTTGGTGTTCAGCAAGGAAGCGCGCTCTCATCACTCCTCTTTGTTCTTGTTATGGACACCGTCACAAGGGATATCCAACGTCCAGCGTCCTACACACTGTTTTATGCAGATGATGTTTTCCTTGCATCTGATAGCAAAAATGATCTCGAGCAACTTGTGCAAAAATGGAATGATCGCCTCATGCAACACGGTCTCAGATTGAATCTAAACAAAACTGAATGTTTGACGACCGATCCCCATGAAGCAGGCACAATCACTGTGAGCGGCAGTGATCTTCCCAGAACTGAGCGATTTAAATACCAAGGCTATCAGCCAATGGAAAACTGCGTTATGAAATTACTTCACGCATTAACGCAACCTCGCAATTCTCGGCAAGCGCACGATCGCCACTTTTGTGTATGGGGATGATGAGAGCCTCTTTCCACAAGCCGGGCAAATGATTCTCTTCAAGGCTTTTGTTGAAAATAAGAGATAGGGGAACAGAGATGGATTTGCCAGTTTTGAGCAAAAACAGGTTTGGAAGACCATCGTAGCCAGGTCCGACATTGGTATCAAGTTTGCCGATGAGGTACTCGACAAAGATAGAGGTAAGAAGGGGAAAGGTAAGCGATACGGAGCAGGCTACATCCACTATCGGGAAGGATTCAGAGGAAGGAGGGGGTACATAGACTGAGGAAAAATAGCGGCAGAGCAAATCACAAGGTATTTGGAGGGAGTTAACTGAGGAGCCAGATAATTTAATGGACAGAGGGGTTAACTAGGCAGGACAGCGGGAGTTGCGAATATGGGACCAGAAAGGTTTCAGGTTTCCGCGCTTTAGTGAATCTTCCCCACTGGTCAGATATTCGCTTCTAGATTTACGTATTAAGGATTTTTCAGAGGAACGTAGAGATTTGACAAAAAACTAAGTCAGCATAGTTTCTAGAAGACAGGAACTTCTTCCTCGCAGTCTGCTTTTGACCGTAGTTTTTTGTGAACTTCAGCGGTGAACTAGACGGGGTAAGAGCGTAAGCACTTAGGAATGGAGGGAACGTAACAAGGAAGAAGATCAGATAAAATGGTATAGAAAGTGTTGAGTGCTTGGTTACACGTAAATGGAGAGAGGAGGGGGACCCAGTTGATTGCCGCCAGAGCTTAGTTCAGACCTTCGAAAGTTGAGTTTAGACCTTACGAAAGTTGAACTTGGTAGGCTTGCGAGCGACAGGAGGGTAGAGTCGGGATATTTGAGACGGGACATGAAGGGATTGGGAAACGTAACGCACAGGAAGGTTAGAGAGGACAAGGTCAAGAGTACTATATAAGATCTGCATCTCTTTGGAATAATTTTTACCAATAAATCTCGACAAACTGCAGCGCAAACCTTTCTTGCTGACTGGCGTTATGCATCTGGGTCCGGAGATTTATATGCAAAGAACCTATTTATATACCAACTAACAACTAACCCTCCAAATAAGGCTTTGGCTAACAGTCTTCCTAGCTGACGGAGAAGTACCTCTGAACTTGCAGCTCCAAAGTCTCACCAAAAGACTCTGTCCAGGAGCTTTCGCCTTTTTAAGAAAGGACTCCTATATGCATTGGCCATAATTTTGCAGGTTCGTTGATGCTTTCAATGTTCAGACAATAGTCCAATCAGGGCCGATCCTTGGCAGTCTTGATAGCCGACTTGTACCTCTTCAGGCAGTCCTTGTATATGTAGTTAGCAATATTTTTGTTTGTAGTTGATGTTTAAGACCTCCCTAGTCACTTTCCTGAGGCTGGACAGATCTTCATTCCACCAGGTAGCTCCTGCATCTTACACCTATCGCAAAATTTATTTTTCGTGAGGTGTGCAGACCGTAAACGAGCGTCTTTATGTGCTTACGTTAGTGGTAGATTGCGTTGCATTTTTATCCCTTATAAATGCTTGGGTCTCTCTAAAAAAACGCTTGATGTTACTTATATTTCTATAGTTTTTAGGAGCATCTAAGACGGAACATAAAAATTTATTACTGCTTTTCTCCCTTGAAATATTATAGTTTCAGTTTCAATTATATAATAATGTGTGCACTAATTTTATTCTATCGAATATCTTTGTATAATTTAAGAAAATGTCGTTCATAATAAAATTTTCAAATTATTCGCGTATTATTCAACAGGTGGTTGTAGCGCGTATTAGAGCGAATTCCGAATTTTCCAGCATTGCCCAGTCAGTACGGGACTCCGAATCTCAATGTAAACAACGTTCGATAAAATGTCAAATCGGATGCGAGATGTTGATATCGTTTTTCCGTGTTTTTAAGCAAAAATTTGTGTACTGATTTGACCGGTGAATAGATTCCTTGAATACTAGACTTACTTCCCTGTAAAGGGAGCTGTCATCAACCCAAAGGGTTGCTAGCAGGAAAGTAGGTTAGGAATTTCACGAATGCCCCTCTTAGAGAAAGTTTGCACTCTGGACTGTTAGTGGGAGAAACTATTTGAATTTATTCATTCGCATCATACTAAGTGCGAACAGCCTCAGTCAAGTGTTGGTGTTCGTTCTTTCCCTTACGGTGGTTTATCGCTTCCTGTTCCCAAAATTAGAAAGTGAAATCGCTTAAAAATGTTGAGCAAATTAGCCTGGAAGGCATCCCGTCAGCTAAGTGTGAACCTTAATTCGAGGATTGCTCCCATCTTGGCCCCCTCGGCAACCCATCGTAGTCAAAGGGGAATTTGCACGACGCCCAAAGTCCAAGAACGCTTGGCAACAAAACAAGTACAGAAGCACGACTGGAACAGAGCCGTCAGCGAGGCAGAGAAAATCGTTGGCTATCCTACGTCCTTCTTGAGTCTGCGATGGTTACTGAGTGACGAGATTGCGAACGTTGCGCTGCATCTTAGAAAGTTGGTGGGGAGCAATCACCCGCTCCTAAAAACAGCGAAGTAAGTTTGTTTGAGTTGCTTCAGGTATTTACATTTTGCTGGTACTTAAAGTCGAATTGTGATGATAGGAACCTGCTGTACAATGGGAAGAACACCATGCAGGCATGGGGACTGATCGTGCTCCTGATATCGAAGGCGGCTGGCCATGCACCAACTATCCCCGACATGGAGCAAGACAAAAGTGCGGGCGTCTTACATTCGCAGCGAGCATTGGCAGAGGTCACGGAAATGATCCGGATTTCACACTTAGTTCATAGGGTAAGTGGTCCCAGCGACTAGTTAAAACGAAATATTCCTGATCGTCACAGAGTATGATAACAAAAGTTCAACCTCTCTTTCATTGGCGACGTTCCACAATTCTGGAATTAACCTCCTTGTGTAATCGTAATCATTCTTCTTCTTGTAACATTCGTGTCTTCTATCGTTCCTTACTTTAGAGCTTAGTTAACCTTCAGCGTGGAACTGAAGCGGAACGCGACACCTCAACATATGGTGATATGACGTTCGGTAACAAAATTGGTCTCCTGAGCGGCGATTACCTTCTGGGGCATTCTTGCGCTGAGCTGGCTGCCTTGCGTAACCAAGAATTGGTTGCGCTTATGTCATCTGCCGTGCGTGATTTTGCCGAATCAGAGTTTGTCGGTGATCGAGATGAGCAGAATAACCCGCTGCCATCGAAACCAGATCCCGAGAATCGAAACAAACGCGTGGAAGATGTTGACTTCAACGACGATAAAATTCTGGATCCCTACGATATTCAGAGTGTAATGGGAATTCCTGAGAAAGAATGGGAGCTTCGCCACATCCTTAGCGCGGGCAGTCTCCTTGGAAAAAGCTGCCAAGGAGCTCTCAAACTGGCTGGTCTGCCAAGCGATATTCAAAGGAGAGGATATTTGTTCGGTAAACATTTGTCCTTGGCGTGGCAAACTTGTATCGACATGGAACCATTTCAAAACCCATCGTCCTCGTATGGTATGTTCTGAGACTTCCTAAATCAATTGCTTCAATCACGAGTCTTTGCGAATGTACTTTCAGATGGCACCTTCAGTCTAGTGAGTGCGCCTGTCCTCTTCCATCTTGAGTACGATCCGAGTCTGTACGACGAGATTGAAAAGGGGAAAGTGTCTGTGGAGAACATTGACTACAAGAAAATCCACGCCGAAGTGTTGAGTGGGCCTGGACTCGAAAAAACGAAAGAACTGCAGAAAAAACACATAAGCGCAGCTATGAAGGTGCTCGATGAATTCCCAGAGAACGATGCACGCCAAGCATTGCAGAATATCATCCTCGCCATGCAGGATTTATGACACGGAACTTACTAACAGTTAAGCGAATCATAACAAAGGAATTTATTCCGTCCATTCGAGTAGATAGTTGAGAGCGTAAGAAGGAGGTCCCTGCATGACTACAGCGAAGGCTGTACAAGAATATTATTGCTTAAGTTGCGAGGCAAATAGAGGTTCGGGGTAGTTTCCATATTTTATTTACAAATAATCTTTTTATATATATACGTAGAATGTTGTTATGTTTGGAATATAGTTAAGAAAATCAATTTCCCGGTTTTATTGATAACTAACAGATTTTTGGACTTTTTCTTTTCAAAATATTCGTTTCTCATTGCTTTTTTAAAGCACGCAACAAAAAGACACCAAAAAAATAGAAAATATCAACCACCGGCGAAAAAATGGTCTGCGCTAACCTATGGTGCACTAACATGGTTGCTAAAGGTCCAAGAAAGGCAGGGTATCAAGCGAGGCGAGGCTTATAACGCACATGTTTCAGTTACTTGACACAGAATCACCAAAGTAATTACAAAATTGACCTCTGAGGTAGGCAATGATTTTACGTGAAATATTATTTCTATTTCAACTTCAAGACCACAATAATAAGGGGAGGGCTGTAATTATTAGAATGATAACCCTCTGTGGAACCAAATACTGTAGTCCACAGATGAATTTAAGACGAAAGGCGAAACCTAGCTGAAATTCATTGCTTTCTATTCAGAAACAAAATCAAATAAAAATAAAATAATAAACTAAAATAGCCGGTTCCAAGGCCGATTGTGAAAAGAGGACGGATGGATAGTTTCAGTCTGAATAGCTGTACGCCACCGCAACTTTTCAGGGGGAAGGTGACGAAAGCGCAAGAACTTTGTAGTCTTGCTGATTACTCACTGAGGAAGCTACCACCATCCCTGGCTTACCATAATATCGCACAAAAAGCCTGACGTGCTGTTAGTTGACAAGACGGGTCGTTCCGCGCATATGATTGATACTGCTATCCCCCATAATGTAACATTGAACAAAAATACGTGGAGAAGAGAGTGAACTGTTAGCCACTGTCTCGAAAAATCAAAGAAATTTGGCGACTCGAAATGGGGGTTGTAGTTCCCACAATATTGTCAGCTACAGATATGCTCGATATTCACCTACCACCACCAGAGACCCTGTACATTTTAAGTAGGGAGGATTGTCCGAATCTACATGCTAGGTAGAATCCGGTATCTGCCGACATTGTGACAACTCAAAAATAATAATCGTTGACCTGATAAATCCAATTAGATTTGGGGTTTGAAACGTGTTAGCGCACTTCATACAAGACCGTAACATCACACTATAGGACTATAGTGTACTATAGGCGGCAATTCGGTCAACATTGCGCTCGCTCGTGATTATTACCCTGATTGACTCAGGGACTCATTCATAACTGAGTCAATTAATATCTGACATCCAGTCTCGATACAAACCCCTCTGTCACTAGTGAAATTCGAGCCTCTTCCGTTTTGATAACCTATCCCTCTAACCACTAAACCATCGGGAAATTATCACCATGGATTCAGATTTTCTCTCTACAGTCTCTCTGATTTACACAGTTTACACAGTTTACGTATGAATTACCGTAGATTCAGTAAAGCTGAAAAGCTAAGCTTTAAGTAAAATTTTTGGACCAGTGAATCTCCGGGATATAAAATATGCGGAAAATTCGGGGTGAAAACTATGCGGCCCTCCCTTATACTCTTTAACTTTATTAATATTTCTATTCTAAGTCGCAGAAAGAAATTCAGGCTTGCGGAGAATCATCCCCTTTTCAATTTTTCTAATCAGACCTACCCTAGTTTAACATACCATAGCTTTCCAAGCGAAAGCGTATACAGTAAGTCTTTATGCCAGGGAGAATCTACGAAGGAAGTACAAACAGTCGGGTGAAAATCCTGAGAAACATGCGAGGTTGCGAGCTTAAAGGAATAGCCCATCGATGGAGGCATAGGATGAACGACAAATTAAAATAGCCAAAACTCTGAAACTAAAAAGCTGGGCCCCATGATTTTTACTTTGGACATAATTTTTCTTCTTTGCGAACCTGGAAATACAATAATGAAGACCTAATATTGCAGGTGCAGGTTGAGGGGGTAAATGGCACCATATATAATATGCAGACTGCCCTGTCTTGGGGCTTTAAGAATACACTCAAAGTTTTGCCTGCTTGTCGTAAAAAGCAACTAAAAGGTATAGAATTTGTAGGCAACCTGCAAATTTCGAAACTTTATTGCTACCGAAACTTCAACAACGCCTCGAACAGGAACTAACGTCACGATTGCATTTTGGGTACTGAAAACTGACTACGATTGGTCTCTGAAATGTGCGCATGCTCCTCACCAACGGTATCGAGGGTCCTCAGAATGCCCGCTTTCTTCAACTCGAGCGAGAAATCCAATCATACATATAAGCTGAACATTCTGGACCAAAGCAGGTTTCTGGCGGTAATGTGCTTTCGTACTTTGGTAAACCGAGTGGTTGCAGACGCGAATCTGGTGTCGGGTTGTTTTTGAAGGCTACATTAAGGCGCATCCTCTTGACTTAGGAGCCGGAGTTGTCTCCTAGATGTGGCTAACAAGAGAGGCGTTGACATCTGCCATGAAAGGATTCACCATTTCACCATCTCGGGGGGTTGGAAAATGACGACCCCACAAGTTCAAAATCGATCGCCTATATGATTCAGTTGTCATTCGACAGTGGGGGAGCTATTTTGCTGATCCAACGACGGATACCCTGAATAACTGACCTGAGAATATCTAATGTTCTTTTCTCGGTTGCCGTGCCGGCCACGTCTCGAGGTGCGTCACAAGATCCCGCTGACTGCAGGATCTTAGGAACGGATTGAAGGCTCTATTCACGGCTGGAAATGGTGATGAAATGATGAAACTCCGATACCATGCGAAATGCCGGAAAGTTCATCCTAGTGTGCGCCGTGGCAAAAGGAAATTTGTTATTGCGCTGGCCAGGGAAGCAAAAAATGCCGCAGTATGCAATGATTTCCTATGGTCCTGTGATAGATATTAACCATGGGCTCCTCATCTATGATGATTAGCAACTGAAGAGGTGGAAAGAACCCTTGAATACGATTTTTAACCATATCATATTCGGTAAAATTTCGCCTCTTGTGAATGAAATTTCGGCCATCAATGTCTTCAAACGGAGTGAAGCCGTTGGACTTGACGGTCTGCAGAGTTGCAGAGTTATTTATCGCTACTCCTGCAATTTCTACAGATCACTTGGACGGAAATCCTGGGAATACCGAGACTTTTCCCATGATCGTTAAAATTCTGAAAAAGACACTCGTCTTGAATGCGACAATTGGAGGAATACCTGTCATCGTAGAGATAATAGCTAAAATAATCCAGGGATGCGATAGAGATAAATGGGAAAACCGATCACGACGAGCCGACCCCGCTTGTGAACAAAACAAAGGCTGAAGAAAAAGAAGAACCCTGGGATGCATCTGAAGTCTGATAGACGGAGAGCAGGCTGGTTTTCGATTCGGATCCTCCTGTGTTGACCACATCAACACCCTACGGATCATTTTGGAACAGTGGAGAACAGTGGAGATCTTCGCTTCACCTGCTCTTCATCGATTTAGAGAAAATTTTCGCCAGCGTCATCAGGGAATGTACCATTCTGGAAAACCAATAGCTATTATCAGAACGACATCTATTAAAAATGTTATGTGTTGCATCGTGGTAAAACCTCAGAGGAATTTGAGGTCGAAAGCATAGTCCGCCAATTACATCTTGTGAGTTATATTTTTCCTTGTTATCGGTGATATTGTCCGTGCTGCCTTGCCCGGCGGACGTGGAAAAGTTCAGCGGGTGTTTAAATCCTTCCTTAAACACCTCGATTTCGCTGATGACACCTTTTTTCTCTTTTATCGAGTCATAGACCTTGGATCAGATCATGGAAGGAGCCAATCAACTTGCTTATTTCGGAAGTTCGGTTTCTGCTGGCAGTGATACCGAACTGGATGTTGCCTCACTAGATCCGTTTTTGCTGCTTTGTTTAAAATATAGAAATCCAGTTATCTTAACACCAAATTTAAGTTGAGAGAGCTATTCTGTTTTAGCATACGGAAAATGACCACCACAGTCAATTGAAAACTCCAAGCCCTTGCAAACACCCGTCTGCGATGTATCATTGAAGTACGCTGGCCTGATACTATTTCAAATGAAGAACTTGGTCGGCGCATGGTCTAGGTCTGTCATCCTTACATGATATGATCGGAAGGCAAGAGTGCCAGTAGACAAGGAGATTGAGGAGGGGTGACAGTCGTAATTCTGGCTACGTCATGTAGTGAAACTCACTCGCCCAAGATTGCTGACGGCTGGTCGTGCCAAGAGCACTTGGCGCAAAATAGTAGAGAAGGAGTACAGGTATCTTGGAAAGTTCTGGGGGAACTGAAGCGCATTTCAGGTAACTAAGAACGATGGCACGTAGGTGTGATTCGCCCGGTATATTCTACCAAAGGGGAAATGGCAACCATATTATTAAAGCTACTTAAGCTTCTAGTAGAAGTAATAAGGCCTGTTTTTTCTTCAAAATAACAATGTTGCCTGTAAGGCTGTTATTTCTCAGGTAGTTGAGTGAATATAACACTAAGAGGCTCCCCGCGTCTGTTTTTTAACAGTTTCTGGTAAATTCTTTAACTGTTTCTTTGCCCTTTGCCCTCCTACTGCTGAGTTATTCTCGGTCACTGTTAGGATCTTACTTTTTGCTTCTGAGAGAAATATCAATGACCATGTTTGTTTCTACTTCTATTTACTTTTTCAGACAATCCAGAACCAGCCCCTCAAGCTCAACATAATTCTTGTACTTGTTCTCACGCCGCGTGTGCGTGCCCAGCACGCCAGAAAGAAAGTGCTCACGTAGACTATGCGTGATTGGCGATGAACGCGGAAAGGTTAATAGTTGTAAGAAAAGGGGCAGGAAGACATTAGTTTCTAAGTTGTTCTTTTAAGGTAAGTTTATTCGAGTTTTTCTTTTTGAGTCCCTCCGTAAGTTATTTAACAGATGATACAGGTGGATGAGGGTTTTTGTTTTCCTGTAAATGAATTTCTGTTCCAACTGACTCCGATTTATTATTTCAGCGTGCAAATATCAGTTCAAATCAGATGGTTGAACTGCACAGACCGAACCCGTATATCGTAGACACAGCTTCAGTCCCCCTAAACATCCGTGCGCCATCTCCACATATTAACCGGAACTACTGCGTGTGGGAAGACAATCGGAGACGACTTCACACCTGGCCGCTGTCATTCAACCTCTTGTACGATGTGTTGGTAATGTGAGTTGTGAAACGCCATTCGGTGCATCGTAGCAGTTGAAAAGAATTTTTTGATAGTAAAATCGCTGATTAACTGAGGGTACGGCGAAAAGCAAGACATCCGCTTTGCACTCGTTTTTAGAACACTTGTCGCTCGATAACGATTCGGGAACGGAGTGAGGCCAGAAAATTCGTGTGTCCCCTTCACGTACTGTCAGCTTGGAGTGGTGTGTGTGTTATCTCGAGAGTGGCGAAAAATATCTTGTGGAAGATTGAATTCGGTTTGCAATTTCCTTAGCTACTTCCCCGTTTGCAAAGGTAATGTTCGAGCGCACGGGTCTGTGAAGAATGCTGCAGCAGGAAAGGGAGTAACTGGCACGATCCGATGCCATTGTTTCCGACGCTCGTCAAGGTGATTTACGCTTAGGCACTTTTCAACGAACACGGAGAGCCCATGATCTGCCCGAGCAAAACGAGCTGAATGAACTACATTTTCAGTGCATAACGACGTTCCTGCCAGAGATTGTACCAAATATAATTGATTACACCGCGCGCTAATGTTTTTCTGTGATCTTGTTAAGGTAAATTGCGTTCTGCGCCAGTTGCGGGGCTCTGTCGCCCCGAAACGCCCATTTCAACGAATTATTGCTTGTGCACTTGTCGCAGCTGTCATTTGTGAGGAAAGTGTGTCGTGCGAAATTCGCGTGGATGTTGCAAGAGGGATGAGTGCGTTCCGGGCCGCCTGGCCCGAGCTCGGATGCTTTTCTGTCCGGGAAACCTACAAGCCCCGCTTGGGCCGCACTTTGCTCTTGTGTTTTTGTTTTCGCCCGCGGAGTCAGTCACCTTTCAGCGACTCCATCGTGGGCACTTGTTAGCGATTTATTTTGGTTCGCGGTGGAATTGCTCGCCTATTGTCTTCTGCACCTTTCTCCTATGATTCAAACGAATGTGGGAATTTGCAGATAATTCATGAATTCATATTTTTTAGGGTGAAAGTTTCTTTTTAATTTCCGAACTTTGATTACGCGAAAGCTCTCAGAGATAAAATCGAACAAACAAAAATTGGAAATGCATAGATATGACTCGTCTCGGTTTGCGAGGTAGTTTTAATATGGAAGTAACATTTGCAGAGGAAGCTTTTCACCCAGTGTTATTTCTGCATGTCATCTTGGTTAAATTAATCGCTCAAGGCACAGCTGCCGTAATATCTCTCAGTGCGCATCGTCTGGATGCTGTAGCTCCACAGCATGTCTTCTCATCTCATGGAAATAATTTTTTCCTGAGTTTGTAAAATCCGCCGTTGGTTACTCGCTTATTATACGTTGAAGACAATCAGAGGATCTACCTGCTTTCATCATTGGAATATCCCTTTCTACCCAGCCGTATAAATCTACCTTTAAATTCATTAAATCATTTTTCTGAAGTTTGGGCTAATGTGCCATAACAACCACTTGCTCTTTGAGATTTCAAGGTTTTCAGCATTGTTGTTATGGCTCATGGTCCGCAGCGACACAAGAAATCAATTTTTCACCGTAAAATCACATTTAGCCAATCAGTTTTTTCAAAATGTTAATTCCCTGGGAAAAAAATTGTCGGGATTTGCCAAATAGGCCTCCCTTTCACCAATGATTCCAATTTTTGACGTACATTTTTTCCCCGGAAGAATTTCTGTCTAAGTTTCGGAACGAATAATGGTGCCTGGGGGCAGATCTGGGGAATATGGCGCATTAATTGCAGTTTCCGCGGCACTGCAACTTGAAGATGGACTTCGGTAAAATTGCTCAAATTAGGAGGATTATGCAGACATCGATTACCCGCTTAGTTTTTGAGATATCGAAAGTTGATTTGAATGTCTAAATACATAATTTATGTTTGTTTTATTGCTAATTTTATGTTAAACTTGTGCACTTTGTAGTATTCCATGTTATTTGTACAGTTTCTTCATTTGATATTCTAAAACCAGTGAACATTTTTCTTCTTCCTAAGACTCGGGTCTACTTCTTCTCTCGTCTTAGATGCCATCAAGAATAATGTGCCCCTATCCGTTGTCCCTTATTCTTAAGGGAAGAAATCGAATAATCCCCCCATATACATATGCATACGAATCGTGACCATCAGTGAATAATTTATTGGAACTGTTTAATGAATTACAATCAAATCAATCGCTATCAACTGTAGGTCTCATACCTTTATCGCCACGGAGAACTCTTCTCCAGTATAAGCCCAATTTAATATTTTTACGGAAACTCACTGAATCTACAGGTCTGCAATTATCCAGAGCTTGGGCGGTTGTTTAAGACGGCGACGGAGAACTAGTTTAGTTTAGCCGCAACTCAAAATACTCAAGCTTTAGTTTGGTCCATCCCCTATCCATGGCCTTTTGCAGGGTTTTGTGAAGCTGATACCATTCTCCAGTGGCAGATAGTACGCTGATTATTCTTTGAAGAAAACTTTACCATAAGTGCAGGGTCATTTCTTCTTCCTAACATTTTTTTTGGGAGTAGGGTAGGTGGAGGTTGGACTGCCGCAACAGGACGCCGTCGGACTACCAACTAAACACCATCCTGTTATCAGAGAATCAGCTCTGAATCCTTTGACACATCACTTCGGGGCTAGGCTTTCCGCTCTCCCAGCTTTGGTAACCAATTCAAGGAATTTCTTTCACCAACGACGGAAGGGGAGGAAGGGAGTCGGCAATTCAAGAAACCCTCTACCATCCACTCCCTCCGCCGATTGAGCTCAATTTTCTTCGCAATAGGAAGAGCTCGAAAATGATGCTCAACACAACTTCATCTCCCAGCACTCTGCAGCATCTCATTGACAATGTTGTCTGGAGAACGCTCCCTTGTGTCTAATGCTGCGACAAAAGTCGTCCGTGTGTTCAGAATCGTACCCCACTCCATTGTAGAACACACAATCAGGAGATCGCGCCTTTCCAATCTTTTGCACGTAAGACTGAAAACCTCCATGCCCACTTAGAACTTGGGTAAGTACGTAATCGATGAGCCGCACAGTCCATCTGGCTCTTCGCTTATTTTGCCATTAACGGTGATAATATTCCATTTTCTGGACATGCTTGAGAAGTGTTCATGACAATATAATTTGTACGCTCCTGCTTTGATTTGTTTGGAGAAGCTCTTTTTCCGAGTCATACATTAAGCCAAAGTATTTGACTCTATAGTCTACTCGCCGGACGGAAGATTGGGATTCTCTTTTTGGTCAGGGTGACTACAGATTTTTTTCCAGCGCAAGGCTGAAACAATACATAGTCATCCATCTGCTTATCCGTCACATCAATATACCAATTCTGCTTTGTGCTTGTTCAACAGTGTGTCCGGCAACAAGTGTCGCAACGTAGTCTGTATTACCGACCAGGCGCAACTCTTCTGACATGTCGAGTCTTAGCAGATTATCGTAACAAGCGTTCCAGAGCTCCGGCCTTAGAATGGATCCCTGTCTTACTCTGACATGATCTCTATTCACTTCTGGTCGCTTCCCAGGGAGCGGTGTCTCAGATAATTGCACAATATCCGTAAGAGATGGCTCGGCATGTGGAGTGAGTTTTCTAGCATATCTGTCCATCTTACGGAATTGAAGGCATTTCTGACGTCAAACATTAGGATGAGCACATCCACGACCTACATAACAACATCCACCGTGGATTTCCCTGCTCGAACCCGACCTGCCTTGGGGATAAGTCGTTTCAGCGAGTCTAATCCTGATGAGCTTTTCGTGATCGGTATGGAGACGGGAGGTCAGGGTCTCCTTTCCCTTCGCTCTAATAAGGGTAAACGTCGCCACTTTCCAGCGACAAGGAAAAATGCTCTACTTCAGGCAAACGTTGCGAGCAAGTCGTTATTTTTTAAGAACTGCCGTTTCGAGCTCTTTCTTGGTGAAAAGGAGGTCGTCCTCAACGCCTTCTGCGCTCCACCAGTGCATGGAAGCTTCACAGGCTGTCGTTATTATGTTCATCACTGAATTTATGAGAGTGTCAGGTGTAACTTTATCACTCCCCGAAGGGGCCTTCAGTGCGTCTTTGATTATCTACTGATGGTCACTTCCTGAGACGTCTTCCAGAACTCGCCCCTCTTTTACTGATCGTGTTAGAAATTCCGACTCAAAATTTACGTTAGGGATAATTCCTTCGCAGCCTGGTCACCAGCACGTTGGTTTGGATCCGGTGTTTAAAACTACGAGCCCGGTTCTCCACGCCATTTCTAACATCCGTTTCCCTTTGGTAGGTGGGGCAAGCCCCATTCAAGGCTACTTGCATTAAAGTCATCTCCTACTAAGATTCACCCAACGTGCCCAAAACGACATCCTCCAGGTTATCGGGCCTGCGTCGAAAGTATGGCACAGTCTCATTCGATTTTAGGTAAACGTTATCCCTAAACACCATAGGGAAGGCAATTCTGCTCCACTGTCTTCAGGCTTCATTTTGTATTGGATTTCACCGAAGATATCTTACTTTCCGTCGGCTTCATGACCAGTGTGAATAAAATCCGGCTCAATAGATGACGGTGGGTGGGTCACTTAATCCGTATGGATGAGGATGATCCAGCCCGGGAAGTCTATAAGAGCAAAATCTATGGTAGAAAAAAAAGACGAGGCTTCAATTAGCAACAAAACTTGAGTTTATAGCATTTCAATAACGTTTTAAAATTGAAAATAAAAAATCCGAAACAGTCTTATTGTCTGCGAATATGCAGATTTCGTCGACTACTTGTCGCTTTCATCAATGCTTCTAGCTTCGATTTTGTTTTTTTTTAAGATTTTGTTTGCAAAACAAAACCTTATTAAAATCGGTTCAATGTCTATCTGTCTGTCTGTCCATTTGTCTGTATGTCTGCCACATGCACTTTTCTCAGAAACGGCAATACCAATTGACACGAAATTTGGTGAGAAGGTGGGAACTGTGAACGCCCAGACATGCAGTGAGTGACATCCTTCTACATTGAGATTTAGGGGGTCCCCATACATGTAAAAGGGGGTGTAAATTTTTCTTTCACCGAATTTGGTCAAGTGGGGTATCAAATGAAAGATCTTGATTAGTACTTTTCGAAGCCGATCTTAGTTTTGAGATCCGTTAGAACAGCGGGGAGTGAGAGGGGTGGAAAAATGATGATTTCTTGAATAGAACCATTCTCAGAAACTACCCAACCGAAAATTTTAAAAAAAGTCATGAAGCTGCCTCTATATGGTGTCCAGGCCTCAAAGTACTCTCCATATCGATATCTGTTCAAATTAAGTTAATAATAGGATATTACCATATTTTTGGGAAAATTGAGTAAAATCCCCCTTAAGTTTATCCCAGAGTTATAAAAGGTAGTAGTATAGAATATAATATGAAGCATATTATCCCCAAGTTTGATCAAAATCATACTATTAGTAACAAAGTTACATTAGCTCAAAGTTGTCTTTATCGTGTAAATTTACAGCCCGAAGTACTAAATCTGACATGCTAAATGCATATACATAACGGCCTACGTACAAATGGGATAGTTCTGCATTCAAATATACTCACAGAAGAAGCAAACAGAACCTTTCATACCTGACCGCCCAGCTTCCAGTTTCCCGACTTGTTTATGTATACTTTTCTATGGTCGGCGCAGGAAATTTCGTATATTTCGGACTTGGCCATCTGATCGATTCGATTCTTGGTCGATCCCATAAGGGTTTTGAAGCGGATTTTCCTGTTGCTGAAAACGACGTCCAAACCATGTTTTCCTAGTTTTCGTATCAAACGAAGGGGAATATTTGTTGAATTCCAAAGCTATTTTCTTTTGGGTTATAGATCCGGAGTTAGCTTGCTGAGCGCTTGCCGTTGAAGCGTCCTCGTTCGTTTGCTGATTCATTCAGGCGACCTCAAAAATATGCTTCGTCTCTTTCGTTACGCCTTCCCGAGAAAATGGGAAGGGTTAGCATCCGGTGGATCATGTGGTTGAGATACGCAGCTTTGTGCTGATGAGCGTGGTTCTTGTGCTGGATATAACTCGTTTTGGTTCTGTCGCTTTCCTGTAAATCTCCAGGCTTGATCCTCAATAGCATTTTCAAGGAAGGTAACTGACCTTCCTTTTCCATTTCCTGGGTGAACTTGACAGGGGGATGCAGTCTTTTAAGAAATTCGGACGTTTTTTCAACATTGTTTTTCTTGATGATAGCACAGATGGCTACATGCCTCTTCCAAAACTTTGCCATCGGATTTTGACTAGCTTCATATATTACTTTAACTTACCCTGGGTTTTTTTGTGGTTGATGTAGCTAATTCTCTACTAGAGCTGCCGGTTCTTTAACCGGAGCACTCGGAAAAAGAGTATTGACGTCGAAAGACACTAAGATTTCTTCTTTTTCGATTACCCCAATCAATTGAATAACCTTGGACTACTCATTTGAATTCTTGGCCGATCTAAGAAACAGTTTTTCCTTATTTTGTAATTCCCTCATAGACTATTTGGTTATCCGATCCGCGGGAAACATTTTCGCGGAAACGATTCTAAGTATGTATGACGAGGGAGTCCTGAGTCCGCCATCCACCTGATGGTCCTGGTCCTCACTATTGTTTCTTAAAGGGAAATGAAAGGGACTGCATCTAACGTATCTATCTAACTATTTCACAATTGAGCAGGCATTAATCAGCACAAGAATACATCTCCGTTGCAATATATTCATCAGTCGGAAAAATTAACAAGAGTGAAGTTTTTCTCAAAATCATTTCTTAACATGGAAAGTTTCTGTATTGTAAGATAATTCTCCACTGCTGTGTGTAGTATAGGAGTCAAAATAAAGTTTCCACCGTATTGGTGATTTTTGCTTTGAACTTGGGTCACTCCTTATAATTTTAGTCGTAAATGGTTCTTTAAAATCTTAGTTTTCGGCATTGCAAAAAGCGTTTTCATCTAATCGTTAACTTGAATCTTAATAATTACCCCGAATTAGAAATTAAATGACTCAA
Organism: Hermetia illucens; assembly: GCF_905115235.1. Taxonomy (NCBI): domain Eukaryota; kingdom Metazoa; phylum Arthropoda; class Insecta; order Diptera; family Stratiomyidae; genus Hermetia; species Hermetia illucens. Next base: position 162,514,111 of record NC_051850.1, read on the forward strand.
CTTCCTCACATTTGAAGAGCTCAGTACTTTCGGTATTTTTCTTCCGCTGGTTACATATTTTACATCTAAACTTCGGCGACATATTTTAGTATTGTCTTTCTTTTTCCAGTGCTGTGCTAGTAAATATTAGAAGATAATTTACAAATCATCACTATGTTCTGGGAAAAGTCCTATTCGCAGTCTCAAAATATTGAGAACTTGCTGCAAAAAGAGGTGAGTTGGTTGATTCAAATAAATTCTTCCATTGGAATGTGATTATTACAAATATGACCCTTGCAGGATGTCACAGTTGAGGAGCTTTTGGATGATGAAGACATACTTCAAGAATGTAAATTGCAGACCCGACGCCTTATGCAATTGTAAGTTGAATCGATCATTCTACTAAATAGGTATCGGTATGGTTGACATTTTCGATTTTGTAGCCTAACTCGTCCGGATGTGATTAAACGACTGATTACCCTAACCATCACAGAACCTCCAGAGAATTTATCAGTAGCAGAACGTTTCAAATACTCCAATACAGCTTGTGAAATTTTAACATTGTAAGTTGCTTACAAATTTGTTAGCTTGGTTGCTTCTCAATCATATAATAATGTCGGTTTACAGCGGATTACCGTCCTTAGACCAAAAACTCGTAGAAAACACCGAAATATTGCAGACTTTATATTCATTCTTGGAAAATGAACCACCGCTTAATCCTCTTTTAGCAGCATTTTTTAGTAAGACTTTCAGCATGCTCATATCGAAAAAGTCTGAACAGGTAAATTGCATTAAACAACGAAATTTCCCTAAGAGTGTGGATATACATTTGAATTTTGTATCTAGGATTGGTTTTTATACCAGAAAATGTGCCTACAACTTCTTGAATTTATCAAATCTCGGGGAAACTTTCTCGATTTGATCTTCAAACATTTTGCAACGCCAGTTATAATGGACTTATTGCTACAAATAATCAAAGAAGTACAAGGAGGAACATTGAAGAAGAATTTATACGAAGTAAGTGTGGAACGGGGTATGCTGGAAATTCACAACAATTCTCATCATTTGTCTTTGTGTTTCATAGTGGCTCACAGAACAGAAATTAGTTGAACGAGTGATAAGGATCTTAGGGAACCCAGAAGAGCATGAAAAACATACCAATGTAGCCGAGTTTTTAGTTGATCTTATAAAGCACGGCCGCTCAATGCGCCAGTCGGATCGGGAAGACTCCCTGGAGCAACCATTTACAGGAACCGACCCATTATTACAATCGTTGGAGGATGAAGAGTCAATAAGTCTTTTGCTCGATATGATGTTGAAGGGCGAGCCAAAAGAAAGCAGCATTGTTGCTGGTATTTCAATTGTACTTACTCTTGTGGACGAATCAATTGTGTATGTACATCTGTAGCAAAGGAAAGGCAATTTGCTTATAAAATGTTTATATTTACAGAGATGAACCCGCCTCTGATAAAGCACTTAAAAAAATGATTGATAAAGAGAGAGAAAATCACGAACGTGTTGTGTCAACTGTAATTCATATCATCGCGCCTAGAATTCAGGAGTTTCATCATTTACTTTTAGAACCACCTACAGTAAGAGTGATTCCTTTTCCCTTTTAGAGTGTTTGGGTAACAAATTATTTTCAGAAAAACTACTCAATACGTCCTACACAAAGCTTTGGACTTACCAGATTAGAAATATGCCGCTTGTTAACAGTATTAATACAAACTGGCAACGAAAAAATAATTAATGCGTGAGTTTCCATGTTAGGTTTCTATTGGACATTTTCATTTTACCAATTTCTTTTTCATCCTAGAATTTGTGAAACTGAATACTTTAATACATTGCTCAAACTATTTAAGCAATACAGCTGGAATAATTTCCTGCACAGTGAAGTTGACAAATGCCTTGGGTACGTGTTTGCTTGCTCCGACCAAAATGATAACGAAAAGAATGTCGAAACGAATCTTACTGCCTTACAAAAACATGTAAGTTTCACTATTCTTCTTATTTCTTGTAATTTACACGATTTTCACGTTATTTACCATTACGTTTCCGTTTCCAGGTAATAATTAATTGTAAGATAATTTCGAAACTTGTAGATTGCTGGGAACATAATACAGAAACGCAGTAAGTTCTCAAAATTTATTTTAAATATCTTGCTTTGGTGATGGAGTAGATTATGGACACGATTCTCAGCTATTTTTCAACCATTTAACCGTTTAGTTAAATGATGAATTGAAAAATGCCTTTTGTTTAAAGCATGTTCCGTTGGAAGCGGTAATTTGCGTCAAGATACTGAACGGATTGCTAAAAGAATGTATAGCAATTCGGTTAGGAGGAGTGACATTAGTAAATATGAAGAGCATTTTTTGGTAATCTGAGCCACGCGTCTTCCCAGATGTACGATCATAATTCTCAAATCCAAAATTTAACGCAGTGTCGCTCGCTCTATCGCCCGCTATGATTCTGAATGCTGGCTGACTATCGACCTGTGGCGTAACATGCCATGATCGCATCCGAAATGCGAACATCATTGATAGATATGGGGTTGCATCGATCGTGGAAAAATTGCGAGAGAGGCGTCTTTGATGGGATGGGCACATATTTCGCGCTGACTAGAGCTTACTCAGTAGATTGGTCTGAAAAATGAAGTCGATGGTAAACAGCTGAAAGCCCGCCTGAAACAACGATCGCTCGATAGGTAGCCATCCTGATCAGGCCTATGACCTAGCAAAATAGTGCCTTCTATCAATACGAGCCGATTTTAGTTGTGCATTCTTCTACAGCGTGAAGTCGTTCCTTGATATTCTTTCGCCTCAGTTTTTTTCCGGTCGAGTGACTCCCAATTAGCAAACTGGAGCAGCGCGTGAGTTGCAGTATCCACTGAGTCCCCCGATTGTGCCGGGGATTTTTAGAGGAGCCTTCCATCTTGTCTTTAAGTATATGTCTAGGAATTCATCTGCCTTCCGTATTATGTAAAAATTTTTTGCAACAAGTGGTATTGTTACAGTTTTGACGCTATACCTTGACACCTTGTATAATATATAGGTTTGTCATGTCTCTTTTAAATGCTGAAAAACAAAAGGCAAAATGTCCATTTTTGCCATACTTTTTTAATTCCCGCGAAGAGAAAGAATTCGAGTGAAATCGACACTGCAAAGGTACCTCACCGCAAGGCCGATAGTTAATCTACAAATTGGCCAGTCTGTAATAGAAAATTCAGAGTGTGAGTTGGGATTTATGCAACTTATAATTTCTGAAACTTTATTGCTATCGAAACGTCAACACCGCCTCGGACGGCTGAGCTAATGGCTACGACTGCGCAGTGCTACGCATCAACGGGGAGTTCCGACAAGGTGGAGAAGGATGCTTTCCACGGACAATTAAACGCAGTTCAGGAGAGGATATGATAATAGCTTCCTCGTACATGGGATGGGGAACATGGTCTAGTCGACCGTAACAGTAATTGTGGGAGGTTTGTGGATTATAGCAGCTTCTATCGCCTCGTCATTGGTGGCACATTGTTCGAGTAAAGGGCCTGGGTTTCAACTGGCCGACAGCGCACAAGCAATCAGATCGACTACTTCTCGATCAGCAGTAGATTTAGCAACTTTTTTCTGAATGTGCATAACAAAAGAGGCGTCGACATCTGCCTCGAAAAGGATCACCATCTGATGGTCGCCTACGTTCGTTTGTGTGTTGCGTCCGCCATTTCTCGTAGGATTTGGAAGATGCGACCCCGAAGTTCAATATCGACCGTTTGTGCAATCCAGCTGTCGCTCGACAGTGGGAGAGTTATCTTGATGATCGGGCGGCAGATATACTGAGTAACCTAGTTGATTTTCCCGAGTGCTACACAGGTTGGCGACCAAGTTCCGAAGGGGCGTCAAAAGATCTGGTGGACTGCGGAATTGTGGAAGCGAATTGATGACCGGAAGGGACTGAAGACTATTGACCGTTGAGCGATTTGGGCGTGGCGCGTTCAAACTCAAATACCGAGTGAAATTATTGCACTGGTTAAGGTAGCGGAACATCCGATAGGAAATAATTATTTCAGAAGTGTATACCACATAATAAAAGAGTTGCACGAGGTCGCAAATCGTTCGGTGGTTCTGCAAAGGACGTCAACGGTCGACTTCTCATTCAAGACGACGAGCAATTGAAGAGGTGGAAGGAATACTTGATCACGGTTCTTAGCCGTATCACATCTGGTGAGGTTCATCCTCTTGTGAATGAAATGGCTAGTCCCCGTAGCATTCGGGTACGGATTGTTCCGGAGTAAAGCCGTTGGGCTTGACGGTCCCCTCGCAGAGCTATTTATCACTGCACCTGCATATATTCGGATGACTGTCTGGTTAGAGCACACGGATTATGGAATGTCGCATTTTGAATCTCACTGCTCTCGGGCGAGCGCAATGCTGATCACATTGCCTCCTACAGGGGGCTGAAATCCTTTAGTGTACCGTTACGGTCTTGAATGAAGTGCTCTAACACACTTCAAGGCCCTGATCCAATATGGATTGATGCATCAACGATTATTATTATTACCTGCATTTAAGGCAGGTCTGCTACTTCCACTTGTACGGAAGTCTTGAGAATCCCACGCTTTTCGCAAAGTGAAAGAAGGGGATGATCATTAAGATTCCACAGAAAGACACCCGTTTTGAGTGTTATGATAGAAGGGGCATCTGTGTGCTCCCTGCAGTTGCAAAGATATTGGCTAAAAGAATCCAGGAACGCATCAAATAACATCTCGAAAGCTTGAGCGAATCCTCCTGTATTGACCACATCAATACCCTACGGATCATTTTGGAACAGCATACGTAGTTTAGATTATCGTTGCACTTGCTTTTTATTGATTTCGAGAAAGCTTTCGATAGCGTGGGAACAGGGAATGTATCTGAAGTGCTCTATGCAGGAGGCATTCCAAAGAAACTAGTGGCTATTATCAGAGAGACATATGATTGTCACGGGTTGCACTGTTGCAGTTATCTCAACACCAAGATCAAGTTGAGATTGTTCTGTATTAGTGTCTTTTCAGAGTTGCTATATGAGAGTAGCACACGGAAAGTAAACTCCATTTCAGTGGAATCCACTCTCCTAAAATGGCACTTGACGTAGAACAGTAGAGGCGAAGTGCGGGCATCTTGAGAAGTCGTTCAGTAGTTGAAGGGCATTTCAGGTAACAGTGAACGATGGTGTGTAGATGTGGTTGATGCACTGTACCTTACTAAGGGGTAAATGAAAATCATATTATCGGGTCACTGGAAGTATTTGCCACGCCTTCTTTAGATTTTGTCATGTTCTGAAGTGCTCGTCTTGATCAATCGCGCGATTTTGCTTTTGGTCGTTTCTAACCGACTTCGATGCTCAGACAATCTTAGCAAGTGAGTTCTTGTCAGTGACAATTTCACATCCGTGCCATCAAAGATGCTTCTATAGCAATTTTAACACGATTAGCGTATGTCCACATTTCGAAATCGGATTCCGCAACATTTTCGCCTCCATCCATCCAAGCATTCGAAACCATAGGGGGCGGCAGGACGGAGAACACTGCAGTAAATTTTGAATTTGAGATGTTCGTTAATGCGTTCATCACAAGGGACGCCAGTTGTGGAACGGCATTTCGTCAAGTTGCGCTGATACGTGAAGCAATTTTATAACGCACTTCACCATCGGCTAATAGCATTGATCTGAAATATTTAAATCGCTCAATTCTCGGTAGGTTACAGTTACTGAGCGCTGACTGATAGCAACTGTTTTATTGAGATTGGTCATCATAAATTCTTTTTTATTCAGTCTTCGATCGTGCTGCGGGAGGCAATCATTTCACTTTTGGATACGTTCCTCGAGACAAACCTTGTTATGAGACTCCAGAAAAATATCATCCGCATAGAATAGTGTATAGGTTTAGATGACTCTTCGGATCCGTCCTAGAGGAACTTGTGGAACTAGGTGCTACTGTAAGGCATACCAAATAAGTTTGCGTGGAACACGATCAAATGTCTCCTCCAGATCTAGAATTACAATGTAGAGATAGGCAACACTCCTCACGGTGTTTCTTCATGAGTAACCACGTAGCGTGTATTTCCTCAGTAGTTCCACCGTTCTTGGCAACGCCGGTTGTTTGAGCGATGTCGCGAATGCGGTGGATAAGAATGTATTCAAAAATCTTCATGGTATGAGACAACAACTGGGCCGAACCTTTTTGTTTGACGATTCTTGTTCTGATGCTGATCTGGTATTTTCCGATTTGCTCGGTGCTTCCAGCTCTGGACATGGAATGCAAACGTTTGGAAACAAAACTTTAAATATTAGGGGAAGAAAGCTTTACGGTTTCTTACCAGAGCAGAGGCAAATCGTCAGACGTGCCTCACCTCTGCCCTGTGGAGTAAGTTGCTTCCCATTTGGTCCGGTGCGACATCAAGTGGATGCGAGGCTTTTCTATAGAATGGTCTTTTTTGCACGGTTTAAATAGAGGTGCCTGTTGATCGTTTCTTTTTGAACATTTCCCAGTGCATTGGACTTCCTTAGTCCTACCAAACACAGATCATTATCTTCTTTGGATGGACCATGCCCCTATCATACCTTCGGTTTTGGTGTTTCTTGGCGCCTCCCGCTCCTTCCTCTGCTTATATTAGCGTAAATTCTTCGTAGTCCTCAGTGACGACTTGATGAAAAAATGGTTGATGGTGTGGCCATTAGATGCTTGTTTTCGGGTCAAAATATCATCCGAATTTGTTTTCCATAATTTCGTAGGGTATTTTTTTTGTGTAAATCCAATTGATCGAAGACGGTCTCTGTGACTTTTCTGTACATGACGCAAATATTATAAACTACTGCGGCAGGCTTCCGGCTTCGACGGAAAATGAAGAAATGATTTTGGAAAAGCTAATTTTTTGCCTCCTGAATATTGTATTTCTAAACCAGAGGATTCTCAGAAAGTTAAATTGTTCACAAAGTTGATGGTTACAGGAGAAAGTGCTCCTTCAGTTGATTTACAACACATGTTTGGGCACATTCTCTGAAGAATCATGCGACATTGCCCCATGCAGTAAGTGGCTTTTTACGCATAGCTTCATTGCTCTATCAAATGTTTCATTGATTATCGAGTTTGTTTTATACATTTTTGTTAGTCTTTTTTGAACCATCGTGAATATGTATAATGTTAATTTCCTTAGTAAGCAACAAGCAACAAGGAGGCATAATGCTCACAAAGATTAAAACCGCGTCCCACTATAATTAGGCTCCTACAGAAAGGAGTTCTTTTTGATTACTTATTTTCATATTTTTTAGTATAGTTTGTGAAAGCAGATAGAACTACCATCTTTGATTTTGAAATTGAAAATTATCTTCTTTTTTAGAGCTAGCCAAAATGGACGTCGTTTAGGATACATGGGACACCTCATACAAATATTAAAAAATGTTTCGTTATGTGTATCAAAATATGACGAGCTTGGTGCCTTAATTCAATCAACTCTAAACGAAGAAGAATGGGCTAGTTGGAAGTCATTAACGGATCCAGAGAATGGTGAACTCTCGAATGAATTGCTTAAACAAACTCGATTGCTGGCAGATTGTGATCCGAAGGCACTTAATTGCGATAATATCATAGCTGACCTGGGCAATCTGGATGTGAATAATATTATCTCTCATATGGATACCAATATGGAAATGAATTACTCGTAAGTTGTGTATTCTTTCTACTTTGAAATGGAGTGAGTGATTAATGGTAATTTTATTAGGGACGGTATCGACGACCAGGGTTCTCCACTAGGTGAACCACCATTGTCCAAGTTCTATGATGTAAGTTCCCCTGTAGATAAAAATGTAATATTATTCATGACAGTATCTTTTTTTACAGTATTTAGACAATGATAATGTAATTAGTTGTTTATTATCGTCATCTGGCGAAATTTCCGCGAATTTACGACAATTGAAAGTATGGGGTGCTAATTTAAGTGAGAATTTAGATGATGATATGGATTTAGAACGGTTTAGTATGGATTCAACAAAACCAGAAATAAGTTCATTGAACATGACGATCAATCCTTGGGGACAAGATCCATTCGCAGAATCTGGAACGAGTGGAAATGATGTGGGCGGCTGGGCCGATTTTTCCTCAAACAACTTTGCTGATTTCGATGCTCACTTCAGTTCATTCAGGAATGATTTCGGCGACAAGTATGAACCTGACCAGGACACTACCCAGCAGCCAGAGCCCCAGACTGAATTTAAGATTCTAATTGAGAAGAGCGATAATAATGCTAACGTTGAAAAAGTTCCCATAGAAACAATGTCTGAGCAGCAAACTGAATTGCAAAATAAAAATGCCAAAAACATAGACTTACAAAATGCCGGAAATGAAAGTGTACCGCCGATGTCATCTACTATAGGGAATGATTACGATAATGAAGCACTCAAAACGAGTATGTATAATGGGGATGAAGTGAATTTGGGGGAGCATGAGCACAAAACCAGTGAGGAATTGAAACAGGCATCTGAAGCGACAAATGAAGATAATAATCCAGTCATATCGAACGGTCCAGCTTCAACCATTCTTCATGGAGAAGGGGATTCTTTAGGTGATGAAAAGTAAGTAACCATTATTTATCTCTTTATCACATTTAATTTGTAAATAATTGGCTTTTGATAATATTTGCATTAGATCTTGAGTCTTTTAGGGTGAATGCCTACTAACTATTAGAATATTACATTGGCTAATGCTATCAAAAATTGGGGACAAGTTTCCCATAATGGCAGGTAGTCAAGATCTCGATTAGTACTTTTCGAAGCCGGTCTTAGTTTTGACATTGGTTGGAGAGGTGGGGAGTTTTTTTTTCTTTTTTTGGGAGTAGGGTAGGAGAATGCGTTTACGCACAGGGTGTTGGACTCCCGCAACAGTGCGTTGTCGGCCTACCAGGTAAACACTTCTCTGTCATCAGAGAAGTAGCCTGGAAGCGTTTGACACATTACTTCGGATTAGCCCTTCCGCTCTTCCTGTTTTGGTAGCCTTCAAGTCAGGGAATCCCTTTCACCAACGGGTGGGGAGGGGAGGAAGGGGTTTGTTAGTTCAGGAACCCCTTACGATCCGATTCCTCCGTCGGTCGAGTTCAATCTTCTTCGCAATAAAACGAGCTCGAACATAATGCGCAACACGATTCCAGCTGCCAGCGCTCTTCAGCATTTCTCTGACAATGTTTTTTTGGAGAGAGCTCCCCTGTGTCTGCATAAAGCTGCTGACGAAAGCCGTCCCACCTCTCGCAAGAGAAAAAGGTGTGTTCAGCGTTGTCCGCCACACCATTGCAGAACACACAATCAGGGGATCACACCTTCCCAATTCTGTGCAGGTAAGAATGAAAACCTCCATGTCCGCTTAGAAGTTGGGTAAGGAAGTAATCAATCTTACCGTGCGTTCGGTTCAACCACGAGTCTAAATTGCCGATGAGCCGCCTCCCTTGGCTCATTTTACCAAGAGAATTGCCACTCGGTAAGGGTGCTTTCACGTTCTTCACGGGCAACCACCTCTCTTAAGTTCTCGCCCTTACGGCGGTAGATAGCTTTGCGCTCCTTGGCATGGCCCATGTCGCACCAATCGGACAATGCACAAATTAAGCTTGTTTTTATTTATAGGTACAATAGATAATTTCTATGAAAATGAAACCAGTATTAATATTTATAGAAAACTTTTATGAAAATTTACCATTGCGCATACATATGTCTACAAAAAATCAGAGAAGCAATAGTGTATTTGGCTGTAAATTCATTTGTGTAATTATTGATTTAAAAAGTCTGTCATTTTCGTCTGTTTGAAACCAATTTTTGTTCTATACTAAGAATTTCTTACAGCATTGTTATTATGAAACATCATCAAAGTTAGTTTTAACAAAAATGTTGAGTGTTTCTGCAGTCATCGGAGCTTCAGACGCAGTGGACGTCCAACCATTCGGTTTTGTCATCATTAACGTCACTATATTGTCTGTTGGCGGTGATATTTTGCACAGTATTATTTTCTTCGTATGTGGCAACAGTGTCATCGATACACGCATATTGGTCAAGGTTCTCCTTTGCTATGAGTAGTTGATTGTCAATAGCCCCTGCCTAAACGCTCAGCGATGTGTCATGCTCTTTGTCAAAGTGATCTGCATTTGATGCCATGGTACAGTGGCTTGAGTAAATCCGTGTTTATAACAGCTAAAAATGGTCCTTTGCGTGAGTTTGGTCAGAGGAGGATCATGATTTGTTGTTCATAGGTTTCAATAGACGTATTATTGGCGATATAAAGATGAAACTGCGTGGGTGTGGGTTGATTTTTTTACCTTTAGCAAGATTAAAGGACAGTGGCGGACGTAGAAATGTTAAGGGGTAGTCTAGTTTCGATTGAATGGCCATAAGGGTACTACGTAGGGTTTTTACTAACCCATTTTTTTCTGAGTAAAAATTGGGATAATGACTGGAATTAAATCAGATCAGCTTAAATTCTGCAATTAATTTGACGGTAGGGCTGTGTTTGGTGAGATAAACTACCAGGTTGTGAAAAAATAACCGAAAGTGTTAAGTGTTATCAGCGGCAGAATTGGGTTTAGTAGACTAATATATATATGTTTGCCTTTCACCCTTTGGTGGAGTATAGCGCGTCAATCATACCTACGCACCATATTTCACAGTTATCTGAACTTCATTTCAACTGCCCCCACGGCTTCCTGAGACACTTGCACTCGTCCTCTATTGTTCTACGCCAAGTGCCCTTGGGCCGACCCATTTGTCGGTTATCTTTGAAGAGTGGATTCTACTGCATGGTGTAGCCTGCATTGCAATTGTTGCCTCTCCTCAATGTATGATTTAATTCAATGAAACTTCCGTCTTCCTATCACATCGCATACGAGTGCCAAGTCTGTGCGCGACAAAGTTGTTTGTTTGAAATAGTATCAGAGTACTCCGATGATACGATGCAGATAAGTATTGACGAAAGCTTGGCACTTTTGAATAACAGTGGAGTTCACTTTCCATGTGCTACTCCCATATAGCTACACTGAAAGAACACTAGCACTGAACAGTCTCAACTTGGTCTTGGTATTGAGATAAATGTATTTCCAGACCTTAGACAGAGCAGCGAAAGCGAATCTAGCGCTATTAATGCGTCGGGCAACATCCAGCTCGGTACCACCGTCGACAGAAACCAGGCTTCATCGATTTACAGATTGGTTGGCGCCTTTGATGATCTACCCATTTATCAAGATAGAGTTCGATGACCCTTTAGACTGAGAATCTTGGTTTTGTTAGTGTTTATCTTCAGTCCAACTAAACTTGCCTCCCTTTCCAAATTCAGATCCATTTGGCCAAGGTCAATGACCCGATGAGAGCGCAAACAGATGTCATTAGTGTAATCGAGGTGGTTGCAGAAAGATGCTGCCGTTCACTGAATTCCTCCACGTCCTCCGGGCAATGCAGCATGAAAAATGTCACCGATAATAAGCAGAAATAATATAGTAGATTTTACCTCGGTGCAGCACGTAACATTTGCGCTATCGTAAGACAAATAATGGCTATTAATTTGTCCGGAATGCCCCTTCTGCGTAGAGCATTTCAGATAAACTCCCTGTTCACGCTGTCGAAAACTTTCTCGAAATCAACGAAGAGCAGATTCTGCGACGATCTAAATTCCGCGCACTGTTCCAAAATGATCCGTATGGTGTTGATGTGGTCAATGCAGGAAGATCTGAAACGGAAACTAGCCTGCTCTCTGTCGGTCAACCTTTCGAGGTGTTCTTTAATGCGTCCCAAGATTATTTTAGCCATTATCTGCGTTTTTTCTCTACCTCTTCCGTTGTTCATCATCGTGGATGAGAAGTCGATCGTTGACGTCTTTCACAGGAACATCGAAAGATTTGCGACCACATGCAAACTCTTTCGTGATGTGGTATAGAGTTCTCAAATCATTGCGATCGGTGGCATCTTCCGCTTTCCTGACCAGCGCAATAGTAAAATCTATTTTGTCGCGGCGTACAGTACGCTGAACGTCTCGGGATTTCGTTCGGTGTCGAAGTTCGAGCGCGTCACGTCTGCCTTCACTCGTAGCGGTCAATAGAGCCTTCAACCCCTTCCGTTCAGCGATCCATTTCCACGACCCCGCAGTTAGCCAGATCTTATGACACCCCTTCGGGACGTAGCGCATAGGCGCACACGAGAAGAGAACGTTTTTGATGGCGGTCCAATGCTCATCGATATTTCCGGCCAGGTTATTCAGTAGATGTGCCGCTCGATCAGTAAGATAGCTTTCCCATTGTCGAGTGACAGCTGGGTTGTACCACCGATCGATGTTGTATCGAAGTGGTCGATGTGACCTTATGGCAGGCTCTGTACTCGAAGAATATGCCACCAATGTCGAGGCGGTGGAAGTTGCAGAAATCCACGAACCTCTCACTGTTACCATTACAGTCGCCAAGATCACATACCTGAGCAAAGTATTGTCAGATCCCACCTTGGCATTCAGATCACCTTTCACGATCAGAATGTCACTTTTAGCAAGCTTCCCCTGAATCGCGTTTAATTGTTCGTAGAAGCATCCCTTTCGACTACATCAGAAGTCTCCATTGGCGCATAGAATTGTACAATTGTGATGCTTCTTAACCTGGAGCGAAATCTTGTAGTAAAAAGTCTGTCAGACTCCCGGGTCCAGAGAGCGCGCCTTGCGGTAGCCGTCAAAAGCAACCCCACATCGGATTCTCGTCTGCTACCAATTGGCTTTCCAGAGTACAAAAGTACATTGCTATTATTGTAGCAAGAGGGGGAGGAGTCCTCTTCAGAGTCCCACTATCTTACTACAGAATATCCAGTTTATATCGCTGGAATTCCCGCTCAAGTTGGAGAAAGCGACCATTCTGAGGACTCTCGCTACCGTTTTCAAGGAGCTTGCATACATTCCAGAAACGAATCATAGTTCGTTTTCGATAGCCAAAAGTCATTGCCGTGAGGTCAGTCCCTTTTCGAGGCATTGTTGATGTTTCGGTAACAATAAAGTTTCAAAGTTTACAGGCTACTACCCTAAAAATTTCGATCTCTTTTAGTCGCTTCTTATGACAAGCAAGGAAGTATACTCTTGAGCTTCAACTTACAGTGAAATTCCGTCGAAAATTAGTCAGTGAGTCACAACACCAATCAAATTCATAGAAAAGCAAAAGCATAATAAAATTTGGGATTGGAAAAATGGGTCAAATTGGATGGATGCCTATTGAAAAATAATTGATCAAATCGAAATAAAATGATTTTTGTCCGAACAAACTGATTCTACTTTGCTTAGTAAATGAATTTAATTTAGTTTATTTCCCCAAATACGTATTTCGGGTCTTTTTGCTGCTTCGATGCCTTCTTTGGCCAAGATTCGACGCAAAGCTGGGAACATTTCCGTAGAGTAACTTATGCTGGCTTGTTGTGTGCCCATCTTCATTCTCTCTTATTCAAACAAAGTTGTTAGGCGATTTCGTTCCTTCGTACCTTCCATCTTCCTAACTAAGCTCTAGATTAGAATTGGCCGAAATCCGTTTTTTGTAGCTTTATCCACAATGTATGTGTTTCCTTTTGGAATCTTTCTTTAGTAAGTGATATAGACAAAAGTCTGTGCACCATGGATCGGTAGGCGGCCACTTTATACTGATGTGAGTGGTTAGATGTCCTGACAATGGTGCGTTGTTTACTCAATAGCTTCCTATATATTAGGTTGGGGAAAAAGTAATGTCGTATTTTGTCAATAGATGGCGACACTTAAACATATCTTGTGCTGTACTTATCGCATCGGGTCATACTATATGGCAATTTCAAGACGACAATCTGGGCTACAGGTTTCTCTTTGACAATTTTATGATCGTACTTTTCAGTCTCAGGTTATAGCTCGTCAAAGATAGCGTCCACCAAGGAAGAAATTCGTCATATTTTACATTTTTACTATCTGAGAGGAAAAAAGCAACGAAGACGGCCAAAAAAATTTGTGAAGTTTATGGGTCCGATACTGTAACGATTCGCACAGCACAGCGTTGGTTCGATCGATTTCGTACTGGTGTAGTGGATGTCGAAGATACACCCCGTACTGGTAGGCCAATTGTCGTAGAAACCGATAAAATCGTCGAAATCATCCAAGTAGACCGGCATGTGAGCATTCGCTCGATTGGCCAGGAACTGGGTAAGGACCATAAAACCGCTGAAACGGAACAAATTCGACCCACTTTTGAAGCGGATGGTGACTGGTGATGAAAAGTGGATCACAAGCGAAAAAGGTCGTCGTCGAAAGCGCGACGAGCCGGCCCAAACCATCGCCAAGGCTGGATTGACGGCCAGGAAGGTTTTGCTGCTCAACTATGGCCAGACCCTCAATTCGGTCCTCTACTGTGAGCAACTCGATCGTTTGAAACAGGCGATTGACCAGAAGCGGCCAGGATTGGTCAATAGGAGTGGTGTTCTGTTCCACCAGGACAAGGCTCGGCCTCACACATCTTTGATGACCCGGGAGCTCGGATGGGATGTCCTATCGTACCCACCGTATAGTCCGGACCTGGCACCAAGTGATTACCATCTCTTCCGGTCCATGCCAAACGCTCTTGGTGCTACTAAATTGGCCTAAAAAGAGACTTGCGAAAACTGGCTGTCTGAGTTTTTTGCAAATAAAGAGGGGGAGTGGGACAATGGAGTTGCCTTCTAAATTGCAACAATTTTGCGAACAAAACGGCACATAATTGACTTAAATCGGATAATTCTAAGTATGTTAAATAAAGCGTTAAAATTCGATCACAAATACGACATTACTTTTTCCGCAACCCTATATATCGAATTCGGGGCAGTTGTTCCTGTTTAGCACTTTGATGTCGAGGAAGGGGATGCCACCTTTTGATTCCACTTTGTGAATTTTATATTAGGGTGCCAACCGTTGATTTGATCCAGTATAGTTTGCTTATCCCCCTCTTTTATAATGGCCAAAACGTCATCCACATAGCGTAACCAAACTCTAGGTTTGGTCATCTGTCGTTCTATTTTCTTTTCTAGGCCTGCCATGGAAATTTCACTTAAAAGTGAGGACAAAGGCTGTCCCTTTGGTCGTCTTATAAAATTTATTTCGAAAAGTAAAATAATTTTCAGACATACATGTTGTCGCTAGTTTGGTCTTCCTTTTACCCTCCGGACTACTATCATGCTGTTCTTCTAGCTTACGTAGGGCTTCTTCCACCGGAATGCTCGGAAAATGCAGCAGCCTGCATTTTCCGAGCATTCTCTCTCTTTTAGTCGCCTCTTATGACAAGTAAGGAAGGCTTTTAAGTATATTCTTAAGCCCCAACTTACAGGGGTTTGAAGGAAAAAGGGTCCGAAAGAGTGGAATTCCGTCGAAAATTAGTCAGTGGGACACAATACCAATCAAATTCGTAGAAAAGCAAAAGCACAACATTTGGAGTTGGAAAATGGTGTCAAATTGACACAAACGATGAATGAAAAATAATTGAACGAAACGAAATAAAATAATTTTATTTGTAGAAATAATTAATGTTTTTATTCTTCAATTCCAATCTTTCGAAGGTCCAGTGAATCGCATACGGAAAAGAACAGTACAAACGTTGACCAGGCCACAAAAATTATAGAGGGGGTTCAATCTCCTCCCGCCAAACCCCCAACAACTACAACGGTATCGTCATCATCGGAATCAGCAATCGAAAGCAAAACTACAGGAATATCAACTACAGTTACAACCGACAATGAAACATCCGAAAATGGTCCAATTTAAGGAAGTGTTTTCATGTATTATTTTAGTACATATTACTGAAGTTTTTGCTTTGGGTTTTTATGCTACGATTTAACTTAGTAATTTATAAAATTGAATGAAAAAAACATAAAAAAAAATTAAAGGTATATTTACATATGAAAAAAGACGATAAAGTTTCCTGTACACCTACTTATCACACAAATTTTTTCCTGGTATCATATCATATTTTTATGAAGTAATGAAATACATATATACCGGCTAATATAACAAAGTGAGCAGGAATCTAAGAAGCTGAACACTTTTTAGTTATGATCAAGTTTTTTTTATTCTTACATGATACGTTTTCAATATTGTCGTCCACACTTGATGCTTCTCGAGAATATTTTCTAATAGCATTCGCAAGTTCATCGAATAGTTGCATTTGAAATCAATTTAAAATTAGATGAATAAGCTTGAGTCGATACCTGTGAATATATATAAAAATTCTACTCATACCAATGACAATGAAAGAAGAGGTCTTACCTTGAGCGGGTTCGTTATTGGTGTCGTAGCAGTTTTTCATTTGAATATTCTGTGTTACTTAATAGACAATGAAGACATCCAATTGATGAAAACGCTATTACCAGAGGAGCTTATGAGGCAGTAAACACTATCTCCGAACTTTTCCAGGCATTTACGGGGGTAGTGTTTCAAATCATAGACTGAATGTTATGCTTACCTAACTGGCCGAATAGATTTGTTGTTTTAGTCCTCTTTCATTTGTTTCTTTATTTTTCACTTTGAAAAAAAAAAAAATAAAATGCACAATAAATACTTATTAGTAACCGAACGCTAAGAGTAGCATCGAACTTAGAAACGATAACAATAACAAGGTATTAAGAAAATAAATAGTCTTTTTGAGAGCCTCTATTTCGTAAGTGATGTACCTTGTTTATTTGATGTAAACCTTTCCTATTAGCTGTAAGAGAGCAAGATTTTCCTTATTGGGCTTATTGAGGCCGAATTTCGTGTTTAGTACTGATGAGAACATACGCTGCCGTTTTGAATATTCAGATGCCCCTGAAGGCAAGTGATATTGAACGTATGCCAATTGAAACTTTTCATTTGAACTATTCATTACATATCTAGGGAGTACACTCTAGCAAAATTTCGATAACTATTGGTCCTCATATCTAGACTTATGATTGCAAACTTGACCATGGAAGTGAATTTAATAATATTCTGCTTTTATTACGATGAGCGCGCATGAGAGCTGACTACTGATTAAAATCTGAGGGAATCTCGAATAATCAAAGTGGAAGATGCATATGTTGCTCAAGTGAAGAATATTTTCTCGAAGCCTTTTGCATGAAAAATAGAGTACGGACGACGATATATGTATTTGTATAAGACAAATAGATATACTCTTAATTATTCGTGTAGCCTGAATTGGTTTCAAATTCGTTTTTAAACCGTTGTCTTCCTTTTGTATTTTAAACGAGAACGCTTTCCATGCGGCGTAGACCTACATAGAATTGAGCATGCATCAAAGTAAGCCACGCATGTTCTCCCCTTGTGAAATCAATTAAATTGTCTGGCTAACTACTAAATCGCCTACCCCGTCCGCATTGAAAGTGGTGAAGGTTGAGTTTGCCTTATGATTATAATAAAATAAGAGACGATGACGACGATAAATCATGTGAGTAGAGATACGTTACAGAGGATCAGTTTTAAGACGAATAATGGTACAAAATTTTAATGAAAAAACCTTTTGCTTTAATGATACGTACATACGTAGTACTGTCTGACATATTAATGATTAACGAGAAATGAAATTCAAATTATATTACGTTACTACTTACATAAGAGCGTGTGAATTATATTTTTGTGGTCAAAACGATCGGCTATTATAATGTATTTTTTTATTATTTAAGTGCTGTTCGCTTTTCTGTACCCTGTCAGTGTCTATTCGATAAATAGAGATTAATGATGTTCTATATACGCAAGACTATAAGTAAAAAGATAAACCTAGGCTAATTAATTATTGCGTAGCTAATATTTTTAATATTTATGAAGCATTCTTGAACACTGAATACCTGTACATATTATAATCAAATACGAAGATCCGAGCCCCATTTCTTTTTCAATTCCATTGATACCAAGTGCTTTGGAAAAGCCAACGAGCTATCTTTGATTTTGTTTTGCAATTAATCTGAGCTGCTGATTTGAAAATTGTAAATTTGAAACTTAGCATTCATCATTCAAGACGATTCACAATGTTTCAAATTCCTGTGTTAATGTGTGTATTTTAAAAGTTATTTGGAGAAACTTAAACTTAAGTTCTATGAAGGCCCCGACGTTGACGAGACTGTATCACGAGTTCCACCAGACTCTTATTTACAAATGTCCAGAAAAAATGTTGAGTTCTTCGAGTCATATGACACAAAAAACAAAAGATTCTAAAGACAATCACGCGATTCGTTCTTAGTAAATAAATAAATGATCATATTTCCGATTTAGTGCTTAAGTGGTACAGCAATCAACTGGGACTAAGAAGTGTGTTGTTTGATGCCAATGACTTGTTTCGGTATTGATTTTATTGAGCTTATATCCCGAGTAATATATTATTAATTGAACATATCAAAAGCAATTTTTATAAAGAAATATTTTCCATACCGAATGACGATGTACTTTAGAGAAAACAGCAAATTTTTCGATGAAATATGAAAAGAAAAAAACAACACACAGCCTTATATTGTGATATTAAATTTGATATCGTTATTTGTTTTGTTTGATTCATTTCCAATATTCGGCAATACAACTTTTCCTAATGCGTATTGTTTGTAAAATTAATAGAGAATTTGGTATAGTAGATAACGCATATACAATACATAAGAAAAATCAGTGCCACTACATTAAAAGAATGAAAGAAGAAAGCAGAAATATTTAATCCTTAGGTTTTATCAATATAAATTTCTTTGTAAAGATCTGCAAACCTTTTCATTGAATAGATAGATACGAATTTCACTAGAGTGGTCTACTTTAATTGATAACATATTGCTCAACAACTAACTTATTGTGGTTTCTCTTGTTTGGACTGTTTTTTTTTAAGGAGAAAAATCGGGAGGGACTCCTGAAAATCGTTCATCTAGATAAACATATTATTCGAAGAATTTCGAAAGAGAATGGTGTTTGAGGAGACCGTTTTCCGTCCACTCATCGGTTTTGTTTCTGCTCTGATTAGAACAATATTTTATTCGATCCATCGTCGTCCACCGTATCTCATCCTTTCTCAGTGCATGATTCTGAAATATAGTTAAATTTTGATTGTGAAAAAGTCGTAAGTTACATGAGTACTCGAAGAGTAGAATTAAAACCAGTGAAATATATTTTTCATTCGATCGTGCAACTATAGTGAAATATTTAGAATACTGTCACCTAAAAAAATGCAGGGCTCTCCCAGAAAATTGGTAGCAAGTGGAGAATTAGAACTAATATACGAATATATCAGTAGGAATGCATTCTTGATTGTTTTTGTTGCGAATTGATCTTGAAATTCGTTTTTTCACCATCCTCTTTCGAAATGAAAACGTTCAAAACGAAATACATGTATAGGACCTCGCTTACCTCTTCACATCTGTAAAGCAATCATATTATTTTTTCGACGGTTAGAACCTAATGGAGAGATTCGGTTGATACCAATCTAAAGCACAAAATACTACTGAGCTGGAACAAAATGAAATGGAAACAATGACATATGTAGCAAAAAGATAATGTCAGCTAGTTTGGAATTATATCGTTTAATTCAGGGACGTACAACGTACATTGTAAGAGCCGTAGTGGATTAATTTTCAATAGTATTCGAGGGTTTAAAGTACGGAAAAGTTAACCAAAAGACATATACCTAGATGAGATTATAATCGTTACAATGATCATCATTTTTAAGACTATGCTTTATAACTTAAAAGAGTATAATTTATACGGAACACCATTTATCTTGCCCTATGTTTAACATTTTGCATATACGCGTATAAACTATAACTTGATTCACATCGACACAAACATTTCAATTATTCAATATTTCTCAAGTTTTAAGAGAACGAATCAATACAAAATGGACCCGAACATGAAAGACATAGTGCCGAACGTAGAAAATTTAAGGCAAAACTTACTTACAAAGTTTATTTTTAAAGTATTTCGATGATGATTTGAACTGAGATTATGTGACAATGGGCTTTAACTCAGATCTCTACAGTAAGCAATTTTACTCGCACAATAGTGGTAATAACGACGTTAACAATGAAAGAAAAAAACAAGCAGATGTAATAATCATTGCAGGTACGCGGCGATTGAATTCGTTCACTTAGAACCACTTTTTCTATGATATTTAATAACAACCGAAAGGTGAGAACCGTTTCATGATTCATACAATTTGCTTCTGAAAGAAATTGAAGTTACTAGATGATTTACGTAGTACGTACATACTTCAATGTAACGTAGGTTTAGTGTAATAGACATAGAGAAAAAGAAAACAAAAAAAAACAAGTGTAAGAGAGTCATTTTGAGAACTTTAAATGGAAACATACATACATGGTGCAATAATGTGATTTCAGGCATTGAAATTTTGTACTTTCTTAGTTTTAAAAAGTGACAGAGGTAGTATTTGTAACCTAAACAGTTTAAGTAATATCGAATATCTTCCTATTCAAAAAAAAAATAATTAGATTAAAAGAAAAAAAAAATACAATTGTTTAACTTAACCGTTAAGGATGGCTTTGTAATTGTTAATCTGTAATTGTAATTAAAATGTGAAGGAGAAAAAAACAAATTAGGAAGGAACATTCTAAATGAGAGTAATTTAAATGTTGAATTATATCGTCCTTATCGAGAGTAAGATAAGCATCAATTGAACAACCTAACAACTTGAAGAAAAAAAAACATGATAAGAAAATTGTGAGAAAAATTATAATAGTTATGTGTTAAATGTGCAACCAAAACTTTAATCTGTGCCTACAAGAAATAATACAAATAATAATTAATCAAAATACTTAGACATCCATTTTGTTTATTTATTTGATTTGACCCCGCTCCCATCCCAGTCTCTGCTCAATCTATCATTTCAGTTATTGACATCATAAAAGGGGGAAATAACTAGGAACTCAACTGTCAGCCGGTCACGGCGCTTTATAAGATCAGGTCTCTTTTGTCTTCTGTGATTTCCTTTCAGACAGGATAGATTGAAACTTACTGGATCCAGTTCCTGAATTGTTGACGCTGTTCAATCTTCGGACTTCGAATGTTGATTCCATATTAACTTTTATGATAGTTGACTATTGTTACGGTACTTACAAGGAGAAAACAACTCGCAAAGATGAATGAACAGTAAAAAATTGACTCGAGCAGGTCTTCGAATTCCAATACTAATCAATTTTGAAAAATATATAGGAATGCGTCTTTTAGTATCGTGGGGAAGACCTACTCCAACGGGCCAGCAAGTACATACAAGCTCAGGGTTCTAGCAGACCAAGAAACGAATTAGAATGGTTACGAGATAATCGGCTTGAGGTCGTACATAATCTACAAAAGTAGGAAGCTATCAGGGAAACGATAGTTTGGAGCTGTTTTCATTATGGAAAGGTACTCCAAAGCAAATTTTGTCGACTTTTGTCAACATGTTCCTGTTTCTTCCCTTTTGATAATTGCTAATACATCATCCACGTATGTATCTCATCTAGAATCTCGGAAGTGCCCCAGCTTCTTCGAGTTCACCCTCCAGGCTCTTCATAAATACCTCGCATAGCAGCGGTGAGAAGGGTCATTGCTGGTCCTGAGGTTGGCTACTGACCCCCACTAAGCGAATGGCCACAAACAATAGAGCATCGTCCAACCGTCACAAAACCATTAAATTATTAAAACAGAAACCCGTTTTCTACTTACCAGCAGACAAAGGAAACGCAGTGGTCATCATGGACAAAGGTGCATACCACGACTTAGTATGGCAAAAATTAGAAGAAGGTAAGTTTCACGTCATCAGGAAGGACCCTTTGCCAGACTCCATTAAAAGAGTGGAAAAGCACTGGCTGAATGCAAGCCCATTATTAAGAAAGCAGCCAAATTGAGAATGCCTAACCCATCTCTGCCCAGAATCAAATGCCTCCCCAAAATACATAAAGAAGGCAACGAGGTCAGAGAGATAATCGTAGGAACGCATTCACCGACCCAAAATATTGCCAAGTGGCTCTTGAAAGAAGTCAAAAGGTTAGACCTAAAAATAGGAAAACGAGCAGTGGGAAACAGCAGAGAAGTCATTGCCAGACTCAACGAGGCCGATCAAAACAAAGGCGTTTCCCAAGTTTCATGCTCCAACGTTTGCACCAATCCACATTTCGCACTGGGAACAAATATTACCCTTTCACCACCCTAAAATTCAAGGATAGCTGACGGTTTCATCTAGAACAGAGGCTTCAGATGCTGCCCCACCTTTGCCTTGGTATGGGCTCAGTTGTTCCTCAACTAGCTCAACTAGGGATCAAATTATATCCTTTAAAAAAAATATTTTTTCTTTTTTTTTTTAAACCAAACATCCAACACATCGAGGTGTAATTCTTCCTATTGCCGTCAACTATTCAGCTACGTTCTCGCTCTTAGCCGAAAATTTAAATTTTAGAGCCCAATAGTCGTAAATGAAGCTAATACAAAATGTAGTTAACTACGGCTACACTTTGAATATGCGACCCTATTCGCCAACCTCTGGGTACCATAACTCCATAAGTATCTAATATTGCGATTTTTCCTTTTCCGTTATGTTATCAATATTTTATGCTTGCAAAATATGGGTGGTCAAAGGGTAGTATAGGTCCCAGGGCGAAACATGGATTGGTACCCACGATGGAGCATAAAACCTGGGAAATGCCTGCTGAACCAACACCAACAGCTCTACTACCAAACCCTATCTCCACCTCCACGTGGTGACCGCTGGGAGCTCTTTCTTAACGAAAAGCTGCAGACGGAGAAGGATGAAGGCGAGTCTCCCGCGCCTAAAAACGGGACAAATTGTACCAACTGGTCCTCCAGGTTGGGGGTTGGGTAGGGCTGACAACCCTACACGGAAAACAACTCGTTACGAAGCCACAACAGGAGCCTCGGACAGGACGGATTTTAAAACGACGGACCCGGCAACGAACACGGAATAAAGATTTGCGCATTTTCTCATGGAACGTGCGCTCCCTGTACAGAGATGAAGCTGACCAGCAGCTAGCCGATACCCTGTCCCAATATAGGGCTGATATAACAGCGCTGCAAGATATGCGATGAACAGGGACCGGTTTCCTGGAGAAGCGCCACTACACTATATATTATAGCGGTCATCCAGTAAACCATGTGCTCAGAGTAGGTTTCTTAGTCAGCCAAAAAATGAAACCTGCTGTTATCGGCTTTGAAAACATAAGCGAACGGCTATGCACTCTGCGCTTGCGAGGCAAGTTTAGAAATATAAGCCTCATAAACGTTCACGCCCCTACAGAGGAGACTGCAGAGTCGGAGAAGGATACCTTCTACGAGGCAGTAGAACGAACCCTAGAAGTCTGTCCCAGATATGATATCAAAATCATACTTGGGGATTTTAACAGCCAAGTAGGGAAGGAGCCCGT
Organism: Hermetia illucens; assembly: GCF_905115235.1. Taxonomy (NCBI): domain Eukaryota; kingdom Metazoa; phylum Arthropoda; class Insecta; order Diptera; family Stratiomyidae; genus Hermetia; species Hermetia illucens. The sequence continues at coordinate 162,537,463 of NC_051850.1, forward strand.
ATTCAGGCGATACGTTGGCTCCCATAGCTTACACGAAAAAACAAATGATAACGGACTGCGGACTATTCAATTAGCAGGGTCACACGAAATGGTTGTTGGAAGTACCTGGTTTGCGCGGAAAGCGGTCCACAAACATACGCGGGCCTCTCCAGACGGGACCACTTTCAACCAAATTGACCACGTGTTGATCGAACGCCGCCACCTCTCAGCCTTGATGAATGTCAGAACATATAGGGGGCTAATATAGACTCGGTTCACTATCTCGTTGGCATGGTGCTCCGAGCTCGAATAACAATACCACCTAGAATCCCCTCTGACAATCAGGTGAGAGTGAACACTGAAGCCATCCACAACACAACCCTCCGCGACACCTATCATATAAGAGGGAAATGGATGCCGCAATAACCGCAGTCAACAGAGAAGAAGCATCAACAAATGATCTTCACAATCACCTGAAGAACGTTATCATGGATACGGCCACAAACATACTTGGCCCCAGCCGCAAAAGGAGTCGGAACGGCTGGTTTGACGATGAATGTAAGCTAGCAACGGAACGGAAGAATGCCGCATACCGAGTAATGTTGCATTCTCAAAGAACGCGGGCACGCGCAAAGACTTATCACGAACTCCGACGAGTGGAGAAGCGACTTCACAGACGGAAAAAGGAAGCCTGGGAGAACCAACAAGTCTATGAACTAGAAAAGTACAGGGAGCAACCGCACCAGGCGCGGAAGTTTTACCAACAAGTCAGCAGGATGAAGCCTTATACACCTCGATGCTCATCCAGCCGAGACAAAGAGGGAAATCTGATTTCCGACAGAATGGGCATATTAGAGCGATGGGTTGAGTACTTTGATGAGCTACTGAACAACCAGAACATCGGCGAGTTGGAGGTCCCGCCAACTGAAGACGACGGACAAATACTGCCACCACCAAGTTTAGGAGAAATAGTCCGTGCAATTCATCGGCTAAAGAATCATAAGTCGCCAGGAGCCGACGGAATTACAGCCGAATTGGTTAAATATGGAGGCGACCAGTTACACCAAGTGGTTCATCAACTTGTGCTCAAGGTATGGGACAGCGAATTAATGCCTGACGATTGGCAACGAGGCATTATCTGTCTCATACATAAAAAGGGAGATATCACACAGTGCAGCAATTATAGAGGTATCACGTTGCTGAGTACCATCTATAAGATACTCTCCACTATCTTACTAGGCCGGATAGCCCCATACGCCCAGAACATCATTGGCCCATACCAAAGAGGCTTCACTCCAGGCAAATCAGCAACAGATCAGATTTTCTCTCTGCGGCAAGCGATGGAAAAACTGTTGGAATATGGACAACAGTTGCACCATCTATTCATCGACTTTAAAGCCGCCTATGATAGCATAGCCAGGGTAAAACTGTACACGGCCATGAGAGAATTCGGTATCCCGACGAAATTAATAAGACTGACTAGGCTGACCCTGACCAATGTGCGAGGCCAGATAAAAGCAGCAGGATCACTCTCAAGACCATTCGACATCAACAACGGTCTACGACAAGGGGATGCGCTATCATGCGTCCTCTTTAACCTGGCCCTCGAGAAAGTGATCCGTGATGCCGAGGTAAATGCAAGAAGTACGATCCTCTTCAAGTCCACCCAACTACTGGCCTATGCAGACGATATCGACATCATGGGAAGAACGACCCGAGATGTACAAACTGCCTTCATCCAGATCGAGCAGGCGGCGCGAGATCTTGGGCTGCACATCAATGAAGGCAAGACAAAATATATGGTGGCAACGTCAGCACCGAAGACGAATCAACCAACAACATCAAACCGCACTGGTCAAACACAAACACGAAGAAGAATAAGGATAGGAGAATACAGCTTTGAGACCGTTGACAATTTCTCCTATCTAGGGTCAAAAATCACAACCGATAACAACTACGATGATGAAATCCGCGCACGGTTGTTGTCAGCCAACAGAGCCTATTTCAGCTTACAAAGACTGTTCCGCTCGAAACGTCTCACCATAGGGTCAAAGCTCTTACTGTACAAGACTATGATCTTGCCAGTCCTCATGTATTCCTTGGAAACTTGGGTTCTTAGCAAGGAAAATTGCGAACTCTTGGCCGCGTTCGAGAGAAGAATCCTCCAAAGAATTTTTGGCCCCCTACATGAGGATGGACGATTCCGTAGCCTACACAATGACGAAATCTATGAGCGATACCATGACCGTCCGGTTGTGGATAAAATCCGGCTCAATAGGTTACGGTGGGCGGGTCACTTAATCCGTATGGATGAGGATGATCCCGCCCGGAAAGTCTCTAAGGGCAATATCTATGGTAGAAAAAGAAGACGAGGCAGACCCTGCCTAAGATGGAGCGATGGCGTGGGTCAGGACGCTAGACAGCTTTTAGGGATATCGAATTGGTGGACCTCGGCGCAAAACCGGGATGTCTGGAGTTCCTTATTAAGGCAGGCCTAGACCGGATACCAGTTGTTGCGCCGTTGATGATGATGATGATGAAAATATGTGAAAAAGAAAAGAAGGTTATTTCAGTATAAATATACAGATACCTGTAAGTGTAAGGGGGTGAAGAAAAAAAACGGCGTACAACTTTTGCGTCGGCCCGTCAGAGTTTCTCCTTTCAACCTCGCGTATACCACCCCATGAAGGACGGTGGTGGCAATTTTTTCTATGGTTTGGTTAGTGACGATGGAGGTGGACCTCCCATCCAAGATGATAAGCAGTCTAAGAAGGAGAAGAAGAACCATAACTTTGAATGGGAAGGTGTGCAAGTATCACTTGCTCCATTAACATGAAATCTCCGAGATGTCAACGATGCTACCATCCATGATGACTTGTCTGGAGAATATAGAATAGTTTAATGAACTATATTATTCTTCCCTAAATATTTCGAATACGATGACGACATCTGCACTTCTGCGGTTCTAGCGAGAAGCATGTATACATTCATCAACGCGCAACAATACTCTTAAGCCCATTCCTACTTTTTTTGATAAGATCTCATTCAGAGTAACGGAATGTTAATTTTTTACGACATGGAAAATTTATCACTCATGATAACGTCATATTCTGTGAATTGTAGCACCTGAACCTCGAAGTCAGCTTGATACGCTGTCTGGTGATTTGGGAGCTTCGCCACTCCATCCAGATCAGTCCTTTGACCGAGCAAAATAGCTACCCCAATCAAAATGGCCTCAAGGGACAAAGACTGAAGACCAACCAAATTCATATTTTACAAGTATGCTATCACAGATACAAGTTCTTGAAAAATAAGCTAAGCTGTGAATAGTCCTACATGATATGAAGTAGAAAACTAGTATAGCAAAGGTTAAAAGTCCGTTTGCGAGGTCCTTTTCATCCCGCTCCTCGACAGTACCGGCCTCTTTATTCTTAATAATCTTGCTGAGAATATGCATGGCCTTCTGGTACTGGCTCTTAAGCAGGATACCAGCTCATCTTCGCTTCTTAATCGGTTTCCGTTGACCGATATTCTTGTTGGGCTTTATTTTTGAGGGATCCGCCGACGTCGAGGGTTTCGGGTTAGTAGTACTATGTCTGGTACATCCAGCTTGACGATAGTGGATTCTAGGCTGGAAACCACTAGTCCATTTGCCGTCTCGCACCGGGAGGTCCATGCGGTTGGTTTCAGCACAGCTGGCACCGAATGTGCTGCTCTCGACGGCTACTGTCTTCTGGCTGGATGCCAGTAGCTTGTCATCCGATGATGGCGTGGCATCACCACCTCTTCTTCTATGTCAGGTTATTTTTGTTTAAACTGAGTCCATGTCTTAGTTCCACGAGTAGTCCGGGAAGAATCTCCCCTTTAGCTAGCCCGGCCATCAGAGTAAGGGTCTTATTTGGAGCTAAAGTTGCCCAAGGTATTCAGAATTCGCATACTAAACACCAAGCTCCCCATTGGCCACGCAGCCCTGGGCATATGCTGTTCTACCTTGGCTTGGGGTCCTACTAGCGCCTTCTCCAGTGCAGGGAGAATGATCCCCGGGCTGTTGCTTCGGCTCATCTCCCCGCCAGATCCACTTGCCCCAACACATGACCAGCAGACAAGCAGATCCTCGTCAGTTGGATGAGCCTACTTCTAGTTCGGCCCTAAACACTCTTGGCCTATCCGAAGGCGGTTTCTAGCGGCCACCGCGAGGAGGTCGTGTGAGGACTTGCCGATTTATGCAACTTTAACCTGAAGCATAATCAGACTAGACCGCCCTATCGAGAATGACTTTATGAAAAATCTTCATGGGGCACATTTGGCTAAATCAGGGATCTTATGAAGTGAGACGTTTTAGCTAGTCACAGTCTTCCGAATTGTGCATAACCTGAATCTTGATTCTAATAAATTACTTGGTTTTTCAGGGCAGCAAGTGATTATGGATGGATAAATGGAAACATATGCAGGTTAAGGGTGGATTCTATCAATGAAGCACAAATCTAGTAATGCAACTTGTATAACAGGTTTCCCGGAAGGAATCAAGGAACTGAAACGAAAATCTAGGAAAGGGAGAAGGAAAGCAGGATTTTCATGAACGTTTGCTGAATTTTCCAAATAGGACATACTCTATATTCGTTCAGGTTTATGTGCTCCATTTGAGCTTTAATCATATGCATAGGTAACATCTGCCTATGGACCATAGATTTTTTAGTAATATTTCGAATACCAATGTCTGAACTCATTTGATATTACCTGATTTAATAGCTAGTCACTTTGTTTTTATTATTGGAGTCACGTAATTTTTCGAAGAATTACAGTTCCTTAACTGATTAACTTCAATCATTTTTATAATGCTTCCATCCTTTTTATCCCATTTCTATAGATAACTATGTATGTTTTGTGTGAAGCATAATTTGAGAAGTTAAATTGGAAAGTTTTGTGCAACCAATTGGTAGCTCATCACAGAGTCAAGTATCTCCGCATTAGATCAGATTAGATTAGATTAGATTGTATAAGTAAGTATGGAATTTCAAAGGCTTTCAAACACTTCATAAGTTAGGAATGGAGCGATGACAAGAAAGCAAATATTAGATTAAATTTCATTTATTTAGCTTTAACTTACATTTTTAGATACAATTATTATACTTTCATATAAAACTTATAATATTTATGCGAATAAGTTAAGGATTTAAATATCACAGATTTTATTTCATTTATTCTTCATGAGAATGCAACAGTCATGCACCCCTAATCAAGTCGTAATTGTTTCAATAATCCTCTGAAGAGCTGCTGGTATCCTTTTTCCCTGAGAACGTTTCCCCATTGTGTCTGGTTTGTAAATGCCTTTGAAGATCCCGTCGGCGAACCATAACCTTATCGCAGAGATGGCACTTGAAAATCGAACTCCCTCCTTGCATGTGAAGACGAACGTGTTTATTCAAATTGCTGGGATCCCCAAATGGCCGCAGACAAAATTTACATTTTAGCGGTTTAAATCCAGTATGCGTACGGATATGAATTTTCAGTCCGTACTTCCTTGAGTAAATTTTTCCACAGTAAATGCACAAATGTCCTTGTTTGGATGAGCCCATATTGCTGACTATTGTTTCAATTTGTGCCGCGGTATTGACTGTTGGGCCGGCTTGTGGTAGTTGGGCTAGAGGAAGGTGGGTGAATGATCCGCCTGGAACTATTGGAGGAAAAGATGTAGATCGGAGATGGTAGTTAACGATGCTTTCGGAAATGGATTTAAATGCACTTTGACGAGGTGGTTGATCCTGATCTTTAGCTACGCCGTAATGTAGTCGGACCCAGAGAATATCTATATTTTGTTGGCCACAAGCAATCGCAAGGTGGATTTTCAGTGGATTGGGGGTTTCGAAGGAGGTTTTGCATAGGTGACATGTGTAGCATTTGTTATCTGGAAAGAGAATTAATGTATTTAGTATCAACGTAATACATATGAGGATTTATGTTAATTCAAATAATTGAATAATTTTTTTCATTCATAATAATCATTCGGCTTTATGAAGTGTCGTGATCGTTCAAGAGAGAATCGATAAAGGTTAAAAGCATTGAAATGTTTACAATTTATTCGTTAATAAGATCTTTCCACGAGGAGTGAAGAGGCTATTTAAAGAATACTATGTTCTTGTGAAGAAATTTCCTTGGGGAAACGAGAATTTGATGGGTGTGGAAATCCATTTACAAGTTTGTGGCAGTTATAGATTAACCAAAGCTTTGCAACTTCCAAGTGCTTGGGATCAACACCTTCGTAAAACCCGAAATTGTTTATAATGCCTAATTTTTCTGCGGTCTGTTTGACATTTTGTTTTAAAATTGAACCTTCTATAGGAGATTGCTAATTCCAGCACTGCAGAGTGAGTCCCAAACCATTACCGAACCTCCCCCAAGTTTGACTGTGCCACGGCTTTTTTAGCTGCGAACTCTGCGTACAGTTGAAAACACCGTGAACCGTGGAGGCTGATTTTGTTCTCATCAGTATAGGGAACTGAGCAAAATCAAAATCAGTTATTGTTCTGACATTTTCTCTTCTTAAATGGTTACCTACAATTTTCCAACATTCACTCTTAGCTTTCTGTTTTTCTTTATTTTCCTTGCAATTTTGCCATGGAAATCATTTTTACGCGGAATATTTCTGACAGTGTTTATATTCACATGTTGGACATATTCACTTGGAATTTTTCTCCATTATTCGAGAAGACGTTCCATCAAGTATTTTTTCCTCAAAATGGTTCCTTCGTGAAGCCTATCGTCGACATAATCCCGTGGATTCTTTTTAATATTGCAGTGCGAGGATTGTAGAGAGATTTTGAGTAGAATACCCAATTTCTCTCCGCTGGCATGCAGCTTTCTTTAAAATTTCGATGTACATATTCGCAACCATATTCCTCTCTTCGAATACCACACAAATGTAAATAACGGGACTTTTTTATGTTCCTTTTGTACTGTCAAATTATTTCTTGGAAGTGCAAAATGGAGTTAACTTCCAATTTTTAAGTTACTTGAATTGGGATTTAATTTTTTTGTGGCTATTTTTATTCTGAATTCGTTTAAAATGAGACAGTGAATGAAATCACATTTCAATATTTGAAAAAATACTGTTGATAGTTTATTTATTACATAAAGTTGATTAAGCCACGAACAAATAACAGAGAGTAACCCCAGGAAATGTTGTATCAACCCTAATCAGCTAATCAGAAACAAAATAAAAGGGAAAAAGTTACGCAGCCGGTAGGATTCGAACCTACGCTCCCTGAGGGAATCTGATTTCGAGTCAGACGCCTTAACCACTCGGCCACGACTGCACACCAAACGGATTTTCATAAGTTCTACTTAAGCTTTTCGCTTTTAACTTATAGCTTTTAAACAGTCTGTGCTTTCCAGTATAACATGTACACTATACACATATGGCGAAGGATGATACTCAAGAGTGCTTTACGGAAATAACGACATTCAGTTGTTCTTTGTTTTTGTTTGAATTGGTCGTTGCATTTTCAGTAGCTCGTTTTGTAATGCGTTTTTGTTTCGGAAATTATTTAAATTTAAAGTTATAAAGCGGGTGCGGAAATCCCATCTTTTAGATGCAGCAGAAAGCATATACATCATCAACGAAGGGAGGTAAGTAACTTTAAATCACGGCGAAGGAAACTGTGCAACGACCCTGGTAAAAAAGCTATGCAGCAGGTAGTAAAAAAAATAAAAAGAAGTGGGAAATATGGGTAGAATCAGTAAATTAATTACAACGTACTTAGTAGAGCTAAAAACTTCGATATAAATAGAGGTAGTTTAAGATAGGTTAACTAATTAGGTACTAGCACTGAGGAAGGAGGCCCGTGGTCTCCAAAACAATTGTATGTGGGAAAAAAATAAAAATATTTACAGGATAAGGAAAAACACCTAGTTCTTTTCTCAACTTATATACCAACTGTAAAAAAAAACTTGGAGATTAATTTCAACTTAAAATGTTTCTTTGTGACCCCCCCATTCATGTGAACTCACTTTGTTGTGGTATTGATAAATTTATATGGGATCATGACGTCATACACGTTGTAGAATGCACGAAATTCACAACAAATGGCAAAGTTTTACCCTCTATGACTTTGTCAGTAATAGTTGGATTTTCTTCAAACCTGACCAAATTGTGTCAAATGCAAATTTTGTAGTTCTAGAATGAACTTAAAGGAAGATTTCCGGTTAAATTTTGAAAAATATGCTAATATACTATTATTAACTTTATTCATGCAGATATCGGAACGGGATGTATTTTGAGGCCTAGATTTCGTTTAGATACACCACTGTCATTTTTTTCAGATTTTCGGATGGATAGGTTTTGAGAACGAGACCTGTTACACTTTTTGTGGGCCATAATTGTAGCCCTGGAGTAAATTTCTCAGTGAATCTTAGCAAGGGAAACTAAAAGTAGAAAAATGTCAGCTCCGGGGAACACTGGCCTTGTGAAATCTAGCCAACAACACGAACCACAAAGTTCCCTTTATCAACTCTCCAAGTTACAAAGATCGCTAAGTGGTTCGTCAGTGATGTTATTTGAGTCGACAATGACAATATCTAAAAAAAAATTCAATGAAAAAAGTATCTTTCTCACCAGGTTGATATTCGTGCAGTTCATTATGAAGAGTTTTACGATAAACTGGATACTTGTAATGGAAGCGGAGATGTACATAAATAGTCTAGTCAAAAGTTGACATTAATACCTCCAGAATCTGGAGAACTGCTGTATTAATAGAAAGGTCAATTATTTACTTACTGATCAAGCCGCGACGACCTGATATTAAAGGAAAAATTTCTTCATCTACGACGAAAAAAGTATTGCTAACACTTGGAGTAATTCTAGTGGAATGAAACCGGGAAAAGTAATAGTGGCCGCCGACGTTGCAAAGTAATTCTGGAAAGGGAATAGAAGAAATCGACCATTTCAGGTTAGTGAGATAGAATACGATTTGATTAGATAGGACTGCTGTTCCAATATAGAAGAAAATTGTCAGCCCGGCGGTTATTCTTCCTTCCTCAATTAGAGAAGTCTTAAGACACGGATTGATTTTGTGACCACAATCAGAGCCCCGCTGAGACAAGCAACAACGGTACCAGTCTATACCAAGTGCATGGCTTAGCATTCATACTGGTGGATGCAAGAATTACCTAAATCTCTACCGAACTATGGAGTACGGCACCCGTGTTGATACCCAACACCACGTCGAGGCCCGAAGGTCTCTTCTCGCTTGAGCACAACCACCATGAAACTCCCACTAGGGGGGCCAACCGCAAATAATCGAGCTGTCCTCACATACAACAGGAGTTCACCCGAAGTATGTGAGTCCAAGGGCTTTCCCGGTTCCCATGGTACCAGTATACCCCTGGTAAGGTTTCGTGACCAATTTGCCACTTCAGATGAGTCCCCGTGTAGACTCGGGTCTGATCGCCCTGATTAGGTCTTTGGAGCATTCGCCTACTGAATCACGGCCGGCAAACCAAAGTGATTACAGCGTCTCCCGATGCCACCACTATGGAGGTTCTCCTCGACCACTTGGTTTTGGTTTGGCCGATAGGGTTGCCTCCCCATCTTCCTCGCCGCCACCTCTGAGCACCGCTAAGCTAATGACAGGAAAAAAGCAAAGGAAGCGCCGTCTCGTCACTTTTCTTTGTTATTGTTTTGAACACTACCCTGCAGGGTATCTAGTACACGGCGCCTTTCTAGCTTTTCTAACGCCGATTTCGAGCAATTGACGACCTTAATAACTTCGGCACAACTACTGTCAGTCACATTGACCTATCCAAAAGTAAGTACTTTAAGGACCTCGGGTCAGTGCTCTCAATCTGCAGATTAAATGCACAATCACATTACTTCACGCGTCATGGAAATCTAGAAGAACTGTACAACTTGCTCTCTGATTGTTGTACTAACGAATGGGGCGTTTTTCCTCTATCGCCCTTATACGGGTATTTCTGAGTGCTGGGATGCCATTTAATGCATCGGATGCATCGTCTCATCATGAAGTTGGATTAATGGCATCAGTCACTATGATCGCTGTGCAGATATTCGTGACAGTTATGCTGAGAAGTTGGGAAGAGAAATGTCCTTGACGTTATGAATATGCTTCCCGAACTCTTTACCTATGACGGGTGTGCACATTCAAGTAGATGAGAAGCGATCCAAAGGCTGTTTGACTTTGATTTTACCCAGGCTAAGCCTTAGAGGTTCGCTCCAAATAGGGGGAATAGTGTCACCAATGTGCCCTAGCAAGTAGTTCTAACTTCTAGTCCATATTATACCTGCATCCTAGATAGTAGTATTGATGAAACATCTTGTGAAGGCTTAACCGCAAGTAATCGGTGAACGTCGAGACACATCGTGTGTCCCCGGAGCCGCCGGCACTTTTTCGCCGACGTAGATGGGGTGATGTAAACCTGGCATTGCCAATATGGTCGTTATAGTATGCAGCGTGTTCCTTCGGGATTTGGTATAGTAGTGTCCATTGAATCGGTTTTTGTAGATTATGTTGCTCCAAGTGGGAGCTAATCCATTCTTTTGTTCTGTGATCAAATAAGCTTAAGTAAGAGAATTGGAGTAGGGGCTTTGTCTTCAACGATAGATCTTGTCCTGACTAACATGGTTTCATGCAGAATAGAAACCGAGGAGATAGTAGGAAAGTAGGGAGAGCTTGCTCCATTTGAGCGCAGTCTAACAATGTGTCGGTCACCGGAGCGCCTAGCGAAGGAGCTATCAATTGAAATACCCGATGAAACTTTAGGGAAATAGAGAAAGTTTCGCGAAATACAAAGGAAGTCTCGCAAAAAAATGCTACTGTCGGTGCGGAGATGGTAACTGTCGTGGTTCTGCTTTTGAAAGAAACTGAAAAGATAGTACTGAAACTGGGCAGACGGCCTTGGAATTAGGTGGAGCGGGATTCTGGTTGATTACTTTTGCCAGTGTTGAAGGGAATAAAACGCCTTTTGAAAATCTGCGGTAATTGTGAAACACATGCAGTCTACAACCTGATGGGACTGGAAGAGCTACTATAAGAGAATTTCGTCTACAGCCGCAGAAGACGTGTAAAAAACAGAAGCATTCATATTCCCCGCTAGGAGCAATGTAACCGTCAAATGGACAGTAGATAGTCTGTTGTAGAGCGAATTGAAAAAAATAAAGGAAGAAGATGCATTGCAGGAAACTTCATTCGAATAGAATTCAAGATAAAAGAAAGGCGAAGAGGGACTGCACGAAACTGTCCGCCACGCCTGTAGAAAACTGTCAGCCCAAAGTCAAGGTGGGTACGAAGGAGAAGAACTGAAAGAGGACTATTAACAAATCCTATATAGAACGTTTGACAAAATTGATGATAGTTGAAATAAAAAAAAAGTGGATTAGACGGCCAGGTGTATTCATAACACCGACGAAAGGTAAGGCTTTTGCAGAAGTCCACGGCGATATCTGCTATAAGATTAAGCCTGAAGACAATAGAGCGGAAGTATTTTTCATACGGCCAAGGTGCTACTGGGAGAGAAGTCTCTATTTTCTAGTCTAGAGTTTATTTGCACTTTGGAAATCCTAGATCTGATTATAATAATAATCGTTGGCGCAACAATTCAATTGGATTAGGGCCTTCAAGTGTGTTAGAGTACTTCATTCAAGACCGTGACGGTACACTACAGGATTATAGTACCCTATAGGTCAGCATTGCGCTCGCCAGAGATTACCCTGATTTGATTCAGGTACTCATTCACAGTTGAGTCGACTGGTATCCGACGACAAATCACGATACAAATCCCACTGCCACCAGTGAGATTTAAACCGCGACCTCCCGTACGACATCCTTGTGTTCTAATCCCTTAACTATCCGCACACCTAGATCTGATTGTCGTACCAAAAAGACCAAAATGAAAAAGGCCTTCAGGGGTGAGTGCCCAGAAGTAGCCAATACTTATACTAGGTATTATCTCTGCAGATTCACGAGGTCAAAAACTCGGTTTGGTGAAAGCCCAAATTTCTTAACAGAATTAGTTGGATAATATATGAGATACGAGTACGAGAGCTTTTAGACTATGGGCGCACATCTACAATCTGCCAGGGATCTGACAGGAAGATAGCATACTGTAGACGTTGGTAGGTAAGTCACAGAGCGAAGATTTACAACTATTATAGAAGGAAAGTTGCGTTTTTTGCATGGTTCGTGGTGCGGTGTTCGGTCTTACATCTTGGAAATTAAGGTCTCTCGGAATAAAATCGTCCACGAGATTTGATTGTCATTCCCTGCGGCAGTGTTTGAAAGACTAATCGTCAAGGGAGTTTGGTTTTAGAGCAGGAAGGCGTACAGTGGATACTGCGGTGGATGTGGTTAACCGAATTGAGGCGTACAGTCTTCGATTGCGAGAGGTAGTGCTCCTAGTAAAGCTTGATGTTAGAAATGCTTTTAATTCTGTAATATGGCTAGATATGCTAGCCAAGCTAGAAAATTATTTCCACGTGCCGGACTACTTCTTCCGGATTTTTTCCTGTGGGACGTCGAGAGGCTAGGGAAGAATAGAGATCAAAGTAGGCATCTATTCCAGGTTAGCATCTCTCGAACCTTTCCTATATTAGTTTGTCAAAGTCCGACATGCTAGAGGAGTCGCACCTGGTTGACTGTGCAGATAGTGTGCGGCATTTGTTGTCGGGCGCACTGGTGAAATGGCGTGAAGCGTGATCCGACGAGTAAGTGGCTGAAAAAGGGCCTATGGTTTTAGCTTTGCACTGGAAGAAAGTAGAATGGTCATTTTGATTAGTAAACGAGTCCGATTCCTGCACCTTGGGCCGAGGGGCGAGACGATTATGGCGTGAAAGCCATCGGTAAAGTACCTTAGATTGACTGTTGATTGTTGATTATTATTAAAGGAATTTCCAGACTTAAAGGTTTCTTAAAGTCAAAGAAAGGGAGGGCAAATCCAAAGTAAAGAGTCATATAGTTCCAGGCTGACGGAGAGGTGAACATTGGCCTAGAGAAAGTGCGAATCTGAGAGAAACCGACCGTCCTACCAAACGGAATGATAGATAAGATTTATCTGTAACAAACTTGACCATGTGATTGTTTTCAAAGTATATGGTGCACGCTATAACACAAGAGTATCAATGATATTTTAAGGACCTATCGACCCATAGCCTTATAAGAAGCTGGTTACAAGTAGGCTGTTTTTAAGCTTAAAAGTTTTAAAAATGTAAATAGATTTATTGTCATAAAAATGTAAACACATACCAATAATATTTGAAGGAGTCAAAAATGGAATATTCATAAAAAGCGAAATTTCTTCCGATAGCCATGCGATCACTTCTTCACCAGGAGCAATATTCTTTGTGACTCGAACACGGACCTGCTTTTCTTCATTCAGTTCAATGATAGCATTATGGCTATATACGTCTGGAGACAGTCGAATACTTCGAATCCAGGTTGTCACCTTCTGTGCTGGTTTTATGATGCCATTTGATGATTTCCGAATTCCTATCCTTCCACAGGATGTATGCGTCACTAGCTCTGCGGTGCTGATGCCACTTGATAGAGTATCCTTTTCAAGAAACTCATAAGCGGATACACTATCACTTGGACTTGGCACTTTCAAAACACGATCACTGCTACAGAAGTGGATTTGTCTAATAACTGAACTTTCATGAGAAATGCTTGAAGTATGTTTGAGGTCCTTTGACTTATAACCGCGAGAACACTCAGAATTTAACGAAGAATTTGGAACTGCTGGAAACATTTTTTAATATCCTTTTCGCTTCGAATCTAATAAGAATTTGACTGGATTTCAGGCCATACAAGGGTTTTATACCCCGGTACCTTTCTTATAGGATTCTGGTTTGCACCATCCATGTGAATCGCAATGTGCAATCACAATGTCAGGACCGGGGACAGCAAGTGCAAAATCTCTCACGATTTTATATAGATATCCTTTTTGGGTTGAAAAAATTTGCGTTGTATTCTATTGCATCTATACAAAGATTAGAGAATGCGGTTTATGGAGGAAGGGATGGTTATTGCGGTGCCTTCTAAGCAAAATGATGAGGGTCATGGCTATGCATATTACATCCTTGTACAAAGAGCGGATTGGCTTTATAATGGATGTTTAATTATGCAGACAAGATTGTAGGGGGTTGTTGGTTGGTGTTGTTTTTTTGACCTGCAGGAGAACCTGATCATTGGGCAAGGGATTAATGAAGTGATTAAGGTTTTCTATTAGAGATTTTTTTTAATAGAATTGAGTTGAAAAATTTGCTGTAACACTTAGTGAGCGGTGAAAGGATCTTGGTAGAATTGCATTACTTACTTAATTACGTTTATCCATTTTTGCATGTCTGCCGACGAAAATGAATAATGAACTCGAAACATTTTTTGTCAGCTTATGCTAAGTTAGTAACAAAACGTACCAAAGTAAGGCTATAAATGCAAAATATGCGGTTGAAACAGAAGCTAGAAGATCTGCATAGACTAGCGTGACTGGTATACTTGTACCTTTTCGGTCGGAATCTTTTAAAACCTGGTATGATTCCGTAATCATCTTGTTGAATATATTACGAATTAGCATGTGCTGGAGTCTTATATTAAATTATATCTTGATGCAAATGTCCCTGTCCAAATTAAACATTCAATACCCACCCCGTTACGCCTGTTCTCCTGAATAAACGACCGGTTCTGAAGCCAGTCAAGTCCTTGCCGAATAAATCCTTCCTAAATCCAATCTTCAGAACATTTGACCGCACCTGTTTGTCATTGAAGTCTTCTCCTTGTTGCAGCGATGTCGACGATTATGAACCGAAGGGTATTAGATAAAATGGCTGGAGGTATACCGCATAGTAGATTGCTTAATATTTAGAAACGTTGTAAAAGTATTAAGAAAACCAGGTGACGGTTCACATGACTAAACGGAGGGGAATAGCAAAACCTTTTTGAAATGTTGGTACTGCGATTGGCTCGTTGCTGTGAAATGTACCAAATGACATCCTGACCGTACTTGCACCGCCACCACCCGGGTGTGCTTGTCGCTTTAAAAGGATATGAATGGTTGCGTTTGGCGATTCGCAAGGGCGATACTACCCAGAGAAGGCAAATACTGCAGGATGCATGGTAAATCAGCGTGACTGAGCAATTTTGATCGCATCAGATTGTGAAATGCGACAAGTGTTTTGCATTTTGATTTTTATTTACTTTTGCCATATATCAGCGGGATGAATGCTTCATATAAATTGCTTCTCTGGATTTGATTTTATGATAAAAATACAAATATTGAATACAAAATTAACTTAATGTCAGGAAAAATGATTATGCAATACACCCGAATTTTTGTCCAGATTTATTTTTCTGAAAAGTACCCTTCACCATATTATAAGGTCCAAGTAAAAGGCATAATTGCTTTTAATGAATAAATTTCTAATATATAGTGTCCCTTTTCATTTTGGTGTTTATTACTTAGGTTCTTCAAGTAGTGAATCTTGCTTCAAATTTTTTAAAGATGAAAACTATTATGATGACCTTTCTTTCTTGCTGCACCGACAATCAGAAAGGCTGCCAATTTCTTTGAAACAAAGAGGTTGTGCGCCAAACCAGGGGTCTGGGAACAAAAAACGTGGGAGTAGAGAACGGACGTTTCCACAAATTAATATTATTAATATAAAGAATTTAAAATTTAAATTAAATTAAATTTTATTAATAATACAAAAAGATACTAAAAATAACGGAAATAACGGCAGGGCGCGGGTACAACATCTTACCGCTTCTTGTTGCAATTCGCACACGTGACTGTGTAGCGAGTCGCAGACAAGTATCGATTTATAACTCGCAGCGACACAATCCCGCCTATCATCAGGGAGCGTGTTCGATTTGAGGTCACCGCGGAAACTGGTGACCGAGAGTCGATGGAGGCAGAGGCAGCGACATCAACAACACCACGCCGCACTGCAGGCAACAGTTTCAGTACTCGCCAAAGCATTGTTCTCCACCGTCCAGCTGAGGTTTCCGCTGAGGTTCGGGACGAATTCCAAAGAGCGTGTATACAATTCTCGGATATGGATCCTTTGGTATTCCCAGGCTCTCCAGCAATTCCGGGAATTCTATCTCAAATCAGTGATGAGATTGCATCTCGACGGTTGCTGCAACTACAATCACTTGTATATTGTGGTGCAGTTGCGGCTGTCAGATCACACGGTCAGAAGATTTGCTTTCACGTTATTGGTTGGAGTGACCGAAGAGATCCAACATCAAAAATTCATCTAGAACGTCAGCGGGACCCACTAAGGCAGGACCTTGCTAGACTGATTCAGGTCAGCACTGGCAATGCCAGCAGACGGGTGAGAAATAAAGTGCAGAGGGTTTATAGAAACTATGCCATCTCCAGTGAGACGTCCGTAGTTGAAATTTTGGACACACTAATGCAGAAGCTTTCTGAGTCTTTTACCTTTATTCTCTCTGGCACCTGAGCTTCATAAGTCAGTTTACTTCGGACATCCAACATGTGTTCGGCAATTATAATGTAGTTGCAGATGCTTTGCCACGCGTTTCAGAGGTTAAAATCCCTACTACGGTCGATTTTTCGACAATCGCTGAGAGACTGGAGGATGATATAGCGCTTCAGAGCCTTAAGGACAACTCCAAATACAAATTTCGAGAGTTTTTCTTTTTCGGCTCAACCTCAGAAACATTATGCGAAACTTCTGAAAAGATATCTAGGCCATATATTCCGGACGTTTTTCACGAAGAAGTATTCCAGTACACGATCTTGCGCACCCAGGCATACGAACAACAAATCGGTTTGTCACTAATAAACATTTCTGGCCATCAATGAATAAGGATATTAACTCTTGGGCCAGAGATCGCATGCCAGAAGTGTAAAGTCACCAAGCACGTACGGAAAGAGGTAGGCTCATTCCTTCGGTTTACAAAGCGTTTTCCCATGATCCGCATCGACATTATTGGCCCTTTGCTAGATTCGCATGGTTTCAAGTATTGCCTCACAATCGCCGATAGGTTCACGCGGTGGCCAGAAGCAATACCTCTGCCCGACATTTCCGCACAATCGTGCATCAAGGCCCTTTGTCGTGAATGGGTCCCATGCTTTGGAATTCCGGGCGAAGTCATTACTGACCAGGGAATACAGTTCGAGTCTACCCTGTTCTCGGAATTCGGCAAACTTCTGGGCTTCAAATGACACCGTATTACTGCGTTCCACCCGCAATCCAATCGGATGCAGGAACGCTGGCATAGGACATTGAAGGCTGCTATAATGGCCCACGATGACTCCTTGCGGTTGCAAGCCTTGCCTTGCGTTTTTCCGCGGAGTCGGTATACGGGGAAAATTTGAGACTCCCAAGCGAACCTGTGTTCGATACCAGGTCGACCCTTTTCACCACTGGGTTTTTGCGTTTGTTCCGGGACATCCTGGCCAAATTAAAATCGCCTCCGCCATTCTGTCATTCTTCGATGAGGGCTAACACCCTCACGGACATGGATGCTTGCACAGACGTCTTGGTTCATGTAGATGCTTCCCGGAAGTCCCTGCAGGCACCACATGAGGGTCCATTTGAAGTGCTGAACAGAGGGGAGCGCTTCTTTAGGCTTGACGTGACGTCTCCGTGTCCAGGTTAAAACCTTTTATCTCCGTAGCTGAGGTTTCGGGGTGCACGACGAGTGAGTTTTGGTTTGCGCCGCTAAAGTTGGCGGGCCAGGAGTCGGGTTTGTCGCTGAAACACGGTATCAGCTGGGGATGGGTTAGTGTGGAGGCGCAAGATCATGGGAATGATGCAATTCACCACTGAGTGGAACTCAGGCGGAAGTTGGCTCACCTGTGGGTAGTCGTTGTTTCTCCCAATATATGTACATGTTGTAAATCATGTTGTAAACCAAACTCATTCCATCTTGTAAATCGGTATAAGGGAGCAACCAATACTCGGCAATCATTTGAGGTGACGCCCCTCGCAGGGCAGAGATCAAGCTGCGCTTGATGGAGTTAGCATAAGAACTGTCCACGATCAATTACGATTAATTCACTATAATGCCGACGTTGATGAAACTGGGTTCTAATAGATTCAATCATATCAGAGTACTGACTTTGTAAAAGCATTAACGACTCAAATGTTGACTCCAAATTCAAGTTATCTTTGCAGAAGTACAATATTTCCCAGTGTTGTGAATTACAATCTTAAGACAGTTGGAGTTTTCAACTTTAGATGTTTCACATGTTGTAAGTCGCTTATATTCATTCTACCCCAGAAAAAGATTGTGAACGAAGTGGGAAGTTAACTAACGCAAGTCGGGCTGTTAATTTCCTCAAAGTTCACAAATTTCTTTGCTCCAATAGCAGCCATGCATGTGGATTATCTTTTCTTGGATGTTAATCAAGGAAGTATGAAACTAATTTCACTTTTGTGTTTTTGATTCACTTTTAAGTGCGCGAATATAAAAGAAAGTTCTTACATGTGGCGCCTGGCTCTGATGGTTGTTTTGAGATGTTATTGCATCCACAGGCTTTTGTTACATAATGCAGAAGTGTTACAACATTACAGATCCATTGGATATTGTAGCTAATGTAATTGGGATTATGGCCAGCTAATTCGGTATATTCTACGTGGTTTGATTTGTTTCTGAAAAAGTAGGTGAATGCGTATCTATAAAAAATATGACTTCCAATCTGAATTCTCAGTTTCCTACTAGAAATGTTGCAGTGCCGGTGTAGGAGTTTTAAACATCAATATAGAACTAGAATGTTTTTGGTAAAAAGAAGTGATTTTTGGTATTAATAAATGCAATTAAAATATTTCATTATAGTTGCAGTGTGTGGCAGTTTTGTCGATTCTAACCACGGTCTGGGGAGCAGGCTATCCCGGAAGAGGGGGCGGTGGACATGGAGGTGGAGGTGGACAGGATGGTGGCGCTGGCGGCGGTGGTGGCGGTGGAGGTCCTCCAATCCCAATAATTAAGCTGGAATCGGAACTTAAAGGGGATGGATCCTATCAAGTAAAGTATTCCAAATTCCCAAAATTATTACCAGCGTCTTTAAGTAGATATAATTAGACAAGATTTGTGAAATTACGGGGGGGCGTTCTTTTAAAAGTCAGATTCTAACCTTTTCTTTTCTTCCTTTGGATCCTTGGATTATTAGTTATTTCATTATCATGACAGGAGGCTCAATACCATTCAAATATATGTTTCTCATTTTAGTACGAATATGAAACTGGAAACGGAATTCAAGCTCAAGAAATGGGTTTTGTGAAAAGTCAAGGTATGAAAGATCACATTAAAGTTGCAGAAGGGTTTTTCTCCTACACAAGTCCGGAAGGGAAGGAAATACAAGTTCAGTATATTGCCGATGAAAATGGCTTTCAACCACAAGGAGATCATTTACCAACGCCACCACCCATTCCCCCGGAAATACAAGAGGCTTTGTTGAAAGGATGCGAGGAAAGTGATGATCAACCAGGGTCTACCCCGGGTCCGGGCTACTTTTATTAACAAGCGTAGATGCCCGATATTTATGCATGTGCATAGACATCTAGCAGATTTATTATCATTAATGTGTGTTAATTCAAATTAAATCAGAGACATCGTTTACGCCGCTAGTAAAAATTTTTATTAACATATATATCAACATGTAAGATTACACCTTGCACTATGGAACAAGTAGTTCTGTAATAAATTTTTTTTAGTGGCAGAAATGGTGACTCTTCTAAATTTCTGTAAATTTATTATTTTTGCAGATACATATGGGTTACAGAGAAGTGATAACTATGAAGGAAATAAAGTTATTGTGCATTTAAAAGTAATGAAAAAAGCATTAGGCGCCTTTTTGTGAAGTTGGAAGTGATTTAGTTTTCAAGGTGAAGCACGTTAAGTTCAAGAAGAGTGTTATTTCTCCAAAGAAGAATGCACCTTGGACCTAGATATACCGAGCTATTTTACAAGTGCACGGGTTAGGATTTTATCTTATGTAGGTTGCATTTTCCTAAATTTGGTAGATTTGATTAATTTTCGTCAGCCGGTGCTTCACCACCGAGTCTGTTGTATCGTGCCGCGAGCATGTAAATCCAATTGAACGAATTCTTTAAGTGTGCATATTTTTCCTATTAGTAGCTCCAGCAAGGATAAGGGCGCAGAGCCCATAACTTTTCGAAGTAAGTTTTCGAATAGTGTTTGTAAAGTAGCTTCCTCCATACCAACCAACAAACAAAATATTAACTAGAAAAAGTAACAGGAGTAGCAGAATTTCACCGGTGTTCTAGGAGAGTCCAACTTGGCCGACTCATGCCTTTTAAGAACTCGGCACAGGCTGAAACATTCGTTTCGCCTTTCGGTGGAAGTTTAAGCAGTGTTTATTGTTATGACTTTTGTAACCATAATTCAGAAGTCGTCTGGTTCATTTTCTGACATAAGTTCTCGGTTCCATCAAGGAATTACCACTTTGGCCTCGTTTAATAGGATAAGCTCTTTGAGAACACTCTAATAGTGAGTGATTCAGAGTTTTCAATTGATTATTAGCTATACCAGCTAAAGGAGTTCATAGTCATCCAGGGGGCTTCACCTTGTTGCGGAGAAGTTCATTGAAATTTATGCAGCCCGCATCGGCGGACAACACAACGAATCATAGGGAAAGTAAAGAGAGCCAACTATAATGTTTCTTCTCTTGCCATTATACTGAGAACAGAATTGTCTCAACATGGCTGCTTTTTACGATTTTGACATTAGGACACAGGCTCTTTGTCCCGAGGATTTCTCATCAAAGAAGTTTCTAGCCCCCTTAACTGAGATCCGATATCACAGATTAAGTTAAATGAACTCATGGTCCTGTAACTACCTTGCTGTCAGTAGATAGGAAGTAGTTTGGACATATTGCAGGTTAATTTGACTTACCTTTATCTTTGTAGACATGTGTATAGTGTGAAAAGGGCTAGTAACTGAGAAGAGTTTGTTGTGTCCGGTATGGGCGCCATCGGGGTTATAAGCTTGTCCCCACCTTCTGTGGAAAGTTCGACTTTCTTGCGTCCTCTGGATATTGCCACACTTGGTGGTGCAGCAATATGTAAGTGCTTATTCGCAAGAAACTTTGGCTTCTTTCATAGGACCTTCCATTGTTGTCGGTTGGGAGCCTTCCGAGGTCAACGTTGTCTGTGCTGTATGGGATCGTTTCCATATACCCGATCAACTGCGTCCACATCACAGCTTTACTTTCTTCCGCTTTTCTTGGTAGAGGCAGAAGAGAAGTTTCTGACAGGCAAGATTTAGCCTGCAGTCCTCTCTCCTTTGTGGATGAAGTTTCTTGTTATCGACAGGCAGGCCGAAGTCATGTTTCCAGTTCCAAATAGATTGTACTTTACTTTCCGATTAACCGCACAGTAGACACTGAGTACTGGCTTTCCGCTGAAGTGGAGAGCATGTCTTCCACAGATTTCTCCATCAGGGAATATGAATCTGGTAAGGCCTTTGAAATCCGTACCTCGACCGCGACTTGATCGCTCATTCGAAGTCTGTAACTTCTTACCACTTGGAGAGTTACAATTAGTTGCTTCCATCTTCATAAGTTTTGGACACCCTTACTGTAGTAGTAAACCATTACAGGCTATCTCACCACGACAAGGTGGTGTCTGAGGCGATGTCCGGGATGAAAACTTGCAATGGTCAATTCGCGTGGGCCTCTGGACGCGACACTTTAGTGAAGTTTAGTAGTGCGCTTGTGGCACTACCCGGTTAAATTTCACCATTTTGCAGATTTTTAGAATAGCTCTGCCCTCTAGTCGATCCCAGGGGTCATATTGGAAATCTACACTATCTATGTACGTATATACGTTAAGTTGATAATTTGATACCGGTTGAAAAGCTGCGTGACTCGGTCGAACTATTTTTATTAAGATTTTGTGTCAAACAATGAATAGATGCGATCATGGAGTTCACCGCATCTCCATCATATCGATGTATTACCATTTTCGGCAAGATATTTTCTGGTACCAGCACCTCTTCTAGAGTTTGCCATGTATTTACGGATATCTTCCTTTCAGCGTTCAGGAAGGGATTGGCTTCGCATTGTATATGTTCGCCATTTCACAGCCAAGATGACAATCGGCATCATTCCCAAGATGACGAATGCTGCACCACCTGAGACAGTCCTGAAGGCAGAGTATACCCTCAGGGCTGTCCTCCTGTAGATTGCACTCAGTTTGCTAGCGTTAACTGCATCCGCAACGCCTCTCTCCAAACGGGGGTCGCATAGAGCATGATTGAGGTTTTCACCCTGTCTATAAGTAAACTAGAGGTATATTGTGGCCCTCCCACGTTCAGCACCGTCCATGCCAGGGCCATACTTGCAGTGGATGATTTGGCGCAAACGTACTGCATGTGTTTCCTATAACTGGTCTACTTGGAAGTGATGATATCATTTCCGATTTTAATAGGGGCGTAATTTCTCTTCCGGCGCTTAGTGATGAGGACCGCTTCCGTTTTTTCCTCCTCAAGTGCTAGAGCTCGCTAGCTAACATTTTATAGTACTGATTGCTTCGCCTAAGTATAACTCAGCATCTTCGAGATGCTTTGCGACAACAATCAGCGCTATGTCGTCAGGGTGACCCACCACCATGGCTTCCTTCAGAAGGGAAACATTAAGTACTTCATTGTACAGTATTTTCCACAGTAGCGGGTCCAATATAGAGCCCTGTGGGACACCCGCGGAAACAACGTACCCCCGGGGCCCGTTATTGATGTCATACCATAGCCTCCTTTCAGCTAAAAAACTGTCGACGATAACAGCGAGATAGGCGGGAATAGCAACCTTCGCCAGGGATTTCCGTATTAGATTCTAATTGGTCGAATCAAATGCATTTTTCTCGTCGAGGGTCACTACCACGCAATATTTGCTGGTACAACCCTTTCCGTGTATTGCATCTTCGGCCACCCTGGCTCTCAACAACCGGGAGTAATCTATTATAGATTACCGGCTCCTCTATGAAGGTCTGCTCATCCGAAGCTTTTACAGACCAGCCTGAAATTTTTCTTGGTTTCCGGCGTGATGGGTGTTTGCGAGTCGACACATACCTCAAAGAAGATTACCTGGTGATCGCTGTGGGTGTAGCGTTCGCTGACGCACCAGAACTTACCATACGCCAGCGCAGGGCTGACAAAGGTCGATTTTACTTTCCGAAGCCATTTTGTTGGAAAGGTGGGGAGTGCGGCCGGTTGAAAGTGACCATTTTCAGAAATTACCCAATGGTGCCTAGCCTCCATATCGATATCTGTTCAAATGAAGTTAATAATAGTATATTACTATAATTTTTAATAATTGGCTGATGGGTTTGCCCTAGAATTACGAAACGCAATAATACAGGCAATAATAGCGCGGTCAACGCGTGGAAGTCGTGTGATGACTTGCCGCATTATGCAGCTTTACCCTGAAGTATTATCAGACCAGGCTGCCAGTTTGTTTTAGGCTAGAATACACCGATGATGTAAACCAGGCTGGAGCATTTATTATGAACCGGCCCCTAGACGGGTCATTTTAGTGCTGCTATACTTTGGCATACTTTCAAAACTTCAAGGTTAACTTTTGCAATTTTTCAGGTTTTTGGGATAGCTCCATCCTCTATGGAAGGAGGATCATTCTGGCAATCCATAGCTACGTATGTATAGTATGTACGCTACAAAAGGCAATGATTTGACATTGACTAGGAAGCCGTGTAACTCGGTTAAAGTATTATTATTTATAATAAGGAGAAGAAACAGATTTCGAGACAAAAACAAGGTAGTTGATAGCCGGTGCGGACGGAAGCTTTGGACAGGAGGCGAAGAATGAGATAGGTTTCTCTATTACCAGAATTAAATAAGTGCCCACATTCCCGAACTAACTGCCGTGTCGATGAGAATTTCTATGAATTTGTACTTAAATGCGGCGGACCCAGGGGGTCAATAGTCGCCAATTTTTCAAGGTAAAACTGTCTGCCCGTGGTTGACAATAGTCAAATTGGCATCGTCTTTTGATTACCCTCGGAACACCATATTCATTTCTACATAGTTCTTGTTGATAAAATTCAACTTTGGAAATTTGCAATCCGGCTTTTCAATTTCCTCGATTCCATCTTTTTATCATAATCAAGTTATTTTACGGAGATGGTGACTTACAAACTCTCACTTTAGATACTCGTAGTGTTATTGTATGTATAGTATATCTTTTTGACTTTGAGTGGATAATTCTCTGCATCGTAGTAAACAGGAGGCTCGTTTAAGTAGCTCGTGGACAATGGTGATTAATTAATATATCTGGAAAGTCAACAGATAACAGCTATCATGAATAGCAAGTAAAACCATCTCAAAGAGCCGTAAAATATTCAATAAAGAAGTTGTAAAAGCAGGAATCAGACTGGTTTGGGGCATTATTGTTTCTTTGGTATTATTTAGTTAATAAAATATGCAATGTATGATATTGAAAATTCGCGCAGATGGTAGCGTGTAAACATTTTGAAATATTTGGGAATTTTGTGTGATTTATTTAGTGATTTGTCCAATACTCTTATTTATAGTAAATATACACAAGTCGTCAATTTTGAATCAGAGTTTGATTTACAACTCGTGGGAATCAAATGAGTACCAGTAATAAAAATAAAAAAATTAAAGCCAATAAAGCGGGATCCCGTACCGCACACAACCTGGTTAATCAGGCGAAGGCACATCTCCGAAATGCTGAGAGGCAGGTGATTACATCCAAGAAGGGAGAAATTGGGATGTCAAGCAGTGGATCCAAGGTCAATATTGGTACACTGTGTGGACAACAACCAACAAACGCCACTGCTCAAAAAGCAGGGACTAGCAAAAACACGTATGAGATAATTATATCAGACGTCAGGAAGTAGACAGGTCTCAAAAAAGGCTCTTCAGAAAGCTCAGAATAGATCTAAGCCATCTTTTCCGGAGCCGAGAAAGTGGGAAGTAGCGGAGATTAGCCCGCATGAAGGGAATCCTCGCAAAAAATTCAAACCAGAACCCAAGGAGGGAGAAAACCCGGGCAGGTTAGGGGTGAAGGCAGGACTCAGGAAGCCCGTCATTAGTTATGCCAGCACGGTCAAGGGCATTCGATTGGCCATACTGCCAAAAATGTTTCCCGATCAAATACTCACTCGTGAGGAGCAGGAAACCACTAAGGACCTTGTCGTCAGGCAGATGTGCAAGGGATGGACTGCGAAACTTGTGTTCACCGGGATACGCTTTCGACCAGGTCATATACTGGTGGACTGCGCGACGGAAGACACCGCAGAGTGGATTATGACCATAGTTCCTAAATTGCCAGGCTGGGAAGGAGCAGAACTGTCAACATACGCTGAGGATGATATACCAGGAGCACACCCGGTCACAGTTTTTCTGTGTGAGGTGGGGGAGAAGCTACAGCTTCCGAACCCTCAAGCCGTGGTGGCCCATTGTAGTCGCCACCCCCGTCTAACGGAATATTCCGGATTCGTTAACGTATCGCAGGATTTCCGTTAGAGGATGTGATGCTACCAGTCGCAATTGGAGAAAATCGGCACCAAAGATTTGATGCCTGATACGTCCATAGGCGGGGTATTCACATATAAAAAGTTTCGTGGATTCCGCTTCCTCATTACAGGAGGGACACGTATCATCTTGAGTAATTCCTATTCTGAAGATATGTCCAGCTAGTGAATTATGGCCTGTCAGAATGCCCACAATACACCTGCAGTCCTCCTGCTTTTCGAAAGGATAAACTTTGCGGTACGCATGTTCGGTTCTGGCAGGAAAAGTTTGGTGTGTTGAGCAGCATTAGGCTCTGCCACCTGTCATTGTGGGAAGCTTGTTCCCAGTTTTCGAAAACAGACTTAGCCAAGGCTATGGTACTCCAGTTGCTGGTTGCGGTTCCGGCATAGGGGAGATTGACCCCTCTTTCGCTAAAGCATCCGATATTTCACGCCGCAGTGACCAGGTACAGAGAGTAGTTCCACCGTATTGAATCTAGAGATAGAGTTCAAACGGTTTCTACATTCCTGGACGATTTTCGAAGTGATCAAAGGACTACTCAACGCCTCAATGCAACTTGGCTATCACTGCAGATTGCGATGCGCCCGCCCTTCAACTACTCGTCAATTATCCAGTTTGCCGCCTTCAGGATCGCATAAACTTCGGCTTGAAAAACCGTTGCATATTGTCCCAAAGGAAAAGCCCACTTCTGGTTTTTATTCGAGAGGTAGACTCCGGCTTCCCCCTCTTCTGTTTTTGAGCCGTCGGTGTAGAAGACTTCCGTATATCCCGCCACGCATTCCTGGGGGACTTCCTAGTTCTCTCTACGCTTCAGGGTAACTTCATATCTTCTACCAAACGGATGTACGGAGACACGAGAATTGCATTCTCAAAGAACGCGGGCACGCGCAGAGACTTATCACGAACTCCGTCGAGCGGAGAAGCGACTTCACAGACGAAAAAAGGAAGCCTGGGAGAACCAACAAGTCTGTGAACTAGAAAAGTACAGGGAGCAACCGCACTAGGCACTAGATGGGTTGAGTACTTTGATGAGCTACTGAACAATCAGAACATCGGCGAATTGGAGGTCCCGCCTACAGATGACGACGGACAAATAGTGCCACCACTAATTACAGGAGAAACAGTCCGTGCAATTCATCGGCTTAACAATCATAAGTCGCCAGGAGCCGATGGAATTACAGCCGAATTGGTTAAATATGGAGGTGACTAGTTACACCAAGTGGTTCATCAACTTGTGCTCAAGGTATGGGATAGCGAATCAATGCCTGACGATTGGCAACGAGGCATTATCTGTCTCATACATAAAAAGGGAGATATCACACAGTGCAGCAATTATAGAGATATCACGTTGCTGAGTACCGTCTATTAGATATTCTCCGCTATCTTACTAGGCCGGATAACCCCATACGCCCAGAACATCATTGGTTCATACCAAAGAGGCTTCACTCCAGCCAAATCAGCAACAGATCAGATTTTCTCTCGGCAAGCGATGAAAAACTGTTGAAATATGGACACCAGTTGCACCATCTATTCATCGACTTTAAAGCCGCCTATGATAGCATAGCCAGGGTAAAACTGTCAAAGCTCTTACTGTACAACTTTCGGCCGCGAACTCTTGGCCGCGTTCGAGAGAAGAATCCTCCGAAGAATCTTTGGCCCTCTGCATGAGGATGGACGATTCCGTAGCCTACATAACGACGAAATCTATGAGCGATACCATGACCGCCAGGTTGTGGATAAAACCCGGCTAAATAGGTTACGGTGGGCGGGTCACTTAATCCGTAAGGATGAGGATGATCGAGCCCGGAAAGTCTATAAGGGCAATATCTATGGTAGAAAAAGAAGACGAGGCTGACCTTGCCTAAGATGGAGCGATGGCGTAGGTCGGGACGCCAGACAGTTTTTAGGGATATCGAATTGGTAGACCGCGGCGCAAAACCGGGATGTCTGGAGTTCCTTATTAAGGCAGGCCTAGACTGGATACCGGTTGCTGCTCCGTTGATGATGATGATGAAGGGATAACATGACAACGAGGTTTCACTACGATAAGAAGTTTGAAACACGTTGAAGTAACAAGGCAAACTGGGAGAGCGTGGCTGCGACATATGGCTTAAACCAACAACTGATTAGTTGGTACATTGACGGATCCCTCACAGCAATGGGAGCGGGTGCCGGTGTCATTGATCCAAGGAAAATGTACTTTGAGCTAATGGGCAGGTACATTAGCATCTTCCAGGTAGAACTATATGCCATAGACAAATGTGCCTCCTTTAATCTGCAAAGGAACTACAGGGTGCAGAACATACCTATTCTCACGGATAGCGAAACAGCGATCAAGGCACTTAGATCCAACCAGGTGAACTCTAAACTGGTATGGGAATGCCTTGAGAGACTGAACGCGTTCGGCTCGTCCAATAAGGTCTGGATACTCTTGGTTCCAGGCCATGCTGGGTTGGAAGGCAATAAGGCAGCGGACGATCTAGCCAAGAAGGGAGCAGGGACACCTTTACACGGGCCAGCACCCTTCTGTGGCTTGTTCGGACAGTGTCCGGCACTTGCGCAAAGTAGGTCGAGGAATCTGGGAGAACTAATACCAGATGCAAAGCTGAAAGATCTGGAAGAAGGGAATATACTAAAGTTCCTGACGGTTATAGGCCTGCTTGAGATACTATTATCAATAGGTATACTATAACCAGTAAAAGGTGCAAAATATCTCTTTAAGGACGCGGTGTGACTTTCCCTTAACAGAATAATAATCTTTTGACTTTGAGTGGATCATTCTTTGCATCGTAGTAAAGAGGAGGCTCGTTCAAGTAGCTGGAGGACGACGGTGATTAATTAATGTATCTGGAAAGTCAACAGATAACAGCTATCATAAATAGCAAGTAAAACCATCTAAAGCGGGCGCAAAATATTCAATAAAGAAATTGTAAAAGCAGGAATCAGACTGGTTTGGGGCATTATTGTTTCTTTGGTATTATTTAGTTAATAAAATATGCAATATATGATATTGAAAATTGGCGCAGATGGTTGCGTGTAAACATTTTGAAATATTTGGGAATTTTGTGCTATTTATTCGGTGATTTGTTTAATACTCTTATTTATAGTAAATATAAACTAGTCATAAATTTAGAATCAGGGTTTGATTTACAACTTTATTTTATAAAGATTCGTGCTTTCGGCTTTATAAGATGTGCTAATTGGGCGTGTTATTGACGGTTTTAATTGGAGATGCCAATGGGAGCAAAAAGCAAATTGTTTACACTGATTACTTTTATATTCACACAACTAATTGCTAATTTGGTTTTTTCTTCTAATTTGCAGATATTCAAAATCCTCCAATTAACGTTTTTCACAAAACTGGATTATATGCATGGTAGTGCGTTGCTTGAAATCTAGAAAAAATTCAACCCTCAATAACATAAATTCGCAATTATCTCCTTTGAAAATTGATGGCCTTCTAAATTTAGATGATAAAATATTATCGGATCGCAAATTGAATTTAGATTGGACCAAATGCAAATTGAATTATTAAACTGGACGGCGTCACGTACGGATCTTAGGTCAGTCGGAATATTTCTAAATCGACTCATTGTTTCGATGCAAAGAAAACTGGTATTTTTAAACACGTTAGGCATACCTATGTCACCTGTCGATTCTATTATAGTTGCTAACATGTGAATCATTGTAGACCGATAATCATATTTCTTACATCACTTAGATGTTCGTCATCAAAGACTGGAAACTACTCAACACGGTCATGGGAAATTTCGCGAGTCCTTCAATTGCATTCAGGAAATGTTAGGTGGATTGATCTCATTCATCATTGATGAATCGCAGAAAAAAGATGAAGTAAAAGGTGATTTTTCTAATCAGCAAATATTGATTAGAGTTTTTCGGCAAGAAGATTTAATTTCAATGGAAAATTAATACTATTTAAGTTTTGAACCAATTCGTTTAAGAGGTATCTCTTTTTGGGTCGGGTTTACCCAAAATTACATCCTAGCAGCCCTGATGAGATTTATCTAATTTCGATGCTAATTTTTTGTCTGTAAAATTTTGGAATCTTGTTTATATGAGGTGAATCACAAGAGGCATTAAATTTTTGGGATGTCTCATTGCCTGGTGATATCACGAATCAATAATAATTTTATCAACGGTTGCGCCGTTGTTATCGGACAAAAGACAAACCCTGTTTGAAACAGGTAAATTTGTTTGTGATTATATTTTTATTGAACGTAATTCGAGATCAGAGCAATAAGCGTTGAATGGATTTAAACGTTAAAATTTAGAAAAGCATCTTCACGTTTATTTGCGAACAGGTTTCGTCTGCTAATCAAACAGGTCTAAACCGCCAAAAAGTTTCTGATTCCAAATCTTTTGTGTATTTTCTTTTGTGATATGATGCTCCTGATGCCCTCATCCAACCCCGCCGGCCAACGCATCACAACTCGTATAAAAATAGTTGTATTTGTCATAGTTCAACGAATACAGCACCTCTGAAATGTTGTCCAAGTATAAAAGGCGATGTGATGTAATTATTTTGATAACAACGAAAGAAGATTCACTATCGAGAACATTGGTGCCTTGAGTTTCATAATAAGTTCTTAAGATGAGATCGGTTGTAAGTACTTGATGCGAATATCAAAAAGTGTGGTTTGTTGGTGGACAGTGTAATTGATTATGCATATTATGTTCTGTGTTTTAGATTATATTCGTGATAGTGGCATTTTTGAGTGCTTCATATGCGGAGGAAACCACGGTGGAACCTATGGTAGAGAAGACGACAGATGCTCCATCTTTAGCTGAAGAGCCCTTAATAACGACTTTATTGGCTAAGACAACCGTTCCAACGACAATTGCAACATCGCCACCCCCAACAACTACAACTGCAAGTCCAAGTACAACGACTCCAGCACCGACCACAACAACCCCAACACCAACCACACCCGCCCCATCACCAACCACACCCGAACCATCACCAACCACACCAACCCCATCTCCAACCCCTTCACCAACCACAACAACGCCAGCCCCAACCACCACAACCCCAGTTCCAACCACCGTTCAAAGACGGGTTACAACACGAGCTCCAGTTAGTACAACCCCAGTAACAACCAGTGCCCCATCTAGATCGAGGTCAAGAAGTCGCGTACTGAAAACTCAGGAAAGCGATGAGTCCTACCGCCAACTGATACCAATCAAGGTATTGGCAGCAGGAAATTCTGAAAGTCAGCCAAAAGAAAAGGAAGTGACTTCAGCTGAACCAAGACAAATTAACATCATCCGTTCAGGCTCTACTCCTCCATCAAGACGCAGCCAGCCTTCAGGCACTCCATCTACGAAAACTGAAAGTGGAAAAGTTGCAGAGAAAGTCGACAAATCCCAACGACGAGGCAAAGTCCATTATCCAACTGGCAGGGAATTAGGACTGGACAATCCACCCGTGCATTATCAAAGCAAATATGAGTTGGACAAGTACAAATTTTCGTAAGTATTCGAATTTCAGTAGATCTAGTTTTCGATTTTATTAGCAATATTGGGATTTTGACCCGTGATTAATTGTCCACGATTTCAACTGATATCAGCAGGTTTGAGCAGGTTTCTTGGTGGTCTATGGAATAAAACTATCATTTTCCAAACATTCAAATGAGATTAGGGGAAGATAGATTTTTTATGTCTGCTCATTGGCCACATGAGTTTTTATTGCCTGCCTGAAGCACTTTGAGCTCTTATTTTGCCTTTAAGCATTCTTAGAGTTTCGTTTTATGTTTATGAAAGCTCATTAATTTATTATTTGCTGATTTTATCTTTGATAGCAATCGTGAGAAACGGGTGAATCTGGTTTTTAGTTCAAAATTGTTGCGCATGGTCCTTTATCATAGAGATTCGTATCTTATTTTAAAGAAATGAATTTAAGGGGGTGGTTCATTTTAATGTTAAAATTTTTTGATATATGACCATTGTTTAATGGGATTGGTTGGCAAAGGAAGGGTCTGGATAGATGAAGAGTCTTTGCTATCAAGTACTACTACTGCACAAAAAAAAAATACGATGGAGTGTTTTCTTAAAACAAAGTTATCTAACATGGGAGAATTACCGTAGACCACACGTTTTTAATGTTTTTTCTGCCCGTCTGTCTGTCTGTTTTTTTTCCGGAGGTGAAAATCTTCCAAAGACACTTGTAAACATGTTCCAGCGTGTGGGATTTTTACCAATTAAAACCACCCCCTAACTCCTGTCTCTTCCCCGCGGCATTACCACAAAGTATTTCATCGCGGGGGGTGGACATGGCTCTAGCCTCGCCCTTCGCCCATCGATTGCATTCGCAACCGCGCTTTCCTTGCTTCCTCTGCCTCTCATAATCTGCACTGAATCCGCGCTACCATGTCGTTCACTGCATTCCACCTCACCTGGCATGCAAGCATTTTTCCAATTATATTTTCCGGCGCTAGTGTTCCTCCCAATGTCTCCTCTACACAATGGAAGAAAGCATGCTTCGGGTCCTCCGGAATACCTTCGCAGCTGGGACAGTTGGGTGAGTTGTCCAGTTTAAACCTGAAGAGGTACTTAAGGTAACTGCCATGCTCCGTGAGAAACTGCGTGAGATAATAGTTTATCTCACCTGCGTCCACACTTTGATGCTGGGAATCAATCTGTGGGTCCATCAACCCTTTTTTTCTCTCCTTCTTCTTTTTTGGCTTCTTTGGTCCAACCTTGGTCCAACCATCATGTTCCTTTTGAGACATCGGCTCCTTTGATGTTTTAGGCACTATTTTCCCGCCTACCAAGGTTCTTCTTCAAAGCGGGTGGTATGCCTTTTTGTATTTTGGGAACGTGGTTTATGTTCTGGATGTTCGTCTTCCATTTCCCGAACTCTCTTTTTCGTCACCTGCGTCGACAGCGTCATCGTTGAAAGAGTAATTTTGGGATTTGCCTTCAAACTTTTTCACATCTTCTCGTGATTTCTTGTATAGAACCCTGATGACTATCACCACATGCTTGATTGCTTGGTGCATGTTGTGTTTTTGTCTTTGATGAATTCTGACAACTCAAATATTTTCCCTCCAAGCAAAATGAAGGATGATTCTTCTAGGTCGGTCTTCTATTCTAAAGCCTCCATTCTTTTTTCCGCATATTTTCTGGCTTCAACGGGATTCCTGTGGCCCAGGTCCTTTTCCGCCTTAGGTATTGTGGGAGATATCATAATCGTTGAGCTTCTCATGAATGGATTCGGCTCTCGATACTGAGGAGCCTCCCGTAACCCTTTACGCTCGGATGCGGTTGGCTGTTAACGACCAACATTGTCCCTTGGGCACATCCTTCTGCGCGTTTGCTACGGGTGTTCTAGGGAGTGATGTGCAAGCTGTCTGTCTGTCTGTCTGTCACACGCATGTTTCTCGGATACTGCTAGAGCGATTGACACCAAATTTGGTGGAAATGTGGAAACTATGAACGCTCAAGCATACAGTAAGTTACATTCTTCTACGTCGAATTTAAGGAGGGCGGGTCCCATATATGCAAAAGGGGGGTGTAAGTTTTTTTCACCAAATATAGTTATGTGGAGTATCAAATGAAAGGTCTTGGTTAGTACTTTCCGATTCCTTGCCTAGTTTTGACATTTGTTGGAAAGGTGGGGAATCACGAAATTTTACAGGAATGTAGGTTATAGTATGGAACATGATCTTGGTTTGGTGAAAATCATACTATTACTAACAAAGTTATAATAAAAGTTGCCGTTTCTGTGCAAATTTAAAACTTTGAACGTCAATATCACACGAAAGTGGATATTCTCACATTATATATGCATATATTACGTCCTAGGTTTTAATGGGATAAATGCACACTCAAATGGCCTTGCTGACTCGGATCTGATGGCTCTCCTCTAATATATGAGGAAGGCACTTTCTAAGAAAAAGTCCAAAAATATACCAGAATCTGGACGTTGGGCACGATAATTGAAATATATTGGGAAACTGTCCTCCTGAAATTTTGAAAAGACGGTGTTGCGCCAAGTTGCAGCAGGAGACTCTTTCAATACGAAGCATGCTACGAGTTTTCACTTAACGCATCTCTTAATACACGAGATCAATGTCTGGTTTTAGCGCCTTTCTGGAATTATCCTACGTTTGCTGTTAACTCCTGTACAGTTCTTTCCTAAATTCGTCTCCGAAATCTGCAATCACCTTGGATGAATTCGTCCCCCTCCCCTGGTAGAGACAGT
Source organism: Hermetia illucens (assembly GCF_905115235.1). Lineage (NCBI taxonomy): Eukaryota > Metazoa > Arthropoda > Insecta > Diptera > Stratiomyidae > Hermetia > Hermetia illucens. The sequence continues at coordinate 162,571,174 of NC_051850.1, forward strand.
GATCCAAGGGGATCATTTCTGCGATGTCTAAACTGTCTCATCCGAGGCTGCTCTATTCGCACTGCACACACTCATCGTGATTGGCTGGTATGTCGACCTCACTCTCTTCCGGCTCATAGTGGTGTCCAATGCTTCCGTCTAGACAGGAACCATATTTAGTACGATGGATTTCACCACCCCTGTGATAAGCAGCCTGCAACTATATTTGGGCCTCCTGGTATAAGGGATCAGTTTTGCCAGGGATGAACTAGCCTCTGCAACCTTCTCCAGTGAGTACTCCAAGTGTCCCTTGAAGCTCAGCTTGGCATCGATCATTATTCCCAGGTATCGACTTTGAAGCGTTTGTTTTTCCTGCGATTGGTAATAAGGATCGCTTCCGTCTTTGAGGCTTAAACATTCATAACCATAATTTCATGGCATTTCATTTCCATGAAGTTGGGGTATTTTTTATTTACTATATTTTTACCTTAGCGTCTGGTTTCTTAGGTGTACATCTCAAAATTACTTCAGGTTAAATGTACTCAGTAACGGCGTCCTGGACTAATTTGTGTTCGATGCATACTCATTAAGTCATCGATATTATATTTGACAGCTCTTTTGTCCTTGCTGTTTCAGAGCTTGTGATCCTTTCTCAACTATATGTGAGTCAAGAAATAAAAAACAAGTGTTGACCTAACCGTATTTTGAGTGGTATTTCGTCTGCGTTAGCCACTTGTATGGTACATCCAGTCTTCACACAATGGAGTAATTGTATTCTTCTAGTAGTATGACTCAGCGAACTACTTTTAAACAAAGACATTTTTTATTTGTCACCATCATCAACGGCACAACAGTCGGCGTCCGGTTTAGGCCTTACTTAGTAAAGAACTCCAAACATTCCGGTTTCGTGGCGAGGCCTATTAATTTGGCATGCCTAGCTATTATCTTGGCTTATGTCATCGCTAGTATATCTGAGGTAGGATCTGCCATGTTTTCTTTTTCTACAATAGACTTTCCGGGCTAGACTATGTAGATTCACCCTTCACCTATACGGATTAGATTATCTGGACACCGCAATCTATTGAGCGGGATTTCATGCATAATCAAACGGTAAACGGGTCTATCGCAGATCGATTTTATCATTATATATATAGGCTACGGAATCGGGAATCATCCATTCTTTGGTAGGAGGGTAAACAGTTTTTGGATGATTTGACACGCGCATTGAGTGCGGTTAAGAGTTCGCAATTTTGTTTGTTATAAACTTGTTATAAGTCTCCAAGGAATACGGACGATTATTGCTTGTACTGTTGGAGCTTTAAGCCTATGTTGAAACATTTCCAAAAAAAGCTGGCTCTGCTGGTTGCCAATACTCATGCGTGGATTTCGTCATCATAGCTGTTATCGGTTTTGATTTTCGACCCTGCTCCATCTGAACGAGACACTTGCCAGCATAAATCAGCAGTTAGATGGACTTGAAGAAGATAGTGCCTCTGTCTCACACTTTGGCAGTTGGATGGACTTGAAGGGGATGGTGCCTCTGTCACTGACGGTAGCATTGCGGATCACCTAAACGACTGCATGCTTGCGCGCCCCATTACCTTAGACTGTTAGCGATTGTGAAAGGTTTTGAAAGGGCTCCTGCTGCTTTTATCTGGCCTAGCACAGTGTCTAGGGCCAGCATAATAATTCTTAGTACATTTGTCGTGATCTAGAACTCTTTTATGTGACGCTCAGTTTTTGATAAAATGATCGTATTCCAACAGTTTTCCATCGACTGTTATAAGGAATCATTGATTTCGTCTGATTTGCTGCTAATTTAGTTATATTTGGGGCGCTCATATTTTATAAATGCTGCTGAGCAACATGAAATTTTTAAACGAGTATTTGCTGGCTGGGTGGTTATGAGGCAGACAATGCCTCGTTGCTAATCACCATGCGGTGATTCCTGCTCCGACGAAGTACTTATATTAACTGGTTACCTACCTATTCACCTAGTTCGGCTCTAATTCTATTGGCTTCCGGAAACTGTTTTTCAAATCCTTAGTGACACAGCAGCATTTTTTTCAGCCTTAAGTTGGCAAGATCACCAACTCACTGGGATTCTGGCTATTAAGCAATATACTCGGCGGTCCGGATGGTACCATGAGTTCAACTCTGGCTGAGAAAGGTGTTGAGTTGCAAGTCAGAGATATTTTTATGTTGGAATTTTCATTGATCAAAGCTGAGTGCTGAGCGATGTTGAAAGCTTTCGCGTCTGAAAAGATTTACGTTTGTTTGGGGATCTCTTTCTTTTCTTTCCCACGCTGCTGATTGGATGGTTAAAAGTCCGTTGTCATCGATACACTTATGCAGGTTATAGGTGCTGATACATTCTCTAGCTGTTGAAATCTCCAACCATGCCCAGAACAGGCTTCAAGGGTTCGTTGTACTGCCTCCTTCTATCCTCCTACTCTTCGATCCAACTTCGACTTTATAGTTTCCTCTGTAGAGGAATGAACGTTTATGAGGCCGCTGTTTAGGAATTTGCCGCGCAAGTGCAGATTTCACAGCACTTTGCTTATACCGATCTTCAAAGTGTGGACCAGCTGACACAATTTCTCCTTCTTAAAACACGGGAGATGCGTCTAAATTCTTGTTTGTCTGCAGTTTTTAGTTAAGGAGGAATTCCTCGTAATTACCACGTGGGGGTGGTGACTATCATGGACGGGATGCCTAGCAAGTATATTCTAAACTTCTTTCGTTCATTGCAAATATCTCACGCATAGTTTTCTTTCGCAATCCCGCCCACCTCGTCTCCCTGCATTAAACATAGTGGGGCATAGTAATATGGCGTGCCTCTAGTTCACTCCTTTGAGAAGTCTCGTAAATAACTAACATTTTTTAATTGATTTTCAAAGAGATTGTGCTTCTGTTCCATTATCGTCACACGGCGCAAGTGCTAAGCCTATAGCAGTGATATATCACAAAGGCGAGTACAAACGTCCTTGACCAAGCCGGATCGAAATGCTGACTTACAACTAACTGGGTCATCGCACCATAATAGTAGTTTCTCGAAAAATATTCATATTGCTGTGTGTCATTGTTTCAATCTTTGTCAGTCGAATTTGAACGATGGCTCCAGTTTATAAGTAGGTGAGTCTCAGCGGCTTCGCTTTAAAGGCACCTGGTAAGTCTTAAGAAACTAAATACGTCTATTGGGTTGCAAGATTTAGGAAAATTCATGATCACCTTCGTGTTTTGCTCTGATGCTGATATAGCGTCTTCCCTGACAATATGGCTGAAGTTTTCAACCTCGTTATGAACCCCCGCAACTTTCAGAATCCGCATTGTTCGGTACTAAATTCGATGTTTGTCACCATCGTTCTCTTGGTTATCAGTATTTAAAAAATAGTATTAATAAACTTTTGAAAAGTACCCGCAAAGTTGTACTGACCAAACAGCCTTCTTAGGAATTCAAAGTGGACATTAGGAATTAACGATGTGATGGGTGAGTTGGTTGAGTGTCAGCCTCTCGATCTTGTTGCCTAGGATTCGAATCCTATTCCTATCCTATTTGTCATGAGTGTTTGCGTACCTTATCATTTGCACGATATGGTACTGGAAATAAAATTAAAGCAGGAAGAGAACAATAAGAAGGAAGTAGTTTCACAAGGAAGGCACATTTATAATAATAATCGTTAGGGCAACAATTAGAGCCTTGAAGCGTGTCAGCGTTTTATTTAAGACGGTAACGGTACAGTGCACTGTAGCAGGCAATGAGTTCAGTATAGCGCTCGCAGGATATTACCCTGATGTGACTCAGGTACTCATTCACAGCCGAGTGGACTTCTATCCGACAATCAGTCACGCCAGTAGCGAGATTTGAACGGCGACCTTTTGCTACGACACCCTAGTGCTTTAACCATGTCCATCCGGACACAGGGCACATACACTTGTACAATGGTCTTCATTTGTGCTGCTTATTTGTGGGATTCTTTGGCCTAAGATCGCTGCATTGGAAGCATTTAACACCTTTGTTCTTTGACGGAAACTTTTTATTCAGGTGCCTCGTTAATTCGCTGTTCTTCGGGGTTTTCTTCTTATCGTTCCTTTTCTGGTACTGCTGAATTGACTCCTTGAGTTGACGTAAAGTCTTTACATGCATTGAATATAACCATACTGACTGAACCCGCATGCCGATAAAACGACGACTGTATTACAAGTGTGGATATACACCATTTTTTGGCAACAGAATGAATGAATGTGACAAAACTGTCACGCTCCGCAATTTGGAACCAAAGTCGGCTTTTGGTGTTAAGCCATCCACTATCAAGTTTGCTTTGAAGAATGAAGTAAGGAGGATTTAGGCAGCGGCAGGCGAAAATCTTGATGAAAAAATCCGAGGCTGCTAGCACGATATTTTTGTCGTTTTTTAACGGGCGGGGTATGAAAACCTAGTAAGGCTTTAAACGAAACGCTGCCTATTGGTATTTTCAGCTAAATGTAGCCAATGTGAGGAAGAGGAGAAGATAGTCTTGCATTTCATGTCCAGTTGATTGCCTTCCTCACTCATTGACAGCCTCGCCTGGAGTTCCTTTTATAATGAAGTTTATTGTCCTTCTTGAGTCTTTTTTCAATCAGTGATTGTGAAATGTGGAAATTGTATTTGGATTTACGTAAGACGTTTCACATTTTTTAATGGGTGAATAACCGCGAGAGATCGGTGAGTGTGAGTTGCGCATAAATTATCTCCCGTACATCTGACCATTTGCACATCCACCTAAAAATACTCATGTCAATTTTGCCAGACTCCTCGAATGATTCATTTGAGTCTTTTAATGTCAAGTTGTCCCTTTGAGGTTGATCTCGGTTTCTCCATGGCGTTGATGTTAGTCGCCGCTCATCAGACGCTTTCTGATCGTTTACTTCTTCTTTGATGTCTAAAAAGTATGCTAGAGGGTTTGACAATTTAGGTACCTTTCTGGGTCTTTCTGTGTCATGTTGTGGTATAATCCTTCGGAATATACATAGTTTAGTTAGTCTGAGAAACTCCAGATGATTTTTTTTGTTTATCCAGATGGCTCCTGGTGGTCTTGCCTAACCATTGTTTAGTGATGACCACCTCCAATTTCTGAGTAACTGACGGCAGATTTGAACAATTTATCTTTGAATATCTTTTAGTTTGAATTCTTTTCGTAATTGTCAGATAAATAGCACCTCAGGATACTTTTAATTGGCTGTGACAATAATTTCTTTAAGCTTTGGATTGCTTGCTCTTTAGACTGTTTTTCGGGTATACGGGTACGTTTTCGATTACATCCAGACTCACATGAAGAATGTATTCGTTCTCGGTATATAAAGACCAAGTAAGGCAATTTAGGCATCACATTTTCATGAGGCATCAGCCCTGAAATGGAAAGAGTTAGGTTGCATTCAATTAAATTATTGGTGTTTGTGTAAAACTTTTCTGAACTGAGTTTCCAAATCTAATTTTCTTATAATATTTTTAGGTATGAAACGAAAGATGGACAAACCAGAGCTGAAAACGGTATCTTCGAAAACATGGGAACCGATGACCAAAACTATGTCGTCAAGGGATCATACAGCTATTTTGACGCCGACGGAATTGAATTCATCGTCAACTACACTGCAGATAGGAAGGGATACCATCCAGTCATAACAGTGAAGAATCCTCACCGCGGTGAGAATTGATTGACTCAGCCATAACAGCGAACAAACAATGCTTATACTAAAATCGCTGTCAGATTTATTTTTAAATCATTCTAATGTTAATTTATTAGCATAAATCCAATACTCATAAGTACATAAGTTTAGATAATCTAGCTTCATATTTGATCATTCAAAACACGAGGTTGTGTTACTAGTCACGGCTTTACCAGAAATCAAAGAGAAGAGCGTACTTTTCTAGTTTGGTTTGAAATTCCATATATCCTTTCAGTCATACATGTATTTTAGGAGTAAATAGGTACCTTTACCGGATCTGTTAAAATTACGAGAAGAAAATATAGGCTGCTAGATTGCTAAAATACATTTTAAAAATTCATTTAATTTCAATTTCTTTTCCTTATTTCATAAAAGAATACGCTCTTTTAAAGTTTTTTTTATTGGGGACGTCCAAATTTTGGTGTTTGATGCTTTTGAAACATTTTGTCATATCCAGGTTCTTGGGGGAAAAATCGGAGCCCGGTGTGAAAATTTGGCGGGCCCCTTCCAAACTGCAAAGCCAACGTAATCCCACCTCCTTTGTCAACTTATTTCCTAAAAGTAAAAGAGGGACGAAGGCGGCTACGGTTTCGTATCAGGGCAGAGGAAACTCATCAGACGCTGCCCCACCTTTTACTTTTGTACCTTGGGTGCTAAACTCAAAAAAGGAGTCCGTGGACCATAAAGATTGGGAGCAAGTTGTTCTCCATTCGGTCCGATCCGGCATCAAGTGGGTGCGGACTTAGGACTCCAAAAAAAAACTTACATTCTCTTTTGTAGTCCACGGACTCCTCTTTTTTGGGTTAAACACCCAAGTTTTCCAAAAAGGCTGACTGACGGTTTCAGTATCTTCAGTTCGGTTAGAGGGGATCACAAACCTAGATTTACGCTCCCACCCTCAATTACGACTAAATTCCCCAAGCCCAAAGACTTATCCAGTTAAACGTATAATATAAAGACTGAAATGAATCCCTTATTTGGATATGATATACATAGATATAGGAATTCCTTTCGAGAGTGTTCAATAATCAAATGAGAAGTATTATTAAAGTTTTCAAAAATATTGATTGACGGTTTCGTCCAGGGCAGAGGGAACTCATCCGACGTTGTCCTGGGAGCGGCGTGCCTAAAGCATCTAAAGGCGGTAGTCGCTCCTTTTTCTGTAATAGCAAACACGACTTGAGTGCGAATTATATTCAAGTGTTTTTCATGCCTTATAGTTAGACTTAAACTAGGCCCAAGTGATGTCAGGAGTCCTGAGTCTGTTCATGGACCACAAAGCTGGAAGAAAATTTCTTCCTCTTTTGGTCCGCCATTAATTGTATGCAGGCTCTAGAGTCAGGACAATAAGTCAATCTGGATATTTTAATATTTAAGTAAGCTCTCACAATTCTTGAGATTGCGGCATTCTCTTCATCTGCAACTCAATATTGATCTCATGACAACACAGTTCCAGCGGATATTTCCCAATACCCATCGCACCTGATAACATCTATAAAAATTTTTGAATTACCCGACAATGCCTGTAAGCTGCAATGGATTTGACGCACTTTCTCACCGTGACCTATTCACTGTCACGTCCACTTTCTCATTAAAAAGAAATCGATGACTTACACGTCACGATCCGAAGGGTTTGAACTTTGTCAGTATAGAAGGGTCTAGAACGGAAATCAGCCTGCTATTTGTCGATTAAGTTCATTTCGATCATTTGAATTCATATCTTTGCGACGACCGGAAGCATGAAAATACCCTCCCAAACGTCTCAATCTAGTTGGGTGCTCTTTTCGCAACCTTAGTGATTATTGGCTTCTTCCACTTACTCCGAAAGATATCAGATTTGCAGGAAGTAATGACTCTGCAGAGCCTGCTAGGGCTGGAAGAAACAGTTCTGGCCTGTTTAAGTGTATTGATGGTAGAGCTGATTTCACTTTTGTTTGGCGGAGCAGTCCGTATCCGTATGTTACAGTTACTAGACATTTAACTTACAAGAAGGGTACTTCACCAGATGTTACACGGTTGAAAACTGTGCAGAAATGTTCGAACGGGATCGACCGTTAACCTATTCCGTGAGAGTAAATGTGAATGCAATACGGGACCGACGAAGGCAAGAGATCATCAATTGGTGCCTCTCTCATTTCGCACATCTAGAAAATAATTTATATATCCACGGGTGCTCGCCATGTGCTCGATCTAATCAGATGCATATTGCCGGTTAGTTGAAACCCTACTGACGTTTATTATTATTCTCCTTAAAGAACAATTGCGCCCCTTTTTCTGGCTATAGTGTTCCTAAACTATTGTATAACAAGAAAACCTATAACCGTTTGAAATTTTAGTATATTCCCTACTTCCAAATCTTCCAAATCCAAAGTTGAGACTTTGCATCTGGTATTAAGTGTTTTTCCAAGTGCCTTGATCTAATTTACACAAGTGCTGGAAACTGCCCTATAACACTCTACACAGAGCTCACAGACAGAGTCAGTAGATATCCCTAGCTTCCCTAAGGGATAGTTTAGTTGGTGGTGACCAGTGAGAATTCCCTATGTTTCGGAGAATCTTCTTGGTGAGGTTTAAACATTCCTTGGTTCGCTTGGGATCGTATCCCCCAATAAGCACCCGGGACTGCTCCACACCTGTTACGCTCCCCCAGTATAGTTCCCTCAGCCGTTCCTCTTCATTTTCATTTGCTTGCAACTGTATGTGCAGATGGAAAGGGGTTAATCCCAGAAGGACCTCTAGAGATGCCGTGTCCTCATTGCCCCACTGATACACATGCAGGCCAGCCTTTCTAGTTTGTGCAACTCCCTGGCTTGTTTGCTAAGTTCAGTTCTTTATGCCTAGATTACCGCCCCATAGGTGATGATTAGCCTTACTATTACAGTGTATATCCATAGCAGTATCTTCAGGGTGCAACTCCATTTTTCTCCTGCAATGGACCTGTATGTAGTCAGAGACCCCGCAGCTTTCCGTGCGTCTTCCAGAGAAATTTTCGGTGCTTGGGTAACTGAACTTACATTTGATCGCTAATTATGGGGCAGTGGAAATTGCAGAAATCCATGAAGTTCGCACCACTGTCGGTACGGTCGTCAAGACCATGTTCCCCTATCATAAAATATATTTGTGTAAAGGGTTTTTAGAGCGCAGCTTGTTGTTCAAACCATCCATCACGATCACAACGTCATCCTTAGGAGTCTCCCCTAGTCTGCATTCAGTTGCTAATAGAAAACTTCCTTGATCTTTGCATCAGATATCTCTGTTGCTGCATTACACGATATTATTGTGAATTTCTTTATTTTTTACCGAAATCTTGCCGTTAATATTCCGTCTACCATAGCAGTATTTATCCGACGCCTGATTCATTCTTACTTCCGGTTAACTTGCCAGAGTATCATAACATAGTCCCGCAAGAGGTAGAGGAGTGTTCCCTAGAGTCCTATCATCTTAGAAGCGAGCTTTTATTCTTTACTCCGTGTGCATTTCAGAATCCAATCATAAACTGCTGACGAAAGCAAACCCTGATAGCCGAAAGATGGGTCCTATTCACCTTTAGTTGCTTTTTTGGAGTGGCAAGCTTGACGGGACACTAACTTCTTGTGTTAATAGTAAACACTATATATTATCGGTCTCATACATAAAAAACACACAGTGCAGCAATTATGGAGGTATCACGTTGCTAAGTACCATCTACAAGATATTCTCCTCTGTCATTGGCCCATACCAAAGGGGCTTCACTCTAGGCAAATCAGCAACAGATCAGATTTTCTCTGTGCGGCAAACGATCGAAAAACTGTTGGAATTTGGACATCAGTTGCACCATCTATTCATCGACTTTAAAGCCAGGGTAAAACTGTACACGGCCACGAGAGAATTTGGTATCCCAACGAAATTCATAAGATAGACTAGGCTGACCCTGACCAATGTGCGAGGCCAAATAAAAACAGCAGGACCACTCTCGAGACCATTCGACATCAACAACGGTCTACGACAAGGGGATAACCTATCATGCGTCCTCTTTAACCTGGCCCTGGAGTGATCCGTGATGCTGGGGTAAATGCTCTTCAAGTTCACCCAAATTCAAAATATATGGTTGCAACGTTAGCACCAAAAACCAACCAATCAACAACATCAAATCGCACTGGTAAAAGGGGAAAAATAAAGATAGGAGACTACAACTTTGAGACTTCTATCTAGGGTCGAAAATCACAACCGATAACAACTACGACGACGAAATCCGCGCACGGTTGTTGGCAGCCAACAGAGCTACAGCTTACAAAACTGTTCCTTTCGAGATGTCTCAACATAGGGTCAAAGCTCTTACTCTATAAGACAATGATCGCGCGAGTCCTTATGTATTACTTGGAGACTTGGGTTCTTACTAAGAAAAGTTGCGAACTCTTAGTCGCGTTCGAGAGAAGAATTCTCCGAAGAATATTTGGCCCCCTACATGAGGATGGACGATTCCGTAGCCTACATAACGACGAAATCTATGAGCGATACCATAACCGTCAGGTTGTGGTTAAAATGCGGCTCAATAGGTTACGGTGGGCGAGTCACCTAATCCGTATGGATGATGATAATCCAGCCCGGAAAGTCTATAAGGACAATATCTATGGTAGAAACAGAAAACGAGGCAGACCCTGCCTAAGATGGAGCGATGGCGTAGGTCAGGATGTCAGACAGCTTCTAGGGATATCGAATTGGTGGACCTCGGCGCAAAACCGGGATGTCTTGAGTTCCTTATTATCCTTGGTGATATAATTTTTGGCGATCGTGTCCGAGTGTTCAGTTCTGACTTTTTCACAATTGGGGATTTACAGTGGAATCTGGTAAAATTGATAAACACTTTTTGGTTATTGTAGGTTCATGATTACTATAGTTGTTAACTTCACCTGATCACGACTCTATGTCTGTTCTTAAATTTGAGTATATCCAATTTAGTTCGTTGATCTCAGCTGTTGCTTCGAAACTATCATACGATTCAGGGATCACAATCCAGTAATTTCGCTCTTTCATAAAGCCACGGTCACCCTCTAAAACATCATAAACTATGTACCTAATTTTGGTATCATGCATCTATAATTTCTGTAAGGGCTTCTAGGACAATCGTCGTTGTCCTGATCTAACTTCGCCTATAATAACAATAACCCCACAACAATGTGGAAAAGCAAAGCCTTTTGATGAGATAGAAAGACACATTTCACAAAAAATTTGAATTTGAAAATGGTAATCTCAACTGGACTAAATGAGGATGCAGATACAAAATACAGAGACTAGAAATTTGTGGTAGAGATAAAAATGGTGTGTTGTTTTGAAAAGAATAATGGGTGGATACCTGCAGCTTTCACTGCCTCGATTTTGATAGAAGATTTCTCGATCACAGAACCTACCATAAGGCCAGCTAGGTTTCAACTGACTGACACCGTACAAGCAATCAGATTGACCACTTTGCGATCAGCAGTGGATTTAGGAGTTGTCTTCTGAATGTGTCTAACAAGAAAGGCACTAACATCGGCCTCGAAAGGGACCACTATCTGACCGCTTTTTCACCGGGTCGAGGAGCTTCCCAAATTCAACATCGACCGTTCATATGATCCAGTGGTCACTTCACAGTATGATAGCTATCTCGTTGATCGGATGGCAGATATCCTGAATAACCCACTGCTTCCACTCATGTGGAAATCTTGGGAATCCGAGACCTTTCCCAGAGAGATTCCAAAGAAGGGCACCCGTTTTCAGTTTGACAATTGGAGGGATATCTGCGTGCTCCTTGTTGTCGCAGGGACAATCGTTGAAATAATCTTAGAATGCATCAAAGAACATCTCGAAAGCTTGATTGGCAGAGAGCAGGCTGGTCTTTGGTTCGGATAGCGATGCAATGGCCATATCAACACTCTATGGATCATTTTGGAACAGTGCGCAGAGTTTAGGTCCCGCTTCACCTGTTCTTCATCGATTTCGAGAAAGCTTTTGATGGTGTGAACAGGAAGTGTAGGTAGGTAGGTAGGTATCAGTGGCCGCTCCGAGGAACCCAATTAGCGCATTGGTGCGCCGTTTTGATGCCACAAACTCCTAAGACCGTGACTGTTGTTATAGGAACAGGGAAGCAGAGTCCAGCTGGCTCAGATCTTCAGAGCCAGCCCGTAGCATTCACGAAGGAAAGCAGCTCTCCGACCCTGCAGCTAGAAATCTCACTGAGGTCACCAAAGAATGGTTTACCCAGTGTCCGCAGCCTGACTCGAGCCAGAGCTGGACAATCGCAGAGAAAGTGCATGAGGGTTTCCCTTCCTTCTCCGCAGCTTCGGCAATGAAAGTTGTAGGGTAAGCCGAGCCTAACGGCATGGTCACCTATGGGCCAGTGCCCCGTGCAGACCGCCGTAATCTTGAATGCATTTGCACGCGTCTGGCACAGGAGCTCTCGTGATCGGGCTATGTTATAAGCGGGCCAAATTCTCCTTGATTTGGCACAGCTTGTAAGCCTTCGCCATCTCAAGCCCGCGGCTGCTAGGTAGTGCGAGTAGACTCGGCACCCGACAGCCGCCAGCGGAACACCGACTGTATTCCCCGAGGGGCTGCCAAGACCAGAGCCTTACCTGGCCAATCCGTCAGCCCTTTCATTCCCCTCTATGTTCATATGCCCGGGAACCCAGAGGAGAGTGATCTTGAGCGTGCCGTCCAGATGGTTGAGCGTGTCTTTGCACTGCCCCACCAACCGGGAAGATGTCGTCGTTGAGTACAAGGCCTTGATGGTCGCTTGGCTGTCGGTCAGAATGGCTATGTTACGCTTGGGGCTCGAATCACCCTCCAGCCATCGAGAGACTTCCAATATCGCCAGTACTTCCGCCTGGAATACACTGGTGAAACCTGGGAGACCATACGACTTGGATATACCGTGTGTATTCGAGAAAACCCCCGCGCCGACTCCATAGGCCATCTTTGATCCATCCGTAAAGAATACCGTGTCATAGTCTTGCAACACGCCGCCGGTTTTCCACTTTGCCCTGGTTGGAAGGTCCACAGCAAAGTTTCTCGTGAAGTTCAGCTTGCGTGTGACATAGTCCGTGGGGGATGCCCAGATTTCTCGAGGTATTTCATCTAGAATGTTGCCATGGCCGTAGGACTTCGCTGCCCAGCATCCAGACTCACGTAGTCTGACGGCACTGCACGCTGCAACATATTTGATGTGGAGGTCTAGAGGGAGGAGATGCAGGAGTACATTGAGAGCATCTGCCGGCAGGACTGCAGATCCCCCGTAGCACCTGCACACGCGGTTCTCTGAATCCTATTAAGCTTCGTTCTATTGTATTTCTTCTTCAAAGCCTGCCACCATACAATAGATCCGTACGTGAGGATCGGACGGACTACAGCGGTGTACATCCAGAGAATCATCCTCGGCTGGAGACCCCATTTCTTCGCAAAGGTTCTCTTACAGGCATAGAAGGCTATACAGGCCTTCTTAATCCTCAGTTCTATGTTCAACCTCCAATTTAGCTTAGGATCCAGGATTACACCCAGATCCTTTACATTAGAGGAAAGAACCAACCTTTGTTCATTCAGCCGTGGTAGATGGAATTCAGGTATCCTTGTCTTGGTGGTGAATAGCATCAGTTGCGTTTTGGTTGGGTTTATGCTGAGTCCGCATCTTGCGGCCCACAGGCGCACCTTTCGCAACGCTCCTTCCATGATGTCGCTCATAATGGACAGAAACATCCCTGATACTAATATCACCAAGTCGTCGGTATACGCCACTACCTTCACCCCGCTGCTGTCCAATGTACGTAAAATTTTGTCCATTACTATTAACCGGAGCACCGGTGAGATAGCACCACCCTGGGGCATGCCTCTGTTCACCGCTCTGGTTAAGTGGTTGGCTCCCAGATCGGACTGGATTATCCTGGTACTCAGCATGGATATAATCCAATGCGTGAGATACCCCTCCAATCCAATACCGGTCAAGGCTTCCTTGATGGCGTTGGTACTGACGTCGTTGAAAGCTCCTTCTATATCCAAGAAGGCAGCAAGGGTATACTGCTTGTACTGCAGCGACCGCTCAACCGCGCCAATTACCTCGTGGAGGGCGGTTTCTGTGGATTTTCCTTTGAGGTAGGCATGCTGGGACTTAGAGAAAGGCGTTCTCTCCATAATTGTCCTTAAGTGAATGTCCAGGACGCGTTCTAGGGTCTTCAGCACGAAAGAGGTCAGGCTGATTGGCCGAAAGTCCTTCGCGGACTCATGACCTCGCCTGCCGGCTTTCGGTATGAAAACCACCCGTGCGCGCCTCCATTACTGCGGTACGTATCCTAAAGTGATGCAGCTCCGGTAAATCTCAACAAGCCACGGCACAACCCTTTCCTGCTACTTCTGTAGCATGACTGGCATTATGCCATCTGGGCCTGGAGATTTGTATGCGGAGAAGCTGTTTATAGCCCAGCCGATCCTATCCCCGGTAATTACCGATTTGATAGTCTCGCACAGCTGGGGTTGCCGCAAACCCTCCAAGCGAGGTTCTGACTCACAGTCCTCCTCGCTGGAGGGAAAGTGCGATTGCACCAGCAGCTCCAAGGTTTCACTAGAAGATTCCGTCCAGGAGCCTTCCGACTTTTTAAGGAAGGATGGACTCTTATGTTCCTTGGACAGAATCTCATTGAGCCTCGCGGATTCACTAGTGCTTTCAATGCTCTGACAATAGTCTAGCCAAGACCGCCTCTTAGCGGTCCTGATGGCCGACTTGTACTTCTTTAGGCAGTCCTTATATGGCTGCCAGTATTTTTGCCTGTAGCAGATGTTGAAGATTTCTCTGGTCAGCTTCCTGAGACTAGAGAGATCTTCGTTCCACCACGGTGGCAAGGTCTTTTTGCTGTACTTAGCAGGGCACGAGACTTTGAAGGCGGTATCAAGAGCCTTCTCCAGAGCCCCGACCTTTGACTCCAGTTCGTCTGTTGTGCGAATCCTACCAATTTGCGCACCGGAGAGTTTGTTCTTAATTACTTGACCAAACTTTCTCCAGTCGATCCTCCGGGGGTCTCTAAAGGGCTTGGGAACCTCTGCGGCGAGATCTAGACTGAAGAGTATCCAACTGTGGTCAGAGAAGGATCTCTGGTCAGACACTCTCCAGTCCTCCACCCTAAGAATCCCGTTGTCTGTTATTAGGGTGATATCAAGGACCTCCTCCCAACCGTCACAGTTCTCCGAGCAGGGGAAATGGAAGGTTGGTGTACTGCCCCTGTTACACACCGATAGATTTGAAGTAATAATAAAATCAAAGAATGACTCACCTCTTTCGTTGATTTCGGAGCTGCCCCAAAGCGTATGCCATGCATTTGCGTCGCAGCCTGTTAGCAGGTTGGCTTTCTTTGCTGTTATGGTGTTCGTCAGATGTTGTAGTTCTTCTGGCGGAGCTGATCGGTCATGAGCCATGTACGCCGAGGAAATATACACGTTCTCTGCCCCCACCTGCTCCAGCTTGACCACAACTAGGTCACTGGAACTCAGGTCCGGGCACAGGAAAGCGTGCAGACTCTTCCTCGCAAGAATACATGCTCTAAGTCTATCCTGATCAGCGTCTCCTGTGCTGTGGAATAAATTAAAATATTTGCTTTGGAGCCCTTTGATGGTTCGGTCGCTTCCGACCCAGGGCTCCTGTATTAATGCTATGTCGATGTCTTTCTCTAAGAGGAAGACGAGCAGATTAGCCGAGGCGCACTTCGAGTGCTGCAGATTTATCTGCGTTACCCTCAGCATGATCTGCTTGCGTGGGGGGTTTGTCAGCCCTCGTAGGACTGTCGATCGTCATCTCCTCCAACAGCTCGTTGGCGGCGTCAATTGGGTCAAGGTCGTCTTCCGGTTTCGCAGAACGGAACACTTTTACTTTGGCATTCCTGACTCCGAACCACACTTTATAATCAGCCTTTTTCAGTGCTCCAGGCACACCTCGTTTATGCGGAGTAGTACGGGCTGGCTGTTTATCTGAGGTTCCTCCTCCTTTATAACAACCCAGTCGTCCATGGGAATCCCGGGGTTGTGAAGGCGCAGGAAATGGACGAGCTTGTCCTTCTCTATGCGGATCTTCGGCAACCAGATGCACACACACAGGAAGTGTATTTCGAGTACTCTACGCAAGAGGAACACTCCGGAGAAACTAATAGTTATTATCAGAGCGACATGTCATGTGCTCCACCGAGGTAAAATATCTGAGGGTTTTGAGGCCCAAAGCTGAGTCCGCTGACTACGCCGTGCAGTGGGATCCATTCTCCCAAGATGGCCGATATGTGAGTCGTCCCAAGGGCAACCGCGAACGACGGCGCAAGGGAGTGGTTGACGTCACCTCACTAAGGGGCAAATGGCAAGCAGCAAATATGAATAAAGCCTACTATCAAGGCATTAGGTTTATTTTTAAATTTTTACGATAAAGCGATATTATTGATTTTTTCACTGAAAAATTAATCCATTAAAGCAGAGACTTTGTCCTACTTCGGATTAGATTCTATGATATTCATTATTGCGTTATTTGACATTGGAAAGTGTAATTTAAGTTTTTGGGGGTCTCTATTATAATTGGAAAAGTATAAAAAAGTTTATTCTCTTTTCATAAAACGCATTGTTTCTCAGTATTTCCTGCTTAAGGAGTTATATCTGTTTGGAGCCTTAAAAAGGGGGGTTCAAATATTATTTTATTCGTGAATTTTGAAATTATATTTCGCAAGCGATATATCAATCGATTATGCAATTCTTCGAAAGTGAGAAAACAATTTGTTATTGACATTTTTTTGACAAAATATGATAGCTGTAGGACTGTATAAATAGAATAAGATTTTTTGAAGGATCTCCGAGCCCAGCAGTAGAAATCCCTTGGATCACTATCTGGAAGTATACAATTTCTAGCTTTGTCCGTCGTCTAGTGGATCCCGCAATTCTAAAATAAATTAGTCCTGCTTCGGTCGATTTTAGTTCTCATTATAATTTACACTAATGCTGTTAAAATCTATATAATGGAGTGAATAACCAGGCTTGACGAGCGGAGAAGGTGGGATTCCGCCTGCAGGCCTGACGAGAGAGGGGAATTCCTATTGGGGCCCGGAGTTTTCTTGGGAGCTCGTAAAGGAAATTTCAATGAAAAACGGATAATAGGGGATCTGCACTATTTTTAGGTTAGACTCATATCTTATGATATGAAAAATCCACGTCAAAAGCTTCAGACACTTTTGGTACGTAGCAGTAGTACTATCCCGAAGCGAGCCGGCATACAGAGCAATTGAATCTTTTATTCTGCTTTGCTCCGAGTACTCGTACGTCCACCTTAACCCTGCCCTCCAGTTCTCGCTATGTGCTTCAAGCAGTCGTTTTTAAGGTTTTGTGTAAACACAAAACCTTATTAAAATCGGTTTACTGTCTGTCTGTCTGTCTTTTTTTTTTTCCGGCGTTGGAAGGTGGAAAGGTTCAAAACCTACTGCTGGCGCCTGCCACGCAGTTATGTGAGACTTCTACTCACTAAAACCACCTCCTTCTCATTCCACTCTCCCCACGGAACTCCTATCAAGTATTGCATCGCGGGGCTGGATCAGCTTTTAACTGCGGCTCATTATGGTTCTCTCCCTTCCTTGTTTTCGTCGTAGTTCTTCCTGCCTAAGCTGTTGGTGAATAGCTTGCAGTTCCCTTACAACCTGGTTCCAGGCATCCGTTGACTCCAGCATAAACTCCACAATGTTTTCGGGTGTTAAACGCCTGTCTGCGACCGCTTCCATTCTTGTTCGGTGCGCGGTGAACCTGGGGCAATCAAATATGACATGCTCCGCATTCTCAGCCACGTTACCACATCTTGGGCAGCATGGTGATTCGTCGTGACCAAATCGATGTAAATAAGCACGATAACCTCCATGTCCACTCAAGAATTGTGTTAACTCGTGGCTTAATTCCCCATGGTTTCGTTCAAACCATCTCCGAATATCCGGAATGATGCGGTATGTCCAACGACCAGTTTGGGACTCGTCCCATCGCTGTTGCCACCGTTCGATAGATTCCCACCATGCCAGCTGCCGTCGAAATGCGCTAGACTCTCCAGCTGCATACGTTTTGTCGTAGAGTCGCCGATTTTCCTTCGCCAAGATGTCTATGGGGAGCATCCCTGCTAGTACATATGCTGCTTCTCCTGATGTTGTCCGATATACACTGCATACCCGGCGTGCACTTAACCGATACGCCATTCCCAATTTTCGGCAGTTCACTTTGTTATTCAGAGCAGTTGCCCAAACTGGAGCTGCGTAGAGTAGCACGGAGCTGACTACCCTGGAGAGCAGAAGACGTCGACTTTGTCTTGGCCCACCAATGTTCGGTAATATCTTCGAGATCGTTGTAGCGATGGAAGACGCTTTAGTTGCGGCGTACTCAATGTGTTTTTTAAAGTTCTGTCAATAATTACTCCCAAGTATTTGAGCGATGGTTGGGAGTAAATTGTTTTTCCGCCAACTTTGATTTTCACAGTTGTGTTCTTTCTTCTCTTGCTAATGAGAACTACTTCTGTTTTATGCTCGGCAAGTGAAAGGCCAAAATTTCTCAACCAGGAATTGATCTCCCATATCGCTTCATTTGCATAGATCTCGATCTCGTCTTGGTGCTTTGCAACCACCGTTATTCCGATATCATCGGCGAAGCCAATAGTTGTCACGTTGTCCGGTAGGCGTAGCGTCAACACTCCATCGTACATAACTAGCCACAGCAAGGGACCCAGGACAGAACCCTGTGGCACTCCGCAAGTTGTCGGGAATATTTTTAGCCCATCGTCCGAGTCGCAGTAAAGTCTTCTCCCAAGGAGAAACTCGACCACAATGCGTACAATGTACTTCGGGGCTTGTATCTTGTCGAGTGCCTCGATGATTTTATTCCATTTTGCACTACTGAACGCATTTTTTACGTCGAGGGTTATTACTGCGCAGCTTTTTCCTTCTTCTATTGCAGCCTGAGCCAAGCCAGTCAGCGTGCTGATTGCGTCGACAGTTGATTTTGCCTTACGAAATCCGAATTGTTTGTCGGAAAGCCTCCTTCCTTTTCCGCAACAGCGAGCAGTCTGTTATATATTACTCGTTCAAATAGTTTGCCAATGGTATTGACCAGACATATCGGCCTATAAGAGGAGGGGTCACCCAATGGTTTACCTGCCTTCGGAATGAGTATTAGCTTTTGTACCTTCCATTGCTCGGGGAATTCTCCTTCCCTAAGGCATGCCGTGAAAACTTGGGCAAACATACCTGGTGCTGTCCTGGCTGCTACCTTCAGGGCAATGTTAGGGATTCCATCCGGTCCTGGAGTCTTTTTTTCAATCAATCTTTTTGCTGCGTCTAGAACCTCCTCATTTACCACTATCGGAACTTCGTCGGGATTTAAATGTACTGCAGGCAGACTTGTACCATTCAGATCCACTGGGAATAGAGTGTTCACTATATTCTGCAACAACTCTGGGCAAGTAATCGGTGGGGAGCGCTCGCCTTTTAGTGATGACATCACCGACCTATATGCGCCACCCCATGGGTCAGAATCAGCTTCAGTACACATCCGCTTGAAATGTTCGGATTTGCTCCTTGCGATAGCTACTTGCAATTTTTTCCTCGCATTTTTATATTGCACGTGTAGCTCCTCGAACTCAGGTCGGTTTCTTCTGCGCTGGGAGCGTCTCCTAGCTTTGAGACACTTTTTCCGGCATTCCTCAATTTCGGAATTCCACCAAAAATTAGGATTTCGTCCTCGGAAAGTGCTACGTCGAGGCATAGAGGCATCGCATGCCCGCTGCAATTTTTCCACGACCTGTGAAACTTTGTTTTGTGCGCTTCCCGATAGCAATGTATCTTCCAGAAGTACCTCCTTGAACATTTCTGCGTCGAATTTCTTAGTTACCCAGCTCATCGTTATTCGTGTTAATGGCTTCAAATTATTCCTTTGCGAGGTTTGAAAGATGATAGCCTGTTGATCGCTGTGTGTGTACTCTTCGCTGACACGCCACTCCAAGTCTCTGATTAGGGTATCACTGACGAAGGTGAGGTCTACCACCGATTGCAATTCTCCCCTCCGGAATGTGTTGGCTCCCCCAGAGTTGGCAAGTACCACGTTCAAGCGCGAGAATGTCTCCAGCAATATTCGTCCTCTTGCGTTGGTTTCTCTGCTACCCCATTCTTCTGCCCATGCGTTGAAGTCGCCGGCTATTACTTTGGGGTTGTAGCGACTTGCACTGAAGGATAGTTTCTCCAGCAATGACGTGAATTCCTCTAATGTGAGGCTCGGTGCTGCGTAACAGCTGTTGATATATATCCCTCCAATCTTGGCACGGGTGAACCCGTCTTCTGGATGTCTTTTCGCATCTATTATACTATAGGTTGGCTTCCGCAGCTCCATATCGCCGCCTTACTAGTTTTGTCTGCTATCCATACTCCGCTATGCAGATTTTCGTATTGTTCAGATACAATCGCAACGTCGACGTTGTTCTCGAATACGCTTTGGGAAAGTAGGTCTTGGGCCCAAGACCTGTCTGTCTGTCCGTCTGTCTGTCTGTCTGTCTGTCCGTCACACGCATTTTTCTCGGAGACGGTTATAGCGATTGACACCAAATTTGGTAGAAAGGTGGGAACTGTGAACGCTCATACATACAGTGAGTTACATCCTTTTACGTCGAATTTAAGGGGGGGTTCTCCATACATGCAAAAGAGGGGTGTAAAATTTTTTTTCATCAAATATAGTCATGTGGGGTATCAAATTAAAGGTCTCGATTAGTACTTTTCAAAGCCGATTAGTTTTGACATTCGTTGGAAGGGTGAGGAGCGCGGGGGGTTGAAAGCGATCACTTCTTTAAGGGGGCCATTCTCAGAAACTACCAAACCGAAAAATCTGAAAAAAATCAGGAGGCTGCCACTATATGGTGCCTGGGCTCCGAAATACCTTCCATGTCGATATTTGTTTAAATAAAGTTAATAATAGTATATTACTACAATTTTTTGTAATTGGTTAGAAACCCCCCTTAAGTTCATCCTGGTACCATGGAATTTTGCAGTGATATAGGCTATAATATAGAGCATGATCTTACCAAGTTTGGTGGAAATCGCAATATTACTAACAAAGTTATAATACCTCAAATTTTCAAAGAAGCAACAACTTTGAAAATTGGAGACTATGAATGTCAATATCACCCGAAAGTGGATACTCTCACATAATATATGGATATATTAAGTGCTACGTACTAAGAAATACACAAAACCTTTCGTACCTGAAGCGTTTAGCTTCCGGTTTCCCGACTTGTTTTTATTTATACAGTTTTATGCACTTCATGCATATTGATGAATTATGTTTTTTAGGTTTTTAAGGTTTTGTGATTCACTGTCTGTCTGTCTGTCTGTCACACGCACTTTTCTCCAAAACGGCTAAACCGTTCCGAATTAAATTTGGTGGACAGATGGGAACTATGAAATCCCACGCATACAGTGAGTGACATAAATTTAGGTGGAGTTTAAAGGAGCGCTCCCCATACATGCAAAGGGGGTATTTAAAAATCTTTTTCAGCGGATAAAGTCGTGTAAGGTCTTGATTAGTACTTTCCGAAACTGATATTAGTTTTAGCGTAAATTGCAAAGTGCTTGAGTAAAGAGTCAAAATGTACGCACTTAAAGGGAGACAGGACTCATTTTCGGAAACTACCCAACCCAAAAATCCGAAAAAAATCAGGGTGGTGCGGTTAGATGAAATCTTGGCCTCAAAATATGTCCCATTCCGATATCCGCTCAAATAAACTTACTAATAGCATATTACCAACTTTTAGAAATTAACTAAAAAACCCCCCTTAGATTCATCCTAGGACTTCCAAATTTCGCACCAGCATAGAGGACCGCATACACGCGCCGAATTTCATAGGAATCCGGCCACTAACGCCAAAGTTATAGCAGTTCAAACTTAGCAATTTTGGGCGAATTTACTGCTTCAAAAGCCATGCAAATAAGATGCTGACGTCATAATTAACGAGAATAATTGACATTCGAATGAAATATTAAAATTCCTTTCACGAAAAATCTACTTCTCTCTAGCCCTTTTTAAGATTTTGTCTAAACACAAAACCTTATTAAAATCGGTTGATTATCTGTCTGTCCGTCTGTTCGTCACACGCATTTTTATCGGAGATGGTTATAGCGATTGACATCAAAATTCGGTAGAAAGGTGGGATTTGTGAACGCTCTTGCATATAATGAATGACATCCTTTCACGTCGAATTTAAGGGGGGTCCCATGCAAAAGGGGGTGTACATTTTTTTTTCATCAAATATAGTCAGTACGTTTCGAAGTCGGTCTTAGTTTTGAGATTTTTTAGAAAGGTGGAGAGTGGGGGTGAAAAGTGATGATTTCCTTACTGAACCCATTCTCAGAAACTACCCAACCGACAAATCTGAAAAAAATCATGAAGCTGCCTCTAAATGGTGTCCAGGCCTCAAAATACTCTCCATATCGATATCTCCTCAAACTAACTTAATAATAGCATATTACCATTTTTTTGGGGAAATTGAATAAAACCTCCCTTAAGTTAAGAACCACAAAATTTTGCAACTGGTGAAAATCGCACTGTTACTAACAAAGTTATAATAGTTCAAAGCTTTCGCTTTTGTGCAAGTTCAAAACTTTGAATGTCAATATCACTTGAAAGTGGATATTTTCACATAATACATGTATATATTACCTGCTAGGTTCTAATTGGACAAATACACTCTCAAATCTCTTTATAAAAGAAATACACAAAACCTTTCGTACCTGAAGCGTCTAGCTTCCGGTTTCCCGACTTGTTTTTTATTGCTACAGAATATTGATGTGTGAATTTTACATAGTGAATTGCAAAATCGGCAATCGGATTTTTGCCGATTCTAGCAAACACAAAATTGAATAAAAGCCGAGTCGACGATAGGGAAAGTGGCCTATATTAGTTCCTACACTAGACAGGTTGGTCAGTAGTTGACTCCAAGCCGATTTGTACCGTATTTAGGATAGATTTCTATTGGCTTCTTGCGTAGACTCTACATTAGGAAAGGCGTGGTAACTCCAGTTGGCCCTGAGCCGAGGGTAGTTGCTACGCTTTTGTCCAATGGGCCTCGTGTGGTTATCAGCCGAGGGTTCTAGGACATTGCATAGTTAGATTTTGGTCCAAAACTGTAGCTTGTTCAAATCGATATGTAACCATAGGTTTTGGTTGTACATAACAGAAAAAAATTATAAAGAACTATCTATCTTCTTGATAACGTTCTTCTTTTTATTTGGTCTAAAAGTAGCCACAGCGTATGGAGTAAAACCCAGATGAGATTGGGGGCTTCCCGGACAAGTATATAAGTATATAATCTTAAATGTACTGCCGCACTTTGGGAAAGATGTCTCAAGGTGCATAGTGACGTTATATAACATTGACACGTATAATTTCCACTCCGAGTCCTATTTTTCCGTGTATTTTTCTCTCCATGTGCCTGTTGCTCATAGAGAGAGATATCGGATGATCCGTTGCCTCTGCCCTGAATGAAACCGTAAATCGTTTCTCTCCGGTTGATCCAGTCTGTCATCCTAAAACAAAAACATAAAAATTTTATCAATCTCTGTTTATGACAGATCTTTAGAGCCTTCCACAAGCTCGAAGAACTATCAAGAATTACTCGGATTCCAGGTTTTTGGCGTTATCCGCCTCACATTTATTTGAATAGCTTAAAGAAGTTTTTCTCAACGATTTGTGATGAAGCAGTTGTAATGAACTTAGAGTAAATAGGAGGATCAGACGCGCGGGGATTTTCAAGATCGGGCTGCGAAAACAACACTTTTGGTTTGCATTGTGATATCACCGGAACAATTGTAACTTCAGAATGTCCATCGATCACCGGAATAACGACGGTATTCACATCAACTTTACATGGATCCGAAATGAACCTTTCGGCAAGGATAATATCCAGAATTGAAACACCGGAGAGACGACGAGGTTAGTGGATTTTAGCACTTCTGCGGCAATTGATACACACGAGTTTATAAGGTTTATAATACACAATTGCCCACAATGTCCGAAGTCAAATCGCGAACGATACCCGCATTGGTGTTGAACCAATCACTTTCTCTGCTCCAACGTGCCCTCCTGTCTTTGCCGATGACCAAACAGATTCCCTTTCAGATTCCCGACAGCAGCTTTATTGTGTATTCGGATCCTTTTAAGAAGTAAATTACTCCCAAATCCAAAGTATAGAAATTTATTTCCAACATTTTTTGGTCAAAATCATTTTATTTTCTCGTTTGTTGGTTGCTTCTTTGCTAGACATTGGAAAAACTTTCAATGAAAAACTCAACCAAGCACACCCATTTGACAATCTCTTTTATCTGTCACCATTTTGGGATTATTTCACTATTTTATCTCCGAGACTGCCACTGTATTGACCTTAACTTCATTCCTCCCTCGTAACGATTCCCGCTGCTAAATTACCCGCCAAAAATCAAAACTCCCAGGCATTCGACCTCTTGCCTCTTCTTTGATCCCGCAAAACCTACAAGGGGCATCCTCTAAATAACGAAACGACCTGAGGATGTCAAGGAAGAGTGGGAACCTCAGGGGCCGCGCCTCATTCCCGATCTGAGGGATAAGAGGCACGAATCGGGATTGTGATCCGTCGTGGATCTTCCCCCCCCGTTGATCGCGGCACTCGGGTCTGGAGGTTTACGGCTCCACGCGCGCGGTCGAGTCGTTGTTTTTATTTTTCAATTTTAGCTCGCGTCCTGGTCGTTATTCGTTAGGCCGTCGCGAATTCCTTTGCATTGTCTATTTTGAAAACCGGTGCGGTCCCACGCATCGGAGTAGACACGATGATTTTGTGTTAATGGCAGGTGAGGGATCAAAGAGTATTTTGCTTAGTTGTTTTCGAGGGTCTAAACTGCGTTGGCGTTTCCCCAAAAAGTTCCTCCAGCAAGTTTTCATTGCTCGTTAAATATGTCGGCGTACGTACTGAATTTCGAGCATATGCGCCATGCATTGCTTTTCATGTTCAATTAAGGAAAAAAAGTGTGCATTAACACTTCGAGCATGTGAAACGTGGTTTCGACAATTCAAAAATGGAAATTTCGATTTGAACGACGCCGCACGCTCTGGCAAGATAAATCGTATGATGACGCCGAATTGCAAGCATTATTGGATGAAGACAGCACACAAACGCAACGACAGCTTGCAAATATGGTGGGAGCTCAACAGCAAGCAATTTTGAAACGTCTGCCAGCCATGGGAAAAATTCAGAAGTGTGGAAAGTGGGTGTCGCATGAACTGACCGAGAGACAAATGGAGGACCGAAAAGTGACGTTTGAAATGCTGCTTCAACGGGACAAAAGAAAATCTTTTCCCCATGGTATTGTTACGGGCGATGAAAAGTGGATTGTCTTGAAGAACCCTAAACGCAACAAATCGTGGGTGAGTCCAGGTCAAGCATCGACATCGACGCACCACCAAACTGTTACGGTCGGAAGGTCATGCTGTGTGTGTGAGGTGGAATCAGATCTAATTTGAACTGCTGAAACCTAGTGAAACTGTGAACGCCGTTCGCTACAAACAACAAATGAAAGATTTAAGCCGAGCGATTGCGGAAAACCGACCAGAATATCGAGAAAGACAGAAGGTAATTTTGCACCACGACAATGCACCATCGCATAAGTCGAAAGTCGTTTGTGACACTGTGGAAAAACTCAAGTGGTAGGTGTTTAACCAAGCGGCTGACTCACCAGACCCGACCCCATCGGATTACCACCCCTTTGCCTCATTGGGCCACGCACCTCGACTCCTACGCAAATTTGCAGAAATGGATCACTGAGTAGTTCACTTCCAAAGACAGTCAATTCTACTGTTATTCACTTATTAAGGTGGGAAAAATGCGTAGAAAGCGATGGAAAATATTTCGAATAAAATAACTATTATGGTTCCCTTGGAATTATGTGTTTTATTCACAAAAAAACCGGAAATTAATTAGGAGTACACCTGGTAGTCTAGAATCATCATCAACGGCGCAACAACCGGTATCCGGTCTAGGCCTGCCTTATTAAGGAACTCCAGACATCCCGGTTTTGCGCCGAGGTCCACCAATTCGATATTCCTAAAAGCTGTCTGACGTCCTGACTTACGCCATCGCTCCATCTTAGGCAGGGTCTGCCTCGTCTTGTTTTTCTACCATAGATATTTCCCTTATAGACTTTCCGGGTGGGATCATCCTCATCCATACGGATTAAGTCACCCGCCCACCGTAACCTATTGAGGCGGATTTTATCCACAACCGGACGGTCATGGTATCGCTCATAGATTTCGTCATTGTGTAGGCTACGGAATCGTCCATCCTCATGTAGGGGGCCAAAAATTCTTCGGAGGATTCTTTTCTCGAACGCGGCCAAGAGTTCGCAGTTTTTCTTGCTAAGAACCCAAGTTTCCGAGGAATACATGAGGACTGGCAAGATCATAGTCTTGTACAGTAAGAGCTTTGACGTTTCAAGCGGAACAGTCTTTGTAATCTGAAATAAGCTCTGTTGACTGACAACAACCGTGCGCAGATTTTATCATCGTAGCTGTTATCGGTTGTGATTTTCGACCCTAGATAGGAGAAATTGTCAACGGTCTCAAAGTTGTATTCTCCTGTCCTTATTCTTCTTCGTGTTTGACCAGTGCGGTTTGATGTTGTTGCTTGATTCGTCTTCGGTGCTGACGTTGCCACCATATATTTTGTCTTGCCTTCATTGATGTGCAGCCCAAGATCTCGCACCAATCGCCGCCTGCTCGATCTGGATGAAGACAGTTTGTATGTCTCGGGTGGTTCTTCCCTTGATGTCAATATCGTCAGCATAGGCCAGTAGTTGGGTGGACTTGAAGAGGATCGTACCTCTTGCATTCACCTCAGCATCACGGATCACTTTCTCCAGGGTCAGGTTAAAGAAGACGCATGATAGGGCATCCCCTTGTCGTAGACCGTTGTTGATGTCGAATGGTCTTGAGAGTGATCCTGCTGCTTTTATCTGGCTTCGCACATTGGTCAGGGTCAACCTAGTCAGTCTTATTAATTTCGTCGGGATACCGAATTCTCTCATGGCCGTGTACAGTTTTACCCTGGCTATGCTATCATAGGCGGCTTTAAAGTCGATGAACAGATGGTGCAACTGTTGTCCACATTCCAACAGTTTTTCCATCGCTTGCCGCACAGAGAAAATCTGATCTGTTGCTGATCTGCCTGGAGTGAAGCCTCTTTGGTATGGGCCAATGATGTTCTGGGCGTATGGGGCTATCCGGCCTAGCAAGATAGTGGAGAATATCTTATAGATGGTACTCAGCAGTGTGATACCTCTATAATTGCTGTACTGAGTGATATACACAGTGCAGCATTTTTTATGTATGGGACAGATAATGCCTCTTTGCGAGTCGTCAGGCATTGATTCACCGTCCCCCTCGCCGTCGCCTCCATATTTAACCAATTCGGCTGTAATTCCATCGGCTTCTGCCGACTTATGATTTTTAAGTCGATGAATTGCACGGACTGTTTCTCCTAAACTTGGTGGTGGCAGTATTTGTCCGTCGTCTTCAGTTGGCGGGACCTCCAACTCGCCGATGTTCTGGTTGTTCAGTAGCTCATCAAAGTACTCAACCCATCGCTCTAATATGCCCATTCTGTCGGAAATCAGATTTCCCTCTTTGTCTCGGCAGGATGAGCATCGTGGTGTATAAGGCTTCATCCTGCTGACTTGTTTGTAAAACTTTCGCGCCTGGTGCGGTTGCTCCTTGTACTTTTCTAGTTCATAGACTTGTTGGTTCTCCCAGACTTCCATTTTCCGTCTGTGAAGTCGCTTCTCCGCTCGATGGAGTTCGTGATAAGTCCCTGCGCGTGCCCGCGTTCTTTGAGAATGCAACATTACTCGGTATGCGGCATTCTTCCGTTCCGTTGTTAACTTACATTCATCGTCAAACCACCCGTTCCGACTTTTTTTTCGGCTGGGGCCAAGTATCTTTGTGGCCGTATCAATGATAACGTTCTTCAGATGATTGTGAATATCATTTGTTGATGCTTCATCTCTAGGACCTCTGTTGACTGTGGTTATTGCGGCATCCATTTCCCTCTTATAGGTGTTGCGGAGGGCTGTGTTGTGGATGGCTTCAGTGTTAACTCCCACCTGATTGTCAGAGGGGATTCTGCGTGGTGTTGTTATTCGAGCTCGAGATAGTGGTCCGAGTCTATATTGGTCCCCCTATATGTTCTGACATTCATCAATTTTGGATGACGGCAAAGTGAACTTGATTGGTACGTTGAACATATCGTGCATGAATGTTTGGATTTGCGAAAACTCTGCTCAAAGTGGGTCCCCGCGAGCTCACAAGCGACCAAAAACAACAACGAGTGGAAGATTCTGATCAGTGATTGAAGCTCTTCCTCCTTAAAAATCCTGATTTTATGATTGATATGTGACAATGGACGAAATATGCCTTTTTTATTTCATACCGGAATGAAAACCATCCTCATCTGAGTGGACTGGCCGCGGTGAATCAACTCCAAAGACGCAACAGTGAGCTGGCAAGGTGTATAACTCGGTCTGACGGGAGGAGGCGTAAAGGGCGATTTTCTTGGTAGGCATGACGAGAGAGGGGCGAAAAGGCGGATTCTCTCTGAAGCCTTGTAGTTTCCTTGGAGGCCCGTAATAGAAATTCCAATGAAAAAACGGTTAATAGGGGGTAGAATTTTCAAGTTAGGTTTGTATGTTATGATATGAAAACTCCACGCCAAAAGCTTTAGACACTTTTGGTACGTAGCAATAATACTAGTCCGAAGTGAGCCAGCACAGAGAACGAATGAATCACTTATGCTGCTTCGTTCCGAGCACTCGCACACCCACCTAAACCACGACACGTTTAGCCCTCCGTCCATCGATTGAAAAAAGTTAAGAACGTTTCTCGCCAGTTGGTCCATTCTGTCATCAAATTGATTCTGGACTCAAGATTCCTTCCATCCCAAAACAAAAAATTAAAAATTTTATCAATCTCTGTTTATGACAGATCTTTAGAGCCTTTTATAAGCTCGAAGAACTATCAAGAATTACACGGATTCCAAGTTTAAGTACTAGTTGATATGGAGACAGAATTGACCATCCTTATTATGCCTCCTAAATCTAGAGAGTAATGTTACACAGATATAACCATCCACGTGAGGTAGTTGCAACACAATGCTTGAAGGGCGAAAGCAATCAGTGATGGTTAGAGGTGACCTTCACTTTAGAGTTTTCGACGGATAAATAAAAGTTTTTCTAGGGCGATTTGTGATGATGCAGTTTCAAGAATTTCGGTGAACCTAAGGTTTCACTCTATCCAACTAATATTAAAGAAGTCCACATAAGTGACGTTGTCACTACTATAGTTCTTATAGTTAGTTCTCTATACCCACAGCTTCTTGAAGTTTTTTGGTGTAAAATTCTCGAAAAGTCTTTTCCGTAGTTGAGGCATACAGTCAAGAATGATGACCAAAATCAACAGGAGCGAAAATCGCCAGCCAGTTCTCTTTACAAACTCAAAAATATTTCGTCCAAACACTTTCTAATTAGTCAATATATAATAAAACGTATCTTCTCGTGTCAGATATTACGCTTTCGGTTGTCATGCCGTTGATAAATTATACCAGGTAGGAACGGACATATCTAAATTCAAATGCAACTATTTGTAAGCACTTCGAAGGACAGAACGTAACCTAGATATTCAACGGAGATGACCATATCACCATTTTTACTTGTATGGGATTTGGTTTGAGCCATGAGATTTCAAGAAATGTGATTTCATCGATTTAGGTGAAACAGAGATGTCTGCATGATAAACGATTTAAATCGCCGAGAAATTCCCAAGTAAAGACCCAACATCATTGCTGCATAAAAAGCCTAGACCGCACGTGAATGATAATCGCTGAGGTATGTTGCAAGAAAATTAAGTGTACTTCATGTAACAATTAAAGCAACGAAATTATTATTGACAAGATCTGATTTAGTGTTGCTTAATTGAAATATCCTCTGATGTAAATGGTGATAGCGCAGGGGGATCTGAATTTGAGGAAAAGTGATTATAAATATTGACCCAAGGAGAAATCAAGTTTTTCCCTAATTAAATAACTTAGAAAAATCCATTTTTATAAAATATTATTGCGTGCCAATTTCACTTGTTAGAAATATTACGAAATCGCAAAACAAAAATTCACGTAATTCCTCTAGGTCGTTCATTACCACCCGTGAGAAAACCTGTTGTAGGCTGTCAATTATATGGCGCTGATGGCACCAGGTGGAAACCGTGATGGCTAAGGTAATCAGTGATTAGTGTTACTCGAGGCCAAATTAATTCTCAAAATACTGAAAAAATGTGCCTTTAGCCGATATCTGGCCGCAATGATGCACTGTTGATGAGAGGTACGGTCACCTGTAGATTTCCTAGTTAGTAAACAATGAATTAAAAATTGTGGTCGTTAAACTCTTGGTAGAGCACAGTAAAGAGTGAAGTTGAGTAACTGAAGACGTTTCCAAGGCAGAGTTTTAGTATTTTCTTTATTTTATTCATTCGATTTTTATGGTAGAATCAGTTTGAATTCAGAAAGTTTACAGAGGGATGGGTTTTAGGAGTTTTTTAGACTTGTCTTGGGATAGATGAGAAGTAGAATATAAAACATAATGTAATTTGCCTCACTACGAATTGCAAAATAATTCAAAATATGTAGATAGTGAAATGTAGACTATCTTTGACGGCATTTATTAATTAAATGAAAAGTTGGATGCCAAATCTAGAACATATATTTCTATTTTCTACGCAGATCAAGGTTTCTTTTCTCAAAATGTACATAAGTAATTTTGAACAAGCAATTGTGAGTTTAACACTTCATCGAAGGTGATAACAATTATAAGGTGCTCTTCAAGATAAATTCTCATACAGGTTAAAGATTCAACGGAGACTTCCAAATGTGTAGCTATTGATGATAAGATATTCCATTGTAGGGATGGTATTACAGTCTTGATAAGTTTCGGGACCTATAATGACCATGGCATTGCCATTAGAACAAAATGGAC
Source organism: Hermetia illucens (assembly GCF_905115235.1). Classification (NCBI taxonomy): domain Eukaryota; kingdom Metazoa; phylum Arthropoda; class Insecta; order Diptera; family Stratiomyidae; genus Hermetia; species Hermetia illucens. Next base: position 162,601,935 of record NC_051850.1, read on the forward strand.
GAACTAAGACTTGTGGAACGATTTTTATCCTCACTCGGAGCAGGATATATCGGAGGAAGTCACCGCCATGAAGATGCGTGGGGATGAAACAAGGAGCTCGTATTCACTGGTATACGCTTTCGACCAGGTCTTATATTGGTAGACTTCAAGGATAGAAGGGAATGGAACTGTCGACAAGTGCTGGGAATGATATACCAGGGACACACATGGTAACGGTCTATCTTCCCAAATCCGCAGCGATTGAGACGGGGAAGCTTCTAAGCCTTCTCATCATTGAAAGTGTCGCTCTTCATCGAGAAACTTTTTCGTGGCTACTACCTAGGACGCAGGTATTATACCAGCTAGCGAGTCACAACTACTTGCTCACCTCGGGGACGCCACGCCTCGTGTCGTAAGCGAATCACTAAGGATCGTTGACGACCCTTGAGGGAATCATAATAACGTTGGTACCAATAAAAAAACTTCACACATGCTGGACCGGGGGTGATGAAAACACATTAAACTACAACAGTTGCTTGCATGTATTAGATAATGGCACCTTGTAAGTTACATATGTCACTACACTGAGAGAAAAGCTTCTTCCAAAAAAAGAAATTATGACCATTTAGTCATACCTACCACTTTTTGGAAAGGGTAGGGTAGGTAGGTATCAGTGGCCGCTCCAAGGAGCCCAATTAGCGCTTTGGTGCGCCATTTTGATGCCACAAACTCTTAAGACCGTGATTATTGTTATAGGAACAGGGAAGCAGAGCCCAGCCGGCCCGGATCTTCAGAGCCAGCCCGTAGCATTCACGAAGGAAACAAGCTCTCCGACCCTGCAGAGCCAGAGCTGGGCAATCGCAGAGAAAGTGCATGAGGGTTTCCCTTCCTTCTCCGCAGCTTCGGCAATGTGAGTTGTAGGGTAAGCCGAGTCTAGCGGCATGGTCCCCTATGGGTCAGTGCCCTGTGCAGACCGCCGTAATCCTGAATGCATTTGCACGCGTCTGGCACAGGAGCTCTCGTGATCGGGCTATGTTATAAGCGGGCCAAATTCTCCTTGACTTGGCACAGCTTGTAAGCCTTCGCCATCTCAGGCTCGCGGCTGCTAGGTAGTGCGAGTAGACTCGGCCCCCGACACCCGCCAGCGGAACACCGACTGTATTCGCTGAGAGTCTGCCAAGAGCAGAGCCTTGACTGGCCAATCCGTCAGCCCGCTCATTCCCCTCTATGTTCCTATGCCGGGGAACCCAGAGGAGAGTGACCTTGAGCGTGCCGCCCAGATGGTTGAGCGCGTCTCTGCACTGCCCCACCAGCCGGGAAGATGTCGTCGTTGAGTACAAGGCCTTGATGGCCGCTTGGCTGTCGGTGAGAATGGCTATGTTACGCTTGGGGTTCGAATCACACTCCAGCCATCGACAGACTTCCAATTTTGCCAGTACTTCCGCCTGGAATACACTGGTGAAACCTGGGAGACCATACGACTTGGGTACACCGTGTATATTCGAGAAAACTCCCGCGCCGTCTCCATAGGCCATCTTTGATCCATCCGTAAAGAATACCGTGTCATAGTCTTGCAACACGCCGCCGCGCCGGTCTTCCACTTTGCCCTGGTTGGAAGGTCCACAGCAAAGTTTCTCGTGAAGTTTAGCTTGCGTGTGACATAGCCCGTGGGGGATGCCCAGATTTCTCGAGGTATTTCATCTAGGATGTTGCTGTGGCCGTAGGACTTCGCTGCCCAGCATCCGGACTCACGTAGTCTGACGGCACTGCACGCTGCAACATATTTGATGTGGGGGTCTAGGGGGAGGAGATGCAGGAGTACATTGAGAGCATCTGCCGGGCAGGACTGCAGAGCTCCCGTAGTACCTGCACACGCGGAAAAGCTTTTGGAAAAGCTCTTAAATATTCTAAACCTCTAAAGAGTTAGATAGAGAAAATTACTAGTAGCATTCTTTGAACTTTTCGACAGCGTCTTTGATTTTCCATATTCGCATGGCTCCACTTTCTCTGCATTCTCTAAAAAGAAGATAATGAACCCAACGATCGCTAAAGTCGTCAGATCTTTTCGTCTATTTTCATCTACATCGTAAGAGAAAAATTAATGCTTTTTATACAAAGGATTCTATGTAAAAAAGTTTCACCGCACACTATGTAGATAAATGTCTGAGCCTTTGCTGACAAGTACTAGCAAAAAACAGTTTTCCAATATGTAGCATTTTCACCGTTTTTCATCCAACCCCTATATCCCTGCTCCGGCCTTGCCTACTTTATCCACTAGAAATATATTATATTGGTACTAGTCAGTGCTTCCCCTAGGCTTTTTTTCGTCCATTGGTGGTTGTCATAAACTCCACTGTATCAGGTCAACTACACCATCGTTGTCGATTCCCAGCAATGTGCTTTACCTTCCCGCAAGAGTTTCCGAGAAGCCTGCACTCCCCCTGTCCAAGCAGTTCTACGCCAACCACTTGCTAACCATCTTGAGTTAGTGAATTCCATTAAATGTCATACTCAATGAAGTGAGAATGGTGGCATCTCAATGTATCACCTATCCATTACCCCTTTTAACTTCTCATCAAAAAGTCTGGAGGATATTGTCTTAGGTCAGAGTGTCGCGATAACAGATTGGAGATATAAGTTGATCAAAGCTTTGAACGATTGACATTGACGATCACTTTCCAGGTACTGTACTTATTTTTGTCAGAATAGCATAAGTAGATGTTTAGAGATATCAAGCTCGGAACCTGGGTTTTCAACTGGAAAATGCAGATCTGTCTCAGTGACGTTGCCAGTGAATCTGAATATTCCCATAGGGGTTTCAATGAAACTAACCTCTTTCGGTATGCAAACAGCATTTTTTCTCAGACGTTACTTTATTTAGTCACATATGTCAATATTATGACCTCTAGTGTTCACTCTGCACAAACTGGCAGAATTTGGCGCTGTTATTTTTCCGAGCCAAGGCGTTCAGAATTCGTTCAAAGTATTTTCTGCTTGTCTTCAAAGCCGACTAATAGGGAAATCCATTTGATAACTAGCAAACTACAAATCTTATTACTCTTCGCAAACGTCCCTCCCTCGACAGCGGATTCATTTTCGGTTACGGTCTTTTCTTTTTGCCACCGGTTTATTATTGATCTCTAGAATGTATAAATGCCAACGACGACAGTATCGAAGTTCTCCAACTTCAACAGCGAAACAGATTAGACATTCTGGTGTTGAGCAAAGGGAGCTCTCCTTCCCTTCTTGTGACACTATGTATTGACAGCTACCACAGGGCGCGCTCTCTTCATCTGGGATCCGGTTTCTGTTCAAATTCTGACTGCAACTTTTCGGTGCAGATTAAGAAACATCACAATCGGACAGTGTTATGCACCAGTGGAGAAGGATCCTTTCTGCATGCAATTACGGGTAGTTTATTGTGTAATATTGTGATCATGCTAGGTGATCTGAATGCCAAGGTGAGCTTTGAAAACACCTTGCTCGGACATGTGAGAGGGAAGAAAGGTTTTGGCGACCGTAACGATGATAGTGGATGGTTTATGGATTTCTGCAACTTCTACCGCTTCTTCATTGGTGGCACATAATTCCAGCATTGAGCCTGTCATAAAATCAGTTGGGTTTCAACTGACCGACATCGTACGAACGATCAGATCGACCAATTCCCTATCACCAGTAGATTTAGGATCCGTCTTCTGGATGTGCGTAAACAAGACAGGCGTTGACATTGGTTCGCAAGGGATCACCATCTGATGTTCGCTTACGTTCGCCTGCATGTTGCGTCACCCACTTCTCTGAGGAATCCCTAAGTTCAACATTGTGCACTTGAATGATCCAGCTGTCGCTCGACAGTGGGAGAGCCTGGGTGCTCGGGCGGCAGATATAGTGCGTAACTCGCCTGACAATATCGGTGAACATTGGGCAGCCATAAAAAATACTCTTATCTCGGGTGGTGCGCAGATCGTCGGCCACGTCCCGAAGAGCGTCATATGATCTCACTGACTGCGGAATAGTGAGATTGGATCAATAAACGAAAATGGTTGAGGCTCTATTGACTGTTGCGAGTAATTGTGGGCGTGATGCACTCATACTCCGATACGGAGCGAAATCTCAAGAAGTTTACCGTAGTGTCGCCGTGACAAGAGAGAATTTGCTATTGCACTGATCAGCGAAACGGAAGATGCCGCAAAGCGCAATAATTTCAGAATTGTATACTACATCACGAAAGAACTTGCATATGACCGCAAATCTTTCGGTGATCTTATGAAGGACGTTAACGATCGGCTTCTCATCCAGGATGACAACCAATTCAAGAGGTGGAAAGAATGCAGTGCACCTGCAGTTTCTGCAGATCCGCTAAGGAAATGTTGGGAATCCGAGACCTTTCTTAGAGACTAGAAGAAGAGTTCATTCTGAATTTGACAATTGGGGTCGTCGCAATGATAACAGCTAAAATAATCCTAGAATATATCAAAGAACATCTCAAAAGATTGGTGGACAAAGAGCAGGTTGGTTGCCGCTGCGGATCCTCCTGCATTGACCACATCAGCACCGTACAGATCATGGAACAGTGTGTGAAGTTTGGAGCTTCGCTGCACCTGTTCTTCGTCGATTTCGAGAAAACTTTCGATGGTATCAACAGGGAGTGTATCTGGCTCTACGATATATGATGGCGCAAAATGCAGGACCGAGAAGGGAAGAGGATCTGCAGCCCACAGAAGAGAAGAAGTTGGACCATCTAGAGCTAGACTTTCTAGGGCTAAGCGAAAAGTAAGGAAGTGCCATGTCGGAGGAGGAGGATAATACTCGGACATTGGAGAGCACTGACGAAGTCCTAAAATAGTCCGAATTGCAGTAATTGCAAGAGCAAGGATAACATTGGATTAGTGCTGGCTGGCTAGTGGTTGTTCAAGTCCCAATGGAAGTCGGGGGAAGAATTCGAGAGGCAGTCGTAGCATCATCGTGTTCTGGAGACGACACCCGGGTCCCACCGGAATTAGTCGTTAGATTAGCAAAGTTCTCCGAGAGAAAAGCATCACCACTTCTTCTCGGCTGCGATGCCAACGCCCATCATGAGTTCTGGGGAACCAACGACATCAATCGAAGAGGTGAGTTTCTTCTAGCATTCATCCTTAACAATAAGTTAGAGAATTATATAATGTAAGGAACACTATAACATTCATGACCAGCACAAGGCAAGAGATACTAGAAATAACTCTGGGAGACACTCTGCTGATCGGCCTGGTCAAGAGGTGGAGGGTGTTGGATGAGTCTTCTATGTCAGATCACCACAATAATCAGATTCTACATTGTGAGCAACTCGGGAGAAGCTAGAATAATAAGGAATTCTGGGAAAACAGGAAATAGAGACGGAAACAGTGGTGCAAAGCCTGAACAGAGTCGTCATTGATGCATATGAGACTAGCTGTCCGGTTAAGATAGTCAAATCATCACGGGGCGTAACCTAGTGTAACAGTGACGACAGAATAAGAAAAGTAAGAGAATCTTCCGACGAAATTGATAAGAGTGACTAGGCTGACCCTGACCAATTGGGGAGGCCAAATAAAAGGAGCAGGATCACTCTCAAGACCATTTGACAGCAACAACGGTCTAAGACAAGGGGATGCCCTATCATGCGCCCTCTTCAACCTGGCCCTCGAGAAAGTGATTCGCGATGCCGATGTAAATGCGGGAGGCACCATCCTTTTCACCCAACTACTGGCGTAGGCTGACGATGTTGACATTATGGGAAAAATATCCCGAGATGTACAGTCTACCTTCCCGATCGAGCAGGTGGCGCGAGATCTTGGGCTGCACATCAATGAAGGCAAGAAGAAGTACATGGTTGCAACGTCAGCGCCAAAACCAAAATAACGAACAACATTGAATCGCACTGGTCAAACGGGAAGAGAGGAGACTATAATTTTGAGACCGTTGAAAATTTCACCTATCTAGGGTCGAAAATCACAACCGGTAACGACTATGACGATAAAATCCGTACAGGGTTGTTGTCAGCCAACAGAGCCTATGTCAGCTTACAAAAACTGTCATGTTTCGTTTCGAGGAGCTAGTCTTGTACTTGCGTATGCTTACTGCTTCTGTTACTCCCAATCTGTGGAGCTCAGCCAGAATCTTCTCATGAGTGTGGGTGAAATCCAGTCCTTTGAGGACTAGATTCACTGGCCTGTTCTGCATTGGTGTAAATATGTAGAAGAGATAGTTGCCCTCCTTGAGGAGACCCTTTTTGTCGGTGATGAGGTGGGTGGCGTTAATGCTTGTCATTTTTAAAGTAATGTTCTTTGTTGTTTTTAAAAGGTCAGTTGTGATAAGCTTCGTCTGGGTCGGGTCATCGCGAATAATTAGGGGGGAACTTTTCCCGAGTTACCTCCTTATCGATCGTTGACTTGGGTGGTTGAGTTGTCTTCTGTAGTGTTGATGTTGGTGCTGTCGTCTGGGTTGATTGTGGTGGTTTTGGTGATGTTGGTTTCTTGGTGGATGTCGTAGTCATGTCGGTTGTTAGATTCATTCGTTGTAAAGTTGTTGTTGGAGGATGTTGTTGCCATGGGTTGTTGCGGTATGATCATTGCTGTTTGCTGTTCCGGATATTTGTTAACCATTTGAGCCTCCATTTTCATGATGAAGGCTTCTAACTTCAGGTTTCGTTCTTCCAGCTTGGGGTTGAGCTCCTCGAGCTTTTTATTGGTGTCACGTATTACCGTCAATTAATTTTCGAGGACAAGTACTCTGTCCTCTAAATCGATGGTACCTTCCGTTTCTGAGGCGACTTGGGATGCCTCGTCTTCTTTTAGTTCCAACTCTTCAAAATCTTCTTCGGGGGCCTCCGCTTTTTCTGATGATTGTCTTTCCTGAATTTGATGTAACCTTTTGGAGTCTGTGTCCCTCAGCTCAGGGATTGATCCCCATCGCTTCTGTTCGTCGCTCCCTTCGACATTATACACTTTCACTTTGTGTAGTTCGGTCTAGTTTATCCCATTATCAACTAAGGTAATACACGCATTTGTTTGCCTAACTGATTATATTTACATATTCTCAAATTCCTCTATCACTCTCTCTAGTGGCTATCAATCTAAATAAATTGTTTGAGCACTTATAATAGTAGCTCTTTAATTGATTGATTATAGTAGTCATATAAAATATAGTTAGAAAAACCAGTCTTTAGTTAGCAAAAAATGTAGTAACTTTTTTTCAATAAATTCTGTGTTTGTATTATATTTGAGACATTCACGGGTTTTTTATTTGGAAGTTTTGTGCAAATAAACATTTTCATGTGTCTAGCGCTAAGATTTTTGAGAGTAAAAATTTACCTCTACAGCAGTGTTCAGCAGTATTTTGTTAAATTTGCTGAAATATTTTTCAGGATTTTTCATTAATTTGATAAGATATCTGGAAATGTCACACCATGTGTAAAATGGTAAAATAATTTTCTTTGATATTTGCGTTGATATTTGATGGTAATTTCCTAAATTTGTTAAAATTTGTAAATAAATAAGGTTAAACATTGAATTCGTTGCATTAATGAAAGATACGTATTATAATAAGATTAATACATCTGCTTTAATAGTGGGATAAAGTTTTATTAAAAATTCGAAAGCTATTGTTACCGCACTGATTGATTGTTTGAGGAACGCAATAAGCTTCATCTAAAGTAGAAACACATACAATAAATTTCACCTACCAACAGTGCATTTGCTTCATGTATTCATCAAGAAGAGGCATTTGATAGTAACCATCTTCTCGAACTTATATATGATGTAATCTTTTGACAAATCTAGGCGCATCTATTGGTACACAGGTAATCCATTAGTGACAACAAAACATGTTGCAAGTGTTAATTCAATTTCATATTACTTTATTGATTTAATGACTCTTGTGCAGTCTATTTTTAAGTTGAAATCAACTTCAAATAGGCTTTTATTCACTTCGGGCTTGTATTATGAAGTGGATGAAACTTTTACATGTAAAGATATAAAATTTGCGTGAAATATTTCATTATATTATTTTAGATGATTTGAAGCTGCCTTAGGGTAAAATTTTGGACAACTTTTCCAACTTACTAATCATGCAATTTGTGCAACGTCGTTCTGTTCATACAAATGTCATTCCGAAATCTCATAAAAAATCTCCGAAACATTTCAAATGTCGATAGGTTCCAATTATCATTCATAAAACACGTCAAAATGATTTGTTTGCGGAAATATTGTTAAAGTAAAATTTAAGCGACTTCAAATCAAGTTAGTGGAGATAGGAGGTGTCATCGTTTTATCGTGGAGGAGTCTGTGGGTATACTCATCTTCGATTTTTCTCAGTGATTATCTAACCGATTTTAATAATAAGATTGAAGGAACAAAAGAAGGAATTATAGATATTTTGTATTTATTTCACAACCAGAAGTTAAGAAAATATAGATTTGTTTTGCACACACTTGAAGTCGTGTTATTCTTTTTCTTTTTCGCAGAAAACAACTGTAGGAAACCTAGTTTTTTTAAACCCAATTTCCATGAAAGTACTGGATTATTAGACTACGGATTTGGTCCCTTCCGAATGCATTCTAAAATGCTTCAAACATTTAATTTTATTATATAAAAAACAGAGGATATTCCTAGGGCGAAAGTAAGCAAATAAACAAATATTTTTTTTTCAGATTAGCGCCAAAAGTGCCAAAAAAGTAAATCAAAGATAAATAATTCACTGATCTTCCAGTTCATCAACTGATTTGTTTCCTAGCCGATCTTTTCCCTCTGACGACGCAATCTTTTCACTTCGACAATAACAGTTACATTTATAGATTCCATACATTTTTTATAGTCTTAACTATATTTTATAATCATAACTATATTGTCGAATTTAACCCGGGAAGGTCACGGGAAGCTGGATGAGGTCACGCCATGGCCATGAATTGCTAATCAGGAGAATTGCGAAATTTTATGAATGTACTTTGCTTGTATTATTCCAATTTGCATTGCATTGAAAATTTTCATAGTTCATAAAGCGATAGTTAGCAGTGCAAGTGAGAGGGCGAAATATGGAGTTTCATAATGAGTTGGCGAAATGATGTGACTTAATTAGATCTTTTTAAGGTTTAGGTTGAAACAAAACCGGTCAATCGGCATCGTTCCCGAGACGACAAATGCTGCATCATCTGAAATCGTCCTGAAGGCAGGGAAGACTTTCAGGGCTGCCTTCCTGTGGACAGCACTAAGTTTGTTAGCGGTAACTGACATCTGCAAAGCCTCCCTCCAAACTGGGATCGCATAGAGCATCACCACTCTGGCTATAAGTAAACTAGAGGTATACCGTGGTCCTCCCACGTTTGGCATCATCTTTGCCAGGGCCATACTTGCAGTGGATGATTTGTCGCAAACATACTGCATGTGTTGTCTATAACTGAGCTTCCTGTCTATCACCACTTCCAAGTGGGAGTGATGATATGACTCCCGATTCTAATACAGGCATAATTTCTTTTTCGGCGCTTATTGATGAGGACCGCTTTCGGTTTTTCCGTCGCAAGTGTCAGACCAGAGCCTCGCAGCGTGGCTTCCTCCGGAAGGGAAAGATTGAGTAGTAGTGAGCCCAATACGGGATCCTGCGGGACACCCGCCGAAACAATGTAGTCCTGGGGTCCATCATTGGTGGCATACCAGAGTCTCCTTTCAGCTAAATAAGTATCGATGATAGCAGCGGGATAAGTGGGAATACCAACTATTGCTGGGGATTTCGGTATAAGATTCCAATAGGCCGAATTGAATGCATTTTCCACGTCCAGGATTACTACCATGCAATAGTTGCTGGTACTACCCTTACCGTGAATTACATCTTCCACCAAGCTAGTAATCAATTTGATGACATCAATGGTCGATGTGGTTTTACAGAAGCTACACTACCGATCTGAAAGGCCGCCTTGGCTCTCATAAAATGGTAGTTTTTTTTGGGTAGGGTAGGTTAATGCATTTACGCACACAGTGTTGAACTCCTGATTCGGTACGTCGACGGACTACCAACTAAACACCTCCCCATTGTCAGAGAACTAGCCTGGAACCGTTTGCCACATTACTTCCGATTAGTCAACGAACTCTCCCGCTTTGCGGAGCCTTGAAATCAGGGAATTTCTTTCACGAACGGGAGGGGACAGGAGGAAGGGAACTGTCAGTTCAAGGAACCCCTGCCGTCCGGCTGCTCTACCGGTCGAGCTCCATTTTCTTAGCAACAGGAAGAACCCAAACATAATGAGCAACACGGCTCCACTTGTCAGCACTCCTCAGCATCTCCTCGACAATGTTGTCTGGAGAGAGATCCCCTGTGTTTAAATAAGAAAAAAAGTGTGATGGGCGTCGTCCACAACTCCATTGCAAAGCACACAATCCGGAGATCGCGCCTTTCCAGTCTTGTGCAGGTAAGACTGAAAACTTCCATGCCCTCTTAAAAATCGGGTAAGGAAATAGTCAGTCTCACCATGTTTCCTATTCAGTCACGCACCTAAGTTGCCAACGAGCTAGACAGTTCATCTTCTTCTAGTTTCATTTTGCGAAGAGAGCTGCCATTCGTCTAGGGTGCGTTGCCGTTCTTCACGAGCAATAATCTCCCTTGACTCATCTCCCTTGTGCTTGTATATGTCTATTTTACCGCAGATCTCGACCAACTCGTCTCTGGTGACTGGCGAAATTGTCGTTTCATTCAGAGGTGGTTGGAATGTGTGGGTGCCCTTTTCTTGCTGGGGGAATAACCCCTGGATGATTATCAGCAAGAGGGTAGGACACGTGATCTGCTGAAATGAACGGCCTCTGAATTGTCCCATCACGATTCTATAAGTACACTCCCACGTGTTTGCGTCCGCTTCTAAGCAGCGCTCCTTAAAGCATTTCCTCTTGTTTCGGTGGATGGCGAGCTTGAGCTTGACTTTTTGCCCCTGATCCACTCTACCTACCGCCCTCTGAGTCGCTCTTCTGACTCGGTGGCAGGCTGATCGAAGGCTGGTCAGTTTATCATTCCACCAGTAGTTTGGTCTTCTACTGGTGAATGAGAACCTGCTAGGGGTGGCCGTGTCACATGCTTTGGCGATGCATTGGGCTACATGGACAGTTCTTTTCGTAGAGGCACCTGCTTTATTAGGTTTGCCTAATCACACCATTATGAAGGCCTGCTCATCCAAAGCTTTTGCAGACCAATCTGAAATCTTTCTCGGGTTTCGAACATGATGGTTCTTTGCCCTGAGGCTCCACACATACCTCAAAGAAAATTGCCTGGTGATCGCTGTGGGTGTAAGGTTCGCTGAGGCACCAGGACATATCGCGCGCCAGTGCAGGGCTGATAAGGGTCAGGCCTACAACTGAGCCTGACCCCACTTTCTTCGGTAGCCAAAACTATGCCCATCTGCGCAAAAGCTTCTAATAGACTGCGCCTCCTTGCATTCGATTTTATGCTACCCCACTCAAGAGCCCAAGCATTTAAATCATAAGTAATCACCTTTGGACTTCGGCCCTTTGCATCAAGAACAAGATTGACAAGCATTTCCTCGAATTCAGACGGTGTCAAACTTGGTGGGGCGTAACTGCTGCATATCTATATACCACTTATTTTCACCCACACAAAGCCATTCGGGCTGCTTGACTTGCAGTACATTGTATGGCCTGTCGACCGCAAGCCTATATCCTTGCTCCACCAGTCGTATTTGTGATCTATATGCTATCGTGACGTGCCTGTCAGTCTGTCTGCCACACTCGATTTATTCGGAAACGATTAAACCGATTGTCAGAAAATTTGGTGAGAACGTATGGTTTGTGATTCCCTTTACATACAGCAAATGGCGTGAAATGTGGGCCTCTTACACAGCATGAATATAATAGGTTCGTTCAGTGCTGCATAGAACCCTTAAGGGCACTTTTCACACTCAAATCGTAATTAGTAGAATGTGTTTAAAATTGTGATTTTTCAAAAATGAAATATCAACAAGAAGACACAGGAGTTTCGATTTGAACTTTCGAGGGGTGATTCTTGAGATTATGCTGACTGTGAAAAGTCCTTTTAAAAGGGATGAGCCGTCTAAATTGGACTCCCTTAGAAAATCGGATGATACTTTCACGACTGAAGTACCTTTCTTGGAAGTATACCATCCGGGAGAACAGGTGACAAAAATGCAAGGGGGAAAGTTGGCGGTTCCTGCAAACATTTCAACACGAAAGTGCTGCAAATGGAATTGGAACACTAGAGTGGTGGTTACCAGTGAAACAGTAATGAATTCTGTACTGTCCTTTGAACACTTCAAGCGCTTGGCGACTAGGCTTCGTGCCTGTTTCTTGGCAAAGTGTTAAGATAGTTTTCATACCGAAGCCTCGGGAGGATCATTATTCCAAGGCCTTGAGATCAGCTTAACATTTGAGGGGGGCTGAGATGCTTGGAGAGGCTGGTTGAGTGTCACATTCGTGAGAAGACGTTAAGGTCGCGCCCACGAAATAAAAATCAACATTCTTATCAGCGTGGAAAATCCTGGGAGTCTGCTCTTCAATATTGAGTTTCAAAGATAGAAGCTGCAACTCTGAAAAGTGAGCACGCGATGGGTGCGTTCGTGGACATTGAAAGCTCCTTCGACTATGTGCCGTTTCAAAGCCTTTGTGATGATGCCAGAGAGCATTATGTTGATTACCCTTTAATTAAGGGGATCAGTGCTATGCTAATCCAGAAATTGCTATGTGCTGAAGTAGGTGTTGATTGCTACCTGAAAACTGAATTAGCGAAAGGCTGCCCCGAAGGAGGTGTGCTATCGCCATTTCTGCGTGGTATCTTGAACGATTAAAAACTCTGCAAACTACGAAATTCGCCAATACATGCCCAACCTTCTGCTAATGACGTTCCTGTGCTAGCTGTGGATCGAAATCTGGTATTAAGAGCGCTATCGAATTGATTGACACTTGGTGCCCCAGGCATGGGTTTTCAGTAAATCCAAATAAAACCATAATGATATTATTTAAAAAAAACAGAGCAAACTGAATGGTTTTTGGCTTCCAGAGACGAGGGGTATAACCGTGGAAGTGAAATATGGGGCCTTAGGCCTCATGTAGTAATGTGGATATACGTTCCTATCATTAGGCGGATGTTCCTTTATGCATCCGTAGTGTGGTTAATGTGAGACAAAAAGGTTTGAACTGTGTGTCTGGTAATTACTGGTGCCGTGAGCGAGTTATTGGGCGAATTGAATCCAGTTTTTATAGTTCCTTCTGATTCTTAGGTGCCCATACATCTGTTTGGTAGGGTAATCCTGAACCGAAGAGAGGACTAGGACGAACCAGAAAAATCCGCGGCGAAGTGTTCTTTACCAATGGTTCACAAACGGAACAGAATTCTGGAGAAGGGGTCTACTTCTCGAAATAAAAACGGGAAGTGGACTTTATGCTTGGGGCAATGTGCAATGGTCTTTCATGCTGAAGTTTATGTAACCCCCTGTAACCCCTGCGTGATTGGCGTGCAGTTAAAGACAGGCGTATCATAATCTGTAACGATAGTCAACCTACAGTGAGGACGTTGAATAGTAATTTTATCCCCTCCAAAAAAAATTACAGGGATGCGGAAACTGAATACACTCTATTTCTAGATTCAATACGGTGGAGCAACTCTGGGTACCTGGTCATTGTAGTGGCGGGAAATAACATCTCAAATGTCTTTGAAGGAGATGGGAACTTTTTTAATGCTGCTTCTGTCAGAACCAACAAAATATATTCCAACATATGGTATCGAAGAGCAGGAAGACTTACATTTTGCTTGGCAATAATTTACTGGCTGGGCATGCATTCCGACGTATCTGGGATGTTCGTTAGATCGGGGAGTCGAGTACAATGGAACACTATTTTGAGACTTTGCCTGATGTTGGAACAAAATTTCCCTGAGTGGATTCGAAACGTACAAGATTCCAGACCTGGTCTACTAGATGACTGTAATCATTGCTAAGGGTATGCCTTGAAAATGTCAAAATTGTAATTATAGCTCGCATTTCATTGATTTTCATTAAAATCCGTTCATTTTCCTTGCTGTAGTAATTTGTTCGTTGCACTTGGAAGTGTTCATTTTCTTTGCTTTCCTTTTATGGCTTCAATTATGTAGGAACCTCTAAATGTTTACTCCCCTTTCCTCGGCGTACCAATATTTTTGTTACCCACTGTATATTGAAAATTTGGTAAATGTTTTTATGTTTGATCTACTTTTGATGCATTTTTCAGTCACTATGCAATAAGATTGCGGAGGGAATGTGAAAAATGTCAAACTGAGTTAATATTCCTACGATATTTATCATAACATCGCGGCAATCCAAAAGTTAATTGAACTAAACTGTTACCGCTGACCTTCACATCAGAATCAGAATACCGCGTTAAAAAATGCATATTCTAGATCTATATTATTTGTAAATTGAATGAGTTTCCAATATTGACTTTTCTAGAAACTTTGGAGATTTCTGTTTTTTCCATCCACAAAAATTGTGATCTGATTTCCGTTTCGTCATATAACCACAAGAAAATACTTTTCCCTATGCGATTTGATTGTGGTTTATCTGATGCCATTGCGTGGATATCTTAATCATTATTTCTTGAGTATTGAACTTCTCAATATTTTTTCTTGGTATGTAGCAGTTGATGAATGATGGCAATTCCAAAAATTACCATAAAAATTTATTTTTTTTTGGAAACGGGACGACATTTTTATTTGAAGAATAATAGTGAAAAAAATTAAATATTTTAAGTTATACTATTTCTAGTTATACTCTGAATGTATTTTAGTTATTTTGAAATTAAATTTTTCAATAATAGTGGAATATTTACAATTTTGGAATTTTCACAATATAATAAAAATTGGAAAAAAGGAATCGTATATCATCGATACTATTATATCAAGATTTCAGTGGATGCTTCCAAAAAGCGCACAATAGTTAATTACTTTTATACAATAGATAAAGATGCAACTGAATCAAAATAAAATATTTAAAACCTTTGTGATTTATGCAAAATATGACCCCCCATATTTTCTCGAATTTGGTTCGATGCATATTCATCAAAATATCATAGATGAGAGATGCTTTAAATTTTTTTAGAATTGGTATGTAGTTAACTTTGAGGAAAAAATCGTTGAAGATGACAAAATTAATTATTTAGTATTTTGCATAGTTCCACCATTAACATATTTGGTGCATTGAAACCATCAAGTTGTGAAGTCAAGTGAAGGCAGGCTGCAAAACGAGAGGCATTTCCGTTTTTATGTGGAGGAAAACGCGTTTCTATAACATTTGAAATGTTAACATTAGTAAAATCAAGCTTTATACATTTAAGCGTACATGTGTGTATAAATTGACATTATAAGAGCAATTGTAGCTGAATTCTGCACCAGTTGGGTTATTTGTTGACTTATTTTAAATGGACTGGAAGGGACTGGTAGAAGGAGGAGAAAATTCAACATTGACTGTGTTCTTCCAGTTAGGCATAGGGTGTATAGTCGGACAGGCGATAATGTGTATCTGATTTGGCTGGAAAATGTCGGATACCAATGCATCGAAGCTGGCAAGATGTAATAAACTTCTTATGGTTCAAATAATGTATATCATGAGGGGGAAAGTTTATTCTATGAAGCGGATCAGCAGGTAAGAGACAGTTATTTCCGAGTTGTGACAATCTCGGTAGATGCCTAATTTTACCTAAAATTAGCACTAAGTGCAAGCATTTAGGTTCGGAAGATTCTACCTACTTAAATATAAAGGGGCGCTGGTGGTGTTGGTCGGTGGTAGGTTAATGGAAGAATCCGTCGACAACTCCCCACAACATTGAAAACGTCGTCAGAATGGTGTATTTCTACATAGTTTGAATCAGACTGTGGGAGAGTCCCAGGACATTAAGGGAAACCATGAGAAACGTACGTACAACACCTGCAGCTGACATTATGGGAACTACAACCCGAGGCAGTGACGTATTTCCTTTCAATGTTGCTATTATGGGGGATAGCAACATAAATAATACACGCGGAGTAACTCGTCTTGTCAACCCCGAACCCCGAATACCGAACCCCGCATACTGAACTGGTCGTTCTCCACCCGCTCTTCCATTATGAGCTTTTTATAAGCTCGGGTGGCGACCACCCCGTCCTGAATGGCACACATAAATCCCTCTGCCTCAGCAAAGAGCTTTCCAGTACATAGCCATCTGTTCGACAAATGCAAATCGACAAATGGCTGCCAAAGACACTTCACATTTCTACTGTGCATTGCCTTCGACTATTATTCATTAATCCGCTCCTGATTAAGTGGAGTCAACTCACAATTTGTCTTACAAACCGTCGCATATAAGGGACTCGTCTCCTCTTTGCTGTAGAAATAAGTGCGCTCCATGACGGAGTTTGGATAATGCACTCGGAATTTGGACATAATAGTCCGTATCCGTCCATGGCAATATGTCGAATCCATAAGCCAGTGAAGGGATAGCAGGAATTCGGACAGCGAGCATACTTCAGATCCTTAACTCCAGCATGGGTTTCTTGCAGAATTTTTAGGTATTTCTAGAAATCTCTCTTGGTCATAACTTGGATGTGGAGGTCACCAATGCTATGTCCGGCATGCAGCCCGTAATGACCTTTGCAAAATGTTTGGATTCGGTACTTGTCTATTCCAAATTCCATCCGAATATCGCGGCTAAACATGTCCACTATTCGTAACAGACTTCTAAGGTGGTCGTCAGTACCAGTATACAGCTTGATGTCATCTATGTATGTCAAGTGTGTCAGTTCGCACTTAGCACGTAGGTCATATTTGATTGAGAATCCATACCCTCTAGCATCATTCAGTAACTATGAAAGGAGGTTCAGTGCCATGCAAAATCAAAGAGAACTCAAAGATTCCCCCTAGAAAATGCCACTCCATATATTGATGGGCTCTGAGGTGTTAGCACCTTTTAGATGTACGCACTGATAAGGTGAATTTTTTTGGTATCGAGGTGCCCATTGATCACTAATAATGGACGTTATGAATTTGTATAGGGTTGGTAAGCAAGAAATCGGTCTTGTGTCTGCGGAGTCCTGCACCTTATCCGTTTTAGGGACAAGGTGGGTAATTTCCGCAGGGAGGAAGGGTGGAAATTCCTCCGGCCGACTAATCACCTAATTTATGCTATGTACCAACCGACTGTGTATACTGGTAAATTTCTTATACCAGGAATTCTGCACTCCATCCAGACCAGGCCCCCTCCAGTTCTTCAAGTTGTTTATGGCTCGTCGAACTTCCTTTTCGGTAGCATTCGTGAAATTCATGTCAGGCGCATTGGCATGGCGATGATCCCCCAAAGTCCACCCCCATAACCTTTTGCTTCCGCCACCGAAAACTGTGATCGAGTGATCTTAAAAAAAATTTGTTGGTTCCCTGCATAATTTGCATTCTAGACACGTCTGGAGTGACTTTCACTATACCGTCGTAACCGACTGCATATTACAGACAGTTTCTGCTTTAGTGTATCCAGAATCTCAACTACCGAAACAGCTGCAGCAGGCGAAGCGATGCTCCTGGTCGTCGTGGTGCCTAGACATCGAAACGCCCACGACTAGCAGTTTCGTCGCAGTGCTGTCCATTGCGTGAGCCCGTCCCAGTCACCAAGCCAGACGACACCCGCCGGTTATCCGTAACGGACCTTAAATTTCTCCTCCTCCTCATTTTTGATAGTGCATTTTATCCCTAATT
Source organism: Hermetia illucens (assembly GCF_905115235.1). Taxonomy (NCBI): domain Eukaryota; kingdom Metazoa; phylum Arthropoda; class Insecta; order Diptera; family Stratiomyidae; genus Hermetia; species Hermetia illucens. Next base: position 162,619,627 of record NC_051850.1, read on the forward strand.
GCCAGGTGTAGTGAAAGCTTCCTCAGTGAGTAATCTGCAAGATTGTAAAGTTCCTGCACTTTTCTCACCTATCCCCTGAGATGTCCTGCTTTCATTGATGTGCAGCCCGAGATCTCGCGCTAATCGCCGCCTGCTCGATTTGGATGAAGACAGTTTGAACGTCTCGAGTCGTTCTTCCCATGATGTCGATATCGTCAACATAGGCCAGTAATAAAGAGTATCGTACTTCTCGCATTTATCTCAGCATCACGGATCACTTTGCCTAGGGCCGGGTTAAAGAGGACGCATGATATGCACAAAAATGGGTCGTTCCCCGCAACGATCAGCGAAGGAGGCAGGGAGGGCTGGCATACCTGATGTGACACCGGGGCGTCTAAATAAAGAGGAAGCCTTATCAAATGGCTTGACTGACCGTGCCGAAAAGGCAATTCCACACCTAGCAGTGTACCTGTTCCGGAAAAAAACCCAGTCAGAATCGCTAGTCCTGAGCAGATGGATTCAGACACAAACCGAGTGCAAGTGCAGTCGACCGTCCTAGCTAGAGCCGAAGGGAAAAGGCTCTTCAGGAAATGCGCGGCAGTGGTGAAGCGTATGCGGTCGGCAACGTTCCTCCAGACGAACGTTAACAATGACGTCAAAAACGGGCTAATGGAACTGGAGGGACCGCATCTCCTTTTATAGGTGGACGTGGAGAACAGCGGAAGACGATTGGAGAGCAGATGTAGCTGCCCGCCTCACTGAGAATGCTGCTTGAAACTGTGTGAACTGGGGAAAAAGCGGAAAGAAGACGACGTGCCTGAAGGAGACTTTATGGAAGTAGTCTCCAGGGGCCAAAAAAAGGAAGGCGAAGAAGGAAAAAAGGAAATAACTGACTACGCCCCCAGAGACACGTCTGCCCAAAGACAAGGAGGCTGCAAACCAAAAGCCAGGATCAGAAACGGCGAGGAAACGAAGAAGGCCTAGATGGTCGGCCTGCTCATTAAGCCGAGGGAAAGCAAGACATTTGTGGAAGTGCTTAGTGAAATCTGCTATAGGATGAAACCCGAACCCAACGGAGCAGAAGTGTCTTCCATACGGAAAACGAAGGGTGGCGGAGTCCTCGTCGAACTGGGCTCAAAAATGACTAGCAAGAGTACGTTCTGCGAAGCGGTCAAGGGGTTATTGGGGGAGAAGGCTCTCGTTTCTAGTCTAGAAATTTGGGATCTTGACTGACTCACAGAAAAGGTCGAAGTGGAGGAGGCGATGAAGCATGAATGTCCAGAGGTAACCAATGCCAGGTATCACCTCTGTAAATGGGATAGTCCCCACCAAGTGCTACTGATGTCTGGACTATAAACGCATGTCAGCAGCTTGCAAGGGATCGGACAGGAGGACAACATGCCGGAGATTCGGCCAAGTAGGTCGTCGCGCGAAGACTTGCAATGAAAGCGACAATTGCGTTCTTTGCAGGGATCGTGGTGCATCTGGTGAGAGCGTCGCATACACTGCGGGCCCGGGGTGGTGTCCAATCTTCAGGGCGGAATTGGAAATGGCTAGGGTGTGAATGACATGATCCGCATTTTACAAATTAACATGCACCGGAGTGCAACCGCTCACCAGTTGCTAGCACAGTTCGCTGCGGAAGTCAATGCTGATTTAGTGCTAATTAGCGAGCAACACCGAAACAAGGACCCGGCCTCATGGCATCTCGATTTATCGGGCACCACTGCCTTCTGACTTTGGGACGACGTTCGACTTCGTGCTCTTGCGAAGGCCGAGGGAGCGGGTTTGTCTGGATCCGGTGTTTAGGGATAACGTTTTTTAGCGTTTACTTGACGCCGAACGAGACAATGCCAGACTTTCGGGGCTGACTTGATGCTCTGGAGGATGCCGTTTCGAGCACGGATCGTTTTTAATGCCAGGGCCCTTGAATGGGGCATGCCTCAGTCAGACTCCAGACGGAAATAGATTCTGGAAATGGCGGCGAGAACTGGGCTCGTAGTTTTAAACACCGGATCCACGCTAACATTTCGGCGCCCAGGCTGTGAAGGAAGCGTTCCTAACATCACTTTTGCGTCGGAATCTCTGGCATCGTCGGTGGACGGGTGGCGACCACCAACGCGACGCTCCCCCGTCTGTGGAATGTCACAAGGGTGAACATCGGGAAGTTCGTCGAAGCTCTTGGCGCAGGCAGAGCCGCGTTAGAGGCCCCTCCGGGGGGTGATAGCGTCGCAGTTGACACCGTCGTAAATTCGGTGATGAACCTAATAACAACAGCGTGTCTGGCTTCCACGGCTGGAAGCCTTCTATGTACTGGTAGGCGGCAGAAATTGCCGACTTACGGAGGGAGTGCCATAAGTCCTGCTGTTTGGCACAACGTATAGGTCAACAAAAAGGAGACTCTGCAGCGCTATAAATAAAAACAAAGCTTGCGGCTGACAGAACCTTGTCAACGAGGTGAATGAGGATCCGTGGGGACTTGGCTATAAGCTTGTCACCCGGAAAATCCGGGCTCTGCGGAGGCCCTGCATACTAAGTACCGCCAGATGGACCGTATTGTACGGGCATTGTTCCTCAGACATTTTGTACCGGTTGGTGTCAATAGCGCGGAAAGCGTCGAGGATTGCCCCCTTTTCACAATGAGAGAGCTCGAAGAAGCGGTTCTTACTACGGAAAACAAGAAGGCGCCAGGTTTTGATGGCATACTGGCAGAAGTTTACAAACTGGTGTTTCACCAACAGTCAGAATTGCTGTTTGAGGCGTTCCACGCTTGCTTGAAGGAGGGCATTTTTCCTTGTCGCTGGAGAGTGGCCACACTCGCGCTGATCAGCAAGGGTAAAGGAGACCCGGGGCTTCCGTCTGCATGCCGATCGCTGGTGGTGCACTGTTTCTTCCATGCTTGGTGGTGGGAGCATTTGTCCGTCGTCTTCAGTTGGCGGGACTTCCGATTCGCCAATATTTTAGTTTGTTGAGCAGTTCATTAAAATACTCAACTCAACAACAACAAATTTAAAAGATATCAAAAGGTAATATTTTGTCTGGCTATCTGCCAACATAAGAGCTTCTTACTTGAAAATAGATAGTGATTAAATCAAAGAATTTTTTTTATGTAAAAAGGGCTTCTGATTGCTTACAAGAATCATACTCTTTACTCTTCAAAAATTATTTGGGTAATGAATGGAGTCGCGACTACTAAGTTAGCCAAAGTCAATGAAATGTTCGTCCATGTTTCATTAAAAATTTGCATCCTTTTTCATTTGGATAGATTCAAGATAAATGAGGGAGAGAACCAAGGTAAAGTGACAGACCCCACCAGGATGTAGTTATCATGAAAAACCTTCAAAGGACTTGTGAAACGAGTAATCTTAGAAACAGAAAGCAAAAGGAAAAGGTATTTTTTGAAAATATGCAAGTATAGGGCGATGTCATAAACGCTCGATAAATTTTCATCATGGTCATTTTCCGAAACACGAAAAAATGTTTTAAATTGCTGGGAAATGGCAACATACTAAACGTTTGACTTGGCAGCTACGCTATTAATAAAAATAGCCTTCATTAGTTTAGCATGAAACCATTGCTAAAACAAAGGAACAACTTCCTTAAACCAGTATTCGCCAAAAATAGTTGCATAATTTTATTAAGAGTGTGATATGTTGTCTTTCCGGAATTCTAGCGTAGTCAATCTTATTGATGTTAAGCTAGTTTTTTCACATGTGGACAGGCAGCGGTAAACATTTTTATACTCTATTTAACCTATTCTTATCTTAAATTTAACATTTATAAACATAGTGGGTGGACTTATTGTCAAAACTTCCACGCGTGAGAAAAAACTCGCTCTTCCAGTACATACCGAGTCTACTGGAAAACCACACCATGTGTACATATGTACATATGTGCTCGAAAGAGGTAATGATCCAGCTTCTGTGAATATCAATCAGATTCGATTTTTTTACACTTGAGGTATCAACTTGCACTTTTGTCTTATGTAAACTTTGGTTTCTTGGAATCTTGGTCACTCGGGTGAGATTAATCTTCACCATCGCAGGGAAGAGTGACGTAGAGTAGGAAGTGATTGCTGGTACTGTTGGCTTAATTCCTGTTGGAAAAACACACTGGGAGATACACTTCGTGAGATACCTGACTGATACCATTGGCAGTGTAAGAGGCGGTAGATAGAGACAGACATCGCAAGATTCCGTTCATAATTATTGATAAATCTTCAGGGCTGTTGTGAATCACTATAGGTTGCCTATTGGTCCGTCCATCACAACCATTGCTAGCTTTGGAGGAAGTATAATACTATTATTTAGCCATTTTATCCACGAATAGTTCTTCATTTCGACTGCAGTATTCAAGCGAGTAACATCGTTTGTGAAGACCTTAGATATATTCATCTTATTTTTGAGTGAGGAATTGGATACCAAAATGAACGTGAAACTGGTGAGTGTGGTGGCATTTCTTCTTGTGCTGTTTCGTATGGTAACTAAGAATGGATTGTTATTTGTGATTTAGAGTGTCGGAGTGCTGTGCCTTCTTGTAATTGTATCAAAATGTTACGGTCAACAAGAACAAACTCCCGAACGGGAACTTTTAAATGCCATGATGCCAAAGATCCTGCTGGAGGAGTACACAAATGAAGCCACTAGGGAAGGATATAACTTTTCGTAAGTGAATGTTATTTAAAACTTTTTTTTTGCTTTTACCTTATCAGAGTGGTACTAGTATGGCATGTTATAAACTGTCTTTCGAATATGGAAATGTTTACATCCTATATAAGGGAAAGGTGGCGTTATGACAGACGGAATGTGAAAATGGAGCGAATGTGGGCGTTGAAGGTCACTGATATAATCGGTTTTACTATCATTCCCTGCATTATCATTTATAATTGGACGAAGCTTTTATGTAATTTGTCTCGTTCGTTGTATTTGTCAAAAGAAATGAGTTGACAAAAAATATTTTTTACTGCATCTATTTGATTTGTAGAAATTACGGATTGATCCTACCCATTAATTGAAGTATCTCTATTGGAACTACAATTTAAATTTCATTACAACTGGGTAGAGATGTAATATCTTTTATAAATTGGATTTGATTTCTTAAATTAAGTCGCGGTCATAGAATTCTCAAGTCAAACTTTTTAGGTTCAGGCTAGTTATGGCAATATTGAGTTTTGTTGTGTCCTTGGTTGAGTTTTGCCTGTGTCGGATGAAGTTCAATTATTTCCCTTTTATGACGATCTTTTTCTTTTATGTCAGATAATCAGATTTTTTTAACTCTTGGTTGCACCATCTATGCCACATTTATTTCAAACACTTCTTGACATGCTCTGCAGGATTTCTTCTTTTGATATTTATTCGTCTGGTATCCTTTTTCGGTGCTGAATTTAAACATTGTTATCAAGCTGATTTACCAATATTGGGGTGTTATAAGCTATTCTGTTGGCGTGTTACTTAAATGTATATTATTCAGTTTTGACCATCCTACGCTATCGTTGGAATCCTATCCTCCGCCCACGTGTAAGACATGATTTCTAAAATTTGAATGGCTTTATAAGTAGATTTATTATGCTTAGTCAAATTTATTTTTAGTAATGTTTTTTCTCTGAAACTGAAGGACTGTTGGCTTTGTTGAGCCATTGATGGAGGAAAAAAATATATATTTTTTTTCTCTTGTGCCATTTTGAATCGCCTTGATTTCATTAGAAAAGATCTACAGAAGGATACATTGGTTGCAATTTAGCAGAGTGACCAATTTTTGTATACATATGCGTAGAAGCATGGATAATTTCCAAGCATCTCTTTGATGATCTGGGAGACCGAGAATCTTCCACGTTTCGCGCCGTTCTATAATTTCAACATAAATTGGGAGTCCCTGTCTTCTGGTGCTTTGTCCTTCATATCAACTAATACCTCTTCTTCTTTGATCTTTGTTCTGTTCGGTAACGAGGTGGGTTTATTCGTACTTCATTTCAATTTCTCTATGGAAAAATATATTTTTGACTAAACGAATAAATAATATTCGGCAATTTTTCCTGCGGTACTTCATATTACTCTTCAAATTCAAATGTTTGTTTGGTTCTGACAGGAAGAGTTTGGTCTGTCTAGCAGCATTAAGGCTTCGCCACCTGTCATTATGGGAAGCTTATTCCCAGTTTTTGGTAGCAGCATCAGCCAATGCTACCGACACCCCAATTGCTGCTTCCGGTCCGGGCATGGGGGAAGTTGAAGCCTCTTTTGTTAAGGCATCCGAGATTTTATTTCCCTCTACACCAAATAACCAGGTACCCAGACTAAATCCACCGTAATGAATCTAGAAACAAAATTCAATCGGTTTCTACATTCCTGAACGATTTTTATAGTGATCAAAGGACTACACAATGCCCTCAATGCACCTTGACTATCGCTACAGATTGCGTTGCACCTGCCCTTCAACCGCTCGCCAATCATCCAGGAATTTTAGGATCGCATACACTTCTACCTGAAAGACCGTTGTGTATTGTCCCAAGGGAAATTTCCACTTCTCGTTTTTATTCGAGAAGTAAACTCCCGCTTCAGAACTATTTTCTGTCTTTAAGTCATCGGTGTAGAAGACGTCAGTATATCCTGACACTCATTCTTCTGGTTCGACCCAGTTTTCTCTCCGTTTCAAAATAACATTATATCTTCTACTAAACAGATGTATGGGGATCTGCGAATCGGAGGGCATTGTGAAAACTAGATTCAGTTCTCCCAATGCCTCTTCTAATTTTCTGTGCCCCCCCTCCCATGTCCAAACAATGGAGAGCAGACTCACAGGACTTTCTACGCATGTTGGTTTTCATTTAGAGGTGGGACTTTAGTGCCTTCTCGAGAATGTGACGCTCAACCAGTCTCTCCAGGCATTTCCGCGAAAATGATGTTAGGCTGATTTGTCTGAAGTTCTTTGGATTAGAATAGTTATCTTTCCCAGGCTTTGGTATGAAGACTACCTTCATCTTCTGCCAAGAAGGCAGGTGTTGTATCTACGGAGAGAGCCTCCGAGAAATGACTAATCTACTTCTTCTTGGGGTTGATGATCCCTTCATTAAAAAGCATGTGGGCGAGTTTTATCAAAAGTTGAATGTTGCCCTGCAGGTTGATCCATTGAAGTCACTCTGCCGGTTCTAGTCAATAGTTCAATTCGATATAAGAGGCGGTTTACGGAAAGGGAACCTTTTGTTGTAAATTTTAATCATTAATCATATGCACCATCCAATTTACCGTTAGCGTGTGTTTTTCCGATTTTACATTCTTGGAAAGGACATAATTCATTTTGCTAATTGTTCTTTGGTTGGTCTCTTCAGTCTCTTCATGGTCACGTTTGGGGTGTTCCTATGTTTTCTCCGATGCAGAGTGTGAATGTCGACGAAGGTGCTCTTGCGCATCCTTTGAGCTTGGTAAGGAAATTTGCAGAAAACCAGCCGGGGCATGGGTTCAATGGGTAATTGCAAACAGAAGTAGTTGTATTCTTGACTGAGCAAGGAGATCATTGATCCCGTGGATTAAACTCCAACAAACACGACAGATTACGGATTCCAAATGGCAGTATACAAAATATTTCAAAAAGAGAAAAAGTATTCATTATAATTTGCTTTAGTCAAGTTTATCTTGCGAATAGAAACGAAAAGTGGAATTTTCGCTCGGGGTATTATGCACCGGTTTTTCAGGTTCGAACTCTTATACCGAAGTTCCGTGAAGTGTGCGCGTGACAAATGGGAATTTGCTAGTGCGCTGGTCAGGAATGCGGAACAAGCCGCAGAACACAATGATTTCATATACCTCATCACAAAAGAACATGCATGTCGCCGCAAATCTTTCGATGGTCTTGCAAAGGACGTTAATAGTCGTCTCCTTTTCCACAATGACGAGCAACTGAAGAGGTGGAAATAACACTTCATCTCGGTTTTTAGCCGTATCACATCTGGTGAGGTTCTTTCTCTTGTGGGTGAAACGACTACTCATCGTAAGATATGGTTGCGGACTGCTTCTCTCGGCCATCAATGCACTCAAACGGGGTAAAGCCGCTGGGCTTGACGGTCTCCTCACAGAGGTATTTATTACTGCTCCCCTAGAGAGTGAAAGAAGGGGGTGATCTTTAAGATTCCAAAGAATGACACCCGTCTTGAATACGACAATTGGAGGGTTATGTGGCTGCTCCCTGCTGTCACAAAGTTAATACCTGAAATAATAATGGAATGTATTACTGCACCTTCGAAAGTTGTTCGTTCCGGATCCTCCTACATTGACCACATTAACACCCTACGCATCATTTTGAAACAGTGCGCGGTGTTTAGATCTTCGCTTCACCTGCTTTTCATCGATTTCGAGGAAGCTTTCGACAGTCCAGAAGGAGTGTTTTGGCGAAACTAATAATTTCTGTCAGAGCGACATGTCATAGCGCAAGATATGCGCTGCATCGAGATAAAATTTCAGGGAAATTTGAAGTCAAATGCGGAGTCCGTCAGGGTTGCATCTCTTCATCGATGTTATTGCTACTTGTTATCGGTAACGTTCTTCATGCTGTCGTAGAACGGGGAGGAATTAATGGATTACAACATCTTTCCCCAAACACCTCGACTATGCTGATGATATCTGATCTCATCGGGTCCAAAAGACTGGTTTTGGAAGCGGAAACAAGTAGAGTTGGACTGAAGATAAACATCAAACAAAGCAAGGTTTTCAGTCTGACGGGCCATCGCACTCTCCTGATCTGTATCAATGATTTGGTTTCTGCCAACGATGGCATCGAACTGTATGATTCTCGACTGCTGGGAGTAACCATCACTGCTATCCGAAAGCTCCCAGTCTTTGTCATCACTTAACAAATGACGACTCAGTCTCCTGTTTCCTTGTTAGAGACGCAGTTTTCTCCGAGAGCGGGGTATATGTGAAGAACTAACTTACTTCTGAGTGTTGAGCAGCATTTAGTGGGTGTTTCTACGACCGTACTCACTTTCTTCGTTTACGCTGTTTTTTTGGACCTTGCTCAGACCGCTGGTTTATGTTCATCATTGTGGGGTCATATTGGGTTTATAGTTACTGTTTTTGGCGAGGTTAGTTGGGTTTGGCATCGAAATCGGCGTGCTATTTGTCTAGGCAGTTCTTCCAAAGCTGAAGGAAGAAGGTGGTAGTCTTCTCCAAGGATTTTCTCTTACTGAGAGCACCATCTAGTTGTAAAGGAGAGTCTGTCCCTCTCTCGTTTTTTTGAAGTGATATTGCCTTGGGTTAAGTGATTGCCAAATCTTTGTGACCCTTTTTATTGGTGCCTATCTGCAAAGTGTTCGGTCCCGATTCTTGGTATTATTCCAAAATTTACAAAATATTAAGATCACGTTTGAGGAATGTTCCCAGTCAAGAACTAACTTCAGCTTGTTCAAGAGTATACTGGCATGCTGGGAGTCAATAGGATTGCTAGTGAAGTAATCCGAAAGAGCTAGACTTTTTCTACCATGCATGGCTTGGCGGTGAAATAAAGGGTGTCGATAGATATGTAGGTATTGCGGACATAGAGGTATCAATATGACCATATGTACATCAATATGGGTCATGTTTAGTTTATTGCGAACATATCGTAACTGGCAAAGGCTAGGTAACTGTCAAACCGTGCTAGTAACATTTGTTTGAAATACTCGCATGATTTGGGAGCGTGCCAGGCATAGCACTTATTTTTACTTTCAGGTGAGGAATTTTCCGGAAAGTTCAGAGAAGATAGCTTCCATGTTACCAAATTCTTCGGTGATAAGTTCATAGTATTCAAAAGGTTAGTGTCATCGAGCATTTTGCTTTATAAAGGCTGGTGTGCAGTAAATCCTTTTTGAATCCAGCGAGAGAGATAGAGAGAGAGGTTATTCGTGAAACATAAAAATTCTTTACTGTGTGCGCACGAGATGATTTGGCCCGAAGTCGATCGACTATTTTCTGCTAGATTGTTTGGTGTAGCTGAGAGGTATGGCATTCCTTGTTTTACTAGAGCGTTTTCCAGCAAATTTCCTTTCTAGCCTCATCAAACATAGAGCATTATTTAGATCTTGCTTGATTTTGCGTTTAGTATACCCTCTGATGCCGCCCCTTCCTTCCTTTGATTTTTATCCCAGCCAATGATAAAAATCGTTCCATGTGCTCGCGACTTGCGCGATGTTAGGCGAGATTTTGAGCTTCTTTTTTTTCTGACAATTCGGCTTTTTTGTCACTCGATTTATGTGATAGTTTTCCACCCTTTGAGGAAGATGGTCCTTTGCAGAATTACCTCCTTGGCGAAAGTATTGGCTTTAGATTTGCTTTTCAGTTATCTAGATTAATTTGTACTGTATTAGGAAGTCTTTATATAGCCTACCTAGATTTGTACCTAGATTTAATGCTGGGGTTTTCCCTTCCATCTTCTTGGCATAATCGATCGCTATATTGCCACTAAAATGTTTTTTCGTCCTATTTCACCGAAAGTGAAATCGGGAAAATTACTCGTGGGAGGTTTTTCATGTTTTATTTTTCTTATCACACTTTGCTTTTCGATAATAAACTTTACGAGCGAAAAGCAGAAGGCCGCGTCTGCGGCCTAATCCAGCATAAACACAGATAAATATTCGTTCGGCAATAAAAATAATCCATTCGGGTGGAGAACATGTTCAAGGCCTACTGTGGGCTTTTGACTATCTCCAGAATATTCATATCGTCAAGTATGTTGATGCCAACTTCGGCAGGTTTTAAGTCACCGTCTGTGTCTGGTTCCAAAGAGTAGAGCGATTGATGCATTATCATAACATTTTCTTCAGTCTTATGGCTTCCCATTTTAAATATTCTGTCCTCAAAATGCTGAAAACCTGTCTCATCCAAACCTTGAAAGTTTCATGGGTTTGAAGCATCTATCGTGTTCGCAGATATGAATATGCCTCGTTCACTGATTTCTAATCAAGATAAGGACAAATAAAAGAGACTGAAATTGCCTAGTAGCAACAAGTTTTTCATTAAACCAAATGAAGCTTATTGTCATTAAGGTCAATTCTCCGCTTTTGCTTCTGCACTTTATGTCATGGAGCTAAACGACTAATCACTCATGATACGTAACTTTCAGAATAAATCTCAGTTTAAGGTTCATAGATATTATTACATTCACTCGAATATGTGCCATTGTTGAGGCTTTCCAAGAGCTGCCGAAATAATTACAATGTCTTGGAAAATACTCCCTGCAGTGTTGATTGCACGTAATTAGAGAATGCTACTGCAGTTGGATACTAAACAATAGCATTACAGTTGGATATGTGCAGAAGAAGTAACACAAAGCAATTGTTTAGATTTCTAGCCTTGTATTCATTTTATGGACCAGTCTTCTTTCGTTTGGGAATTCACCCTTTCAATGTTTGTTTATGTTATGGGAAGACCTTGGGGCTTAAGCTTCAGAGAAAGTACTAGGTCAGCGCTGGAGTGTTGAACTTTTGCCTTGCTTTGGTCTACCACACAAAACGCCGCTAATGAAATTATTTAAGAAATCATTAAAGTTTGACCTTTAAGTTGTTTGTCATCTTGGATAAATTTGAAAAGAAGATAATACATCACTTTTTATATTGTGGTATTTTGGAATACTATTAACTTCATTTTTCTGAGGTAGAATGACTAGACAATGATATCTTACCATACTATCTACTTGGAGCATTAAAGCGGCAAACTTGATTCAGATAAATCGACACCGCTACCGAATGGGATAAAGGCTAAAAAAGACGAAGGAACTAAATTTTATATTTTAGTGGAACTTATTTTTAAGGGGGCAGTAAATAAATACGAGTTCTTTCAGAAAAGCAATCTAAGGTGTAGATATGACTTGAAATTATGTAGACGGTTAACCGAAAAGATTCATTTGTTCTATGTCATTTATTCTTGGTCATTTTCAGTGGGTAAAGTATATGGAGCGAGAGTTATAAAACGTGATAGCCCCCTGAGTGAAGGTTTTATGATATCATCATTGTATAATTTGAATTTTGAACCTTAGTCTGTGAGGGGAAGATATGTAGAAGAAAGGGGTAGCCACCCAATTTCTAATCTCGTCAAAGACTTTCGGTGGTCACTTCCTCTTAAAAAGTGCGGTTATTTTCATATCATAACGGTAAGAGGGATAGTCAAGGATAAAGGATGATGTAAAGTGGGAGCCAAGGCTGTTTTCGCCTCCCTCATTAAAAAGTCATGGCGTTGCAAATAGGGAGTATTTTGATATCATGGTAAAGTTGAATTTGCCAGCCACACCCGTGGGGTGAGGGAGTGAAAAGGTAGGAGAATTCTATCACTTCTACCACTTGAACATCGCGACGATGATGGCCATACTAATAAGCTTTTTAAGGATACGAAAATAGCCCTTTTTTGGGGAGCCATAACCTTTCATCGGGGTTGACCGCCACAAATCTTTAATCATCATCATCATCAACGGCGCAACAACCGGTATTCGGTCTAGGCCTGCCTTAATAAGGAACTCCAGACATCCCGGTTTTGCGCCGAGGTCCACCAATTCGATATCCTGTCTGGCGTCCTGACCTACGCCATCGCTCCATCTTAGGCAGGGTCTGCCTCGTCTTCTTTTTCTACCATAGATATTGTCCTTATAGACTTTCCGGGTGGGATCATCCTCATCCATACGGATTAAGTGACCCGCCCACCGTAACCAATTCAGCCGAATTTTATCCACAACCGGACGGTCATGTTATCGCTCATAGATTTCGTCATTGTGTAGGCTACGGAATCGTCCATCCTCATGTAGGGGGCCAAAAATTCTTTGGAGGATTCTTCTCTCGAACGCGGCCAAGAGTTCGCAATTTTTCTTGCTAAGAACCCAAGTTACAAGGAATACATGAGGACTGGTAAGATCATTGTTTTGTACAGTAAGAGCTTTGACCCTATGGTGAGACGTTTCGAGCGGAACAGTTTTTGTAAGCTGAAATAGGTTCTGTTGGCTGACAACAACCCTGTGCGGATTTCATCGTCATAGTTGTTACCGGTCGTGATTTTCGACCCTAAATAGGAGAAATCTCAAGTCTCAAAGTTATAGTCTCCTATCTTCACTGTTTTCGTTTGACCAGTGCGATTCGATGTTATTTGTTCGTTCGGTTTTGATTTTGGCATTGACGTTGTCAGCATGTACTTCGTTCTGCCTTCATTAATGTGTAGCCGAAGATCTCGCGCTGCCTGCCCGATCTGGATGAAGCAAGACTGTTCATCTCAACAACCGTGGGCAGATTTCATCATCGTAGCTGTTATCGGTTGTGATATTCGACCCTAGATAGGAGAAATTGTCAACGGTCTCAAAGTTGTATTCTCCTATCCTTTTTCTTTCCGTTTGACTAGTGCGGTTTGATGTTGCTGGTTGATTCGTCTTCGGTGCTGACCTTGCCACCATATATTTTGTCTTGCCTTCATTGATGTGCAGCTCAAGACCTCGCACCAATTGCCACCTGCTCGATCTGGATGAAGACAGTTTGTACGTCTCGGGTGGTTCTTGCCATGATGTCGATATCGTCAGCATAGGCCAGTAGTTGGGTGGACTTGAAGAGGATCGTATCTCTTGCATTTACCTCAGCATCACTGATCACTTTTTCCAGGACCAGGTTAAAGAGGATGCATGATAGGGCATCCCCTTGTCGTAGACCTTTGTTGATGACGAATGGTCTTGAGAGTGATCCTACTGCTTTTATCTGGCCTCGCACATTGGTCAGGGTCAGCCTAGTCAGTCTTATTAATTTCGTCGGGATACCGAATTCTCTCATGGCCGTATACAGTTTTACCCTGGCTATGCTATCATAGGCGGCTTTAAAGTCGATGAACAGATGGTGCAACTGTTGTCCATATTTCAACAGTTTTTCCATCGCTTGCTGCAGAGAGAAAATCTGATCTGTTGCTGATTTGCCTGGAGTGAAGCCTCTTTGGTATGGGCCAATGATGTTCTAGGCGTATGGGGCTATCCGGCCTAGCAAGATAGTGGAGAATATCTTATAGTTGGTACTCAGCAACGTGATACCTCTATAATTGCTGAACTGTGTAATATCTCCCTTTTTATGTATGAGACAGATAATGCCTCGTTACCAATCGTTAGGCATTGATTCGCTGTTCCATACCTTGAGCACAAGTTGATGAACCACTTGGTGTAACTGGTCGCCTCCATATTTGACTAATTCGGCTGTAGTTCCATCGACTCCTGGCGAGTTATGATTTTTAAGCCGATGAATTGCACGGACTGTTTCTCCTGTACTTAGTGGTGGCACTATTTGTCCGTCGTCTTCTGTAGGCGGGACCTCCAATTCGCCGATGTTCTGGTTGTTCAGTAGCTCATCAAAGTACTCAACCCATCGCTCCAAAATGCCCGTTCTGTCGGAAATCAGATTTCCCTCTTTGTCTCGGCAGGATGAGCATCGAGGTGTATAAAGCTTCATCCTGCTGACGTGTTGGTAAGACTTCTGCGCCTGTTGCGTTTGCTCCCTGTACTTTTCTAGTTCACAGACTTGTTGGTTGTTGCAGGCTTCCTTTTCCCGTTTGTAAAGTCGCTTCTCCGCTCGACGGAGTTCGTGATAAGTCTCTGCGCGTTCCCGCGTTCTTTGAGAATGCAACATTACTCGGTATGCGGCATTCTTCCGTTCCGTTGCTAGCTTACATACATCGTCAAACCAGTCGTTCCGACTCCTTTTGCGGCTGGGGCCAAGTATGTTTGTGGTGCCGTATCAATGATAACGTTCTTCAGGTGGTTGTGAAGATCATTTGTCGGTGCTTCATCTCCAGGAACTCTGTTGACTGCGGTTATTGCGGCATCCATTTTCCTCTTGTAGGTGTTGCGGAGGGCTGTGTTCTGGATGGCTTCAGTGTTAACTCTCTCCTGATTGTCAGAGGGGATTCTGGGTGGTGTTGTTATTCGAACTCGGAGCACCATGCCAACGAGGTAGTGAACGGAGTTTATATTGGCCCCCCTATATGTCCTGACATTCATCAAGGCTGAGAGGTGGTGCGTTCGATCAATACGTGGTCAATTTGGTTGAAAGTGTTCCCGTCTGGAGAGGCCCATGTATGTGTGTGGACCGCTTTCCGTATAAACCACGTACTTCCAACAACCATTTCATGTGACCCTGCTAATTGAATAATCCGCAGTCCGTTATCATTTGTATTTTGGTGTAAGCTATGGGAGCCAACGTATCGTCTGAATACGGGCTCCTTCCCTACTTGGCTGTTAAAATCAACAAGTATGATTTTGATATCATATCTGGGACAGGCTTCGAGGGTTCTTTCGACTGCCTCGTAGAAGTAGGGGCGTGAACGTTAATGAGGCTTACATTTCTAAACTTGCCTCGCAAGCGCAGAGTGTATAGCCGTTCGCTTATGTTTTCAAAGCCGATAACAGCAGGTTTCATTTTTTGACTGACTAAGAAACCTACTCCGAGCACATGGTTTACTGGATGGCCACTATAATATATGGTGTGGCGGCTCTTCCCCAGGAAACCGGTCCCTGTCCAACGCATCTCCTGTAACGCTGTTACATCAACCCTATATTAGGCCAGGGTATCGGCTAGCTGCACAGCAACTTCATCTCTGTACAAGGAGCGCACGTTCCATGAGAAAATGCGTAAATCGTTATTCCTTTGTCGTTGCCGGGTTCGTCGATGTATAATCCGTCCAGCCCGAGGCTCCTTATGTGGCTTCGTAACTTTGGTTTTCCGTGTAGGGTTGTCAACCCTACCCAACCCCCAACCTGGAGGACCAATTGATACAATTTGTCCCGTTTTTAGACGCGGGAGACTCGCCTTCATCCTTCTCTGTCTGCAGCTTTTCGTTAAGGAGGAGCTCCCAGCGGTCACCACGTGGAGGTGGAGATAGGGTTTGGTAGTAGAGCCCAGGTTTTATGCTCCATCGTAGGTACCAATCCATGTTTCGGCCTAACCCCAATCCTCTGACCCTGGGACCTATACTTCTCTTTGTGAGTATATTCGGTGGAAAAACATCAATGTATCGCGCCGTCGTTTCACGTTCCCAATATTAAAATTGCCAAAATGAATAATCTGAACTTTTTCTTTCTTTCTTTTCACGTAAAATATTGAATTTAAAGAGACAATCAAAGATGCATTGTCGTTCAGCTCTGATCTTTCTTCACGTTCCTTTGCACCAAGTTGATTTTAATCAAAGGGATCCATTTAAAAACAATTTTTTTATTTAAAAAAAATTAAATTATATTAATTTTTTTTAATTATGTTGACTTGTCTTTGAGCCCCTTAGTTATTTAAGTTCCAGTTGTTTTAGAAAGAAGTGAAGACTTCCCCAGGCGACCCAGATGAATTTGCTCAGAGCTCTTAGGGGAACTTAATAAGGACATCTATAATTCAATTCCTTTGTTATTAAATTTATTTTTTTTAAGTTTTATGTGGAACCTGATTAAAATCGGGTTACTGTCTGTCGGCTTGTCTGTTACATCCATTTTATCAGAAATGGTTACTTTTTTGATACGAAGTTGGTGGAAAGGTGTTGAACTATGGATCCCCTCGTATACGGTGAGTAACATCGTTCTAGGCTGAGTTTAAGGGGTGTCCTTATGCAAGCAAAAGGGGGTGTAAATTGGTTTCTTCATCGAATTTAGTCATGAGGTGTATCCAATTAAAGGTTTTTGATCAGTACTTTTCAAAGCTGCCTCCATTTTTGACATGTGATGCAAGAGGGGACACGCGGGACCACTACTCAGAAGCCCTGAGCGCTGAGTACGAATTACATTGAAGTGAATTCCATCTTAAGTTCAAAGCTATACCAGGCCGAAGTGAATATTTTGTTGAGGATTCTGTCACTCATGTCGTGTATGCGATTATATATAAATGGAGCGATTACCATCGCCACTTTCGGTCAAGCTGCTCCCAGGGTAGAGGTGAGGCAGTGTCTGATGAGTTGCCACTGCCCTGGACGAAACCGTCAGCCAAGGTTTTTTCGTTTCTTTTTGAACTTGGGTGTTTAACCCACAAAGAGGAGTCCATGGACCACAAGAGAGGAAGTAAGTTGCTTCCCAGGTGGTCCGATCCGTCATCAAGTGGATGCGGTGTCAGGACTCAACATCCTCAATAAAAAAAAAATTTATTTAATAAACTTTTTTTTATTTGAAGATTCATTTTCTCAGTTTCTATTAGTTCTCCGCAAAACTCAAACTAAACCTTGGGGGTGGAGGTTGCCAAGGTAAGCCGAGACCTCTAAAGGCCGTGCCTTCTTAAGGTCTAAGTCAGGAGAAAGGGGAATTGAAAATGCATTCACGAATTCCCAATTCAAGAATTCCAGACTTAGCTTCGCATACGTTCTTCGCTAGATTCTTGTGATATTCCCCATATTGTATTTCAGATTTTGTTTTGATCTTAACGCACTGGCGAAGGGGAACTCTTGAGAATGACATAAGAAGAACTGAAGTGTCAGAAGGGTGCAAGCGTGTACTCACGGAACACTTCAGTAGAGCTAATGTACCATCAGGTGGGAACGACCCTGTGTAGTCAATTTTGTCATTTTATTTCGGTTATGAAAGAGCTCAGTCCTCTTTTTTGATCTTAATCATTCTAGATGGTCCTTTGCCCATCCTGCAAATCCTTTTATAGAATATGGGATTTGATCGTTTTGCTGATAAGTATGCGAGGTTTTTAGTGTGTGTAGAAAGGATTGCTATCAGGATGGTTTGTCTATCAAGCAAGAATATTTGAAACTAAAGACAAAAAAGTAAAAAGATTTTCATCTGAAATTCAATGTCCTTTCTAAGGAGGAGGAAGGAAAAATAAAAATCGAAAATATGTCACGAAAAAGAATCAGACGGTTAATGTGAGTATGTAACATGCTGTATGGTTACCAAATGTCTATATATTAATATTTATACTAAACTTGTTTGAACATAAATACATATTTAAAATTTAATCTGCTTAGATACAAAACTTCCGATGGATCCGTTCGGGAGGAAGTGGGTGTCATCATGAATCCTGGTACCGACAAAGAGGAGTTGGTAGTGATGGGTGTGTATGGCTATGAAGATGGTGAAACCAGAACGATGACCATGTACACAGCTGACAAGAATGGATACCGACCACGTGTTCAAATCAAAAACAGGAAATTGAATCCAAAACTTCTAGGATCTCTTGTTGGATAGATAGAAATCGCTATGAATAAAAAAATGGAATAAATTACTTAAATTGGTTTGTTTTTAGAATTATTGATCAAGTTTGATTTAATGATATTTTCTATTGTAAATATATCAAATTTGTTTATAGCTTTTGGTCCACTGTTTTAATTTTGACACTGCATGCGGCGCAAATAGCTTTCCACTATCTAAAGTACAATCCAGGTAATTTTTTTTTATGAAAGTAAATTTGATGATTTTATTAAGCTTTTTAGTTTTTTCGTAAATAATGCATTAATATGTACGTTTTTGCTTGATGCTGAATTTTATGGTAACTATCGAAGGTAAGTATGTGATGGCATTCATCTCTAAATTTATCTGCTTCATCCTAAAATATGATAGATAACTTGTTCCTCATCTATTGGATATATTGTATAGCGGCTTAAGATATATTCTAATAAGACATTCCGAACATGGATATGAATAACTAATCAATTCATAAATTATTATTAGTATATATGTATACAAATTTGAAATCTATAAAAATAGTTTCCGAGGAGGTTTTCCATCGTTTCCATATAATAATAATTCAAATTCTTTCAAAATGGATTTTTAACACTTCGCGGATATTAAATATACAAACATTCATATGTATATAGTCATACGAACGACCTTGAACATTTAAATGTTATAAGTTGAAATTACTAAATATATTTAGCAGTAACAACCTGTTTCTGTTGTTGGACTTTCTTATAAATGTTTCTTAAGCAAGTTGTTTATGCACGTACAATTTGAGATTAAACAGATTAAACTACCATAACGTGCCTAGTCAATAGCGTCATGGGTGGCTACGGAACTCGGAAATCATGAATGCAGTTGGGAAATCTGTAAAGCATGTCGCGTTATTATGTGCATAAATTTAAAGGAATGTAAGACTTCTTCTGTTGCCATTGGACTTGGATGTATAATTTGCAGTAATCAATCAAATTATGGTAAATTCAAGTTCTTCGTTGCTCTTGCAGTATAGTTGCGTGTTGAATGGAGGTGATGGTTTTGTTTTTATATAAGAGTAGTTGATCAACATTTATGTACCTTTCGTGTTTCCCGGTTAGCGGCCTTTTTGTCATCTATGGAAAAATACTGGATTACTTATCTTTAATAAAAGTTTTCAACGCCTAAGTGGGTCATGTAAACTGCTTTTAAGTGGTTTGCATGATAAATTTTTAATACATCACAGGACTAAGATAGGTGAATGCATTTACGCACGGAGTGTTGGACTCCCACAACTGTACTTCGTTGGAGCCTGGAAACGTTTGTCACATTAATTCGGCCTAGTCCCTGCCTTGCGGGGGAATTCCTTTCACCAACGGGAGGGGAGAGGAGGAAGGGAACTGTCAATTCAAGGAACCTCCTGCCATCCGGCTGCTCAAGCCCTATCTTCTTTGCAACGAGAAGGACCCGAACGTAATGGGCAGCACGGTCACCTGTCAGCACACCTCAGCATCTCCTCGACAATGTTGTCTGGAGAGAGATCCCTTGTGTTTAAATAGAGTTGCTGAAGAATCCCATGCCACCTTCCACAAGGAAAAAAAGTGTGATAGGCGTCGTCCAGAAGTCTATTGCAAAACACACAATCGGCAGATCGTGCCTTTCCAATCTTCTGCAGGTAAAACTGGAAACCTCCACGTCATGGTAAAGGAAATAATCAGTCTCATCATGCTTCCGATTCAGTCACACACCTAAGTTGCCGATGAGCTGCGCAGTGCATTTGTCTCTTGTTTCATTTTGTCCAGAGAGCTGTCACTCGTCTGGGTTGCGTTGCTTTCTTCACGAGTAACCACCTCGCTTGATTCTTCTCGCTTGCGCTTGTCTATGGCTTGACACTCCTTAGCAGGAAGGGCAACGGGGATCACTCCCGTGATCATCGTCACGGTCGGTTCAGGTAGGTATCAGTGGCCGCTCTGAGGAGCCCAATTAGCGCTATGGTGGGCCGTTTTGATGCAACAAATTTCTAAGACCATGACTGCTGTTCAGAGAGCAGGGAGGCAGGGTCCAGCTGACTGGGGTCTTCAGAGTCAACCCGTAGCATTCACTAAAGAAAGCAGCTGTCTCACCCTAGCTAGAAAGCTTTCTCAGGCCCCCAATGAATGGTTTACCTAGTGTCCGTGGCCTGACTCTAGCTAGAGCTGGGCAATCGCAAAGAAAGTGCAAGAGGGTTCCCCCCTTCTTTCAGCAAGCGTTGAATGCGCCGAGCAGTAGGTTGGAATACCAGTTTATATACCTCTGCTGGAATACCATCGCGCCCTGCCGCCTTCTTGCTGTCCATAGAGAGGACTACCTGTTCCAACTCTTTTATAGAAAGAAGCGGACAATCCTTGACGCTATCAGTAGGGCCGTACAACGTGGTCCATCTGCTCGGCTTTAAGCGGACAGGGTAGAGCCCCGATTTTTCGGATTACCAGTTTGTAACCGAGTCCTAACGGGTCCCCATTTACCTCATCTACTAGATCGTGCGCTGCGGAGTTTCGTTTTGGCTGATTTATACTCCGTCATTATAGAACATATTTCCTCTCGGTCGCTTAGACGTTGTGTTAAGCGGCGGAGGCTGTGACACTCCTTCTGGATCACTGGAATTCCCGCCGTCCACCAATACATAGAAGGTTTATCACGTCTCGATTTCCTCCTCGGCATGGAAGCTTCGCATGCCATCGTTAACAGATTCATAACTGAATTTACGACATTGTCAGCTGCAATGCCACCCCCGCCCTGGTCAAACACAAACACGAAGAAGAATAAGGATAGGAGAATACAACTTTGAGACCGGTGACAATTTCTCCTATCTAGGGTCGAAAATCACAATCGATAACAACTACGATGATGAAATCCGCGCACGATTGTTGTCAGCCAACAGAGCCTATTTTAGTTTACAAAGACTGTTCGCTCGAAACGTCTCACCATTGGGTCAAAGCTTTTACTGTACAAGACTATGATCCTGCCAGTCCTCATGTATTCCTCGGAAACTTGGGTTCTTAGCAAGAAAAATTGCGAACTCTTGGCCGCGTTCGAGAGAAGAATCCTCCGAAGAATTTTTGGCCCCCTACATGAGGATGGACGATTCCGTAGCCTATACAATGACGAAATCTATGAGCGATACCATGACCTTCCGGTTGTGGATAAAATCCGGATCAATAGGTTACGGTGGGCGAGTCACTTAATCCGTATGGATGAGGATGATCCCACCCGGAAAATCTATAAGGGCAATATCTATAGTAGAAAAAGAAGACGAGGCAGACCCTGCCTAAGATGGAGCGATGGCGTAGGTCAGGACGCCAGATAGCTTTTAGGGATATGGAATTGGTGGACCTCGGCGCAAAATCGGGATGTCTGGAGTTCCTTATTAAGGCAGGCCTAGACCGGATACCGGTTGTTGCGCCGTTGATGATGATGAATGCCACCCCGGGGCGGAATGTTGGGGTGGATTCGGTGTTTAGAACTACCAGTCCTGTTTTCGCCGTCATTTACAGAATTCGTTTCCCTGTGGAGTCTGTGTGAGGCATGCCCTTTTCAAGTCCCCTGGCAATGAAGCCACCCCGATCAGGATCCGCCCATCCGTACCTAAGATAACGTCCTCCAAAGCATACATTTGCATCGAAAGTCCAGCATCGTCTCATAAGATAGGCGCTGGAAAATGTTACTCCTAAATACTGAACCCAGACAAAGTCGTTCTTCGGTCTTGGGTAAGAACCCTAAGAGGGTGCCGTCCCGAACCTCGACAGCGGCGGTACTTGATATATTAGGGTGCCTTGAAACTAAGTCCTTGTTTCGGTATGCCCACTGATGTGTATTAAATCAGCTTTGGTTTCCGCAGTGAACCGCGCCAGCAAATTTTGAGCGATTGCACTCAGATGCATATTGATTTGTACGATGCAAGTCAAGTTATCAGCGTCCTAGCTCTTTTCAGTTTTGCTCTGAAGACTGGACACCGTCCAAGCCCGCAGTGTGCGCCACGATCCCTGCATAGGACACAGCTTCCCTTTTCATTCCAGCATTTAAGGCATGTTGCATTTTTGTCAGGTCCTCGAAAGATTGCAACCATGCGCCCATAATGCAAACGTATGCAACATTTGGTTGGGGTGACCCAGATTCGTATCCTACATATTACCGATTCGTATTCTACATACTACCCAACCAATTTTGATTTTCCCGCTGTTTAGAAGCTTCCTCGCCTGCTGCTCTGTAACTTCCACCACAGCAAGTTTGCCTCGAGAGTTCTCAGAGGTGATACTAATCCGGACATTGGTTACCTCCGGACATTCGCGTTTGATAGCCTCTTCTATCTTGTTCTTTTCTCTGAGGTAGTCAAGGTCTCGGATTTTCAGAGAACACGTGGGTTCCATGCTGCAAACCAAAGTTTTTAAGAGACCTCTTCGCTGCTTCACAGAACGTAACTTTATTTGTTGTCCTTGGGCCTAAGGCGACTAGGACTCCACCACCCTGCGTTTCACGAACAGAAGGCTCTTCTGCTCCGCTATCTTCTGGTTTGATCTTGTAATGGATTTCATTGTGGCTTTCTGCAAAAGTCTTGCCTTCCGTCGGCTTAATAAGCAGAGCTGGCGGTCTAGTCCACCTTCGTCTTCCTACCTTTTCTTTTGATGCTCCGTCTTTCATGTAAGCAGAGGTTTCTCTGATGGCGTGATGTATTGTTGTCTTTTGTCCCTCTTCGCCTACTTCTTTTGAGCCCTGGAGAGTACCTGAGTAAAGTTTCCTTCAGATGTCCTTCCTCCTCTTATTTTTCCCCAGTTTTCTCTGCAATGGGCTGTCTGCGATCCGTTTGCACTCGTAGAGTTCTCTTCTATATCAGCCTATAGTATGAAATTCTGTCCAGGTGCTCCTTTGCTGACGTTTTTCTGGATGAATGTCGCAGATCGCATGCGTTTCACAACTGCCGCGCATTTCTTAATAAGCCTTTCCTCTGCAGTTTGCACCAGAGCAGTCGACAGCCCTCCCACTCGGCTTATATTCGAAACGTCATTCCCCTATTGTAAGCGACCCGTTAAGGATCGTTGGCGACCCCTGAGGGAATACACGACTGGAGGTCAAAATGAACATTGAAGTTGACAGTATCATTGAATTCGAATTTGGTAATCAACCATCCTGGCTTGACCTATTTCCAGACGGTGTGGGACGGTCACATGTTCTGAAAATGATAAATTGGGGGGTGTGTGAACTAATATGATATCGTATGGCAAAAGTAAAATTATGACTAGTCGGTATACCGGAAGCTGGACGCTTCGGGTATAAAAGTTTTGTGTTCATCTCATGTGAGAAATTTTCTATTCATGTTCTCCCGAGGTATATGCGAACCTCCAATTTAAAATACTCCTTGATAGATATACATATGTACTTACAAACTCCAAGTCCGTCGCTCGTATTACTTCGCTTTCGCTCTATTTTGACCCTCTGTATCTTTAGATGGATTTTTTAAAACTTTCCAAAATTATGCATTATGTATTATGTAATTATAAGAAATAAGCGTACCAAATTTTGTACTTCTACAAGGATGGAGTTAAGGGGGGTTTTTGGGGAAATTTACAAAATATGGTAATATACTATTATTTCTTTCATAATGGACCATATGGCGCCGGAGCCGCTAATCGTCGTCTAGGCGCACGTGACTGTGCAGCGAGTGGCAGGCTAGTACCGCTTTATTATTCGCAGCGACATAATCCCGGCCATCATCACTGGTGACCAAGAGTTGATGAGTCAGAGGTGGCCGCATCAACAACGCCGCGCCCTTGCCTCCGTGGCACCTGTTACCGTTTAGCTTTTCACCTACATGACCATTGAGGTCGCCGGCAGTGATAATATGGTCGTCAGCAACCACGGGACAAGCCTTTTCATCGAGAAGTTGGTAGAAGGCATCTTTCTCGGTATCAATCAATCGGTGAAGAAGTGAATAGTGCGATCAGCTGATATAATGGTGAGCTTCATCAGCCGATCATCAAACCGTTCGACTTCTTTAATGGCATCACGGAAACCCTCTGAGATGGCAATGCCAACACCATATTGAGTGTGTGGGCTACCAAAATTGAGAAGTTTATAGCCATTTCCACTGCGTTCGCGTTCAATGTCGCAGCTTTTAGCACCAGACCATCGGGTTTCTTGCAGAGCGCAGATATCAATGCGCCTTTTCCGAAGGGCTCTTTCTTACATCCTGACGTCGTCTATGCGTCAAGAACTCTTGCCCATTTCTCGACAGGACCGGGGCCCATCCTGCCACGTCGACTGAAGTGAAAGCCCTAGCATTCATCTGAGGCTTGTGACTCAATTCGATCATCATGTTTGTAACGACATTGTATGCATTTGCTTGGTCGGCCTGTCGCGGGACCTGTCACCAAGAGAGAATAACTCCAACTATACTCTATTTATCTCTTTCCCTGATCTCAACATTTTATTTTTGTTTTACTGAGGATAGTACGGAGTACGTTGCCTCAAACCCTCCTCTTTACCTGGGCTTGGGACCATCATACTATGTTAATAGCATGGCGGAGTTCAAAGATACGATTTGGGCCACTGAATTCTATTTTTTGGTTTTCTGTTTTCTTAGTATGGTTGCATTTTGTGCACTTTTGTCATTTATAATTATTTCTATTATACATACATGTCTATGGATATTATTGCAGGCTAAAAATGAAACAGTAAAAGTTATTAGATATTGAGTAATTGAGACTTAAAGTATTACTCTAATGAAATTCATATCTAAAAGTAAAAGATAGCAAATGAGTTGTAACCAATTAGTTTTATGATGTGTATATTCAGGCTAATAATGCTGGTGCGCTTAGTGATTTAAATTGCACTTTTAGTTGAAAGAAATATAATAAGATTTGTATTACTTGCAGCGAAACTGATGAGCTAATGTACATATTATTAGATAAATTGGTAATACGCAATTCTGAAATTCGCCTTACGATTAGATTTGCGCGAAACAAACGTTCAAAGTCATGACTACCATGGAAATGTGTGTTACGTGCTTTCCATTCAGTTTTTGATCAATTTTCATTTGAATATCATTTCAGCTGTACAAAAACTATTTATTGACAAGACACGATTTGCGGCCAAGTATTGCAGTTTGTTGATAGGAACTCACCTTTTTTGCGGCTCTTCGCGGTTTGACCTATCATTATTTATTGTTAGATTAGATGATGCTAAAGATAACAACTTCGCTGTTGGAAACTTTCTCAATGGCAATGCAAAATCTATGAATTCAGTTGGTACTGCTTCGTAATTACTATCACTTTCCAATGATGTGGAAATGGGTTTTTCTAAATCTTATATATATATAATATTTTTTTTTTAAGGTACAGTGACATTTCGTCGCTCCCTCATTACGAAGAAAATTGTGTAGGTTTGAAATCATCATAAAAGAATTTACCATTATTTGAAATTTATGTAAAAGAGTTATGCAAAATATATATACCTTGGGTAATTGAATTTTGAAGAAAATTAAAGTTATGTAAGGCAGTTAACGCCAAACCCTGACCTCATCAACTACCCCTACAGACGGGCCAAACCGTATTTAGAGAAAATAAGTCGCTGGTTAATGATGTACCTTAGGAGTAAATTAGGAAAGTGTTGATTTCCATGGCCTAAAATCCAGTGAAATCATCTTGAAATTGAAAATCAGATATCTTTAATCGCTCTATAATTACGATTGATTTTTTTTTAGTTTTTTTTTCAGTTTTATTCTCCAATAAAAGAGAAGACGCTTCAGAGACTCGTTTCGTGCATAATTTGACATGAAAATCAACTCGATTTATTATGTCTATTAAAAGTGATAATAAAACCATTGACAGAATATGTTGTATAATAATATATACCAAAATGTAACCAAATTTCTTGCCCGTAGATAGTAACTGAATCAATCATTGTCGATTATTTGGTATGTTGGAGTGAAATTTACTTCAAACAATGTATAGATGAGATAAATAAAAAGGCTTGACAATAATGGGTTTTCAGTAATTATCTTTCTCCTAGAATGATGGGCCTTACAGGAGTTTGTTAGCTTTATTGCGGCTTTTCTAAGATCTGGAGGAGGGTGAATTAAATTTTTGCCGACTTTTATGTCGGCTTTGGATAAGTAGTAGCCACTCTCCAGTATGGTATATGCCTTGGATTTTGCATTTGCGAGAGGTAGAAAAAGGATAGAGAATAGTTCGCTCTGACGATTGGCCGCGTCTGTGCTTGGATTATGCTTGTGCGTAATTGTCAAATTTTCTAATATTGTTATTCAGTTGGTTAGCCGGTTGAACGGTAAGCCAGCGACAGCTGGAGATTTAGTCCACGTGCTTTACTGAATAGCAGGGTGAAATCGGGAGAAGCCTCTCGCTGCGAGTGCAAAACCGACCCTTATTCGAGGGACGCTAAACCGCAGCATGTAAAGGGCGGGCAACTAACCTAGACCATCGTTGCCCATGGTCAAGATACTTCTAACATCACCACTCAACTCCTTCATCCGAGCTCTAAGGCCGCTACGGCCGAATACATGATTAATGACGACTGCCCTACCATAATCCTCGAAGACGATCAGAATTTCCCTCCTGAGAACCAGCCGGCCGCTCGGTACGGCGAAATAAATTCATCAATCAATTGCATTAATGGATTTCAAGGTGAATTCAAACTTGCCCCAGGAAAGTCGGTCTTCAAGCGAAACAAACGGTTTTGGCGTCTCGAATACTGAGAACCCTGCGAACGAAAAACGTTACCTTCTTCTTACAAATAACGAGCCTCATCCCGAAGCAAGCCACGCACGTCCGGGAACTTGAAAATCTGCTATTCGGCCGGACCGTCGGCAGTTAAGGATATTAATAAAATTGATTTTCCACCGCGGATGTTCATGTACGAATTGGTTGCCATAATAAGAACATAGGCAAAACCGTTACATATGAGATCACTAATGTGCCGGCCGACTGGTCTAAGGTCCGACCCAATTACTCTAACTCTCACAAGAGACCCTTCCAATTAATCACGGCCTCGAAACTCGCAGGTTATTCCTTCGCCATTAAGAAAGAGAGGAAGCCAACTCCCATTCTCAGGTGAATTTCCTCTCACCAATAGACTTATGACGACTTGGCAACGGAAATTAAGGAATTAGTACAAGTTACGCCGACCCGCGTTTTAAGGCTCTGCACCCTGTGGTCACGGGCAAACGAAACCAACTTAAGCATGGCCCTCAACTCCGGGGCAGATGCCACTATAATCTCTAAACTACGAACCCTACTACAGCAGCGAAGCAGCTGGGCAAAACCTAGCGTTCCGCACTCCACTTCTCTTCCGCACCCACTAGACAGACTCTCCGCTGTTCGTGACTTGCCATCTGGCCTTCTGCCTCATTCCAGCTGGATCATCCTTTCTTCTTTCTCTTCCTTCTTTTGCCGCACTTGCCAAGGGTCGAGTAAAACCCGGAACCTTCAGCTCATCATCGCCGCGATATTGTTCAATTCCCAGGGGCTTCGTCATGGAAGCTAGATCCCTTTTCAACATGTCATTCTCCTCCCTTTAGAATACAATCTTTGACTTCTGCCACAACTACCTCTGTTTCGCCCTGAAGGTAGATCCGAAGCGTACTTACAATTCCTCTTCAAATTGCTAACAACCAAAATGAAGTTGCTCACGCTCAACAGTAATTCGCACATTTAAAACGACAAACGTTTCGCTCTTCACAAGTTCCTCGAGGAAATTGATCACAATCTCACTTCCCTAAACGAAGCCAAACTTGGGGAAGGCCACAAAGTTAGTCTACAAGTTCACGGTTACATCACATTCTGCAATGACGCGGGCAGAGGTACAGTCATCCTAGTCAGATCAGGACTAAGAGCAAATACCATCCCATCGGATGCACTTGCATCAAACTGCCTGTTAGCAGTGGTCAGACTATCTGTCAGGTGCGGCGGTGTCCTTTCACCTCACTTCCATACTGTCCGAACTTTGGGAAATTGCGACCAGCTTTGACGCTTACCTGCTCGGTGATGACCTCAAAGAGAGAGGGAGACATCATTAACGCGCGAGTGCCAACCTTTCCACGAGGTCTTCCTTCCTTATAATATCGTCCAATCTTTCTGCATGTGTCATTAGCTGCTACTCACTGGTAGCTCACTTGGATCACCACGCCTTCAGTTTCTCTATACATTTACAGCAAATTCTCCCCTCCCTCCCCCGTTCGCACAAATGTAGATCATTTAATCTGATAAACTGGGATGATTTTCAACGACAAATCGCGCATTCACTCCGAAACCACAATTGACAAACATGCTCCCGACAAAGAGCCTGGCTACTACAAATATGGGTGCCTTTCCCTTCAACCCTCCTTTTAGTGCGCGATATAAACAAACTACTGCACCGAAAGAAACGATTATTTCACGATTATTTCACCGACTACGTAACAGATGCAACGCCGACTACCGTCTCCACTCTGAGATCATTTAAAAGCTGTTCAGCGAAATTAATGGAGCTGTTAGATCCGAACTGAATGACTCCTACAACAAACTTCACAAATCCCTCAAACGTTGTCTCCAAGTTTTCCCAATAATTAATCGATTGGCTGGAAGGAAAAACTCTTCTATCAACGTCAACTACTCCTAGGAAACCTGTAGTTCCACTCCCCTGAGGAAAAAATATCTGCCTGCGTAGATTACTTCAGCCACTTATTCAGAGTCAAAGCGCCCGCGGGTCCCATCGAGGACTTGGTAGTTGCCATTACTTTCAGCGATAAAAAGTTGAGTTTGGAAGCGTCTTACGTTTGCCCCTTTTCCCCCAGCCGCCCGGTTAACAAAATTGGCCCGTTCATCTCCTTCTTTACCTCCGAAGAGGAAGTTGAACTTGACTGACGGCATCTCAAACTTCACTCTGCGGAAGTGTGCGCCTATCATCAAAGAACGTCTTGCCATCCTTTTCAACAACTGCCTGAATAACGGAAACTTCCCTGTATACTGGAAATCAGCTTCCTGAGAATAGGTATTAGGAGGTGCACTCTCAAAGATATGAGGCCTATCTCTCTTTCAATGTTGGAAAAAATTTCGAACGTATCCTATTAATTCACCGCAACATGCACTACTCCTCTTACTCAATTCGGCTTCGAAAACCTCAGACGCATCGAATAGGCAATCGTTTACCTGCAAGACCACTTCCTCAATCACCTGGAAAATAGGCAATGTACCGTAGCCTGCGCTCTAGACCTTGAAAAAACATTCGATTCAGTTTGGAAAGAAGGCTTCCTTTTCAAGCTAATCCAGACTAACTGCCCCCCCCCCACTTATTTAGAATACTTGCAGCTTTCATATCCAACGGAACTTGTCACGTGCTCTTCGAAGGACTTCCATCGATTTTCCCGTAGATTCAAGAGTGTGGGCAGCAGCTCCATCCTAGGCCCCAAATTTTTTAACGTCTTTCTCGACGATATTCCACTGTCACCCGTAAACTTCTCCACTACGCCAACGGCAGCTCAGGATCTCCTCTTGGACCTTGTTTCTTGCAATTACAACCCTCTTATACAAAACAGTAATGCGACCAATCTTGACCAATGATTTCCCAGCATGAGGTATCATGTAACCTAATGTAGCGAAGCCCTCCAGCGCTTCGAAAGAAGATCCTCAGTAAATACACGGCCAAATACACAAGGACGAACCTAAAATTCTACAAAAAGTCTTCTCTGTACGCCCCCTCCGGGGTCTGTTCCATAATTGCGCCTATGATCAAATTGTCGCACGTCAGATTGAAGGAGTGACTGTCTCACCCTAATTCATTGATAGAAAATTTTGCTACGTGTAACGTCTCGTAGGGCGGGCGAAGGTAAGGGCTAGTCCTCCTCTCGAACAGTGATTCTCTTCATAGCCATCACGCCTCCCCTCCCTCTTTTATCCCCTAACCGTGTCGAGTCAATCCTCGCTTAGGTGTCGATCTCCTATTCATTATTATTACCTAGTCTGTGTAGTATAAGATCTCTGTAATCAGTCACTCGTCCCCTAAATTAAGGTCACTCCTTCTACCAATTTGGTTCCCCAATCTAAGTTTCCTCAATCCCCCTATTTTCTTCATCCCTGCTGCTTTTGATCACTGCCCTTGCACAGGCTTAAATCGAGTGAAAGATAGCCTTTTCTCGGGTTGCTATTACCAACGAGAAAGGACTGTGCATTATCCTAAACCCCTCACTCAATCCCGCCCACCGGTGCCTAAAACCCTCATCTTCCCGTTTACCAGTACGGGGTACTGTTTTGTTTTGTTCTGTGTTATCTGTTTATTTAGTTGTAATTTTTAAATTATTGTTAGGTTTAAGCACTAGATGTCATGACACCGGTTCCGCTAGATGTTTCTGTAGGTTAGCGTTACATACTTAGTTAGTCATGCTTGCGCTTTCAAGTGAGTATTTACATATATTCTTTTGTACCTCACATGTATTTTTTTTCTTTGCTCAAGAGATAAATCTGAAATCTGCGTCATTATATCTCATTTTCAAACTACTGTTTTGATTTTTTCCATTTGATTTTCAATGAGATACAATTTCACTATCATCACACTTAATTCTGTGCAAGTGATAAACCTACAGAAAAAGGACCCTTTGGTTTTTTGGAGCAACATTAAATTTCTGGATTATCCGAGTTAGCGATGACCTGGAAAACTTCATCATGTAAACCATTGGCGGAATATAACATGATTTATGACCCAAAGGTCAGAACGTGTATTTTAAAACGTAAACGCTTATGTGTTTTTTTGGGTAAAATGTGGGTATCTTAAGTTACTGTGCCCCTCAAATATTTGAATGACAATACTTGAGGACCTTCAAAGTGAGTCCCACGGCGAAACACACCCATGGCTCGCTATGTAAACTTCATATTTAATAGATAAAGATAGGGTTACCAATTTTATTTATTGTTATTGTTTTTAACTTTAAATCGATAGGTAGATGAATTCCTGATTTTTTATTCAGACTTTGGTAAAATGTCCACAGAGAACCAAATCTGAATTTATGTAATTTGAGACTTCAGTAAAACAGGTTTTATAGTTTTGAAGTTTCCTCGGAGTGCAGATTGAAATGGAAGCGGAAAGTGGTATACTGAAATAAAACAGTGAATAACGTGGAGAAATGCAGAGTGAAGGCTAAACAATGAAACATGATATTTGCTTAGCTCTGTTTTGAAGTTTTTCTGCTCGTCTGTTTGTTTATTTACCACTCCTAATTTATTGTTACCAAGTTTGCTGAGAATTTGTTACTTGGAGACCGTTTTATATACAGCGATTCTGATGATCTTGCATTGACTGATCTCACGGTAACAACCTTTGGGTATCGAAAACGAACTATGATTGCTTCTGGAATGTGTGCCCGCTATTCGACAACGCTAACTAGAGTCTTCAGAATGCTCGCTTTCTCTCACTTGAGTGGAAATTCCTGCGATATAAACTAGATATTCTAGGTCTTAGCGAAGTAAGATGGCGGGACACCTCCTCTCCTCCTTGCCACGCTAGCGGCAACGTGTTTTTGTACTCTGAAAAGCCAAGTGGTAGACGCGAGTCCGGTGTCGGGTTGCTTCTGACGGCTACCGCAAGGCCTGCTGTCCTGAATTGGAAGCCGGTTTATCATAGACTTCTAACTACAAAATTTTGGTCCAGGTTAAGGAGTGTCACCATTGTACAATGCCACGCACCAACGGAGACTTCCAACATAGTGGAGAAGGAAGATTCCCATAGGTGCCATTGTGATAATGCTGGGTGATTTCAATGCTCAGGGTGTATCTAGCAACACCTTGCTCGGACATGTGATGGGGCGACACGGTCTTGGCGATCGCAGCGGTAATGGTGGGAGATTTGTGGAATTATACAACTTCCATCGACTTTTCATTGGTAGCACATTGTTCGAGTATATAGCCTGCCATAAGGTCAGTTGGGTTCCAAATAACCAATGCCGTGCGAGTAATCACATCGACCACTTCGCGATCAGCAGTAGATTTAGGAGTTTTCTTCTTGATGTATGTAACAAAATAGGCGTTAATATCGGCCTCGAGAGAGATAACCATCTCTGATGGTTGCTTACGTTCGTTTGCGTGCTGGGTCCGCCACTTCTCGCAGGGTTGGAAAGCTGCGGCCCCCTAAGTTAAACATCGACCGCTTGTATGACTCAGCTTTCGCTCGACAATAGGAGAGCTATCTTCCTGATCGTGCGGCAGAGTTACTGAGTAACCCGCTTGAGAATATCGATGAGCATTGGGCTGGCATAAAAAATGTTCGTTTCTTGGGCGCTGGGCAGGTCATCGGCCATGTCCCGAACGAGTATCATACGATCTGGTTAACTGCGAAATCGAGGAAGTGGATCGATAAACTGAAGGGGTGTTCACCATGACAAGGAGGAGTTTGCTATTACGCTGGTAAGGGAAGTGGAAGATTTCTGAACTGTATACCGCATCACGAAATTGCTTGCATTTGGTCGCAAATCTCTCGCTGGTCCTATGAAGGACGCCAACGGTCGACTTCTCATTCACGATGACGAACAACTGAAAAGGTGGAAAAAAGAGTTCACCATGGTCCTCAGCCGTACCACATCCGGCGGGGTTCCATTTCTTGGGGATGAAATGGCTAGTCACCCTAACATGAGGGTACGGACTGTTTTTCTAAGCAGATGGTCCTCCAAGCGGAAGAAAAATAATTTCGGCCAAAATGCACTCAAGCGGAGTAAAGCCGTTGAGCATGACGGCCTCCATGCAGGTTATTTATCGCTGCATCTGCAATTACTATAGATCTGCAGAGCGGAAGAAGAGGATGATCGTCAAGATCCTAAAGAAGGGCAGCTGTTTTGAGTGTGACAGTTGGAGGGGTATCTGGGTGCTCCCTGCCGTCGCAAAGATAATAACTAAAATAATCTTGGAAAGTATCATAGAACATCTCGAAAGCTTGATCAACAAAGAACAACTGGTTGCCGGTTCGGAACTTCGGAGGTCCAAGCGGAGTCCTTCAGGGTTGCATCTTGTCACTAATATGGTTTGTTCTTGTTATCGGCAACGT
Organism: Hermetia illucens; assembly: GCF_905115235.1. Taxonomy (NCBI): domain Eukaryota; kingdom Metazoa; phylum Arthropoda; class Insecta; order Diptera; family Stratiomyidae; genus Hermetia; species Hermetia illucens. Next base: position 162,652,753 of record NC_051850.1, read on the forward strand.
TTTTCATGCTGCCTTGCCCGGACGACGAGGAGAAATTCAATGATGATATGTTTTCCCAAACACCTCGACTACGCTGATGATATCTGTTTGCTCTCTCACCGCTCTATGGACCTTGGCCAAAAGGCTCTTGATTTGGAAAGAGAGGCAAGTAGAAGTGCACTGTGGAGGCGCTACAGTGTGGAATCGATTAGCGGAGATTCGTCCGAGCTCCGCACCAAAGTAGTGCAACTCATTATGTCGGGGTCACAATTTTAGTAAAAATTTATTTTATATTTAATAATAAATCATTTATTTATATTAATTCGTTAATATTTAACAATAAATCATTTATTCGTTTCTACTTTATTTTACTTCTTAATTAGTTTAATTTACAAAACATTAAAATTTGAAAGAATGAAATTCCTTGTTCTTATTTCTTTACTTCTTATGGCAGACAACTTTCTGTTCGGTTGTTCCGCCGGCCTCGTGGCTGTCAACTTGCTATCAATAGGTATACGAGCAACTCAGGCGGGCGAGTTTCGATTTGTGGTGAGTTGCATTCCTTTGGTATGGAGCCCGGACGAATCTCCGCTAATTAATTCGACATTATAGGGCCTCCATAGGACTGAGGAAAAACATTAAGAAAAGTATAGTTCTCAATATGACGGATCATCGCACTCTTCCTATCTGCATCAATGGCCAGAGCATCGAAGGCGTTGATTGATTTATATATCTGGGAAGCGCGATTTCTGCCGACGGTGGTACCCAACTAGATATTGCCCTACGCATTAACAGTGTCAGATCCGCCTTTGCTGTCTTATCTAAAATCCGGAAATGGAGACTGTTCCATGCTAGTTTTTGTGTTGTGGAAAGTGACGATGTGTGCGTCGTATAATTGGAGTCTGCTAGCTTGGTAACATACTATAACAAACGAAGAGCTTAGTCGGCGTACAGGCTTGGTATTAATACGTAATATAATAAGGCAGAAGTGGCAGCGGTGAGGTCAGATATTAAGTAGGGGCGACAATTGCATTGCTGGCTACGTCATGCTGTGGGATCCACTATCCTAAGAATGCCAATGAATGGGTTGCTCCAAGGGCACTCGGCGCAGCACAGTAGGAAAGGAGTGCAGGCGTCCAAGAAAGTCGTGGAGGGAGCTAACCGCCAACAATGGCACGTAAATGTGGTTGGCGCGCTGTGCCCCACCAAGGGGTAAAGAGTAATCATATATGTAGGAGTGGCAGTTTGGTTTTCGTCAAACTCATGCAACGATCGACGCCGTTGATAAGATTTTCAAGCTGGTTCGCGGTGCGGTGTTCTCCAATAATTGCTCTGCCGTGACTTAAAATACGTTCGAATCAGCCTTCTGGGAGTGGATAAAACGCTCGTTGGCTAAAATAGGTGTCGCTAGTTACTTTACGGAGCTCCTCGAAAGTTATTTGTTACTATCCGTATCGGGACTCAAACAGAACATAGACCCGCACCTGTAGAATGTGATGTACAAGGGGTTTTTTTTTCGTTTCGTGGATGATCTAGCCGTGGTTGTCGTCGCAAAAGAACCTGAAGATGTTGAAGTATATGCCACTGAAGCTATCAGCGAGATGAAAGCTTGGATAGAGACGTTTTTGTTTGACCTTGCGGAGGTGATGATTGACGCCAAGAACAATTTCAAGGGACACGTCGACTATACGTGTGAGAAAGCGGAAAATGCAAGCGCGTCGTTAACACGGATGATGCCTACGATTGGAGGCACAATCCGCAGATTACTTGTGGGCGGTCGATGCTTTTATACGCAACACCAATCTGGAAGGAAGCACTGGCTTGTAAGAACAATCGCCGGAGGATAAAGCTGACTTGCCGCTTAGTGGCGCTAAGGGTGTGCAGCACACCTGAAGACCTGCAGCGTGTCAGGTTCCACTGTCCACCATTTTGCTCGGAGGTGAGCGGCCTGGAAGGCTCTTTGGAAATCAGCATAAGCAATATTGTCAGGGAAATGCTGAAGGCGGAGGTAAATTGGTGGGTCGTAATCGAAAGCACTCACGTGGAAAGTGGAGTGCACAAGTGGGGTTCGAATTGTAGAAGTGCTTGGCTTAAAGCCCAGTCTTTTTGGTAAAAAAATACTTTGTGGCGGTTCCGCGTGAAAGGGGGAAGTAGAAAGTGGCGTGGCATCAGTTTGTGGAATTGCACTAGTCTGCTCCCTATCATGACTACGTCCAAGTCGAAACTTCTCTGCGCAACAGAAATCAGGGGCGCAGAGATTTCTGTTTTTATTTGGTGTATTCCGTGTTGATGCTGATTCTATCGTGTGGGTGATAGATTAGTCCGCTTAACCATTTCCGAGCGTAATTCCACTTTATTTGGAAGGAAAAACACGATGACACCAGAGCACGGAGTAATCATAAATGGAAAATGACGTCGTTACGAATTAAAACTTTTATTCAAACAATCGAACAATCGAAAATAATTCAAGAAAAGAAAGAATAACGGAAACACTTTCAGAACAGCGCGAGTGATCCGTCGTCGTTTAAGGCTGGAGGCAGAAGAGATAATTCCTCTGTCGCCAATCAACGGCACTTTTTTCACCGCCTGCTTCCCACTCCTGTGGCGTCCTCTAAACTGAGTGGAGAGCGCCGGTGGCGACATCTAACCAGATGAAACCGAGGGGTTTCAGCGACCGAATCTGGAAATGTGTTCCTCATTAGTCCGCGAAGCGAACGCGACCTTGTTTTGTGGCGCACATGGGCTTCAGCCTGGACAGGGAGACAGCCTTTTTGTGTCCACCGATCTTGAGCTGGAAGAAATGTTCTCCCTGACCGAGAACGCGGTGCGGGCCTTCATCGGAGGTTCCGGTTCTTCCCGTACCCCGGCACCATCGACTATTTCCACCACTCAAACTGGGAGCAACAAATTCCTCCCGCATCAACAGCTACGGGTACAGGCAACTGGACGTGAGTCTTGGCTTGCGTAGGACATTTTCGTGGCGTTTCATCCTGGCGGATGTCAGCTTCCCCATACTAGGCGCAAACTTCTTGTGTCACTATGGGTTGCTGGTGGACTTGCAAAACAAGTCTCTTATAGATTCCACGACCAATTCCAATTCGTCGGGCCAAATGGCCTCTCATCCAGACAATAATCTTTCCGTTCTTTTAGAAGACATTAACGACCCTCGTGTTCGGGCATTTCTCCAAAAGTTCAACCAGATTACTACCGAGTGTAGTCTTTCTAAACCAGTGAAGGACAATGTGCAGCACCACATTAACACTACTTGCTGAAGGTGCTTCCTCTACCACCCCAGAAACTGGCTATAGCGCGGAAAGAATTTGAACAACTTGTTCAACAGAGTATCTGCAGGCCCTCAAATAGCTGTTTATCTTCCCCACTGTATATGGTCCCTAAGCCAAACGGCGAATGGCGCCCATGTGGGGATAACAGAAGGCTTAATGCACAGACTGTTCCTGACCGATATCCAATTCCACTCATCCACGACTTTGCGCATTACCTCGCGAATTGCCGCATCTTTTCGACCTTGGACTTAACCAAGGCTTATCATCAAATCCCTGTAGCTCTAGAAGACATACCAAAGACGGCAATACGTACACCCTTTGCACTCTTCAAGTTTACCCGGATGACTTTCGGATTGTGCAATGGGGCGCAAACTTTTCAAAGGTTCATTCACTCAGTTCTGCGAAACCTCGATTTCTGTTTCGTATACTTGGATGATGTTTTGGTCGTTTCTTCCACTGAGTCTGAGCCCATCTCGAGTGCATTTTGCAACGTCCCCTTGAGGTCGGGTTAGTTCTGAACATTGAGAGATGCAAGTTCTTTCAAACACAGGTGAGATTCCTCGGCCACTCCATTTCCCCTGAAGGGATACAGCCCGACTCAGACAAGGTGCAAGCGATTACAAGCTTCCCGCGTCCGAAGACAGTTAGGGAGTTGAGGAGGTTCTTGGGCATGCTAAACTTCTATCGTCGTTTCCTGCCCAAGGCTGCTCAACACCAGTCCGTTTTGAACGCGTCTGGTCTAGGGATATCGAATTGGTGGATCTCAGCCCAAAACCGCGATGTCTGGAGTTCCTTATTAAGGCAGGCCTAGACCGGATACCGGTTGTTGCGTCGTTGATGATGATGATGACTTGTCTGGCCCCAAAACTTAGGACGCACGAGTGACCGTGTGGTTTGAAGAGGCTGTCCGCGCGTTTGACAAATCCGGTCAACAACTGGCTGACGCTACAAGATGGTGAGAATCCCGCGCACTAAAATTATGACTTTATTTCTTAGAGTTTCCGATAATGGGTCTCAAATAAGATCAAATAAAATCACTTCACCAATTTGTCATCCATGTTTCATGTTTAGTTATTATTTAAATGAAATATAAAATCAGTGAAGCGTGTACGGGTTAACATAATTCTTGCAATGCCACCGTCATGCTCTCCGATGCCTAACCGATTGATTAAACTTTATATTCTGGCCGGCAATGGGGCTTCTGTAATGTCATTATAATGGACCTGATGCACGCATCTTCGGCCGACTCGTCACAGCACATTTCTTCGAAGAGCGAAACATTCAATATCAAATCTGAGTACATATATGTATGCAGTATTCCATGCTCGAATGGGCAAATGTTAATTTTTGCATAAAAAGTCGCAGATCGAGTTAATAAATTTCGAGGTTACTTCATAGGTCAAACAGACTCCGGCATAAGAGAAGCAGGTTTCCATCTTCATCTGAATGAAGAGATATCAACATTTTACCATCACCTGACGCGGCAGATTCACCTACAAACAGAAGGTGAGTATTCATGCAAGTGACGAGCATCCACGGTGGGTCTGATGTAACAGTCAATTTGTTAAATCAAGTTTCCATTATTATTATTATTGATGAGCCGAGTTGTCGGATTTGATTCTCGGCCCCACTTGCTTAAAGGTAGACTACATTTTTCTAAAGCATGCATGAGCTCCGGCCGTATTTCATCAAGATCGGCCGTGTTAGAATGACACTTTGATGAATTGGTGAGTATTTTCGATCTGCTGGGTCTGTGACGTAGTGACTTTGTTTTCGGAGAAGTTCCACCGAGCCTCCTTGAAATTACCTTGAAATCCTTGGACTAGATTTTTGAAATGGATTTGGAAGGCAGTTTGTCCGGTAGAACCTGTCCGATTGATTTCTCTAATAGATATTAATTATAACGTCTGCCTGATTTACATATCGGATAGACTTGAGATACTTTTCACACTTTCCCATCATGATTTATCGAGGATCCTATCGGGGTCTAGATGCAATTCGCATATAAATTGCGAATGCATTGTCAGGTAAGCCTAGGTAAGAAGCGTGGGCCTTCTATATCGTTATTGAACTGGTTAATAGTTTAGTTCAACAAAATAAGCTTATCTCATCATACTTTTCAGGGGTTAGAAAATAAATGTTGACCAAAAGACGGGGTGAACGAACACTCCTCTATTCATGTTTTTGTAATTAAAACAAGTCGGGAAACCGGAAGCTGGGCGCTTCAGGTATGAAGCGCCAACTCTGGGATAAACTTAAGGGGGTTTTACTCAATTTCCCCAAAAATATAGTAATATACTATTATTAACTTGATTTGAATGGATGTCGATATGGAGAGTATTTTGAGGCCTGGGCACCATTTGCGGGCAGCTTCATTATTTTTTCCAGATTTTTCGGTTGGGTAGTTTTTGAGAAGAAAGGAATTATCACTTTCCACTCCTCCCAATCCCCGCCTTTCTGATAAATCATAAGATCAGCTTCAAAAACTACTAATCGAGACCTTTCATTTGATACCCCTCATGACTATATTCGGTGAAAAAAAATTTACACCCCCTTTTACACCCTCCTAAATCTCAACGTTGAAGGATATTACTGACTGCATGTCTGGGCATTCACAGTTCCCACCTTCTTACCAAATTTCGTGTCAATCGGTATAGCCGTTTCTGAGAAAAGTGCGTGTGGTAGACAGACAGACACACTTATGAGGAGTGGCTAGATCTCCCATCAGGCGCGACCCCAGTTGCCGGATTGGGGCATACCTATTGATGTGTAAATATGTGTTCATGCACTTTTCTTTTCTGACTGTGCCTGGGCTAGTGTTTGCTCATCTCTGGTGCGTGGACCAAAATGGCTACGGGAAGGATACCCAGAAGATAAAACCACCATGGAAGACGAGAGAAGGAGGAAACTTACGGTGCAGGGGCTCGGAACCCCAGTACCGGCGGCTTTTGGGAGTGAGCAAGCGGGCTCCTGGTCGTCGATATCCCTCGACCGCAGTGCCTCGGTGGTGGGCAACTTGATCACCATGGCACAGAATGTTACAAATGATTTGGATTTGGAGAAGGTGGTGTTCAAGCGAAGTACGACCATACCGGGAACACCAGTAATAAAACCAAACAAAGATGAACTGAAGGTAGATCGTTGAACGACAAAAACCGTGATAACACAAAAAAACATGAGCTATATATACACCCCAAATGCCTATTGTGCGAAGTAAAAGAGGGACAGGATAACCGGCATATTGCCGGAAGTGGTAAATGTGCAGAATTTAGGAAGGCACTTACTGCAATGAGAAAATGAGGTTTATTCAAATAAACCTGAATAATTTCAGGGTCGCTCAGGATTTACTTGAGCGGACCACGTTCAAATCTGAGATGGAAATTGCCATCTTAAGTGAACCATATAGACACCGTCACGGCGGCATATGGGTCACAGATTCGACTGGTGGAGTGGCGATATGGGCTTGCGGTCGACAGCCAGTGACTTTGTGTGGGTGAAAATAAGTGATGTATTTGGATACAGCTGCTTCGCCCCACCAAGTTTGACACTGTCTGAATTCGAGGAAATGCTTGTTAATCTTGTTCTCGACGCGAGGGGATGCGAGTCTAAAAGTGATTGCTGGTGATTTCAACACTTGGGCTCTAGAGGGAGGTAGTAGAGAATTAAATGCTAAGGGGCGCAGTTTATTAGAAGCTTTTGCGTAGATGGACATACTTTTGACTAACGAACGTGCTGTAAACACCTTTCAGAAAGGGCTCGGTTGTAGACCTGACCTTTGTCAGCCCTACGCTGACGCGTGGTATGTCCTGGTGCGTCAGCGAGCGCTACACCCACAGCGATCACCAAGCAATCTTCTTTGAGACATGCGTCGAGCCACAGGGCAAAGAGCTATCATGCCCGAAACCGAAAAAAATTTCAGACTGGTCTACAAACTCTTTGGATGAGCAGACCTTCATAGAGGTGTGGTTATATCAGTCTGGCAAAGCAGGCGCCTCAACGGAGAGAGCCGTCCCTCCGGCTCAATGCATCGCCAAAGCATGTGACGCGTCCATGCCTAGGAGGTGCTCATTCCCCAGTAGAGGACCAAACTACTGGTGGAATGATGAACTGACCGGCCTTCGATCAGCCTGCTACCAAGCCAGAAGGGCGACTCAGAGGCCGGTAGATAGAGTCGATCAGGGGCAAAAAGAAGGCGCCTATAAGGCAGCCTGCAAAATCCTCAAGCTCGTCATCCAGCGAAGCAAGAGGAAATACTTTAAGGAGCTCATTTCGGAAGTGGACGTAAACCCGCGGGGGAGTGCGTATAGAATCGTGATGGGACAATTCAGAGGGCGTTCATCTCCGCAGATCACGTATCCCACCCTCTTGCTGAAAATCGTCCAGGGGTTATTCCCCCAGGAAGAGGAGAGCACCAACACATTCTTACCACCCCTGAATGTGACGGCAATTCCTCCAGTCACCAGAGACGAGCTGCTGGAGATTTGCGGTAGAATAGGAGACAATAAAGCGCCGGGCCTGGACGGAGTACAGAATAAGGCCCTTCAGCTTGCCGTGGAATACAGGCCGGACATGTTCGCTGAGTTGTTCGAAGCATGTATGTCCGAGGGAATATTTCCAGCGCATGGAAGCGGCAGAAGTTGGCACTTCTGCCTAAGCCTGGTAAACCTCCAGGTGAACCATCGTCATTCCGACCCATATGTCTTTTGGACACGGTGTGGAAAATGTTAGAGCGGGTAATTTATAATAGATGACTCCCGGTTGTTGAGAGCCAAGGCGGCCTTTCAAATCAGTAGTATGGGTATCGCATAGCCAGATCAACCATTGATGCCATCAAATTGGTGGTGGGTTGTACCAGCAAATATTGCGTGGTAGTGACCCTGGACGTGAAAAATGCATTCAATTCAGCCAATTAGAATCTAATACGCAAATCTCTAGCGAAGGTTGGTATTCCCGACTATAATAATAATAATAATCGTTGGCGCAACAATACATGTTCGATCAGGGTCTTGAAGCGTGTTAGAGCACTTCATTCAAGACCGTAACGGTACACTAGGAGGCAATGTGGTCAGCATTGCGCTCGCCCGACATTATTACCCTGATTTTGACTCAGGTACTCATTCACAGCTGAGTCGACTGGTATCCGACGTCAAATCACGATTCAAATTCCACTGCCACCAGTGAGATTTGAACCGCGACCTTCCGTACGACAGCCTTGTGCTCCAACCACTCAGCTATTCGGACTAGCTATTCCCGACTAGTTCGCTGCTATCGTCGATAGTTATTTAACTGAAAGGAGGCTCTGGTATGACACCGATGACGGACCCCAGGAGTACGTTGTTTCCATGGGTGTCCGCCGGACTCCGTATTGGGCCCACTACACACATCATGTACAACGATGTACTCAATCTTCCCCTTCCGGAGGAAGCCACAGTGGTGGGTTACGCTGACGACAAAGCACTGGTTGTTGTCGTAAAGCATCTCGAAGATGCTGATTTATACTCAAGCGAGGGAATCAGTGCTGTCAAATGCTGGTTGGAGAGCTCTGGTTTGACGCTTGCGGAGGAAAAAACAGAAGCGGTCCTCATCACGAAGCGCCGGAAGAGAAATTACGCCTGTGTTAGAATCGGGAATCATATCATCACTTCCAAGCCGACCATCAAATACTTGGGGGTGGTGATAGCCAGGAAGCTCAGTTATAAGTAACACATACAGCATGTTCGCCATAAATCATTCACTGCTAGTATGGCCCTGGCGAGGATGATGCCGAACATGGGAGGGCCACGACATACCTTTAGGTTACTTATAGCCAGGGTATTGATTTCAATCATGCTCTATGCGACCCCAGTTTGGGGGGGGGGGGGGGCGTTGCAGATGTCAGTTAACATCAGGTCAGTCTCCCGGAGGACAGCCCTGACGGTATGCTCTGCCTTCAGGACTGTCTCAGATGATGCAGCATTCATCATCTCTGGAATGATGCCGATTGACATCTTGGCAGATGACATGGTGAATATATACAATGCGAAGCCAATCTCTCCCGTATCGCAGATGAAGAACGCTGAGAGGAAGAGATCCATAAATAGATGGCAAGGGCGGTGGAAACACTCGGGAAAGGGTCGGTGGACTTACGGGCTCATTCCTGCCATCAAGGAGTGGTTGGAGAGAGGACACGGTGAGATTAATTATAATCTCACCCAGTTTCTCACGGGGCATGGAGGATATCGCCAATACCATCACAGGTTTAAATTGGACGCCTTACCCGACTGTCCAAATAGCGATGGAGTCCCAGAAGACCCAGAGCGTGTATTTCTCCACTGTCCGAGATTTGTGGGAGAAAGGAGGAATTTGGAGGAGACTCTCGCAGAGGTGTTGGTACCAGAAAATCTGGTGCCGAAAATGGTGGCACATCAAAAAAAGTAGGATGCGATCAACTGCATGATCGGATCTATCCAAAATAAACTGCGAAAGGTAGAGGAGAGGAGAAAAGCGCTGCCACGTGCGCCGCGTATAGAAGAAAGGTGACTAAGCTAGAATGAACTGACTCCGCCCCGTGATGTAACACCTTATGGTGGTTCCGAGGGGAAGGGAGGGAGTCAGGGGTGGTTTTAGTGGGTAAAAATCCCACACACTGTGTGTTCAGACCAGTGTCTTTTGAAGATTTCGACCTACTAGAAAAAAAAAACAAGACAGACAGACAGAGAGACATTGAACCGATTTTAATAAGGTTTTGTTTTGTAAACAAAACCTTAAAAATGGTCCTCAAAATCCAAATACTTCTCCACTTACAAACAATATACCTGTACCCAGATAAAGATTCAACTATGCATCACCTTTTAACCGGCGTCATCTAGATATTTCGTTGGCTGTTTCAAGGTCAATTTGGTATTTTTCGGTGTTTATTAAAATTAATTCAATTTAACTGACCTTTTAATTAGTACCAAAATATTTCTACAACGCCATAAATTCGATTGAATCGGGTCTTCCGGTCAACTAAATTGTGGGCCGAAACGGGTGATTACCACCAAAATCTTCATCGAAGGTGAACTTCGAGGAGGAATATGGAATGACATAAAAATTATGAGAGATAATAGCTGTTTTTATCATAATAATGTGTTAACGAAATGCAGAAAATGTCGTTAGATATTTGATTCATGGATACACAAAAAGATATCCGAATCTTTTTATGCATATGCTTGCATGTTTATGCGTCCAACGCCACTCATTTGCTATGCATTATTTTCGGCACCAAACTGGTGATAAGCATTTTATGAGCTTGTTTTTTGGATTGAAATAATAAACTATAAAATGACAAATTTGGATTAGTTTTTTTATAACTTGTATTAGTAAAAGGCTTAATTTTCTTTTACAAGTTTAGGCTGACTGTCGAGTTTTTGTGGTGTTTACGTTGTAGCTCTAAACATATCAATTGGGAAAGCAGTTGGAGACCATACGACCTTGAAGCCGTAATCAATTTGATATCTTGGTCGGAAGAAGCGCGATATCACTCCACGCATCTCATCAATCCCAAGGTAATAGGGAAGATGCTAGTGATCTTTAACTTTAGATTGATATTCGGAAATACCAGATAAGTTCTACTTGCACTTTTTTTCCTCTAAATTTCTGGTATTGTTGGGTTAGCGTCAAGAAGCCACTGGTCACAAGTTAATAGCAATTTAAAAAATCTTTTGTCGTATTTAGTTTCCGATTCTAAATCTTTGAAAATTGAAATTAGAATGCGGTTCACCTTCCTATAACCTTTCGCATGGATGTCTATGGAGAACACAGTCAAAGTTGCGAATATTGACTGAATTATGGGACCCTACTTAAAATGAAGTTATATCGATACTGACACCTCAAAGATTTCCCTAAGCTATGAGAACCATCCCAGCTTGTACTTATCTGAAAAGTTCATCCACTTCGAAGACCGGTTCTTCGCAACCTAAGCAGGACCGTTTATTGCTTGTCATTCGTATCATTTTCGAAAGAACTTCGCTAATCTGAAGTTTTGCCAGCAGCTGCACTGTCTATATTTGCCTGAAAGGTCAAACCAGTGACACAAAAAATCAACGGCAATAAAAATATAATGCAATGGACTAAACTTGTTGCTGAAAAAGAAACAATGATGACTAAGAAAAAACAGGACTTTAGTCTTCAGTAACTGGTATGCACCGTTTAAATGGTTTGTCCACTTCTTTTTGCCTTGTTGAACTCGGTCACTATATTAAAAGATATAAATGATGGATTTTGCCTTATTAATCACTGCTAGCATTGATGGTGTATTGTTTCTACTTGGTCTTGGTCTACTTGGTCACAGACTTTTTAAAGTGCTGGCAGGGGTGCGTAACTTTAAACATTGTTTGTTGATCCCTACACATCTTCAATGCGTGAAATGAAGACCCAAGTGTCGTAAGTAGGGTCTAACAACTGCCTTAGGGGTCGTCAGCAACTTTCAAAAAGTCGCCTACGATACGGGGAGTGACGTCTCCGAGGTTCCAAAGTAAGTAGTTTTGACCGCCCAGCTAGCAGTGTAGATGCGTACTATGTAGTAGAATTGAGAAAGCCACTCGGTGAAGAGCGAACCGCGAATGACCGGTACACGTCGGGTCACATTGTGAGTCCCCGGAACTGTCGATAGCCGAGGTCGATGGGTTGATGTGAGCTTAGTTCTATGAAGGTGGTAGTTGTGACGTTTATCACTAGCCAGCCCCTTCGGGACCCTGGTCGGGTAGTGTGCATTGATCCGGTGTTAGTAGACCGCGTTGGCCTGATCGAGTGCTGGTCTGTCCGTGAGTTCCGGGAGCAGCTAAGCATTGGTCAGGGCTCAGGGTAGTGGGGTATACCCGTTCTTGACTATTACGGCCCGCTCCCTTGCACACAATGCGCTGGTGAAAGTTCCATGGAGAATAAATTTAATTAATGTGTCGCTTACTGCAGCGATCAGCGAAAAAGGCAGCGAGGACCGAAATATCTGATGTGATATCGGGACGCCCAAATGAAGAGGAAGGTGCGACTGACGGTACGAGAAAGGCAACTCAAATACCCTGTGGTGCTCCTATTTCGGAAAAAAGCACAGTCAGAACCCCTAGTCCTGAGCAGATGGATTCGCACACGAACCCAATAGTAGTGCAAGCGATCGGCCTAGCTAGAGCTGAAGAAGAAAAACTCATCAGGAAATGCGCGGCAATGGTGATGCGTATGTGGTAGGCACCGTTACTCTAGACGAACGTTAGCAAAGACGTTAAAAACAGGCTGAGGGAACTGGAAGAACTTCTGGACAACATCTCTTTCTACAGGAGAACGTGAAGAGCAGAGGAAGATGCTTGGAAAAAAGAAAAAGCCTCACTTCCAGCTGAGCACATTGCTAGCGCCAAACGGATCGTAGATAGCCCACTGCAAAGCGAAATGGGGAAAAAACGGAAAGAGGAGGACGTGCCTACAGGAGACTTTCTCCAAGTAGTTTCCAGGCCCAAATAAGAAGGCGAAGAACGATAAAAGGAAACAACTGACTGCGCCAACAGAGACTCGTCAGTCCAAAGACTAGGAGGCTACAAACCAAGGGCCAGTAACAGAAAAGATGAGGAAACGAAGAAGAACGAGACCGTTGGCTCTGCTCATTAAGCCGACGGAAGAGAAGACATTTGCGAAAGTCCTTAGTGAAATCCGCTGCAGGATAAAACCCGAAGGCAACAGAGCTGAAGAGTCTTCCATACGGAAAACGAAGAGTGGCGGAGTTCTCGTCGAACTAGGCCTGAAGACGACTAGTAAGAGTACGTTCTGCGAAGCGACGAAGGGGTTACTGGGGGAGTACGCGCCCGTTTCTAGTTTAGAGTCCATGCGCACTCTTGAAATCCGAGGTCTTAATTGTCTCACAGAGAAGGTTGAAGCGGAGTAGTCCATAAAGCGTGAATGTCTAGAGGTAACCAGTGTCTGGATAGGTATTACCTCTGTAAATGCTCGAAGCCAAAAACGTTGTGGTGGGGGTCCCCGAGCAATAAGCGGGGAAACTTCTGAGCAGCGGAAAAATCGAAATTGGATGGGTAGTATGCAGGGTACGAATGCAGATCCACGCCAATGTTTCGGCGCCCAAACTGCAAAGGAGGCATCTCTGACATCACTTTTGCGTCGGAATCTCTGGCGCCATCGGTGGACGCGCGGCGAGTTCTGGAAGACTTCTCTACAAGTGATTAGCAGTAAATCGTGGCGCTCCCCCTGGGTGTGGAATGTCGCGAGGGTTCGTCGAAGTCGACTTATGGACCGCATTGTACGGGCATTATTCTCTAGACATCCCGTACGGGTTGATGTCAATAGTACGGAAAGCGTAGAGGGTTGCCCCCTTTTCACAATGAAAGAGCTCGAAAAAGCGGTTCTCACCATGAAAATAAGAAGGCGCCAGGTTTTGATGGGGTTCCGATCGAAGTTTACAATTGGTGTTCCGTCATCGGCCAGACCTGCTACTCTGGGCGTTCAACGCTGGCTTGAAGGAGGACATTTTTCCTTGTCGCTGGAAGATGGCGAAACTTGCGCTAATCAGCAAGGGAAAAGGAGACCCGGAGCTGCCGTTTGCATACCGACCGCTGTGTATGCTTGAACGGTTGGGAAAATGTTCGAAAAGCTCACCAGGAGTAGACTCGCTGAAGCGACTCTCTGTTATGGAGTTCGTGAATGCGGTTCATCAAACCGAGGTACACAACTGCGGATTTCGATGGATAGTGCTCCTTATAACGCTTGATGTTTGAAATGCCTTCAATTTCGTATGATGGACGGATATGCTAGGCACATTTGAAAACTCATTTCGCGTGCCAAGCTATCTCTTGCGGATATTGAGGGATTATCTGAAAGATCGCTCCCTGCTCCCTGAAACGCCGGGCGATGGCGATCACGTTGGGTATATCACAGAGATGCATCCTAGGGCCGAAGCTCTGAAACGCTGAGACGGCTTTGCGGCGCACTGTTGAACAGGTGGAAAACAGACTTGGCATACTGATGCAACGTGACTGCTCATGGTTTCGGGCGTGCGGTGGAAAAAAGCCCAAGTATTCATCTTCACTAGAAGCTGAATCCTGACTTTCCGTTCCATAGCTGTTAAATTCATTTATTTAACGCTCGACTCGAAAATGAGCTTCTTCGAGCAAATCAAATTAACACCGGACACGTTTTCTTATGAGAGCAACGTAGTCCGTTTTGCTCTATGCCGCGGAGGTATGGGCTGATGCCCTTGACAAGGAGGCCCATGGTAAGCGCCTTGCCCAAATGCAGAGATGGGGAGTTTTACGAGCGGCATCTGCGTATCGCACTGTCTTAGAATCAGCCGTGATGGTGACCGGGGGAGTGAACCCGTTGCTATCTATAGTTGTAAGGGTGAAAAGTTAAGGGAAGTGGTTGTCCGTTAAAAACGTCATCGCACCCTAACCGAGAGGCAACTATCTTGGCAGAATGAGCCAAGAGGCAGATGAACTGCGCGGCTCATCGACAATCTAGATCCGCGGCTGAACTGAATGCACCATGAGATTAATTGGGATCTTCTTATTGCGAAGAAGATTGACCTCGACTGATGAAGGAACCGGATGGCAAGGGGTTTCCTGAATTAACAACTCCCTTTCTCGCCTCCCCTGCCGTTGATAAAAGGGATTCCGTGATTTGAAGGCTCCCAAAGCCGGGAGAGCGGGAGTGATAGCCCGAAGTAATGCGCCAAATGGTTCTAGGCTAGTTTGCTGATGACAGGAAGTTGTTTAGTTAGTAGTCCCATGGTGTCCTATTGCGGGAATCCAACACTCTGTACGTAAATACATTTACCTACCTTCCTCCCAAAGAAAGAAAGATCTAACAACGCGGACATAATTCAGGATCTCCTTGTGAAATTGTTTACTTTTATGATTATGTTTATAGTCTCGCTGCTGCCTCCCTTTTTAATTTCAGCCTCCGACCGGTGCTGTAGTAAGGTCGGCTCGTCCGGATTAGATTCGCCGGGTTTATCACTGATAGAATTATTTCGGTTCGAGTCGAAAAGTTCACACCAAGGCCTTCGATTCTTTTTTAGTCGATTACGATGTTCAACCCGATGCTAGCTAGTGAGCTTTCATTAGTGCGAATCGTTTGAATGCACGATTGAGGACGCTTACCTGTTTCAATCGCTGTGTCTTTGGGAAGGTAGATTATCGTCATGTGTGCCCCGGGTATATCATCCAGCGAATGTCAATATTTCGGTTTCCTTCCATCCTGGCATATTGGCGACTACAGTCCCTGCTCAAATCAAGAAGTTTTCTGGTCCTGGTATCTGATGCTGCTTTCTTGAATCGTGGGTCTGCCTGTGCGGTGGCTGTTTCGGCTGGGACACAAGTCTCACGTTTTTCCTTGGATGTCAGTTCGGTTTTCGCGGCTGAACTTTTTGTCGTGCTTTAGGCCATCCAGGTGGCTTCCAGGATGGGTGAGAAGAAGGTTACTATCATTACAGACTCTCCACACTTGTAAATTAGTCAAACAACCTATGCCATCGCATCACCTAGTGGGTGAAATATATGTCCTTGCTTTTGATCCCCTTTTTAAGCCTTTAAAATTTCTATCGTGCCCGCCGCACGCGGGACACCCATTAAATGAACTCGCCCATGTAGAGGCCCATAAGGCACTAGGCTCTTGTCCCACCAGCTTGGTAGAACCTTCAACAAATATTTCTGAGTAGAGATTCTTGCATGATTGAAGACCTTTTATATTTCTCACATTATATACATATAGTTTCAGTTTCTTCGCAGTAGTTAGTAGAGTCGCGGAGAAGTACCTGATCCACACGATGGTAGATACCTTTAAATTATCGAGTAGTGTCTATATGTTCGTGCGTCAGGTTGCTAACGACTTTCTGGTCTGGGCTGGGGGCCTTTCGAGTGAGTATTTGCTCGGGAAATATTTTCATCAGTATGACCAGTCGAATGTTCTTTACCGCGTTAGCTATACTTGCATTACCATACCTAACGCGGGTCTTTTGGCTAATATCTTCACTGCTGAGCTCCGCGGGGTTTCCCACTTCTTGGGCTTAGGTTTGGCTTTTTTGAGAGTATTCCTTTACTGTGAGTTGATCTACGTTCCTCGCGGCTTTCTTGACCCCGATGCTTAAGCGCCTCTTCTGGTTTCAGGCTTTCCTTCAGATAGTGCAGGAAACATCTAGCACCTGCGTCACTGAACCCTGTTGCCTTCCTGATATGCTCACGTCAGACGCACCCTTGTTCGTCCCTGCTTTTTGAGCGGAGAACATTGTTGGTTGCGATCTTCACAGTAGGGCAGTGTTGACAGTGACTTCACTTCGTGACTTATTAACTTCTCCCTTTTTGGGCATAGCCACCAGGCTCTCAGCGTTGCGTTTATGTGCGGTACGGAGTCGCGCTTGTTTCCTGTTGGATTTTTTTTAAATTTCTTATAACAGGTGCACTCATTAGAATACCCCGAGTGCCATAGTCTCCCATAGTGCGGTAAGGTCAAGCTTAATCACTGAGGCGACTAACTATCAGTGAGCCTCCATTCAAATACAGTCAGCTACCCCAGTCTGCAGGGTTCGCATAACACCCTTGATTAGGGCGGGTGTTTTTCCACTGCTCAGTCTTGTACGGGGTGTAGCTATTACCATCCACTAATGGTCTTGGTAGACGAGAGTTTGGCTCCCGGAGAGCTACATATAAACCCCAGAAAGAGGTAGGTTGGCTCCCAGAAGACTGTATTCCGCGGCAGTTTATCTTGCAGTCTTCTTAGCACTTGATGCTACTTTGAAAACAGCTTAGTCGCCTTTGTTGCCCCCGACCATTCGGCGCTTTTAGCTACTAGCTAGCAGTGAAAAACAACTGAATGTATAATAACGATCACAACCCAGCACTGAGAAACATTGAAAAGATACATACTAGACTAATTTTGAGTTTGAGATATCACCAACTCAATCGGAGATAATTTGCCTATGCACTCGTAGATCCTATATAAGGTAGCCAAAAAATATGACCGAAAATGAGTTTAACTTAGGTGCCTGACTTACTTTGTAGGGCATAGATGAGGTAGCGTCTTGGATTACGCCCGATAATTCCTGAGCCGACGGTGTGTCGCTCCATATGAGTCACATCCACATTAAGTTTATGAATAATCGGTCCAACCACACCGGTAATCGTTTTCGCCCACACTCCTCCATAGGTCAGAGGTGAGACAGTGTCTGAAGAGTATGGGTATGCGACGGAAGCGTCAGCAATTTTTGGATTAAAAATTGGATACTTGCCTAAAAATGGGTGGTCTAGGCACTAAAAGGTTGGTAGGTACTCCTTGAACCAACTCAATTTGACGACGCTTTAACTAGAAGAAGAAATTGGCTTTGGGGGTGTGTATCCTCTCTTCGATCACGACTGGTTTTCAAATGTTTATCTTTTTCGTCACTGTTTAAGTTTAATATAAACCGCAATGAAATACTACCCATGCGGGTCTCACCTATGTCCATTTATGGGTTCAAATTAAAACTTGAATATTTCGCAAGTTCCTGTAATAGTTCGTCGTTGAGCTTATGATTTTGAGGTCTTCCAACCGTGCCTATATTAAAGAGCCTTAGTTAAAACCAATTAAATGAGTGATAAATGAAATTACCCGTAGTCAACGGGGAGAATTTGCTGCCATTCAATAGCATAAAAACTGTGTTTGTATCTGATATAAGTCACGTCTGAATCTTACAATTTCATCAACTTAATGTTTCCTTGTAAGTTTTGCGGTTGCAGGTGTGTCAGTTTTAGATGCTAGTTTCTTACTTGCTCGTGTGTCATGTGGATTGTAGTTTGGATAAAAGAAAAACCATAAAAGTATGTGCATTCTATATTTCCTGGTGCTTGCAGTTACTCAGCTCCACCCACATCTAAAATAATGAAGATATTTATTTTTTTCTTGTCAGATTACAAGATGTAAAATATGTAATACGTTCTAGCCATTACCACTGAGCCTGGTCAGGTTGGCCGGCAGTACGGCATTGAGGGTAATGTGCGATTTTCGAGGCAGCCAAAGACGCGACAATATGTGTGACATGGAATAAAGTTTTTGAATGATGCACCGGCATTGACGATAGACCATTACTGCACATCTTTTGCATTACTAATGGATATGGATATGCGTTTGAGACATCTTTGAACAACATCTTGTGATGTCTTGCAAGTACATTAATGTACCTGAAGTCACTATCCGGCTAGTGGGGTTAAATGTCTTTAAGGTATTGCAAATTGCATTCGTCGGATCGCAACCCATATAAAAGAAGATGCACAATTATCTGAATCGCAACAACCGCAAGTGCACTTAAAACAAACTGTAAGCCACAAGTGCGCGTTCTCCAGTGAGCAAGTTTTTAGATTTTTGCTAATCGAGTGCCATCATGAAGTCGGTAAGGACCCATAGCAACCACTTTAAGGAGGAAAATTTCAGTTTCGATTGTTTTCAATTTACTGCAGATCGTAGCATTAGCAGCTTTCTTAGGTATTTTGATTGTGGCCAATGCTAAGCCACTCGATGACCCAAAGAACGCTCAAATTATTAGCTATGAAAGTGATAACATTGGAATCGATGGATATAGATTCGCGTGAGTAGTTCATTTTCTTAAACCTTCTCCAAATAGATTCCTCGTGAAACCGCCAAAAATTACAACGAAATTCTTAATCGAAATTTTGGACCAAAACAAGTCATATCTGATATCAGTGCTTCAGTTTCAAAAAGTTTAGTAATTTCTTCCTTAATTTATTTAGATTCGAGACCAGTGACGGTGTCAAAAGAACTGAGGAGGCAACGTTGAAGAATGCAGGAACTGAGAACGAAGCAATTGCAATCAGAGGTACCATTAGCTGGGTCGGGGCTGACGGAGAAACTTACACGATAAACTTTATCGCGGATGAAAATGGTTTCCAGCCGGAAGGAGCACATTTACCAAAATAGAGACGATGTTGAAAATGCGACTATGATTCCTACCTGTTTATCATTTTTATGTGTTTATTGAATTGTTTATAAATATTTTAATATAAGGGAATAACTGCCAGTAAGTTGTTCATTTCATTTGCAATCTTTGGAGATTAATTTTTAGGAGACCTGATTCAAAGTGGTTAAATCAATGGTTACAGAAATAGTAATGTTGCTGACAATCGAACTAGACTCTTGATCCTCTGTGATTACTAGGTTTCGTGCTTCGTTGTTTGGTATAGGAGGGAATGTTTTGCCATTGTCTTCATTCAGTCCTTGATTGTTGCCTGAACAATAAATTCTAAGTCATCCATTCAGCAGCCCTTTTGTGTGTTCTGCATTTCATGATAGTTTACTTGACCATTAAGCTTTCTATGTACCGCTTTCATCTAGAAATGCGGAAATTTTTGCTGTTTTGGAATATCTGCTTCACAAATGTTATTCATGGTTGGACTAGGTAGTGTTTGTGAAATTAGATGTCTAATCCTGCTCCCTTTTAATTTTATAAATTTAGGTTTCCTAAGAGGAGGTCTTTGATTTCCGGAGGGGGTCTTTGGGTTTTGAGCCGGTAATTTTGGGCAGCCACCTGCCGGAATGGAATAGTTGGTGTAGTGGTGAACAGGGATTTCCACTAACGTATAAATAGTTCAGAAGTTACCTATAGGTTTAAAAACAATGGAGAGCGGATTTGTCAGTGAAAAATTACATTAGGGAGATGGTGCCTTGGACCAAGGAAGCTTCTGTAGCATAAACGATGACAAAACTCAAGAAATAGTGGAAGGAATAAAAAAGAAGAGAAAAAGTGATGAGCACTATCTAAGGCGTTATCAAGGACAATATCAGGCCATTGATTTTGGATTTCAGCGGGTAATTCTGCGTTTCAATTAGTGTTTTTGGTTATTGACATTGAAGTTAGATTGCTATGCGGCGTAAAATTTCAGTTTCATAGGGTCCACTCCCTTGACGGATAAGACATCCGCTTAGAATTGTCGCTTAATATTTTATGTTTCCCCGGGAAGCCTGAGTCCAACATCGGTCTGTATAAATTATTCTATCCTTTATCTGTTATTAGGTTGGTTTGGGCGGTGTTCAATAATATCTTACTTAAATATCAATTGGCGTCGTCCACGAGGAATGCGACAGAGAAAAGCCCCTGTCGAAGTCCATTGGGGATCTTGAATACTGCTGATCATTAGACTCTGCTTTGATCTGGCGGTGTGCATTGGCCATGATCAGCCTAGTTAGTCTAGTCAATTTTTCGCGGGATGTAGTCGACATAACCAATTAAAGCATCTTGTCGCCGAAGTACCGATCCTTGGTGTACGCAGGAGGAGCTGTGAACCTACACGCATTCAGGGAAAAACGGATGAAGGCCCTGAAGATTTAACATGAATACCTGCCGTGTAGGTGTAATCCCATGTTTGTCTTCGCACATTGATTGATTTGGAGACCATACCATTGGAGAATACCGCGACTCCGTTGTACAGCAGAAGTCTATGCTTGAATCTACAAGGAGCTCTGCCAGCAAACCTCAATGAAACTTCCACAAGGGTGCAAACCGCGAATAACTGAGTCGAGAACATATTCCCGTTCTCAGAAGGCTATCCCGGTCCTCATGGTACCAGATAACCTCTAGTAAGGCTTCGTGCCAAGACCTACTTCAAGTGAGTTTATTGAAGATTCGGGTTTGATGGTCCTCCGAACTCCCAACGGGTTGACTGGAATCAGCCACCACAATGAAACTTTTCCTCCAGTCAACTATCGCTCTGTCTATAACCCAACACAAAAGAACTCACAAGATAACACTAACACAAACCTCACGAAAATGATGGCTGTGCATTAGCGCAACGAAGCGTGTTATTACTCCATCTATTGCCTAAAATCAAAGATGTCGTTCACTACTTGGATGCCCATGTTGTACGTTGGAGAGATACGAAGGACATGGAACCAGTGATCTGAATGTGCTCCACATAGAACACAACATTGATTGGAAGCAATGTTCCGCGAAAAAAAGAAACTTATTCAGGCTATCATTCCTTTAGATTTACAAAGATTCCAAAGACGGGCAATAAAAGCTCACAGTTCGGAAGTCATACTGCATGCCCGGCATCAGTTGGGATGTTTTTATCCCTAGTCAATAGATCTTAATTCTCTCCAGGACCTTGCAAAGGGCCCGAGGATTACTCCTATTCTTCTCTGACGACTTCAGGGGCATAATAACTCTGGACATCTTCCAGAATGCAGGGAAATATCCCTCCCGTACGCGATATACTGTTCCAGGTTGTTGGTGGGTGGACAGCACATGCTTATGAAGCACTTTCGTCTGACATACACGCTCCACTCATTAGTGAGACTCTCAACACAGACGCGTATTGTTCATTATTTTGTCAACGGCCGCCTGTCTGTATGCCTGCAGGCAAACTACTGGCGCAGCCATTGATTGCCCAGAGTTCTTCCAACATCGCGACGCGAATTCTATGATTGCTTCAGGAATTCGCCACACTTGCAACAGCCAGCCCCCAGCTGGTTGGAACCGCCCTGCGCCTTTCTACATACAAATAATCCAACCGATCTCTCGCAATGGAAAACTTGGCTAGCTGTATTCTCAGGGGAAGGGTCAATGACCAATTTTTGTCCCCTGAAATTTATAGACCTTAAGGTTGTTCACATCCGGGTAAACCCTTTTGATTGCTTCCTCCACCTCTTCCGTATTAGTGAGACAATTCATATCCCTTATTCCAAGGGTGCACATCCCTTCTAGGCTGGAGACCATTGCTTTCATACCAGAGCGTACTCTTTTTGTCGGTCTTCGATCTAAGCTCAACAACGGTTTGAGTTCGCCGGATAGATTTATCATCTACTCCAGCGTCTTCTGGTTTGGCGTTGTTGAAGAATTTCTCGGAGAGCTTTCGTGGAAGACCTCCCTTCGTTCGGCTTGATGTCCATGGTTTGCCCCTTCGCTTTTTTTTGACGCCGATGTTACCGACGTAGTCGACTTCGACTTCGCTATAGTGGAGCCATTGACGGTGCTATTCGACTTACGTTGTTGTTGCTGAGTTTTCTCCTTTTTCGACGCTGCTTGGTCTGTTTGGGTACCATCGCGTGGATTTTTTCTTGCTGCGTCCTTATCAGCAGATCCACGCTGTTTTCCCCTTGATTCTTTTTGTCGATTGTTTTCCCCCTCTCTAGCAAGCTGAGAGCAGTGCATTTTGTGCACCTTGGGGTTGCACTATGTGCGTTTTCCTCTGTTTTCCTTTGGCTGTCTTCCACGAGTTTCGCTGGTGTCGAATGAGGTTCAGTAGTTCTTCTATCTCCGTTATGCCCTTTTTAGCATCCATGGAAATGTTTCGCTGTACGTTGATAGCAGCTTCAATTTTCGGTAGGGAATCCCCGCACTTATTGAGTAGGGTTTCCTCCTCTACCCTTGTCTTTTGGATGAGCTCCATCCTCTACGGTGAGACGTTTTGCGTTTCCGCCTGGTTGGGGAGTTCGTCACTTTTTTTCACGATAAAGGGATGTCACGCAGTTCGGAATTTGAAATGTTTTCTCGTGGTCCCTTTTACGAACTTGAATTCGAAGGCGTCTTCTTAACCTCTATGGTGCCACTCCTTTTTCACTTCTAGCTGCTTTTACCGTTAGGACAGTGGGTCTTTCGACTTTTTCGTAACTTCCCGCTTCTTGCAGAGGGATTTAAAGTGAAATCTACCATTTTATTGCCAGAATAGGTGAGCGTGACGTATTGTTGCTTGTTCTAAAAATTTCGGCTATTGCCGGTTGTGCTGTTGTTGGTGTTGTTATTTTAGTTTGAATCTCAGCTGCAAGCGGATATCTTCGCTAGAAAGTGTCGTTGTCTTAAATGATCTCTGTGATTTGTGAGCAGGGACGTCGCGCGCCTCGTTATGGCACAGCCACAACCGGCCGGTCACTCCACAAATCACGTATCCTTCTCTCTTGTTGAAAATCATTCAGGGTTTATTCACCCAGAGAAAGGGGCATTGACACATTTCAGAGATCTCTGAATGTGAGAGCAAACCCTGGAGTGACCACGGACGAGGTGTAGAAAATCTGCAGTAGAATAGGTGATAATAAAACTCCGGACCTGGACCGCATACCGAACAGAACTCTGAAGTTCGCCGTAAAACCCAGACCAGATATGTTTGTTGAATTGTTCGAGGTCTGCATGTCCGGTATTGGTACTCAACAGTACCAACCTAAGCTTGGTAAACCTCCAGACGATCCATCTTCCTATAAGAAAATGTTGGAGCGGGTAATTTACAATAGGTTACTCCCAATTGTCGAAGGCCAAGGAGGCCATTGATGCCATCAAAATGGTTACTAACTTCACGGAAGTGGCTTTACCGACAAATATTGCGTGGTAGCGACCCCGGACGTGAGGAATGCATTTAATTCGGAATTAGAACCTTCTACAAAAGTGCCTGGTGACGATTGGTGGGACAATGATGTACTGAACCTCCTGGTTCTAGAAGAGTCCACAGTGGTGAGTTATGCTGATGATATAGCAGTGGTTGCAGACGCGAAGCATCTAGAGGATGCTGGTTTATACTCTTAGGAAACAACAGTACTGTTAACGCCTGGTTAAAGGGCGTTGGACTGGCATTTGCGGAGGAAAAAATGGAGCGGTCCTCATCACAAAGCGCCGGAAGCGAAATTATGCCCGAATTAGAATCGACAATGAAATCATCATTTCCAAACCGACCATCAAATACTTGGGAGTGATGATAGATACGAAGTTAAGTTTTAAACAACACGTGCGATATGCTTGTGGCAAGGGATCCATGGCGAATATGGCTCTAATAAAGATAATGCCGAAAGTGGGAGGGCCACGGTATACTTGTAGGCTACTTATTGCCAAGGCGGTGAGCTCGATGGTGCGTTATGTCACCCCTATTTGGAGAAAGGCATTTCGCATATTATGTAATGCTCATTAACTAGGATCTAGAGCATATATTCTTTCATTGTCCGAGATTCAGGGAGGAGAGGTGATACCTAGAGGAAACTTTAGGTGTAGCACTCATACCAAAAAATGTGGTGAGGAGAAAGCTAACAGCGCAGAAGGAGTGCAGAAGGCAAACTGCGAAAAGTGCAAGAGGTGAGGGAGGCGATTAGAAGATAGGAAAAATAGCTAAAGTAAGCTAATTCCGCACCGTGAGGTAATAGCTTATGATGGTTCCAGGGGATAGGGAGGAGACGGGGGTGGTTTTAGTGGGTAAAAATACCACACTCTGGCGTGTCCAGGTCAGAGTCTTCTGAAAATTTCCACCTCATTAGCTGTGCCAAGGATATTATCGGGACAGAGGCGTTTCCACGAGATGTCATTCTTGTGTAAGGTAATAGAATACCACAGCTGTCGGCTTATGTGCAACCTATTCCAATCGTTTGACATATCATAAATCAATGCCATGCCGGGTCGCCGTGGTTACCGCCGCCCACGATAGTTTACCAGAAGGTTGACTAGTGGTTATCCAGGGCTACCAACAGGGAGATGTGAGTCGACTTGGTTCCCAAATAACAAGGATCGTTGCCATCAAGCAACTTTGCCCTGTCTGTCCGATCCTGTTTGGCCGAATGAGCACAACGGATAAAGTTTCGCAGAAGCCAATGGTCCGACCAATGGATAAAGGGTATTCACTAGAAATGATGGTATCATCTCGATCAGGAAACTGGAAAAATACTGGAGGAACTCAGTTAAGGCCGAACAGTACTAACAAGAGGCAATAAGCATTGGCAGCGTAATGAAGATGAAGACTGGCAAGGAGACTGAAAGTAAGTACTATGAACAAGATTGGTGAGAAGATACTTGAGTATGAAGATGAAAGTATGGGCAATGATAATCAAAGAGGAACTCCTGACAACAGTAGTATTCCTGAGATGATACTCGGGCAAAGGAGCAGTTACCATTAGAAATTACCACTATAATCACTATGGTTTGACGCTTAATCCATAAATACCTAGAATTCGCTAAATCACTTCAAATTCAATAAAACATTTTTATTAGGATAAAACAGTCTAGATTATAAGGATAAAGGAAGGGAGGGACTTAGGCACGTGGGAGATGAGCACCTTCTGGTTGGAAACCATTTTCGTCAGCAATGAAGTTGAGGGAGTATTGTTGACCGTCAGCGGCGATCCAGCTGATTGATCCACGGACAGCGATGGCTTCGTGGTCAGTTCCAAGGTTCTTTACTTCAGCGGCCTCTTGGCGGGCAGTTCCGTCGCTGGTTTCGAAACTGTAGGAAAAATCCTTGGTTATCTATCCACTTGTAAAGGAGTCCACAGGTAGTTGGTAGGTAGAATACTTACGCGAATTTGTATCCATCAGTTCCGATATTGTCGCTTTCGTAGCGGGTGATTTGAGCAGCACGTGGATCGTCAATTGGAACAGCAACGGCTACAGCCAAAAGGGCGGCGAAGGCAACGATGAATTTCATGTTGATGGTTTTAATTTACTGAAGTATTCCTTGGAGCTGGTAATCCAGATGTCTTCTCAAGAGAAGCTGTTGAACTGATGATTGGCTACTCAGTCGAAAATGCTTATATAGTGAATCGAAACTCCAATAAGCCCATTGATGTCTTCGTTTCTTTTCAAAATAATTTAAATATTCAAATTATAAATTTTATTTTGGAGCTATTCCAACTTATTTGAAATTTCCAAATACTGTCCCTGAATGTGCATTGTTACCAATATTTTGTGACACGCTTGTGAGTGTTTTTGCGAAAATTTACAAAATTTTGATTGGATTTTTTGAAATAATTAACACTAAGACGCCTCCTTCTGTGGTTTTAAAATTAAACAAAACTTACATCTATAGAAAGATGGCACGGCAATGGCTGAAAATGGCCGAAGGTATGATTTCACTGCGGTCAAAGGCATTATTGAGAAACAACGAATAAATTATAATTATAGGTTTATGTTAAAAATGGCTAAAGTTAAATATTCAAATTGATTTCCATTGACGACAATCTTTGGTAGTTTTTAGGCAAATCAGATTCCATGTGGTTTGGAGTGGAGTCGGTGGTCTCCATTCATGCAGTTCTCATGAAAGCCAAAAGTTCTGAGTTTTAAAATTCATTGATTCATTCCAGTTGATGTAGTTAAAATGCAAAACGAACATCAATAAACGAAAGATACTTTAGATATTCAACAAATTTCATTGCACAAATCTAAATATTTATTGTGTGATTCAAATGCAGCTATGGCTGGCTGGTTGGTAACCTAAGGACGCGATGGCGACCTCCGATTATTTATTTGACGCATCTTGCCCAGTTTTGGCTAAGCATATGCATTACATGTGTTTTGATGATATCAGCATCACCACATTTACATACGATGAATGGCACGAGACATTTAACATGCTTGACCGAAATTTGACCCCCGATTACCATTGCAGATTTGAGCCAGGTGTTACTTTTATGCTTTTGGGATATCTAAATATCTTTTTATGTCATTTCCGTGTTCAGAATTTATGCCAAAAAATATTACTTAATTGGTTTTTCATGGCGACGGTGATGAGATGATCCCATAATTCATGGGCTCGGAAGGTGTCAATGCAAAATGCAACATTTTATTTGCACGACCGCGCTTGTGGCCCACGGTGGTGATGGTAAGTCAATATTTTGCGAAGTACTCATCATGCAAGTGGTAATGGGAAATTATGTTTGATTTCGCTACTAATCGTTTGCTTTTACCTCTGAGGTGTGAAGATTCATGTCTTTATGAATGGCTGTGTTGTCTTCAAGCTTATATTTCAAAACAGCGGCTAACATTAGTGAGCCGATTTTTGTTAATTCGCCTAAAGCTATTCAATTTCTGTTTGATAGATATTCGATTTATCTGCGTAATGATCAGTGGAAAAAGATAAATTTCCAAATGCCTCTTGAAAATTGCTAAAGCTTTGATTATCGGCAGGTTCTGGCCAAATGTGTTGAAAACTTATTAGATGTCTTCAGCTTGTGTGAATGTGGGTATCTTAGATATTTGAGCATATTCATGAACAGCCTGTAATGTGCATTTTTGAAGGTTTTTGCATTCTGTAATGGTAAAAATGTTGCAAATAATTTGCAGATACCGTTCGGTTATCTTACGAGGGACTTTTGGGATGATATAAGCGTTATGTATGAACAGCCACTCGGTGCTGAGGAAAATGAGGAACGAGATCTGGTATAGGTCAAATTTTCAATACTATCCTTGAAGGTGATGCATCGATTATGGAGGGAAAGGAAATGTTTTTTTCTCCCATTTCGGTGAAAAATCGTGGCGGTCTTTCCCTCGAAATTGTAGACAGCTATGGCGCCACAAGTTGGTTTTTTTATATCTTCATAGTAAAGTTTGAATTTTCAATCCCATTGCCAGAGGAAGTGAGGATGAGGGATATGATGGGGAAAGAGGAAGGTGGTTTCTTAAAAAAATGAGCCGATCACTCCTGCTTCAAACAATTATAAAAACTCTTGGCGGTCATCCTCTTAAAAAGTTATGGCGCTCCTAAAAAGAGGTATTTTCATAATTAACGTTAAGTTTGATTTGCTTACCCCACTCGCGAACCGGGGAATGATAAGAAAAGTGCGACCCTCCCACTTTAACGCCGCTAAAGGATTGCGGGGATGTGAGATTTACTTACTTTCGCTCTATTCTCCTTCGCACCCCTTATTCTTTCGGGGGTGGGGTTCGAAATTTATCCCTATAGTTATGACGCAAAAGTATTCCTAGTATCTGAAATAATCAAAACTTGTTTTCTCTATTCGCTCGTGTTATTCACTGGTCTTGCAAATACCAATATTTCAGAAATCACCCTTCATCAGTGCTAACAAGTCTCCTAGTATGAGGCGTCATAGTTTTTAATGGGGTAGGGTGAACGCCGATTCCCTAACGGGCCTAGGGACGGGGATTTTCGTCTTCCTCTTGTCAACCCTTTTATCCCCTCTCCCTCCGGCGGTAGAGTTGAAGATTCAAACTTTACAATGAGAAAATCAACAAAATCATATTTTAAGATAAAACTTTTTAAGGGGGTGACCGCGACGAACATTTGAAACAAGTCGGAATACCGGAAACTCGCGCTTCGGTTAAAAAGGTTTTGTGTTCATCTTATGTAAGAAACTTCAAAGCACATTTTTCTCTCCGTATCAGATACAAATCCAACAAAATCCTTCATATTTTTCCAAACTACAAGACATACGTACATATTACAGCCACAGATTTTGTCCTCACACTAAACAAACAAACTGCCTATTTCCGAATACTGTACATATATATGCGCGTATATAAATTGATCGTATCCATATTTCCGATTTATTTCGTGCGCAAAAGCATACATATGTGCATATATAGTGCGCATATTAAAAACGGCGCATACTTCATTAGCACGTCTTAGGTGTGCTTGGAGAAATTAATATTCATATACAAATGACTAAAAAACTAAAACAAAATAATTCTTTACGAACCCATTCATATGAAATTACTTTGTTGTGGTATTGAGGAATTGATGTGCGATGATGACGTCATACATGTTGTAAAATGCACGAAATTCTCAAAAAATGGCAAAGTTTCACCTCCTATAACTTTGTTAATAATGATTTGATTTTCTTCAAAATTTACCAAATTGTGCACTATGTTATCCCTTACATCCGTGCTTTGTACTTCTGGGGTGGACATAAGGGGGGTTTCCGGGTAAATTTTTAAAATGTGGAAATATACTATTATTAACTTTATTTGTGCAGACATTGCAAGCGGATGTATTTTGAGGCCTAGATTTGGTAGAGGTGCATCACTGCGACTTTTTTCAAATTTTTAGGTTGGATAGGTTCTGAGATCCAGACCTCACCTATATATCAAATATGGAACCAGTTTCAAAATGTACTAATTGAGCCCTTTCATTTGACACCCCACATGGGCACATTTTTTTAAAAAAAATTGACCACCCTCCATTCCATAAACTTAACAGAAAATGGCGTCACTGGCTATATCTAAAGGGACAATCGGTACATCGGTTTCCGAATAAATCGGGTGTGACGGACAGACAGACAGACGGATAGACGGTTTTGTTTCACACAAAACCTTAAAAAGAGGACCTCCTTGATTCCCCTATAAACAGTCTGGTTGGAAATTCAATCATTACCTGAGATCGAGATTCACAGCATGAAACACAAGGTACTAAGGTAGTAGCGAAACACCATACTAAGGTAATAAAAGTGAGGACTACCAAAGACGGTGCCTATACAAAATTATCATCCTACGTATGCGAGCACTTCGGCCAAATACTGAATGACATCTGCGTAAATTTAGCTTTTCGCAGTTTTCAATAAAGCTTACTTCACGGAACACTGAAGAGTACCAGCCTCAACTACACCTTCATCTCCGTAGAAATCATTGAGGATTATGGAAAAAATTGCTCAATTCACCATGGATACTTCGGTTTCTAGCCTATCAGAATTTGCAGATAATAGAGGGTATTTTAGGAATACTCAACTTATGGATGACGGCCAATGAGTAGAAAAGGTTCCAGGGCGAAACGTGGATTGGTACCCGCAATGAAGCATAAAATCTGGGAAACGCTTGCTGAACCAACACCAACAGCTTTACTAAGAAACCCTATCTCCACTTCCTGTGGTGATCACTGTTAGTTCTTTCTTAATGAAAAACTGCGGACGGAGAAGAAAGAAGACGAGTCTCCCGAGCCTGAAAATGGAACAAATGGTACCAACTCTTTAAATTAGAGGTTGGGTAGAGCTGACAAACCTACGCAGAAAACCGGAGTAACGAAGTCACGGAAGGAGCCTTAGACAGGATGGAACCCGGCAACGAAAACGGTATAACGATTTGCGCATTTCCTCATGGAACATGCGCTCTCTGTACAGACCGAATGCTACTCAGAAGGCAGCCAATGCTCTGCCCCAATATAAAGCTGTTGAAATAGCATTGCAGCGGTCTTTTTGAAGAAGAGCCATTACACCATACACAACTCAGCGTGCATTTAGAAAAAAAAAATTAAAATCGTATGTGCAGGCCCAGTTTCTGATCGGAAACCGATTGTCCAGTCAGTGGACACGTTTATGGAATCGAAAACTACCAGGATTCCAAAGGACATCGACTGTTTGGTATGCATTATCGAGACCGGGCATTATTGGACCCTGTTTTTTTTTAAAGAAAACGACAAGGCAAGTACAGTTACCTCTGATCGTTATATCCAGGTGATTGAAGAATTTTTCCATCCCAAACTTGCGAACTCTTGGTCGCGTTCGAGAGAAGAATCCTCCGAAGAATTTTTGGCCCCCTACATGAGGATGGAGGATTCCTTAGCCTATATAACGACGAAATCTATGAGCGATAAAATCCGGCTCAATAGGTTACGATGGACGGGTCACTTAATCCGTAAGGATGAGGATAATCCCACCAGAAAAGTCTAGAAGGGCAACATCTATGATAGAAAAACAAGACGAGGCAGACCCTGCCTGAGATGGAGCGATGGTCTAGGCCAGGACGCCAGGCAGCTTTTAGGCATTTTGAATTGGTGTGCTTCCAAGAAAGCATGCTTGCTTGTTTATTTGCCAGTTTGTTCGGGAATATGAGTCGGACAATTTGGTGTGGTTCCCATCCTTGGCAACACCTAACTACTTAATACGCAGACATTTCTTAAAAATAGTAATTCAACGGGTTGCTAGAAGGAAGAGGAAGAAAGTAATCCTTAAAGTAAAGAAGTATTTTTTCCCTGTGTTTCCACTTATGGGGCCAACTAAAGGAGGGATTCCTGCCTATCAAAGAGAGAAACAAAAATTAAAGAAGATCAGAAACGCTAACTGGCGGCGCATTAAATCCAAGTTTTCCCGAAGTCAATTTACCTAAAGTAACCGGATTTCAGTTTGCCAGTACACTAAAGCAATTCAGGAAATTTGCTACAGACTTGTGCCAAAGAAACTCTCAATCACCGCAACTTTGTCTCTCTCCTGAGAGACTTCTTTTAATATATACGCTGCAAAGAATCTACAGATATTCCCCGCAATATTTCTTCCTGAAGGGCGATATCCACGACATAGATTCTTTTATCCGTGATAGGATCGTCATTCTCCATAACCGTCTGACCAATAAAGAACTCAATTAAAATACACTCATGGAACTCCGAAAAGCCACCCCGCGATTTGGCAAAGCTGTCAGTCGCGATGGCATCCTACTCCAAAATATTTCCTTCCTGAAAAAGTAAGGCCCATCATTACACACTCTACATTGATCACCAAAGCTTCAAAGTGGAAGTCAATGCAGTAATCATCTTCCATAAATCCACACCATTATATTCCCGAACAATCAGACGATCCGATCTGTTCCAGCATCCACTTCCCCTAGCTAGGCTCATTGACTCTAACCCATTAATTAACTCCGTCGACTTCAAAACAGTCACAAGGTCTATTAAGTACAGTAAAAGCAAAAAAATCGACCGGACCTGGCAAAATCCCAACACTTATCCTCAATAAATCCTCCGCAATTCACAGTCCCAAATCTTTAATCATTGTTAGCTAAACGCGCACTTCTGCGCAGATCATTCTTATTTCCCAGAAAATGAAAACCCTCTCTTTACTGATAGACACAGGTCTGTCTCTATTCCCTCAACCGCCACCAAAATCTTCGAGCTACTAAATCAAACGATAAGCTACCAATCTGAATAATTCTATCCTAGATTCTGTTGAACACGCCCTCTTAAGTCTGAAAACCGATATCTTACAGAGAGACAGAG
Organism: Hermetia illucens; assembly: GCF_905115235.1. NCBI lineage: Eukaryota > Metazoa > Arthropoda > Insecta > Diptera > Stratiomyidae > Hermetia > Hermetia illucens. The sequence continues at coordinate 162,684,695 of NC_051850.1, forward strand.
CGACACATGATGGCGTAAAACGTCACGTGGCATACCGAAGTAAAATCTCGGAGGATTTCGAGGTCCAAAGCGGAGTCCGCAAGGGTTGCATTTTGTTATCGAAATTGTTTCTTCTTGTTATCGGTGACGTTCTTCACGCTGCCTGTCTGCCGGGGGACGTAGATGTGTTCAATGAGCTATTACATATTTCTTCAAACATCTCGATTCCACTGATGACATCTGTCTGATCTCTCATCAAGTCATGGACCTTGTTCAAATAGCTCTGGATCTGGAAAGAGAGGTAAGTAGAGTTCGACTGCCAATTGACCTCAGCAAAAGTAAGGCTGCCAGTCTGGCGGGTAACCGCACTCTTCCTATCTGCATTAATAGGAAGAGCATTAAAATGGATTCTGGATTCTGTCGACGGAGGCTTCGAACTGAATGTTCCCCGACGCATTAACAGCGCTAGATCCGCTTTCGCTGCTTTGTCTAAAATCTTTAAAAGCAGTTATCTGCTGGGCCTGGGCCCATACCCGATGTGACTGGAAAGCAGATGTGGCAGCAGATAGGTCATACATTAAGGAGGAGCGACAATTGCTGACCACACCATGCGGTGGAATCTGTTCTCCCAAGATGTTCGATAAGTGGGACGCTTCAAGGATACGGGCAGGCGCTCCGGAAAGTCCTGAGGGAAGCTGCGTCGGCAATTTCAACTAACCTTGTTTTGGCAAAAGGGGCTCTACTGTGAGCTTGCCTCTCAAAACCGTAGCTATTTCACTAGAAACAAACAAACGAAATTTGTTGAAGGCGCAACCTTAATTTCGATGGAAGATATCAGTGTAGGCTCAGGCTACGCACGTATTCAGCCAGAGTTTGCAGTGGATGAGCTGAAACCTTCACCGCACAGGCGTCAAAAACCTGTTGCCATCTGTTTCTGTGCCAGTAATCGCATTCAAGTAAAAGAGGCTTTCGATTAAAAACGGGCCTTCGGGTAAGCCGCTTCCAGGCAAATCGCTTTATGTTCGGGTAAATTACTGCCTTTGATAGGTAGGGCGCGACTCAACCGAGCTCTGAAGATCAAATTTATTAACAATCAAAAAATATGGCAGGGTTAAAGATCCTAGAATAAGAATGTAAGATCAGCTAAACAAATTTGTATAGACAACTAACGGTTTCATACAGGCCAAAGACGCTGCCTCTGCTTCTTCCCTAGGCGCAGTGTAATCATAGTGGTTACTGGGTGTTATTTGCTCCCTTGCCTGGGTAAGAATTATACTGATGTTTAAAACCACCTAGTTATTTCAGGCCTAAGCCGGCCGAAGCTAATCTACATTTTTTTTAGGACGAAAAAGAACGGTGTAGTGGTGAATTTATGTAAAAATTAGAATGGATTCTTAATTTTTGAACTTCCACGATATTACAGCTGTATCGGAAGTCATCATTAATTTTCCCTGCTTTTCGGTAATTACAATCCCGATTCAACAGCTGCACCTCGAGCTAGAAGTGGATCTTCCCTTTCCCTATTTAATCTAGTTGGAGTACCTACCCTTGATACAATCAGATAGGCAATCAGGATCCGAGCCACACATTTTTTTATGGCTTCCTTTCTTGTTATTAATACCCATTATGGGGTGGGCAAAGCTTCAAGTCCTTCTACCTTTGCTTGCCTTGTGAATGTGGTATTCCCTCGAAAAAAATGCATCCGGTAAAGAAGATTTTTAGAATCTCTATCGAAAATATACCAGAATTTGTTGATGATATTTTGAAAAAAATTCCACAAAATTTTTCATATTAATAAACGGGTTACTGCCTTAAGTCTTTCGTTTTTAGACCAAATCTGAATATTTTACTTTTGCATCATTTTAGAAAAACGGAATCTTTAAATAAATATAGTTTTATTTATAACAAATATAACACAATTATCAACATTTAAGCGTGTGGCAAGTGAGCACCTTCTGGTTGGAAACCATTTTCATCGGCAACATAGTTGAGTGCATATTGTTGTCCATCAGCTCCAATCCATTTCACTGAGCCACGTACAGCAAGGGCAGGGTTTTCGGCACCAATATTCTTCAGCTGAGCTTGCTCTTGGCGGGATGTTCCGTCGCTTGTTTCAAATCTAAAAATGAAAGAAAGTTTTTTATTATAATCCTTTTAAAGGCGCGATTTTTCGAAACTTACGCGAAATTATATCCATCGATACCGATATTATCACTGTCATATCGCACGATCTGAGCGTTCTTGCTGTCATCAACTGGGGCAGCAGAAGCAAAGTAGAAAACAGCGAACAGAACAACCAAAGTGAATTTCATTGTGGTAGATAATGGAGCTTTTGGATAGCTAATGCTGGTTTGAGATGAATGGCGTTGACTGATTGCAATCTCATATTGCCAGGCACTTTTATATCCCAGAAGAAGACATTCGGCCTAGGTATTGATTCCAATGACCATGACAACACACACTCTATTTACCATGCCCAAAATCTACCACATCAGTTCATCTTTGCATTACATCAAGTGGAATTGCACAATTGAAATGATCAAAATGACTTTGTTGAATAAATAAATCCCGCCCGTATTAGCACAAGTGTTTGATGATCAGTTACTAAACGTTTGCATTTTTCATTTCACCGGGCATAATTCAAATTGGCATCGTAGAACGTAACACCTCTGTAAAAGGTGTATCCACATGTACCTTGCAGTTCCCACTCATAATATTTCAGATTATTCAGGTATCAGTGCTGTTACTGAGTCAGCAATATTCGTTGGTATTCAGAGCACTTGGCTTCACACCTGGCACGCAATGCGCAGAGGTAGATGTTAATTGTGTTAATTTTTCGTGAACAGGTAGGGCGGATTTTGTCGGAAGTTTATGAGTATAAAAGGTAAATGGATAAAATTCAAAGTTGATGTTTCTTGAAATTCATCGGTGACGACGGAAGTTATTCAAGTCGGTACTTTGTCTCTACAGGACTTTTGGATATAAAGCTGGGGTTCACATTCAACGGCCATGTAACAGACGGGACAAGGATAAAACCATCGGACATTGCAGTGTAGATAAGGACGCATGAATGTCTCCAAGGGGAAGTTAAGGATAAAATACGTCTCCGAGAAAGCCTAAGAAAACACTTATTGCCAATATCTCGGTGTGTATTGATACTATGGAGCTGCAAATCATCTGCCACCTCCTGAACATTTCCTCCAACCCTTGCTTTATTTATGTTCTAATAAATGGTGAACATATAAGTAAGTAGATTTCGTAAATAACGAGAAGATCTATCGACAAATCTGCTTCTTCCAAAAGCATCTAGATTTGCACTTTTGTAGGCGCCATGTTTCCAATACCTTTGACATAACATTGATAAGTTTCACATACGGAACATGACCATTCGGACCCTATAATAACTAGCCAGGAGGAGAAAATGAGACAGCTCATGGAGGCCACATATATAAGTGATTAGAAACCCTCCCAGTCCTTCCGTCGTCTGCATTGTCTCGGCAGAAGGTAGTTAGGTATCAGTGGTGGCTCCGAAGAGCCCAATTAACGCTGTGGTGTGCTGTTTCGATACCACAAACTTCTAAGACAGAGAACAGGGAGGCAGAGTCCAATCGGCTCGGATCTTCAGAGCTTTAGGGTCGTTACATTCACGAAAGAAAGCAGTTCTCCCACACTGTAGCTAGAAATCTCTCTGAAGTCCCCAAAGAATGGTTTACCCAATGTCCGTAGCCTGACTCTTGCTAGAGATGGACAATCGCTGAGGAAGTTCCTGAGGGTTTCGCTTTCTTCTCCGCAGCTTCGGCAATGTGAATTGTAGAGTATGTCGAGCCTGGCGACATGGTCCCTTATGGCCAGTGCCCCGTGCAGACCGCTATAATCTTGAATGAATTTGTATGCGTCTGGCACAGAAGCTCTCGTGATCGAGCTATGTTATAAGCGGGCCAAATCCTCCTTGATTTGGCACAGCTGGTAAATTTTCGATATCTAAAGCTGGCCAATCCGTCAGCATGCTCATTCCACTCTATGTTTCTATGCCCGGAAACCCAAAAGAGGGTGACCTTGAGTGTGCTACCCAGACTGTTCAGCGCGTCTCTGTACTGCTCCTCAATCCGGAGGATGTCGTCGTTGAGTACAAGGACCTGATGGCGGCTTTGCTATCAGTCAGAATGGCTATGTCACGCTCGGGGCTCGGATCACGCTCCAGCCATCGACAGACTTCCTGTATCGCCAGTACTTCCGCTTGGAATACACTGGCGAAACCTGAGAAAACCCCCGCACCGACTCCACAAATCATCTTTGATCCATCGGAGAAGAATCCTGTGTCATAACCTTCCAACAAGCCGCCAGTTTTCCAATTTTCGCTCCACAGCAAAGTTTCTCGTGAAGCGCCTGTGGCATAGTCTGTGGGGAAATTCCCGAGGTACTTCATCTAGGGCGTTACTGTGGCCGTAGGACTTCGCTGCCCAGCATGCGGACTTACGTAGTATTTTTTTGGAATGTATTTTTTGCTCAAAGCCTGCCACTATACAATAGAGCCATACGTTATGATTGGACTCACCACAACGGTGTACATCCGCAGAACCATCCTCGACCGGAGATCACATTTCTTTGCAAAGGTTCTCTAGCCGGCATAGAAGGTTATACAGGCCTTTTTAACCCTCAGTTCTATGTTCAATCTCTAATTTAGCGTGTCACCGAACTAAGCATCATATAGTCACAACACCAGGACCACAAGTTGCTTCAAAACCCAGACGATTAGCTCCGGGCGAGCTGAACAACGTGAAAAAGCAATTCAATACCATGATTCAGCTTGGATTGGCGCGTCCATCAAATAGCCCGTAAGTTGCATCCTTGCCTATTATTGTCCTAAAAAGAATAACGAGTGGAGATCGTGCGGAGGTTATTGTGGGGAGGTTATCGCGAGGACTTCCGTCGGCAAGTGTCCAGTTCGGAACATCCTAGATTTCGCCCAAACACTTTATGTTAAAACTGGGCATTAGGCTTTTCTGCGATGCATCTGACTTCACGATTGTTGGTAGCAACCATTGGCTATCTTTTCAAGAAGCCTCCCACAAAAAGAACCCGCCTTCTAGATTATATTGGGCAGTTTACCACCGACCACGTATCCGGTTGCGACAACGTTGTCGCGGACACATTATCACGCAGCATAACATCCGCCAGTCTAAAGAAGCAATAAGATGCTACAATAGCCGCTGGACAGAAGCATTGCCTCTCGTGGTATTAGCACAGCTTGGTAGGAAGACCTCGGCACAACTGCGGTGGAAGTGGTGTACGTTCATCCATTACGCCTCCAAGGCGGATTTTTAGACTTACAGTCCATCAACAAGCAGGTATATACGCCCAATTTCGCCAACAAATTGAGACAGCGTTTCCAAATGTTACGTGCAGTCAATCGGAGAATCTTCATATTCAAAGACCTGGCAACAGCATGTCTTCCTCCCTTCCTCCGTAACAGTGGTCCAAAGAAGGCCACATCCACCATACCAGGGCCAATATCGAGTGATCGTATCATTACAGTATCCATTGATCTGCACAAGCCTCCATGGCAATGCCCACTCCCGAGAGAGAGAGAGAGATCTGAAAAATCGTTCAAGTTCCAGTCCTACAAACTGAAGTGGCAAACTCAAAGAAAAAGAGATCGTTACCAGACAGGACTTTAATAATTTAACAATAACAAGACCACAGATTCACAGCTGGTGTTACGACACGGTCAGCTGAACCATCGTAATTTCCTTGCACTCAATTACTTCCTGACACTTGTCTGGAATTAGAACATTTAATTACCTTTCTCTTCTACCCAAGGGATCTACTCCCCCTACTCAGGATTAAGTAGAGCAGTCACTCGGTAGAAGAGCCAGTCTACTCACAGCTCTCACTTTGTGGACACTACAATGAGACGCAGGATCGATATTGGATTCAAATAAACATATCACATATATAAACCCGGCTTTCATTGAACTTCTGCTATCTATCTAACCCGCTATTGATCACTTTACTTGAGCTGCGTAACCCAGTTTTCCTAGCAGAACTTATAAAACCTATATTAGATACATGTAGATGGTCTCTGACTCATCATCATCATCATCAACGGCGCAACAACCGGTATCCGGTGTAGGCCTGTCTCAATAACGAACTTCAGACATCCCGGTTTTGCACCGAGGTCCACCAACCCGATTTCCCTAAAAGCTTTCTGGCGCCCTGGCCTACGCCATTGTTCCATCTCAGGCAGGGTCTACCTCGTCTTCTTTTCTACCATAGATATTGCTCCCACGTTCCATGAGAAAATGTGCAAATCGTTGTTCCGTTGTCGTTGCCGGGTACGTCGTTGTATAGTTAATCCAGTCCGAGGCTCTTTTTGTGGCTTCGAAACGTGTTGTTTTCCATGTAGGGTTGTCAGCCCTACCCAACCCCAACCTGGAGGACCAGTTGGTACAATTTGTCCCGTTTCTAGGGGTGGCAGACTCGCATTCTTCCATCTCCGTCTGAAGCTTTTCGTTAAGAAAGAGCTCCCAGCGGTCACCACGTGGAGGCACAGGTAGGGTTTGGTAGTAGAGCTGTTGGTGTTGGTTCAGTAGGCGTTTCCCAGGTATTATGCTCCATTGTGGGTACCAATCCACGTTTCGCCCTGTGACCTATACTACCCTTGGACCACCTACCGTTAGTTCTTGTTTAATTAACAGATGTATATTTCCAGCGTCTTAACGCGCGGAGAATATATGCAACATTGGAAGGATCAATCTAGGTAGGTTTGATGAAACTTTTCCTAAGAATGGGATGTAGACAAAAGAGTTCTTAATGATAAACCCGTGAAGTTGGTGCCAGGCCTATCAATAGAGAGAAGTAAAGAGGTGATTCCTGCTGGTCCAGCTTAATCTTAGTGGAGTTTTGGAAATAGTGAGACACTTGGTGCGCTATGATAGTCCTGTTCCATGGAACTGATAACTAAAGAATTCCACCTGTCCATCCCGTTCGAGTCCGATTCCTCCGATTTTTTTTTTTTGGGTAGGGTAGGTGCATGCATTTACGCACACAGTGTTGGACTCCCGATTCGGTACGTCGTCGGACTACCAACTAAACACCTCCCCAACGTCAGAGAGCTAGCCTGGAACCGTTTGTCACATTACTTCGGGCTAGTCCCCGAACTCTCCCACCTTGCGGAGCCTTCAAATCAGGCAATTATTTTCACCAACGGGAGGGGACAGGAGGAAGGGAAATGTCAGTTCAAGGATAACACCAGGGTTGTAGAGAGAAAATTCCATGTCCAGGGTGAAAACTTGAAAAAACTTCGGTCCCGGAGGCTATAATTCTCTACTCCTCTCTCGCCAGAGCTGCTTTTGTCCTTCTTTCCCGTTGCGAAAGGTGTTGGTTTTACATTCCTAGCACTTTTAGGAGGCTTACGCGGATATTAACATAATGGTGAAGGGCTGCTTAGATATATGTACTTTGATCACATTTTTTTTTATTTCAGTAGAAAACAATATTATAAAACAATAGAACTAAGCTGGCAAGTGAGCACCTTGGGGTTGGAACCCATTTTCATCTGCAATGTAGTTCAATGTGTAAGACTGTCCATCAGCAGCTATCCATGTAATTGTTCCTCGGACGACTAAGGCTTCATTCTCGGTTCCAACATTTTTCAGTTGTGCTTCCTCAGATCGTGAGACTCCGTCGCTGGTTTCGTATCTAAAAAGAACAATAATAATATAAAGAGAGGATCACATAAACTGGATGAAGTGAACATAAATATTCCTGAGAATATCGAGCATAATCCAAAATGAAACAAGGACGAATTCCTCAAATCTGCTCTACTTACGCGAATTTGTATCCATCAACCCCGATATTCTCGTTCTCGTATCGAAGAATTTGGGCATTTCGTGAGTCGTCAACTGGGGCGGCGATAACAGCAACCACACCGAAAACGAAGAAGGCAATAAGGAATTTCATGATGAATAAAAAATCCGAAAAAAGATCTTCAGAGGTAGATCGCGTGTGCACGTAAGTATCAAACAATCGAATTATGGTAATGAGAAAGTGAAGACGAGTCTTTTATATGAACGCAGCGGTCAAAAATAAACTCTGGTCGACCTCAGGTGCTTGCCTATCTCATCATTGTACAATTTTTGGATATTGCCATCACTTTGATTACGCATTTCCATGCATCTCATATGCTCTGGGAAGTTCAGATGGATTCCGAGCGTTCTAGAGTAGCCGTTTTGGGCAAATTTTTTGATTGATTCAAGATATATGACCATAATGAGCTAGGTAGATACCATCGAATAGTAATTTGGGTAAAAATTTTGCAATTCGTACCAAAGCATCGCAACTGGGATTATTTTTATGTAACTTCTGCAGCTTCTCATTAAGCGTCTTTGGTACAATCGAGATGATTGCTTTCGAATTCTAAAGGAGCTTAGCGCTAAAATATCATAAAATACGACGCTACATTGTAGCCTAGTCAGATTTTAACACATCAAACAGCTACTGATATACAAAATGACTACAAATCGCTTGAATTAACATTAATAGCTGGAATGTGGTTATTTATAGCTCATGCATATTTCATTATCTCATAAAATCGAACCTGCAAAAATGGCAACACAACGTTACTGGCGTATGACCGCATCTAAATTATTGTCTCGTACCGAAGCAAGTTTTCAAGCAGGAGGTCAGCAAGTCATCTGCAAACCATCTCATATCTTTTGGACAGTTAATTATCTCCACAAGTAATGTTTATTCGCTACATTGGCCTTTCGCCACCGTTCAAAAATGCTGAATGGGCGATTTCGGACCTTTATCATTTGGTATCGATTTCCACGGGTCCTGCAAATATGGACACGCTTGGACTCTCTGCCATTGACCGCTCAAATGATCTAATGAATCATGGAAATTACCTGGAAAACTGGATTCATATTATCCACTTAATTTGTTTGGCTGTTTCATCAAAGTGTTGATCGACGATAGTATTCAAAATTGGCTGAGAGACCTCAAGTATCTTGATAAGTGTTGCTCACACATTGTAGGAGGTTTTGCAATAAATTGCCCCCAGGGATTATTATTATTTGGGACACTATCGGTGAATAATTGCCATTCCGAAATCAAAAATCACTATTTCGTTGCATGGGCAGTTTACCTTGTAGACGTCTTCCTTGACTAGACTGATAAATTACTCACCAATCTATTGGTTGTTCTCCGTACCTTAATTAAAATTGAAAGATCAGACGTGAGTGCCCAGATACCTATGTGTGTTTTTTCCGCATATGGGATGGGTGTTGAATTTTGCTTGAAGTGCAGAAAAATTATTTTGTCTTCCCATTTTCGTGGGTGGCAAGACAAATAGTAAGACGAAGTGTAGGAACAAAGTCGCAGAAAAAGCAAATCAAATTACATTGACATGAAACAAACGTCCTTAAAATGGTCACCTGCCTCCAAGTCTATAATTTCCTTTGTATCACTATGAAAAGCTGAAATTTGCTTATCTTCCAAATTCTTAATGTAGAGATATGTCCTTAAATAGTTTGCGTTTCGCAGACTGATACCCTGAATTTTTTTAAGGTAGTTGCACGGCGTCCTTAAAGAACTTGTGTGCCGTTTCTCCTGATTATAGTGTATCTATTAACTATAGTATCTCAAGCAAGCCTATAACCGTTAGGAATTTTGGTATATTCCCTACTTCCAAACCTTCCAACTTTGTATTTGGTATTAAGTGTTCTCCCAGGTGCTTCGATTCACTTTGCACAAGTGCCGGAAACTGTATAGAGGTTTCAACACACCCCGTACAGAACCTGAAGGTAATGTCCCTAGATATTCCTGGCTACTCTAGCTGATAGCTTAGTCGATAGTAATCAGTAAGAACTCCCAAAATAATTCACAGGTCCTTCTTCATCATCGTCAACGGCGCAACAACCAGTATCCGGTCTAGGCCTGCCTACCTTGATAAGGAACTCCAGACATTCCGGTTTTGCGCCGAGGTCCACCAATTCGATATCCCTAAAAGCTGTGTAGCGTCCTGATCTACGCCATCACTCCATCTTAGGCAGGGTCTGCCTCGTCTTTCCGGGCTGGATCATCCTCATCCATATTATTAAGTGACCCTCATAGACTCATCGATTTCGTCGTTATGTAGACTACGGAATCGTCGATCCTCATGTAGGGGGCCAAAAATTCTTCGTAGGATTCTTCCCCCGAACGCGGCCAAGAGTTCGCAATTCTTTTTGCTAAGAAGTCTCCGAGGAGTACATGAGGACTGGCAAGATCATAGTCTTGTACAGTAAGAGCTTTGACCCTATGGTAAGACGTTTCGAGCGGAACAGTTTTTGTAAGCAGAAATAGGCTCTGTTGGCTGACAACAACCGCGCGCGGAATCCATCGTCGTAGCTGTTATCGGTTGTGATTTTCGACCCTAGATAGGAGAAATTATCAGCGATCTCAAAGTTGTATTCTCCTATCTTTATTCTTCCCGTTTCACCAGTGCGGTTTGATATTGTTGGTTGGTTACTTTCGGTGCTGACCTTACCACCATAGAAAGGCAGTTTGTACGTCTCGGGTCGTTCTTCCCATGATGTCAATATCGTCAGCATAGGCCAGTAGTTGGGTAGACTTAAAGGGGATCGTACCTCTCACGGATCACTTTCTCGAGGGCCAGGTTAAAGAGGACGCATGATAGGGCATCCCCTTGTCGTAGACCGTTGTTGATGTTGAATGGTCTTGAGAGTAATCCTGCTGCTTTTATCTGGCCTCGCACATTGGGGTCAGCCTAGTCAGCCTTATCAATTTCGTCGGGATACCGAATTCTCTCATGGCCGTGTACAGTTTTACCATGGCTATGCTTTCATAGGCTGCTTTAAAGTCGATGAATAGATGGTGGAACTGTTGTCCATATTCCAACAGTTTTTCCATCGCCTGCCGAAGAGTGAAAATCTGATCTGTTGCTGATTTGCCTGGAGTGAAGCCTCTTTGGTATGGCCAATGATATTCTGGGCGTATGGGGCTATCCGGCCTAGCAAGATAGTGGAGAATATCTTATAGATGGTACTCAGCAACGTGATACCTCTATAATTGCTGCACTGTGTGATATCTCCCTTTTTATGTATGAGACAGATTATGCCTCGTTGCCAATCGTCAGGCATTGATTCGCTGTCCCATACCTTGAGCACAAGTTGATGAACCACTTGGTGTAACTGGTCGCCTCCATATTTAACCAATTCGGCTGTAATTCCATCGGCTCCTGGCGACTTATGATTTTTTAGCCGATGAATTGCACGGACTGTTTCTCCTAAACTTGGTGGTGGCAGTATTTGTCCGTCGTCTTCAGTTGGCGGGACCTCCAACTCGCCGATGTTCTGGTTGTTCAGTAGCTCATCAAAGTGCTCAACCCATCGCTCTAACATGCCCATTCTGTCGGAAATCAGATTTCCCTCCTTGTCTCGGCAGGATGAGCATCGTGGTGTATAAGGCTTCATCCTCCTGACTTGTTGGTAAAACCTGCGCGCCTGGTGCAGTTGCTCCCTGTACTTTTCTAGTTCACAGACTTGTTGGTTCTCCCAGGCTTCCTTTTTCCGTATGTGAAGTCGCTTCTCCGCTCGACGGAGTTCGTGATAAGTCTCTGCGCGTGCCCGCGTTTTTTAAGAATGCAACATTACTCGGTATGCGGCATTCTTCCGTTCCGTTGCTAGCTTGCATTCATCGTCAAACTACTTGTTCCGACTTTTTTTGCGGCTGGGGCCAAGTATCTTTGTGGCCGTATCAGCTAGTCACTTTTCACAATCAGGTGATTGTGAAGATCATTAGTTGATGCTTCATCTCAAGGATCTCTGTTGACTGCGGTAATTGCGGTATTCATTTCCCTCTTATAGGTGTCGCGTAGGGCTGTGTTGTGGATGGCTTCAGTATTCACTCTCATCTGATTGTCAGTGGGGATTGTAGGTGGTGTCGTAATTCGAGCTCGGAGCACCATGCCAACGAGATAGTGGTCCGAGTTGATATTAGCCCCCCTATATGTTCTGACATTCATCAAGGCTGAGAGGTTGCGGCGTTCAATCAGCACGTGGTCAATTTGGTAGAAAGTGGTCTCGTCTGGAGAGGCCCACGTATGTTTGTGGACCGCTTTCCGCGCAAACCAGGTACTTACAATAATGCGCTATCCGTTATCATTGGTATCCTTATGTAAGCTATGGGAGCCAACGTCCCTACTTGACTGTTAAAATCCCCAAGTATGATTTTGATATCGCTCAACTGCCTCGTAGAAGGTATCCTTCTCCGACTCTGCAGTCTCCTCTGCAGGGGGTGAACGTTTAGGAGGCTATAAGCCTTCTAAACTTGCCTCGCAAACGCAGAGTGCATAGCCTTTCGATTATATTTTCAAAGCGGATAACAGCAGGTTTCTTTTTTTTGGCTGACTAAGAAACCTACTCCGAGCACATGGTTTACTGGATGACCGCTATAATATATGGTGTAACGGCTCTCCTCCAGGAAATCGGTCCCTGTCCATCGCATCTCTTGTGACGCTGTTATATCAGCCCTATATTGGGACAGAGTCTCGGCTAGCTGCTGAGCAGCATTCGCTCTGTACAGGGAGCGCACGTTCCATGAGAAAATGCGCAAAACGTTAATCCGTTGTCGTTGCCGGGTTCGTCGTTGTAAGATCCATCTAGCCCGAGGCTCCTTTCGTGGCTTCGTAACATCGGTTTTCCGTGTAAGGTTGTCAGCCCTACTCAACCCCCAACCTGGAAAACCAGTTGGTACATTCGGTCACGTTTTTAGGCGCGGGAAACTCGCCTTCATCCTTCTCCGTCTGCAGCTTTTCGTTAAGAAAGAGCTCTCAGCGATCACCACGTGGAGGTGGAGATAGGGTTTGGTAGTAGAGCTGTTGGTGTTGGTTCAGCAGGCGTTTCCCAGGTTTTATGCTCCATCGTGGGTACCAATCCACATTTCGCCCTGGGACCTATACTACCCTTTGATCGCTAGGGATAATTCGCAATCTGCCATATAAAAAGTCGGATGCAAGGAGCTCGCCTGCTCCTTGCTGTAAAAAAAAGCGCGTAATGAGCGCGACTTGGCGACGATGTTGTCCCGCCATGTCAACCACACCCCTTTGAACATAGTAGTCCGTAGTCCATGCTGGACATTTTTCAGAGAAGGTTTCGTCTGCGGCATTATTCCGAATGCATATGCGAGTGAAAGGATAGCGAATACATTCAGTGGACTTATTTTATTCTTCTCCGACAGATGCGCACCACCAATTCGAGTAGCGAGTTCCATCTCGGGAATGTGTTGCCTGCAAATTTCCTAAGTTTGTTTCGGTCATTGCTTGCATATAAAAGTCACAACGATTACCGGCATGCGGATGGCTTGGGTTCGACTTTTGTCTAATTCAGATTCTGAATATCACGGCTAAATATATTCGGAATACATAGGCTTTTGAGATGGTCATCAATACCAGCATAAAACTTGATGATAGCTAAGAAGCACATCAAGTGTGTTAGTTGCACTTAACACCATATATAACCATACCCTCTAGCATTATTCATTAGCTACCGAAAAGAGCTCAGCGACATACAAAACCAGTGGTATCAATGAATCTCCCTGCAAAATATCTCTCCGTTTACGAATGGGTTCTGAGCCGTTTATAAGCCCAAATGCATGCGCTGACAAGGTATGGCATTATTCCATGACTTTATTAGTTGGATCAGGATCCCTGCAGTACTGACGTTGGACATTGACTTGCCAGGTGTGCGGGCCGCTGTCGATATAGCAACTAAAGAGATTTCTTTTGCCTCCAGTTGCCTGTCCTGCAACTACCGAGTCGATAATGAGTTGGTCTTTGTAACCCCTTGATCAAACGCGGCAGCTCTTCTGTTTCTGTTGATCTCGACGTGCGCATTGAGCATTTTACTAAGACTGGACGTTATGAATTTTTATAGGGTTGGTAAGGAAGTAACCTGTCTTGTAGCTGTAGGGTCCTGCATCGTGTCCTTTTTAGGGATAAAGTAGGCAATCCTCGTAGCGCAGAAAGTTGGAAATTCCTTCGGCCGACTAGTGATCTAATTTTCGCTATGTGCCAACCTACCGTGTATACTGGTGAACTATTGGTACCAAAAATTCTGAAGCCGATCTATAATAGATCAGGGGCCTTCCAGTTATTTGATCAGTTTATGGCTTGTTGAACTTGTTCAGTATTTTCGGCAACTTCATGCATAGTGGCACGTGTGTGCCTTCAGTGGTAATTCACTCAGCATGGTCAGTATGTTGGGCGGTTAATCCATAAAGTCCACCCCAGTATTCTTTTGTTTGTTTTGTTTTAGTCAACGAAAATTGCACTGTCTAGTTGCGCTGTTGGAATTCGTTGGGTGATTTGAAAAACTCAGCTGGTTGTTCGCATACGTTGCATTCTGAACACGCCCGGAGTGACTTCCGCCATACCGTCACAACTAACAGCAAACGACAGAAAGTTTCTACTTTGGTGTGTCCAGAATTTCAACTAAGGGTATCTCATTGGGAATGGCATAGTTCCGGTAAATTATCGCACTTTGTTCTTTACCCGTCTGCTAATGGTGAAACTTTTACATTTTATGTGAATTTCGTACATTCTAAAACGTGTATGACTTCTTTTTTTCTTCAGCCTTTATCCCGTTCACAAGCGGGGTCCGCTGTCCGAGGTTTGCGACTCAATCCGAACATCTTGCTTGTAACGACATTATATGCATTTTCTTGGCCGGCCTGTCGCGGGACCTGCCACCAGGAGAGATCAGGTAGGATTTAGCATAGTGGAATAACTCCAACTATACTCTATTTATTTCCCTTCCTGCTCTCAGCATTTTATTTTTGTTTCACTGAGGATAGTGCAGAATACGTTGCCTCAAATCCTCCTCCTTTACCTAGACTTCGGGACAGCATACTGTAAAATAACAACTCGCCAACAGCACAACAAAGTGAGTTAATATTAATGGGGGTCGCAGGCAAATGTTTCCCTTTTTAGTTTTTTTTTTAGTTTTTTAATCATTTATATATTAATATCAATTACTTTTGTACATATGTATTTATATGTATATGTACGCTGATGAAGGGGTCAAGCAGTGTACGGCAGGGTAGACTGGCGCGGAATATAGCTCCCTGAGGCCATCTTATCTCTCCTTGAGGGAGAGCTGTCTCTCCTCTAGGGTGATGTGTGGCTTTTCAGGGGCCAAGCCTCTCGCCTACTAAGAACCGTGCCCATTGGATAGTTTGCAGTCGGGGATAACTGACTGTATTCGAACGGAGCCTCACTGATATCTGGTCGCCTCAGTGAGTTAGTTAGACCTTATCGTGCTACTGGGGGCTATGGCTCGGTGGACCTCCTAACCCCTATACTCGTGGGAACCCAATGAATACCCGTATTAGATAAAAAAAAACTACAGCCAAACAAGGCACATCTCCCAAATACTGAGAGTTAGGTGATTACACCCAAGAAGTGAGAAGTGACGTCAAGCAGTGGATCTAAGGCCAAGATTGGTATACTGCGAGGACAACAACCGATAAACACCACTGCTCAAAAAATAGGGACATGCAAAAGCACGTCTGAGATAAATATATCAGACGTTAGGAAGGAGACATGTCTCAGTTTCGCAGGTGCTAAATGGTATCTGCGTTATCTGAAGAAAGGCCTGAAACCAGAAGAGGTCCCTTAAAAAGGCTTAGGATACACCTAAGCCATCTTTATCGGAGTCAAGAAAGCGGGGAGCCGCAGAGATTAGCCCGCAAGAAGGAAATGCCCCCAAAAAATCCAAACCTGAACCCAAGGAGAGGGAGGGGGGGGGAACCCGGCTAAGTCAGGGGTGTGAAGGCAGGAATCAGGAAGCCCGACATTAGTTATGCCAGTGCGGTCAAGGACATTCGACTGGCCATACTACCAAAAATATTTCCCGAGCAAATACTCACTTGTGACGAGCAGGAAACCATCGAAGACATTGTCGTCAGGCAGATGTGGAAGGGAAAGACTGCGAAACTTCTGTGCTCACCGGAATACGCTTCCGACTGGTGGACTGCGCGATGGAAGACCCTGCAGAGTGGCTTAGAAGCATAGTTCCTAAATTACCAGGCTGGGAAGGAGCAGAACTGTCAGCATGTGACGGGGATGATATACCATGAGTACACATGGTGAGCGTTTTTCTCCCAAAAGCTTCAACAATAGAGAAGGAGGATTTCATGGACCTCCTAATCGCTCAGAATGAGGAACTCTATACGCGATTATGAAGGGTCTCCAAAAGCAAGGTGGAGGGCTAGGGTAGACTCCTCACGATCGGAGCGGATGTCCGATCCCTGAAGGCAATCAAAAGTCGGAGTTGCCATATCAACTATCGGTTTGATAACATATCTGCGCACGTGTACAGGGAAAAGCTGAGGAAAAACACCTCGGAGAAGACACCGGGTGAAAAGTATATATGAAGAAGTATTTAAAGCCATAGGAGCGGAAAGGACTGGGTCAGCGAAGGGAGTAGACTTGTGAGAAACCAAGAGCTTGCATAATTCTTAGACGTAATTTAAAGTATATATGTCTTTCAAAGTTCCTGACCGGGGAACTTGTAGCTATCCAAGTCTCCCATTCAAGCCGGGAGAGCACTCGAGAGGCAGTCGTGGCATCGGGATACTTCCCAGAAGATAACATCCAGGTTGCTCCGAAACAAGTCGCTAAACTGGTGAAGTAGTATAAGAAGAGGGAGTTACCACTTCTCGCCGGCAGCGATACCAACGCCCGTCACGAAGTCTGGGGAAGCAGCGGCACCAATCGAAGAGGTGATTACCTTCTTTTTTCTTAGCAATAAGTTATATGTGTGTGACCAGTACTAGACAAGAGGTATTAGCCATAACTTTACGAAATATTCTAATGAACGGGCTGGGCAGGAATTGGCGGGTGTCGGATGAGCCCTCTATGTCTGATCACAGAATAATCAGATTCGACATTGAGGATAACGAAATAAAAAGAAATGAAGACCTGAGCAACAACATGGTCTACCTTCAAGGGGCGGTGACATCAGGAGCGAACTGGAACTAAAAACAGTGGTGGAAAACCTCAACACAGTCGTCACTGACGCATATGAGCCCAGCTGTCCGGCTAGGACAGTTAAGTCATCAAGGGATGTACCATGGTGGAATAGAAACCTGGCCAGAATGAGAATAGAGGTACGAAAACTCTGGACTGGCTTCGTATAGTAACGCAATAAGGGAAGCAAAACGGAACAGCTTCAGGGAAGGAAACGAACGCAATATTCACTGCTATCAACCCTTCCATGAATTGCATTGTTGACCAAGCCAGTAACCATTTTGATGGCAGCAATGGTTGATCTGGCTTTACAGAGCCCATACTGCCGATCTGAAAGCTCTCCCTGGGCCTCAACGTTGGGGGTATTCTACTGAAATTTATCGGCTCCAACATTTTTCCCATAATATCTAGAAGACATATGGGTCTATAGGCGGATAGTTCACCTGGAGGTTTATCAGCTTTAGACAGCAGTAAAAAACTGTAGGGAATATCCCCTTGGACATGCACGCTTCACATTCAGATATCTCTGCAATCTGTCAGTGTCCCTCCTTTGCAGGGGAAATAACCCCGGGATGATTTTCAAGAAGAGAGTAGGGCACGTGATCTGTCCTCTCAACCGTGTCATCATAATCCTATAGGGGCTCAATCACGGATTTACATTCGCTTCGGAGCAGAGCTCTTTAAAGCATTCCCTGTTGCTCCGCTGAATGGCAAGCTTGAAGATTTCGCGGGCTACTTTGTAAGCATGTTCTTTGTGTCACTGATTACTCTTTCCTACCGCTCTTCGACTTGTTCGTCTGGCTCGGTGACAGCCTGATCGAATGAGCACCCCCTAGGTATGGGTGCGTCACATGCCTTGGCGATGTATTGTGTGACATGGAGAGCTTTCTCCGTGGGACCACCTCCCTTAGTAGGTTGGCCTAGCCACACTTCCAAGAAGCTTTTTTCGTCCAATGCTTTTGCAGATCAACCTGATGAGGTATCCTGTTTCCCTGGTCTGTGGTTTCCTCCTCAGTTTAAAGTTGTCTTGTTGTCTTGCAAACGCATTTTTGTCGAAAACGGAAGGTTGTAAATTTTTGTTCAGTAAATGTAGTCATATAGGGGAATTCAATGAAAGGTCTCGGTTAGTACTTTTCGAAACCGGTCTTTGAAATTTGCAGGAAAGGTGGGAGTGTGGAGGTCGAAAATGATCACTTCTTTAAGGGATCCATTTTCAGGAACTACCTAACCGAAAAGTCTGAAAAAAAAATCAAGAGTCTTACCAAGTTTGGGGAAATCGCACTATTACTGACAAAGTTATATTAGGTGAAAGTTGTCTCTCCTGTGCAATTTCAAGACTTTGAATGTCAATATCACCCGAAAGTGGATATTTTCACATAAGGTATGCAATACATGTCGATTGTCGATTGATTACTCTTTGTATGCAACTAAAGATATAATTCCAAAAATACGAGAGCCATCTTAAGGAAGTGAGGTTTTTGTGGTTTGGACTACTTTATAAGATGCATACAAAACTAGAGGAAAGTGCAATAATAACAATACTTTTAAGCTAACAAACTGCAATTGTGAAGGGTAGAGAACAGGCTGAGGAAGGGGGGAATTGGAATTGGCAATTATAAATCTTCTCAATGAACGTAAAAGTAACTAACCACAGCTACATCTGAATCACCTTCCTGTCCTTCTATAGGAAATAATTCTCATTCGCCAATAGATACAGGCTAGTATTTTGCACCACTTTCGTCTCTGGAAAGGAGATGGTGGGCAAAAGGCGGTGTGAAAAGTTCTGCTCTGTAGAACTCAAAAAAAAAAAAAAATACAAATAACAGTCGAAAAGTCCTTTGGATGTTTTGAGCATTTTACATTTTCTGCAACTGTAGTTCTTGGAGTCACTTTTCTGAGAACTTTACATTTGTGCTATTTGTCACGACCTCACCATGAACGAGATCATAGATTTTTCATTAATTCCGTCTCCTGTTTTTATTTATTATTCATGTTGAATGTCAATATGTGGTATTCAGAATGGACATTAACATAACATGTATGCATTTGACCTTGTGCATGCCAATGTCTCTGCTCTTTTTTGCAATATTATTGATTTCCAATTAAACTTTACTTCTCTGAAAATATAATTAAAAGGGAAATTCCTGTTTTTAGAAGTAATGTACCTAGAAATAGTATCGCTAGTAATTGCTGCAAGACGGGTATTCGGTGAAAGGAAGCACCGAACATATTTTTGTGCATCATGAGAGCATCATCAGAGGAAAATATTATTAGCAATATATAGTGCTATGTAATTCGGAACAAGTTTTATCTTTTATCAGTTTTAGATTAAATGTAGAAAATCCAGTCGCTGCGCTATGTAACGCTTATATTTTAACTTTTTTCTAAAGTCTAGTCAGGTCTAGTTTTAGAGTCTCACCACTTAGGCAATTTGAGACATGGTCTCTGTGCTTTCCAAAACGCTCTTGATGGGCACCGATTATGGTTAAATCGGAAGTCATTTGTTCAGACAGTAACAGGACCAGTCTAGGAATTTCGACTCCGAATATTTGAAATTAAGGGGCTTAGAGATGGCTATAAGATTTTTAATTTCTAGTTTTGCCCAGTTCCATTGTATTTCGACAACTTTTTCGCGAAATGCAAATTAAATGCAAATGTGATGATGATTTTGACGTAGGCCAACAATTCACCCTCGCTTCTGAGTGCTTCAGGTGAAAATAGCAAAGAAATATGCACACAAATTGAAACAATATGAAATTTTTGCAGATACCACAACAGATATTCATATATCTAATAAATGGAATTTTAATATTTTCTCGAAAGAGCCGATTGTCAACCTGGCACACTGACTGCCTTTGGGTCCGGTATAAATATTGGTGATGAGCAAGTCATCGTTATCAGTTCGAATCCTTCTTTGGTAAGAGCAGTTAGACAAATCAAAATGAAATTCGCTATTGTCCTCCTCGCCGTTTTGGCTGCCGCCGTAGCTGTACCATTGGAAGACCCACGTGTCGCCCAAATTGTCCGCTATGAGAGCGATAACATTGGTACTGATGGATACAAATTCGCGTAAGTGGTCCACAGGTCATTCCGTAAAAATATATGCCTAACGTTTTTTTTCTGATCTGTAGCTACGAAACCAGCGATGGAACCGCCCGCCAAGAAGCCGGTGAAGTCAAGAACCTCGGTACTGAACAAGAAGCTATCGCTGTCCGTGGAAGCATCAGCTGGGTTGACAAGGACGGACAAAAGTACTCCCTTAGCTTCGTAGCTGATGAAAACGGTTTCCAACCAGAAGGCGCTCACTTGCCACATGCTTAATTTTTTTGTTTAATTTTTAAGTGTTGTTAACCGATGATGTTTTAATAAATTTGTCTAATCTAAAGTTGAATTGTTTAACTGTAGCAACCAATGATGTGGTCTTTCAAGAATGCTTCTCTTGCGGCTGGTCAGTTATAACAGAATGATTAGCTGAATTATGCCAGGAATTAATATGTTTATTCAGGTGGAATCACCCACATTCTTTTATTAGCATTCCCCATTATTCTAGATGCAGATAAACGCTGTTGGAATACAGAAGTTGACTGTGTTTTAAGTGCTGATAAAGGGTCTGGCGAAAGTAGACTTTATATAGGCCATTACATGGAGCGCAATGTTGGAAAGTTTGGTGTATATTCTATCATCATTAACAAAGTCATAGTATGTTGAAAGGAGATATCCTTTGGGTTAATTTGTTGAAAACAGAAAATGAATACAATCTGTCTGCTCACATGGGAAGTCCTCACAAACTGAATATAATGGAATGCCAGGAATACAAGGCAATATGAACCGGCATTGCTGACGTGCAGGCATAATTGACTCATTTGTCCCACTGGTAATAATAACTAAGCAAAGACTGTTCTGACGAGAGGGGGTGAATTGAAGGCCCGAAAAAGAGAAGAAAACAAGCCGGAAACCCAGAAGCTTCAGTTAAGAAAAGTTTCGTGTATTTCTTATATCGAAACATTTGGGTAGACATTTGGACCATTGGTACCTAGTACGTAATGTATGTATATGCATAAATTATTACAGATTATTTACTTTTGCGTACTATTGACATTCGTAATCTTGGAATTCGCAGTAAAGCGACAACTTTGACCTGTTACCTTTCTGCTAGCAATAGTACGATTTCTACCAAACTCACGCTTTATATGATAGCCTATATTACTGCAAAATTCAATGATTATAGGATGAATTTAATGGGGGGTTGACAGTCAAAAAGTAGCGATATGATAAGAGGTGTGGAAATCGAGCCATAAAAGGAACCATGAAGATCGTCGAGAGTAGCTTCACGAGAACAAAAATAAGTGGGATACCCATCTACAGTTGCTATGCGGCATCATGGCCTTACGAGAGTGGTGTTCCAATCTATGGTGGGGAGGCTAGCGATGGATGCAAACGACCATGGCTCTAAGAAAATAGTTAGCAATTTCTACGCATGTGTCCAGATAGCTGCGTGGTTAGAGCATAAGGCTGTCATATGGAAGGTCTCGGTTCAAATCTCACTGGTGACAGTGAGATTTGTATCGTGATTTGACATCAGATACCAGTCGACTCAATTTTGAATGAGTACCTAAGCCAAATCAGGGTAATAATTTCGGGCGAGCGCAATGCTGACCACATTGCCTCCTACAGTATACTGTAGTGCACCGTTACGGTCTTGAATGAAGTGCTCTAACACACTTTAAGGCCCTGATCCAATATGGATTGTTGCGCCAACGATTATTATTATCAATTTCTGCGCATGTGCTGAAGAATGGAGTACCCAAGAAAGGAAGACAAGCGGACTTTTATTACTCGAACCTCTTTCTCGTCTGAATCTTGTACTTGTTAACATCGGTTGCATAAACACTTTTTGAAGGAGAGAAATGGGGTCCGTGATCCATGTTACATTTGTTAGCAATATTTTAGCTAAGGATCTCCAGTGGTACGCCAGCAAATAATATACACATAGTGATCACCAAGCCATTATTTTTGAAATTATATATCGTACAAGAATGAATATATCCTGGAAGTGCTGAAAGATGGGTAGCCAATAAGTTTGACGAGGAGATTTTCAAAGTAGTTTTGCAGCAAAATACAGCCGCGATAGATAACGCTTCGGAGAATGTTTTCAAGGCCAGAAGGCGCTCTGGGGTGGCGCCAACAAGATAATAATGTCGAAAGTCAAAGGCAAACGAGCTCCACCAATTTCTTTCCCTAATCTACTTAATGAAATAGTAATGAATCCTTTCCCACAAAATGTGAGTACCGCTAACCTTCCGACTCTTGGGATAGACAACGCCGAAGTCCTCTTGATAAGTGAGGAGGAAGCCCCAGAAGCGGTGGAAAAATAGTTGGATATAAAGCGCCTAGCTTGGGTAGCATCCCCAACAAATTTCTCAAGGCAGCAGTGAAAATAGCGCCAAATATGTTTGCCGGTTTTTGGTTTAGGTTTTTGAGACATGTGGAGTCCTACAAGGGTCCGTCTTAGGCCCACTCTTACGGATTATTATGTATAATGGAGTACTGAAGCTAGATCTCCCTACCTAAAAGGAATAAGAGACAGGCTAGCATAATTTTCTCCCCGACCCGTTTAATTTCCACCCCGGGTCTGGATTATCTTTATAAGGCCCTGCCAAAGATACGAGACGAATGACGACGTGACACAATTGTTGCTTTTACTACTAAAACCATGAAAACTTTTTGGCGTATCATTTTCACATTATCTTATTTGACTTCTAAACTCCATGAGAATGGTTA
Source organism: Hermetia illucens (assembly GCF_905115235.1). Classification (NCBI taxonomy): domain Eukaryota; kingdom Metazoa; phylum Arthropoda; class Insecta; order Diptera; family Stratiomyidae; genus Hermetia; species Hermetia illucens. The sequence continues at coordinate 162,707,487 of NC_051850.1, forward strand.
TAAAGAGTAGACTTCTGCCATTCTCTGTAGAAGCCGAGGGCGGCAGTATTTGTTTCGATGAACTTGTGGTAGTTACAGTAGATTACGGAAATGAGTTTAGTTTGGGTAATTGGTGTTGAATTAAGGACCGGGAAAAATTGGATATCTCTGACTACATGGCTGTGTTAATCGAGGATTATCCCTCGGAGCGACTTCCGTAAAATTAGACAAATGGATGAATGTATCTAGCTGAACTTCCTCAAGCATTTGTATTGAAACCTCCTTTTTACAATATAATATGCGTTGGTTTTAAGGACTCCCTCCACTATACAAATTTTACATGATATTGCTCAAGGTCACCCTCCTCTGGATACCCGGTCGTAGGAACATAGGGGCTCTGCTTTTCGCAGTCCTTCGGTGGGCACAGTCTGTGCCCCGCTGGCGACTGTGAATGGTGGAGTCTACTCACACTGTTAAGCAGCCGCGGACCTTGGATGGCGAAGATTCACCACCTACGCCAAGTCAAGGAAGATGTGGCCCTGATCAAACCCGATCGGCACTTATTTTGTAATTGCCTGATCTAGCTAGAGCCAGGCTACGGACACTAGGTAGGATTACAGGGTTTACTAGTTGCAGAGTTGGAAAGCTGCTTTTCTTTGTGAATGCTACGGGCAGGCTCTGAAGATCTGAGCTAGTCGGACTCTGCCCGCTTGGTCTTACCACAGTACGCTAGTTGAGTCCCACGGAGCCCCAGTTCATAACAATCAGAACGTAGGAGCTCTACGTAATAATTCCTTACTGTAAAGCTAGGTCCCAGGTCTACTTGTGGAGAATTATAAACCTGAAATTTAAAAAAATGTAGTGGTATCCCATAGCACTTTCCTGTTTGACTCTGATTTCTTCATGTGGCGTTGTCTGGGACTGTTATATACCATCATTTATTGGATCCTTGCGATCACCTGCACATAATTATCTATAATCTAGGAGTAGGCAAACTGTATAAAAATAATAAAAATCGTTTGCGCGATAGTCCAATTGGACTAGAGCCTTGAAGTGTGCTAGAGTACTTCATTCATCACTGTACCCTGTGGGAGGAAATGTCGTCAGCATTGCATCCGCCCGTGATTATTTCCCTGATTCAGGTACTCATTCACAGCTGAGTTGACTGGTATCTGAGGTCAAGTTACGATACAAATCCCACTGCCACAAGTGAGGTTTGAACCGCGACCTTTCGTACGACAGCCTAGTGACCTAACCACTGAGCGTCAATATACAATTGACCGACGCCTCCGATGCTCTGCTCATGAATGCAGATAGGTAAAGTACAATAACCCGTCAGACTGAGAGCCTTGGGTGTTTATCTTCAGCCCCAATCTACTTGCCTCATTTGGTCAAAGTCCATGACCCGGTAAAGAAGAAACAGAAGTCATGAGTGTGGTCGAGGTGCTTAAGGAAAGACATCATCGTTCATTGAACTCCTCCACATCCTTCGGGCAAAGCAGCATGAAGAAAGCCACACTTTCTGCCACTGCCGAAAGCTTTCTCGAAATGAATGAAGAGCAGGTGAAACGAAGATCTAAACCCCGCACAAAATGATCCTGATCAATGCAGGAGGATCCGAAGCAAAGGTCTCTGTTGATCAAATTTTGGAGATGCGTTTTAATGGTCTCCATGGTTATTTTAGCTATTATCTTTGAGACGGTGGGGAGCACGCAAATACCCTTCCAATTGTCACATCTAAAGCGGGTTCCTTTCTTTGGAATCTTAGCGCAGTAATAGTAATACCTTGAACCCCTTCCGTTCATCGATCCGCGTCCATCGTTTCGCAGTTAGCTACATCTTATGCGGCGCCTTTGGGACGTGGCCGATGACCTATGTAGCAACCGAGAAAAGAACATTTTTGAGTGAACCAAAGCAACTCCTAAATTAACTGTTGATAACAAAGTGATCAATCTGATTGCTCGTATGTTGTCGTTAAAACCCAACTGACCTTATGGCAGGCCTTGTGCTCGAACAATGTGCTACCACTGTTGAAGCGGTGGGAGCTACAGAAATCCGCGAACTTCTCACCATTATCATTAGGATCGCCAAACCGTGCTTCTCCATGGACATGTGATGGAGAAGCACGGTGCATGTCCGGAAAATGTGTTTTCAGAGCCCAACTTGGAATTCAAATCACCCATCACGATCACAATGTCACCTTTAGAAAGCCTCTCCTGAACCGCGTGTAGTTGCTCGTAGAAAGTATCCTCTTTCACTATCCCAAAAGTCTTCATTGGTGCATAATATTGTACAATTGTGACGCTCCTTAACTTAGACCGGAATCTTTTATTGAGAGGTCTGTCAGAAACCGGCTCCCGCTGTCAGCAAGAACTCGACACCACTTGGCTTTTCAGAGTAAAAAAGACACATTGTCGCAGAGAGTCCCACTATCTTACTTCGCTAAGGCCCAGAATGTATAGCTTATGGAGAAATCGAGCATAGGAACCCTTGCTACATTCCAAAAACCAATCACAGTCGGTTTTCGAGAGCTAATAGACGTAACCGTGAGATTATTCTCTATCCGAGACGTTGTTGACGTTTCACTAGCAATAAAGTTTCAAAATTTGCAGGTTGTTAGCCCACAAATGTCTGCCCCTTTTAGTCCCCTCTTACTACAGGTAGTAGATTTACCCCGGGGAAGTCGATGGGGAATCACCAGAAACCCGGCCAAAACAACGGTGGCTTGATATTCTGGATGGTGATTTGAAAGCCGATTGCATCCAGATTAGGCCTTTGACAGGACAAAATGGCGCAACTGATGAAGATGAGCGAACCCACTTCTGAACGAAACAAAGACCGAAGAAGGAGGAGAAGAAAATCTAACACAAAGAGCCAGAGTTTTTAAAGAAATCATGGAGGGACATAAAAGCGAATCATAAAAGCGAACCCGTTACAAGTCAAGAAATTATTGATATCTAAGAAGCCAAATTAGAATATGACCTTCGAATTCAACATATCTAGGTTATAATTGCAGGTCACAATTTTTCTTCGACTCGATGTTCTCGAGGATACGCCGCCAGCTAATAAATGTGAAGCAATGTGTATTTGTGAGAGTTCGATCTGCCGGACATCGTAGGAAGGATATGTAATCCCAATCAATTCAAAGATGACACTGGTATTCTTCCATCAACATAAGAATTAGATATATTCTGATTTCAGTTCATTACCCCGTGAATTGGTAATTCGATATTACTCTCTTTCTTGTTATTTCCTAGTTTGGGCATTTTTGGTGATTTTCCGATTTAATATTGTTTGATATTTCATCAGATATCTAACTTGTATTAGTTATGTTGAGTAGATTCCTGGTTTATTAAATGTTGGAGTCAAATCCCATTTGCTAAATTTACTAAGGAGCTTCGGCGAATTTTCAAAAATTCTAGAATTTTTCAACCTACCTGAACATTAATGTCTTTTCCTCTCACGCCATATCAAGTTACGTAAGATTTGGATGTTTCAAGGTCGAACAGCCGAAAAATTTCAGTTTCTCAATAAGATTCCACTAAAATCTTCAAAAGCCAGTTGGAATCTTTTACCATATAATGTGTGGATTTTATAAAAATAGTGTCTTGTAGTCCATTATGTTGCCATCTGCCATGATATTCACGCAGCGAGGCGACTTAAATGCTATCCAACGCAAATAAAATTCAATCTGAAAGCTAATATTTTGCTGAGTATCTTCTCAACATCTTCTTAGCATTGATGGATTTTATAGTAATGCAGATAGTATACGGTGACCAGAGACTTACATAAGTGCCATTTCAGACTCACCTGGGTATTGTAGAGAATAACTAAAAATTATGCGAAAAGATGAAAGTTCTAATAAACAATTCGACATATCCATGGAATCCATCCCAACAAATTTGCATGGAAATATCTAAATCTACTTCTAAAGTTTAAGACATGAATTTATCTTCTGAAAATATGATGCTGCTGGGAGCTTTCTGATCTCATAAATCATTGGCAAATACAATATCTACGTACTTGCTTTCATCAGTAATAATATTTAAAAATTCAGAGTCAAAAATCTGTGGACCGGGTTCATTTGAATAATGTGGAAGCATAGCAAAGTTCAAATATTGCTATTTTTTATGAAGGTCGTTCATTGCTGCCTCCAATTCGAAAACCAGTTGTGGGCGAGAAATTTTCAACTTGACATGACGAGACAATGATTCTTCATCTTTTTTTGAATGTTACTTTACTATTGAAACTGAAGAGATAGTTTTAAACAATTTGAGTGCGGATAGTGCCAATTGAGCATTGGAGTACGTGGAGGGTGCATAATGGGTTGCACTTGAACATTTTTAAGGCTCCTGACTGAATGCTTGCATCTTCTTCCAGACCAGTTGAACTTTCCTCCATTCCAAGAATGGAAGTAGATTGCAGTTTATTGTTGTAATGTATTGTGTTACTTCCATTTGTATACCTGATATCTTTAGTTCTATAGCAATTAAATGCTGTTTTATTAGTGATTTAGTATTAATATAATGGCGCCGTCCTTGGTCTGCTATATATTACAATCGCCCCGATATCTTTTAAGAAGGATCTTTATATCTTAACTATCTTAACATATACTAGTATAAAAGTATATAAAACTGCCATTAAAAGATGCATTTTTAATTTTACATTTAATGGTTATCTCAAAGTTGCAAAGAATAGACAAAGATCCTGCTCAAATGAAATATTGTCCGATCCAAAGTGGCTATTGTTAAGAGTAGCGAAATTTGCTGCATTTGTTTTGTCTTCTATTATAACATAATATCCAAATGTGGATATTTTGGGATTGATTGTGTATTATTGATTGTAGATTATCTTTCTAGTATGAATATCTACGGGAAATATGAATAAAATATCCAAATGCTTATAGTCGTAAAAGCCAAGATCAAGAACAAGTTGGTTGAAGGTCGATGTTAGAAACAGATATTGGTTTTGATTGGGTATTCGAGGAGAGCTCGGGTGGTAAAGATACCGGAATTTTCATTTGGCTTAGCATCCTACTGTTGGATCTTTCCAGAAAAAGCAGGTCTTCTTGAACCATAATTGGGATAATAATATATATTTTTAAGTGACTTCCAGCAGTTAGTTGTTTTCCGGACTTATTGAATCAGTGGTACCTTGATGAAGATGGTTCAATGACGAGTTTATTGTTAGGTTGAGTGACCTTCTCAATCAAGCAGTTAAACATTTCAGACATTATCTCTCTGTTCGCTTCTTCTTACACGAACGAAACATTTCATCATGAACCCATTCAGGTTCTTCGTTGAGGAAAAGTATCTTTTTCTAAGCTCTGACGGGGCCGAACCGCTGCATATGAAATGCAGGACCATCTTCTTTCCATCACCTTGGCTACACATAGTCGAGACCACCACTCCAATTTTTTCTATACCCCCTTCTTAAGGCACAGTAAAAATGCCGCTCTTGAGACCCTAGAATCCAAATTTCTCCATTTGGGCCTTCTAGAACCTACGCAATTTCACTGTTTAGAGTAGCTTTGACACGGAGAGCCTAATATTGAATGTTGAATTTGATCCCCTTTTGTGGAGCTATAGCTTCGGTGAACCCGTCTGGCAGTCTCCTCATTGTCAACGATATTCAAGTTAGGTGACACGATTAGGAGTATTTCAGCAGTCATCCAAGTTTCTGCAGCGCTTAGCGGCAATTGTGCACCAACTACTTGACAAGATGTCCCCATATAGTGCTAAAAATGCTACCTAGCTGTTTGAACAAAATCGAATGACGCCACTGCCCCATTTTTATCGCAAACGTTCTCCTGCGGAAAATAAAATGGTATCCATCTCAGCCTAGAATACGGTCATCGTTTTTCAGTGAGGTAGGGGCAGTGTCATAATCGGATTTCACAGAATATCCTTAAGTCCAATCTGTCGTATAAGACTACCTCCTCACTGAAGATTGTTAAGTCTGCAATCCAAACAGTGCAGAATCGAATTTCTTAGTACGTTGCAATATATGATTGCCAATCACCCTTTTGTGGGGTATAGCACGTCAACTGCACCTAGCCGCCATCGTTCGTGTTTGCCTGAAACGCACTTCTGTTCTCCCTACGATTTCCTGAGATTGCCGCACTCCTTCCCAACTGTTCTGCGTCAAGTGCTCTTGGGGCGACCCACTTGTTGGCCATCTTGGTAGAGTGGATTCCACTGCATGGCGTAGTCAGCAATGCAATTGTCGCCTCTACTACTACGTTACTACGTATAAGTACTCATAAGACCATCCATACTTGAAGGGTCCAGCTTCCCGTTTTCGGACTTGTTTCAGGTTTTGTGGCAAACAGAAACTTATTAAAATCGGGTCAGTGTCTATCCGTCTGTTACATGCACTTTTCTCGGTAACGATTATACCTATTGACACAATGCGGTGAAGGTCATTGTTCTACGTACATGCAAAAAGGGGTGTGATATTTTTTCCATCGAATATAGTTATGGGGATTTTGGCAACAGGCGTAAAAGGGGGAGTGGTCACTCATTTAAAAAATCTATTAAATCCAAATATCTTGAAAAAAAATCAACACGATGTCTAGATACAACGTCTTTGTCTCAAGACACTCTTTATTCCGATATCTACTCAAATAAAGCTAGATTTAGGATAGTTTCGACTACCACGGATCGCTCCTGCAATACTTATTCAATTGACCTTCTGGATCTGTGCCAGTAGCTCTCTGCTGTTAAAAATGTTTAGCCTCGACCGGAATCATCAAAATGGGCTTTATTATGGATGCGAACATTCAATGAACACATTGCAGTGAAAATGCATCGTAGTCCTACAGCACTAGAGCAATCTGAATAATTTCTGATATTATTCTTGGACATGATGCTTGCACATAAACGAGTCGAGATGTTGCTCCTAAATACTTGGCTGTTTATACTATCTGGATTTCTGCTCCGGAGAGGTTGGCTACTTTGATTTTGGGAATAAATATCATCTCTATATTGCGCCAATTAATGAGTATTATATGTTACTCGTATATGTTCAAAATATGTAGACCCAGAGCATTAATTTCCTCTTTTACTAAGATAGAAACGATGCCCACTAATCCCACAGATTTGTATCCATGGAACGAGCAAACGTGGATTTTACTTTACGACTATTCACGCTGTTTTCATGTTTTAGGTTCGAGGGTTATATGCATGTCGACCCTGAAATGCATTAGGCACATTAGTCTCCTCGCAAAAGCGCTTCCATGACAATCGTTTAACCGACCTGCGTATCTTTGTACCGATCCCACCAACCAGAATACAGAACTCTGTCGCTCCTTTTCGCATTGACGTTCATACTAGTTATAATTAAATGGATTTTTGTTCTCAATTCTGTCACTGGGGTTTGGTGCTCCTCCTAGCCGCTCAACACTAGTTGGTACGTCGCTTCTATTTTTTGCTGTTTTTGAATTGGAGCCGGTGGAGGTTTCTCTTGAGGGCGTCGATCCCTCGCATGTCATTCTACAAAATTCACGTGTCAATACGTTGCAAATATTCAAACAAACGAGGGGATTCGCGTAAACCTAGAGAGATAAACCAAACCGCGAGCTAAAGCTTGAAAAGTAAAAAAAAACGACAGTTCGACCGCGCGCGAGAAGTCAGATCAGAGTGCTGCGATCGAGAAGGGGAGAACCACGACGGATCTCAGTCTCAATCCCGATTTCTTCTGCCTCAAATGTTTATTGAGGCGCAGCTTGCGAGGTTCTCTTCTTTTCTTGACACCCTTTGACGACTATTTTGGAGGATGCCCCTTAGTTAAAGTTTGGTGGGGTTCACGAGGAGGAGAAAGAAGGAATCCCTTAAAGTGACAAACTCTCTTGTTGTATTAAGTATTATAATGAAAGTGAAACAAAAGAAAAATAAGAAAATAAAATAGAAAAATAAAGAGGAAAATTATGCGGAGATTGCCTACCTTATCCCTAAAGAGGACACGATGCAGGACCCCGCAGACTTATGACTGATTACTTGGTTACCAACCCTCTACAACGTCATATACATACGTCATACATAACGTCCATCATTAGAGGAATGGTCAATGCGCACCTCGAGGCCAACAACATTCTGTCCGAGGAGCAGCAGGGCTGCTGAATCGGTTCAAGGAGTTGCAAAGAGCAACTCATTATTGACTCGGTAGTTGTAGGACAAGCAACTAGAGGCCAAAGAAACGTCTTTAGCTGCTGTATCGATTATGCCAAGGCTTTCGGCAGCGTTCTGCATCGCATTGATCGTAAACTAATAAAGTTTTTGGCGACAGTCATGGAAGGATGGCACACTACCTTATCAGTGCCTTCCTTTGAGGGCGCCGATGCCTCAGAGCCTATCCACATACGGAGAGGCATCTTAAAGGGGGATTCGTTGAGTCACCTTTGGTTTTGTATGACACTGAACCCTCTTTCTTGGCGACGAAATGATGCTAAAGGGCAATGTTTTGCAAAAAAGAATGGCCTGTGTGCTAAGTGCGAACTGACACTCTTGATGTACTTATGCAGATGACATCACTCTTGGATTAGACAAGGGTCGAGTTCAAGCCATCCGTTGGTGGTGACCTCCACATCGAAGCTATGGCCGAGACAGACTTCTACAAATACATAGGAATCTTCCAAGGAACTCATGCTCGAGTTGGTGATCTGAAGTATGGTCTGCTGTCCGCATTCTTACGACGTATAAAGTTGATGCTGAAATAGCATCTATAGAGGATCGAGTGCATTGAAGTTATTCGCTATTCCTTTACTGGCTTATGCATTCGGAATATTGCTGTGGGCGAAGACCGATCTGGAAGACGTCCAGCGGCGGATAGGAACTACTATGTCCAAATTCCGAATGCATCATCCAAACTCTGCCAATGATCCCGATGAATTGAAGTCGAAGACACGTGAATTGTCTTTGGAAAGCATTTGTTGATTTACATTTGTCGAATAGATGGTTATGTGCTGGGGAGCTCTTTACTTAGACGGAAGGATTCATGTGTGCCATTCAGGACAGTGTGGTCGCCACCCGAGCTGGGTGGAGAATGATCCGTGCAGAATGTGTGGTTCGGCGTTGGAGACGTTGGACCATCTCATTTCTGGCTGTACTGTTATGGCACCGGTGCAATACATCACCAGGCGTAATGCTGTATGTAAGGTTATCCATCAAAACCTTGCATACAAGCATGGGTTGACCACAAGAACATGTCCGGTTTACTGACATGAGCCGCAAGCAGTACTTGATAGTTCTACTTGCGGCATGTATTGGGACCGGCAAGTGTAAATGATCGCGATATTCCACATAATAAGCCTGACGTACTGTTACTTGGCAAGACAAGTCGCTCCGCCTATATTATTGATGTTGCTATCCTCCCTAACACCGACATCGAACGGAAATACGTGGAGAAGAAGGTGAACTATGAGCCACTGGCTCGGGAAATCAAAGAAATTTGGCGTCTCGAACGGGTGGTTGTAGTTCCCATAATATTGTCAACTACAGGTATTGTACCTAAATCCCTCACAGCTTCCCTTAATGTCCTGGGACTTTCGCACAGTCTGATTCAAACCATGCCGTAGTACACCATTCTGCATACGAGCTCGATGTTGCGGGGGGTTCTCGATGGATTCTCCCATTGACTGTCACCGGCCGCCACCACCAGCGCCGATTTATAATTTAAGTAGGTGGGACTCTCCGAGCCTAAATGTTTGGCATTTAGTGCTAGTATTAGGTAAAGTTCGCCATGTGCTGAGATTGTGACAACTAGTAAATAATAATCGTTGGCGCAACAATCCATATTGAAGCCCCTTGAAGCCTATAAGAGCACTTCATTCAAGACCGTAACGGTACACTACAGGATTACAGTACCCTGAAGGAGACAATGTGATCAGCATTGCACAATCCCGAGATTATTTCCCTGATTTGACTTAGGTACTCATTCACCGCTGAGTCGACTGGTATCCGACGTCAAATCACGATACAAATTCCACTGCCACCAGTGAGATTTGAACCGCGACCATCCGTACGATTGCCTTGTGGTCTAATCACTCAGCTATCAGGAAACCATTATTAAAAGCACTTCAAATGGGGAAGCGGTCGATCTTCCGCGATTAAGAGGGAAGAAAAGAAGGAGGAGATTGCAAATTGAAAGGTCTTTACCTACGCATTTAACGATACCGATAGATGGAATAATCAGCATCTGTTCATTGGCCCGTTGAGCTAGGGTTTGACAATAAACTCAAAATATTGCCAAAATGTTGTAAGAAGGACCTAAAAGGATAGAAATGCATGGGCTAGCAACCCGCAAAAATCTATTCTGCTGCCTAAACATTAAGGACGCCTCGGATTGAGATTGCTGTAACAGGTATGACCTTTGGCTATCGAAAAACTCGTTGATTCATTGATGTACCTATGCTCCCTAAAAATGATCTCAATGATTTTAATTAGAATTCCAACGATATTGGCTGGACTAAGCAAAGTGGGATGGTGGGATTCTAGAGCATGTACCTCTTCCTTTGGTGGTGCTTTGCTTTTGTACGTTAGTAGACGTGAATCCGATATCGGGTTGTCGAAAAGGCGCGCGTTTGTGATCTCAAATTCGCTTTCTGACAGGATCACCACTTCGATTAAGTAGTATTAATGATATTGATCAGAAGAATGCGTCTAAAGGTGGAATTAGGGTGAGGATTGGTGATGTGAATGCAAGGCAAGATTTTGCTCGGGCATGTGATATGGAGGTGTAGTCTTAATGATCACAACAACAACAGCAAAACGTTTGCAGACTTCGCCAACTTTCCCCGCCTCGTCATCGACGCCGCCAACGGCATGTTGCCCAAGGACAGGGTCTGAATAAGGTTTCGACTAATCGGCTACCAACTTCTAACCAGACATCGACCTTATTACGATCAACAGTAGATTCAGGAGTTATTGGTGAGGTCCTAACGGAGGCTTCAAAAGGCTTAATTGCCTGATAGTCGCTTACTTTCTTTTGCGTGTTGCTACTATATTTGCTCGCCGCAAAATAGAGCGTCGGCCCCGGCTTCCAAACTAAATACTTTCTCCGCGTTCCGGCTGTCGTCCAGCAGTATTAATATTTGCTTACCTTGCAAACGACACAATTTTTTAGCAACCCGCCCCACATATCGATGGACGGTCACTAAAATTGCTCTTGCCTCTGAGACGAATGAAGGTGTCAGGCACGCCTTAGAAGGACACTACTAGGTTTGACTGACTAGGCGAATATAGAGACGGATTGTCGGACGAAGGGGGTTGGGAAAGGTATCGTTGGTTACAAGTACTGGTGAACACAAGTTTCTACAAGTGTCTTTACCATGACAAAGTACAAAAAGTCAAGCCTAGCATGCGTCAAAAGAAAAAAAAGTTTCACTCTGAGAGAGAGAGGAGAGGACACAGTTGAAGAGATGGAAGGGGCGCTTCATAACGATTCTCAGGAGAGTCCCCCTTTTTGTAGACTACGATTGCAAACCAGCGCAACCTGGGTGTACGGACAAGGCAGCATTCTTTCATCGATAATATTCCTTCTCGTTATCGGTGATGTCCTTGATGTTGCCTTGTCTAGGGAATGTGTAGGGCTTCGATCGATCATGACGAATCATGAACCAAATTACCTTCTATTTGTCGAAGGAGTCAAGCTGAATAGAGCTGAAAATTAACATTCGAGTGAGGTTTGCTTGTTATTGCAAATATAGGGGTATCGTTCAAGGTCTTTGCTGGGATTTTCACTTTTGATTAATTCTGAATTATTTACGGTTAGACAGAATTTAATCCTTAAAAGCCCAAGCATGGAAATGATCCGACAAGCATATAGCATTGAAAGCTTATCACAAGCTCAAGTAGAACAAAATGTTTAAAGTAGATCAGTCCACCAACCTCCAAAACCGAAAAGGAGGAACGTGTGCCAGATTTGTTGAACACGGACAGGCTGTTTGTATGATAGCGGGGATGGACGGGATTGTATGCAATATCATCGGTGAGAATCTGGGGATGAGGAAGATTTGCGCCAAGTTTGTCCCGAAAGTGCTGACTTATGAGCAGAAACTAACCCATGCTGTATTTCAAAAGATCTTTTTGGCCACGACAATGTGTCATCTTACACCTCCTCCGTCGTTGCTGATTACCTGACAATAAATGGAACCGAAGATTTTTTTCTGTTTCCAAAAGTGAAAACCAATCCCAAAGGACACCACCGCGGGTTCCTGAGTTCTGTTAAAACCGCTTAGGGAGGGCTCTAAAGGATATTTCGGTTGCTGATTTCCAGGAAGCGTACACGTCGTGGAAAACTCGCCTGCAGAAGTGTGTTGATGCTTAGGGAGCTTCAAAGGCTTCGTATCGCTATTTCCAATAAATTTTGTTTACTTTCAATATATACCTTTTATATGCTTTTGATTGGCACAGGAAAGACATTTTCTGATGATAACCTTTTAACATCTGAAAACATATTTATCAAAATCACCTCCTGCTTTGAGAGAACATAAAAAACTTATGCATATATGCAGAGCGACATATGTATATTCAGTATTTTGTCTAAGCATCGCGTAGGATAGACAGCGACATTATAATGTGTGAATAGATTTTATTTCTTTATAAGAATTTGAATATTTCTACGGGGAAAATGGTAGATTTTGAATATTGTTTCTCTTAAAATTGTTTTCTCGCTTTTGATTATTTATTCACGAATAGTCAAAGTATCATTTACGAGCAATCCTGCTGGCCAGAAGCCGACTACAACCGGCACCTGTTCTAATCTAGGTATAAAAGACAAAGTGGCTCTGTATCTGGTTACTAGTTAGATATTCTGTGTCTGGAAAAGACGAAAATCGCTGAAAAATGAAATTCATTGTCGTTTTAGCTGTTCTTGTAGCTGCTGCCGTCGCAGGACCAGTGGACGAATCAAAAAATGCTCAAATCCTTCGTTTTGAAAGCGACAATATCGGCACAGATGGATACAAATTCGCGTAAGTTTCAATCTAAGTTGTTGAAAGACAAAAAACACGTAACTAATCTGTAGAGAAACCAAAAATTAACGCGTCTAATGTCAAGGCTTAATTGATTAACTTGATTAATAATTTTTCTGAATTTCAGCTACGAAACCAGCGATGGCATCGCGCGTCAAGAACAAGCTGAGCTCAGGAACATTGGAACCGAGAACGAAGCCATCGCCGTTAGCGGTACTGTATCGTGGGTTGACAAAGACGGGCAAAGCTACACCTTGAACTACGTCGCAGACGAAAATGGTTTCCGGCCAGAAGGTGCTCACTTACCGCGTGTCTGAATTTCTAGTTTGTATCCAATAAAAAAAATCTGAAAAGATATAAAATTTGTTTGATCTTATCTCATCTGCGTATCTCTCACCTTTCCGAAGCGTGGTGCCATTTGCATAAAATTCTAATGGGAAAGAGATGCTAATCTGGAATAATGTACCGATTTGTTTCGACTTAATTCAAATCGATTTTCTATTTGCCCATGAAATTTGGAGTCTATTAACCTTTTCTAATGGATATCCTTCGCCTCTGGAGCAAGCAAATCAGCGAGTATAGTGAAGATAGGTGTAAAACATTTATTAATGAGATAAGGGTGTGGATAACATGCATAGAAAAGAACAGGGTCCTGTAAGCAGAGATATAATTTGGTGAGAAATTGATAAATCTGATAGATAAGATACATAGTTAGAATGAGCAGAAAAATTTATTTTTACACTAGACAGATAAATCATGACTCTCTTAAAGAAGGGCTGCACGTAAGCATTTTCCGAATTTTTAATGTCTTTGAATGGAATTATAGAAACAGCCTACTTAGGGGGAACATAGTGGAATATCATTTTCTGTTGTCTGGATCAAAGTTAGGGCTATCTACTAGTGATTCACAAACACCGTGAAATGCCTCCTATAATAATACTAATAAGTTACACGAGAACCTGCGCATCAGAGGGCTACTGCTGCAGGGGGAGAAATGTGTAAGCGAGCTTTTCGTGTCATAATTCGTCAAAGCAGATCGTTAAATAGAATAGATACAATAGAGAAGCTTCTTCGAGAATTATCATAATTCAACACCTACAGACAATAAAGACTGATGTGAATACAAAAATTACTAAGGGTTCATCAGGGCAAAGGCAATTCTTCAGACATTGTCTCACTTTTGTCCTAAGGAGTAGTGTGCACAGAAGCGGTGAGAGGTTTTATTGGCTACAAATATATTATTTTAATTCAAAAACCAAGCCACCTCAGCCTGCCTAAGCTAAGCAAGTAAAAACGTTTTGTTTAAGGGTTGAGTGGTCCTGAACACCCATGTAGTTGGTGGCAGTTGCGCCAATTTTCAGGAGTAAATCGGTATTTTGAGCAGATTTCAACTGAAGAATTTGCTCATCCTCCGCTTTCAGAACCATTGCCGTCATTAGAAGCACGTCCACCAAGGAGCCAAAAAAAAAAGAAAGAAATCGAGAAAAACAACTGATGACATCGCATCTGAGCTCTGAAAAGAGAAAAGCTAGGACCAAACACTGTGGCTCAGTGAATCCTTTAATTGAATTATTCAGGAAGGAAGAACACCATCTGACTGGCAAAAACTAGCACGATTCCAATGTGGAAAAAGAAAGGCAATCCAGCAGAATCTCCTCTTCTCTTCAATTACCGTCCGATCCGGTTACTTTCCAAAAGATTTTTGAACGCATTCTTCACAACCGTATTCGCGAAATCGTTGAAATAACCGTGAATCAAGCGGGATTTGTCAAAAACTGCGGAACTACTGACACAGTACACGCTGCGCGGTTACTCATGGAGAAACACCGTGAGAAGTATCGCGCTCTTTACATTGCATCTCTAGATCTAAAGAAAGCGATTGACCGTGTGCCACCCGAACTCATCTGGTATGCTTTACGACAACACTTAGAGCCAGAAGAATTCGTGCGTTGCGTTCAATTGCTTTACCACGATCGGAAAAGTAAAGCTCGAAGTATGGCGAGTCTATCAAAACCGCTTGTGTTCATAGAGAAACATCGTGTATTTCTGGATCTGAAGAAAGTGTTTGACCATGTACCTCATGAAATAATCTGATATGCTCTACGACAACGCCTAGTACTAGAGGAACTCGTGCACTCGAAGTGTGGCGGGTGTATCAAAACCGCTTCGTCTGTCGGTGTTCATCAAGGAAGCGCTCTCTCACCACTCCTCTTTATTCTTGTTATCGAGACACGTCCAACGCCCTATACACTGCTTTATGCAGATGATGTTTTCCTCGCATCTAATATAATAGTAACAGGTCGGGAAACCGGAAGCTAAATGCTTCAGGTACGAAAGGTTTTGTGTATTTCTTTGTACGTATGTGAGAGTATCCATTTTCGTGTGATATTGACATTCATAGTCTTCAATTTTCAAAGAAGCAACAAATTTGAGGTATTATAACTTTGTTAGTAATAGTGCGATTTCCATCAAACTTGGTAAGATCATGCTCTATATTATAGCCTATATCACTGCAAAATTTCATGGTACTAGGATGAACTTAAGGGGGGTTTCTAACCAATTACAAAAAATGGTAGTAATATACTATTATTAACTTTATTTAAACAGATATCGGCATGGAAGGTATTTCGGAGCCCAGGCACAATATAGTGGCAGCCTCTTGATTTTTTTCAGATTTTTCGGTTTGGTGGTTCCTGAGAATGGCCCCCTTAAAGAAGTGATCACTTTCAACCCCCCTCGCTCCCCACCCTTTCAACGAATGTCAAAACTAAGATCGGCTTTGAAAAGTACTAATCGAGACCTTTCATTTGATACCCCACATGACTATATTTGATGAAAAAAAATTTTACACCCCCCTTTTGCATGTATGGGGACCCCCCCTTAAATTGGACGTAAAAGGATGTAATTCACTGCATGCGTGAGCGTCTACAGTTCCCACCTTTCTACCAAATTTGGTGTCAATCGCTATAACCGTCTCCGAGAAAAATGCGTGTGACGGACAGACAGACAGACAGACAGTAAACCGATTTAAATAAGGTTTTGTGTTTACACAAAACCTTAAAAATGATCTCGAACAACTTGTCCAAAAATCGAATGATCACCTCATGCAGCACGGTCTCAGATTGAATCTGAATAAAACTGAATTTTTGACGACCGATCCCCATGAAACAGTCACAATCATTGTCAGCGACAGTGACCTGCCCAGAACTGAGCGATTTAAATACCTCGGGTCGACGCTATCAGTCAATGGCGAACTGCATTACGAAATTGCTTAACGCATTAACGCAACCTGGATGAAATGACGTTCCACAATTGGTGTTCTTTGTGATCGACGTATCAACGAACATCTCAAATCTAAAATTTACCGCAATGTCGTCAGTCCTGTCGTTCTCTATGGTTCTGAGTGTTGGCCGATTATAAAAGACAATGAACGGCGTCTTGCGCGGATGGATACAAAGATGTTGCGTTGGACTAGTAGGGGGACACGTTTTGATCTCATCCGAAATGAGGATATCCGCGATCGTTATGGGGTTGCACCGATTGTGGAAAAACTGCGAGAAAAGCGCCTTCGATGGTATGGTTACGTAATTCGCGCTAACAAGAATTCACTTGCCAAGATTGATCTGGACATCGAAGTCGATGGTAAACGACCAAAAGGCTAGCCCAAACTACGATGGCTTGATACGCTGGATGGGGATTTGAAAGCCTCGGCATTACATCCAGATCAGGCATTTGATAGAGCCAAATGGTGAAATCGATAACGACGAGCCGAACCCGCTTGGGAACGGGACAAAGGCTGAAGAAAAAGAAGAAGGAAATTGGTTAGTCCAGCGTCAAGTGGATGAAAGATTCGGGACCATTTAATCCTCATATAGAAAAAAAGCTTTTGACTTGTGTCCTTACTTAATTATAATTCACAACATATGATAGATAGCCTGAACACTCTCGGGCTTATTTTTAGTAATAGTGGAAATAATTTCTATGGCGGGATGGAATCTAATAAAGCTTGCCTTCTTGTTCTCTCTGGGTTTGCTAATAAAATTTACTTTTCAATAGATTTTAGGTTTGGATCTGGTTTGGATCTATATACAAATATAGTGAAGGCTTTTATTAATTTAACTTTAACTCAGTGATGGTATTAGGGGGCTCAATTGACTTGTCTGTTCTTAATTTTTAAAAAATTGTAGGAAATCACTGAGCTTTCCAAAAAACTTTCAACGAATAGATTATATACAAGATAAATGTATTATTTCAACACAAAAACGGATCGATAAGTTCATGGCGGGTTATACCGTGCAATGGAACCCACTATGGCTGGGGTGTTAGTAATCCTAAAACTACGTGGCATGGAGCCATTGTCGAGAAGTGCAAACTGGAAAGTCGTCGAAAGAGCTGAAGAACAGTATCAGGAATGGAATGGCGCGTGGATGGGGTTGACGCATTAAGCACCACATAAGGGTTTATTACACCAAATACTATTTTTTAAGGAGGGAATCTATAGCACTAGGTTGTCAATTTTCCATATTACCTTTGGGCTCTTTAGTGCGGAGAATGAGCTCTCCGCATTTGTGAGCTTCTTATAGCTGATCACATAATTACTGTCCCTCTCAATCGTTGTTTTGCTTTTCGCACTTATTTTGGCGAAAACATTCTCATCGTTACCATATATTGAGGAAAAAATCGCCTTAAGACTCCCTCAATTGCTAAGCAAAATCTAGTCTTGTTTCGGACTGCTTTAGGCCTGAATTTTTATTCTGTGGTTTTGTCCTCGATATAATTCATACAAATGTCGTGTTTTCGAAAGGAACGAACACATAGCTGCCTCGGCTGACTTAGGCCCAAAAAATTTTGCACACCGGTTTTGTGTTCAATATAATTCATGCACATGTCGTGTCGTGAGGGTCCCAGAGAGTACACAAGTCATCCTGGCAAGTGCGGATTTGGAGTTTCTGGGCATGTTATCCGACACCGCGAACAAAATTGGTGAGGTCCACGTGCGGCCCATGGTTAGTAAGGTGTCTCCCGACAGGTGGCTAAACTGCAGCAGATGGTGCCAGCATTAACAGCTACCGTCTCTGAATTTGCAGAAAGCTTCGCGTTCGGGGAGTAGTTTTAGATACACCTCCCGAAATGGGCGAGCAGATAGTAGGTCGTCGGGACCTTTGGCAAGTTATGGGGGAAAGTTGGTACCATCATAGGTTTGCTGAAAAAACAAAGAAATGTACCATCTCCATCTGACTGCTACCCGAAATTTAACACCATGCCGCGGCCCCTTAAGTCGACACAACTACCTTGTCGACAGAGGCGCTTAAGTTGCGGTTCTTCCCGTATCCTGCCATCATAATTTAGTAACGCAATCGTTAAAATTCGCAGCAGTAAATTCCTCGTCGATCCGCATGTATGCTACAGGCAGGTAGACTTGAGTTTAGGACTTTGACGAGTGTTTTCTTACCGCGGACAGCAGCATTCCCATCTTAGGCCCGAATTTCCTCTGGCAATATGGATCGTTAGTGGATATACATAATAGGCCCATCATTGACGCCACAATTTCCCTTAGGTCATCCCGCTCACCCCTTGGACTTAGACAAGGCATACCACCAGGTCTCTGTAGCCCCGGAAGACATTCTGAAAATGGCATCTATGCAACTCTTCGAGTTCACTAGGATGACTTTTGGTCTGTGTAGCGCGATGAAAACCTTTCATAGATACTAGCTTAATTAGTTTTTAAAGACTCATATCTAAATTCTGAAAAAGAAAAAATATTTAATTACTTTTGAAAACTTATTTGTATACCTTGAAAGTAGAAGGGTTTTTTATTAGTTTTTATGACTCTCGTCTGATTGTGAGGTTCCCAGAGGTTGTTCAGGCGTTTAAGACCACCAAGCAACAGCTGGTGGATCCTATACTTCTGGATGCTAGCCGTATTCATCGGTTCCTCAGACTGGTTGCAGCTGCTGCTCTTCACCAAAAATTTGGCCGCCTTTGAGCTTCTTCTCCAAACAGCTCAATCCTGCTTAAAGAAACTGCAGTACCTATGATCGTGAGTTATTAACCCCGTACCTTTAATTGCCTATACCGCGATGATTTTTCCAGATATTTCGGTAGGATACCACTTTCTAACCTTCGCGCTCCTCTGCTCTGTGTAACATTTTTTTCTGAAAGTACTAATCGAAACCTCCTAATTTATATTTCATCGAATGGGAGGGCATTACAAAATAGGCATCACCACAAACCGCGGAAGAAAACGTCTCCACAAGCCAAAGAGGGTGTGATATCTCCATTTACTGCCCTAGAGCTACAGGAAATATATTGGAGGATCAGTGATAGCAAAGCCTTAGGTTTGGATAATACTCTCAGAAAAGCGTTGATGCTGGTAATTCAGACTAGGACGTTTCCTTTCGTGCCTTGACTAACGGGAAAGGTAAAACTGAAAGCTGCTATTTAAATCCTGTATGCACCCAGGATATTTAGAGTCATATTTGCCTGGTAGGATAAAATGAGTTTGGGGATCAGGTGCGTTTCCTCACTAACCCACGGGCAATAAAAATAACGCGTTCCACTTTTGATATACAATGCATGTATTTCTAACATTCTTATAAAAAGGACTTACTAGCTAGTTGATGTGCGGAGCGGTTCTCGGTAGTCGTGTCTATGCGCTCCATCCACGAGGAGGCGTGGATATTTTGCAATGAATGAGGATTTTCCATGTCCCCGTTCTTGTCTGGAAGCACCTTGTAGTTATTTGTGTTGAAACAGGCGTAGTTAGAACTTTTCACCCCCGTGCCACAAAGAAAATGTTGCTGTGTCGATCCATAACTTAGTTCCTATTCCGACAGCACACTTCCATGCATGATTTGTGCGGGCGCATTTAGTCTGCATCCATTTATCATGGACCGCTCAAATTAAAGGGAAACCTACCTAACTTTCTGAAAAAGAAAACGACTGAGGGTTCTATCTAGAGTAATGACAGATCTTGCCTTCATCCTGGTAACATCATCACTGCATAAAAATCGGAATCCGATCGAGCCACACCTGCTGTCCGCCAATTTGGTATCCCTAAAAGCTGTTTGGCGTCCATGTTTTTCTGCTCTACTATAGATATTGCCCAGAAAGTCTGGTTCTTCCTTACTTTAGGGGGTCAAAAATCCTTCGGCTAAAGTTCTCAATTTTTCTCGCTAACATTCCAAGTTTTCGAGGAATATATGAGGACAAGCGACACCTTTCCCTTGTACAATAAAAGCTTTGACCCTTTAGTGAGCCATTTTTAGCGGAACAGTTTTTATAAGCTGAAACAACCGCTGCCAAAAACCGTGTGCGGGTTTCATCGTCATAACTGCTCTCGAATGTGATTTTCGTCCCTAGATAGGAGAAATAATCATCGAGATCAAAGCTGTATTCTCCTACTTTTGTCAATCTCAGTAATCAGTGCTATTTGTTGTTGTTTCTTTCGTTTTTGGTGCCGATGTTGTCACCATTTATTTCGTCTTATCTTCATTAAGTGCAGCTCAAAATCTTGTCTTGTATGCCTGATAAGGATGAAAGCAGTTTATACATCTTGGGATGTTCTTCGTAGGATGTCAATATCGTCAAGATAGACCAGTAGTTGTGTGGAATTGAAGAGGATGGAGTCTGCACAGAGAAAATGTAATCTGTTCCTGATTTGCCTGGAGTGAAGCCTCTTCTTTATGGGCCGATGATGTTTTGGGTGTATGGGACTATCCGGCCTAGTGAGATAGCGGAGGATATCTTATAGATAGTACTCAGTCACGTGATATCTTTATCATTGCTGCATAGCCTAATATTCTCTTTTTTTACGGGACAGATAATACCTTATTGGCAGTGAGCAGGCATTGATTCAACAAACTTGGTGATCCTTTTGGGGAGGATCAGGGTATGCCTAGTGCACAGACCTTTGGTTCTCCCAGGTTTCCTCTTTCTGTCTGTGAAGTTGCTTCTTGTCTCGACGTAGCTTGTGATCTGTATGCAGCATTCTTCCGTTTCTTTACTAGCTTTTACATTCATTGTCGAACCCGTGATTCCGATATTTTGGGCGACCAAATGTATTTCTGGCCTTATCATTTATAACGTTCTTCAGGTGTAAACAGCAGAAAGAAAAGACCAAATCTCTTCTGAAATGCCGAATAAAAATTTATATTTCTCATACACCAATATTTCCAGGACCAGTAGTTGTCTTCCTCCTTGGCAAAAACTCGTTGAGGATGAGGACAATTATCCCTAAAGATATCGGTACATGAGAAATATAAATCCCTATTCGGTTTTTTAGGAAAAATTTGATCTTTAATTTTTATTTTTTGCTACTAAAAATAAGCCAGACAAAATTTATCAGGTGGTTATGAGGTTCATTTGTCGATGTTTTATCTTCAGGACCTCTGATAACTGCGATAATTGCCGATTCCAGTTCCCCCTTATACGTGTTACGGAATTCTTTGCTATGGATGTCTTCAATTTTCTCCCTCAACTGATTGTAAGAAGGGGATTCTAGGCAGTGGTTTTATTTGAGCCTTGAACATCTTAACAACGAGTGGGGAGACTCACGTTTGTTTGTGTTTCTTGTGGCAGTGCTAGGTAAATAATGCGTAGTTCGCTGTCATTAGTGCTTTTATGTAAGCTACCTCTACTTGACAGTTAAAATCTCCAAGAGTGATTTGGATATCATACCTGGGGAAGAGTTCGAGGGTCTATTCTACTGCCTCGTAGATAATACCCTCCTGCGACTCTGCAATCTTCTCTGTAGGGGCGTGGACGACTCGTAAACGGTTAGTTTTTTTGGCTGAGTAGGAAACCGACTCCGAGCATATGATTTACTGGATGGCCACTATAATAAATTATGCAGTGGTTCCTCTCCAGGAAACCGAACCCTATCCAGCACATCTCTTTTAATGCTGTAACATCAGCCTTATATTGGGAGAGGGTATTGGCTAGCTACTTGAAAGCTGCTTTTCTGTAGAGCGCACGTTTAATGAGAAAATGTGCAAATCGTTATTCCGTTTTCATGTCCTGGTCCGTCATTGTAAATCCGTCCAGGCTGAGGCTCCTTTGGTGGCTTCGTACATTTTGTTTTCTGTGTAAGCCCTACTCCTAACTAGGAGGACAAGTTGGTCCATTTGGTCCCGTAGTTTTTGGTCGCGGGCAGAGACTCACCCTTATCCTTCTCCGTTTACAATTTTTCATTGAGAAAGAACTCTCAGTGATCATCACGTGGAGGTGGAAGTAGGGCTTGCTAGTAGAGCTGTTGATGCCAGTTTAGCAGTCGTTTTCCAGGCTTTATGCTCCAATCCCTGGGAGCTATGCTACCATTTGACCACTAATGTCTGGTAGGTGGCTTCATTACATGTAGCTGCTTTGATTGGAGCAGGCATAATGCCAATTTACTTATTTTAAAGGGAAAGGCGCGGCAAGGAATGAGTCCAGTGAGAAATGTTGTTATACATGAGTTTTCCAGGGTTTCCCAATTGAGATGAATGTGCAATGTATCCCTACTATTTGGAGAAGAATTGAGCGAAGTCATGCGGAAATCAAAGATCAGTTTGAATATGATAGTTATCCGTATGGCACAGAGTATGCTACATACAATAACTGGCCTACTTTAAATCATACTATTCTAATTCAGATGGTGTTGAACATACATTATTCCAAAGGAGGAGGCTGAATGAAGCAGTTAAAGTGACCTTGTCCTTTAAGAGCGACCTAAATTATAGGAAAACTGGCTTGCAGCTATATCTCCAATCGCTCTAGGCTGGGGCTGCCTGACATTTTTAACTTGTGTGACCCGAACAAAATGTTTCCGGTTGAATTTCTAACCTAACTGCTGCTACGACAGTGTTCCACCTTCACGAGTACATTTTTGTAAGTCTTTGCAACGCATTATCAGAATTGCATTCTCACTTACTTCCTTTGACAAATCTTCCTTCTTGAATGAAGAATGGAAAAGGTTAATTCAACCATCTTCAAGGAGCTGTAATCAAGAACGACTCTGTTGATGCCTCTGAGAAGTGTTTATATGCAATTATCGAAAACGGAAGTCTCAAAGGCTTAGTAACCCACTAGCAATTTCGGTTGTTGTTTGTTTTTCTACGGTACCGAAGCCTATTCAATTAGGAAGAAACTTTTCGAAAATCGTGATAGGAATTCATTTGATGGTTCAACTTAATATTCCAGACCGGTTTCAGACAGGTTCCTCAAGCTTCTAATGAGAAGATGCCACCGCTATGTACCATCATTTCAATAGCATTTAGCATTTCGTTATGATATTTCAGTTGTACCCTCTGCACACCTTCCTCTGTCGAAACCCAGTTACCGGCTCCATATCATAATATTTTAAATATCTGGTGAAATTATAATCACATCAATCAAAGTTTGAAAGCAAATGCAATCCGCACAATTTATCTTTTTACTATTTAGGGATACCTGTTAGCCGCTACTTAATTTTTCCTAACCGAAATAAGATGTTTCAGTTAATCTGGAGATTGATTTGAATTTGCAAGGCCAGCCGCAAGCGGTAGTTGGTGCCTTTAATAACTGGTATTAGTCCATGCGTTATTTGCAAATGAATGTCTTCACGCATCACGTCTATCTTCTTCAACCGCCCAATGTTGCAATTGGAAATACATGGGAGAGCCGCAATCCAATTAAAAACATGCAAATAAAAAAATCGAATGATTTCAGCTTGAATCAGGCTTGTGAAACAGGATCAAAAGAATTTGAATATTTTATTATAAAAATGAATAAATTATGAATGACGAAATCTTTTAATATGTCATAAGTTAGAGGGAATCCCAGATTTGTTAAGTTTCTCGATCTGAATCTGCGCAACGCATATCTGTCGAAAAGAATCCTGTTTGTATCTTGAAATAGAACTATTATCACCAAATGGACTTAAAGTCAAGTAGACCACGTAGGTGTTCCACTAGAGGATGATTGCTATGTTTTTGACATTATATCCAAAAAGGAGAATACCAGGAAACTGGTTATTCAAATAAAACCCTGCCCCGTGGTACTTGTAGTTCTATGCAGCTAAGAAGCAAAGAATCTATTTTTTTGACCCCTGCAAGTTAAAGGAATTGAACTTCCAAAGGAATCTACGCTGAAATAAGTTCCAAAAGTATTTCCGCACACCCAACTCTCCAAGCTATGAATTGACCTTTAAGGCCTATGCATTGACCATCTCTGATTCATCCGATCAATCCCATTGAACTGGTACACTCAGTTGAAATATTTACGGCTCGCGCTTCCATATACCAAGCCTCCACAAAAAATGCTCGGATTAGCACCATGCTAATTTATGAATACCATTCTGTAGAGCATTGTTACATGTCTCCATCTTGAGCGCCGTTTGGTACATCTTTGGTAAGATGACTTTCGTTGGCATTGAAGACCATTCGTGTAATCCGTATAAAAGTGGTGTAGATTACTTAACTTCATTAGTTACTTACTGACTACGGCCAAATTAACTTTAACCGATCCAACATGAAGTTCATTATCGTTTTCGCTGCTATTGCCGCCGTCGCCTTGGCTGCTCCTGTCGATGATTCAAAGAATGCCCATATCATCCGGTACGACAGCGACAATATCGGAACAGATGGATACAGTTTTGCGTAAGTTTTCTTCAAGATATCCTTTCTGACCATTGGAGTATTGCTTCTGAAGAAGTACTAAATAGTATTTTCTGATCCTGTTGTGTAGTTACGAAACCAGCGACGGAACTTCCCGACAAGAACAGGCTCAACTGAAGAACATTGGATCAGAGAACGAAGCCCTCGTTGTACGTGGATCAATCAGCTGGATTGGAGCCGATGGCCAGCAATACACCCTCAACTACATTGCTGATGAAAATGGATTCCAACCAGAAGGAGCTCATTTGCCACGTGCTTAATTTGCCGCTAGTCATTTTTTTAGAAATATAAATTATCAAAAATATTCTTTGGTTTCTTTTTTAATCAACTATTGTGGGGAGGTTACCAAAAGCATTCTTCTCGTTAAGACATGTGGGATCATGTGTTTGTTTGATGTAACCGTCGCTGTAAAAGTAAAATATTTTTCTACCAAATCTCATTTCAGAATTGCTTTTAAGAAGGCCAATTCAATGTAGATTGATCCTTTTTATATAGCAGGATAATAAGCTCTTTATATCATAGGATAGTAGCCAATCCCATCGATTATCCATCCTATCCAACGAATGAGTGGTATCTCCAGTTATCAAGGACGAACTATGGAAAATATACGGGAGGATCGGCGACAACGAGGCCCACGTTTGGATGGCGTTCCTACCAAAGGTTTGAAGGCGACAGCGGAGACTATGGTTGACCTTTTCGAAAGACCTGCCTGAAAGAAGGATGATTTCCTGTTCAGTGGAAAAAGAAACAGTTGGTGCGCTTCCCGAACCGAATAAACTTAGAGGCGGAGATGAAGCATAATATAGCCGGAGCTGGCTATTAGATCCAATGGGGAAGGTGCTGGAGAGAGCCATCTACAACAAACTGTTCCGCATCGTCGAAAGGGGCAATGTCCTGTCGGAGCGTCAGTGCGGATTTCGACGCGTCCGCTCTACGGTGGATCCAATAAACATGGTGGTCAATCTGGTGTTAGCATTGGATGTTAAAAACGAATTCAACTCCGCCAACTACAGTCAAATTAAAGAGCATTGGCTTACATTGGTGTTCCTGGATATTTGGCGAGTCTGGTCGAGAATTACCTCCCAGAAAGGAAAAGGTAGAAGTCGGTGGATTTGCGGTCGTCTCTCAACCGGCCTTCAAATATTGGAGGTAATTATGTGATTTATAGAGCGCTTAGAGCACCTGTGTCAAAAGGCAGCTAGTGCCACTGTAGCATTTGAAAAAATGTCCGAGGTTGTTTCTAGCTAGAATGGTGTGATCCATTCTGTTTTACACGTCACCTGTGTGGACGCAGGCGCGTAATGAACGTGATGTGCCGTGCAAGGCAAATGAATGAGAAGCTCGACGATCCAGCGATCTCCTCGTAAATCAACGTTGATGAAGGAAGAAAATCAGGAAAGCTCCCGGAAGGCTAATAAATACGGAACTAAGCAGAGGAATAGCATCAGAATACGGACGAATCATCGTTTGCCCTACGCGGAGGTAAAATAGTAGACTTGTCTGAATTTGTAAAGAACAAACACAATCTGCACTAAGCCATCAAAAACATGGTCCGTACCATTTGCGTACTGTACAATAGTGCCAAGGCCGAAAAAAATGACAAGAAGAAATCAAACATCACCCAGGCCAACACAAGTAACATCCCCTCAAAATCCAAAGGGCGGTAAGCTTGAAAAGAGGGGTAGAGAGGGCGCGAACGATTCTTTCGGATCCTCACAGGACGCGAAAAGGTAAAAAGGCCTCTTACCGGCGGGCGCCGGCTTCAATCGACCCAAGGGAGGTAAAGCCTCAAAAGGAACCAAGGAAGCATTGACTAAGTTTGGCGGGAAGAAAAATGCGCCACATAAAACATTATTACGGCCCAAATTAATTACCATCTCCAAACAAGGTGATATGACTTACGCCGATATCCTCAGGAAGGTCAAATCCGATCCTGAGCTGATGGACCTTGGAGAAAACGTCAGCCGAATCAGATGGTCCCAAAAAGGAGATTTGGTGCTGGATCTGAAGAAGTCTCCGAGCAAATCGGTAGGAGAAGAAGCACAAGTACGGGCCAGAAAGTAGGAGATCTCTGTACATTGTAAGGACAATGATGAAATCACGATCAAAGAAAATATCCGCGACGCTTTAGAAAAGCAGTTCAGATCACTTGGCTTGCAAGATTCCGCAATCAGGGGACTGAGGAAGCCACACGTAGGCACGCAAACGGCAACTATAACCTTACCAGCTGAAGCAGCGTTCCAACTGCTGGCGGCTGGTAAAGTAAAAATAGGTTGGGTCGTTTGCCGACTCAGGGAGCAGGTGTTCCTCAAGCGCTGCTTTAGATGTCTGGAATTTGGCTATATAGCGGTGAAATGCACCGGTGACTATGTCAGGAAAAAGAATTGCAGAAAATGTGGGGGAGAAGGTCATATGTTCAGGGAGTACAAGGCTCAGCCTGAATGTATGCTTTACAAGGAGAAAAAGGGCGTCAACTGTCGGCACGTTGCAGGCAGCAGCAAATGCCCAGTGTTTAGGAGAGCCTTGACCGCAGACCATCTATGAGAAGGGAATCGAAGTTGCCATAATCAGCGAGCCTTATTGCAATTATAAAAGCGGTGCCCGGACTGCAGATGTAATTGGCAACGCGGTAATATGGGCGTGTGGAAATCAAGCCGTTCAAGAAGTGATGAAGTTTCCAGAAGTTGGATTCTTCAGGGCAAAAATAGCTGGTATCTGTATATAGTTGCTATGCTGCACTAAGCGAGACGATAGCAGAATTCGAAGGAATGCTAGGCATGCTAGTCTCGGATGAAAGTCCTCGGGGGGTTTAACGTGAGTACCTGCCGTGAAGGCATAATCCCACGGTCCTCTTCGGACACGGATGGGACCACAATCAGAGCCCCGCCATGCAAGCACACTGGTCCTGGTTTATACTAAGTGCAGGCTCAGCATTCATACCAGTGAATGCGAGGCTTATCTAACACGTCTGCCGGAACTTAGGGGTACAGCACCCGAGTTGTACAGCGCAACACCACGCATGAGCTCCGAGGAGCTCTACCCGCGATGTAGGCATAACCACAACCACCATGAAACTCCCACTAGAGGCCAACCGCAAATAACCGGGCCGAGAACACATCCTCCAGGAATTCTACTGGAGCATATGCTCTCAGAGGGCCATCCCGGTTCCTATGGTACCAGATAACCTTCGGTGAGGCTTCGTGGCAGAGCCACTTCAGATGAGTTCCTTGCAGACTCGGGTCTGATCGCCCTCCTCGAGTACGTGGGGCTAGTCTCGGATGCAAGAAATCGAAACCCCAAGATCATAGCGGGTGATTTCAACGCATGGGCCGTGGATTGGGGCATTCGCGCTACGGACACCAGGGGCCGTATCGTGCTCGAGGCTTCCGCGGAACTAGACTTTGACTAAGCTAGAAGGGTCTGTCAACGATCTATAGGAAGACTGGACTTTGACGAAAAACGGGAAGGAGTTTTCTCCGACGAGTGGAAGAGGCAAAAACTAGTTTTGCTCCCGAAGCCGAGTAAGCACCCAGGAAACCCATCATCATACCGACCGATTTGCTTCATCGACGCGGTAGGCAAGATGCTCGAAAGGGTCATCTACAAAGGACAACAATTTGGATTTCGACAAGCCCACTAAACGATCGACGCCGTAGACGTTGTTTTGAAGTTGGCTAGAGACGCGATGTCGTCTAAAAAATGCTGTGCCGTGGTGATGTTGGACATCAAAAATGCGTTCAATTCCGCAAGTTGGGAGTGGATAAAAAGCTCATTGGCTAAAACGGGGATCCTTAGTTATTTGACAAAGCTCCTCGACTTTGGTACGACACGGATGAGGAATTCAAGCAGTACACCATCACCGCAGGAGTACCACAGGGCTTGGTGTTGGGTCCTCTCCTGTGGAACGTGATGTATAATGGGGTCCTTGTCCTTCCCGTTCCAAAGGCGGCCACGATAATCGGTTTCTCAGATGATCTAGCTGTAGTTGGCGTTGCGAAACAACCTGAAGACGTTGAAGTGTACGCTAACGAAACCATTAGCGGTATAAAAGTGTGGCTGGAGATGGTTCAGCTTGCGGTCTTGATTACCAATCGTAGGAAGGAAAATACGGTTAATATTCGTGTTGGTGGTCACATCACCACTTCGAAACCGATTATCAAATACCTAGGGGTGATGATTGACGCTAAAATCAATTTCAAGGGACACCTGGACTATGCCTGTGAGAAAGCGACAAATACCAGCGTATCATTTGATGGCTAACATTGGACGCCCAAGATACAGTCGCAGATTACTTGTAACTGGAGTGGTTTGCTCCACACTATTATACGCGGCACCAGTTTGGGAGGAAGCACTAGCGTGTGAGAGTAATTGAAGAAGGGTAAATATGACTTACGCTTAGTGGCGCTAAGGGTGTGCAGCGCCTTCAGAACAATATCAGCGACGCAGCGTGTGTTATTGCGGGACGTTCTTATAAGTGAGGCACGCTGCCTTTACGAGAAAAGGAAAATAAATTGTCCTGAAAAGGATGCAGAATACGCTGGAGAAGTGGCAGCAACGGTGGGATGACTCGCAGAGGGGTCGCTGGACCCACATTTTGATTCCCCGTATTGTGAGGAGTGGATGCAGCGACGACACGGCGAGATTAACTACCATCTGACGCAATTCCTGTCAGGACATTGTGGTTACAGGAAGTATCTGCACCAATTCAGGCTAAATGATTTTCCCTTTTGTCCTGA
The DNA here is from genome assembly GCF_905115235.1 of Hermetia illucens. NCBI lineage: Eukaryota > Metazoa > Arthropoda > Insecta > Diptera > Stratiomyidae > Hermetia > Hermetia illucens. The sequence goes on from NC_051850.1 coordinate 162,736,805, forward strand.
ATGTGGTTGCACACACACATTATTTAAAATATACTTGAAACCGGAATGCGTTTTTATAAAAATAAGATTGGGATACAATTTCACTATTTGAAGATATGTCCAATTCCGAATCTTCCAATCCCGATTAACCCTTACAGCTGGCACATTTCACGCTCCCACGCCTGTCGACTTATCCACTTTTTTCTCACATGTGAAGATTGCGTAATCCCATAAAAACAGAAGAGATTCAAAGCTAATTTAAAGGCCCAACTGCAACCCACCCAATGAATTAAAATGCTGAGTTGAACGCGCAGGAGAAGTTCCAATCTTCTGCAAACTGATGACTTCGGTCAACATCCCTATTAAGACCGCGTGTGTTATTACCTCGATTCGATCAGTTTACGTAACGAACCAGGCGGACGACATGTGCGAAGAATATTAAACTGTGGGAAAATCTTCCTCCATGTAAGTTGAGTCTAAAAAAATCTGCATTGATTACAATTTGAAGGTAATACGCCCACAACTTAAGATAGTTCAGCGAACCTGAAAATACCCCATGTCCTGGGTGGATTCAATGAAAACGCATGTAATTTCTTAGAAAAAAAAATATTTAATTATAGATTTGTCATGACTAGCGGGTTTGTAACATTAAATTTAGGCACGTGGCAAATGGGCACCTTCTGGTTGGAAACCGTTCTCATCAGCTACGAAGTTGAGGGTGTATTGTTGGCCATCGGCAGCAACCCAGCTGATGGTTCCACGGACGGCAAGAGCTTCGTTTTCAGTTCCAACGTTCTTAAGTTGAGCTTGTTCTTGGCGGGAGGTTCCATCGCTGGTTTCGAAACTGCGGATTGAAAATGATAATTAAGATTGGTCCACAATTGCATGGTACATTACAGCCTCCCCCGGGCATGTGCTACTTACGCGAAGTTGTATCCATCAGTTCCAATATTGTCACTTTCGTAACGGAGGATTTGGGCGTTCTTGGGGTCATCAACTGGAGCAGCCAAGGCGGCGGCCAAGAGAGCGGCAAAAACGATAGCGAATTTCATTTTGATGGGATTTTTTGCTGATTTCTTGCTGTGAAGAAGCTAAACTGACTCCATTTGCGTATGGGCGAGCGCTTTTATACTGTGACAAAATGTACGTTAAATCCACGGCGACGCGCCACCGCGGTCATAAGATTTTCGGTGGGCCTTTAGTGGTTAACCAGCTTTTTCCATTTTTTTTCCCATATGCTGGAATTCCTTCGGTGAATGATGATTTAATCCACAGAATCTTACGGCTAAAGAAAAAAAAAATATTCCAACTCGTGTAAGGGCAACATGAAAACCAGTCCCACCCTGACCAATGGAACAACTATTAAATTGATTGTGGAAATGTACATTGAGTCATTTTTCTGCCGGAGTAACTTTCATGTTACCAGCAGTCTTCCATGCGAAAATAGGGTACATATATTCATGGTTACATTTCAGAATCAGCCACAACAGTTTAGATTATACAAAGTAATTTGGAGAAGAAAGTTTTCCTATTCGTAAAGTATACTCGCACGGTGTAAGTGAATTTATCAGTTGCGATCCGCTGTAAACCAGTTTGAGAAAATAATATCTTAATTCATTAGAAATGGATAATTACAATCCAATAATTGACGAAGAAGTAATAACTCTTTGATTTCGATTAATTCAAGGAGAATTTGTTGAACTCAAGTCTAAGACCATTGGATTTGGTCACCAAGCTCTCAGGACCCATTTTATTAAATTATTAATTATTAAATTTAATAATCTATTTTCCGCGAAAAATAAAGTAATACTCATTGAAATTGTATTTTTTGTTTCTAGTTTTTCAGTTGGATTGATATAGCACGAATATAACATTGGGATTTGGAATTTGACCTTAAGAAGAGGTTACAACTACAGGACAACTTTCAAGTTTGGGATAAGGATGGGAAAAATACTCTGATTTCAGTAGAACCGGGTAAGAGTAGTCATTAATGTTCTCCATGACCAAGCTTCAGAATGGCATACTATATGCAGAATATCATGTGGAATCATGGGTACCATCAAAATTTGGGTCAAGGTTTAACATGAATACTGAGCGTTAAATTCCGTACTAGTAAAAAAAGAGTCCTGCGCCTTTAGAATGCTGATAAAGTAAAATGAAATGAATTGAATGAAAAGTTGAGTTAATATTTAGTTTTATCACGGATCTGGGTAAATCACGCTCGGCAGTTTGAAAATACCTATACAAAAAAATGATGCCTGTGACAATTTATCGTTTCTATCGCTGCAACGGTCGCCTTACATCTTGGCTAAAGTGTAAAAATTTCGTCACCGTTCAAGTTCACATAGTCAGAATTTGGCATTTGGTCAACTTGATGACAATGGGTAAGCTTAGTCTTCATTGAAACTGTACACCTCATTTTACGTGTTATGTAATATTTAAATCTAATTCAATTCCAGTGAATTCTTTTCAACAAATCTTACTAAATGGCTATACGGTTCCTGAATAAAAATTTTGATTGAAGTTTGCACGAAATGGTCCAGGAATAGTTCAAGGATCATTCGACGCATTTGGGCCTAATATAATAACCTAGAACCTGATGTCTGTATCATCTACAGTTTCGCGAACTTACTTACCGCGCATGACCCATTCGTCGGCCATCCGAGGATATTGGATTCTACTGAATTATGCAGCTACAAGTTTCGAATGCGGGACCTTTTCACTGCCACTTTTGCCTTCTGATCAATGCGTTTACAGATGTCTGGCCGTATGCCGATGTAGTACCTAGATTAATAGATCACAGATGAAAGTTAATGACAGCATAGAAACTTTGCTTGTTCGCATTCAGTACCATATAGAAGTTAATGTGGAAAGGATTCAATGCTATACTGATACGGAGATCTGTACTTCCGATTTTGGGAAGAATAACGAAGGCGGATTTAGTGCTGCCATTGAGTCGCGTAACATTGAATTAGATATGATAATTGGTAGAATTAACACTTCTCAGAATATAAACAACCCGATTTTCTGCCCAGATAAAAAGGAAGTGATCCGCCAGACTGAAAACCTTGGTACTATTGGTGTTTATCTTCGATCCGTCTCTTCTTACCTTCTACTTCAAATCCAGATCCATTTGAATATTTTGTCTGTCACTGTGCAACTTATGAGTGCACCTGTAAAAAGAATAAAGGTGAGAAACTAATTTATTTAACTCTCATTTACAAATCCGCAATCCACTGAAAACCGAAACAACGAACTAGAACAGGCCGGGTAAAAATTGAAGAAACAAATAACTAAGGCTGCTCAGTTGTCAGCTTCACGCACGCATGCTTCTAATCCTTAAACAATAGCACACTGTATATTGCCCTCGGACACCACTTTGTCGTCATATTATACTAAGGGTGTCCAAAACACATGGAGATGGAAGCAACGGTTTTTAACTCTCCAAATAGTAAGTCCACTCGCGACTTTGAGAAATTAGGTCGTGATCGAGGCACGGATTTTGGAGTCCCTACCAGATTTATGTTCTTCTAGGGAGAAATCTGTGAAGGACATGCTGTCCACTTCAATGTGAACCTGACTGCAGCCGGTATGTTAGAAGCGCCCATAGGGGGTGGCAACATGGGTAATCCGCTATCACCATTTATCAGCGACATATTTATGGAGCGAATAGATAAACGTATAGAACCACTTGGTATTTGACCAAGATTCTGAGCCAGATATGTTGACGAAATTTTTGCAATTGGGAAACGAAGCCAGCTTGAAATCGTACTCAACAAATTGAATACGGTCCACAAGAGTATTACATTCACCATGGAAGTCGAATACAACCGTCAACTACCCTTCTTGGACTTACTCATCATCAACAACAGAAGAAAAATCGGATCCGACATTTACCGAAAACCAACATCCACGCCCAGAACGCACGATTAGAAAGCGTCAAGGACTCCAAGGTAGATAGCGAGAAAAGCGGAATCTACGAGATAACCTGCACCGATTGTGAAACATCATAACATATATAGGCAAACTAGAAGAGTAACAGCAACGAGGTTCAACGAACATATAAGGGAAGCAAATCTGGCTTAACCAAAAAGCAGACCAACACATGCCCTCAAATCATTGGTAGCCGGACACATCACCGAGGAGAAACACAATAACGGGGGATAACCTAAGGATAATTAAGAAGGTTAATGACTTACGCAAATTGGACGCATTAGACAGTTTCATCATCCACAAGATACGGGAGGAAAAAGAATTAACAGTGATTAAGGAAAGGTTAACAGTTGGCTTTTTGCATTAATTAGGTAATAAAATTAACTAGCAATTAAGGTCTGGATTTACGTATTTAAGGACAAGCTAGACCATAAGCAGTTTAGACAAAAACTCACTGAGGAGGAGGACAACTGGTCCTCGAAATACTGGTATATGAGGAATGAAAAACACACTATTCGGCATTAAACAAATTGTCTTTTTTTCCATTAGTGGCGTTCTTGTTTAGTTCTTCCATAAAACGGGGACAGGAGGAAACTTCAGCTGCGAAGAAGAGGGGACTACAGGCTAAATATTTCCTGTTAGAACCTTCTCTTCCATCTCTATGTGTAAATGTGGAAGAAAGGGAAGCTGGTGATATGAACCCATCTACTAGCAATAAGGCTGGCAAAGTTGTAAGACTGTCTTTTTATCTTTCTAGTACAAGAGCCATGGATTCGATTAAGCAAAATCCCTAGTATTGGATCACTAATGGATGCCAGAATCTTCTTTGATGAGAGATCTTCAAGACAGAGACCCTGCATCCTGATGTCATGATGACACAGTTTTGTTACCAGGACTTAGTTGCGGTTATGTTAATGGCAAGAAAAGAAACGACATAGTTGCCTCTGCTTAATTACCCGATGTTTCTATATGTCCTTCGCCGAATCTGGTTGTGTATGTAAAATCAAGGGGCCTTGGACTCTTAATAAGTTGTGATGCAAACACTCAGTATATTTTTTGAGGCAATAGTAAACGCCTTCCTAGAAGAGAGCTGGTGGGGCCAACAAGAAGTGAATTGATTGACTTCAAAAATGTTGGAGTTGATTAAAGACCGGCGAGTGCGAGAAGAAGTTTCATTGGCAGATCACCATTATTTAGAATTTACTTTGACTATTCCAGGCGAACAGAATGTAATACAAAGGCAGAATTCTAGGAAACCAGATTGGCCGAAATTCAATGAACTTTTTGGCAACAAAGTGTAGATCTCTAGGTGTCTGAAGATCTGGCGATAAAAATCAACGGGAAACTCTGAATCTCAAATTTTTGGAGTGCTTTGAAGAAGCTTGTCCTATTTCCCGGGCAAAACCGATGAAACAACAAACATGTGGAATTAAGAGATACAATAACTTGGAAAATCAATCAGACGACGTTTGAATGGTGCTTAAACTTCTAGAACTCACAGAGTAAATATAAGAGGCTCATAAAACTTTTGAAACGAGACTTCTTTAGAGCGTACTGTGAGGAACTGGAAAGCCAAAAAGAGACTTCAAAGCAGACGTGAAGAGTTCGCCCTACTTGGACTCTCTAATAAAACCGTATGGAATTTTCATGAGCTCCAGAGATAACTTTGTACAGACTCTCTTGGAACTATCCCATCCGGGAGAACAGGGTGTCCATCTTTTGGCAGAAAGCTAAGGTAGTTTTCCTACCTAGGTTTGGGAACGATGACTATTCAAATTCAAAGAACTTCTGAAAAATAAGCTTAACATAATTTTCACTGAAATGTCAGCAGAGGCTGGTTACGCTTCGCGTTTGCAAGAAGACGCTAAAATCGCACCCACTAAATAAAAACGAATATGTTGACTGACGTGGAATTTCTGTGAGTCGGTTTTTCACTCTTAGATGTCAAATATAGAGGACGCACTCAATGGGGGTGTTCCAGGTCATTGAAGGGGGCCTTTGACTTTGCACTCTTCCAAAAACTTTATGATCGTGGTGTCGATGTCATTTTAATTAAATGAATCTGTACTAGGTGTTATTCTCTAGCTAACAATTGAAGCAACGAAAGGCTGTCCTCAAAAAAGGGTGCTATCGCGCTCCAGTAGAGTATATTGGTCGTCTGAACTGCTGTTAATCGAGTGAACTGCGAAATCTGCGCTAAATTGATCGAGGTCGAGACTTCGGAACGATGTGTAGAAATTCACAACGTACCGTTGATTTGATTCGTAATCAGTGCCTCAGAAATGGGCTTTCAGAAAATCCAAATAAAATCACAATGATATTATTTCCAAAAAGGAGGAAACTGAATGGTCTTTGCATACCAAAGATGAAGGTACAACCCTTCAGCTCTCTGAAAAAATGAAATATCTGGGAGTCATTTTAGATAAGAAGCTTCTTTTTAAGAAACATGTACAGGTATAGATGAAAAATTGTTCATAACCTATGGACTGTACAGGCGGACCTTTACCTTGACATGGGTACTAAGGCCTCAGGTAGTAATGTAGCAGTAATGTTGCTATCCTGTTCGCTTTTGCATATTTGCTATGGTGGGTTAAAGTCAAAAAACAGAGTTTCCACTTGGCCTCAACGTAAAAAACTGTATACCTGGGTACTACCGCGGCCTTGAGCACGCCATCTGGTGCAACTTTAAATCCATTATTACTCAACACTGCTATGAGAACAGCTCATAGACTAATTCGATTAGATCGATGGAGCAATAACAGAGTGAGAGGACAGAGTATTGGAAAAGTTACTGGGAAAACTGATTTCAGTTGTGGTAATGCCTTTTGATTCTTTGAGCTCCACACATCTGTTTGGTAAAAGATATAAAGTTATCCAGAAACGTTGAAAAAACTGGGACAAACCCGAGGAATCAAAAGGAGGTTGAATTTTCCCATGCCTGGACAGGAGCTACAAACGAAATGTAAGTTACATTGGCATTTGGTGTGGTCCGGATAGTCCAGTGGTTAGAGCACTACGGCTGACGTACGGAAGGTCACGGTTCAAATCTCACTGGTGGCTGTAGGGTTTGTATCATGACTTGACGACGAATACCAATCGACTCAGCTGTGAATGGCTACCTGATTCAAATTAGGGTTAATAATCACGCGCGAGGGCAATGCAGACCACATTGCTTTCTACTATACTATAAAAACCGTTCCGGTTTTGAATGAAGTGCTCTAACACACTTCAAGGTCCTGATCTAATTGGGTTGTTGCGCCAATGATTATTATTATTGCCAAATGTTGTTATCAAAAATTGGGAGCAGGCTTCTCACAATGACAGATGGCAGAGCCTTGATGCTGTTAGACACATCAAACTATTACCGTCAGAACCAAATAATCATACAGCAAAATTTATCCTGTCTTTTCGGCAGCAGACAGGAAGAATTTTGAGAGGTATTGTGGCCATTCTGACTGACTATAATTCATTAGCTGTACATATGTTTTGAACAGAGATTCTTTAAGATAATACGTGTCCTGTAATAAAGAAGCGGGATCCACGAACCACTTTCTATATGAATGCCTCACCTATGGACGCATCAGAAATCAGATTTTAGCTGTTGACGTGCTCCAGTTGTAGAGGGTAGCATCATATCTACTAGCGAAAATCTTGCGATACGTCAACAAATCCGAAATGTGCCCTTCAACAGGAGATCGAGTAGAATGGACCACTAGGGTCTGAGTGTCTAGAGTTGTTGTCCTCCCCCCCCTCATACATACACACACTGTAAAAAATATTACCAGTGAGCCAAGTACAATGTATGTTAAGGTGGGAATTGGCGCAGCATGGATCTCCAAGCATACGAAACAACTAGCGAAAGTAAGTCACTCTCTTCATGAAGTCTTCAAAAATCAACGAGAAAATTAGCTACAAAGCTACGTACGAAGCTTAGTGAGTACCATATTAATTGACTGTACAAGGTGAAAAGCTACTTAGAAGATGAAGAAACCTGTTCAATGTGAATCACCACTAATATTCAGGTTTATTGCCACAAACGATTTGGGGCACAGTGCATCAACTACACCTATATGCTATTGTTGTCGGCTTCTTACAATGGGTTTCAACTCCTTCCACGGTTTTAGAGCACTCTTTCTTTACTGTTCTATGCCACATAGCTTTAGGTCGACCCATTCGTCGGTTACCCTGGGATAGTAGCTTTTCCTGTATTACATAATGTCCTCAGTTGATACTGTATCCAGTACCATTTCCGCTTTCTAATCAACACGTCCACAGACATCTGGTCCGTGCACTGGCAAAGCCTTCTGTTATTGTCTCAGGACAAAAAACCTTGAATACACGCTCCGCCCCTTCATTTCTTTGTGGGATATAGTGCCGCAACCATACTCACTCTCCAGCTCCCCCTACGACTTCCCGAGACGCTCGCACTTATTCTCTACTGTTCTGCCTTTAGAGCGGCCCACTCGTCCGCCGTTTTGGGAGAGTGAATTCCACTGCACAGCACAATCCGCAATGCAATTGTCGCCTCGCCTAAATGAGTGACTTACGAATGTCAAGTCTGCGGAGAGATCAAATTTTTGCTTTGAGATAGTGTCAGGCCAGCATACTCCGAAAATACGACTTGCGCAGGTATTGACGAAAGCCTGGAGCTATTGAGCGATAGTCGGGTTCACCTTCCATGTGCTACTCCCATACAGGAAGACAGAAAAAATATTAGCACAGAACAGTTTCAACTGGATCCTGTATTTTCAGATGTTAGGCAGAACAAGCGGATCTAGCGTCGGGTCAGTTCGTCCATCAATCCAGTTACCAGAAACCACGCTTTCTAGATATACAAGTTGATCGACGACTTCGATGCTCTGCCCATTAATGCAGATAGGGAGATTGTGATGTCCCGTCAGACTGAAAACCTTAGTTTGTTTGGTGTTTATTTTCAGTCCACTTCTTTCCCGTAACAAAGTACCTGCTTTGCGAGGTAACCTTCGATTATCATCCAGTTTAGTCAAAACACCATTAATCCACGTTCATCAGTGCAACTTGGGTGAAGTTGCTTTCCGCAACTGGCGTTCTTTGTGATTGACACATCAACGAAAGTCTCAAATCCAAAATTTACTGCAATGTCGTTCACTCCCTGTATGGTTCTAAGTGTTGGCCGGTTATAAAAGACAATGAACGACGCCCCGCGGCAATGGAGACATTGGTCCAGTGACGTAACAAAACATTCACTTGTCAAGATTTCTCTGGACGAAACAACATTGGCTTGATACGCTGGATGATTGTTTTGAGAGCCTCGTGACGAGCGAGAACAAGGGCGACCCTGATCAAAATAAGCTAAACTCGCTTCTAACCCGGACAAAAGAGAAAGAAGAAGAAAAAATTGACCAAACTAAAAACAGTCCTGACATAAAGCGCCAACATCCCGTAACAAATAACAGTGGTCATCGTCCTCTGAGGTTCTGTGCCTAACATTGTAGGCTCATTTTTTAGATCGCTGTTACCTTTAGGCGATGGCCTCTTTTTGGCGCCACAGAGAACACTTCTTCTTCAAAAGCCATAGTATATTACCCAACCATCTTACTTTTTTCACTCAACTGGCAGATCATTCGTCTGACCGACAAGGTACTGTGATATATTCTCTAATGTTCAACTCCATAATGGTCTTAAGTTGGATTTGGGCTCTGGTCTTCGTCACTCGGCTTCCTCGTACCAGGGTTCATACATTGAATTCCTTGCCAGTTATTTTATGGTTGTGGTATTTCTCATCAAGCTGTTTATCAACTACTCATATTGTGCTGGTATTACACCAGGATGAGCGCAGAGCGGAGACCGTTGATAGTCATCTTCGGTTTTTGGGGGCGCTATTGTTTCCTATATGACTTACTCTATACCCTCCTGTTACGTTGTTGCCAGATGTATCTTCCACCCGTATGTGTTATCATGATTTCGGTACTGTTCCCATATTCCCGCCATGTCTATATCAGACTATCGAATACTTTGTGGAAGCGCGTTCTGGGGTGGCTTAAAGTGATTAACATTGATTTGTCGATCTAATTTAGTCATTCCATTCAGTCGGACGCAGTATGGTACTGGGCAGTAATTGTAGGTACATATATTCGGTGAATTTTTCAAACTACCACCTTTGGGGAGGAGTTGTACAAAATTGAGAAAAGGAAATAATCCAATGCAACACAAGGACCTCACCTTGCAATACCAAGGTTTAATAGTGAATACCATTTGCAACATAACTAATTTGCTATCATTAACATCAATATTAGTGGAACCAATATAAATATCAGCAATCAATTCGCAAACTGTTTGGATACGTTGAGGCCGCTTCAATGAATCAGAAGACGCAAATTGGCAAGATGGACAAGTTGCATATTAGTACTTCCCCCGAAGAAAATCGATTAATAATTCTCGCATGCATAATGAATTCTTGATATTAAATTAATTCATGATTAAAGGTAGCTGGATCCACACTACATGTCTGACTTATAAATATCATGCAATTAACCTATCTAAAGTGAAGTCGATTCCAGTTTTCATGCTCGAAAACCTGAAATTACGTAACATCACCGCTAAACGAGATTTTTTTATTAAGCCGCTTAGGCCAGGTATGGGTTGAAAGTGAAACTTGTTCTGTTGGCTCAAATACCACCTTTCTTCAAGATCTTCTTCATTTCAGCTTTTGACCTTGAAATATTATTTCCTGACAAACTTGTTTGTCGTTAACAGAAATTTTCGGGGATACGTGCAAATATCTGATGGTGAGAAGTAAGAAGCGGATCGGTGGCAAGCCGGGGAAAAGGTGAAGATGCAATTCTTGGCTCCTTGCTAGTCAGCAAAAAATTACGTTTTCCAGTCACAAAAAAAGTGAACACAGTTACGTTAATAGTACGAGTCCCCCATCTCGGGGAGACGGACTTGGTCTTCCAGTTGTTAACATATATTCGGTTTTTTCTCAGTTCTAAATGTGAGAAAAAATGGTCATAAAGATGTTTACAGACATTGATAAATTGCAGAAATTGGTATGCAAGATGCATCTTAGTTGGCATAAAATGCATGTTAGTACATTGATGAAGCTGAGTAGTAGATCCGATAGTCGGTTTCGATAGATATTTATGATCCGGGGCTCAAGTTCACATTCCAGTACATTGAGCAATAGTCGCACTAGCTCAGTAGAGTTCATCTAAGCGAGATGATTCCGTTTTGGAATGTTTTTGAAGGCAGTTGACTTTGGAACGCAGACAGTTTCCTCCTCTTTGTTCATCACTGCAGATGACAAGGTCATTTGAAATGTTGAGTAGCAGAACAAGAGTAGAATGAGCTACAACGTATCTAGTTTCATAGAGGCTTGCTAAGACGGCGCTATTGGAACCGGAAACGATGTGGTACTCGTAAAATCCAGTAGGCGGTTGACAACTGGTAGTTTGTTAAGTACGTGTTTATCATGAAGATTTGAGATAAAAAAATCAGCTTCCCAAATGCGCTGAGTATCCAGTATGCATTGTAAAAAGCGAAGTAATCCAAGAATTTGAATTAAGGAACTTCTCTAGAGAAACAATCAATAGTGATATTTTACTTTTGGTTTATTTTAAAATATTCTAAATTTTTCTAGATAACAAATTTGTCCACAGTCAAACGCTACGTTAATGTATCCAAAAATCGAATCAAAAAAGCCATCATCCTGAGTCTGTTAAAATATTTACTTTGGGATGTGGGCGCCTTCTGGTTGGAAACCGTTTTCATCAGCTACGTATGAGACTTGGTAGTTTACGCCATCCTTATCGGTGTAGGAGTAGGCACCACGGACAACGATGGCTTCACCTTCGGTTCCAATGTTCTTCAATTGACCTTGTTCGTCATGGACCTTTCCGTCACTGGTTTCGAATCTGCAACAGGGCAAAGATATTCCAGGTTAGAGTATCAGAAAAAACATTCAGTAGTAAGTAAGTAGGTCAACTGCAACTTACCCCCATTTGTATCCATCAGTTCCAATGTTGTCGGCTTCCAAACGAAGGACCTTAGCGACCTTTGGGTCATCGAGTGGGATGGCGGCAGCGACGGCCAAAACAGCGAAGAGAGCGATGGCGAATTTCATTTTGTAGTTGATTTTGGTGTTGATTTCTTGAGAACTGATCTCTGTATGCCTTTTCGTAGGCGATACTGTCGCATTTATAGAAACCCACTTCCAACGCGAAAAGGATCAACCAATTCAAAGAACCGATTAAAAGCCGCAAAAACTGGATTTGCAAAAATTTCGATATTTCTTAAAAATGTTCATATGCAAATTTCCGAAGATGCGCAGTGCTAGACATATCCAATGAAAATTATGCTCACCTTTGCGCTTTGTCGAATCTCAACAATGCTCCATAGCAAACCACTATTTGAGCTGGAAACAATTAAAAGAAACCAGCAACTTGCTCTTGACGTCTCACGTTTAGCATTTCCAAAATAAAACAGTAAAAAACGTGGAAATAGCTGCGAACAGCTTCAAAATTCATAAATATCAAAAAAACCACCTGCCCAAGTGGTCGAATTTGTTTACATATTATCAATATTCAATCCTTATCCCAAAATTTCTACTAAACAACTTGATCCAAGATGAGAAAATTGCTATTATGGCTAATAAATAAGCGAATCAATGGAGCAAAAACCGAAAGAGCCATTGGAGTTATGTTTTCAAAACTGCCAATAGATCGATATTCACATGCATATGCATATGAGCACAATGGCGAGTGAGAATATAGATTCACTTCAGAAGCCTTCAAATCTGCGCATATATAATAGATATTTATCCGACATTAGCTTGAATAACCTTAGAACCCTCAATACTGTTTACCTGTCTACCAAAAGGGTCAGCTATGCATGTAAAAGCAAAAGATCTGCTTTATGAGGGTAAGTTTTTGTAGTTCGCGATCTCAAGGGTATTGATTTATCTAAAATTTATTTCTTTTTGATGGAAGCTGGCAGGGGGTCCTTTCACAGCTGAACATAGTTCGGTCTTAGAGGAAGCACACTTCCTGGAAGAAACTATTTCGAATTGCCTCTACCAGCTAAAATCAAACGGGTTGAAAAAGCATTAAGCTCACTTCTAGCCCAGCCAAAATTTTCTCGCTCTTTAACAGCCAACCTATTGCTTTCTGGAGGGCTAATACATTTCTTTCAAGGAGTCGAGCCTCTCGTTTACCAAGACCGTTAGTAGGCGGTGGTATTAACAAAATGCTACGGATCGAGACTGGCAAGTCGAAAAATATCTCTCCCAATCCAGGAGGTTATGCGTACCGTGTCCGCTGAACTGACTCTATTTGAACGCAGCTTCACAGACACCTAGCCGCCTTAGGAGTAAATTTGACCTTACCGGGCAGGGGCGCGTTGGGCGTGCATACGCACACTCGTAAAACAGCAGAAATCAGCCCACTAGGAATGTCCTCAAGAAACCTAAACTTGAACTCAGGATGGAGGAAACCTTGTGTAAGTTTCCGTGACGAAGGTAGGAGCCAAATGCAAGCGCGTATGCAAGCACAGTGAAAGGAATCCAACTATATATTTCATTTAGATAATTTGCCGAGCAAATGCTCGTGGAGCGGCAGCCTGATCTAATTATGCTTCAGATTAAAGTTGCATAATTCGGCAAGTCTTCACATGACCTCCTCGCTGCTTCTCCTGCTAATAATAAGGAGGCCGGTACTGTCGACGAGCGGGATGAAAAAGACCTTACTAAATACCAGGCGATTGTTGAGGAATACAATAGCAAACGCCTGGCAGACGAGCAGAAGGTGCTCTGAAACGCAATCAATCTCAAGACGAGGTCGACCAAGATCATAAGCGGAGCAGAGTGGGCAAGATCTCAGACGCTAAGCAGCATCTGAAGATAGGTACGCAGTAACAGTCAGCCGACGACCGACGAACTGCGAAACCCTTCAGCAACGTGGCCAGGAGCCACTTACGTGTGGCGCTGGCGGATGGTAACTTTGTGATCCGTGAGTTCCACGTTATAGCTTGCGAGGACCAATTCTTTAGGGACTTTCTCGGTTCGTGCGTCGATCACCGACGTCTGGTAGGGCGTATAGCTCATTGTCATCTCTTATGACGAGATTCCCTGGAGATCGGTCCCCGGCATCTAGTTGCCGAAGATCCGAATGGATAAGGACGAACCCCCCATGCACACAGATCATGCTGAGGGTAACGCAGATAAATTTGCAGAGGCTAGAGGAAGACATCGAGATCGCACTAATGCAGGAGCCCTGGGTCGGAGGCGACCGAACCATCAAAGGGCACCAAAGCAAAGATTTCACTTTATTCCACAGCACAAGAGACGCTGATCAGAATTGACCTAGAACATGTATTCTCGTGAGGAAGAGTGTGCACGCTTTTCTGTGTTCCAGCGACTTAGTCGTGGTCATGCTGGAGTGGGCGGGGGTAGAGAATGTGTATGTTTCCTCGGCTTACATGGCTCACGACCTATCAGCTCCGCCTGAAGAACTTCAACATCTGGTGAACACCATAGCAATGCTGATAGGCTGCGACGCTAACGCAAGCCATACGCTTTAGGAAAATCAACGAGAGAGGTGAGTCATTCTTTGATTTGACTATTACTTCAAACCTATCGGCGTGCAACAGGGGCAGTACACCAACCTTTCATTTCTCCAACCCGGAGAACTGTGACGGTTGGGAAGAGGTCCTTGGTGTCACCCTACTAACCGACAATGGCCAGAGATCACAGTTTGATACTTTTCAGTCTAGATCTCGTCGCAGAGGTCTCTAAAACCTTCAGAGACCCCAGGAGGATCGATCGGAGAAAGTTGGTAAAGCAAATAAGAACAAACTCTCCGGTGCGCAAATTGGTAAGATTCGCACGACAGACGAACTGGAGTCAAAGGTCGGGGCTCTGGAAAAGGCGCCCTGCTCAGTACAGCAAAAAAGCTATCGACAGTGGGACTCGAGTGTTTCCGCAGCTGGTGAGAGTTCCCCTTCGGATGTGATTGAGTTTTTGCGTTTTGTCTTCGTTTTAGAGATCGGACGACTCTTCGTTTTCTTTAAGCAATCCATCTATTTTTGCAAATGTCGTTTGAGAACAGCGCGACAAATAGCTATCTCACCTCCCCGTAGTCGCAGTTGTGGTACAAGTGCCACCGATTTAGCAAAGTAACCGGGATGCCTGGTTCCGGCAACTGGAGGCGCAGTTCGCGCTCGCGGGCATCACTGCTGATAGCAGACGATTTAAGCAAGCGCTTGTCGGTTTGGATGGGGAGTCGATTGGACTCATCGCCGACGCTCTGGAGGAGTGTTCCTACCCGAAATTAAAGAGCTACTTCGATTCCTCTTAAGTTGTTTGTGGTTATTACATAATATCATGCTTGGAGCAGGCTTCCAGGGACTTTCAAAAGTTCCCAGGAGAGAGTCAAGCTCAAGATTATCTCATACGGCGAGATAACTAAGAGAATTGTTACTCGTCCGATCCTTGAGCCTTCGAAATCCCATGATCCCGATGGACGACCGTGTTTAGAGGCACTGAAAAAACCAAACTGTAGGGTGCGGTTTGGAATTAGGAATACAAAGGTCGCTTCTTAAAACCGGCAGGTAACGTGAGCTCCGTCGATGCCGCCAATCAGTTGTTGGAGGATATGAAAATCGATTGTCTGACGGGCACTTTTTACCTTCGTAAGCGGACCAAGATAGGTGTAGCACAGGTCAGTCTGCAGGACTTGAATCCGCCTTGAAAAACCTGTTGGTCTTCCTTTCGGACCACGATATCAATATTGTACTAATATAGGAACTCAGGAACGGAGGAGGCCTTGGATGATTCTAAGGCTTCAAAGCAAATTTCACAATCCGGACAGGTCCAGCGCATTTATTGTCGTCAGGAACAGGTTGTAATCCTTTCTATGTTCAGAACCGAATTTTCTCGACCCAACGGTGGTCAAATTGGAACAGACGAGAGCCAATAACATGTATTTTACTAGACTTACCTGGCTCACGACCGATTAGCATCACAGGAGGAATGGCAACATTTGAGGTCTACTATTGTAAGGAGAGAAGCCCACCCTGCTTATAGGCTGCAACCCCAATGCAGAGCATATGTTTTGAGGTAGTTTGGAAATCAAAGAAGAAGGTGAGTGACTTTCTGACTTTATTATTAGAATAAATCTATCGGTGTCTAACAGGACAATTCACCAACCTCCCTTTTCTGCAGTTCGGAAAATTATGACTTATTGGACTCATTGATATCACCCTACTAACTGACAAAGGAACTCTCCGGGGAGAGGCTAGAAAACTGATTAGTATCTGATTAGATGCCCTTTTCGGGTTTCTATTCCCCAATATTCAAACACCCGTCCTCTCTTAGTTAATATTTATTAACGCCACATTGTTATTTTTATATCACAATGGCGGGGACGAACAGAGAGCTGTTAGTTTCTTTTGCCAACATTTATCTTAATGACAAATGTCATAACTGACGCTACCAAGCCACCTATCGACTTTGCTGCGGCCATTAATATAGAGGCGAATTCACCATGGTGTCCCAGGTTCGTGCCTCCGCTGCGCCGCCACATCACTCACCACCACCTTCCTGGGTGAATCTGACGCTTTGGGGCACTTTTTCGGAGCCGTCACCAGTCCGACGAAAGCCTTCTGCCCCAACACTTGGCCCCGCCTCGCACGTCGGGCTTGAATGAGTGCTCGCTTCCACCAAGTACTCTAAAGGGACCCTCGTATGGCGGTTGTAGCAGCTTCCGATGGGGGGCCACCCTGATGAGGGCCAGGTTGCATGTCTCGAGACCCCAGGGGGTGTTGACCTCTGATGTCGCGTGTCGGTTCACTGAGCTGTACAGAGGCCGAGGAGGACGGAAGGCAAAGACCGCGGCCACGACGGATCGTCGGGTGCCATAATAGCGGCTTTCAGCGTCCGGTGCCAACGTTCCAGCATACCATCGGATTGCGTATGGTATGCAGTAGTCCTATGCCGTTTAAAGCCAAGGAGCTTTCCTAGCTCCACGAAAAGAGTAAATTCGAATTGCATTCCCTTGTCCGTGATGATGACGGCTGGAACACCAAAGCGCGGAATCCATTCTCGACAGAGGGCCTCGGCACATGATTGTGCAGTAATATCAGACAGATGTATTGCTTCTGACCACCGCTTAAGTTGGCCGATGATTGTGAGGCAATGCCCGAATTCGTGTGAATCTTGCAAAGGGCCGATGATATTGAGATGGATGGTATGAAAGTGCTTGGTTGAGCGAGGGAATACACCTATTTCCTTTCGAACATGCTTGGACTTGGCACGCAATGCACTGTCTGACCCAAGCGTTTACATCCTAACCGGTTCGTCGCCCTGATGCCTTCGTGCGCAAGATCGTGAATAGCGTGGAATACCTCCCTGGGAAAATCGGCCGGAATGAGAATAAGTAAGAATTTGAGCCGAAAATAGGAAACCGCTTGGATTTATATTTGGAATTTTCTTTCAAACTCTGAAGCTTCGTGTCGTCTTTATGTGCCACGGCGATTGCCGTATAATCGACCACTGAAATTCGAGACAAGACGCCTGCAATAACATTGTCTTTTCCAGAAACATGTTGGATATCTGAAGTATACTGGCTGATATAACTCAAATGCCTAAGTTGGCGAGGAGACGCTTTGTTGGGCTTTTGTCTAAACGCGAATGTAAGGGGCTTGTGGTCTGTCAACAAAGTGAACGGCCTGCCCTCATGGGGGACGGGAGTATTTTATAGCGAGGTACGTAGGTGCTGTAGTTGCGTTGAGCTGGGTTGAGCTGTTTTGAAAAGAAGCTCAACGGTCGTCAGATTTGATTCACCCATTGTTGAAGAGCGGCGCCTACCGCAGTATCTGAGGCATCGATGAACACAACTAGGGGTGCATCTGGCTCAGGAAATACCAGCAGTGTTGCCTCAATAAGTAAACGACAGCTTGTCTCAAACGTATGGACGGCCTCAGCACAGACAAGTAAACATTCAGGATCGCTTGATAATGAGCGGCTCTGGGCAAGAAAGGACGATAGAAATTTAACATGCTCAAGAACCTTCGCAGATCCTTCAACGCGGTAGTGGAAAATTCTTAATCGCCTTAACCTTGTCTGAGTCAAGTTGGTTACTGTCAGGGTAACTAACTAGTCGAGAAATTTGAGCTGCTTCTGCAGGAATCTGCAATTTTCAACGTTTAAGAGAAGTCCATTTTCAAGGAGACGTTGAAAAATACGCTCGCGATGCTCTAAGTGCTCAGATTCGGAAGCGACCAAAACATCATCCATACATACGAAACAAAAGTGATAAACCTCTGGAAAGTCTGCGCAGCGTTACACAAGCCGAAAGTCATCCTAGTGAACTTGAAGGGTCCGAAAAGTGTGCAAATAGTCGTTTTCGGAATGTCTTCAGGAGCTACTGGGGTTTGGTGGTACGCCTTGGCTAGATCCAAGGTCGTGAAAACATGGCAATTTGTTAGTGAGAGCGCGAAATCATGGATGAGTGGTGTGGGATATCGGTCTGGAACTGTCTGAGCGTTCAAGTGCCTATCATCTCCGCATGGCAGCCATTCGCCTATTGGTTTAGCGACCATATGAAGCGAAGAGGACCAAAAACTGTCTGCAAATACCCTGTTTCGTGAAATTTCTAATCTCACTCTTCGCACCAGCAAGCTTCTTCGGTGAGGGAGGACGCACTTTTGAGAAATTGGAGAGCCGGTGGTAGTGTCATGGTGCTGCACATCGGGCTTCACCGGCTTGGAGAAACTACTTTCAGTATTGATGATGCGAAACTTTCGGAGGTGTGGGCGAATGTGATTGTCTGCAATGTCCTTGAAAATTATCGAGAGAGTGTCATCTCGGCAGGTAGAAATCTTCCCTGAGGTCTATAACGAAGAACGAAAAAGTTGACCGATGGTTTCGTTCAGGGCAAAGGCAACTCATCAGACGTTACCTTATCTCTGCGCTGGGAGCAGCGTGACCGGAAAAAACGACAGATGGTAATCACTCCACTTAAATATAATCGCAAACACGTAATGGGTATGAATAATATTCAAGTGAAATCGATCATAACCTAAACCAGGCCGAAGTAAATTTTTTATTGAGGATGCTGGGAATCCTGAGTCCGTACCCACTTGGTGGGGGACCGGAGCGTGGCAGCGTCTGATGAGTTGTCTTTGCCCCGGACGAAACCGTCAGTCAAGGTTTTCGTTCTGTTTTTGAACCCAAAAAAGAGGAGTCCGTGTACTACAAAAGAGGAAGTAAGTTGCTTCTCAAGAGGGCCGTTGCGCACCAAGTGGGTGCGGACTCAGGACTACCAGCATCCTCAACAAAAAAGTCTATAACGAGGTTGCGGAGTCTATCAAGGTCTATTAAGGAAGTCTGCGCCTAATATGGGGATGCTGATGTCCGCTTGAATGAAGTGCCAAGAAAACTTTTTACGTTCGTAACTGCACCTTTCTGACCTCCTTCGTTTTCTCAGTTTGATCAGGTTCGATCAGATCAGCTTATATAATTAAGTGAATTATTTAATTCAAACGTGTTCAGGCATTATCGGTGTCCTCCAAGACACGAGAAAAAGTGGGTTGAATTATAATTGATCTCCCTATGCTTTTTCCCCAACCACTCCACTGATCCGTTAGGGTGGTTCTTTGATAGATCGCACACAGTTTATGTTCGTTATATATACCGTGCAGTGCCTTCGGGGGAGGGATGGGCTCCAGAACTCATCTACGTTCGACATCATTATTGCTAGAACCATACTCATGGTGAAAGCCTTTTCGTAAGTAATTGAGCTTTGTAGCTGTTATCACTGCCAATTATTTGACGGCTGGTTTAGAAATGACAATATGACTCCTAAATCTAATGGGAGCATAATTTCTCTTACGGCGCTTGATAAGGAGGACTGCTTCCATCTTTTTCTCCGCAAGTGTCAATCCAGCATTGCCTAACCATGCCCTAATATGACTGTTTATTCCCATAAGTATAATTTAGAATTTTCGAGATGCTTTGCAACCACACTCAATGCCGATATGCCGTCAAGGCCCGAGGCTTTGCTGTTGTCAATTCTATCGCAGATCTCCAGCGACTTTTAACTAGTGACTGGCGGAATTGTGCTTGGCGGTAGCCTAATCAAAGGCTACTATTCCACCCGTAGTTTGGTCTTTTGCTGAGGAATGCGCATCGTCTAGATAGGACGCGTCACATGCTTTGCCTATATGTGGCATTGTATGGAGAGTTTCATCCATGGAAGTGGTTGGCTTATTAAGCTGGTTTAACCAGACCTTCATTGATGTGGACTCATCCGTGACTTTTGCTGAATAACCTAATTGGCTTTGGACGAGTGCCTCTTTATTTCAAAAGTGATCTTATGGTGGTCACTGTACGTGGAGTCCTCACTGACTTGCCAAGACATATTACGCTCCAATGCAGGACTGTCAAAAGTCAGATCTACAACTAAATCAGAACCCCCCCCCCCCCCCCCCCCACTCACGCCTTTCTGATAGGTAGTAACATTATCTCCTTTGGTCAATACTAGATGTAGTTATTCAAATGCTTCTAACAGACTGTTCCCCCTAACACCACTCGAGGGATCGCATATTTAACTAACCGCCAATGAAATTTGCACATCGTCCCTCTTAACACGTCTACTTCAAAGGGAAATCCACATATCGCCAGGTAATTTATTGGATTTAGTCGTCATTGCACAACAAGCAACATACCTTAGTTACCTTTCTGCATATAAAGGGAGAATTCAACCATATAAGTCCAAGGAGGCTTTAACCAGGATCGTATTGGAGGTTTTTCATAATGGATAGTATCTATACTGAAAGCTAAGATGATTATAGGTAATCTGTGCTGGCAAACTCAGGGTATTCCTAATGGACTATGTCAACCTTTAAAGGTTATTTCGCGGTGATCTTTCTACCCAAGGCATATTGGAAGACGGCCCAGTAGATTAGGAAGTCGGATGAAATGGAAGCGGGAAAATTTCTCGGATACTCACAGTGTAGCCTACTCATATGGTCATTCAGGAGACGACAGTGTATTCTTCGCGAAGGCACTGGTGATCCTCGAGATCTGTCGTTGTTTGGGTAATGATTCGCGTCTATTACCCTTGGGTATGAATTATTCTGATTGACGGCGAATGGGCATTAAGACTTTGTGATCAGTTGCGACATCCTCCAGGCTGATTGGACTGTGAAGAGATGTGTTCAAACGTTTGGGTGACACTCAAAATTATCCGTTTCTGAGTTTCCGGCGATAGAAACAACAGCAGGACAACGGAAGTCACAGAGAACACAGACCCTATCACGAGAGCTTTAGAGTTTGAAGGGCCAGACCGCCAGGCTCATCATACCCAACAATGCACATTGGTGAAGTTGCGGAGAGGAGGAGGGACTCTGGTGTCAGCCGAAATTATCCCTATGTGATTTCCCTGTTTCTGTTTATTACCACTCTTAGGAATAAGCAAAAGAGATGTGAATTTTCTGTTTTAATAAGGGCATAAAGATGCAAGATTAAGTCAGATACAGGGTAGCACCGATATGCAAGTTCATATAATTTCTTTGCACTGATGGTGAAATACTTTGCGATGAAACTGTAAGCATGATTTGAAAAAATGAATATTTAAATTCAAAATCCAGAAAGCTCAGCACCAGATTAGCACGTTATTAAAACCTGTCAAAAGATTCCTTACGGTAAATATGATATCTTGTTCACCACGTAGTAGTGAGGAGAACCGCTCCATACATATTAGCGGATGGTTTTTCTAGTATATCAACTGATCGCCCGTTAGCAAAGAGATAAGATCATTCGCCAGCCGAACTAACTGGTTCTAAGAATTTTTTTTTACCTCAGTTCCTATTTCACTTTCGTTATCATCAGGTTTTTGTGTTATTGACAAAAAGTTGAAATATTCATCATATTAAACTTTAAGATAATTCAGCAGCTAGTTTCAATTTCATATATGCTAATGCAAGATTATGCCGATTATCATGACTATAGTTTATTTCTGTGGCTACTATATTTAGTGATGAATTCGAGAAAAAAAATCTTCTGGCCTTGAGCATTATGCGAACGCATCGAACCTATCGTTTCTATGTGAAGGTCCTATTAAGATATTGTTCGCAATATGGACAAAAATAATGTCAATTTAGTCAGTCGTTCAGTTTAGATATTTCGAACTAGAGAAGAAGTGCTGATAATACCATGTATCTTCCTTACATTCATACAAATTCATGAAACTAATTGAGATTGAAACCAAGCTCTTTGCGTACCATTTGTCAGATACGCGTATGTAACAATAAATAATGTGCCCCGCCGACTAATTGAGATTTTTGTTTACTTTTCCATTCATTATTTGAGGAGCTTTTCACTGTTTGGATAACCATTTGATATTTAGATAAAAAAACAGTCAAAATGCATTTTTGAATTTTTTACGCGTCTCGGGTTACTGGCTTAAGTCTTTTGTTTCGTATCAAATAACAACCAAGCTTTGATGATGAAACTTTTAGTTAGCGTGAATGAGCCCAGCGGATACCTGTTTCACATGAAATTTCACACCTATTAGTTTTTAATCATGGCTAACCACTGCATTTCATTTGTTGAATTTTCCGCATGCCGCGACCCGCCAACAGCTAATAAAGATCTTATAAATTTTTTTTGACTCTTTCTAATAATGATTTATTAATGAGATCTATTACAACTTTTCAAGCTCTCTTTCCCAGCTCGTAGCATTCCAGATCGTGTCAAGGCCGAAGAGATGATATAACTGTTGCTGAGCGGTCTTCCACACGACCAAATGGTAAGAGTGAAATTTCTGAAGGTCGTCTTTTTCGCTGCACGCCTTTTATCGTATCTGATATTTCTGACGAGATAACATCAATATATGCACGTTTGTAATACGACCGTATTTTATTTCTCACTGGTTGGTGGAGGATAGACATTTTATGTGAAAAGTCCCCGATTCAAGCAATTAGAGGCAATGCACGCTTAACGGTAATTTCAATATGTTAGAAATTTGAGTAATCATGGCGCAGAAAGACCCACGTTGCAATCATTCAGGAATAGTTTTTGTTGGCCAAACATATGAAAGCAAAATACACACGGTACAAGCACATATTAAAAATGCCAGACTTAATTCGCAAATGACGAGAAACACTTTAGATGCTTGTATCTTATTAAGTGACCGCAAATTCTGCGTATCAATGGGTTTTCTTCGAGGTGACTGCATATGGGATTTGCATAATTTGATGATTTCCGAACTCAATATTCTCTTGGTTCACGTGCACATAGAATATATTTGTGGCTGATGTAATTTCTCAGATACAAGGTTGAAGAAGTTCCCACTTGGGCGTTGGCGAATATTGCCATGATGCAATAGAAAAACACTTTATGGAATAAATTTGGATACACTTATGAAAATATTGCAGTTATTTAAAAATAACCGCATTTTTGAAGATCTTTTTGTTGAACTCGGGGTTTAAAAAATCTTCTTCACCTTTCTTTTTGTTTGGATTTTCAATTCGCAGTTTTTGCCTATTATCATTTCATTGGGTCAATATTTGGAATTTATATTGAAGTTCGTGGAGACAAATATTTCCCAATAACCGCCAAGAGTTTTTCTCCTTTCCATTGATTTTTCATTGCCTTACCTGTAACAAAATTTTGAACTATAGTTTGAGATTTACGTCGATGATATGGCAGATACATCCTCTGCAACTGTAATTATTTTTCTCCTTTTTTTAACCTAATTGAATATGTAGAACGAAAACGATGCCCTTGGCGTCCTCGCAGTTAAGGTCTTGTCTATGTACTCGTCTATGATCCTTCAATTTTTATTATATTTATTATAGTTAATGGTGCACAATTTTTTCTAGATTTTAAGGTTGGGCTGTTTCTGAGAACGGGTTCTTCAACAAATTGACGCTTTTCGAACACCTGCAATCCTCCCCTTTGCAGACAATGTAACAACTAACGTTTGCTTCGAAAAGTAATGATCGAGATGTTTCATTCTCTCTTTTAGATGTATGGACGCCCCTTGAAATTCAACGTGTAGCATTATAATTCATTGCATGCGTTTGGATTCACAGTTTAAACCTTGCTACCAAACTGTATCAATAGGTGTAGCTGTTATGGAAAAAGTAAGTGTGACAGACAGACTGACGAAGATGGTACTGCTTCCTAAGCCTTGTAAAGCTTCCGGTGAGTCATCCTCATACACTGTGGGGAAAATATTAGAGCTGGTAATCTTATAGATCTAATAGATTCCTCCCTGTTGTTGAGAGCTAAGGAGGCCTTTCAAATCGGCAGTATGGGTTCGGTAGATCAACCATTACTGCCATCACATTGGTTACTGGCTTGGCCAACGATGCAATTCACGGAAAGGGTGAGATCAGAAAATATTGCGCGGTAATAACCCTAGATGTGAAAAATACATTCAATTCAACCAATTGGAATATAATACAGAAATCCCTAGCGAAGATTGGTACTCCTGCTTAACTCGCTGCTATTATTTATAGTTATTTAGCTGAGAGGAAGCTCTGGAATAACACCATTGATGGACACCAGGAATACGTTATTTCCGCGGGTGTCCCACGGAGCTCCGTATTGGGCTCACTACTGTGGAATATCATGTACAACGGTGTACATAATCTTCCGGAAAAAGCGACAATGGTGGATTACGCGATGTCACAGCATTGATTGTGGCCACAAGAATCTCGAGAATGCTGGCTTATACTCAAACGAAGCACCACAAAAAAAAAATTCTGCCCGCATTTAAATTGGAAATACATGGGAGTGATGATATACGTGAAGCTCAATTATGGACAACACATGCAGTATGTTTGTGACAAAGCATCCACTACCAGTATGACTCTGGCAAAGGTTGATGCCGAACGTGGCAGGACCATACTATACAGGTTGCTTATAGCCAGGGTGGTAAGCTCGATGATGTTCTATGCGGCGGATTTAGATTTCATTTAATGCTGATGTAGATTTCATTTAATGCAAATAAACTGAGTGCAGTCCACAAGAAGACTGCCCTAAGTATGTATTCTGCCTTTAGGATTGCCTCAGATGATGTTGCGTTCATCATCTCGGGAATGATTGACATCTTGGCAAATGAAATGACGTAAATACACATCACAGGAGACGAACGTCGAAAGGAAAAAGTCTGCAAATAGATGCTAAAAGCATTGGGAATGCTCAAGAAAAAGTCGCTGGACTCACAGGCTGATCCCTGCCATCAAGAAGTGGTTGGAGAGATCAACTATAATCTTACCCCATTTCTCACGGTGGAAAGAAAATATCGCCAGTATTGCACAGGTTTAAACTGAACACCACACCCGATTGTCCAAACTGCGATGGACACCTGGTGCAACCATAACATGCACTCTTTCACTGTAAAAGATTTGGGGAAGAAAAGAGGAACCTAGACGAGGTTGTAGGAGAGGCGCTGGTACCAGAAAATCTGGTGCGGAGAATGGTAGTATGTAAGGAACGCAACCTCACGATCGCATTTATCAAAAACAAATTGCGAAGGACAGAGGAGACGTAAAAAGTCCGCATGTAAGCCACATAGAGAAGGAAAGGTGATCAACCCAGAGTGAGCTGCCCCGTATTGTAATACCTGTCTGTGTTTGAGGGGGGAGAGGCAAAACCTCGGAGCACTCAGACTCTAGTGGTACACTGTACACAATTCTCCCGTCTAATGGAATATCCCACATTTATGTATCGCAGGATTTCCATTAGTAGATGTGGTGCTACCCGGTGTAGTTGAAGGACATCAGCACCGAAAATCTGATGTCTGATGCGCCCCTAGGCGGAGTACTCACATAGAAAATGTTCCGTGGATTCCGTTTTCTCACTACAGAATGGACACGTATCATGTAGTGAATTATGGCCAACCAGATTGCCCACAAAACTTCTGCAAGTCTTCTTGCTTTTCGACATGATAAACTTTGTCGTATGTTTCTTTGGTTCTGGTTGAAAAGTTTGGTGTGTTTAGCAGCATTAAGGCTCTGCCACCTGTTATTATGGCGATCTTGTCCACAGTTTCTGATAGCAAAATCAGCCAATGCCACTGATACCCCAATTGTTGGTTCCGGTACGACATGGAGGAAATTGAATCCTCTTTTGCTAAAGCATCCGAGATTCCCTCCCACGACCACTGTTCCTCCATAGATCTAATCGAATTAGGCTATAAGCTGCTCTCATTGCAGTGTTCTGAATAAAAAATTCCAAGGGCTGCAAACTTAGTAATGCATTGAAATCTGGGTCGGATGTCGTGCGCATGACACCGGTGATACCCAGACACACAGTTCTTTGCAGTGTAGCCAGTTTACAGCGAAAACTCTTTTGTTTCACCTTAATCCACCAGACTACAAATGCATAAGCCAACATTGGCCTAATGATGACGATATATATTCACATTACTACCTGAGACCTAGGTCCTAATGTCGTACATAGCCCATAAGCTTTAAGAGCTCGTTTCATCGTTATCTTTACATGTTTGTTCCAAAGAAGTTTCTTGTCTAGAATAACTTTCAGATATTGTTAATTCAGGGAACCCCCTGCCAATCAGTCCCTCCACCGGTCGAGTTCAATCTTCTTGGCAACAAGAAGAGCCCGATCTACCAGCTCTCCACAACATCTCTCTGACAATCTTGTCTGGAGAGAGCTCCCCTGTTTTCTGCATAAAGCTGCTGATGAAAGCCGTTTTACCTTTCACAATAGAAAAAGGTATGTTCAGCGTCGTCTGCCACTCCAGTGCAAAACACACAATCAGGAAATCATGCCTTCCTAATCCTGTGAAAGGTAAGACTGAAAACCTCCATTTCCACCTAACTTCCAAGGGTAAGGAAGTAATCAACCTCTCCATGCTTCCGATTCAGCGGCGGATCTAAACTGTCGATGAGTCACACAGTTCATCTGCCTCGGCTCATTTTGCCAAGAGAGTTGCCTTTCGGTAAGCATGCGTTGAGGTTTTCTCGCGCAATCACCTCTCTCCAATTTTCGCCCTTGTGGTTGTACATAGATTTACGTTCCTTAGCAAAAAGGGCAACCGGCATCACTCCCGTGATCACCACTGGTTCTGAGACAGTGCGGTGAGCAGATACCACTCGCAAAGCTGCCCGTCACTGCACTTGAGCAAGGCACTTACGCGTCAGCCATACCTCAGCACCGTAGAGCAGAACGGACTGTGTTGCTCCCATAGGAAGACGTTTCTTGGTCGATACAGGGATATCAACATTCGCTATTAGTCGACTCAATGTTGAGACTTCAGCTGTAGCCTGCCCGTTACTGCTTATTTGGTTCGCTTATTTTTGAGTCGAGCATTAAACCAAGGTGTTTAACAGTTGACTTGACTCTATAGTCAACTCGCCAACCGACATTGCACGGAGGGTCGAGATTGTCTACCTTTCCATGAGCAGTCATCCATCCGCTGCATCGATATGCCAAGTTTACTTTCTTCGTGTTCAACAGTGCATCCGACAATAAGTGCGCAGCGTCGTCTGCATAATCGACCAGCCGCGACTTATCTGGCATGTGGAGTCTTAGCGGACTATCGTAGGACGCGATCCACAGGTCCGGACCTAGGATACATCACTGTGCTACTTCCGACGTGATCTCCATCCTTCGCTGGTCCTCTATCGTCTCATAGAGCAGTAAGCTTTCTTTCAGAAAATCTTTACTATCCGTAAGAGATAGCTTGGCATGTGAAATGAGTTTTCTAATGTACCTAGAATATCTGTCCATCCTAGGGAATTGAAGGCATTGCTGACACCAAGCGTTATGAGAAACACTATCCGCCGAGATAGCCCGCTGTACGCCTCGGTTCGATGAACTCCATCGACGACCTCCCTAATAGCATTCACTGTGTATCTCCCTGCTCCTAACCCGAACTTACCTTGGGGATAAGCCCCGGCAGCGGGGATTGCTTCAGCGGGTCTATTCTTAATAAGCTTTTCGAGGATTTTTCCGGCCGTGTCAAGCATCTACAGCGGTTGATATGCGGACGGAAGTTCCGCGCTTCCTTTGCTAATTAGCGCGAGTCTCCCTATCTTTCAGCGACAAAGAAAAATGTCCTCCTTCAGGCAAGTGTTGAACGCCTCGAGTAGCAACTCTGGGTGTTGGCGGAACGCTAGTTTGTATACTTCCGCCAGGGTACCATGGTGAGAACTACTTTTTCGAGCTCTCATTGTAAAAAGGAACAATCCGCGACGCTTTCCGCACTGTTGACATCGGGATCGGTACTTAGTATGCAGGGTTTCCGCATAGTCCGAGGGAGCGTTGGGGTGGTGCACGCCCGCAACTAGCGTCAACTATTTCGAACGCGATGTACTGTTGATCGTTTGCCGAGAAGTCTCCTGGGACCCGCTACCCATCCACTGATTCGGCCACATTTTCCGACATAAAAGTTTTGTCAGGGTAGTTTCCTTCGCAGCCTGGGCCCTGGAACGTTGGCTTGGATCCGGTGTTTGAAACTACAGGCCTGGTTCTCGTTGCTATTTTCAGGATCCGTTTTCCTTTGGAGTTTGGCTTGGGCATGCCCTTAACATTAAAGTCGGCATCGTCTCATCCGGCTTCAGGTAAACGCTAAAAAACGTTATCCCTCAACACCGAATCCAGGGAAATTGGTTCCCTCGACTTTTGGGAAGAAAAAGAACTCGAACGCCGTCCCGAACCCAGGTGACTGAGGTACCCGATAAGTCAAGATGCCATGAAGCTAGGTCCATGTTTCGGTATTGCTCACTGATAAGCGCTAGATCAACCTTTACCTCTGCAGCGAACTGCACTAGCAGCTGGTAAGAGGTTGCACTGTGATGTATGTTAATTTGCTCCCTAACCCTTGTCAGATGGACTATAAAGACTGTACACCATCCCAAACCCGTAGTATGTGCAACGCTCTCACTAGACTTGCCGCGAACTCTTCGCTTGATGATCGACCTGACTGCATCTGCGGTATGCTGTCCTCCTGTCGCATCCCTTGCAAGTTGCTGACGTGTGTTCATAGTCCAGACACCTGTAACACTTGATGTGAGTTATCCGCATTTGTACCCTTATTCATCCAGTTCTGTTCTTCCCGCTGTTAAGGAGTTTCCTCGCATATTCCATCACACCGAGTTTTCGATCTAGCACATTCAAAAAGGCGACACCTCTCTAGGCATTGGTTACCTCTGAAAATTCACGTTTTATGGCCTCCACCATTTCGACTTTTTGTGTGAGACAGTAAAAATCTCGGACTTCTAGAGAGCACATAGGCTCTAGACGAGAAACGAGAGCCTTCTCCTCCAGTGACTCCTTCACCGCTTCGCATTCTTAGTAGTTGTTTTCGGGTTTAGTTCAACGAGGATTCCGCCACTACTCGTTTCTCGTATGGAAGACACTTCTGCTCCATTGTCTTCGGGTTTTATCCTGCGGTGGATTTCACTAAGGACTTCCGCAAATGTCTTACCTTCCGTCGGTTTAATGAGCAGAGCCGACGATTTAGTCCTTTTTTGTTTCCTCGTGTTCTCCGGTACTGGCCTTTGTTTTGTAGCCTCCGTGTCTTTGGATAGACCGGTCTCTGGCGGCGTAGCGAGTTTTTTCCTTTATCCTTATTTATTTTCTGTTTTTGGGCTCTGGAAACTACTTGGATAAAGTTTCGTTCAGGCATGCCTTCCTCTTTTCGCTTTTTCTCCAGTTCGCTTTGGAGTGGGCTATTTGCGATCCATTTGGGGCTTGCAGTGTTCTCGATGGGAAGAGCGGCTGTTTCTGCTTTCCGCATCTCCGGGTTCGCCTGCGGAATGAGACGCGGTCCAGTGGTTCCTCCAGTTCCATCAATCTGATTTTGACACCTTTGCTGACATTCTTCGGAAGGAACGTTGTCGACCGCATACGCTTCACTACTGTGGCGCATTTCCTGATGAGGCTTTTCGGCTCTAGCTAGGATGGTCGACGGCACTTCTACTTGGTCTGTGTCCGATTCCACCTGCTCTGGACTAGCGATTCTGACGGGGCTTTATTCTGGAACAAGGACATTACAGGGTATTGGAGTTGTCGTCGCCATGCCATCAATCGCGCCACTTTGCCATTTTTATTTAGTCCTCCTGGTGTCATATCCGGTATATCAGCCCTCGCTGTCTCTTTCACTGGTTGTTGTCGTTAGCTTGTTACGCAGCCCCAACCAAGAGGGCCAGTCGGCTCATTTCTGTTTTACGACCCAAAAAAAATCGGCGTTCTTCCTCTCTTGTCTACATTGTCCAACGGTTACCAATGTCACGATCCAAGCAACATTTGGTTTGTTGAAAATTACAGTTCTGAATCTTCGACCCCCCAGAGATACATACTACGCTTCAACCCCAAACAATTTTCTCACACAAATATGATAACGTTTCATTCAGGAATGAAGATCATCTTTTTCAGTGTAAATGCTAATATGTAAGTGGAGACTGCACAAATTCTGCCATTTTCACCAAATTTACTTCATGTTAGCTGATATTCAAGTTTACTACACGTCATCAGCCCTCCCAGGCATTCACTAGCCAATGTATCTCACAATCGTTGATGATTGATTACATAGATACCGGTTATGATTTGAATCTTGTACTGTCTTGTGATAAGGTCGTTAGGTTATAGCGTGGTTTAAAATTATATCTGATTGGTCCATCATGCTCGATGTGGTTAAGTACCAGACAACACATGACAAGCAAGTCTTGTCTGGGTTAATCCAAACACCAAAGGTAAAAAAATTTTCAGATGATTCAAGTAAAAGACGGTTCAATAAATCAGCATTGACTAAATGAGAAAAGAAAATGGAATTTGGGACATATTTTACGTGGGTTCACTTAAAAACAAAAGTCACCATTATTCTGGCCAAGGTCAGTATGGGCGAAGACAAAATGCACTTTTTATGCTAATACTAAAAGATTTAATTAGGTTAACAAATTTCGTTAATTTTCACAAAATTTATTATGAAAAGAGAAATTCATGCATTCATAATAGGTTTCTTAGGCGAATAAAATTATAATTTCACCGAATCACCTTCCTGTGGATCTGCTTTATGTAAACGTAGATGGATGGTTACATCACTCCTGGGAAACATGTCGTTTCTGTGAACTTGTGGAAATGTTGCTGTGTGGGGCTTGCTGCGACGAATGTGTTCATGAACTTGAACGTTACCATTTGAATTTTATTAGCTTCATATGCTTCGAATTAATTTCTATTGTGTGATTTAAGATAGGCTGCCTGCTCAGGTTAGATTCATGACTTGTTCGGAAGCACACGGTATCCACGTTCGTCGGCTATGTATCGGACACGATGCTCTTTTCCTTGGTCATCAGAGTAGACGTAGGAACCTTCCACTGATAACTGTTGTTCACCGGGCACTGAAGACTCCTTCAGTTCTCCCTTCTCTACTCTAGCTATACCGTCACTTGTCTCGAATCTGGAAAGTTAAGGAAGATAAACTAGGGACCGTTCGTATTCAAAGGGCTTCGGATATTTGGGATATTACTGGAAATTGTAACTATTGTCATCACCATCAGTTTCGTATAAAACAATTTCAGGAACTTCTTTTTGCGGGAAAGCTTGCACTATGACAATAACGCTCAATATTAACAACACTAAGACCTTCATTTTGTTATTAGATTAGAAATGCTAGAATACTACTCCACAAATACTAAGCTTAACTTAATCAAAGATAGAAGAGAACTGAGTTTCTGTGTTCAAGGTACAAGCTTTTATTCGCCGAGCATATTTGAGTCCAGCAAAAATGCGCCGTTCATTTTTTCAATACGTAAAGCAAGCAATGGAAATATCTATATCTGAAAGGCGAAGATAAAAATTCGTCTTTTGTGAAAATTTTTATATAAAATTGTTAAATTACAGACGCTGAATCACTCGCAACGAGCTCAGAATACCATCTTCTAAAAAAACAACATGAACTAAGCCTGTAATTACTGCGGTGGATCTAAAGTAATAATAATTGGTAAAGTAATTGTTACCATAATTCATCTTTTTTCAGCACCAAGGATAATTGTTGGAGTCAGCCCCAACTTGTTTGTTGAGTGCCATAGTGCCAAGTAGTGATTGATGGCTGCATTAGATTAAAGGAAACAAGTGAACCCCCAGATCACAACCACAACTTTATGCTTTACTGTAGGGTTAAGACAACTGGAAGACTATCAGCACTTAATAATTAAGTTTCCAAATGGCTGAAGTAGAGAAGACGACCTCGATAACAAAACAATCATAAATATGAAATCGTAAACAAACCTGTTCTGCGGGTTTTTGAAAAATGACAAAACAGATTGATAAAGAATCAAAGAAATGCACAAAAATAAAATAAAGAAATCGATTGTATGCTGGTGGAGCATCTTTTATTTGGATGGTGTCAGCATTGCGCCCGCAATTTACTAAGTCATAGTTAGAAGCAACCCAAACTTACTACCTAGTGGCCTGCTGCGTTAGCTTTGAGGTAATACCTTGTACTGATGACCAACCCTACCTACTGTCGTCGCTATACTATAGCGACTATGAAACTCCGACTAATCCAGCAACTGCAGTTTCGTCAGCCAAACTTGCGTAGGAGAAGAGAAAAATATGATAAATGGCTGGGTCCCACGAACAACTGAATATAGTCCATATCTGATGTTATTTACTTCTTCTTTCTAACTCATAAGATACATCTAAATTATAATACTTAAATTTATGCGCGTTGTTCCGGTTATGCCATTGTTCAAATCCAGCTCAGATTCCGAAGTATTCGCTCATCAAACAAAACATAATAACGAGCCACATTTCTACTGTCAGGGTCCAGACCTTGAACCTGAATGGACAAACATAGCAATTAACTCTTCTATTGCAATCTTGATTCCTGTTTTCTAGATACTCTGGCAAATTTGCAACATTCCTCAGCATTTTATGCAGAAAAAATTATCTTATAATATGTCCCTGTTCTAGTTCCTAGCGTATACCCACGCCGAAACTGGATACAAATGTCCAAACTGGCTTTACTAAATTTTCCAAATAGTCAAATTATTTTTTAACCTTTATTTCGAGCTCTTACTTTTCTGCTTAAGATGGCATCCAACCTGTTGTGTTGGAATGCAGCAGAATGTTTTTATTTATAATGACTGGAAGATGATGCATATTCTGGTCAGTGGAACATCATCTACTGAATAATTATAATTTAATTTCATCCTCTATTTCACAACCTATTCTGGTTGTGGTATTGCAGTTATTTGATCTTTGCATAAAATTTTAATAACAGCCAGTATGAGTTGAAATACTGCCCCAACTGCACTTTCTTGAAGACATCGATACTAATTGATTTAGTTTTAGTTTAATTTATGTGGTACGTAGAATGTAATTAGAGCGACGCTCATTAAGTATGGGGAACCCCCAGACAATCACATCTGGTCATTGCATTAAGTATGGGGAACCCCCAGACAATCACATCTGGTCATTGCATTAAGTATGGGGAACCCCCAGACAATCACATCTGGAAACCATGAGTAAGTGGGTCACGCAAGTACAGCATGTACCTAGCAGTAGATGTGAGCGCGTGGGGGTAATTAGATTTAGGATATAAATAGAATGCATTGTAATAAATCATCAGTAGCTATTCACACCATCATTCTTTTGATACTATCTTCTGGACCCTTAAACCCTATATGGGGGCTCGTCCTAAGGTAGTAAATTAGAAGTTTGATTAATATTCGCGTTGATTGGTGCACAAATCTTCGCGAATACCGTAATCTCTCCTTGGTGGAGCATTTCTCCTAAGTGGAGCCGTCATATCTCCTTAGTGGAGCAATAAATCTCCTTGACGTGGAGACCTCCTTCGTGGAGCAATAAATCTCCTTGACGTGGAGACCTCCTTCGTGGAGCAGCAAGTGAATACTCGCGAGTTTTATAAAAGTTAAATAATAGTGTTCGTTTAATAGCCAATATACGTGAAAATAGATGCGATTATCGTGCTAAAAGTGGTTTCTGTGAGTGCGAAAAAATTAAAAAACACGATTGAAAATCAAAAGAAATCGATAATCGCCCCGTCGCGCTTCCAGCCTCCAAGAAGCACCAAGGCAACAACAATGACACATCAACAGCTTCTTCAGCAGGAACAACAGCGTCGTGAAGAAGCCGAGCGACAAGCTAACGAGCTCTCATCCGCCTTAGCCGAACTTAGACAGCAATTTCAAGCGATGCAGGCAGAACGCAGCAACGAGGCTCAAAGCAATCGAGAATTTTTGGCTCGAGTGCAGCATGAACGCGAATCATGGATAAACGAGCGGCGTCTGCTGTTGGATAAACTCGCGGCAGAGCAGGCTACAGCGGCAGCAGCAGAACGAGCAGCGGCGGCAGCAGCCGCAGCAGCAGCGTCGGCTGTGACAGAGCAGGCGGCGGCAGCAACAGCAGCAGCAGCGACGGCCGGGACAGAGCAAGGGACGGGCGCAGCCTCAACTCCAACACAGGATCAATCGAATTCTATGGTCACAGCTGAAGCTACTCATAGAAATTCTATTGGCATCCTCACGGCAAACAACAATCACGAAAATCGCCATGATGCCAACGGTTCTGGATTTTCACCAGTCGCAGACAACCGGACGATGTATTCGCAGCTTAATCGAACACCAACAGGCAGCATGTCTGACGCAGGAACAATATTATCCGATTTGCAGCAAGTCCTTAGGCGCGTACCACTGTCAGTCTCTATGGAACAACTGCAGAAATACAGTGCTGATTCTCCAACCCAGTCAGTTCGAGCGTGGATCGTTAGAGTCGACGAAGATGCTACAATTCATGCTTGGTCTCCCGTAGAGAAGTTCATAGCGGCAAAAAGAGCACTAATAGGTACCGCTCGGAAATGGCTCGATGGTCAAAAAGGCATAATATCATGGGAAGAGTTGAAAACACGTATGATAGAATCCTTTGGAAAACGTGTCAAATCTTCAGACATACATGAAGCTCTAAGCAAGCGGAAGAGAAGAAGAGATGAGACTATTTTGGCTTATGTTCAAGAGATGGAACTACTAGCATCTCAGGCTAACTTGGACGAAGACGAGATAAGGCAATACATCGTCAATGGTGTAACGGATGACCAATCTATTAAATTGACACTTATTGGCGCTTCATCTCGCCTGCGATTCATGGAACTACTTGAGTCTCATGAAAAAATGAAAACTCGGGAGTCGGAGGAGCATAATCAACGTCGGCACCACCATAGACAAGGTACAAAGCGTTGTTATAACTGCAACAAGTACGGGCACCTCCGAAAAGACTGTACCGAGGCAACTTTAGAAGCAACCCGACCAGGTCTAGGACAATCAGGAGTCCAGGAACGACCTTCTAATTTCAAGGAGGGCCTAAAGGCCAATTCTCGAAACTTCGTCCAGTACAAAGGAAAAACACAAAACAATTCTGCACCTAAAATCAACCACGTGCAATACAAAAGTGGTAATCGCAGTCGGATTACAGCATACATTGGAGGAATTATCGAGAATTGCCAAGTCGACAGTGGCGCAGATCGCAATGTAATGAGAAAGGATTTTTACAAACGCATCGAAGATCGTTTCCCGTTGAACGGCGAACAAGGAACACTCAGCGGAGCTGGTGGCCTTATTCGGACATTGGGAAGTGTAAGGATACCAACGGTGATCAATGGCACAGAGTACATACTAAAATATACCGTAGTGCCAGAAGAAAATTTACCATCAAGAATCCTCTTAGGTGATCCTATACTCGACGTTGCCAGGGTTTTTCTCAGTAAGGAAGGACCACAAATAGAACCAATCATCGGCAACGACTTCGTACAACTTATTGAGGAAGAGTTAAGCGAAGCTAAGGATGGGATCCGTCAAGCAATTATCAAGGTACCAGAGGCAAGGAGGGAGCAAATTAGGCAGTTATTAGAAAATTATTCTGCAAATATGCCTCCTCAAACCTCGGTTAAAATGTCAATTAGGCTAAAGAACACCCAGCCTATTGCATGTCGACCGAGGCGCCTATCTCCAGCCGATGAAGTCGATGTCAAAAAACAACTTGAGGAATGGACGAAAAAAGGCGTAGTAGTCCCTGGAATTTCCGAATATGCGAGTGCTATTGTCGTTGCTCGTCGAAAAGACGGACGCGCTAGGATATGCATCGATTATAAGCCTCTCAACAAAGTCGTCGAACGTGAACAACAACCAATGCGACTTATAGAAGATGCCGTAGACTCAGTTGCGAACTCCGTGGTGCACTCCACGCTGGACCTCCAAGATGGCTTCTTTCATGTAGAAGTATCTGAGGAGAGTCAGAAGTACTTGTCCTTCGTCACTCCATGGGGACAATACATCCCGAAAAGAGCTCCTTTCGGCTTCTGCAATTCACCAGCTGCATTCCAAAGGTTCATACTGAATGTTTTTCAAGAACTCATCAATGAAGGCATAATGGAAATCTACGTGGATGACGCCTTTGTGAAAGCTGAAGACGAGGATCAAGCAGTGGAAAGATTGGCCCGTGTGTTAGAGGTAGCGCAAAAGAATGGAATTCAATTCAATTGGAAAAAATCTCAGCTTCTACAGCGGAAAGTAGAGTTTCTCGGATACATAGTAGAGAAAGGAACGATCACGCCAGGACCAGCTAAAATGGAAGCCTTGCTAAACTATCCTCAGCCAAGAACAACCAAACAGTTACAACGCCTGCTCGGGCTTACGGGATATTTTAGAAAATTTGTTAAGGGGTATGCAACCATCGCAAAGCCTCTTAGCAATTTGTTACGCAAGGATGCCACCTTCAAATGGGGACCAGAACAGGAGAAAGCCTTCTTGCAATTGAAGCACGTTCTGACGAGCGAACCCCTCCTCCAACTATACAGGCCAAATCGTGAAACGGAGCTGCATACCGACGCTTCAAAGGATGGCTATGGTGCGATTCTACTCCAGAAGTGTCCTGAGGACAATGCTTTCCATCCAGTCTACTACATGAGTAGAAAAACTACCCCGACGGAACGCAATTACCATAGTTACGAGCTAGAAACCTTAGCAATAGTGAGAGCATTGGAAAAGTTCCGCATAAACCTGCAAGGAATTAAATTCAAGATAGTAACGGACTGTTCCGCTCTACAAATGACACTGAACAATAAGGAGCTGAAAACGAAATTCGCAAGGTGGATCATGTTCCTTGAGCTATTTGATTTTGAGATAGAACATCGATCAGCTCAAAGGATGCAACACGTCGATGCTCTGAGCAGACAGGATTCAATACTTCTCATACATGATCCCCTGTTGGATAGGATCAAACGAGCACAGCAACACGACGAAAAATTGCAATTAATTCGCAAACTTCTTAACGTAGGGCCATACAAAAATTATACCCTGGACAACGACCTGCTCTACGAAAAGAAAAGCGAAAAATTGCTGTTAGTTGTGCCAAAAGGAATGCGATATGACATCATTCGGCAAGCTCACGACATCGGTCATTTTGGCACAAAAAAGACAATGGAAAAATTGCAAGAAGAATTCGCATTTGAAAATATGAAAAAGCATGTAGATCATTATATTAACAACTGTGTCACCTGCATTTTAGCTTCAAGAAAGAAAGGCAAACAAGAGGAGCTGCTCAAACCAATCCCTAAGGAAGAGGCTCCCTTTCACACTTGGCACATAGATCATGTAGGTCCACTACCATCCACGAACAAGAACTACAAATACCTATTTGTGATTGTGGATGCATTCACAAAATATACATGGATTTTTGCCACAAAAACCAAAGGAACCAAAGAAGCCCTTGGAAAACTTTCCATATTGCAACAACATTTCTGCACTCCGACACGCATCATCACCGACAGAGCAAGAGGGTTCGATTCCAAGGATTTCGACGAGTTTTGCGAAGAAAACAAGATTGATCTACATCTTATTACAACCGGAATGTCTCGAGGAAATAGCCAAGTTGAACGCGTTATTCAGGTAGCAAACGCCGTATTCTCCAAAGTTTCTCTCGGCCAACCTAACAAATGGTACAAATTCATAAGGAGAGTTCAACACGCCATAAATGTGACACATCATCGTTCAATAAACGCCACCCCATTTGAGCTTATGTTTGGTGCCAAATTAAGAATGCCTGAAGATATGGAGATCATAAAGTATATAGAAGAGGCCAAACAAGAAAGGTTCATAGATACAAGATCAGAACTCAGAAAAAGGGCAGTAGAGCAAATTAAGAAAACACAGGCTGAAAATAGCAAAAACTTCAACAAAAACCGCCGACCACCTACCAAGTATTCAGTCGGAGACGTCGTAGCCATCAGAAGAACCCAACGAGGACCAGGTCTAAAAATAGCCATCAAGTTCTTAGGACCATACAAAGTGATAAGAGTAAAGGACAGCGATAGGTATGAAGTTGAAAGGATCGGTGAAGTCGAAGGACCAATATTAACAACAACCGGAGCAGACTACATGAAGCCGTGGCGTGGGTTTGCTGATGACCTCGAACCCGATGACGACGAAGAAGATGAAGGCGAACACAGTATCTCAGTAGATCGAGAAATCGCGTGAAATAATTAAAATATCTTTATAATATCCCTATTATACGACATGTTTATAATATGTAACTCTTAATTATTTACTGTAACTTATATTTTTGCACTTAGTTCTACTACTATATTTATGATATGTAACTTCCTTGATACTACAATTCTTGTTTTGATTACTGTATTTTATTTATGAGATGTATTCATGTTTTGCATATCATGTATTTTAATCTCTAATTAACATCTTATTAATCTTGATGGATTCACAGAATTATGTGTATACGTATGTAATTGTTGTAATATGTGTCTGTCGTATGATATGAATGTTTATTGTATTACATCACCAGGGACTGGCGATATGTCAGGAATGGCCGTGTGGTACGTAGAATGTAATTAGAGCGACGCTCATTAAGTATGGGGAACCCCCAGACAATCACATCTGGTCATTGCATTAAGTATGGGGAACCCCCAGACAATCACATCTGGTCATTGCATTAAGTATGGGGAACCCCCAGACAATCACATCTGGAAACCATGAGTAAGTGGGTCACGCAAGTACAGCATGTACCTAGCAGTAGATGTGAGCGCGTGGGGGTAATTAGATTTAGGATATAAATAGAATGCATTGTAATAAATCATCAGTAGCTATTCACACCATCATTCTTTTGATACTATCTTCTGGACCCTTAAACCCTATATTTAGTTTACTGGGAGGAACCGCAGTTCCAAACAGTCAGGCCATTATTAGGCACTTTGTACTATTCTCGTAAATCGCCTATTCAATGGTAACCCGTCTACGACGTTCACAGGCTCTAGCGAATCTGAGAACACACTCCAGAGGAGGAGAGTGTGCAGATTCTTCATTGAAAAAAACCTTACCAAGGTATCTTCATCTGAGATCTAAGCCGAAATCACCAACCCAATCTTTTCCAGATACTAGTTTAAGGAGAAGCGTCCCGTTAAAAGCCCTAATTGGATTTTTATGTCCCACTTCTTAAGGAACAACAAAAATGCCGCTCCAGCGACCCCAGATTCTCCCAGAAGTATTTTGGCCTGCCGGCAAGAGTTCTAATTTCTTGGCTGCGTGAATCGTTGCAATTTTACCCTTCGGAGTAGACTTAACAGTGGATCGCCGGATTCCAAAAGCTGGTTCTGGCCTTGTCATTGTGGATCCAGACCCTCGACGAGCCAGTCTGTCAACCTCCTCATTACCAGCGATGTTTGGGTGTCCTGGATGTGGGTACATCAGGAATGCTTCGTTCAGTAACCCAAGTTTCAGCAGCATCTGATGACAACTCCACACTAACTGGCTTGATATGTCTTTGCTGTTTAGTGCTGTTAATGCTACCTAATTGTCAAAACAGATTCGAATGGTGCGACTCCTCTATTTTTGTCGCAGACATTCTTCTGCTGCCAATGAAATGGTATATATCTCCGCCTGGAATATGGTCGTCATTTTTCCGCCGGGTCGGGCCAGTTCCATAATCGGATTCCCCGAGAACATCCCTGCCCCCGATCCGTATTCCGTGACTGCCCAGTCGGTGAAGATTAGTCTTTAATCTAAAAAAACTCATGGCCATTCACCGACCATTCTTCTCTTTTGGTGATTTGGACAGTGTACGTCTTTTCAAAGACGAATCTGGAAACTATATGATCGGCCGACATCAGAGCTACCGGTTTTCTGTCAAGGTACTTCCAGGGTGGTCAAAAGGTAGTATAGCTCCCAGGACGAAGCGTGGATTGGTACCCACGCCAGCATAAAACCTGGGAAATGCCTGCTGAACCAACACCAACAGCTCTACTACCAAAACCTATCTTCACCTCCACGTGGTAATCGCTGGGAATTCCTTCTTCATGAAAAACTGCAGATGGAGAAGGATGAAGGCGAGTCTCCCGCTCCTAAAAACGGGACAAAATGTACCAATTGGTTCTCCAAGTTGGGGGTTGGGTAGGGTTGACAACCCCATACAGAAAACAACTTATAACGAAGCTACAACAGGAGCCTCGGACTGGACGGATAGCACCACGACGGAATAACGATTTGTGCAATTTTCTCATGGAATGTGTGCTCCCTGTACAGAGATACGTTGAGAGATGTGTTCGAGGCGACGCACAGCTGGCAATGAAGTGCTTGGTTTACGTCTCCGCTGTGCCGCCACTAGGGCATGTATTTTGTGTGCCCTACTAGCTGTGCTGCTACTAGCGCTATAGATTCTCGCAAGTGGTTGGTGCGAATTCAGCTGGATGAATTCCGAAGCATGGTGGGGAAATATCCATTCAGTTGTGGCTCCTTCGCTCGAATTATTTTATGTTGGCCTTCAGACACTTGCTATCGGTCTCGAATTCTATTGCAGCTATTTCATTTGGTCAAACACCACCACCTGAAGTCTTTACAGGTAGCAGCAACATCGAGTAAAGTGTTGATGTCAATTTTGTAGTGCAGAAAGGGTCCCCGCAAGCAATGCTCATTATTAACACTTCGGATCAGCCCAATGTTTCGAAAAATAATATAGAGGAAATGGATACAAAGGAAGGGGGAGGGGTTCCGGCCCAGGCCCGGAGTTTTCTTGCAGGCCCGGGATTGAAATTTCAATTTAAAACAGTTGAATGCGGGAAGCGCGGCGCTTTGGGCATGAGAGGTTTTGTGGAAAATTTATGTAAAATATTGCACCTCTCTCTTGGGTTCAACGTCGACCACTATAATTCATCCGATTTCATGTAAATAGGTGTAATCGAAACTCAAGCAGACAGTCATATAGACAGACGGACATTCAAGCAAACAGTATCTGACTTTTGTCAGCCCTGTCCTGGTGCGTAGTATGCCCTGGCAAGTTAATTAGGACTACACCCACAGCGATACCAGGCACCTAAATTCAAACAATGGTGAGGTATTCATTACTTCCAAGATGCATATCATCCACTGTAGCTACTAGGGTAATTGTGAATTGGTCAGTCATCGATCAGCCTGTCACCGAGCTGGCTCAGACGGATGACTCAGATGGCGATAGGTAGAATTGATCAGGTGCAAAAAAAGCACGCTCTTCAGCGGGGCAGGCGGGAATGTTTTAAAGAGCTCTGCCTGGAGACGGATCAAAAATCCATGGGAGACGAAACCGTCAATCAACTTTTTTTGCAAAGATAATTGCTAGAATAATCCTGGAACATCTTAAAGAACATCCCAGAGACAGAGAGCAGGCTGGTTTCCAATCCGGATCCTCCTACGCTGACGACATCAACACCTATGGATAATTCTCGGATAGTGCGCGCAGTTTAGGTCTTCGTTCCGCCTGCTCTTTGCCAATTTCGAGAAAGCATCTGACTCTATGCAGGAGGGGCATTCCGGAGGAACTAATAGCTATTATCAGATCGGCATATGATGACCTAAAATGTCACGTGTCGTACGGAGGCAAAATGTCAAAGGAATTTTGAGATTCAAAACAGAGTTCGCAGGATTGCATCTTGTCACCGGTAATATTTATTCTTGTTATCGATGACGTTCTATAATGTCTAAAATATGAGAGTAGCACACGGAAGTTTACCCATCCATAATCAGCTAACCTTACCGGAACAATAAGAGCGGCGCCTGGGCCACAGAATACAGAAAATGTGTCCACTTTTCATGGAACAGGGTCAGGCTCAATAGTCGATCTGTAAGTGACTACCACCTTCGTGAGGAGAGTGGCCTGGTTTGTCAGTGAGCATTATACTCGTAGTGATCACCAGGCAATTATCTTCCAGAACGAATATAGGCCATGCGGTGATGTGAGTTCCCGCGGAGCTGGAGACCAGGGCGGGTCCGTGAAAAAGTTTGAAGAGGATGCTATTGGGAAGCCACAATTCTGATGGTGCCTTCAGGAAAGGTAGAGCACATAATGAGAGTATGCGACGTTATTATGCCGAGGTGGGGAGTAATCGCAAAATGGCAGTGAAACGATTGGTGGAATGAAAAGACCGCGGAGTTGCGGGCTGCATGTTTTCGAACTAGAAGGATATGCCAACGATCTAGAGGAAGGCCAGATTTCGACGAAAAACGTAAGTATATGAGATACGGACTAGCAAGCGAGAAAGCTTCAAGGAACTTTGCACAGTGGCACACCAAAGCCTCTGGGAAACAGTGTACAGGGTGGTTATAAAAAGGTGAGAGGGCAAACACCACAAGTTACCTGCCCGCATTTTCTGCTCGATATCGTGATGGCGCTCTTCCCCCCGGAAAAATGGGAGCCCAAAAACCATATACAAGCATTGGTAACTGAGGAGAAACTTTCGCCAATTTGCTGGAGAATTGGTGAAAACAAAGTTCCCGGTTTAGGCTGCCCCGAATAGAGCAATTCAATTCGCTGTTAAGACTAAACCCGACTGGTTTATCAGCATATTTGAAACATGCATGGTAGAAGGAGTTTTCCTCCATCAGTGGAAGAGGCAAAAACTACTTTTGCTTCCGAAATCGAATAAGCAACCAGGACATCCATCATCATTTCGCCCGATTTGCTTTGTGGACGCGATAGGAAAGATGCCATCTACAATAGACTTCTCTCTATCATTGAATATAAGGATGGACTAACACTCAACGATCGACGCAATAGATGTTGTTTTGAAGCTGGCTCGAGAGACGATGTCGTCTAATCAGTGCAATTCCGTGGTGACGTTGGACGTCTATTACACGCTGCACCAATTTGACAGGAAGCACTGGGGTGTGAGAGTAATTGGAGGAGGGTAAACATAACTTACCGCTTAGTGGTACTAAAGGTGTGCAGCGCCTACAGAATAATATCAGGCGAGAAAGCGTGT
Source organism: Hermetia illucens (assembly GCF_905115235.1). NCBI lineage: Eukaryota > Metazoa > Arthropoda > Insecta > Diptera > Stratiomyidae > Hermetia > Hermetia illucens. The sequence goes on from NC_051850.1 coordinate 162,779,983, forward strand.
GTTATTGCGGGAATGATCGCGATGGACATTCTGATAAGTGAGGCACGCTGTCTGTATGAGAAAAGGAGAATGAATCCACCTGAAAAGGATACAGAATACCAAAGGGCGGCAAGGTGATAGTCGCTGGAAAAGTGGCAGCAACGGTGGAACGATTGACAGAGGGGTCGTTGGACCCACACTTTGATTCTCTGTATTGAGGAATGGATCCAGCGACGACACAGCGAGAGTAACTACCATCTGACGCAATTCCTATCAGGGTATGATGGTTGCAGGAAGTATCTACAGCAATTCAGGTTGGATGATTCTCCCTTTTGTCCTGAATGCGGTTAGACGTCTGAGGACCAGGGGCATGTTATGTTTCACCGTCCACAATTTTACTCAGAGGGGAGGAGCCTAGAACACTCTTTAAAATTCAGCATAAGCCCGCAGAACATCGTTGAGGAAATCCTGAAGTCGGAGGGGGATTCTTGTGTACGGTGAGCTCCTCAATCAAAAGTCTATGGATACAGGCGAAATTTGGAAAAGAGGAACACGCAAGGAGGACGCGAAGAACGGTAGGTTTGGTCGCTTCAAGCGTAGTTCTCCCTGCGAATTAATGCTTCGTGACAGCTTCGCGGGGAAGGAAGAAGGAGAAAATGGAGGTGGTTTCAGTGGGTGAGAATCCCACATATTACTGCATCCTGGCGCGGCAATGTCTTCCTAAGATTTCCATGGAAATTTCTCAAAAATTTTGAAGTCTTGGCTCAGCAATTTATTAGAGTCACATGGAAGCAAAATTTTCTTTCTAGATTGAGTTTTAACAAATGCTTCTGCCGCGGAGCAGGATTTGAGGTCTGTGATGGGGACATGCTCGCTGTCTAAATTTTTTTTAACTTGTAATATGGCTGCTGTGTTGTGTGGTCATTGATCTTGTTTTCAACATGATAGTTGGGCTGTAACACACTGGGCCAAAAAACGCTAAATATTTAGTAATTTAACTCCATAAATTAATTTTATATTTAAGGGTAACCATTTTGCGTTGCTCATTATTAGGAGCTAACACAAGAAAAGCTATTAATTGCTTTAAAGGATCTGCCGATGTATGGTTATGTGGTATGATTGCCACGTGTCAGTGGGTTGCGTTTTAAGACTTCCTACACGAATTCACTTCCGTTGGCCGTGTCGCTAAAGGACGTCTTCAGGAAGCATCAAGTCGTTTGCCCTGTCCACCTTCACGCTACTCTGTAAGGATGGTAAGAAAGTTACAAGGAATAATTTGAAAGAATAATTCCTGGCTCTGGTAAACCAGAGAGTATGTCACATTATTCCCAAAAGGGAGCATGATCTGAGTCGGGTTTTTCGACGAATGTACGATTGTTTTTTTTTTTGTTTGACAGGTTTCAATTAGTTAACATTTGGGTCCATACTGACACTTGCTTCTGTTTCAAGTAGTGTAACTATGTATGATCTTCAAGACTATAAACTCCACTGTGTCATTCTGCAGATGAAGAAAAGTTCAGAACATAAGATGAAAACAAAGTGCATCGCTCCTCTATTCTATGGAAATGCAACATAAGGCAGACAGAACAAAGTAGCATTCTAAGTTCTTTTCAAGCCCCGAAACGCACAGTTTGCCTGCATGGGGAATTGGGTCTTCATTAATTCTCGAATTTTGTACATGTATATCCACGTCAGCTCTAAATTGTTCTGAACTTAGATATAGATCCTTCTGCCGCTTCAAGTCAAATAGACCTTGAAGGAAATGAAAGTTTTTGTCATAATTAAGCAGTTTTCATTAATTTAACGAAATCTAGATAAAAAAATAATTTCAGTAAAATTAGGAATGCGTTCAAATAAAGCCGTATGTGCATATTCAGATCAAAAAACAACTTTAAGTAGTTTTTTCAGTCCACGCTTTATTCTACCGCATGCAGGTAGATTTGGGCATGTTTGAAGCGTTCGGATCCACCAGCATCTTACTTCACAGCACATGTTTCCGGCGTCATTATGAAGATTTCCAATTTAATCCGCAATTATCTCCGCAATAAAATTAGAATTTGACATTTTGTCGAAACATTCAAGGTGGCGAAGCTCGACTATGCCGCCAACCAGATAATCATATGATACAAAACTGACGAAATTTTTGGAGGAAATCGGGTTTTCAACAGCCAAGATGGAAAGTAAATTCTTTTTATTGACCCGGCTAGTATTTTTTATAAAGGTCTTTTTACTCGTTTTTCATTGGCAGTTAATGCTATGCAAACAAGAATTCTTCTGCTTCGGACGAATTGGATCTGATTATGTTGATTTTGCGCTGAGGCATCACCAGGTGGAAAACTCGATTCGCAGTTTTTCAAAGTAGAGCAATGATGATTTCGTATGCAAATTTACTAATTCATCTGATATAAAATGGTGCTGAATCGGTGAAATCATCAGTTCATCACTATTTCTCTTTGCGAGCATAGTTCAATCGCTTCTATCCAAAAATGAAATTCGCCGTAGTCCTTGCCGCCCTCGTCGCTGTAGCCATTGCTGCTCCAGTTGATGACCCAAGAGCCGCCCAAATTGTCCGTCTCGAAAGCGACAACATTGGTACCGATGGATACAAATTCGCGTGAGTGATAAAATTTTTAATTAAACTATTTCAATTGAGTCGACAATGGATACAAGATGGATATACATAAGATGGATTTGAAACGTTAGCCCCAAAGTATGCAGTCTTGTGGATACTCAGTGTAATTGTGATGTTGTATTGATTGTTGACTCAACTCGTGATTTTAGATGCTTCAGACTCGTAAAGCTCGCGTATCTAAACTTTACCATCCACAAATCTACAAGATTTACTGGAAACGACTTGTTATCCGCGAGAATAGATATATTGTCAAAAAGCTATTCAACATAATCTTTTTTCACAGCTACGAAACCAGCGATGGAACTTCTCGCCAAGAAGTCGCTCAAGTAAAGAACCTCGGCTCAGAAAACGAAGCTATTGCTGTCCAAGGACAATTCAGCTGGATCGCCGCTGACGGACAACAATACTCCCTTAAATTCACCGCCGATGAAAATGGTTTCCAACCAGAAGGTGCTCATTTGCCAGTTGCCTAAGTTACCTGAACCTCTTTGTGATTTACTATACGATAAAAAATATTGGAAATAAATAAGTTCCAAGAAAATAATTTTCTTTTATTTTTTGTTTCAAAAGTGTTCATACAATCTGAAGTTTTAAAAATTATTTTAAGCTTACCAAGGGTTACTTGAATTTACTACAAAATTGTTGCTATTAGTAATGATGAGAAATTTTGTTTATATTTTAAAAGATGGAGGTCCTCAGTTAAACATAGCTTTATTAAAAAGTTCGTAATTTAAAGTAGTGACAGTGGTGCAAGTGAGAACCACCATCAAGGTAAACAAAATATATTCAAAACACGACTTTTCTTTACAAAGAAAAAGGATAAAAACCACATTTGAAAAAATCAAATACTAGGACGAGAATGAATGAAGGAAGACATTCCCAAAGAAACAGAATTTCGGTGAAACCTTACGAAGAGGACATTGCTAGGCGGACTCAAAACAGTATGGCAATGTCAGCAGATCAGTAAAAAATTAATTGCAAGAGGTTTACTGGTACTATGTCATCCCTAATGAAACACCCATAGTTCGAATTCTAGATACACTCACCTCACGATATGGAAAAGCCACTCAGAATGCAATGTTCACGAGGAACCATCGGAGCTTTTTCAGATCACTTAACAAAATTCATCAAATCGTCCAGGCAATGCAACTTTTCACGTAGAATTGGGGGTATACTAAGGATATCGAGGACATCCACCGAACTGCTACCCTGGCCTTGAGTTTTGCAGATATTACTGAAAGAAATTTTGGTCGTGACATAAGCAAGTCAAAAAATCCTGCAATGGATCGGGAGAAGAATTTCTCGTACAAATAGTTCACCAGTATACTGTGTCGGTTGACCAAACACTTGTCGATCAGAGGAATTGCCATCATTCGTTACAGTGGAATTGCCTACCTTCTTTCTAAAAAGCACATGGTACCGCACTTCCTGGAACTCAATAACCAACGCCGCCGTTTGTACTAGCAGAGTCGGTGTAATGTCTCATTACAGTATTACTCGTTAATGCTTAGTGGTGTGCTGTAATGTGATATCAAATCGACACCGAGAGTACAAAACTTTTCCTTATCACAAGAATATCATCATCACCATTTTGGTGTTTGGTGATGTTTTCATATTTGGCAATGTGGCGATGTTTGGTGATATTGTGATGTTTGGTAATTTTGTGATGTTTGGTATTATAATAAGCTGGTAATGAAAGACCAAGTCAGAAAGAATCGTTGAACCTGGTCCTCGCTGTGAGGGGTAAGTAAGATGCGGCATCAGCTGATATCGTGATAATTTAGAAATAATAATAATCCCTCTACCACTTATGAAACCAGGCCTGCCGAAAGTGGCCGTAGAAAGGAGAGTGGACTACCTCCTGATTCGAGGGCCCGGAATAGAAGTCTCAACAAAAAAAAGTGGACAATAGAGGCTGTTTAATAATTTTCACCGCAGACTTACGTAATTTTCACACCTGACACAGCTTTTCCACATAACTTTCACCCAGGACCTGAATTTCTTCTGGACTCTATAAAGCAAAAAATGAAGACTATTTAAAAAGAATGATAAGTACTCTTTATGGAAACTAAGCACCCATTGACTTTTCTGTTATTACATTTTCTAATGTCTAGATACATAATATCAGAAGCTTTCGTCAACATATAGTCCTCAGTCCTCTTCTTATTGTAAAATATAAGAACAAAGCAACAAAATGAACTGGAAGCAGAAAAGCAACTAACTCTGACCATTTACTGTAGATAGTTGAAACAGAGAAACGGAGAAGGATACCTTCTACGAGGCAGCTGACCGGACCCTCGAAGTCTGTTCCAGGTATGATACCAAAACTATACTTGGAGATTTTAATAGTCAAGTAGGGACGGAGTTAGTATGCAGGCGATACGCGGGCTATAAGGACACCAATGATAACGGACTGCAGGTTATTCAGTTATCAGTATAGCACGTAATGGTTGTTAGAAGTACCTGGTTTCCACGGAAAGCGGTCCACAAACATATATGAGCCTCTTTAGATGAGGCCACTTTCAACCAAATTGATTGTTGTGATTGATTTGATTGATCGACGCCGCTACCTCTCGGCCTTGATCAATGTCAGAACATGTAACGGCGCCAGTCAGAATATTTAGACTCACTATCTCGTTGTCATAGAACCCCGGGCTCGAATCACAACAACGCTTACAATCCCTTTTGACAGTCACGTGAGGGTGAATACTGAAGCCATCCACAACACAGCCCTCCATAACACCTATAAGGGGGAAATGAATGCCGAAACAACCGCAGCTAACAGATATCCTGGAGATGAAGCATCAAGAAATGATCTTAACAACCACCTGACGAACGTTATCATTGATACGGCTGATACGTTGAATGTAAGCTAGCAACACAGCACTTTCAAATAAAAGGGACACTTGAAGAGACCTATCAAGAATTCTGTCGAGTGGAGAAACGATTTCACAGGCGGAAAAAGGGAGCCTGGCAGAAGCAACAGGCCTGTGAACTAGAAAAGATTAGTCTATGTACTAGAAAAATACAGGGAGCAATCGCACTAGGCGCGAAAGTTTTACCAACAAGTCAGAAGGATGAAACCTTACACACCTCGATGTTCATCCTGCAGAGACAAAGAGGTAAATCTGATTTCTGACATAATGGGCATATTGGAGGGAAAGGGTTGAGAAGTTTGATGAACTGCTCAACAACCAAACAATCGCCGAGTTGAAGGTCCCGCCAACTGAAAATGATATACAAATGTTGCCGCCACCAGGCACGGAAGAAACAGTCCATATCATTCATCGGCTTACAAATCATAAGTCGCCAGGGGGGCGATGGATCTACAACCAAACTGGTTAAATATGGAGGCGACTAACTACACCAAGCAGTTTATCAATTGATGCTGAAGATGTGAGCCAGCGAATCAATGCTGACGACTGGCAACGGGGCATTATTTGTCTCAAACATAAAAAGGTATCACGTTGCTGAGGACACATGGCCCATACCAAAGAGGCTTCACTTCAGGCAAATCAGCAACAGATTTCTCTGCGAAAATTGTCGACCTTAAGGCCGCCAATAACAGAATAACCACGGTCATGAGAGAATTTGGTGCCCCAGGAAATTGATAAGACAACACGAAGTACATACATGGTGCTGACGTCAACGCTAAAAATCAACTAACGAAGAACATCGATTCACACTGGTGAAACGAGAAAAATAAAAATAGGGACGATACTTTGAGACCGTTGAAAATTTCTCTTAGCTAGGGTCGAAAATCACAACCGATAACAGGTATGACGAAGCAATCGGTGGCGCACGGTTCTTGTCTGCCAATAGAACCTATTCCAGCTTACAAAAACTGTTTTGCTTGAAACGTCTCACCATAGTGAGAAGAATCTTCCGCAGAATTTTTGACCCCCTACATGAGGATGGACAATTCCGAAGCTATGAAAATGAAATCTATGTTGTGGATAAAATCCGGCTCAGGAGGTTGCGGTGGCAGATAAAGAAGACAAGACAGACCCTGCCTGAGATGGAGCGATGGCTTAGGTCAGGCTGACACACAAAACTTCTTTATTCAGCGGGACATATTCCCTTAACTGGTCTCAAAGCAAGTACCTTTACAGTTGGAGTTGCATATTCTAAGTTCGCTGGTAAAATATATAACTCTAACTAAACTAAAGGGATAGTTAACACCGAATCTAAAATTTTTGTTACACTTTTTAAGGTTTTGTGTAAAACAAGAGCTTATTAAAATCAGTTTACTGTCAGACTGTCTGTCTGCCCATCTGTCTGTCTGTCTGTCCGTAACTCGCATTTTTCTCGGAGACAGTTATATCGATTCACACCACACCATCATTCTACGTCGAATTTAAAAAGGGGGGTGTAAATTTATATATATATTATATATATAGTCATGTGGGGTAGCAAATGAAAGGCCTTGGTTAGTACTTTCTGAAGCCGGTCTTAGTTTTAACATTTGTTGGAAAGGTGGGGAGTGCGGGGGTCGAAAGTGATCCTTTCCTTGAAGGACCAATGTTCAGAAACTACCCAACCGAAACATCAGGAGAAAATCTGGAAGCTGACACTGTATGGAGCCTAGGCTCCAAAATACCCTCCAAACCGATATCATATCATAACATGGAGCATGTTCCTACCAAGTTTGGTGGAAATCACACTATTACTAACAAAGTTATTATATAGCAGGTCGAAATTCAAGACTGAATGTGGATATCCTCACAAAACATATCCATATATTACATGCTGTCTTCATAAAAGAAATACACAAAACCTTTCACTCCTGAAGGTCCACCCTCCGGTTTCCCGACTGGTTTGTATTCTACCGACTGTATCCTCTAGCGGTGGAAAATCAGATGCGTTTAACTTGCGCTGCCTACTAAATCTTTTCTAGATCGTATACGGAACGTAAACTTCTCTTTCTTGGGCGAGGCATTCATAGATAAGACTGCGAAGGTCAAACCTGACATCTACAAGGAAAACACGCATACACACCCCCACCTCAATAACATCTTCCCGCTTATAAAGTCAAAAAACCGACTGAAAAGGGATGGTGGACCGACAAAAGCGCTTTAAAGGCTACCTCATTGTAAATGCAGCTATGCTACCATATATTTTCACTAGCGAATTAACAGGCGCCTACAAGAAATAAGGGATTCTGGCAATAACGAGGAACGAAATTATAATTTTGGAAGAGGGAAAGCTGGTGCTCTAAATTCGGAGGATGCTAGCATGCTAAAGAATTCATATGCGATCAATTCACAGATCGGATCTAACCAACTTTAGCTAGGAACCAGGGAGGGGCCAAGAAAGATCAGTTACAAGCGGCGTGTGTAAAAGAAAGGAGTCAGCTCGAGGAAGTTTGTGGTTGTTCTGCGGGCCCTAAGAATACACTCAAAGTGTTCCCGGCTTGTCGTAAGAGGCGAATAAAAGGGATAGAAATTTGTGGGCTAGTAATCTACAAATTTTTAAACTTATTGGTACCAAAAAGGAAAAAATACCCAGAACGGCTGACCTCACGGCGACGATCTTTGGCTATGAAAACGGACCATGATTTCTGGAATGTGCGTACGATCCTCGATAATGGTAGCAAAGGTCCTCAGAATGCTCGCTATCTCCAATTTGAGCGGGAAATCCAACAATATAAGCTGGGCATTCTGGGCTTAATGGAAGTAAGATAGTGGGACCCTCGAGAGAACTATTCCGGCTCCTGTATATCCTGATACACATTCTTCTGGTTCGTCCCAGTTTTTTCTTCGTTTGAAGATAAACATCATATCTTCTACCAAACAGATGTATGAGGATCTCAGAATTGGAAGGCATCGCGGAAATTAGATTCAGTTCTCCCAATGACTCTTCCAATGCTTTGTGCCCCCCATGCGTATTGTTTTCCCCTTGATGTAATGGCATTTGTCTATGAGCTGCTCTCATTGCAGTGCTCTGAATAAACAAATCCAAGGGCTGCAAATTGAGTAATGCATTCAGAGCGTCGGATGTGGTGCTCATGGCATGGATATTTCGCTTCTTCGAAGAGTTGAAGAGTTGTGCCCCTCATCTCTGGAAGGTAAAGACCATTCAGTTTCGTCCTTTTTGTAAATAATACCATTGTAGTTTTATTTGGATATACTGAAATTCCATGCCTGAGACACCAACTGTCAATCAAATTAACGGCGCGTTGTGTATTTCTACACACCATTCCGAGATCTCGACCAACAGCTAGCACAGTCACGTCATTCGCATAAGCTTGAACGTGTGTTGGCAGATTTTGCAGTTCCCATAGTAGTGAGTTGATCAGCATACTCCAAAGTGGCGATAGCGCACCTCCTTGAAGGCAGCCTTTCGTCGCTTCCGTTCTTAGGTAGCGATCAACACCCACTTTAGCACACCACAATCTCTGCGTTAGCTTAGAGTAGTTCCACTTTATTAGAGTTTCGTCTACACCATGCTATTTGGCGGCATCACAGAGCTTTTGGAAAGGCACACAGTCAAAAGTCCCTTCAATGTCCACGAACACACCCATCGTGAACTCACCCTTCAGAGTTGCATCCTCTATCTTTGAAACCAAAGAATGAAGAGCAGATTCACAGGACTTTCCACATTGGTAAGCATGTTGATTTTCATTTTGTGGGTGGGATCTTAACGCCTTCCCGTGAATATGATGTTCAAGCAGTCTCATTTTCATTTCCGCGAAAATGATGTTAAGCTGATTTGCCTGAAGCTCTTTAGATTAGAATAGTCATCTTTCCCAGACAGAAACCGTCAATTCACTTCTTCCCACGTGTTCTCATAGGTAGTGTAGTTGCAAGAAAGTCTGTATAGACTCAACTCTGGAGTTCGTGAAAGTGTCATCCGGTTTTCTAAGAGAGTCCAACTTGGCCAACTCATCCTTATTAAGGACTCTGCATAGCCTGGAAGTCTCCCTTCCACCTTCCAGTTCCTTACAGTATGTTCCAAAAGAGTTTCGTATGTTTTACGAGCCTCTTATATTCACGCTGTGAGTTCCGGAAGTTTAATCAGTCTTCATCTTTATTGCTTTTGCAAGTACGCTTTAGAAGTCGTCTGGTTGATTTTCTAAGTCTTTGCAATTCTCGGCTGCACCATGAGACCACTTCACCGCGTTAGCCTCGGGAAATAGGACCTCTTCCTCTTCAAAGCACTCTAAAAGTGTGCGGCTCAGATTTTTCAATTGACCTTCTATCGCCTAAGGAGTCCCTAGTCGCCTAGGGAGCTCAACTTTGTCACCAAGAAGTTAATTGAACTTTGTCCATTCCGTTTTCCTAGGATTTCGTTCTGACAGGCAAGCCTGTAGTCCCTTCTCATTTTCGGCTAAAATTTCCTTCTACCGAGCATTCCTCTCCCGCATTTTAGAAGAATTAGGCAACAGTGACAGGCGCGATAGGTCGGCCGTAGTCAGATTTCCAGTTCCTCTCATTAAGGGAGTTGCTGTACTATCCATTTTGGATGACCCCGTCATAGACAGCGGGTGTAGGTTTTCCACTGAAGTGGAGTGCCTGTCTTCCACAGATTTCTCTGTGAGGAACATGAATTAGTTAAGGCCTCCAAAATCCGTGCTTCGGCCACGACCTGATTTCAAAGTCGCGGGTGGATTCGAAGTCTGACTTCTTACCACTTGGAGAGTTACAATCTTTTGTTTCCATCTTGATGTGTTTTTGGACACCCTTAGTGTAGTAATGAACTACTACAAGCTCCCCAAGCACGACAAGATGGTATCCTAGGGGGAGGTTTTAAAGATTAGTTCGCGTGTTGGTAATTCGTTAGGTTCGCGCTAATCCCCTTTTAGTATATTTTTCAGGATCCCGTACTGATCCACGAAACGGAAAGGAGACGCGAATTTTAGCAGAATGATACGTGAGGGATCGAATTGCTCAAAGGACCCCCGACCTTTCCGAACCTGCTACTATCCTTCTCTCGGAATCCGTCCCTTAATGTCGAGATCTTTACGCAGCTGAATCATAAATTATAGAAACTGAATGCGTTTTCTTGATAGAATCAGGGGAAATCAGGCAAAAGGGATCATTTTTGAATGGAATTTGCGTTTGTGGATTTTGCTGTGAGGAATACGCATTGACGAGTGATTAGGGTTGTTGTTGGGTCTGAATCTTGTGAATCTACTTCCATCCTATTTGCGATTACGCAATGAAGACCTACTGCAAAATAGATCTTTTCCGAAACCTCAACGTAGAAGTCACCCAGTATGTTCTTCATACCATTCTAGAATAGTGTAAACTGTAAAATTTGATTTTAGAACCAAACAACAAAGTTTACTGGCCACGTGGATGTAGTTGTTTTTAAATTATTTTTTTAGGTTAGTATAATATTGGATGATATATAGACACATGTGCATGCATCAATTTCAGGTTTTCAATGAGAAATATTTTAAATATTTAACACAATGCGCCCATGACTTTCAGACATATTAGGCGCCAATGTAACATAGCCAAACAACAATAAAATATTCAATAGCCTACCCAGTGAATATTCATCGGAAGCATTCAAACTGAATTGGTTAAATTCAAATTCGGGTGCCATCTTTTTGTTGCATCTTTGATATTTGCAAATTCAACATGGTTGCATTCACGTATTCAAAAGCATAAACCATGAAATTGTTAACCTAAAACGAATTTAATCCCGAACGCAGTGACAACGTTGGCGATGAGCATGAAATGTTACTAATACGTAGGAAAGGAGCATTTGCATAACTCACATAACAACTTCAAAGCGACTAAAGGTCAGCGAAGAATTTCGCTATGCAACCGACCACGCATATATCATCCAAGAAAATCTAAGAAAAAGCCATAAAGCAAGCATTGGGGCCTGTTCATCTACGTCTGCTGCAGGAGTAATTGATTAGTGTGGTACATTCATGTGATAAGTTCTCTCTGCAGTGCAAGCAGATGATCCCCAAGTGTAAATAGTCATTTCTTAGATTAGCACGTTCGTGCGCATCTTTATCTTTAAATGGAGCCGATACTGGATAAATAACCTGTGAATGGCATTTAATAAATAATTGACCAGCATGGGAAACTTCATTTGAATTGCAACGAGTGTACACATGGCAAACTTATGCACTCACTTTTACATAAATGGTAATTTGATTGGAGGCATAAAGTACGAATGCAGGTGCAGGCCTATTCGGACGAACGCCTCTGGAATATGGCACCAAATAAATTGAATTGCAAAGTGCGCTTATCGCGCTCGTCACTGGTAACAAGTGAAATACGGTCTCTAAAGCTTATTAAATATTTTATGGGAATTATCAAATAACATTTGTCTGAAGCTGAAGACATTTGCAGTAACATTTTGATGTGGTAACTAAATTTGTGATGCTCATGCAAGTACCATACCCTAGACAGATAGACCGTAAAATGATTTCAAAAAGGACTTGTTTTCCACAAAACCATGAAAATGAACTCTGTCACTCCTTCTGTTATCCTTGCATGTATCTATCTTGATCAGAGCTGAAATATTTTCATTAAATTAGCTTTGATAGCAACATCTGAAATGACACAAATGACAGAACTGAGCACGGCCGCCGCTAACCGGCATCCCGCAGCCACCAGTACCAGGATCTCTTCTTTTTATCCCGCTTAATATCAATTGATCTCGCTCTGGAGTATCTCCAGTCGAATTCCGGACCCCACATAGTCAAGTTCGGGGGGTATTCTATCCTTTCGTCCGTGGTCCACCTATGTATATGATACAAAACCGGATCACCGACAGAGTCAAGAATTAGACCAATCCTGTCAAGACACACGAATACTTCGGGAAAAATGAAGCCTGTCGTGAGAGTTTTCTCGAAATACCCATCATTTGGGTAGAACAGTTGCGAAACACAAAAGTTCTCGCCATACGAAATAGATCGTATTATATGATTCCGAATCAATCTGACGATAACGATTTTCGGCACAGCAGCAGCTGCATACATCACTTCATTAGTTACATAATGCTCATAGTTTGATGAAGCAGTCCTATTTAGCCGCGTGCTAGCACGCAGACATTTCCTTTCAAAGATCCTTATTTTCTTAATTTGGCTAGCACTCAAATTGAACCAGATAGGAGGACCGTAGGAGAGCACCGGTCTAACCAAAGTAAGGTAGCAAATAATCTTAACCTTCTGGGTAAGATGTGGAGCATAAAAGAGTTTTCGAAGAGACATGAATGCCTTGCGAGCGCCTTCTAGTGCGACTTTAACATGCTCGTTCAATTGGAGACGCTCCCCAAGACGCACACCCAGGTATCTAACGCACTTCTTATGAGAAATGAGCTCAGAGCTATCCTCGTTCGCGACAATGTGGAAATCTCTCCAATTCCTTTTCAAGTTCCTACTGCTGTACGGTGGTCAAAGGGTAGTATAGGTCCCAGGGCGAAACGTGGATTGGTGCCCACGATGGAGCATAAAACCTGGGAAACGCCTACTGAACCAACACCAACAGCTTTACTACCAAACTCTGTCTCCACCTCCACGTGGTGATCGTTGGGAGTTTTGTCTTTATGAAAGACTGCACACGTAGAAGGATGAAGGCGAGTCTGCGGCGCCCAAAAAACGGGACGAAATGTACCAACTAGTCCTCCAGGTTGGGGATTGGGTAGGACTGACAACCCTACTGCTGAGCAGCTAGCCGATACCCTGTCGCAATATAAGGCTAATGTACTAGCGTTGCAAGAGATGCAATGGACAAAGACCAGTTTCCTGGAGAAGAGCCGCTACACCATATGTTATAGCGACCATCCAGTAAACCATGTGCTCGGAGTAGGTTTCTTAGTCAGCCAAAAAATTAAAACTGCTGTTTTCGGCTTTGAAAATATAACCGAAAGGTATGCACTCTGCATTTGCAAGTCAAGTTTAGAAATATAAGCCTCATTAACGTTCACGCCCCTACAGAGGATACTGCAGAGTGGGAAAAAGATACCATCTGCGAGGCGGACCCTCGAAGCCTATCCCAAGTATGATATCAAAATTATACTTGGGGATTTTAACAGTCAAGTTGGGACGGAGGCCACATTCAGGCGATACGTTGGCTCCCATAGCTTACATCAAAATACAAATGATAATGGCCTGCGGATTATTCAATTAGCAGGGTCGCACGAAGTGGTTGTTGGAAATACCACCACTTTCAACCAAATAAACCACGTGTTAATCGAACACCGCCAGCTCTCAGCTTTGATGAATGTCAGACTCGAATATAGACTCGCATCACTATTTCGTTGGCATGGTGCTCCGAGTTCGAATAACAACACCACCCAAATTCCCCTCTGACAGTCATCATCATCGACGGCGCAACAACCGGTATCCGGTCTAGGCCTGCCTTAATAAGGAACTCCAGACATCCCGGCTTTGCGCCAAGGTCCACCAATTCGATATCCCTAAAAGCTGTCTGCTGTCTTGGCCTTCGCCATCCCTCCATCTCAGGCAGGGTCTGGCCCGTCTACTTTTTCTACCATAGATATTGCCCTTATAGACTTTCCGGGTGGGATCATCCTCATCCATACGAATTAAGTGACTCGCCCACCGTAACCTATTGAGCGGCATTTTATCCACAACCGGACGGTCATGGTATCGCTCATAGATTTCGTCGTTATGTAGGCTACGGAATCATCCATCCTCATGTAGGGGGCCAAAAATTCTTCGAAGGATTCTTAAGAACCCAAGTCTCCAAGGAATACATGAGGACTGGCAAGATCATTGTCTTGTACAGTAACAGCTTTGACCCTATGGTGAGACGTTTCGAGCGGAACAGTTTTTGTAAGCTGAAATAGGCTCTATTGGCAGCCAACAACCGGCTGTGATTTTCGACCCTAAATAGGAGAAATTAACAATGGTCTCAAAGTTGTATTCTCTTATCTTTATTTTTCCCGTTTGACCAGTGGGGTTTGATGTTGTTGGTTGGTTGGTTTTCGGTGCTGAATTTTTCACTTGTTGGTAAAACTTCCGCGCCTTACTTTTTTAGCTTACGGACTTGTTGGTTCTCGCAGGCATCCTTTTTCCGTCTGTGAAGTCGCTTCTCTGGTCGACGGAGTTCAAGCGGCAAGTATACAGAATAAAAGAGCGTATGAATTTTCGTTTTTAGATTACCAGAGCCAAGTCTCTGGCTGGTGGGAAACCAGTCACCCACCTTGTTCTATCAAATCTGTTCATTAAAAATTTTGTATCATAATTCGAGACTCCAATAATAACATATAAACAAGTCGGAAAACCGGAAGCTGGACGCTTCAGGTATGAAAAGTTTTGTCTATTTCTTTTATAAAAACATATGAGTGAACATTTGTCCCATTAGTACCAAGCACGTAATATATGCATATTGTAATGTGAGAATATCCAATTTCCCGTGATACTGACATTCAAAGTCTTGAATTTGCACCCAAGCGACAACTTTCACCTACTACAACTTTGTTAGCAATAGTGCAATTTCTACCAAACTTGGTAGAATCATCTTATAGCCCGCATTGCTGCAAAATTTCATTATTCCAGGACTAACTTAAGGACGGTTTTGAAGTCAATTACTGAAAATTATAGTAATCTACTATTATCAACTTTATTTGAACTGATATCGGTAAAGGGGGTATTTCGGAGCCTAAGCACCATATAGTGGCAGCCTTTTGATTTTTTCAGATTTTTGGGTTGAATAGTTTCTGAGAATGGTTCCGCGAAAAAAATGATCGCTTTCGACCCGCACCCCCCAGCCAGATTTCCATGAAACTTGGCAATATTATGAGTGATATTGTCCTCGATATTGCTGCAGTTTAGTACTCCTAGGATGAACTCAAAGAGGGGTTTTCAGTCAATTTCAAAAAGTTGGTAATATATAATTAGTAAGTTTATTTAGCAGATTTTGGAATGGGATATATTTTGCGGCCTAGATTTCATACAAGCTGCTTTTTTTCTTCAGATTTCTAGGTCAAGTAGTTGCCTGTCTTACTTGAAGTGTGTACACTTTCACTCTTTATTGGCACATTTTTCAATTTACGTTAAAGCTCAGTTTCGCAAAGTACTATTTAAGACCTTTCATTTGATACCCCACATGACTATATTCTGTAAAAAAAAATGTACATCCCCCCTTTAAACTCCACGTAAATTTATGCCACTTCCGATATGCGCAGGATTTGGTAGTTCCCATATGTCCGAGAAAATCGTTTGAATCGCTGTAGGCGTTGAAAAGTGCATGTGACAGACAGACAGACAGCGAATCGATTTTAATAAGGTTTTGTTTTACACAAAAACGGTCTAAATATCGAACGTCACTTAAGAAAATACCCTTAAACACTTTTGATTGAAAATTTGAAAAGAATCCCCATTCGATCTCATAGCCACTTCAACTTTCATCCCTAGAAAAAAAGGAGTCCTTAAATCATAAAAACTGAACCCTATTAATCCATTGTTGCCTGGTTGCTTTCAGGTATTTGTTGAATAGGCGTAAAACAATTGGTCCTTACTAATGCAGGAATGATATTTCCCTTTTCTCAGTTTTACAACAGTTCTCCGTTATCCGTCCATCAAATCTTATCCGCGTACTGAATCCAGCTGGTTTTCATTTTTAGCTCAGCTGGTCGTTAATATACCCCTGCCAGAAAAATCCATTGTTTCTCATGCAATTACCTGTCACTGGCCTCCCACGTAAACCCCTGCACACTCTGAGTTGTAATCACCCACACAACTACCAAATGTCTCCCCCGTCCATCTAATTACTTTTAAAGCCAGCGACACCATAATAGCTAAGATAAACAAACTGAAATGCACATAAATACACATTTTTATAGTAAACTGTGGATTAATGGATTTGACGGTGGCTAGCTGAGGAAAATTAATTAAGGCCAAATTTTAAGGCGAAATATGTCAAATGCTATTTTTATTTATAATTGTTTCCAGTATAAAGTGGTGTAAAGAGAAACAATAAACGATATATTGAAAGAGGGTAACAAAAAAACAAAAACAAGTGGCACAGTCAAAGGAAAGAGAGAAGGGCGACAGGAAGGTAGGAGTTCCTCGGAAGCAAGCAACACTTCCTCCGAAACCAATCAGCTTAAGGGGGTCATCCCGTGTGAAGGCCGTTTTTTTTCGCTGTTTTTAGAAATTTTTTGTGAAAAACTGGATAAAGATACAAACGATAAAGATACAAACGATAAATTTATTAATATCTTGAACATGCGTAGTAATTTTTCCATTACGAAAGCATCGTTCGTTATTAAAATACAGAGCAACTTATACATCCATCTCCAAAAAAATGTGTTTTTCTGCTGCTACGCTAGATGGCGCTGTGATCAGCTTAAAGAAAAAAAACTAAACAGCATTTTAACGTTAAGACTTAACTACAGTCCGCAAACTAGGATTATTAAAAAATATTAAAAACTAAATTTTTGGCGCCGGGTTAAACTTTTTTCTGTGAATTTTGGCGTTTTTTAAGGCTTCTTTATTGAATAAAAAAAAACTACTGAATGAATCGCAATTATCCTAGTTTGCGGACCGTAGAAATATGTTCTGAATAAGTCATGAAAATTTCTTCGTTGGATAGATTTTGGGCTATGGTGGCAACCGATTTTCAACATGCAGTTTCGAGAAAAACGCATTTAAAAAGTTGAATGCGATTTTCAACCATAAAACCTTAACTGACCATTAATCTGTTATACTTAATCTATAAACCTTAGGTTTCTTCAAGAAACACATGTACAGCCTCAAAAAATTACTTTGCTCATATATTCTAAACTGTATCTAGATATAATTAATGCCAGAAAAAAAAATTAGATTCCGCGGATCCGACACACGGGATGACCCCCTTAAGTCACTAAACCCATAAGCTATGGTATTGTAGAAAGACAAGTTACTGGAACATTATTTTACCACTTAAAATTTAGTGCCTAACAACCACCTTACTAATAGCCATCAAATTATCAAATTAGTAGTATAACATGTCTTAAATAGTCGTCTCCGAGGTGCTTAAACCGTGAGGGAAATGCTGGCATGATATATAAACACTTACAAGCTTCCTTCATCTTGAAAACATGGCTTTGGCGAACCATTAGTATACAATTATGCAACGTATACAACGAAGGACGAGCTATTTTTTCCTAAAATCATCATATATGTAGGTGGTAAAACCGTGGGTAATTAGGCATCTTCGAACAAGCACCAAAGTTAGGACAAACAACACATATCCGAAGAGTTTGTCCTCTTTTTCTCTCGGCATTTTTCAAAAACTAAACGAGTTTTAACAGTTTCTGTGTGAGACGTTCAATTTCTTATCATTCAGGATTGGAATTGCATTTATTAACATATTAATGGTCAATTCCAGTCTTTCATCATAACTTATTAACTCGAAAATTTATGAAGATAAAAAAATATGTTTACTAAGACTTATCACAATTTTTTATCATGTTCTCAAACCGGAACAATTTCCGCTGTAGGAAAGGGGAAATAAAAGAAGTCGGTTCCATTTCTATTTTCATATGCATTTATTTTTCGAAACGTTTTTGAATAAATAAATAAAAACAATCAAATTTAAAGTATTTTAGTTATAATCAGCTAGACACAGCATGGGAACTTATTTTGCTAATAGTCGATAGATCCTACTCGTAGGGGAACCATATGCGCTAAAGATATTCGGCGATTGAATGCCAATTTATCTTGAACATGGAATGTGAAATTACATAAACTGATGTCATGCCTTGGCGGGATTGCTGCCAACTATACAATTGTTGTCTCTCCTGAATATATGGCCTACCTTCCATGATTTTCACATTTTGGTAAACCTGTCCATAGGTGTTTAGCCCGTGCGCAGACGATAAAATGGGAATCTTGCTTCTTTTTCAAATCCAGAGCTATTTAACAAAGATGCACGGCTAGTCCATATGTGAGACATTCAAGGTAACACGAGATGATCCATTGCAGCCCTATACATCTTCGTCCAAAGCAGCATAAAGGAAGACGATGGCAATAAACAGTAAAAGCATCAACTAAATGCATGCCTTCTAAATTTCACCTTCACCTTTAAGTTCCTGCGAAATTTTGCCTAGATGCGGCATACGATATTTTACCCTGTCACTCAACAGCTTTCTCTAAACCAAAGAAGAGCAGGTGGAAAAGAGATTCAAACTCCGCGTCATGCTTCACAATTGCCAAATTGTTAAATAGTAATATTAGGTTAATGCGGTCAGTATAGGAGGAGAAAGGTCCCTGTCATCAGGCTTTTAAACCATCAGAGCATATAGTAATATCCCTCTGTCCTCTTCCCTTTCAAAATTTTCGAATAATTGACGGCGATAGCTCTACAGAGCTCTACGGGTCTGTAAAAACGGTTTCGTGGGTGGGATCAAGGAAATAATATAAGCCTTCTCGCAACGACCCTTATTTCGTCTCGGCGCAGCTGCAGCATATTATATACAATACCTCTCTTTCCCGCTTCCTTATTCGTGTACCTCATAGGCAATCTTGATATCGATGTTCGACCCGGTCCTGATAAGCGTTTATATTTAACCAAAAAGTAGAGTTCTTCCCCTTTCTTCATAATTTTTAACAAAAACCTTGAAGGTTGCCATTTTCTTAGCCTGTGTAAAGGGGCCTCTATTACCCCGTGCAAAATTTGGTTTGTCTGCACGCACCATTTGCTTAAAGTCTATGAACATTTTTATTTTTTCTACATGCCCTATTTCGGTGCTGCTTCGGCGAATTTCATACTCTCATTGTAAACTAACGATTTATTCTGCTTCTCTCCTCCGGTTCCAAAATCCTTGTGACATATATCAAAGATTGGTTGACAGCCCATTTTGGTCACCTAATAAGTAAAGAGCAAGACAGTTTTGAGAAACGTCGGGTCGCTGCTACCAACCTGTTAGACATCACCAGACAAAAAGCTTAACTTCAGGCAGGTTGAAATATATTTCTCTAAGGCTTTCCACTTTATAAATAACACGACACTTCGTCATCATCTTTATCTCCCAACATTACATAGCTCACATTCTACCCCTCTAACTGATCCTGCTTCTTTTCTTCTGATAGTTGTATATTCTCGACCACTCTATTTTCTTTTTGGGCGGGTATTCTTCATTATATCTGACCTGTCATCAAGATTGTATTTAACCGTTGACGGTAAGTTCCGTTTCGACAGCCAATCTTACTTCCATAGTGTCAGGCTTCACCCTCTGTTCCTCTTCTTACTTTGACTCAGTCTAGCCCTCCTTAACATTCTCCAATGCCCCGGCTTCTAGCCTGATCGAGAATTGTTCCGTGATCTACTTCTTTTATTGTAACTGTGGTTATTTTGCTTTTGGAAGGGTATTGGTTACGCATGGATGAAGAACTCATGGTTCTTCTATATATTAAAACCACCAAGTGGTTCCCGAAATATCGGTATTTGCAAGAATTAATACCCACACCAACGAAAAAGAAACAACAAGTTTTTATTACTTCAATCCAAAGATGTATTGTTCCATAGTAGAATGATTCACGTGGACGTTTACCACTTTTTGGTAACAATAGCAGCTTTCATCGGATTTTCACAATTCAGACAACTCAACAAGCATGTTTAGTCTATATTTCAGCGTCAGGCCTTATTCGGTTTGCTCTAGACTCAAAGCTTTTTTGCCCCTTATTTTACTGGAGATATAGCCTAGATTATATTCAACTGCGCAAACATTTCCAGTAAACTTTGGCCCTTCGCATTTTCCCTCTTCCTTATTGATTATAAGAAAATATCCCTTTTCGGGGCACCATAACTTTGCAATAGGAGATGACGACTAGAATTCTTCAGTGGTATTAGAAAAGGGGAGTTCCTTCGTAATGCTCCCTTCCTGGCCTGGGCCTGGCAAATCAAACTTTACCATGATATGAAAAACCCAACTTTGAGGGGTCATAAGCTTGTATAGGGGGTGTCCGCCATAAATTTTGATCAGCTGTGAAGAGAGGACACCTTCCCCTCTCCTCCATTAAGTCCTCAACCTCTCCGGCGATGGGGTTGAAGAGTCAACCTTTACATAGTGTTTGGACGGCAACTGCTGTTTCAAACTTAAAATTTCGTATGTAAGTCCAGATACCAGACGTCGTAATGTAGCAATCAGCCTTTGATTAGTTTATATTGAATCCCTTTGTTTAAACATATGTGGAGATACCATTTGCAAAAAAAAATCTGCGAAAGTATTTGAGGCCATCCTCAAACAATTTTTGAAAGCAAGAGGGAAAAATAAATATAATTCTTGGGTTAGATTGGCTAAGAGCCGCCCTTATCTCTAGCTATTCTTTCAGCAAAATTCTTAATATTTTTTTTTCGTTTTCTAGTACCATCGCCATAATCTAGGGCGCATGCGATAACAATAGGTTGTATGTTATAGCACTTGAGGACATACTACTCGTACCATTCCCAAATTCTGATTAAAGTTAGAACAAAATTCCACAGAACGCTACCCTGTTCCGCAATTTGTTTGACAATGTACATATGTTCCCTTTTTGACATACCACCTTCACACATTTATATACACCAAGTATCTTCGCCCAAATACTAAGCAATCTTGTATGGGTTCGGGTCGCTAGCCCAAATTAAAATCTACTACTCGAATCTTTGACCAATGCATTAACATCAAAGCTTTTATAAGGTTCACCATCATCCAGGGCAACTGCTACCTTGGATTCTAGGTTCTAGGTTTATGCAAGTAAACCCTAAGCGACCTTACAATGATTGAGGTTTATTTGAATTTTCCTCATTTTTCATTGCAATTAACGGCTACCTGCATTTCGAGCATACTTTATTACTGGCAATATGTCTGTTATTCCGTTCCCCTTTTTCGTTGTGTAACATGGGTTTGAAGTTCCTATTGTACTCTTTCCAAATGTACCCTTTTACAATTGTTTTTCTGGATGTGACTTTACCGATATCGCTGCATATACATCTACACTGCTCGATTTTTCCAACTCAAACATGATATATCTTTCTGGGTTCTTTAAATCCTGGTGAAAATTCCTTTCAGGTAAAAATCAATTTGGACTTTTCAGTATCCTAGCTTATGACAGATTGCTCTTGCTGTAGATAACAATCGTCTTTCGAAGAATTCACAACTTTGCTTTTTAATTCGTGACCGTGATCTATTCGTTATTGATTGCCTTCGGCTTCGCTTCGTTTGAGGACATTCGCCCCTGGGATATCCGTTTCTCTGCATTCCAGATCTTTAGTTATGTTTTTAAAAATGGTAGACTTATCTTTGTTTCAAGCGTTTTTTTTAGAAGAAGCATTTTGATCGAGGGATATCAGTGGTCGCTTGTTCACTCCTCAATGCCGGCTGTATTAGAGTTGCGAGAAACTTAGCCGTGAGTTTTCTCCGCCTCACGTCCTCCACTTTGGTTTTATGTCCAAACATATGTCACATGCACACTCTGAAAAGAAAATCCATAGACACATTTACACAGGTTTGCCCCTATCGGACCACCTCTATTCGCTCCTAATGGGGATGTGATAACTCATCATAGGATGGAGGGCGGGGGGTGAAATTTGAACCCCGACACAAACAGTGCAGTGACATCTTTCTAGGTTGAGCCTAGGGGGGCGGTCCACCAACAAACAAA
Organism: Hermetia illucens; assembly: GCF_905115235.1. Taxonomy (NCBI): domain Eukaryota; kingdom Metazoa; phylum Arthropoda; class Insecta; order Diptera; family Stratiomyidae; genus Hermetia; species Hermetia illucens. The sequence goes on from NC_051850.1 coordinate 162,802,158, forward strand.
ACAGCGGTGTAAAATGTCGTCTCACCATATGTGGTCATGTTTGGTATCAAATTAAAGGTCTCAGTAATTGTTTTTGAAAGATATTACAGCTTTTACAGAAGTAGAACTGTAGAGTACGTAACCAAAGAATATGAAGTATAGCTCTGAAGCCTATACATTTCTATGTATATAACAACTCGGTCTCAACATTTTCTTGCGTCCACTATATGTTGTAAATTTATTAAAAATATATCTTAAGTTCACCTGGACCGGCGGAATTGAAAAACAATCCTTTATGTGATTCACCTGCGCAGATAATCTGACGTGTATGGTCCGCCTCAAAATTCTTATACAGAATATCATATTAAAGTAATATTCTAACATAATTAATGCATATGCAGAATGAAATATTCTTGGATAATAAATTCACAAAATCATTGATACCTGACGCACTGAGCTTCCAGTTTCCGACTTGTTCAGCTTTGACATTGAAATATTAAGAAATCTGGACCGTTAAGATAACTTTTGAGCTGATTGAGAGAAAAATAATTCAAGTTTAACGAGTTGTTTTCTCAAGGTTTTGTTCAATCCTTTATTACAAACAATATTTATTATTTTTGGTGCACTAGCAATATTTAGATTTTAGAGATAATACTATGTGTTGTTATGATATTAACGCGACAATGCAACGAATCGTCCAAGGTTGCAAAACCCCAATATTCAGGATTATCGGAGAAGAAGATAGTCATCGGATATGCACAATTAAGGAAAAGTTGCTTGCAATAAAGGACAAAAAACCTAACCGGCACCAGAAGACTTTGCACAATAGCGGAAGTGCTTAAAGAATATAAAAGGGGTTGAAGTTGGCCTTGTTGAAAAGCAAAAAAGTGAAATTCGACGGATTTTGCAACGATCTAAGCAGCATTTTTGAGGGATTAGGATGCAAAGTGTTAATGCCCAACAGTGAAACCGCAACTTGAATTGTTGGTTCTCTGTTCCCTACTTACGAAATCCTAAGGGAGAACCTCAACCGATAACACGATATGGTGTCGCTTCTATTTGCGGAAGATAGTGTATGACCAAAGTGTTGAAAGCACTGAAGAATAATAAAGCACCCGTACCTGACGGGGTAACTACATAACGCAACCGATTTACTTACTTAATTATGGAGAAATCAATTGTTAGTTCTGGTTGGTAATGGTAAAGGGGACCCAGACAGGCACTCTGCTGAATGCTAGATGTAACTGCTTGCATAATACTTGACCTCAGACTAACTAAATATCAGCAGGACCTCTGCCCCTGATTTGCAAAAAACAGAAGCTCCAACACGAGAAAGACGAAATGCGAACTTTCTGAAATGGTAGTAGAGACTACAAAGGAAGGTGGACTACACAAATCTAGATTGCGGTGTTAGCTCATGCATCGATTGAGGGCACGTGAAGTTTTTGTGGAATGACATGTGACGGATTAAATTGTTCAAAGGACTCCCCACATTCCCAAGCCTGGCTCGCATAACGGCAAGCAAGCACATGTCAATGGACGACTTTTCACTTCCAAATGAGGATCAAAGCTTTGTTACTAAACAAATTTCCTATCCCAAAATCTAAAGAAAAGTAGCGAAGTTGACCGTGTAGGTCCACTAAAGGTTAATCGCTGTTCTACTGAAGTGTTCCGTCGACTCACGGTTGTGGTGTTATCTCGGTTCGGGAATGTGAAGGGATCATTTCCGAAATTTCAGTGTTTATCATGTCACTAACTAAAAAAATCGTGTGTCATATATTCACTACGTTGGACCACACCAGATCCTGGAATATCATCAATGATTAGCTATATTTGTGCAGCCCTATTAAATTTAACAGCAAATGGTGGCACTCACCACGATGATACGACGCTGAGAGGTATTGACGAAAGCTTGGAGCTTTTGAGTACCTGTGGGGGGTCCCTTTCCTTGTACTATTCCCATATAGTAACACAGAAAGAGCACTAATACCGACCAGTCTCTGCTTGATCTTGGTGTTAACATAACTGCATTTCCAAATTTTAGACAGGGCAGCGAAAGCGAATCTAGGGTTGTAAATGCGTTGGACAGCATCCAGTTCGGTGCCACCATGGGTTAAGCAAGCGAAAGAGCAGGTGCAGCGAAGATCTAGATTCCGCGCACTGTTCCCAAACGAGAGAGAGTGAGAGAGAGTGTTAATGTAGCGTATGCAGGGGAATCCAGAGCGAAAATCAGCCTGCGCACACTACAGTGCGCTTCTCCGGATTTCGCTTGGTATCGGACTTCAAGCGCATAACGCCCACTATCACTCGCAGCGGCCAATGGAGCCAGGATTACACACAGTTATCTGATTGCTCTATACTCAGTGCCAACCCAAGTGACCTTATGGCAGGCTCTGTTCTGGAACAATGTACCACCACTGACAAGGCGGTGGAGGTAGCAGAAATCCACTAACATCCCGCCATTATTGTTACGGTCGCCAAGACCGTGTTTTTCCATCATATGTCCGAGCAAGGTGTTCTCAATACCAGCCTTGCCATTCAGACCACCCACCACAATCTGTACTGCATGTAATTGCTCGTAGAAAGCATCCTTCTCCACTATATGAAAAATCTCCATTTGTGCACAGTACTATAGAACTGGGATGCTCCTTAACCTAGACCGGAATCTTACCGTCAAGATTCTGTCAGAAACCAGCTTCCAGGTCGATAGGGTGCGTCTTGTGTCGTCAGAAACTACCTGCCACCGGATTCGCATCTGCCAGCACTTGGCTTTCCAGATTATAAAAGTACATTGCCGCAATAGGGAGAAGAGTACTTCTCACAGTCCCACCATCTTACTTCACCGCGGCCCAGAAAATCCAGTTTATACCATTGGAATTCCCGTTCAAGTTGGAGAAAGATGGCATTCTGAAGACCCTCACAACCGTTCCCACGGAGCGTGCGCACATTCCAGAAACCAGTTATATTTCGTTTTTGATAGCGAAAGGTCGTAGTCGTGAGATCGATCCCTATCCGCCTAGGGCGCAAGTCGCTAGGGCATAAATTTCTATCCCTTTTATTCGCCTCTTACGACAAACAGGAAAGACTTTGAGTGTATTCTTAAGCCCCAACTCACTGGACACACCTATTAGTTTAAATTCTACAAATACAACTCGCCCAAATTTAAGCTTTGCAACACGGAGCTGCTAAAGAAGTCATGAACTGTATCTGAATTCAGCCGAAGTGACTAAGTTTCACCCTGTTCCAATATAGCCTCCTACACCGACATAGGGAATAACTGAATTCGAGGACTGACCAGAAATTATTCCACCCGCTCGCCACATAAATCACAGCAGACTGGAATTATAGAATCACTATTCGTACCAAAGGTTTAACATAGCGTAAAAATTTTCACAATACTCCTACAAATAGCTCGTACAAATTTCTAACTACTTTGAATGATTTTTCAGTTTTCTACGGAAATTCAAGTTGAAGAAGGAAAAATCTAGTGAATAATTTCTAATAATGACGGATGACTACACAATATCCCCATGACTTCTAATGCCTCCCCGATCAGGTCTGCCGTCTAAGACAAAGAGACCGCTCCTCTTAGTTGCGCATAGCCATTTATCAACCGATTAACTGAAACAAGAACTCTTAACTTTTTTTGTTTTGCTTAGCAGCCATACTCCCCTGCTCAACCAATGTCCAAAAGTTGTAAGTTCAACGCCTAACTGCAACAATTTCAGGCTGTCACAAGCATTTACCCTTTTCGTAACAGTACCTAGATATGTAAATGTTTGTCCATTGTCTGTATCGATCCGCTAGGCAAAATGTACTTCATTACGCATTAGCATATATATATAACTCTCATGCTTTTAGAAGGTAAGAGTCAATGATGATTTCTGGTTTAGAAAGTATATAGGATGATAAAGGGATTTAGGGCATCGAGTTGGTGCATTTTGGGTAAAAATTTTGAAAAGAAGGGAGAGGATTATTTAAAATGAATAATGAAAAACAGGTTGCATTTTATTACTATGGAGTTAGGCTGAGGTGAAGAATTGAGACTAGTGGTAAGGAAAGAAAATTATATGGGGCAGGAGCAAAAGGGTTTATCGGATACATGGCACCAGAGAATGAAGCAAAAGGATTTGCACATTTTGAAATCACACACTCTACGAGGTAGCTGGGTTTCCAAGAACTGTTCCAAGAAAGACTGTTAAAGGCCAAGATAGATGTCGCTACTATAATTTCATATCTTTTTAGAGTAATTTCAGTGGTAAAATGCAACTTTGCCCTGCACTAAACCAAAGTCTTTTGTCAAATTTAAAAACTTTCACCTATTATCACATTGATTGATAATAGTAGGATTTCCAGCAGACTTTCCAGGATCACGCTTCATCATTGCCTATATTATTGCATTCATTATGATTCTTGGGTGAGCTTAAGGAGGATTTTGTAATAAATTTTAAAAATATGATGACATCATCAACTTATTTGAGCAGATACTGGAATGAGGAGTATTTTGGGGACTAGATCGCATGCAGGTGCTACCGAGAATTCTTCCTGATTTTTCGGTTGTGTAGCTTCTGAGAATGTGCGCGTGTGACAGACAAACGGACAAACAGAAAATGAACCGATTTTAAGAAAATTTTGTTTCCAAAAAAACTACAATGAGGAGGCGCTGCAGTGTGGAGCCGCTTAGCATAGATTCACCCGAACTTCATACCAAAGTAGCGCAGCACAACTCACCATGACTGAACAACTCGAAGTTTACCGGCCTGAGTAGCTTACCTACCTGTTACTAGCAGGATGACAACCACGAAGCCAGCGTAGGACCCGGGCTAGTCAACTGATCAGGAGAGATTAATTAATAATTAAAAAAACTATTAATAGCGATAATTAATTTGTGATTATAATTTATCAAATTTATTAGTAAACTAATATAAATATATATATATATTTGTAATTTTTTAATTACGTGATAGCAAAATGGAGCCATCCCCAAGTAATGCAAAAGTTACTTCCGGGAGGAGATCTCAGTTATAGGAAGAGGGTATGTTAGTCGGTAACTTTTGGAGGGAGTGGGACATATTGGCCAGATGATGATCTGGTTGAGGGCGCATGAAGCAAGCGCAAAAAATTGATTTGCATAACATTAGTATCCCATACATCAAAGCAAATATTCTATCATAGTAGAGCCTTGTACATTCTGCAAGGGTATTCTAGCTAGATGTGAACTACTGAAGTCAGTTAGTCTAAAACTCCGCCCAACCCGATAAATAGATAAAATTCACTAAGCTATAATTGACAATTCCAGACACCCATTTCAGATATTCGTTCCTTTATGATGGGGAATAAGTTAAAGAGTTCCTCAATCGTAGTATAAGAGGGATGATGATGATATGAGTGATAACATAGTAAAGGGGAAAGTTTGGATATTAATCAAAGCTCAACACTACGTCATCATGAGCATTGGATTCAACGACATCAGCTGAAAGTTTAACTTTTGATTCTCAAATCCTGCATATGTATAAACCATATAGCATTGATCATCATTATACACATCCATATGAATCTAAGTACCACAAACAAGTAATTGCGAATGGTTTTATAATCACATTGCAATTGGCAATTCAAGAGACGCCGCTGGCCTCAAGTTAGCCAAATCAACACATTCACACTCTGCCCCTGCGTAAGGAGACGTCTTGTGCTTTGGGGCTTCAATTCATCTTCCTCTATATATAGATGTGGTCAATGTTGCTAGAAGTTTTATTCTTGAATGATTTCTGCTCACACTAGTAGCCGGACCGTACATAATTCATTGTCGCACCCCCTTTTAAGCAAATAATGGATTAACGGGCGAAGTGCATTACTCTCAACCGGATTTTAACTATCGCAATTCTGGAGATTTGGTAATATTTAATAATCGAGGAAAGTGAAGGTGGTTTTAATGCTAATCAAATGTGAATTAAATCGCAATAGTGTACTATCGAAAGTGACAACCAATTGAGTAAATACTGACAAAGTTGAAGATCGTCGAGGTTGAATGCAAGTTATATTTGCTTTGGGGATAGTGACATTTTGCGGTGACTACAATGTTCCTTCATGAGCTCATGGTTAGTAAATGTTTATTCAATTACATGCTACTGAATTTGCACACATCACTTCAATTTAGTGTTCATATGTGGGTAATTATGTTTGATAGAGCACATACATGTTTAGATAAGAATCCCTGAAGCTGGTCCAATCTTTTCTAATTTTTAGGAAATAATCCTTAAATGTGGTGCACTCAAGGAAGTGTAGGTTTATTGCTGATCATAAAATATTGAATTTAAGTCAAAGTTCATTGTAGCAGAAACAATGACGAAGTTTGCATATGAGCTTGTGATATTTTTACTGATCCTTGTTGTCATACACTATTTATGGAATTTTCGTCCCCGTAATATTGTAATATTCAGACATCCCGGTACACATTTCTGGTTTTAATGAACATTCTTATTATTAAGATTACGGGATATGGGAAGTTTGTAAATGCATCCCCAAAGCGCCACATTTATATTACTTTTAGTCTAGTATTAAGTCAAACCCCGAACCCTCTCATTTTCCAAAAAAATCGTTACGAGGTTGATGCAAATGACGTACGAATTTAATCAACAATTAGTGATAGTTATGTTTCTTTACGTGACCTCTAGCCAATCAAATGGCGTTCTACTCTCCTCAATAACGTGATTGACGAACTCACTGACACTGAGTGTGGAATTGGAGGATAAGTAAATTCTTCCGTTGAAATTTGCTCCAAGTATTTCCGCAACCTGGTGACCGCGGCTCTTCTTCTCTTCTTTTTCTACCATAGATATTGCCCTTATAGAGTTTTCGAGTGGGATCATCTTCACCCATACGGATAAAGTGGGCCGCCCACCGTAACCTAACGGAGCCGGATTTTACCCACAACCAGATGGTGATGGTATCGCTCAAAGGTTTCGTCATTATGTACGCTACGGAATCGTCCATTCTCATGTAGGGAGCTAAAAATTCTTCAGAGGATTCTTCTCTCGAACGCGGCCAAGAGTTTGCAATTTTTCTCGCTAAGAACCTAAATTTCCGAGAAATACATGAGGACTGGTAAGATCATTGTCTTGTACAGTATGAGCTTTGACCCTATGGTGAGACGTTTCGAGCGGAACAGGTTTTGTAAGCTGAAATAGACTCTTTTGGCAGCCAACAACTGTGCGCGGATTTCATCATCGTAGCTGTTATCGGTTGTAATTTTCGACCCTAGATAGGAGAAATTATCAACGGTCTCAAAGTTGTATTCTCCAATCTTTATTCTTTCTATTTGACCAGTGCGGTTTGATGTTGTTGTTTGGTTGGTTTTCGATGCTGACGTTGCCACCATATAATTTTTCTTGCCTTCATTAATGTGCAACCCAAGATCTCGCACCAATCGCTGCCTGCTAGATCTGGATGAAGGCAGTTTGTACATCTCGGGTGGTTCTTCCCATGATGTCGATATCGTCAGCATAGACCAGTAGTTGGGTGGACTTAAAGAGGATTGTACCCCTCGCATTTACATCAGCATCACGGATCACTTTCTCGAGGGCCAGGTTAAAGAGGACGCATGACAGAGCATCTCCTTATCGTAAACCGTTGTTGATGTCGAATGGCCTTGAGAGTGATCCTGCTGCTTTTATCTGGCCTCGCACATTGGTCAGGGTCAGCCTAGTCAGTCTTATTAATTTCGTCAGGATTTCGAATTCTCTCATGGCCGTGTACAGTTTTACCCTGGCTATGCTATCATAGGCGGCTTTAAAGTCGATGAATAGATGGTGCAACTGGTGGCCATATTCCAACAGTTTTCCCATTGCTTGCCGCAGAGAGAAAATTTGATCTGTTGCTGATTTGCCTGGAGCGAAGCCTATTTGGTATGGGCCAAAGGTGTTCTGGGCATATGGCGCTATCCGGTCTAGCAAGATAGAGGAGAATATCTTATAGATGGTGCTCAGCAACGTGATACTTCTATAATTGCTGCACTGTGTGATATCTCCCTTTTTATGTATGAGACAGATAATGCCTCTTTGCTGGTCGCCAGGCATTGATTCGCTGTCCCATACCTTGAGCACAAATTGATGAACCACGTGTTGTAATTGGTCGCCTCCATATTTAACCAATTCAGCTGTGATTCCATCGGCTCCTGGCGACTTATGATTTTTAAGCCCATGAATTGCACGGACTGTTTCTTCCATACTTGGTGGTGGCAGTATTTCTCCGTCGTCTTCAATTGGCAGGACCTCCAACTCGCCGAAGTTCTCAACCCATCGCTCCAATATGCCCATTCTGTCTTAAATCAAATTTCCCTCTTTGTCTCGGTAGGATGAACATCGAGGTTTGTGAGGCTTCATCCTGCTGACTTATTGGTAAAATTTGCGCGCCTGGTGCCGTTGCTCCCTGTACTTTTCGAGTTCACATACTTGTTGGTTCTTTCAGACTTCCTTTTGCCGTCTGTGAAGTCGTTTCTCCGCTCGACGTAGTTCGTGATAAGTCTCTGCGCGTGCCCGTGTTCTTTTAGAATGCAACATTACTCAGTATGCAGCATTCTCCCGTTCCATTGATAGCTTACATTCCCCCTCAAACCAGCCGTTCCGACTCATTTTGCAGCACACTTGGCCCCATGTTTGTGCCCGTATTTATGATAACGTTCTTCAGGTGATTGTGAAGATCATATCCAGGATCTTTGTTGGCTGCGGTTATTGCGGCATCCATTTCCCTCTTATAGGTGGTGCGGAGGGCTGTGTTGTGGATGGCTTCAGTGTTAACTCCCATCTGATCGTCACAGGGGATTCTGGGTGGCTTTTGTTATTCGAGCTCATCATACCAGCGAGATAGTGATCCGAGTCTGTATTGGCCCCCCTATATTTTTTGACATTCATGAAGGCTGAGAGGTGGCGGCGTTCGATCAACACTATAATATATGGTGTAGCGGAGGATGCCGGTCCCTATCCAACGCATCTCCTGTAACGCTGTTACATCAACCCTAAATTGGGGCAAGGTATGGGCTAGCTGTTCAGCAGCTTCATCTCTGTACAGGGAGCGCACGTGGAGGTGGAGATAGGGTTTGGTGGTAGAGTTGTTGGTGTTGGTTCAGCAGGCATTTTCCAGGTTTTATGTCCCATCGTGGTTACCAATGCACGTTTCGCCTTGGGACCTATACTACCCTTTGCTCACTTTTACTCAGCTTCTTTAATATGACAATGCGACTTTTTCTTACCAGTTAATCTATCCCTTGAGAGTACAGAAAAAGTATTTAGCTATTTTATGAAGGGCATCCCAGTTTGCGCCGAAACATTTGGTTGTTTAATTTCGTATTTTTACTTGGGGTGCTTCGAGATACGCCACCCATTGACTTACGTCGGAAGTGAGTATTTGGGAAGTGTAGTCCAGAAAGTGGACTGAAATAAAATAGCCACATATTAGTGCGATATATATATATATATATATTTACACTGATTTGTTAAAAACGTATAAGGATTTCAACTCAACTAGCCGTCTAAATAGGCATTTCAAGGGCAATACAACAGACCTAATATATGAAGCCTAAGTGTATTTAGTTGCGGACCTCCTCTTCCTGTTTAAACCTAGCCTAACCAACGCCTCTTTATCAATCCAGTCTCGCCGTGGCTCCTTGTTTCCTTGAGTGGGGGGTTCGCTTCCGAGTCTACTGAGGTTGAGTTATACAATGGCGTTAAGCTTACCATCGTAAAATGTACGAACAGATATACAATTATGGTAGCAAAGACAGAAGAACATTTTTTATTTGAATGAATACAAGATTTATCTAAGCAAAACACTCGGCTACCTTGAAATACTGGTCCCTTTGTAGTCGTATGATGTGGAAAACATGTCGCACTTATCGCTAAATTCCTTCTGTATGAATATTTAACGGAATGGCAGTTTTTATTTGTAAACATTTTGTCTTTTATTGGGTCGGAATTAGCAAGGAATGTTTTAAGAATATCCGAGGCTGCAAAATAAAAATGGTTTAAGACGGTTTATGGTGTAAAAACAAAACTTTATTAAAGTCGGTGTACTGTTTGTCCGCTTGTTTTTCGGTTTGCCTGTCTTTTTTATGAAGGGGGATCTTCAAAAAATGCTGGTCTGAACTTCCTAGCGTATGGGGTTTTTGCCCACTAAAACTCCTTCATCTCTCTGTCTGTCTGTCAGTTTTTTTCTATGGAAGCTGGCTTCCAAATGGCATTACATCCCAATGTTGGATCAGAATTTATTCTGCAGTAGTGTTGACATTCGTGTTCGTCGCTCGTTACTTCTTCCAACTGACTTCTTCCTGCCTAAGCTTCTTATGGATGACTGTTATCGCTAAAGTCAAACAGACTTCAGTTCATTTCGCCTTCGATCTCAACATATTCTGCATGACCTTTTCGAACGTTAAGTGTTCCCCGGTTGTAGCTTCTAATGCAGCCTGCTAAGCTACGAATCTTAGAAATTAAAAGAATGTGTTTTGCAACATTTGGGCGCTTTGAACCACATCGATAGATATTTGCTCGACAATCCCTGTGTCCGCCCAAAGCAGTATTAGTTCGAAACCGTCTGCGTCGTGTGGTCACTCGATCCATCTCCGAATATTCCATATGATTCTGTGGGTCCATTGACCTTTTTCAGACTTATCCCACCTCTCTTGATATTCCGCGATAGAGTCTTCAGTAAGGTACCGCGAAGATTCTTCAGTGAGGTACGCTCAATCGAGAAGACTATGTTCTTCTCTCGCCAGAATATCAATTGGGATCATTCCTGCTATCACGCAGGCTGCTGTACCGGATATTTTTCTATAAGCACAATATCTTCGAAGTGCACTTATGCACAGCTCCAATTTGTCTCTTAATTTCCTTATTTTCCAGTGCATCTCTCTACACTGGGGCTGCAAATAATAGGATTAGTAAAGCCTATTGATTAATAAGTTGACAACTTTAGCTATGTTAGCCATTAGGTTAACTGCGTCAGTCGTAGACCTCCTCTTTCGAAATTCGAAATGCTCCTCTGAGAGATTTCATTCCTTTTGGGCAGTCGGAAGTTATCCGCTATAGATTATTCGTTCAAATAGTTTGCCAGTATTATTAAGAAGGCATATTAGCCTATTGACCGAAGGTTTACCCAAAGATTTATTTGGCTTGGAAATTAGTATTAGTTTCTGTTTCTTCCATTTCGTGTGGGAAATACTCTTTCTTTAAGACATGTTATAAATGCTTCGACAAACTTATTTGGCACTATTTTGATTGCTTCCTTAAGAGCTCACATTTTCTGTGAAAAGATTTGTCTCTATTTCATGCAGCAGGTAAGCGTATGCACGTGAATTGCGTCGATAGGTATAAGGCTCCCCCATTGCATATGTTGGGTCATAGAGGCGTCAACCCTCGTTCGCTGAAGATTAGCAGTCATATGCCGACTAGACAATGCCACTTATTCGAAAAATCTGTAAAAATCATGAAAATACATCGCATATCGATCTTTAGACAACTTAATAAAAGTACATTACTTTGTAGTTAATTTTTACCCAAAAAATTCACTGAAATTTATCCTGGCACTATGGCGGTAGCTACCTAAATCGAAGGAAAATTGATATTCTTTTTAGATGGCATCACGAATTACTGATACCAAGGGATATCATCACAATGAGGTTCCACTTCGATAAGAGGTTTGAAATACTTTAAAGCAACAGAGAAAACTGGGAGAGCGTGACATTGACATACAGCTTAAACCAGCAACTGATTACTTGGTACACTGACGGATCCCTGGCGGCATGCACTAGGATCATTGGTCCAAGTAAAATGCACTTTGAGCCAACCGGTAAGCATATCAGCGTATTTCAGGCGGAAATATGCGTCATAGGCAGATTTGCACTTTTCAACCTTAAAAAAAAATATGTGGGGCAGAACATTACTATTCTAATCGACAGGTAAATTCCAAACTGGTATGGGAGCCTTGAGAGATTGAATACGATCAGCTCGCTCAATAAGGTGTGGACATTCTGGGTTCCAGGCCACATTGAGTTAGAAAGCAATGAAGGAGCGGACGAGCTGACCAAGGATCATAGTGGAAATACTCACTGGTCACTGCAAGCTAAACTATCACCTGCGAAAACTAGAAATAACTGCGGATACTAGCTACAAATGCTGTAAGGAGAGTGATGAAACCCCCATACATGTCCTAGGATACTTGTGCAAAGTGGGAGAAGACTTAATGTCAGATGCCAGGTTGAAACACTTGGAAGTAGGAAACATTATAAAATTTATGTCGATTATAGGTTTGCACGACATACTACATGGTAGGGCATTTAATGTGGGCCCATCTGGTAACCCTGTAACTTTTAGCAGGAATGCCAGATTGACTAATGACATACCGCGTTTGGAGCGTCAGTCGAAGACAATTTATAGCATGAAGCAATACACTCCAGAAGAACGCGCTGAAATAGTTCAACTTTACATTCAAAATAAGCTCTCAATTGTGTTAACTTAACGTGCATTTCGTAAAAAAAAAATAAAGTGAAAAGTGCTACATCTAAAAGCACTTTTCAGTGTTCATACGCAAAATTTATTAACCACGGTAATCTCAGCAATACCAATCACGCATCTAGACAACGTATAAGACGTTCCGATGAAAATATTGAAGCCATACGAGCCAGTATTGAGGAGACTCTGAGAACATCGAGTTATCGCCGTTCCCAGGAGTTAGGCATTGCAAAAACCACACTCAGGTGCATAATTTGTATCGATTTAAAAATGTTTCCGTACAAAATTTAAATGACACAAAAATTAAACCCAGCTGATTATACAAAACGCCTTGATTATGCCAAATGGGCCGTCGAAATTGTTCACATTGGACCAGACTTTTGGCGAAAAATCATCATGTCAGAAGAGACCCGTTTTCAGTTGAATGGAGGCGTAAATAAGCAAAACTGTCGAACAGCCTCTCTTCGATCAAAAAGTGACGGTGTGTTGTGGTGTTTGTGCGGAAAAGGTCATCGGACCGCACTTTTTCGGAAATGACGAAGGAGCCTCTGTTACCATCAATGGCGAGCGTTATGGGGTCATGATTCGAGATCTTCTCATGCCAATCATCGAAGAAAATGACATGGAAGGATTCTGGCTTCAGCAGGATGAAGCAACTTGCCACACTTCACGCGCTACAATCGATTTTTAGAACCCATTGTTTCCCGGAAGGTTGATATCCGAAAATGGTGATTTTCCATGGCCACCGAGATCACCAGATTTGACGCCACCAGACTTTTTTGTGTGGGGCTATCTCAAATTCAAGGTATACATCAACAATCCAAGGACCCTAGCTTAACTTAAAAACAACATTCGACGCGAAATAGCCGGCATATCGGCCGAAACATTGACCGAAACGATGGGAAAAAGAGCACATTCGGCCATCAAGTCCAAAAGCAAACATTTGAAAGATATCATCTTCAAAAAATAGCTGGAACAAATCTTCTTAAACTAAAATAAATGATTTTTAATATGAACAGCAAGCAAATTTTTTTTTCATGTTTTTTTTAGAAACAAATGGACCCACATTAAATGGCCTACCCTGTATAGTTTATAGGTATACCATAACCAATTAAGGGGGCACAATAGTTCTTTTAGGACGCAGGGCGACATTGCGTGATGATATTATTATATTACTATTATTATACTGCGAAGTTTGTAAAGATCCGTACAGTTCTACTACAGGTATAGTAGGTGAAAGTTAGAATTTACTGTACCATGCTTGGCATGTCCTGGAATAGTTCCAATCAAGCCGTTAGTGAGTGCCATCCCCACGTACTCAAAAGGGTGATTCGATCCGAGTCTCCAATAGGGCTCATCTCAAGTGGTTCTTGCCACGAAGTACCACCGGGGGTTATCTGGTACCATGGGAACCAGGATGGTCGTTGAGAACATATGCACCAGGAGAATCCGTAGGGGATGCACTCTAGGCCCGGTTATTTGCAATTGGCCCGCTTGTGGGAAACTTCATAGTGGTCGTGGTTGCGCGCATATCGTGGACAGAGCTCATAGTGGACTCAACCGCGGAAGTGCGCCGTACAGCTCGGGCAACGTAGCTCTTGGTTGCAGCAGATGAATTAAATAAACCTTGCATCCACTACCACTGGAATGAATGTTTACACTCAGTATCAACCAGTACCACCTAGCCATCCAAGGCAGGGCTCTGATTGTGGTCTCCAAATCAAACCGTCACTGAAGAGCATCGCGGAATTATGGCTATCCGACAAGTACTTACTTTAAACCCCCAGGACCTGTAATGAAAGCATGCAATGCCGCTGTCACACTAAAGTAAATAGTCTCAAATATTAAATTCATATGTCGAGCAACCTACAAACCAAATGCTTGGTTGTTTCTATTACATTCATTGCTGATTTCGAGATTTTTTTTTCTAATTTTATAGTAATAGAATCATATCAAAAATGATTGTTTCAACCCAGATTGGGCTATCCAACCGCCAGGGCAACGAATTCATACATATAGTTTACAGTTTAGTAAATATTAACACACCATGTCATCCTAATAGAATCTCAGTTTAACGTTTTATGCACTGCTTTTACTATTGAAAAGTATAAAATAAGCTATTAAGATGTGATCAAACATTTAAAAATATCTAAACAGGAATTATATAAATCTACATACGCAGTTTACTACAAAAAAAGTTCATTAAGTAATGCTTCAATCGATTCGAATCATCTTTGATTTAAGTGCACATTTTTCTATATAGTCAACTATGTAGTTTTCAAAAGAAAATATGCAAAAAGCAATTTTTTTAAAATTTTAAAATATCTGGGTGCAATTAGATGCTTTGTGTTTTCTGAAATGCCACTCACTGAGGGTGGTAAACAATCCGTTACCCAATACCACCAAGGACACTATATTATCTCAGATTGTACTAATCAACATTGGAACTTTCCCTTAGGCCAAATTTGGCAGTCGATACGGACACCAGTTAGTTTGCTTCTTACAAAATCCAACGAATATCTTGCAATCGAATGTCATCAGAATCATCATGAAATCTAACCGTAAACAGTTATTGCGTATTTCTTCACTTATAGATATGCATACGAGACACCTCACTACGATGAATTTGAAGAAACAACTTACATATCTTGAATCCGCAGACATTAAGCATTATCGCCGCAAGTTTCAATAAATCACTTGGATGACACCCTCTCTGTGGTACCGCGGTCATAAAGTTTTCATGAAAAGTCCTTGGAGGAACTTGGTCAGTTGGTATTTTATGCTTGGGAAACTATTTTTAGTAAAATTCTGGGCTGGATTTTTGTTTTTGTTTTTGTTTCCAGAAGATATCACACAACGGCCAAAAACGAGCCGATCGGATAACAAGTGATTGGAACAGGTTTCTCCGGCTATTCTTACGATTTCTGCATGGAAATTGAGTATTCCTGGGTCCACGTGACCGGAATAAGTTTATAAATATGATATGGTATTTACCGTCATTTTTATAAATCTGCCTCTGGCTAATTTGTCAAGATCACAGTTGCTACCCATCAATTCTCAACTTTGATGGATTTCAACGACCGATATTGGATATTTTGGCTAATTCAAGGTGTTGGCTCTGGAGGTCTTCTGCAAGTGTCAAGTACCACATTATATTCGAATTATCTATGTATCTATGTAAACTGTGTGCTTTGGAACACGGATGAATTTTTTTTCCGAGTCAACGTTTACCTTCAATCTATTTGAACATTGGTGACGGCGCTTACTCATGCTTTATTGTAAATGAATGAATTTGTCCGTTGGAGTAAGCATCAAACGATTTAAGTGAAGCTGAAAAGCTTGTAGCGAGCCTCTCTCAGATAGTTGTGTTGCTGCGAGTTAATGAAATCGACATTTATCTGAAAGCGGCAGATTAACGCTTAGATAACTGTCACAGTTAAATACCTTAACATGTAATTAAGGTAAATAATATGAACATTAGATTATCATTGATTTGATGTACTATTGTTGACTGAATGGCTAATGAAGACTCCTCTGGAAGCACTTTCAGCAATATTGATACCGACGTGTTTTTTTTCTTATATTTATCTTAATATACGAGTAAGCACATGGACGCTGAACTAAGCTATTCCAAAACAAAAATACAGGAAGTTTGTAAAGAAGGAAATGGGAACAAAACACTGTTGCATAGAGCGGCGATTGACGAGTTTCGCAGGGATGATGGCGGAAGGTGACCTGTACTTGATTGCAAATCGCAGAAGGAGTGCTATACCATACTCTTGTGTTATTGCCACTGGTTAGTTTAAAGTGTAATCAGAACATAAAAAAAAGGTCGATATCTAAGAATGTGTAAATTATGAATAGGAAATGGTGACACTTCAGAAAGTATTGCTGAGTCTCTCAGCTATTAAGAATTTATGGGTTGAAAACTCCCAGTTGCTTACGTAAATATCTTTATAATAGCAAACTTTGTATGTTTCTGTCTTGTAGCAGTTTTTTCAATTTTGTTACTTCTGGAGTACAACTTTCGCGTTCCAAGATACATCCTTGAAACTCTCCTTTCATATAAGTTTTATATACTGATGACGTTTTATATACGTCTTAGGGCACAATAAATTTACCTGAAATGTGAAATTTCGATTGTGTATCACTTTGTTAATAATAGTTGGATTGTCTTCAAATTATTATGTCATATGTTATCGTCTATGCTTATGCCAAATTTCGTACTTCTAAGATGAACTTAAGGGGAATTTTCCGGTAAATTTCTAAAACGTGGTAATATACTATTACTAACTTTATTTGTGGGAATATTGGAACGGTATGTATTTTGAGGCCTAGATTTCATACCGATGCATCACTGTGATTTTTTTCAGATTTTTCGGTTGGGTACGCTTTGAAAACGAGACCTGTTTCACTTTTTGGACACATATTTTGAGCTCTATCTCCTCTATGTTCCAGCGCATGTAGAAATAATCATAATAATAGTCATTTAATATCCCACATGACCACATTTTGAAAAAAAATTGACACCTCCTTTCGCATGTATGCGGAGCCGTCCTTTATACCAACACAAAATGATGCCACCTGCTTCATGTGAAGTCTCACACAGACCACATATTTTCACCATTTTTCATGCCAATCGGTTCAGCCGTTTCCGAGTGAATCGGGTGTAGCAGACACCCAGCCAGACAGACAGACGGACAGACAGATATTGATTAATAAGGTTTTGTTAACAAAAACACAAAACCTTAAAAAGAGTAAATAAACTAAGAATAATTGGTAAACAAGTTTTGTTTTCAACTTATGAGAGTAATTCTCTGTGTACGTTTTTCCATTCATACCATTGCTAAGTATGCATTATATTCCGTCGTATATTGCCAAACATAATATGCCTATGTACATACATATTAAATACCTAAATACTGTGCACACTGTTGGTGGGTAAGTTCTGAGATCGAGTCCTGTTTCACTTTTTAGGGCACTCATTTTGAGCCCTCACCAACCTATGTTTCATTTAATATCAGAAATAAGATCAGTTTGGGAAAGTAACAATCGAGCCCCTTCATTTGATACCCCACATGACCATACTCAGTGAAAAAAAATGTACACCCCCCTTTCACTTGTATGAAGAGTCCCTTTTCAAATTCAGCGCAAAATGGCGCCACTCGCTGCATGTAAGGGATGGACACATGTTTTCACTAAACTACGTTACAATCGGTTTAACTATTTCGGAGCAGATCGCGATTGCAACCACAAAACGGGTAGTACCAGGTGTCCAGCCTAAAGGATCGCTTTAAGTACCCTACGTAAATGAGAGTTATCCAGCTGAATCTAAATCAATGCCAAGCCGTACTTCGCCACCCAGGATCTGCTAGTATAGAAAGTGAAGAGGAAATCGATGTTGCTATTGTCTGCGAACAATACAAAAGCCTCCATCACGGCGTTTGAGCTGCAGTGTGGTTTTGCGGCAATCGAGCCTTGCAGCAAGCAATAAAGCATCGCGAACACGATTTTGCAAGGGTTAAGATCGATGACGCCCTAAGTATGACAAAACCAGAGTATAGCAATATGTTTAACAAACTAACGAGAGACGCCAAAGATCGCAACCCCAAAATTATTACTGGCGATTTCAACGCTTGGGTAATGGAATGGGGAAGCCGGAAAACAAATGAAAGGGGAAGAAACCTACTCGAGGTTTTCTCCTGCCCTGTCTAACTAACATCGGAAACGTAAACACTTTTAGGCTTTTAGAACTAGGCTCTGATGTAGATTTTACTTTTGTACGTGGTCGCTGGTCAAGGCGCATGTTAGCGAAGAATACACGCATGACGACCATCAGGCGATATATGCATATTACTATTAATTAGGGGCCCAGAACAATAAATCCTCGCCTGAAGAAATCAGAAACAGGTTAGTCATCAAAAGCGCTTGATGAGGATACATTTCTGGAGGTATTGAAATGGACCACCAAGTTTACTGGGACGTTCATAGAAAAAGCATCGCAGCTGCCCCAAAAGATATACCGAGCATGTGACGCTTCCATGCCAAGACGGGCACACTCTCGGAAGCGCAACCCTAACTACTGGTGGAACGCTAAAATACGAAGTTTCGTACGGAATGGTTGAAGGCTAGAAGGCGGAGTCAACGCCGAAGAAACACGGCAAAGTATGGACAAAGATACCTGAAATATATATAAGTCGGTTATGTCGGCAATAAAAAGCAAAAGGTCGCCTCGTATTATGTGACCTAGATTATTGTGGGAGATAGTTTCCATATTGTCCCCCCAATATCCCGAAACAATCTTCCCAATGATACAAATGGACGCCGAAGAAATCCCTTCAGTAACCACAGACGAAGTCTTGTACGCAGTGAAATGGGTCATAGATACGGCAGAGCCCGACATTGATCAAGTCCCCAGCAAGGCGCTGAAACTGGCGATGAGAATGGCATTAAGCATGGTCACGCGGGTATTCACAGGCTGCCTAAAAGAAGGGACCTTCCACGCAGAATGGAAAATACAAAGAGAGAACAGGAAAGCCGATAAGTAAATCAACATCCTATAGACCAATCTGTCTTCTGAATACAATAGGCAAGGTCCTCGAACGGGTAATCTATAACTAGCTATATCCAATAATTAATAGTCGCGGTTATTTATCGAATAGGCAGTTTGGCTTCCGGAAGGCTGGGTCAGCGGTTGACGACTACTTCCGACAGCGAAAGCTACTTTATGATTCGGACGAAGGGTCGAAGATGTATGTAATAAAGGCAAGTGTTCCGCAGGGTTTGTTCTGGGCCCTCTGCTATGGAACTTAATGTATAATGGCGTTTTACGGCACTCAGTAGCTAAGCAAGACGTTGTCGGCGAATTCGCAGATGACGTTGGAGTGATCATAATTTCCAATCACCCCGAAGAAGTACAGATTTATGCGAATGAGACTATATGGACGATCAAGTCTTGGCTTAAAGACCACGGGCTGAAGCTTGCCGAACGCAAGACGAGTTGGTGCTCTTTACAAAGTGGCTCTCAGCCATCGCTGGAGCACCTGGGAAAAACATTCGACCGCAAGCTGAGCTTTAAATCCCACTTAAAGCTTACTAGGGAGAAAGCGGCGACTATCAGATCAACCCTAGCAAGGATGCTTCCAAATGTAGGCGGCCTACAACACAGCCACAATTACTTTTATCGCGAGTCGTCAACTCTGTTTTTTATACGCAGCACCAATGTGGGCGTCGGCGATAAAAACTGGAGAAAATCGCAGACAGCTTCAAGCTGCATATCGGTTAAGAGCCCTCCGAATATGTTGTGCCTACCGAACAATATCTTATGAGGCCGCATGCGTGATTGCGGGGATGATCCCAGTGGATATTCTAACCGATGAGGGAGGTCGTCTGTACGAGAATCAGGAAGCGAGCCTAAACAAGCAAAATGAGCGTATATGGTCATTGGCTGTATGACAAACAGCATGGGACCAGGCGGAGAATGGCCGGTGGCCGGACACGGTGCACACAGGAATTAAATCGCCCGATTGTCCTATGTGTGAAGATGCAGCCGAAAAGTCGAAACATGTTTTCCTTACGTGCCAAAGATTTAAAAGCTCAAGGTGGAAGCTTGAAACCGAGCTAAACACCCGTTTAATAGTGGAAAATCTGATAAGGTACATGGTGCAATCAAATAGAGCATGGGACGCGGTACTTGCAATGGTGAAACGGATCCTCCCGCAGCTAAAAGGAGCAGAAGCGCAGCGGAGCCATAGAAGGAAAGCTATTGCAATAAATGCCGCGCAAAGCGATAACAACTCGCCCTATGAAGTAATACCACAACGGTGGTCCCGCGGGGTGAGTGTGTAGAAAATGTCATCATCATAGTTTTACGAAAAACTGTCTCGAAGTTCGAGGGATTCCACATTTCCCATCATTCCCATAGACTTTGAGGTCGATTTGTACACATGTATTTTCTACATATTAGTTTTCTAGGCAATCTAAATCTGTAAACTATCAGATTCAAGTTTGTTCAAACTTTTCAGGTAATTTTCATAGTAGGAGCCAGCTTAACCGAAGGTGCATCAAAATATTACGACGGAGAAAACCGGCCATACGAATTTGGGTTTAATTTAGAAGGCTATCAGCATCGACATGAATCAAAAGGTAGCAATTTTCTTTTTTATATTTCTAGAATAATTTCGAATCTAAGCTAACTTTTTCTATTGTAGATGAGAAAGGAATCATTATGGGCGAATATGGATTTATCACAGGAGATGGCGTATACCATGTCACAGCGTACGCTACAGATGAAAATGGAAATTTTAAAATTTTATTCATGAAAAATCTTAAAATTGGATTGCGTAAGTATTAAGGGTTTGAATGTATATGATATAAATTTGTGGGAAAAAAACCATTAGAAAAGAGAAGGCGTTATTAAATTTCAATGGTTAGCACTCTAATAGAAAACTGTTAGGTATTTAAATTTTATTTTCACCACTTTTGAATAAAACTAAATATCCTGATGAGAACTCTGATCTGAACGGCGCTGCCCTTTCGGTTTCAAATCAGATGCTCGTTTCGTGTTTCTCTAAACATTCGGTTTATTATAGCCATGCCCACAAATGCCAGGAAAAAAAGTTAAGTCCTTACTTCTTAATATCTGAATCTAAGGGTAAATCAAGCGGGAGTACAATCCCTTCCAACTTTTCCTCAATTTGGACAGGACAACCTACTTTAGACAAAAGATTATTTCCACTTTTTTATTGTATGTTCATGGAGAATAGACTAGAATACTCCCCAAAAATTTCATCATGATCAAGATTGGCTATGAAAACACTTTGCTCGGGAATGTGACTGGGAAGCATATTCTTGGTGGCAGTGTGCCAATTGAAGGGGTATATGCGTGCTCCCTGTCGCCGCAAAGATAATTAATAAAATAATCCTGCAATGCTTCAAAGAACGTCTCGAAAGCTTGATCGATAGTACAGGCTGTTTTTCGCTACGCATTCTTATGCATTGATCACATCGACACCTTACAGGTAATTTTGCAGCCATGCGTGAAATTTAAATCTTCGCTTCATCAGCTTTTCATCGATTTCGAAAAAAATTTAGACAGTGTGAACAGGACAGTATTTGACGTACTCTACGCAGAAAGGGCATTCTGAAAAACCAATAACTGTT
This sequence comes from Hermetia illucens, assembly GCF_905115235.1. Classification (NCBI taxonomy): domain Eukaryota; kingdom Metazoa; phylum Arthropoda; class Insecta; order Diptera; family Stratiomyidae; genus Hermetia; species Hermetia illucens. The sequence continues at coordinate 162,823,799 of NC_051850.1, forward strand.
ATCAGAGTGACATACGAATGCGCCAAATGTCACGCGCTGCATCGAGGCAAAATTCCAAAGGAATATGAAGTCCAAAGTGGGGTCCGCCATAATTGCATCTCGTCACCGATATTATTTCTTCTTGTTACCAGTGACGTTTTATATCCTGCCTTCTCCGGAGGACATGGAGGAGTTCAATAGACTATGACATCTTTCAATCTGTCAAACACCTCGACTACCCGACATCTTTTTGTTCTGCAACCTGTCTCACCAGGTCATGAACCTTGGTCAAATGAGGGAAGCGTGATTTATGCTGACGGTGACACCGAACTGGTTGTCGCTCGACGAATAACAGCGGTAGATCCGCTTTTGCTACCCAGTCTAAAAACTAGAAACGCAGTTATCTTAAAACCAAAATCAAATTGATACTGTTCTGCGCAAGTCTTCTTTCTATGTTGCTAATGGGAGTTGTATCATTTCAAATGTTAAAAATCAGTCATTTCATTATGTTACTTGTCGAAACCTACCACCTGTTACCTCTCCCAAAAAATTTTAAAACTCTTTAATATAAAAAAAAAGGCAAAAAGTTGACTGACGGTTTCGTCCAGGGCAGAGGCAACTGGTGGGAGGTGAGGCAGCGTCTGATGAGTTGCCTCTGCCCTGGACGAAACCGTCAGTCAACTTTTTGCCTTTTTTTGTAAACTTGGTTTTAACTCAAAAAAAAGGAGTCCGGGAGAGAGAGGGACTAAGTTGCTCCCCAAGTGGTTCGGTCCGTCACTAAGTGGGTGCGGACTTAGGACTCCCAGCATCCTTAACAAAAATATTATTTATCTCTTTTATATATTTATATATAAATTGTCAATTTATATATAGTAACAATGCTTGAATATACCATGACCGGTGAAAAGAGGACATCGACCTCGCATTTAAACTTGACCGGTTCATATATTTCGGAATGCAGGCCAAACGGTTGGGTTGGTTGAAGCGAATGGGGATGCACCTCGTTAGAGAGAGCACCGGGCACCGGTTGAGTAGAGGGACAGCTGATCAGCTGGACCGGCAGTCGTCAATTGATAAGCGAGTCTTGTACAGTGCAGTTGCGATGTGAGAGAAAGAGCGTACTTTGTTTGGAAATATGTAATTTTGTGAAAATAAATCCGTGAGGCAAAAAGAGTGAAATCGTTCATATTCAAGTGGTTAATGCGGAAACCAGGTTGGGGCTAAGTTCTGAGAAATCATCTCCGATGAACATGGTATTGTTGTATCTGGTGCATATCATGGCGATGATGATTTAATATGGAACGCATCTATTTCTACTAAAATAAAGCATACGGCCGTATTTGTTGGTTTAGAACCCGGTACCATTGATTCAGTGCGTAGCGGACCATTTGGTTAAGTTTTCTGATCAGATAATTTCAGATTCGAACAATCTTTACTGTGCTGTTTCCTGCCCAGGACAATCTGCCCTCGGCTCTGTGCAGGATGAGGGCAGCCACAAGTAGTGTGAACTAGAGACTTGCGAATTGATTGCAAAAAAAATCACAGTAACGGAAGAACTCGCGAAGAACAGTTTAGTTCCGTTAACCCCATGCAACTGTACCGCTAGCTAGGCTCCTTCGCGTCCGACAACATCTCGAATTACTCACTTTGTCCTGACAGTCATTGAGAACTGTTTTTTTTTTAATGTGTTTCGTGCTGAATTCATATTTTGCAGGAATTTTTTCTTTTATTTTATTTTAAATTGAAATTGCATGACCTCTCGCATGATTCATCATATCACCCCTTATGTAAGTATGGTAGTGGAAGAACTCCTAGATCAGCTAACAAATACTATAATACTGGTTCAGGGTTACACTTATGCGATAGAATTCAAACTGAATTAAGGGTTACTAGCACCTGGTGCAGGTAGGTGGAGCTGCGTATCAATCCAGCCCAAACCACTATAATACCATTCACTAGGAAGCGTGAGCTTGATAACATGAGAGCCATAAAGTTACATGGCATGAAGATAAAACGAGAAACAAAGGTCAAGTATTTGGGAATTACGCTAGACCAAAAATTACTCTGCAAGGTGTTTGTCGGAAACGCTTGTCGGGCTTTGATGACTTGCAGGTCTATAGCAGGAAAAAATGGGGTCGCACCCCAAATATACTACTTTGGATATACATTGCAATGGTAAGGCCAATGATTACCTGTGGGGTGGTTATCTGGGTAGAAAGAACTGAACTAAGCACACAAGCCAGGTAGTTCCAAAGACTAACTTGCATGTAGATCAGTGGGGCAATGAGGACATGTCCAACGGCATCTTTGGAGATCCTTCTGGGATTAACCCCTCCCCATATGCACATACAGATGAAAGCAAGGAGGGCAATCTCAAGGATGGCCGGGAATGTCAGTGAGGCGTGGAGCTGTCTAAATCGAAAAGATCATAATATTCTTTCTAGGCGGTACCACGAATTATAGATACCAAGGGATAACATAACAGCGAGATTTTACTTCGAATCGACGGATTTGTCGCATCAGGAAAATGTACGTTGATCCAATGGGTAAGTACACTAGCACATTTCATGCTATGCATGATTCTCGCTTTAATTTGAGGGCCCACTTCCCTTTTCATCCTTATCCCCGAAAAACTCCTATTACAGAAGGGACATCCTCTAATATAATGGCCTAAGAATGCCAAGGCAGGGCGGGAACCTCAGATGCCGCACCTCACGAAACACCTGAGGCAGGGGAATCATCGGTCCAAACTTTTACGACTCCACGCATGCGGTCGAGCTGTCTTCATTCCGATAGGTGCGCGCGGATACTCATTTTTGAGTATTTTTCAGGATCCGGTGCGGACCCACCAGAAAGGACACGTGAATTTTTGTGCTAAAAGTATCCTCCCCCACATTCTCGGCCCTGGCTAGCACAGAGGCGTGCAAGCAGGTGTCGGTGGAACACTTCGATGGAGTTTCGAAATTTGCGGGCCGACCTTGACGGTCAATGTCGCCATTTATTTTTTTGTTTAGGTTTTTGGGATAGCTCTTCTTTTTTTATCATCTCGGGCCACCCAGGATGGTCGTTTGACCATCGCAATCTCAATTAGTCATTAAAGAGTAGCAAATGTAAAGTGACCACCACTGTCGCTCCATGGCTCCAACCATTCATTAACACCTGGCTGCGTCTTATCATCGGAGTATGATGGTCTTGCACTATTCGATCGAAAGGAGGAAGCGGCGACGGTATAGGCCACACATGACGAAAGGATGGCAATAGTATTGTGGATACGCGTGCAATGGAACCCATCCTCCTAAGATGGCCGAAAAGTAAGTCGTTCCGGGAGCACTTGGCGCAGAACAGTAGACAAGGAGGGTGGGCGTTGTGGGAAGACTTGGAAGAGTTATAGCACATTTTAGCGAATTTTGAACGAGGGTGCGTAGGTAGTGACCCGCAATGGCATTCTGCGGAGAACTTGAATGAACCATGACATCACTCGTCAAACACTTCGGTAATGCTGATGGCATCTATTTGTTCCTTCACCGAGGTATGGTCATACTGTAATTGATTGATGATTTGAAAAGGAGGCAATTAGGGTTGTGCTAGAGGTAAATGCGAACAAAACCAAGGTTCTCTGTTTGAAGCGTCATTGCATCAACGGGCAGAACATCGTAAGGGTCGATCAATTTGTCTATCTTGATAGCATTATTTCTGCTTGGTATCATCAAGACAATGCATTAACAGCGTTAAATTCGTCTTCGCTGTTTTGTGTAAAATCTAGGTATGCACCAACTTCAAGTTGGGAGCTACACATGGAAGGTAACCGCCGCTATTATTCAAATGTTTCAAGATATCATTAACACGCGCCTTCGTCGTGTCATGGGTCTTATCTAGTTCCATACAATTTCAATCGAAAAGCTTAGCAGTTGTAGGGGCCAGGTACTGGTAAAATTGCTGATTAACAGGTGAAAGTCGCAGTGGAAGTGGCAATTGCTCCATTGATGGCTACGCAATCTTCTATCTCAGAGTAACCACCGAAGATATATATTTGAAGCTCTCCATATCAGCAAAAACGAAGAAGAATAACAATTTTAGGATACAGTTTCTATTTTAGGCGTTGGACGTTGTGAATTTTCCTTCGGAATAACAATTGGAATTTTGGCCAAATGTTCATCATTTTGTTGAAGTTGAAAATTTGGGTTATTGAAATCAGATCCCTAATATACAAATCAAATGTTTGCTTGAGTATTAAATAATTATTCATAACTTAACGGTTCAGACTACCACCGAAATGATTCTTAGTTTTTAACAATAAATTGTAACCATACCTTTCGTTAACATTTTAACAACTATTTATACTTTTTTTTCCAAATTTTGTTTTATTTTCTCTTCCAGCTGGAAACCAAACTAAAAATGTGCTGCAACTGCCAACCAAACCACCCTTGCCACAGCCAACTCCACCGCCGAGACAAACTCCTACACCACCTCCACAACGTATGCCTAAAGCCTTAGAATTTCGACCCATCAATCCTAGTGACACTCGAACGTGTTCGGGTTGTGCAATACCTAAGGAAGAACCCAGAGACCAGAGTCTACTAATTAGACCACCCAGCAAAAAATTGGACGTAACCAAGATGACCACGTACATGAAGCATAATATGAAAGAGTTAGTGGTGCCGGAGACACCTACGAATGTTATTAATGGTGATCTTCAGCAAAAATCGAATAAAGTAGGCAAAGGCTTGGATAACCCTACAAAAAAAGTAGCGCGCGTTAACGATAGAAATCGCGAAATTGCACAAGACCTCTCAAAGCGAAGACTACAACCAAGTGCACCAAGTATTGATCCTCGCTTCCAAACAGAAGAGAAACCCAGACAAAGTGCAGACACTCCAGAGATCGGAGCAGATCCGAGAGCAAAACCTGATCTTCGCATTAATCCAAAAGTATCTGTCGATCGTGCAGTTCAATCTGGTCGCAAACTTGATGATCAATCTCAGCCGAAAGCTCCAAGCGGTCAACGCGATCGCAGCGGGAAAAGTTTGAATCCGCCGATCGATCGGAATACCTTGGAAGAGATGCGAAAAGCATTCGTTGGACTTCTCTACAAATTCAATTACACCGTTGGATACCATGGTCACCATGAAAAAGGAGACTTCGTGGGAAGCAAGGATGGCGGATACTACTTTGTTGGGCGTGATGGATTGCGTCGCGACGTGGAGTATGTTGCGAATGATTTTGGCTATCAACCGTATTTGACGCAGGAACAGGTCTCAGATAAGGACACTCCTAAAGAAGGATCCGAAAAGGAAGCTGGACTTAAAGGATATGAGTTTAGGTGGTTTAGTGAAAGGGAATAAAAGGATTTTTTATGGATTTTAGTTTTTATCATGAATGCTTATCGTTAATTTTCTGAAATGAGTAATATGTATAGCGAACCCAAATGTAGGCACTAGTACTTCCCGCCAATTACCATTCTAGATGAAATTAAACAATCTTATTTTTTGCATGGTGACGCTGTGATTGCCATTAATGATTGTTACACCGCCGCAACCTACGTCTCGTACTTAAAAATGATTCAATGCACAAATGATTTGTCCCAGCGAAGGTCAAGAGGAGGCGTTCAATCCATAGTGCGACAGTGGGATTGGATCTGCTTCGGAAAAAAACTAAGTTAATATTGGTCTGAGACGTTACAGGTCGAGCAGTTGGAACTGGTTCCGGCATTTGTCCATTTCTGGTCTATCCGCGCACCGGTCAATGTATCAAATTTATGTGCGTGATCAGCGTCGTGAAGGCGCGACATATAATAATGGCAATGCGACATTGTGGATTACATAAAACGGTCGATTTCTGCAGAGACACTGGGCCACGTAAATACATTTTCCGAATATCCGGGGATTTGATAGACCTGGAGATATGCGGGACTGTCGCCAATCCTTAATTGCAGCCATGTAGATTACAAATCGATATTATTCGGGGAATTCTTTGAGTTTAGTTGATTTTGTTTATTATATAAGTGCTAGCCCGATTTCCTATTAAATCGTTTGATTACGTCTAAGTAACGAAAAAGGTAGCACTGCTGTCCGCGGCTTTGATTTATTTTAATCTGCTTCGTATTGAAACCCCAAGCCAAGCCTACAAAGTCTTTGATTAGTTTCTCGCTTAACTGGTTACTCATAACTTTTGGGCTAGTATTAATTATTGGCTATTTTTTTAGAAAATTTAATCTCAAAACCAGATTCAGCAGAAAAAACTTACCAAGTTCTTTGTGGTAATTTCAAATTGTACAGCGAGGAAAATATAATAACTTCACACTAGTTACTAGAAATGTAGTATGGATAGCACTGATAGCCCTCATTCGTCAATTTCTAAATTATCTCAGCCGACCTGCTAACGCAAAATGAACCTAATTGCACGCTAGTACGGAAATGTACATAACATCGCAATTCTAAACACAAGAAGAAAATAGCTATTTTTACAAAAGTGAGCTTAGACCAAAATACGCCGTTTTGGAAAAATATTTATTTAATTTCGCATGGCCAAGTTGTCTTGGGATCATCAAGGAGAAGTATAGCTCCTTGATGATCCCAAGACAGGTCCCAGGTCTAGGATTTATAGGTAGAAATAATCAAGTATTTTTTCCACTTTTTACAGTAATGAGATTGTAAATCCAATAATGAATTTCAAATTAATTCGATAGATTGGGTCTTCCATTCCGCTGTGCATCCTTGCAATATCAGCCGGAATACCACTATAGATATTGTAGATGCTTTGTAAATATAACTTTTTCTTATTTTTACGGTGTTACTGGTTAGAAACCAGCAAGCCTTACAGTAATTTAAAGACTTTATATAAAACAAAATCCTCTTATAATTGGTTCACTAACATCCTGCTTATCCTCTCTCCTTTATTGGCTGGAGATAGAAGCCGCTAGTGTCTACTTCCGGTGCTTCTAGCGGAGCAAGTAAGAACCCATTGTAAATACTATTTCCGTCACTAATGAAGTTCTTTATTTCATAAATGCTGGCATGTAAAAAGACGACTGATGGTTTCGTCCTGGGCAGAGATAACCATCAGATCCTGCTTCACCTTTGCCTTGGTAGCAGCGTGACCCAAAGTGGCGACAGGTGGTAATCGTGCCATTTATACAAAATCGCAAACATGACGTGAGTGTGAATTACATTCAAGTGAAAGCCGCCTTGAGTTCAGACTTAAACTAAGCCGAAGTGAATTTTTTTTAGGACTATGTATTTCGGGAGCAGTTTATTCACTTCTTCAGTAAAACGTAATACAACTGTGAGACATTTGCAGATTTCTGCCACTTCCACCACCTCATTATTGGCGACATACTGTTCGAACACAGAATCTGCTACAAGGTCAGTTGGATTTTGAATAGTTGACAATGAACCTCTGTCTTCTGAATGACGACATCGAAAAAGACTATTGCCTACTATCGCTTGCGTATCGCTACTATATTAAATTACAGGAGAATGGAGAGAGGAGGCCCGAACTTAGTACGGGTCATTCCTGTAATCTGACTCTTGTCCAACCGTGAGAAAATTTTCATGCTGGCCAAACGGCGGAAACTTTGAATAATTTGTCCAACAATATTGACAACACTAGTCCGCCATAAAAAAAATCCTTTATCTGTGTGGTGCGAATAAAGTCGGCGGCGGATCGATGAACATAAGAAGCTGAGAGTTCTACGAATTAATGTAGGTTCTTTTGATGGATGTGGGCTCTTTCCAACGCTACAAGCGGGCTTGAGCGTAACGCGCCATGCCGATACCATGATAAAGTAAAGAAAGTCAGGATACGGTACGTTGTGAAAAGAGGAATCCGATCTTTTAATTGATGAGAGAAGCAGGAACTTTTGCAAATAATAACGATTTCTCAACCTTTGTCGCAGCACGAAAGAGCTTACAGAAGATCAAAAGCGTTTCGATGCTCCTGTCAAAGACGCGTCTCATAGGATTACATCTAAAGGGTTGGCTACCACTAAGCATACAACTTCTGTTGCGTTAAGCGGCGCCTCTTGAATAGTCGTTTCTTCTGGGTCATCTACTGATGCAACTACCAATATCTTCATAACAGATCTTTTTTTTCCGGGGGTGGAAATCTTCCAAAGACACTGGTACACATGTTCCAACGTGTAGGATTTTTACACACTAAAACCACCCGCTAACTCCTGTCCTTTTCCCCCCGGAACCACCACAACGTATTTCGTCGCGGAGAGGACATGGTTCTAGCCTCTCTCTTCGTCCATAGATTGCATTCGCAACCGCGCCTTTCTCGCCTCCTCTACCTCTCTCAACCTACACAGAATCCGTCCTACCATGATGGTCACTGCATTCTAGTTCTCCTGGCATTCCTCAGCGAATCTAGGACAATGGAAGACAACATGCTCCAGGTCCTCCGGAATTCCGTCCCAGCTGGGACAGTTGGGTGAGCTGTCCAGATGAAATCTATAGAGGTTTTCATGGTAACCGCCATGTCCCTTGAGAAAATGCGCAAGATAATGGTTTATCTCACCATGCGTCCTCTGGTGCTCAGAGGTGGCGGGGAGGAAGATGGGGAGGCAACCCTGTCGGCTGAAGCAAAACTAAGTGGCCGAGGAGAACCTCCACGTGATGGCACCGAGAAACGCTGTATCGCATTGGCTTGTCGGCCGTGATGCAGTAGGCGAATGTTCCAAGGCTTAATTAGGGCGATCAGACCCGAGTAATCACAGTCTGCACGGGGACTCATCTGAAGTGGCCTCGGCCACGAAACCTTAGCATGGGTATACTGGTACCATGGGAACCGGGGTAGCCCCTGGACTCATATACTTCGGGAGAATAGTAGTCGTATATGAGTACAGCTCGGTTGTTTGCGGTTGGCCCCCTAGTGGGAGCTTCATGGGGGCTGTGGTGATGCTCAAGCGAGAAGAGACCTTCGGGCCTCGGCGTGATGCTGCGTTTCAACACGGGTGCCGTGCTCCTTGTGCATCCACCAGTATAAATGCAAAGCCATGCACTTGGTATAGACTGGCACCGTTGTTGCTTGTCACAGCGGGGCTCTGATTGTGGTCACGAAATCAATTCGTGTCTTAAGAAGACCGTAGGATTAAGTCTCCACGACAGGTACCTACGTTAAAAACCCAAGGACTTAACCATGCGTCCTCTGCGATCCCACCTTGATGCAAGGAATCAATCTGTAGGTCCATCGATCCTTTTCCGCCCATTCCCAATGTTGCTGCTACCTACTTAACGATCTTTCCCTTTCGGCGTTTTTTTCACATGCCGATCACAGGAGGAATCATGTTCATCATAGATATGTGTCATTTCATCAGCCAAAGTGTCAATCGGCATCATTACGTCTACTGCATAAGGCGTTTCGTTCGAGGTAGTTCTGTAACCACAGTATACTTTTAAAGCGGTCTTTGTACAATCCGCGCTCATCTTTGCAGCGGTATGCAACGCAGTTGGCCAAATTGGCACTGCATAGAGCAGAATAGAGCTCACCACTCTAGCTATAAACCATCTACGAGTGCATTTCGGGCCCTCAACATTCAGCATCATCTTTGCCAGGGCTATGCTTGTATTGGGCGCCTTGACAATAAACATTTTGTAAGTGATGCTTAAAATTCAGCTTCGCATCTATCATCACTCCAAGGTATTTAATTGCTGGTTTTTGTAATGACAATCTGTTTTCCCATTGTGATATAAGCATTGGATTCCTTACGTCGCTTCGTGATAAGCCCCATCTCTGTTTTATCAGCAGGATATGCATTTTTCAGCTACTTTTTTATAGCAGTGATTGCTTCGTATGAATACAATTCCACTTTCGCCAGAGTTTTTGCAAAAACAATCACCACCATGTCATCGGCGTAACCCACTATTTGGACCTGGTTAGCATTAGACATGATGTTCCGCAATAGTGGACGAATGTATTCTTTGGCTCCATTGACTGTGTCGTACCAGAGCCTTCTATGTGTTAAATAGTTGTCGGCTAGCGCAGTTAAGTACCTGAGTACACCAATAGCCACCAATAACCTCCTTATAAGGTTTCAACTGGCAGAATTGAAAGCGTTTCGCACGTCATGGGTAATCAAAGTACAATACTTGCGAGTACCACCCCTTTCATGCATCGCATGTTCAGCTAAGCCAGCAACCAGTTTAATGGCGTCGATGGCTGATCTGACCATACGGAAGCCGAATCTTCCCATTACAACTCTGTAGGCGCGTCCAACCGTAGTCCTGTACGCACTTGCAAGCTTTCAGTCAAAAACTCTTCCGATCTGGTCTTATTATGAGCAGAAAAAATCTTCTTTGACTTAGTGCAATGCAACGGATGCTACGTACGTGCGAGTAGATTCCTCCCCTCACAGTCGCCCGGGGGACGCAAACTGTGCCCACCCAGGACTGCCAAAGGTTTATGACCAGCCTAGTCAATCCGTCAGCTCGCGCATTCCCTCTATTTTCTTAGGACCCGGAACCCAGAGGAGGCAGAGTTACATGCTTGTCGCTCCGACAGACCTGCATTGCCCAACAGACCTGGAAAATGTCGCTAATCTGTACAAAACCTTATAGGTGGCCTGACACTCAGAATGGCTGTGCTACGCTTGGAGCTCGGACTATGCCCCATCCATTAAAAGCCTTCCAGCATCGCTAGTAGTCTCACCTGGAATACGTTGGCGAATCCTGCAAGACCGTACTACTCGGCTATAATGTGTGTATCCGAGAAAGCTTCCGCAACGACTCCATAGATCATATTTTATCCGCCCGTCAGACCATATTTGACCCGTGACCCTACTACAGTTCATGGATCTTCCACTCTGCCCCCGGAAAGCCCATAGCAAATTTCTCGTGCCTTCCGTATGACGTATGTAGTCCGTTGGGAATACTTAGAATTTCCGAAAAATCATCCTTGGTCAAGAATCCTATTTTCTTACAAAGATCCTCTTGCAGGCTATACAGGCTTTCTTAACCCTCAGTTCTGTGTTCAGTCTCCAATTTAACTTAGAGTCCAGGATCACATCCAGATACTTTACATTGGAGAAAAGTACCAATCTTTGTTTATTTAGCCAAGCGGGGGTTTAATTTGTGTACCCTTGTCTTAGTGGAAAATATCCTCGCTCCCTGGTTGAATTTATGCCGATTTGGGATCTTGTAGCCTACACGCACAACTTTCCCACACCGCGCTCCATTTTACTTATACTAGATGGAAGCGGCCTCGACACGAATATGACCAAGTAACTTTCACCCCGCTCCTGTCCAATATCCGTCGAATTTGATCAATCACCATAATCCAGAGCACCGAAGAAATGGCATCCCTCTGGGACGACCCTCTGCTCCCAGCTCTGATCAAGTAGCTACGTTCCATGTTACCACTGCTTAAGACACCCCTCTAATTCTATTCTGGCTGGAGTTTCTTTGATATCTTTGGTGCTAACGTTGCATAATCCTCCCTTTCCATTTTAGAAGGCAGCTACGATACGCTTAACCGCGCTTATTACTTCTTGAAGAGCGGTTTCTGGTGATTCAACTTTGAGGTAAATGTACTAAGATTTGGAAAAGGCCGTCCTCTCCATAATCGTCTTTAGGCGGATATTCAAGATGCGCTATAAGGTCTTCAGCAAGAAAGGAAGGGCTAAGACCCCAAGACTCTAGGGAATGCATACGGAAAGGTGAGATCATTTTCTTGTACAGTAGAAGCTTTGACCCTATAATGAGACTCTTGAGTGAAGCTATTGGTTGTCAATGACTGTGAACGGATTTTGTCGTTCCTTACATAATAGATAGGATACAAACTGACCCTATCATTTTGTAGGTTATTTTTAACCCAAGATTAGCCCACTGTTAATATCCTCAAGTGAAATAAATTCCTTTGCCCATTTCACCGCCTTTTTTACAAAAATCAGGGTACACTATGCGTGACGTATGCATATGCGTATTCAGGAAGTTGTACATAGATGGACTGGCGAAAAGTAAAACCTCGAGACTATTATTATTTTGTCAACATTCTAGTGTATCAGGGAAAAATTCAAACGGATCTAGTTTTTCGCAAGTCTGTTGATAATAGAAAGAATTCACTTATATTTCGCAATAGTACACTCCCAATTAACACCTTTCTATATGCATAAATTTGTTTATATTTTGGTCTATCCAAAATATTTGTTGTGTGAGTATGAAATGAATTGGATAATATTCATTCGACAAAATGTTATGCAAATATTGATTACTTTGAATAACATCAAATCACTAATCCGGGATTCTCAATCTCTCTGGATATTCCCAAGTAAAAATAGCAATGATCCAAGTGCTCTAATTAGATAAGATTCTAATAAATGCAAAAATTTTGAATACAAAATTAGCGCCTAATTTTAACCGTGAATGTGACTTGAAAATGAGAGGCCCCTCGATGAAATAGAGATACTTACGTCAAGTAATTGTATATGGAATTCAGATAAACCATTTTTGAAGGTTTTCTATAAAACAAAACGCTATCAAAGTTGGCTTAATCTTTGATAGTATACTGTCGCATCTACTTTTCACTAATTATAGCCACTCTCTTAAAATTATCATTGAATACGGATGAGAGATTCCAAGAGGAAGCTACAGGAGTAATTCGTGCAAATTTTCTAATTAACAGAGAAGCATAGAACTAATAAACAAATTCAAAAATATTCTATAAATAAGCTACCTCCACCAATATGGATATCTCTTCAAATGCTTTGCATTATTCGCTGCCAACTTCCCTAAAATTGGAAACCAATTTGTCATGGCTTTAGAATATTTCCATTTCCAGAATGTTCAATGAAAGCTAATAAGAACTAATAAAAAATAAGGAAATGCAAATTTATCGAGAGAAAAAATCCGACAGCCAAAGAAGCCAAATGTTCCTTCGATCATGTCAAAACATTTTTGGAATGCTGTGTTATTTATGGAGAGAAAGCGAATGACTATTATGAAGAATTTTTAAGAATTCTAGGTCAGTTATTTTCTATGGACAAAACTGCACAAAATCTTAGATTGCAGACGCAAATATAGCTCAGTAAAGTCTTAAGCTGATGGTCATCCAAGATGAGTTCAAATAATTCCATATGAACAAAAATCCCAGCTGCATAAGGAATATTGAAAAATAATCTTGGATGCATGAAGAAATCAATACGATTGATTCTTAAAATTTTAACTAGAACTCAAAAAGACATATATGGCCGTTCTACTTAATAACATCAGAACAACTCTTCAATGGAACACAAAATATGATTTTATTTTACACAAAGTATGTCAGACTTAAGGGGGTCATCCCGTGTGAAGTCCTTTTTTTGCATTTTTGGAAATTTTTCTTGAAGTATTCAATAAAGATACAAGTGCTAATTTTGCATCATATATTTATTAATATCTTGATATACGTCACATTTTTTCAGTGTGATAACAATGCTCATTATTGAAATTTAAACCCTCCTTTGGCATCTAGGGGGACCCTCCTTAAATTTGACGTAGAATGATGTAACTCACTGTGTGCATGGGCGTTCACAGTTCCCACCTTCTCATCGAATTTGGTGTCAATCGCCATAACCGTTTCCGAGAAAAATACATGTGACAGAAAAACAGACAGATAGACATTCCATCAGGTGCGACCCCGGTTAGCGAATTGGGACATACCTATTGATGTGTAAATATGAGTTCATGTACTTTTCTCTTCTGACTGTGTGTGGGCTAGCGATTGCTCAACTCTGGTACGTGGACCTAAATGGCTATGGAAAGGATACCCAGAAAATAAAACCAAAATGAACGAAGAGACAAGAAGAAAACTTACGGTGCAAGGGCTCGGAACCCCCGTACCGGCGCCTTTTCTGAGTGAGCAAGCGGACTCCCAGTCGTCGGTATCCTTCAACCGCAATGCCTCGGTGGTGGACAACTTGGCTACAGGATATAGAGTTGGAGAAGGAGATGTTCAAGTGAAGACCTTGCCAAGAACACCAATTACGAATGGGGATGATGGCTTAAAAGGATATCGGTGCACGACTAAGGCGGTTTCAGCACCCACCGTATTTGCCCATAAGGGATGACCACAGCAGGCACTCCGAAACCAAGAAATTGACCCATTCAGAAGGACCTTCTCAATTCCTCGATCTCCCTCAATGCCAAAGACGGCAAAATATAATAATTAAAACCACCGAAGGTAAAAAGCCTGTTCCCCAAATGCAAGCGTCAGCAATCGAAGGGGATAGAAAATGGTGGATGCGAACTCGCTCAAAGGTAATCGTTATCTCTAGTAAGCGCAATTTGTCCTACGCGGAAATTCTAAAAAAGTGAAATATGACCCTGAGCTAAAAGATATGGGTGGAATGTCAGCCAGATTCGAAGGACACAGACAGGCGACATCATGTTTAAGCTGCAAAAATCTAGCTTGGACAAAACCGAAGACTTTCGCACTCAAGTGAAGAACTCGCTTGGAGAGAATGTCGCAGCTCGGACCCAAAAGTATCAGATCTACATACAGTGTAAAGATCCTGACGAAGTGACATCCAGAGAAGAAATATACACTGCGTTAAAAGAACAATTTAAGTTAGAGGAACTGGAAAATGATTGCAATGAAAAAATGGGGTTTATTCAAATAAACCTCAATTATTGCAGGGTCGCTCAGGACTTACTAGAGCAGACCACTTATGACTCTCAGCTGGATATTACCATCATGGCTCACAGAATCGATTGGTGGAACTATACAATGCTTGCCATGAGTCAGTCGACCAGTGGTTTCGTGTGGGCAAAAATAGCCTCACATTGTCTGAATTTGAAGACATGCTAGACAATCTTGTTTCCGATGCAAGGGGACGAAGCCCAAAGGTGATTGCCGGTGACTTCAATGCTTGGGCCCTCGAATGGGGAAGCAGGGTGCGTAGCACAAGGAGACTTTTACCTCATTGGATTTAGTTTTAGCCAATGAAGGTGATGCAAGCACCTTTCGCAAAGGGGGTCTTCCTTAATCGCAGACCTGAACTGGCACGTGATGCAAGCACCTTTCGCAAAGGGGGTCTTCCTCAATCGCAGGCCTGAACTGGCACGGGATATGTCTGGACTGATGCATGATATGTCTTCGAACGTTAGCGAGGACTACACCAATAGCGATCACCAGGCAATCATCTTTGAGTTGAGAAGGGAATGACAGATCAGGAATAGCATTGAACGAGGGAAGCTTCTTGGAAATCTGGCTAGGCCAAGCTGCTAAGGCAGGCGGTCCCACTAAAAGAGCTCTCAATATCACACAATGCATCGCTAAGGCATGTGACGCATTCACGCCTAGGAGGTGCTCATTCCCCAGTAGAATGCCCAACTACTGGTGGAATAGTAAATTGGCCAGCGTTCGATCAGCCTACACACCAGACCAAAGATAACATGCACAAACCTCAAGCTTGCTATTCAGCGGAGCAAGAATAAATGCTTTAAGAAGCTCAGCTCGGAAGCAGATGTAAATCTGTGGATAACCGGCTATAGAATTGTAATGGGACAGTTGAGAGGATGGTCATGTCCACAGATAATGTTCCCTACAATCTTGTTGAAAAATCATCCGGAGGTTATTTCTGCAGTAAGAGAGGGGCACTGACACATTTCAGAGAACTCTGAATGTGATGGCAATTCCTGCAGTAAACATGGACGAGCTGTTGTAAATCTGCAACAGAATAGGTGATAACAAAAGTTCCGCGCCTAGACGGCATACCGAACAGAACCCTTAAGCTCGCCATAAAATCCAGACCGGACATGTTCGCTGAATTGTTCGAAGCGTGCATTTCCGAAGGGATATTCCCTAAAGTATGGAAGCGGCAGAAGCTGGTACTGGTAAACATCCCGGTGAACCATCCTCTTATAAACCCATATGTCTCATCGGCAGTATGGGTTCCATAAAGGAAGATCAACCATTGATGCCATCAAAATGATTACTGGCTTGGCTGAAACTGCAATTCACGGAAGGGGCAGTACCAGCAAATAGTGTGTGGTGGCTACCCTGGACCTAAAGAATGCATTTAATTCAGCCAATTGGAACCTTATACGAAAGTGCCTAACTGGTGTTTGGTGTTCTCAATTGACCTTGTAGCTATTGTCGATAGCTACCTCCGAAAAAGGAGGCTCGATGATGGGCCCAATGAGTTCGTTGTATAAGCGACTATCCCACATTGCTACGTACTTGACCCACTACTTGGCACATCATGTACAAGGATGTACTTAACGTTCCAGTCCCGGAGGAGGCCACGTGGTGGGTTATGCCGATGATATAGCATTGGTTATAGTCTTAAACATCTAGAGAATTTGAAATAATAAAACTTGTTTTTTTTATTCGCTAGTTTTGACTTTTATTTTGCAAATACCGATATTTCGGGAACCACTTGCTTTGTTTGTTTCTCATGTAAGTATATTTGAGGGCAAAACTATCCCATTTGAACGTAGGCCGTAATGTATATGTTATTTAGCATGTCAAACTACTCACTTTAATGTGATATTGATATTTAGAATTTTCGGTTGTAGTAAATTTAAACGGAAAAGATAACTTTGGGAGTAATATACTATTATGAACTTAATTTGAGTAGGTATCCATATGAAAAATATTTTGAGGGCTGGACTGAGGGTGAGCTTCATGACTTTTTTACAATTTTTCGGTTGGGTACTTTCTGAGAAAGAGTCTGTTAAAGAAATCATCACTTTCGACCCTTCACATTCCGCTACTTTCCAACAAATGTTAATACTAGCCTGAGTAGTCACATAAGCCCAGACTATCATCTCCCATACCAAAGAGGATTCACTCTCGAGACCCATTCAATATCAATAACGGTGTAAGACAAGGGGATACCCTATCATGCATACCTGGCCCTGGAAGAAGTGATCCGTAATCGTGATGTGAATCGGAAGAAAACTCGGAAATGGACAAACTGTCTTTATCTTGATTTTTAATTAATCCGGTAAGGTATAAGTATAAGGGCAATATATATGGTAGATACAGAAGACGTACAGACTCTAGCTTAGATATAGCAATGGAGTAAGCCAGGATACTAATAATAATCATAATCGTTGGCGTAAGAATCCATATTAGATCAGTGTCTTGAAGTGTGTTAGAGCACAGCTGAGTCCAGCGATAACAAATCTCTCTGCCACCGGTGAAATTTGAACCGCGACCTTCCGCTATGCCAGCCGAGCGCACTAAGCACTTGAGCCATTCGGACACCAGGAGCCAGGATGCTAGACAGCTTTTAAGGATATCGAATTGATGGACTTCGGCGCAAAAACAGGATGCCTGGAGCTTCTTCTTAAGGCAAGCCTAAACTGGACACAGATATTTAGCTTGGATTGTTATACATTTGTTAGTATATAGTATAGTTGGAGCATTTTTTAAATTTTTCCTTTCTGTTTAGTAACCTTACATCCTGATGCTTTCATACGAGTACCCACCGTATAGGCTTGTATCTATGGTCACTCCCAAGTATTTGATGCTCGGCTTAGAAGTAATAATGTGCTGGAAAAGGATCATTTCTTTAGCGGGCCATTCTCAGAACCTACCCAACCAAGGAATCTGAAAATAACCAGGAAGTTGCCAGTTTATGGTGCCTAGGCTACGAAATACCCTTCATACTGATATCTGATCAAAAAAAGTTAATAATAGTATATGACTATAATTTTTAATGATTGATTGCAGAAGCCCCTTAAATCCGCCTTAGAATCATGCATTTCCAGTAATATAGATGATATAGAGCATAATCCTACCAATAAAAATAATAATAATAATAATCGTTGGCGCAACAATCCATGTTGGATCAGGGCCTTGAAGTGTGTTAGAGCACTTCATTCAAGACCGTAACGGTACACTAGGAGGCAATGTGGTCAGCATTGCGCTCGCCCGAGATTATTACCCTGATTTGACTCATTCACAGCTGAGTCGACTGGTGTCCGACGTCAAATCACGATGCAAATTCCACTGCCACCAGTGAGATTTGAACCGCGACCTTCCGTACGACAGCCTTGTGCTCTAACCACTCAGCTATCCGGACACACCTACCTCTCTCTACTCCTACCAAGTTTGGTGAAAATCGCGCCATTATTAACAAAGTTTGAATACGTCAAAGTGGTCACTTCAGTGCAAAATCTAAGATTTTGAATGTCAGTAGCACCCAAAAATGGATATTCTGGCATAAGATATGCACATACATTACGTGCAAAGGGCGGGGGGGGGGGGATGTTTTCATAAAATAAATACACAAAACCTGTCATACCTGAAGCGTCCAGTTGCTGGTTTTCCGACTTGTTTAGGCAGGTTGTCAACATTTATAATCAATTTGATGAGGGAAACACCAAAGAACATCATCCTTAATGTAGAGTTCAGAGGCACATGGATTTTGTGAAGTGACATGCAAGGCACCGAGGAGCCAAGGACTCGGTCCGTATTCCTTTATTGGAATTTTGATTGACTTCATTGTTTCGCGAAAAAAAAACAAAATACGCTTATTTATTAGGCGCTACAGTGGTCTGACCCCTTAACTGATTCAGGTACTTTTACGACTTTAGTGAAATTGCCGTAGTTGTAGCAATATTAACGCATCTTTGCTGAATCCACAGAGTTTCCAAATATCGATCTGTATTTTCGAAAAACTTTTTCGTTGGTCGTTGACATGAAAATAAGTCGTAAACTAGGTATTATTGCCGATTGCTACTCTATGGTTTGTAGTGACCTTCGGACCCTTCGAATCTGAATTAAAGTTCACTGTACTATCCGCCTTCGCCTCATTTGATTTATTATAGATGCTGTGACCATCAGTAATAAATAAGACAAATAAGCAGACAAATATGAAATTATTGGGTACACATGATAGATGAAATACGAGTCAAATTATTTTTGAAATTATTACTTTTTTTCAGATTCGTTATTGTGGTTGCTTTTACTTAAGTTTAGTTTTATTATTTATTTTAAGTGCATCTATAACAAATATTGTTCAAAAGTAATTTATTAAGACGTAAATTGCTCAGAAATGCTTCGTAATAAAATATATACCTCCAGTAGTATGAGTATTACTTTACAATTTCGCTTTAGTTTTTAATTTCAATTTCTGACGCATTATTTGTGTCATTTGTAATACATGAATCATTTTATTTATAGATTTCACTTAAACTAGATTCCAGCAAGATAAGTCATAGATACTCTTGCGTATACTATCGAAAACATCGATTACGAATTGAGCATGAACTCATTCTGATCTTGACTGAAAAGAATAATTGCCTTTTCCAGATACGAAATATTTTCGTGTTGGCGGTGTTATGTCAGTAGCTTTTCATAAAGTAAACAAAAAGTTGAATAACCTCAGTCAAGCGTCTCGGGCCAAACTCAAATTTGCATATACTTTTAGCAGTTATGCCGGCAAATATAACAACGCAGAATGCTACTACGTACAGGCCATAATTTTAGCCTCTTCCGAACTTTTTCAAGCCTAAATTGAGTTTATGTCAGTTTTATATCACAATGCCCGAATTCGGAAACTGGCACCTTTAAAGCGAACAACGGATTGCTATTGCAGAAAGATGCAGCTTCGCCTTTCAAAAAACGGGTTAATGATTGATGTTTTTGACTTTCAAGCTTCGATGTAAGTACCAGGGAAGATTTTGTGCAGGTCAAAAGTTGGACAGCCAAAAAGTGCGACTATTATGGCAGCAGAGCTAGGTTTTTATAACGAATTGGAAAAATATAAAAGATCGAATAAATCCTGCATCCCAAATATAGTACAAATCCAATAAACTTATCAACATTTTGGTTAATTTCCCAATTGCTTTTTCGGCTTTAGCTCATTTTACTTATAAAGGTCAGCAAGAGTTAGATATTGGTAGATTGTGATCAATGATGACAATCTAGTCCTATTCATATAAACCAGAAATATCTTTTGGTCATCTAAAACTGATTGTCTATTGCCAAATTCACTTCATTCGTATCATTAGGTATACCCGCTTCCAAACCAAGAGAAACACATTTGTGATCATATTATAGGCAGCAATAGATATACGGTGGTCAGGAAGTTGATCTCAGCACTGGGTCGGACAACTCAGCACTTACTTTCCCCGAAGCGTGCCCGAGAATAAAATTGACATATGCGAACAATCTTTAGAAGATTTTCGTAGTAAAGCATCGAAAACAGAATTAATCGCCAGACGGCCTCCACATATTTCAGACTTGAGCCCACAAGGAGCTCAACCTGCAATGTGAGCATATCCGCATTTTCCATGAAACTCCCACAAGGGGGCTAATCGCAAATAACCGGGCCATTCTCCAGGAATTCTCCTGAGTCATATACCCTCGGCTATCCCGATTCCCATGATACCAGATAACCTCTGATGGAAGCCACATCAGGTGAGTCTCCATGCGGACTCAGATCTGGTCGCCCTAATTAGGCTTTGGAGCATTTTCCTACCGTATCACGGCCAGCAAGTATAGCGAATATAGCATTTCCCGATGCTACCACTTGAAGGTTTCCCTTGGTAACTTGGTGTAGACTAAGCTGACAGACATCTGGTGCGTATCGTTTTAGAATTCCTAATGGGGAGACTTTTCTACTACAATTCAGACAATGGACCTAAAGCGTGTCGGACAAGCTGTGGGGTTGTACAAGGATTCTTCGTCCATTATTGGCTTCGCAGATGGCATCGAAGTCCCTATTGTGGTACAAGATACTAAGGAAATAGCGTGCTTGCTAATAAAAATTAAATAAAATATTCTTATATCAGTTACTGTCACACAGCCCGCAGCAGGACCACCCCAGAACCCCAAGGTCATCAAGTCTGATAATGCCGCCATCGTCATCGTCCCACCAACTAAACCAGAAGCAGACCGTAGCTGCCAGTGTATAATTAAGTGCTACTAAAATAAAAAGTGTACACTCGCCCCAAGAGCCGATGCACAGTTTTGGTAGTGTGCTCCGCTGTCTCAATTTTCGCTTCGGTTTTTTTAGTTTTGCTTCTATGGTTGTTTTGGTGCGTGCTCCACTGCAGTCCACTCTAGCGATGGGCACTGAAGAAAAGGACGCAACAAGGCCTGCACAACCCATGGCTTCCGTGACCGTGCGTATGCCATCTTTATGGTGCAGGAGCCCCGAAGCGTGGTTATGCGAGCTCTATGCCCAATTTGCCCTGGCTGGCGTCAGATGTGACGCCAGCCAGGGCAAATTGGCAAATTGGACCTCCATTAGACGAAGAATCTATTGGGCTCGTCTTCGACGTGTTGGAGGAAGGCTCATATGAAATATTACAGGAGCGCCTAATACGGCATCTCTCAGTAAGTGAGACAACCAAGAGGTTAGATATTGTCTTCTATTTGTAGTTAAGTCTAAAATTCTAAATAGAGTAGCTTTGTACTGATGAAGGGAGTAAGTTGCTCCCGAAATATATATACATAATAAAATAAAATTGTAGTTTGGAGTAAGCTGCTGGTCTATCAATTTTGAGACAACCAAGCTTAATCACTTGCTGACGAAACTCACGCTTGGCGACCGGACAGTCAACTGCTTAGGGAAACGAAGCAGCTGGCTGGAGATATGGAGGGGACCGGTTCTGCTTCAATCTTTGTGGTTGCAGCGGCTTCCGAAGGACATTCGGGCCATATTGGAGTGCGCAGACTCTGGTTCGCTGAACATGCTGGCGGCAACCACCGACAAAGTCCATGAAGGGGTACTCGCGGTCCATGGGTTGTGAGGTGTCTAGTGACGCGCCGGATAAACTCGCGAAACTACAACATTCAATGACCGCATTGGCAACCCCCGTAGCAAAACTAGCCGACATTGTTTCTGTTCTCCATCTGAGACGAAGCTTGTGAAACAGGTTGAATCCGCTTCTTGAAATAGGCGTCCGTAAGGACCATCAACAGGTACCAGGCTATGGTGGCACTACCGAACTTTCGTGAAAAAACCACAAATTGTACCAGCCGTTGCGCCTTTGTTGTCGGCTGCCACAAGCAAAACACCACGTCGCCTTTCCGTTTACGACCCCCTGAGGTTTCGGTTCTTCCCACATCCAGGTACCATCGATTAATGCTTCAGACTTTGAAATTGGCGGCAGCAAATTCATCGTCGGGCCGCACTTATATTTACGTAACGTTTAATTATAGCCGACGTTAGCACTCCCATTTTGGGAGCAGACTTCCACTTCCACCACTATGGTTTGTTAGTGAATCTAGAACGCAGGTCTCTTATTGATCCCACAATCAACCTTACGTCATCAGGAACGATCTCCACCTGCCATCCGGCATTCTATCCATAATTTTTGAAGGCGTTGCTCATCCAATCGCTTCTTCAAAAATACCTACCAATTGCAGCCTCTCCAAGCCAGTATAGCATGATGTTCGGCACCACCAGCCCTCCTGTCTTCTCTAAGGTGCGTCCACTACCACCACAGAAGCTCGCTGTTGCACGGAAAAAGTCTCAGGGGCTCCTCAAGCAGGGTATATGCAGGCCCTCATTCTCTCGCTGGTAGCCGTTTTTTTCTGCCTTGAATTTAACCAAGACCTACCACCAAATCCATGTAGCTCCTGAAGACATTCCGACAGCGGCAATATGCACACCTTTCGAACTTCTCAGGTTCACCTGGATGACTTTTAGACTGTGCAATGCAGCGCAAACGCTTCAAAAACCTAAACTTTTGTTTGGCTTACATAGATGATGTTCTAGTCGCTTCCTCTTTGGAATCTGAGCAGACCAGTTTTGTTCTCAACGTTGAAAAGTGCAAATTCCTCTAACTGCAGGTGAAATTTTCCGCCACCATCCAACCGGACTCGGACAACGTGCAAGCAATCGCGAGGTTCTCACTTCCGAAAATTGTTAAGGATCTGAAAAGGTTCTTGGGCATGCTAAACTTTTACCATTGCTTCCTGCCCAGGGCGGCAGGCCGAAAAGCAAAGACACCCAACTGATTAAATGGTCCACAGTAGCTATCCAGGCATCTAAGTCGACTATGCAACAGCTGGTGGACTTCACGCTTCTGGTCTTTCCTCAGCAAGATGCACTCCTAGCTGTTTTCGTCAATGCACCCGGCATCACCAATAGGTACTACTCTTCACCAAAAGGTGAAACAAAGCTGGCAGCCGTTTAGTTTATTCTAGAAACAGTTGAACCCCGCCCAATGGAATTACAATACCTACGATTATCAGTTGGTAGCCGCATACCTCGCAATAAAGTATTTTCGCTACTCCGTAGAATGGCCTGCCATTCACGGTGTTCACGGACCACAACCTTTTACATTTGCCTTAAAACAGAAACTCGACAAAGCTTCTCCTCGTTAACTCAAGCACCTGAGCTTCATAATCCAGTTCACGTCCAACATCCAACACGTGTCTGAACATAGTTGCTGACGCTTTGTCACGCATTGAGAAGTCAAGATCCCTGCCACAATCAATTTCCAGGTAATCACGGACGCGCAGAAGAACGACGCAGTTCTTCAGAGCCCGAGGAGTAAATCGAAGTTTCAGGAAATTCCTCATTCTCGGTTCGACCTCTACATTATACTGCGAGAACTCAAAAGAGGGACCAAGGCCATACTTTCCGGCCGCTTTTCGCAAGTGAGTATTTTACACAATTGACCATCTGGCGCACACAGGCATCCAGACAACGAACCAGTTAGTCACTGCGAAATATTTCTGACCGTCCATGGACAAAGACGCCAATCAGTACATCGCAGACAGTACATCGCATGTCAGAAATGTAAAACTTCGAAGCATGTAAGAAAAGAAGTAGTTGTGTTCCTCAGGTTCACCAAGTGCCTTCACACCATCGATATCATTGGACCATTGCGACTCGCACGCTATCAGGCATTGCCTCATAATCATCGATTGGTTCACGTGGTGAATTGAGGCGATTCCTCTAAAAGACATTACGGCACTATCATGTGCCGAGGCCCTCTGTCGAGAATGGATTCTACACTTTGGTGTACCGGCGATCATCATCACAGCCCAGGAAACGCAGTTTGAATCCTCTCTTTTCTCGGAGTTAGGCAGACTCCTTCCTGGTCATAAGTCTTGCCTCCTGTCCTACTTGGCATAAGGACAGTCAGCCGCAGGGAATTCGTATACGGGGAGAACTTGAGACTCCACAGTTCTCGACGTGCGATCGAGCGTAAATCCAACCGGCCGGTCGCATCTGCTAGAGACGCCGTGAGCCGGATCAAACCACCGACAATTATTCGAAAAATATCGCCAACGTGCCTAGGGATCTTGAGTCCCGCATACACGACTTGGTAAGGACCGACGCCTCCCGAAGACCATTGCATCCACTATACGACGGACCTCAGAAAATTTTTGAGCGAGGTCCGCACCACTTTACCCTCATCGTTGGAGACGCCCCCAAGAAGATCTCCCAGGAAAGCGCGAACGACGCGTCCGATTCGACTTGCCGAGCTGAGGAAGTTACATCTCGGACTGGAGTGCTGTGGAGATCACGGTTGTAATAAAATATTCCACTGCGTAAATTTACCTACAACGGAGCGGCCTACACTCAAAGTGCCCGGTTTGGCGAGGAAAAGTTCGTTGATTTTTCAGGGAGGCTGCGCCGCTAGGTCTGACGATGAGTCTATCCCTTTTCGAAAACCAGCCGTCGCCAATGATCACTACACAGACAATTTAGAGACAATAGTCTTAAGCCACTCCGCCGTATTCTCCGTCGCGCAGTCTAGAGTATGCCCGTGAACACGAACTCATTATTCCATTCCTCACACATCTCCATGACGATGAGGTCCTCAATTAATCCCTTATCCTCGTGAGTGAGTATTTTTCCCGGAAATACTTTAGCCAGTCGAATGCTCTTTACCGCATTTGCATACCTAACAGAGGCTGTCCTGGCTCCAGTCTTCACCCCTGATATCCCCGAGACCTCCCCTCTCTAAGGCTCGGGTTCAGGTTTCCTGAGAGCATTTCCCTCTTGGGGCTGATTTCCAGGACGACCTAACTAATAGAAATAAATTAGGAGGTAACATCTAGGGTAATGTCAGGATGTAGGAATGGGCTGGTAAATATTCATACGCTAATTCTCTGTTTAGGTGTCCACAAGCAATAAAATCCGTAACTGTAGTAATGATGTCTTTCCACCTATATCCTCTCTTGTCGAAGTATTTTCGCCGCACAACTATTTGGTGGAAAATGAATGAATTGTTAAACAAAATAAAAGCAGAGCATCTAGTTTTAACTATTAATCGTTCCGCGTTCATAGAACAGGAGTTGAAATAGTTGTTTGTATATTAACGGAAATCTATATACTTCCTTATGTTTTTCTCGCTATTATTTGAAATTAATATATATTTCAGATTAGAAATTATAATTCTGTTAACTCCAAAATTACAGAATAGGCAGTAACCACCCGAGCTCAACACTTGACATTGATGAATATTTATTACGATTACATTTACATGCATCTATCGGACTCCAACGTAAAACAGATGACTCCAGGATGAGATCATAAAAGATTCTTAATAGTGTTCTATTTTTTTTTACCCTCGCGGAAACTCCAAATATGGGGAATATATGTACATAAATAAAAATGCACAAGTGGATCTCAGATTATACTCTGCCTTTTTTGCTCAGATACGACTCCGCGTTGGCATCAACAAACGCACTAAAGATACAATAATAACTACTTATAAATTTATTTCACTGCTTATTGCACTGCTTAATGCAAAGCATGTGTTGTTACATAAGTTGATTTCATTTTCATAAGCACAATGCGAGGTAGGTGTTCGGAATGAACAATAAATATTATTATTTATAAGCGTCACTTGAGTACGGCCCATTTAGATAGATAGTCATTTGGGTATTCAGTTTTGAACGCCCCTTTACAAATTAATTTTTAAGGTCGCATAATAATTAACTGGTTGAATTAAAAAAATGCGGAAGTCCCACCAAGTGGAATTCAAAAAAACAATAACAGAATAAGGGAATAGTGGTTTAGGTGGCAAAAATTAGATTAGATTATGATTCATCTGCTTGTTCCTTAAAGGAACATCTGTTTACAAATTTCAAAATATAAGTACGGGCCAAATTTATTGTTGTATTAATTAAAAGCCTAAAAACCAAAATTTGCTGAATGACACATTTCAATTATAATTTCAACCGATTAAGAAAGTCCACCATTAATTATCTTGATAAATTGTAGGCTGAATGTGATCTATTTCTAGAGATACAATAAAAGCTATCCGAAAATGAGATTTTAACAAGCAAATCTAGATCCATTTTGAGAGAACTACTAGAGTCTTTAATATATTCTACTAATCCAACGGCGAACGGGCTCCTTAAAAGGAAATCTTTGGAATATCCACCTACCCCAGTATGGAAGGTTATTAAAACTTTGCAGGAGGAAATGAATTAATTTAAGTGTTCACTGAACCCCAGTCCCGGAATGATGTAATTTTTGGTCGCAGTTCTTGTTGGTTTGGTATTATTGAGATTAGGAACATGTAATATATCTAAAGCAGTTCTTAAGCAATCTGGCGACGATCAAGCGGAAATTAGAGTCCAGATCAGATTGTACATGCACACTTATAGATATCTGGCTTCAAATGAATCAGATCTCTTTTCCATTAACTGCGGTCGTAATAAGTGCCTTTGTATTCGAATTGAATAGTGACTATGGACATCTATATGTTACTATTTATTGGCTTATTTTTGCACAGAATCGCCGCACTGTGCGTAGGCTTCCCGAGTGAGACCCACGCTTCAATTCAACACTTTATACTTGTGCTAAGTGTCAACATATTGCTGACCGCTTTTTAGACCAGCGGCCAGATTGTTTTGCTTCACATTGAAACATACACCTATTCCTCAATCCAAGGAATGTTTGCACAGTGGGCGAAGATATTGAACATAGAATGCAAAAACATCTAGCGTAGTTCATGGGATGAAAAAGCATCGGAGGTGAATACCGTATTTGGAAATATGGAAGACGACCTTATCGGTTTGGATTTTCTGTTATGAATCAGATGTTTTTGAAATATGTAGAATGAATCAAACATTCGTTCATGATTATAGATGATTACCATTCAGCAAAGAGCTTATTCCAAAGCTGTGTACTCATAAAATTGATAACGTTCAAAGATTGCAAGTAAGAGATGTTTATTCCTAGGAAAAAGATACAAGATCTCTCTCAAAAAAAAATGTAAAAGGGGTTGAAATTAAAATTGTGGGGGCGTTCTCAATTATTGATTAACTTCACATTGCCATATCTGTTAATGAGCGAGGCTACATTATGAGCAGCAGAAACTACCTACTTCAGAAGAAATCTAACAAAATAAACAGGATTACTAGATGACTGGTGAGTTGAGAACTGTTCCTTTCCTACAATTCCTACATACGCGCTCTATCCTTGGAAGCTTCTCCAGTATGCGGCCTATGGTGCCATCTACAGCTTTCTGGACTTCTTGGAATTCAAGCATTTTCGGAATGATCATTTCTACGAGCAAGAGTCTCTCTTCTGTTGAGAATCGTCGTATACGAAGTGCATTGAATATTATCAATTAGTCTATTTTTCCACCTCTCTCTGTCATCATTAACCCCGCGTTTCTGCTTCACCCTGATTATCCGCGTATGCCAAAATAGATCTATAGCCTCGAGTTAGTAGTAACCTCATCAATAATTTGGGTTCCCCAAAGTTCGTTATGATGGCAGTTATCGAGCGGGTGCTTTTGGCTCCAAACTTTGCTCAGGAAGTTGATGAGCGCGTCTTCTATCACAACTCAGTATACCCATTCAAGGGTGGCCTCGTATAAACGTAATAATACTATATATCCGCTATCTTGCATAGAAAACTGAACCTTTGACATGTAGGACTTCGTCTCCTTTTATCTTAACCATCACCATTCCATAGGCTCCTCTACATAAAATGATTTCGGCTCTTTCGCTGAGTTGACTGAAAGAATTCTGTTTCCCTTAATGGGCCGCTTTTCACTTCTTCTCTGTGCCTTAACCTGTACATTTACGCATCAGTTCCTGCTTGCAGGTATTCACTCCACAGTTTCTTGACCTTCTCATTACAACAAGATCTCGATAGTCTGTTGGCATTATTACTGCACCTTGAAAAAGGCACCCCAAGTCCCAACTACGTTATAAATAATTTGCTCAAATTTCTTTCCACTATACCCTTGATGCGTAATTTTCCACCAAACATTACTACATCATACACTTTAAAAGTGTACTGCCTGGTTCAACATACCCCTTTTTGTTTTTTGGATATACAATTCTTTTAATTTCCATTTCTTACGAAAGGAATGCCTTCCACTGAGCCTGTCCTTACTTTACGAAAGGTATAGAAATTTTTGATTTTATAAAGTGCAATGGCTAGCGACGAGAGGGCTCATCCAGTTTCGACTTTGACGGCTTCTAGCAGCTTTTTTGTCCATAGAACTCCCCAATTACCTCTACATGTCCGTCTTCGCCGCACTTTCATCAAGAACCTTCAGGATCTGTAGTAGTCGAGCATTTGTATTGTTTTGTGTAAAACAGAACCTTATTAAAATCAGGAGGGAGCGGAAATCTTCAAAGACACTGGACGGGACATTCTAGGGTGTGTGATTTTTGCTCACTAAACCCCCCCCCCCCCCCCCCCCCGCCCTACGCTCCGTAACGCCGGACAGAATTAGCTATATCTATCTTAGTCACCTTTCTGCTCTACGCGACGTACGCAACCGCGCTTTTCTTGTCTTCTCTGCCTTTCGAAGTTTACTCTGGATAGATGGAATCATGGCATTGGTCGCATCACTATCCTCCTAATGTACTAGTATTCGTTCGATTTTCTGGTATCAGCACCTCTCCTAGAGTCTCCTCTGAATTTTTTGTTTTTTTTTCAGAAATCCTAGACAGTGGAAGAAAAAATGCTCGGGGTCTTCTCCACTTCAAACTGCCAGATACTGGGGATATTCTCCGTGCTCCTAGAGAAACTGGGCAAGATGTTAATCAATCTCATCGTGCCGCCTCTATAACCACTCCTTGGGATTAGCCTGTGTATCCACAAACATTTCCCCGAGTGCTCCCAACGCTCTTGACATCTGTTTACAGATTTCCTCCTTTCGACGTTCTTCATCTGTGCTAAAGCAAACATAGGCTTCACATTGTATATATTCGTTATGTCCTCCGCCAAGAGTGGGCATTATTCGCGAGATGACGAATGCAACATCATCTGAGACATTCCTAAAGGCAGAACTAGTGCTGCCATGCTATAGACTGCATTCATTTTATAAGCATTAGCTTCGATCTGCAATGCTTTTCACCAAACTGGGGCTACATAGAGCAAGATCCTGCCCACCACCCTAACTACAAGCAGCCTAGAAACAAACATGCCATGCTTCCGTGGGAACGGGAAGAATAAGTACATCGCTCTACACGATATTTTCTAATAGTGGGCTAATTACGGAGCTCTGTGGGATAGCCACGGACACAACGTACTTCTTCAGACCATCATCGGTATCATACTAGAGCATCCGCTTTTCCCCACAGTGTCCACAAAACATATAGGTCTATTGGAGGTGAATATAACCTGGAAGTTTACAAGCTTTTGCCAGCAATACCACCTTCTGCCGCTCCCATGCCGCAGGAAATATCCACGGCCTGGATTTCACAGCAAGCTTAAACCTTACTCGGTACTCCGTCCAGGTCCTCGGCTTTACTGTCACCTGGTCTACAGTAGATTTCCAGTAACTTCTCCGTAGCGACCGCCAGAATCCGTTAATCCGTCGCATTTAGAAGTCCTTGGAAGTTATAGGTGCCCCTCTCTTGATGGGGAAGTAACCCCTGGATAATTTTCAACAAGAGCGTACGACATGTGATCTGCGGAGATAAACTACCTCTAAATAGTCCCATCGCGATTCTAGTGGCACTACCCCACGGGTTTACTTCCGCCTCCGTGCAGAATTCCTTAAACGACTATCTCTAGCTTCGTTAATGGCCAGCTTGAGAGTTTTTCCGCACTCTTTTCGCCTCTGATCGATCCTAACTATCGCCTTCTGAGTAGTTCACCTGGCTCAGTGGAAAGTTGATCGAAGGCTGATCAGTTCACTATTTTATCAGTAATTGGGTCTTCTACCGGGCAATGCGAGTCTCCAAGGCATGGATACGTCACACTCGTTGATGATGCATTGTGTCAGATTGAGAGCCGCCTGCTTTATTAAGTTGATCTAATCCACCTCTATGACGGTCTGCTCATCCAAAGCTGTTGCAGGCTAGTCCGACTTCTTTCCCGGTTTTGAGTATGATGGCTCCCTGTCTCTCAATCACCCTTCGACCTCGTTCTTTTGCGTTGAGAATAGGCAGGCAGTTTTAGACCTAGTGGGGCGTAAGAACTTTACATATACCCCGTCTATTTTCGTTTAAAAAAAGGCACTGTTTGACCCATTCATAGTACATTGCATGGCTTGTCCGCCGCACGCCCATATTGCCGCTTTACTAGTCGAATCTATGGCCCGTACGCTACCTTGACGGTTTCTCTAAGGTTTACCCATAATGGCTACTTCCATCTTAGACCCGTAGGTGGTCTGCCCAAGCGCACCTTGTATGACCCTGCAATGATTGTAGTTTATTTGAATAATGAATAATAAAGAAAAAGAAATAAACGTGCGCATTCGCAAACTAGGATTATTAAAAAATTTTGAAGGGTAAATTTTTGGTGCTCTTATATTTATCCGTCTACTGCGATACTCCTCACAAGCATTGTTTAACATCGTCTGCGCATTTTTGTACCTTAGGCGCTCCTCGGTTTATTCTACCCAGCCTCAAAAGCTTTGCTCCCAACTTGCCTAAGTTAAGAAAAATTCTTGACTGACGTTTTCGTTCAGGGCAGAGGCAACTCATCAGACTCTGCCTCACCTATGCCTTGGAAGCAGCGTGACCGAAAATGACGACAGGGGGTAATCGCTCCATTTATATATAATCGCAAATACGACATGAGTCCTGAGTTCAAACCTACGCCAGGCCCAAGTGAATTTTTATTGAGGATGCTGGGAGTGCTAAGTCCGCATCCACTTGATGGCGGACCGGGCCAATTGGGAAGCAACTTACGTCCTCTCTTGTGGGTTAAACACCAAGTTCAACCAAGTTCAAAAAGAAAACAAAAAATCTTGACTGACGGTTTCGTCCAGGGCAGAGGCAACTTATTAGACTTTTTCTTTTCTTTTTGAACTTGGGTGTTTAACCCAAAAAGAGGAGTAAGTAAGTTACTTCCCAAGTGGTCTGAGACGTCATCAAGTGGATGCAGACTTAGGACTCCCAGCATTCTTAATAAAAATTCACTAAGTTCTTATTCCACCAGTTTGCATCACTTAATGATCTTAACCTGACATTAAACCTCATATACGTCGAAAACAAACTTTCGTCACAGGATGCCCCTTGTTCGTCACGAGCAACCCTGTTGTATCTTGGGTAGGATTAAAACACTGATAACTTTAACGAAGCTAAGCATAGCTAGCTCCAGGTCCCATAGATTTTTCCTCTCTCTTGACCTACTCGGGGCTTTTTCATTCCTGGCTTATGATTCGAATTTCGTCTGACCATTCACATCTTGCAGACTGATTTCAAAGTTGAGTTAAAGTTGCTTGCTCTCACGAGAACGGATTGGGAATCCTACGCAACGCACTTGAGCAATAACATTGCCCACCTTCAAGGGGGTGGTGAGATCAGAAGCGAACTGGAACTAGAAACAGTGGTGGAAAACCTCTACACAGTCGTCATTGAAGCATATGAGGCCAGCTGTCCGGCTAAGACAGTTAAGTCCTCAAGGGATGTACCATGGTGCAACAGAAACCTGGCCAGAATGAGAAACAAAGGCACGAAAACTCATCAACCGGGCAAAACAAACCGGGGACTGGCAGAGGTACAAAAATACACTGACCGCGTATAGCAACGCGATCAGGGAAGCAAAGCGGAACAGTTTCAGGGAATTCTGTGAAGGGATCGAACAGATCACAAAAGCAACCAGGCTGTACAAAGCTGTAGCCAAAGACGGAGGAATATCCTCTGTCTGTTTGAAGGAGGAAGATGGGACAGTTACCCCACGGTAGCAGGCGACGAGATTCTATCTAACAGTCCAACAACGAATAAAAGGGGAAGAAAGGAGAACTGGAAACTAGCAAAAGAGGTATGCTCAGAAGCTAGCCACTGAAATCTCCCGGAGTAGATGGCATTTTCCCAGCAATAATCCAGAGAGGCCTAAGAATTATCTTAGAGTCTCTTCTGAGGGTGGTAAAGGGGAGCATAACACTGGGATACATACCAAGGGCATGGAGACGGGCAAAAGTGGTCTTTACTCCGAAAGCGGGTAAAAAGGATCCTTTTCACCCTAAATCTTTCAGACCTATTTGCCTAACATCGTTCGTACTCAAAACGGTGGAGAAGGTCATAGAAAACTATATTAGAACTAACGTTCTAAAGCGTAATCCTCTACAACACGCTTACTGGGCAGAACAGTCAACTGAAACTGCTCTGTATCAACTGACAGAGGTATTACGGGATGCCATAGAAACAAAGGAAATTGCACTGTATGCGTTTTTGGATATCAAAGGAGCATTCGACAACACATCGCACACAGAGATACAAGTTGCCCTGAGCCGAAAGGGAGTGGGAAACACCCCGGCATTCTGGATGGGCAAAATGCTAGAAAGCAGGCAAATAGAAGTACCGACGGGTACAAATTTTGTTTTCATGAACACCATTCAAGGCTGTCCACAGGGTGGGGTACTATCGCCGCTAATGTAGAGTATGGTAGTGGATGAACTCCTGGACGTGTTAACAAATACTGGAATACAAGTCCAGGGTTACGCGGACGACATTGTTCTAATCTGTAGGGGCAAATATGAAGATACCCTATGTGATCGAATCCAAACTGGATTGAGGGTTACTAGTGCCTGGTGCAGGAAGGTGGGACTGCGGATCAACCCAGCCAAAACCACCATAGTACCATTCACTAGGAGGCGTAAGCTTGATCACCTGGGAGCCATAACATTACATGATATGGAAGTCAAACGAGAAACAGAGGTCAAATATTTAGGAATTACGCTATACCAAAAATTTTTCTGGAAGGCACATGTCGGAAACACTTGTCGGAAAGCCACGAGGGCTCTGATGACTTGTAGATCCATAGCAGGAAAAAATGGGATTGCAGCCCGAAGATACTATTTTGGATATATACTGCAATAGTAAGGCCAATGATTACCTATGGGGCGGTAATCTGGGCAGAAAGAACCGAACTCAGCGCACAAGCCAGGGAATTACATAAACTCCGAAAACTGGCTTGAATGTGCATCAGTGGAGCAATGAGGACATGCCAAAGGGCATCCTTAGATGCCCTTCTTGGATTAACCCCTCTCCATCTGCACATACAGATGTAGGGCAAGGAGGGTAATATTCAGGATGGCCGGTAGTATGAGTGAGGCGAGGAGCTGCCTAAAACGAAGGAAGATTGATACTATTTCTAGACGGTATCCTGAATTACTGATACCAAGGGATAACATGACAACGAGGTTTCAGTTTGATAAGAAGTTTGAAACAAGTTGGAGTAACAAGGCAAACTGGAACGACATACGGCCTAAACCAGCAACTGATTACTTGGTACGCTGACGGATCCCTCACAGCAGAGGGAGCGGATGCCGGTGTCATTGGTCCAAAGAAAACGAACTTTGAGCCAATGGGCAGGTACACTAGCATATTCCAGGCGGAAATAAACGCCATAGACAAATGTGCCTCCTTTAATCTGAAAAGTAACTACAGGGGGCAAAACAGCTATTCTCACCGATAGCCAAGCAGCGATCAAGGTATTTAGGTCCAACCAGGTGAATTCTAAACTGGTGTGGGAATGCCTTGAGAGACTGAATACACTCGGCTCGTCCAACAAGGTCTGAATACTTTGGGTTCCAGGCCATGCTGGTTTGGAAGACAACGAGGCAGCGGACAAACTAGCCAAGAAGGGAGCAGGGACGCCTTTACACGGGCCAGAACCCTTCAGTGGAATCGGAAACGGTTTCATGGCTATGACATTAAGAAATAAAGAGAAACGGTTGAGGGAACTGTATTGGGCGGGCCTACCAGGACTGGAGCAGTCCAGGGTGCTTATTGGGGGATACGAATCCATACGCACAAAAGATTGCGTAAACCTCACCAAGAAGAACCTCCGAATCTTACTGGGAATTATCACTGGTCACTGTCGGCTAAACTATCACCTAAGGAAGCTAGGCATATCTACGGACACTGCCTGTGGGTTTTGTGAGGAGTGTAACGAAACCACTATACACGTCCTGGGACAGTCTCCGGCACTTGCGCAAAGTACGTCGAGGCATCTGGGAAACACCTAGTACCAGATGCAAAGCTGAAAGATCTGGAAGTAGGGAACATACTAAAGTTTCTGACGGTTGTAGGCCTGCTTGAGATGCTATGATCAATAGGTACACTATAACCAGTAAGAGGGGCACAATAGTTCTTTAAGGACGCGATGCGACTTTCCCTTGGCAGAATAGTAATAATAATAGAGTTGTTCTGGAAGTCTTCGAATTTCATTTTGACGTGATTCCATCATTTACAGTATCGTTTGGCTGTTCGTTTGCTTTAAAATCCCAGTCATCGTAAATAAAACCTAATGGCACCAATCTCTTAACTATCTAGTCCATTTTATTCCCTGGCAAAGACATCCTAGACGCATGACTGTATGCATTTGTAAATTGTTGCTGTACCTTCCTCTCTTGCACTAATAGCGGTCTGTAAGTACAAGGCTACAAAATCTTGAACCGTAGTCAGCTAAGATGAAATTTCACACACATGTTCAATCCATATAATAGCATGCTTTTCCTGCAGACCTTTCAAAAAACATTCTTCAATATGAAGACTTTTTCAAAACCCACCATTTCAACCTTTGATAAATTTTCCATCATTAATTCTCTCAAATCAATTTACTTCCTAGATTTATGTTTCTAATTTACAATACATCTTTAAAATGTTTGTTTATAGACAGTATGAAATGGAGTCATTTGAACTGATAGTGCGCACATGAGTACATAACTACACTATCATTAATGTATTTTTTATAACTCAAGATTGATAAAACAAACATTTCCAAGATTTCAATGATTTTCTTCATTTGGTCTGCTTGGATGCATAACTTTGAGGATGGATAATGCGTACCGGAACCACAACCTTGGAAGAACTCCAATATTTATAGTTGCCATTTTTTGTTTCATCACCCAACGGCTTGGCAAATATTTTTAATCTGTTGAAAAAAAATATCTGATAATAATTATACGTTAAGTACTATGTTTGTGTACATGTACTCATATATATATGAGTACTGTATATATGATGCGCATCATGGATGGATGTACCGTTCCACTGTAAAATAGAGATTTAAATGATTAGATCAAGTAATTGAAGATTATTAAGGTCAGCTATCCAATATTCGCTTCCGACTAGTAACCTAACCACAATGGGCAATTTAAAACCGATATTTCGTTATGATGTAACGGAAAAAGAAAAGAAAATCAAATCGCGAATGTAATTTTCGCTTTAATTATTATCTTAAAAATAAATCGCTGTCCCTGCACAATTCAATTAAAGCAATTGGCATGCGTTCTAGGCAATACTCGTTCATTTGATTCGCTCTGCTATTAGAAAACCAGAAACTTGATCTTCACACCTCAATTGAAAATTTAATTTTACTGCGTGCTATTGATAGTGTAATTTATCTGTTTATTAATTTAAATGTATATTTAGTAGCATGGAGCCAGTTTTGTGAAGTGATACGGGATAGTTTCACTGCGGTTGCAGACAATAATCATCAAGAAACCACTAAAATATGAATTTTGATTAGTGTTAGGAGTGCAATTCAACCGATATGTTCCCTTTTCGTCCCCGTGGATCAAAAAGAAATCACTGGGAAATATCGATTTGGATTTATCTTCAACGAAAATGCTACATCGGTGGCTCCTAATCTGAAGTGTGAGAACTCCAGCCTAAGGAAAATTTACGGAAGGTGAGTGGTTAACGGAAATTGCTCTTAATGAAGAGGCTTTTCATCACCAAAACGGCATTTTGGATATTATGTAGTCACATACCATGAATACCATAGACTTAACTGGCTGATTTCCCGAGCACAGTTGACAGAATGCGACGAATACTTCAAATTAGGACAAATTTTTGTATTTATTAGTGGATTGGATAGAGCATCTGAGCTCATCCGGAGCTGATTCAAAGTTCAAAAAGCATTGTCGCAACTTCAAAAATCGATCAAACCCTACAATTCGCAAGTGCAAAGCTAATGAATTGAGCCTGAATAGCAGCCACCAGATAATTTATAAACTAGAAAGGCATCGTAAAAAGATACACCTACTGCATCAGCATCCTTATCAATTGGAACTTATTCACTATAAACTGCTTGAGCCGAGACCAGCAGCCTTCCAGACGGCGGTGGCCTCCGACCCTGACCCGTCCACCACAACCTACCCAGCCGGAATTTGTCCACAACCAGGCGGCCATAGTATCGCTAATATATTTTGTCGTTATATAGCCTGCGGAATCGTCAATCCTCTTGAAAGGGGTCAAAAATTCCTCGGAGTATTCTTCTCTCAACAGCCGATAAGTGTTCGTAATTTTTCTTGCTAAGGACCCTATGGTAAGAGGTTCCTAGCGAGCTAGTTTTTCTAAGCTGAAATAAGTTCCGTTGGCTGTCAACAACCCTGTGTGGAATTCACCGTCAGGGCCTTCTTTGGTCGTGATTTTCGACCTTAGATAGAAGAAATAATCAACGGTTTTAAAGTTATATTCTCCTATCTTTATCTTCCTCAATTGATAAGCGCTGTTTTTTGTCGTTTCGACGCTGACGCTGGCACCATATATTTCGTCTTCGCCGCATGCTGGAACTGGATGAAGGTAGATTGTACATATCGGGTTATTCTTTTCCTGATGCAGACATCATCAGTATAAGCCAGTAGCTAGATGAACTTGAAGAAAATGTTACCTCTAACAATTATATCAGGACCAGGTTCTGTCATAACAGATTCAAGCAATTCAGCCGATTCGTCCGCAAACATCATCTACATTTAACACATTATCAGAAAAACTGAATGAAACCAAAAGACTGTTTTTTGATTAGGGTCAACTTTATTGTATTTACACGCAGATATCGATATCTCGGGAGCCAGTTGCTCCATTCCTCAGCACTTGCAGTCTTCATCAAATGACGTCAAAGGGTTTGAAGTCAATAGTCAGCTGTTTAGATCTTCCATCAGCTAGAAAGTCCGCGCCAAACTCTCTGCTACGTTCCTCTGGGTTTCCATTGCAATTGTGTACTACGCGTAATCGTTAGTTTGCCTGATGAACCATATATTTTCGGAAATTTCTCGTGAAATTTCACGGTATAGGACTATTGCTGGACGTTATGGCCAGGTGCGCTGTCTTGACCTGAGAGTCGGTTTCTCACAGGATTCTAACTGCAAGATTCCGATCAAGATCAAGGAGCAGGATCGGGAATATGGGGGGAGGACCCTTTGAGCACTTCCATGCCTCACGTGTCATTGTACTAAAATTCACGTGTCCTTTCCGGGACATGGGTCCGCACCGGATCCTGAAAAACAAACTCAAAGGGGATTCACTGGCCCCTATTGAATGACCAACATGCGGGCTAAACCTGAAATTGATAAAAAAATAAATAAATGAATAAAATACGCCTCGACCGCATGGATGGAGCCTAGCCCGATTGCGCGATCGAAAGGGCTGATCCCCGATGAATCGCATCCGCGATCGATATTCCTCCTACCTCAAATGTATGATGAGGACCGGCCTTCGAAGTTCCCAAACTGCATGCTCTAGAATCTGTTCTTAATTCACTTGTTGTTTGTTTTCGTCTTGAAAATCGGAAATCTAGGCGTTAAATAATCATAAGATTCATAAAAAAGATAATCAAATTGGCTTCTATCCAGTAAATTGGCTATTTATATATTGGAAGGATTCATTAGGTGGCCACTTTACCAAATGTAACAGAACAGTATGCTCTCGAGAAGGATTTACTAATTGAAGTCGTCCAAAGCCCGAACCGAAACCAGTTGCAGCTCTCACAAAACCAAAATCTCTATTGTCCATTGTCTCTTATTAGATTTGTATCCATCGCCACATACACACAAAAGTTCCTAATCTTTAGCGGGCAAAAACGCTCACTTTTTCATGAAAATTCCGTCGAACTATTAATACTATCGTCAATTTAATGTTTTTTTTTCTCAATTCCCGATCTTTTGGACGTTTTTGATTCTATTCTATTAGAATGCAGACAATCTCCCAAAACTTTACCCCGACTAAAACCAAAATGACCCCTTTCCGCACTTAAGCAAAGACAAAAAATCAAGAAGACTTTACATCGAAAAATCCCATTTCATGCAAGATTTATTCACTCCCAAAATAGAGGTATATCACACCCAAAAAGGTATTTGGCCACACAAAGAGTTTTTCTTGGCAGTCCATATGATGCTGGCGTCCATCCAACAATTTATCAAAACCGCTTCTCCGAATTTCCTATCTTTCTGCTGACCAAAAACGAACTCCCGTGTTCAGATGTTCTGCTGTCTCTCAATCAGTCGTTCTCGGTCCCGCTCATCCCTTAAACTTAGAAGTTCATGCCGGCTCAGCGAAAACAACAACGCCCATGCCTCGCTCAGAAACAAGTGAACGGTGTGATAATGAAATTAATAGAATTACTCATTTTAAAAGTTGATGAAGTTGAAAGTTAAAATTGGAATTCAGGGATGAGAATTGATTAATTGAAAGGAGTAAATTGGGAAAACTAAGGAGTGTTAGGACGGGAGAAGACAGAGGAATATTACATATTATTGAATGCATTCTCCTGTCAGATTGTCTCTGGACAAGGGAAGAAAATATTGTGAATGTCCCAAAGCCGCGGCCACTACAAGTACTATGCAACAACGAAGACTTCCGATATAGTGGAGAAGGATGCTTTCTGCCAGCAATTACATGCAGGTCAGGAGACGCTTAGATGGTCAAGCTGTCGCTCGACTGTGGGAGATCAAACGGTAGATTGTCCCAAAGAGGCGACATAAAATCTGGCTGACTGAGTAATCATAGAAATAGATCGATGAACGAAAGGGACTGAAGGCTCTATTGACAGCTGCGGGCGCTAACGAGCGTGACTCGCGAGAAGTTCAACGCAGTGTGTGCCTCAGGAAAGGGAATTTATTATTACATTGACCAAGGAAGTGGGAGATACTACAAATAGCAACGATAGTCGAAAGTCTTTCGATGTTCCTGTGGGGGACATTAACGGTTGACTACTTACCCAGGACAACGAGCAGCTGAAGTAGTGGGAAGAATAATTCTCCACGGTTCTTAACCGTATGACATTCGGTGAAATGTCGCTTCTTGAAGATGAAATCGCTAGTCACTGACGCTGATGGTTTTCCCGCAGAGTTATTTATCGCTACACCAGCAGTTACTGCAGATCTGCTACGTCCACTCGTACAGAAATTTTGGAAATTGAGAACCTTTCCCAAATTCACAAATTCCGCTGAAGCTGTTTTCCCGATCGCGTTGTTATTTATCGTCAGCATATTTTCGTATCTCTGTTAGTTCCTGAATGGAGAGTTTTCAGACCTCCATTCTCATTCTGGTGCTGTGTGAAGGAGCGCCAGTCCGTTTTCCTGTGATTCCTAATTATTCTTTCCACTTTCACGTAGCCCTCAATGTTGAGTCTCTTTATTCTGTGTTCCGAAACCCTCTTATTCTTCACCAGCTCGTTCATAAGAGTGTTTCTTAGAATTATGGGTAGTATCTCTTGCTTGGTACTTGCCACAAATTCATTAAATATTTCTGACTTATCAATACCAATAATTGTTGGCGCAACAATCCACATTGGATCAGGGACTTGAAATATGCTAGAGTACTGCATTCAAGATCGTAACGGTATAACTACAATACATTGTAGGAGGCAAATGCGGTCATCATTGCGTTCGCCCAAGATTACTACCCTGATTTGACTCAGGTACCCATTCACAACTGAGTATCCCGCGGGAACGACTGTCTCTCGAACTTTCCCCCGGCAGCCAGCAAGACTTGGGCAGCGCAAGGTCTCCACTCAGGAAATCTGAACATGCTTACTCCCCCTCTTGCAAACCGCCAATCTGCTTCCGGTACACGCAGTTTTCTTGAGCGGGTACTAATCCAACGTTATCCTTCTAAATTGCCCTTGCAATTACTGCAAATGCAGCTTTTGTAAGATGGAGGTTCACGTGGGCTATGATAGTGATAGCCGTTAGCGACATTAGTGCTTGGCGCTCCAGTGCCGGACTAGCATCCTCCTCCTCCAACGTGGAACACTTCCTTGCGTTTCGCTCTCCAACTTGAGTCATAGAAGGTCTTGGCTGTTCAGTTTCTCCTCTTCTGTGAGCTGTAGGTACACCTCCCTGCTCAGTCCTGCGCTTTCAACCTCAATGTCCTCACCGATTCCTTAGGGGATTTGTCCGAATTATCTCCCTTTAGTTACTCATGTGTACATACACAAGTATGTTGCAAACTTCCATTTGATAAGGCAATTATGGCGTTTAATTGCCTCCAGGGATCGGTCATTTACCAGGATCGTGATGAGTTTGCTTTGCCATTCACTTGCTTCTAAAAAGTCTCCCTAATCGCGTGTCTAAATCTATATTTTGAGTGATTAGGAGACGCAAACGC
Source organism: Hermetia illucens (assembly GCF_905115235.1). Classification (NCBI taxonomy): domain Eukaryota; kingdom Metazoa; phylum Arthropoda; class Insecta; order Diptera; family Stratiomyidae; genus Hermetia; species Hermetia illucens. The sequence goes on from NC_051850.1 coordinate 162,864,443, forward strand.
TTCTCCACTACAACCGCTTTCGCAATTTAGAGGCTACAGTCCTTAGCCACCTAGACCTAGTCGAAAACGTATGCCGATAAACACGGGCACCTTATTCCATCCCTCATACAACTCCATGACGGTGAGATCATCGATGCTTTCTACTTCGCTAATATTGTCGGTATTATAGCCAGTTCTTGTGGGCTAATCTTTGTTTGTCCTCAGCCTTCTTAAGGGCATCTCCCTGTTTCAGGTCTTGTTTCAGAACATGATGCTGAGATAAATGCGAGGGGTACGATCCACTTTAAATCCGCTTAACTACTGGCCTAAACTGACGATATCGACATCATGGGAAGAATGACCCGAGACGTACAAACTGCCTTCATCCAGATCGAGGAGGCGGCGCAAGATCTTGGGCTGCACATCAATGAAGGCAAGACAAAGTATATGGTGGCAACGTCAGTACCAAAAACCAACTAACCAACAACATTAAGCCGCACTGGTCAAACGGGAAGAATAAAGATAGGAGACTACAACTTTGAGACAGTTGATAATTTCTCCTATCTAGGGTCGAAAATCACAACCGATAACAGCTACGATGATGAAATCCACGCACGGTTGTTGTCAGCCAACAGAGCCTATTTCAGCTTACAAAAACAGTTACACTCGAAACGTCTCACGATAGGGCCAAAGCTCTTACTGTACAAGACTATGATCTTGCCAGTCCTCATGTATTCCTCGGAGACTTGAGTTGTTAGCAAGAAAAATTGCGAACTCTTGGCCGCGTTCGAGAGAAGAATCCTCCGAAGAATTTTTGGCCCCCTACATGAAGATGGACGATTCCGTAGACTACACAATGACGAAATCTATGAGCGATACCATGACCGTCCGGTTGTGGATAAAATCCGGCTCAATAGGTTACGGTGGGCGGGTCACTTAATCCGTATGGATGAGGATGATCCCACCCGGAAAGTCTATAAGGGAAATATCTATGGTAAGAAAAGAAGATGAGGCAGACCCTGCCTGAGATTGAGCGATTGCGTAGGTCAGGACGCCAGACAGCTTTTAGGGACATCGAATTGGTGGACCTCGGCGCAAAACCGGGATGCCTAGAGTTCCTTATTAAGGCAGGCTTAGACCGGATACCGGTTGTTGTGCCGTTGATGATGATGCGCTAAGTGCGTTCCCATGAATGTGACACTCAGAACTTTCAGCAAGAATGAAGTCAAGCTGATCTGTCTGAAGTTCTTTAGATTTGAATAGTCATTTTTCCCAGGGTTATGTAAGAAGAAGACTACCTTAACATCCTCCCAAGAGGAGGGCACGTATCCCAGAACAAGACATCCTCGAAAAATATTCCTTAGCAGTTCCTCTAAGTTTTCTATACCCTCCTTTCGCGATGTCCCAATGTGCGGAAACAGTCAATTCTTTTCGTCCAACTTCTGAGACCTGTTCTCCCGGGTGGTGTACGTCCAAGAGAGAGTATAGGCTCAATTCTGGAGTTCGTGAAAGCATCATTCAGTATTCTAAGAGAGTCCAACTTGGCCGGCTCATTCTCATTAAAGACTCTGCACAGTCTGGAAGTCTCCCTTTCACTTTCCAGTTCCTTACAGATGTTCTAAAGGAGTCTCGTTTTGAACGTTTTAGGAGCCTCTTATATGAGCTGCGGGAGTTTAACCAGTCTTCATTCTTATTACTTTTGCAATCACGATTTAGAAGTCGTCTGGTTGCTGCCTTGGTCACGCCTTTACAGTTCCACCATGGGACCATTTTATCGCGTTTTTCTCGGGAAATAGGACAACCATCTTCAAAGCATTCTAAAAATATACGATTCAGAGTTTCCAATTGATCTTCTATCGCCAAAGGAGTCTATATTGTCAAGAACTCCATTGAACTTTGTCTAATCCGCTTTCCTAGAATTCCTTCCTTGTATTACAGACTGTTCGCCTGCAATGGTCAGACTAAATTCTAAATTCAACGGTGTACTGAGAATGAGAATTCCTCTATCACTCTCTAATCAACTCTAACCACTTTAAAGTGGAGATTGCTAGGTCAATTACTTTGCTTCTTCTTAGCCTCGCAGACTAGTTAAAGTGATAAAATCAAACAGCTTCTCACCTCTTCTCACCTCTAGGATTGCATATGCTGCTGTCTTAACAAATATGCAAAACTTTCGCATCACAATCTATTAAGAGTTCAAGGCCAATTGATTCTGCATACACTACCAGATACCTTAGTTCTTGCGTTGGCAGAGGACACAAAGGGTCATAGGGTAAGTAAGCAAAGGCAATTGTGACGTCACCATCAACCTGATATTGTAAGTTGACCACGACTAGGTCCTCGGAACAGAATTGTCTCAGCATGGTTGCTTCTAATAACTTTGACAGCAGGACGCAGGCCCTCTATCTCGAGGATCTCTCATCGAAGAAGTTCCTAATTCCCTTAATCCCCTTGACTGGTCGAATACTGTTAAAACGAACCCATGGCTCTTGGACCAGTAATATATATGGACATCTGAGTGAAATTATGCGGTGTTTCCAACGATTAAGGGCAAACTTGTTAGCACTGATGAAGGGAACAAGTGGTTCCCGAAATATCGGTATTTGCAAGAATAGATATATTCACACCAACGAAAAAGAAACAACAAGTTTTTATTATTTCAATATATAGAGAGTCCTGCGATTTTGCCAGTCTTGCTGCAGTAGACATAAGTGTAGTCTAATACGCAAACCGCTGAATGTACAGCGTGGATCTCATTGCAGTTACCAGCTTGTCCTCACTTTCCACCGAAAATTCCGCTTTCTTGCATCCCATTTCTCTGGGTATCGACGCACTTAGAAGTGTAACAACATTCATGTCCTCATTCCCAAGAAACTTTGCGCTCTTTCGCAGTACCTTCCATTGTCGTCGGCTGGGAACCCTCCCAGGTTTAAGATGTCACATCCTAAAATTAGACCAGTTGCGTCAACATCACTCTTCCCTTTGATCTGCTTTTCCTCGTAGAGGCGGAGGAAATGGTTCTGACGGAGAAGCCTGTAGCCCCCTCTCCTTTTCGGCTGTAGTTTCCTTCTGCCGACCCTTGCTTTCGCGGTTTTTGGAAGAGTTGGGCCGTAGTCAGGATTGTAGTTCCTCTCATTAAGGGAATTGCTGTACTATCCTGTACTGATGTGGAAAGCTTGTCTTCCACAGATTTCTCCGTGGCGGAACATGCGTTTGGTGAGGTCTCCAAAATCGTTGCCTCGCTCATGACCTAATTTCTCAAAGGCGCTGGTGGATTCGAAGAATGTGACTTCTTACAACTTGAAGAGTTACAATTCTTTGTTTCCATCTTCATGTGTTTTTGGACACCCTTAGTATAGTACTGAACTACCACAAGCTCCTCCACCACAATAAGGTGGTGTTCGAAGGGGATATCAAAGAGCGTACTCGTGACGGAAATGACGCTTCTAATTTGCTTTCCTCATTGGCTGTCGACTTTGCATAAACAGTACCTTACCTTAAAAGGTAATAAATGCAGTAATATGCATTTGAGAAAAAGTCTTCATCTACCCAGCATCGTATTGCTAACCAGGAAGTCAAATATGTACCAAAAATTCAAAAACTTTTATTGATTTAGCCGGAATCAATTCCGCAACGCTTAAGACAACGAAATGTCTCAGCACTTTCCCAATATTTATGAAATTGAGGTTGAGCACGCAAATATTTCATTTCATTGTTTTAAAATGTCATTTAACCTTACAAACAATATGCATTAACTGCGTCCATATTCACTGGCCATTATTGGAATGGTCTTTTGAAATTTTCTAGATATTCTCGCTAATTCTATGATTTTGTTCCCAAAAGAAATTTGTTGGATTGTAAAATTTCGGGTGTACATTTTTCCACTTAGCAAATTGTAAAATATCAATTGCAGGTGTAATAAAATGCCCAATTGTAATGTCTCTTTTCTCAATGAAAGCTTCGGTTTTCGCAATAGAATAAAATCAGTTGAAAACTCTTATCTTATTTCAGTACCAACGCAGTTTCCCAGTGAAATCTTTTCATCAAGAAAACCGTAGTTCATTCACATCCGATTTAGAAGTGTAACCGTGGAATTTTCTCTGAAAACATCATCTCAAAAAGGTAAGTTCTAGTGAAATCATATAAGTCACGGTTGCCATTGACACTGAATACTAGAATTAATCGTGAAATAATTCAATCTGATTTGAATCGCAAATGATCAGCGTGATCAGAAATTCCCAAAAAGGATATCCCAATTTAGGAAAGTGTTTTCCAAAACCGTCTCATTGCCAGGCGTGTGTGCTGAAGAACAGTCGCGTATTTGCGCCTTGAAATCTTCAACATAAACATGTGCTCGAAGCAACATAATCTTGTTAATGACCTGATTTTCATTAGTGAATCCAAGGAGACAAAAAATTTCACCATTTCGCTATCTTATTTTGGCTAACGCTGGAATATTTCATAAATCTATCTTCATTTTATTGTATCTATTTTGCTAAAAAACCCGCGAATTGAGTAAGTCTAGTTTCGCAAACGACGGAAATTTCATCTGGTGTTGTATACCTGCATATTCTATCTTGTTGGGCATAATTTATGTTAATCTTTGATCGCATGCATTCCAAAGGGAATGATGCGAGTTGCTGGGAATGCGGAACATACATATGCGAGCCAATTATTTTGATTTAATCACTCTAATTAAATTATTTGAATCACGTCAACCTGTGGCGATTTTCGTTGCCAACAAAACAATGGCAAAAAGTGATTCACACTACAATTGATCATATTCGCCTCAACTGCGCTGTGGTGTCCCTGCTTCGAATCGCAACCGAGTTAACACCCACTTATTATATTCATATGTAGGCATATGTAAATATACAGGTAGATTCCTCCCAATTACGCGTTTATTTGTTTACTCTGCGCTGTTTGGACGACTTAATATCCGGAAAGTAAATGTGGGTTCTCCAGCTGTACTTTCTGACGCTTCGTGATTGAAAGTTTTTCATTTACGTTAGCGTTACTACTCTTGAACTCAAAACTGCTCAGCTGGATTTTAAATATGCAAGACACAGAAAAAATGCTTTTGTTGAATAGTTAACGTCAGTTACATGCTCCTGCATACGCGCATAAAAACTAATTGTAATGGTCAGTGGTTGGACTGCACCGAAGAACTTCCACGTTGCGCACGCTATGGTCAGTTGAACCCAGAAGAAGCATTTTTCCCAGGAGTACTTGTTTTTTCGAATTTCAATTATCATTGAATCGCAATTTGAATAAATGATTTGCTGCACTAGTTTTCATCCAAATATGAAATTCTCGATTCACATGCCACCTTTGTACATATATATATATACTCCATGTGAGGAACAGTGGTGGATCATCATCGCCAATCGGAGAAAAAAATGTACAATAGGAAACATAAATTCACACATCCTGTCTGCAACCGAAAACAAAAGATACTAATACTGTAATGGAGGAGGTAAAGATCATCCTCAAAGAGCCAGTGACCGGGGTGACATTGTCTTCCAATGTAACTTTCCGCCTGAGTTGGATGTGTTTACCTTTTGCCTTTTTGGTATTAACACTACTTTCAGTAACCGATAGTTAAATTTTGTGCACATCTCATTAAACCATTATGCGAGGGGGGGGAGAAGGCTCTTGTTTCCAGCCTAAAGCCCATGTGCTCTCTAGAAATCCGGGATATTGACTGCCCCACAGAAAAGGTCGAAGTAGAGGAGGCGCTAAAGCGTGAATGTCCAGAGTTAACTAATGCCCGGGTAGGTACCATCTCTGTAAATGGTCGAGGCCAAAAGCTCGCCGTGGTTGACGTCCCCGAGCAATATGCGAGGAAAGTCCTTAGCAGCGGGAGAATCAAAATCGGATAGGTTTTATGCAGGGTGCGAATGCGAATAGTCCCCACCAAATGCTACAGGTGTCTGGACTATGGACACACGTCAGCAGCTTGTAAGGGTCCGGACAGGAGGACAGCATGCCGGAGATGCGACAAAGTGGGTCATCAAGCGAAGACCTGAAATGGAAGCGAGAATTGCGTTCTCTGCAGGGATCGTGACGCGAGGCCGGGGGAACGTGTTTGTCTGGATCCGGTGTTTAGGGATAACGTTTTTTAGTGTTTACCTGACACCAAACGAATAGATTCCGGACTTTCGACGCCGGCTTGATGATTGGAGGACGCCGTTTCGAGCACGGAAGAACGAATCCTGGTAGGCGGTGATTTTAATGTCAAGGCTCTTGAATGGGGCATGCCTCGGTCAGACTCCAGAGGGGAACGGATTCTGGAAATGGCGGCGAGAACCGGGCTCGTAGTTTTAAAAACCGGATCCACGCCAACGTTTTGGCACCGAGCCTGTGAAGGAAGCATTCCTGACATCACTTTTGCATTGAAATCTCTGGCCGCATCGGTGGACGGGTGGCGAGTCCTAGAACACTTCTTGGCAAGTGATCACCAATAGATCGCGTTCGAAGTGGTTGACGTTACTTACCGGCCAGCACCAACGCGACACTCCCGCTGCCTGTGGAATGTCGCGAGGGTGAACAGCGGAAAGTTCGTCGAAGCTCTTGGAGCAGGCAGGGCCGCCCTGTAAGGCACTTCGGGGGTGGTAGTATCGCAGCTGACACCGTCGTAAATTCAGTGATGAACCTGATAACGACGACGTGTGAGGCATCCATGCCCCGGAGGTGCCCGAGGAACGACAAACCTTCTATGAACTGATGGACGGCAGAAATTGCCGACCTACGGCGGGAGTGTCATAAGCTCCGCCGTTTGGCACAACATTGGCACGCCAACGAGGAGGCATGTGCCATAAAAGCGCAGTATAGACCAGCAAAAAGGAGCAAAAGCAAAGCTCGTGGCTGGCAGAACCTTGTTAACGAGGTGAATGAGGACCCGTGGGGACTTGGCTATACGCTTGTCACCCGGAAAATCAGGACTCTGCGGAAGCCCTGCATACTAAGTACCGTATAGATGGACCGCATTGCGCGGGCATTGTTCCCCAGACACCCTGTACGGGTTGATGGAAATAGCGCGGTAAGCGTCGAGGATTGCCTCCTTTTCACAGTGAGGGGGCTCGAGGAAGCGGTTCTCACTACGAAAAACAGGAAGAAGCGAGCGCCTGATGGCATCCCGGCAGAAATTTACAGAAATTTACGGCCAGAGTTGCTGCTTGAAGTATTCAACGCCTGCTTGAAGGAGGGCATTTTTCCTTGTCGCTGGAAAGTGACCAGACTCGCGTTGATCAGTAAGGGTAAAGGAGACCCGGAGTTCCCGTCTGCATACCGACCGCTGTGTATGCTTGACACGGCCGGAAAAGTGCTCGAGAAGCTTTTCAGGAGTAGACTCGCTGAAGCGATCCGTGCTGCCGGGGACTTATTCCCAAGGCATTTCGGGTTCAGAACATGGAAATCTACAGTGGATGCTGTTGTGGAGGTCGTAGATGCGATTCACCGAGCCGAGGCACACAGCTGCCGATCTCGACGGATAGTGCTCCTCATAACGCTTGATGTCAGAAATGCCTTCAATTCCGTAAGATGGACAGATATGCTAGGCACACTAGAGAACTCATTTCACGTGCCAAGCTATCTCTTGCGGATATTGAGGGATTATTTGAAAGACCGCTCCCTGCTCTATGAGACGCTAGAGGGCTAAAGAAAAATGGAAATCATGTCGGGAGTCGCACAGGGATCCATCCTAGGGCCGAACCTCTGGAACGCTTCCTACGATAGTCTGCTGAGACTCGAAACGTCCGAAGAGTCGCACTTGGTCGGTTATGCAGACGACGTTGCGGCACTTATTGCCGGACGCACTGTTGAACAGGCGCAAAGTAGACTTAGCATATTGATGCGACGGGTAAGCGGATGGATGACTGCTCACGGTTTCAGCCTTGGGCTGGGAAAACCCGAAGTAGTCATCTTGACCAGAAAGAGAATCCCGACCCTGCGTTCCATATCGATTGGCAAGTTGACTATAGAGTCAAAACCATTGGCTAAATACCTTGGTTGAATGCTCGACTCGAACATGAGCTTCTTCGAGCAAATCAAAGCAGCAGCGGACAGGGCAGCAGCTGGAGTCGCTGCCAGGAGTCAGCTAATGGCGAATGTTGGGGGCCCTATATCAACTAGGAGACGCCTCCTTATGGGAGCAACGCAGTCGGTTCTGCTCTATGGTGGGGAGGTATGGGCTGATGCCCTTGACAAGGAGGTGAATCGTAAACGCCTTTCTCAAACGTAGAAACGGGGGCTTTGCGAGTGGGGTCTGCTTATCGCACAGTCTTCGAACCGGCTGTGACGGTGATGGCGGGAGTGATCCCCGTTGCCTTCCTTGACAAGGAGCGCAAAGTTATCTACCGCCATAAGGGCGAAAACTTAAGAGAGGTGGTTGCCCGTGAAGAACATCAACGCACCCTAACGGCGTGGCAACTTTCTTGGCAAAATGAGCCAAGGGGCAGATAGACTGCGTGGCTCATCGACAAATTGACCCGTGGTTGAACAGAACGCACGGTGAGATTGATTATTTCCTTACCCAACTTCTAAGTGGTTAGAGCACAAAGCTGTCGTACGGAAGATCGCGGTTCAAATCTCGCTGGTGGCAGTAATGATTTGTATCGTGATTTGACGTCGGATATCAGTCGACTCAGCTGTCAATGAGTACCTGCGTCAAATCAGGGTAATAATCTCGGGCGAGCGTAATGCTGACCACATTGCCTCCTACAGTATTCTGTAGTGTACCGTTACGGTCTTGAATGAAGTGCTCTAATACACTTGAAAGCGCTGATCCAATATGGGTTGTTGTACCATTTACTCATTGCTTCAGTAGTACTTAGGCAACAAAGTCTCTGAATTTGCGTTAGCAGCTTCTTGCTGTTAGCAAAGTTCAGTGTTGGCCACCAGACGATGTATGCATACATCAAAATGGGTTTTATTGTGGACGTATACATCCAGTATATCCGTTTTGGTGAAAGTCCCCAGGTCTTGCCTATCGCATTCCTACAGCACCAGAGCAATCTCCAGGATTTCCGAGATTGTTCCAGGAAATGGTGCTCCCACGTTAACTTGGAGTCGAAATGTACTCCTAAATACTTGACTGTTTATGCCAGCCAGATTTCCGCCCCTGCTAAGGTGGGTAGCGTATAGCTGCCCCACCTGACGTTCATATTGAACAGAACTAGTCCAGTCTTCCTAGCGTTCACCTTGAGTCCATTGCGGAGGCACCAACTGTGGTTTCATGCAGAGTTGCATTCAAGCGTTCACATACTATGCCCGCAAACTTGCCGGTTATTATTACGGCTAGATCGTCCGCAAATACTTGCGCGAAGACTTTTTTGTCTTCCAGGAGCCACAGCATGGTATCCATTACCAAGAGCCATAACAGTGGAGGGAGAACCCCTCGCTGTGGGCAGTCCCTAAGACATCCTGCTTCAATAGACTTCTGGCGACCAATATGTGGATTTTTCACCACTCTAGCATGTGAAGGATCCAACTGATTATTAGCAGTTCGATTCCATGCTGTCTTGCCGCATCACAAATTGCGGCGAATAAGGCATAATTGAAGGCACCTTCGCTGTCCATGAATGCGCCTAAGGCGTATTCTTTTTCGAACATCATCTTTCAATTTTTGCTATAAGTTCATGGAGTGCTGTCTCCGTAGATTTGTCTTTCTGGTAGGCGTGTTGCTTATGGTGAAGTGCCACTGAGGAATATGTGTATCCCTTATGAATCGATATACTAGTCTTTCTAGTACTTTTAGTAGAAAGGACGTTAAACTGATCGGTCGGAAGCTTTTTACGTCTGTGTAGGTGGGTTTCCCTGGTTTGGGAATGAATAACACTTTCACATCACGCCATTTAATTGGAATATAATCGTGTGATAGGTATGCGCGATATATATTCCGAATATGTAGACCCAGGGCATCCATTCCCTCTATTGCTAGCGTAGGAATGATCCCATCCGGACCTGCAGACTTGTATCTATGGAACGAGTTAAATGCTATTGACACTACTTTGCACGCCAGATTGCACTCTCGGTTGAGGGCTGCATGCAACTGTTGGCCCAGAGATAAGATTTTAGATGCTGCAAATGGTTTGCCGTTTCTTCATCGCTTTCTGTGTACCTCCCGTTCTGTAAACGTAAATAACCCAGTTTCTGGGTACGTTCTTTAACCATAATCCGTTTCAGGTTTGAGGTTGCCTCAAGAGAGTTAGTCTTTTCGCAAAAGTGTCCCCATGATGATCGTTTAGTCGATCCTATGCTCTTCTTTAGAGCCTTCTGTGCCTCTTTATAGCGATTCCAGCGGCTGAATCACCCTTCAGAGCGTGACTGAGGAGTATTTTTGTCGTTGTCCTCTGTTTTGTCAAATCCGAGTTCCACCATGGTGTTATACCCTTCTTTGGCATCTTTAGTGGACAGCTTTCTTCGAAAGCTTCTCTCATGCTAGTTGTGATCATCTGTGTGTGATATCGTTTGATACTCTCCACTCTCCGATCAGAGCCGCGATGTCAGGAGATGCCACCGTGATGTCGATTACCTCTCGCCTGACGACGTTGAAGAAAGTGGGTTCATTACCCAAATTAAGGATATGCAAATCGGTTTCTACTAGATATTCCAGTAGTTTTGATCCTTTTACATTGATGTTGGAACTTCCCCAGCATATGTGGTGCGCGTTGACATCACATCCTGCTATTACCCCCATACCTCGACTTTTGGCATATTGGATAGCTCTGATGAATTTTCCACTGGGAACGTCTTCTGCGTCATAGGGGAAATATCCATCTCTTTATCTCTTTGTTGACCGCTGGATTTATACCGTTGCGAAAGAAATGTAAGAAGATTTGCAATTTCCTCTCTGTACCTTCAGCAGTTCGAGCTAGGAGAGATACTTTAGAACCTCGTGTTCCAGCAACCTGTACAGATATTAGTGGAGGAATAATGCAAGTAGTTTAATCACCAGTAAAATCTCTTTAATTATAAATAAACTTATTTTGCCTCCTCCCACTTCCTAAAAATTTCCTCCAGAGTTAGGTGGAAATCTTAAAAAGACGCTGCTGTGCCAGTTTGTAACAGTGGGTGGCATTCTTGCCCACTAAAACCACCCCCAGTTCTCCGCTCATATCCAGCGGGACCACCGAGAAGTATTACTTCGCAAGTAGCCCTCTGGTTTACACCAAGACAACAAGGGCACGCATCCGTCGCGCTTTACGGAGTCGTTTCAGTTCCTGCAGCTTTTCCTGTACTGCAGTTACAGTTGCATTTACCGCACTCCAATTTGCTGCGGACCTCAGCACCTCCTCCATGAAATTATGGGGTCCGATAACTGAGTTAAGGGCGTCGTTTAACATCCTCTTTTCATTCGCGAATCTCGAACAGTGGAACACAACATGCTCCGGGTGCTCGAGTGTAGCGACACATTCGGGACAGAACGGGGACTCATCCAATCCCAAGCAATGCAAGTCCTTTCCTTCAGTGTATGGGTCCAGCGACCTTTTTGGAATTATCCCACCGTTGCTGCCATCTCTTGTACAGCTCCTTACTAGTATTCACAAAAGGAGAAAACTGGGTGGACTTTGTCTCCCTGACATGAGGGGAACTACCCTTCAACTCTCCGAACAAGTAAAATATCTGGGAGTCACTCTAGATCTGCATGTTCGTTTATGCAACCCTAGTGTGGTGGGTTAAGGTGAGACAAAAAGGTTTTCGCCATAAACTGGCCGCATTGCAAGGAACTGTGTGTCTGGGTATCACTGCTGCCATGAGGACGACATCCGGCGTAGGTCAAAATGCATTACTTGGATTTGTTGATCAGAGCACTGTAATAACAGCACCTCAACAACGTATGTGGGGGGCACAGAGCTTTGGAAGAGTTACTGGGAGTACTGAATCCAGTTCTTACAATGCCTTCCGATTCTCGTGTCCCCATACGCCTGTTTGGTAGAAGATATGAAGTTACTCTGAAGCGTAGAGAGAACTGGGAAGTCCAAGAAGAATGCGTGGCTAAGTCTGTCTTCAAAAACTGAGAAGAAGCTTTCACAATGATAGGTGGCAGAGCCTAAATGCTGCTCGATACGCCAAACTTGTCCTGCCGGAACCGAACTGCGTACCGCAAAGTTTATCCTGTCGAAAAACAGGAGGACTTGCAGGTGTATTGTGGGCATTCTGAAAGGCCATAATTCACTAGCTGGGCATATGTTCAGAATAGGAATTACTGAAGATGATGCGTGTCCCTCCTGTAATGAGGAAGTGGAATCCACGGAGCATTTCTTATGTGAATGCCCCGCCTATGGACGCATCAAGCATCAGATCTTTGGTGCCGATGTTCTCCAATTGCGATGGGTAGCATCAGATCCACTAACGGAAATCCTGGGATACGTTAACGAATCCGCAATATTCCGTTAGACGGGGGTGGCAAGTACAATGGGCCAATACGGCCTGAGTGCTCAGAAGCTGTAGCTTCTCCGCCACCACACACACAATCCTTATTTTTCTTCCCACTTCGTGGTAGATAGGGTGGTTTATAATCCCAATATAGTGAACGCTTTAATCCTAGCTTTTGCAAGAATTGTCTTAAATTTCCTACACTATACGATTGACCATTAGTTTCAACGCTGAAACCTGGGGAAATGGTGTGATTCTGACGGTCATAAATAACAAAATGCAATAAAACAAATGAAATCGGGGAAATCAACAGGACCTGACGACATCGCATCTGAGCTCTGGAAAGCGAAGAGCTGGGACCCAACACTGTGGCTCAGTGAATTCTTTAACCGGGTTATTCAGGAAGGAAGAAGACCATCTGACTGGCAAGAAAGTGCCACTGTTCCAATATGGAAAAAGAAAGGTAGTCCAGCGGTATGTTCAAATTACCGTCCGATCCGGTTACTTTTCCATACCATGAAGATTTTTGAACGCATTCTTGACAACCGTATTCGCGAAATCGTTGAAATAACCGTGAATCAAGCCGGATTTGTCAAGAACTGCGGAACTACTGACGCAATACACGCTGCGCGGTTACTCATGGAGGAACACTGTGAGAAGCATCGCCCTCTTTACAGTGCCTTTCTGGATCTAGAGAAAGCGTTTGACCGTGTACCACACGAACTCATCTGGTATCCTTTACGACAACACTTCGTGCCAGAAGAACTCGTGCGCCGGGTTCAATTGCTCTACCACGATCCGAAAAGTAAAGTTCGAAGTATGGCGGGTGTATCAAAACCGCTTCGTGTCTCTGTTGGTGTTCATCAAGGAAGCGCCCTCTCACCACTCCTCTTTGCTCTTGTTATGGACACCGTCACACGGGATATCCAACGTCCAGCGCCCTACACACTGCTTTATGCAGATGATGTTTTCCTAGCATCTGATAGCAAAAATGATCTCGAGCAACTTGTTCAAAAATGCAATGATCGCCTCATGCAACACGGTCTCAGATTGAATTTAAACAAAACTGAATTTTTGACGACCGATCCCCATGAAACAGGCACAATCACTGTCAGCGGCAGTGATCTGCCCAGAACTGAGCGATTTAAATACCTCGGGTCAACGCTATCAGCCAATGGAGAACTGCGTTATGAAATTGCTTCACGCATTAACGCAACCTGGATGAAGTGGCGTTCCACAACTGGTGTTCTTTGTGATCGACGTATCAAAGAACGTATCAAATCTAAAATTTATCGCAATATCGTCCATCCAGTCACTCTCTATGGTTCTGAGTGTTGGCCGACCATAAAAGACAATGAACGGCGTCTTGCAGTAATGGAGACAAAGATGCTACGTTGGACTAATGGCGTGACACGTTTAGATCACATCCGAAATGAGTATATCTGCGATCGTTATGGGGTTGCACCGATCGTGGAAAAGTTGCGAGAGAAGCGTCTTCGATGGTATGGTCACCCAATTCGTGCAAACGAGAATTCACTTGCCAAGATTGGTCTGAACATCGAAGTCGATGGTAAACGACCAAAAGGCAGACCTAAGCAACGGTGGCTTGATACGCTGGATGGGGATTTGAAAGCTCGAGATTGCACCCAGATTAGGCATTCGATAGAGCCAAATGGCGAAGGCGATCACGACGAGCCGACCCCGCTTGTGAACGGGACAAAGGCTGAAGAAAAAGAAAAGACGAAAGATAACGATTTGACCGAAGTTAAACCTCCTTCAAATGAAATTTCACCCAAACATATAAGGACTCTCTAATATTGCGCGGATCACTCAGCTAATCGTTCCTTGGAACTAATAAGATTGGATAGGATTGTCTCAACGTAAATACTTATCATGTAGTAAAAGCAGTTGTAATCGAGATTACTCAAAATCTACTCAGTTCATCAACCTGATGCTTTTATAAATTGCGAAATTATTATCTTTTCCTCGGTTAAATTTTCAGATTTCCATTTTCAATTGGAACTAAATGTGTTTATCAATATTCAAATCAACGATTGACTAATGCATTTTATACATCATGTTTCTAATCGTAGTTGTGTTATGGTCCTCCTCATTCGCAACCATTCTTCAGTTCCAGTTAAGCCAATCGCTTCCGATTGCAAGACAATCAAGTGTTGAATTCAAAAGCCTCCCACGTAAGGCATAGATATTCAATTTTTCTTTTAATATTCGCGTTCGCTTCATTAAACTTTAGCCGATGGCTGGCGCCAACTCACCTCTTTAGCACTAGCGTCCTTGTGTGTTGGAACAAGCATAACATTGCAGCACTAGCGCGGTAACAATCTTAGCTCTCAGGAGAGCTCGATCTGCTGCGATCTTGTATCTGAGACCCTATTGCAATTTTCTTCAACAATTCGCTCTGCGACAGTTTCTTACATGCAATATTGGCCGGGGTCTACCGCCGCGAGGCAGAGTCTATGGGGCACCTAGGCAGCAGCGGAGGCTCCATCCAGGTGGGAAAATCAGTCTGCATATTGAGCTTGGCCGAGCTCCCGCCAACCGGCAGTAAATACTATTATTTCTTTAGTGGCTCAAACGCCAGCTTACAGGTTAGACGTTGTCGACCGTTAAAGGAGAGTCGCTAAGTTTGGTTTCTATCCTAGTAACTTTGCAATTTTCTCGTAGCCAAGCGCAACCGGAATCGCATTTCGCGCCTCACTGCCTCAACGTGATATATCTTTTTCCTAATTAATAATAATTTACTCTAATTTGTCTTGTATGAGTCGATTCCGTGCGATAAAGGTTTCGTGATTGTGTTAATTTCGTTCGAATTTTCCGATAAAACGTCCATTGCGCACCGGCGTTGAATATTAAACGCGGAATTATAACGAATAATGCCTGATATATTGTACCAATAACGAGCAACGAATAACTAACGAAAAGTATCTGAACGGAAATTGAAATGTGAACTGAGTGTTTGTATTGTGATTTCACCGGTGTTGAAGTGAACTTGCACTGAACTCATTCCAGTCAACGAATTATTGTTGTAAACATTGCATTCTAGCGGAGAAATTATTTTGTCTTTCAGGATTTGTTAAGGCACATCTCATTAACGTAAAAGTGCTTTGAAAATGAGATCAAACACCGCCAACATGAAACACCTCATGCGAGTATGTGGACTAATTTTGGTAAGTACGATAATTTTCAATTGTTATTCATCAATAATATGCCAATCAATACCCATAAGAAAGCAATTAAACACTGACTGTTCGTATTGATTTTTTTAAAAATACTTCGGAAAATCTTTGATTTGATAGTTAAAAAGTCTCAGTATAATGTTCTACATATCTTCAATTCTCCTAAGGTAGATTCGATGATATAAAAGTAATTGTATGATGTATAAATAAAGCCTTTAAATTTGGGATATTTGTACGCATATATTAGTCTGAGTCCAACATCGCGTATCTAATAAAGTCTTCTATACAACCACAGTTAAGAGACAACCTTAAGTCGACTTTGTGCGAGAGTAAAACAAAACCTTATTAAAGTCGGTTGATTATCTCTCTGTCCGTTTGTCTGTCTTTTTTTTTTGAGGAGGTTCTTCCTTTCCTTCACAAACCTTGAACAGTGGAAGAATACATGCTCTCGGTCCTCTCGGACTCCATTGCAGTTTAGACCATTGGGTGAGGTTTCTAGTCTAAACCTGAATAGGTACTGACGATATCCTCCATGCCCCGTGAGAAATCGGGTAAGATTATAATTAATCTCACCGTGCCGTCTCTCCAACCACTCCTTAATGGCAAGGATGAGCCTGTATGTCCACCGCCCCTTTCCCGAGCTCTTGCCATCTATTTAGAGATATCTTCCTTTCAGCGTTCTTCGTCTGCTATAAAGGAAAGATAGACTTCGCATTGTATATATTCGCCTTCTCATCTGCCAAGATGTCAACGGGCATCATTCCCGAGAGGACAAATGCTGCATCCTCTGAGACAGTTCTGAATGCCGAGCACACCCTTAGGTCTGTTCGTCCGTAGACTGAACTGAAAATTTCTTATACGGGCTTGGTGATGAGGACCACTTCCTTTTTTTCCTCGGCAAGTGTCAGACCAGAACTCTCTAGCCAACCTTTAACAGCACTGATCACTTCGCATGAGTATAACTCAGCATCTTCAAGATACTTTGCGGCCATAACCAGCGCTATATCGTCGGCGTAATCCACCCCCGGGGCTTCCTCCGGAAGCAGAGGATTAAGTACATCGTCGTACAGCAATGGGCCCAATACGAAGCCCTGTGGGACATCCGCGGAGGCAATGTACTCCTGGGGTCAGTCATCAGTGTCATACCAAAGCCTCCGTTCTTGTAAATAGCTGTTGAAAATAGCTGCATGATAAGCGAGAATACCAATCTTTGCCAGAGATTCCCGTATTAGGTTCCAATTGGCCGAATTGATTGCATTTCTCACATTCAGGGTCACCACCATGCAATATTTGCTAGTACTGCCCTTTCCGTGGATTGCATCTTTGGCCAAGCCAGTAACCACTTTGATGCCATCAATGGTTGGTCTGGCGTTACAGAATCCATACTATCGATCTGAGAGTCCTTCCTGACTCTCAACAACCGGGAGTAATCTATTATAGATTACTCGATCTAGCATTTTGCCCACAGTGTCCAAAAGACAAATAGGTCTGTAGGAGGTTGGCTCACCTGGAAGCTTGCTAACCTTATTCAGTGACACTAATTTCTGTCGCTTCCATGATGCAGGAAATATCCCCTTCGGACATGCACGCTCCGAACGATTCAGCGAACATGTCCGGTCTGAATTTTACGGCAAGCTTAAGGACCCTATCGATAGCTGGAAGCTGTCTGTGCCCTCCTCTTGCTGGGGGAATAACCCCTCGATAATTTTTAAGAAGAGTGAAGGGCACGTGATCTGCTGTGATGATCGTCCTATAAATCGCGATTATATAGGCGCTTCCCGACGGGTTTACGTCCGCTTCTGCTGTTTAAAGCATTCCCTCTTGCTCCGTATGATGATGAACTTGAGGGTTTTGCGGGCTACCTTATAGACGCGCTCTTTTTGCCCTTGGTCGACTCTGCCTACCGCCCTGTGAGCCATTCTTCTAGCTCGGTGACAGGCTGATCGAAGGCTGGCCAGTTCGGTATTCCACCAGTAGTTTGGTCTTCTACTGGGGAATTAACACCTCCTAGGCCACATGGACAGATCTTTTCGTAGAGGGGCCTGCTTTATTTGGTTGGTCCAACCACGCCTCTATGAAGGTCTGCTCATCCAGAGCTTTAGCAGACCAGCCTCACATCTTTCTCGGTTTTGGGCATGATGGTAATTTGCCCGGTGACTCCACAGATAGCCCAGAGAAGATTGTCTGGTGAACGCTGCGGGTGTAGCTTTTACTGACGCACCAGGGCATACCACGTGCCAGTGCAGGGCTGACAAAAGTTAGGTCTACGATTGAGGCAGACCCCCCTTTCTGAAAGGGTTTTACATAACCTTCGTTGGCCAAAATTATATCCAACTGTGCAAAAGCTTCTATTAGACTGCGGCCCCTTGCATTTGTCTCTCTGTTACCCCACTCACAGGCCCAAGCATTGAAATCACCAGCAATTACCTTTGTACTATGACCCCTAGCGTCGAGAACAAAATTTTCAACCATTTCCTCGAATTCGAAGAGTGTCAGACTTTGTGGGGCGTAACAGCAGTACACGTATACCCCGTTTATTTTCGCCCACACCAAGCCGCAGTATGTCTGACTCCCAGTACATTGTATGGCTTGTCGACCGCATGTCCATATCGCCGCTCCACCAGTCGAATCTGTAACCCATACGCCACCGTGACGGTTTCTATAGGGTTTGCTACTCTACCTTGGTGATCAAAAAAACGGTTCTGAGATTGGAGGGATAAGAGGAACTGGGGAAATAGATGAGTCCGAAGACCTAGATCTACATCGCCGTAGAAACAAGAGGATTGGGATGGGATTGACACTTGGCCAAGAAGTTAAGGGCATAACGGGTAAGGAAGGCATCGATACGTGGGGTTTAGCAGGACTCGTAGAGGAACAGGTTGGAAATGTGTTTGAAAATGTCGGTGCAGTGGCGAAAGATTCTGTGCTCTTTAAGGCGGAGTCGTTCCATTTGGGATGGGGGGCAATCGAACCAGAAAATGAAACCGAAAATAAAGAGTGCTCGGATAAGCTGCTTAGAACAAAACAGCTTAATCCTTTTGGAAATAGAATTAGTATTGTATTTTAGGATAGAAGAGAAGGATCTGAAAGCACCAATTGCACGCCCTTCGTTTTGTGAGGAACGTGGGAAAGACGGGAATTCATTGTCACTCTGAGGTATGTGACTTCTTTTACAGTAGGGCTGGGATCTTCGTGGATTTTGAGTGACAAACATCTGATGTCACTACACATTTTCGGCGTCATTTTCATGTTTCTATGAAAGACAATGGTCTTGCATTAGTCGTGATTTAACGAAAGTTTCCAACGGGTGAAATAATGGTAAAGCTCGTCTAAATAAGAATTCAGACAAGTTTTACCGTAGGAGATATCTTTGCTGGCAGTGTAAAGGATTAAGTCATCCGCGTATTGAAGGATTCGGATAGGACACGGGTGTGGAGTTGGTTTGGGAATGTCGGCGGTAAATAGGGAGAAAAGGGTTGCTGAAAGGACTGAACCCGGAAAAATACCGGCGGGGCAAGTAGAGGACGAGAAAAGGTGCTGTTGGATGTTAACTAAAGATTTGCAACCATCTTGAAAACTAAGAATTACCTTACAGAGGTGCGGATGGGAATTGAGGATTTCGGAAAGCTTATACGCGAGTCCGTATCACCATACGTTTCCTTAGGTCAAGGAGCCAGGCTATGGTGAGTATCCTCCAATTGATACTTAGAAGGATATCAGTCTTGAGGACAAGAAGTGCGTGTTCAACTGAGTGTTTAGTTCGGTTGGCGAATTGGAACTCGGAAAGAGTGTTGTTGGAAACACAGTGCTCGTCTATGAGGGATTTAATGGTCCGCTCGAAAATGTTGGTGGAAGAAGATAGGATAGAGATAGACCTGTAAGGTTCTTTTCTAGGATAGGTACAATGCGTGTGTGATTAATGATAGAGGAAAGTGTGGTGGAAATGTTGGGAGCGCATTTTTTCAAAACTATGGAAGAAATTTTGCCCAGGCACACTGGTTTTTTGTTCTTGGAGGCTGCAATTACAGCTTCCACTGAACTTAGGCTGACAAAGTGGATGGAAGGAACATCATCATGTTCATCGAAATAAATAAGAAGTTGAGAGAAAAGGTTTAGGCTAACATTAGAGCGGTAAAAAGTTGGTAAAGATTGGAGTTGGTATATGGAAGTGCTGATCACGAATGTGGAGGGAGCAATGGTGCGCTTGAAGGAAGTGGTTGGCTAGGATGTTCAGCTTTTCGGGGGTGGAAGTATTTTACGGAAGGACAGTGGTTTGTTGGTCGATTTGTCTAGACGAGGGCAAGCTTTCCTGTGTTCCCTGGTATCAGGGATCAGTCCTATGTTGCAGAGGCGTTTGTGGAAGTAATTGGCATAGAGAGTAAAAATTATATCGCGGATTGATCTGTCAAGGGAAATGATTTCGTCACGGAGGAGAGGATTGCGGAGAGTATCAATTTTAAATAGCCTCCGCCTTAGGGTACGTTTGTATTTGATATCCTAGAGGATATCACTTGGGAGCGAAATTAGGTTGCGGTAGTTTAGGGAACGAGATGGTATCAGCTCGTCACATACTTGCTGAATTACTTCAGTGTAGTGACGAACTGTCCAATCTATAGTATCGTTGGAAACTGTTTCGTTGAAAGCGAGAAGGAGAGGTTCAAGTTTGGATTTGAGTGTTCGGTTGATGAGTTTCAGTTCGGCTTCTGAAAATAGGGACTAAGGTTGGATAGTAATAGGACGGAATAATGGCTTAAATTGGACATGAATTAAAACAAGAACAGTGTTAGCGCAGCATAGATGTAAACATAACAAGAAACCATATGCCGATGCTTGCCAAAGTGATATATATGTATCTGTGCATATTTCGACACCCAAGAAGCTGGACTCGAAAAAGGGTCGACTCATATTCTGACTTTGCCGGAAATAAAGAACATGATAGTGAAATTCAATACGGATTGGGAGCATTATCTTGGAAGAAACATCATTTTTGAACACGACCCCGTCTAATTATAATTCGGTCACTGACAAGTTTCGTAGAATTCGACCAATGAATCAATTCGTATCGCAACATTTAATGGCAAGTCAGCCTCAATTAAGATCCAAGCAATACTATGTGTTCAAGAACCAGACTCAATATGTACATGTGGACATAGCTCTACTTATACTATACCTATGAGTAGCTTATTAACTTAGCTAAACGTATGTAATTCACACTAGAAAATGAGATGCGTAGGAAGCCTAGACGCGTAAACTTGGAGCTAGTATGGCCTTCGCACTTTAAATAAAGATAGTCCTCAAAACTCTGAAAAGAACTTATTCAGAGGCACATATTTCCCTTTTTTAAGATAAAAGCCCTTCCCTTTTCACAACTCCAATATAAATTAGATCAGTGACGAAGATAAGCTAAACTACGATTATTATCCTTAAATGGGGCATAACTTACCAGACTTACCTAGGTGCCTTCGACTGCCACTTCCGCCTTCTGATCAATATATCCGAGTAAAATATCATAAATAAATTGCTTTTAAGGGTCCGTTGTAGGATGCTCTTTAAGTTTTCTTTCTAACACACAAAACCAACTAAAATATTATATTATGTGCGCATATATGTATCTTTCCTGGAGTAGTAGCTCAGAAATGTAGACCAATGGCGTGCTCCTTCACTATTTATATAAAAGATATATTCTGGTCACACACCTGCACTTCTCGTTGCTAGCCTGCTCCTCTCGGTCTTTCTATTAAATTCGCCGATTTTACTCCAGAATTAATCACCGAGATCATTTTTTCTTTCAATTTATTCTTCTAATCTTTCGTCCCACTCCTCTTCCGATATAGATGATCTTTGCAAAGCCATCACATCTTCCATTCCTCTTCTAAACCCTTCCATAATCGAACTAATTGTTGACGGTTCTAATACCAACGGCAGCTGTTGTCCTGACGACCTAATAAATCTCTCTTCCTCTTTTTACCACTTTTAATAAAAGTTTTTCTGAGGGTATCTTTTCGGACATATAGGAGAAGGCTCGTATCATACATTTACACATAGAAGATGAGATTACACTGGCGATGGTATACCCTTCCTTCAACTGTTCTGTCCTAGTTGCAATCTTGCGTCGTTGGTAGTCCACTTCAATGATTCTGTCTCGATCCCTTTCCTTCCTTTATCCGAGATCCCCCAAGGCTCCATTCCCAGTTGGTTCCTATTTTCATACTATACAAATTTTACGTTCTTTCCTTTTTGTTTAGGGATTCAGGCGTCCTAAATCCGCACCCACTTGATGTCGGACTGGAACAAATGGAGAACAACTTGCTACCACTTTTTATGGTCCACGACGTCCACTTTTTGGCTTTAACACCCAAAGTTCAAAAGTTAAAAGAGGGACGCAGACGGCTACGGTTTCATGCCAGGGCAGAGACAGTTCAACAGACGCCACCTGGCCCTCAATCTCTAAACAAAAATTGTCTAACTCCCGCCAAGCTTTAGTCTGAACCGTGGGCGAATTTAAAATAATATATATTGAATATAATGCGCGCCCTTGTTGCGTTTTGCGAATTATAAATGGGAGCGTATAGCACCTGCGAGCCACTTCGATCACCCTGCTCCCAGAGCAGAGGTGAGATAGCATCTGATGAGTTGCCTCTGCCCAGGTACGAAACTCTAGCCGTCTTCGTCCCTCTTTTAATTTGTTTCTTTATTTACTTGTCCTTGTCTGTATATGTTGACGATCTGCCTTCTGAACAATGCTGCCTTCAATAGAACCTCGACTCCCTATCTCTGTAATTCGCTCAGAATATGTTAACACTGAATGTAAGCAAATGTCATACGTTAAGTTATTCGTTGAAAAGTTCGCGTCCGACATTTATTTATAACCTTAATGGTCAACCTTTAACAGGAATTAAATCTCACAAGGATCTTGTGGTGAAGTTTGATAGCCAGCATCGTTTTGTCGACAACCTCAGTGAACTTCCAGAACGTCTGGGTTCGTTCTTTCCACCAGTTCATACTCACCGTATCCATTCATCGGGTATCATTTCTGTCTGCAATATTCTCGAATACATAATGCTTGTGCCCCTACCGTTATTGTGACTGCCATATGGTGGAATCAGTTCAAAGGACTCGTTCTCTCTTCATATCGTTTAGTTTTCTTTAATATGGAAAAAACCGAAAAACTTTGTTAGATATTGCATCCAGTTCCAGTTTTGTAATAGCGGCCGTGAATCGTCTTATAACGTTCGCACCTCCTTAGTGTTTCCGAGGTGCCTCTTGCAAAGCTTTTGTATTACTTTTACTCTCCTGTGCCTAGAATGATTTGCGAATATGTATAATCGCTTAAAGTAATATGTGAAGGGAGATCCCCCGTTTATTATACAATTTATTTAAATAAAATAAAATGAAAATGGAATGGAAAAATGGAAAATATGGAAAAAGAAAGGTAGTCAAGCAGAATGTTCAAATTACCGTCCGATACACGCTTCGCTGTTATGCATGGAGAAACACCGTCAGAAGCATCGTCCTCTTTGCATTGTATTTCTGGATCTAGAGAAAGCGTTTGACCGTGTGCCACAGAAATTCCTCTGGTATGCTCTACGGCAACACTTAGTGCCAGAAGAACTTATGCGCTGGATTCAATTGCTCTACCACGATCCGAAAAGTGAGGCTCAAAGTATGGCGGGTGTATCAAAACCGTTTCGTGTCTCTGTTGATCCTTATCAAGGAAGCGCCCTCTCACCACTTCTCTCCGTTCTTGTTAAGGACACCGAAACACGGGGCATCCAACGTCTACCGCCCTATACGCTGTTTAAGCAGATGATCTTTTCCTAGCATCTAATAGCAAAAATGATCTCGAGCAACTTTGCCAAGAATGGAATGATCGCCTCATGCAATACGGTCTCAGATTGAATCTAAACAAAATTGAATTTTTGACGACCGATCCCCATGAAACAGGCACAATCACTGTCAGCGGCAATGATCTGCGCAGAACTGAGTGATTTAAATACCTCGGGTCAACGCTATCAGCCAATGGAGAACTGAGTTATGAAATTGTTTCACGCATTAATGTAATCTGGATGAAGTGGCGTTTCACAACTGGTGTTCTTTGTGATCGACGTATCAAGGAACGTCTCAAATCTAAAATTTACCACAATGTCGTCCGTCCTGTCGCCCTCTATGGTTCTGAGTATTGGCCGACTATAAAAGACAATGAACGACGTCTTGCGGTAATGGAAACGAAGATGTTGCGTTGGACTAGTGCCGTGATCACATCCGAAATGAGGAAATGGGGTTGCACCGATTGTGGAAAAATTATGAGAGAGGCGTTTTCGATGGTATGGTCACGGAATTCACGCTAACGAAAATTCACTTGCCAAGATTGATCTGAACATCGAAGTCGATAGTAAACGACCAAAAAGCAGGCCGAAACAACGGTGGCTTGATGCGCTAGATGGGGATTTAAAAGCCTCGAGATTGTACCCAGATCAGGCATTCAATAGAGCCAAAAGGCGAAACCGATCACGACGAGCCGACCCCGCTTGTGAACGGGAAAAAGGCTAAAGAAAAAGAAGAAGAGAAACCATGGAGAGCAAAAATATTTCAAGAGATTTCATAATTTCAGTGATGTCAAGGTCGTGTAAGTTTCCTGGTATACGTTACATAAAAATTTAAGTAAAGGAAGCCTAGGTATTTTCCAGCCCTTCTAGCTATTAACTACCTAACCTGTCTGCTTATCGATCAAACCAATTTTTGTGAAAGTCGATCCTATTATTAATGTGACTAGTTAAATTGGTGCTCAAATGGCACCCGCTATCGTTTTTGTTTGAATTTTAGCAACATGTATTCGTTCAAAAATAATTTAATTTGTGCTCTACCCTTGTTAATGAGAAGATAACTACGATCCATAATGACTCAGTCACAAAATCTAAAATTAAGAAAAAAAACTCCAAGTTTTTTCTCAACACTTTTAAGTATAATAAACAAGTGTAGTTCTTGTCGTCTTTAATTGCAGTCATGTCTCCGTGGAAACCAGTAGAGTTTTCCTTCTGCACCTCAAACAAGTATCTATGCTAGACGACTAAAGTACAAAAAATAATAGTTCTCACAAAGCGACACGACCAGCCTTATGAAACTCTGAACCAATTTTGGCCTCAATTGGAAAACAATGGGAAATTAAGTATTTCACTGAGGTCACGACTCCATTCTTTACAATTGTAGAAAGAGAGTTTGGGTCGTTAACAATTTCAATATTTCTTAGATTCTTTTATAATTTTGCATTTAAGACTGAATCCGTCAAATAGTGGTTTCCTGTTGCAAATTAAATGAATAAATAATAACGATAATTTAAAAAAATTGTTGCTTTGTGATATATGAAATTTGGAATGGTATTTGATGAAATTGCGGAACTGTGGTATTCAAAAGGAATTAAAATACAATACAAAATCCCAACACCTTGGAAAAGAGTCGAAATTTATAGTTTGGTTGTTCTTTTAGCTGTTCAAATGGCTTTATTTAATGGACGTCCAAGTATCCATCACCTTATTCCAGCAGTAAATAAAAGGATAATAATGGTCATTAGAGTTCACAATAACAACTGATTCCCTCAAGGCAAAAAATTAAATAATTCACTTATCTATGTTAGCGCTTTATATTTTTAACCTCATAAGACTTGCAAAATTTAAATTGACCACTTTTTGCTGAAGGAAATTATGCTCAGTCAATTTATGCTCTTATATGCGTAGATAAATAAAGCAAATAACAAATTAGATTTACTTTTCAACTAAATGTTGCAACTAAAAACCATTTGATCAAGTTTCTCACAGCCTTCATCGAATCTACGGACAACCTTTCTAGCCTTTTTCGCCTATCTATCTACATAAACTACATATAAAAAGAAAAGCCTGGGGCTAATTCAGTGATTCAATCTCATAAACTAAACAGTTTAATGAAGTGTGTAGATTACAAAACTTAACCTGACAAAGTGTTTTTAGTTTTTACACTTTCCCTATCATCCTCTATCTGTCTCTCGACAAATATTTCAATTGCTTCAATTGAAACTAAAAACAAAACTGACAGCGCATATTGTAATTTACACGGTTTTGCTGGATCACGATTCACAGCAAGTTACTTTCTTACATACCTAAACTGTGTATATCTCAACTATTTTCTGGCCTACATTGTAATAGTTGTAGCGCTACCTGTGTGTTTGATTTAATTTAGTCTAATTATCAAACTCCAGATTTAGTCTGAATCATGGTCTGAGATTATATAACGAACAGACTGCAGAAAGTATGACTGCGTGTAGTTGTGACTCCGCATATAAACCATGCACTAAGCTACTAGTATTAAGAAGAATTACCTAATGCATAAATTATACGTCAAGTGGGTAGACGGTTTTTATATGTACCAGTTTTTCCAGAGTCCATTAAGTGGACAGAAAAGCCCCCGAGATGAAGCCCAACCTCAGACTGATTTGGGCACTGTCTATTGCATTCGACCGACATGGACAACTTATGGTTAAAGATTTGCAAATCAAAACATAAGTATCATTCCACAACTGCCGATATTGGCATGCATTTAAAAGGAATCTTAAAAACAAAATAGATAAAAACAAGGTCAGAAAGTTTTTCCCTCGGTGAATGGACTCAAAATGAATCTCATGAAAGGGACAATGTTTGGAAACTTTAAATGTTTGCAAGTGAGTTCAAGAAATACGACCTTAAACGTCTAAGACCATTTTGAGTATGAGTACGTATACCAACACAGGATCATATCTTAATAAGGTAATCATAATAACGTGGGTACCAGCAAAAAAACTTCAAACCATCAGAGGTAATGAAAACACATTAAACCAAACAAAACAAAAACTTCCCCGATTCCTAGTACAGTTGTTTGCATGTATTAGATAATGGCATTCACCTTGTGGGTTACATACGTTACTACACTGGCAGAGAAGCTTCTGCCACTTGACCCCTTTGCAAAAGAAGAAATTATAAAGACTATTCAATAATGCCAAGTAATCAAATCCTGAAGGAGCCAAGTAGCACAGGCTTACGCACAAAAACCAAAATATAAGTTATTCAGAAGGATCCACTGTAGCAGCTACTAACTACATGCATTTATCTATAGTAACCATTCGGTCACGTTTGTCTAACCAAACTTATTGTTATACTTTTAGAAAATGCTTTTAAATGTTCTAAACCTCTAAGGACCTGATAAAGGAAGGTGCTAGTAGCATTTTCTGAACTTTACGACGACATCTTCCGTCTTTTATCATCATCAGCATGGCTCTGCTTTCTCTCAAAAGAAAATAAAGAACCCCCTGTCGATCACTTTTCTAAAGTCACCAGTAATCAGATCCTTTCTTCTATTTTCATCTATATCGTAGTTAAAAGCCAAAGTAATGCTTCTTAAGCAAAGGATTCTACGTAAAAAAGTTTCACCGCACAATATGTACATAAATGTCTGAGCCTTTGCTTATAAGTAGTAGCAAAAAACTTTCTCCTATCATTGAGGTTCACCTATTTTCCGATATGTAGTATTTTCACCCTTTATCATCCAAACCCTATATCCCTGCTCCAGCCTTTCCTGCTTTATCTACTGGAAATCTACTATATCGGTACTAGTCAGTGCTTCCCCTAGGCTTTTTTTTCGTCCATTAGTGGTTGTCATAAACCCCACTGTAGCAGGCCAACCACACAGCAGAAGTAGATGTTTAGAGACATCAAGCTCGGAACCTGGGTTTTCAATTGGAAAATGCAGATCTCTCTCAGTGACGTGGCCAGTGATTCTGAATATTCCCATAAGAGTTTCAATGAAACTAACCTCTTTCGGTATACAAACAGCATTTGCTCTCGGATGTTACTTTATTTAGTCATATATATCAATATTATGACCTCTAGTGCTGGCTCTTCACTAGCTGGTAGAATTTGTCGCTTTTATTTTACCGAGCTAAGACGTTCAGAATTCGTTCAAAGTATTCTCTGCTTGTCTTCAAAGCCGACTAATAGGGAAAACCATTTGATAGCTAGCAAACTACAAATCTTATTACTCTTCGCAAACGTCCCTCCCTCGATGGCGGATTGATTTTCGGTTACGACCTTTTCTTTTTGCCACCGGTTTATTATTGATCTCTAGAATGTATAAACGCCAATGACGACAGTATCGAAGTTCTCCAACTTCAACAGCGAAATAGATTAGATAAATTCTGGCGTTGAGCAAAGGGAGCACTCCTTCCCTTCTTGTGACACTATGTATTGACAGCTACCACAGGGCGCACTCTCTGCACCTCGGATCCGGTTTCTGTTAAAATTCTGACTGCAACTTTTCGGTGCAGATTAAGGAACATCAGAATTGGACAGCGTTATGCACCAGTGGAGACTTCCGATATAGTGGAGAAGGATGCTTTCTGCATGCAATTACGGGTAGTTCATTGTGTAATATTGTGATAATGCTAGGTGATCTGAATGCCAAGGTGAACACCCCTTGCTCGGACATGTGAGAGGGAAGCAAGGTTTTGACAACCGAAACGATGATAGTGGATGGTTTATGGATTTCTGCAACTTCCACCGCCTCTTCATTGGTGGCACATTATTCCAGCATTGAGCCTGCCATAAGATCAGTTGGGTTTCAACTGACCGACACCGTACGAGCGATTAGATCGACCAATTCCCTATCATCAGTAGATTTAGGATTCGTCTTCTGGATGTGCGTAAACAAGACAGACGTTGACATTGGTTGCAAGGGATTACCATCTGATGTTCGCTTTCGTTCGCCTGCATGTTGCGTCACCCACTTAGCGAACCCCCAAGTTCAACATCGAGCACTTGAATGATCCAACTGTCACTCGACAGCGGGAGAGCTACCTTGCTGATGGGGCAGCAGATATAGTGGGTAACCCGTCTGACAATATCAGTAAACATTGGGCAGCCATAAAAAAATACTCTTATCTCGGGTGGTGCGCAGGTCGTTGGCCACGTCCCGAAGAGCGTCACATGATCTCACTGACTGCGGAATAGTGAGATTGGATCAATGAACGGAAATGGCTGAGGCTCTATTGACTGCTGCGAGTAATTGTGGGCGTGATGCACTCGTACTCCGATACGGAGCGAAATCTCGAGATGTTCACCGTAGTGTCACCGTGACAAGAGAAAATTTTCTATTGCGATGATCAGGGAAACGGAAGATGCCGCAAAACGCAATAATTTGAGAATTGTATACTACATCACGAAAAAACTTGCATATGACCGCAAATCTTTCTGTGATCCTATGAAGGACGTTAACGATCGGCTTCTCATCCAGGATGACAAGCAACTCAAGAGGTGGAAAGAACACTTCACCATGATTCTTGACTTTATCACATCTGGTGAAGTTCCTACACCGTAACATGTGGATACGGACTGTGCCTCCAAACAGAAGAGAAATCATTTCGGCCATCAACGCACTCAAATGCAATAAAACCGCTGAGCTTGACGGTCTCCCCCAGAGATATCTGTCGGTGCACCTGCATTTTCTACAGATCCGCTACGGAAATGTTGGGAATCCGAGACCTTTCTTAGAGACTGGAAGAAGAGTTCGTTCTGAATTTGACAATTGGAGTCGTCGCAATGATAACAGCTAAAATAATCCTAGAATATATCAAAGAACATCTCGAAAGATTGGTGGACAAAGAACAGGCTGGTTGCCGCTCTGGATCTTCCTGCATTGACCACATCAGCACCGTACAGATCATGGAACAGTGTGTGAAGTTTAGAACTTCGCTGCACCTGTTCTTCGTCGATTTCGAGAAAATTTTCGATGGTATCAACAGTGAGTGTATCTGGCATGCTCTACGATATATGATGACGCAAAATGTCACTACGCTGATGATATCAGTGTGCTCTCTCGCTGGGTCATGGACACCAACAAAACAAAGATTCTCAGTCTGACTGGTCATCACACTCACCCTATCTGCATTAATAGGCAGAGCCCCGAAGGTTGATCAATTTGTATATATAGGAAGCGTGGTTTCTGTTAACGTGGCAATGAACTGAATGTTGCCTGACGCATTAACAACGCTAGCTCCGTTTTCACTGCTCTGTCTAAAATCTGGAAATGCAGTTAACTCGACACCAAGATCAGGTTCAAACTATACTATGCTAGTGTCCTTTCTGTGTTGCTATATGAGAGTAGCACATGACATGTGACCACCGCTCTCATTCAAAGGCTCCAAGCTACTGTTTCAAACGAAGAACTTAGTCGACACAGACCCATACACAATGTGAAGGTCACACATTAAGGAGGGGTGACAATTACATTGCTGGTTAAACTATGCTCTCCCAAAATAACCGACGGGTGGGGCGCCCCAAGGACACTTGGCGCAGAACAGTAGAGAAGAAGCGCAGGCGGCTAAGGAAATCGTGGGGGAGCTAAAGATGTGTTTGACGCACAAAACCCACCAATAGGTAAATGGCAACCATATGTACACACCTGTTTTCTGTAAGACACAATGTTACCCTCAAAAGTAGGGAAAACTAGACCAAAAAATACGTGGCAGGATATACCTTCTACGCCGATGTCTCAAAAACAGAACCTAGCTCCCGAACACGGGTGATGTGAACCGTGTTTCTTCTTTGGAACAATAAATAATTTCAGGCTGAAGTGTGTGCGATAGTAAGAATGCATTTGAACGGTATATCTACGGCGAAACTAATCTGTGTGCCCGATCACTATCGCGTGGAGATATGATATGCCTTATGCTGCTACCAAAATCTAGGAACAGGCGTTCCATAAGGACTGAATCTAAACGCCTCTAGAAATACGAAATTTCACTTTGCTGGAATGCCAGCGTGAGCTTATTTCGGTCTTTGTCGGTGGCTTGCTCTTATCTTCCTCAATTGGCATTACTCATCTTACCATAAATCATTCGTCTGGCTATGTGGTATGGAGATGGAGATTTTGGAATAACATTCTTTTGCAAAGCTTTGCATTATCTAGGAAGTTTCCTCCGTGGAATTGCTTAATATATAAAAATGGTTTAGCCGCACCTCTTCATTTCAAGTTCGTTCATCCATTGTTTACGAAGGCCAACCTGATGTCCTTCTTAATTTCAGACATTTCCCATAATTCTAAAATTATTGACTCGTAATCACTGTGGATTGTGTGATTATTCACTGTGCCATTATATAGGCGACAACGGTCAGATCCACAACTGAGTCAGGCCCTCCTTACCAATTACCGTTGGCAATTATGGTGTCCCAATATGGGCCATGTTGTGGTCATTTGAGTACTATAGACCTTTTTGAGACTCAAAATAAATTTATCTTTCAACGAATTGCTGATTTCTCTTCTATACGTAACTTTACCCACCCAACATTGTTCATGGAAACGATATCGCTACTACTGTCGCTTTAAGTTTTACCTCTTTTTCAATTTTCGGGCTCAAATCCTGCATGATCCTGCATGTTCTTCCAAAACTGGTGGTCGATAAGTAGCTCTTTTTGAATTTAAAAACGTGTAATCAACTTAGATGTTAGGCGATGTCCAAAGGGATCAGCTGTGTTGGCTATGACCAAACACGTGGGCAAAGCTGCTGCTATCCCAGAATCTAGAGAAAAATTGTGTCGACCGTGCAGGTCGAAGTGGATCGCATATGTATATGCAGCTTCCGGTAAGTCACACTCTCCTTGTTCAACCCTGAAATAGTCAGAGCTCCCCTCATTCTCAGACAATCCATCCTCTCGAATCGAAAATTTGCCCTCTATAGTTGTGAGTGTTGACCGACTATAAAAGGCAATGAACAGGCCTCACAGTAATAGAAGCAAATATGTGCTTTGGATCAGCGGCATAACACACCGTGACCTCATCAGGAATGAGGTCATTTGCGACCGTTAGGAGGTTGCATCGATTGTAGAGAAATTGCAAGAGAAGCATTTTCCATGGTACAAATATGGACTTTGTGTCGAGATTGATCTAAACATCGAACCGAGGCCGGACGAAAAAATGTTCTCTTGAAGCGCCCTCAATTCTATCCAAATGGAGGTACATGACCGAGCAAAATGGCATTACTGATCAAGATGAACCGACCCCGCTTATGAACGGGACAAAGGCTAAAAAAAAAGAGGGAGTAGTCTTAAAACTTCTTAATTTAACCTGCAAAAACCAGAATTGATCACTTTCCCATGTAGCGGCTAAAGTCAGCTCCTCTCCTCTCCCTCTTATGACTCACTTTGTCCAAGTTCTTTCTTCAGTTTAGGTTGACCAAAATTTTACTATTTGGGCATTTTTCCTGCTTCTTTTATAAGAACACCTGTAAGCGCCAGTTTTCTATGGAACACCCAGTTTTTCACGTCAACCGTTGCGTAACCCGCCATAATAACGAAACTTTTCGCAAACATCAATTCATCTAAGTTTTCCGATTACAAATTTTGCACTGTGGAAGAATACACCCTTTTGATTTTCCGCTGCTCCATAATCCGAGTCTTTCGGTACCGAAAAATAAAGTTCATTATTGTACATTATGTTCCATAATTTTGGCCACAGTACAGTGTCCTTTGAAACACCTGGGTAGATCATTTAGAAAAAAAGTACCTGTTGGGCCTTGATGGAGTATGTGGCATTCACACAGTCAGGTTGTGGTTCAATTTCACTATCACAGCAGCGAAACAAACACAAGACGAATACAGACACCTATGACGACTGGCATTCGAACTCAGAGCAGCGAGATTAGGAGACTAACGCGCCGTCAGGTGGCGTGTTGGTCGACCATAAAAGAAAATGAATGAAGAAATACCACGGATCAACGCTATCAGCCAATGGAGAACTGCATTATGAAATTGCTTCACGCATTAACGCAACCTGGATGAAGTGGCGTTCTTTATGATCGACATATCAACGAACGTCTCAAATCTAAAACTTACCGCAATATCATCCGTCCTGTCGCCCTCTATGGTTCTGAGTGTTGGGTAACAATAAACGACAATGAACGGCGTCTTGCAGTAATGGAGACGAAGATGTTGCGTTGCACTAGTGGTGTGACACGTTTTGATCACATCCGAAATGAGGATATCCGCGATCGTTATGGGGTTGCAGCGATCGTGCAAAAATTGCGAGAGATGGTATGGCCCACGCAATTGATACTAACGAAAATTTACTTGCCAAGATTGGTCTGAACATCGAAGTCGATCGTAATCGACCAAAAAGTAGGCCGAAACAACGGTGATTTGATACGCTGGATGGGGATTTAAAAGCCTCGAGATTGCACCCAGATCAGGCATTCGATAGAGGCAAATAGCGAAACCGATCACGACGAACCGACCCTGCTTATGAACGGGACAAAGGCTGAAGAAAAAGAAGAACTGTTCAACTGGAGCAGTAGCCTCCTAGGAAGTATCCTTCTCTGACTCTGCAATCTCCTCTGTAGGGGCGTGAATATTAGTGAAGCTTATATTTCTAAATTTGCCTGGCGAGCGCAGAGTACACAGCCTTGCGGTTATGTTTTCCAAGCCGATACCAGCAGGCTTCTTTTCGGGGCTGACTAAAATGCTTACTCCGAACACATAGTACTGGATGACACTATAATAAATGGTGTAGTGGCTCTTCTCCAGGAAACTGGTCTCTGCACACCGCATCTCCTGTAATGCTATTACATCAGCCGATATTGGGACAGATGACCCCGATATTGGGACAGATGCCGGCTAGCTGGTGGGCAGCTCCTTCTATGTACAGGGAGCACACGTTCCATGAGAAAATGAATAAATTGTTCGTTTGTTTCTGTTGCCAAGTTCGCCGTTGTACTATTCATTCAGTCCGGGGCTTCTTTTTGAAGCGTGGTAACAAGTTGTTTTCCGTGTAGGGTTGTTAGCTCTATCCAGCCCCCAACTTAGAGGGCCAATTGGTGCAATTTGCCCCGTTTTCAGGCGTCTGCAGCTTTTCATTAAGAAAGAACTCCCAGCGGTCACCGTATGGAGATGAAGATAAAATTTGGTAGTAGAACTGTTGGTGTTGGTTCATTGCGCGTTCTCCAGGTTTTATGCTCCATCGTGGAAACCAATCCACAATTTAACCCGAGGACCTACACTACACTTTGACCATGGAAGCACCTATAGTTTGTCAATAATTCCTCTCCATATCGTTGACAGATTTCATGGCCTCGACCACGGATATTCCGCGTGCGATTGTCAACTAATATAAAATGAATTTATCGACTGGCTCTTGCAAACAGACATTCAGGTCCTACCTACATCCTTCAACTTTATTTGTTTGTTCGTAATTTCGGGAATCTAATATTTATTCCGATATTTTTAAGATTGGTATATTCTGCAAACATGTCTAAAAAAAACTTGGAATTCCAAACCAAATGCCAAAAGCTAACATTTCATCTTAAAAACCAGGTGAGCATTCTTATTGCCTCGCAAGAAATTTATGGCTTATTAGCTATGCTTTAGAGTGTTTAAATAACACTGCAACCGGTTGAATCTTACCAGATAGGATTGTAAAAGAATGAAGACAACTTGACTGCATTTCATATCATGACATGCAAATTTTTCAATTCCATAACTGATGTCAAAAGAAATTGCGTTTATTTTAATAAATTCATGAAAATTTCATCGATGCTGTCCCCCCAAACCATTGATAAATGGTTGAGCAAATGAATGAATTCAGCAAATAATTGAGTTAGTAAATAAGCAAAAAACAATCTGACATAATAAGAAAAATCAAAATATGTTTACGATAACAAATAAGAAATGTCGAAAAACCTGTTTCATACTTTATTTAAATAATAATACATTTGACACATGTTGGGACTCCTTTCACTACTATCTTTTTGTATTCATTCATTCTGGTAAAATTTAGCAATGGAGGGATACAGGCGCCGGTTATCTTGAATTAATGGTATGAGCATAATCTGTTATCTATTTAAAACGAAACAGTCCAGATCAATAAAAGTCGACCTTTTAACACTTGGAAATCCGCGTCTGATACCGCATATTTCTGCATTTCATTATGAGTCCATACTATTCAGTTGGTGTGTTGACATACATTTTATTGGTAAGTATCCCATAGTAAAGTTGCATCTCTACGCGTACCTGTCCGGTAGGTGATTTGAAAAAGATATCTATTTATAACATCATGTCATCACGCCGGGACAAATGAATATGTAATAACTTTAGCAATATTTCCAACCATATTTTAACTATGGAACTTATTGTAGTTTGATACTATGCGGCTGTAACTTTTTTGTAGTTTATCTAGGCAGCATGCAGATGTCAAAGCTGCTATTTTACTGCAACAATTATAATATTGTCCGTCGATAACAGCTTAAATTATTACCATCCCATTTGCCTTGAAATTAATTCTAAGATAAAATGAAAATCCTATTGAAAGATACTCCTTTACAATGTAAAATCTAACATTTGTTCCTAGCCAGTCAACAAACTCATGTTGCGGATGCTGCCGAGGAGTCGTAAGCTCAACAGATATTCATATATCGAAATATATAAGAAGGAGAAGCACTTGAAATCAAAGTTGACCATGGAATTACACAGTATTTAGTATTCGAAAACAGCAAAGCCAATATGTGTTTAAATGCACGAGGAATTGGCAAAGTTGGAAGGATGTATCTGCCCCGATAATGGGGACTAGAAAAGGCGCCGTAGTCATCAGAAACAAGCTGGAAAAAATCGTTCTCAACACTACAATGCTTTCTTGCTACTAGATTTTAGTCGAAGTACTATTCTGAATAATTGGGAGCTGAAAAACCTTCCTTGCCCCTCGGATTAATTTCATATTCAAATCCATACAACTAACTAAGATTAACTTGCAATACACTGAACCAACATCAAGACTCAGGAAGTGTAGTCCTATGTACCTACTTTGAGGGTCGAGTGGTACGTAGAAGGACATCATCTACTGGAAAGAGGGCTCTTGTCACTTTCTGATCGAAATAAATGTCTCCTGTAACCACCGTGCCCAATGATAAACTACAGTACGAGTAGGTGGTAATTTATTTCGCCTTGATTGCCCATCCACAAAGCCTAGATTTGTTATATCCGCCGGGGTGTCTCCCTTTTTCCTATGGTGTATCCCATCTCCTTCCAGACAGTTAAGGTGACGAAATGCTGCTCACAAAACTGTTGTTTTCCTTTTCTCGTCACGAGGATGATACTGATATCCTAACCATTACATATACTGCGTTTTCCGATCCCGCTTTTAACGTGCATACAATCTTTTGTAAGATGGACTGTCTATTGTTGCGGCGATTGCATTTAGTTCATCACCAAGAAATGACTTTTGAATGAAATTCATCTATTACTATCCAATATATTTTATTGAGGATTTTGATGGGAACCGGCTTTCTCCTACCTTGATTCTGAAGACTTCCTTCTTGCTGAGCCTACTGATAAGCACTGCAGACTTTGTAGTACACTAGTTCCAGGCTGGTTGTCTCCAATCTTGACAAATTCATTGACTTCGTTTTTCGGCAATCAGACATGTTTCACAATAATGACCTTCACAGTGAGCCCTGTGGTACTCCGAAGATTATGCTGTTGCACCCAATGCCTTTATTTGTGTCGTCTTTATCCGAGCTAGCTAAATCGTGAGCATTACTTTTTTACACGACGGGTGATGACAGCATGGTAACTTGTAGTCCTTCTACTTCTACATGCTGTATCGATGATATTTGTGGTGATGTCCTTCATAATGCTGATGGCATCAACGGTGTACCATATTACTGTGAACCCATGCTGATATTTTAATAAGCCACCTGCGCACTCCAAGTTTGGCCACAGTCTATTGCAAACAACTCCCTCCAGAGAATTCCTCACTATGCTCAGTAAACATATCGGTCCATATGATTCAGCCAATGGTTTGTCTCTATTAAATGTTATTACAGGCATCTGAGTTTTCCACCGCTTTGGAAATATTTCTTCTCTCAAGCAAGCAGTCTTTCCACAGCTGCTTTCACAAAAAAGAGCGGGGTTACCTCCTCCACCAAGACCAAATACTGTCCAAAGACAATATTCTCTGTGGCGACTTATTCTCTCAAAGTTTAGCCAAAACTAATCGCTAAGCTCTATCTCAGGGATTAATGTTCGCCTCATCACTTAGTTGCTTGTAGCAGCTGGGCTTGCTCTCTTTTATAGCTTGTCTCAACTGCCATCCCTAGGCTTTATATGCATTTTATTGCTGTTGATCTGCCGTACAATCGCTGTGTGGGTACCTCGTTCTTGCTTTCGCGCACTAAACTCTTAGCCCGTTAGTTCTCTCGTTCCACCAGTAGTTAAGCTCCCCATGCTTGTTACTGACCGGTCTTGTCATAAAAGCATCACATGATCTGCTACCCTTTCTACAATATCTGGATCATTTTTTCCGCATGCCATGTTAGACAACAGAATTTCCTCATTAAAAGTTTTTCTGAATTTATCTCATTGCTTTATGGTACGCCACTCATTATCCCATTGAACCTTTTTGAGATTTGCCTAGTAATCGCTGGACGTCAAGTCTTCTCCAACCAGCCATAATAATTCATGTGCATAGAATGAGGTTCACTATTAAACTCGCTCTTCCATTTGCGAGTGATATAGGAATTGCCTGTATTTCCAAGCGATGCCGGGTAGTGCTTGCCTTCAAAAATTTGTTATTTGAGTGTTCCACTCAGTGGACAACCAAGCTTTGAAATCGCCGAGATTCCGTTCTTGTACTTTACTACCAGGCCCTATAACTCTACCTCATACTTCTTTATTGTGCCTCTACTATCGCTCCGATGATTCCTACTTTTGTGGTTATTAGCGGCTATTGTAAATGGGGCTTTTCGCAGAAACAAATAGCAGCTTTACTGGTTCTTTCTAAAGGCCAGAGACAGTTATCCAAAACTTTGTAGGTCATTAAAAATTGGAACGTCTGTATCCATCTTTTACACCGATGGCATGAGCAGAAGTTGAGCAGCCTCATATTGATTAATATTTACCTCATGAGCACCAACTTTGAATTAAATTTATGTAATGGCCTCCAGCACGGTGGATATGAGTAAGTTCCTGGAAGGTACTCACTGTCCTTCTCAGCTGGTTATTTACAGAGAGCATCGACCGAGTGTCTTTAGTGTTTTTCTGCAAAAACGGCTCCTTCACTACATTTTCTGTAGAAGTTTAACCTGCAAATTTTGGCCCTTATTACAATGTGACACCACGACGCAACCTCAGAGAATGAAGAAGTGAACTCTAAAGCTTTTACAGTCCCTTGGCTCTCTGTACAAATTGCTATATTTCGTTGAAAAATCCTCATGCAATAGAAACTGATTGTAGCTATTATTCTTAATGGAAGGGGGTGATTCCTTTGGGAACTATCGAATATGAAAGATGTCGGGCTAGCACTCGGACAGCGGACTGGTACGAAACCGTAAGCCGTCTTCATCGCCTCTTGACTTTCATACTTGGCTGATAAGCCCGAAAAGAGGAGTGCCTGGACCAAAAAAAGATGCTATCCATTCGGTCCGATCTAACATCAAGTAATTGCGGATTGAGGACTCCTCAATCACTGCACTGGTAGTCGAAATGCGGGAATCTGGTGGACCTGACCACTAAATACACGTGGTGACAGTAACTTCTGCTCTCTTTGCTCTGTTGGGCTTCATCGGATTGTAGCCTTTTCTCAATACGAAAGAACAACCCATAAATAAGCATTGGATAGTCTACGGTTGTGCAGTTCGAAAGAACCATTTTTGTCTGCAGGTCGATTTTTTATTAAAAGTAGTTTTACTGGTAAAGCCTATTCTATCTAAGGGAGCGTTCCAGTATTTTCAATACAATAGAGGTGAGGCTGGGAGGTGTGAAGTACTTATCAGGCTCGAATATATGCTATGCTACATAACTGCATTGAATGCAGCTTGCAAAGCTCTTCAACTACGAACTAACTACTGTCTGGCAGTATCCAGTCAAGGCCAAAGAACTTGCATGGCAAGAAATTATTGGTGATCCATTCATTTGAAAAAGTAAAATACTTTCTTCCATGGTACATATCATTACTGAAATTACCTGTGCCATAGGACAAAATGCTCTAGTACCTGCCCGGCCTTTTCCTTCAGGTTTCGCTCGATCTCTTCAGAACCTTTCTGAATTCTTTCCATGACATCTTTGTATGAAAACTTACTGAATCTTGCTGGGTGGCAGATGCTTTCGATACATTGGCAGCAATTCAGCAATTTTATCAGAGCCACCTCAAGGCAATTCTAATGGTCTTACTATGAATTTTCAGTGGTCCTTGCCAAGCATACGTTGAAAATCTCCTCAATTTTTTTGGTATTAGAGAAGCATTTCGACCGCTATTCCTGCTTTTCATCCAATGTTTCTGAAGTATCAATATTAGAATTAGTCATTCGCAACAACTTGGTTCTAAAGACTCAGTCAGATATAACGGCATCTCGGCATACTTAGTACACCTCAAACTTCGATTGACACGCTTACACATAATTGCTACAGATAATCCCTCTCTCCGATTCCCTGTTTCAAAAATCAGAAATGTAATTGTGACAGACAGACCGATTAAATATAATCGCAAACACGTAATGAG
Source organism: Hermetia illucens (assembly GCF_905115235.1). Classification (NCBI taxonomy): domain Eukaryota; kingdom Metazoa; phylum Arthropoda; class Insecta; order Diptera; family Stratiomyidae; genus Hermetia; species Hermetia illucens. Next base: position 162,903,532 of record NC_051850.1, read on the forward strand.
TACGAATTATATTTAAGTGAAATCCTTCACAGTCCAGACCTAAACCAGGCCCATCACGCTGCTCCCAGAGCAGAGGTGAGGCAGCGTCTAATGAGTTGCCTCTGCCCTGGAGGAAACTGTCTGTCAACTTTTTGTCTTTTTTTGTAAACATTGGGTTTTACTCAAAAAAGAGGAGTCCGAGAACTGCAAAAGAGGGAGTAAGTTGCTCCCTAAGTGGTTCGATCTGTCACTACGTGGTGGAAACCTAGGACTCCCAGCATCCTCAACAAAAAATATTATTTATAAAAGTATATAGTTTCAGAAGAAGTTTTACGAGAGGAGGCGCATCGAGGAATCATTGGAAGGCGCAGCCAACATGGAATTACCTCGCGAGCAATAAAGCTTTATTATTATTCTGTTAAGGGAAAGTCGCACCGCGTCCTTGAAGAACTATTGTGCCCCTTTTACTGGTTATAGTGTACTTGTTGATCATAGTATCTCAAGCAGGCCTGTAACCGTTAGGAACTTTAGTATGTTCCCCACTTCCAGAAGTTTCAGCTTTGCATCTGGTATTAAGTGTTCTCCCAGATGTATCGACCTACCTCTTCCTCCTCACAGAACCTGCAGGCAGTGTCCGTAGATATACCTAGCTCCCCTAGGTGGTAGTTCAGCCGACAATGACCAGTGAGAATTCCCACTATGATTCGGAGGTTCTTTCTGGGGAGGTTTAAGCAATCCTTTGTGCGCATGGGTTCGTATCCCCCAATAAGCACCCTGGACTGCTCCATCCCTGGTAGGCCCGCCCAATATAGTTCCCTCAACCGTTTCTCTTCGTTTCTTAGATTCATAGCCATGAAACCGTTTCCGATTCCACAGAAGGGTTCTGGCCCGTGTAAAGGCATCCCTGCTCCCTTCTTGGCTAGTTCATCCGCTGCCTCATTGCCTTCCAGCAATAAACCTTAGTGAACAAACGTTTCAAGATCCATAGAGTAAAAGTCGCTGCCATTGAACCCGTCCAATACGAAGCGGTTTTCCTTCGGTTTTCTAGCCTTTCCCCAACCCACAACCTGAAAGATCATTCCGGCGATATTCCATTTTACGGTCCATACTATTGACCCTCATTCTACCTCGTATACTGCAGTCGAACTGCACTCCAGGATCACCACGTGGAAGTGTGGATGAGATTCTATGGTAGAGCTTTCTCTGTTATTTCAGTGCTAAAAGACCATCCTGGGATCCTCGTTGAACCATGAGAGAGGCGGCCACTAAAGCTTCACACAATAATGCAAGGATATCTTCACATACCATTCGATCATAAACTTATATGAGAATACCAATTAAACAAATAATGATAATTCTGCGGCTCTAGCGCTCAAAGATACAATTTTCGACTTCTCTTCATCACACCCACACAGAATCAGATTTCAATTTAGGCTGTTAATATATAGCCTATATTACCTACATTACAATATTTACCATTCAGCCATGAATCTGTTTTATTGATATAGAAATGTATCTCCACTTATGAGACCTCGCATTAGCACTTCATTAAGAGAACCAGATACGAGACCCTACCACCCACAAACCTAGATCTGATCACAACGCATTACTCAGATCCATCTCAAATGCACTCAACCACAAAATACTTGTACAATACTTGACAAATTTGCCACAACAAACCGTTTCACATTAATTTCATGCTCCCTCTAATTTAGAGTTAAGTGCTCTTGGGAAATCGGTTAAGGTCGTTCGTCATTTACCACCCACAATAGGTACTCCATACACAACAGCGATCGCAATGAGTTGTTTGGCTGATGCACAGCGTGATCAACGCAGCACACTCAACAGCTACCTATTTTAGAATTCTCCGCTTCTAATTGCGATCGAGTCTAAAGCTTGTCGATGTCAAGGTTACATGAATCACTTACTGGCGAATTCAGATACGAGCTCATCTAAGATACGGTAGTGACTGTGTCTGCCATTGGTAAACTCGTGCAACTTCTAGCAACACCCATGATGAGGTCGTTAATAGGCGGGAGCGGAACCCTGCACGGCGCCATTTGGTACACGAACGCAAAACGCAAAGTAATTAAGCCAACGAAAGGTTCGTTAATCAGAAAAGGTCAGGTCCTCGTGAAAATTCGAACTCGAACTTAATTAAATTTGGAATTTGGAAATTGAGTCTAAATTTTGATTGTTTATGGCATCAAAACAAAGTCATTGAGATCTGTAGCTGCACCGGAAATTTGTCGCATTATTGAGAGCTCCCACGGATGGAGGGCAAAAAAGCGAGACCAAACTTGCCCACGCGATTAATTTTCGTAATTCACAGACCTTAATGACCCTTGACTTTATAGCTATTTTCCCAGACTATAGAATTCATTGCATTCATAATCAAATACTAGAAAAACTAACATAATGTCTGCATTTTTGTTTTTTTACTCCTCAAGGTCAGCTTATCATTTTCTCTTGAGAAATGTTGCTATCCACACAACGGTTGTGTGGGTTTTTCTATGAAAAGAATTACATTATCTCCGACAAGTTGGGAGATCTATGGCCATTTGTTGGTTTTTAGCCAGTTGATTGTAGTCTAATTGTAAGATTGACGGAAATTATTCAATTCAGAATTGGTGTATTTGCTTTTGAAGTGAAAATTCTAGACAAACTTCCGCGTGTAAAATGTGCCTCCATATGAATGGGGCTTTGTTTTAATTTCCAGCAAAAAACACAGAAATGTTAACTGCTTTAATTAATATGTTCTACCTCGGTTTTAAAACGTAACAAAACTATCCGCATGATATACTAATTTTCTTGTAAATATACATATGTATATATGATACATTAGAAGAATTAACAAATTCTTGGAAAACTTTGCAGGGGAATTATTCCGTGTAGCATTAAAATGCAAACGAAAAAAACCAAATGTGGAATCTATTTTATCGTCGTACTCAATTTTAAATTGTGCATTTCGCTATTATCTACAAGGAGGCGCCTATTAAGCCACTGATTGGGTATTCTGTTAAGGGAAAGTGGCACCGCGTCTCCTATTGCGCTCCTTTTACTGGTTATAGTGTACCTATTAATCATAGTATCTCAAGCCAGCCTATAACCGCCAGGGACTCTAGTATATTCCATACTTCCAGATCTTTCAATTTTGCATCTGGTATTAAGTATTCTCCCAGATGCATCGACCCACTTTGCACAAATGCCGGACACTGTCCCAGAACGTATATAGAGTTTTCATCACCCTCTGTACAAAACCTGCAGGCAGTGTCCGTAGATATCCCTAGCTTCCCTAGGTACTAGTTTAGCCGACAGTGACCGGTGAGAATTCCCACTATGATTCAGAGGTTCTTTTTAATGATGTTTAAGCAATCCTTTATGCGCATGGGTTCTTATCCCCCAATGAGCACCCTGCACTGCTCCATCCCTGGTAGGCCCGACCAGTATAATTCTCTCAACCGTTCTTCTTCATTTCTTAGTGTCATAGCCATGAAACCGTTTCCAATTCCACAGAAGGGTTTTAGCCCGTGTAAAGGCGTCTCTGCTCCCTTCTTGGCTAGTTCGTTCGCTGCCTCGTTGCCTTCCAACCCAGCATGGCCTGGAACCCAAAGTATCCAGATCCTGTTGGTCGAGCCGAGTGTGTTCAGTCTCTCAAGGCATTCCCATACCAGTTTAGAGTTCACCTGGTTGGACCAAAGTGCCTTGATCACTGCTTGGCTATCGGTGAGAATAGCTATGTTCTGCCCCCTGTAGTTCCTTTGCAGATTAAATATGTCGCGGCCACCCTCTCCCAATTTGCCTTGTTACTCCAACGTCTTGCCTGCATCTGTATGTGAAGATGGAAAGGGGTTAATCCCAGAAAGACCACCAAGGATGCCGTTGGGCATGTCCTCATTGCCCGACTGATACACACGCAAACCTGCCTTTGGAACTTATGTAATTCCCTGGCTTGTGTGCTGAGTTCGATTCTTTCTGCCCAGATTACCGCTCCATAGGTGTTACTATTGCAGTATATATCCAAAGTAGTATCTTCGGGCTGCAACCCCATTTTTTTCCTGCTATGGACCTACAAGTCATCAGAGCCCTCGTGGTTTTCCGACAAGTGTTTCCG